>NC_138194.1:74025511-76663051 GCF_964194105.1 Spermophilus citellus
TGCAGATATAAAATAATTTTAACTGTTTGGACCCAAGTTACCATCCTGAACTAGGAATTTGTCATTAACATTTATATTCCTGCCTCAAAACAAACTCCCTAACTCCCAGCTCTTAATACCACCTATATGTTCAGAGTATGAAAAATATGATATACATGGTTTCATAATAAAGCAAATTATCATAAAGGAATGATAGATACAATTGTGCTAAGATGGAAGCACTTAAAAAATTTTAGCACTTTCTGAATTTGATTAGCCTGGCATGCTAGTTGTGAGGGTATAATATAGTTTAGCAAAAAGCAGTAGTGGTGACATAAGCTCGGGTACAAAGAGAACATGTTAGAACATACTAATTATCTATATGTTTTAGTTCTGTTAGTCACCATTTGCATTTTTTAAGTTTATTAGTTTTTTTCAACTATTAAATGGGAATAAATGCACTTTCTTCATAGAATCTTGGTGAGTACTAAATAAAATAATGTATGTAAATCTCTTAGTACTGAATCTAAACAGTAAATTCTTAACAAATACCTACAATTTTATTAAAGCAGGAGAAGGAAGATGGAAAAGGGTTAGTTGGGGTAGAATTAATCAATAATAAAATAGCCTTAGCTTGGGAAAAATACATGATTGATTTTTTTCTCTATACATTTATTTTGTCTTGAAAGTAAACACAAGGATTCTGGATCAGTCTTATTACTTATGACAGTAGCAGCATGCCAGCTGTCCTTTCCACAGTCCCCCCCCCCAAGACAACATGGAGAGAAGCCCAATACTTGCTGTATCTGCAGAGACTTATACTTCAGGAACCTTAAAATTACCAATCTGCATATTTATATAGGAGCTGAATATAATATATATATATATATATATCAGGCTCTCCTGCTACCATGTGGAAAGAGGGAGAGAACCCTTGTCCATCATATAAATGAATCTCCTCAGGAAGAGATTCCTAAATTTATCTAATCTATTGGAAGGTGATAGCTCAGGGGTGTAGCCTCCTTTGAAATTTAAATGCACAGATTCAGGGAGATAAATCTCTACCTCCCTCCTGAGCTCTATCCTTTATCCCAGATGCCAATTTTCTTTGCTCAGAAATCCTGAACATGCAGGTAACATGAAACATACTCTCACTGTTTCCTGACAATTATAAACCTTATTACGAAGTTACATGGATAAAGGAAAGCAAAATTATTCATTATCTCATATTAAGGTTTGGATTTGAGGTGTCCTCCAAAAAGCTCCTGTTAATGCAAGAATATTTAGGGGTGAGATGATTAGATTATGAGAGTTGTGACAATCCGTTCATCCTAGTTTGAGTGGACTTAGGGTGGTAACTTAGATGGGGTGTAGCTGGAGAAGCGGGGTCGCTGAGTGCATGCCCTAGGAAGGTGCATCTGCTCTGCTGCCCTCCCCTCCATCCCTTTCTCTTTTTTTGCTTTCTGGCCTGTCATGAGGGGAGCATCTTACCTCAGCTATGTCCTCCCCCATGATAGTCAGCCATTTCCTGAGACCTCTGAAACCATAAGCCCCAAATAAACTTTCCCTCCTTTAAGTTGTTCTTATTGGATATTTTGACCATAGCCATGAAAAGCTGGCTGAAACACCTCACATAATAAAAGAAAGTATAAAACAGCCTTAGCAAATCCATCCCTACTCAATCTATTTTTTATTCTAATATGAAGAAAAACTCAGGTTTCCTACAAGTCTCCTTGAAATGTTTGTTTATTAATAGAGATCATTCTTCTTCTCTCTAAATAATTCCTGGTGTGTGAACTGTTTTCTCTATCAGTACATGTGCAAGTAGTTATAAAAATAGAAAACAAATTTCCAAAAACTGAGGATGCTGTTCTCTAGTCTGCCCATCAGGCAAATAACATCTGACCAAATGAGAAGGTTCTACTCTACACAGTTTCCATCAATGTGCAATCACATTGGCTTTCAGTCACAAGGCCTTGAATTTGCTGCATGCCTAACAATGGCATCACTGGTAACACACAGTCATTGCCAAATGCAGAAATGACTGCAGGATAAAACTTCCAAGCAATTAATAAAAGAGAAGTTGAAATGGACCATAGAGACAGAGGGAAAGATTTCCGTGTTTCTTCAAAGGCATAGTTAGAGTTTATGCCAAGCTTGGGAATCTACTAGGAAACAATGTTATAAAGCAATCCAGCCAGCTGGTGGTGGGTCATTAGAAGCAAGAATTTGGAAACATGAAAGAGGAAGAAATACAGCTGCAGAGACAAAAGTCTAATAATGCAAACAGTTCCAAAACTCTCTTTGTTGCTCAGGTTTCAGAGGCTAAGCATATTTTTTTAAACCAAACTTCCAAGGGACCCTGTGGAAATATCCAAACCCTATAAAAATTCAAATGAACAAGATATCTAATATCTGAAAAGCACTTGCCTCTGTCAGCTTAGGTTGCTATGACAAATTAGTATAGACCAGATAGTTTAAACATCAAATATTTATATCCCACAATTCTGGAAGCTGGGAAAACAAAAAGATGCCAGAAGATATGGTATCTGGTAAGGACCCCCCAGTCTGGTTTGTTCATGGCCGTAGTCTCACTGAATCCCTAGATGGCAGGAGAGCAGAGAGAGAAAGGGAGCTCTGCCATATTTTTATAAGGGCACAAATCTCATTCATGAGGTTTCTACCCATATGCCCTAAATACCTCCCAAAGCCCCACCTCTAAATACCAGCACACTGGGGAGTAGGCTTTAGTGTGTGAGTTTGGGGGAGAAATAAATATTTATCTCTCAGTAGCAATGTACTAGACAGTATGGAAGCTAACAAAGAAAGTTCCCTTTTCCTTAGGAGTTGACAACTAGAGTGACTGATCAAAGATAGTGAAGTTGCATCATGCTAACACAACACAGCACATATAAATCTCAAGACAAGAGCCATGAGAGATTAGATGAAGCAGAGCTCACACTTAAGGTGAATAAAGGATAGCTTCACACCAAAGGGAGATGGGATCTTTGAGAAGAGCCTTCAAATACTGGAAAGATTAAATAGTTAAGCATCTCAGTGGCCATTATTGAGGGCCAGGTACAGATTTCCACAGGAAAGATAAAGAAGTTCCAAACAGACACTTGACCTAGGTTTAGGGTTGAGGAAAAGGGGACTATACTCTGAATCCCAGAAGAGGAGAGTGGAGCTCAGAGCCAAACCCTGATAGAAAGAGGAAGAAAAGAGAGAGAGAGGGGAGGGATGAGCATTATAGACAGGGGAATAATGGACATTATGATATCCTTTTCCCACTGCCCTTATCTACGACCTCTCATTTTTTAGCAAAGTTTCTACAAAAGATGATATTCTACCTGCTATTGGATTTCCTTTAATACCTGATAAAAGGACTAAGTTGCACTAGTTGAATTAGGTGGATGTAAGAGTCTGCATGGACACAGAGGGTAGAGAGACCCCTAGGTGGCATCAGAATCACAGCAAGTAGTCCTTGCAAGTGCAAGAGAAGACCCCATATCAGATGATTTTGGAACTGTTCCCATATCTACTCTTAAATGTGTGATCCTGGGCTGGGTCACAAATATTCAGTCCTTAGCAGAGATGTGCTTCCTGGCCTGAGATTCTAACTCTCACAGATGTGATTTAATATCTTCACCCTCACAGTGTCCCCTATGAGCCTCAATTCTAAAATTCTTAAAAATGGCTATTTTTATCTGTGGTACATTTTATTATTTTATGTTCAAATCAAATTATTTTGAGGATTGGTGATTAGCATGACACCTCTCAAATAGAGATCAAGGTGATGTTTCTTTCTAAAAAACATGTTCAGTTACTTATGCCATTTGTTTGCTGCCATTTTTGATACTGTTTCATTAAATTTTTGTTGCATTAAAAATTAGGATATTAATTAATCCAATTTAGCCTCTTTTCCTAAAATATACAGTTCCAAGGTGCAAATACCTATTTCCTGTTCATAATTTCAACCATTTATTATGATTTGTCTTTTTACAACCTATTAATCTTCTTTATTTAGTATAATTGTATTACTGCATGAAATGAACATGCTTTGTGATAATTAAATATCTTCATGGGAAGGAATTTTGTTTTATTTTAATGACCCCAGATAGTTCTGACAAACTCAATGATGTGAACACTATAAAAATAGGTACATGTGGGCAGGAAAGGAAAGGTAAAGTTTGAGAAAAAAAAATTGCATGTGGCATGACGTATTTCCAAGTGGGGAATAGGTAGGAGGAAGGAACTGAGTATGCTGGTGCTATACATTCACCTCTCATTTTATTGTTGTAAAAACTTTGGGATAGTAGGATTTTTTAATCCTCACTTAATGGATAAAATTTAAAGCTATTCCCTGGTTTACCCAACATCATCTGGCTTATAAGGAATAGAGCAGATGTTTAAGTCTACATTTGACTTAAAAGCCTATCTTCTTTCCATTAAATTTTATTTTCTTTGTGGGGCATGTCCTATCACCTTTGGCAATGGTTACAAGGACATCATGGCTGTATCAGCTCTCTATAAACTGTAAGGTGTATTGTTATTTATTGTTGCTATAGTTGATAAATTAAGATAAGTCATTAAAAATTCCAAAGGAACATTAATAAATAATTGATATGCATGGTTATGCACTGAATCTTGCTCATGTAATTTTGCTTCTCGTGTGTATTTAAAATATCATTTTATAATTAATATATTGCTCCCCCTGAAGCTCTAAACATGCTCTTTCCATATTTTCAAAGTAGAATATTGAAATTTTGAATTTTGAATTTAGAATATTGAAATATTGAATTTTGAAAGTAGAATACTATCAGTGTTTGAAAACTCATTGTATGATTTGGTTTGGTTTGGTTTGGTTTGGGAATTCTATGTGTATACTTTAGTAGAAAGGTAGAAAGTAGTAGGTCTTCAAATATTTATGTTTAATGCTCTGGTAAATTATGAACTTACAAAATTTCAATCTTTTTATGGAAATCAAATTTAAGCCAAGTAACCATACTGCTAAAGGAATGGTAAATTAATAAAAAATGTTATGTAATAGTATCTACTATGAGTATTTCAGCAGAATTCTTTGACAAATTTCTTGTGATGTGGTTTTAAAAAGAGAGGGAAATACACATGAAACATGTTCATGATGTTTGGAAGTTTACTTCATTTTTTTGAATCTTGATTTTTACATTGATAAAAAGAAGATATTGTCTATATAACTAGTTCATTCCAAAAATTAAATATCCTAAGTTGGATTAATTAATATCCTAATCAATGTAAATAAAGATACTCTTTAACATATATTTAACATATAGAATAGAAATAATATTTATGAGTATGATAATTAATGTTTTAAAAATATAAGAAGCACAAGTACTTTTAGACATATATTAAGTGATAAATAAAAGTTAATATTATGTTGATGTAACAAATTGGTATAATGATTAGCCTGGGACAGCATTTCAAATGTATAAAGACATGGAACAAATTCTTTATTTTCAATCCTTGTTATGTTCTTCCTACTTTTCCTCAGATAATATGAATTTGTTTCACTATTATCCTTTACATTATTCTCTACCAAGAGGATTATAATGGTGAAGAAATAAGATTCATTTAAAACATTGATGCTAGCCTACATTACATGATTCAAGTAGCATTATAAGGCCATGTGGTCATCCTCAGTATCCAAGGGGAATGGTTCAGGACCATATCTGCTGATGTTCAACTTCCTCATTTAAAAAAATGGTGTGATATTTGTTTATAGCCACATACATCCTCCCACATAGTTTAAGTTATCTCTCAATTACTCACAACACTAATACAATTTAAATGATATGTAAATAGTTGATGTACCATATTGTTTAGGAGTGGTGACAAGGAAGAAAATGACATGCTTACATTTTTTCCAACTATTTTTGATCCATGGTTGGTTGAACCCATAGATATGGAGGTCCATCTGAATACTCTCAAATAGTTTGTCTTTTGGTTGATCTCAAACCAACTTTTGATTCTTACTTAGTAACATCTTAGGAAGACTGAGTTTAGCAAAATGGTAGTTGAAACCTTAGAAGTACAGAAGAGAGTCCCTGGAATATCATGAGCTACAGAAATATCCCATCTCAGTAAAGGTAGGAGAAACAGAATGAGGATTAACATTGAGTCATTCAAATATAAAGAGAACCAAGGGGAACCTATGGAGGGAACAGAGATCTCAAAGTGATAGAGAAGGAAGACATGATATGAAGTGGGGATAAGATACCAGGGCCCTACCTAGGTCTAGTATTTGAATTTGCCCTTGACTATGCATATCATTCTGTTTGATCTTGATCAATATGTGTATTGTGTATTTTGCATCTTATTTAGTAGATGAACAAAATTAGCACTCCAATGGGTAAGTAGCTTGCCTCAGACCCCAAAGTTAGGAACCTATGGAGTAAGAATTCTATATTCTGTATAAAAACTCTATTCTGTGTCCTTCCCTTCATGGGAAACAGTGATCCTTCCTTTTATAAGGAGCACAGTTACTTAACAGATTAGCAATTAAGTTATTCCAGATAATTACAATGGAAATACCCGATCAGAAATTATAAAACAAGTTCACAAGAAAACAAAACAGTAAGTGGCCTAAAAATATGTTTATTAAACTGGTTGTGCACTTGATTGGGGAAAATACCCTCCCCCCAAATTGGTTAAAAGCCAACTCTAGGAAATTTGAGAGATAGAATATCATAAACATGAAATTCTTATTAAGAATGTGGACAACTCATAAGAAAAGCCGTGTTTTTCTTCCCAATCTTCATTTCTGCAAGTTTGTTGAAAAAAAATTATACACATGCATATACTTACATACAAAACTATAATAATTTATTTGTCTTAGTAGGTTTCCTATGTGGTTTAGACTTTTTTCCTTTTTTAAACATATATTTTAGTTGAGGTAGATACAATATCTTTATTTTATTTTTAAATGATGCTGAGGATTGAACCCAGTGCCTCACATGCTAGGTGAGCACTCCGTCACTGAGCCCTAGACTTTTTTCTTTTAAAATATCCACTTGCTTAGATAAAACCATGGTAGCATTACTTCATATACATACATTCATTTCAAATGTCCCAAATATAACATGCTATTAGCAACAACCAGAAAGTAATATCATGGCAAGAAACTAAATTTGTCATTATTTGGCTTGAGGTCACAAGAAAAAAGATGGAATCATGTGTAACTTAGTATTGGTATCTCAGATGGTTCTCACCTTATTTTAAAATATCTAGTTTGTTCTCTTTTTTTAATAAATTCACAGTTTATGTCAACAATCTCCACAAAAGTGTTTAGGTTAAGGAAAATTTCATTTTGCTTACAACTGATTCCAAATGAGGTTAAGTTCATAATTTCTGACAAGGCTCACAAGTCCCATTTTATGAATTTTATTTTATCAGAAATTTGCAACTTTCTCTACCACAAGCACAAAGAGGAGGCCTCCTGCCTGTCAGCACTTCTCAGAGACATCTTCTGTGGCTGTCTCCAAATATAGAAACTGGAGGATTCTACAGTATAGAAGTGAGGAAAAGGAGAGGGAGGCTCCCTAATGGGCATCACACCATCATTTACAGAATCTCATAAAAGTTTTTGGTCAGATGCCCTACTTTGGAATTAATTAAGTGTAATTAGTTTAATTTATGTGTGGTTATTCCACTACTTTTACATCTTTTCTATAATTGTTTAGCTATTGTAAATTGCGCTGCTATAAACATCCCCATCTGAGATGCAGTCAATTTAGCTTTGCTTTTCCTCCAGGTTTTGTGTTGATGAATCATTTCATTTTGTGGAGAGGTAAAATATTTATGTTTCCCCCAAGAGAAGATAATGTTGAAATTGTGTAATTTGGGGCCATGACTGATATCTTTAAATTTTTATGAAAAGCTACTGGTTTCCTTAGACAGGTGAGCCGACCTCTTTAGACACAACTGGGTGAATTTCTCCCAAAGGATGCCCTTGATGGGCTGATACTATATATCAGCTAAAGCTTCCTTAAGGAAACAGAAACCACTCTATTTAAGTAAGAAAGAACTTCATACAGAGAGTTAGATGCTTACAAAACTGTGTAAATGGGTGGGAATACAGGTGAGAGAGGTTTTGGAAAAGCCAATTGTCAATATGGCCAGAAGCTGCTGCCAGGGTTCTCAGCTGCCTTTGGCGCTGAAGAGAATGATTTGCAGACATTGGCAGAGAAACCTGTGAAAATCTCACCTTACCATCCATCCCTGAATCAGCCTCTGCCACTAGTGGAGGAAAGTAATTGTTCCTCCTTATTGACTCCTTTCCAACTCTTTCATGCATACCTCTTCTTGACACAATCCAAATGAAAGTTTTACTAACAGAATTTAGAAAAATGTGGTTTTTAGGATTCTAATCCTTTGGATCATTGTATATAAAAGGTCAAGGGTGGAACTGCATTGATATCTATAAAATAAGAAGCACACAGATAGCTCATGTAAGTTGTACATGGAATTGTATTTTTCCTGCAAAGCACTGACTTGAGCAATGTTGAGTGAATTAAAATCCTAAGTGTTTGCTTGTTCATTCCTATACTGCCTCTTAAAACTGCATAGAGGATAAGTGTGTGTGTGTGTGTGTGTGTGTGTGTATGTGTGTGTGTGTGACATTTACAAGAAGGTGTTCTTGTCAAAGCATACATCCAAGGGGGAAAGGTATGTGCAATATTCAGGTAGTAAAGAAATTTCCTAGGAACCAACTGTATGTGAAACTTTCAGTTTTCCTTTGACTTTATCAACATTTTTGCTAGCAAACCCAATCAGTTTGTCAAAATGTAGGCAAGCAGAAATATATTTCAAGATGTTCCTTTAATCTCGTTTTAGAAGGTAAAAGGTTAGCCCCAATATGGAAATGTTCTTTATGGTATATTCAATTTACTTTCTTTTTTATTTTTTAATTTGTTTTAATTAGTTATATATGACAGTAGAATATATTTATGCACTTTGATATATCATACATAGATGGGATATAATTTCTCATTTTTCTGAGATGTAGATCATATTGGTCATGCAGTCACATATATACATAAAGTAATGATATCTGTTTCATTCTACTATCTTTTCTATCCCCACATTCCCTCCCCTCCCCTCTCTTCACTTCCCTCTACCTAATATAAGGTAATACTATTCTTCTCTAACGATCCCCACATTATTGTGAATTAGCATCTGCATATTAGAGAGTACAGTAAGCCTTTGGTTTTGGGGGGTTCGCTTATTTTGCTTAGCATGGTATTCTCCAACTCCATCCAGTTACTGACAAATGCCAGTATTTTCATTCTTCTTCTTTAAAGCTGAGTAATATTCCATTGTGTATATGTACCACATTTTCTTAATCCATTCATCTATTGAAGGTTGGTTCCATAGTTTAGCTATTGTGAATTGAGCTGCTGTAAACATTGACATGGCTACATAACTATAGTATGCTGATTTTAAGTCCTGTGGGTATAACCAAGGAGTGGAATAGCTATGTTGAATGGTGGTTCCATTCCAAGTTTTTCAAAGAATCTCCATACTGCTGTTCATATTAGCTGCACCAATTTGCAGTCTCACCAGCAATGAATGATTGTACATTTTTCCCCGCATCCTTGCAAACATTTATTGTTGCCTGTATTCTTGATGATTGCCATTCTGACAGGAGTGAGATGAAATCTTAGTGTAGTTTTGCTTTGCATTTTTCTAATTGCTAGAGATATTGAACACTTTTTCATATATTTATTGATAAACTGTATTTCTTCTTCTGTGAAGTGTCTTTCAGTTTCTTAGCCCATTTATTGGTTGGGTTATTTGTTTTTTTGTATTAAGTTGAGTTCTTTATATATCCTAGAGATTAGTGCTTTATTAAAGGTGCATGTGGTAAAGATTTTCTCCCAATCTGTAGGCTCTATCCAATTTACTTTTAATTGGAAAGAAATTAAACATGCATACATGTTCCCAGTGGGAGACGGTACTGACAAAAGAACAATACTCTTCTTGGTGTGTCATACTCTTTCTGATTAACCTACAAATATTCTGTTTTCCCCTGGCAAAGAAGATATTGAATGAATTCTAATGCCAAAACTCATCATCATAGGAATTTTTAATTATATATTTTATTTAACCTGGTATATCAAAACTTTTATTAATTTAACATTTTTAAGTACAAAAAATCAATGAGATATTTGCATTTCATATCAAATCTAAAATTTAGTGTGAACTTTGTAATTACATGTACTATACCTTTCAAATCAAATGTTAATATTTTGGTTTTAAAAGTTTCAATATTTTGTGACCATATTTATGTGGAACAATATGATGGTTTGATTCATCTAAACATTGGGTAGTTATCAACTACCAATTTTGATGAAAGGTTTTATCAATGAGCAGGGACAATTTGTAAAGTTCACAACAAAATTATTCCAAAAATAACGCAGGTATTTCCTCTTCTTTATTTTCTTTTTTTGTGACCATCCTGTTATAAGAACCTTTACAATGGCTAGTGAACTTAAATAGACTCTAATTTTATTGTTTCTATTTTGTCTAGCTTATTACAGTTTTTCTCTTCAAAAGTGACAATCCTGGAACCAGTCACAGTGCCGTCTTTTACCACTGTTATTCAACATTTTCTGAAAGTTTGAGGTCAAATTTTCTCAACTTCAGTACCAATGCCAAATATTTCTTTTGTGGGGTTGCTGTCCTGAACGTTACAGGATGTTTAACACTATCCCTGGTCTATACTCATTCAGTATTAATAGTACCATCCCCAGTTTTGATGATCAAACATGTCCTCAGATATTTCCAAATCACCCCTGGGAGCAAAGATAGCCTTGACTGAGGATCATTTTTCCAGATGATGCAATATACATAGCTCCTAAGAGGGAGACAAAGCTACCCTTTTTAAATAGTCTAGTTGCCTGGCAAAAGCAAGACATTTAATTGAAAAGTTTTTTGGACTAAAGGTGCTGATAAAGTAGCCAAAGCAATATAAATACACTTGGCCTCTGTATCTGTTTCTTCCACCTTCTCTGATCAAATAACTTGATTGAAAGTATTCAAATAACAACAAAAAATTGTATAGTGAAGATATATAGATTTTTTTTTCTTTTCATTGTTCTCTAAACTATACTATGTGTGATTTTACATAAGCTTTACATTACATTAGATAGTAAAAGTCTTCTAGAGAATATTTAACATATGTGAGATGACGTGTGGAGGTTATATTCAAATACCATGCATTTTATATAAGGAATTTGGTGCAGCTGTAGATTTTGGTATGTGAAGGCGGTCCTAAATCAAATTCTCCATGGATAACAAGAGACAACTGTCTACAAAAATCAATAATCCTCCTTAAAAAATTAGAAATGGTAATTTAAAGATTCTTTCTATAATGGATAACAAAAACATAGGGAAAAATAGAAAAAAAATAAGCAAGAAATTTTGGGGACATCAAATTGTGTCATAAACCTATAATAATTAAGCCAATTGGAGACCAGTACAATAACTAATCAACAGATCATTAAAATAACAAACAAAGAAGGCTTCAAAAATGATCTTAATGTATATTAAAATTGGTTTTAAATGGAGCTTTGCAAATCAGAAAGCAAAAGAAGGATTATTTATTTAATGATGCTAGTACAACTGGCTAACCATTCAGAAGAAAGATATTAAGGCTTCAGAACTTAACATTCAGTAAAACAGATGTTGGCTGTTATATGCCATATGGTAGGTTCTCATTTGACCCAAGGCCTATCTTTTCTCCTTTACTAGGACTCTTGACACTCACCATTGGCTTAGCTGAGTCATTTCCTCCTCTAAGACACTGCAGTTTCTGTGAAAAGTCCCTCATATGTAATTGCACACAGGATATGCCTTGCTTTTATCATGAATGTCTCTTTACTTAGTTCTCTTCACTGCTAAGTTATGTGTATTTTTAGGAGTCTTCCACCACCATATTCCCAGGATCTATCCCAGTAGGTTGGTTATTTGTAAATTACTTTTATAATTATTCATTTATAAAATTTATAAATTATTCATTTATAAAAAAGTATATGTGTGTGTGTGTATATGTATATATATATATATATATATATATATATATATATATATATATATATAATTTACCATTTAACTATTTCAAGTGCACAGCTCAATTGCATGAAATTCACCCACACTGGTAACCATCACACCATCCATCGATAGAACTTTTCAACCCCCCAAACTGAAACCAGAACTTCCTGTTTCTCCTCCCATCTAACCTTGGAGCCACCTTGGAAGTTCTGTTTTTTTAATCTGTGAGTCATCTACCTATTCTAGATACGTCATATGGTATATGTCTTTTTATAACTTAGTAAAATGTCTTCAAATTTCATCCATACTCTACAGAATATGTCAGAAATTACTTTCTTTAAAGATGAATCATATTCCATTGTATGCCACATGCTGCTCATCTGTTCATCCCTCAATGGAAAATTGGGTTGCAATCAACTTTGGGCTGTTGTGCCTAATGCTACTATTAACATAGATGTACAAATATCTGTTTGTGTCCCTGTTATCAAGTCTTTGGGGTACATACCAGAAGTGAAATTGCTAGACCCTATGGTAATTCTAAATTTAATCTATTTAGGAACCACCTTATTGTTTTTCATATGAGTTGCACCATTGTACATTCCCAATATCTATGCACAAGAGTTCCAGTTTTGTTTTTTTGTTTTGTTTTGTTTTGTTTTTTTCACATCCTTGTCAACACTTGCTATTTTCTATTTTTTTTAACAATAGTTTTCCTAATGCATGGAAAGTAGTATGAATCACTCGTTTTTCTACCTAGGAGCTAACTTAGCAATAGCATAATTAGATTCACTCGTCATGCTGTAAGCCAGCTCAGATCTAGAGAATTTAGACTTAATAGCTTTTTAACACCTCTCTTGACTCCTGCTCTGGTACACCTCCCACCAAGCCAGAATGTTCTTGACGTTGTACAAGTAGACACAAGAGAGAAAAGTTCTATTTTACTTCCTCTTTGCCTTTAATTGCTAAACGTTTTCTAATCTCTCAGTATAAAAAATAACAGGAAAGTTAGGTGATCACAAATGACACAAAAAAAAACCTATTAAAATGCTATAATATATGAAAAGCTTAATGAGAAATGAGCAAATATTACTTTCCCCACAAACCAGTACAAAATGGCGAATTAAAACTAGTTATCATGAATTGATACACCATTGAAGTAGTTATAATTTAGTAGTATATCGGGTTTGCAACCTCAATGAAGGAGTTTGGAAGAAATCACTATGTGTGAAAGAGCGTTAAATCTACTTGTGGGATGTGTATTGACTATTGCTTTGTCATTTTCTATCAATATGAAAAGATTTGGATTTGATTTTTAAAGTTCTCAAAATATTTGGGCATTCAGAGGTAGTGTAGTCTGTGAGTGTTATAAAATGTGCCATTTTCTGGCAATCTAAAACCAGCTGCAGAAAAAGAATTGCTGTCTAAACATCCAATCATAAAATCTCTCCCCATCACTGGGATTGATCAAAACACAAAAATAACCCTAGCACATGCATGAATGTATTAAATTAGCTATTGTATTGCAGCAATGATTGTGTCTGCCTTAAAGACAGATCACTGGAGAAAACAACAGGGATGTAGATCTAGCTATGGGCTACAAGTGCCATTAGAGATTTGGAACATCCTAAAGCCCTTACCTTGAAGCGAAAGACATTCTAATGCCACAAATCTGCCTATCAAATCCCTGGAGCTCCCCACTGCCTGTTTTCCCATCAAAAAATATATCAAACATTTTTTTATATTACTTTCATCTGTATCCAGACCATAAGTTCCAGGAAGGTAGGAGTCATAGCTGCTTAACTCATTGCTATCTCCACAGCAACATATTTAGGGGTAGACACATAGGAAACACAGTAAAAATCTGATGAATTTGTAAACAAAAGTTAAATATTAGCAAATACATATGAGCACAACTGGGAAAGTTCCAAGTTTTAAAACCTCTGAAGCTTTATTTCCACATGGTGCCAAGGGTTCTTTCTTACAAGTGTGCTGTCATACCTATTTCTAAAATAATGTGATTGCTCTCTAAGTCCATTCACCTCCTGTAACAGAAGACCATGACCTACATGGCTTACAAACAACAGAAATTCATTTCTGACAGTTGTAGAGGTGGGAATATGCAAGATTAAGATGCTGGAGGATTTGGTGTCTGGTGAGGTTCTACTTCCTGGTTCATGGATGACATTCTTCTCACTGTATTCTCACATGTAGAAGCAGTGAGGAAGCTGTCTGGGCTTTCTTTTGTATAAGAACAGTCTAAAGCCTTCCATTCAACAGGATCTTCCCTCATAATCTAACCACCCCCATTCCCAACATATCAGGGATTATTATAGCAAGTGATCCTCACTGTTGTATCTCCTGTTCAGAGGTCATATTGAATAAAATAAATTATATTTATAAATTCTTCCTATTTGTCTGCAATGGTATTAATGAGCTTTACCTTTATCTGCATATCTACTTTAACCCTTACAACAAGGCTATAAAGTAGACGTTATCATTCCTATATTACATATGAGAAAACCTGTAAAGAGCTTAAATACCTACACATCATCAATAATGCTAAGAAATAGAACTCAAGAACCTGTGCTGTTAATCTTGGGCCCTACTAGTCTTGTGGCCACCATGCATTCATTTTCCAGTAGATAACTGCTCTGTGTCTCAACAGAGGATCCCAGTGCAGAAAGATGTATAGTCACATCTCTCAAATGCTTGCTGAGCATTAGACACAGTAGAGAAAGAGCCAGAATGATAGCATGTTCACACAATAGCATTCCATCAAATTCTGCAGTAGCACTTCCAGATGACTTACCCAGGTAGATTTCACCCAGGTTGGAAACAAATCCCCTGTCTAAAACACTTGATGATCCAAATTAAGTGATGCCTGAGCAGTGCATGAAATGTCATCATAACTCTTAAGCACTCAGTTGTTGCTTTATCATAGATTGGTCTCCCTCTTTCTAACCCTCAGCTAATTAATAACATATTGATGTTCTAAAACTCAATTCAAGTGTTAGGAAACTTCATCCTAGTCCCCCAAATCAGCCTTTCCTTCATTATGTTTCCTTATGTAATACATTTTCCACTTGGGAACTTAGTTGAAAATATAATTCAAATTGTTTTACATCAAGAGCAATTATACATGTAAATAAGTATGTAAATTATCAGGAAAATTCACTCATTCCAAAGTACTATATTTATTTGAGGAAATTGTCAATTAAACATAGTATTCAACGAATAACCAGCTATTTAGGGCTTAATAACTGCTGTGTTAGGGAATATTTCTTGTTGAAATGAGCAAAATTTAGTTGAAACACAACAATTAACAAAAGAAATGAACCAATAGAAACTATTTTTTTAATTCACATTGGATAAAAATACAAACTTTTAATTACTTGCTTGTTTTACCACTTGGTTTATGTTTTTGTTCTTATCACAGACTGGAATAAAGTAGCCCATCAGAAGTTAAATTCTGGCTTTTATTTATGATATCAGCTTAGGTTAGAATGCTGGGGCCATGTCTAAGTTCAGTACAGTTTTTTTGGTTTGGGCCTACTTATGTACCTGGCCCATGTAAGTGTTACTAATCAAAGTGAATGGTTAGTGGGAAAAAAAATCTGTATGTGCTTTTACTTCTCCCCTGAAAATGCGTAGAGTTATAGTAGAAATAAATAACTGAGCTAAATATCAATGCCTTTCTGTAGATATCACTCAGGTCAAGTCTACTGGGACCAACTACTGGCCTCTTGCAGACCTTGAGAGGATACTTGCATACATCTAATTCCTCATTAAGATCTCATTAGATGGCATCCCTGCTGAAGTAGGGCAAAGTCCTTCCTTGAACTGGAATCCTTCCCTATCCTCTGGTATCTGATCACCAGTGATTGATGGTATGCTGATCTTTAGAGAGGAAGAGCCTGACAGTTCACCTTTGGTTGTACTGTATCTGTGGGAAAGTCATCTGGCTCCACCTTGTTTTTCTCAAGAGCAATACTTTCATTGAGGAAGTTGTATCATATAGTTTCTCTTCTAGGGAAGTCTCCTGCAAGTTAATCTTATTATTAAAGGCATTTAGTAAGGAGTACAGCTATAATTATACTTCCCCCAAATGTTATTTTATAGCAACTGATAAGGAATCTTTTCAAAAGAGGAGCATGACTTCTCCATAGTTTTTTAAGTATTTTTGTTTATAGTATTAATGTTTAAAATGAAAAGTATGTGAAAATAAATTTTGCATTTTATATTGAATACATTCAAGTTTTTTGTATCTAATAGAAATAGTTTTCCATTCATTTGCCTTTGAAAAACAAACAGCACCATGCTAATAAGTACAAAGTAATAATTATCCTTGTCAGAAAGTGGTCTAAGCTTTGACTTTCTCTGCCTTTGTATAGATATAATGAATTTACTTATACCAACTATATATATTAAACTATATTTCTATTATGTATATATTTGTTCTATACTTTATTAATTCCTCTATTGCTGTTAAGCCAAAACAGTTTGCTGATATGTATTGTTTAACATCCTTATAACTAAAGAAATAATTAAAATATATATTAATACTCATTCTTGCCCCATCTAATAGTGACATGATATGAGTTACATAAACTCTGAGAATCAAACATACTAGGTAAATTTCCTTTCCCAGAACAGTGGCTTTACATATAATGTTCTAGAACTAGAATTTTGCCAGAGAATAGGTGATGTCCTAAAAAAGAAAATAGTCACCATCATTAAAGTCAGTATTTTTATTTCAAGAGTATATTCAACTTAATATAAGTTTTTTTGATAATATAATTGAATGTGAGAGCATTTTTTGAATATACTGGTTTTAATTTATGAGTCTTAGGCTCAGTGTTTTCAAATTATCATAGGGTAACTTTTTCCAAGGTTTCAATTAAGCGTAAAATGAAGATACTCTAGCCTTTGATTGTGATCATCTTAACAAAATACACAGGACAAAGTATGACCATAACTACTGTTAGGTTTGGGTGTGAGGTGTCCCCTGTGTTAATCCAGGAACAATCACCTGTGAAATAATTGAATTTTGAAAGCTGTAGCCAAATCAGTCCATCCTGTCTTGAATGGATTGACTGGATGGTAACTGTAGGCAGATGGGTCATGGCTGGAAGAAGTGGGGCATGGAGGGCATGGCCTATTCCTTAGGCCCTTTCCCCTTGCTCTCTCTCTTTCTGGACTGCCCTAAGCAGAGCAGCTTTGCTCTACCACATCCTTTCACTATGATGTGCTGCCTCATCTCAGGCCCAAAGCAATGGAGTCAACAAACCATTGACTGAACAACTGAAACCATGAACCAAAATAAACTTTTCTTCCTCTAAGTTGGTCTTACTGGGTAGTTTGATCACAGCAATACTGAATAGCACAATTATATGCTCATGTTTTAATATATAGCTTTGCCATATAATTTGAATTGACTATGAAAATATTAATTTGGGTACAGTAGTATAGACAACATGCTAAACAAATAATATATTTAAGTGTCATAGCTAACACATTATGTACAGACATAGTTATAATTTTCTCATCCAATTTAAGAATTTAGTCATTATTATTTATTTGAGCCTAAGTTCTATAAATTGCTTAGTTTATTGGAACGATTTATTCATATGAAGCCTTTCCCTTTGAACATTTAGGTAGGAAATATAAACTTATATTTACACTTATATACCATTGCTAAGACTGGATTATTACTCCATGGAATGGAAAACATAATTTTTCTTTGATCTGGGGACTTAAAACAGAGTTTATCCCCACTTGCCTGCTTCTAAGTTGTAAAAGTAGATAAGCAGAGTCTTTAGGAAGAAGATAAAATTGGATGTAATAGAAAATGGCTCAAGACTTTGCCTCTGAGGAAAATTCCAAGTCCATTTGGAAGGACAGTTCTATTCACCTGTAGGGTAGCAAAACAAAATCAAAGCAGTGGAAGTTCTTTCAATCTGGCTAGAGATTGCAATGAGAAAAATTGTACCAAGAAATCTTAACAGAAATAGAATGACAAGTTCTCCAAAGACAGTAATTTATAAGCATTGCAGCAAAATGTTGAGAATTCTTTTTCCTCTGAGTAATACCAGCACTCCACAAAGTAAAGCAGGGAGCAAGATCTTGCATGGGACCTCCCATAGCTATCTTAGTAGTAGGCATTATAAAGCAGAGAGAAGATCTAAAGGAGATTTAGGAAGCCAGAAGAAGCAGATTTAAACAGACAAATTCCAGGCCCTTGTGACTTGACTTTGGTGCTGTCTGAAAGGCTACTGAGTAATGAATGGGTCACACTGACTTGTTTCATTGTGCCTTCATTGAAAACTGGACTTAGGTCATTCAGAAAGAAAGGCAAACTAAGACCTGGCAGTGCTGAAGAATACAAAGATTTCATTTTTTAGATCCTGTTAATTGTGTAAGTTTCAGAAGCCACAGAGTACAGTGATGAGTATATGCACTGACATCACATGACAGAATCTTTGTTTGGACCCTGCCTTTGTTAGCTAGGGGAGGAATATTTAATATCCCTTGGCTTCACTCACTTCATCTTCAAAAGAGAAACTAGTAGAAGAACCTAATCTAAAATTGTTATAATTAAATGAGATCATGCATAGAAAACTGAACATAGCAGGAAGTCAAATGCCCTTAACAAAGAACAGATATGAAAGAAATTTAAAACTCACTTCAGCAAAAGCTAAAGAGAAGCCCCTTGTTATGCAAGGTGACCATCAGTGCCAAGCCTGTCTTTTACATAATCTTCCTTCCCTGCTTATGCAACCTTCCTGCTGGTGCTACTGCACCCTTTCCTGTCTATATGCTTCACTACTAAATGTTCCTTCTGTCTCACTGTGTCTCCCAACAGCTAGTCTGAGCTTTCTTTCCATAGCTCCAGGCCATTCATTGGCGATTGAGCAATTCCCTTCCCTCATTAATTGTATAACCTTGGAGGTATTTAAGCAGTCTGAGCAAATACCCACCTGCAGTTTCCTTTATTTCTGAACTCTTATATGCATCCAATTCTTTCCTCCTCTTCTTACACATAATGCACAAACTCAGACTCCATTCTCTCCCTTAGTGTTTGCTCTCATTGTAGTTAATGAAACATTTTCTATATTGAGGCCTTTCAATTAATTAAGATTTTCTTCTTTTTCTATTAAAGGAGACATAACCCATTACCTGAAAAGCTGATCAGCAGGATTTAAAGAAACCTTTCCTCTTTATTCTACTTAAAACTATTTGAATCTCTTGCTGCCTTAATGAAAGAGCTGAAACATTGGAAATAACTCCTTATATAG
Organism: Spermophilus citellus; assembly: GCF_964194105.1. NCBI lineage: Eukaryota > Metazoa > Chordata > Mammalia > Rodentia > Sciuridae > Spermophilus > Spermophilus citellus. The sequence goes on from NC_138194.1 coordinate 74,044,876, forward strand.
CTGTAAGTTAATGCTCATTTTTAAATGAGATTTGGATCATAAACCAGAGTTAAGGACTATATTATCTACTGAAACTATGATCTCAGCATAGATTTCTCTTAAATGATAGCCGTGATGGACAGCCAGCTCAGGTCAGTAGCATTTCCCAGGCATGTCCATCTGAGCCACAGAATTCTGTATGCAACAATTAGCAGAAAGCACAGTGAAATTACTGTTTTATATAATTCTAAACTTTTTATTGGGAACAACTGTATTATAAGGTAGTTCCTAAGAAAAAGAGTTTTTAAAAAAAGCAAGTCTTACCCCAAATTCTACTTGTTGAACAGGATCCTTTGGCACCGAAAAGGAATATTGGGACTTAGCATGTATCCTACATCCCGGCAGGCAACTAAGGATAAACTTGGTTCAGTGCAACAAGAACAATCCCTTATAGTCGTGAATAAGAGCTGCTAGCCTATGTAGTGTCCATAGCCACTCAAGTTGTAACAGAACCTTCCTCTTTGAGGTAGAATTTTTACTGTCACTTGTTTTGTCTTTAAGAGAAGAGACTATCAATAAAGAATAAAATAAATCAAGGACAATTTGGACATACCTAACACAGAAACTGGATTGAAAATTAAAGACACATCCACAAACTAAAACACCTTGCCATTTGTTACCATTGTTAACCTCAACTATTTGGAGTCAGATGTAACTGGCTTTGAATTCTGTCTTTCTCATTGGTTAGATTTCTTTTTAGCTTTGAAGAAGTCATTTCCCCTTTCTGAACTTTCAGAATTATTTTGTGCAGTTAGTTATGGCTGCATAACAAACCAATCCAAAAGCTGGTAGCTTAAAACAACCACCATTTATCAAACCCAAATCTTTGAGTTGGTAATTTTGATGGGGCTTAGATGGGTGATTCTTCAGGCCTCATCTGAGTGTTCTTCTGCTCTCATGCTTCTACATCTGGCTTATTCAAAATAATAAGTTTTTAAAAATATCTATCTATTTTATCCCTGTTCAGAGGTAATAGTCAAGATATTAAGCTGCTCTATAGAGACTTGGATCAGTCAAGTGTCCTCTGTTTGCACTACTAAATCACCAATCTAAATACCACCAGGTGATTGTTAACCCTTTACTCTTTGGCTATTCAGGTGGTCTGATGAGTCAGGTGGAGGAGCTGGAACAGCAAGGGAGAAGGCAATCTGGGGATTGAAGCAGCAGCTACTTGACACATATACAATATTATATTGGATACACACTGGTCAGATGTTAGCCTGCCTCACTCATACTATAATCATTTTCCTATCCAAGTTGCCCCAAGTCTGTTGCCATATTAATTCTAATATAACTCATTCTTCAATTAACAGTGGTATTTCCTATGTTTTTCACACTTAGGACACTGTTTACATTCAGATGTCTCTCCATTCCACCTGCCCCGAATTCCAATAAACCTACATCAAGATATAGGTTATATAAACACTTCTCTGGAATTGATCAGTAACTCTTAATTCAAGAAATTGTGTCAATGATTTTTGTCTTAGACTGAGAATTTTCCACATCTTTATGTCAGCTTCTATTTTGATTGTAAATTCTATCTTTATTTTTCTCTTCTGGCATTTTTACTGTAAGCAGTCAAGAAAAGCTATGCATGTCCTCAACATTTTGCTTGGGTATTTCTTCTAACAATATTCTATTTCATTGCTCAGAATTTCTACCATCCATAAAACACCAGCACACAAACAATAAAGCCACATTTTGTTTTGTTTTCTTTCTTTTTTTTTTTCAGTTTTATAACAAGGATGACCTTTCTTCTGATTTCCAATATGCTCCTTATTTCCTTCTGAGACCTCATAAAAATGATCTGTTTTATCCATACTTCTACCAACATCCTTTTCATGACCACTTAATCTCTAAACAGATCAAAACTTTCTAAGCAGTTCTCTTCTTCTAAGCCCTCCCAGAAGTGCCCTTAAGGCCCCTTTCATATCATTGTACTTCAGAAACATTCCAGTCTCTACCATTACCCAGCACCAAAGTTACTTCCTCATTTTTAGGTATTTGGTACAGTGGCACCCCAATTCCTGGCACCAGTTTTTGTTTTAGTCCACTTGGGTTGTTATTATGAAATGCCTTAGAATGAGTACTTTGTAAATAACAGGAATTTACTGCTCACAGTAGAGGCTGGGAAGTCCATGCTAAGGCATCAAAAGATTCATTATCCAGTAAGGATTCTGTCTGCTTTATAGATGGTGCTTGGCAGAAGGGTTGGCTAACACCCCCCAGGCCTCTTTTTATAAGAGCACACACTCCATTTCAAAAGTCATCATGGGTTAAAAACACATAAAACTAGAGGTAATAAGGAGAAAACCAGAACCTCTTGGGTAGAACCCAGGAGTCTATATTTTTTAAACAAATAATTCTTAGTGATGCTGAAATTGGAAAAGCATAGACTATAGACTGTTCAATGTATGGAGGCAAGTGTTTTAAAAGTGCCGATATCTATGTGATAAGGAAAGGCACTTAAGCTTGCCAGGTAAGTTTGAGATATCCATTGGTTATAGATTTCTGCTTCATGAGCCACTTCAGGTTTTACCTCCACACCCTTTTCAAGTAATCCATCCAGAAGCCTGTCCTGTTAGCACTGACACTCCCAACTCACTTATTTTATTTCTGCAGGAGCTGTATAATTCTGGCCAGGATTGCTCAAAGTAGGCATCCAAAGGCGATTCTTGCTGAACCCTGACATGTATCTGGGGACATTCTCTTGAAGCATCTGCCTTCCCTGACTTTAATGTTTGCTGAGCAAGGTGTCACAATGACTGGGGCTCCAGATGGTGGTGTAGTCACTGGACATTCCTGAGGGAAATGTAGATCTCACCCTCTAATCAAACCACACAGCTTCATTCCATTTCATTTTCATTTGACATGCTATAACAAATTTGAATTGGGAACTTATTTATCTTGACTCTCATGGAATTACTTTGTTTTCCCACCATCAGTGTCTCTATGGGTGCAAGGAGAAGAGAATAGATGACTTTTAGGCTAGCTTATTAGGCATATGGAGGTTTCTGGGATGTTAAGTTTACTTACATTCAAAGCAGGTGGACCTGACACTTCAGGTAAGTTTCTCAAGTCTTAAAAAGATGACTCACTGAATCACCAGATGCTCTGTGATTTCATCAGCACTGCAGGCTTTTTACAAATGCCGTTAAAAAAGGGGGAGAAACTTAGTTTAATGTCACTTTTGTTTTCTGCTTTTCTTAGTGGAGAATGAGTTCATATCCATTTTTTAACTTCATCTGCTTACATTGCTTTCTGAGAGCACATTGCTAAATAATTACCTAAATAAGGTGTTACTTCTCTGGAGTTGGCTTGCCAAAATTCATTTTAATACCAAATACAAATACTATTAAAATGAGGACCACTTGAAAGCTCATATTGGTGTGTCAAAATAGTAAATATATTACATAATTTGAAAACCAATACCTTCAGAAAACAAAATTTTTAGCAAGGGTTGATAAGGAAACAAAATAGAGATAGTAACTAAATAATTTTTTAAAAATTTTATGGAATTCTCCATTCTGATTTATTAATAAATACAGAATATCTTCAATTAAAATGTAAATGGAATTTATTGCATAAGGCTATTTTGATTATATTACATCACTGAATAATTTACTAACAGATACTGAAAAATGGCCAAAATAATGTAGAATTATTGCTTCATGATATTATGATATTTTATGATCAATTCTCTCTAGTGCTAGGGGAATGTGAACCTGAACAAGTTTTGATCCTTTCAGTCTCTGGATTCCCATCTATAGTATGAATAAATCGAAACACATCTCTAAGATCCTGTTTAATCTAAAATTCTATTAGTTTTTAAATTATTGACCTTATTATATCTTGTTTTCTTCTGTTCTGTCAATGAAGTGATGAAAGAAGGATTAATTTTGGAACCAATATGAATTTGAGTCTTGTTTCCTCCTTCCTCATCCTGTGAACATGAACAAAATAACTTTCTGAGCTTATTCATATATTTAAAAAAATGGAGAATACCCACCTCATGGAATTATGATAAATAGATAAGGAAGTTTTTAAAGTGCCAAATATAGAATCCTTCATTTGTCAGGTCCTCTGTAAATTGTATTTATTTTCCTCTTTTGCATCATTTTGGAAATTTTAGATCTGCCTTTTCTGTGAAAGCTTCTGGCCTCTGGCCTTTGGTCCCTACAGAGAAGATTACAATCTTGGAGAATATATTAGCAGGATGATAAAATGTAGATTAAGAAAACATGGCAGAAAAGACATAAAAGTCAGTTTTCCCCCTCTGATTTGTCTTGGTAAAATGAATTATAGAATCTACTGAGAACAATTGTCCTTCCTGAAGTCTAGCATCAACCCTGACTTTTATAAATGAAATACATATATCTGAATCATAAGAAAGTGGCTTTCTTCTTGAATAATAGGAACTATATTCTTGTTCCTTTTCACAATACATTTTTCATTATTGCTGGTTGTGGAATAGCTCAGTTTTTTTAAATAACATAATTTTTTCACTATATAAAATACTAAAAAATATAATCAAATAGAAGAAATTAAGCATAAACACATTTTCCAGAGATAGCTACTTTTCTAGGGTAATGTGCCATGTTTTCTAACTACATGTAGACATGATGTAACACATTTACAAAACTGTCAATTTCATATGGTTCTGAGATATCAACATAACAGTTGATCCACAAAGGCTGGGAGGTGCTTGGTTTCCTTCATTGCTTTGTTTGTTCATCAGCATCTAGAACCATCTAAAACATGCTAGTCACAGAGGGTATTCTTGGTACTCTTATTAACCCAATATATACTATATGTCTTTTTGTGTCAATAAATATAATTCTGTATTGTCCTTTAAATCATTATTTAGGGTTCTATAGCATAAATATAATCACAACTTAATTGATTCTCTATTTTGAATGGACTTGCTTGGTTTTCTGTTCATTTAGTTTTGCCTATAGTAGTGTATTAGTCAACATCCCTGCAAATAAACTTATTCCCTTATTCTTTCTACTCAGTGATTTTTTTATTAGTATAACTTCTTGAAAGTGAAATTCTCAAGTTCAAGTAATCTCCTCACAACATAGGGTAACATTACATACCGAAAATTATTTTCCACAAGATAACTTCAATTTGCAATCCAGTTAATGAAGACTAGCCATTTCCCTGTACTGTCATAGATATTAGGTATTGTGTTGAAAAACATTTTAAAAATCATTTTTAAAAGCATTTTATTGCATGCTAAATGGTAAGTGGTAAAAATATCTGTTCTGTATGTCTTGTCTTGCTGAAACAGTATTAAATTATTTCTGTCTCTCTTTTTTTTGCTAATTTGGTTAATTTAAAAGAAATGATAGCAAAGTTCATATAAATTTTTCATTGACATTCACATCAGTACTCTCAATGTGATATTCTATCATTCTACACTAAAATCATTTTCAGTAAACCATATTTCACATTTGAGTAGTTTAATGACATTGTCCATTTAAATTAATCCTAAACTGTTATGAAATCAAGAAATGCTATAAAACTGTGAAATGTTTATAGTCTCTATATACTTTCACTTTATTTAATCAAACATTAAATATCTATGTGGGATATCTTGTTTTACCAAGGTAAATAGCTTATTATTTATATCTCTAGGTGCAAATGCTTTGAAATAAGCAGAACACGTAGCAGCTGAATGTGGCCTTACATAATTTTCACAGCTACTGCATTCTTGTCAGCATACTGTCATGGTGTGGCTTTGATAGTTTGATCTGAGTTTGACCCCCAGCCATGATTCATGCTCACATTTTTATCATCCACTTTTATGTGAACAATAAATCCAATAATATCCAGTTGTGCTTCCTTGTGTTCTCTGACTTTGACATTCAGGACATTCATTAATGCTGCCTCCTCTGTGTCTGTATTTCTAGACTTGAGATTTTTTTTCTCCTCTTGAAGATATTCTTGACTACGTGGAAGTTCATAGCCAATTGTTTTGCAATGTCTGTATTGCATAGAGCTCAGTTTGATATGATCAATTAGTGGTTTGCAATAGCTTTCGACATATTTTTTCTATGTATGAGGCTGTCAACATGAGCAGTTAGGAAGGAGGATTAGTGACAGTGTGGAGACTGAAAGGGGAGGGAATGGAGACTTCAAAAAGGAAAGCATTAAACAGGATGTTGAGAGAGAAAAAAAATGGGAAACTTGAACTTCTTGAACTTCGATCCATGCTAGAAAGCAGTGATAGAAAAGTAAGCGACTGGGCTGGCTTCCACCTGCAGGGGAAAGAGATCATTATGGAAAAGAATGGTGCCAAGAAAAAAAAAGAAAAAAAAATCAAAGTAGAATTACAGTAGAAAAGCAGAAGAATGACCAAGAATCATGCTTTAACAATAGAGCTAGATTTGAACTGTGGGGCTCTGATGAGTTTGGAGAGATGGGAGAAAAATCTGAAAATAGCTCTTTGATAAAGCATAATTTGAGTCATATGGTACCTATTGAGGCTAAAACTTGAGAGAAAGTAGTTACTGGTTGTCAAACTGTTCAAATTAGCACAAAGGTTTTTTGTTTGTTTGTATTTTTTTCATAGTCAATAAAATATGTCTTAGTTCAGAGACATTTAAGTTATCTTAACATGATCTGGAAAATTCTCAATTTTCCAAAGCACAATTGCTATTCTTAAAATGTTAGACAAATCAATTGAGGCAGGGTGGCCAAATTTCTACAACTCACATAATAGAGAGTACTTTCATAAGCCTGTTTTTATTTATCTTGATTTTATTACTCATCTAAGGCAATCTTATGTAAGGAAAGGAACTTGAACTTCAAGCCCCAGCAGCTGTATTAACTGCTGTATGACTTTGGGGATCTTGTCTCCATGAGCTTCATTTCCCATATCTGTCTTTGGTAAACCTACCTTTGGTTTTTAAATAAATAAAATAGAGTACATTAAATACCTGACTCAAAGTAGACTGAGCATTAATGCTTCTTTTCAATCATAGTCCTATGCAATACAAGAGAGGTGTGTAGGGCTTTATGAAATTCAATATACTAAAATGACATAATGATATAAAACAAAACAGAGAAAAAGAAAAAATTAAGGGCTACCTTTAAGGAAGGGGATTGGTGTTACCAGAAGTATGAGATGAAATTGGATTGATTTAAGCCTTGAATTTGTCTCAATTTCTTCCTAACAGGATGATTTTGGTTACAAGTAACACATAATCTATCTCAAATGGATTTCAACAAATAAAAAAAAAATTCCTAGATACATGTGATGGAAATCCCGAGATAAGAGACTTAACATGAGGGGCTGGGGGTGTGGCTCAAGCAGTAGCACACTTGCCTGGCATGTGAGGGGGTGCTGGGTTCGATCCTCAGCACCACGTAAAAATAAAATAAAGATGTTGTGTCTACCTAAAAATAAAAAATAAAAAAATTCTCTCTCTCTCTCTCTCTCTCTCTCTCTCTCTCTCTCTCTCTCTGCCTGTCTCCTCCCCCCCCCCTCTCTCTCTTTTAAAGAGAGACTTAACATGAGACTGAACCTGTCTACTGAGAGGGTATGAGAAGGACCCATTTCTTTTTCTCTCCATTTCCTGACTCTGCTTCTCTGGTGCTTGTTCTATTCTGTGCAGACTTCTTGCTTTATAGTCCTGAGATGGCTAACTTTTTCACATTCAGGCTTCTTGTGGTTTAGATATCCAATCTAAAGTTCCTAGAGTTCTATTTTTGTGAGTAGTTGAGAACCTGAATCTCTTACAGGGTATCTCATTCACATCCAGCAAAGAAGAGTACAAGTTTTCCTATCTCAAACAAAAATCCTGATGTTTGGCCTAAATGAACACTTTATATTCCAATAAAACAGCTGCATATGGAGTAATGCCAATTATCTTAACCTTGAATCATGGATTCTATTTCTAATTTGAAGGTCAAGCCAGCTACATGGGGAGCATTGGTTTTTGTATTCATCAGCTCTTGTTGCTGTAAAAAATATACCGTAGACATGGTGGTTTAAATAATAGAAATTTCTTCTCTCAGAGTCTAGAATTTGAGCTTTATATTTCAGGGAGCCAACATGGTCAGGTTCTGAAAGAGTTCTCTTTCTAGCTTGTAGATAACTGCCTTCTCATCGTGTCCTCATGGGGGATGGGAGAAGGGGGGACAAACTGTCATATTTCCTTGGTGTGCATGATGAGAGCCCCACCTTTATGACCTCATCTAAACCCAGTTAGCTCCCAAAGGCTGCTCATGTTAATACCATCACACTAGGGGTTAGGGCTTCAACATATGAATTTGGGAAAATATGATTCAATCCCATAGCATTTTGCCCTGACCCCCAAAATACATGTTCCTCTCACATGCCAAATACATTGATTCCATCCCAACAACACTAAGAGTCATTTCACGATCAACTCTAAAGTCTAAAGCTTCATCTAAATGTCATATAAATCAGATCATTCATATTACAATTCATCCTGATACCAAAGTACTCTCCAACTATGAAGCTGAGAAACTGGACAAGTTAATAAAATTGTGGACAAACCTAGGACAAAAATTCTTCTTCTAAAAGGAAGAAATAGACAAAAAGGAAGATCAAGTCCCAAACAAATCCAAAACTTACTAATATTAATATACTGGGGGAGAAAGGGGAGAATGTGTGTGTGTGTGTGTGTGTGTGTGTGTGTGTGTGTGTGTGTGAGAGAGAGAGAGAGAGAGAGAGAGAGAGAGAAAGAGAGAGAGAGAGAGAAGGGACAGGCCCTCACAACTAGGAAGGCTGAGAAGTCCCACGATCTGCAGCCAGCATAATGGAGACAGAGGAGAACCAGTGTGTAATTGCAGCTTTATTCTGAAAGCCTGAGTATTGGGAGAGTCAATGATGTCAGCTCTAGTGCAAAAAATCTTACTTGAGTCCCAAGGAAAGGAGAGGTGTCAACTTAAGTCTGAAGGCCAGAAATATGGGCATCCTCAAACAAGAAGAGTTCTCTCCTACTGTTTGTTTTCTCCAAGTCTTCATCTGATTAGATGAGGCCCATACACACCAGGAAGGCAATGTGCTCTACCCAGTTCACCAGTTCAAATGTTAATCTCATCAACATCACATCCAGGCAAACACACACAGAATAATGTTTGGCCAAATCTCTGGATGCCCTGTTGTTTACTCAAGTTGACACATAAAATTAATAATCAAAGCTGTATCAAATCTATAAATACATATCATATACTATATGTATCTTATATATATTTTTGGGAAAAAGGAAGCTTGAGTTTTACCTTATACTTTCACAAATTAAATTTAAGCAAATATTTGTTGAGTGGAATATTGTAAAAAAAAGTCTGATTAATTGAGATACTATATTTAGTGATGATTCTGTCAATTATAAAGCACTGGTCAAATACTAACTTTCTGCATACATTGTTTTCTAATGTTTTCAGTTAATGAGAAACAGGCTTTAGAAAAACTAAAATAGATTGCGTATATCCATTAGTACTTCAAGTAAAGCCATTTTCAATGTTTGAACTGCATTCTGTTGCTGTTACTTCTCTAATATAGTAGAGCATTTTAAGACATTAAGACATCTTAAGTAAGACATTATGATGTCCAATCTGAGGGGTTTGGAATTCTATTGTGAATAGTTGAGAACCTAATTCTCATTTCAACACTGATCAGAAGCCATGTGACCTCAACATACTTCCAATATTTTCCTCATGAATAAATCCATTCAGTCTTCTCCCATCAACTGGGGCTGAGCTCTATGGGTTTTAATAAATAATTTTTTTATTTGAATAAAAAAGGCATTCATTCTTCAAAGAACCTCATATGGCTTCTGAGACATCTGGTTTCAAGTATCATGGTATTCTCCATTAGCAAACAGCTATATTAATTGGCTTATAGAATTGGTTATTTAAGATATTTAAATGTTGGGGAATGGCTACTAAATATAGTGATTTTAGTTTTGTGATAATTAGTGGTGATCTAATCTTCTAAAAGTAATCAACTAAACCCAGCTGCTTCTGCTAGATAGAAACAGTGATAATTACTATCCTAATTTGTCTGCTATAATAAAGGCCCCCAAAACTTTATTTTTGTCCCTCACAACAATCTGGAACTAAGTGACCTCCTGGCAGGTTTTCTAGTATTGTAAGGGTCCGGCGAAACGTCAGAGGAAGAGACCACAAGAGACTGTCTTATGCAACAGCAGAAGGGAGGGTTTATTTGGAAACCAGCATGCTAGGGCCCAGAGCTCTCTATAGCAAAGAGAGATAGAGCCCTGAGAACAGCTTAAGCAGAGCTTATATACTTTCCTTGGAGAGGGCAGGGAGAGAAGTTACATTTTGTAGTTTGGCAGTTGGGGACAGCTCATTCTGGGAACAAGATTAGCAAACAGTTCACAGTTGGGGACAGCACATCCTGGGAACAAGATTAGCAAATAGTGTTTTGTTAAGCATATAGAAAAACGGAGTGACAAGTACCTATTTTATTAACCTTTCAGTATCAAGGCTAGATACTTCTTCTAGATTCTTTAATATTAAAGAATCCAGTTTAATATTCAATACCATTTAAAATAACTTCTCTAATACCCCCTGCATCATCTGCCTTTCAGCCAGGGAAAAGGGAGAATCTGATAAGTAGCCAAAGAACTTTATTTGTAGAAACATGACCCCAGAGTTCCTTATTGCTTCTTTTCATTTGTCTCATGTCATTGGTCTAATCACATGGCTACACCTGGAACTAGTGAGTCTGGGTGATAAGATCTTTTAGTTAAACCCTCTATCAAGTTGAATGTAAATATGGAGGAGAAACTAGCAGAGGATGATATATAGCCTCTGAAGAAAGGAGGCTACTTAACCTACTCTCCACCAAACTGAGGGACATCTGCCCAGTTCTTCCAATATGTGTTCCACGTTGTCCAAGTGCAAACTATCATTGATAGAAAACAAAATGTATGCTTCTACTGTAGTTACCATGGGTTCTAGATTCCAACATTTCAAAACATGTAGTCTTTATTTTTTTTATTTTTTTAAAAGCACATGTATTAAGCTTGGGAAATATTTAAAAATATAAAGAATGAAATAATTAACCATAATTCCATTAACCAGATATAACCATTAAGAATTTGGTGCATTTCAAAACAATCAACGAGGTGAAGAGAGAGCCTACAGAATGGGAGCAAATTTTTATCACAGGCACATCAGATAGAGCATATAATCTCCAGGATATATAAATAACTCAAAAAACTTAACACCAAAACAAACAAATAACCCAATCAACAAATCGGCTAAGGAAATGAGCAGACACTTCACAGAAGAAGATATACAGTCTATTAACAAATTTATGAAAAAGTGCTTAACATCTTTAGCAATTATAGAAATGCAAATCAAAACTAAGATTTCATCTCACTCCAGTCAGAGTGTCAATGATCAAGAATTTAAGCAACAATAAGTGCTGACAAGGATGTGGGGGAAAAGGTACACTGATTCTTTGCTGGTAGGATTATAAAATGGTGCAACCACTTTGGAAAGCAATATGGAAATTCCTTAGAAAACTTGGAATGGAACCACTATTTGACCCAGTTATCCCACTCCTTGATCTATACCCAAAGGACTTAAAAACAGCATACTACAGTGACATAGCCATGTCGATGTTCATAGCAGCACAATTCACAATAGCTAAATTGTGGAACCAAACTAGATGCCCTTCAGTAGATGAATGGATCAAGAAACTATGGTATATATACACAATGAAGTATTAACTCAGTCTTAAAGAAAAAATGAAATTATGGCATTTATGGGTAAATAGAGTTGAAGAATATCTTCCTAAGCAAAGTAAGCCAATCACAAAAATCCAAAGACCAAATGTTTTCTCTGATAAGAGGATGCCGATTCATAATGGGGGGGGTGGGGGTAGCAAGGGAAGAATGGAGGAACTTTGGATGAGCAGAGTGCAGGAGGGGAGGGGTGAGGTTTGTGTGAGGGGGGAAGATGGTGGAATGAGACGGACATTATTACCCCATGTATGAGTATGATTTCACAAATGGAGTGACTCTACATCATGTACAACCAGAGAAATTAAAAGTTGTGCTCCATTTGTGTAAAAAATAAGATAAAATTAATTAAAAAAAAGAATTTGATGAATTTCTTTTATGACTTTTCTCTACATGACTTTTCCTTCTATTAACATATTTGGGCAGTTTTACATTTTTTAACCAGATAAACATATTTTTATAATATCATTAAAGTGTGGTTATTATTATCACACTTTATAAATTATATTATAAATATCATTTTTATGTTTGCCTTAATCAAATTATAGAACTACCAAAATTCATTCACCATGTTGCTAATAGCTTATGCTCAGAATTTCCAGTGAGATAGTATTAATAATGCTACTATGAATGTCTTTGTACATACATTTCATCTGCATTTTGAATTATTAGAATAGAGTCTTTAAAAGGTGGGAAGATTTTAAAGGCACTTGGTCCATATTGCTAAATCACTTTCCACAAAGCATTGTGAAAATTTCTTCTGATATTAGTTCTTTCTTGTGTTATCCTCCCAAGCATTACTATAATTAAATAAATTTGCACTCAGTTGATCATGTAGAAAAGAACACAGATCCTGGATGGCTGATAAGCTTGAGTATGGTTTCACAGGCGTTAGTAATGTTTTTATGCTTACATTAAATTCTATGATTTTGGTTGCTTATTCATCCCTTGTTTTAATGGACATATGCACACTCAAGCCTGTTTTAGGCACTCCAGAAGGTACAAAGTGGACGTAAATAACTCACTTAATGAACCCACATTTGTTGACATGCGATAAATTTAATAACAATCAATTTGGTTCATTCAGGAAACTGGAGGAATGTATTTAAAAAAAATAAGAGTAGGAATTAATTTGCTGAAATGAATGGCACATCATTTATGTGCCAAAGCTGATGTATTTTTCTCAGAAGACTATAAATGCTCATTTAAAGCACATTAACTCTGAATTTATTTAGCCTTAACACATTTGGTTATATGATTTCTTAACCCTTGGCAGATTAGAAATGGCAAATTGGAAAAGAGCTACAGATCCATTAACAACAAATAATGATAACTGAGAGTGATAGAGGAGAGAGCTGTTTGTTTATAACACACACACACACACACACAAAAACTGAAATTGTGTTTTTTAAAATAGTAATGCTTTGTTAATAGTGTTTAAGTAAATTATGGTTCATCCATTCAAAGACTATTAAGTCCATGTTTATTAATTTTACACAAATTTTTAATATCACTGAAAAATACCCTTTAGAGAGGGAAGCTGTTTATAACTTTGCAGATAAAATTGGTCACAAATATGGTTTTAAAAATTGAAAAAAAATCCTGGAAGTAAATATATGGAAACATTAATTATGATTTTCCTGAGAGTGGTAATATTGTTTTTCTTTTTTATATCTTTTTAAATTTCTTCTAAATTTTCTAAATTGTATGTGGTACTTTAATGAAAATAATTAAATCTAAGTTATGTAGAGTAATGTTTTGAAAACTTAAAAATATTATCTGTACTAGTAACATACACAATTTTACAATAATTTGTGCTTTTAATGTTAAGCAAGTAAATTAAAATATATATTTATATAAATAATTTGTTTCCACAGGCTGAATTGTGAAGACCTAGGAAAGGAATATTCTGTTTCCAAAGATTTTTACAGAGTAAAACATAATTATGTTGTATATCTAACATATAAAATGGAAAACAGAAGAGATGCAAAATACATAATTGGGATGATTTTTTTAATATTATTTAGGGGCTGGAGTTGTGACTAAGTGTTAGGGCACTCGCCCAGCATGTGTAAGGCAGGAGGTTCGATTCTCAGCACTACATATAAATAAATGAATAAAATAAAGCCCATCAACATCTAAAAAATACATATAAAATTATTATTTAGGCAGTAGTCTGTTGAGGATGTCTTTGGGGTGCTATAATAAATGATTTATTATTTAAAGTAATGAGTATAATGATTAATTACCCATGATGACATTAGGAAGGAAATTCTTAAATTTGATGAGACAACATATATTTAGAAAGAGTGCTCATACCATATAAATAATATTGTGAATACTTTACAAATTTAAATTACATTTCAAGCCAGTAGAAGTGTAAGAATTTTTGTCCAAAATATTGTGTTATGTATTTTCATATATACACACCTTGTATGGTTTGTTTGTTGTTTTGGGTTTTTTGTTTGTTTGTTTTGCAATGCTGGGGATTGAACCAAGGGCCTCAGACATTCTAGGCAAGCACTGTACCACTGAGCTACATTGCCAGAGTCTGGGAAAGGAGTAACTTTTTAAAAAAATAATTTTATTTAGGAGAATTTGTAATATTCTCTAGAAAATTATCAAATGTATGAAACACTTCTTTTAATAATAGTTTACAATTAATCATCAGAAAATTTTCCCAATGATATGAACAATTGAATTACATGATTTTCCTTTTTAAATGTTGTTACATTATTTCTATATTGTCTCTCTGATTCAAACCCACCCTTCCCTGCTAAGCTTTGTGATGCTGGGTCTGGGTCTCTAATTTCTGCTTTGCCAGCAACTACCTGCTAGATTCTGCCAATAGAGGGCACCAGAGGGAAGAGTGCAGACTGAAAGGAAAGGATTTGTTTTCTTGTCTGTTTTACAGATTCCTTTGAGGATCTTTCCAGATTTATTCCATCAGGGACAACTGATTCCAATGTGAACTTTTCAAAGATTTGTAGAACCAGACCTATTTCAGTCTCTTGTTCAGAAATACCAATGTCAGCTGGCAGGTGCCCCTCTGTAGAGCTGCAGAGCTCTGGGGTATTGCCTCTCAAAGGTAGGGGTTTCTTTTTTTTTTCTTTTTTTTTATTGGTTGTTCAAAACATTACAAAGCTCTTGACATATCATATTTCATACATTAGATTCAAGTGGGTTATGAACTCCCATTTTTACCCCAAATACAGATTGCAGAATCACATGGGTTACACATCCACACACATTCAGCAAATAAAAACAGAGGACACCCAGTTAAATTTGCATTTCAGATAAATAATAATGAATAATCACTTGGTATAAATATGTTCCCAATATTGCATTTTTAACTGTATCCCATATTTTATCTGCAGTCTTATGCAGGCTCCATTTTCTATAAGCCTTTGCGGTTTTTGTTTGTTTGTTTTCTGTACTGGGGATTGATTGAACTCAGAGGCACTCGACCTCTGAGTCACATCCCCAGGCCTTTTTTGTATTTTAGAGACAGGGTTTCACTGAGTTGCTTAGTGCCTCACTGTTGCTGGGGCTGGCTTTGAACTCATGATCTTCCTGCTTCAGCCTCCAGAGCCACTGGGAACCTTTGTATATTTTTAATTTCACTTTCCTTTCCAGCCCTTAAGTTAGTAGCTGCTTCCAGCAATTGCAACCTTTATGAGGATAATTTAGTGTTATCAACTTTACAACAAACCTATTCTTTATGTTCTATTCTGTCTCCTGACTACACAGTTACAGCCTAATTTCCTAAAGAACAATATTGGTATTGATAACATAACTTTCCTGTCAGTTAATGTTCCCACATATAAGTTAACATGGATACCTATGTATTAATTCTGATAGAAAGTAGCTGGACTTTGTTTACTTTGGAAAGTAATGAGTTCATATGGAGAATATTCATAGTTCTATGAGTGAGGGCTACAAATCATGGAAAATTCTTATACACAGCATATCTTCTTTATCAACATTTAAAGTAATTCAGAATTTACTTGTAGAGTGCATTTCTGTGGGTAATTGTAAAAATGTGACAGAAAATACCAGAAGAAAAACAACTTCTGGACATAATGAGGTTGTAAAATGGATCATTGCAAACTTGAAAAATAGATTAATTTTATTGTCCTCCTTGCATATAAGTTCTGGACTCAAAGCACTAACTAAATTCATTTGTTATCCAAATACTTAGCATACCTAGTGACATATTCATCTGTAGTGTTTACATGGTGTTCACATGGTGTGTTATTCTTACCAACAGTGTTGTCTGAGTCTCCCAATTTATTCTTGACCCTGTTCCTGTTATTATCTTAATTCACCCAGTATTACAGTGGTGACTTTGACCACCTAGATAGTCTTCTCAGTTTCTTTCCTAAGATGAAACTATACCAAGCTCTTCTAAAATAAATGCCACCTTCTATATTCCTCATTTGGACTGCCCTTGCATAACTCCTGAAATTTTTGACTCCCTCCTCCTTTGCCTGTCTCTAGGGATAACTATTTTGATTCTAGGCTATCTGAACTGACTTTGAGTTCCTGGCTTGCCTCGGGCCACGTTTCTGTCTTATTGCCTGGCTCTTGTTGTAATTCCTCATTTATGGCTGTGTTTTGCCCACGTGAAACTCATCTCTTCCTGTCTGAAACCCTGTATTTGCTATTCCTTGACACTTGAAACTCCTCACCTTTGATTTATGTCAAACTTCTGGTTTTCCTCTGGATCTTTTCATCTTACCTAAGGCCCCAAGTTTGCCCTACCCTTGCTACTTCCCAGGCCTGTCTAAATAAAGCATCATGTGCTTCAGACTAAATGAAATGCGTAGAAAAACATATGCCAAAGTGGTAGAAGAAAGTGCCCATTTCTGCACATCAGGTTATCCATGAGCATCTGGGGAAGGATGTTGGAAAGTCTTAGGACTGAGCTTGCTGACTCAGAAGCCAGGTGGCCTAAGCTCAAATGTTGGTAAAATTACTTATTAATTGTGTGACCTTAGGGAAGTTTCCTTACCTCTCTGAGCCTCAGTTTTCTTCACTATAATATGTATCTCATGATTATTGTACATATTAAGTTAAACTGTCTACACATTTCTTAGAGGCATCACATAAAAAAATACTCAAAGGTTAGCTATTATTTTATATTATCCCTCAATCATGATATTTAATGAATTTTAATGGCTAAAATTGAGTGTCATGTCTATGTTTTGGGGCTCATGAACCCTTATGGAAGACTGTTGAGTAGATCTGATTCCCTTATACAACTATTGCTCCATCTTTATCTTGCACCTATTTCTATAAATGAAAAATGACAATTAGTAAATAATTCAGAATCTCATTTCAGTCTCTGTTTGAAAGGCCCAAAATATGTAGGAAACTGAGAAATACAGTGATCATAATGGAGGTTTTAGAGTAGCCTCTTCCAAAACTAATTTGCCGGATTAGGCAATTAAGGGTTGATATTATTTTGCACTTTCAATGTGTGAATCAAAAACAAATGTACAAAAAAAAATGTACAGACTTTTTCATTCATGATGGTGATCCTGCATGTGATTGACTTCCACTTTTTTCCCTTAGACAGTGAATCTGTGAAGAGGAGATACTAATCATACACATCATACAGCTATTTGATTCTTATTTTAAGAATACATTTTAATTATCAAATAAGTCTAAAGAACTTAGTCTTTACATTGTATAATATGAGGATTGAGTTTTTCACAAGCAAGATTACAATTGTTCACATTGAGCTTCCTTTCAATATTTGAGTAAAAATTAATCTAATCTTGTGAGGAGACTCACCTAAAAATGTAAAGTTTACACTTGTGCCCAGTGTAACATAGCAAGTATAACAGCAAACTACCCCCTCATACCATTACTCAGAATCTATTGTTCTTTCTGTTGCCTCTGAACTCTCTGGCCCCTCACAGGATGTCACAGAGTTTGAAGGTAGCCATAGTAAAGTGAAATATCTGAAAGAATCAAATGATCTACAAAAGTAAATTAATTATAAAAACCAATTATAGAGATTCACTAAAGCATTTTGATTTTGCTTTATCCCTCAGAATATTGAGAAAAAAAGCTCTATCTTCAAACATCTCTTCCAAAAATGTTATTGTAATAGCCAAGATTTACCAGGTGCTTGTTCAGGGCCAGGCATAGTAGTAAGCATTCACATGCCTCATCTAATACATTGTTCCCCGGGTGGTTACTACACAGGTAAAACTCCACAGGTAGTTATTACCCTTTCACAATACAGAAACAAGAAAGAAAACTTAAAAGTTTAAAGAGGTTTAGTAATGTGTCTAAAACTACATAGTTGCTGGGTGGGATAATAAGGATTTAAATTTAGGCTGAGTTATGGTCTCATCAATATGCTATATGTGCTTGATTTCATATCATTGAACCTTCATGATCTGTTCAGTTCTTAAATACTGTGATGTTTGGGGTAGCAATGATTGGTTTGAACTCCAGATGTCTCACTGGTCTCATGGCACCAGCCTGAAAGCTCTTACCATCCTAGACTCAGAGCAGAAGTGTGTGTTCTGATTGGCCATCCACTTCCAGCCAGCTGCACAAAATCACCACTCATGATTTAGGTTGGAAAATGTATACTGATAATCAGTATTTCTTCCTGTGTATGATTGACCGATAATTGTAACTCTAACTGCACAGAACAATAGGCAGAGAATAATTTAAATAACTATCCTTTAGAGCATTAAATCTTTTTTTCTACAGTTTTAATCATCTTTTTAAAGAGAGAGTGAGTGAGAGAGAGAGAGAGAGAGAATTTTTTAACATTTATTTTTTAGTTATCGGCGGACACAACATCTTTGTATGTGGTGCTGAGGATCGAACCCGGGCCGCCCACATGCCAGGCAAGCGCGCTACCGCTTGAGCCACATCCCCAGCCCGGTCTTAATTATTTTTAAATATGCAGTTCACTAGTATTAAGTATTTTCACACTGCTGTGAAACAAATCTCCGGAACTTTTTCACTTTGCAACTCGGAAACTCAATACTTATTAAATTGTATCTTGTTTTCCTCCTCTACCTAGTCCCTGGGAACTACCAGTCTAATTTTCGTTCCAATGAATTTGACTACTTTAGATTAGATACCTCATAGAAATGGAAACATATGGCATTTGTCCTTATGTGATGTTTTTTCACTTAATGTCCTCAAGGTTAAAACATGTTGTTGTATGTGACTGGATCTCCTTCCGTCCGTATTAAGGCTGAATAATATTCTGGTGTACTTATATGTACTGCATTCTGTATATCTATTCACACCTGTTGGTGAACATTTGGATCCACTAGGCTTTTATGAATAGTGCTACTATCAGCATCTGTAAGAGTTTTTTCACAACCCTGCTTTCAAGTCTTTTGGATATAGATCCATTATTGAGATTTCTGGACCCTATGGTAGTTCAGTTTTGTTTTGTTTTTTTCATTTTGGGGGGAACTTCATACTGGTTCCTATAGTGATTGTGTTAGTTTACATTCCCACCACTGGTGGACAAGGGTTCCAATTTCTCCACATCTCCACATCTTCACCCACATTTTTAATAGTCAGTAACACATTATATCATTTTTCATTTCTTTTTCTTTCTTTTTTTTTTTTTTTGGTATCGTGTATTGACCTCAGAAGTACTTGACTGCTGAGCCACATCCCCAGCTCTGTTTTATATTTTATTTAGAGACAGGGTCTCACTGATTTGCTTAGTGTCTCGCTTTTGCTGAGGCTGGCTTTGAACTAAGGATCCTCCTGCTTCAGCCTCCCAAGCCACTGGGATTGCAGGTGTGCACCACCACGCCCGTCTTTTCATTTCCTTTTGATGAAACAATATATTTTTATTATTTCAGAAAATGTATGTTGTAGACTTAAACTAAATCCATGGCTGGCATATTTAAATGTTCTCTAGTCCTCTAAATGTTTAATTTCAGAAGCTAAATATTTCCCTGAACATTCCTTCAGTAAATGAATAACTTGCTCTTTTGAACCTTAAACACTTATTTGTTTCTTCAGTCTTTTAGCTACTGCTGTCTTACCAAGCATTAGAACCTTCTTAAAATTAGTCATAGGAGAAAAGAGGGAATGTGGAGACTTCTCACTTCAATAGTCTGCTAAAGATGGAGAAAAAAAAGGGTGCTATTCAAAGACTCTCTGTACTTAACAATTTAGAATTCAGGATGGAAATAACCCGAGGGAAATAGCAAGAATATTTGAAAGAGAACTTGATAAGCTACTGCTGCAGAAGGCTCAATTCCAAGGAAATATGCCTAATATCCATGAAGCTATGAAGTAAGTTTCTAAAAAATCATGCTTTTCTATTTTTTTTAAACTTCTCATTTGCTTGAAATGTCAATCATTTGTTAGGAAAAGCAGAGTCCTGGTACTAAAGCATAGAAATTAACGAAATAGACTGTAAACAACATATTTGGATATTTGTACAGTGGACCTTCTATGAAGTAAAATATCAGAAATTGTCAACCTTTGGCTTTAAAAAACAGTATTAGTATATGTGCCATCTGTAATATTTTGATTCCATGGTATGGTTTTTTAATTTAAACATTCATCTTATTTCTATTACCATTGCTTGATTTTTCTTATATTCCTTTCTGTTTCCTTAGTTGAAACTTCTAGAAGCAAGTATCTTTTTCTCATTCCATACATGAGAGTAGATGAATAAAATGAAGTTATATTATGTTTCATGTCACATTTATTTATTATGAGAACAATGTAGATATTTTTATAAGAATTGCTAGCAAGAGGAAAACATCAGATGATTTAACATTCTCCAACTAGTTACTAGTAAATTTTCTAAAGCTATCACATAGTTTATAAAAATAATGGATAAAAGAAGACAGCAAGGGCTAAGGGATGTAGGCCAGTTGTAGAGTACTTGCCTAGCATGCAAGAGGCTCTGGGATCAATCCCCAGCACTGGGAAGTGGAGGAGGAAGACAGCAAGACTGATGGATAATTTTTCAAATGAGCACAGATGTATAGAAAGACAAGTATTGGTCAAATTCTGTACACTTGGACAGAAATAAAAATAACCAATTAATTAATTAATTTCAGATTAAAGAAGATTATGTAGAAGCATAATAATATGTGGGAGTTAATAATAAGCTAAAAACAAAGCAGTGTTCTGTGTGGCAGCTAAAAATAGAAATAACCTGGGGACAAGGAGGCTTTTCTTCCTCTGTTTATTCTGTGTTCTGTTTAGCTAGCACAATGAATAAAACAGAAACATTCCTGCAATACTTTTTTTAAAACAACTTTTAACTTAGGCTTTGCTAATGTTAAAGAGTCTAATTTATTCTTGAGTTTATGAGTAAATCTTAATAATAATGAAATTAGGGAGAAAATTCCACTTTCTATATATCATGAAAAAAATGCTTAAGCAACAGTCGTGTTGTATTTCCTATCATTCAAAATTAAGTAAATGAAGCTTACCACTTGGCTAACAACCTTATTTCATTAAGGAACCACTCATTTATCACGTCACTATTGAAGTGGCCATGACACAAATAAGAACTTTCTTAGAGAAAATCTAGAAGGAAAAGCATAGAGACATTTGGCTTATCTAGGGAACATTTTAGTAATAGTTGGAGATAATGAGCAACAGCCAACCAATCATTACAATATTTTATTCATTTCTATTCTAGCAGTCTGTTTGCCAAAAAATGAATAAATTCCTCCAAAATGTACACTCATTTATAAACCCAGTTAAACTTGCTTAAATATATCAAACTCCATTTATATATTTATATAATTTTTAACAACTACTTTAAATGCCTGGTGGGACCAGTTTAAAATATAAAAAGCCAATCATTGCTACACCCTTAAATAGCCACTCTAAAATTAATAAATTGATCTTACAAGTGTAGTAAATTAGATTCTCTTAAACATTTCATTCATCTTAAGATTTCCAGTAAAAGATGGCAGATTAAAAGCATCCAGTAAGCTCTTTTCCTTTTCTATACTCAATTAAAAAACAGTGAAAGGATTTTTTTAAGAAGGAGGCACAGGCTAAAAGGACCAACCACAAAATAGGAGATAACAGCAACAAAACATTGGAAGTTGAAAAATAAATAGGTTAACAATTTCAAGAAATCTAAGGCTAACAGTGGGAAAAGGGAGAAGTACCACATTTATAGTGCAGAATTCCTAAAAGCAATCGTTGATATTATTTCAGAATGCATTAACAAAAGAGGGCATTTTAAAATCTATTTTAAAAAGTAAACTGACCCAGGAGACCTAAAGTAACTGATATTAGAAGTTCTCCTAAAAATTTGCTCAACAAGAGCATTTTACAGTAAAGACTATAGTCAACAAGTCTCATTACAACCTGCTTTTATATTGCTTCATTCTTAAATAGGAGAGCTATTAAATAAAGGTCTGATGTGAGAATATTGAAACTAAGAACAGGGGGAAAATAGAAAAACATTGTAAGGAATAGAATACATGTGGTAAAGAAAGGAAGTATTATAAAACCATTCTTAATCTTCTCAAGAGAGCAAAATCTATCCAAGAAGCTAGAATAGAGTGATACAAAAAGAAATGTCCAGAAAACAAAACAAATATAAGCAATTAAATATATAATTGCATGAATGAAAAACACAGCAAGCACTAGCTGGATTTTGAAGAAAATCTTCCTGAAAGTAGGATAGGAGAATTAAGGATTAAAAATAAGAGAGAAAATTATATGGAAATTTGAGAACCACTGATGGAAGTCCATCCACACAAGAATTCTAAAAATAAATGCCAGAGATAAAAGAGAGGGGGAAAAATCACAGAAATAATACAGGAAATTTTCCTAGAACTGAAAGATAAGAATTTCTAGGTTGAAAGGACTCAGTGACATGAACAATGAATAAAAATCTATTCAGATGTAGATGTAGGCATGCATTAGGTTTGAATATAAGGTATCCTCCAAAAGTTCCTGTGTTAATACAGGAAGATTCAGAGGTGAAATGATTGGATTGTGATAGACATAACTTACTTAAGTCCATTCAAGTTTGAATGGAGATACTGAGTGGTAACTGTAAGCAGATGGGACAAGCCTGGAAGAGATGGGTCACTGGGGGTATACTCTGAAAGTGTTCATCTTCCCTATGCCTCCTTCGCCACTCCCCACCCTCTCTGCTTTCTGGCTACCATGAGGGGAGGAACTTTCTTCTGCCATCCCCTTCCACCATGATATTCTGCCTCATCTTGGACCCAGAGGAATGGATCAGCCATCCATGGACTGAACCTCTGAAACTGTGAGCCAAAATAAACTTTGCCTCCTCTGAGTTGTTCTTGTTAGGTATTTTGCTCACAGTGATGAAAAGCTGACTAGCAGCACTTTATCATGAAATGTCAGAAGATTGGTGCCAAATAAAAGATATTCATATTTTCAGAAGGACATTTATTTAATGGAGAAAGAATTAGAATGACAAAAAGACTTTTCTATAGCAACACTAGAAGCTAGAAAATAATATAGTATGGCTTTGAAATTCTAATGGCAAATTATTTCCTATCAGAAGCTTTACTAAAGGGCTGGGGATGTGGCTCAAGCGGTAGCGCGCTGGCCCTGGCATGCGTGCGGCCTGGGTTTGATCCTCAGCACCACGCACAAACAAAGATGTTGATCCGCCGATAACTAAAAAAAAATAAATAAATATTAAAATTCTCTCTCTCTCTCTCTCTCTCTCTCTCTCTCTCTCTCTTTTAAAAAAAGAAGCTTTACTAAAATTACAAATCAATTGTCTGAGTAGAATAAAACCATTTTACAAATGTACCTTTAAGACAAATTTCCCTTGTGTCTATAATTTCTTGGGTGATCCACCAATAAAAGTGAGAGAAAGAAAAAAAAAGAATAGATATGGAATCCAGGAAACAGAAGATGTTCATAAGGAAAAGATGAAAGGAATCCCCCAAAGAGTAATTGATAAAATAGCTTTCCTATAACAATAATATAGGCTGGAGCAGTGCAGAATGAAGGGTTTTCAAAGAGGCTGGCTTTGGGGCATGGGAAAAAGAAAGGATTGGAGGAACTGTTTATCTTATGAGAAGTTCAGAAGAACTGGTGATTATCTTCTGTAGTTCTTATGTAACTTTGACAGAAATTAAAACTAAACTTATAAGGAAATAAAATATAATTAAATTGTCTTGTTAATTAGAAAATCCATTTGCCCTTACAAACCCAACTTGGGTTTTTTTTTTTTTTTCATGTTCCAGTTTACTGAGATTTAGTTACTCATTCAACTATGGAGACTGTTATCATTTCTAATCCACTACAGTATCTGTGGTCATGGTTTTGGTTTGTGGATGGTAATTCCAGGATAGGGCTACTTCTAGGAACATTTTGTCTAAATTACAAGTTAGCAAGCCAAGTTCATTCTTTTAATGGGATTTTTAAAGCCCATTTCATGTGTTGTAACTTAGTGCATTACATATTCTCTTACTCATTTTCTTTTCCTATAACCTCAGGCAACTTTTGTCCAAACTAATTTACCCATTGCCCTAATCAAATTTATCTTTTCTGCCAGATAGAATTCAGTGCACTTTCTTTATTTTATATTATTTCCTTATCCACCATTCTACCTGCTATATACTACAATAAGTCAATACTACATGGGGCAAACATATCATCAGAAGAAGCAAAAAATTAACAAAGAATAAACATAACATATATTTTTTAGTAAATTAAGTGAAATAAGTATATTATTTAGTAAATTATTAAGTATAATATAGTGAAGAAAATATCAAGCTATGTAAAGGAGATTAGGACTATCAGGATGGTTTGTTCCATTTTTCTTCACTGGTGGTAAGGGTCTGCCTCATAAAGAAATGGTCTGCCTCATAAAAGATGTCCACTGCCATGTACAACTAAAAAGAACAAAAACTAAAACATGAAAAATAAAAGAAAGAAATGGTAAAAATGAGTAGAGACTTGAAGGGAGCTAAGGATTTAGCAATGTGGGTATTTGTGGAAGTAGAATTCCATGAAGAGGGAAGGTAGACTTTAAGGCAGAAACTGTCTTTGAATGTTTCAGAAATAATAGGTAAGTGTGACTGGGATGAAGAGAACACAAATAGAAAAAAATGAGATGGGTTTAGAGTGCAAATGAGGCCTGATCATATATTTGGAAGTTTTTGTTTTGAATTATAAGAGTATGGTTCTTACTACAAGTGAAATAAAAAATGATCAGTGATTTTGAGCAAAGAATTGACACATCTATCTCACATTTTGAAAGACTTGTTCTAGCTCAAATGTGGAGAGTAGACTGTTAGACCAATAAGATTAGAAACCAAAAGACTAATGAGGAAGTTATAGCCATGATTCAGATGGGAAATGATGATGGTGATGGAGGTGAGAAGTGGTCACATTTCATACATATTTTAAAGGCAATCAACTGATTTACTTGGTGGTTACCATATGGAATGTGAAAAAGCAGAGAGAAAGTGAAAACAAAAGCAGGAGTCAAGTATTCCTCTAAGGCTTTTGAACTGAGAAAATGATGGATTTGCCCTCAAATAAACTGAGAATAATGAGAGTGGAGCAGGTGTGCAGAGAATTTGGGAATTCATATCTGAGCATGTTAAGTTTCTTATGTCCATTAGATTTCCAAGTAGAGGTATTTTAGAATAAGCTTATTGGCAATATGAATCTAGAAAATGGGGGAAATCTGCTGGAAATATTAATTTGGGAGTCTTTAACATACAGACAGTAATAAAATCTATGGTTGAGCTCACCAAAGGAGGAGCATACACAGATGACCAAGAACCTCAGCCTAGGGTCTCCAATGATGGCCCAAAGTAGATTGTCGAAAGAGACAGAGAAGGAGCAGCCAGTGGAGTAGGAGAAGACCCTGGAGATTGTGATGTCCTGGAAGCCAGCGAAGAAAGCATTTGGAGGAGGTAGTGAACATTGTGTTGAATGCAAACTGATGTAACTGTGATTTTGTCAAGGTAGAGTTCATTGGTGCTTTAATAAGAGTTCAGTGCAGAAGTGCTCCTTCTCTTTTTTAAGAGAAAGCATGGGAAGGAAGTGCTTAGAAACAGCAAGTATAGAAAATCTAAAGGAATTTTTCTGTGAAGAGGAGCAACACAAGGAGTGGTCAGAACATGGGGATAAATAAACTTAAAATAGTGCATGAGAAATCAGTGGGTGCAGATGCTGGTAGGTGGGTTGATGTTGTACTGAGAGTCTGTGGAAGTCTCTGGATACTTCTTTTTTTCCAGTAAATTAAGAAGCAAGGTCTTCAGTGAAGAAGGATAGAGTTAGAGTTTATTGGGACTTTATGGAAAGAGAAAAAAAGTGTGAAACCATCATCTAGGAGAGTGGGAGGGTGATTGAATAAAGAATATACAGTGCAAAGTCCATTATAGTAGTATTAGCCCACTTGAAGCTCAGCCTCAGATGGGGAAAGCTTGGTTATCGTAGCTATACTTATATTTGAACACACAAAGGAAGCTTTACATAGGTTGTTCTTTTAAGATGGATTTTAAATGAAGAATGTTCTCAAATAATAGACTGTATTTCCTTTATCAGGCCAAAGCAACTGATTTGTAATCATCTGCAGAGTTTGTTTGATCACATGCACACATGTAGTTGCTGCTGTACCCAGACCAAGTCTACAGCCTGGCTTGTCCTCTCCACCTTCTCAGAAACCTCTCTGTATACCCTCCCTGCATGTTTCCCCTTCCTTGTTGGTATCCTGATGGAAACATTAATACCTGAATTGCTGAATTTTTGAATCAAGGAGAAGGTAAAAGGTACTCAAATGAGATAGGAGAAGAGAGAGATACGATTTAGATTAGAAATTGCTCACAATGATAGACCCATGAAGAAAGGCTGACTGAACATTGTTCTGAATTTAAAAAAAAAAAGCAAGCAGGATGATAGAGCAGAAATTCAGTCTTCTCAAAGGATTCCCGAACACTCTTGAGCTCCCTTGGGAACTACCAGATGCTGTGTTAACTGAATACTGAACTTCATATGTAAAGATCTGACTTTTTAAGCAAGGAGAAAAATACTTCTAGGTTCTTCACTTTTATTTATTGATAAGAAACTCATATAATCCCTCTTTTAATTTTAAACCAAGACGTTACTTATTATGTTGCAAAATAATTGAAAGCTTCCTATCAGGGCTCGTCTAGTTAGCTGCATGGTTGTGGGCAGTTTACTTAATCTCTCACTGTTTGCTGTTTTACTACCAAACTCAGGTTTATAAGTAGTAGAGGTATAAATAAGTTACCTTTTCCTGCTTGTTCCCAGCCTCCCAAGTTCATGCAGTTAGTAAGCAGCACATAGCTAGGAACTAGAGACCCTATTCCCATCACCACACTCCATCCAGTTTTTGTGGTTCTCCTGATTTCCCACCTGGATGAAATCAGAAGGCAACAGTTTTCCTTTATCCCTGAATTGAAAACTCTGTTTTTACAGAAATGAAAAAGATGGTTTACAATTTTTTTCTCCAAAGACATCAGTTCTTTCCTTATATCACAAGATGCAATGATGTAATGGGAAATTTAAATACAAGGTCATTCTTTTAGTGGGAAGATCATTCATTTAGAAGACACATGGGTCGTAGAGCTGCAGGTGCTTCTGTCAACACACTGCTGCCCTCTGCTGCCTGACACGTGCTTTTCCTACTTTACACATAACCTTACAAAACAAGCAAATTTGTAATCAATGTTCCAGAACCATACTAAAGCAGAAACGCAGGCCCTGAAAGTGACCAAGGAGACACGGATAGTGGAAGGTTCAGCATTAGACTACGGGAAAGTCCTTTCTTCCTGCTTTATCTTCTTGGGTTTTTTCCCCCTATTAACTTAAATATCAAATCATGTATTTTGTAGCTACTCAGAAGCTATCAAGATTTTTTTTCACTGACAGAATTCATATTCTTGTGGATGTAAATACACAATAAATATAGGAAGAACATAGATACATAAAATTATTTAACGTGATAATAGTTATATAGTAATGAGAACATGGAGCACTGGGACAACATAAAATTAGAGGCTCTCTACTAAATGTCTTTCATGATTACTTTTTTTTTTTTTTTTGACCCTACAGCAGCTTTCAAGTAGCTCCTTCACTTACAGAGCAAGATACGAAAGCAAAGGAAGAATGATCCTAAGGGGTGGAACCAAGATCTGAAACAAAACCACTTCTGATTCCAAAAATGTTTAGGGCAGGCTTTTCTGGAAAATAACACTGAAATGAAGAGACAAAGACAGGTGTTTGAATGTCTAGGGGAAGTGCAGGAACAGAGACCCAGAAGTGGAAATGAGTTTGAAATATCAAGGTAGAAGGAAAAAAAAAAAGAAAAACCCATATGGTTGAATTGAGAAGCATGCAGAAAGACTAACAGAGGTTGTGGTAAAGAGCTTGAATTTTATTCCAAAGTACAAGAGGAAAATACTGAAGTATTTTGATCAGAGGAATGACCTGATTCATGATGTAAGAAGCTCATTCCGGGTGTTGAAAAGAAAGTAGATTGTAGAAAAAAGTAAAGGGCAACAAGTTAGGAGAATAGTAACTTAAGTCTCACCTGGATCCCCTCTAACATTCTGAATTCTCTTACTCCCTCTCAGCAGAACCCAAGGCCTGGTCACTTTCTGATAGCTTCTGGTTTTTTCACTGTCCTTTTCATGGTGTGGCTCCCAGCACTGGTACCCTCTCTAAAAATCATCTGAGGATGGAACAGTAAACTCTCTTAACCACATCATACCATCATCTGCAGTTGAGACTCCTACTTTTCTTCCTAATGATCCCAAGGAGGTGAGATTGAAGGTGGCCAGTTAAGTCACCCTATCTTTAGTTTGATCTTCACAAAGCCCAGAATCTCACATCATGTCGTTAGCAATAGATTTCTTTTGATACCCCTTTTTAGAAAACTATGAAGACCAACTCTCATGTATCTAAATGTAAAAATCAACTTTGTTCCTAACCTTTCTTCCAAGCAACAAAGATGCTTTGAATTTTGAATGCTTCTGATTTACCCTTTTTTTTAAGTTGAAAATGTTCTCCTTGCCCAAACTTTGAGTGAATCATTCTAAAACCTCTTAGCTAGGTTATTTAACTTTACCTGGACTAGCATTTTATGATAGGGGTGGTGGGAAAAACCCTCTTTGAATGTAGTAGTAGAACTGGAGTGGAATGGTAGAAACTCCTCAACTTTATTTCTATAAGATGCAAATCTCAATGAAAACAGCATAATAGAATGGCATTTTTCCATTATAAGTGAAAATGTGTAGCAAAAGAAGTAGGATTAGCTCTTGGTAACAGAGACCCAAGTCCAGTATATAGAAAAATTAAGCCTTTATACTCATGTAAAATGGTCAGGAGTAAACAAAGTCATTGCCTGCTTTCTATCTTTGGTTTTGCCATCTTTGGTGCATGGCTTCCATCTGTGACATGTCTGCTAGCTATCCAGCCATTATGTCTACCTGCTATCGTCAGCTGAACATTCCTCTAGATCATTAAGTTCAACTGTCCCTATAACCCCTGATTTTCTTGAGCACCCCACCAAATACCTTTGTTTTCAATATTTCCCTCTTCTGAACATCCTCTATCGCCAAAGTGAAGCTCTGGCTTATTTAATGAGAACCCTTGTATTTAAGGCTTTTGGAGTCAGAAAGGAACTTGACTTCTGCTTTCCCATTTACTAGTATGCAGAGCCATGGAAACATTAACCTTCCTAACCTCAGTTTCCTAATAGGTAAAATGGGGACAATAACAGTACATATTTTGTAGGACTCTCACAAGATTTAAATGAGATAACCCATGCTAAAGGCATAGCAAAATTCTTGACACACAGTATTTAAAAATTATTACCTTTTATATCTATCATTAGCTTCTACTCAGAATACTTGAGAGAGTGACCACTGAATGAGAAGCAGAATCCTCAACTTGGCCTTCAGAGTCTTCCACATCATGGACCCAATCTACTTACAGAGCCTTATAACTTATATCCTCTACTTAAATAAATATCACACAAACGCCAGCAATACTGAACCCTATGATGTTTCCCATGAGTACATCTACATTCTCTGCCCTGCTCTTTTCAAGTGTTTTCTTCTATTTAGAAGTTCTCTCTTGAGTCCTCACATTCTTTCCATTGCCACCTAAATTTTGAGAGGTTCTGGAAGCTTTTCCAGAACACTGGACTGTATAATAATTGCAATTTTTGTTATAGTATTTCAAATGTCCTGTGTTGACCTCTGTCCTAGGAGATTTCCTCACTTGACTACCTGCTTCATTGTTTAGAGTTCAGTCTTAAGACCAAGCACAAGGACTTCAGAGCCACCATGTATGAGCATGCATAGTCCCTTCAGGAAGTCACCTGACCAAGGCTGTTTGTGGCTGAAATCCAAACTGAACTCTGATCATCAAATTGAGCTCCTTGACATAGGATGCATCTACCAAAGGGGAAATCTTCTTTTGTCTGTTTTGCATTAAGGCATCATATAGAACAGCGGACCCAGTAGCTAATAGACCAACATGGTTTAATTGATTCTGAGTAACTAGGTACAGTGGAAAGTGAACCACAAGCTCAAGGTTCATGATATCATGAGTCATTTCACAGGGGTGGATGGGGTAAAGGAATAGGCTTGGGCATTCTATCAAGCTCCACTGAAGATCTCCCACATTTCAGTTGCTTAGTAGGCTGTGCCTTAAAGTGGTGAACTTGTTTTAAGGCATAAAATGGAAATAGCCATCGTGTTAAAACATTACAACCCTGCATTGCGGAGCACCGTACTCTGGGAGGCCACAGGTTAGAAATGTCTGTTCATACTGGTGATGACACATTTCAGAGGAGGACACAGAATGTCCAGGGGAAGTTAGACAAAAAGGTTCTATTAGATTGTTGAGACTTTAATTTTTTTCTCTGAAAATTAAAAGAACATGTAGCTCTGATTATTTTGAAGTCTGATTTCTTTTTTGTCCCTGATAAAGTGAATCTCAACAGGGATATGTCAGCTAATATTTCTGTGTAAGAGAACCTTCTTGTCATCTTTTAAAACAACTCAGAATAAAATGCTTTGATTATCTATTTCATCTTGTGGTGATAAAGGTGGCCCTTAAACCAGCAAAGTGAGAGACAGGGCTCCTTTTTTATTACACACTAGAATGGAGAAAGGATGTAGGCCCCTCATGGAAGCTTTGGAGACCTCTTCTACTCCTTCAACCTGCTTAGCCGTCTGCTACTTTATTTGAAGAACTTTATTATTTAGTTGAGAGGTATAGTTCCTGTTTGGAGACATCTTGGTACTCACATCTTTCTGCCTTCTCTGTGAATATGTTCAAAATCTCTTCTAAGAGCAAGTTTAGTTGAAAAATAACAAAACAGCAGACAGGGCACAATTGAACCAGAGCTGGTCTATCCTCAATGCAAAGGTGATCAGCCTCCCATGCTTGCAGAGGCACGTACTGCATGAGAGGGAATGTGGCCTGGGAGAGATGTTACAACCTGAAAGCACCTGTCTGGTCCAACAGGCAGCTTGTGCTTAGTTTCAGTAAGCTATTGCCCTGCAGAAAGGCCTGCCTTTGCTGTCCAGTTTTTCAAAAGGAGTTGGCATTTTGGTTTTGGTGGAAAACTTGCTCTCTTTGAAAGTTAACAATAAATTCCAAAAGAGTTTTTGAAACATGTCGACAAAACAATAGGCTTCTTTGTGTATGGCCTGTGGAACACCAGGTTGCAATTCTTGCTCTTTTTTTTTAAGAATTAAAACAGGGGGCTGGGGATGTGGCTCAAGCGGTAGCGCTCTCGCCTGGCATGCGTGCGGCCTGGGTTCAATCCTCAGCACCACATACCAACAAAGATGTTGTGTCCGCCGAGAACTAAAAAATAAATATTAAAAAAATTCTCTATCTCTCACTCTCTAAAAAAAAAAAAAAAAAAAAAAAAGAATTAAAACAGATTCCTGAAAAGGAGCATGCATAGAAAGCATTTTGCTTTATGAATGACTGGTTGCATCATTACATTGCCATTCAAATAAGGCCTCATTTGTCTTTAAGAATGCAAAAACTGTAGCACATGGGGAATAGACAACAAGAAAGGCAGCATTTTTCTTGTTTCTATGGTCACTGTTACCAGTATGCAATAATGGCAGAAACGAATTTGTCCTTTTTGCTTGTAAATGTATACACTCAGGCATAATAGGGATAAGGTGTGTCCAATAAAAGTGTCAAATAAAACTCCTAGAGCAGGCTTCAAAGTATTCTCTATAACCTGCTGGAATCTCAATTCAGTACACACTTGAGTATTTTTGGAAATGAAATCTGTGGCATATCTAGCTGTAGACAGAGACCAGGTCAGAGAAGACTAGTTAACAGGAAACCTTTTAAAAGAAAGTATAGGATAAGGCTTTAGATTTTTGAAAAATGCATTCTCCCTGTTTCTTTTTATAATTTGAACTTATCATATTTTATTTTAAAAATAAATATCTTAGCAAAGCTTTCCCTGAACCATTTTCTAACATCTATACATTTAATTTATTCAATAAATATTCACTAACTACGTAACTGATACGAAGTATCCATCTAAAAATATAAAATTACAAATCATGAAGATCCTGCCCTCAGGAACTTAAATTCCAGAACTAATAAATAATCAGTTTCATGGTGTGTTAGAAGGAAATAAGTACAACAGAAAAAGCAACAATAAAGCAGGCTCAGAAGGATTAGGGATGTGTTTCTAAATAGAGAGGGTAGGGAGGGCTTCAGCTGACTGCTGAGCAAGGACTTGCAGAGAAGGGGGCTGGTGTTTTTAGTTTTCTACTCAATAGAATAAGTGGTTCTCTTCATTTATCAAGGTGTATAAATTAAGTGGTGAGGAACTAGCATCTGTTGTTTACTAACCAAATACTTAGTTTTAAAGGCAAGCAAAGAAGTGCGTGATGTGAATATTAGCAGCTGAGGCCTGTATGTTTAATTAAGTTACTCAGCTTTAGTGGTTCCTGTGGATCCCCCAGATTCCCCATATCTTTGATCATAATCCACAAGGCCCTTCATAATGTGGTTTCTGCTTAACTTTTCATGTCATCTCTTGACAATTCCTTCCGTGTCCCATGCTGAGCCAATTCCTTCCCTGTTTGCTAAGCTCTCTTTTTCTTGCCTCTGAACTTTTGCACATGCTATTTCTCAGTCACCTCCCCTGGTCACCTTCTAAAGACTCTTCCACTCTCTATTTGGGATCACTTCTTTTGATGAGCCTTTGCCAATTGCATAAAAGGTGAAATTGCTGACCCCACACCTATGTTCCCTAGCACCCATGCCAGTCTTTATCATGTGCTAACTGCTGTTATTATACTTGCTTGTGTCCTTGTGTGTGAGCTCCTTCAGGGGAGAGACTGCATCTTGTTTATTTCTGTATCACCAGTGCCCAGCACGGTTTATTGCCCATGTGGGTCTTTCAGCCAACAAATAAACAACTTAATTAATCAGTTGTTCAGACTACCTGTGGCATTGTAGTGCTCAAATTTCCCATACAAAATCTTCTAAGTCTAGGGCCTTCCTCATATTCCATGCATATCTCCTGGTCCTTACAGTCCATCTCAGCACTGCCCCTTAAGAATCCCACATGATGATCCCCACCACTTACCTGAACCTTCTAAACTTGTTCTGGGAGAGTCTTATAGCTTAGATATGGCAAACCCTTAATCTGACTGGTCAATATTTCCCCACCGAGTTTTGAGTTCTTTCTTGAGCTTTCCAGGTGATAATTCAGTCACTTCATGCCTCCTATGCAGGGTTGCTGTTTAGGTGTCTCCTGTGTCTCATTGTTGCTAACCTTGGTTTTTTCCTGCCAGGTGCTTTTGGCCTTGTTACAGCTCTGTCCCTACAGGGGAGAAGGTAACACCCTCTTCTCTTTCTCTGGGACTCTCTAGAACTCCTCCAGTTTGGGTAATTACTTACCAGTGCCCTGCAATTTCCTAGTCCCACAGCAATTGTCCTCTCTTCACTCTGCGCAAACAAATCCAATAATGCTCAGTGGTGTTTGATTTCTACTTTCAGAATTGTCTGCTGCTTCCTTTCCTCTTGGCTAGCACAGATCTTGCATGTAGGTGGAGAATGTCCAACAGCTGTCTTATGTATCTAGATGGCTGAGACTTTCTTCAACAGAACAATTAGCAGTAAAGATCATTAACTAAGAGAGAGAATAAAGATCATTAGCATCATGGTCCAGTTTTTCTGACATATATGTTTGGGTCAGGGCATACCAACACTGCTCAGCTATTTTCTTTTCTCACACATAGTAGAAATAGAACACTGGGAAGCTGATCTCATAGAAGTAGAAGGTAGAAGAGGAGTAGGTACCAGATGCTAGGGAGGATGAGGGAAGAAGTAATAAGGAGATAATGGTGGGTACAAGGTTACAGTAAGGGGGAGGGATTAAGTTCTGGAGTTCTATTGCATAGTATGATGACTATGGTTAACAATATTTGTATTGAATATTTCAAAATAGCTGGAAAAAGGAATTTTGAATATGCACATCATAAATAAATGATAAATATATGAGATAATGGATGTACTAAATACTTTGAACTGATTATTATACTATATATATATATGTATGGAAACACAACACTGCACCCCACACATATGTATAATTATCATGTGTCATATAAAAAAAGAAATAGAACTTTGAAAATCCTTATCCTTTATCACCTTTTCCAGGAATACAGGTGATGGATTGCTGGTTTCAGAGGAGAGAAAAATGGACTGAGTTGTTTTAATTTGGAAATTTGACAGTTAATACATGAGTTTTCTCGGGTCCTTCAAGAAGACAAAACTCTCTCACCCACATTGTTAATTTGGTTCTTACAGTCCCGTGAAGCCTATTTCATAGATGAGGAACAAAAGGCTTAGAAAAGTTGAATGATATTTCCAGTCCAGGATTGTGCAGAAGTAGCAGGACCAGGACCTCACCCCAAAATTTCTTCCATTGCATCAGACCACCCCTCCAGAGCTGCTCTATAGTGCCAGGGACTTTTCAAGGGACCAGAGCCTATCCAGCAGAGTTCTTTCATCCCTTGATCTTGCTTAGACTTTTGCTTCATTATGAGTTCTTATAGAGTAATAAGCATTTCAATATTGGTACTAATTACTTAAATCCCCAGCCCTAAGCTTAGGAAAACTGTTAACCAGAATATGCAGATAGTTTTGCTTAACTGAATTTTCAGATTGACATAATTGAGAGAAATATATTGGAAAGATTACTCTGTGCCTCAGTTTTCTTATATAGAATTTGAAAATGTATGTAGAATTTTGAAATGTAGTGAAGAGAAGAACTAACTATAGCTCTTAAAAAAAAAACAAGTGCAGGAGCCAATGATAAGTAAATATTCTCCCCAATCATAAGTAAAATTGGAACCAAAGAAATAGGTTATCATAATTGATGGTGTTAGTGATTCTCAGAAATGTGTGCTGTGTGTCTTAACTGCATGTATCTTTTAACCTCCTAATGTTGGGGCACTTTCTAAAAATAATCAGATATCTGAGCAGTCAGGCCTATTTTTCTCCGGGTCTATGCCATTAGGAGTTTACTAAGTGATTGTTATTAATGCATTAAATTATATCCTGGCAACTCAGATGTATCCTATAAAACAAAATTATTCATGAATATCTGAGATTATATTTTAATTTTGACTTATGTTTAATATTTTGTGTTAATTGAACCAAAAGATTGCAAAAATCAAGGCAACTGTGTTTCAGCAACATATAACATAGCTGTATTGTAATTCTAACTAGTGCCTTCTAATATTTATAGAAAGCATAAAAATATCTATAAAAATAAATCTCATGAGCAAACCACTGCTAATTTTGAAGTGCTTAATATTCATATTTACATAGTCCAGATGGAATATATTCAGGATGAAGTTTTAGTTTACATTTTGCTCCCAAATTATTCTTCAAAAATATAATCTCACAACTGTGGAATATCCTGCCCTCAGAAAATTCAAAGGAGGTACCTGATGTTTCATATAAATATTGCTGCCTTGAATTGAGACTGATTTTTTGCATGTCCTTAATTAAAAAAAAATCCCTTATAGACTTTATTTGATTAAACTTAGGAAATTACTTTAAAATTGGCACTTAAAAAGATTGTTTCAAGTTTCTGGGAAAGGTAGTTACAATTTTTGAGAAAATTATAAACAAATAAAAAAGAGGGGACTTTGCAGTCAAGCTTGATGGCTTAGGAGGCCTCATTTCATTTAAAGGAACTAGCTGAATGGCAGGTTAGAAGGATACTGTTACCTCCTCATGCACAATGAACAGTTTTCTTTCTTCCCAGTTGCTGTTTATTATTGAGAAGAAAAAAATGTCATCATCCCCTTTGTGAGTATCTCACATGGTAAAATTAGGTGGTGGGATACAAAGTCACTCAACAACATTGGTTTAAATTTGTACACTGATAAAATGGAATACAGTTATAACTCAGTGGTATGGAATCAAAAAGAACACTGAGCCCAAATTCAATATTTACATCATCAGAGAGACTTCTTACTTTATATATCTTCCTTCTAAAGTCTGAACTGGGTCATATTTATTTTTCAACCAGGAACAAAAAGAGATTCTTTGATTTTCCTTTTGGTCCACATGTGTATTGGATTGTTATTGAGTTTCTTACTGGGAAAGGTTAAGTTAATATTTTGATAGCAGATAAAATCTTCAAAGTGAGCCACAAGCTTAAGTAATGAGAATTAGATTTCATGGGCTAGTGTGTCCAGGATTAAAGGATAAAGAAAGGATTTGAAAGACATCCAATCATGATTATTCTTAGTGCAAAGTTTATATCCCTCCCTACCAACAAGTTTTTTAGATTATTACCTTGTCCTTTATATTCAGGTGTCAGAAAAGACCTTAGAGAATCCAAGAGTAGAAACCCATATGCTTGTTTGGAGCCAAAAGCTATTATAAATGAGGGTATCCATCATTTCTAAATAGTAGGAGTGACAGGAACCATGGGAATGAGAGCAGATGCCCTATCTAAAAATATTCAAATCAATTTAAAAATAGTGTTCCTTCCAAACAAAACCTGTCCATAAGCCAAATGTAGCCTATGGCTCCCCATTTTGTCCCCTCACACATTAGGATAGTCTATACTGCAGTTTCTTGCAAACTTCTCCTTCAAGGCTCAGGTGCCTTTTTGAACATTCCTTCTGGTGGTCATTCAAATTCTGTTTGAATAATTCCAGTGACAGGAACTCATCAGCTTTTGGAGCTACCAAGTCATTTGTGGGCTATCTTAGTAATGATATTCTCTTTTATGCTTTAAGGTAAAAATAACAGCAGATTGATAAAATTAAGCAGATTGCCATGACCAATAAAGGCCCAATGGGCCTGTTTTTGTTTTGACTGTTACTTTAGGCTCTGTGGAAGACTACAACTCTTTGTTTCACGGGTGATACAGGTTTTGAAGTAAAAAGAGTCCTCATATTTTATTCCAACTTTACTTATGTGATTTATTTCATATTAGCTAATCTCAAAAAGGCCTATTTGCCATTAGTATTTTTTCACCCCATCACATACGAGCAATTTCTTCATGTTAAACATTGTGTATGTCCTGGGTAGTGTAAAAACAAACACATGAAGGGCTCTGTTTTCCTTGCACTTATATTCTAGTCAGAAAAATGAACAATAATCAAGAAAACAAAATCAAGACAATTAAAAGTGCCAAGTTCTCTGGAGGAAAAAATGTCTGCAGAGCTGGGCAAGAAAGGGCTAGATCATGCAGGGACATCTAAGGCAATAGGAGTCTGGAGTTTCCTAAGAACACAATGAAAAGCCACTGAGGAATTTTAAGAATGACATGGGGCTAGTAGGTCTGCAGTAGAGGACCTGCCTAGCCTAGGTTCCCTGGGTTTGATCCCCAGAATTGCAAAAAAAAAAAAAAAAAAAAAAAAAAAAAAAGAAAGAAAAGAAAAGAAAAAAAAAAGGAAGCAAAAAGCAGACATGGTCTTAGATAACTATTTCCTTCTATCCTCATATAACATGTCCCTTCATGTAATACAATAAAAGCATAAACCCCATCATGAGTTTCACTCTCAGGACCAAATCTAACCCTAATTATCTGTCTCCTTAAGATCCCACCAGCTAATATCACCCCTCGGACAGTTAGGGCTTCAATATCTGAATTTTGAGACAACCATTAATATGCAATCCATAACAGCTCTCACAATTCCCATTCTCTGGCATGTCTTCCCTGTATAATCTTTCCCTGGAATCTCAAAGGGAATTGGAATGTGAACATGAAAACATATATTCCTGATTATGTCATGAGACAAAGGTGGAAAGATTTCAGAAATATAATTAAGGTCCTTCCCCAACTGACTTTAAGTTATTCAAGAGGGAGATTATCCTGAGTGAGCCTGTTGTAATCAAGTGAGCCCTTTAAAAGGGTGTCTAAAGGTCAGAAACAGAAGGCAAAGTGACTGGAGCTTTCTTTCCTGTTGGCTTGAAGAAACAAGCTGTCATGTAGAGAAGCCCACATGACAGGGAATAGCAGATGGCCTTTAGTTGCTGAGGGCCTCAGTTCTACAACCAAAAGAACAAAAGAAAATGATGCATGCCAGTGATCCGTGGATCCATGAGGACTGTGGCCTGAGTCCCATACCTCGATCTCCAGCTGATAAGATCCAGAAGAGAGCACCCAGCAAAGACATGTCTGAACTCCTCAACCACAGAAAGGATGGTTAGTAAATTGTGAGACTTTGTTGTTTCTAAGGCACTAAATTAAATAGTAATTTGTTACCCAGAAACAACAAATGAA
Organism: Spermophilus citellus; assembly: GCF_964194105.1. Lineage (NCBI taxonomy): Eukaryota > Metazoa > Chordata > Mammalia > Rodentia > Sciuridae > Spermophilus > Spermophilus citellus. The sequence continues at coordinate 74,083,441 of NC_138194.1, forward strand.
TGCAAAAGGAATGGCATGATCTTCTCTATGACTAAACTGATTGGGGAAGGACAAGAGTGGGAACCACTTAGAAAGTCACTGTCATGATCAGGCAAAAGACAATGGGAGCTTGAAATCAGATTCTGGCATTGGAGATGGAAAATAAATGGGCAGGTTTTAAATACATTTTAGAAGTGATAGTGGGCTAAGCTGATATACCAACTTTGGAGGGTCAAAGAAAGGAAATAATCAAGAACAATTCTTGGGATTTTGGCATCCTGAGCAAATGACTAGATAGGGATGCTGTTCTGTAAATATTGAAAAAGTAGGGAATGGAACATTTTGGCCTGTGGGATGACAGGCAAAAGATGATGTTTATCTTAGAAATATTTAATCAAGTTAGCAGTTAAATACATTTTCTACACCTGAGCATGTGTAGATAAAACACAATTGGATATTTGTCTTTCAAATATTTCATATGGTTCTCCACTTTAATTTTTCTCCACTTCATTGTAAAAACATGAATATTAGGCAAGGGGGAGGGGAAAAAAGGGAGAGAATTGAACAACAGCAGGGGAGGTAGAGAGGGAAGATGGGAGGGGAGGGGAGGGGAGGGGGGATAGTAGGGGATAGGAAAGGTAGCAGAATACAACAGTCACTAATATGGCATTATGTAAAAATGTGAATATGTAACAGATGTGATTCTGCAATCTGTATTTGGGGTGCAAATTGGAGTTCAAAACACAATTTGAGTCAAATGTATGAAAGATGATATATCATGAGTTATGTAATGCTTTAAATAATCAATAAAAAAGAGAAAAAAAATGATTATAAAATATTCTACTGTGTGATATGCCAAGTACTTAACCAGTTTTTTATTTCCCTATTGCTAGTCAGCTGTTTTTGTTTCATTTACTTCTATGAATGATGTCCTAGTAAGTATTCTTATTGGATTTTATAATCTCAAATATTTATATCACTCTTTAGAAATGTGACTTATAATTATATTCCCTCTAACAGTATATAAGAAAGCTAGATGACCTCACTTCCCCCACTGAGTATTATTATTTTAAAATTTTTGCCAATTTAAAGTGAAAGAAAATCTCACTTATGTATTAATTTATCACCACCCTTGTTATCTCCATGGCATGCTTTAGGGTTTTTTTTGCCAATTTGTTTTGTTTTGTTTCTTCTTTCTTGCCAGCCTGACCTGAGCTCTTTCACTGGATTCTAGTGCAAATGTCTGGAGTTAGATCCAGCTGTCCATAGCACCATGCAGAGATAGAATGAGGCCAATGTACCCAGCACCCTCCATGAAAAAAACATGAGCATTTCTTCTAAATTTTCCTAAGATTATGTCTAGAATCAAAAAGCCTCAATGCTGTCCTCCTCAGTTTTCCCCCCAAAAATGCATACAGAATAAAATACTTTTTATATATTTTGCCTACAGAAAAGAAAAAGAAAAAAGTCCTTAACTGTTTTTTATCCTATATATATTTTTTTATTTCTCAAATGGTACTATGGTAAATGATAAAACTATCAAGGAAAAAAAACTGGCAACATAGTTCAAGAATCAGTAATAAGTAATTAGAAAATTATATTCAGTGTCTGAGGACTGTGTATCATTTAATAGTAGCTTCCTCTGTGTAGTGGGCATGGGATGAGTGATTTCATCTTATTTTTGTTATTTTTATGCATTGTCTAAACTATTTAATATTGAACATGTAATTCTACCTAAAAAATAAAAACTTGAATAGTGCTTTAAATTCTATAAACGCTTTATAAGATTTTTCTGAGGAGGATTCTTTGGAAAATCCTTTAAAATAAAGATAAAAACAGAAGCAACATAAACAACAGGAATTAAATGTAAAAACTTTTGTAAAAATTAGGGGTATGGGGTATGCTAATCGTATACCTTAAGATTTATCCTCTAACAAAGTATACTTTTTAAAAACCCCAAACTACCCTTTAAATATGTTTTCAAACACCTTTTCAAAAGATGAAAAACAATGGAAGGGAAAAAATATCAAGAACCACCACAAGAAAACAGAAGGGAAAAAATGTCAAGGACCATGACTCCTATGGGTGAAGGATAAGTCAAAATGCCGTTGAGTCAAAAACCTTGGCTTTCAGAAGAAAACACAAAACTTTTGCAGCTCAGCAAGCACATATACCAGTTATTAAATGGCATTGGCAAACCACATTAAAGAACCCACGGGCTTCTCTTTAATAGACTGATGGTGATATATTTATTATTTGAGTTTTTCCACGCTCTGAGTAATCAGCCACATGCTTTTATATGCACTTGTTTTATTAAACACTTAAGGCATGTTTTTCAATTACGCAGTTTCACATATGGGAAAACTCTCAGAGGCAATTTGCCAACTTCACCCCTTGGTAAATAGTGAGCTGAGCATTTGACCCCAGATTGTCTGGCTCCTGATTCTTGCTCTCAGTGGATATCTGTATTCCTTAGACAGCTGTCTTTCTAAACTGTTTTCTCCCTAGCAGAGGCAAATTTAAACTTCTGCTACTCTTAAGAATAACTGTTAATGACTCAGGCTCTGCTGTGCTCTGCTTCTGTGCCATGATCATCGTTTATTGTGCCCCTCGATAAAGCACCAGGGAGGTGCCTCACTCGCTGCCTAGGTTTACTTCAAGGTGGAAACCTCAGCTTCTTTCCTTTTGACCCTGGAACACAATTAAAACACTATTATGGGTGTGACTCACTTTATTGAAGGTTGGAGAGTAGGAAGAGGTGGTAAAAGTGGTTACTGCAAAGTACAGGAAATAACTCAAATTTAGTATCAGACACTACTCTTTCTAGAAATGTATGGCTAATTCCCCCAAACAGGGGACTTCTTTCTCAGATTCGGGCTTCTTGACATGTTGCCAAACCTTCTGCCTTATCTTTTGCAGGTTGTTTGTACAACCCCCATCTTATGTCCTATTCTCCAAAACCCTCCCAAACTGGATAGTTTGTACAGCTGGTTAGCTCTATCTCAGCCTAGGCACTGATCCTATGTTTATATCTCAATAATTCATGAAGATAATCTGTTGGGAAAGTGCTATCCATTGAAGATCTCTGCCTTTACCTTTAAAAAAGATTGAATGGAAATTTGAAATTATAGTCTTATATCTCATCTTTTGAATCAAATTATACTCCCCCAACAATCTCAATAAGCCCTGCATATCAGAGCTCTATAGAGAAATAGGCCCAACAGGATATGTTGATATAGATATAGACATGGGTAAAATAGGTAAAAATAGAGATACAGGTAGAGATATAGATATGTGTGCACATACATATACACACATGTGTATGTTTTTTTCCATCTGTCCAATCAGAGATCCTAATAAATTTGAGTGGATCATGGATGAATGAATAGATAGGCAGATTGATTTATGGACCGATTGATTTTCAAAAATTGATTTATGTGAGTGTGGAAACTGGAAAGTCTAAAATCCAGAAAGTAAACTTTGGGTATTCAGATATTGATACTGCAGTCTTAAATCCAAATTCCACAAGCTAGGCAAGGCAGGCTAGAAACTCAGACAGGGTTTCTATGATGTAGTCTTCAAACCAGATACTTTCTTCTTTGAGAAACCTCAGTCTTTTCCTGTAAGGCCTTCAACTGATTAAATGATACTTATACACATTATGGAGAGCCATAATTTTTATTAAAAATACACTGATTTCAATGTTAATCACGTTTTTAAAATTATATTCACAGCATCTAGACTAGTGTTTAACCAAACATCAGGGAATCTTAGCCTAGCCAAGTTGACACTTATAATTGGCAGTTACATTCTAGTTATTTGAATTCTCTGATGGGCCAGGCACAGCATAATCCCACTTTTTGTATGCTTAGGTATTATTGAAAAGTGTGTTTCAAATAGTACACAGTCTAAGAAAGATTCACTTATGCATTATGTCCCTCAAACCCTGTGCATGTCACCATCAGATTTATAATCTGGTATGAAGAACAGGTCTCTAGTGTTCTCTTTGGCATCATTGTGTTAGAGGTAAGAAAGCTCCACCATCCTAAAGGGATCCTGGACATGGTATCAATTATTAAGAAAATAAAAGCACTCATGTTTGTAGAGGAAGCTTGTCAGCTACTGAGAAGAAACTCTTTTTGAGCCCAGTAGAGGAAGGTAGTCCTGAGTTGAAAATTCAAGTTCTTCCAGCGATGGACAAAATTCTATAACAAAGAACAAGACCCTCCTGTTTACTTTTCCTTTTCTTGGTCTGTAAAATACGAGTGATATACTTTTTAGAGTTTTAATGAGGGTCAAATGAGAAAACTATTTAGGTTTTCAACAAGATATTTGATGCTTGTTCAATGGTAGTGTTCTTTCTAGTCAAGGGTCTGTAAGTCATAAGAAATTAAAACTGATCCAGTCAAAAAAGAAAGAGATGTTAATGATCAAGAAAGTGGCCCCATAGATACTCACAGGCCAGTCTTCATGGGTACAGGACTCAATTCTAGAAAGTTAGCAGCCAAGTTTAATTATCCCTGCATTTCAAGGTCTTTGGATTTCACTTTTGCCTGTGAATATTGTCCATTCTCCTGTCTATAACTACCTTCTCTACTTATCATTAGCTTGCACATAGCTTTGTTCTTCTGACTTCAATTAGGTTCTAATTCTGCATGGTCATTAAGCCTAGAGAATCTCTCTTATTTCTAATTGAAAGAGTATCTGATTGGCCCAGATCATCTGAACATGGAAGAACAACCCTTGGGTCAAGAATTTAGTGAGAACTCAACGTCTAATCAGCTCTAAGGAGGTGGTCATGGAATACCACATGCAACATGGACCCATCTCTTCAGCAAGGGAGCTAAGTCAGTTGTGTGCTATTCCTCAGCATCTCTACCATCTGTAGCCACAGTGGAATAACATCACCTTGGACTTATCCAGAAACTCCATATGGGTTAGGTTCTAAACTCTACATAATATGTCAAATAAGTTTTCCTCTGGTTGTCTAAGCCTTACAATAAGTAAACCTACTAAAATTATACAATGTTACATGAAAAACAGAACAAAAAAAGTACAAGAAAGTAAAAGCACTCTGGACTCTACTACCCATGCTCCATTCACCACTAGGGTTTCATAGTGCCCTCAAAGGCAGTGTAGTTTAAGCATTCAAATATCTGTATGTAGACTTTCCTTTTGTTTATCTAATGTGCTTAAGTTTTTCTCTACATGTGATATATACACAAATCTGTGCATACCATATGTAAAAGCGATTTAATGACTTATTCAGTATTAAATTTGGCATTCCAAGTTTTCTGGCTATTCTATGTTGACTTTAGAAATTATCCCCATGTAAGCTGGAATTCCATGTGATGGGTTTTTTCATAGTTTATCCAAGGGGCATTTAACTATTCTGAGTTTGTAAGTGGTACTTATTAATTAGTATTTAAATGTTAGAAAAAGGAAGGAATAATCCAATGAACATTAGAAAAGGAAGTGATCTTTCTCAATTTAATATTCTTAACTAAGTTTTTATTACTAGTTATTTTTTTCTTTACTTCTTGATACTGAGAATTGAACTCAGGGCCTTTTGTTCGCTAGGCAAGCACTCTACTGCTGAGTTACATCCCAGCCTGTTTTGAAAAAAAAAATGTTATTTGAGATAGGATCTTGCCCAGGTTGGCTTCAAACTTGTCAATCGCCTGCCTCAACCTCCTGAGTAACTAAGATTATAGGCATGTGATACCAGGTCTGATTCCCTAATTAGTTTTATATACTGTACTACAGTTCTGTCCTCTTTCCCTCTTGAATTTATTGTCTACCTATAAAGTTTGTTGTGTTTCATAGTCATAAACTTGAAAAACATAGGCCATTAATAACCAAGAGCTGCACAACAGGAAAATAGGCTATGTCAGGACAAGGCCATTGCTATTGATGGAAAGAAAGTGCACAATTTGTTCCTTATGTGCATGACTTAGAACTGTCTTTCAACAGGGAATACAAAATTGGTAATTCATTGGACAAATGCATAATTTATGTGAATTTTATGAACAAAGCTTAGATGCCAACATTCTTTTCCTTTCTGTTATTGTGGATAGCCTTCAAATTAGGTAAGATATTGGATTTTATCTTTTGGTAAAATTCTGTGACTATCACCATTAGGATATGCAGCATTAAACCTTGAACTCATCCATTTGTTTTGTATCGACAAATGCAGACCATTTGTGCAGTAACAACACTCAGTTGCTTTGCTAAAGTGTTAGACCATCCGATTGTACATGTGGGACGTAAAGGAGAAAAGAAGAGTTTTATTGAACAAACCTTTCCAGCACACAGTTGCTTGACAAATGGTTGTGCAGCTGTTTGTAACAGCATGGAAGACATGTCTAACATTTGATAATTTTTGCATAAGCCATCCTTGTTTGCTCTCATAGAGTTCTTTGCAAAAACATTTATGTAATTTGCCTGAAGGTTCTACCAAGAAGAAAGCATTTCAGAAATGATTTAAGCTGGTTACCTATGTGCAAAAACCTGTGAGTGTGTTTATATGGATCTGTGCTATGTGCATGCAGGCAATTCACACAAGACTTTTGACAAAGGACTTGAGGAAGCATAGGTCATCATTCATCCTGGACAGAAAGCCATTTAGATAACAGTGGGTTAATAGATCACAGTCTATGTAGTTCTTTCTTCAATTTCAATTTTTTTGTAATCTCATAAATTGAAGGAAGTAGGATCCTGGGACTTAATTTGTACTGGGGTAAAGCCATTCCCCTGTGCTGGAGAGTTGTGAGGAAAAGATTCCACCAGGGAAAGCGGCTTTTAGAAGAATTTGCTGTGTAATTCATAAAGATAAAACTGTCATATTTTACACTTAGAAACAATATTTCTAAAAAAGAATTAACTATCAAAATTTAAGTTAAGGAATTAAAACTCAAGGACAAGGTATGGTTGGCCTCCTGAGTTGCTGATTTGGTTTCCATCTGAGTCTAATCTGCATACATCAGATATTCCTCTTTCCTTTTCAACAATACTCAGCCTAGACTTGCCTAATGGCCTGCTTTAATTGGACCAATCACTTTCTGTAAGGGAGGAGCCAGGATAAAAATGGCTAGGTTTTAATGTTGAGAATAAAGACATAGCTAAAAACCTCAACTAGGATATCTCCTATTTCTTCTTTATGTTCAAACAGCCTAAACACTAAGCTTCAAGGAATGACAATTAGTTATCTGTGACAAACCATTTAACAGTCCTGGTTGAGAGTGCCTAACACAAAGTAACTAGTCATCTTAATAAAAACACAACCATAGTGTTTTTATTAGGTATGGTTATACTCCATTCTTGTTCCATTATATCATGATGTCAGTATCTTTAGATAATGAATATGTTGAGGACTGTCTTAAGAAAGATGAAAGATTCATCTAATGATGCACCTCACTAGATGTTTTGAAGGAAATCAATGGGGGGGGGGAACATAATAGGGGCTTGGGATGTAGCTCAGTGGTACAGTATTTTCTTGGTGTATATATAGAGAGAGTCCTGGGTTCAATCCCTAGAACACCCCCCTCCCCCCCACACACACATTATCTATATCTATATGCAGTTAAGAGTATGGACCTTTGATATCAGACAAGGGAATGACTTCTCTAAACCTTCATTTTTATTTTCCATGAAATGGTAATATAATAGATCCTGTTTCAGACATGGTTTGTAAAGAATTTACCAGATATATTAGTTCCCTATTGTAATTATAACAAATTAATGAAAAAGTTAGTACACAAAATTATCATTATAAAGTTCCAATAGTCCAAAGTCTAAAATGCATCTCACTAGACTCAAGTCCAAGGTTTCAGTGGGGCTGCATTTCTTTCCAGAGACCTTGAGGGAGAATCCATTTTCTTGCCACTTCCAGCTTTTAGAAGCATGTGTTCCTTAGGCCATTCCTTACCAAGTACCATCTTCAAAGCCAGCAATGCCAGTCAAGTCTTCCTCACATTCTGACTCTCCTGCCTCCCTCTTGCATTTGTAGAGATTCTTGTTGGGTCTACCAGGATAATCCAAGATAATTTCCCATGTCAAGGTCAGTGGAGTAGCAACCTTCATTCCATCCAAAACTTTAACTTAAATGTTGGAAGGTAATATTTACAAGTTCGAGGGATTGGGATAAGGATGATTTTAGGGGTCATTATTCTGCCTACCATGTCAGAGTGCCTGCCACTAAATAAACACCCAAGGAATGTTAGTTTTTGCTGTCCTTAACCTAAGGGAAGAAAGAGCCTTCCCTGAATACTTTGTGTTTTTTAGGTAAAAAGATGCCAACTGACCAATGTCCCAGAAACCTGTTGAGTGTAGAGCCCGAGCACACTCAGTTTCAACGCCTTTTTTTTCTTTTTTTTTTTATTGGTTGTTCACAACATTACAAAGCTCTTGACATATCATATTTCATACATTAGATTGAAGTGGGTTATGAACCCCCAATTTTACCCCAAATGCAGATTGCAGAATCACGTCGGTTACACATCCACAATTTTACATAATGCCCTATTAGTAATTGTTGTATTCTTCTACCTTTCCTATCCCCTACTATCCCCCCTCCCCTCCCCTCCCATCTTCTCTCTCTACCCCATCTACTGTAATTCATTTCTCTCCTTGTTTATTTTCCCATTCCCCTCACAACCTCTTATATGTAATTTTGTATAGCAATGAGGGTCTCCCTTCATTTCCATGCAATTTCCCTTTTCTCTCCCTTTCCCTCCCATCTCATGTCTCTGTTTAATGTTAATCTTTTCTTCCTGCTCTTCCTCCCTGCTCTGTTCATAGTTGCTCTCATGATATCAAAGAAGACATTTGGGGCTGGGGATGTGGCTCAAGCGGTAGCGCGCTTGCCTGGCATGCGGCCCGGGTTCGATCCTCAGCACCACATACCAACAAAGATGTTGTGTCCACCGAGAACTAAAAAATAAATATTAAAAATTCTCTCTCTCTCTCTCTCTCCTCTCTCACTCTCTCTTAAAAAAAAAAAAGAAGACATTTGGTATTTGTTTTTTAGGGATTGGCTAGCTTCACTAAGCATAATCTGCTCTAGTGCCATCCATTTCCCTGCAAATTCTATGATTTTGTCATTTTTTATTGCTGCATAGTACTCCATTGTGTATAGATGCCACATTTTCTATCAGATGCAGAGTCTCTGATTTGATATCAAGCTCCTTGATCCATTTTGAGTTAACTTTTGTGCATGGCGAGAGAAAGGGATTCAGTTTCATTTTGTTGCATATGGATTTCCAGTTTTCCCAACACCATTTGTTGAAGATGCTATCCTTCCTCCATTGCATGCTTTTAGCCCCTTTATCAAATATAAGATAGTTGTAACTTTGTGGATTAGTCTCTGTGTCCTCTATTCTATACCATTGGTCCACCTGCCTGTTTTGGTACCAGTACCATGCTGTTTTTGTCACTATTGCTCTGTAATATAGTTTGAAATCTGGTATCGCTATACCGCCTGATTCACACTTCCTGCTTAGAATTGGTTTTGCTATTCTGGGTCTTTTATTTTTCCATATGAATTTCATGATTGCTTTCTCTATTTCTACAAGAAATGCCGTTGGGATTTTGATTGGCATTTCATTAAACCTATAGAGAACTTTTGGTAATATCGCCATTTTGATAATGTTAGTTCTGCCTATCCATGAACAGGGTATATTTTTCCATCTTCTAAGATCTTCTTCTACTTCTCTCTTTAGGGTTCTGTAGTTTTCATTGTATAAATCTTTCACCTCTTTTGTTAGGTTGATTCCCAAGTATTTTATTTTTTTTGAGGATATTGTGAATGGAGTGTTTTTCCTCATTTCCCTTTCAGAAGTTTTGTCGCTGATATACAGAAATGCCTTTAATTTATGCGTGTTGATTTTATATCCTGTCACTTTGCTGAATTCATTTACAAACAGTAGTTTGGGCACTTTACCTATTAAGTCTGACCTAAATGCACAGGTTTTGCCACTGTCTTACTTTCTCCCCTCTGTGTGCCTCTTGTTTTATTGAGGACATTTCACTGCTGTGGTATCAACTTACTCTGTGTAGCTGACACCTCAAAAGTGGAACTTTAGTGCAGATATTTCTGTGGAGCTTAAAGCACCCCAAGTCCTGCAGTGAGCTACGTGACCTCCCCTAAGATTCTGTCTCCACAGAACACATCTTCAGAATTCAAATGACCATTTGCCACTCAAGCCATCCTATCCTCCCTGCTAGTTGTGAGGGAAGCACTCCTCTGTCAAGTGCATGTGAACATTTGGGGGTCACCTGCCTCCTCTTACTCCCTAACCTCCCTAACACTCTCGCAAGTCCTCAAAGTACTCCTCCTCACTGGTGCTATCATCCAAGGTCAAACTTTTTGTATCTTTGCATGGACAACAGACATAGATTTCTGCCTCCTGCTTTCATTCCTCCACTGATTTGTGACTTCATATCCAGGAAGGCTCAGTTCTCTCCTTCCCATTTATTCTATCTTAAATCAGTCCTTCTGCCTCACATGAAATCAGTCTTTGTCAGTAATGGTAAAGGGCACAGGGAGTTATTTTTAAGCACCCACCATATGCCAGATGCTGTGTTGAGGCATTTTGCATACATTATCTCATTTAATCCTAATTTAATGCCTTGGCAGGTAGATGTTATTTCTCCTCTTTTACTAGGGATACAAGTGAGACAGAGAGCTCTCTATAATTAAGCAGACACAACAGATTAAGTGGCAAAGAGAATTCAAACTCAGATGTATCTGGTTTTGAAACCCCTAATTTTACTCTTCCATTAGAGGCCCTATCATTTGACTTTGGTTTTAAGGTATCATTTGATCAAGGCTTGCCTGAGTTCATGTTCTTGGGGGCAAGTTTCCCAGTGACCTAATGACAAATGTGTTATGGTTTGGGCATCTTGGTGATGGTTTCTGTGGGCAGTTGAAGATTGCCATGTGTATTATTTTTATCATAGATATAGTACTTTTCAAACATCTCCCTTTGAAGTAGCTTGCAGATTAATCCAGGTACATTTATTATATATTGTTAAATGCAAGGGTAGTGAGGGAAGGAAATAATTTTTTCCAGGTGTGGGTGGCTTTGAGCCACAGTAAATTAGGGCTCTTGTGGAGGTAAATAATCCTGACAAATCTGTTCTTTTTCCATTAGAGATCAACTGTCTGTACCCAGTGACAGGCCAAAACATGCTTTTCTTCTTTGACCAAAACACCCACAAAGGAAACAAAAACCAGTTTAGCAACTTTGCAAGTGGGTGTAGAAGGATTCCTATAAATAAAGCTTCCCATTGTGCCTCTCTGGTCATGTTAGGTTTGGAATGCTGCTGGTTTATAACTTCCTGCTCTGAACCCCTAGTGGCAACATCATGAATTTAGTTCTCGCTGATGCTTAATGAACTGCATTTTTTAATATTCAAATTTTGATCCTACTTAAAGGTTACCTATATCATAAAGTCTGTAGAATGAACTTTGCATCCCCATCACCACTCCACCTGTCCTTTCCTCATTGGCTTGTATTTACTTTGTGTGTGTGTGTGGTTCTGGGGATTGAACAGAGCCTTGTGCATGTAAGGCAAGCACTCTACCAACTGAGCTATATCCCTAGCCCTGTATTTACTTTTTTTAAGACAGAAAAACATAATTAAAACCAGGTGATCTTAAAAATAGGAAGAAGGGTTTTTGGGTCTTAATCAGTTGTTGTTGTTGTTTCCTTCTCATGAATAAGCATCAAAGCAAATGCTGTATACAAAGAAAGCCAATTTTTATTTTTTTAGTTTTTATTTACATAATAGCCTTGTCCCCATGGATTCTATGAAGATGATGGAAAAGGTGGAAGAAATGGCCTTCAGAAATACAAAGACATTATATTTCTTTTATAGGAAGGAAAATGCAAATTAAATCAACCATTAAATGCTGTTCTTAGATTTCCATGTAATTGTGGAAGCTGAAAATAACAGAAATAGATCTTAACCTGGGAATTTTTAAAAAGGTTAACCAGAGTCATTATTGAGTCAGTAGTCAAGATTGGAACACAGATAATAGATTATAAAAAGGTGTTTTATCAATGAAAAATTTATTAAAGTCTGAAAGCTTTACTGTGGTTATATAAAAGAATATATGTAGAAGAGATAGACATTTAAGTATTTAAAGGCAAAGGATCATAATGCATGTAATTTATCCTCAAATAGCTCACCAAGTACATATGTGTTTATGTGTATATATATATATATATATATATGTGTGTGTGTGTGTGTGTGTGTATGCATGTTTGTGTGAATATGTGTGTGCATATGTATAGATATGAATGTGAGAGAAAAAGAGAAAGCAAATGTAAAGCAGATGGTATAAAATATTAACAATAATTGAAACTAAATAGGAAGTACATGAGATTACATTGTTCATAAACTATACACACACACACACACACACACACACACACACACACATTATGCCAAGTCCTGTTCTAAGCATCTCCAGTGTAAAAAGTTACTTAACCCTCCCAACAACCCATATTTGACAGATAATGTTAAAATCCTAGTTTCACAGTTGAAAAAATCTGAGAAGCAGAGGGTTTAAGTTATGGAAATAGACTTGAACCCCGGCAGGCAGTCTCCAGAATCCAAACTGTACGTTGCTCTGCAGTTTTTGCTCCCAGAACTTACTAGCTGACACAGTGTAGATTACCCAGCAGTGTAACAGAAGGGACAAACAGAGTGGAAAATGTCCTCCCTACATAATATGACACATTCTTCCAAAGAGGAAACCACAGAACATTAAGGGACTTTTTTCTTAGTCGGAAAGTATGTTCACAGGAAGGAAAATAGAAGAAAATATAAAGGTCTGCATATATCCAGTAGCTGAATCACCATTATGAGCCCGGTGTGGAGCCTACCTCCAACACATAGTTGTTCACTAAATAAAATTAATTTTATTGTATGGTATGTGATCTTGCTTAGTGGAAGGTCTTTTTATACAAGCTACCACTTGGGGGAACTTTGTGAGCTATTTATTTTCCATGCCTGATACACTTTATATGTCTTATAAATATCAACTAGTGATAATTGCTGCCATAAGCACTTCAAAAGTTCTTTTACGAATCACTTAAATACCCACTCTACTTCCCAGGAAAGAAGTTAAATCTTGATAATTAATTATTCTGACAGAGTGAGGCTAGGTCTTTTCTCTGGACCAGAGTGGATCACTCTTCCTTTTCATCCATCCCTTGGAGAAACTGTTTCAGAATTGATGACATTCATCACTGCTTCGTGACAACATTTTATTTCCCATTCAGCACCACTCCTGAGAGGCAAAGAGCTCCTTTTACTCTTCTACAGAGCACATTTTGATAAGAATGCATGTTGCAAGTAAAATGCCCCTCTCAGTTTAAGGCTACATCCTTAGCATTGTAACATGATATTAGCAAAAGCATGTTTATAATTCTGTCAATAATTAGGAAGATGATTATTAATTTCAAAATCACCTAAGTCTTAGAAAGATGTTTCTTTAACCATAAATTTACTTTTTGCAAAAGGTCTATTCTTACCAGCTTAGTGGAAACACTTTGTAAATGATAAAGCACCACTGATGAGCAAAGCACTGCTATCCTTAGCATTACTTTAATGTGATAGAATGGTGTTTATGACTGGAATAAGCCAGGCATGTTACTAAGGAAGGAAATGGAAGTTAATACCTACTAAACACCTATTTATAACAGAATGTCAGGAACTTAAGTAGAAGTTTTGGATAGGTTATCTTATTTATTTAGTAACATTCAAAGGGAATACCGCTGCGGCACTTAAAGGAGTCGAGTAAAGAATATGTACTGAGTAAAAATGCAGCTCCACAGAGAACATAAGACATCATAAATTTTCATCTGGGAATGAATCATATTGCCAGTTTATACCACTTACCTTTCAAAACAAGTTGACTTGGGCATACACTTTGCTAGTCAATGAGTAGCTTATTTTGGAGCTATAAAAACTTGTATTGCACGCAAAATCTTGGGTGTTATTACTATTAATTACAAGAGAATCAGTGTTGTAAATTGTTGGTAATGTGAACTCTAGTTTCTTTATGATCATTGACTTTTTTTTTTAACAATGTAGTAACTCACACAGTTTTCAATACCTTGTATGTCTTTTTACACCTGTGGGGACATTCAGTAGTTATTGGACTCAGAAGGATCTTTACCTAAGAATTGACATTATATTTCCTGTGGTTGCTATCCTAGACCCAAATAAAAGAATATTATAAATGTATATATCTCAGTATGTTGCCATTGAAAGTTCTCATTAAAAAGTGATAAATGGGGAAAATCAAGGGAAATATCCACAAAAATCTTTCTCCAGGATTCTAAAGTTTAAGGTCATGAACAGCGAGTCAGAAAGAGCCAAGCTGCAGATGCTGCCATTTTTGCTTCTATAGGACTAAGAGTGAATGTGGATTAAGAGGAGGCCAAATAGGAGGTAGAGTTATGATTACTCTTACCATTCATCCAGTTACTGTTCAGCACGATGTCAAAAAAAAAAAAAAAGAAGGAAAATAACTATAATGCAAAGAGTATGAACTATACCATGATGATGCAGTTAGAGATTCTGGGGGGAGTCAAACTTTTTCTGATCATAGCTAGCAATATTTAAATATCAGAAAAGGTACAAAATACCAACCTGGTTAATGCCCATCTTATCAAATCACTGCCTGCCGGAGTCCATTAGGACTATAAAATACACATTTGTTAAAGGTGTGTATTCCATGCATTTACTTTATGATAAGAAGCCATACAGAAGTTAGAAATTGAGTTCTGCTATCTTCCTTTATGATAGACTGTACAGGGCCAACTTAGGAACGTACCATGCAGAGTGTACTGGCACTGTCCCAAACTATTCAGTGAGCCAAGAGCAAGTCCACAGTTACAGGGCAGGTACAGTGGGATGCCTGTATGCAGAAACAGAAACCTCTGAGCCTTGCACACTGCCACCAGGGGTCAGAGACTGGGCAGGAAGAGAGGCCACTCTCCCAGAAAGGAAGTGTTGTGTTACAAAGGGAAGCACACAAACCAAAATTCTCTCTTCTTGAGAGCAGTGTATTGCTGGCTGAGAAGGATTTAAGGAGAGGACTTCAGAAATGTTCTGCCCACGTAAAGGTATGTGTAAGTGCTCTCACCTTTAAACAAGGCATTTGGGGAAGTTAGATAAGGTAGAATTTGGATATCTTGGTGTATGTTATATTTTTGAAATCTAGACAAGCTGTGCAGATTGATGATGATGCAGTTGGAACTTCTATAGCTACTTCCTACAGAAAGGGAGCGTGTGGTGGGGAGGCCAGATGAGAGTATGTACTATCAAAATACTAAATCTACGTAGAATGTATTTTTTTAAGGATTTTATGTGCATGTACATGATTTCATTATAATTTGCTCTAGGAGCTGCTAATAATTATGATACTATAAGAAAGTGGTCCCCAAAATCTTTCAGACAGTGATTTTGAGTGTTTCATGCTCATTTGTAACAAAGCATTAGTGACTTTAATTTTTATTCACCCACAGGAAATCATTTATCAGTAGGACTTCCATTTTGCTTTACCTTACTCTTAACGCAAAATTGTGCATGACTAGGGTAATGATCAAGTCACATGTTCTTGCTTTTATCACTAGCCTATTCTGGGTTTTAAAGGCTGGTAATACATTGCATTATGGCTCTTCGAACAATTCTTTTAAAAATTTGCTTAACTGTCTAGTTTCCTTCAACATTTTATTACTTCAAGTTATCTAGGCTGGAGAGAAATAAGTAGGATTTTTTCGCCCTTTTTAATTTTTTAAAGTTTGGGTCAAATAAGCCAAAATAACATTATCACTGATGGATCGACCTGTACTTTTAAACGGGCAGAATAAAGATATAAAAAGAACCGAGGCATGTAAGTTTCCTCTTTGATTGTTAATGGCATGCAGCAGATAGAATTCATTATTGACTTTTACAAATGAAATTGTGGTGCATTATTATTTATTCATAGTTTTTGCCTTTCTAAAGAAGTAATTACCATTAACTAGTTAGTCTTTTTTCAAACACAAGCAACTAAGTGAAAATATTGTAATGTATAATATAATATAGTTTACCCCTTAGTCATGAAGCTTAATGATGTTTCAGGATACTATTCTTTTGAAATTAGTATTAAATTTATGAACATAATGAACAGCTAGAAGGTTGGCCATTTTATCATTTTATTTAGGCAATTTCAAAAACAATTATTTCATATCAGGTGGCAATTTATTTGTAAAATTCTCATTGCAGAGCAGAAATATTTTTTAATTACAAATAAACTATCTTGTGTCATTTTTCAGAGTAAGTACACAGATACTGTGGGGATAATGCTAATATATGCAAAATCCTCAGTTAAAATACTTAAGTGATGGCTTCAGCCCAAACAATTCTTTGATTATAATTACAAATTCTAAAGCTTTTAAGTCATTGGGAAGGTGGATAACCAGTCATAATAAAATTTTGTTTTTAGTAATACCAAATATTTAACCAGATACATTTAGTTCAAATTTGAGAGGCATTGAAATTGTCTTTGTAATTTTAAAAATAAGCACAAAGAGAGAATCTTCAGTATTAGACATATGAAGGTATAGATGCTATAAAAAAAAGAAGGCCCCTTTCAAAGATGATGTTTTAAAGTATCATTTCATATATAGGACAGCATTTGCATTTTATGAGGTCAATAGATTTGGTGTGGACAGGACTCAGACCACTTTTGAATTTCAGTGAAACTCCTTGTTTGATTAGATCCCTCTTCCTTGTCCCTTCTTCCTACCTCTTCCATGCTATCCTCCCCTCCCCCAGTATCTTCCTATGCTTTACCCATCCCCCCTGCATGCCTCGTATTCTCCTTGTACTGCACACTCAGACACATTTTTGCACAAGTGGATCTGTTTTCTTTAATGTGGTCATCATTGTGAAACTGAAGGCTGACAATGAATATTTCATATGTAGCACTTAAGCCTCCTTATCTAGATTATATATTGAGATGCTTTGTAACCATCCATAGGCAATTAATAACAGCTTATTGATTCTGTAGAAAGGTTTTATTATGACTTCTTTTTTGAGAAATTTCAAGCCCTCTGCTGTTACTAGACTATATCTTCCTTAATTCTAATATGCATCTTTTTTTTTTTTTTAATTTATGTACTTACTTTTTTTTTGCAGTGCTGGGGATTAAACTCAGGGCTTCACCAAGACTAGGCAAGTATTTTTCCTTTGAGCTATATCCAGCCCTAAGATGCAGCTTTTTAAAGATTTTAACTTTTCAAAATCAAAAATCATCTTAGGATCAATAGTTTATAGTGATTTAATTGGCCGTTTTTAATTTATTTTTTTCCTGAAATGCTAGGATGAAACCCAAGACCTTCTGCATGGGCTCTACCATGAGCTGCACCTCCAGCCCCTCCCTCACTCTTTTAAAAGTCTTTCTTGGTGGTGCATCACATAATCAATGATGCCTGGTTTGATGAAGTGCAATAGTAAAAAAATATATAGATAAACGTATTCTTCAGTATGCTGAAGGCTATGCATTTCACATTCAGACATTGTAAGAGTATTCTTTTAATCTTATGTGGCTTATCCGTGGCAATTTAGGCTTCTCTTCACTGCTTATCTCCACCCTGATTCCCTGGTTCCGTTGCACTGTGGTTCTACCTGTTCTGAGACCAAATCTCTTGACTGAACACCCTGAAAAATACTCAGACAATGTTATTAGTAATTTAATTATCAGCATTCAGCTGTAATGAAATGGAAAGGGTGCAAGATTATTAAAACTAAAGACCTAGGTTCAAGTTATGATTCTCCTCCTTAAAACTTTTTGTGTTAAACAATCCAATAAGTATTCTCAGAACTCCCAATTGTATGTCCAAAGAACTGAAATAATATATATAATTTCTTCATCACAGAATTATTATAACAATTCATAAAAAATATTGTGCCAGTAAAAATATTGAAAATTAAATATATATGGCAGCACTTTTAAAACCACCAAGTAATGTCAAATTATAAATTTTAAATATTGACATTAAACCAAACATTATTAGACAGGCTTATGTGTGACTAAAATGTTGGCAAGAGGACAGAGGAGAAATTACATAATTCATTCCAAACTTGAGAGTAAATGTAGCTTTTTAATTATCATTGGAAATTATGATATGAACCCATTAAATGTCTGAATTAAAAGAAGAACTGTGAAATTTATCTTGAGAGAACTTCCTGCACATCAAGAGTCCTATCTACTTCAAATCCCAGTGCTGAATGCATGCCAGTCTCTGTGTGCTTTATGCAAATTAGCAAGCCACAGTCCATGGCACCTCCGTGGCATTAAAAATAAAAGACGTTACTTAAGAGTCTCCAATTCCTTTACTATCTTTGTTCCTTCTATTTAAGAAATAATGTAAGTACATTTAATAATGGATTTTTTACATTATCAAAAACCTCCAAGCAAGGTGTACACTTTGGGGTTAGTATATTAAGAGGCTTTGTTAGGGTTACTTTGAACTTCCAACAAAGGGTTTTATTTGATCCTCTCTTTCAGAGGTAAAACTTGAAGGGTGGTGCCAACAATTAATGTTCTTTATGTGTTTGTTTTAGTTATATGGTCAAACCAAACCTTATCTTTTTTGTTTATTGCACCCCAACCCCCACTGCACATGTATACGTAAAGACATAAAATGAAATAACACGAACCTACATTTGAACAGAATCTTTTCTGCCACAGGAAGAATTATAGGCATAAGCTAATTGTCCACTGGAAAAAAAATGCCAGAAGTTTTAATAGTAATTGTGAGAAGGTGCTACTTCCAAGGTCAAGATATTCTTGGATTGGAAATGATACAAAATTAATCAAACCAAACGGGATCAGTCACATAAGTACTTCCATAGGCATGATCCTTTTTTGGCCACAAGGAAAATTTCAGATATTTTCAGCTTGAAATATCATCTTACAACTTGTCAATGAAAAATAAATTCACATAAGTACATAGGTACCCTTGCCTACAAACCAAAGTCCTCAAAGTCATCATTTAGGAAACAAAACAAACTCCCCCCCAAAAAAAGTGGTTATGACCATTGCATATATTTAAGCATTCTGTATGACTTATCTTTTATTGTATTGGCTTTCACAGTTTCAAGAACATAATATAAGAATAAATGTCATTATTGTATCTTCAAAACAATTTACTTAAGTGATACTTGAAATAATACAAATCCCATGGCCACAGTAACTATAAAATGTAATATTTCTTCAAAGGTAAATGTTTAGTGCATGTGTTGTTTAAGAATAGGGATACTTTTAAGAGGCAGGAGTTCGGAAATGAAGGGGTACTATGTTAAAGGCACATGCAGACGAAAAGGGGAATTGAAGAAGAGGGAACTCTTAGTCATTTCCTGAACATCTTTTTCTCTTCCTAACTATATCTGCCAGTGGAAAGTCTGTCAATATCTCACATTTAAGTAATTTTATTTCCCAGAGACTAAAGTTATGACTCTAACATGAGCATTTTCACATTTAATAATATACTAGGACTTAAAAAATGTATTCCCAACTCAATCTATTATTAACAACATCAAGCACATCAGGCTTATTTGACATTAAGTATTCTGTGTTTATTAACTTATTAACACAAACATGTTTTAGCACAGTGACACATTCTTCATACAGTAAGTTGCATTACCATTTCAGTTAATGGAAGTACCATTTTTCTAGTTGGTCAGACCAGAAACATTAGTGTAATTCTAGACTTTTCTTTTGCTCTCTTATCCTGCATCAAGGATTCTATTCTGTTGATGCTATTCTCAGAATAAATCCAGAATCTGTCCAGTTCTTCTCACCTGCAGTGCTCCCTCCTAGGTCCAAAGACCATCATCTTTCAACTGCACTGTAGCAATAATCTCCCAGCTGTTTTTTCTGCCCCTGCTCTTGCTCCATATGCCTGAGGCCAAAGAGTTTTCAGTAAGGCAGTTAGAGGAATATGGTTAAAACATGGTTCTCATTGTGCCACTCCTTTGCACCAAGCCTTTAAGGGCCCCTGTGTTTCTCAGAGTAAAAGCCAAATGAGAGTTCTAATTTATAGCCCACCATGTCCTAGCTGATCACCCTAGCATACCTACACACAAGTGCATGTGTGCACACACACAAGCACACACATATAAACACCTCACTTCCTATAATCTCCCCCTCATTACTCCACCTCTGCTGGCCTCAATGCTATTCCTTGAGACACCAGGCATTCTGCTTTCTCAAGGTCTTTGTACCCCCTGTTCCTTCTGTCTGAAAATTCCCCCCCTATAGTTGGCCATACCTCACATGGCCTTCAGGTCTGTATTGAGAAGTTGTCTTTTCAGTTCATCTCCCTTGACCACTTTATCTAAATCTTCAAATGCCCCAGTTCTCTCAAGCAGCTTTTATCTGGTTTTCTTTTTTTCCCCCTTCTTATCACTCATCACTAGCACAGACATGTGTGTATATTTTGATCTTCCTTACTGGAATGCCACTTTATGAAGAAGAAGTTTTTGTCTTTTTTTAAAATATTTTAATACCAGAGTAGGGCCAAGTACATAGTATGTCCTTATTAAGTGTTTTGTTGAGTTATCCTCAGATCAACCCTATTCATTAGGTACAATCATTACCCCTATTTTATAGAAGAAGAAGGTAAGAAATATCAAGATTAAGAAATTTATTTAAGGACAAACAAGCTAAGCAACTGTGAGATATAGGATTCAAACCCAAGACTTCAGAGTTTGTGCTCAAATTTTCTTATAGCATAGTTTACCTTTTTAGGTAACTGAATAAATTAATTGGAAGAAAAGAGCAACATCTAGATTCATTTATTTTCTGCAATATTCTTCCTTCCTGTTAAATGGAAAACATGAATGTTGTCTGATTTAGCAGTCAGATGCAACACGGCTTTCTTACCTATTGCTTTTTATTTTTATTTTTTTCTCAAAAGAAGATATGAGTTTTTATACATAAAATAATACATAGGTACATGGGTAAAATAGTTAACACTAAGGAAAATATAAAATGAAAACATTTATTCCATACCTACTCTGTTCTATAATAAGTAGTCACTAGGACTACATATTTGATAATACAAATAGTCTGATGAGAGACAGCTATTCAGTCAATTACCTGTCACAGAAGGGTTATAAAAAAAATTCTAAATTGTAATTGAGTAGAAACACCAAAGAGAGATAGGCTGATAGCCAAAAGCAGGATCTTAGAGAGTGAATTGGGGCAGATAAATAACATTCATTAAAAGGAATTAAAGGACTCAAAGAGTAAAGGAACAGTTTTTGAAAGAAGCGGTGGGAGAATGCTAAAGATAAATGTGACATACCTCACAATTTCGTTTTAGAGGATGGAACTAACTAAGGGAGAGGATTTTTTAAAATAACATTTCCTGTGCTATAGAGCAGAATTATAGGCAAATCAGTTATCAAAAGGATGTGTTGGATTTAACTCATAAAAGGATGGCATTACCCAAATGCATGATACAGAAAATTGTCAAATTTATTTCTCTTAGACTACCTCAATCTGTTCTTTCCCAGGATTTAGGATACAGGAAATTCTGTTTTCCAAATTGTTACTTTTGCTAACATTATTAGACCAACTTCCTACATGTGATAGAATTAAAAAAAATGTGTGATTTTTATCCTCATGTGCATTTCCTTACCCTACCTAGTTGCACTGGAAATTTAATTTTTTGACTGATCATTTCCCTGATTTGACAGGATCACTCTGCACTTTTGTCACCCAAACTCTTGTTGTTCTGATCTAAGTTAGGGACAGACTACTTGTTTTCAAATCCTGTGTTAAAAGGGCAGTGGTAGTCATTATATAAATAAGCAGGTAGAAAGAAAATAGGATGTTCAGATAAGTGCTAAAAAGAAAATAGTAGGGTACCCCAATCACCTGAGGCTGGAGTAGGTAGAGAGTGGTGCAATTTGCATGGATAATGATGGGGGCATCTCTTAGAAGGTATCATTTGAAATCCAAATGATGCAAAGAAGGAAGCCAAAGAAGAATCGCAGAAAAGTGCTCTCCAGTTAGGGAGAAAGGCCTGGAGGTAAAAAATGAATTTGCTTTGTTCAAGGAACAGAATGAATACTAGTATGACCAGTCAGAGCGGTTGAATTACAAAATGAGGTCTCAGAAAGCTGAGGGCTGGGTATATATTCAAGCCTGACCTTCACTTAATGCCTACAAGCATTGAAATCGTTGTTCTTCAGATGTGTCCAAATAATAAACCTACTATTACTTATAATAACTTGAATTTTCTATAAACTAACTAATTTATACAAACCTTTAACACACATTCTTATTTTGCTTAACATTTTCTAACATCCCTGAGAAGTGTGCAGGACTAACATTATTTCCTTTACAGAGTAGGGAACTACAGTACATAAATATTACGTGATTTCCTTAAAATGGCCTTAAAGGGGGGTGCAACCCCATTCGCCTTTCCACATCACTCATATGTTCTGACTGAGCCAGATGTTAACTCAGATGACTTCTGAGACAAGGATAACTCCATGTCTCCTAGATCAACCACCTTAGTTACTAAAGGCTTTCCGCACTATTGGATCAATAATGTTTCCCTATTTTGTTGAAATAATATCACATGTGATAGCACTTAAAGATTCAAAGAAGTAAGCTATAGTTAATATTTTTTTCAGATGTTTATTTTATTAAAAAGGGATATCTTTAAATTATCTGTAAAAGTTTGTAGGAATTCCAATTGTATTTAATGCATACTTTTTTATTGTAGATCCTTAAGATTTTTTCTTTAACTTATTATCTTTTCAAATACTAATCTATCCATAATTTTCAAAATTAATTTATTTTTATAAAGGAGTACTATGTTGCTCTTTTTGGATTTCATTTTGTGTGTGCATGCATATGTTTGTTTAATTGCATAAATTCTTATAAGAAAAAAAGGAACAATTTTAAAAGTTGAAAACAATCTAGACATGTTAGAGATGTTGCAATGTTGATGCTACCAAACTACTTTTTAGAGGCAAGTCAGGATTACAGAGCTAATCACAAGTTCTTTTTTTTATTTTAATTTCTTAAAATAAGATGTGTTCAACTATATTATTTAATGTCTTAAACCTAATGACTAAGAAAACCTTTTCATTTTTTTTAAATGTTGAAATCAACATATTTTTGGATTTTTTTAAAAACCTTTTCTTTTCTATTTCTTGTTATTTTTATAATTTCAGTTGTATTTCTACAAATGTCATCCTCTGTATAACAAGACCTTGGCTGAAGTTTTGTGGTTTTTCCCTTTTAATTCAGTCCTTTTCATATTTTTACATTAATTGGCTTATTTTTCCTTTGATCTTCTAGTTTCTTAACACTTTCTCAATCTGGATGATGAAATCTTTGTTGTAATTTTTAAAAATTTTAAGTAGCTTATTATATTAGTTTGTTTTCTTACTTTTACACATTTATTAAGGTTGAAATAAATGTTTAAGAATGTCTTTTTAAGAAGCTCTTCACTTTTCTTACAAGTCTAAATGCTGGTTTCCTGGTTTAATACTGTAGATCCTTCTAACAATTTTTTTTAAAAAAACACCATCATCAGGTCTTAAACTTGAACAAAAATATCTTGTGGTTATTATTCACGAGTGTTATGATGCTTTTTCTCAGTTTCAAACACATTGTACAAATATAATATTGCATAAATTTCAAAAATTAAATTACAAGTTTAATATTGCATAAATTTCAAAAATTACTCAGTGTATTTACAGTAATTCTCATTACGAGAATATATAAATATATATGATAGTTAACATTTTAAATAAATCATGATTTTAAGTGCTCAAGTACTTTTTCAAAGAGCTAACACAATTTTTGTTGTTATTTAAAAATTAAAAATTTTGAGAAGTATGAAATTCTTAAACCCCCTTTCTCTTCTATGTTTTGACACTTTTCTCCAAATAGTTGCCTCTCATATCAGCAGAGACATGCATCTCAAAGTACATGCACATGTCATACAAACTAAAATCAAGGCAATAAAGCATGTATTATTAAGAAAAAAATGTATTGGGATAAAAATGGTGGTTTTTCAAAGGAAATTTGGTTTTTCGTTCATTTCTCATGGCATATATTCAGATGTTGTCACACAGCAAGAGAGACCAGTTCTGAATTACCTAGTTGCTGGTTCTTGAGAAAAAAAAAAAAACGTAGCTTTCAATAATATGCTTTAAATTTCACTTGCATTTCTTACTCTTCTAAACTATACATTTTACTACTGAAACTCTCCAATAAAAGTAATGAAAAGGTCTAATGACACCTGGTGGGGAAATTGAAACATAAATTATGTGGTTATGAAGCAATGGTAAAGTGAGATGGTCTGTATTTGCATGTATTGACTCTACTATTACGTATGATTCACTGCTATTGAAACAGTGTAGAAGATCAATAATGATAACATTATCAGTGCACAAAGCAGACAAAAATGATTAAGCCACCAAACTACTTATGTGCTTTTAGGGCATATATTTCTTTCTCCTTCTCCCCTGCAACCTAGAAAAAAATCATACTGACTCAGTTCTTCTGTTTCCACAGATGATGAAAACTTCATGCCACTTAGTAATAAGGAAAATCAATTTAATAAGACCACCATTGCTGGTGGGATTCATGATTAAAAGAATTAAGCATTTTGGAGGAGAGTCCTAAAGCTTTTGCTGTGACAAGATAAAATCATAGGAAGAGTGGATATTTGAGGCACAGAGGATGCTCTGGACATCCCTTCTAAAGGTCTGCATTATTGCCCTTAGGAGATTTCGTATACCTACAACTATACAATATTATTCACCATAAAGAATTCCTAACTGGACTTCAAATCTGTCATCTTTCTCCTTGCCCTCTACTCTATCACCCATAGTTCCATCTTAATGATCTTTTTAAAACATAGAATGTATTTGTTCTCTTGTAAAAATTCCTGGAAGATTTCCCAGTGTCTGCTTCATGTATTCCAAACTCCATGTCATGGTGCACATAATCTTTCATGCTTTATGATCTATCTTGCTAGCATCTCTTTGGTATCTTCACATAGAGATGATGTTAGGGAATCCTGTCCATTGAATTGTCACAAGGGTTTGCTGAGAAAATGCTTATAGAGTATTTGATAGTAACTAGCATCTTTTGAGCTCTTATCATCTTGCCAGGAGCCAAGGCCTGTTCTGGCTTCTTGTATGTATTCTCTCACTAATCTTCAACCAACCCCAGGAGAGTTGCTTTTATAAACTCCATTTTATAAATGAAAAGATAAAAAAAATTAAAAAAAAAATTTCGAGAGGTCAGGCAACTTTCCCAAGGTCACATCTATAGATAGAAATGGAGTCGTAATTTTATCTATCCAACTCCAAAACTGAAGCTTTTATAGATTTTACTGCTGCCTGGCACATTGTCTGATGTACAATTCCACTTGATTAAATATTCATTTATAAAAACCATTACTATAAAACTTATAGTACCTGGAAAATGACATTTTTTTTCTTGCTTCTCTCACACTACAAGGTTAGGTGACATCCCACTTCTTTGATTCCTTCTAGATACCAAGATCTTTAATTTGCTGTCTTCTTCCATGTTCTCACTCACCACACTGTAGTGGAATCAGTTATTTAGATACCTACCACCTCTAATCTGCTAGTAGTTCCTAGACTGCTGGCAGTACATGTCCATTGCCTTTGTGTGCTCAGAGCCCAGCATCATGTGCTCCACTCCACAATGGTTGAACAATTTAACCTTTGACTCTAAGCAGAATTTTCAAGTATGTATGGGGCTTTCCACTTTCTCAAAAATGCTGAATTTATGCTTCCACTTAATGGGCACTAACCCTTCAACTAACATAAAGGAGGTCATTATGAAAGAGCACAGTCAGACTTAAAAAGGCAAGAGTAGATGAGAGAAGACAAATGTACCTCTTTTACTTCATTCCTCTTTTTTTTTTCATTAAATTGAAGAATCTTCTTGCTGCATGAGAAACTGACAAGGTTTAAGGAGAAAAGAGACATTTAAAATTAGTGAAATAAGATTTGAATCCTTTCTCAAAAAAAATAGTAGTTATGCCTTGTGCTAAGTCTGTTAAGATTCAAGTGTGTTTTATTTATCCCTTGATCCTTTTTACAATATTTTGCAGACACAGTCATACCTACATTCACAGCATTTCTGAGGAAATTAATGAGGAAACACTACTAAATTCTACCATCTGAGAACTTGAGGGAGATCAACTGATAAGCACATGGGCACCACTGACTCAGTGAGAATTCTAGAAATAGAGCTTGATCTTCTGACTGCTAGACCAGGGTCCTAGTCCTCCAACTTCTATCATATTCTCTGCACAGTTTGGTGAAAAATAGAAGCCCACACAATTGATAAGGAAATCCTTCCCATCGCCGTTCTTCATATTCTATTTTTCCATGTTTAACAGTGTAGTTTTAAAACTCATAAATGCATCTGTGCTTTGGGTTGTTACGTAATATTATGTCAAAAATACTAGTATAGAAATACTTCTGTAGTTTACATTAGCCCCTAAAATATAAAGAGCCCACATGTATCACTGCAAAGCATTTTATAGATTACATGAATATTCATACTTCATTGCTATTCTACTGAAGAACAAACATTATTTTTAATAAGCTGCTTTAAAAAAAACTCACAGCAGGATCCTCCCATCCCTGAATGAGCGTCAACAACTATAAGTTCTGAAGCTGATATAGCCCTCTGGGGGCAAATAGTTATAGTGTGAAACAAAATAATAGTCAATGTGACCTAAATATCATATGGTATATATAAAAATTATAGTCCCATTCTTAAGAGAAACCACTGCTTCTGTGAACTCACAGATGAGCCTTAAAATCTCATCCATTTTGCCTTCTTTGTCTCCTCTTTATATAGAGAGATGGTGGCTTAGCTGAGATAAATAGTGCGCAAAACTAGCAAGTCATCAAACCTCTTTTAGCTTTCATCTCTTTATCTGCAACATGGGAAAAATGTTGCCTTCCTTCCCTACAAGGTTGTTGCAGACATTAATGACATGTGCAGATATGGGCTAAGTCATACAATCGTGGAAGTGAAAAAGACTTTGAAAATATGGACTCTAACGTCCCCATTTTCAGCTAAGAAAAATGAGGCACAATGACAATGAAATGCTATGCCCGTGGTCATTGGACTGCCAGTGAGTCACATATCTGAGACCAGAAAGCAAATCTTGGCCGTGTGTGCTTTGCTATTATTTTGTTGGGCCCTTTGTGTGTGTTAATTGTTTTTTCACTTGATAGCAACAACTTGATATAAAGAAAATAAAATGATCTGAAACAGGAAATAACATGACAGCAGATGAGAACAGAGGAAGGTGCAGGAAGATTATTTTTTAGAAGTTTTAGAGAATGCCAAACATAGACTTTAAAGTGAAGAACTTCAAATTAACTAAATTTGTATTACATTGTTAAATATCTACTATGATATCTATGTGATTATATATATTTTTGTGTGGGATACTGGGGATTGAACTCAGGGGCACTCAAATCAATGAGCCACCTCTCCAGCCATATTTTTAATTTTTTTTTTTTTTATTTAGAGACAGGGCCTCACCGAGTTGCTTAGCACCTTGCTTTTGCTGAGGTTGGCTTTGAATTTGCGATCCTCCTCCTCAGCCTCAGGAGCTGCTGAGATTACAGGCGAGTGCCACCATACCCTGCTCTTGTTATGAATACATTTTAATATACAGAATTATATTTTTCTTAAAAGCACACATTCTTTGCTTTTCCTGCTTCTGACACTCTTCTAATTCCAGGACTCAGCAGATCTTAATGTCAAGAGCCAAAATTCTGCTTTATGCTGCATTGCTTCCTGTGCCGGTTGAGAGCAGAGGGTTCTGGGAGGATGCTCAAGGGACTGACTGGGTGGGGTTGGAAAGAGGTAGGGAACAATTACTTGGTGTGAAAATAATTGGAGGAGGAGAAAATATTGATTGAATATGTCAAAAACCCGTTCAGTAATGAGAGATAAGGAAGATCGATAGTGGTGAGAGATGAAGGGCAGAATGAACTGGAATACTGTGGAGGTGCCCAAAGATTTTAGATTTGAAATAACAGCTGACTTAACACTGTGTGTTTTGGAACTTGCCAAAACTTCTTATGTTCCAGTCCTTTTTTTCATTTCCTTAATTTCCGCATCTACATAAATGAAATACAAATTAATATAAACATAAGCATATAAACACACAGTGATATGAATATCATAGGTTAAATTACAAATATAACCTGTGTTTTTCTGTTAAATCTCACAACTTTTTATAGTGACTCCATACCATTAGGTCATATAGGACAAAGAAACTCTTCCTGGGAGCCATTGATAGCCACCTTGGGATCTAAGGGGGGATGCACATGGATGGAACACCAAATTTAAGTCTTCAGAAATATTCACCCTTGAACTGTTCATGCATTTCACTTTTCATTTATCAATTAGAGGAGGGGGGTTGGCAAGAAAATAAAAGTTTTAAAAATATTTTTGTGTTTTTATATTTTAAATCATTATAAATGAGTTGTAAAGGTAAAAGAGTCCCTGAATGTCAAGTCTAGATTGAGAGCAGTCAGTGAATTTGTAATATATTTTCATTGCAGTGTCAGTGTTGATACAAACCTTTCAATGTATGTATTGAATAGCTGCTGTGTGCCACTAATGAGACAAATCATGCCATAAGATATCATGGTCGCTCTACTAAGAAAGGTTTGATTCTAATAACATATAAATTTGATTCTAATATCATATAAATATTCAATGCTTTACAACACAAATTTATTTGGGGCAAATGTTACTTATATAATCATTTAATTGCCAAATGAAAACTCCCATTAGTGAAGCTTTAGTCTTATCTTCTGAAGAAATTGCTATGTTTGTTATTTATTATAGCATGTGCTATACTACTGTGACCCTCTTTAGGGTACAGTACCCAAAATATGCTAAATATTTAGTTTGGAAATTAAAATAAAATCATAGGTCCTGGGAACATTAGCTTATATCCTAGACAAGAAGAGAAAAATGTATGACTTTATTATTGAGAAAATGTTATTGATATGTTCCCTAAACTTAAATAAAATTAGGAAGATAGTTTTCCTAAAAATAAAACTTAGAATAGAGAAAGATACCACATGTTCCCATTAGATATATCCTTCAGATTAATAAAAGTTCTGGGGAGAAAAAATAGTATTCTTCATAGTATAGAAGCAGACTTTTTACCTCCAAGTGGTAGTACATACCTAACTTTGGTTAGTTTTTAAATTTTTTTTTTTGTCTTTTGTCTTTATATGGATGAGGTTTGGAAAACTGTTTTGGCCCAAAATCTGAACATGTTTTTATAGTGATATTTTGTGTGCTTTTGAGAAATCATATTCCTTCTAGTTCCTGTTTATGTTTGACCTTTAATCAATAATTTCAGGCTAAATGCAACCAAATATCTATAAATAGAACAAGTTGCCAAATAAAATATTCTGTTATCTAATGACAGAAGGATTGTCTTTGTTGACTACTGCTTATTCTGAATTGATCTTGATTCTGGATGAGGCACAACAGGTGGATGAATAGATGAATGGTTGGTAGGCAGGTAGGTAGATAGATAGAACATTTTTAATATATCACTCTTGATTTCATTTAAAAATTTTCTGCCTTTTGTCAAGTTCAATGTAATTATGTGGTTTATGATACAATTTCTACTTATTCCTCACAGTCTGTATAAATATTGTGATTCCAAAAAATAAAGAAACCTAATAATGAACACTAAAATATTATGGTAACAGCACTCTTCTATTCTTCAGTTACATATGGCTGTTTTGCAAATAACTCTTCAAAAGTCATTGACTTTCAAACTGTTCTTTCAAGTATTTTGCCTTGGTCTTAGTACTCTGCTAACTGCACTTTCTTACATTTTTCTCCATATATCATTAAACTAAGACAGTCATCTCTGGTGCACATAAGTACATTGTAGTTCTATAAGAAAGACATCTGAGAAAATTGAACCCAATTGAAAAAAAAAGAACAGTGTCGAACAATGTTGGGCTCATCGCCTAATTTATTTTTGGCCTGATCATCTGGGTCAGCACTTGCTTGTTATGAAAACTGACTCAAAGTTACTCTTGGCTGATGGAATTCATTATAAAGAAAGGAATCATTTACAAGTCATGCCTTCAATGTATAATTACAGTCTTCACATCTATGTAAATCACATGCTGTGTTCATAAGTCAGTCACAAGAAAAATCAGAATGTACTGTGCTGTTTTTGGTTGTCCTAGGCTTCCTACTCTAGTTTCTTAGATTTCCCAAAGTATCAAGTTTAAATTGGGGATTCTCTCCAAACTGCAGAAGCCTGTTATAGAAAGATTAGGAAAAAACAGATGCTGATAAATTCAATTTCAGTAATCTCCTGGAGGTTTTCTTTCTGACTGAACCCCAGTCTTCATATCAAAAAGTGTTTACTTGGATGACACAAAGAAATCATACAATCTACATATGATTTATATGAATGAACAATTAGCTCCCATAGTTGTTTTTTTTTTTTCAGGAAGCAGGACTTTATTATGCAATATGGAGGAAACATGCTTTGCCCACCTGCCCCAGACATAAATCATTACCACTCAGGAACTGGCCAGCAATGCCCCTTGTGGACCCCTTGCAGGGTTATAAAGACAAACCAGAGCCGGAAAATTCTCTCTTCCCTTAAAAACACCCATATCATTATTTACAGAATTTGTAACAACTATTCAATATGGTTAACTTTGAACCAATTAAATTTATACAATGTTATTATTTAAATTTCTATGATAAACTACCAAGATCTAATGCTCTAGAAATATTTAGTTGGAAGAGTCTTTATTTGTAGGCTTTAAAAACCATCATAACCTGAAAGAGAAGATAAAACATAAAAAAAGAAATCCTCCAAAAACTTATAATATGCTTGCTGTTAGAGCCCTTCCTAGTTCTGAGGTAGGACTGTATAAAAGAAGAGAAAAATTACACTTGATTTTGAGGAGAACCCAGAATGGACAGAGGGCTGAAAGGCTGAAAAGCTAGTTTTACATGAAAGGTTCTAGCAACTAAAATATTTCAGTGTGGAACAACAACAAAAAACCTCACAGGAGGCTGATGCAGGAGGATCATAATTTCAAAGCCAGCCTCGGCAATTTAATGAGGGCTTAAGCACCTTAGTGAGAACCTTTCTCAAAATAAAAAATAAAAAGGGCTAGAGATGTGGCTCAGTCGTTAAGCACCCCCTGGGTTCAATCCCTGATACAAAAAAAAAAAAAAAAACAGAATCAACAATAAAAATATATTTATTACATATTTTCCATTTGTCAGTCTTCACAGCAACTATATAGATTAGGTATGATTATTAAACTTTTTTACATATAAGGGAACTGAGCTTTAAAGAAATATAGGTAACTAGTTTAAGATTGTATCCGTAGTGATAGAGGTATAAGTTGAATCATAGAAATCTCACTCTTGAGCCCACCCTCAAACACCACAGTTACCATAAAAGTGTAAGTATAATATTTATACAGATTGAATAGTTAATTGAATCACACAACTCCTTAAAATACTCACACAAAAGAAGGTGAGATTGTATCTGTTCTAGTCTTTAGAGTTAACATCACTGATAAAAGGGTAATGGAGGAGGAATGAGTTTACTTGCACCTGGAAGTAAACATGCAAATCCAGCTCACAGAAAATAGCCCAGGAGAACTGATCTGTTTCTGCAACAAGTAAATGGTATGCCACAAACAAACAAGTAAAACCAATGAACCTTGCTAGGACCTTGCTGCTGAAAGTGTGGTTCACTTAGGAGATTTAAAAAATGAATTCTTTTAGGTTGATGTTATTAAATCTTAGGATCCCAAAGTGATTCATTTGTATATTAAAGTTTAAGAAACCTTAGTTTCAAGAACTACAGACTTAACCAATTATATAGAGAAGTTGTTTGAATCCTGATTAAATAAAACGACTACAAAAGGATAGTTTGACCAATTGGAGAAATGTAGATTCTACCAAGGGATGAGTGCAGATTTCATTAAGCATGATATTGGTCCCAAGTGATTATGGGTGAATTTCCAAATCCTTAAAATTTAGGCATGTATACTGATGCATAAATGTCTGGAATTTGCTTTAAAATGCTGCAGCAAAGAAAATAGCAATAAATGATGCAAATGTAACAAAGTCTTGAAAATTATTGAATATGTGTCATTGGCCATTCTGTTCTTCTACTTTGGAGGATGTTTGAATTTTTCATAAAATTCTTTTAAATGCAAAAAGAAATGGGCTTATGCCTAAGGAATTATAATGGTAGCAATAAGAAAGAAATTTCTTATACTAAGAGTGTTTAATCCTTTAATGATATGCCAGAAAATCTTTCTTCAAAGGATTTTAAAAATAGGACAAATTCCTTGGTCTGGAGCAATTTTAGATGTAGTCCTGGGGAAAATTAGGAAACTTCAAAATCTGTCAAGCTCTCTCAAAAACTGCTTCTATTGTAAGTGTTGTACTTCGTAAATATTCTGAACCATCGATCTCAAATTTAATGCCTTCGTTATGGTTAAACATAACTAATGTTATGTTTGATAATGCCTGTTTTAGAGCTCTATTTCCTCTCATGGCGTTCTTCACTGGCAGTTCACTGTAGTAGTTGACTGATGGAATGTTGAGATACCTACTCATCCAAATCAAGCATTTAATAGCGTCCTATACTGATCTCGTTCTATTGGAGTTCTATGCTTGTAAGTGCAGATTTATGCCTTTTGATGTACATAATCAATAAGAAACCCTTTCAGCTGGTATGCTTGTCATATAGAAAGGCATTCCTTTCAACATTGTATAACCCCTTAATGTTCTCACCACTGTAAAGCATATTATTTTTTGTTTATAGGAAAGAGGGGACAAAATAGAACTTTATAAGCTATTAAAAACCAGCCCCTTTTACAAAGTATTCAGTGGCTGTGTTTGTGGTAATATGTTTTATAAATTTTCTGATTTCATCCTATAGGAATCTGAGATTAGTTCTCAAAGACAACAACAACACCCCCATAAGTAGACACCATTCTGTTTGTACATGAACCACTGACGCCTGACTGATTTAGTAGATGCCTCGTGTTTATAGAATGAGTCAGTTTTCCAGCATAAATTTGCTTCCACCAAACTTCCCATTTCAAGTACAAGGAGTTTTCCCAATATTTAACTATATTTCGGTCTGCTTGTTTGGAATAATTCTAGAGGATCTAAGTTCTTCTTTAGATAATTGTAGATGAGGAGGAACAAATCAATAAATTAATAGGCTAGAGGAGGGAATGTTGGTTGCAGCTTCAAGACATAGTTGATAACGCTTGAGAACTGTCCCCTACATCCATCTAATCTAGGCAAGCCTATAGCAAGAGGCTCTACACTTAGACATATATGATTTTCAAGTGTTACACACTTCAGTTGTATTGTACTGGACAACTTATTCTTCTCGTAAATGCTCAGTCACCTAGTCTCTCTCTAATCTGTCTGCAAGCGGATGCTCTGCATAAAATTCTCTCTGTTGCTCCATAACTTTCCCTCAGTCAGTGCAAACAAAACCTAGTAGTTTGAATTGTAATCATTCCTTTGGCATTCTGCAAACACATTCCACCCATCCCTCTGCCCTGGGCTTGTACAATTTTATAATTGTACTTTGCTACAGTACAATTTTATAATTTTGACTACAGAATGATAAATAGAAAAAATGTGTTACCTTTCCTAGCCTTGTTCCTACTGTTAAAGTCATTACCAAATTATTATATTATTATTAAAATAAAATAATATTGCAAGAGATCTAAAATGCCTCTGCTACTGCAGGTGGATTTGAGAAGAAGCAGAGAACAAAATTTCCCAGTTCAAAGAATTAATGAATACCATATAGCAACAATCATTTCTTTTTCCCATTTTAAAAGTATGTCATTAGAGTTAAAGAAAGAACTCTAATGTGGGTGTGTGCACTGTACATGCACATATGTGAACCTGTAGGTATATGACTGAATGGGTGTTCAATTTTAAGAATCATTTCCTTCCCCTAAAAAGATAAGATCATGATCAAGATAGATATAGAAATGAACATGTGTTAAGTATTTTATTTTCCTTTTTATTGAAGGAACCTAGTAAGATCTTAATAGGCAGTTTGAAGTTTGAAGAAGAATCTAAACCAAAGACATATTTATAGGTAAAGATTATTGAAATGAATGTGTGAATGGAAGCACATTCTTCCACTGTTGGGGAAAAAGTCAATTCAAAGTCTATTAGACAGATTTTGGACACACAAAAATATCTTAGTTTATAGACAAGAATTACTTAAGAATGCTAACAGCTTTTACAACTTACAGAGCTGTAAATTAGCTCCCCTAGATTGAGAATCATATAACCTAGAAAAGTATATTCTCTTCACTACATAGTTTTCCATTTAAGTTCACTTATTCAACCAACTATACTGCATCCCTGAGCACAATACACACTTAATGACTCTCTACTGCTAACAGAAAGTCCAGACTCCCTAGACAGACATTCAGAAGTCAGCTGAACCTCTTCCCAAAATTTTCTGTTATCTACCCCAGTGCTTCTGCATCTTACTTAATTTGGCCAATCTAACTGTGTATTCCCAAATCCTACTAATCTATCAAATCCCTACCACTTACCTTCTCTATGAAGCAATGTTGTGCTATATCCACTCTAAGTAGGAATTGCTATCCTATTAGAGAGTAATTCTTCTCTTGGATAGTCCTTAGCATTCCTTCTTGTTTACTATCTACTATTCTCTACAGTTCCCATACCTGAAATACATCTTAAGAATTAGAGAATTTGTTAAAATATAGATTGCTGAGCCCCACCCACACAAATATCAGAGGTCATTATTAAATTAAATTTGTGATAAGTCAGAAGCTCCTGTACTAGGAGGAGCTATATCAAAAAAAAATTTCAACAAATTAAAAATCTAATCAGTTTTCTGTTTTTAGTGATTTGCGAATCAGGCAGCATCCCAGCTATAAAACAGAAAGATGCTCCAACGAGCTGAGTAGAGGAGGTAAGCTTTATAAACATAAAGGAGCTAAAAGAGAAACAGGGAACAAATAGGGGAATGGTCCATTTCAAAGTAACAATCCTTATAGAATTAAGACAGAGAGGGCGTGGTTATCATGCCAGGTCAGATTGACTGGGCCTCCTCTGATTGCAAATCAATCTCTCTCTCTCTCTCTCTCTCTCTCTCTCTCTCTCTCTCTCTCTCTCTAACTGATGCATTTAAAGTTCAGTTGGATTATGTGGCACAGATGACTCTGTTCTGGTTTGGTCTTACTAGGGCCTAGTACAGGAGCTTCTGATTTATCACAAATTTAATTTAATAATGACCTCTGATAAATTTAATTTAACATAGAGAAACTCATGTGAAAAACTTCAGATAAGAAAATCATTGAGTATAGACTCAACTTTTTAGGAGTTTAAAATCTAGTGGGAGTATTGAGAGCTGGAACCCCAAAATATCACCTTTTGGTAGAGCAAAGTTTTAGTTTATTAAGGTAAGGGAGGTATTACCTCCACAGAGAATCCCTTGTGCCTGGGAGGAAGGGGTAGAGGGACATAGGTGTGATATTTAGGATTTTCAAGTGTGATTTAAGGAAGATCTTTAAATATGACTTGGTTAGTGCTGAGTAAGGATCATAATATGATAGTTCAGGATTAATAAAATAAGATGAGGATTTTGAAGCAAGGTGTTCAAAGACTTCTATTGTATGCATTGATCAATGCTTTCTACAGAAGAGTTGACAACATCATTCAGGATGCTGGTTTCCATGCTCAGAGACAGGCATGCACACAAAAACAACTAAGGCAGTATGAGAAGTATTGTTGAAGTAGTCACAGAGCTTTTTGGAAGTAAGTGTATACTAGAACCTCCCTGCCATCTGCCACTGCCAGGAATTTCAAGATTGTGAATATCTCACTTTGGTTTATCTCTAGTATATCAAGGAAATGGAATTTTATTTTATTTTTTATTTGTTCTTTTTAGATATACATGATGGTAGAATGTATTTGACATATGTATATAACTTCCCATTCTTGTGGTTGTACATGATGTGAAGTTACATTGGTCATGTATTCATATACGAATGTAGGAAAGTTATGTCCAATTCATTCTACTGTCTTATTCCCATCCCTTTTTCCTTTCCTTCATTCCCCTTTATCTAATCCAATGATCTTCTGATCTCTCCCTGCCTTATTGTGTGTTAGCACCTGCATATCAGAAAGAACACTGAGCCTTTGGTTTTGGGGGATTGGCTTATTTCACTTAGCATGATAGTCTCCAGTTCCATCCATTTACTCGCATATGCCATAATTTCAGTCTTCTTTATGGCTAACTAATATTCCATCGTGTATATACACCACGTTTTATTTATCCTTTCCTCTGTTGAAGGACAGCTAGGTTGGTTCCATAGCTCAGCTATTATGAATTGAGCTGCTTTAAGAATTGATGTTCTGCATCACTACAGTATGTGATTTTAAGTCCTTTGGGTATACACCAAGGAGTAGGATAACTGGGCCAAATGTGGTTCCATTCTAAGTTTTCTGAGGAATCTCCATACTGCTTTCCAGAATGGTTGCACCAATTTGCAATACCATCATCAATGTATGAGTGTACCTTTTCCCCATATCCTCACCAACCTTTACCATTACTAGAGAAGTTGAACATATTTTCATATATTTGTTCACCTTTGTATTCTTTTGAGAAGTGCTGATTCAGTTCCTTTGCACATTTATTGATATGGCTATTTGTGGTTTTGCTGTTAACTTTTTCGAGTTATTTACATATTCTGGAGATGAATGCTCTACCTGAGGAACAGGTGGAAAAGATTTTCTCCCATTCTTGATTGTTTCCTTTGCTGTAAAGAAGCTTTTTAGTTTAATACCATCCCATTTATTGATTCTTGATTTTCTTCTTGTGCTTTAGGAGTCTTGTTAAGGAATTTGGCTCATAAGCTAACATGAACTGATATGGGCCTACTTTTTTTCCTAGTAGGTGCAGGGTCTCTGGTCTAATGCATAGGTCCTTGATCCACTTTGAGTTGAATTTTGTTCAAGGTGAGAGATACAGTTTCAATTTCATTCTGCTACATATGGATTTCCAGTGGAAAAGGCATTTTATTTAATTAGGTAACTGTTATGATTTAGATAAAACATTTTCCCCAAAACAATGCAAGATAGTCTAGAGGTGAAATGATTGGGTTATGAGTTTTAACCCAATCATTGCATTAATCCCATGATAGGGATTAACTGGGTGGTAAACTATAGGCAGGTAGGGTGTGGCTGGAGGAGACAGGTCATTGAGGGCTTGCCTTTGGGGTTTATATTTTGTCCCTAGTAAACAGAACTCTCTCTGCTTCCTGATTGCCATGTCCTGAACTGATTTCCTCCTTTATACTCTTCTGCCTTAAGTTCTGCCTCTTCTCTGAGCCAGTGAAATGGAGTTGGCTGTCTAAGGGCTGAGATCTCTTAAACCTTGATCACAAAATAAAATTTCCCTCCTCTAGAACTGTTCTTGTCAGGTCTTTTGGTCAAAGCGGTGAAAAAACAGACTAAAACAGTAACATTCCTC
This sequence comes from Spermophilus citellus, assembly GCF_964194105.1. Lineage (NCBI taxonomy): Eukaryota > Metazoa > Chordata > Mammalia > Rodentia > Sciuridae > Spermophilus > Spermophilus citellus. Next base: position 74,121,108 of record NC_138194.1, read on the forward strand.
CTTACTTCTTTTTATTTCTATGGTATTAATATCCCTGAAATTGACACATATGCTTTCACAATATATAGCTTATAAATGATCAATATTAAATGTGGGGATTAGAAATAATTCATACCATGATTGTATATGATACATATAATACATATATATTTCAAATTACTATATTTTGGGTCTTCATGATTGTTGTAATTTTGCCCTTGCAAATTCATGTAATCCTCATTGGGACCTTAAGGAAAATTGGACTTATGGATAGAGATCCTTTTTATCCAAAATTCATGGCCTCTTGTTTGTGGGAGTAAGTAGTTAGTATAATAGTTTTGCAGTACAGTAATCCTCTATTTAAAAATTTATATATATATATATATATATATATATATATATATATGTATGTAATATATATTTTACATATATAAATTAAATATATATTTATATATAGGTGTGTGTATGTATGTATGTGTTGTGTGTGTGTGTATAAAAGGTTGAATAGTAAGTAATCATTATTTCAGGAAGTAATTCAAATTATAACATTTGATGGTATAAAATAACATCTCTTGTTTTGCAAATTTACTTTTAAAAACACCCTAAGGTGAGTATATTATAAAGTATATCTGAGAGAGAAGAAGTAAGTCTTGAAATTCAAATTCTGCCAGTGATTCAATGCTTAAAACTCAAATTCTTGAATAGTTAAAATTGTATTTACACAAATATACCCTATGTTTAATCACATTACTTAAAAGAATACCTAGCATGTTTTCTACAGGTTTCAAAATCAAAGCAGAAAGTTAAAAGTTTGTCATGACTTATTCATGACAAAATAATACACATTTTCTCTAAAATCCTTGAGGTAAAATTCATTTAAGTATTCATTCACTAAAATCTTAAGGAAACATCTGCATTGATGGTAGTATAATTTTAGGAGTTGTCAATTAAACTTGATATGGTGTTGCACACCTGTAATCCCCAAAACTCTGAAGGCCAAGGGAAAAGGATTACAAATGCAAGACCAGCCTTGGCAATTTAGTGAGATCCTCAGCAACTTATCAAGACACTGTCACAGAATAAAATATTTAAAAAGGAATGGGTATGTAGTTCAGTGGTAAAGTGCTCCATTCCCCAGGATCTATATACATATGTATTTGTGTGCGTGTGTGTGTGTGTGCTCACACACATGCTATCATTAATGGCATTCACAACATACAATTTTTCTAGCTAAAGAAGCATCATTCTGTTAGCAATAAACTACTTTGCATAGAGCTATCTTCTCCCTTTGCCATATGGACTATATCACACCTTTCTTTCAGTCCCAGATTTCTCTGTGCTAATTGCAGCTAAGTCAAATTGGTGCAAAGAGGACTTCAGAGAGAGGGTGTCTTAAATGGAACCACACAGCTTTTGAAGCTATTAAGTGAAAATTTGGGGCTGAAAGAGCAAGCCCAGGAAGACATGCTGGAAAGCGGCAACAACCTGCCCACATCTCCTCTGTAGATGAGATGGAGGTGTATGGGGATCAATAGAAGCATAAGATCTCCACGCAGAACATACAAAGGTTCAAAGATAAAAGAATATTAAATATTTTAATCAGTTACAGAATGAAATAAGCCTTTATAAAAACAGACTATAAAAGTTTCCAGAGGCATGGTTTGGTTATGACATTTCTTAATCTTTCCCAATATCTGCATCTACTACACCAAGGTTTTTCATTTTGGCACTATTGACATTTGAAGCTATGTATCTTTGTTTTGGGGTTGTATATTCATTACAGGATCTTTGGCAGCATGTTTGGCCTCAGCCTACTAGACAGTACTAGCAAACTGTCAGCTGGAAAATCAAAATATCTCTAGACATTAACAAATAGTTCCTAAGGGTAGGGTTGTCAGATTTAGTAAAAAGAGAGACACCCACATACATTAGAATTTCAGATAACAAAACAAATAACTTTTTGTTATAAATATATCCCATGCAACATCTGGTATTAACTTATACTAAAAAAGTATTGTTTATCTGAAATTCAAATTTAATTGGGATCCCTGTTTATCTGTCAACCCTACTAGGGTGGGGAGTGCAGATTACCCCTGACTGAAAATCCCTGTGCTCTATGTAGTACTAAGTTAAGAGCAAGACATCTAGGAGTCTCTTGACTGAGCTAGTAGATATCCTTCCTGAACCCCTCTAACCCCAGTAACCTGGTCTGCAAAAGGGAGGTCTTCAACTTCCTTCACAGGGCAGATATGAGATTTAAATGAAATAACATGAAAAACCCTTAGTCTTATATCTGGCACAGTAACCAATTGATATGTGATGTTTATATCTATCTAATGATCTTTCTTAGGATATAGTCATAATATATACTGGTCTCTGGACTTTATTTTCATTATTAAAATGGAACCATTATGGAAATAACAGGATCCTGGCTGTAATTCTCAATCGTGGATGCACAATGAAGCCACCTGAGGAATATCTGCCAGATATCTGTGTACTACACCAGAGAGATCTAAATTTCATGGTTTTAAGTGTGGTCTGAACATTAGAATTTAATGAAGCTCAACAGTTGTCCTAAAATATGTGGCCAAGGCAGAGAACCATTCTCGGAGAAAAACATATCAGATAATATCAGGTAATAATGAAAAGAGAGAGAGAAAATGCAACTAAACTCCATCTCCATCCTGGGTTGCAGAAAAGTGGGTTGGTATAAAATTTAGAGAAAAACAGATGTGATTCTTTCATTCACTCAACAAATGTAATACCTTTGTGCCTACTATGAGCCAGGACATGTTCTCAAAAGTGGTGAGACTCCTGTCCTTAATGGATGCTACTAGGGAGAAAAAGAAAATAAACACATAAGTTGTTTTAATCTAACTTCAAGGACTAGACCTAAGGCCTACATAGAGAGGGTAGCACCCAAAATATCAAAATCTGGCAAAAAAAAAAAAAAGCCATGAATAATTTTAATGGGAAAGCAAAATGGGGAGAAGCCCAATGTGATCTGAAAAGATATCTTATGAGCTTATCTCTTAAAAAAAATAACAGTAGGAAGGGCCTGTTACCAGAAACTAAAAGAGAAAAAGGGAACAAATGTATGAAAAGAACATCTTAAAGGTCGTGAACACCGTGACACAGAGTGAATTTTTAGGTACCTAGAAGAAACTTTGCTAACTAGAATTAGTCTATGAAAAGGGAAGTCCTGGGATGAAGGAGAAACAGAAGTTTGAGTGAGGCTCTCTTTTGAGGAAGTTGTACACTGTTTAATATTATTAAAAGGCAAAGCAAGTTAATGTCTATTGCTTTATTTTTCTCAAGAAGAATGAACTCTTAAGAAGTACACAAGTACTATGAAATGGAAATTTGTAGGCTAGGGTAGATGAGGATATACTGAAAGAACACCCACCTCTACTTTACTTGAACTGAAACCTCTTGGTTCAGAGAAAATTGAGTTATCACATACATTCATATGTGATTACAAAACCTTTAGTAGTAATCTTAGAGGAATTGTAGTGCATTTGTGAAAATACACTCTGCTCTGTGGTGAAAAACTCTAAAATATATAAAAGGGTCTGAATACAATTTTAAATATGAGTTTATGTGTCTTGTTCAAATCTAAAATTAGAGTTCTAAATGGTGAGTGGTTCTCCTCTAAGGGTGGATTCAGGAATCCATGTCCTTTCCATCTTGTATCCCTGCCATCTTCAGGTCACCATGCTCATTTGTAACAAGGCCATAAGGAGGACAAAAGCATGGAGGGTCAGCAATTGGAGCTTTTTAGGGTTGAGCTTAGAAATAACACATACCACTTTTGTCACCCTTCCATTGGGAAGAAATCAGTTTATTGAGCACCCCTGACCCAAAAGGAAGCTGAGAAAGTGTTGCTGTGTAATCAGGAAGAAGAAACAGGTTTAGTAATAACTGGCTATTCTCTAGTTGGAAATGGAAGATCTTCCAGAAAATTGTTGAAATATCCAAATTTCAAAAATGGAGTTAAGAAATACTAAAGTACCACAGGCTTGAAAACACTTGGGAAGGAAAAAATCATGGCCACTGGAGTTTGTACCTCATCTTCTTCTGCATACTAGAAAGACATTTAATGAATATGTGACAATGCTAATATATAAGAGCTGAGTGATCATATCATTTGGTGAATTTCTACTTTTTAAAGTCCTTAATGAATAAAAATCATTGTCAATCTTGAAGACAGTTTTGCACTGTGCCTTGCAACTTTCCTACCTATGTCACGAACATTTTTATGAGCAACTTGAATAAAGGCAACTTGAATAAATTTGTGGCTATCTTAATAAAAAGGGATATTGAATTACATGGATAGAAAATTCAAGAGTAGTTTCAAAATGCTCTCCATGGTCTAGAAAAGGTCAGCAGATTTTTCCTGAAATATGTCAGGAAGTAAATATTTTAGGCTTTTCAGGCCATCAGGTCTCTGCCACAACTTGTCATCTCTACTGCTGTAGCTCAAAAGCTGCCATAGATAGCATGTAATATACATGAATTAAATATGCAAAATCACTTGGAAGAAATATAAAGCCCCAGATCTCAAACTTGGATCCTAACTGAAAAATGTAGGGGCCAAGGATGTAACTCAGTGGTAGAGAACTTGCCTGGAATGTGGGAGGCCCTGGGTTCCATCTTAGAACCACAAAAATATAAACAAACAAACAAACAAACAAACATGCAGTTTCCTGAGTTTTCACCCTACAACCCTGGAATAAGGATCTCAGCATAGAGTTTAGGAATTTGCATTTAAAAAAAAAAAGTTTCACAGCTGATTCTCATTGTCAACAGGAAGCAATGCTGTGAACACAACATATTTTTCAAGCAAAGGAAAAACCAATGGATTTTTTTCAGTACTGGGGTTCAAACCCAGGGCCTTATGCATGCTAGGCAAGTGTTCTGTTACTGAGCTACATCCCCAGCCCAAGAGGCAATAATTAGGTCAGTGAATTTAAGCTTATCTGGTCTGCAGTGTTGGGATGGATTAAAGAGGAGAGAAACTAGATATGGGGATTTCACTTCATCTCATAATGTATAGCATTTAATGAGCAAACATAAATGCATGTCCTTATATATCATGCAATGTGTTAGCAAGACCAACTCAGTATGAGGGCCTGACAATGTTGTTATTAAGTTCTCTGAATATTTTAAGAATCTCATCCCCACCCCTTCCTTCCTGGCTCCTAGAAACTTAGAAGGATAGGTATGAAGTGGCTGCCAGATGGTCCTTATTCAGTTTTATTCAATAAAGGCTGTTGATTATGTTGGTTGTAGAGCCCACTCAGAACCCATATGAGTCCTAAGATAGGGCATAGGAAGGAGAGTGGGTGCACATGGCTGAGAGGTGACTGGTTAGGGCCAAAAAGACTGTTAGGTCAGCACAGATTGGAGTTTAATATATGGTTATATTGCTGTGCCTGCTGCCTTCTGGGAAGACAAAATTAAAAGTATAGCTACAACAGGAAAAAGTGAGTTATGAATGATTCTTTTTGAAAACCAAAGTTATCTAGTTAGTGCTAGATCATTTAAGGATTGCCTGTCCAGTTTCATTTTTCTATATGCTGATTGCCTTTTGGCTGATTCATCTGGTATTGTTAGCATTTCTGACTAAATGGTGAAGAGACAGGGTATCAGGGAAGCACCAAACACGTTTGGGAAAGGAATGTGTTCTCCTCCCTTCAGATATTAGGCTTAGCAACTTCTCAATTTGCTGCTCATGTACCACTAAAACAAGTGGAATACTGATAAAAGGCACTCAAAGAGAGATGGATGGACTTGTAGGCAGGCTCTCTTTTTTATTGCCAGATTTAATTTATTTAGTATTGATACAACCCCAAAGTTCATATTTTCCCCCCACAGGAGGAAAAAAAAACAAATAGTCCAATTAAGAGTTGCAGTCTGAAGCTGGAAAATGGTATTTTGGCACAAAAGCATCTAAAAACTAGCAATAGAGTTAGGTGCTCCCCAAATTATTTTGTCCTTTCTTTTCTGTTTTCCCTTTCCATTTTGAATGGAATCAAATCCAATATGAATCAAAATAGGGAAATCATTCTTTATAATTTTAACCTAAAAACTCTATAAATTTTAAGTATATACTATATAACTTTCAAATACCTAAAATTAAGACCTGTTAATATCCAATATTAATTAATATGTTATGTAAGTCATTTGATATAATATAAATGTTTATTTTATCAACTTTTTAGATTGAAAACAATAAATACTGGGCTGGAGTTGTGGCTCAGTGGTAGAACACGTGCCTAGCATGCATGACATCCAAGGCTGCAAAAACAAGCCAACAAACAATCTCAATAATCAGTATCAAAATTCTATTAAGTAAACACAACAAGTTGAAGCAATATATTATAGAGTTAAGAGAGGAAAGAACAAGGATGGAAAGCAAGTCCAGAAAGAAGAGGAGGCCATAAGAGGGTATGATCACCCTATGGCTATGAATGTAGTCTCATCTGCAGACACTCTCCTCTATAACCCTACAGGAAACACAGGCAGAAAAGGAAACTGAGATAGAAAGAGAATGAGACTGTTCATCTTCACCCTCTAACATTCCTCTTGGTGGTTCTGATTAGCTATTGTTCCTGTAGACTTCTAAAGCTTTGTGGAGTTTTCATGACTTAAGGCATACATGGTAATACCCCTTGGCACTTGCTCAATGAGCTGAGTGAAATTGATCCAAAAGCCCCAGAAGCTGCCACATTCCAGGTAGGGAGTATTTGGGCTATAATTATATAATTGTAATTACAATCTTCAATAGGATATAAAAATAGTACTGAATAATTCTATGGTTAGTTGATGTGAGTTATTGTGAACTGAGTTTTAATTATAATTCTTAATGATGGTATTGCTGGATCCCTGTTTGGCTTCACTGACATGCAATGTTTTTCTGACAAGTGTGGGAGTTAAAACTTTTCAGACAATTTTCATAATTGGGAAAAAGTTTCTTGGTGTTTAGTAGGGTTTGTAAATGATTAGATCCAGGATTGGTATCAACCAGCAGGGATTTTTTTAAAAAATCAATATTAGGTTCTTTCCCATAATTGAAAGGCCATATTATATATTTATCATATAGTGTTCAATACTGTAATCATGATTGTATCCAATGTCTCTTCTTCCTCTCTGGGCTAGTACTGGCACAAGCAAGAGTCTCATATTAGATAAGGAATTTGAATATAAGCCTTTTAGTTGAGAAAGAAGTCTTATGGCTTTAAGTAAAGTATGTGTTAAAATCAAGGGTAACAAGTTTGGTTCTCTACCAAGTGAGGCTTTAAGTTTACTGACAGATCTAGATGTGTAGATTGTGTAAGAGCCATCCATTGTTTCTTAACACTTACAAAACCCCTTTGCTCAGTATCTGCTCTATTGATTCTATCAATGTTTCCACTTAGCACACCAGGAATTTGAGTGCTCATATTTCTGTTCCATAGAATAGTTACCAGGTAGATATAACATGATTACTTTGACTTGACAAAATCATCTTTTTCATTTGACTCTTTCACAATCCACTTGTTTTTCTGGGTTTATTACTATAGTTAACCTTTTAATGAGATCATGGATGTCACTTTTACCATTTTGCTTAAAGATCCGAAGATGCTTGGTACTCAGATAGCTCATTGTCTCTGTATTAGGATATTATAGTTCTACCTCCAATTTGAATCCTATTTTCTCCCTATGATCCAATAATTTTATCTGCATTGAAAGGTATTTTCAAAAAGTAATGACTACAATGTTACAGTTACTCTTAATAATTTCAGGGGCCAGGAAGCATGCCAGGAAATGGTTATTAATAGCAAAGTCATTTGATGTCATCTTTACAAAAAGAAGTGAGCACAAATTTGGAGAATTTGGCAATATAGTGTGACCGCTAGAGATAGGAGTTGAGGAATGAACAAAATGTGAATATTAAACTGTATTTCAGTGTTAGCCAGTGCAAACTAACAAATCAGAGAATAACTCTTTTAAAATATGAATAATTTAATTCATCTGTTTGGAAATCTAGTTCTAATTCTTTTTTTTTTTAAAGAGAGAGTGAGAGAAGAGAGAGAGAGAGAGAGAGAGAGAGAGAGAGAGAGAGAGAGAGAGAATTTTTTTTTAATATTTATTTCTTAGTTCTCGGCGGACACAACATCTTTGTTGGTATGTGGTGCTGAGGATTGAACCCGGGCCGCACACATGCCAGGCGAGCGCGCTACCTCCTGAGCCACATCCCCAGCCCCTAGTTCTAATTCTTTTTAGGTAACTGTGTATATCATTCTTCTAGTAGATGAATAAAGTGAGAGCCATTTTGCTAGTTTCCATGACATTGTGTTTCTCCAGTTTACATCTCTAGCAATGAATATCTTGTTTGAAAGTGTCATATTTAAAAATAAGTTATTGATATTACTTTAAATAATAAGTACTAAAATTGTCGTAATTTATTCCCACAAACAAAATAACAAGTTTTCCTTTAAGAAATGAAGTCAGAAAAGCAAGATTTCTTAAATCACTTTGGGGAGCTTTTTTGTAAGGAAATAAATAAATTCAACATACTAGTGCACTATATTCCAACCAAATAATAGGTGCTTTCCAGTGAGTTATTACTTCCTACAATTTGAGGGTACTAAATATGATGTAATTGAATTTAAAAGTTAAGTAGTCTGGCAACTGACATTACAGCCTTGTTCAACGGATAACAATAAATTCAACTCTGAAACTACAAAAAGAATGAAGTGGATCTGATATGAATTCTATGGAAATGTGTCTGAAATAAAAAAGTGGAGTTAAAAAAAAATTTTACCAAATGTTGTAAATATTATTGACAAGATGTTTTTTCATTTGTTTTGTTTATCCATGTGCATATATCTTGCTACATATTGTCCTTTTTACTAAAAAGTCTAGTAAAAAAATAATTTCAATGAAACTAGAAATTTTTAAGCAAAAGAAAAAAGTCACTTCTACTTTTCTGAAATAAAAGGTGGTCATTGTGTTTGAAACTTAAGGCAAGATGATAACATATATTGTCTGATTAATGAAGGTCTGTGCTAGCTTTTCACAAGGATTTTCCTGGACAGGGAATTCTTAATATCTCTCAAAACTGTTTTAAACTTAGATATATTAAATAACAGCATGATGAGTAATGTCTTCAATATCAGTTCCTTTCACAATTATTTCTGGCATTGAGCTTCAATAAAAGTCAGAATATAACACTAAAGGCATAATTCAATAAGGTATTTTAATAGAAAGCATTACAGCTCACCTTATGAAGGACTTAATGCATTCTTTTTGGTACATTGATTGCACTTTCTTATTAAGTCTTCTCAGCATCTCTCTTTGTAATTCACAAGTGAAGAGCCTGAGGAACAGACACTAAGTTGTTTCCCATCACACTTCTAGTAAGATGGGTAGCCAGAACCTAAAGTTCAACTCAGCTCATGTGCTTAAGGATGAGGCAACACTGCATTCTAGGCCATGTAAAAACTACCTTCACGTGAACTAACCTGATATGAGGATGACTCTCAGAGAAAAAGGCAAAATGGACTGCATGTTTCCTACTGATGATTTCTTAATGCAGTCTATCTCAAAAAAAAAAAATTTTTTTTTTTTTGATACTGGGAATTGAGCCCAGGGTTGCTTATCCACTGAGCAACATTCCCAGGCCGTTATATATTTTATTTAGAGACAGTGTCTCTCTAAGTTCATTAAGGCCTCCCTGAATTGCTGAGGCTAGTTTTGAACTCACGATCCTCCTGCCTTGACCTCCTGAACCACTGGGATTATAGGCATGCTCCACTGTTCCCAGCCTCAAATGTTTTTTGATGGCTAAATAATAGTCAAATCAAAATTGGATAGTCTAGCAACTTTCTACAAGATAGAATGGGCTCACTGAAATAAGGTCCCCTTATTTAACTAATAGAAGACCATTTGTGACTAGATGATTCATGCACATTATACACATGATGAAAACTAAGGCTCCTTATCCCTAAGTTACCTACTTCTTCTCTCATAAAGCAACCATTGTAACTGGCTTCTGTTTTTGTTTGTTTGTTTGCAGCACTAGGGATTGAATCCAGGAGCATTCTACCTCTGAGCTATATTCCCCAGCCCTCTTTAATTTTTTTTTCTTTTTAATGGCTTTTTTTAATTTTTAAATTTTTTTATTGTTGGTTGTTCAAAACATTACATAGTTCTTGATATATCATATTTCACACTTTGATTCAAGTGGGTTATGAACTCCCATTTTTACCCCGTATACAGATTGCAGAATCACATCAGTTACGCTTCCATTGATTTACATATTGACATACTCATGTCTGTTGTATTCTGCTGCCTTTCCTATCCTCTACTATCCCCCCTCCCCTCCCCTCCCCTGTTCTCTCTCTACCCCCTCTACTGTAATTCATTCCTCCCCCTTGTATTATTTTTCCCTTTCCCCTCACTTCCTCTTGTATATAATTTTGTATAACCCTGAGGGTCTCCTTCTATTTCCATGCAATTTCCCTTCTCTCTCCCTTTCCCTCCCACCTCTCATCATTGTTTAATGTTGGTCTTCTTCTCGTGCTCTTCTTCCCTAGTCTGTTCTTAGTTACTCTCCTTATATCAAAGAAGATATTTGGCATTTGTTTTTTAGGGCTTGGCTAGCTTCACTTAGCATAATCTGCTCTAATGCCATCCATTTCCCTCCAAATTCTATGATTTGTCATTTTTTAGTGCAGAGTAATACTCCATTGTGTATAAATGCCACATTTTTTAATCCATTCGTCTATTGAAAAAAAATCCTTATTATTTTTTTTTGAGACAGGATCTTTGCTAAATTCCTGAGTCTGACTGTGAACTAACAATCCTTTTGTCTCAGCCTCTTGAGTTACTGAGATTACATGTGTGTGCCACAGTGCCTAGCCCTGGTTTTCTGTGTGTGTGTGTGTGTGTGTGTGTGTGTGTGTGTGTGTAAATATTCTTTTATATATGTGGATTTTTAAAATATATGTGTTACAAAATGGTAGCATACCACATGCAGTTCTGAATCTTACTTTCCCCCTGAAAATATTTTCTAGATTATTCTCTAAGCAGTTACATCAAGGACTAATTATTTTTAATGATTGAATAATTTCCATTATATAGACATGTCATATTTTAATCATTTCTTTGTTAGTTACTGTTTAAAGCATTTTCAGTATTTTGCCACTGTAAGTAGAAAAGAGGAGTAGATTCTGCCACTAATACTTTCACACAATGGGGGGGGGGAACGTAAAGAGTAGTATATCCTAGAGAGGGCTATTTGACACAATCTAGTTGCTTTTTTGAAGTATGTAGTCTTTGACCCAGCTACCTCACTTCTTATGGTATGTCATACTGATATGAAATGATGCATTTTTCTACTTACAGTGACAAAATATTGAAAAAACAATATATATCCAAGTGAAATAAAACATATGCCAACATAAACTTAGACACATAGATATTCATAACAATATTCTTCATAATATCCATAAATAGGAGCAATCCAAATGTCCAACAATTGACAAACAGATAAATGAAACATGATACATCCATATGGTGGGATATATTACTTGGCAATAAGAAGTAGTGAATTTCAAATACATGATACAAGACAGATACTACTCAGAAACATTAAATGAAAAAAGGCAGACTCCAAAGATCTTATATTGTATGATTATTTTTATGTGAAATGTTCATAAAAAGGAAAATGTATAGACAGAAAACAGGATCAGTAGTTGCCTAGGGCAAATAGATAAGAGGTTTATTTTTAAGGTGATGGACATGTTCAGAGATTAGGTTTTGATACTTAAGGTTAACTGTACACTTTCAACAGGTGAATTTTATGGTATGTAAATTATTTATCAATAAAACTTTTTAAAATGAGGCAAAGGATAGTTTACCAAAGTAGGTATGATACATAAGGAATTTTTTTATAGATGAAAGGGATTTATGTGGCTGATATAAGTTGCATAAAATAGAATCTACAGTGGAGGGAGAGAGAAAGAATACAACAAAGGTGACTAATAGGGTTGGCAAATCACAGATGATGTAAACTAGACTAAGAGCAAAAGTAAATTTGGAAGAGAGACATGGATAGGAGTAAGGACTTCTTTGTAAGGCAAGATAGGGAGAGGAGCTTGTATGTAGATTGGAGAGAAAAATGTGTGTTCATATTTGATGGGCAAGAAAAATGTGTGTTCATATTTGATGGGCAAGAAAAATGTGTGTTCATATTTGATGGGCAAGAAAAATGTGTGTTCATATTTGATGACCTCTGATTTTCTGGGTCATGTAAAGTAAATATGGCAAAGTAAATATGTTTAAGGGATAAATTTGGTACTTCAGCAGAATGATGACAGTTCAGACAACAAATGTAGGAAACAAAAAAAGGAAAACTGACTACATGGACAAATGAATTTTGAAAAGATGTTAGGGCTCAGCTGAGTTTATACTAATATACATAAAGCACTCAGTCATCAAGGTTATACCTTCTTCTCTATCAGTTGTAGTCTTCAATGAGATAGAAGCAGAAAAATATTGATGAGTTAATTCTCATTTACTGTATTTAAACTGGCAGAATGCAGGTTTTTGCTAAGATTGTTAAAGTTAAAATTTATTAAAAAAAACAAACATTTGGATATGTTTATCACAAACCAGTAAATTTCATGAAGATGTAAAACATATCTTAGAAAAATAAATTCAATTTAGTTAATCAGTGTTAGATGTAAATCATTGAAATTTGTAAAAATATTTATGGTTTACCAAGACTCACACAGAACTTAGAAGTGGTACTGAGCATAATAATGCTTCCTGATTAAATGTAATTCTCAAAAATAAGGAAGAGTAACTTACCACCTGGCTAAGTTCAGAATGCTATACTAAGGTACATAAATAGGTGGCTTATAAATAACAAAATTTTAATTCTTATAGTGAGATCAGGGTGCCAGAAAATTCAGGTTGTGGTGAAGAACCTCTCAGGATTACAGTCTGCTGTCTTTTTTTTTAATTTTTTTTTATTGGTTGTACATAACATTACAAAGCTCTTGACATATCATATTTCATACATTAGATTGAAGTGGGTTATGAACCCCCAATTTTACCCCAAATGCAGATTGCAGAATCACGTCGGTGACACATCCACAATTTTACATAATGCCCTATTAGTAATTGTTGTATTCTGCTACCTTTCCTATCCCCTACTATCCCCCCTCCCCTCCCCTCCCATCTTCTCTCTCTACCCCATCTACTGTAATTCATTTCTCTCCTTGTTTATTTTCCCATTCCCCTCACAACCTCTTATATGTAATTTTGTATAACAATGAGGGTCTCCCTTCATTTCCATGCAATTTCCCTTTTCTCTCCCTTTCCCTCCCATCTCATGTCTCTGTTTAATGTTAATCTTTTCTTCCTGCTCTTCCTCCCTGCTCTGTTCATAGTTGCTCTCATGATATCAAAGAAGACATTTGGTATTTGTTTTTTAGGGATTGGCTAGCTTCACTAAGCATAATCTGCTCTAGTGCCATCCATTTCCCTGCAAATTCTATGATTTTGTCATTTTTTATTGCTGCATAGTACTCCATTGTGTATAGATGCCACATTTTTTTTATCCATTCATCTATTGAAGGGCATCTGGGTTGGTTCCACAGTCTAGCTATTGTGAATTGTGCTGCTATGAACATCGATGTGGCAGTATCCCTGTAGCATGTACAACTATCTTATATTTGATAAAGGGGCTAAAAGCATGCAATGGAGGAAGGATAGCATCTTCAACAAATGGTGTTGGGAAAACTGGAAATCCATATGCAACAAAATGAAACTGAATCCCTTTCTCTCACCATGCACAAAAGTTAACTCAAAATGGATCAAGGAGCTTGATATCAAATCAGAAACTCTACGTCTGATAGAAGAAAAAGTTGGCTCCGATCTACAGATTGTGGGGTCGGGCTCCAAATTCCTTAATAGGACACCCATAGCACAAGAGTTAATAACAAGAATCAACAAATGGGATTTAATTAAACTTAAAAGTTTTTTCTCAGCAAAAGAAACAATAAGAGAGGTAAATAGGGAGCCTACATCCTGGGAACGAATTTTTACTCCTCACACTTCAGATAGAGCCCTAATATGCAGAGTATACAAAGAACTCAAAAAATTAGACAATAAGATAACAAATAACCCAATCAACAAATGGGCCAAGGACCTGAACAGACACTTCTCAGAGGAGGATATACAATCAATCAACAAGTACATGAAAAAATGCTCTCCATCTCTAGCAGTCAGAGAAATGCAAATCAAAACCACCCTAAGATACCATCTCACTCCAGTAAGATTGGCAGCCACTATGAAGTCAAACAACAACAAGTACTGGTGAGGATGTGGAGAAAAGGGTACACTTGTACATTGCTGGGGGGACTGCAAATTGGTGCCGCCAATTTGGAAAGCAGTTTGGAGATTCCTGGGAAAGCTGGGAATGGAACCACCATTTGACCCTGCTATTGCCCTTCTGGGACTATTCCCTGCTGTCTTTTCTTTGTATCTTCACATGGTTGAAAAGTGAGCGACTTTCCTGGGAACCTTTTATATATACACTTATCATGGCATTCATGAAGTAATCACCCTCTTGACCTAATTACCTCTCAAAGACTCCACCTTCAAGTTGAGGTGTTAGGATATCAAATTACAAATTGCAGGGAGGGGCACAAACTTTCTATCCTTGTTGCCATCTAAAAGATAAGTCCTTAAGAGGAACAGAAGGAAGCTTGGAACAAGAATTCTTCCCCAAGTAACACTTCTGAACCTATGGGTGATTGCTAGATATGCAAATACCTGGGTCCCTTTCTCATAAACACTGTGAATTAGGTGCTCTATGGCTGCAACCCAAACATTTTATATTTTTAACTAGTTATAATGCAGATGCTAATGGTAGAATGAGGAAGTTTTCCAACCTAATAAGAATTTAAAGGGAAAATGGTGAGGGGTGGAAAAGATCAGAAAAAAATGATTTAAAAAATTGACCAGAGGGTAGAGGCCTCGGGTGAGTGTAAAGCTTCAATTCCAGAGTTTCTAGACTTCATTTATTAGAATATTTAGCTCTTCAACTTCCTAAGTAATTCAAACATTTTCTTCAAATACCTTAATATATTGGTGATTCCAAGAAAGAGGGTTTATTTAATGCGTGGGAAAATTAAAAGGGCTATAAACAGACATGAGAGTGAGAAAATAACCAGATCTCACAGGAAAAAAAAAAATCGAATAGTAAATATCTGTCAAATGTGATATTCTCTCTCTCTCTCTCTCTCTCTCTCTCTCTCTCTCTCTCTGTGTGTGTGTCTGTCTCTTTGGCCCTATAAGTCAGATGTGTTCACTAAAGCGCTCCCTTGCCTTACAGGACTGGACTCACGGAAAGCCAAATTCCAATGTGAGTTCGTGTGTTATAATGAAATTTAAATGTGATTATTAATGCTTTATTTTCATGACGACTTCAGTCTTATTATTAAATGTATCTCTCCGCTCCTAAAACAAAACTGTGAGCTGCAGAAGTTTTATGTGGATTGTGCCCCTCCTCTCAACATACACATACAAACTTTTTGACACTATTTGCAAAACTCTTCTAGTCTCGCGAACTCTGTGTAACTCCAGCAGAAACTCGTCTGGGTCATTTGTCTCCCTGTTCGTCCTCAGGCAGAAGGCCAGGCGTCCTTCCCTCTCCCTAGCAGTCCTGAAAGTCCGGTCCGGTCCGGGACAGGGCGGGGCGGGAAGGGTAGGCTTGCTCCACTGGAGCCGGAAGGGTGGGGGAACAGCAGATGGGACCTGTCCAGCTTCCTTAAAAACCACCAGGTTTCTGACCTTAATATGTTCCGTTAAGAATGTGCCTATTTTGTAATCTAGTTGTGTTTGTCTCAGCCTTTATAAACCTCAATAAGAACTTTCTAAAAACTTTTGTTTATCTCTGTCCCCCCGATCCGCAGTTTCCCGATGGTCCGCTCCCGGGCGCGAGGCGGGACGCCCCCTCCCCCGCCCCGCCCCGCCCCCTGAGAGGCGCGCGGAGCCACCGCGCCCCGGTCGGGTCGGCAGGGCAGGCACGCCGGTGGTGGCTGCTACTGCTGCCGCAGAAGTCGTCCACCTCCGCGGTCCCTGCCCCGCGGCCTGCCCCGCGACGGCATGGACTACCTGACCACGTTCACGGGGAAGAGCGGGCGCCTTCTGCGGGGCACGGCCAACCGCCTGTGGGGGTTCGGGGGTGGCGGCGAAGCCCGGCAGGTGCGCTTCGAGGATTACCTGAGGGAGCCCGCCCAGGGGGACCCGGGTTGCCGGTCCCCGCCGCACCGGCCCCCGGCGCCGTCCAGCCCGGAGGGACCTGGTGAGCCCACCTTCCTTCGCCTCCCGCACGGCCGACGCGGGCTGAGGGCTGGGGGAGGCAGCGGTAGCGGCGGGGTACACGGCCTGGCGACCGCAGGTGTGCCGGGACCCGGGGCCGGCGACGCGGCGGGGCTAGCTGCGGGTGGGGTGAGGAAGGAAGGACTGGTTCAGTCTGGGGACTGAAGACTTTCGACTGCGTAGCTCTTCCTGTCCGGCTCTTCCTGCTTTCCTCACCTAGACTGGACTGACTTTACCCCGCCAAGTATTTCAAGGGTCTGATCCATTTTACCTCCCAGTGGGACGTGAATATTGAACCAATTATGACCGTCGTGGTTTTAGAGACTTATAGAACGCCGCCTCTGCTTTTCTTTTGGCTTGCGTCTCTCCTTTTATTTGATATTTGCCAACTGTTAGCATTCACTTCCTGACATAAAATAAGAAGCAAATACTACTTCGTGATAGAAAATGCTTCACTTGCACCGGAGCCTGATTGATTTTTGCATCTCGTACTTAGAAAGACTGCGTGTTATCTTGGGGTGGTAGAACTTTGAAACTTTTTCCCAGTTGAGCATTGTGTTAGTGTTCTTTCATCATAGTGACCTTGTCCTATTCTTTAAAAATATCAATAGCAAGATATTGACATCTTACAGAATTTTTTAAAGTGCTGCTAAAGGGGTATTAGGCAAAATACCCATGATCATATCTTTTCACTGTCATTCGCTTCCTTTAAAGGTGTCAGACCTAGTCATTTATATTTTATTTTTGTTACTTGTTTTAATATGTATTTAGGGGTTATGAGAGTAAATATATGAGCATTAGAGAGTTTAGAAAAAAATACAGGAAAGCGCAAAATATATAAAATTATCCCTTCTCCTGAAAGTAATTTCAAAGTAGTGAAACACTGAGAATATCCATTGATCTGTGTGTGTAGGTATGTAATTTAAGCTTTGGAGTTAGTGCAGTATTCAAATCTATTTTAGCATAGCTCCTTTAAATAATTTTCCTTCACTTTACATATAATATTTTCTTAATAGAATTCCTGCTTATGGAATTAGAAAGCAAAAATAGGGGAAAATATTGTCTGCTTCTAAGGGCTTTGGACAGATGCAGAATCCTTTCAAAGGTGAGAACAGGGATGAGGTACAGAATTTTTTTTTTATCTTTAGTTTTTATTCTTTTGGTAATGGGCTTTGAGCCCAGGGGCCCTTTACCACTGAGTTACATCCCCAGCCTTTTTTATTTTTTATTTAGAGACAGGATTTCACTAAATTATTTAGGGCCTTGCTAAATAACTGAGACTGGCCTCAAACTTATGATCCTCCTGCCTCAGCCTCTCTAGTATCTGGAATTACAGGCATGCAACATCAGGCCCTGTGAAGTTACAGAAATTTCAAGTGTTCAAATAAATAATTTTTTAAAAGAGTTTTCAGTTTCCTAACAGTTGATGTATAAGCAGCTTCTAGGTGGATGGAGAATTCAGAAATATGTAAGGTAACAACTAGAAAGCAGTAAAATTAATATATTAATAAATATGCTCAAATATCTAATCTACATCCAGATCTTTTGTTCATAAACATGTATTGAGCATGCCTCTATGTCTGATATTTTTCTTGATTGCAACTTTAAAAGCCAAAATTATTCTATTGAAGCTGCTTTATTAATTCATTGTACATTTGAAAAAAACTCTTGGTGCCTCCAAATGTCTGATAAGTTAGAGAGGCCTTATGATGTCACAGAAGTATGACCACAGTCAACTGGGCAGGTAAGCTAGTATTAACTTCTTGAAAGAATTTGGCAAGTTACTTATTCCTTTTGGGTCTATATTGTCTTGTTTCCTGTAAACAGGTTGGATTGGATGATCTGAATTTCCAGTTCTAGAACTTTTTTTATTTGGAGTGGAACTAGTGAAGATGATGGGTGATAAAGCTGGAAAATAGCATTTAGTGGTAAAAACTAAAATTAAGATACTGCCTTCTGAAGACAGTTCAAAGAATAAGTGTTCTAGCAATCACTTGATCATCCTTTGCAGTGTTTAGACTAAGTTTGGCTTCCCTAAGTTTCTCTGACTTGAGAGAAGCAGCATGAATATATACAAGTAAAAAATAAACGGTTCTTTTTAAATTTCTAGCCACCCTTTGCTTAAATGAGAATTCTATTCTTTGGAGCTGCATGCCAGATGGGTTGTGGCTCTTGGGTTGATTTTTGCATTTGTGTCCTTTTGAGTACGGGTCAGTTTATTTGAAGGATATCCTTTTGCCCTATATTTTGTGGCTACCTTTATTTCTGTGTGTGTGTGTGTAGATATATATTTAACAACTGCTTAAATTACCTGCTGACATTCTTCCTTAAATTCTTGAAAAAGTTCTTAGTATTTCTTTTACAAAAACTTTCTCACTTGTAGTTTGGCTGCATTCCAAGGCCCCATTTTTGTTGCTCATGATCTTGTCCCTCACCATTTAATCTTCAGTAATGATGTTGATACAATAGTTTTCACATTGACAGACTAAGGGGAGAGCAGATAATACTGGTTAGTGCTTCTGAAATTCTATAAACAACCTACTTACTGGACTATTAGTATTGCCACCTTATTCCTGTCCATGATGGCTGCTTTTGCTTTTAGTGTTTGTTCACTCCAACATTATAGCCCCCTTAGGAAAACCATAACTGAGACTTGGACATATTAAGGAGATTGTCACACCATTGGTCTTATTAACAATTGCAAAGAAAACATTTAAAAATGCTTCTTCCTGCTTATATTAGTATTTGATTTAAAAAAATTGTTTCAGTTCTGTAGTATTCCTGTTTGGGATGGGACCATAGCACACATTGCGTAGTCTTTAAAGGTATTCACTTTACTAGATCATATTTTAATAAATAAATAAAGATCAATAGATTCATTTAGAATTTTATATAATATGAACATGAAACAGCTTTTATCAAAACTATTGTTATGTCAACCTATTTTCTCAGTTGGTGACAGAATCGTTTAAACATAGTTCAGCCCTGTTTAAATTTTCTTTTGATTTATATTTAGCAGTTTAAACAGCTCCTTTCAGTCATTTCTTAGTCACTTTATTTTAAAAATTAAGTCTCATATTCAATTTAAAACCTATCTCCCTACTAATTTCCATTTCTGTTTAGGTTTGAAGTAGAGGAGAGGTGTTGTCTAACTCTTAAAAATTCCTGCCCACCCTGTCCTAATGAAGAACTCCTTTGATGTTGGGATGTGAGAAGGGAAGGAGTCTATTTTTCCAATCTAGTCTTCCTTTGCCCCTTGGTGGGAAAGTATAGTAGTGGATAGCATCATGGAAGTAGTAATGAGACCAATTCTGCTAAGATTGCTATTCTGTGTACAAGTGCTGACCTTAGTAGTCAGCAGTTGTTTTAACTTTGAATGTAGGCCTTAAGCATTTTTATTACCAATCACAAGATTTTAGTTGCAAATTGTTGATTAAATTGGTCATCTAAACCTGCTGCTACATAACACATTGATGAGTGTTGTGTGTCTATGTGTATAAATAGAGTTTATGAAGAATGAAGTAAAATAGGGACGTTAAAATTTTATCACTTGAATTATTTTGCATCTCAGGGAAAAGCTTTAATACTTTTTCTTAAATCAGTTATCCCTGATGCTTCTATTTTGTGAGTTAGAATTTTAAGTAGGTTTCTTTTTACCTGGGTATTTTCCCTGCCTCTTACTTTGATAAAATATATTTTTTTAAATTATTTAGTATTTGTGACTGTAAAGGTATATAGAGCTGAATTTAAAAGGTAGCCTTCAAGAAGCTTAATCTAGGAACAAAACAAATTATATTTTATTGACTTTAAATTTCAAACTCATTAAGAAATTATGTAATGGGTTCTTTTTTTCATATTATAGCACAAAAGTTCTATATACTGAATGTGTATATACCTGAAGGAGAAGCCTGAGGTTGATATTCTTCTTAACAATTCACTTTTGATAATAATGGACAATAAGTAAACCAAGACATGGACTTCTGATAATAGTCAACATTCTCTTTGGCTGCTCTTGAACTTTGGAGCCTTTATTAAATAAAATAAAGGTTACTTAAACACAGAACTGCAGTACCATGACAATTGAGATGACTTAAATGACTACTAAGTGATCAGTGGATGAGTAATGTATAGAGTAGATACATTGGACAAAGGGAATATATCTGTTACGGGATAGAACAGGATGACATGAGTTTTATCATGCTGCTTGGAACAACGTGAAGTTTTAACACTTTTTATTTCTCGAATTTTTCACTTAATATTGTTTGAAATGTAATTAACTGGGGGAGTAGCTGAAGCTATGGAAAGTGAAACTGTCTATAAGGTAGAGAAGGGACTACTCTGAAAGGTCCTTTCATAGTCACCTGTTAACTTATATTAAGAAATTCTTAATAAATTTTATTCAATGAGTGCTACTAATACAAAAAAGGAACATGTTTTTAAGTGCAGACAAATGTTGGAGAAAGCCCCAAAATTTACTCTTGTTTTCTTGCAATCAGTAAAAGAGGGAAATGTGACTAGACATAAATAACATTGGCCCTAATATAAAGATAAACTTGTTACTTAGGCAGGCAGGAGAAACACAGCTATCCACAAACTAAGAATAAAGAGAAAAATTTTCTCATGGTACTCTATAATATAGCAAAAAAACAAATATAAAACCTTATCACTTTAGTATGTGCAGATTGCAATTTCAGAAAGCTATTTTTTAAACACTATTCTTAAATTTAGGTTAGTGGTATAACTCCAAAATAATAGTTAGTAATGGCAGTTTTGTATGGGGACAATATCATCCAAATGTGCAGTTATTTCATAGTCTGAACTGAGGGATAGGGTTTTAATTTAAGTATAAATTTTCAATTTTATAGTCAAGGCTCTGGAGTTTGTATTTTCTGAAATAGTACTAAAAATTTTCAATGATGGAAATGTTTTTGTATCTGTGATATTTAGTAGTATATGACATCAAATGTGGCTAGTACAAATAAGGAACTGAATTGAGGAATTTGGATTCTGGATTCAAAGGAAAAGTTATTTAATAACATTTATTAAAGCATGATAAGAGATTTTAGGACTGTTGCCATAGGTATATGGGCTGTGGTTGTAGAATTTCACAATGGGGGAGAGAAATTGGGCCTAATTTCAAATATAGTATGGGCAAGAAGGAATTTATAGCCAAGAGGTAAGGTGGGAGTAGGTGGATGGAAAATTACGAAGAGGTAAGTAATAACAGGAGTAAAGGGAATTCTTGTTGGAAAAAAAAAAAAAACAGGATAATCAGACTTCACCTCTGGGGTGCAGAGAAGGATGAGATTCCTGATCTTCTGTGGAAGGTGATCAGATATCTGGAGGTAGAGGGTATTCCAGTTAAACTGATTTAGAAGGTTCTTGCTAAAATTGGATTTTACATGGAAGTGTACAGACAAAAAAGCCTTTTTCTTTTTTTTTTCTTTTGTGTAGTAAAATGGATGCATACTATCTATAAAGGAGTTCTTGTGAAGATTAAACTATAAATCACCTTAAATTTAGTCATCCAGAGAAATAATTAATATTAGGGTAGCTGTTACTACTGGGATCCCCTCTATGTGTATATAACTATAGCAAGGATGAATGAATACAAGGAGGAAGTAACAGAATGAAAGATCATACTTCATTATCATGAGAAATTAATTTCTCAAAGTACATCTATGAAGTTAGGTTGATTCTCAGAAAAAAACATTAACAGGTTGGTAACCTGTTAAAAACATCAACAGATCTTTTTTTTTTTTTTTTTAGTTTTAGGTGGGCTGTAGTAAACATGATTTGATATGAGATTAGCAATTTCATCTCCCATTTTTTCCTCACATCCTGATATTTCTCATTATATTATGTTTACATTTTCATGTTTGTAAAAAATTTTTTCAGCTTTATTTTTATAATTAAATTTTTTCTGTTCTGTATTTCTTAATGACACTTTCAGCATCTTGAGCCCATATTTTGATACAATTGACATACTTTAACTCTTGTGGTTTCAGTAAAGTGTTCTCATGCAAGAAAGACTGTTTTCTTTTTCGCTCTGGAAAGTAATTTGGTTTTTATACACGAATTATTGAAATAATTCTTATATATTCAAAGAACAATAATTTAACCAGGAACAGAAATGGGAATAGTCAGACTTGTGTGCCTGCCACATATGTGTATATGGGCAATAATCTTTTAGGAATTACATTTTTCCTCTAGATTTCATGTTGATGGAGCAACCCCTTTGTAGAACATCTCTGGTCTTGAGATAGAGTGAAAAGAAAACAAATTTATTGTCATCTCTATACAGTTCTCGTTGGAACACTCATACCATTTCTGTTCTTATTCCAGTGGCAAAGCAAGTCATATAGATATGTGTAAAATCAGTGGAATGATGAGGTGTATTTTATATTTCTCCACAGGGAGAAATACAACATAACCATAAAATATAGTCTATCACAATGACTAATTTAGAAAATTTGCTTAGAAACAATTATATTAGTTTGACAGAGATTTGAAAAATGTTAGTATTAGCTGTCATTAAGTAGGAAGTTTTTAGTAAATAACATTTATTTTGTCAATTATCCAATCAACAGTATGATTCCTTCAAAATCTCTTTTACGGTATTTCTCAAATTCATTGTGCATACAAATCAATCACAAATCAGCTGGTCTGATAAAGAACCTGAGATCCTGCATTCACAGCAGGCTCCTAGCTGATGCAATGCTGCTGGTTCCTGGAATATACTTTTAAGTAGTAAGGCTTTTATATAGACTTTTATATCATGGCACTTTCTCTTAGATTAGGGCTGCCAAAAAGCCCTTGGTGGCCCTTAAATGTTAATTTAAGGGTTGGATGGAGGAAAAAAGGATGCTGAAAGGTGGATATTAGTAAGTAGGAGACAAAGAGAGGTGTAATGTTTCCAAATAAAGGTATAGAGATGCATGCAGAAGGAATTGGTTGGAAGCTTCACAGAGTTTAAGTAAAATGAAATTAGAAGAAAAAAATAAATCCATCAGGCGGGCCACAATGGTGCACACCTATAATTCCAGCCAATCAGGAGACTGAGGCAGGAGGATTACAAGTTCAAAGCCAGCCTCAGCAACTTAGGGAGGCTCCAGGTGATTTAGTGAGACTCCCTCTCAAAATAAGAGAGACGTTGCTCCATTCAACCCCAGCACCCCCTTCTCCAAAAGAAAAAAATATCAAATAAATAACTTATTTGTTCCAAAGCACACGTAGTGAACTCTGGGGAACAGAGAAGTGATTTCAGCGCATTGTGGAATCAGTAAAAGATGGAGCAAGGACACTGAAAGATTTGTACTTTCAAAAGTTCAACTATTAAAAGAAACAGATGGGGTAACATTTTAGAGAGGATGGGTACAGAGTTGAAAGAAAATTGAAGGCTTTTGTTTTGTTTCCTTTATGAATAAGGAGTCAATAGAGAGTGAAGAGTCCAAAGTACAGACATTTTTCCTCCAGTACCTCATGATAGAGAGGATCAGTTAATCAGAAAAGCTATAATCAGTATATCTTTTTTAGTTCAGAATATAGTTTTAAAGTATTTATATTATTTGAAATGATTCTATATTATAAAATATACAATCCATATTTTTAAAAAAATCATCAAACTTTTTTTCAGTAGCTACTACCGAAATTATAATGTTCAATTATAATAAGAATTTTTAAGTACATGGAAACTAGATCTCATATTAGTTTAATTGTTGATTTCCAGGCTTGCTCTCATCCTCCAGTTTTACTTTCCCATTCTATTATCAAAATGATCTTTTTAAAGGTCAGATACTGCTTTGTTAATTTTCTGCTTTAAATTTTTGAGGACTTCTGAGCTTGGTAATAGCATGCTAGATAATTCAGACAACCCCCCTGAGAACAAAACACTGGGCCAAAATAAAGCAAATTCTATGAAGGATATTATCAGAATGTTAACTGGTATGACTAGGTTAGGGTCTGAATGAAGACACAGTGGTCTAAAGAGAAGGCACCTGTCTTTGAGGTTTTCTTTTTTCTTTCTTTCAAAAGCATTGATTCCAGAAAAGAGTTTTAGTGCAAGGCCCACTATAGGGAAGAGGGAAGAATCTCTTGTACTTTGAACCCCAAATCTTTTAGCATTTGGTGAAAGATTTTTAAATCAAGAGTAAAGTCTGGAGATACACTGGTAGAATTATGTTCCTAGAACACAAAAGGCCCTTGGTTTGATCCCCAGCACCAAAAAAAAAAAAAAAAAAAAAAAAAGATTGTAACCAAAGTAGATAGGCTCTTGTGGTGGGATAATATTTAGCTTCATCAAAATTTTTACAATTTCATTAAAAAAATCTGGTATTGCTAATATCCTCGAGTACTTGATAGACACAAACATTAATACTCTGGAAAAATATAGCTCTGTATATCAAATTATTTCTATAGAAAATTTTGCAGATTTAGTATTCAGCACACAAACTCTAATTAGGTACATGGTGAAACAAGATATAAGAAACAGCAGAGACTAGAATCAGCCCTATAGGAACTTTAGATATAGTTATTGGATTTAGTATGGCTCTGTTGAGAATTTTCAGCTAATTGAGAATATTATAAACTATAAAAAAAGAAAAATGCCTATTTTATAACTGAAAAATATAATTCCCCAAATTAGGACTTTTGTGGATGGATTTAAGAGCAATCTAGACAACACAGAAGAATTAATGAATTAGAAGATAAGTTGGAGGAAAATATCCAGAATAAACAGAGGACAAAAGAATGGAAAATAGAGGAGAGGGTAAGCTCAATAAAAGATTTAATGAGGACTTATAACATAGGAGTTTTGAATCCCTGAAGGAGAAGAAAGAATGGTATAGAAACATTAACGAGAGAATGACTGAAAACTCCAACGGAAGAAAGACTTTATTTCACAGATTCAAAAATCCCTATGAGCCACTGGTAGAAACCACACTAAAGACCAACAACAACAACAACAATAAAATCTTAAAGTCAATTCAAATAAATAATCCCAAATCTTTAATGATTTAGTATTAAGATTGATATTGATTTTCCACCAGAAACAGTCGCAACTGATTTTTATCTTTAAAGTCTTAAAAGTACTTGCCATCCTAGAATACTGTGACCTATGAAATTACCGAGAGGTGCAATAAAGGTGATAGCTATGAGGATAAAAACTAAATGTTGAATGTTTAAAAATGTTATAATTTCTTATGATTTTATATACACATGTAATAAAGGTACATAACAAAATATTGCATGTAAATCTTGGTAGTAACACAGTGAAAGGAAAACAAAATTACTACTTAATATTAAACTCTAATTTATATGTTAGTAATCCAAGCTGTAATCCAAGCTGTAATCCAAGCTGTAATCTCTGGAATGACCACTAAAAGAATTATTTAATTGTTGATTTCCAGGCTTGGAAATATGTAACTTCCAGATTAATGGTAGGAAAATGAAAAATTAACAAATGCTAATCCAATGAATACAAGAAAGGAGAGAAGATTAACAGAACAAATAGAAATAAAAAGAACCTACTTAGAGATATATCAAAAGCATACAGATTCAGAAAGATTGAGATTGGAAAATAAAGGCAAAAGCTAATGAAAAGAAAGTTGGTATATTAACATTAGACAAATCCAGCCTTAAGTTAAAAATTCTGAGAAAATATTCAATTTTCCAGAAAGATATAATCTCATGAACCCAACAATATGGTCTCAAAATGCAGAAAGCAATGTAGAAGAGACATGAAGAATTAAAGAACTCATAGTCATAGCAGGAGATTTTAACAGTATCCATCAGAAAAAGCACACAAAAATAACTCAATGCAGATATTGAGGTTTTGAACAACAGAGTAGCAAACTTGACCTTCTGCATAGGGACACTGACAAAAAAACACTACATCCAACAGGGTTGTATATGTGGTTTTTTTAAACTTTTGCTAAATTTACATATAGTCATAAAGCAAGTTACAACGTTTTTTCAAAAGTTTGAATTTCTTTTGAATATTTTATTTTGCCACCTAATAATTTATCTAGAAATCAGTAACAAAAGATAAAATTTTTAAATTATCATTGGCAAATTAATCAGTACTATCTAAATAGCACTTGGTTGAATGAAATTTAGAATAGAAGTCAGAAAATATTTAGGGTTCACATGTTAGAAGACCGTGTCAAAACTTGTAGTATTCATTGTAGAAGAGAACATATGCATTACATAATTAAGGTTTTGGCTTTTGGTAACACAGATAAAATCTAACTCCCTTTATCTTTCCACTATATCAAGGGAAAGTCTTATTTATTCATTTTATCAAATATTTATTGAACACCAGTAGTATGCCATGCCTAATACTATGTGCTGGGTATGCAACAGGCTTTCTCAGCCTCTGTAGTATTTACATTTTGTGACTGATAAATCTTTGTTGTGGGAGATTGTCCTGTGCATTACAAAACTTTTAGCATAGCCATGACTTCTGTACATTAGGTAACAGTAACATGCCCACAATTTGAGTAAGCAGAAGTCTCCAAGCTTTGCCTGCTGTTTCTGGGGGTCAGGGAAGGCAAACATCTGTGGTTGAGAACCACTTGTCTGTATTGGTGTAACTAACAAGTGTGTCTTCTGCCCTCATGATGCTGATAATCTAGTGAGTAGTTTTAAATAGCAGAACAGTTATTTCAGACTGAATTGACTTGAGTTTGAATTCCATCACTATTTTTTGTTGTTGCTGTTGTTGTATAGTTGCTGTTAATTTCTCTGTCTCAATTTCCCCAGTTATAAAATGGAGATAATAATGATACGTATTTCATAGGGTCAATGAATTAGAGATAATATATGTGAAGTACTACAAAAGTGCTTGGCGTGTAGTAGACAGTTGGTAAACATCATCTGCATTTTATTATTAAATAGACCACGGTGAGTATGTATTTCTAAACTGCAATAAATTTTGTGAGGAAGAATAGGGCTCTTCCTCTCCATGCTCCCAACCAGACTCATATTTGCTGACAGTTGTCTTTAAAGGATACTTTGAAGTTACTCAGGAAGAGACTGTACTTATGTAACAATGGTGATCACTCAGATACTGTGATTCTGATTGTATTGTTTTTTGATAGACAAAGGTGAACAGTTAATTTTGTTCTGGCATTTATGTTTATTAAAAACCTAATATTGATAATTAATACTTGGAACTATTTTTATAATAGATAAAATTGTTACAAAATGTTTTATAGTTTTAAATTATGAAATATTTCAGTTTGTTTTCAAACTTTAAACTCTGAGATTATTATATTAATTTATTTTCTTTCCCTGAATGGCATTCCATGGTGAGCTCTTGAAAATTAGAGTAATTGCAATTTTCTTGTGATTAAATGTGTAATTAACCTTGGTAGATTATGAAACACGGGTTCAAAAGCTTCTAAAGTTGGAGTGTTCCTAATCCAAAAAACCAAAGTCTGAACTGCTCCAAAATTTGAAACTTTTTGATCTTCTACATAAATATCCCTAAATCCAGTATAATTCAAAATCTGATTTTTGAATTAATTTCTGGTCCCAATAATTTCAAATAAGGGTTATTCAAAATAAATGTAGACTATTGATAATTGCTAAAAATGAGATAAGGAGAGTTACATTATTAGTGAAAAGTCATCTGTAATTGTATTTTGCATTGCTAAGAGAAACTTAAATTGGAAAATAAAATGGTTTTGACTCCTCTGCCATTTTTGAAAATACAGTAATAAAATACTATTTAAACTTAATTTAAAATAGTTTTATTTTCCCAGAGAAGCAAATTTAAGTATAAGCTATTCAACATAGAAAAGATTTAAATTTTCTGATGAGCAAAAATAACATTCTTCTTCATTACAATTGTAGCATTTTGCATTAAAATTAGAAATATGGAAGAATTATTGTTTTTTTACAGCCAAGTAGTGTGTGAATATTTACCATACTGATAGGGGAGAAATATCTTGCAATTTAAATTTGTATTTCTCAAATTTTGAGTGAAATTAAATATCTTGTAAGTTTAAGGGCCATTTTTGTGACCTTTTGTGAATTCTCTGACTATATATTTGGCCCCATTTTTTTCACCTAAGTTCTTATCTTTTTTTCTCTTCAAATTTTAAGAATAAATTTATAGAACATAAAAATTGAATTTGTATATGTGTGTATATAAACACATTTTCACTGCAGTTGTAATATATGAACTGTAACTGTCTACTTTTATTTATGGGAAATGTAATCAATTTTTTTTAAAACAAGAATTCTTATAATTCTAGGTACAGATCAAGTTGTTGCTTCAGTTCATTCAAATTAGATGTTTGCCATGTTAGGCCCATTGTTAAGCACTGAGGAGGAAATGTAGAACAAAGGCAGTGTTTTGAAGGTTACAGTTTAGTGGAAGAGATTAAAAACAGATAATAATTTCAAAAACTGTTCCAGATGCTGTGTAGGATGTAAAGATACTGAGTAAATAATAATGAGGCTTGGATTATCCTGAGTGATCAGGAAGGTTTTAGGACAGTATTCTTAAGCATTAAAGAGCTAACTGGATTTTGTGGGGTTCAGACTTTGTTGTTATTATTAATATGTTTCATTAAAACTATTCACCCAGCAACTGGGCTACTTACATACATGTAAATAAACTAGTATGGTTCAAATATCAGTCAAGTTTGGATAGAGGGAGAACTGTAAAACATACATTTCTCTAGATTAGAACTAGCTCAGGTGGAACTAATTTGTCTTTGAAAACTCTAGTTTTTAATCTTAGGTAAATGTAGCATTCTTTTCTGTTTACTATTTTGAGTTTTCAAATTAGCATTTTAGAAATTTCCATTTTATTCATTTTTAAGTGTTTAGTTAAGAGTAGAATTAATAAATCATTGAAGTATAGATAAGGTTAAGCCTAGTATAAAGTTTAAACTGAAACAAGTTTGCTTAATGTTAATGATAAGGAAATATTCAAATGAAATGTCATGATAAGCAAATGAAAAATAATTGATACATAAACTGAAATTAAATACGCGAAATGTTCATGTATGAAAGCAAACCTTAATTTACTTCACTGTGTAAGTAAGGAAGATAACAATATTATTGTATTTTAGAGAAGATTGTATTTAGAGAAGACTTGTATATATACACATACACAAATTACACAAATACATAAGCATATACATGTATATATCTTCAAATATATTTTTAAAATGTCTTTCAAATTATCTTATTATAATGTAGAAATAATGACCCATAATCTAGTGTTTAATAACTTAATAAATTTTTCTGTTTACAGTTATTTATGTTTTGAATTGACTTCTAATTACTATAGTGGTTTGTATTGGTCATTTCCTTTTTTTTTTTTTTTTTTACAGTCATTTTTTTTCTCCAGAGCAGGGAGTCCCAGGGAGCAAGCTGTATTATTTGTGAATTAGATATCTGCCCAGTGAGTTCTATTCAGCACTTCTTTACATTACTCTGAAAGGAAAATGAACTTAATAGGACTTTTGCCTCATTTTTTTCTTTTTTTTTACAGACACTGGCCAAAAAAAGACCCTAGACAAGAAAGATGGGAGACGGATGTCTTTTCAGAAACCTAAAGGGACTATTGAGTATACTGTAAGTTGTTGCTTTTAAAAAACGAACTTAACTTTGTAATTATGTTATTTAAGACAGTTTCTGTTCATGCTACACATATGGCAAGGATTGTTAATTGCCTTATTTAAAAAAAATCTGTACTTCCCTCTGGATAACTTTTATTAATAATAATAGTTAAGTTTTTTAGGATTATTTTTCCTTAATAAGAAAATTTACTATGAGCTATGAAATGTCTTTCCACCAAATTAAATTTAATATTAATGATAATTTAACTGTGAGTCAAAGTTCTTATGCTTTAATAATTCTATTAGGTTAGACTTTTAGGAAAATATTTGCTTTTTCTAGAAATGTGACTATCATTATGTTTCCAGTAGTGCTAATGATAATGTTAATGACAGATAAAATGCTTTAAAAGACCTTGGTGGTGTGGTACATGCCTGTAATCCCAGCTGCTCAAGAGGCTGAGACAGGAGGATCGAGAGTTCAAAGCCAGCCTCAGCAACATTGAGGCACTAAGAAACTCAGTGAGACCCTGTCTCTAAATAAATAAAATACAAAATAGGGCTGGAGATGTGGCTCAGTGGCCAAGTGCCCCTGAGTTCAATCCCTGTTTACCCACCCCACTAAGAAAAATACTTAAAAGATAAGTTGATAGATTTAGTTTGATTTTTTAGCTATGCAAGTGGAGGGTTTTTTTTTTTTTCTGTTATTGAAGTGACAATCAAATCTTCCTGCTGTCAAAATTTTTTTTTCCATTTGTGATTCAATTATAGAAAACTGAAGTGAGAAATTGACTTTGGTGTTTGGTGTGCTGCTTATTTGGTGGAGTGTAAATAATTGTTTATTTAGATATCTTGACATGTTGTAAAGAAATTATTTTAGCTGAGTTTAATTTTAATTTTTTTTCTTTTACTTCTTGATAGACCTTTATTTTGTTTATTTATATGTGGTGCTGAGAATTTGAACCCAGTGCCTCACACATGCTGGGCAAGTGTGCTTATGCTGAGCCCCAGCCCCAGCCCCCTGAGCTTAATTTTATTTTATGCTTTTCTAATATATTATGAAGAAAATAGTGATTTAAAATGTTAATATAGCATTTGTTTCTTCATGAAACTTGACAGTATGACTCTTGGTTATTTTCCATGAATCCATAAAGATAAACAAATTATCAAAATTTTGAGTTATATTCAATTTTCATGTAATATATAATTGACAATATCAGATATATTAGGTTTACTTTTTAAAGGTTAGAAACCAGTTAATTTAAGGTAGAATTAATTTACTACTTTCAAAAGGAATCTAGTAAAGCATTTTATAAAACTTAAAATTGTGTATGCTTGAACCTGCATGATGGAAAAGAGAGTAAGTTTAAATAGTAAGAGTGAATAAAATAATTTGATGTATTCCTTATGTTAAGACATCAAATTATTGTTATACGGTATAAAAAATCTAAACATGTAATCATGATTGTGAAGAATTGTAAAATTTTTGTTAATTTTGAACTTAGGAATTTACCATTCTTTGTAATCAAAGTAATTGAGTATCTGTGGTAAAATTAAAATTAAATTAAGACCATTATTTTTGTAGAGAAGGTTAATTGAAACCTAAAATCCTCTCCTCTAACATTATAAATTGCCTTTGGAAAATCAAGTATTTGCTAGAAATCATATTAAACAGCTAACAGGTGTTTGTTTAGAGCTTTATTTTTTTTTCATTTTATGTTTTCCATATTCCAGATTCTAAAAGAATCATATATTTCTAAAACTAAGAAAGAGATTATTGTTTTATAGTCTCCTACTTTTATGACCTACCTTAAATATATTTACAAACCTTTTGTATATAGTATGAATAAAATTAATCTGTACTTTAGGTAACCTTAGAGTTAAAATCATGTATGTTTACATATGTGTGTGTGTATGTATATGTACATATATGTGTGTGTATATATATATATGTACATTACACATATATATAATTTGTACACATATGCGTGTCAGTTTAGTTATAAAATTAGAATAAAATCATTGTCAGTGGGAATTATAAGTAGAACTTAAAAATGATATACATATTTTTTCCTTTAATAACTTAATATTCCTATATTTTTCTACTGAAATGCCTTTCCAATTATCAAACACAGTGACCTTTTTTTCTTGTTGCTTCCTGTTCATCATTCTTTCTACTTTTACTTTTCTTTCTGAGGGTCTATAAAAGTGCTTTCAGTGAGAACTTGAAGCTGTAAAATCAGTTTATATACCAAAAAATCTTTATTGTACTCTCATTCCTCATAGTTTAGCTGTCTGTAGATTTGTAAGTTGATAGTTATTTTTCTGCCAGTCTTTGGACAATGAGTATTAATTGATTGTGTACTCTGTTGTTATTTTATTTTTTAAGAAATCTTTTTGTTTATAGGTTACTTTAAAGTTTTGTCTTTGTCTTTATAGTTCTGTAGTGGCATCAATAAGTTTAGATATAGCATATTTTATTTGTCTTTTGTTTATTGTATCTCTTCAGTCTAAGGAATCATCATTCTTACATTCCAGAAAAATTGTCAGTCATTAGTTATCTTCAGCTATATCCTCTCCTTCTGTCTCTATTTTCTCTTCCTAGAACCCTACTTTATTCTTGAAACTAATTGTACTACATTTTACTATCATTATCCTTTGTTGCCCTTGTATTCTTGCTATCATTTTGGTTATATATTCCATCTACATCACTGGCTGTTCATCTCTTCTTGATTCCAAATATGAGTGGTCCCTTGTTTTTTCTCATTTTTTCTAATGTTCATTTTGTTACTTGCAGAGTTTAATAACTTTACTATATGAGCTACTTAGAGTAAGGTCAGACTTTTTCTATTCCTGATTTTTGGGGTGCTTACATTTCCTAGTATCGTGTCATATTTAAAAAGTATAGCAAACCTTTTTTTCTTCCATCCTTGAATAATGTCAGATTTTCTTATTTCTGTTCAGTCTGTTATTTATCTAGTTTGGAATTTTTAGAGTCAGTATCGGTTGCTTATTCACATTTCCTTTCCTGTCCTACTACTATTACTATAAAAACTCCATTTAATCTATAAATTAAAAACTCTTTAATCTTAGTTGAAAATTATGTACCTTGATCTATTTCTTTACATTTTGTTACCTTAAAACTAATCTGCAATAGTGTTATATTGATTTTTCTGTATCCATTCTCTTGTCCCATTAATCCTAGATTGTTGCCATAATATCATAAGGTGCCACGTAAGCAAATTCCTTTGCTTTATAACCATTTGTGTTTTTTTTTTACTAATCTTAGTTATCCTAGTTTATAGACATTGTCAGGATAAAATAAGTAATATGATTAAGAGTTATGATTATATGAGAGTCCTATGTAAACTTATAGATGTTACTACAAAATAACTTTGTTGCACGAACTTATATTATTTCAATAAAAGTAGTTCATTGTGTAGATGAGATGGGGGGTGCAGAGATAGATCATTATTTTGCATAAATTTCATTTTATAAAAGCTAGTAATGAAAATATTATGTTTATTATTTAAAACACACCGTCTTCTTTTTCTGACTTTCCAACTTTTCTTCAACCTAATTCTAAATGCCTTTTCAATCCTGTGCTTTTTAAGAGTTTTAATTCTAATTAATAACCTTTTTAAAAATCTGTGCTTCATGAAGATTCTTTGGATGGTTTAGGAGGAAGAGGAGATATCTCACAAATGTGCTTTATATTTTTATACCTCCTAACCATGTCTGTTACCTTCATTTAAAATTTTTTTTCTCTTCTCTTATTCTTGCCCCTTCTTCAAGAATCAACTTACACATCTTCACTTTGAAAGTTATATTACTTCTCTCAATTTCTCACAGTGTATCCCTTTCTTCAGGTGTTTGTTTTAAAACTTTCCTATACCCTTTCCTGGACAATTTTGGAGTACATAGTATACTGTACTCAAAACTTTCAGTTGCATTTGCTGTTCTATTGTAAATTGTTCTGTATCTTTAATATAACCATTTTTATCTATCTTGTTTTCCAATCAGATTATAAATTCTTTTTAGACTAAAACCACTTAGTTGCACTTAGTTGTGTTCTCTTCAAATGCCTTACACAAGGAGGACTTCAATAGAATATATTGACAGATCAGTTGAGTTTTTTAAGTCTGATTGGTAAAATTCCATTGTTTATAATTTCTCTAAATATGTTCATGAAATTATATTAATTCAAAAGAAGATTGATCAAGTTTGATTTAAATATTTTACATATAAATGGCAGAATATATGCAGAAAAATCATTAGAAATGGCATTTTTATTTTAATATAGGTATACTTTGCCAAAATACAATGATTATATTTTTAGAACTTCCATATATTTTAGAAACTATGTAAAGGAATAGTATAGTATTTTAATGACTTTGTAAAGTACACATTATGTTTTGTAAATTGTATTTGATATTTTGAAATAGCTTGAATTACAGGTCCACATGTATTATGATAAGCATATACTCTATATTATAATAAGTTGAGATTATTTGTTAACAAAACATAATATTTCTTGACAGCTGTCTCCAAAGATAAAAATTCCTTTTATTAATCAAATTTAAGATTGCTTTATAGATATGTTAATACTCATTAAACATTATAATGTAGTTTTTGTTCTAACAGATTAAAATGATTCATTATATTTTTTCTTAAACAGGTTGAATCAAGGGATTCTTTGAATAGTATAGCCCTGAAATTTGATACAACGCCCAACGAGCTTGTTCAGTTAAATAAATTATTCTCCCGAGCAGTTGTTACTGGACAGGTATTACCTTCTTTTAAAAGTGTTGATATTTAGAATCATTAAGTAGAAAGTATTTATTGCTAGTAGTTTATAATGTAGAAAATGTAATAAGAATAATTTTATGCATGCTTTGAACAAATCATATATGATACTATGGATGGTTTAGGATTGGAACAGATCTTGTCAGATTGTTCAATTTTCTACAAAATTGTCATTTATGTCTGAGTTTTTTTTAATATATTCTAAAAATAATTCTAAATTATCTTTTCAAATATAATTTTAAAGAGCTTTCAAAAGTATTTAAGTAGTACATGGATTAGATTAAAAAATTTCAACCTTTTTAATGGTAATGTATGCTTCCTTCTCATTAATTTCCTTTTCAAAAGCAGCCAGTTCCAGTTACCAGGTCACATCTACTTTTAGAAATATTCTCTTTTTTTTTATTTTTAGGGCTTTTATTTTTCATTTTAAATTTAATTATTGTTCATTGGAAAATGTTCTATTTAAGCACAGCAGATTTTTTCATGTATGCATACTGATGTATATCAGTTTAGTCACAGTATGCTTTGTCTTGCTAATGTTAACATGGCTACAATGAATACTCTTATGCATATTTAATTTTATTCATGTTTCTGTAGGGTAAATTCTGGAAGTAGAATGGCTAGGTCAAAGAGATATGTGCAGTTTTAATTTTGATTTTGATTTTATACTATTGCCAAATTGCCTTTAAGATGAATACCTATAGTATTTGAAAATTATTGTTTCCCCACCATGTGTAGGTACTATGCTTATCAAATGTGTTTAAATTGATTTTTAAATATCTTTTACTCCATAGACCTGTTATGGTAAAAAAATATTCTTATAATCTGAAAGTTTTATTTTTTCCCTATTTTGATAATTGTATTTGCTTATAGGACATCATCTGATTATTAACATTTCAGTTTGACTCATCTTTATGTGATTGCTTTCTTACAGGTTTTATATGTTCCTGATCCTGAATATGTGTCCAGTGTTGAGAGTTCGCCATCTCTAAGTCCCATAAGTCCTCTGTCACCAACATCATCTGAAGCCGAATTTGAAAAGACCACTGTAAGTATCTCTGCTTTTTCATGATGGCTATGAAGAAATATTACTGTGTATACATTTATCATGTTTTTTCATTCTACTTTGACTATGTTTAAAACAAGAGTGTACCTTTTGTTAATTAAAGTGGCAAGTTTTAATTTTTTAAGTAAATATTCTTATTAAATTTGATTTACTTTTGGTGGTGATCATCCAAAGGTACTCATCAACTCCATGTAATTTAATATTGAAAGGAATTTTACATAATACATGAGAGTATCACAATAAGAAGTCCATATCCAATTTGAATTTTATTTGTTTCTGTGAATATGCATATACTAGTACTTGGAAAACTTACATTTTTTGATACACTGCCTTTTAAAAACAACTTATCAACTTAATCATTCTTTTGAGTATAACATTATGGATCAATTTATCTAGAATATCTAAGGAATGAGTGTTGTATGTAAGTTACATTTTCAAACAAATTTCCAGGAAGAGACTTTATGTAATAATTTTGATTAAACTCTCTGAAAGGAACTATATTTTTCTTTGCCTTTCCTATATAAGTTAATACCAATCATACTTTTTCATTTTCATAATGACCTAGTATTTGCATATGATACTTTCTCCATTAAATAGCTAGATTGTTGTGCGGAAATCTTCCTTGTTGCTCTGTTATGTTTCTGTGGCTCATTTTTCTTCTCTGCTTCAATTTGCATGCAAATAAAGTTTAGGATACCAAGTACCAAACTGGTAACAAAACACAAATTATTAATTTGCCTACATTTATTCATTTTTAAGTTTTTTTGAGTTTTTTGATCCCTATTATTTCATCATATTCCTCTTTTTTTATAGAGTAAATTAAATGTTATTATTGATAACTATTTTATCAAGGACTTTTTCCGTTGTGCATGTATATAAGAGAGAAAGAGACAGATGTGAGGTCTTTTTCCAGTGCTTATTTGTTGTATCTTATTTATTTGTGTCAGTATGGAAACCTTGTACTTTAGAATGCAGTCACCCAAAAGGAATGTATAGGTTGAGCATCTCTACTTTTGACCAGGTTTCTTATTTTGGAATATTTCCATATATGTATTGAGATATCTAAGTCTAAACAAAATTCACTTGTGTTTCATATATACCTTAGGACATGTAGCCTGAGGGTAATTTTATACAGTATTTTCAGTGTGCCATAGTTTTTACTGCATCTAAGATCAGGTGCTGAATTTGCCATTTGTGGCCTCATGGAAGTACTCAGAAAAGTTTGGATTTTAAGAGCATTTCAGATTTCAGATTAGGAATATTTCCATATCAAGTCCCATTCTGAGAATTGCTCTCACATATGCCATACTTAAATAAGTCATAACCTCTCATCTTTCTCTTTGTATTTCTATATATTTTTAAACTTATAATTTCTAAACAGTAATATCTACTATTTTAAGACTGTATAAAAATGTATTATACCTGTTTTTTTATACTATGTAAATTAGAATTTTGACTTTAATTTTAAATTTAAATCCTAATATCTAAATATCTGCAATTTATATGTACTTTATTAAATGTAAAGCTTACATATTATAATAAAGTTATGTAAATATAAGTACCAAACAAACATATGATTAATAAATAAACTAATATATAATACTTATATGTTATATATAGTTTAACTGAAATTTTATCTTATCTTAAATTCAACAACTTATTTGGGAATTATATTTTATTATGTGCTTTTAATGTATTATGCCTGAATCATGGCTTGGTCTTAAATTTTTAGAACAGAATTTTATGTTTAATATCTGATAAAATAGAACTTTAAAATATGGCTTTTTATTTATTTAGATTTTAAAAGAAATTAATTCTTTTATATACAAGAAATTCATTTTCAATATCATAAGAAATGGTTGAAGTACTGAGCAACAGTTTTTTTCTAGATTCTAAATGGATGCATCACTTCCATAATTAGAATCAAAAATTGATCTTGCTGGGGCTGGGGATGTGGCTCAAGCGGTAGCGTGCTCTCCTGGCATGCGTGCGGCCCGGGTTCAATCCTTAGCACCCCATACAAACAAAGATGTTGTGTCCGCTG
This sequence comes from Spermophilus citellus, assembly GCF_964194105.1. Classification (NCBI taxonomy): domain Eukaryota; kingdom Metazoa; phylum Chordata; class Mammalia; order Rodentia; family Sciuridae; genus Spermophilus; species Spermophilus citellus. The sequence goes on from NC_138194.1 coordinate 74,158,960, forward strand.
ATAACTGAAAAATAAATATTAAAAAAAAATTCTCTCTCTCTCACTCTCTCTTTAAAAAAAAAAAAAAAATTGATCTTGCTTTACATTTAACCTGGTTGTTAGAAAACTGAAAGCCAGATCCAAAGCTCCTTGTATATAACACTAATGGTGTTGTTACAATTGCATTTATTTTTCTTTTTTTTTGTATTTTATTTTGGATTTTGATTTTTAGCATTCTCAACTTCTTGATTCTAAGAAATTGAATGTAATAAATTCTGAAAGGTATAGGAAGTAAATGGTACTCATTATATATATCATATTAAACAAAGAAATTAACATACATTGCTTTAATATTAAACATTTTCTTTTAAGTTATTTAGCATATATATGTTGTATGAAAACTGATGGTTTTTCTGCCTGTATGGCTTTTCCTCCACAAACTTCCTGTGTGTTACCTCTGTGTTACTAGAGAACATTTCTACAAATTTTCAACCATAAAGGGGCAAAAACACAATAAAACCAAGGCAAGAAGGCAAGTGAAGAATTTGGAGTTATTAGTTTATGGTAGTGACTTATGGTAATATTATATAAATTATATTTTTAATAATGTGTAGTTATCACATGAAAAATGACTCTGATTCAGCTTTTTCAACAATTTGTCCTGGTAATACTTCGCTTTTTCACACTTGAATATATGGGGCAATATCGGGACTAGATAGATATTTATATGTCTGGATTTCTAAGGACCTTTCCTTCTCCGTTGGCTGAAACAAAATTACACAGAGAAATATAAGAAAGTCCTCAAATGAGCTTCAAACAATTGTATTAAGAATCACATCTCTAAGTATCAGTCAAAACTAGCTACTTTGAGATACTTATACACTGCATAATATAAATTTATGTAAGTTGTAATACTGTCTGATAATAATTCCTCTGAACAACTTTGACCTTTCTGAAAGAAATCATCTCTTTTGTGCTATATTTTGAGCATTTGCAAGCTAACTCATGTAATAGGATTACACTGAAAAATCAGAATTGTTGTAGATACTGAGTTATAGAATTATATCCTTTTAGGGAACCTTGGAGATCATGTTGTTCAGCGTGCTTTATTTTCATTTAAGGAAGCATTTGATAATATACCTTCAGATATCTATATCTGTCTTGTCTTGTGAGTGGGGTTACATATTACATAATAATATTATTGTTAATTTGGAAGTAATTGAGCAGTCATAGAATCTGTTGATAGCTTTTTGCCAGCTTGCATTGGGCCTTTCTGGTGGTTCAACATCAGCTATTTTTCTCTTGGCATATTTGCAGTCATTTGATGGAAGATTTGAAAGGGAAGGTTTATAGTGTAACAGTTAAACTTACTGGCAACATGTGTTGGTAACATGGATTTGCATCTCAGCTTCATCTTACTCATTTGTCAATTTACAGAATTTAGCTGAGTGTAAATTTCCTTTAAAAAGTCTGCCCTATATGGGTTGAAGAAGTTACATTTCTTCATTAGGTTAGAAAAAGTTTTGTAAGGTTTGCTGTCTTTTCCAATATCTCAGTTATGAGACAGAAGAGAAGGCAGTCTTCTTTATTATTTCTAAAATCCAAATTAAAACTATTAGTTAGAAGTTATAAAGTGACAGATTTTAACTGAAATCTGAGAAGTATTGCTACTATGAAAACTGTTCATAAGGCAGTTACATTTATTCATAAATTATGGAATAAATGCCTCTGTGGACATATTTTTTAAAAAGGTTAAAGGGAATCCATCTACCCTTCTTACAGTGTTCAAGTGAATATTGAATTTCTGTAGGAGGATATTGTGTGTAGTAATTTAAAGGGTCTGAGAACTTGGATATAAAAATTTTAAGTGTAGTCAGATATTTTTAAAATTAAGATTATGAATAAATAAGAATTTAAATGGCAAATATATAATAATAGGCATACCTGTGGCATTCTCCTCAATATAATGCATAGATATTTTCAGATCACTTTATTCCTGTTGTAAACATCACAAAATGTGGTTTTTAGTAATTGAACAACAATTATATTCAACATTATAATTACACATTATATTATTTATAATTAGGTCTTGTTAGTGTATTAAAAAACGTATGCACTAATTTTCAGTTTGTTTTTAAAAATGTTTTGATAATTGTATATCAATAATGGTTTTTTCTTTTACATTTTATTTGAATCATTCAATTACATTGTGAGAACACATTCATAGGCTGTTCTGCAAAAGGTTCATGGCACCAAAAGTTTTAAACTATAATCTAACCAAACTTTGTAGTTTGAAATTTAATGGTATTCCAATGAATGCATTTTACTGTATATTTAGGCAACAAATACAAGCTTTTCACCTCTTCTCTACTTCCAAAACCTGATGGGTATTGTACAATCTTGTGAAGAACAGTATTTTAATAAACGCTTCACTGTGGGTGCTGGTGGGGGTTAGAGTACAAGTAATGTAGTTTTTAATGTTTTCCTGATGATTATGCATGTTTTCATTTACATATTTTGTATGTGTGCCTGTGTGGGTATAGACATATACCCACACAAATATTTCCCTTTTAAGAAATCACTAGAAGTGTATGTTTAAGTTGTATTTGAGATCTTTACTATTGTTTTCGTAAACAACACTATTATTATAATTTTTTTATATAAGAACATTTTGGGCTAACCTCCAGAATGTAGTAGGAAAGAACACTACATTGGGAAGAACTGTTCGTTTGACTTTCATGATGTGTTTATTATTTAGTTTTCTAAAGTGCCTTTTTTTCTTTTTTAAAGAATACTGATGTAATTCATCCAAAAGAAGCAGCTCCTTCATCAAATTTTACTGGCATTCGACCTGCACGAGTGGTATCTTCAACTTCAGAGGAAGAAGAAGCATTTACTGAGAAATTTCTTAAAATCAATTGCAAATATATCACCAGTGGCAAGGTAATGGATGACATTTTAGAGAAAACTTTTAATCATGCCTAATTTCTAAAACATGACAGTTTGCCATTTACATTTTTTCTCACCAACATTAGCAAATGCCTGAATATTTTTTTAATATATTTTTAGTTTTAGGTTGACATAATGTCTTTATTTTACTTTTACATTTTGCTGAGGATCAAACCCAGTGCCTCATGCATGCTAGGCAAGCACTCTACCACTGAGCCACAACCCCAGCCCCAAATACCTGAATATTTTAAAAAGGCATTTGTGTGCGAGACCCTGGGTTCGATCCTCAGCACCACATAAAAATAAAATGAATAAAATAAAGGTATTGTGTCCAATTACAACTAAAAAATAAAAAAAAAAAATTTTAAAGCATTTGAGATAATTCCTAGCTTGAGTCAGCATGGTTCTTTCACATAACCTAAAGTCTGGTGGTCTGTTACAATTGTTAAAGGTAATGGAGTACAAATAAATTCACTATAAAATGCAGTTAATTACTATTTCTAGAATGTTTCAAGAAGCATGTAAGAAAAAATAGATCATTAATGAGTACTATTTGAAATACTACTTTTGTAAAGTTATTATAACACATAAATGGGAAGAAAACTATTTATTGAGTACCTACTATATGTCAGAATGACTTGAGGTATACTAATTAATTGATCAATTCAGAATAATTTGTGAAATAGGAGGTCCTATTTCTTCTTCATAGGAAAAAAAAATCAGAAAAGATTAACATAGCCAAGGTTTCTCCATTATAGTCAGAATTCATAGTTTGAATCTGTTTTATCTACCATACCTGGCTGCTTTTTCAAGGAAAAACTTCCAATTTTCAAAGGAATTATTGTAAATTAATACAGAATTGAAAAATAAATTCCAGGTTTTACTTGGAAAATGACTATAACTTGATACTGACTTTGCAGGCATACATGAGAACCATTACTTAGAGTCAGAATTCATGAACTATTTGAAATAGCAAACATTTAGTGCATAAATTCCTCCTGAGCAGTCTTTTAGCTGCATCCCAGAATCTGGATAATGTAGTATTTTCATTCATTTAAAAATATTTTCTCTTGATTTCTTCTTTGCCCCATTGAATATTTTAGATTGTTTTAATTTCCAAAATTGGGAACTTTCTAGATACTTTTTTACAAATATTTTTTAGTTATACATGAATATAATGTCTTCATTTTGTTTATTTATTTTTATGTGGTGCTGAGGATCGAACCAAGTACCTCACATATGAGAGGCAAGGTCTCTGCCACTGAGCTACAACCCCAGCCCCTCTAGTTATCTTCTTTTACTAATTTCTAACTTCATTCTATGCCATCGGAGAGTATACCACTGATGAGACCTGTTTTAAAGTCTAGAATACAGTATATCTTGAGAAATGTTCAATGTGCACTTGAAAAAAATGTGTATTCTGCTGTAGGTAGAATATTTTATAAATCACGTAAGTCAAGTTGGGTGATAGTGTTGTTCTTAAGTATTTCTGCTGATTTTCTATTTGTTCTATTTCTTCTTAATAGAAAGATGTAGAAATATCTCACTGTAATTGTGTATTTGTCTATTCTTCTTGCAGTTCAGTTTTCTTTTGGGGTGTGTGTGTGTGTTTTGAAACTCTGCTATTAGGTGCAATAATGTTTAGGAATTTATATTGACATGATGAATTGAATTGTTTATCATTATGAAAGGCCCTCTTTATTCTTGGTAATATTCTTGGCTCTGAAACCCACTCTGGGAATAGTATTATATCTACTTCAGCTTCCTTTCAATAAGTGTTAACGTGTTTTATCTTTTTCCATTTTTTTTACATTGAGCCTAAATATGTATGTATGTACGTATTTTAGTTTTGGGTACTAGGGACTGAACTCAGGGGTACTTAACTATTAAGCCACATGTCCAGCCCTTTTTTGGGTCTCCCCAAGTTGCTTAGCACCTTACTTTTGCTGAGGCTGGCTTTGAACTCCTGATTCTCCTACCTCAGCCTCCCCAGCTGCCAGAATTACAGGTGTGCACCACTGCACCCTGAGGCATTGAGTACTTTATAATTTCATGTTATCTCCTTTGCTGGCTTATTACCCATAGCACTTTATTAGTGACTCATTTAGAATTTACAGTATATATTTTTAATATGTCATAATGTAATTTAAATAATATTAAATTAGTTAACATATTGTGTAAGAACATTATAAAAGTATGCAGTTCACCTTTGAACAACATAGGAGTTAGTTAAAACTGCCCCTCCCCATGCGGTTGAAAATCCACTATTTTGACTCCTCAAAAACTTAACTAATAGCCTTTTATTGACTGGAAGCCTTACCAATAACACAAGCAGTTGATTAACACATATTTTGTGTGTTATATATATTATATATCGTGAGACAAGTGAAGGGAACTGCAAGAAATTTCATTTTAGTGGCACGTATAATTTATTGGAGAGATAACTACTCCTGTAGAGATGATTAATGTAACACATTGTTTTTTTTATTGGTTCTTTTTAGTTATATATAACAATAGAATCTATTTTGATATATTTATACAAGAATGGAATATATCTTATTGTAATAATGGATCTCAGTCTTGTGGATGTACACAATGGTAAAATTCACTTAGGTGTATTCATATAAGTACATAGGAAAGTTACATCGATTAATTCTACTATCCTATTTTCATCCCCCTTTCCTTCCTTTCATTTCCCTTTGTCTAATCTAATGAACTTCTGTTCTTCCTCCCTCCTTTATTGTGTGTTAGTATCCATCTATCAGAGAGAACATTAGGCCTTTTATTTTTTTGGAGTTGACTTATTTTACTTATGATAGTCTCCAGTTCCATCCATTTACCAGAAAATGCCATAATTTTGTTCTTTTTATGGCTGAGTAATTTTGTTCTTTTTATGGCTGAGTCCATTGTGTATATAAACCACATTTCTTTATACATTTATCTGTTGAAGTGTATCTAGGTTAGTTCCGTAGCTTAGCTGTTGGAATTGTGCTGCTATATACATTGATGTGACTGTATCACGGTAATATGCTGATTATAACTCTTTTGAATATATATATCAAGGAGTGGGATAACTGAGTCAAATGGTGGTTTCATTCCTATTTTTTTTTTGAGGAATCTCCATACTGCTTTCCATAGTGATTGCACCAATTTGTGGCCCCACCAACAATGTATGAGTGTACCCTTTTCCCTACATCTTGCCAACATGTTAACTTATGTTCTTGATAATTGCCATTATGGTTGGAGTGAGATGAAATCTCAGTGTAGTTTTAATTTGCATTTCTCTAATTGCTAGAGATGTTGAAGAGTTTTTCATACCTTTGTTGACCGTTCATATTTCTTCTTTTGCAGAGTGTCTCTTTAGTTTCTTTGCTCATTTATTGATTGAGTTATTTGTGGGGGGGTTTTGTTTGTTTGTTTTGTTTTGGTGTTAAAGTTTTTTAATTCTTTGTGTATCCTAGAAACTAAAACCCTATCTGAGGGATGGATGGCAGAGATTTTCTCCATTCTGTAGCCTCTCTCTTCATGTTATTGATTGTATCTTTTGCTGTGAAGAAGCTTTTTAGTTTGATACCATCCCATTTATTGATTTTTTTTCTTTTATTTCTTGTGCTTTAGAAGTCTTGTTAAGGAAGTCCATTACTAAGTCTACATGTTCAAGTGTTGGGCCTATACTTTTTATTCTAGTAGGCGCTGGGTTTCGGTCTAACACCTAGGTCTTTGATCCATTTCAAGTTGAATTATTGAATTTTGTGTAAGGTGAGAGATAGGGGTTAAATTTCATTCTACTACATGGGGATTTCAAGTTTTCCCAGCACCATATGTTGAAAAGTCTCTCTCCTCCGATGTATATTTTTTGTTCCTTTGTCTAGTATGAGATTAACTGTATTTATGTGGGTTTGTTCTGTGTCCTTTATTCTATTGGTCTTATGCCTGTTTTGATGCTGGTTTTGTTACTATAGTTCTGTAATATAATTTAAGGTCTGGTATTTGATGCCTCCTGTTCTGCTTTTCTAGCTAAGGATTTCTTTGAGTATTCTAGGCCTCTTATTTTTCCAATGAATTTCATGATTGCTTTGTCTATTTCTATGAAAAATGTCATTGCAATTTTAATGGGAATTGCATTAAATCTCCATAGTGCTTTTGGTAGTATGGTCAATTTGACAATATTAATTCTGCCTATCCAATAACATGGGAAATCTTTCCATCTTCTAAGGTCTTCAATTTTTTTCTTTAGTGTTTTGTAGTTTTATTTGTAGAACTCTTTTACCTCTTTTGTTAGATTTTCAGTGTTTGAAGCAGATAACCTCAACACTTAAGCCCACCATAATACCAATGGGAGAGATGGCTACAAAATTATTAGGGTAATACATATATACTGTAATTAGTTTTATATTCTATGACTTAATGCTGCATCTTTCCTTTTTTTCATTTTTCTTTAGTGCAAATGGTGCTGTGTATTGTCTATTAAGTGTTTATTTAAATTTTGGTAAAATTTTAACTTACAAGATTCCTGTATATTGTGGTAATTAATAATAGACTATTATATACAAATATTTTATGCACTCATGGCACAGTTATTGTTAATTTTTTTAGTTCAGTTGCCAGGTTTTAAAAATTTTTATGAATCACATGCAAAAAAAATCTGCTCATAAGAGAATTCATGAAGTTCAAACTCTTTATGTCAAGGGTCAACTGTATTGTCACACCTTCCCCCACAACATTTGTGCTCTTATTCTACCTTTTTATTTCTACATGTTTTAAACTCCAAATGGATTGTTATTTTTGCTTTTAAAAGTAAGGAAAAACTATTATATCTATCCACTTCTTTTTCATTCTCTCTGCTTTCCATTTTTTTTAAATAGATCCAGATTTCAGTCTTATTTGAAATCTTATTCAGTCTTATTTCAGTATCATTTTTCTTTCTACTTGAAGATTTTTTTAAAAAAAGTGCAATTCAACTGGTGATAAATTTTTTCAGTGTTTGAATATCTAAAAAAGTGTTTCCCTTCTTTTTAAAATAATACTGTCATATTTATGTATCTTTTCAAAATTGTGTATATATGAACTTTTAAAAAAAAAGAATCCTTAATCCCTTTATTTTCCGCCACTGTATCCTTTTTATCCTCAGTTGATTTTTAAAAAAAATAATAATAGATTTTATTTTGTAGAGCAATTTTAAATTGATAGAAGAATTTTACAGAAAAAGATTCACATATACTTTCTCCTTCTTACCCCCTTACCTCTATTAGTAACATCTTGTATTTGTATGCTATATTTGTTATAAATGATGAACTAGTAATTATTAAGTCCATAGTCTACAGAATTGAGTCTTGTGTTCTACTGAACATTCTATAGGTTTTGACAAATGCATAATGACATGTATCCATCCTTGCCATTTTATATAGAATAGTTTCATTGCCCTAAAAATCCCCTGTGTGTCACCTACTTATCCCTTCTCTATTCCTCATGAACCCCTGGTAACTAATTATCTTTTTACCATCTCCATACTTTTATCTTTTCCAGGGTGCCATGTATTTGAAATCAAATAATATTATTGTAGGATTTCAGATTGACTTCTTTCACTTAGCAATATGCATTTAAGATTCTTCCACGACTTTTCTGGCCTTACATTTCATTTCTTTTTATTGCTGAATAACATTCCCTTGTGCTGTTATATTACAGTTTATTTAGCACAATTTTCCCTATTAAAGAACATCCTAGTCTCTTCCAAATTTTATACTTATGAATAACGCCATGCTAATTGTCATGTACAGATTGTTGTGGATGTCAAATTTGACCTGATTTGGGTTAATGCCAGGGAACATGACTGTAGGATGGTATGATAAGATTATGTTTAGCTTATTAGAAATTGCTGAACTGTCTCCCACTGAGCCTGTAACATTCTGTGTCCTGTTGTACATCTTTTCCAACATCCAGTGAGTTATAATTCTGCTATTTTCTGGCTTTTATTTTTTCAAATAGAAGTCTTCTGTTGTTTCTATATTTGGTATTTTGTGATAGAAATTATGTAGTTTTTCTTTTATTCTCTTTGTTACTAATTTTGAACAATTTGATTATGGTATGCCTTTTTTCATATTTAATTTGCTTTGGCTTTATTTAACTTATAATATCTGTGGGTTTGTAGCTTATGTCAAATTTGGAATATTTTTGGCTATATTTCTTCAGATATCTTTTCTCTTCCATCTTTTATCTCTTTAAAAACTCCAGTTAGGCACACAGGTTATTTAACATTATCTCAGAGGTCCCTGAAACTCTTTTCACATATTTCCTGTCTTTTCATTTATATAATTTTAATTGCTATATTTTTTTCCACATATAGTACTGGGGATTAAACTCAAGGGCACTTCATGTCTCCCATCCTTTTATTTTATTTTATTTTGAGGCAGGATGTCGACAAATGGCTTACTTCCAATTTGGGATCTGCCTCCTTAGCGTCCTCAGTTGCTGGTATCATAATCATATACCACTGCCCCCAGCTTAATTATTATATATCTTAAAATTAACTATTGTTTTTCTTCCCATGTATGATCTATTGTTATTTCTTTCCAGAGTAATTTTCATCTCAATCTTGAAAGTCTCATCTTTGTAAGTCTAAACTAGGTCTCATATTTTTCATATCTCCACCTACATGCACCATCATTTTTCTCTATTTTAGAATATCATTATAATAATTGTTTTAATAGTTTTTGTACTATTTTTTTTCTTTTGTCTCACTTCAGGATCTTCTGTTAATTGAATTTTTTCTTTGTTGTGGGTCATTTTTTTTCTGTTTCTTTCCATGACTAGTGTATGATTTTTGGATACAGTTGTATTCCTGTAAATATTTTTATAGTTTTTTCTTGGTTAAATTTCTTATAAGCAATTTAATCCTGTTGTGTTCTGTTTTAAAGTTTTTTTGTTGTTAGTTTTTTCGGCAAGACTACTGCAGCCTTTAATCTGTGACTGATTTTCCCCTTTATTGAGAAAATACTCTTCAGAATATTCTGAGGCCCTATACATACAAGGCTTTTCTCTCTGATTAACAAGCATATAAAGTATTCCTGACTCTGTGGCCTCTGAGGGTTGCTTTTGCTCCTTTTGTGTGCTCCTTTCTCATCCTTGGATAGTTGTTCTATGCATAGTTAGTAATACGTACTTGTTCAAAATCTTGAAGGAAACCCTTTATAGATGTCCAGAAATCTCATACTGAGTATTAATTCTTGGCTTGAAGCAGAAATTTATTTGCAAATATGCAAATAAAAATTTTGTTTAAGGATCAAAGTAAAGATAAAGTCATTGGCAGGATTAAGAATAGCCAGAATACTCTGCTCCCTGATGTTATTGTAATATAATCTCTTATGGAGTCTGGCTCTCTTTATTATAATGCACAGAAGAAAGTAAGCAGGATGTTGTTATTTCTTTTGCAATTTGTATTTTCTTCTTTCATCTTCCTACATATTTATTATAGTAAAGTTATTCACATAAAATAATAGAAATTTATCAAAACTATAATGATTAAATTATTGTGGACTTAAAAAATAAAAATAAAAATCATTGTATACTTTTCTATTAACTGAGATGGGTTCCTAAATCATAGTCTTTTTTTATCTTTTAGTATTTATTGAATTATTATAAACGATGACTTTTCTCTTGGAGATAGACTTTATATTAGAATATAAATAATTTCTACTTAAAAGATTCCAGGAAATTATACATAAGAAAGCGAAAATGTTAATACTAAAGAATAATTTGTGTCTGAAGTTTCTAAAAGTCATGGATTAAGAAAATACTTAATTGGAAATCTTTTGCTCACAACAGTCTTAATATAATGATGATATGTCAATATTTTAAAATAATAAAAAAGGAATGCATTAGTGTGTGTTTATGATTTTAGATTGGATCTTGGTCAAATGAATTTTATATTACTTTCTCAAGAGATTTTCAAGAATTGTAAGCTGAAGAAACATTTCTCATGGTCAATTCTTGATTTATAGAGAATGCATGTGACCGGTTACCTCTAAAAGTGCCAAGTATGGAAACCTTGATTATGCTGCAGAGGAAAGAAAGCTTGAAGAATTCACCTTTTAGTAATAGCATATAAGCATGGATTCCTGGAAATTAGCTTCAGCAGATTGATCCATCTAGTAAGAAGGGGTTTCAAGTCCCTTCTAATCTAAAAAGCAGTAGCATGGTTTTTGATAGAGTTTTCAATAGTACTAATGTGCATGGACAATTAAAAGTGTTATCATTACATTGGACCTTTTATTGCAGTGTAGCTAGTTAGCATTATCTTTGAGAAAGTACTCTTAAGATGAAAGATAAAATTTATGTTATGCTAGTGAACCAAATAATCTGGTTAAAATCAATGAACATAAAATTAAGAGTGACCTAAAGTTTTTGAGAGAACCTTAAATTTGTTCTTTTTTAAAAAAATTTCTGGCTGATTGCTTGGTTTAATTTCTGAAATAATTTAATCTACAGGAAAGAGAAGATATGAGATATTGGAAACCTTTAAGGTTTTTTACATTTTACCGTAGTCTTGATTATATGTTTTTTGGATGTACCTTGCAATACAACCCTAACCCTAACCCTACAACATACTTTACTGTCTCATTGACTTGAGTCAGCATGTACTTCGGAAATACAAATTAATATATATTAATCTAATTAAAATATGAATCAAAAATTAAATAAGCTGCTATTTTACATAGTTACTGATTACTTAATTGTTTCATGGTCTGGACCAAAAGAAGCACTGCTTAGTTTCAGATTGATTCCCTTTATCCACCAAAATGTATCTGCACATTCTCTTCTCTTCAATTACATGCATTTACTATAAATAATAATAAGTGAACATATTTAATTATCTGTAACACATGTAGTCACTTTTTTCCCACTTGTTCTTGGATGACCATATTCAGCATTAGATTTTTTTTTAATTTGGCATTGGTCATTCTTAATGACAGTGTTTTCCACAATTTAGTTATTTATGTTCTTAAAGTTGAGCTAGGTAAGCTCACAGAACTGAATATGGACTTGGAAGAAGGGTATGATACTAAATCAAGCAAGATTTACGATTTTCTTTCCCTTAATAGCTTCAGGAAAAAGGAAGACAGCTTTGAAGTAACGGTAGGATTTTTAGAATTCTTTTTGCTCTTCATTTTTGCATATATAGAACACAGTGGAATAAGAGCTAAAAAATATACTAGTTAAAGAATATTCCATACTTGATTTGGAGTGATTATAGTTTGTAACCCATATGCCAAAGGAATATAGTAAAGAATTCAGACTATCTGGATTTTTAATCCTGCTTGTTTAGGTCAACATGTCTTGTTTTTCTCAGTCTTAGGCTTCCCATCTACAAAACAGAAACAATTCTACCATCTCAGAGATACGATTATGAAGATCAAATGAACAACAAGTATATAAAAGTGTGATACATATGAAATATTCAGTAAATATTAATTAACATTAATGGTATCAGCAGCCTGTGAAATTTAGTTTATAAAAATAGGCTAGAAAGCACATTTGTATCAGTATTTGTATAAATGTGTTTAAAATTTTATATCTTTTCATGGTGAAATTAAAAATAATTGTATACTTTAGAGGTCATCAAATCTGTCTAATTTTGTGAATAAACAATTAGACCCAAAGGCATTGCTTCCCAAAGTTACATAACTTGGAAGTAGCAGAATTAAGAGAAAAGCGGTCATTAAAAAAAAAAAGATATTGTAAAGAAATTTTGCTCTTTTCCTTTTATAATGGATTAAACTGTCACATGATTTGATAGCGTCTGCACTGTATACATTAAACTATATTTGGTACTTGCAGTGAGGGAATAGCACAGGAAGAAGGATGCAAATTAAGGTTAAACATAGCTTTGTGCTTTTGCAGTTCTTTACAGTCCTTTCTATATTACTGAAATTATTTTTCTGATACATGATAATATAATATTTTGCTGAGTTTGCAGAATTAATTCCTGGCTTGATTATTTTAGGTGGAATATGATATTCTTTGTATTCTACCTCTCCTAAATGGCAGCATTCACTGGGAAAATGGATTGTCATTTAAAACGTTTTCATGAGAATGTCCTAGCTATTGAGTCATGTATATGATTTAGTGTGTGTGTGTGTGTGTGTGTGTGTGTGTGTGTGTATGATAGCTGAATATCATAAGACCCTTAGTAAACCTTGCTAGAATTCTTTTTGAAATTTTAAACTTTGAAGATTAAATATTTTTTCTTTTTTCATCTTAGGGCACAGTCAGTGGTGTGCTGCTAGTTACTCCAAATAATATAATGTTTGATCCACATAAAAATGACCCGTTGGTTCAAGAGAATGGCTGTGAGGAATATGGCATCATGTGTCCAATGGAAGAGGTGATGTCAGCTGCAATGTACAAAGAAATTTTGGATAGCAAAATAAAGGAATCTTTGCCCATGTAAGAGTGAAATTTTTGCTCCTTTGCAATTTGTTTACATCTAGATAGTGAATTCTGTTCTAATGCTCTTAAAAATATTTAATAGTTTTTATACGTACTTTTCATCTTATTAATAATGAAACAAAAATATGTGCAGTATTAAAACTATAATTCTTAATACAACCAAAAGTAGTTAGCAATTATTTTAGGTTTATGTTTGTATCTTTGGTCAAGAACCAGATATTTGAGAAGTAACCTATAGTACTGATTAATTCAATGTTTATCAGTTTTCTTTTTTTAATTTAGATACAGTATCTAGAATTCTGACTTACCTCTGTGAGTAATCATTGTCAGAGATAGTTTTTAAATTTTCCTCAAAAGGCCTAAAGAGTGAGTGAGGTGCAGGATGTGGGACAGGCCACAAAAATAAATACTTGACACTGCTATAACCAGAATAGTTTTATTTTTTAATTATTGATTTTTAGTTTTGCACTCTTCAAAAAAGTACAGAATGTGAAGGAGAAAACTTAAAAGTTGTATTATTAGGAAGCGTTAACCTTGTAATACACTGTTCAGGGATTTATATGTTTCAGTAAAATGGGGATGTGTCATAGATTTTGAAAGCTGACTAAATTAGTGACCAGAGAGAAAAAGAGGAATGAGAACTAAAAGGAGAAAATGATAAAATATAGGTCTACACATAATGAAAAATGGAAAGAAAGAAAACTAATATGTAGTAGAAAAGAACCTCCCTATCCTTCTGTGTTTTACTTTGGCAACAGTTTAAAAACTGGCTTCACTTTGACTAATACTGATATTTCCATCCCTTTATGAACTGATAGGTGTGATGATGACTGTTTCAAAATTGGCTCTTGGGCAGAAAATTTATAAAGGAGAAAGGAGCAATTGTTCTTGTCTCTGATTAAGAATAGATGAGTTGTTAGAATATGTGTAATAGAATAAAAAATCTCTTGGAAAATTCACCAGTATACCTTCCAAACCACACATATTATTTTGGCGTGATAAATTAATCTTTATAGACACAGATAATTAGAACGTGTCATCATCTTCTTCTATTGGTTATGTTTGTAGATCATTATTCAGAGTCACATTCAGCAATTAAGTATTATTGAGGGTGGGTGGCGGGATGAGACAGGAGAAAACCGAAAGAATAAGATTCAGAGAGAAAGAGGAAGGTTATATTTGGGAATATACAATCATTGGTGAGATTTTTTTGTTGTTGTTGTCCTACTTTTCTATTTGTTTTATGATACTTTGGGGTTATCTTATTCTGAACAATATGTCTATTCTACTAGGATGTTCTCTTTTTTCCTTTCAGTTCACTGTTTTGTCATTTAGAGTATCATGTGGAAAGACTATGTACTAAATCCAAACTTTAAAAAAAAAATTCCTCCAGAAAGAAATATCTTTAAATCTTGCCATATAGATTAATGAAAAAGAATATTTGGCACCAAATTAGATAAACAAAGCATGAATTTATTTGCAGAATAATGCCACATGTAGCAAAAATGCATTGAAAATTTTGATTTGTCTTTTTATACTTTCTAGAAAGTTGATTTCAGAGATACTGTCTGGAACTATATTGAAACAGTAGCAGCTTCATTGGCATAAATGTTTAGTCTTTAAACATATTAACTCTGAAGAGTTTAGCACTTACCTAAATGTATTTCCTATTAGGCTCTTATTTTTATCTCTTACCCTAAGGGTCTTATAATTCTAATGTACAGGTAAGATTTCTCAAAATTAGTGTCCAATTCCAAGAACTCATAGATGCAGTTTAAATGAAATACCAGTAGATGACACTATTGTATATTAAATAACACAAGTTAGATGCTTGTGTTAATTAAAAGATGAATCCAGTACATTAGAGGCAGAGATATAAATTGAACTTCAACTGAATAATATTTTAAAATTTTTACTTAGTCTAGTTATAAAAATTATGCAGATTTATTACAGATAATTTGATAAATGCAAGAAAGAGAATGAGATAAAAAGATGTACAACTTTTCCATACAGAGAAGTAACTATTTTTATGTTACCTTACTTTCCATTCTTTCCATTTATAGTGTTTTTAGGTTGTCCTCCAACTGTATATGTATAAATATTAATACTGTATCCACTAAGAATTCATGTAGTTTCTATTTGTCACAAGATACTTGTAACCATCATTGTAAATTGCTGACTTACATTTCATGAAAAAAGGTGTGTACTTACTTTTTTCCAGAACTTAAACTATGGCCTTTGAACATGAGTGTTTGTCCAGACAAATGGCAATAAAAAAGTAAAGCTGAGCCCAATTATGAATCATTCATTCCAATGTCTAAGTTCTTTACCTGAATAAGTTCTCTTACAACTTTTATTTAGGATTTATTAGCTTAAAGATTTCCTGAAAATAGTTTTGCCTCAGTTCTGTTGAGATTGTTTTTAAGCCTTCTATTTAAACCTTATATTTTAATTCAACCCCTATTTGAATGTAAATGAATGCTGTGTGTGTATATAGCAAATCGGATGTATTCTTACTTTATTAAAAGATACAACATTTTAATTGAAATTTTCTTTAAGCTATTTTCTATACTCCATCAATGAGTAAATATTAGTTTAAAATTCTAGCTTCAGCCAGAATTATGTTATCAAACTTTCTTTGATTCCTTTCAAGGAAATCTTATATTGTTGTTTTCCAAATCTTAAGCAGTTACTGAAAAATTGAATGTGATTACTTTCTCCTTGTGAATAAATCAAAATTTTTATATTCTATTGAGACATATACTTACTTTATCTTCTTTGAAAAACCTCTTCAGTGATATTAATTATTCAATTGGTGGAATATAAAAGATAATTTTTAAAGTCTAATAATATTTAACTTTGTTTAATGACAGAGAACTAGATCAGTTATCAGGAAAGGACTTCTGCCATTCAAAGAAAATAACAGGAATTAATACTGAGGAAATGGACTCAAGAATCCGTGATGCAGGTAATGATAGTGCCAGCACTGCTCCTAGGAGTACTGAGGAGTCTCTTTCTGAAGATGTGTTCACAGAATCAGAACTTTCTCCAATTCGAGAGGAGCTTATCTCTTCAGATCAGCTACGACAAGATAAGTCATCTGGTGCATCATCAGAATCTGTGCAAACTGTCAATCAGATTGAAGTAGAATGTTCAATGGCCAAATTAGAGTCTACTAGTACTCTTGATTATTCAAAATCCAATACTGAACATTCTACAAATGAAGTTGGGGCTTTATCTCATGCAGCTGATTTAAATAATCTGGAAATGTCCACTAAGGGAGGAGATACAGTTACAGATAACCTTCAAGAATTATCAGCCCCTAAAGAACAAAGCACAAGTATAAAAGGTCATGTAATCCAAGATGGTTTTCGTCATGAGGATTCATTGCATCAAGAAGAGAGTGGAAAAGAAAATATGCCTTATGGAGAAACGACAGAATTTAAACAAAAGCAAACTGTTGACAAAGGCAAACAAGGAAAGGAACAAAATTGGGACTCAGAGACAGAGGTAGAAGAGTTACGTAAACTCTGGAAAACTCATACCATGCAACAAACTAAAGAGCAAAGGGAAAATATTCAGCAAGTGTCACAGAAAGAAATCAAACATAAAATTATATCTGCTGATGGGCATGTAGAAGGTAAGCGTCAAGGAGCTTATGAAGTTAGTTCATTTTATTGCATGTTGTCTCTTCTAACTGACTCAAACACTGCTGTATCTTGGACCAGTCTGAAAGATAATCAAGTAGCCCTTGTTTGAAGTTACTCTGGGGACAAGACTTTGATACCTGCTGTCTTTTCATATCCCAAAGATACAGGTTCACAAAATGAGAATCTTTTGTATCATTTTTTAACATTCTTGACTGAATGCATTCTTTCTTAAATAGCAGTTTGTTTATTGGAAATTCACAGAAGTTTTGTAATAACTTGTTTATTCCATTGTGTCTCTTAGTTCTTAGTATGCCTTTATCATTGCACATATATTTTAGTTGAAATTTATACTAACCGAAGTTGTAATTTCATCTTTTTTTTTAGAAAGTACAATTGGATATAAAAATCTATTCCTAGAATACTTCCAAATATCCAGAAGTTTCATCATCATCCTATTATATGTTTTCTTTAAAAAAAAAACAGGATAAATTAAAATATCATATTCTCTTTTATTTCTGTTTTTGGTAATATTATTTATGAAAATTATAAAACAGTCTCCTAATATACTGTGCTTATACTTCGTGCATTATGGGTTAAATGGGCTCATATAAACAGCAAACATGTCTAGAATTAAGTAATTCCATTGAAATACTGATTCCAATTTACATATGAACTAAAAATTCTTCTAAAATATACATGAAATAAATTTACCATTTTAACTGTTTTTTTAATTGTGGTAAAAAATACTTAAGAGTTACTGTTTTAATCATTTTTTAGTCTGCAGTCTAGTGATATTAGGTACAGTTGACATCCATTACCAACATCCATCTCCAGAACATTTCATCTTCCCAGACTGAAACTACATACTAATAGTAAATGGCCATTTTCCCTTTCTCATAGTTGTTGGCTACCATCATTCTACTTTCTTCTTCTTTTGACTACTTTAGGTACTTCGTTTAAGTGAAATCATGCAGGTTTTTTTTTTTTTGTGTGTGTGTGTGTGTGTATGTGTTGGTGTGGATCATTTTACTTAACATAATGCCTTTAAGGTTCATGTATGTTATAGCATAGTTAGAACTCTCTACCTTTTTAAAGCTTAGTAATTAATATTCAATTGTATGTTTGTCACATTCTATTTATTCACTTTGTTATATCTTTCTTTTTGCTATTGTGAATAATACTTCTGTGAACATTGGTATACAAATATCTGGTTGAGTCTCCTTTTGGTGTTTTAGAGCACATATGAAACCTACTGGATCATATGTTTAATTCTTTGTGAAACCATCTATTTTTCATAGTGTCTGCACCATTTTACATTCCCATTAGCAATGCGTAACAATTTGTTTTTTTTTAATATTTTTTTTAAAGAGAGAGTGAGAGAGGGGGGAGAGAGAGAGAGAGAGAATTTTTAATATTTATTTTTTTTTTAGTTCTCGGCTGACACAACATCTTTGTTGGTATGTGGTGCTGAGGATCGAACCCGGGCCGCACGCATGCCAGGCGAGCGCGCTACCGCTTGAGCCACATCCCCAGCCCGATTTGTTTTAATTTTTAAAATACTAAATAGTCCTTGCATCATCCAATTGACATACCCTGAAGACCTAAGGATTATATTTATTAGAATATTTAAAAATACATTTAGTTGAAGCATGTTTTATAAAAGATTTACTAAAATCAAGGACTATTTTCTCTATAATATTTTTATTTAGAAGTAATATTTATTAAGGAATATATGAAAAATATAGAAGGCTATTAGACAATTTATAAAAATTACTTGGGATTTATCACCCAGAAGCAGTCATTATTAACATTTAGAATATTTGTTGTTAGAGGATCTGTGTGTTTATATGCATGTGTGTGTGTGTGTGCATAATTTTGATATTTACATGTACTATACTTATAGATTTCTTTATCTGAAATCAGGTTTACACTATATATAATATTTTATCCTGCTTTTTTTCCACTTAACATTTTTGTCATGAATATTTCTATGTTATAATTCTTTGAAAACATGGTTTTAATAGCCATATGATTTATTCAACCATTTTCATATTGTTAAGACTCTCGGTTGTTATTAGCAATTTATATTATTAAGACATTTACTTTCTTTGGTATAAATCATTCTTATGTGAATATCTTTATTTGAAGACCTTTACATCTGATTTTTGCCTTATATTTTGAAGCCTTTGAAAAAGATAAAATTATGGATTCTGTTGACTAACAATAATCTGTTAATGGGATTGTTGTGGGGGTTAGGTGAGATCCTTTTATAACCAGATAGATACTAAAAGGAGAAAAATTGGTAGGTATTCATAGAGTCTGTATTCATATAGTCTATAGATTGCTATTTGATTTCTTCTTTTTTATATCATGAAATTAATTTTAAGTATTTTTAAGTAACCTGATACTCTACAACAGGGAAATATTAAAACTTTTGATCTTTATGACTTTGTAATAAAACTATATAATAAATATAAAGCTGAGAAATACAGCTATGGGAAGAATGCTTATAGTTCCTCCTTTTGACCAGATGTAAATACTGAGGCTAAAATAGATTATGTACTTCCCACAGTATTACACAGAAGAAAAGCCATGTGCTTTGTATAGTTTTACACAGAAAAAATGCCAAAAGGTATCCAGATCTCTGTAAGCACACTTCCTTTCATAATATGCTGCCTTTGCAAGCTAATTAATGTCCGGATTTCATGAACTCATAATTATCAAACACTCAAAATACTTCATATCTGTATCTTTGGTAGAGAGATTTAAAGATTATTCAGGCTTAATTAACTGTCCAAATAAGTGAATTAATCTAGGTTTATCACACTTTGTGTGTATGTAAAAATTCAGAAACTTACTCAACTTTTGTCTATAATTACTATATTAAAGTAAGCCTTACAAAATCCTGCAAACTTACTTAGATGCCATTCTAAAGACTGATAGAGAATATGCAGAAAATTATAAGTTGCATAGTATGTCTAAACAAAAATTTAATTAAGAATTTCCTGAAGCTTTGCATTTTTCCATAAATATAATTTCACTTTAATTAACTTGGCTCTCTCTTTTGGTCTTGCTGTGTTTGTGACTTCAACTTTGTTGGGAGAAAAATACAGGTCACTTAAGATAATTCATCTGGTAGCAGTAAAATGAGTTTTGATTCTGTAATTAGTCTAAAGTTGAAAGGTAAGATTACTTAATCTAAATTATGTGATGCATGAGGATTGTATAAATACTGTTTGGCTCTCACTTCTAGGTTCTGCACTTTTAAAGGAAAAGAGAAGAAATAGATTACATAAGTTTTTGTGTCTCAGAGTTGGAAAACCAATGAGGAAAACATTTGTATCCCAAGCAAGTGCTACAATGCAACAGTATGCACAAAGAGATAAGAAACATGAATATTGGTTTGCAGTGCCACAAGAAAGGTAAAGTAGAATAAAATAAAAACAAAAGCTTGAAAACATTAAGATTCCATGAATTAAATTTATTTTGTATACCTGCATACCAGTGACAAAGTACTGTAAAAAGTAGTTTCTAATTAAAATTGTACTTTAAATCTACTTAAAATCATTTAACTCCTACTTTGTACACCTAACTTTATCCCATTTTTAATTATATCTTTGTTAAAAATAATTATATTTTGTTTAAAAAATGTGACTATGTATCCAGTTTTAGTGGCAAAAAAATGTTCTTTAAGATATCTTAGATATGGAGGTTCATCAAAATATTAAATGAGGGGCTGAGGTTGTGACTCAGTTGTAGAGAGCTCGCCTAGCACATTCGAGATGCTGGGTTCAATCCTCAGCACCACATAAAAATAAAAACAAATAAAAATAAAGGTATTATGTCCAACTACAACTAAAAAAAGTATTTAAAAGAAATATTAAATGATATGGCCTTTACCTGAAGGCAGGCAATAATCTAGAATTATAATCTCTTTATTTCAATTGCCTCAAATATATTGAATGCATTCTATACATATGACACTAAATTAGCTACTAAAAGGATGTAGTATTTTCAAGCTGTTTTTGTGTACATTATAGCACAGTAAATTTCTTTATTACAAGTTTAATCAATTAAAAGTATGTCTATTGTTAGTAAATTATAAATATTGATATTTTAAGTTAAATTACTAAGTTGATCTTTTAAATACTATATATCCAGTAGAAACTAAATAGCCTAACAATTTGCCATCTGCCATAATCCACTTGAAAACCCATATGTTCTCTTTTTTTTTTTATTTTTTAATGGGTATTAGGATTGAACTCAAGGTCACTAGACCACTGAGCCATATCCCCAGCCCTATTTTGTATTTACTTAAAGGTAAGGTCTCACTGAGTTGCTTAGCACCTCAATTTTGCTAAGGCTGGCTTTGAACTTGTAATCTTCCTGCCTCAGCCTCCCTCCCGAGCTGGTGGGATTACAGGTGTGTACGATCACGCCCAGCCTATATTCTCTTTTAATAGTTAAAAATTGCATCATTACATTTTTAGCTTTGTATTTCTATTTTCCATTATGCCTCCTCACAGAATTTTATATAAGGTATTTTTATCTTTTATTATTCTTTGCAACAAACTACACATACATAGGCATTTACATATCTGCATGTATGTATACTGAAATTCCATTTATTTCATAACTTTCCATTACTGTTGTCAAAATAATAAAAAGCCTAAGATTTTACCCACTTGGAAGCTTACAAGTCAGCCTGCCTTGGTTTGATACATGGTGGCAGAAAACAGTCACAACAGTAGCAGTAATCAGATATCGATTGATGAAGGTGTTGTTCATTGAAAGCATGAGGAAGGATTCAGCATCACTTTTTCCCTTTTTTATTTTCTTTCTAAATACTGAGAGGCTTTGTTTATATAAAAGTCACTAACTAACACTCAAATACTTTTATTTATAATGTCATTCAGTTCTTTCAAGTTGTTTTATTATGTTCCAAAACTTCATTATCTTTCATCAAAATCGGTTTTAGTGATCAACAGTAAGAAACTCCATTGAAAACTCCTTCAGTTTTGTGGAAATCAATGGATTAGAAACAACTGAGTTTTACAAAAGAAATAACCCAGTTTTATAATTCTCCATGTTTCAATATGAGTCTTGGGCAGCCTGGAAGTAGTTATACTTTAAGGAATGTACCATTGCTCCATGTTTCAATATGAGTCTTGGGCAGCCTGGAAGTAGTTATACTTTAAGGAATGTACCATTGTAAAAATCTGAATGGAAGATGATACACCTTTCTTTTACAAATTAGTAAAAGTATTTTTAGCAAAAGCAGAGAAGGAGTAAATCTGCACACCATCATTATTGTATAATTCTTAGGGAGATTAGTATGAGAAGAGAGAAATATAGAAATTATAGAGAAATTGATTCCCTTAGAACGATCTTAAGTGTCCATATACCTCTTAGAAAAGATTTCTGTGTTGCTTTGAGTACTACTGCTTTGGGGGTTATAATGATAAAGTTCTCCCTATTTCCCTTAACCCATCAGACAATGAGTATGCCTTCAACAAAATGTGGTTACAGTAAATAAAGTTTATGGTATGTTTGTATAGTTCATAAATAATTAAAAGGGATAGAGCCAGATAATCAAATTCGTCAGTCATATTGAAATGACTCCAATGAAAATTTTAACTATATTTAGTTAAAACTAACAAAAATTTAGCTTTTCTGTTTACTCTTGGTTATATTTTCATTTTTACATGGAAGTTTGTTTTAATAATGTCCTTTCATGTTAGCTAATGTTGATTTAAAAATAATTTTACTAGGATTCTAAGCTTTATTTTTAGACATGACTTAATTTATATTGCTTTTGATAGGGACAAATTTTCTGAAAGATAAAACAGTACACTCTATGTTAGCTGTCACGTAAGGAATGACAGGTTTTTAAAAAAATTGTTAGTGAATTAGGACAAAGTTACAGATTCAATTTTCTTTCCCATCACTAATATCTTTAAAGAGGAAAAATATTAGCTATATATTACATTTGAACTAGTCAAAGCATGCCAAAGAAATTCTCAATATGGTTTTTCAAAACAACAGAGTATAGCCAAATAAATTGTTTTTAAGTTAATGTTTTTCCAATGGGCTTTTTATATAAAGTGCATTATATTTTGTGTACATTTCGTCTATAAATTTTACCAAGATATCTCACATACGGTTTTGTAAATGTAGTTAATAGCACAGAATACTAATTATAGTAATACTCCCTTGTTCTAATAGGACGGACCACTTATATGCCTTCTTCATTCAGTGGAGTCCAGAAATATATGCAGAAGATACTGGTGAATATACTAGAGAACCTGGGTTTATAGTAGTAAAAAAGATTGAAGAGTCTGAAACAAATGAGGATTCTACTAATCAAGCAGCAGCCAGAGAATGGGAGGTAAGAAGAAAAATATGAAGATTTCATTTATTATTTTTTACTTTGTATGAATTTATAATTTTATGGTAGTATTAAATACAAGTTATCTTTGTACAAAGGAGTTATTTTTTAAAGGTCCAGAATGAATCTGGCAGTAGCTTTAATACCATTTGTTACTTTGCTTTTGATTTAAAATACTAGAAGAACAACCTAGCAGCTTCTAGATGACTTTTATTCAGTGTATTTTAGAATCTTTATTTTCAGAAGGAGTAACACTGTGGCAAAGATGGAAATAATATTAACTGCTGTTCTATTAACTTTATTGAAACTTTTATTTCATATTTGATTCATTTTAATTTCATCGCCTGCATGGAGGAGGTGCAATACTTATTGAAAACCTGGAGGCAAATAGCAGTTCTTTCAGACCTAAGCATTATATTGACACGAGTTTAGCAATAGTTATGTTAGGGAATGTTAGCTTGTGCTAATGTAATAAAGTTATAATTTTTATGTGCTCAAAGTTAATGAACTTATTTAATTGGCCAAATAAATATTGATAGGCTTTATTGAACTCCATTTAGATCAATCTGTTGAGATTAAATGATCTCATTTCACATGCCTTAAGTTTTATGGTTGATAGGTTGACAATATCAGTTTTTCTTATTGCCTGAATTAATCTATTCTTGATGTAGAAAATATAGAGCAGATGCTAAAATGTGATTATCAAAGAAATCAGTTTTTGTTAATCATTTGGTTAATGTTTGTGGTTGTTTATGTTATATGAATTTATTATGCATGAACATAACATGTATAGTGATTAGCAGTATACATGGCATGTCTTGTTTAAAAGGTGAACTTGATTGTGAATGTGTCTACTTTCGTTCTGTGTGGTATATACAGCATCCATTTCCACTGTAACTTCAATATAATGGAAGGAAAGAAGTGACAGTTATTGAGCATTTATATTGGAATCTTTTAAAGCTTAAACCAATATTATTAATCTTCATACCAGCTTTATTCATATCCAAAATGGAAATGACTTGAATGCGCATCTGCAGGAGAATGAGGATAAATTTGTGAATATTAATAAAATTTCCAGTAATATAGAGCTAAAAAAGAAAGATCAGAAACAGGCAACAACATTGGATGAATCTCTTAGGCATTCAAATAAAAGAGGCTAGGCACAAAAGCGTATATACTATGTAATTCCATTTACATCAAGTTCAAAAGAGCAAAATGAGCTTAATAGTCATCAGACTGCTAGGGGTTGAGGAGATGGCTAAGGGGCAGGAGGGAACTTTATTTTAATCTGGGTGGCGATTTTGTTGGTGATTGCCTTATAAAAATCTCTGAATCATGACTTTAGGAGGCAATTAAAATAACACAAGTTATGAAAAATCTACACTTATACTAAGTAACAGTTAAAGGTAAAGTAGAACAGGATGAAATAAATTAGAAAAATATATTACGTAGCTAATTAGGATGTAGTGACAACTGAGATATGAAATAGTTTCTAACTTGGATGGTGAAGTGGTGGACAGTAATTTTTCCAAACCAGTAAGCTTTGAGACCTTTCCCTCAATTAGGTTGGAGCACTTAACTTTGGAAACAACAGACTTCTGATATTTTGATTCAAAGGCTTGCTTATGAAGTAAAAATGATGCTACAGTAAGATACATCCAGAGGTACTATGGCACATTACTGTATCCCTGAGCTATATATGTCACCATCCACGTTCAAGAGGCTCTGTTCTTCAATTCTCTGAGAGTCTTGGATTTCATACTGTCACATGTTTTGGGTATACCCATCTTGCTGCGTGAGACCTCAAAGATAGAGCTTTTTAAGCTAAAATTGCTTGTTCACATCCTTTGGGTGACTTTTTATTCTTTTGGGAATTAAGATCTGGACCAAAAAAAATGTCTTGCAAAATTCTTTATTATAAAATTAGTTTTAGTTCAGTTTTCCCATATTCCAAACTTATTAAATAAAACATCAAATCCTCCTAGTATGATTAATAAAAATAGCTAATAACCTGGCTTTTTTGAATCAGCTTTAATTGATTTATTTAGAAATTCATTTCTTTGGCTTAAGCTTTTTGATTATTTTTTTAAAAATTAGTCTATTTATTAACTTCAGTAGGTTACATAACATAGTAGTGTTTTTCATTTTTAAAATTATTGGTATGAGCTGGGCATAGTGATGTACTCCAATGATCCCAGTAGCTCAGGAGACTGAGGCAGGAGGATGGTGAGCTCAAAGCCAGCCTCAGCAACTTAGCAAGGCCCTTAAGCAATTTAGCAAGACCCTGTCTCTAAATAAAATATTAAAAAAGGCATGGGGATGTGGCTTAGGGTTCTTTGTCCCATTAAAAAAAAAAAGCCTACAATATTAAAAGGAAGTTGTTTTGATATATTTCCTACCTCTCACTTTGCCAAAGTATTGATAAAACAATGTTCCATTCACATTTTAGTTTCTGAGACAATTTGCACTATTTTTGGTGTTTGACATTGTTTTCTCAGTCAAAGCTCAAGTGATTAAGTATAAATGTAAATATGTACTGCTTATTTCTTGAACCTGTATGCCATTATTCTAAAGATTTTAGAATCTGCCTTCTGGTTAGCTAGTTTTTAAAATCATTTATATAATCTGCACAGTTTTATTTTAATTTCTAGTATTCTCTCTTAATTTTATAAATGCCAAATATTTAAAATTAATATAAGCCATAAAATCCATCATATTATATAATTATTGGATTTTTTAACCCTTGTGTGGTTGTTGTCTTATGTTCTCAGATTTGCTTACAGAGCTGCTATTAGGTATTGCCATAGTTCTTGGGTTTCTCAGAGAATACCTCAAAAGAGGTACTACTTCAGCTTCTAGGAAGCATGATATCAAAGGGCTTCAATAATATGCTTAGTATTTTATTTACTAAATGTCCAGGTAGGAATTATTCTGGTGTTCATTTTAATAAATCAATATTTTATTGTTATTAAAGTAAAATAATAGCAAAATTAAAATTAAGTCATATAGCAAATAAACAACAAATAATAAACTCTCTTGATCTCTTCTCAGCCTCGCCAGAAAATCCACATAGAATTGATTTTGTCAAAAAAATGAAGGAAGTCTTTGTGTCTAAATTCACTATATAGAGATTCATTTTTTCAGATATGGATGTTGAATAGATAACCAACAGAATATGCTATACCTGATGGCTTTTTCTTTGTTTTATTTTAACATCATACTTTTTGGAACACATTTAGTATTTTTCATTTTAGAAAAATCTGGCTGGAAGTCATGATCAGGTTTTAAAAATGCCCTCCCCCAATTTTATAATATTGTTGATGGTTGTATAGGGAGAATTCGTGATACGAAGATGGTGTGTGACCAGTATGCACTGTAAGTTTGAGGACATTCTAAGGCCTGTGTGAAGTTAATGATGGTGTACCGATGTGGGGGGAGTCTTAAAATGCTTATGGTGGGGCTGATTGACAGGAATGAGGGGATGGCTAGTTTGTGGGAAGGGAGAGTATTCACTGTAGAATATGCTATGTCCCATGTATGCTAGACTGAAGTGTGGGCATTATTGTGGGTGTTCAAAAAGGTGACGTGCATTTGAAGACATGATGCTTGTGTAAAAAATGGCAAGATTACAGGGGAGGAACAGGTTTACCTTAAAATGGAAAAATATATTCAGATATACAATTACAGTGTTGATATTGTAGTTAAAATTGAGTTCTATGATTTTTGTCAATGTATAGTTTAAATATATTTCTAATTTAATCTTTTAAAAGTTCAATTATATGCAGAATACTACTTATTGAAGTACAGTATATGTGAGCATATTATATATAAATACATTTTCAATAAACAAGATATTAGTTTAATATGGACATCTTATTTTTAAAAAATTACATAAAAGATGAACTTTTATACAATTCATAGCTGTAAAGAACAGGGTTTTATTACTGTATGAGCAAATAAAAGAATGTTAATAGAAATCATTTATATAATTTGGGAGGGAATCTGAAAATTGTGCTTAATACATTATTGTGACAAAGAAACTTGTAGTATATTTGTTTAGTGTACTGGTGTTTGGAAATATATGCTCTGTATCTTTAAAGTTTTGAGCTCTTTCTCTGTACATTTGGGTACAGTGCAACCAAACTTTAGTATAGGAAACCTTCTTTTCCCTCCCCAGCATTACAGTCTCCACTCAGGACTATCTTTGCAATGGATACTACTTAGTGATTAGCTCTCTGTCTTGTCAATCAAATCTTTCTCTCTAGCATACTATTTTGTCACTGTAGTAAGGCTCTGGTGCTGGAAATTTATCTTTGACAGAGGAAGAATGCTTTTGAAAACAGTTCTTACGTGATTTGATGTAACTTAAATTTGCTCTGGGAAGGAAATGTCTCGACTCTGGTATGGGAAAAAAGTGAGAAGACATCAACCAGTTAATCATAAATATACTCTGGTAAATCTTAGTTATTTCAATGTATATATACTAGTCTTTTTCTGATGACATGATCCAAAATTATGCAGTTTCTGAAAGTATTAACAGAATATTTATAGAATTCAAAATTATATGATTACAGAAAATAACTTTGTTGATTGTAAATATTTCAAAAAAGAAAATTAGTAAGGGACTGTAATTTTGTTTTTAAAGGTGTTTTGATTCTACTATTCTCACTAAAAAGAAGAAAGATATCCAATCTTAATTGCTACCTTAATGCTTTTATTTAAATTTAACTTTGAAGGGAAATATTCATATATTTTTCTTGCATAAGAGTAGGACAGAATAAAATAATTTGTATTGAGTAGATTGCAGACTAGATTCTGTTATAATGTTTGTTTAAGTAATCTGAGAAAATGCTTTTTTAAAGGTATTCAAAAGTTTTTAGGCAATACAACCTAATACAAAACTTTAAAAAATATTCTAGTAAAGGAAAACTTATGTTATCTGTACTATTTTGAGAATTCTACTTATTATTTTTTCTAGTTACTATTTAGTGTAAATGTGTATTATTTGTTAATGATGATTTTTTTTACTATAATTATTGGTTAAATAAGGACAGATTACATACTTAAGACCAGAGGTGACTTTGAAAAATGCCCCCAAAGCATCTCTCCTCTCTTAAATGTTTTATATTTCAAAAATAACAAAATGATCTCAATTAGTATTATTTTTTAGTTATAATTTCAAATTTATGTTATATATCAATCCAGAAGGTTTTCGGCAACTGAAATAATTGAATTTGCATTTGTGATCAGAGTTGCCAGATTAGCTAAAGCTATTCATATATTTTTGACTAGTAGATTGAATAAACATCATTAATTTATTACAGATACAGCAAAATAAATCGTGGATATTTTAATTTTAAAGTTCAGTGTAATGTATATCGTAATCTTATACTCACCAGTTCCTGTTCATTTTATAGTAAGCTACTATGTAATTTTATCAGGTGTTTTACCGTTTTTCTGAGCAATCATGCTCATCAGCTCTTTCTATACATATAGTAAATTATGGGCCAAACTGATTTATATGGATATTATATATATTTTTCCTATTTATTTATTTATTTATCTATTTATTTTAATTAGGTATATATGACAGAATGTATTGTGATTCATTGTGTACAGTTGCAACACAACTTTTCATTTAACTTTCACAGTAACTTTGAAAGTACAGTAATATTACTTCCCATTTTAAAGATAACAAAACTAGGGCATGGAATGGTTACTGAACTGAGGTGTCCTGGAGTACAGAGACAGCTTGACCCTAGCACAATTTTTTTCCTTTCTCAGGATGCCTTCGAAGTCACTCTAAAATTATATAGTGTTAAGACTAGAAGACAAGCTCCACTCTTACTTTTCTAGCTGGTTTTTATTGCTTTATAAAGTGGATTTCCTATGGAGCTGTAGGGCAGGGGAAAGATGTAAGAAAATTGGGTTAAAAAGGGGTAGTAATTCTTTCATTTGTTTATAGATTGAGATTCCTTATATAAGATTTTCAGAAGACAAGGGCTCTTCTGTATTAAAACTGATAATAGAAATTGTTTCTTCTGGAGGAGTAGCCATACTTTAAAACAAATGAAATTTATTATTCTGGGACTGTTTTTTTGTAGCTTTTTAGGATTATTCACATATTTCACTAAACAGATTAGTAGTAGTATTTATAGACTTTAGAGATAAACTGCCAAATAGAGCTAATAATAAAGTGGCCATATATCTCTTTTAACCTTGACAGTTTTTTAAATGCTGATCTATAGTATAACAGTTGACCCTTTACAGTAACCTTGTGTGACAGATTATTTTCACTTTATAAATTAACTAATTTAAGTCTCATAGAAATTAAGTTTATTCCGATAAACAACTTAAACTTTAATCTTCAGTTATTCATTTACTTGAAGATGTTCATATATTTTGTATACTCCTCTCCTACACCCTACCTTTTTAGTGTCTGTCAATAATTTATATTTTCTTGCAACTTATAAATTCACTTATAATAGGATTTAGGCTAATCAGATTCAATTCATAAATTATTAGATATCAACTTTTTTTATTGTCGCTATTAATAATTCACTGATTTTGACACCAGATTTTTGTTTGTTTTATACCCTCATATCTAAAAAAGACAGATTTTTAAAAATTTTCTTTCAAGTATGAAGACATAGGAGAAAAGCTCCTGATGATTTATTTACATCTGTGTAAGAATTCTCTCATATGTAGAAATGTAGAAAAAAATTGACCTCAACTTGAGATAATAATGATAAAGATGGTAAAAATAATTACTTCTTTTGATTGTATATTGTTCTAGACACTTAACAAGAGTTAACTTATTTCTTACAACCCTGTAAGAAGTGTTTCACTTTATCATTTTCATTTCATAAATGAAGAAACAGGTATATAGCAATCATGTAACCAATAAGAGTCAGAGCTGAGGTTTGAATCTAGGTTTTCTGACTCTAGTTCATGCCTTTAAACTCTTTGCCATTCTCACTCTTAAATTAAATCTTCGATATATAAGAAAAAGGTTTTTTTTTTTAAAAAATCTCATGTATTTAATGTATCAGGATGTATTTTATATGTACCTTATTCTTATTTATTCCTCATGAAATGTGGATTAATGTGGATGTTATTTCCATTTGAAAAACCAGAAATTAATTAAATGAGGTTGTTTCAATTCACAAAACTACTAAAAACTGAATCAAAAGTAAGGTAGAGTTATAAACACAAAGCCATATTCTTTCCACTATATTATGCTGCTTACCTGTAGTACACATTCACAGGAAATTAACAAGTATTTATATCTGCCTTATTATAAGGAAAACATTTTTTTCCTCTTTATCAATTACAACTTAATGGAGAAGATCTACACATGTGTTCAATATAGAATGTTTTTTGTTTTGTATTTGAGTCAATAGTCAAAAAGTATCAGATATACAAGTTATAAGACATAATAATAAAATTATCATTTGTGAATACACTAACCAGCATAAAAACTAGAACATTAGTGTGTACTTGCATCTGCGTATGTGTTTTTTGTCTTATCTACTATCTCCCCCCAGTTGATAATCACCTCCCTCAATTTTGTTTTGCCTATTTTCCCCCTACCTTTAAATTACTAGATTTTAAGTTTTAGAACAAATTCAGATTTAAAGAAAAATAAAATGGAAATTGTAGGGAGTTTCCATATACTGTCTTTTCCCTAAACACAATTTACTGTATTATTAATATGTGGCATTGTGCAGTACATTTTTTCAATTTATGAACTAACATTAATACATTATTTTCACCCAGAGTCTTTAGTTCACATTGGGGTTCATTCTTTGATGTTCTGTAATCTGTGGGCTTGACAAATGTATAATGATATGTATCTACAGTTATAGAATCAAAAGAGTATATTTTGACTGCCATAAAAATTCTCTGTGTTACACTTATTTTTCCCTTCATTTGTCCTGTGATCACCTCGTACCAGCTGATATTTTTATTGTTTCTATAATTTTGCCTTTTCATGAGTGTCATATAGTTCAAATCATACAGTTTGTAGCCTTTTCAGATTGGGGTCTTTCACTTCATGTTGTGCACTTAAGATTCTTCCAGGTCTTCTTGGCTCTTCAAGTAATTTCTTTTTATTGCTGAATAATATACCAGTATAAGCTATATCAGTTCATCTATTCACCTACTGAAGGACATCTTGCTTGTGCTTCCATATTTTGGCACTAATGAAAAAAGCTGTTGCAAACTTTCATATGCAGATTTTGTGTGAACATAAGTTTGAACTCATTACCAAGTAGCACAATTGCTGAATCATATAGTGAGAATATAAGAATCTGCCAAACTGTCTTCCTAAGTGGCTACGTACTTCCTAAGTGCTCTAACAAAGAATGGACAATTCCTATCAGGACTTTGAATTTTGGTCATCTCATAGGTGTGCACTGGTATTTCATTGTTTTAATGTGCATTCCCCTGGTGAAATATGATAGTTTCATCTGCATATCTTCAGTGAGATTTTTATTTGGATCTTTTGCCCATGATTTAATTGGGTAATCTGATTTCTTACTACTGTTGAGTTTTAAGAATTCTTCATATATTTTGGATAATAGTCCTTTATCAGATATATATGTTGCAAAGACTTTTCTCGAAGTCTGTGACTTTTCATTCTTTTTAGTGTCTTTCACTTGGTAGAAGGTTTTACTTTTTTTAAAAAAATTGTTATACATGACAATAGAATGTATTTTGACATACATACATGGAGTATAACTTCCCATTTTTGTGGTTGTACACTGGTGGTGTATTCGTGTAAGGACATAGGAAAGTCATGTCCGATTCATTCCACTGCCTTTCTTATTCCCCATCTCCCCTCCCTTCTCTTCATTCTCCTTTGTGTAATCCAGTGAACTTCTGCTCCCCCAACCTGCTTATTATGAGTTAGTTTTAATGAAATCAAACTTCTTAATTTTTATAATTGTACTTTTATTGTTCCATCTAAAAATGTATCATCAAATTTTAGATTTTTTAAGTATATTATCTTCAAAGAGTTATGTAGTTTTGTGTTTTCTATTTGGGTGTGTGATCCATTTTTAGTTGATTTTTGTGAAAAACAAGGACTTTGTCTCAGTCAACTTTTTTTTACATGCTCCAGTTATTGGACCTTTCCTTTCTTCATTGATTTGTCTTTGCTTCTTTGTCAAAGATCATTGGATTGTATTTGTATGGATCTATTTCTATGTGCTCCTTTCTATTCTATGTGTTCTTATTCCACTACTTTGTTTTGATTACTGGAGCTTTATAATGAATCTTGAAGTTGAGTAGTGTCAGACCTCCAACTTTGTTTTTTTCATTATTAACTTGGCTATTCTGGGTCTTTCTGTATGCTTCTCATATAAACTTAGGCATTTATTTGCCTAAAGACAAAATAACTTGGTGATCTGTTAATTGGAATTCTGTTGGATGTATATATCAAGTTGGGAAGAGCTTATACCTTGTAATATTGATTCTTCCACTCCCTAAACACAGTCTGTTCATTTAAATCTTGTTTTTATCATCAGAATTTTTTAGTTTTCTTTCTATAGATCTTCTATGTATTTTTAAAATTTATATCTGACTATTCCATGTGTTGGTGCTAATATAAATGGTATTTTAAAGTGAAAATTCCATTTTTATGCTGTTTTAATTTAAAATTCTTGTTTTTTATCAGAAAGTAATTGCCATTTTTACATTAATCTTATACCATGCAAACTGGTGTCACCATTTAATTGCAGTAGTATTTTGGTTGATTTGGGTGGTTTTCTATTTTCACAGTCATGTCATCTATTAACAAAGACAGTTTTATTTCTTCCTCCCTATCTGTATACTTTTTGTTTCCTTTCCTTGACTGACTTAATTATATGGACTTCCTGTATGATGTTGAATTGAAGTGGTAAGGAGGGATATCCTAGCCTTGCTCCCAATTTAGTTGGAAAGAATCTTGTTTCTTACCATTGTTTGTGATGTTTACTATAGGAATTTTTTTTTGGTGGGGTGATGCATGTTCTTTACCAAGTTGGGGGAATTCCCCTCTATTCCTTGGTTGTTGAGTTAACACTTATCATACATGAGTATTGGAGTTCTTTTCTGCATCTGTTGATATGATCACATGACTTTCTTCTTTTGCCTGTTCATATACATCAGTTGACTTTTAAATGTTGAACCAACCAGCCTTTGTATATCTGGAATAAATCCCAATTGGTCATTGTATAATTCATTTCACATATAGTTTTATTTGATCTGCTAGTATTCAATAAAGGGTTTGAACATGTATTTTCATGACAGATGATGGTCTGTAGTTTTTCTTTCTTGTAATGTCTTTATTTGTTTTTTTATTAGGGTAATGCTGGCCTCACAGAATGAGTTAGTAAGTATTTCCTCTGCTTTTATTTTCTACAAGAGATGTGGAGAATTAGTATAATTTCTTCCTAAATGTTTGTAGTTATTTACCAGTTAATCCATCTGGTCCTTGTGCTTTCTAATTTGTAAGGTTATTAATTATTGATTCAATTTATTCAATAGAGACAGGCCTAATGAGATGATTTGTTTCTTCTTACGTGACTTTTCATGGTTTCTGTTTTTCAGGGAAAAACATTCTTTTTTCCCCTCTCTACTTTTAGTTGAACATCTTACATGATTCCACAGTCATCTATTGGCATACCTATTACACTTAACTATTTAAAATTTTTTGTAGTGGTTGCCATAGTTTTTTCATTGCACGTTTTTTTGTTTTATTTTATATTTTAAGGTAGTATTCTTCTTTCCATACTTTTCAATATAAAAAATAGTTTTCAATTTTGAAAATAATTTATTCGAATACTTCTTATTTAATATATCTACTTTCCTAAGGACATGCTGTGCCACATCACATACATCAAGTTTACTCCTTTCCCCATCCAGTGAAGAGGGCATTGGTGTTGAGGTATTTTTGCTTTTTGGTTTTTGTTCTTAAAAAAAAAAAAGATTTGCATGAGCTTGTATTTCTATACTTTGATTGAAATTCCCTGAAATTTTGTTTCTTAAAGTCAAGTTAATGAATATCTTCATCTTGCTTACTGAACAGTAATAAAAAAAAAAGAATCTTTGATGTCCCTAATGCCATTCATCTTCTTTCCAGTTGCATGATTTTGTGGTCTGTATTTCTTCTATTCTTTTATCAAATCACAAATTAGACTTTATTATTTTATTCAGACAATTTGCTCAGATTTATATACACATTTATCATTTTAGTTGTTTTCCATTCCTCCTTGTATCTCAAATCATTCTTTGGGGATTATTTTTCTTCTTCCTGACAAATATTCTTAGAAATTTCTTCTGTGAAGATTTATTCATGGTTAACACACTTAGTTTCTGTGTATCTGAAAATGCAGCAAGCCCTTCTTATCCTTGAGTTTCACATCTGCAAATTCAACCAACCATTGATTGAAATTAGAAAAAAAAATTTGAATCTGTACTGAACATATACAGACTTATCGCTATTGCCAGATGATAGAGTATATAACAACTATTTACATAGCATTTACATTGTATTAAGTAATATAAATAATCTAGAGATGATTTAAAGTACATGGAGGATGTGAATAGTTTATATGCAAATGATTTTTGTACCAGTTTGTATGAAAGGCTGAAACATCTGAAAGTATTTGGTGTCTGTGTACAGTCCTACACCCAAATCTTCAAAGATAGTAAGGAACAACTGTATCTTTATCTCATCTTGGAAAATATTTTTGCTTGTAGGAACAATCCAGGTTAACCATCTTCCACTATAGGATACAGTGTGTTTTGTGATTTTTCACTGCAACAGCCTTCATCCTAATATTTGCTTAATTAATAAGTTTGAAGGTCTGAATTCTAAGATGATTTGCATTTGCTGCTGGAAAGCCCACTTTCAAGTTAATTGAGATATGTCAATTTTCTCACTGGTTACTTTTAAAGGCTTCTCTTTACGTATTATAAAGTTTTACTTAGTAGTATATTATGTTTCAAATTCTTATTTAGGGTATGGAATGCTTCTTGAATCTATTCTTTAGTCAGTTCTTCTCAGAATTGACTAAAGAATAACTCAGGTTATTATGTCTTCAAATGTTTTGTTTTTGCTGGGACCTGATTGTAACAGAGTATGTCTTTTTTTAATATTTCACACACAGTTTATGTCTGATAGTTATGTTGGTTGTTTCAATTTACTTATGTTGGGCTGTGCCTTAGGTTATCTTTCATTATGATTTTATATTTGCTTTATCTTAGTTTGTGTGAATCTTGAATACCTGAACTAAGTGTCTCCCCTGCAGGAGACTCAGTTTAGTATCCATTTTTTGCTGATTAAAGACTTAGTGTCATTATTACAACACAGTATATTAACAGTATAGTCTTCAGGAGGTTAATGTCTTTGTCTTTGGCATTCACAGCTACCAGCTATGTTTTTAACCTTTTTTTTTTGAATGATAAGAAACTTTATCAGTGAAAAAGTTGATAATTTAAAACCATATTTAATTAAAGAACCTTATGATTTTTTTATTTAAATTTTAAGTAATGAATATGTGTCTCAAAAGTAACCTTATGTTTAACTCAGAACTTTATTCTTGTTCTGTAGATCATACATAACATTCGATATTATGTAAATGTTCTCTTTCCCTGATATGCTATGGAGTAAACAAGATTATCACTTTTTTTTATGAGATTCACCTTTTGTATTTATTGTTTCCA
Source organism: Spermophilus citellus (assembly GCF_964194105.1). Taxonomy (NCBI): domain Eukaryota; kingdom Metazoa; phylum Chordata; class Mammalia; order Rodentia; family Sciuridae; genus Spermophilus; species Spermophilus citellus. The sequence goes on from NC_138194.1 coordinate 74,195,083, forward strand.
AAAGTTAATATAATATAGGCATATTGTGATTACATAGTTTTGAATAAGTACAGGTTTCCTTTTGACTAGAAGAACAATGACTATCTGCTTTCTCATGAAAACCTTTGAGTTATCTACAAATATAATTAGAAAGTAATTTTTAAATGCAGAAGAGTTGTTCAACATTACTGCTATATTTTTAATTCGTTCTGTATTCATTCTCTCTCTCTCTCTCTCTCTCTCTTCTTCCAGTTATCGAATTTACACTGCTCCATTTTTCCTTTTACATCTCTATTATTGTAGTTCCATGAGTGTTATTTTGAAAACAATAGTTTTAATTAGGTAGAATGAAGCAAAGTTTTAACAATCTGTTTTATTTTGTAATAAAGACATCTGTATGATGAAATGTAGTAGAACACATTATGTGACTTCAAGGTTATGTGACTTCAAGGATGCTGTTGTATGTCCTTTTGGTAAGCCATAACAGCTCAGGCTTATAGTTCCTTTTTCTTTAACATTTTTGAATACCAAAGTGTTTATAAGTGGCATTAGTTCGATGGCATTTTTCTTTTCTACCACCTCTCCTTTTACTAAGAAAGTAATAAATATAGTACAGTTACCAATATCTGCCAGACTTTTGTTAGTTTTTATGGCAGTTGGAGTAAAGGGAGGGCTTAGCTTTGGGGGTAATCTCAGTAGGAACCACTAAAATATCTTGGAAGGAGGACTGTTAGGCCAAGGTGATATTTTCCTTTATGAGATTCTGATAAATATCATAAATATCATAAATCTCATGTCTAATAGGTGATGACAATTTCGAATTTTCTTGACTCTTTGTTGTTGCTTGTTCATTTGTAATACAGATGAGTGAATTTTCATCCTATTTGTACATTGGTAATTTTGTGGGAAAAAATGCTTTAGGAGGAATATACTTTCATGTGTATGGTTCCTTTGTCAAAGACTGAAAAGACTATAGACAGTAGCCCCTTTTCTGCAGAGTGGAGTCATGATGTTTCATGGGACTTAGTTACTTTATGACTCAAGAAATAGATTTTTTAGCCAGACAATGAATATGCTTTTGATTGAAGATATTGGTTTTTCTCAGCTGTGTAGCCCTAATAATTAGGAATGAGATATGGGGTATTCTATAGAAATGTTTCGATTTTCTATTAGGTTCCATTTTTTTGGCAAAGTAATAAATACTAATATGGAGTATAATGATCTACCAAGGGTATAAAAATTAATATGACTAAATCAAATTCAGTCATATATACTAGAAATCTACATCCTTTTATCCTTTTGTTTTAAAAGGAGGAAGTATTATTTAAAGACTTTTTTGGATAGTTTTCTGTATTTTTACTTATCAGGACATGAGTGATTATTAGAGTTAAAGAAGCGAAGCAGTGAATTTATAAGTCTTATGAAGGAATACAGTTTTTAAAAATATAAATGAAAAAAGGCAGATTTGTGACATTAAGAAACCATGGTTTTACCACATTATGAGCTTATACTTTTGATGTCAGTGTATTGGTCTCTTATTAAATTCCTATTCTCAGTGACACTGATACAATTAAATTAAAATTGATCCCTTTTGTGGGAATAATTCAACTTCACTTTGTTTCAGGAAGTATTTTTAATATGATACATTAAATAGTTTTTTTTAAAAAAACTAGTTATTATACAGATTTGATAAATTGTAGTATAAAGGTATTAAGAATTGCAATGCAAAAAAATTATGAATGTAATGCACTCCTCTATGGTGATGTATGTAAGAAATTATAAAATAAATAAATTTTAAAAAATTGTGATCCATATGAAAAAAAATAGTTATTAGAATAGAGTTAGCTGGAGGGATAGAAGGATTGCAGAGAAATACATAAGTCTAAAAATTTGAGAATTCTTGTCTAGGAAACTCTTGGATTGAATACCATGGAATAAAAATAAAGACAGGTATAATTCGCCATTAAATACTTTATAGAAACCTTTTTCTGATCATAAAAAAGCAAGGCCATAATTTTTCATTTTTTGTATCTAATTTTTATATTTATTGATAATTCTGTTGTTCTTATTGAAAGTTCTTTATTTTATCTACTACTAAAATTTTAAATTAATTTCAGAATAGTCAAATTGTACAAAATAGTTGATCTCAAACTTGAAATATTTTAATGCCAAAAATAAATAAGGAGGCTCTTTAGCTACTCTTAGTATTTAGGGTAATAGGTAAAAGTGATCAAATAAAAATAGTGTTAACCCAAATAACTTCTAGTAGTTCTCATTAGAAAGTACTAGGCACTTATACTCATTCCTTTATACGCATTTCTTCATTTCATTTGCATAAAATCTCTATTTGTTGCATAAAACCCCTATTTGGCACATACTCTTATTATTTCCTTTATTTGATAAAGTAAAAGACTAAACCAGGGACTATCTGACTCATCTCCCCCAAACTGGAAGACATAATCACTTTGAGTTGCCTTTTAAGTAAGAAGTCAGCTACCATATTGCATCCATTGTGGCTTCGCAAAAGTTAACCTAACAACAACCAGAATGGGATCTGTCCAGTTTCTTTTTCTTTTCTCATGTCTTTTACAGCGATTGACAATTTTTTTCATAGAATTTATCTTGATGTTTACTGGCACCCAATTTATTTAAGTCAGTTAGCCCAAGAACCCTTAAAAATAGGTTAGAAGTACAAACTTTTTATAGGCCACATTTCGAGGCCACAGCCTCTACACATAATCTCTTCTGATTGATGACAGGAGCTCTGGAGAAGCAGTCATATTTAGTATAGTAGTAGTTCACTATATTATGGTAACAGTTTGTGTGATTATGTCATTATCTGAAAAAGCTGTATCTGTTGTGTCAACCTGAGGAAGCTTGTATATTTTGTGGGTTTTCTGTAATTAAGTGTTTATTTGTCCTATTTGGTTTTCAGACTTGGTACTAACCAAGAGAGTAGTCTAGATAATTAAGAAAGATATAGTATTTCCCTTTGGAAGTTAGAATGTACAAAGTAGTCACAAATAACTGTTACAGTACAAACCATAATCAGTGAGTAAAAGGAAAAGGCAACAACTTGAAAGAAGGTACTGTTGATTAGCCATCCTTTTGAAAATTTAATTTTCTTTCTTGAGCTTTTTCTTTCTATTGTCTTGGGTTTTAAAGTGCATTTCATATGTTTTTCTTGTTTTTCTCTCCTTTTTTTGATATGGGTATTATTGACACCTGTTCCTAGAAAAATTATTCCATCATAGCCATTAAGATGTAATGTTTTGATTCCAATGATTTGAGGGGATACTTTACACTTTCTTTGTGCAAAATTTAGATTTTACCATTGATGTTAGCAAAGTATGTTATATTTTATATAGTGTTTCCTGTATAAAATCTATTCAGTTAAGTAGTATGATGTAGTGGTAAAACTCATTCATGTATGTTTTTACTCTAGTTTGGTATGTAAATTTCTTGGATTTTTCAGCATGGAGTTGGGAAAGAAATCCTGATTACAGTTCTCTTTCCCCATTTAAGTTTTTCTTTTTTCTTTTCTTTCTTTCTTTCTTTCTTTTTTTAAAATTTTCTCAACTGTCAGTGGAATTATTGTCTTCCTGTCTCCATATTCAGGTAGTGTCAGTGGCTGAGTATCACCGCAGGATCGATGCTCTAAATACTGAGGAACTGCGCACACTCTGCAGACGTCTCCAGGTGCCCCCTTCAGTAGTTTAAATCCCTCTGGAGATTGAATACTACCTGTTTTAGTGTCTTTTGTCAGGGCAAATCTCACATTCGAAGGATTTGTTTTGACTGGAGCACTAAAATATCCCACCAGAAAATTCCTTTTGTGTTAAAGAATACAGTATTGCCTTGAAGAGCAATAGGATTAACTTTTCTGTTATCTTTTCATTTGAAACGTGTTCAGAATTTTCTATCATGTTAGAACTTTCCTTAGTACTCTGTTCTTTGAGCAATGAGTTTTCATTTACTTTTAACATTGGAAGAATGTCTTGTGTTTTGTGATTAAATCCTTACTGAACAGAATCTGAAAGATGTGAGATGAGGGGAAAATTTAAAAATGTTAATGGATATCAAGGCTGAGATATTTTCTCTTCTTTAATGCTATTTCAGTTGTATCAACTCCACATCAAATATCTTAATGGGACCAATTGGTTTTTGTTCTTGATGAATTCATTCCTCGTTAATTTTGGAATAATATAGGGTAGGCAGTAGAAGTATATAAATTATTTCAAATTCTGTGAAATAATCTCTGTGATTTTTTTTTACTAAGAAAGAGATATAATTGAAAACTCATTTTTAGTTTTGTTCTTATTAGTTGTATGCTTCTTTCTTTTTAATAAGATTCTTTGATATAATTTATGGCTTTGCTGGACCTACTGAATTTTTTTCTTTTCTTTTAATGCTTTCTATTGCTGTCTTGGATATCTTTTTGTCTTCTTTTTTAAACTTTTCACATCATTAAAATAAGGGTAAAACATTATAATGATGTGAAAGAAATAATATTTAGCTTCTTATTAAAGTAATATGGTTATAGAATATGTATTGTTTGAAAGTATATTCTGTTTAGGTTTGGTAAGAAATCTGTTAAAGAAATAAAATCATTTATCAATATTTTATTTGCACATAGAATCAGCTGCTGAGCTTTGCCGCATTTTAGTTATCTGCTCCAATAGAATACTATATATTTCCCAATTTTAAAGTTTTGTCAGTAACAGTTATTCGTCATATGTTTTATTCTCTAATGTTATGTTTTACTTACATAAGTTAATATAAAAAGTAAGTACCAACAAAATGATATATAGTTCTAAGGTTTGCAAAATTAACACTTTTATCATTTTAAGAACACTAGTCACATCATTTCCATCAAGCAAAGCATTAAGTTGATCTCGTATTTTAAAAAATAAGATTTGCAAATAAATTAACTTTTAAATTTATTGTTTGGTTCAACTTAGATTAAAAAATCAGTGTTTAATTGTTAAAAAAATGGTGGCATTAAAAATGGTTAATTTTTCAAAGAAAAAACTAAATACACATACATACCAATGAAAATCAAGTTGTACTTTTAAATTACTATCCCTTACCTTAAAATTTTGATACCAGAAGTTTTCTTAATTAGTTTTTAAAACTTTTATGTTTCACATGAAAAACAATAATTTTATGTATTTTAAGTAGCATTTAATTAATTAAAAGCAAGCTAGCTGGCTCACTTTTGTACTTTAAGGACTAAAGTTTGCGTGCAACTCTCTTCTATTACACAAAAATATGGGCACTTATTATTCATTACCAGTTCTTCCTTGTATAGTAAATGAGAAAGATGTCTTTTTTTGTTTGTTTGTTGGAAATCTTTTTCTGCATTGAATGTCACTAATAATAGATGGGGCATCTTTTACCTTATAAAATCTTAAGTTGAAACTTTAGCCACCTATTCTGAGGTATAAATTTTTATTTAACTCAAAAGGCTTGAAATGTTTAAAAGTATGTCACAATTTTATATTAATGTACTATTGGTATTTACTCTTTTAGATTACTACAAGAGAAGACTTAAATTCAAAGCAGGTTGCTCCGGTGAAAGCAGACCTGGAGTCTGAATCTTTTCGACCAAATCTAAGTGATCCCAGTGAACTTTTACTGCCAGATCAAATTGAAAAGGTATGATGTGTCCACATATGTACATTACTTGAGGTATGCCTATGAGAGTAAAACACAGCTATTCAGTTGTGTTTGCAGTGGCAGGATTACTGCTAATACTATTCCTTTTCCATGAAGAGGAAGTAAGCATAATAAATACATTAACCAGTGTAAATGGAAGGTATTAGTAGATTTAAATAAACAGGCACTAGAATAAATAACGATAGCAATTTAGATGCAACACCAGCCTAGCCAATTTTGGTTTATTATTGTGCTGTTTATGTTTAAAATTATTATCTCATGCACTTGTTACAACCACTGTAAGAACTGGATGTAGTCTTATATAAATAGAGAAATTATTGACATAGTTGTTCAAGTTCAGCTATGAAGAATTGATGTTTAATATCTGTTAATCTGGCTCCCATGAGAGATGTTTGAATAATCAAACTGACAGTCCATCCGTTATTTATGTTAACTCAATACAGAGGACATAGACAACAAATAATCCATATTTCTTATCTCTAATCTGTCTGATTCAGAATGATTCTTCATTTTCTTAGTTTATAATTAATATTTCATGCTAAGAAATGTGTAATTGCTTTTTCAAGCATCTCAGAATCTTTGAGAATGATAAAAATTTCTGTTGTTTTTTCTTTGTAGCCTACATTTATAAGAATGATTAAATTCCAGTTGCTATTAGTATCCTGAATATTGACAATAAGCTATCAAGTAAATGCTGACATTTTGTTTTTCTAAGCTTACCAAGCATCTTCCACCCAGAACAATTGGCTATCCATGGACTCTTGTTTATGGTACTGGGAAGCATGGCACAAGCTTGAAGACTCTTTATCGAACAATGACAGGTTTAGATACCCCAGTACTGATGGTGATTAAAGACAGTGATGGACAGGTATGAAAAATTAACCGCAATACCTTATCCTTTAAGTGACTACAGAGATTATAGTAACAATAACTTTTTATAAATTTAGTTTTTTAATTTTATTTTTTCAATTCTTTTAGTCAACAAATCATTTATAAAGGAGCAATCCACACACTGAAAAAACATTTGCAGTATACCTACTTGTTTACAAAATATACAAAGACTGGAAAACTCAACAATTAGCCAATAATGCAATTAAAAATTAACAAAAATACATAAAGAGGTATTTCATTGAAGAGGAAAATCAAATGGCCAATAAGCATATGAAAAAATACTCAGCATTATTTGTTGTTAGAGAATTTCATGTTAAAACCATAATGGGGGACCTCAGAGATTGCCTGTGCTATTATATAAATGTATTTGTGTGTGTGTGTGTGTGTGTGTGTGTATACATGTATATGTATATATGTATGTGTAATTTTTTATTTGAAAATAAAATTTTTAACAGATAATAAAATAAATCAGTTACTGTGTACCGTATGATAAATGAGAGAATGAACAATTGCAACAAAAGCATTCCAACAATCTTCTCTCTGAGCCCGACAATAGGACTAGTCAACCTGTTTTCCAAAATATTACATCATCCAACCTATCATTGACCCAATTTTCCTCTGACCTTCATGTCAGATATTCTTTTTTTAATAATAATTATTTTAAATATATATGGTCTAGATATTATAATTAAAAGGCATAAATGTTAAACATGTGTAAAAAGTAAACAATAACTATATTTTCTATACATGTATCACACTTTAAATTTCAATGAACCAATACATTAAAAGCAAAAGAAGGGGGAAATAAGCATGAGAAATCTGAAGTAGAGCTATTAACATAAAATATATTTCAAGAAAAAGTATTTTCAGAGATTAAGAGATTAAATATTCCATAACCATAATAGAGTAACTTCTTAAAGTATTAACAATCCTAAATGTTTATGGACCTTAAAAGAAAATTTCAAAATACATGAAGTAAAAATTAATAAAACTGGAAAGACAAATCCACAATCATATTTGGAGGTTTTAAGCCCCCTCACTTTGCTGGAAGGAGTAATGATATAGAAGGCTTAACAACATTATCAGCCTCCTTGACCTATTTGTTATTTAATAGAGAACTATACACAAAAATAACAAGTAGAAAATTAGTAAGAATAGACTATATTCTGTCATAAAATATGCTTTGAGACATTTAAAAAATTTGAAATCATGCAGACTGTTTCCGCATCATTTATTACATTAAAAATCAGTCACCTTAACCTATATGGAACCCCACCCTCACGTCTCAACTACTTCAAAAAAAATTAAAATAAAATTATAAATATCTCACAGATCAAAGAAGAAAGCACAAGAAAAGTAAATAAAAAGTGCTTTGAACTAAGTGGTAATAAATGCTTAATCTCTGGGACAAAATAGTACTCAGATGCACACTTATAACTAACTTTGTGTCAGAAAGAAGCTCAATTGACAAATTATTTTCAAATTAGGTAGGAGGAAGGAAAAAATAGCAGAAATATGTTAAATAGAAAAGAAATAATACAGCTAAAAGTTGATAAAAATCTAACAAATCTAATCAAGAAAAAATATCAATGGAAAGAGAGCTATCACAACAACCCTACAGATGCTAAAAATGTATTAAGGTAATATTACAATTGAATATTTACAATTATATAGCTTACATAACTCAGTCTATTTTAAAGGATAGAAACCCCTGCTTGTTTATGTGATCCATGTGAGTGATGTTTTTTCCCATCCTTTTGTCTTCCACCTATATATGTCTTTGCCTATGAGGTGAGTCTCTTGGAGACAACATATTGTTTGTTCTTGTTTTTTAATCCAGTCCTACAGTCTACATTCTTTTGATTGATGAGTTTAGGCTAATATTGTTCAAGGCTATTATTGAGGTATGATTTGTGTTCCTGGTCATTTTGGTTTGTTTGAAACTACAAACAAATTTGAATTAGTTTCTCCTTTGATTGATTATTCCTTTAGTGTAGTTCCTCCCTTTGCTGGTTTTCACTTTTTTTTCATCTTCAGGGAATAATTTTGTTGAGAATATTCTGAATGCAGACTTTCTGGTTGCAAATTCTTTTAATTTTTGTTTATCATGGAAGATCTTTATTTCGTCTTCAAATCTGAAGCTTAATTTTGTTGGATATAAGATTCTAGGTTGGCAACCATTTTAGTATATGTTATTCTAGGACCTCCTACCTTTGAGGGTTTGGGTTGAGAAATCATTTGAGACCTAAATTGGTTTCCCACTATATGTAATCTGATATTTTTTTCTTGGCAGACTTTAAAATTTTATCCTTATTCTGTGTGCTAGGCATTTTCATTATAATGTGCCTTGATGTGGGTCTGTTGTAATTTTGCCCATTTGGGGTCCTGTTGTAAGCCTCTTGTGTTTGATTTTCCATTTTATTCTTTAACTTTGGGAAATTTTTGATATTATTTCATTGAAAAGATTGTGCATTCCTTTGGTTTGGATATCTATGCCTTCATCTATCACTATCCCGATAAATCTTAAATTTGGTCTTTTCATGTTATCCCATAATTCTTGGTAGTTCTGTTCATGTTTTCTTAACATCATCTTTGTGTGGTCAAGTCTATTTTAAGATTACGGATTTTGTCTTCATTGCCTGAGGTTCTATCTTCCAAGTGGTCTAGTCTGGTGGTGATTCTTTCTATTGAATTTTTAATTTGGTTTATTGTTTCCTTCATTTCAAGGATTTCTGTTTGGTTTTTATTTAGAAATCTTTATCTCTTTATTGAAGTAATCTTTTTGCTACCTGTATTTGCTCGCTTACATCCTTTACAGATCAGTAACTATGTAAATTCTAAACTCCTTCTCTGCTATTTCTTCCACTGTGATATCAATGGATTCTGTTATTGGAGGATATTGGTTTGCTTACGGCGATTTGTTCCCTTGCTTAATTATGTTGTTTGTGTGTCTACCCATCTAACAGTATGGGTCTGAGGCAATAGAGTTTCTACCCTGTGGACTTACAGTGTCCCTGACAGTTTCTAGTACCTCACTGTTTAGGGGGAGACAAATAACAAACAATGCGAACAATTTACGTTATTAAACCCAATAGTTCTTACTATGAGGTATACAATGTTAATTATCACAATAAACAGAAATGATATGATCAGTTATGCCTCTAATAAAAATAGCAAGTTTGCAAAAGAGTTTGCATTTTCAAGAAATAATATAGGATGTTATTATTATGAGGGAGAAGAGGAGAAGATAGAAGTAAAATGTTAAAACATGAAAGAACAATAGGGATTGGCTGATACCAGAAGAAAGGAGAGAATCAAAGGAAACAGGTAGGAGAAAAAGATACACATAAGCAAAAATTTAAATAAAAATAGAATACAAAATAAAACTAAATTATACTAATCAACCTAGTTCACAAAATACTAATCCATGAAAAATAACTGGTTTCAAAAATGATAGAGGTGAGAAGAAAAAAACATAGTAAACTGTATAGATGTCCATGTACCATTAAGGTCACAATTAAACAGTGAAAAATAATTTTTAAAATATCTTGATGAAATGTTAAAGAATTATTTTCCATTGGAGTTCAACATATTCTCACCTTTTTGTCTCAGCAGGTTTAGGTGGGGTCTTCTGGAGTGTGATGCTCCCATAGGCGGAATTCCTAGAGTCCAGGTTTAGGCTTAGTCAAGTTCCAGGCTCTTTATTGAATGCCAGATGGTCTGAATATTTTAAAATAGCACACCTCCCATGCCCAGTACTTGCTGGTCCACACTGGAGGACTTTACCCCAGGGCTTCCCCCAGTTCCACTTGTGTGGTAGGGGAGCCAATTCTTAGTCCCCTAAGACACCTGCAGACCCCACATTTCTTGGTCTCGGTTCAGTTTCCAAATAATTTCTCCTGACCCTTCCTTGACCCTGCCCTTCAGAGCCAGATGCCTCTTTCCCAGCCAGTCTTGCAAGCAGTGGGATTGGAGGTAGAAGAGTAGAGAGAGCCTGGTGGGTTCCTGTGACCAGTTGTCCCTTATGTAAATCTCTCTCCACTTTTTATTTTCTTCTGGTCACTTAGGCACACTCTAAGTCATGTAGCATGTGTTCACTGGGCCTATATTTTGGGCAAAACTTGGGTTTGAAAGGAATCGGCTTCCTCAGTTGCCTGCCCCCCCACCACCACAGCTGCAAAATGGTTCCTTCCTTTGCCCTCTCCACACCACCTAGAGACATAGCAGCTTCCTTCCCCATACTTGGATATCCTGTCATGGCCTTCAGGTTTGTTGGACAATGCCCTTGGTCTCTAAACTCTTTGTACCCAGACACACCTCGGGCCTCCCCAGAATCCAGGTTCCTTTAATTCCCTTATCCATCTAGTATGCTCACCATAGGATCTCTATGGCTGGAGCTTCCAGCCCAGCTGTGGCAGCCACTGTGCTGCTGAGGATTTTTTTCTTTATTTTATTATATCCAACCTCCTGTGCCTGCTGTCTGCTTTTAGTGTCCAGTTTCCAATAAAATATCCACCCACCACCTTTTTTTTTTTTTTTTCTTTCACCCACCTTGTGGAAAAGCTGCCTGTCTGCTTTCTTGGCTTCCCACCATGGAACAGCTCTCCTCTACTCTGCCATCTTGGATCTCTCTAACAGTAACTTTTAATATAGTCCTTTGATAAAAATTTTATTGAGTAACCAATAATTATCAGGTTGTTTTTTGTTTTGTTTTGTTTGTTGGTTGGTTGGTTGGTAGTGGGGATTGAACCCAGGGATGCTTTACTACTGAACTATATCCCTAAGTCATTTCTGTTTTTTATTTTGAGACAGGATCTTGCTAAGTTACTTGGGTCCTCCCTAAGTTGCTGAGGCTGGCCTCAAACTTGCAATTCTCCTGCCTCAGCCTTCCAAGTCAGTGGGATTACAGGCATGTACCACTGTACACAGTTATCAGGTACTTTAAAACACACATAGCAATATCAAATATTACATAGATGTATATGAGTGGGAAGTTTGTTTTTCAAAGAGATTGAAATGTGGTATAAAAGAACATTTAATTATACCAATATCACTCATGCTGAGCAAAATATAAGTATAATAAGAACCCAAGAAAGGTGAAAAGTGTTTACAATAAGAGTTGTTCATATTTGGGAATTTGGGAAGGAGCTAAGAATGAGGTTCATGCAAAGAGTATGAATTGACAAAGTCCTGAAGCAAGGATAGAGTTCTTAAGAGTTTAGGATAATTTTGTGAGAGTAGTAGTAAAAACAAAATCACAGATAAAAGAGAGAAACATTGCTTTATTCCTAAGTTCATTATTTTTTTAACTCAGGAAAGCCCTGGGGTAAACATTGGTTTATTCCTGACATAGTAAGTTCAGGCTTTTTACCAGCATTGGAAAATAATTAAAAGGTGAAATGTAATATTTATTAAAACAAAATACTGGTACTGCTAAAATCTTTCCTACATTTATTCCATGCCAGATACTTGTCTGATCATACATTATGTTGTTTAATCATTAAAGTCCTATGAGATTAATACTGTTATCCTTTTCTAGTGTTAGCTTGTGCCCATCTTAGTCCATATACATGAACTACATGCATTGGTTGCTCACATAATATTAAATTTAAAAACATACTTAGTAAAGAGTAACTCATGCCAGGTGCAGAGGTACATGCATGTAATCCCAGTGATTTATGTTGCTGAGGCAGGAGGATTGCAAGCCCAAGGCTATCCTGGGCAATTTAGGACGCACTATCTCAAAACAAAACAAGGGAGGCTGCTGGGAATGCGGCTTATTTGGTGGCATACCCCTGGGTTCAATCTCCAGTAAAATGCACACACACACTCCCACAGTAACTTTTTCATGATTCCAATTATAGAAAGTTCATAAATGAGCAAAATGAATCTGTGGTGGTGTCAGGCTAGCGTTGTCCTTCGTGAAGGTGGAGCTGGTAATGAGAAGGCAAAGGAGAGCTTCTAAAGTGCCTTTCATGTTCTGTGTCTTGGTTTGAATGAACACGATATGGTACTTTGCCTTGTAATAATTCTAAATTGAGCTGCAAATTTTTATATCTGCATATAAAATAACCTTTCAATCAGGGAGTCTTAAAAATTAAGACTGACAGTAAAGATAAAATATCAAGAGAGACGATAATTCTAGAGATTATCTGTCAGACTCTCTACACTTCCATTTTATGTTGTGGATTCTTAAACCTAGAGCACTGAAATTACTTGTCCCAGTATATATGTATGTATTCTTTTATTAAGGCATCTACTGTGTATCTTATACTGTGCAAGGCCATGGGTTAAAGGGCCAAACTGTTCAGATCAGAGCCTGCCTTCATGGAGTTTTCTGTCTAATACTTCTTTAGTTATAGAATGTTTACCTATACTGAAGAATTTTTTCTTTCCTGAGTACTGTGATCCGACAGCAACTTGTTGTCCTTATTACATACGTTGTTCTTAGAAGTCCTCCTGAAATTTATTAATCCTTTTTAACATTGCTTGTTTAAAATAAATACTATTTGAGATTTCAAAACAAGAAGGGAACTTTTCTTCATAAGAAAGCCAATACATTTTTGTACTTGATGAGAATGTGAATTATATAATAACTGAAATAACTGATCCTTTTTCCTTTCTTAAGTACAAGGAGATAAAAACTATTCCAGATTCCAGTTTTATTTGTATGTTTTAGTTGAACATTTATGATAAAGGGTAATGCTTAATGAAACAAACTAATAGTCATATCATTGAACATGTCTTTTTTTTATCCTTAGGTTTTTGGTGCGTTAGCATCTGAGCCATTTAAAGTAAGTGATGGTTTTTATGGTACTGGAGAGACCTTTGTTTTTACATTCTGTCCAGAGTTTGAGGTAAGGACAATTTCTCCCATATTCTGTTTATATAAAAAGATGACATAATGGGGAAAATTGTACTCATTAACATTCAAGTTCAACATATCAAATCTTCCCTAAGAGATGAAATTATATTTAAAATTGAGGAAAGGAATCTACATAATTGATTTTTAAAAAGGGTGGTATTTAAGAGTTGTAATGAACAAAAGAGGAAGGATTTGATAATACAAAAGAAGTTCTCCAAAAATTCTTGTACTTGCCTCACCAGATTAATCAGTGCTTTCCATTCTTTCCACAAAATATATCAATTAATGTAATTAACTGAAAGCCTGTAGTTGTTACAAATGTTCTAAGCTTCAGTTGTGCTTAGTTTCAGATCCTTTTATGCTATTGTTACCTGATAACTACAGTAATGTGATTAAATAAATAATATGTAACTGAAAATATGAGTATTAAAGTTTTATTGAAAACTATAATGAATACTTTTGAAAAATATAGTAAGGGTAAAGTACTAGAAATTGATGTTATTAGGTTTAGGTAAAACAGCCATAAAAGAAGAAAGTACTTAAGAATATTAATGTCTAGTTTTCCCCTCAGGTTTCTCAAATGTTTTTAAGTTCTCACTGCTCTTTAGAGAAATAGAAACTCAAAATCAGGAATATACATCATGACTATGCTTAATAAAAGAACGATGAGCAGCAGCCTATACCTAAAGAAAAAACCTTAGTCCTACATCAATTAGTATACTTATGTTTAATGTTATAAGTTAATATTAGAGAGAGAAGTAGGTGAAGGGATGAAATTATATTTAATATTGAGGAAAGGAATCTATCCACATAATTGGTTTTTAAAAAGGGTAAAATTATGTAATTTGAAATTATGTTGTAAACACTGAAACTGAAAGTACCAGATCCTTTTTTGCCAAGCTTTTTGTGTTGCTGTTGTTCCTGTTATTATCAGTTCAGACTTTGTTAACTCTTTTTGAATTTTAGAGAATTGTTTATTTATCATTTTTATCTACATATTCAAAGCTTATTTTTTTCTTGTTTGTGTAGGTCTTTAAGTGGACAGGAGATAATATGTTTTTTATCAAAGGAGACATGGATTCACTAGCTTTTGGTGGTGGAGGGTAAGCCTCTTGAACTTTTCATCATAAGATTTTGGAAGAAAGCTTTAAAATGCATTTGGATTAATTTTTTAGAAAACAGTTATCTTTGGAAAATATTAATATTAGAATCCAAACATATGTTATGGCAAAGAAAGTATATTTATAAAAAAGGTACTCAAGTATAGTATTTGAAACTTTGTTAGCTTGTTTCTGTATTTTAAAATGCAGTTTAGCTGATTCTCTTTGAATTTAAACTTTTGTTTTTCTTTTTTTTTTGAGTATAGTGACTCTTTGATATTTAAAAGGCGCCTTACTATCTCAATAACTTAGAAGTTATCAATTATTCAAATAAACATGTTGGTATGTTTTTCCCAATGTATAGAGCAAGCTCAATAGTTTTCTTGTTATGTTTTTCTAGAGACTATTTGGATTCATGTTTTAGACAATAATAGAAATGTTTTTTCCTTCAAAAAAATTTTGTGACTCGCCTAAGTTCTCAACATTTTGCTTATTCTTTAATAGTCTGAGTCAGTCTTTTTGATTTTTTTGACGTAACAAGCATTGTAATGAACTTTTGTTTTCTTATTCTAATATCCCAACATCATTCAGTCATTATGTATTATTTAGAGTTATCCTCCTCTGCTACCTCATAGCCTAAACTCACATCATGCTTAACAAGCATCACTTTCTTCCATTGTTATTTCTTTTTATCCTTCAGCCTCTGACATAAGGCTTGCTAAATAATTCCTAGATTTGTAAAAGTGTTACATGATTATAGCTCACAATTAAGGACATGTAATAATAACTCATTCAGGCCACAGAATCTTATTAGCCTTCAAAATATTCATCATCCTTGTGATTTTAACAAATTTTCTTACAACTTCTTTCTATAAACAGGTTTTTAGAAGACATGATTACAATGATTAAAAAGTAACCATGGTTATTGTAGCTTTCTCAGTTATTTTCAGTTGTTGGACTCAACATATGTTTACTCAGTCCAATTACACATTTTTGGTATGGGGAAAGTGTCATTTCAGCCTTCCCACAAATGGTTATCTTAACATGTAATTCTTTTAGCTCTGCAAGAAGTTATCACAATCAAGTATTACAATTTCAAGTTGTTATGAGTACCTTTGAAAATAATATACACAGTGTCATTAGGTGTCTGCTGGAACAAGATCTTGATTAGGAAACATGATTTGACCAAACTAACCATCAGATCATTTGATAATGAGCCAACCTTCCCATCTTATGTTCAGAAAACAGAAACTACAGGGACTTAGTATTCTAGAATTCAAAGCAGGCATCACCCATCTTAATCCATTTGCTATTCCAAAATACCTGAAGCTGGTATTTATAAGAGGTTTATTTATCTCAAAGATGTGGAGTCTGAAGTTTGAGGTTTGAACAACTCATCGGTTGGCCTTTGGTGAGTGTTCTCTTGGCTGCATCACATCTAGTAGTGATGTCACTAGAGGTATTCAGGGACCAGGCTTGCTCTAACAACTTGTTTTCATAGGAACTGAGGTCCATGAAAACTGCTTAGGGTAGTACCCCCCCACAAGGACTTGGCCACCTTCTGCTGGGCCCCACCTGTTAAATGTTTCATTACTCTCAACATGACCATGCTGAGGAATAGGCATCTGGTACATGGATATTTGGGGAACAGCCTCAAACCGTATCATTTTCAAAAAATTGAAATCATGATGATGTGGGCTTAATGTAGATTTTTAGCATCAGATCCTATTCAGATAGTTTCAGCATATACTTTATGTGAGACATTGAGCAAACTCCTTAACATTCTAAACTTTCCTCAGTTGTAAATTAGAGGTTAAATCAACTTTATAAGAGTTTGTGAGGAAAAGATATTATTCTATAATTTTAGCATAGTATCTACCACATAATAGGTCCTTAACAAATGATAGACACCTTTACTCATTTCCTTCTGCCAATAACCACCTTTCCCCATCTGGTACCATGGAAAGAGTTCTTCCTGGGTTCTTATAATATCATCATATACATAAGTTACATGACATTAGTTAAGGATTTAGAAGACTTTTTTGTTCCTTCCACTTTCTTAGCCACTCTATTTTCAGAAAGTCATGGATCATCTTTGAAAGCATTGCTATTATAAAAATACACTTTCTATGTGTTTCACTTTGAATAGATCTATAACCCTTTTGAATACATTTACCTAAATATTTAGAAGTGAATACATTTACCTAAATATTTAGAAGACACATTTGAAATGCTGATGAAAGCCATAGAACTGGTAGTCCTTAAATTATTATACAAATCATATTTTTCATCTCATTGAAAATAATCGACAAAAATCTTAAAATTTCTAGTTAGAAGCTTCAGAAAATTCATGCTACCTTGGGATAGATAATAAAGCTTATTGCAGAAGTAATGTCACTTATGAGTTGCTATGAGTGGCTTTGAAGTCACTTTTGAGGTAGTTCTTAGATCCAGTCAACTGAAATTTCAGCTAAATGTCTAATCTTTGTGTAAAAAAAAAAAAAAAAACACAACACCAAAAAAAAAAAAAAAAAAGAAAGAAAGAAAGAAAAAATACACATACTGTGTGCCATGACACATAACTGATAATACTGATGCAGGGGTATCACAATTTTGAGTTCAGCCTGTGCAACTTTAGGAGATCCTCTGTCAAAAAAAAAAAATTAAAATTAACAGTCTAGGAATGTAGCTCAGTGGTAGAGCAATCCCTACTACTGTAAATTAATACTAATGATGGTAATACTAAAATACCCTTTTATATTTAACAAGTTTAACAAGGAAATATGGAGCTTTTATATTCTCCTAACAGATTGGTTATGGTTAGCTATCCCTACTTAGAAGACATATGGATTCAGATATCACTTAAAGTATATTAATACTATTAGTGACTCTAGAAGACTATTGCTATAAGACAGTGAATTTTTTTATTCAAATAGTTTCTAATTTATCTTCATTTTTTACAGTCATTTTCTGTGACTCATAATATATGCACATAGAAAGTTGCAAATATATATCAAAGAAGAATTCAGATTTGACCTTAAGAATCATGGTTTTCTAACGGAGCATCCATTTAGGGGACCATCTGTTTTTATAATGCTTTCAAATTATGGACTTCTCCAGACTGGCATGATTTCAGAGACATGTATCATAGCAAAGTATTGTTTTTATTTCTAGAGATGGTTCATTAAGTCATTACTACTTATGCCATTGCAGTATTTTTTTCTGTACTGTCAGCTATCCTTTTGAATGATAATGGATGATTTCCTAGTGGCCACATTGTTCAGTCTTTTCTGTTTGGTTCTGAAAAGAGTTGGTAGATTACATTCTACATGGTTAGTGTAGCCACTCTTCTTTGCTTATTCAGAAATATATCTCTATGCCTAGAATATCTGATTCATAATGTTAACTCTCTGATATTTTTGATTACAGAGTATAAATAAATAAATCTTTTTTTCTTCCAAAATAGTGTTAAAAGTAGACTTCTTTTTCACACAAATAACTTATGTATGATGCTGTATTACTTCTGTTGGCAATCCTGAAGGTTAGAAGTTATATCTATTAAATTTTTAGACCTTAGTGGGTCTTTAGAAATTATCTAATCTGCTTTTTTAATGATTTTTATATAATTGTCAAATTTTATCCCAGAGAAGTTAAGTAACTTAAACCCAATTTCACATAGATAGTAGCCCATAAGTCTACAGACTACTTTTTTTTTCTTTTTTCACTGAAATATAATTACCCATATTTTTAAAACTCTTATTCTCCTCTGGCTTAGTTCTACTGGCTTGATATCTGAGGTAAATTTTATTATGTTAATAATTACTCTTTGTCCCCCTCTCCTCTTCTGTTAAGTAGAAAAAAGTTCTCCATATGGTAAAAAGAAGTATTTTTATAACCTGTTTTTTCTCCTTCTGGGAGATATACTATAATTAGATAAACTGGATCTTATCTATATTTTAGTTCCTATTATATCTGACTTCCGACTTGGTCCCTTTACTTAATAAAGAATCTCAGCATCCTGTCTTTATCCATTTAAAGTCTTTTCAAACTGAGCCCTTTTGCTAACTACTTCCTACCCAAACAATCAAAATTTATTTCATGGAGTTTAGCATGTTAGACAAAAATACTGATTTCTCTTACTGGTAATCTACTTTTGACAGCAATTCTTCTGTCTTACATCAAAGAAATATAAGCTTTATTCACCAGTCCTTTAACATTAACACTGTCTTTTATATTAAATGATACAAAGTTTCATAACTTTTTGTATTGTAAAAAATATTGAAACCATATAACAAAGAGAAACTAATAATACTAAGTGAAGAATGACAGAGTAACACCTGTCTGAAATATAATTCTATAGGAGTTAATTTTAGGGGACTCATTTCATTGATCTATATAATAATAAGTGATTTTATAGTGGCACATGAACAAAAAGTTTCCTGTGTCAGTATTATAAAGACTAGGATAGGGTTTGGAAAAACTAATAATTTTAGAATTGTTGGATATTGAATTAAGTTATTTTAAAATTTAGTGCATGAATATTAAAATTTTTTATTTTTATATATTGCAGAGGAGAATTTGCCCTTTGGCTTGATGGAGATCTCTACCATGGAAGAAGCCATTCTTGTAAAACATTTGGGAATCATACACTTTCTAAGAAGGAAGATTTCTTTATCCAAGACATTGAAATCTGGGCTTTTGAATAAATACAGTGCTGTCTGTCTTAGCAGGATAATGGCCCAAACCTGACATGGACAAGCATTATTTGGAATGTTCAAGAAGCAATACAATGTAACATGTCACTCATGCTTTAAAATTAGTCTCTAGCACCATTTATTACAGCTATAAGTTTAGAATTGATTTTTCAAATCATGTTCTGTCCCAGAGTTCCCCAAGTTTAGACAATGGCCTGGGTCCATGTTTGTCAGAATTTTGCCAGCATTTAGATCATAGTCACTACCTTATTTTCAGGTCATGTTATCTCAGTCTTCAAATAGGATGGTGCTCTTTTGTTGAATCTTTTTTTTTTTTTTTTGACTGTATTGTTTCTTTTACTAGAGCAGTCAAATTGGGACATTGAGGAAATGAAGTCTAAATGCTTTTGTATCTATGAATTTGGAAAAAGTGATATTTGGACCTGCTCATCTTATTTTTATGGAGGAGAAACCACAAGCCAATATAATACATACTTCACCAACCACTGAGTTCTAGTTTAGATTCACACTACAATATTCTCTTTATTAATTTTTCAAGTATTCTCAATTTCATTTTAAGGAAATGAAATTTGAGGAGAATTCTGATTGTAATAGATCACAGTGCACATGATCTGCAGGTTTGGGCACATGTTTCCTCATTGAATTGAATTATCAGATGCAGAGTTATACATTGACAAAGGAGAATGAGAACTTAATGTTTCTATTGGATTTACTATATTAAGCAAGAAATTATACTCTTTACATATTTGTAGCTTAAATAGGGCATTATTACAAAAACTATGAAACAATTGCATATTTCTTCAGCATATTGTGTCAGTTATTATACTGTTTTATAATTCTGTTGTTTTAGCCTTGTTGCATACCAACTCCAAAAACATAGTTTTTTTTTCTGTTCAAAAGGAAAAACAATCTTGTAGTTTTTATTTTTTGTGACATATGTTATTAATTACCATTAGCATTGCTCTTATAAAAGGGTATTGATTATAGTAGACACTATTGTAACTCAGTAGACTTGGTGAATATGCAAACTTACTGTCAAGTGACCTCAAAAAAGAAAGAATAGAATACACTAGTAGTTCTTATCCTCTTACCTCAAAAAAGAAAAAAAAAAAAGAAAGAATAGAATACACTAGTAGTTCTTATCCTTTTTGTAGGAAACCAATAATAAGCCATTGTGGCAATAATTCATCAGCTAAATTTCAGAGCTTCAGGTTATGCAAAAAAAAAAAAAATCCTGCTGTTATTCATGTGACAGTGACTTTGTGCTGAAATTTCAGCTATTCCAGATAAACATTGTATATCTTGTAAATTAATGTTTAAAGGTAGTTTTGTTCATATAGAAAGTGTTAATTGCCAGATTGCTTCTAGCACTTTAAATTAAAAAATGAATTATAAGCCAAATATGTTGGCTTAAGTAGTTTTAGTTGTATAACAATTATATTTAGTTCTTTAAAAGTTTATTATATAAAGAAAGCATAATGCTAATCAAAAAGAAAATCTGGTGTTCTGTCATAATATGCTATTGACAAATATTAATAGAAACACGGGGCATCATTTCCTTGTCTATATAAAGCTCTATCATTATAAGTTAGTATCAGTATATAGATTAAATGTTTACAAAGTAGGGAATTGTAAATAAATATATCAGGTTTTTTCCCCCTTTTGGTCTTCCACAGCAGTATTATTGTCTTTGTGGAGTTGACTACTCATAAAATAAATCCTGTAATGGATTTCAAGTACAAGTTCTTAGTGGCGTATACCAAATAAAATTAAATATATAAATACAAATTTGAGTTTGGATTTATTGAATAATCAAGTTATTTTCACATCTGAGAAATCTTTTAATTAAGCATATTTTATTTATCTTTTATTTTTAAAAAGATGCTTCTAATAATTTTATTGATGTTACTAATGGTAGTGGTGGTGATAGTGTTGGAAAGATATATTCAACTAGATGTAGCACTACAGTTTTAGAAAATGGAGATAGAAGGCACTTGACACATGGAAAAGTATGTCATTTGATATTTTTGAGATATGTTTTCATTTTTTTGGTGGAGAAACATAACAAAAATAAGCCTCTCGTGTTATAAAGAGCTATGTTGTCCACAACACCAAGAAATTTCAATTTTTTTTCATATCTCACAGGAACAACTAAGAACGTGAGTAGAGGAATGAATGACATGGTTACATGTTTAAATTTATGCTTTAGGAATAATCTCTGTGAAAAATAGATTCATAGAAGGAAGAAATAGGAAGCAAACAATAATGAGTTTGTTGTAAAATTCAGAGAAAAATGATGATGTCTGAATAAGAATGATAGTATAATGGTGATAAAGGAGGAGGCACAGATTTGAAAGAGATTTGGGAATTAGGATTATCAAAGAGTTAGATATTGATTTCATGTCAGAGAAAATGAGAATAAGCGTAGTTCTCTGGATTTTGACACAGGAACTCAAGAGCATTATTCATCTTGTTATGTTCAGTGTACATAGGAGAAATAATATGCTACAAAATGACATTAGTTATGGACTCTCACATGGAGAATCAATTTGCAGATGGCATTTAATATTCCATTCTGAGAGATAAAACATACAAATGAACAACATACAAATAGATGTGAACTTATATCTATGTATGAAATGCCTTGGCAGATTATAGGTCACATCAAAAAGAGGGTCCTTGAAATAAATTTTGGTAGTATAGTGACAAGCAGAAGAGAAGTCTCTAAACTCAAGAAGTTAAAAGAACAACAAATTTAACATAAAGAAAATAGAGGGTGAGCCAAAATAAAAATATAAGCAGAAATCTAAAAATTAAAAGCAAATGTCAAATTTATTTTCTGTTTCAGTTGATTTAAAAGTTCATTTCTCATAGTGTACATTAAAATTTTGAATAATTTTTAAAAATTTACAAATCTTCAAGAAAATAATAAAATTTTACATATCAAAAGTGACAATAAGGAAGAAAAATCAAAATAAATGGTTCTTGTGAAGAAATTAAAAGGAGACATCACTACAGACCTTAAGAGATAGTATAAACATCTCTTGTGTCATTAAACATGGCAATGTAGGGAACATTTAGAAAATGTGGAAAAAAAGAAATTATGACACCTGATCCAAGAAGAAATAAATTTTTAATTAAAGAATTTAAATCTGCTATTTTTTTTAAATCACCTTAACACAAATCCCAGCCCCAGATAGTTCCACTGGGTAATTTTTCTAGATAATTAAAGAAAAAATAGTGTCATTCGTAGGTTTCCAACATATTGAGGAAACACCATTTCTCAAATTGCTTTTTGAGGTTAGCATGACCTCAAAGTCAAAACCCTACAACTACAACGTTCACAAAAAAATTATAGGAGGATCTGTTAAGAGCATACATGCAAATTTTTAAAATAATCATGTCAAGTCCAGCAATATATAAAAAAGCAATACTTAATAACCAAATTATTCTAGAAAAGAGTAGTTAACATTTTTTTCATTTGGGACCATTTACCACATTACAAAAGAAAAAAGAAAAAAATCCATAATATCCTTGTAAAGTCCAGAGAAAGCATTTGATTAAGTTCAATACTTGGCTTACCTGTTTCTATGATTAAAAAAAAAATAGCCAACAAGCAAAGAAAGGAATTTTTGCTCAATCTGCTTAAAACAACAAAACAGAAAATACCTTTGAAAAATGTACAGGAAGTGTACTTAATGATGAGTTATTGAAACAAACCTTCCTCTCTTGAGATGGGAAACCAGACAATAACAACCACTACATGGCTTCTATTCAGCATTGTTCTAGAAATCCTAACTGGTGCAATAGATCAAGAAAGAAAAAAATAATAATACATAGGACAGGAAGAAAGACATTTAAATGTCATTGAATAAGGTATGGTTATTGACCGAAAATTCTAAAGAGATCAAACTATTGGAATTAGTTGATTGTCAATGGCACTGATTATAAGCTTGATACTCAAAAATTGGAACCAAAAAATCCATTTTTATGTACAAAGAAGTAGAAAATCTAAAGTATTACTATTTTGTAATAACACTGAAAATATCAGCTAAATATCCAAAAAATGAACATCTGTGTAGGAAGGATATACCATATTTATGATGACAGAGAACACTGAAAGATGTCAGTTCTGTAAAAATCAATATTGATAAGTGAAAAATCTCAACCTTATTTTTGTGAAAATTAAGCTATTCTAGAATATATGTGGAAATGTAAAGGCTAAGAGTAAGGCAACATTGAAGAACAAGCGTGTGACATTTCCATACAGATATCTATTAAAAAGCTTGAGTAAGACAGGTACTATTAGAAGTCTGATTTTTTTTTTTTAAAGCTAATAATACTACTGCCCAGTAAAGGGAATATTTTTTTCTTTTTCTTTTTTTTTTTCTTAGAGAAGTGAGGGAGAGAGTTTTTTAATATTTATTTTTTAGTTTTTGGTGGACACAACATCTTTGTTTGCATGTGGTGCTGAGGATCAAACCCGGGCCGCAAGCATGCCAGGCGAGTGCGCTACCGCTTGAGCCACATCCCCAGCCCCAGAAATATTTTTCTTCAGTAAATGGTGCTACATTAATTGGATATCTGTTTGGAATAGAAAAACTTAACTCACCACAAATAAGAATTACAGATTGTAGGTTTAATTGTGAAAAGTAAATCAATAAAGCTGTTTTAAAAAGTGGAAAATATCTTCATAACCTTAGGATAGGCTTAAATTTCTTAAGTGGGATACAAAAAGCACTAAGGGTCAGAGGAGAAAAAAAGATGGCATAAAGGAGAAAAAACGTGGTATAACGTTAAAATTTTTAAGCACTTTATCAAAAGGCATTATTTAAAGTGAAAAGACGACCAACAAGTATAAGGTTTTTGTAATAAGTCTAATAACTCATTCACAATATAGAAATGACTACAAATCAAAAGACCTGCTCAGCAAAGGAAAAGTCACAGGACTTTAATACATTGTGTCCCATCATCCTACATGGAATTGAACACTTGGGACTTAATGGGTTAACCCAAGACTATTAAAACAATAAAAGCTTTATTAAAGGGGAATGTGAGATCACATTTAGAAAACTTTTTGTGCTACATTTACTAAAACTAAGCATGTTCATACCTTTGACTATAAAATTTGAATTTCTGAATAATATGCACCCGTAGTAATGTATATATTTGTTTACCCAGATATATGTAAAATATTTAGAAGCTCCCAAATAAAGCTCTACAAACAGATGTGTTCTGAGAAGTGTATCTCTCCTCTCAATTATATCCATCCCTTCAGGAAATTGATTTATTTCTGCTTATACTGTTTTCAAACTATATAAACATTTATAAATATATAATCCAGTGTGCATATATTTTTATAACTTTTATTATTTTTTTATGTGGTGCTGAGGATTCAATCCAGTGCCTCATACATGCTAGGCAAGTGCTCTACCACTGAGCAACAACCCCAGCCCTGTGTGCATATATTTATGTTTACAAATACATATACACTATTCCTGTTTCTAATAAGGAAAAGAAGGAACTCGGGTTCAGAAATGAAAAAGCAGAAGGCAAACCAAGAGAATAGATGTGGCCTCATTTTGTCAGTGGTAGGAAGAAAAAAAACTCTAAGCTCTGAACTTCCTTGTGTTCTAAGTGGGCAGAGTCACAAGAAGGTGAATTTTGAAATCAGGAGTCAGAAAACTTCCAAGTTATGAAAGTTTAGAGTAATAAAATATTTGGATGGAGGTCCAAACAGGGTGAAGAAGTATGTATCAACAGTACAAAATCCTTTGACCATTGGAAAGTTTTGAAAAGGGAAATCCTGAAAATTGCTAAATTAATTGAACTGTTATTGGGAATTTAGAAATATCTGTGATAATTATTTTGTGTGTTTGGGTGACTGTAAAAAATACTCATAAGAACTTCCATTAATATGTGTGATTAGTTTTTTTTTTTTTTTTCAAATTGTCCTAAGTTTTCCAACTGAATTTCTCCTATCATGGAGTTTTTAGAATAATAATCATTTGGTTGATGAGAAAACATTTTTTTTTTAAAATTCCAAGTCAAGAAACAGTGTTAGGACAGATGGCCTAAAGTATCCAGATAACAATAATAAAGAAAAAAATCTACAAACCATGAGCTATTTTTTGTGTCACAAACACTCTGAAAAGGATGCCTATTCTCACAAGCTGCTTGTCAGTCTAAACCTATTAGGTGTCAGGCATTTTTATTCAAGGAAACTCACTTCTGACTTGAGAGCCAGACTTTATCCATAGGTCTTAGTGATTGTCAGCTCTCTAAGAAGAGGACTTCCACATCATCCTCAAATTCAAACAAATCAAACTAAATAATCTGTGTCAATGCCTGCTTAAGCTGTTTTTGTTCAGAGTTGAGTATGAGGGAACACTTGAATTCTGGTCTCAGTATTCTATATAATACTAGGAGTAACCTCAGTTACGCCCTGAAATTTTATTGTATTTCAAACACAAGAAAGTGATATTGTGGGATATAATCTAAAATAGTATATAACAAGAAAAATAAGAAAACATGTTTTGTTCTTTAGCCATTGGCTTTGAAATTTTGACATAGATTTCACTGTTGTAACAGAAGTGTGTTTCTTATATAAAATTGTATTTAGAAATATTAGTCATTAATTTATATCTTCATAAATCTAGTATGCAAACAAAAATATACGTATTGTTTTCTTCTGTAAGAAGATATTGGAACTTTCAGTTTGACAGAGAAACACATAAAAACAAAGGTGATTCTTAAGATAGGTTTAAAATAAAATACAGATTAATAAACGTATGAATGCCTTTTAGTTCGAGGAATAATATGAAATTAACTTTTGTATATAATGCCAAAATGCATTTTAGTAACTTTTTTATTGAATTCATTAATTATAATCTGACATTTTACTCAATTTGTGTTTAGTATTTGTAAACACATTAAATTAAATTAAATCTAATTAAGGAGAAAAATTGGCAACCAAAAGGCTAATGTCAAATAATTTTCTCCTTATCACATTTACTATGCCTTTTTTAAAACCTTTGCAGAACTGATATTGCTATTTTTAGACTTCTAGGTATTTCATTAAATTATCTTTGTAGAGAATGGGGAAAACTAAAATTTTTTAAACTGATTATTAATTCACCAATGAGACTATGAGATTCTTCTACACTGAACATTGTACTTTGCCATAAATGACACCTTCTTTATCAGATCTGAGACCACCAGCCACCATGATTTGTTTTTATTTGATGTTTTACTCAGCTTTTTCATTGCTTCCAAAAGACATCACAAGAGCAATTTTAGAGGAGGGAAATTTTCTTTCAAAGGTCTCAGTCCATAGACAGTGGACTTCGTTGCTCTGGGACCCAGGTAAGGCAGAATGTCACGGTATGTGGGAAGCCATCCGTGAAATGCATGAGGATCTTCTCGGCATGGTAGCCTGGGAGATATGGGCCAGGCATTGGGAACTTTCTGTGGCTCTCCCACAGCAATAGATTGCCCAATGCACGTGACCTTTTCCTCCGCTCTGCTAGGAAGGTTCACATAGTAGCTCCAGAGATGGGCATAAACTGCTAGGAACTGAACAGCCCACTTTTAACCTTTTTTTGGAGAACATTCTATAGAATCTCATGTTTCCCTATATAAATAAAGCAGGTGGGGACTTCATTTTGTCCAGAAGCTCAATCTGTCTGATCAGTTTGTCCATCTGCCTCCACTTTTGAATCTACTTTCTGTATTCTGTGGTTTTTACACAGTTCAATTTTTCCTAGCTTTTATTTCTCAGCCAGCCCATTCCACCAAGGGGAACCACTGGGGTGAGATGTGGGCAGGAATGGTGGAAGGATGCGGAGGAGGAAAGCAGCTCAGGACATGACAGTTGGAAAGCAGGGGAGAGCTCTGCTCACCAGGGACAAAATATATACCCAAAGTCATGCCCCCACCCCCAGTGCTTGTCTCCTCTAGCCACACCCTACCTGCCTGCACTTACCACACAGTTAATCCATTCAAATGGAATAGTGCACTGATTAGGGTAAAGCTCTTATAACCAGTTGTTTCACCTCAACTTTTTTTGCATTGTTTCACACCTGAGCTTTTGGGGGACATCTTCATAGCTAAACCATAACATGCAAATTACATGTCACACAGAAGGAAAAAGAAACGTATTAGAATCTCAGCCCTCAGAGGAACTTAAACATCTTATTGACAACAGTTTGTACCCATTTCATAAGTGATGCTATGATTAAAAACAAAAGTTTAGTTTCTTGGAAAATTTTAGTTTAACACAATGGAATTTTTTCTTGAAAATTGACATTGACATCATAATATGTTCTGCTGATGTTTTCCTGAAGTCCGGATTCTTCCTAGAGCTAATATTTAAAAATCTATAAATAATATCCACAGTGAATAGCCTAATATTTTTGCCTTAAAAGATAGAGGGGCTGGGGTTGTGGCTCAGAATTGAAGCACTTGCCCAGCATGTGTGGGGCACTGGGTTCTATCCTCAGCACCACATTAAAAAAAAAAATAGGTATTGTGTCCACCTACAACTAAAAATATTTTTAAAAGATAAGTGGAATTTCAAATGTTAATAATAGTAGTATATTAATAACATTCTCTACATGCTTTGCATTCTCAAAAGCTTCAAGCTTCTTCACAGAAGTAGAGCCCAAAAGTCGTTTATGTAAAAATGTTTTAATATTTACAGACTTATTACAGAGCAGTTTGTGTTTTAATATTTAGTGCATTTAGCATTTTGTAGTAAGACAGGAGAGGGTCAAGTTTGATTTTTATTCTTGAAGGCTCACTCAAGTAGAGTGATCACAACATGGTCATCCCGACCTTGCCATAACATCTCTCCTTCAAAGTGCACCAGTCCATGTTTCCTGGCACGCATGAGAATGCCCACTACTTTATCTGAAATACGAACATATCTGTCAAAGAGCTCTCCAAAAGTAACCTGAATCTTGCCATCATGTCTGTGGCGAGCCATTGTGCGGATGACGAAGCACAGCTCCATAATTTCTCTGTAGATATGCTCCTCGGCTCGCTTGGCCCTTTCAGCAGTTTTGGTTCCCTCTTTGGGACGGCCATAGCCCTCGTCTCCTTTGTGCAGGCGAGTGGACATGGCTAGCTCGTAGTCAAATTCTTCACTGAAAGGGTTGAGCTTCTGGGATTGTACGTGTTCATCAGCCCACTGTTGCCATCTCCCTTTCAAATTGTCCACCTGGCTGTATTTCCGATGGGCCTTGCAGTTGAGTTGCTCTGTAAATCTGTTTGCCCTGAAGGAGAGAGAGGATGAAGAATGAAGGTACTGATAATTTGGGATGGAGTTGTAGCTTAATGGTAGAACGTTTGCCTAGCACGTAAGGCACTGGGTTTAAACCTCAGCACTTTAAATAAGTAAATAAATGTATTGTGTCCATCTAAAACTAAAAATGTCTTTAAAAAATATATACTGATAATTTAGCACTCAAGTGTTGCTTTCCATTTGTTCTCCCACAAAAAAATTAGAACTGCAAAACAAAAGGTACACCCCCACTATCATTATTTTGATGTGTATTCTAGATTATTTTTGGTATAAATAATAGTATATTTAAAACTACTATGATATGAAGTGCTATTTCAAGAAGCAACCATCATACAAAATTAATGCAAATTTTATTGTCACATGTTAGTAACATTTCAGAAGTAGAAACAAATCATACTGGAGAATCTATATATAGGGTCTCTAAATCAATTATTTTCCAAAGATAATCTTTATACTACCCACACATACATTGCAATATCCAGTTATGAATAGATTTTCACATTTGGATTTTTAATGAGAACATATATACATGATATTTACAAACTTTAAGTAAACAAAACACTGGCTAGCAACAATAATATTTATTGAACACTATACTAGCATTCTAAATACTTTTTATTAATTTTTTATTAATTTTCTCCACAACCCTTCTATCAGATAAATACCACTATTCCCACTTCACAGATGAGTAAATAGTCCAGAGACATTCACTTCTTAAAGTTACAGAAATATTAAGTCGTAGAACCAGAATTTGAACCACAGTTGAGCTGGTGGCAGAGCCTGTATATAACTAATAGGAAATACTGCCTGAATGAGTTATGGAGACAAGGTCCAAGCACAAGACTGAAGATGCAGTTGATGTTCTTTCTACCTATAATGATGCCACTCAATGAGCAGGTACAGTGTCTAATAAATGAGTTGTAAGACTTCCCTGACACTTCTGTATCTGCACCCTGTTAGACTTCTTTCTCCAGGTCTTTTTGCATGCACCAGTAAAACATAGATTTGTACCTGTTGACCTCATAGGTGATCCACATTTCCTTCTCCCCCAGCTCATGCCCTGATGCATTGCGATTGGAGAGTATGGTTAAAATTATTTGTGTGAATGGCATGCCTGAGCTCTCTGAACTCTCACAACTTGCTATTCAAAACCAGATACAGATCACACTTGGATGTCCCTTGCTATTCAAACTCATTTCATAAAATCTGCTCAGGAGGAGTTCAGGAGGCAAAATATGAGTTACTGAATCACATTATTAATTTTCTTCTGAGGATTTTCAAGTCTCTTTCCTGGCAGGAAGCTTCAGCCTCAATTATGATATGAGATTTGGGTTTGGCCAAGATGGCCTTGAGCTATTTATGAAGACTCTGTCATTTATTTTTGTGGTACCAAGAAGACAATGGCCTTTTTGCTCCTTTGCAAATGGGGTAAAGAGTCCAGCCAGGTGCAGGAATCAAACAGATGCAGTAAGGGAGGAATGCATAGGTACATTAACATCGCTTTCAAAAGGGGAATGACATCCACTAGATGGCGACCTTTCATTAATTCTCATGCCTTGTTTCAAAAGCCCTATTCCAGCTACATCTTGCATTATTACAGTAGAATTGGTGCTTCATTGCATGAGCCATATGGAGAAAAGTGTGCCAGAATTAATTGGAAAAAAGAAGCATATAAAAATTATATGCATTAATACAATTTTATAAAATCCTTTACATGTGAAAAAGTGCTAGAAGCTACACCACATTGGAGCAGAATGGATTTCTGTCAGTCTGGCTGGTCCTCACGATCACCTGCCACACTATCGACTGTCCCTGTTCAGATGCCCACAGCATGCAGAGCTTGGTCTCATTATTAAAGGAGAGCAAGCCCCTTGTCCCCTTGGAGCCACAGTGATGAATGGCAGGCATAGTCTTTGTAACCAGCACAAAGCCATCTTGGCAAAACCCAATCTCAAGCCTACTTCATTTTAGGGCATGAAAAAAGACCTGAAATATCTCATCAGAAGAAAGTTAATAGTGGAATCCATTGACTCATACTTTGTCTCCTGAGCACCAACTGTAGTTTGGTCCTATCGTATAAAAGTAATCTACATTTATAGAGCATCAGGGCATTGTGACAATCCTTCTGTTCTTTATTATAATTATTAGAATAGCTACTGGGTACTGCTTTAGGTATCTTCTGGATATTCAATTATGAAACAAACAGAAAAGAAAGAAAAAAAGAAAGCCACTAAAAGACCCTCATGAAAATAATCTAATACAAATTTCAGTGAATGACACAATTGCCACTCTAAAATGTATACACCAGGGTAAAGAATTCAGTAGCATATGCACAAATGAAATTATTTATGTTGGTATACAGATAACTTTTTTCTTTTTCCTAAAATTCTCTCTCACTGGTATTATATTGATTTTGTAGCTGAAAGAAATTTCCAAGAAAAGAAATTCAGAAAATGATGAGAAAATAAATTTAAAGAAATTACAAAAATCTAAAGAAATTAAATGTAAAGAAATTGCCCTCCAGAGGTAATTTGTTTATGTCATACAGTCCTCTGATTCTTTGATGTAGTGTTCTTCTGATTTTAATTAGGAATTTAGATTCCCTGAGTGTTGAAACTAAATGTCACTGGTTATAAGGGTTGGAGTTGACATGGTAATAAATCTAAATAGAAGAAAGACATTTATCTTTTAAAAGAAACACTTTCTCAACCTTGCTACATTGTCGAATTGTTATTTCCAATAATAGAAGGAAAAGGAAACAAAAGAAGTTTGATCCTATAACTAACAATTAGAAAATAAGGCTATTTTAAAAATTAGGAGGAAATCTATCTTAATGGGTAATTTTCTCAATCTATAAACATTATTGTTTTATATTTCTAATTTTTAAAAAGTTTGAATATATGAGGTTTAAATTAGGATTTTTTTTCCTTCAATGCTAGAGATAGATCCTAAAGTCTTCCACATGCTGTACCACTGAGCTACTACCCCAGCCTCTGGGCATTAGGAAGCCTCATACCCTGAATATTTTCTTGATCAATGAATTTAACAATGAATGCCAGATTATCCTATTTTTTTATTTTCAGGTGAAAAATATGAAAAATAGTTTACATGGAGCTTTAGAAAGTCAATCTAATAAATTAAAAGAAAGCAAAGAACCATTCAAAGACTAGTATTGTCGTCTATTTTAGGAGATCAATATTGAATCCACATCCACTTCCTCAGTTTCTTTATTATCAGTAAACAAATTTTCTTGTAACTAATCAAAAAAATTCTGCTGGATATGGTGGTTCATGCCTATAATCCCCAAAGCTTGTGAGGCTGAGGCAGGAGGCTGTCAAGTTCAAAGTCAGCCTCAGCAAATTAGAGAGACCCTGAGCAATTTAGTGAGTCCCTGTGTCAAAATTAAATGGGGATGTGTCTCAGTGGTTAAGCATACTCCTAGGTTCAGTCTCTGTTATGAAAATAAATAAATAATGGCCGTTATGCATTTTTTAAAAGTAACTAATTCTACCAGATATTGCAAGCAATCTCTCTTGGAAATCTAGCTTCATTCACTGAAAATAATTTTGCAAAGAATTTTGTGTCTGTCAATGGTAAACATGACATCAGTTCAGTGCTGCTAATGTGAAGGGGCCTTGCTGCAGTATGGTGAGAATATGGAAATGCATTTTACCCTAATTTTGTCATTTTGGAGTAATAGTTTTATGGGTAAATTATTAAATATGTAATGGAGTAATATAAAATACAAAAGAAGTTTGCTCCTACAACTAACAATATCTAAAAGGTATATTTCAAGCCTACCCAAGTGGATTGGCATGGAAAACATTCTCTGGCAGATGCCCTTCAACAGCATCCCAGCCTTGAAATGTCCTGGGAGCCTACAGGTGAGTTTTCTGGTCTGTCTGGGAAGTGTGTGAGGGTGACCCTCCCCACAGATACTAAAGGAAGCATTTCTCCTAGTGCCAAGGCGCCCTTCCCTGTGAGTCAAGTAAAGAACATCTGCCACACTTTCCGTCCTTGCAGAGAAGTGCTGGGGAGAGTTTGTTCCTCTGTGTATGAGTTAGCTTCCCTGGAGGAAGTGTTGCTAATTTGATTAAGGGGAGCCTGACCATAAATAGGGCTCCCTTTATCAGAAACAAAATGACGGCATCCAAAAGGCAATATGATCCTTTCTAATCATCCATGTTCTTTTCTCTGTTCTCTTATCAACAGTTTTGAGACCTAAGCTGTGATTCTCTTTGCAAATTGGTAACTGCCCCAGAGTCCCAAGGGAAGAGTTCCCTCCCTGCTCTAGAACTGAGGGCAGGCAGTAGGAGGTCATACTTTTGCCTCTACTTCTGAAGTCTTTCTACCTGGTTGTACAAACACCCTACACTTTTGGAGTTACTAGGATTCCACTGATGAAGTTGATACTGATCTCTACTGGGAGAGTAAGTCTAGCATAGTGGTTAAGAATACAAGCTCTGGATCAACCTGTCTAACTCTCTAATTACCTAGTCTTGTGACTTGGATATTTCTTGACATTTCTGTATATCCATTCATTTGTCTATAAAATGGCACCTCATACACAACACCTGCTGCCTTTACCAAACCAACTGGGAAGAAAGTATGGGTGATTGGTGCTTTACTTATACACCTTTATGAGAGAGGACCCGATTTCTTTTGCTAAAGGAACCAGAACAAGTCATATATAATCAAAAGATTCTTTTTAGAATAAGGCATAAAATATAAATAATTTTCATAGTAAAATCCTAGTTAGCAAAACCACTCCATGGAACATCATTACCACCAAGAACTCTTTCTACTTAAGCAACCATAACATAATTTTTGCTCTGTTGTCACTTATGGGGAGAGGGTAGTACCTACAATGAAAAATAGAAAAACATACCCTTTGATACAGATATAATAATGGCATTTTCAGTTCTCAAGTAATATTGGAGAGTCTCCTCAGGCCAAAAAAAAAAAAAAATCCCATTGGACTTCTGCTGAAATTGCCAAGCACAGCTAGGATTACCTTTGGCCTTAAGAGCTGCTGTTGAAGGCCTCCTTCTGGTACCCTATGTACTCTTGAGACTGGGCAAAGGAACTGAAGAAGGGAAGAAGGAAGTTTGCTACCCTCCCTTGCAACCAAAACCAAAACCAAAACACCACAGAGAGTCAGACTCCTAGCACCTCAAAGGGTTGGGATCACCAAGTCTGAGCTCCTGCAATATAATGGGTACAACTTACTAAAGAGCTCCCCTGAATCCATTGTTTTTCATAGTTAATATAAAAATAACTCAATAAAATATGAATTATCACATCTATTTTTTTTGAATGAGAACACAGAAACTCAACATTGTCCAAGAAACCATGAGTCAAATCTAATTGTCTCTTACTCAGCACTTCTATATTTCTCCCTGAGAAAGTGCCATATGCATGCCTGATTTCAGGAACACAGAAAAGGATCCTGATGCTACTTCCCACTTTCAGTGGAGAGGACACTAGTGCATGGACCCAAATGTCCATGTCTGAGGTTGGCACTGTCCTTTCAGCCCAGTGACACGCCTTCCCTATAGTACTCACTACCCGCCCAGTCTTCCAGATTCTTACTAACTCTAGTAGTGCTTCCCTGGCTTTCTGGATTCCTGGAGATGATGCCTGATCATTAGAGATCCTGGTACAATGGTAGGAGACATTCACTTACTGGGAAGGCATGGGGCGTTTGATCCTGACAACAGCCACCTGCTCTGCATCCTGCTCGGGCCTTTCCTCTGTCTCCCCTCCGTAGCCGCTGTCCTCTGTGTCAATGCTGTCACTCTTCCACTTGGGCTCTTCCTGTTCCACCACTTTCCAGCCTTTGGTCAGTTCAGACACCAGGTTGGCGCATTTTCTCCTCCGTGTTGGGGAGTCATGTCTGTGGAGCCTCCTGTCGATGTCATCCTCTGGCTGTCCGGGTTCAGGCGCACCACTGTCATTCTGGTACCTGTGGCTAAGGGAGCTCATGTCTCCTCCTCTCTCATAAGCTTTACTGACAACTGTTTTAGTCACCTCTTTCCTTTTGATATGGGAGAACTCCGTGGCTTCCTCTGAGCTCTGTCCATCTCCACATCCCTCTGGCTTTGGGGATGGAGACTTTGGGGCACCCTGAGCTTTCTGGTGGGGGATAGGGCCTATTGCTGGTTTAGGAGCTTGGGGTGGGTCCTGGGTTCCTCCAGGAAGCCAGCCTGCAGGCTCCTGGGCCTGCCTGGTACTGTTCTCATTCGCCCACTGCTGCCAGCCTCGGGCCAAGTTGATGACCAGGGTGGCTGTGCGTACCTTCCGGAGGGCACTCTTGGCTGGGCCCTCAGCCCTTTCCTTTTCTCCTGGTGCCATGATACCTGTCTCTTCTGTGCTGGGAGCCTGTGTACTGGCTGAAATGAGTGTGGTCCAGCGAAGGGCCTGGGATTTAAATAGAAGCAGGGTGTGCAGTGGGAAGGAGAACGTGGTGATGGTGGAAACTATGCGAAGCATTTCTTGCCAAGATGTGGTGCCTTTGCCCTGATGGTGTTCTTTTTTTAAACCCTGACAGCTCTGGTTTCATCACAGCAGAGGGAAATCTCTGCTGGAAAAGGACAGTGCTCACTCCCTTTCTTCTCTGGGTGCCAGAGTAGAAATTACTAGATCAAATCATGTGCTCAACTTTATGTTTTCCTTGACCTTAAAATATGATCCTACCATTTATAAGCGCATACAGTATGTGCACAAATTGTGCCGGGAACATTACAGGCTTGTTCTCATGTACACCTCAGCAGCCCTCAATACAGCTGTCATCCAGTCCCATTTTATAGTTGAGTAAAATGAAATCTAAGTTCCCACTGCTAATAATATCTGAGATTCAAACCCAGATCCATCTAGTTCAACCCTGTTTTTTCATTCTGTTATCCAAGATGCTAAGTTGGGTTTTTCTTTTTCTTTCAACTCATTTAGAAAGAGACCTTAGAAGATCAACTGATCCAACTTTTACTTTCTAAATAAGAAAATTGAATCCCAGATAACAGGGAAACCAAGGTCTACACAGTTAAAGACTGATTATTTTCTAATTTGGGGTTTTATTCAAAGTATCGACAAGTCATATTAATACATAAGACAATCACAATTTCAGTCTAATCATCTCAAGAATTAAAAGACCTGCACACATGTCGCAGTTTAGAAATTATTACTGGAATAAATATTTGCAAATAATTTGTTTAAAGAGAATATTTTAAAACAAAATAAATTATTATTATCAGAAGTACACATACCCTTCCTATTTTATTTTGAATAACACAAACTTTGTTAGCAAGCCTTTAGGTTTTTGTAGGCAAATTGTTTTTCTCAGTCCTCAGAGACTGAATATTTTTATAAATATTTATAATATTTTTATAATATTTATAATATTTTTAAAAGGATTGGAAAGATAGGTCACTTGTATAGAAAAGAACCATCTAGGCAATATATTAAACCAGATAAAAATGCACAGGGCTCAGCACTGAATAATTTCTTAAAGACAAGTAAGGGATGTTTTTAAACTTCAAGAGTTCTATAGGCCTTAAACTATATACTTTTCACTGATCTTGACATGCAGTTCACCTCCTAACTAAACAGCTATCTGAAAGTATTGTAATAAGTATAAAAGTTAATTACTTCTGATGGTGAAACATTTTTATTTTGGGGGAGAAAGTTGATGTTAGTTTCTTATCATGTCAGTTATTTATGTCCTAGGATTAAAACAATTCGGGAAATGATTTAATACTCTGTCTAGAAATCTGTCAGATGTGTTCAGACTTCAGCAACATCAGATAATTTTTGCTAAAAGCCAACAATGTCCAGACAGAATTCTTCTTAATTAATTAAGAGAGAATTGGATCACCAGAAAAGAAAACTTTTGCAAACAAAGATTTCAATCTGAGTCTGAAATTTCTGGCGTTTCATCCTGGAATATAGATTCACCAAAGACTATTTGGTTCTTGTCAGATTTCCTTCTTCCCACTGGAAGCCCTTGGGAAAGAATGGGCTACCTCTGAGATTCCCTCAAGCTTAGCCAAGGATCAGGCTAATTTACACCTTCCAGGGCAGGTTTCTGCTTCCCTGCACACACCTGCTACAGGTTCAGTCCTGATTAAGGGAAAAGAAGTGGAGATGGCAAAATGTTAACAGTCTTTCACATATTAATAGGCATTACAGTCAGCTGCCTGGGGTTTGGGATTGTCAGCAGATGGTTTTGGTGGGAAAAAAAAAAAGAAGCTTCTAAAAGATGCTGATCATTCCTTCTGAGATTCAGACTCCATGGCAACTGGGGTTCTTCATTCACACTTGTATAGAAGAGAATGTAAAATTCTTTGCTCCTCATTCTACTTTGGACATTCCTTCCCTAAAATAAGGTCTGTATGCTACCTGTCATGCATTTTTTATTACTGTAAAATGTTTTGCTCTCATTCTCAGTCAGTCTAGATCCAGACTCTTAGGAGTTCCATGTTCTTCTACTTTTATGTGGTATAAAAGAACCGGAAGCAAAATCTCCAAGAAGATGTAATGAGAGCTTTACAATGGGAGTTTCCTATGAAGCCTTAAGATCTGAAATTGTTGGTGAAGATGCATGCCTGATTAGTGAAGTGTGAAATGCATCAGAAGTGTGAAAGTATTTTGAAAAACAAAATTAGTTATCATTCAATCATATGAATAGTACTTGAAAGAAAGAGAGCTCCATATTGTCTCTTTCAAGAATACTGAGAAATCAAATACAGCCAACCTTCAGACCTAGCTGGGTGAGCTTCTTAGAGACTTGAGAAAACTACATTTGCTCATAGCTGCTGTTTCTCTTACTAAAAATAAATGTTTATTTAATGTTTACAACATGATGTCGTGGGATAAACAGACAGTAAAATGGTTATAATAGTGAAGCAAAGTAACATCTATCATCTCACATAACTTTTTTTCTTCCACAAGAGGAGCTAAAATCTACTTAACAAAAATCCCCAGTATGATTTAAAAAAAAAAAAAACTATAGTCCTCTAGACCTGTTAATCTCACTTACCTCCTACTTTGTATTTTTTGAACTAATTCTCCCCATATCCTCCCCAACTCTGCTTCTGATAACCACTATTTTATTTTCTGGGTATATTTGAAGACTCTTCCTCCTCCTCTCCTCTTCTTCCTCTTTCTCTCCACATCTGAATATAAAATATTTTTCTTTCTTTGTCTGACTTGTTAGCATAGTTGTCCTGTAGGTCTGTCTGTGTTGTGTCAAATGGCTGGATCTCAATCTTTTTAAGGTTACTATTCTCGTGTGTGTGTGTGTGTGTGTGTGTGTGTGTGTGTACCACTGTTTGTTGCTTTATACATTCACTCACTTATCCATGGGTGGATGTTCATGTTGTTTCCAAATCTTGGCTGTTATGGATAATGCTGCAGTAAATACAGGAGTGCAGTT
Source organism: Spermophilus citellus (assembly GCF_964194105.1). Classification (NCBI taxonomy): domain Eukaryota; kingdom Metazoa; phylum Chordata; class Mammalia; order Rodentia; family Sciuridae; genus Spermophilus; species Spermophilus citellus. The sequence continues at coordinate 74,233,046 of NC_138194.1, forward strand.
ACTTTATGGGATGGACAAAAGGTATATATATATATATATATATATATATATATATATATATATACACACACACACACACACACACACCTTTTGGTATATACCCACAAGAATGAATGCTAGGTCACTTGGTTCGTTTCATTTTTAATTTCCTTAGGAATTCCATGATATTTTCCATAATGGCCATACCAATATACATTCCTACCAACAGTGTACAAAGGTTTCCTTTTCTCTATACACTCAGTAACATTTATTTCTTGTCTTTCTTAATAATGATCCTAACAGGTACAAGGTGATAATAGTGGTTTTACTTTGTATTTCTCTCTTTTTAAATATTTTTATTAGTTGTTGATGTACTTTTTTATTTAATTTATTTATATGTGGTGCTGGGAATAGAATCCAGTGCCTCACACATGCTAAGCAAGTGCTCTACCACTGATCCATGATCCCAGCTCTTACTTTGCATTTCTTAGGTGATTAGTGATGTTGAACATTTTCATATCCTTATTGGTCATTTTTATATCTTCCTTAAATAAAGGTCCATTTGAGTCCTTTATTTATTTTTAATGCAGGTTAGTTGTTCTTCTGATTTTTAGTTGTAAGTGTTCTTTATAAACTTTGGATATTAACTCCTCAAATATGTGGTTTGCAAATACTTTCCCCAGTCCACAGGATGCCTTTTCATTTTGTTGTTAATTTTGCTGCACAGATGCTTTTTTAGTTTAATATTTTTAGTTAAAAAAATTTCCCCTAACAATTTCCCCTTCTCCATGTATCCAAACAACAAACTATGATATTCTAACTCCTGAGCCAATGTTTATTCTGAATCCTAGTTGCCAAACTCATCACACTTACTTGAATTAGAGTTAAACCAGTAGAGTACCCATTTATTATTTTTAGTCAACTAGTATCTATCCTCTACCTCACTATTATTCTACTAGTCTTACCAACTGTCAGTTTAATTGAAAACAAATTCCTTAAATGAAGAGCTCTAATAATATAAATATTACCTTGGTCTTGTAAACCAAAATGAAGCCTTAAATCTTCTGAGAGCAATTTTCAGGGAAGAAATAACAAATTCCACCTTCAATTCCCAAAGCTGATATTACTAACTTAAACCACTCCCTGTATCAACACTCTACCAGTTTCCCCAATTTTTATTTCTATGTGACTATTGATCATTCAGCTATAAACACGATAGCTCCTATGTATATTGTGCATTAATTCTCGACCCCATAAAATAACATACAACCACAATAATCCTTAATAGTACATAGTACATTACATGTTTAATCAACATTAATACATGAGAAACAAAATATCTCAATTTGATTATATTTATAAATTTATTTTATATCCTTGCTGAGGCCAATGCTCAGGTTTCCCCCTATGTTTTCTTCTAGGAGTTTTAATGGTTTCAGATCTTACACTTAGGTCCTTTACCTATTTTGACTTGATTTTTTGTATATAGTATGAGATAAGGATCCAATTTCATTATTTTGCGTGCAGAAATTTAGTCTTCCCAGCACCATCATATTAAAGAGACAAAAACTTACAAAGCCTTCAAGATTCCATGGTACACTAAGAGCCTTTCTCATGACTCACAGTAGCGTTCATAACTCAGATGCCTTTGAGGTCAGGCAGGTCACTTAAAAGTCTGAGGTGAGTTGTGTTGGGGCCGCAACCTCAGGTGGTGAGGGTTGTGGGCATCTGGTGAGCTAATACTTCAGAAAGTTAGAGATCTGAAATTTAACATGAAATCTCCCAATTCATATATAATGACATACACATGCACATGCACATACACACACATACACACACAGAAGCACATAACTAGTCCTGGGTGAGCCAACACCATGCAGCATGTCTTTGGATTGGATTTGGCATGATGCTCACAGTTTATGACCTCTGGAGAATATACGAGGTTTATGGGGTAAGGACAATTGGCCATGGAGTAGTAAGAGCTGCCTTTAAAAAAAGTTCAAGTTAATTTGTGAAGAAAACGTTGCTAAGGAGTGTTTTATCATGTGTCTGTGTGTGGAAGGGGGGATCACTGAATAACCTTAAGCCTTAAGGTGATATCAATTTGTGTTGCTACGTGTTCAGTCGAGAGCCAGAAAAATGAAGTTTGTAATTTGGAAAAGATAAGACTAGGGTAGGAAGACGGTTTGCAGGGACTGATAATATACCTTGGAAAGAACCAATTGACCATTAAAGAAGTAGGTCTGAAAACCACTGAGGATAACATGAAAAGGACACAGGGACTGACTAGTTGACAGGCCAGAGGGAAGTGAGGTACAACTGGGGTAGTCAGCTTTTCATTGCCGTGGCAAAAATAGTGACAACAGCTTAGAGGAGGAAAAGTTTATTTTGGGCTCATGGTTTCAAAGGCTTAGTTCATGACTGGCCAACTCCATTGCTCTGGGCCAGAGTAAGGCAAGATATCATGGAGGAAAGGCATGATAGAGGAAACTCAACTCATGGGCATCAGAAAGAGAGGGAGAGAGGGTGGGAGGAACCAACAGAAAGAGGGAGCTAGTATGTCATTGACATATGTCAATGGCAGTATGTCATTCCCAAGGCCAAGCTCTCAGTGACTTACTCCTTCCCTACATGCCCCACACTTCCCCCTTCAGTTACTACTCAAAAATCCATTTAAATGATTAATCCATCATGTGGATTAATCCACTGATCAGGTTACTGCTCTCATAAACTCATCATTTCACCTCTGAACATTGCTATCTATGTTGCCTTACATGAGCTTTTTGGGGAAGCACCTCAAATTCAAAACAAAACAATGATCTAGAGGTTTCAGAGTTAAGTGACAAGTGTGAGGAGGTGACATCGGATTGTAGACAGCCATGGAAGGAGAGAAACTGATGAAAAGGGAAGGTGTTTATATTATGCGTAAAGGAAACTCTGGGGAAGGCATGTGGAGATGTCCAGTAAGGAGAGCCATCAGAAGCCTGGACTACATGGTCAGCAGAGCTAGTGGAAATCCAGCTCTGCTGGTCAGCAGGGTGTCCTGTGCCATTTAACTTCTTCAAGGTTCAGTTTCTTATCGGAACCCATAAAATGAGTATCATCAGAGCACCTACCTCATAGGGCCTGTGTTAGGAGTAAATGAGTTAACACAGGTTACACACTTCGCACCTGGATTGGTACATGAGAACCCTTGAGATGTGGTCACAATATCTTAATGTTGAGTCACAGGAGTTAGCAAATTAAAACTCCTTAGATTCTGTCTAACCAAGAACAGGATCGATACCAGAGCAGGGCTAGGGTGAGTCTTCAGTAAGAGGGTCAAGCAGGGTCACCTGTAGGGAGCAGAGGTTATAAAGCAAAGCTTATTTATAGTGTTTTATTTTAAGGTAATTTATACTGTGGCATTTAAGACTGTGTTTAAAAGGTTTCTCTTAGCCTGAGTGCATGAGGTCAGATGAGGTTTCCTTTACTTGGTAGTGAAAACCCAAATGTTATGCACAAACTCTTTCCTGGAACCTCCTGGAATATAGATCTCTGTGGTTCCCAATCACTGGGGATTCCATTAGGTTCTTAAACCAAGTTCGGATCACCTGTGGCACTTTCAAAACATCACATGGGTAAAGTGCTGACTCTGGAAGCAGGTCTAGGGTAGGATCCTGGCACCCACTTTACTTAATGTACCAGTGGAATCAAGAACCATGGTTGGAGCTGCTACAGTGCAGTCAGTGTAGCAGACACTCAACAGGAATGTTTGAAGAGTGTAGTGATCAATAGCTCAATTTGGGGTAAGACAGATTGTTTTTGTATTCTTGCATCTTCTTTTAGAAGTTGGGTACCCTACCTGGGTGCTGTGGTGCATGCCTGTAATCCCAGCAGCTTGGGTGGCTGAGGCAGGAGGATCATGAGTTCAAAGCCAGCCTCAGCAAAAGCAAGGCACTAAGCAACTTAGACTTTGTCTCTAAATAAAATACAAAATAGGGCTTGGGGATGTGGCTTGGTGGTCAACTCCCCTGAGTTCAATCCCTGGTTCAAAAAAAAAAAAAGTTGGGTACCCTGGGAGGAGTTATTTAACTTTTGTGATACTCAGTTGCCTTGTCTGAAGATGGCAATAATATTAACCTCCTTCTCAACTCCTTTTGCTGTCAGGTTTACATGAGATGATGTCTGTGAAGAAATTAACCTAGTGCCTAATATGCTGTACCTGAGCACCACATAGAGGCTAATAATTTTGTTGTTTATGCCACCAATGAGGATAATGATGCCAACTTCTGAGTACATGACTGAACCCATAGAGAATATATTAAACCTCAGTATGAATAATACAATATAAAATTTTATATTATAGACAATAATAATTTACATACATTATCAGTGCCCAAAGAAAATTACAGAGAACAGATGTCATAAAATACCATTCTCTATTAAACTATATTAAGTTAATTCAAGAAACAAACATATATAATCATTTCTCATTATAACTAATTCAATCTGAAAAAAAATGGTGCCTTAGAAATTGGCCTTGAAATTATGACTCAAGCATACTTTTCTTTCAGTAGCAGTTGCTCAGTTTTTACTATGTTAGGTAATACTAACTTGATTCAGACTGGGCCCAATTAATTCCACGCTGCATTAATTTAGAGGTGTATCTCATAATTCTTGAAAACACCTAGAACAGCAGCACCCATTTCAGCATCATGCTCTCGCTTCTTGCTCCTTGAGTTTCATAGTAGAGCATACCCAGCCTGGTGCCATCTCCTCCCTGCCAGTCCCTCACAGCTGTGAGACTGGAGAAACACAAGGGGATTGCCAGTTTTACTTTGAAATTTTGATCAGCAACCTTAATTGTTGCTCCGGTATTTATTATGTTTCCCTTGTTCCTTCATTCTTCCACAATCCTGGGCCACTTGTTTTCTCTTCTCTAGATTTCCAGTGCTTTTTCCCAACTCTCTCATTCCCAGCTTGCTGTCCACTTCACTTAGCCAGTAGAGCATCCCAGAACACCTACCCTTAAGTCCACCCATTTTCCTGCATCTGGGTCCATAAACTTGGCCTTTGCTCCTGATATTGTAGAGGAGCCATCAGTGTTTCAGTGAAGACCAGCCCGACCAGTTGTGCATCCCTCATTCCTGTCAGGACACTGCTCTGATAGGGCTTCTTTCCTTCAACACAGTTTCTTCCTCTCTATCTCATTCCCATCATGGAAGCACACTGGCATTTGTTTTTTACTGAAAAAATACGTTCTTAACTTCATACCCACTCTGATCCTCTCTCCTGCTCTTCAAGAGCATAACTTTTTAGAAGGATTGGGTGTTTCTTGAACCAAAAATGAACAGGTTTTACCTTCACAGTTCACCAAAATTTCTCTTACTCCATCACCAGTAATCTCCACATTACTGAATCTAATGATTAGTCATGAGTCCTAAATTTCCTTATTCCATCAGCAGCATTTGCTACATCAGAGTACTCATTTCCATTTTGAATGCTTTCTTCACTTGGCTTCTGGGACAAAGCATTCTCCTGGGGTTCCTCCTGCACCACTGGATGGTCCTCTGCCTCCTTTATTACTACCTGCTCTACTTGAAATAGCATTGGAGTATGCAGGGCTCAATCTGGGTTCTCATTACTCAACCAACACTTCTCTCTTGGAGATCTGTCTTTAATGCCATCTCTGTGATGATGATTCCCAAACAAGTATCTCCAGTCTGACCTCTCCCACATACTTCATGCATGCATATTCAAGAACTTTGTACGTGTCTCTGTTGGATAGCTGTCAAATGGCTAGTTCTACCTGAATGAGAGCAAAACTGAATTCTCAATTTTCCTTCAAATTTGGGCTTTTCAGAGTATTCTTCCTTTTATCTGAAAATCAACTTTGTCCTGCCAGTTACTCAGGCCAAAGAATTTGAAGCAAAACTTGAATCCTTTTTCTCCACACATACCCTACAACCAGTTCACCACCATATCATGTTGATTTACCTTGAAATGTATCCAGAATTTGACTAATTCTTACCATCTTCACCACCATGAATCATCTGAAACCCCACCCACTTCTGATCAGTCTTCTTAATGGATCGGACCCCCCCTTCCAAACTGTTGCCCTCATAACCTGTTTTTAACTTTAGCCACATCCTGTAAACACACAGACCACATCACTTTGTTCAAAACCCTTCTGTGGTTTTCATCTCACTTAGGGTATAAAACAAAAAATATCTTCTCAAAGGTCAGTAAAACCCTACAGCTCTGTTCCCTTGTTAGTTTCCTGACTCCCTCTCCTGTTATTCACCTTGCAGTTTCAGTCACACTGATCTCAGGTTTGTACCTGCCTCAGGACTTCCTGTCTTCCTTTGTCTTATCCTCCTTGATCCTCACAGAAGTAGGTGCCATTGCATCTGCATATTAAAAAGACTTGCTAGAATTCTTTTCTCAACAAAGGAGGTTCTGTTAGGAGAAATACTTTCTTTTCTAGAGTAGACGGTAGAGTACCTTCTTTAATTTAACTTTCTACAGTGGAGATCCAGAAAGCATGTACTGTACAGTTTGAGGCTGGACGGGTAAATAAGTAAGATGGGATTGTTGAAGAACACTGTTTCCTTGGTTAAAAAAAATGTAGATATTTATCATGCATTCTTTGGTTTTAAACTACATTTTAAAATGGCAGGATCAGAATTGTATTTTAATAAATTCACCTTGTTGATGGTGTGAAGGATTATTACGGTTTAGATATGAGGTGATTCCTGTGAGAAATAGAAAATCTGGTGGTCAATTTTCAAAATATAGTATTCCGCTTTAATGGATCCAATTGTAGCTGTTTTAATAATAGTCCTTCCTCTTTGCCTACCCTGATTTTAAAATTAGCCAATTGCGTAGGTTGTACCCCTGAGTCCTCCAATCAGGGCAAAGAGCAGAGCTGCCTTAGGGTTATAAATTGGCTGGCAGATTGCCTGCCCAGGCATGCTTGCTAGCCAGGTAGCACGTCCTTCTGGCAGAAGTAAAAGTTTGCCTTGCCCACCCACTTTTGAGCACATGCTTGATTTCTTGCGGGACCTCGTTATTTCTAACACCCCATAAACCTCATGTGTGAAACAATGCAAGAGAGATCAGAGGAGAAATGATTGACTCTGAGAGTCTAAATCCATGCATTAAACCAGTGGTAGGGCTTAACTGGTGGTAAATTTAGGCAGGTAGGGCGTGGCTAGAGGAGGTGGATTACCAGGGGAGGGATGATTTCTGTCTGTTGTGAGGGAAGCTGTCTCTCTCTGCTTCCTGTTGGCCATGTCCTAAGCTGCTTTCTCCACCACTCACGTCCACCATGATGTTTTGCCTCACCTCAGGCCCAGAGTAATGAAGTTGGCCATCTAAGGAATGCGATCTCTGAAACTGTGAGCCCTAAATAAACGTTTCCTCTTCTAAAATTCTGCTTGTCAGATCTTTTGGTCACAGCAGCAAAAAAGCTGACTAAAACAAGGAGGGTCCAAAGATAACATGTAGGCAAGAGTAGAGGCTGAGAAACTAATTAAGGAACAGTAGCCACTGTCCAGGTAAGAGATGATGTAACCTTCTCCATGATGGAGACAATAAAGGAGAAGAGGGGCATCAATTCTACAGGTGTAATTTGGTGGAATATATATAATTTGGTCATGATGAACATGGATTTTTGTGGCTTGGGTTTCTAGATTGATGATGGTTTTATTCATCGAGAAAGGAAATACAGGTGTCAGGAAGGGGACGAGCTTGGCGATGGACAAAATATTCAATTATATTTTGGACATATCAACCTAGAAGTGCCTGCAGGACATCCATGTGAAGTTATCCAGTAGTCAGGGACTGGAGTTCAGGAGGAGGGTCTGAGCTGTTACATAGATTAGGGCATCATTTAGGATGACAAAGCCCCGCATGCCCAGTTGCGGAACCAATGAGAGTTACACAGGATCAAGCTGAGACACTCTGGCTCCAGAGTCAAGGTAGCTGAGGATTGCTCTAACACAAAGTCCTTCCTTTCTCCTTGCTTTCCACCCCCACCCTGAAGGACAGGACTTCACCAACTTGTGACACCACTGTCTAAATAAACTTCTTACAGGGATCTAAATATAGAGTTTCTTAGCCCTGACTTTCAATTTGATCCCTTAAAACTTTCCTTTATTTACTGGCCAAGTGACTTTCAAAAGTAGTCTATGCTCCCTAATTCATCACTCCCATTTGCTTCTCAATTAAAAATCCTGGTTTCTGCCTAAAAAGCCAATTTTGTCAAAGTCAAAGATCTCTTTATCACCCCGTCCAAAGGAGAATTGTTTAGTTCTCACTTATTTTAAATTTCTATACTACTTTATTTTCTTATACGTATTCTTTCCCATATCTCCCCCCCATACACATATTTTATATTGTCTCCCATATTCTCTCTCTCTCTCTCTCTCTCTCTCTCTCTCTCTCTCACACACACACACACACACACACACACGCACACACACATGAATGTATGTCCATGTGTATATGTGTTGAGGGGGAATCATGACAGAAATAGAATGTTGGAAAGGCTAAAAGAAAAAGGCAACCATAATGACTTCACACCCAAGAGTTCACGTTTAGACATGTACATTCCCTACAGAGTTTTATATATTCCCATTCCTGAAACTTTGTGCCATAATGTTCCTTTCAGTGCTGGGCTGCATTTTGACAAAAAAAAAAAAAAAAAAAAAAAAAAAAAAAAAAAAAAAAAAAAAAAAAAAAGCTGAGATTGCCATTGAATATAGGTTTTTATAGCAGATTTCTCCCTCTTCTAAAATCATAAGAATTTAAAAAAAAATCTCTCAAGTTCTCTCTTCAGTAAAATAAGACATCTGTAACTTGCAGACTCAGACATATATGTAATGACCATTAAAGGCTAGCTGAGTATTATGGTTTGGATGCGAGGTGTCCCCCAAAAACTCACGTGTGAGACAATGCAAGATGGTTCAGAGGAAAAATGATTGGGTTGTGAGAGTCTTAACCCAGTTAGTGAATTAAAACCCTGATAGGGATTAACAGAATGGTAACTGAAGTGGTGGGGTGTGGCTGGAGAAGGTGGGAATTTGGGCGTGGCTTTGGTGTGTATATTTGCATCTGGAAAGTGAGGCTTCCTGATGTGAGCTGCTTCCCTCTGCCACACTCTCTAGCCATGGCTCAAGCCTCAGCTGGAGCCTAAGGAATGGAGCCAGCCTCTTATGGACTAAGACTTCTGAAAATGTGAGCCCTCAAATACACTTTTCCTTCTCTAAAGTTGTTCTGGTCACATCCTTTAGTCACGCAGGGAAAAAAATTGACTAAAACACTGAGCTTAGTTAGAACCCATCTAGAAGGAAGTTAAAAGGGTTCCCAAGAAGTCTTGGAAATGATAGGGGTATAGATTTTTGCAAAACCACAATTTTAAAAAGGAAGAAGTCCACCCTCTAGTGAAAACACTAGAGGTTTTGTTTGCTACAGGGAGTGAAGATATCTGATGGTAGGACTGGCAATACAGTCCTCAGGGGCTTCAACTTTGAAAAGCAGTGGGTTTGAAGGTGCAGAAGCAGTAGGGTCCTACAGAATTTAATGGATGTGCCACAGTAGCAGGAAACAGCCAATCTAGGTTTCATAGGTAATTGTGACACCTGGAAGACACCCTGTTCCCTGTTCCATCCCCACACAAACTTCCCCCATGTAACTAGTCTAGAAAAATCTAACTCACTCAATGATGGATACTTATTTTTAAAAAGTACAATCTCAACCCAAATTCTCTAAGAAAAACATGTGGAAAATGTTCACTTTACTAGAAAAAAAAAGTTTTCACAAAATGGATGAAAAATGTGAAACTTTAGCCATGAATTAAAAGACTAAGAAACATCACCTCTATGAAATAAGGGAGAGTACAAACCAGACAAGAATTTATGGAGAGATGGAAAGACACCTATTGAAAGAAAAAAATACGCTAGAGAAAAGAAATTAGAGGCAGAAAAATAGGAAGTGGAGGAGTCTACTATTATTTTAAAGAATATGGTTGGATACTTGGAAAACATGAGAATCAACTGAAAAATTTTAACAATAACCATTATTGTTAAAAATTTTAACAACAATTATTGTTAAAAATTTTAACAACAATGGTGAGGTAAGCATTAATATGCATATATTTGCACTCACATATTTGACAAAATCACTTAGAAGATAACATGGAAGAAATTCACCATTTATAATAGCTGCAATGCAGATAAAATATCTGTGAATAAGTTTACCGATACACATATAAAAACTGAATGAAGAATACTTCAAGTATTCCTGAAAGACACTAAATATCATTGAACAACAACAACAAAAAGATAAAACCCTAATATTGACTAGGAGGATGTTACATCATTGAAATATCATTTCTGTCTATGGTAGATTTAACTCTATTCCAACAACAACAAAAAAATCAATTGTTTTCTTACCTTAGAATGAGACAAATTGATTTTAAAGATCATATGAAAAATTAAACAACCAATAACAGCCAGGGAGACATTGAAAAATAAGAAAATTTAATTATTAAATAGAACTATGTTCACATATGAATTGAGGAACAGATCAATGTTTGTTTAAAAGTAAACCAACAATATACAATAAATTAGTACATGATGGTGGGTCATCTCAAATCAGCAGGGGAAAATAGACTTATTTTAAAAATGGACATGGACTAATGGAAGCTGAGAGTAGAATGGAGATGACTAGAGGTTGGGGAGAGTGGGGTGCTGGGGTGAGCAGGGATGGGAAGAGGCTGCTCAGTGGGTACTATGTTACAGTTTAGAACAAGAAGTTCTGTGTTATTGCACAGTAAGGTGACTATAAATAACGATAATGCACTATATGTTTTAAACCAGTAGAAGAAAGGATTTTTTAAAAGTTTTCACCAGTAGTAAATGATAAATAGTTGCAGAGATATATTCATCTTGATTTAAACATTATGAAATAAATAGAGATGAATTAAAACATTACATGATGCCCTATTTAATGTGTAAAATTTCTATGTTTTTATATATTAGTTTAAAAAGTAAATACATTTGTAAATGATAGTGGAAATGCTAGAGAGTTGTGGGGGATAAAAGTGAGATTCCTGTTTTATACTATATACCAGAATACATTCTAAATACTTCCAATTTATTTAAACATGAAATATAAAAGCCATAATCATACTAGGAGAACATAAGAAAACTCCTTTTTAAATGTAGGATGGGATAATCGTTTAAAATGTAACTCAAAATCCAGAAGCCATTAAACATTTGGTAAATGTTACTGTCCATATTTTTAAAATCTACATGGAAGAGAAAACTATAATCAAAGTCAAAAGACAACCACCCGGGAAAAAAATACTTGCACATCATAAAACAGAATAATCTCCCTAATATATAAAAAGCACATAGACACTGATGAGAGAAAGGTCAACTTCCCAGTGGAAAATTGGGCAAAAATACATTAAAGAGTTCATGGGAAAAGAAATATAAATGACAAACACATGGAAAATGTTCAGCATTATTCATCATAAAACAAGTGAAAATTAAAAATTATGTGAGATTATCATGTTTCTTCCAACCTCAGTGGCCAAAATGCCCCCAAATTTTTGTTCGATCTCATCCTCTATTGGCAACCTGTGGGAAAACAAGTACTCATTCACTGTTGTTGGGAGGTATACATCAGTAAAACCCTAATGAAAAGCCATTTGGCGATATTTGTCAAAATTACTTATCCATACAGCCTAGAAATTCCTCTTCTGGGAAATTATCCAAGGGATTCAAATGATATTTGTACAATGTTATGCATTACAACATTTTTCCAAATAGCATAGGATTAAAGACAAACTAAATTCTCTCATAGGGACGAGGTTAAATCAACCACTGCCCAGCCACCCAAATAGAGATTCCATGCAGTAGTATAGAAATAGATTGAAAAGGTAAATTTCTGACAGTTACCTGATAAAAAGCTTCATGATATACTAAATGAAGAAAGCGCGATCCATACAACATGTTGTATTTTGCATTAAAAAAATGGAAAATAGGAATATGTGTTTGTATATGTGGCTTCATCCATAAAGATACCCTAGGGGGATTTGGAAAAAATCTAAATGTGGAGAATATCTCCTTGGCTGATCTGTGTCACTTCTTTAAGTCTTTACTCAAGTCCTCCCTTGTCAATGAGGCTAACTGCTACTCTTCTGCATAGTGAAGGGGAAGGTCTTTTTTGCTTTTGCCCATTTTATTCACTGATGGATCCCAAACATCAAGAACAATGCACATAATAGATAATAAATATTTACTCAGCATATTATTAAGTGGTAGAAAAAGCAAGTCTTCACTGCCTACCTTTGCAAAATTTTATAATAAATTTGTTCAAACATAAAAATAAAACAACAAAAGAGTGAATGGTAGTAGGGTCTCAGATTTATTCCCATTTCTCCTCTTTGGGAATTTATAGGAATCAGTCTCCATTTACGTGAGGATGTTTTGATGAGATGAGAACTGAAAGCATTTGGTTGCTCTGAATGTCCCAGCCGCCTTCCCTATCCTGCAGAATGGTCACAGGGTTGTTTTCACCTTGGCCTGTACCCTTTTGCAAGGATTTGACTTGCCATATCCCCATCTCTGCAAGTTCTCAGATGATTCCAGGCCTGCAATCTCTACAGTCTCTACTTCCTAGACTCCCAGCTATTTCTATGGTCCAATTCAACAAACATTCACGAAGCTACACTTAGATGAGATCTTTATAGTTTCCTACCTAAATCTAATAGTATTTGAGAATTCTACTCAGTTTTATATCATATTATATTTTGATTCTGATTATGGACATTTTATTTATGAGATAAATTAATTTTCTTCTAATAAATCCAAATATAATACTTAAAACAAAAAGTATGACAGAGATACAAAGATGCAGGCAGAGCCATCCATGCCTCTTGGGGCTGATAGTTAATCAGGGAGGCAGGTGCTCATAATAATTAAAGGGGACTTCAGGAGTCCAACTGAGGATTTCTTTTTTTCTGAGTCTCTGGTATTTGTTTGCTTAGGCTTGCTAAAAGAAATGACCACAAATTTGGTGACTTAAAACAAAATGATTCTCTTACACTTCTGGATACTGGCGGGCTGAAATCAAGGGGTCTCTAGGGCCATGCTTCCTCTGGGGCTAATTGGGGAGAACCCACCCTTGCCTGCCCCAACTTTTGGGGACTCCTTGGCTTGTGTCAGCCTCTCTTCCATCTTTGCCTCTGTCTTTAAGTGGTCATTTCCTCATTTAAGTGTCTGTGTTTTTGTTTCTGTCTGAGTCAAATCTCCCTACATCTTTCTTTTATAAGGATGCTGTTCATTTGACTTAGGGCCTATTCAGATTATCCAGAATAATATCATCCATCTCAAGACCTTTCACTTATTTATGTCTGTAAAGAACCTTTTGTCCAAATCAGGTCAGTCACAGAACTTAGGGTGTGGACACATCTTTTTGGAAGGCCACATTCAACTCACTCCTTGCAAGGTGTCCTTTTACTTTCTTTTGGCATCCTATTGTACTTCTTCTTTGTATCATGTAGATTGGCTTTGGGTCAAATTAGGCCTTGCCTCTAGCTAGCCGTGTGACCTTGGGCAGTTACTTAACTTCCCTCTGCTTCTTCTTCTTTTTTTTTTTTTTTATTGGTTGTTCAAAACATTACAAAGCTCTTGACATATCGTATTTCATACATTAGATTCAAGTGGTTTATGAACTCCCATTTTTACCCCAAATACAGATTGCAGAATCACATCGGTTACACATCCACATTTTTACATGATGCCATATTCGTGGGAACAGCAAATACACATTTGGCTGGACTGTCGTAAGGATCAAATGATTCATGGAAGACAAAGCTAGTAGAACATTTCAGTAAATTTGCAAAGAGATGCTGTCATTGTGGTCATCATCTAGAGTATAGAGATCAGAAGGCCTCCAGTTTTGTAAGTATGTAGCCGTTTATGAAGACATTCATCTTGGTTCTTCTGCCTTCATGTTCTCAGGGCTAAGTAAGCCCTGGAGTCTGTCTCCAGCCTCAGAACACCAGCTTTACCTTGAAAGTTGCAGCCCTCTGACAGAATTGGAAATTCACTCTTTCAAGATTTAGGACACTGGCAAAAGGTCTGAGTTATGTTAATTTCAGAGTCCTCTGACAGGCTTATCTTCTGATTTTTTTTTTTCTTTTAATAGAGATTGGAGCTTACTTAGAGTCAAAGAAAGCTGTGGGGAGGTATCTTTGTTTAACATATGTCTGTCATTTAACACCACTTGTAGCCCACAGGGAGACAGGAGAGGCCGCCTGAGAGCTAAATTTAAGCTGTAAGGGTCTGAGCAGCACTTGCAAGAGAAGGTAGATAACAGCTTCCTGTCTGGGAGAGATTACTGAAAAAGAAACTTGCATTGGACATTCTTTTTTCTTTTGGTGAGAATGACCCCCTCCCCACCTCCCGCCCTCCATTACAGCATATAGTCTGGGGAGGAGTTATTTGTAGTTAAGATGTTTTAAGTCTTTGTAAGCCTTTTCTTCAAAAAGAATATTTATTCTGTTCAAAAACCAAGGAAGGTTTAGCCTTTGCTTTTTTTTTTTCTTTTCTTTAAATGGAAAAGGTTTCTCTGGTAAAATATTTTAGTCCAAACTTTTATGATTGGGTTTTGAGACTCTTAGCCCAATCAACGGATTAAACCCTGACAGGATTGATGGAGTAGTAACTGAAGTGGTAGGGTATGGCTTGAGGTGGGAATTGTGGACATGGCTTTGGGGTATATATTTGTATCTGGCCAGTGAAGCTCTCTCTGCTTCCTGCTGGTCATGTGAGCTATTTCCCTTTGCCACGCTCTCCTGGCCTGATGTTCAGCCTTACCTTGATCCCTGAGGAATGGATCTGGCCTTCTATGGAAGGTTTCTCTGAAACATGAGCCCTCAAATAAACCTTTCCTCCTCTACAATTGTTCTGATCAGATCCTTTTAGTCACAGCAGTGAAAAAGCTGACTGGAACACTGAAGCAGCTTGGATTCAATGAATAAAGATCAGCTCATGTATATGAGCTTCCAGGGCGAGAATCCCAAGTATGTCTATTGAATTTGCCTCAGAGAAAATGCAGGCAAGTGCTGCTTGCCTAAGCTGCTTCCTGTATCTGTTTATTTACCTAAAAATAATGTCTCTAAACATCTATTGGTTACAATCCAAAGTAGAAAAACATGTACCATTATCTTCATTTTATGGATGATACTTGGAATGTGGGGAAAATTATTTGTCCACATCATGGTGGAAACTGATGGCACCCATGGGATAGAGATCCAGCATTTTGATTCAGGCCCAGACTCTCATAACACCTTAAGCTATTTGCTAGGTGGCAAGATGGGCAGAGTGCAGAATGTATAGAATGGACATTTCTCAGCATAAATTTCAGCTCATGCTTCTTTTTCTGTGTCTGCTCCTCCTGATTTACCAATTAATGGATCATCCATTTTTTTCCCCCTCTCTTTGACAGAAACTTTGTCCTGGGACTTCTAAAATGTTATTGCTGATTACTCCATATTGCTGCCAAGTTTGAACAATATGCAAGCAGTAACAGCTCTCTGTGCTTTAGGGTAGCATCATGACATAAAATTATGTCATAACAATAAAATTAGAATAGGTGATGAATTTCATCCTTTCCTCTGACACCCAATTCTTTTCAGCTTCTACACAGGCCACACAATCTCAGGCACTTTCTGAGTATATCCCTGTCATTCTTTGCCAATACCTGTGTTACCTGCTTATGAGAGTGGACTTGTATATTGTATTTAGAATTCTGTTCAGAAATATTTAATCAAAATGCTCTTTGGGGGTACCTGTATTTTTACTAGTCCACTGCTACATTGCTCTTTGTTATATATATGTATTCAGGAGTGATTTTTGTTCCAGTCCACCAAAGACACTCATATGTTTGGTTCCTGGCAAATGAACCACATATGGGTTTATTCTAAAAATGAACTTTAATAAATCATCCTCTGCTATGTGCAACTGAATTTCCACAAACTCTTCTTCCTCAGAATTTTTTTCTAACCCACTAAAGGATGAGGTGAAGAAAAGGCTTTATCCTTCTCAGTATGTATTACTTTTCATTCCTTTAGCAACTAAAGGTTTTTTGTTGTTGTTGTTGTTAATGCAAATGTGCTGTTCTCACCTTAGCCTGCTGAGGAGGAGTATGACTTGTGAAAACTGTATCAGATATTCATGCTGATGTGATGGACTTGGTGTATATTTTTCTTTTAAATTAATCAATTTAAGATGCCAGTCCGGATATTTACAAGTCATGTCTCATGTATAAATATTTATATTTTTGTATTAGAAGTCCCTGGATTTATAACATGCTCTAATCCTAAGTGGTCAACATCATCAATTACTTTTTTGTCTGTGGCAATATCACTACTACAGAGTACATTTTTAACCTGCTCTAAAGTTGACTTGGGAATAGTGGAAAAAGTGAGTACTGTATAAATCTTCCTTTAGAACATTATTAGGAGCTGAAGATAACTAGATAATACCAACACAATGGAATTATGATAATACTGATAGTGATCATAAAATAGATACACCTTCAGGTCAACTAGTGTGTGTGCATTTTGAGTGGGCCATGTTAGGAAAGTTACATGACAAAATTTCTTTGAACATCTTAAAAATTATTAGAGAATAACAATACTAGAGAATAATCTAGTTTTAGAATACAGATTTTCCTTCACAAAGCTTTCACAATCACTGGGTTTTTAAGATGTCTTGATTTAGGGTGGGGAGAATGTATTTTATATAAAAAAACTAAGACATAGTGATATTAAATAGATCACACATAACATAAGATAGAAAGCAGAGGTACAGAATCTAGATCACACTATCTTATTTTTTCCTGTTGTATCTTGTGACAACAATTCAGGGGGCAGAAAAGGATACAGACAGAAGTAATATGATGTAGGCATAAAGAGGCAGAGCTGTAATGGTGACCAGCACTTGTGCCCAACACCCTACCCCTGCTCTAGGGAACTCTGGACATCCCAGATCCAGGTTAACATCTGGTGTCTCATGGCACCTTCACAACCCAGCTCTGCTCAGACTCTCCAAGTGGTTCAATGTTCTGGACATCACCCATGGATATAGTCATTCAATAAGTGATTGTGGTGCTGGTGGAGTTCAGTGTTGCAAGTGACCTGTAGCTATCTTTAAAAGGGTTGTGATGTTTTCTTTTCTTTACCTTGTAGTATGTTTCATAACTTTTCATCTCAAACTCCACAAATATCTTTTACCCTACTTCTACTCTGTAAATTTCCAGCCTGAAAGGTTATTTCACAGCGTCTGATATTTGGAAATCTGAACACCTCCATGGAGTTGCTAAAAACTCTTGCTAAAACAGGAAAGAGATAGGGAAGAATTGGAGTCTTTATATTTGCTTTAAAACAATAATCAGGAGAGACTATGAATAATATCAGAATCACATGTCAGAGAATGCCTGCATTTGGGTATGTGGCTACAAATCTTGCTGACTGTTATAAACCTCAAACACACAGGAATAAAGAAGAGTTTTTTTTTTTTTTTTCCTGGAAGATAACACAGTCTGTGAATTGAGTTTGATAAACCTCATTAGTTGTATTGCTTTAAGTGGAAAAGGACTAGTAATTGAAGTTTTAAATATCTTAGAAATGACTCCTTCTTGTTTTATGCCATGAGGATAATACAAGGTTGAACAACATTTCATATATTAAAGAGCCACCTTAATTTTCCAACGTATCTAATGGCTCTAGTTTTCTTAGAGGAGGAGACTGAAGGATAAATATTTAGATGTTAGTGTCCATTTCAAAGGTTGTTCAAAAATGGTATGGACAGGTTAGTCTCAACCTCTATTCTCTATGGACTTAAATTGATTCTTTCTCCATTAGGAGCTTAAATCTTTTGCATTTCTAATTTCTGTCTTCCAAGTAAATCTTTCTTCTGGTTAGTAATGGCTAGTCCGCATTGAGAAAAATGCATGTATTTTCTGACTGATGACCCATTTTATTGTGCTTTTTTCCAGGGCCATATGTACTCTGATTTGACATGAAATATATTTCCATTACATTTCTTTCCCTTCCAGTATATTTTTTTGGGTCCTGCTACTGAATGTAATTGGTGAAGTTTTATCTTTTACAATATAGTGGCAGACCCTAAAATCATAGCCTGATTTTTCAGTTAGTGGCTAGACCAGGCCAGACCAAATGATCTCATTTTCCCCTCTTGTTATCCTCCCCCACTGGACTGGGCTTTGAAGAACAACTCAGTTGCATTTGAGGCTAAAAATATAGCTGAGTGGCTTAACCTTTCAATCCTTCAGAGTCTCTTGGGGCAAATTGGACTAACAGCTTCTTTTTCACTTTTCCAGCCACCAGTCACTCTGCTAAGCAGACTGCCATGTTGTGTTTGGAAAGGTAGCCTTCACACTTCTTAACCAAAAGCTACTTCTGGGGCCAAGCTGCAATCATCGTGAACCTCAATCAAACAATTTCTGTGCATCCTGTGTGTCTTGAGCATGTCAAGAACTTGTGATTAGAAACATCAGTAGAGTGGGATGTGTGTCCACTCAGGTTCCTGAATGCCTTTGAGCCTCTCTGATTATGCTTGGGACATCCTTGAGACATGGAAGGAAAACAGCAGCATATCAAGTGCTATAGGATAATTCCAGATGTGAGCCAATATCTGTATCCAAGGAAAGTTCCTTTGAATTACCATTTTTTAATACATTTAGTGAAAGTAGCCTTTTACTTTAAAACAACCAGGCGTAGACATTAAAGAAATGAAAAAAAAAATGACACAAATAAAAACAGACAAAAATATTTTTTAAATGATAAACCATTAATTTCTGTTTTAGTTCTATATAGGGTCTCAAATATAACAATGTTTGAGCAGAGTTAGATTTGTCTTTTCATTGCATTCTAGATTTTCAGTTTTTCTTCCAGAGAAACTTATTTGTTCATTAAACCTGCTGCCTTTATTCTTAGAATTTTCCTAGAAATTCCATGCAACAATCCACTGGAATCTATACTCTCCTACTTTGCATAATACCTTGATCCACTACAGAAAGATGTTTGTCAACCACCACCTGTCTTAGCCTATTAAGACTTCTATAAAAAAAAAAAAAACCTTGAACAACCTCTAAACAATAATCATTTTATTTCTCACAGCTGTAGAGACTGGGAAGTGAAAGGGTAAAGTGCTCACAGATTCTCATCTGGCACTGCCTTCTCACACCACATGGCAGGAGAGCTAGGGGACCTCTATTTCATGATGACCTCATCACCTTCCCAAAGCCCATTCCCTAAAACCATCACCTTGGGTGTTAGTATTTCAATATATAAATTTCTAAGGGACATCTGCCTCCATACCTGTCTCTCTGTTCCATGTTTAATTCTCACTGCACACAGAGAGTCTTTGATCTCTCTTCTTTCTATTCCAACTCACTGAAGTAAGTTGCTCCTTGAGAGCATAAGCCATTTAAAAATCCCATAACAATTTCTATTGATTTATAAGAAGCAAGTGTTGGTGGTATCACCAAATGCAATCAGTTTTCTTATTATGAAGACAAAACTATTATAACTGGACCCATTTCAAAAATTTTCAGTGAATTTTTGGGATCACATTTGAGGCCAGTGACAGAGATATTAAGCTTGAACTTGCAGGGAAAAGATCAGCTTTTCCTCTTATTCCTGAGAAAGACCTTATCCAAAAGGAGTTCTCCCTTTCCTCCCTCTTTCACAATTCATATGTAACCACCTTGCCCACAGCTCTACAGGTCTAAATTTACTTCCTCCCTGAGCAGGAAGTGGACAGTTTCTCTGGTAAGTTAGTTAACAAGTCAGTCTGGCCTCAGAGTGGGCTCTCTTGAGTTCTAATCAAAAATTATATTTTACTATCATGGGCATCTTTTTCAAGGATTCTTTTGTCCTAGTTTCTAACTTTCAACTCAACAAAATCATGAGAGAGAGAGAGAGAGGAGACAGAGAGACAGAGGAAGAGGCAGAGACAGAGACATAGAGAGAGACAGACAGAATAGAACCAGTAGCTACTTTTGAATGTGTTAGTGCCTCTTTGTCCTTTTCCAGATTGGAGCCCTGTGAGCTTCTGCAAGAAAAGGAATTTCACAGCACTAGAGGTTAATGGCAGTGAGGGGTAAAGGACATAGCTAGATGATTTGCCTGATGAATCAACAAAAAGGCATGTGTTTACTTGGCCAATGCCAGAGAAAACATGGCCTTTGATATATTCTGTTATTCTCTGAAGTACTTAATAAAATAGGCATGTGTGGTGGCAAAGAACAGGGCCTCTGAAGTCAGGCAGATCTGGTTTAAAATCTCCATGGAGACATTTACTAGTTGTATGGCCTCAACTTTCTGAATCACTCTATGTCCTGGTTGTAAAATGGGAAGATAATTACAATGGGGCTGAAAGGTTTCTATGTGATGATGTTGGTGAAGTACTTAGCATCCAGAGAGCACACAGTAGTTCATTGTTACTCTGATCCTACCTGAAACTGGCCATGACACTTGCTCAAATGCTCATATCTGTTTGTCCCTGTGTGCAACTCCGCAGTGGCAGCTGAAGTGTGACCTTAAGACCTTGGTACAGTCTTTATTAAGCAGATTGCTAAGAATTGGGAGTGTGACCAACATCTAAATTCTAAGTTAGAATGAAATGACCAGCTCACTGCATTCTTCTCCTTTATGGTATATTTGGAGAGCAAGCCCAACCTGTAGACTTAGGATCCACCTGCTGAATATCACTACATCTCTACACCATGAATTTAAATCTGGGCATCTCTAGTCCCTTGGATAATAAAATTAGTGTCCATATTTTTGGATTAATCTTGCCATTAATGAGATAGAAAGAATGACTTTGAGAGGTTTCCTACTATCTCTCATTTACACAGTAACTAAAATGAGAGATCTAGAGGTTAGTTGGAAGTATACCTCTGCCTTTCAGCAGAACTAACTGGACCCAGAACATTTCAGAAAATTAATAAATGTTCTCTTCTTCTTCAATACTGAGTATTTACTGGTGAACTCAATCATAACATTACCAAGAGAGAAGACATAGCATTTAAGATCTCTACTAATTTTACATTTCTGATATGTGATCTAGTTTTAATTTTCCAATTCGAAGTTTTCACTTAACTTGTAAATCCTCAGCAGATCTTCCAAAAGCAATTTTGGTTTGCTGAATACGACATATACTGTGAACACTTCCCTCTGCTTTTATTCATCATGTGAAATGTCTTTTGTCAAAGCTTTTTAAAGGATTTCAGGTATTTTAACACTTTATGGTAGCTTACACTTTTACTAATTACATCCTTTAAAACTCTAGAAGAGTTTTAAACGCAAATGAAAGTAGAATGTATAGCATAACTTCTATGTTCCCCAAGTGCTAATCACCCAGGGTAACAATCATAAACTAATGGTTATGCTTCTCTTATCTCTATAGACTCCCACTTTTCCTCTATTGTCAGATTATGTTGAAATGAACAGCATGTCATTCTATTGAAAAATTATTTCAGCCTGTCTTTTTAAAAGTTAATGTCTTTCTTATTTTAATATATCAATAATTCCATGATCACATCTAAAAAATAAGCAATATTTTCTTAGCATCATTATCAGTAGATCAGGGTTCAAATTCCCTCAAATTAATCATACCTTTGACTTCAAAAAACTGCAGCTTCTCTTCCCAAGTGTGATTTCCAGACAGCATCATCAGTATGTGTAGTTACCCACTGATGGTCACTTTGTTCCTAGCAAGAATCTTTGGTAGGCAATTGATCCTTTTTATTTGTAACTCAGGATATTCCTTGCCCTCAAGGAATTATGATATGCAATTATTATATGCCAAGACCCAGGAGAACTGCTAACTATAAGCATAAAAGAGGGGGCAGGCCTTGAAAATACACAAACACCCATGGGTGGTGTGATTAATAGATAGTGGCTTAGTGGGGAAATCTGAAAGTGCATACTCCTTTCTTTTAGAAAGCTGGGCCATGCAAGAGCATGGGCAAGGGCCCTAATTATAGACTGGGGAGACTGTAAAACTTAAGTTGCCTCCACACAGATTCCCTACCCACTCACGTTATATAATGTGGTGGTGTAGGGTGGAGAAGAGAGGCTGGGATTGGATTATCTCATTCCAGAATATTCTTTCTGGTCAATCTCAGGAGAAAGTCAACAAATGGAAACCATCCCAGTATGGGAGGGGGAGGGACATACTATCTCACTAATACTCTGCTCATAGGACTTCCTCTCTGGATGAGGCTATGCCCTGGGAACAATTCTATAGATTGTCAAACCCCACTGAAGTCCTTGCTCAAACTGTCTACTAGGCATGTACCTGCAGGGTAGTACCAGAATCAGGGAGCTGGTGGTGGGCCTAGAGATTGTGCTATGCAATGTACCTCATCAGTAGGGCCTTTCTGGGGGAGAGCAGAGACTCCTGTAGCCTCTGGTTGCAAATGCAGAGTTGAGGCATATGGACAGTCATTGACTCCACCATTGGTGTCCCTCTAGGCTATGGGGAGAAGATTGTTTAAGCAGATTGACAACTGGTATTGCCTGGGCAGGGACAGAGTAAACTGTTTTGTAGTACTGTGGGTGGTGTTTTCCTTGTTCCCACTATAACTGGGTTAATGTGGCTATAGTACACATCACCAAATGGAAGAAGGACCTTCACCTACTCTTGGTCTCATTTCTCAGTGTTCTCCATGTGTTCTCCTGAAAGCCAGCCACATGCAACATCTACCACTTTCTCAGAAGCCTGGTGCTTTCTTGACTGTGGTCTTTCTACTTCTTCCTCCTATGTTTGGAACTTCTTTTTTCCCCCTGTCTAATTTCATACTCTGTCCTCAGGTCTCAATTCAATGGTTCCTGGCTTTGGTAAGCCCAGCCTCACCTCCAATAAGTGAATGGATGCTGCCATCTGCTTCTGTGATATCTGTTTTATTTCCCTGTCATGCTCCACTTGTGCTATTGTTTGTTTGTTTATTGATCTTTCCTATTTGTCTGTGGAAGCCTTGAATGGAATGGAAGCCTTGTTCACTATTGTATTCTCATTACTTGCTACAGTACTGGACATAAGTAAGTTCTTACTACATATGTACTGAATAAACTAATGATTTCAGTTTATCTTCAGATATCCAAAGCAAAAAAGTTGAAGCCAAAATTTTGAGCTATTTTAAAACATCAAGAAGGAATGGAAACTTAATTGCATTACTCAAAAATTTATTACTGAAGAAAAGGGAGTAAGGGTTAGAAAAAGAGGGACAGTGGGACATTCCTGGAACCCTGCTACCTGTGCTATAGACATACCACATGCTGGGTCAGGAGGGGTGGCTCCAACAGAGAAGCTTGTCACTGATGCTTGGTGGGGGTAGTGTCAGGTTCCTCAAGGATAAGGGAAGTCATGTCATCTGGCATCTTAGAACCTAGGACTTAAGAGACTCCAATGACAGCCACCTGTTGGATACTGTTGTCACATGTAGACCCCAACTTTAGGAAGAGGCCATTCTAAGAGCTGCTATTCTAGTCTCCCATTTAAATCAGGATTCTCACCGGCATTATTTTAAACAAATTATCACATAGCCTCTTCTGTAAGAACTGAGTCATAATAAAGGTCATTACATTGTAAGCAGTTCTAATGCAATAACTTTTTTTTTTTTTGTATTTTGATCTGACATTTGATTTTCTAAAACTTCCATTTATGGGACCTAGTTCTGGAGGAACATACTACTTCCACAATGTACAAACCTTGTAATGACTTTAAAGAAAGTCCCAATTTAAGAAGTCTCAATCCTTCAGGAAACCTAGCTGACATCATTAATGGTTTGAAAGAAATGTCACCCAAATCTTAGC
Source organism: Spermophilus citellus (assembly GCF_964194105.1). Lineage (NCBI taxonomy): Eukaryota > Metazoa > Chordata > Mammalia > Rodentia > Sciuridae > Spermophilus > Spermophilus citellus. The sequence continues at coordinate 74,256,933 of NC_138194.1, forward strand.
TATTCTGCTAAAACCTTGAATTTTGGATTATCTGCTCTGTTAATTTATTAACTTGGGTTAATAAAATTATGATAATGGATTTACATTGTGCTATATGCTGAATGCTTCATTTTCAAATTATTGTCAGTTGAACTTGTGCAGTAACTTACTCACAGGTTATAAACAACTCAGTAGCTTTGTTTAGTTTCTAAATCATTTCCCTATTTTTAGATCATTACTATATTTAAGAAGAATAGATAACCTTTGATTTCTTATGCATGTGGCAGCCTGAGGTGTCAGAATTAAGGGATATGGCAAATCTTGTTCATGGAATAAAAGATTGACTGGTTGTATGTGCAACATCTAATTTGATGGAATTTAAAAATATTTTTTCCTGGTAACAGAGTTCATCTAACAACTTTAGCCTAAGTTAATTATGTTTGAGATCTCTGCCCTTCTTATTCAGTAGCTCTATGACGCCATCCCACCTTGTCCACTGGCCAGTGCTCTGTAACTCGAAGCCAGACACAGTTGATCATGTTGGTGCGTGATCTCCCAAGAAGTCATGCCATGCCCTTACAAGTGAAGGCACAGTGCCTAGTTTTATTTAATGCCATTCCAAGTCCTCTTACCAGTAAATACTGGTTGACTCATGGAAAGGGAGCTGGTATTAAAAGTAGAGAATACATAATAGAATTTACCTAACGAGGGCCTGATGTCTGAATCACCTAGAAATGGATATTTGTATCCCTGGCCCTATTTGCTGCACGTACTGGAAATACAGAGGCCTAAAGGATTGACACGTGTTCTTCCAATGTATACTTCTCACCAAAACAATTCCATATCCTGAAAAGTCAAAGTAATCTTTACACGATATCTTCTTCTCTTCTTCTTCAGGAGATCATCGGACTAGAACCATGGGTAATGTTCTCCTCCAGAGGACATTTGGCAACATATGAAGACATTGCTGGTTGTCATGGCTGCGATGTTGCTACTGGCATTCAGTGGATAGGGACAAGGGACACTGCTACAAATACTGCAGTACATAAGAAAGCCCCTCTCCTCCCCCAAAGAATTATCTGGCCCAAAATATCTAGTAGTGCTGAGGTAGAGAATACTTGATGGAAGAATTTATTTCTAATTGATTTAAATGTTCTCTCTATTCACTTGAAATTATTTACATTTTTGGTAATTTTATTGTGTCTGACAATTTCTGAGGTTGGGAAAGCACTGCTACTCATCAGAAGCCCCTAAGCAGCCACATCCAAGATAGACCCACATCACTAGTGTAACAAAGTGTCCTAGGTAAGGCTTTCTCCTTGCATTTTTGTACCCTTGATGAGAGGAGACTGAAAAGGAATCAGTATTCATTTTCTATTGTTCCAATAACAAATGCCACAAATTTAGTGGCCAAAAACCTCACACATTTTTTTTCACTTTATAATTCTGTGGCTGAGAAGACTGACCTGGATCTCCCTGGGCTACCCCAAGGTGTTATCAGAGCCTCATTCCTTCTGGAGGCTACAGAAGCTATCTGTTTCCTTACCCTTTCCTACTTTTGTAGGTGGCCTGCATTCCTTGGAGTGGGCTCTCTTTCTCTACTTTGAAGAACATTACTGAATGTTGCACCTCTGTCCATTCTATAGTCCCATCTTCTTCTGGCCATAGCCCCCCAAAGTTACATATTTTCAAAGATCCCTGTGATTTTACTGGGCCTACTCTTATAATCCTAGCTACACTCTCCATTTCATGATCTTTCCATGTAATCACATGGAAAGCACCTTTTGCCATGTCAGGGGGTATACATTTTCATAGGCTTCAGGGATTAAGATCTAGACACCTTTGGGAGCCATTATTCTGCCTATCAAAGAGGAACATTTTTAGTACCACCCGGATTCACAAACAGGAACAAACTAAAGAATAGGGACTTTGGGAAATGCATTGGTATCAGTCATCCTAGAATTTTCTTGGGAGCAGTTCAACCAAGGCCTTGTGAGATAGGAGTAGATTCGCCTTAGAAGGAAATGGGTATTTCAAGTGTCCATTGATGACTGGGGGTGTATCTTGCCTAATGGATGCAAGGGGCTGGATTTGAGCCCCAGCCTGAAAAAGAAGAAAGTCAATCATTTGGGAAGAATTAATTTTTAAGTGGGTCTTAGAGCAGAGTTAGGAAAGTACTGCCTTCTCTTTCTAAGGCCAGAGCTCCCTTTGACCTAGATTCACAAGTGTGAAGTTACCCAGAGCTCACACAGTGGTTGGGAATAGGACAAACTCCTGGACTTGAGCAAGTGGCCTAGGAGAGAGGACATGATGGGAACCTGCTTTGTAAAGGACCAAAGAGGAAGCAGAAATTGTGCAGTATCTGTGGGCTACTTTTAGAAAACTTTTACTTTCTTTCAAAAGGTAGCTTGATTTGGCAATGCTATGAGAAATGGAGGGAAACAGCTTCTGCTGTACTTGGGTATGGCAAAGTTAGAACAGAAACATGCAGCCTTCAGATTCTAGAATCAGCTGGCTGGTGAAGGAGGATTCGGGGATTGTGATGGTTAACTTTGTCTCAGTTTGACTGGGTCTTAACTCTATACCAGAGAGCTGGCAAAGCATGACTTTTGAGTGTGTGAGGGAGGATATTCATTCTTTGAGGAGACTGGCATTTGAATCAGCAGATTGAATAAAGCAGATCCAGCTTACCAGTATGGGGAGGTATCCTGGGACCCATGAAGGGCCTGACTGGAACAAGAAGGTGAGGGAAGAATGAATTTGAGTGTCTGACTTCTTAAGCTAGAACGTCATCTTCCCTCTTCAATACTGGAGGTCCTGCTTCCCAGGCTTTGGGTCTTGGACTGCGTCACATTGCCAGAGTTCTTGGTTATTCAGATTGCAGAAAGCCTGTGGGAGACTTCACCTCCATAATCGTGGGGGCCCACAGTAATTCCTATAGTAAATCTACACACACACACACACACACACACACACATCCTATTTATTCACTCTGCTTTAGGAAATCTTGAATAATACAGAGGACACAAAATACTGAGATGTTCAGAAAATGTTAGAGAAAGAAAACCTGGCAAAATATTATGTGTTAGAAGGTTTAAATCTTCCAACTGTGGTAAAAGGTTCTGTTTGGGATATTTGTGTTATGTACCAAAATTTGCTGTATGGTGATTGGCAAAAAGATAATATTCAATAGCATTTTGGTAATAACTATAGCATTTTTGATTCATATAAAACTCCTAAATTACATGACTTTACAATGTTCTGCTTTAGAGATTGCACTAAGGTTTTCTTTTGAGGGTATTCACTGGGGTGAGCCTTGGGAAAGAATCTTCGTTCACTTGTGAGGAGGCTGGGTTTATGTTTCCATTTTTTTTTTTTTTGCACAATATACCTGAAGGAGCTCATCCACTCTTGGATTTATCCTCCATCATACACTGCAGATTATCGGTGTGATACTTCAGCCTGTACTTTTCAGTGGGAAACCAGAGCCCCTAACCTCAAGCAACTCATACTGTAGTTTATTTCCTGTTTAGCACCCACAGTTCCCAGCACCAGGGCTGGGAAAAAAAATCACTAAATGACTTTTTGCCAAATAACTACATCAAGGCAACTACTATCATTAACCAGCTGACTGAACTTGATGAATTCACTAAATTGAGCCTCAGTTTCCTCACCCAAGATGAAGGGTTAGAAAATCTTAATTCTTAGGTAATTTCTGGCTCTAATAGTCCATATTCTTTTCTATATATGAAGTGTCATTTCACGCTGATGGTTATATCCACTTTCTCTCTTTTTTCTTTTCATTTGTCAAGGTAAAAAAATGCACTTACTTGTCTTCTAGTATAGTGTGGTGAGACAGGTGGCTGGGTTAAAGGTAGGATGCCTCTTGAACCTTGTACATTTAGTTCCTTTTGTTCTAATTAGTTCATGCAATGTCTATGCCAGATAAAGTGTGTCTTGTCATAGAAAATTCACAGGAAGCATTTGGGTGAAAGGGTTTGTGCGAAATGAGACTGAAATGGGGCTCTGATCTTTCACCCTTCCCTTCTACTTGTCTCCTTAGGCTTTTTGTTCAGATATAGATCTAATCCCAGAGAGTCTATTCCCCTGGACCGAACCCCTTTAGCTCTGCAGCTAAATAGCTCTCCCACCTTTCTCTAAAAGGAAACACCAAGGTTGTCTGCTGAAAGCTTTTTAATTGCATTCTCCTCTCGGGACAGTGGCAGCTGCCTCTCCTCTAGTGCACATGTAGCTTTCTTTTGAGCTTCAGCATGTGGGTGATGACAGAAATATACCGATTTACAAATGCCAAAACCCAGGGCCACCACAGGGTTGCAGAATTCACCGCCAAGTGTTTGACACTGTGTCAGGAAAAGGCAACAGCTGAGAAAAGCTCTGTGAGAAATATTTCCTCACATAGGTGGGAAAGTCTGTCCAGATCATCAATCCACTGTTTATTTATTCTCCCAAATGTCTTTCTCACATATATTGTGAAAATAGGAAATCTGAGCATCTCAATTACTGATTGTTTGGAAAATGATAGCATTGATAGATGATGTTCGAGTAATTCTTTACCGTGAATTAAAGAACTCTAGATCTTCATCCTCAGCTTTGAGCATGTCCAGAGAGAGTGACTCTTTCATTTAGACAAACCATGACAATAGTATTCAAATGTTTTCACCTTAGCTCTGCCTCCTTGAAGTTCTAAGAGAACATTTTCTTTCATTTGAGTTGGTGTCCAGCCTTCTGTAGGTATTTGCAGGAAGTAGGTTACATGTACTGCTGATGAACAGAAAGCCTTTGATTTTAAACTTAATAATGAACTAAATAAAGGTGGGAAGACAGAGCCATTTGCCCAGGATGTGGTTATTCAGAGGCAGTGGGCCTAGAAATTTGTGGAGAGAATGTGTGTGTCAAGGTATCATGGGAAAAAAGTCCTCTGCACAGAAAGGTGCTGTGGTCAAACCCATATACTTGTCAGAGTGACCCCAAATAGATCTGAAATTCTTGGTGTGACCCCATTGAACCCAAAGACTCACTTATTTCCCTTTAATTAGTAGTTAAGAAACACAATCCAAATTCCAAAAGGAATCTAGAAAAAACCAAATATTTTATTTCTGCTAAGTTAAGAACATTAATAGAAGACGTCAAAACAGTATATAGTAATATTTGTTAAAATTTTTGTTATTCTTCTCTTCAATTACCTAGTTTCTCCAGTCTCCCAACAGTTTCAGTTCCCACTCTTGATTGCTCTATGTACTTGGCAATGATCATCTTCCTCTAGGCCCAAAGGAGTGAGCTGCATTTTTGTCAGAGGATAGATTCCATGTTGAGCTCTCAATTAGACATCTAAAAAGAAAGAACAGTGGTAAATATTACATTTCTTCAGTTTCAGGGCTCCACTGCACCCATTGCTCCTCTGACTCTTACCACAGAAATCTATGTAATTGACAATTTAGAAGTTCATTTGCTTACGTCATGCCAATGAATGTGTTAGGCCAGTGGTTCTCAAATTTGGTCAGGATATGGAGTCCCAGGGTGGGTTTTATGGTACATATGAAAATGCCATATAAACAGACTGGTTAATTCTATTACACGACCTAAGAACATACTTTTATATTTATAACATGAAATCACAACTTTAAGCATACCTGACAATGAACTAAAGTCACCAAACCAACATAGTTAGCTTCTTCTTAGATTTTTCTATTTAATATTTATTACATAGCATTCCCTTGTTTTTTCAGCCTCCAGTACTTGACACCAATGGTGTGGAGTGGATGCCAAAAATGTGATACAGACATATGAGAGACAAACTTGAAATGGATACTTTGTCTTTAAACTTTCATTTTCTTAAAAATCAGGAAAAACTAACAGTATTTTACTTTACTGATACTATCAATATCTTTTGTCCAGCTTGAAGCATATCTGAATTGCATGGGAGAATATTTCAGATAATCTCAGTTAGTTTTTGTGGAAAGCTGAAAAGGAAGCTTCTTTCAATAAAGATGGGAAAAGGAAATTTCTGTTCCTCTAAACTTATTTATTTTTTCCTTTTTTTCTAGTCTACTTTTCTACAGTTTTGGCCCAATTTTCTTTATTTTATTTTTGAATCCTTTTCATTAAGTATATCCTTTTCTGTCTGCATTTTGCAGATACACACTGCAGCTTTCCTTGTCTATATTAACCCTTTTCTTTTTTTTAATTCTCAAGATTTCTTCTAGATTTTATTATTTCTCAACATTAAATTTCTTGCATAATTTTTGTCAGTATTGCCTCAAGCATTTACTGTTTTTTTTTTTATTGGTTATTCAAGACATTACAAAGATTGCAGAATCACATTGGTTACACATCCACATTTTTACATAATGCCATATTAGTAACTGTTGTATTCTGCTACCTTTCCTATCCTCTACTATCCCCCCTCCCCTCCCCTCCCATCTTCTCTCTCTACCCCATCTACTGTAATTCGTTTCTCTCCTTATTTTTTCCCATTCCCCTCACAACCTCTTATATGTAATTTTGTATAGCAATGAGGGTCTCCTTCCATTTCCATGCAATTTCCCTTTTCTCTCCCTTTCCCTCCCACCTCATGACTCTGTTTAATGTTAATCTTTTCCTCCTGCTCTTCCTCCCTGCTCTTATATTAACCCCTTTCTTGAAATTTCTCTCTCTCCGTCCATGACATTACCTTTGATAGATTCTCATCTATGTCTCATGGTACATCTTGGTGGCCCTTTGTCCTTTGTCAATGTATCAGAAGTCAGCTAATTTCACACATTCTTCCCGGTCATCTCATCTATTTTGATGTTCTCTCCATAATGTCTCTGGTGATAATTGGTAAATTCCTGTCCAAGTTCTTAGAGCTTGTTCCCACTTTCTCTTATTGTCTTTCTCACATACATTGTGATTATTTTATTCATACAACAAATATTTCTCAAGTACTGACAACATGGCAAAAAATAGATCAGTTCCTCTGCCTCTATGGTTTCATATAGGTGGCAATCTTACTGATTGTCCTCCTTAGAAGGTGAAATCCTTGAAATCATCTTTGTTTTGTATGTGTCCAGATTCTCACACTCATCAGCATGTTGAGATGATGAAAAAAAAATCTTCACTAAATTAATCCACAAATAATAGACAATTCAGGGCAAAAGGAATCAGACCTTCAATCCACTGTTCCATTTAGATATCCGAGTCCCTCTACAATATCCCATTAATGGTCACTTAGCTTCTGTTGCCACTGGATGGTTGTTGCCACTGGTATTTACAGACTTGATGTGAAATGGCTTTCCTGGTTTTTTTCTTTCGTGATGAGAAAGAAAAAATAATAATATTAAACCAGGAAAAGCCTGGAGAAAATCCTTGAATATGTGAACAGAGATAGAATGAAACCATTATGCACGGAAAGAGTCATGTAAACAGGTTAGGAAAAGGGGCTGAACTATTCACCTCACATAGCTCCCATTCAAAACAGAGGGTCAATAGCTACAGCTGTTTCAGTTTTGCCAATTTTGCCCTCCGAATTAGCCACGTGCCTTCCATTTACTTTAATAGGAGCCATATGTGTGTAGTTGATGGCAGTACTTATCGCTAAGCAAGGAAAGTGCCGAGTTCCTGCCACCCACCCACATCTGTGGCTTTAATAAGCCACAAGCAAATGAAAAACAAACACTCTGCTGGCATATTAGGAGACCAGGGAGCTTTGACAAAAACAACTAGTAAAGAGAAGCTCGGTTTGGAGACTGTGCTGGTGGTCTGCTTTAACATCACAAAAGGCCAGCACCTAAATTCACTGTCCATGGTCACTCTGCATCCATCATTGGCATCTTTGATGAATGCAGGGAAGGTATTTTGAGATTCTTGGATCTGTGAATAAAGCACAGCACTCATGATAATGATCTATCTATTGAATAGACACTTGCTTTATTCCCTAAGAGCTGTCATCTATGATGCATTAGCTCTTCCCATAGTACCAGGTTTGAGTGGTAAGCAAAATCCTATTTTCATAAGGACAGTGGAGGATAGTCATTGAATCATTCTCATGATATATTAAAATCAGATGGTCAGCAATGGTGGATTCAATAATAAATTAAAGAACTTTTTAAAATGCAATAACCATTTGCAGAAATTAAAGAGGCTGGGGGAGTGTTAAGCTGGTAGGCATTGGTATGGACTTCCTCCTAAAAGAAGAAAGCTTCGGAACAATATATGGACATCCCTTTGCTCAACAGACTGAAGATTCTCTGAAGACATAATTCTCTCAAGAACTTAGTAGGTTTGTGACCTGTTTGCTTTGTTTTAATTTTAGTGCTGGCAAAGCTAATTACCCTACCAAATCAATGCCCCAGAATTTAAATTCTGGCCAATGGGTCCCAGACAGAGTTCTGCACATCTGACCAGTGGTTAGCTTAATATTCTCCAGTGCGGCCTCTATCTATCATAGTTCAACAGAGGATCTCATCTTTTCCTTGTCTCCATACATAGTCCAATGACTGACTCTTTTCCTTGGGGTGGTTATCTATCTCTGCTGTAGACAGGGACTTCACAGGTTAGAGGTGTAGAGGAAGTCAGAGGGAGAAGGAGTTGAAGCTTTCTCTCAGGTTCTTATCTTATCTCCTGCTTCACTTTTAGCCTGACTTCTAACTTTAGCCTGGGGCAGAAATTTTCCTATCTCTAACACTGCAAGTAAAAAAAGGTGAAACAGCCTATAAACCATCTTTAGTTACTTGTAAACAGAAAGGATCTTCCTTGGTAAAATGTTATGGTCTTCCCTCTGTTTCCAGATGGGCTAGCATGCACAGACATTCTTTGCAAATGAGGTCTCTTCATGCTGGACCTCAGTGCAGGCTGCAAGAGTAGCAGCCTTCTACTCTTGCATTTTGGAGTTTCTGAAAAGTTTCTTAATTTTCCAGCCTTGCTAGACACATTATCTATATTCCCAGGTACAAAAGGTGGCAGGTTAGTCACTTTGTAACAAACATTTCCAACCTCTTAGCTTGGTAAGAATAGAAATATCCTACTGCCACCTACCATCACTTAACCAATTTTGCATTTTATGGTCTCCACATATTTTCTTTCCAAGTACCAGTTTCTGTATTAGACATAGCTTTCAGTATCGAGGAATAGAAACCTAACTCAACTTGCTTCAAAATGTTCAGTGTCTTCTATATGTATAACACATATAGAAGGAACAGATGGATTCCATCAAAAGCTTAGTGGGTTTGGAATTAACCTTGTTGAGTGATGCTATCATGTCCAGGTACACTTTTTTCCTACCTATAAATATGTTCCTTTACTCTTGGTTTCATTTTCAGATTTCTTATAGTTGCTTTTGGCAAAGATGGTTAAGACCAATAAATTACCAATGATGGTATCCTCAGAAGAAAAACAATCCTTCTTATCTAATAGCATAAATAGTCTTGGAATTTTTCCAGTGTTCCTAATTGGCCTGACAATGTGTCCATCGTAAACAGATCACTGTGGGTTGCAGATGACTGACCAGGTCTCATGCTCAGCCCTGGAGGCATGTTTGATCAACTAAACTAGAAGCACTTTAAAGGGGTTAGAGGGGCTATCTTTTAGGAAAAGTGCTTTTAATACTAAAGTAAGAAATTATTATTTAGAATGAGAAATAGGAGATGTTGTTCTTAGGGTACAAAGTTTCAGTAAAAATTAATAAGTTCTAGAGATCTAATCATACAACATGATGATTATAGTTAATAATAATATATTGTATAGTTGGAAATTGTTGAGAATAGATTTTAAATGTTATCGGTACAAAAATGATAATAATTTGATGTCATGTTTATAGCCTGAATTCATCATTCATGTATGTATGTGTATATCCCCAAATAGCACAATAGAACATTGTATACAGTACATATATTCAAATTTTGTTTTTCAATTATACTTTAACAAAGCTGGAAAGAAAAGAAATAATGAATTATGGATCTGAGGAATAAAGGGTGTCAATGACTGATAAAGAGACAAAAAGTTATTTATAGAAAGAAGGAATGGGCTTGGAAAGGGGTTGTATTGATCTTGGAACATCCTAAGTAAGCTGATTTTTTTTTTTTTAGAGAGAGAGATAATTTAATATTTATTTTTTAGTTTTCGGCTGACACAACATCTTTATTTGTATGTGGTGCTGAGGATTGAACCCGGGCCTCATGCATGCCAGGTGAGCTCGCTACTGCTTGAGCCGCATCCCCAGCCCAATAAGCTGAACTTTTAAGAGACAGTATTTGTAAAAGAGAAGAATTATTAGAAGCATTTGCTATACTGTGACATGTAAATCTGAGGAAACAGAATTTTAAGATTATTTTACCATACAATTTTTTTTTTCTGTCACTTTTCAAGAAATATAAGACACTGCTTGTCAGGGCTTTTTGGAAATATATTTGTGCTACCTTGTTGGTGCAATACGATGCTGATTATGGCCAATGGGACTCCCACTTGGATTATTATTTGGATTTCATGAGATTCTCTCAAGTCATTGCCAAGTCTTTATGGGAAATGACTAGACTCAGGATAATGTTGAGTATAGAATCTGCTTCCAAGCAACAGACAATTGCTCCTCAAGACTCTTTCTTTTGTTTTCAATGTTTCTGACCAGAAAATATCTTTTCAAATATGTAAATCAGTGGATGTGTAACCGATGTGATTCTGCAATCTGTATACGGGGTAAAAATGGGAGTTCATAACCCACTTGAACCAAAGTGTGAAATATGATATATCAAGAACTATGTAATGTTATGAACAACCAACAATAAAAATTAAAAAAAAAAGATTTTGGATCATTTTCAGTATTAACTGCAGCATTAAATCTGAACTGTAGGAGTAAAAGATCAGAAGGTATTGAAAACATATATTTATTCAGAGAAAAAAAAAGAATTCATTATATATGAAAATAATATAAAGCAAAAATTCACCAAAAAAAGCACATTAGAATCACAAAGGTGCTTTTAAAAACACCAATATGCGTCCCCTTTTCTTAGTGTTTTTTTTTTTTTTTGGTGTGTGTGTGTGTGTGTGTGTGTGTTTGTATGTCAGGGAGTACTGGGGATTGAATTCAGGGTCACTTGACCACTGAGGCACATCCCTAGCCCTATTTGGTATTTGATTTAAAGACAGGGTCTCACTGAGTTGCTTAGCACCTTGCTTTTGCTGAGTCTGTCTGTAAACTCACAGTCCTCCTACCTCAACCGCTCGTGCTGCTGGGATTACAGGCCTGTGCCCAACCCTTAGGCTTGAGAACAGTATTTTTAGATGCTTTCCAGGTTATTCTGATGTGCTGCCAGAATTGAGGACCACGGCTGTAGAGATTGTTAGCAGCAAGCACTCAGATGAAGGCCATGGTCATTTAACAGCATTTGTTGAAAACACATGTGTTTTCTCCAACACCTGTCTATCATTTAATTAGTTTAATACATTATGAAAGAGCCTGACTGTAATGATTCTTTTGGGTAGTGAAGATGGTGTCAAGCAAGCTTTTTGGGGGGTTTGTATAAGGAACCAGGGGTAGACTACAGAACCCTGGAAAGAATTTCATGATCACATTTCTCTATTACATTTATCATCAGTGGTAGAACAGGCCCAGACCAGTATATAAATGTCTAAAATCTGCTGCAGCCAGTCTTAGTAACTTAGCAAGATTCTTTCTCAAAATAAAAAATTGAAAAAGACCGGGGATATGGCTCAGTGGCTAAGCACCTCTGGGTTCAATCCCTGGTACAAAAACAAAAAAAAAAAAAACCACAAAAAAACCAAAACCAAAACCAAACCAAGCCGAAACAAAACTGCTGCGAAGGTTTGTGAGTCCTACAGAGCAAATCAAATCAAGTAACCAGGCATGGCTCTTTTTACTTTTCTACATCCGAAGAAAGGAGGAACAAGGTCAGTTAGTTTAGAACTGCCTTACGTGATGACAATAATTTCTGTAGAGAAAGATGCTCAAATTTAGGAGAAACCGTTGAAGTCCTGTTGGGGTAGAGGGTCAGGTGGTTTGCTTTATCTCCAATTACTTTTACTCTGTACTTTGGCTACATTTCATCCCCTGCTTGCTTTCTGTCCTGGCTCTGCTGATTATAGTGCCCTTGGGTTTGGTGTCATTGGCAGACACTGCTTCTTCCTGAGGCTGCTTCCATGTCTGCACATCTTACATCTTGTAAATTAGATCCAGGGGAAAATGCTTCATGACCATTCAATGCATTTGGCAGTCATGTTGCTTTGGAACTATGGAAGGCTATGGAAGTCCTTTCTCCTATTTGTTAGGAGGGAGTTAGTACCTGATCCATACTTAAGGGAAGATAAATTAGAGTTAATGGGAGAAACGTCAAAGCAGGTGCAGTCATCTTCTACAACCAACCGCAAAGTCATACATATTTCTTTTTGTAAAAGCCTTGATCTTAGTGTGGACAATAACTCAAATACTTTGGTTATGGCAAAACCGGTAACTTAGGCCAATGGCCATAACAAATAAAATTTTTCTTTAACACTATGTCAGACAAGTGGTATTGTTTGAAGCCTAGAATTTTACCATTATGCTGTGGAGGTTGTTAATGGTGATCTGAAGATAAAATTGAATTATGTCTATTTGGAATCCATCACTAGGTTTGGAGCTGATAGTTTTTCCTTCTTTTCATCTGTGTGCCTAGAGATTACCTATGGGCTCCATTAGCTAGGAAGCCATAGCTAAACCATCTTGAGAGGCAAGACAAAGAATTAGACTACGGAAGAAAAAAATCATAGACTTTTCCTCTCTGTGTAGGATCCGATATAACATGTCCAAAATGAGGACCAGAATTTGCACTCTTACTTTACAATAGATTGACTGTTTTTTCTACCCAGGTTTGTCCTTTATTTTCTGTTATCTTTTCTCTTGTGATATTTTATTTCCTCCAGATTGTTTTTAAACCACTATTGGCTCTTGCATCAGGATCCCTCAATTTATAAAGGTTTCACTGAGAAATGTCATTTCCTTGGTTTTACCAAAGGTTCTTAGCAAAGGCCTATTTTATGTGCTTATTTTATCCACCAGCCTCCTGATAATCCTGCCTGTATATTCTGAATGACTAACCGAATATGGCAGAGTGGTGGTAGTATTTCACTTCTAAGACTATAAGTCACTATGGCTTCCTTCTTTATTTCTCTCTCTCTCTCTCTCTCTCTCTCTTTCTCTCTCTCTCTCATTTAATATGGTTCCAGGGGCCAGCCTCATTGCTGTGTGTAGTCCTAGGAAGATATATGTAGTGAGTAACTAAAGTCCATGGCCTGCAGATCTACAAGTGATCTTGGAAATGGATCTTGGAAGACTTCAGGTGACTGCTTCTGCAGCCCCTATCTCCATTGCAATTTCACAAAGACCTGGAATCCTCTCAGCTAAGACACTCTCCCATTCCAACCCTCACAAACCCTGTGAGATAGAAAATTTTTGTTATTTTAAGCTCCTAGATGATAAGTTGATTTGATTGACAACAGAAGATAACTTATGTAATCTTTTTTCTTCCCTTCCCTCTGCCAAGTGGGAAGTCAAGGCTGACCAAATGAATTAATGAACAAATGAACCGTCTTTGGCTCTCAAGTGGCCCACTGTTTCTCACAGCACGGATGGGCTTTTGTTGTGGGATTTTCTAGGTTTCTGCTGATAATATCCCACTTCTGTAGAACTGAAAATTACTGAAGACCATTATATAGACTTCATTTAATGTCAATGTGTCACATATAAACACACACATTATATATATGCATGTATAATACACAATGGTCTGCCAAACATGCCTTGCATGGGCTCAGACCCAGGAAAAAGATTTGGGGCTTTAGTAGGTGGAATAAGATACAAGACACATTTGGGATAGTAGACATAGTAGATATGCTTTATTTGGAGGAGGTAATATCCCTTAGTTAGCCCCTGCCTTCAGTTTCAGCCCCCAGTCCCCTTGAGACCTTCCATAGGCCTTTTTTAAATATGCTGGCCAATGAGGGCACATTGCCAACTGGTTATATAAGTGGGTGAATGCTCATAAGCAAATGTCTATGATTGCGAGTACATATGCTGAGTCAGGGTGTTCATGACCTTGAATACACACTAAAAACATAGCCCACCAGAAGCTGAGGTGAGGGACCCTAACTATAAGCCATCTTGGACCTTTCCAACAAAAGCCTTCTCTGCCACATCCAGATTGTATTCAGTCCTAGTATAACTCTATACATTTTTTTCCCCTGATAGGTTACAAAGTAAGCTCTTCTGCTGTTCATAGTATTTATTTTTGACGACCCAATGCTTACCTTTTCTAGTCAATTTACTTATATTTTACAATAGGCAGATTTTACTACCCAATAGCTGGGTTGTGATTTTTGTATTCTTAGAGGAAATACATTACTGATTGAAAGCAATTTTCATGCCAATCGACTCTGGGTTAGATGTATGTATTTTAGATCTTGACATCCTAAATTATGCCTGCTGTTCTTTCTGTAGAGATATGCTAACTACTCAGTAAAACCTAAGTTAAACCAGAAAAAAAAAAGTGTATTGCTCAGGATAACTATTTTTGGTGAGTAGCAACAGATTAAAAGGTGAGTGAATACATTCTAAGTGATTTTCCTAAATAATCCTCACCTGCTTTGATTCTTTCCCAAGTTTAATTCTATCCGTGTTGAGAAATGCTTTCTCCCTAGTTCCACCAGAGTACATCCTGGTCCCTTCTACCCCCTCATTTACCTGCTTCTGAGTTATTGTCTCTGTCACTCAGGAGAGTCTAACATCTGATCTTCCCTTGGCCATGTGGTAAGTCTAGAGGGAAGCACTTGCCTTTGGGTCCTGGAAACAGGGGTTGTGGACAGGGGAACTGAGGTCGGCAGGTGCAGCCTGTTATTTAAAGGGCTTAATAAATGCTGGGGTGCCCCATTCTCTCTTGGCATTCACCTTTGCAGGCAGAAAGTTGCTTATTACAAACACCTGTACTTTCTCTCTGAGTGTTTTCCTGGCCACAGGCTCATTATTGGCCTGTTATAAAAACCTGGAGGCTGGCGAAGTTTAGAGCTGATATCCTTAAAAGCAGCCTCCGCACAACAACAGCCTGGGAAAAAACTCCGACTACCTGGACATCAGGCCAAGATACCTCTCAAAGGTATGTTTTATGCTTTCTGCCAGCTTCCCCAGCTGGGCAGAGCTCAGGCTGCCTACAATAGAAAGGTAACTAACTGGCTTTAAAACCTTGTCTTTGGTGGTTTCCTTCCCATTCTCCCTTCCCAACTCTGCTTAAGATTAATTCCTAGCTAAGCTTCTTGCAGTCCAATCCTTGCCTTACGTTCTGCTTCTGGGAGAATCTTTAGGGTCTATTATTTTGGGGTCCTAAATAACGATGCCACATTTTCCATCAACTTTTGAGTGATAAATCTGACATTTCCAGCCCTATTGGTCTTATTTCTACTAATCTCTGTTCAGAATTTAGGTAAATAAATGATTTACCTTATTGGGGTTCCTTCTCAAATCCCCATAACATTGACTTTTCTACCTCTATTAATTTCCTTATAATAAGAAAAATGATTTTAAGCTTTATAAATAGTCAGACTCAACTCATTCTACTTCTGCCAAAAATAGAGAAAAAACAATATTTTGTTTAAAGTGCTGTAACCACAAGACAAATTTAATCTCCTTAGCCTAAACTTTGGAAAATTTGCTTTAGTTGACAGTTTGCAATGTTATTTTCCCCCCTTTGAATAGCCACAGTCACATTTGTCTATTCTATCTTTGTGCAATGTTTGTATTTGGAAACCAAAAAATTTTTAGGAGAATATGCTGCTTTGTACTCTCTGACCCAAGTCAGATATATTTATAGATGAGAAGTTGAGGCTAAGGAGTTAATGTGCAATGAGCTTCATTCTCTCCAATTATATAATGGGTGTGGTATTTTTTTCCTTAGGTAACATGGTTGCTCTTAATATCAAAAAACATAAGTGAACATGTTGTGTAAACATAAAGTGATATAAAAATGCTGGCTTTTACTTGGATTATTTTGCTTGTGGGGTAAACAGGTTGTTAATTAAGAGTACGACTAATTTAAAAGTACAGGTGAGGCCCCCAGGAGCATCTATTGACCTCTGAAGTAGAAAGAGTTGAACTTGAGCTCTAGGAAGTGTCAGTCTTTTCTGAGCTTGGTAACCTTCCATGTGGGGAAATGGGGAATTGATTGTTTTCACTTGATTCTTTGTGGCAGCAGCAATTCCCCAAAGAGGCTGAACTTTAGAACTGAAGCAAGGTCATTAGCATGGGGGGTGTAGAAAAGCTAATTAAAATTCCTTAGAGTCAAGTTGATTAAAATAACTTTACTACCTGCTGTAAAGTAGCCAGTGGAAACCTTTCTAGCCAGTGGAAACCTTTGTTTCTTCCTCCCAAATGTGGGATTAGTTAACTAAAACTGACTAGCTTGGGGAACATTGGGAGTTCATTTGTCATGGTGTTCATTAACAGACTTTAATATTTATGAATTTCTATACTTGAGGTTTCCTTTATTTTCAAAATCTTCAAACATGCACAAAATGTTATCTCTTGTGTGAGTTTAGGCAAGCTGTCTTCAGGAAAACTCGGGCTTATTTTTACTTTCTGGTTTTCACTGACACCTGGTGGCCTCTTGTGCTCTGTAGGGAAGGAGCTGTTCAAAGTTTTGCTTTAGCTGCACATCAGCTTGGTGTGTTCTGACTGGGCAATGCATTTGGATCTCGGAGGATTTTTAACTTATTCCCTTTGTGTATCCCTCCAAGAGCTCTTTGATATGCCCACCTAGCTTCCCTAGCTTCTGCATCACGTTTCTGGTGATGTGTTCTATTCCCCTACCCCCACCCCAAGGATCTCCATTATTAGAATTTTTGTTTTTGCTGAGGTTCAATTTATTTTCTGGTTTATGGGGCTGTTAACCTACTTACTTTCTCGTATTCCTTCTGGTTTCCCTTTAATAGACTCTTGCTCTTGCCATTTGAGAGAGAAGTAGAAAACAGATGACCTATAAAAATTTACTCAACATTCTAGACTCTCATCAGCCTACAGACTTCATATGTATGTTCAGGGAAAGGAAGAGCTAGATATAAGAATCCATGTGTTCACCGATTTTCTTTTCCCATGGAGTCGTAAAGTGAAATTAAACCTGTGTATAAATGGCCTTCTAACCCTTTTTGGCATTCTGGGATTCCAGTTAATCGCCCCTCTTCTGCTCTAAGTGCTAATAGTACAAAACAGATCCAGGGCAAACAAATGTGTTAGCTTTACCAGCTCAAAAACCTAGAATTCCCTGCTTGGTAATTAAGGCATAATAAAGGCTTTCTTTCTGCATTTTAAATCTAGATCTTGGACTGCCCTTGAAAAAGTTGGGTCTGACAAACATACAGTAACCTGACTCAACCAGCTCCTCAGGATCTTGGCTGCCTTACTGCCAGGTACAGGCAGGAGAGGGGAAACATTCCCATTTGAGTCTGCTCAGGATGATAGCCTTGGCGTAATGATGTCTATGGCCCATGTAAGCAAAACTGAAAAGTTACTCATGGTTAGGAGGTACCCCACTATGCTTTTTGCCCAGTTTTTATTTGTTTTCATTTCATCAGTGCATAGGGTAGGAGTATCAAAGAAGGCATATGCCTTAATGACTCTTCTGATGAAAACATCAGATTGACTTTAGTTTGCAAAGTGATGGCAAGAGTGATAAATTAACTAATTATGTAGAATTCCTATGTATAGATAGGATTATTCTCAAGCATTGAAAACACTAGTTTTATTTGGAAATTTGATGAATCTGAATGAACTGAAAGAAAAGCATCTATCGATTCTCTATGAAAGCTAATATTTAGCGCTAAAATTACTCTTTCTATGGAAAGGTGAAATTAAAATTATGAAATGTGCACCATAGGAAAGAAATATGGAATTTTTTATTAAAAATTTTAGGGACTTATGTGATGGTAGATTGAAGAGACTGGGGCTCTTTAGAGGGAAGGCTAGAGCTGGCATAGGGGGATGTGGCTTAAAGAGTACAAAATGATAAAATTTTTAGAGTTGGAAGGAATCTTATAAATTAACTAAGCCCAGTTTCTAATTTTCAGATGAGGAAAGCAAAACCACAAAGACTGATTGAATTTTCTCACAGCCACTTGAGCTCATTTAATAGCACAGAGTCTAAAACCATGTCTAACTACTCCCAGGCCATGTGCTTCTAGTGATCCAGATCACACTAGCCATCTATGTTCTGCATCTACATGCAAGACAGCTACATATCACGAACTCTCCATATGCCCAGCACCCTGTTGGGCATTTGTTATGAAAGGTCTTTGACCAGAATCCCTGACACTTGGCATAAATTACTACTTTATGTTTATTATTTACTACTAAACTGTGCCCATTGTTTATTTTTAAATGTCACTAAGATAAACGTGTTCTCTACCTGTGTCATATATAGAATTTATCTTGTAAACTATTTGGGATAAAACTTTGTACCCAAAGTTGGTAGGCTGATTAA
Organism: Spermophilus citellus; assembly: GCF_964194105.1. NCBI lineage: Eukaryota > Metazoa > Chordata > Mammalia > Rodentia > Sciuridae > Spermophilus > Spermophilus citellus. The sequence continues at coordinate 74,275,415 of NC_138194.1, forward strand.
TGTTTCTAGAACAGGTTAGAAAGAGGCCTGCCCCTTAGTGACTCAAAAGAAGTAAAAGGATTGGAATTAGATAGTCCCATTTGAGGGTCAGGAGGTAATAGAAAATATGTAGCACCTCCTTATCTTCTCACATCACCAGGTCATGGCTGTGGGTTGCATGCAAACCTATGGTGTCCTGAAACCCTCAGGTGATGAAGGTGCATACCTTTACATTATGATCATGGGCAGAGCTGGTGATTATCTGGATATTGCTTGGCCCTTCATCTTGTTGGGCATAAAGTGTCAGTAACACCTTTTGGCTAGACGGATTCTTCCCCTTCACTACCACCAATTTCCATCTCATTGAGATTAAACAAAGCAGCAAAATAAGGTCCTGCCTAGAAATGGGGAAGTGTCTAATTTGGTAAAGCTCCTTGTGTTTGCCATAGAATTTTGACAGACACTAAAACATTGATATTGAGATCCCTTGTTCTGAAACGGCATGATGCCTCTCTAAGGACTATGATATCTTGAAGCGGGAATCATCTTTACCCCTTTTTACCCCTTGATTCCTGGTTCTCTGAATCTGGTGCATGAGCAGCCATGTAATAAGTGAGCAGAAGTGAGACCTGTATGAGGGAACAATGGGAGAGGGTTCTAGAAGGGTAGAAGGTTGGGCAGCTTATCAAGCATCTTGAAGGAGCACTGGCTAACCTGTGGGTTTTAAAAATAAAAGAAATATTACATGGATATTTGACTCTAAAGTTTTAGTATAAAACTGTGTTATCATCCAAATCGGGACTATGGTAATGAGGTCTCTGCATGAGACTGACTAACTCTTCTAACTTTAAACAGTGTAGAGGTTAGACTACCTAGAATAGCAGAATGTTCACAATAGATCTCACCAAGTCTCTCATCAGGTGTTCCTGTGAGCTGCTGGCCAGCATTGGATCACAGAGAATTCTTGCCTACATTCTTGGCATGCCCAAAGTGCCAACTGCCTGTGGCTTTTTATTAAAGATAGATCTTTAAGCCTTATGTATCAGACTTGCAGGCGGCAGAGTTCACTTTCTGCCATGGAACCTCACAGCTCTGGCTTTAGCACTGACACATGAGAGATCATCCCACAGCCCAGAAGAGGCTTCTGGGCTGCCTGGGAGTGGGGGAAACATTTTTGTTAAATTTTTTCCTTTCAAAATGGCCTAGGCCTTTAATCCACTAATTGTTTACAGAGGCATTAGTCGCCATACCACTCTGTAAGAAGTATTGTAAGAGGTATGTAAAACCTTTTTAGGGTTGGTCACTAGTCTGGTTACTCCTCTTGGTTTACAGTTTAAAAAGAAGTTCAAAAACATTGCACACTAAGAGGATTCTTGAGCCCTAGCTTCCTGGTAAAGGGCAGGGGATAATTGCATTCCTTAATGAAATTTTCAATGAAAGAATTCTTGACATCTGTTTAGATGCCAGGTTAGGCCTCCATTCAGTAGTTTTATAGATTTGATCAGTTAACCATTGCTTGAAACTCTTCAATGGTTGCCTATTGTCTTCAGAACAATGCATAAACTCTTACATATGACATTCAAGGTGCTTCAAAATTTGGTCCCAAAGTCCCTTTCTGAGGTTTCTGTGCAATACCTGCCCCCATCAGCTTTTTCTGTCTCTCAAACACCTAGACATGAAACAACCCCATATTTTAAAAATGTGCTATGAACCATTTATATTATAATATAGTATAAAATACTACAGTGCATTATGTACATTGATAATGGTGACCAACCATTACTACTATCAAGATGGAGACCTGTACTCATTAATCATCTCTCCCCATTTTTCCTTTCCCATACTAGCTCTTATCGACCACTCATCTCCTTTCTGTCTTTATGAATTTGACTATCCTGGATATTTCTTATAAATGGAGCCTTGTAGTATGTAACCTTCTGTATCTGACTTCTCTCATTAAGCATTGCTTTCAAGAATCATGAATGTTATAGCATGTATCCATATTTTATTCCTTTTTATTGCTGAGTTTTAGTGTATTTTGTTATCCATTCGCTGTGGACATTTGGGTTGTTTACACCTATTTGGCTATTGTGAATAGAGCTGCTAGGAACATTTGTATATAATTTTTGGACACCAACTTTCTAAATAATATATACACATATTCATATATATCTAATACTATGTAAAGACTCATCCCATTTATGTACTTATATTAATTTATATTTTTATAAATGTATGTGTAAACTGATATATTTTTTGATTTATTATTTAACTATAAAAGGTCTAGTGTCTAGAATATACAAAGAACTCTATCTATGACTTGTAGATATTCTCTCCCATTCTATGATTTCACTTTTCACTATATAGTGTGTCTTTGACAGAGGTTTGAAATTTTGCTGAAATGCAATTTGTGTATTTTTCATTGCTTATTGGTATCACATTTAAGCAACCAGTGCCAAGTTCAACGTTATGAAGATTTTCCCTGTTTTCTTCTAAGAATCATTTAGTTTTATTGATTACCTTTAGGCTTTTATCCATTTTGAGTTGGTTTTTGCATATAGCAAAAGAGAAGGATCCATCTTCATGCTCCCTGCTCTATTGTTGGAAAGGCAGCCCTGTAGTGATATCTCCCTGGAGCCCTTTCTAGTCATTTTGTGCCCATTAAGTGAAATGTGGTTCTCCTTGATGTCACTTTTCTGATCACCCTCTCAAATAGAGACCTTTCCCCCTATTTTCTCCTTCTCATGGATCCTGGAAAGATCAATGCACATTAGGTTCTGTTTTTCAGCCTCTTCATTACTACTCCTATACTGGCTTTTGTTGGTGTGTTTTCTTCAGATGCTATCAATTTATGCTACCTTTTCTCCATCCTTATTGTTATAATCCACTAATTCCCTCTTACTCAAAGATTTCAGAGAAGAGCCTTTCTCTACAACTGAATTACTGTTACCATTATATACTTCAAATGTGGTGTGGATGAGTGACCTCTTTGTTCTTTGATTTTTTTTTTCCCACAATGCCAAGTGATCTATCTCTGAGTCCCTTTTCAAAAGTTTTATTCACATATTAATCAGGATTCTCTAGAGAAACAAAACCAAGAGAACATACATGGATATAAAGGAAGAGATCCATTATAAGGAGTTGGCTCATGTGATTGTAGGGACTTTTTAGTTTCTATAATCTTCTATCTGCAAACTGGAGACCCAGGAAAGCTGGTGCTAAGTTCCAGGCCAAGCCTGAAGTACCAGGGGACCCAATGGTATCAATTCTGGTCTGAATGTGGAAGTCCAGGAATCAGAACTGTAAAGATCCAAGGGCAGAGGAGAATGGATGTCTTAGCTCAGAGACAGCAAATTTGCCCCTCCCCCCTTTTTTTCCTATTTGTTCTATTTAGGCCCCCAGCAGATAAAATGATACCCACTCATACTTGTGAAGGTGGCCTTCTTTAGTCAGACAACCAACTCAAATGCAAGTCTCTTCCAGAAATGGACAAACTCAACAATGTTTTACTAGCTATCCAGGCATCCCTGAGACCAACCAAGTTGTCACACACAATTAACCGTCACAATTAATTTAGGCATGAATTAGACTATATCATCTTCTGATATAGATTCCTCTATGAACTTTAATATTTCCTTTTGACACCCTTGAATTCTCTAACTCTTAATTCTTGTTGGACTTGATATTGGTTCCGGCATTACATATGACTTCCTTACTATTCCCTGTTCCTCTAAAAATAGCATAAACATAAAAATCATAAAACCTAGCTGGGCGTGGTGGCACAAACCTGTAATTCAGGGTCGGCGGGGCGGGGGGGCTCAGGCAGGTGGATTGCAAGTTGAAAGCCAGCCTTAGCAACCTAGGCTCTAAGCAACTTGGCAAAACTGTTTCAAAATTAAAAAAAAAAAATGGGCTTGGGATGTGGTCAATGGTTAAGAGCCCCTGAGTTCACTCCCTGGTAATAGCCACCCCCCCAAAAAAAATGTGTGCATATAATATATAATCATATATTATATATTAATTTTCAGTGTTTTAAAACAATTGCAAAAACTAGTATAAAAACTTTCAGATTTAATGCTTACTTCTGTTCCTTTGGCCTTATCATTATTTTCCTCTTATCATTTTACAATATACCTCTTTAACTTCTACATATTTCTGGATGCATTTCCTAACTACAATAGCCTTTTAGAATATTTAATATAAAATATTGTTTCTTACTTAATTCAAATGCAATATTCAAATTTCCAGTTATCCCAATAATGCCTTCTTTATCCACTGCCTAGTGTTTATTCCAGTATTATGCATTAGTTTTTAATTTTGACATCTCGTCTAACCTAGAACAGTTCCTCAGCCTTTCTTTGTCATTCTTGACCTTTGTGTGAGAACAGGTAATTAACTAGAAGAAAATCCTTCAATTTGGCTTCTTGTTGATTAGATTCACTTACGTATTTTTAGCAGGAATACTAAAGAAATAGTGTTATTGTGTATCAGGCCATTATACTGGGAGGCATATAATGAGCATTGTCATGTTATTGGTGATATTAATTTCCATTTATCTATTTAAATAATGTCCACCAGCTTGCTCCACTGCAAAGTTGCTAATGTTTTTCTGTCATTGATAATAATCTGAGAGATTTGGAGATTATATAAATACTGTTTCTCATCAGACACATCACTGATTCTTGCCTAAATTCTTCCAAAGATGGTTGTAAAGTGGTGACCATCTTCCCCACTTACTATATCATTACTTCTACATTTATTAGTTCTGTTCAGCTCTAAGGTAATATATTACCTTCTCCTACATATAATTATATATAAGTATTGACTGAAATTTTGTTGTAGTCAGTGGTTAAGTATATATTGCTATCATTTTGGTGCTCAAATTAAGCCAGTGAGAGTCTGTTCATACTAATTTTTGCATCCTTTTTTTTTATATGTCCTTATTATACTTTGAGCAGTTCCTTATTGTATGTCACAAGATGTTCTAGGTTTATGTTGTGCTTTCCCTCCAAGAGGCTGCTTATTGCAAGGAATGACAGTTTGAAATTAAGATGTATATTCTAAGTGAGTTCACTGCTTTGGGGATGTCGGTGCCACTATCTTTTCAGCAGAAAGAGCTATGAATATGTATCCATGTATGCATCTAGATTTATTTGGTTTATTCATATCTAAATGTCAAACACCGTGAGTTCATACTAATATAGTTCGATTCCAGAAAGATGTCTCAATTTCCTTATTTATAATTTCTCTCAAAGTGAGATATTTGGCTCCCATTATTTTCAATATTTGCTAATATCTCCATTTGCTAACTCCTGGAATATACATAAAATTATTTCAGAATTATAATGCATATCACCAAGAAAAGCTACCTACTAAGTAAATCTCACTATTTGCATTTGCTTTCTTCTTAGGAAGGGTTTTGAATTCTTTTTGGAGCAACAAAATTTGAGGTGCCTACTGTGTGTTTGAGTAGACATGTAAAACAGGCTTTCTGGATCTCAGAGGTGTCGGGACTAGAGCTGAAGATTCAGGTGTTATTAACTTCTAAATGTTACTCATTTTTTACTTTCAATTTATTTAAGTAAGCTCATCAGGAAAAGTGGGGATGGACCAGAGGAGAGAACTGAGACAGGAGTCAGTAAGAAGATTGAAAAAGATGGACCAATGAAGTAGGAGGCATATTCCAAGGATATATTGTTTTGGAGAACAACTTAAAGTGTTTCAAAGAAGAAATCCATCAGTGGTGCTGAATATTGTCAAAAGATCTTAGTAGATGAGGTCTGAGAATTCACCATCAGCTTTGTCCATTAGTGATCCTAGGTTAGATTTCCATGGGGTGATCAGGATGAAGCTTATTTAGAAAAAAAAAATTTAAAAAGCCAATGTATTCCTTAGAGTGGAAAGTGATAGACTGTGAGTAGACACCAGATCTTAAGAAATTCTGCTGTAAATGGGAACAAAGGGTTGATAGCTAGAGAGAGTTGTGGGGTCTTTTAAAAATGGTGGATGGTGTAGCCCCTTCGTACATTGATTTTTAAATGATACTACTGAGGTAGTAAAAGGGTGATGTAAGAGAGTAAGGGGGCCTGTGTAGGAACAAACTATTCAAAGGACTAGGACTATAAGGATCTATTGTACCAGTAGAGTGGCTAACCATAGGTGGCAGCAGGAAGTTCATCCATGACAGCAAATGAAGGGAACAGATGGTTTCCAAATTAGGTCATTTTGACTGCTGAGTTGCCATACAACAAAGCTTTTCAGATTCACTGTTCTATATTTCTAGATGCTTTTAAGGACTAATTTCCTAATATCCACCCTGCCACTGGCCCCGAGCAGTTTCATTCTTTAGTCTATACATTTAAATCGTGCTCCTACTGCCTTCTGAAAATTCTTTAAAATGTATGAATCATTTAAAAAAATTTTTTTTTTCATCGTTTGTCGCCTCCTTTCCTCTTCTAGTCAAGCATTCTGTTCCCACCACTCTCTCCTGGGTTTCTGGGATGTTTACAACTAGAGGTGTGAATTTCCTTGGGATAAAGGCTGGGAGAATCTTGGGCCTCCATCTAGGAGGCCAGGTTTTGGTTTTGTTTGTAAACTATCCTAACATCTATCTCATCTATCAAGTGAGATTTGACAAAGAATAAGCACCATCTAGAGCAATCCCTATCAGATGTTAAGAATTACCTGTGGAAATAATGAGTTGGGTAGTAGTTGGTGGAGATGTGATACCCTGAGTTGTCACCTTAAACATCCCTCCACTGCCACTTAATTTGGGAATCTGAGACTGAATTTATACCTACTCCAAGTCTCAGATCTTCACAAGTCCCCCACATGACTGAGTGGGTGTGGGGAACAGCTGAAAATGGAAACAATATATTGTAGTATCAGAGGGTCAGGGACTGCTCTTATTCCCCATCTGAGTTTCTTCGTGCTCCAAACCATTTGACGGGAACCTGGGTCTGAGAGGAGAGAATTGGCAAAAAGGAATTGTTTCCTGGGCTGTCACCAGGTGGTCATGACTAGGAGGAGGAATCATGAGAATTATAGTTGATGCCAGGTATCTTTAGGAAATTTGGAATTTCAACAGATCCTAAAAGCCAGGAAGGAGGAAGGAAGTGGAATAGGTTTTGTTAAAATTTGCCATTCTACTCATTAGAGGAACATGTATCACTTGTGCCCCAGGGGGAAAATGGGATTAAAAACTCGGCTACGGAATCTAGAACCATAATCACATTCGGACTATAGAGCTATCTAGGAGCTGAACAAAGAAGCCCAAAACGTGGAGGGAATTTGAACTATATTTTGACTGTGATTCTACCATAGAACTAGTCTACTTCAGTTAGAGAAGGTATTTTCATATTTGTACAGTTATATATGGAAAATGTGTGCAAATTCCAAGTTATGATTCCAACAATATTAAATTTGAAATTAGAGTATAAGTATCTAAAGAGACCTGATCATATTTTTATAAAATATGAAACTTTGTAAGAAAAAGTAAGTTCAGTATGTCATGACTTACTTTACAGAATCTAGTAGAACATTCTTAAAAGATAAAATAATCTCTGCTCATTTATTTAATTTTTGGTAAATTTCTGAATGTGGATTAAATTGTTTCAGTAGAGTTTGTTTTGCACCACCTTCTATTGTACCAGTTAGGGATTCATAAACTGGCCTATGGGGCCTATTGGTCCCATAATCTGCCTTTGAAAATAGTTATATTGGAACATAGCTGATTTTATTTATATATGATCTGTGCTTACTATTACAACAGAAACCATTTGCCTCATCAAGTCCCAAAATATTTACTGTCTGACCTGTTAAAGAAGTTTGCCAACCCCTAAACTAAGACTTAATTAAGGCAAAATGTATGTGTGGTCCTAACTTTTAAAATACTAAGTATAGTCTGTTATTTTCCTTAGAACAACATAATGCCTTATTACATAAAGGCATAGTGGATTCCAAACATAATTGGAATATTGCAAAGAAAGAACTTTAAAGACCTTTTCCCTACAAAATGGAGCATTAAGTAGATTATTAAGCTTAGGACTTAAACTGATATTTGTAGATATATAAATGCAATGTACATCAGTTTGTCATAAAAATTTAAGTGCCATCTTGAGTAGTTGGAATAGAATGACGTTTTAGAAGAGTTCAATGATAGAACTCTCTTGCCTCACTTTCACTTTTCATTCCAAATAGCACCACTTTCACTCTGCACAGGATCTCACACTACACTTTAGAATTTGTTTTCACAAAGTATTAATTGTTTGGCAGGAACTTTGAAATGTACTGATTGGAAGAAATTGATGTTATACCTATGAAATTACTCTGCATTACTTTTCAAAGATTTAGGCCATATTGCAAAACTTAAATCTTAAGGCCTGAACCAGGTGAGATGGCACACTCCTGTAATCCCAGTGACTTGGGTGACTGAGGCAGGAGGATCACAAGTTCAAGACCAGCCTGGAAAACTTGGCAAGACCCTGTCTCAAAATAAAAAGACAAGGGATGCAGCTCAGTGGTAGAGCACCTCTGGGTACTGTTCCCACTACTGGGGAAATGAAAGAAGTGGCATGGTCCTGAATTCAATCCCCAGTACCCACAAAACAAAAACTCATTTACTGATCTCATCAACTTCCTTTTAATCTTTTGGAATATTCTTAAACTATAGCCTATTCTAGTTGGATTGATTCTTCTCGTTTGTTTTGTACACAGTGCTGATTCCCTACTTCAAACTCTAGGCCATGACACATTTAAGTCAAAATGTTCAAATAAGAAATTACTTGGGCTGAGCACCAGAAGTTCATATCATTTCTAGATGTAGAAAAATAATTTTTGAAAAAACAGAATTTTTGAAAGAATAGAAAAGGGGAAATAGAACTCTAGTAGCTTTCTACTTCCCACAGTTAGATTTTTACAATTTTGTTTCTTCCTATATATCCTTTCAGAAATTTTTCTATGGACAAACATTAGAAAAATTGGATGACATTCATGCTCTGTAACCTTATTATAAATATCCTTATTGATGAATGACAACTAGCAATTTTGGTTATATGATTGATATATGGCCGGCATACATTTGTTGAAAGCCTGCCTTCATCTTTGGCTGTTTCTAGGTTTTCATTATTTTTCATGATGCTGTGAGAAACATATGTAAGTGCTTGATCAAATATTTATTTAAGCTAAATTTTGAGCCACAGAATTACATATCAAAAGGTCTGAAGGGTTTTGAGAATTTTTGGTACCTATTGGCAAGTTGTGTTCTAAAGTGGCTACAGCATTTCACATTTTCAATTGAAGTGCATGGGAATGACTTTTTCCCTACACTGTCACTACCAGAAGGTCATATGATCCAATGACTTTCAAAATTATCTTGAATATGATCCAACAGTAAGGAAAAAAACCCACTTTATATCATGACTTAAAACACACATACATTCATATGTACATAATTTATATGCACAAATGTGTACATAAGTACTTGTGTACACGTTTGCTTTAGCAAACCTGTCTCTAAAATTCAATTTTTCACTAAAACATGAACTGATTTTTTTTCTGCCTTTGAGTTTAGCCATTCCTTCTTCTACTCACTCCTTCCCTATATGCACTAATGATCTTCTTAAAATCATCTCAGCCTGGTTCATTCTTAACTCAGAGTGACTTTCAACTGAAATGCTCCTCAAATCCTAAGTCAATGAACTTGGGATTGGCTTATGATATGGACTTGGGCTTTCCTGAATTCTAGGAAAGGTCATAAGTTATCCCTTCCTCTATAGTTCCATGATACCCATGAGAAATGGATATCACTGGGTAGTTTGACAGAGATCGTCAAAATGTAACCTCTTTTTCATGGTCCTCAGAAATAATTATATATGACTGCTAGAGTTTGGAAGTACTTTCATTTGTTTTCAACTCAATAATAACCAATGATTTTTCAAGTGGTCTGGAGGTCTAGGGGTTTGATGGAGACTTTTATGGACTCCTTTGAGGCAGTCCCTTAGGGAAAGGGGAGATTGTGTTGGGGAGAAGGAGGCTCCAGAACTCCATGGTCCCCTTAACGAGGCTGCTAGACTTCTAGTATTTTCTGTAACCTGGACTTCCATGTAAACTCTGCTTTATAAACTCTCTACTAGTTCCATACTTCCATAGAATTTCAATTCCAAAAGGCAATTTTAATAAGACAATTATCCCAAATTATTAAATACTTTAAAAAGTCAGTGAACAATATTAAAAATCAAGTTCCTTGGGAGTTATTTGCATGGCTCTATTAACTTTCAAAGGGTGAGTGAGTGATTGAGGCAGCCACTAAATGATCCAGAGGACTTGGTTTGGGTCCCGGTGGCCTAATAATCATTTTGAACTTTATGTGGGCAAAATAGCAATCAGATATTTCCTTTTATGGTTCGGGCTATTTCCTACTGCATCATAAAGTAAATAGAGTGGAATTGACTTTAAACTTGTATTTGGTCCTGTATCATATGCTATATATTTGCCAAGTAGATGAAAATCTATTGCATTTTCTCAATGGCCCACTTCAATTTTGTACTGGTGTCTTCCACCTGAGTTGAGCTCTGGGGGTTGTTTTCAGCGTAGGCACCAAGCCCCTATATATGAAATCTTATCCTACAAACCCTCGGGGCTTCCAGAAGCTGTGTTACATGAAGATCATGAGTGCAGCTCTAAAAGAAGAAAGTCTGGGTTCAAATCCCAACACTTCAGTCTCCTAGATGTGGGTCCTTGGGCAAGTTACAGGATTTTTCTGTGCTTTAGTTTGCAATCTGTGAAGGAATGTTTTATAAGTACAGAACAGTACTTGACACACAGGAATAGGATGAGCATTGCATACACAATAGAAAAGTACCTGGTGCATATTAACTTCTCAAGCAAAGTTGATTTTTGTTATTCTTGTAATTTAATCCAGCCTGCTCTTCAGAGGTTTTACTTTAAGAGAAGGCAGCAGGTCTATATTGTTGCATCAAAGTAGTATTCAAAGTGTGGGAAAAAAAACACATATCCATATAACCTGTGACTGTGTGTATATATGTATTTTTGCTAATGCATGTAGAAGTGTGAGAATGAAGAGTCAATTAGTTGGATGAATCATGATATCTACTCCAGAGGTATTTTGATGTTGACATGTTCTAAAAACTTCAAATATTTTAACAAGAAAATCCTTTTTTGATGAAATAAATGGCTTTTTACACTTACCAATTTCCTCTGCCTTGTTACTACCTCCCACTTCCTCTACTGCCATTGCTAATGGCTGGTTAATGGCGTCTACCACAAAGTGCTTTCACATTCAGGAATATAAAAAGCATAGCTGCATGCTCAGCTGCAAGGAAAAATTGAAATTGCCCAAGCAGCTCCATTTGCTAGGACTTCTTTCTAGAAATGAGACTTCTTCCTAGAAATGAGATATGTCAATATATGTGGGTGTCCTATGACCCAGGGAACTGGAGAAATACTTGTGATAGATATCTAAAAAATACTTGATCTTGATCCTGATTCTTATGTGGCAGGTTCTCAGTGATGCTCTCTGAGCAGATCTAATAAGACCACGTATATGTCTGATTCATGGACTAGTCCACATTCTATGATCCTGCTATCCTTTTCCCCTTCTGGAGCCAAAGTAACACCCAAGCTGTCATGTGTTGGTTTAAGGTTTTTCAATAATTCTGTCATGGGATGGATATCTTATCAAGATGAATAGAGAATATGTGCAAATATTGAATCCTGAGATTTAGCTTCCAATGCAAACACTGGCTGTGCCATCTTTCTGGGTAGCATAGTGCTGTTGGAAGAGGCTAACCCTTTCAGGCTGACTTGGACTAATTGCTAAAGGCATTACTCTTTGTTTGCATCATCAGGTGACACTTCCACATGGCCCCCCACCTGAAACCCAAGTAGCTGTACCTGGGGTTAAATCTTCCCACTTTCCCATCAGCCGGAACCTTGCTTATTTCCTCTGCTTTCTCCCTGCTGTACATACTGGTTCCACAGAGATTGAAGGCTTAGTCTTAGTTGGGGCTGCTATAACAACACACAGACGAGGTGGTTTATAAACAATACATTTATTTCTCATGGTTCTGGAGGCTGAGAGGGCCAAGATCCATGTGCAGGCAGATTTGGTGTTTGGAAAGGACTCCTTCCTGGTTCATAGGTGGCCATCTCTCACTGGGTCCTCACATGATGGAAGGCATGAGGGAGTCACTGGGGTCTCTTTGAGGAGATCAGTAGCCCCATTCATGAGGACCCCCCTCTTAATACCATCATATATTGCCTAGAACCAAAGAACAGGACTGCTGCTGGGACTCAGGAACTTTCTTTCAGGGATTTGGGGATTTGAACCCATGACAAGACTCTTCCTGGATTTTTCTCGCTGTTCCTCACTCTGTTCAGGTTTATTTTTCTGTTAATTATAACCCAGCTTTTTCTCCTCCATCTGTAATTCAGAACATGGCCATAACTCCTAGGCCTCATGGATGCAGTATAGCACACAAGAAAGGACAGTCTCCATTCTCTGGACTTGGGTCCCGATCCCTGAAAGGGAAGGAAACTCGCTGGTCATCAGGCAGGTCTCCTGACAGCTCCTGCAACAAACACTGAGGTTGAGGAGGAATCCGTTCCTGGAGGAGCCATGCTGGGCAAAGCAGTCATCAAGTGGTCACTTAGGATGTTTTAGTCAAAATTCTTGTCCTCAAGCCTGTGTTGAATTAACTTCTACAAATTCACTATTATCATCTCCTAAATTCCATAAATCACCTAAAAGAAAGAGCCAATATTTTCATATGACTTAACTTGCCCTCATGTTAAGTTTCAAAGGATATTTGGGCATTACAGAACTTGGTGAATGAGTCTGTTAATACACGCTATTGACCATTTTATTCATTTTCCTGTTCCCATTCTAGCCTTGCCCTTGTAAACCATGTTTATGAACTTCTATCACTTTCCTCTGATCATTGGGGTTGCCTTTCTCTGAGCATTTTCCACTTCATGAACTTTTGAGTTTTTGAAATGAGAAATATTTTCTAGTAAAATAGTTATTACATTTTAGATGGGCCATCAACTCAATTTTGAGTTACAAATTTCCCCAGTACCATACCCATGTCTCCTGGTACTGAAATATACTCCATTACAGAGACTGTGATATGTTCAAGAAAATAATCTGTTTTGTTGAGTTTTTGGACACAGGAGGAGACTGAATTATTTTGACTTACTAAAGGAGGGTGTTAAAGGTAGTAAATTTCTCAGAAAAACTGGCTTTTTTTCTCAGAAACCTCTAGTACATCCAATGAGTGGGGTTGCCTGGGGCCAGTTACTGATGATTGGGCAGGAGCAGGCTTGGCTCGGGTCAGACCAGGCTTCTAGTTTTGAGGAGATTTTAGATGAGGCAACATGCCTTTCTTTTCTCACTACTTCTATTTTCTTATCCTTTTCCTATAACTATATCTGTGTTGCAAATGACCCTCATTCAGTTCCTGTCTTCCAAATATTAACTTGTCATAAAATCGGGTTTCATTTGTCACAACCAAAAAATTAACAATCATAGTATAAACTACAAAGTTTACTCAGATTTCTACTAACTTTACTACTGAATAATATACCTTTTTATTTTTAATTCCAGAATCGCATCAATGATACCATCTTGCACTGTCACATTATTTAATGTCTATAATATTGGATACTGACTTTAAAGTTTATCTTATGATTTTAATTTTAATAATTGAAAATATATTCACATGAAAAATAAATTATACTGAAATATAAACAGTTTCAATCTAGATTGTCCAGTATCAAAATGGTAGAAAGGAAAGTTATCAGATTTAGGTGTTAATATTTTGGGTAGTGAATATTTTCCTTTAACTCTTGACCTTTCAAATATTCTTTATTAAAAAATATAATTCTGTTGAGTTTTGTATATAGTTTGGATTATCAATGCTGAAAAATATTCATTATATTTGGTTGGCAAGGTTAACATTGATTTCTGAAAAATATATTTTAAAATTTTATTATTGTAAACAAACTAAATTCCCAATAAAATATTTTGGAAGCAAAAATGTTTGGGATTTTGGAGACAATCTTCAGATTTTTGTGGTAATCCTGGAAGGATTTTCTAAATTGCCAGATATGCCCTAAATTTTCCAATATTTTGACTATTGCTTGATGTACTGCATTTCTTTCATACTTTTCAGTTGGGGCCTCTTGTGTACTGTTATAATTAGTATACTATTAAAAAATTCTTGCCCCTCCCCCCTTTAAAAAAATAATCCCCACAAAAAAAAATCCAACGTTGTTTTTTCTAACTGGTAAATTAAGGAACGTTTAAGAACTGGGTGATATTACTCCTAAAGTTTATAGTCCTTGTCACATAAAATGCATTCAAACAAGAGTTGCCAATAGATTCAACAATAGAACTGAACCGGGAAAAGACTAAAAACAGTTTCAATAGAAGCCTGAAGCTCAGTCTCAGTCCCCCTCTGCCACCTTGAGGACACAGTGTGAATTGCAAGAGGCTCTGGTGAATCATGACTGCTCACAGGCCAAAAAGCAAATCAAGGAGAGGGCAGTTTTTAAAAGACATGAATTGAGATAATCATTCAGATGATTAAGATGAGAACGGGGTTCTTACCTGTAATGCACTAATTACTGAAGTGATTTAAACAAAATTTCCAGTAAACTGTTTTACACTTGATCCAGTTAGAGGGAAGGAACATAAAGAATCTGTTTTCATCTTTGGTATCAGTCAAATTCTAATTTCACTTAAGTAGTTTTGTTTTAGTTTTCTTAAAACCTGTGATTAGGTTGGAAACTGAGCAAGATGACAAAGGAAGAATGAGAGAAGTCGATTAAGCAGAGAGGATTCTCTACCTTTCGTTTTTACCTCCTATAATCAAAGATCAGGACCAGAATGGGGTAGGGTATGTTTGTAGCCAAACAAATGTGTGTAATCACTTTTTCTCTTCTTTCTCTGTCCTGATTTCACCAGGGGTAGGTACCACTTTTAATTTTATTTCTTTGCAGAAGCTTTTCTAAGTTTGGGTGCAGAGCCCTTTCTCTTGTGTGGATGGTCTGACCTCCATGTGGGCTGCACACAGTGGGCATTCTCTGAGCCAGCAACAGGCAGCACCCACACCCTGTCCTTTAATGTCCTTTGTGGGGTGGTTTCCTCCTCTGCATTTAATCCTTTGTGACCAGTTTTCTATTATTTTTTTTGGAAATGTCATAGGCATTTTTCTCTGTACTAAGCAACTCAGTCTTTTTGTTGGCCCTGTCTGAGCCCCCATCTTCTGCCTATCTCCTTTGCCACCTCAGTGCACTTCTTTATCCTTCCAGATGTCTCAAATTCCAAAAACACAGCTGTCTTTTCTCTTTATTGATGTTCACTGCCAGCCAGATAGTTAAAATACTTATATCATTATGGACACATTTTTCCATGTGAGGGTTTTAATAGGCATGAATATACATCCTGGGATTGACGGAATTGTCAGAACATGATGTCAGGGGTAGCACATCCAAAGAGGAACTGGCTCTGAGGAGGCACAATTTCCTCAGAATGGGGTGGATGATTAACAGTCAGAGATTTTCCACTTACTCTGAGTCTTCAATTATTTCTATTTCTCTGGCTGGTTCAGTTGCTATTGGAAAGTACACAGATATGGACCAATGCTGAGCCTAAAATACCTCCCCACAATCTCTTTGTAAGCTAAAGTTTTCTAAAAGTAGCAAACATGCTACATAACACTGTGCCAAGGCATTATTTCAAATACTTCACATATAGTAATTTTTCTCTCCTCATAACCCTATGAGAGAGAAACTATTATTACAGTTTTAGGAGAATTTAAGCTTTTGAAATTCTTCTTTCACCATAACCCCAAAGGGCCTAATTAACACAACTCCTCAGAGATAGGGTTGGGGACTTGGACCTAGGCAGTTGGGCTATAGAATTTGCACAGAGAACTGTTATACTGTAGTGTGTCAAGGTGCCTAAGGATTTTGTTTCAGGGTTGTGGACATTAACTAGAATGAAGATTCCAGGTTCTTAAGGACAATGTTCTTAGGCTGTTTTGTGGGAAAACCTGTGTCCTAAGTAAAACACTCATCATTTAAAGATAAGGAATTGGATAAGAAGAATATTCAACTTATATAAAGACTCCATAATATAAAGAATGGGAACATTTTTCTCATTGTACAGAAAAATCAGACCTCTGGAAGTTATTAAAACCTCAAAACAAAGGCAAATTCTATTAACTATCTTCTTTGGATTTTCAATAAAATATAGAACATAGAATACATTATACTAAAAGATGACTGGCATATGTATATATAAGACAAAGGGTGAAAGAAAAGGGGCTTTTATTCAGGTGAAAATAAGAAAATCTTGTATTCAAACTAAGAAATGATGTAGCATGACTTACAATATCAAAAGAGGCAGTAAAGGGCATAGGAGATGTTTAAACACTCTCAGAACAAAATATTTATAATCAGAAAAATGAAGGCTAGGGGCATGGGAATGTGGCTTAATAGTAGAGCACTTGCTGGGCTTGAGCAGGCCCTAGGTTTGATCCTCAGTACAGGGAGTAAGGAGGAAAGAATATAAAGCTTTACTGATCTAAGGAAAACCCATAGTAGATGAAGCAAGCTCACTTAAATAGCAAGGGAAGCTGATGAAAAGAACAATCCTTATGCCCACCCTGATGAATTGTCAAATACAGTGCTTTCCACCTCTGAAACTTAAGTGTCCAGGCAGAAAAAAATAGAAGCAAACCAAGGCAGCTACAAATGAAAACTGTTTTTACATTTCCACACAATATTAATGTTTGACTCTAAAGCACTATATTTATAGACCTGGGAAAAATTTGGACCCATTTTTTCCTCTTTATGCAAGATCTATATGAAATAGGAATAAACAAACCATGACAATAAATAAAACTGGCTTATAAAATCAGACTCAAATAATATTACCCATTTACCTTTGAACATACTTTGTGTATTTGAGCAAGACCTAATAACAAACTTAAAGACAAATTAGGCTATGAAAGGATTTGTTAAATACTGCAACACATAGCTATAAGCCCATATTCTTGCTGCAAATATAAATACAAATATTGTTCGAATATAAGAACAAGCCCAAAGAAAATCAATACAATAAAAATGATCTGTGCTTCAAAAATCCTAGTTTGTCAATAAACGAAAGCTGCATTTTATAAATGAGTAGGCGGGATATAATTAAAGGAATACAAATTATTTATTTTTCAGGGGAGATATTCTTGCATTTTAATCTGAAGAAAGTTATTTCCGGACCACTTTGGCACTTTAGGTGACTTTTAAGTGATGAGAGCCAAGGAAGTATAGCAATAATCTACAAAGCAAAAGATGGAAGCAGGTTAAAGGACAGGGGAAGTTGTAAATAGTGTGTCAAAACACATATATGAAAGAACAAATGTTTGTAATTTAATAAGTATAAAATTTCATGTTGAATGAGAGAAGAAAAACTCAAGTTCAAATATATTCTGTTTCCAAGAGACAAATCTAAAATAACAAAGTGTTAAGAATAGAAAAAATGACAAGGATATATCAGGCACAGAAATTAAAAACAAAACATTCTTCAAAGGATTATATATGGGGGAAAGCATTAAACAGATAAATTATTTTTATGGGTAAATTATCTGAATCAATAGTGAATTTTTTGTATTTTAACTGTATTTAATTTTTTGTATTTTCGTAACACTGTAAGGTGAAAGCAATAGTCATAGAAGTCAGATGTCTCTTCACCCTTATGTAATATAGCAAATGCATCTAGTATTTTCACTAAGACATATAAAAAATAAGAAATAATATTCACCAAATTTTTTTTATTGAGAATATATGTTTAAGTTTTCATGGAACATTTTCAAAACATTGTTATTCACTATTAGCTCAGCAGTATCAAGTGGGATAGTAGTTACAGTATTGGGTAAGAAAATACATTTTAGAGGCTTCACTTTTTAAAACATAAACTTCTAAAACTTATGTACAATGTTAGTACATATGAAAACAGTTATTAAACTCATTGACAGTGTAGTTCAAACCTTCACTACCAGTGTTGTATGCTCCACAAGTTTGGAGGCCCTTACATTCATTCAGGTTGACTTTTTCAAAGCAACAATTTTGTAGATCTCATTATCTGACTCTAAACCCCAAAGTACCCTCTCCACCTCAAAGCCAATTATAAAATGGGGGAAAAAACACAAAAGTATCTAGATAGTCTCATTTGCACACAGTCTGTAAATTATATTTGATAACTGGTATATATTTACTGACTTCTTCACTTTGTACTAGTTCACTCTCTTGTAAGCTCAAAAGCAACTGCTCTTCATCCTTCATATCCAGTTTCCACAATTCAAAGTCTTTTGCTTGGTGTCTCTCATTATCTACTTCTGAGCTCCATTTACTACTTGATTAGTCCCTACTTCCTCCCTCTAATCTGATAGTATTTGTTGCACTTTAATCCTTGGTTCTATTTTCCTTTGACTAATCTCTTCTTTCCCATCTTCTCTAAATATAGGCTCTCCTGAAGAGTAAATGCATTTTCCCTCTTTGAGCATCTGTTCCCAATCTCAACCTTACATCAACTATCTTCTCTATTTAGAAGACCCCACTTAGGCCTTCATCCTTATCTCCTTTCTAAACTACTGGATTAAAATATTTGCCACATATGCTTACTTAGAAGGATTTATTGAGCATCTACTATTGTAATTATTTTAGGTATTTTCACGTCATTTCACTTATCTTTGGAAAAACCTGCAAAGTAGATGCCATCTTCATATTTAAAAGATGGGGACATTGAGCTTTAAGATATTTGGATAACTTGTATAGTTAATGAGTATTAGAAGTTTTATCCTGCCCCAAGCCACAGAGCTAACTACTTTTAGGAACATTGTATTTTGCCCTTTTACTTAAGGAAGACTTCACTTGATGATCAACTTGTTAGAATGAGAAATAAGAAAAACATTTTTGAGTACTTTGTAGTAAGTGGTATGTGACATTTTTTGCATCTGATTTAATTTTTTTCATAACGCTAAGAAATGAGGTAGTCAGAGGCAGAGACTTGTAAAACTTGCACAGCTAACAAACAGCTAATCAGGGATTTGAAATCATGTTTTCTTTTCCCCCATTGATTATACCATTTGCTTAAATTAATTAGCTGCTAATTTGGGATTAAGTTGCTTTCTCTCCTCCTCCATGCTCAACGTACTTATTTTGAACATAAGATCACTGAAACTCAAAGCCTCCCTTAGTTTTGATCTTCTAAAAATAAATAGCTGTGAACAGAAAATTGGTCACTGAGACATTAATTATAAGTGGATGTTTTGCCACAAAATTTACTCCTGACCTTCTCATTTCACTCTACCTTCCCTTTCTGTGACCGCCATCTTGGTCAATGGCACCACATTCCACTGAGGGGACTAGGCAGGAGGCCTGCATAGGTGCCACCCTCACCTCTGTGATTCAGGCAGTCGCCTGATCCTGTTCTCTCCTTTGTCCATAATAACTGAGAGCGGCCCCTTCTGTGCACCCTCACAGGACTACTTCAGCCCCAGCTGCCCTCATCTTTGACCTGGAACAACACAGATCTTTGCTACTGGTCTCCTTGCCTCCACCACTGCCCTTCTCTAAGCTATTCTCCAGAAGGAGCTGAAATGTTGTTTTTAAAATGAAAATCTCATGAGAACCTTACAGAAGGATCCCATGTGTTTCAGGGTAAAGTCTAGTCTTTCTAGCAGGGCAAATACGACCCAGTATGATCTGCCACCTTCTAACACGTGTAACTTGAATCCTTGTCACTTCAATCCCATCCAAGAACAGCTGAATTAGTCACTATTTCCTGGCTCAAGCAAGTTCTCTTGACCTTAAGTCTTTAAACGTTATTCCTGATGCTGGAAACATGCTTTTCTTCATTCCCCACCTCACTCTTCAGAGCCTTGGGTTTGTTTCTCTTCAAGAATTGGTTGGTCATCATTTCTGTGAATTTCCATATTATGGATACCATCCTAAACTTATAGTATTTTCCACAGTGTCTTGAAACTATTCTGTCTTCCCACTAAGCGTGATGCCCTTTCAGATGGAGGGTATATACAGAACACAGCATTTGGCGAGTTGAAAGAGCCTAGTAATGTTTGCTGAGTGAATGAAATTTCTAGAAGAGTCATAGCCCCTTTTTGTAGCATCAATTCACTTTTATCAAAAAAGTTTGTTCTTGGGCTGGGGATGTGGCTCAAGCGGTAGCGCGCTGGCCTGGCGTGCGTGCGGCCCGGGGTTCCATCCTTAGCACCACATACAAAAAAAACAAGGATGTTGTGTCCGCCGAGAACTAAGAAAAAATAAATATTAAAATTCTCTCTCTCTCTCTCTGTCCCCCTCTCTCTCTCTCTCAAAAAAAAAAAAAGTTCTTGGGGCTCATTTTTGTCTCTCTGCTTCCTTGCAATATTTGCTAGAAATAATGGAAGAATGATAACAAAAGAGGGGAGGTGATGAAGCTTGTCGGAGATGCTGAGAGCAGATGAACTTTCCCTCTCAGTAGATTGTATCCCTCCAAAGCTCCTTTAGAAAAGGATCCAGGAAAGAGCCAAGCGCACGGTGATGTCAGGGGATGGATGCCTTCTGCTGGGGAGAAGGGAGAAAATATTAGAACAAAATGCTAGAAGAGCTTTGAAGATCTATTTTTGTTTGTTTAAAGTTCAAAGTCAGTTTTCCTTAGAGTTTAGTATTCTAAAGAAAATGTTCCCATCTCTAGCTAGTTTCTGGCTTTATTTTTGCCCTTTCTTTGTTTTCAGAGTACCATCCATTCTGTCAGTTACACCAGGTCCTCAGGAAGGGCAGTTGCCCATCTAAGCCAGGGTGTGGAAATCTGGGAAGGTGGGGGTGTTTGTGGTGGTCCCAGTGACTGAAAGGCCCTAGTGGCATTTAGTGAGCAAGAAACACAGAAGGGTGGTTGTCTGACAATGTTCAGGAGAGTCCTGCAGGATAAATAATCATCTCCTGGGCTGCTGACTTCAGTGTCTTCCCAGACATCCATATAAGCAAAAGCCTCCTAAAAAATCTGGAAGAAAAGTCAAATTATCTTTTCACATATAAATGCATGGTATTTTTATGCATTTTAAAGTATCAACTGAATTTGCTAGAGTGCAACTGTTGTGTACATAAAGATTTTACTTCATTCTCTCTGGGACTTTACCAAGAGTTGTTCCTCATTATGACAAATCTCATCACTGATGACAAAACTACATAAGATCCTGGAGTTAAAAATGTAGCATGTCTATACCAGTTTGCATTTTGGGCTGTTTATATCAGTATTTCTTTAATATATTGACATTGAATTATAGTGAAATAGTACTATAAATTGCATTCTTTTTATGTCTGCTTTATGTAACAGGGCATTCTATATTTTTAAGTTTGTAGGCAGATTGTATTTTCTGTCTTTCAGAAGAGCAAGAAGTTACATAATGTTTTGAAGAGTGGTGTTATTTGATTTGATATGGTTGAAATTCCTTTATCTGTGTAGAAGATCAGAGCAATTTTAAATGCAAGGACATTGGAATTGATCCTGGAGTGGAATTCTGGCTCTACCCCATTACTGGGAAGTAATTCCCACTGTTTTGTTATCTCTAAAAGAGTTAACTCCTAGGGTTGTGGATGGTTGTGGTATTGATTATATAAGCACTTTCTGCTATATTAACTTATATTGGAGTCTGATAATAGTGTTTGGTAAATGTTAGGTAAAATTATAATAATCAGATTATCCCTGCCCCAGTATTGGCATTGAACTTAGGGACACTTTACCATTGAGCTACATCCTCGACCCTTTTTAATCTTTTAAACTAAGTTGCTAAGGCTGGCCTGGAGCTTGGGATCCTCCTGCCTCAGCCTCTTGAGTCTGAGATTACCAGAGTGTGCCACTGTATCCAGCAAATGTTGACTATTTCAATACTGTTTTCAATCTTAGAGCATGCAACTTTTTGTTCTCTTCTGTTATTAGATTTTCCAAAGTACTTAGGTAAGTCATTTCATATTAAGACTTCAAACTTTTTAATAACCCAGAGCTATTACAAAAGTGAGTCACTTTACCACATATTTCAAAAAAATATTTCAGAGAATATAATCATTTCAAGAAAATATTTTAATATTTATAGACTGGACTTCGTAGATTTATGTGGATGATGAATTTAAGATCCATGAGCCGTCTTTTGGAATGGTGACACATGTGAAGATTAATTAGTGGAGAAAAGATGGGCATGCAGGATGTGATGGTGCCCTGACCTGGAGTAGTCCAATCCTTCACCTGGGCTGGCTCCTTCCCTTCTCTGATGGCAGCAGACGGCCTGTAGATGTCCCCAAACACATGTCTTGTTAATGTTTAAAGCTCCACTTTGTTGAAAACGGCTCTCAGGTTTATAAATTACCAGCAGCCCCAGCTAAAGTGTGCTAGACAGATAAAGACAAGTCAGCGGTGACTTACTGGGGGAAAGTGGAGGAGGCCTGGAAGGAGTGACCCAGAAAATAATCACGGCTGCCAAGGAAATGGAGAAGGAAGGGAGGAAGTCTGAATTTCCAAAGAGGATCATCAACTACCCATCAGAGGGCCAAGAAACAGATTTGCTTGGCTTAGGTTATGCTAAAATATAGTCTTTTTTTTTCCTTTTTATCTAATTGGCAGGTTTGAGATTTAGCTTCCCCCCACCCCCTCCCCAAATCCAGACAGAAGATTTAAATTATAGAATTTTTTGGCATGCTAAGACTTTAAAACATATGTAACTAATCATTATATTTTTTAAGCTGGGAATAAAGTTGTTAAAATTATTTAAATATATTTTGTGGAAATTTTTTTTTTTTTTTTGCCTTGAGACATCCTTAGATATCTTCCACAAGAATATGGTGTAGTGTGTATATTTTCAATGACTTTCAACATGTAAAAGTCCTGAACTTTGTGAAGTAAGTGTATTAACCAGGAAGTAGATAGGAAGCATGATGCAGCCTCAGAAATGAGAATTTCATCATGATTTTTTTTTTTAATGTGTGAAAGGCCACTGGGTATACAATGATATATTTTGTTGACAGGAAAATAAATGAGTAGCATTTTTTTACCTTGTCATGAAATTCAAGTGCATTAAATGCTTCCAGAATTTGTTCCTATAAGACAGAATATAACCTGCACTTCCAGCAGAACTCCAGCTGAAGAGTTAGAGCTTTTGAAGCCATGAGCCAAGGCTGGAGGAATGGTTATTCTGACTTGCTTAACAAGACAGGTGAATATGCACCAGTTGCTATTTCTCTGGTAAGAGTATTGTTGTATATGAATGCTGTTTAAGGCGTGTTTTTTTTTTTTTTTTCTTTTTGCCTCTGTAACCAAAAGGCTTGAGGAGAACAATTTGAGAGGAGAAAAAGGTTATTTGGTGCTCATGGTTTTAGAGGTCTCAGTTGATAGCTCCATTGCTCTGTGCCTGAAATGAGACAGAACACCATGGATGAGGAGTGTGGTGAAGCAAAACAGCTCAGGGTGTGGTCCACAGGAAGCAGAGGGCTCCACTCACAAGGGACAAAATATACACCCCAAAGGCATTTCCCTAGAGATTTGATTCTTCCAGCCACACCCTACCTTCCTGCAGTTACCACCCAGTTAATTCATTCAAGTGAATTATGCACTGATTGGATTATGAGAGCCTTAACCCAATGATTTCACCTCTAAACTTTCTTGCATTGTCTCACACATGAGCTTTTGGGGGATACCTCATATCTTAAATCAAAACAAATGGCCTAGATGTAGACAATTAAACAAGCGGAAGATTTCATAGGATTTTTAGAGATGAAAAGAAGATATAAGGGGTAGGGCAGGCCATGTAATTTTAAATCAGATTATGGTGGAGAGTGAGGAGAGATGCTATAACAACTCTAGACAATAGGTCTGGGATTGTTCTGGGATGTAGAAGCTCTTACAAAGAGATCAGCTGGTTAAGCATTCATAAAACATTAGGGAATACAACCAAGGTTCCGCGATGTAATTTAGTAAAGTCACTTTTACCTTTAGGGATCAAGGCAGGGCTCTTGGTGATCCGTGAGTTTCTACTGTGCACTTGACCACCCCTTTCTGCACTCTTCTTACAAGAAAGACTGAATCGGGAACTGCAGATCAGAGTAGTGGGATTTGAAGTGAATTCTTACTTTACAGCCTGTGTTTAGAAGTTGTATGTTTTGTCCTGAGCATGTGCAGAGGCAATAGGAATAGAATGAAAGAACTTGGGCCCTAGTGAGTGAGCTATTGATGAGCTGAACCTCAGTTTCAGAATGTTGGGTCATCTACTCTGGTCTTACTGTTCTCTGAAACCAGATTGCAGAATTCCCTTGATGGTTTTGTCTTTCCTTCCTATGTCGGCAGCCTGGTGAATTTGCACAGGAAGTGACACAGTGCTTTTAAACCTTACATGCCTTTCATATTTAACCCTCGTTTGTTTTATAGAACTAATATTTAAGCACAAATGTCCTGGCCCTCCTTAATTCTCTCCCTCCTTCTTTGTGACCTGTTTGTTCTGTGGCCTGAGCGCTGGAACAGATCAGATCAGACCTCCTAGGGGATCTGCAGAATAGATGGTTGATGTTGTAGGCTATGTGTTTGTGGATCTTTTCTGAAAACTGAGGTGTTCCGTTGACCCTGTGGGTATGAATGGGTGTTACCGTACCCTCTGCCATGACAGCTATAATCCCTAGCAAATGGGAAAACATGGGGCAAATATCTGACTTGACTTGTCAGCACTTTATGAAAAATAATTGATCTGATCTTAATAGGATTCATGTGTTTTTAAATCACAAAACTGGTTAATTAAAATGAACTTTATAAAAATTCCTGTATATAATTATTTTGTACATTTTAAAATAGTCATGTTATTTTGAATTTAAATAGCTTAAAAATGGGTTTTATCCAAAAACTGCTCCTGAGCCCAGAGAACTGAAAAATGAAGTTGAGGAGTTCCCATTAATTGAGATTTCATGACAAGCCAAGCCTGGTATTATGTGATTTACAGGTTTTAAGAGCTTGATCTTTATAACAACATAGTAAAATATGCATTATTATGACCATATAGTAGATGGGGAACCTGAGGCTCACAAGTTTGAATCTATT
The DNA here is from genome assembly GCF_964194105.1 of Spermophilus citellus. Taxonomy (NCBI): domain Eukaryota; kingdom Metazoa; phylum Chordata; class Mammalia; order Rodentia; family Sciuridae; genus Spermophilus; species Spermophilus citellus. The sequence continues at coordinate 74,300,544 of NC_138194.1, forward strand.
GTCCAAGACCACACAGCAGAACCTGGGGTTAATTTGGGTTCTATCCAAATCCAAACATATGCCAAGTCCCTCACCTAAATAAGGCTAAGATAATGGAGCTCAAGCATCCATGAGCTCAGCAGAGATCATATCAGACTGGGCTTCCTAGACTGGACTTTCCCTGTAATATCAAAAGCTGGCTGATTTTTTAGAGTTATTCAGGAGAATCACACCATTGTTAAAAAAAATCAATCATTGCTTTACTCCCTTGGCCACACACACACACACAGCCCTCCACAGCAATTTGAAGCATCTGTACTTGTGGCTTTCTGTTTGGAGATCAGTTTTGAAATCACTATTTTCTCTGTCCATGGTATCTTAACATACTTGGCAAATTTCTTCCAATTGGCAGCCATCCTGGGCTCTCCCTGTTCCTGTTTCAGGAGTCAGGCATTTGGCAGAGAGCTCCAATTTGGTGACAGTGTACATACGTTCTTATTTATATATTATAGCAGTAGATGGATATTTACAGATTGGAACTTTAATCACTTTTTACACTTCCATTTTTCCCACTGAAGACGGATGATTTGATGATCATTGTTCTCCCCCTGCAGTAGACATTGCTAGAACTCGCCTATTTCTCCCTGGACTCACAGGCAAACTTGCTCCCCTGCCCATGCAGCTCTGTGAGGTCCATGTTGGGTTTCTGCCAAAGAAATGTGAACAGAAGGGGAATATTGTCTTCTGGGTTTCCTGATTACACGTTACTTCCTCTGACATCCCATTGTCCTTTGCACATCTACAAAGCCTGATTATCATCGAAAGGGTTTTTCATGGTCCCTGTGTCTTTATCTTTCCAGCCCTACTCTATTTCCCGCCTTGCGCTCCATCTCAACCATCTGAAGCTTCGTGAAAACGCAAAGTTCTTTACCACTGGATCTTCATTCAAGCAATGGATGGTTACCTCTTCCAGGAAGTCCACCCTAACCTCCAAAGAATGGTGCCAGTGTCCTTCCTAGGGACGTCTACAACACTCGAAGCGTACTGTGAGTGGGAGCACTTACCCCATTTTATTGAAATTTCTTCCTTCCTTCTGTGTTCCTCCACTTAGTAATTTGCTCCTTTAGGGCAGAAACGGATATGTTGTCCTTCATTCTTCAATGTTTTTTCTCCAATGAATAACCTGGACCCTTCCCCTGTAAAAGTTCCTCCTATTCTTACTTAATAGGCCCATATTCCCTTTGGTTTAAAGAAATGGCTACAAGACATCTTCAAATCCTCTTTTTTGTTCTCCTTTCATAGCTCATTTAGCAGTGAGTCTTGTCAGTTGTTATGTCCTAATTTATGCAACCGTCTACTTGACTCCTTCTCCACTCTTTTCTGTATGTGGGACACTCCATTCAAACCAGACTCCCTACTTCCTCTCTCTGGACTGGCCACTGCCTACCTCTCTGACCTCATCTCACATATTCCCAATTTCTAAGCATTCTAGCCTGTCTAGTGTTCCTTGAACAGAATAGGCTTGTCCAGATGTGTGTGTGTGTGTCTAGTGTGCTTCAAAACTACATCTCGGGGCTGGGATTGTGGCTCAGTGGTACAGTGCTTGCCTAGCATTTATGAGGCACTGGGTTTGATAGCACCTCATGTAAATAAAAGTTCATTGACAACTAAAAATGAATATAAAAAAAATGAAAGAAACCCACATGGTCAGGTTAGTCACATTAAGGATGTCCCTTTTCAATAATGAATTCTGTTTAAGTCAGTTTCTTTGTCAGTTATCTAACAAGAACAACTGAGAGGAAGGAAGGTTTATTTCGTTCAAGGTTTCAGACATCTCAGTCCATGATTAGCTGACTTCATTCATCTGGGTCTAAGATGGGGCAGAATATTGTGGCTGAAGAGCTGGGACATAGAGGCCAGGAAGGAAAGGGAGGGTGAAGGGGCGGGAAAAGGAGATGAGACAAGATATAATCCCCAAGGGCATGCCTCCAGCGACCCACAGTCTAGTCATTATTAATTCTCCAACTGGATCAATCCACTTACTAGGTTACAGACATCATATCTAATCATTTCACTTTCTGTATTAATACAGGTGTTTTGGGGAGATACTTCATGTCCGAATCTGAGCACTTCTCAAAGGCCCCACCTCTGAACATTGCTGCCTCAAGGACCAAGCCTTCAAAACGTGAGTCCCTGGGGATGCTTCATATCCAGATCACCCATTTGTTCATCTTATGTATTGCATTGGTATCTGTTCATGAAAATGGAGAGAGAGTAGAGGAAAGATGAATGGTATCATAATTATATAGCAAATTTTTTCTTTCATAGCAAAACTCGAAAGCTTTCATAAATTCCAGGTAATTTTTGTACTAATGTCAAGAGATCTTATCCACCAGTAAACAGCTTAATCACTACAAAAATAATTCTTATAAAAAGCTCCAGAGGAAAAAAAGAATGGGATATAGATAGCTAAGGGTTAAAAATTCAAACTTCCCTTTTCTGTAGAGTGTCAAGCTCCCGATGTGCGTTTTCCTGATTAAGATCTTGGTTTTTAAAGTTGATAGGATTCAATCCCGTTTCCTGGCCTCATCCTCTTGTGAACAGTTAGGATGTGTCCAGGAAACAAAGGATGGGCTTTTCCTTAGTAAACTGAATGTAAGATACTTGAATGTAAGCTGCCCTCTCCCCTGAGATGTCATTGTCACATGAGCAGGAACCTTAAAGTTGGTTCCGAATAGGAGTTCTTCCCATGGATTGACTACATAAGCGACTAAATCCCCAGTATCAAGTTTCAAGGTCGTCTATAGCACCTGTGTGGGAACCATCCCATGTTTCACACATTCTCACTGCCCCTGGGAAATCTGAAGGTGAATTCTGTGTAAAATGTTTGTGTTGAGTCAGAAGACTTGATATCACAGGCCTCCACTGATTGACGAAGTGTTTTTTAAAACTTGAAGGTGCATATGTATCACCTGGGGAATCTTGTTAAATGCAGATTCTGACTTGGTTTGTTTTATGTGTGACCTGAGATTCTGCATTTTAAACAAGAGCCTATGTGATGCTGTTGCTGCTTGTCCTAGGACCATACCCTGAGTAGCAAAGGCAAACAACTTTGCATATTTCCATGGAATTCCCGCATAGCTTCGGGAAAGAAGAGGCTACAAGAATTTATCTAGGGGGTATGGGGGTGGAAAAGACGATGGAATGAGATGGACATCATTACCCCAGGTACATGTATGAAGACAGGAATGGTGTGACTCTATGTACAAACAGAGAAATGAAAAATTGCGCTCCATGTGTGGACTGTGAATTGAAAAGCATTCTGCTGTCATGTATAACAGAATAGTTTTTAAAATCTATTTGTCTAATAACACATGGCCTTAAGTCCTCTGATTCAGCATTGTTTGACTATGCCTTGATGTTCGTCCTCTTATAATTATCTTATTTATCTCCTGAATTTTATGTATTTTATTTTCATGTAGTGAAAATGCCTGACCTTCCTTAGGAATGTTGTCTTTATAGATTCTTTTCAAAATGGTGATATTCCAAAAGACTCTGTATACTAAAATAAAATTGGTTCTTTTTAGTTATATATGACATTATAATCCATTTTGATATAATTATACAAGTATGGAATACATCTTATCCTAGGATAAGATCCCATTCTTGTGGATGCGCATGAGGTGGGAGTCATTGTGATATTTTCATATATGTACATAGGAAAATTATGTCTGATGCATTTTCATTCTTTCCTTTTCCTATCCTCATTCCTTTGCTTCATTTCCTTTTGTCTAATCTACTGAATATTTTTTCTCACCCCCCCCCCCCCATTGTGGGTTAGTTTCTACATCTTGGGGGAAAAACATTCAACTTTTGGCTTTTTGGGACACACTTATTTCACTTAGCACGATAGTCTTCAGATCCATCCATTTACTTGTAAATATCAAAGCCATTCCTCTTTATGGCTGAATAATATTCCACTGTGTATTTACACCACAATAGCTAATCTATGGAACCAACATAGGTACACTTCAACAGATGAATGGATAAAGAAAATGTGGTGTATGAATGAATTTTGAAAATATTATGGGCTCTAGTTTGTCTATTGTCTTAGAAATGACAGCTCCACTGTAGTCTACGACCGCAGAACAATTCACGTTGACAGATATATAGAGCATAATCTGCCACCATAATGCCCGAGAGATTATCTATTCATAGTATCTTCTAATAAAGGCAAATTTGGGTGCTCTCATCAATTTTGTAAAAGAAGTTCTGTCAATTTCTGGGCTGTGAGCTTTTATAAACTATAGCTGGGTGCTGCCCCAGAATCTAACCAATTTTGGCATTGGGCTTGGTTTGAAAGTCCATAGGTGATTCTAATATGAAATGGGGAATGGAGTGAGATCTGTTGTTTAAAAAGTACTGATGCTAAAGTATCTACCTACTGGAACAATTAAATCACAAATTCTGGATAAGACCCAAATATGGGTATTTTAAAAAAGCCCCCGGGTGGCTTTAATGTGTACTATTTGATTTCCCCCCTCCCCACCACACCCCGGCCACGAGGGTACTTTCTGTCATGTGGCGTGGATTTTCTAGGTATATTTTGGGCCAAGCTCAGGTTGGCCAGGAACCTGCTCCCCCAGCTGCTGGGCCCCATGGTGCAGCTGCACAATGGCTCATTCCTCTGTCCCCTGTGGGCAGCCCAGGGAAATGTGGCTTCTTTCCCACACAAGGATATCCTGCAGCAGCTTTTCAGGTGAGCCCCACAGGATCTTTGTCTCCATACCAGACACGCCAAAGGCCTCCTAAAAATGAAGGTTCCTTTAACCCCCTTATCCTTCCACTTTGCTCATGGAGGGATGGTTCTAGTTCACGCTGGCAGCAGCCGCAGCAGCAGCAAAGACGCTGGGGATTTCTTTACTATGCTCAACTTCCTGAGGCCCTGAGCGGCTTTGAATGTCCTGTGTTAATTCCAGTAAAGTCCCCCAACACCTTTTTTTTTTTTTTTTTTAACCCACCTTGCTGAGAAGCTGCCCAAGTACTTCCTTGGTTTTATGCCATGGAGTAGTCATGGAAAGCCACCTTCTCTATTCTGCCATCTTGAAAAAACAGTCATAACCTTTTCATGTTGCATCAGTTTTCATAACTTATCAGTAAGATGAGATCAGTTGGTATAAGTCATTGTTTGTAGCAATTATTTGTCAAACAACGGTCGGATAATTCCATTTTTACTAGTTTTAATGCATGTTTATGTTGTATGCCTGTCACTGGGAATAATAGGAATAATTCTAACACGTTCAGTTAGACATTTTGAGATCTTGCATTAGGTAAATTCAATATGTTGATATCTGAATGCTTCCTTCAATATTTTTCCCTGTGCTGATTTTCTCTGGAGGTAAAGCGATACTTTGTCATGTGAACTATTTTAGCCTCAAAGTTTTTCTTTATCAGCTTTATTGCTTTTATATTCTTTATTATAAAAACAATTATAATGAATGTAGAGTTGTATTTCTGGGTAAAATGGATGACTAGAATTCATTGCTCAAACTTATCTACATTGTGTTATGGAAAACTTAGGTGGTTATACATCATTGTGTTATAATGATGTATCTTCATATTTCCATGTGGAAAGCAGCCACAAATTAGGGATCAACCTACCTACCACTTAGGACCTTAAAGCACCATTCTTTTCTAAACATATCTTCATTAATCATTTGGGAAGAACTCTGCTGTTCCTGCCCAAGTAAAGACAAAATCAAAATACTGAAGATGAGACTTGGTGTAGTCAGTTACTTAGCTTATAAATAGTTTAGATCATTATTTTAAGTGACATTAAATCTAATAGCTGTATTTAATGTTGTACACTATAATGGCAGCTAACTGATTGTTCCTGCTGTTTATCAGTAATTAATCTCTGCCTCATCCAGTCTCTTGCTTTTTAAGAACCTCTATTTTGAAGACATCTTAATATTCTCCCACTTAAAAAAAAAAAAAACTCAAGGCAGGGTGGCATTCTTCCAGATGATTATTGCAATTGTTGTTTTTGCCTAAATATAGATCTCACTGTGTTAGCTCATAGCCAGTGGGTGCTGGTGAAAGTAGATTAAAGAACTATTAAAGAAATGTGATGGGCCTTCATGTTGGACCTTGAGATGCTGAGGTCCCTAAAAGGTTTTTGTCATATTGACAGGTACTTTCCTTCAGTTATTGCCACTTCTTCCTTGTCTCTCCTCATATTTTTTTATTAATAAGACTGGATTTCTTTTAGCTCTTGCAATATCCTTTCTGGTCTCTTGCATACATAATTCCTTGGTCTGGATCACCAATTCCCAAACCATTTGCCCTCAGGATCCTTTTACCCTCTTGGAGGTAACTGAGGATCACAAAGAGCTTTTGTTGACAGATTATTTATCACATTTGAAATTGAAGATGATTTTTAATTTTCTAACGTAACAACATAAGCCCCATTACATAGTCTATTTTTTTTAAAAAAAATGTTATTTGTAGCTATTTCAAAACTTAAAAATGAAGGAGTAGCATTGTTTTATGTTTTTTCAAATCTTTAATATCTGCCAATAGGACAGTTAATACTTCTGTCTGCTTATACATTCACTCTTTGGAAACATTGTTTTGGTTGAAGTCCGAATAAAGTCTAGCCTTGCTCCTCCAGTATGTTGTTGGAAGAGAGAGACACATTTTAATGTAAGAGGTTTGTGTTTTGTGTTCATGTCAAAATCGCCATCGTGGTGGTGTTGGGAGGTGGGACCTTTAGGAAGTGATGAGGTCATTAGAGGGACTGATGCTCTCCCTCTGGGACTGGGTTTATTCATATGGGACTGACTAGTTACAGAAAGAATGGGCTGTGATACAACATCCTTCATGTTTTACCTCTTCACAAGGGCCCTTCTGCTTTCCACTTTGAATTAAAGCAGCATGAAGCCCTTGACAGAAACTGAATGGGTGGGATCAATATGCTCTTGGACCTCATAGCCTCCAGTACCATGAGCCAAAATAACTTTTACTTTTTCTTTCTCTCTCTTTCTTTCTTTCTTTCTTTCTTTCTTTCTTTCTTTCTTTCTTTCTTTCTTTCTTTCTTTCTTTCTTTCTTTCTTTTTTTTTTTTTGGTAAATCATCTAGTACTTTGTTATGGCAATGAAAATAGATATCATGCTAGCCTTTCAGATCATTGTGAATATTCTTTTTTTGTAACTGGTACCAGAACTCAAGCAGTTTCTTAAAACTTATCTGTGCTGTTTGCAAGACAACTTCATAATCACGTCAGAAAAATACAAGACTATTGCCTAAGTCAGAAAAATGACCAAATATCCCAAAATGTCCAAATAGCTGGTGTGAGTGGTTGTTACTTCTTTACCAATTATAGCCATAGCCCTGCTTCATTCCTCTTCTAGATGGAAATTAAGATGCCCAATAATAGATCTACCCCCAGTTCTGTTTCTACGACCTCATCTTGAATTCCATATGTAAGTCACTATCAGTAATGCCAGCTGTTTGATAGGTGTTTCCCTAGTGATCTTAACCTGGAAAGGATCAACAGCTTTCTTTGGCCTCCTGTAAGTGGGCATTTGCAGAGTATATTTTGGAAGGTGGATACACTTATTTGCTCATTTCCAAGAGATTTCTGTAAAGATGGCAAAACAAAAAAACCCGACTACTGTTTTCAGCATTGCCATTATTCTAACAGTACAACTACCTTAACTACCTTAAAGTCTCATCTTTTTAGAAAACTGATGGCTAGTTAAAATGTTATTGAATTTTGATATTTTCACTGGGGCTTTGTGAATCTGTCCTGGAGCCAGACTCGAATCTCTTTATCAACAGGATGATCAGATGCAGTTATTTATGGTTATGGTGTCTCGGCTTCCTTATCTGTAAAATGAGGATGAAAATGAGTACCAACCTCTGGACTGGAGATATAACTCACTAGTAGAGCACTTGCCTATTAATAATTGTGTTCACCTTGAATAGCATCAGATACATTGTACTTGTATATTTATTAAGTAGATAATTTCTTAATGGAATCGAAACCTACATATTCCCTCAAACTTTAGTCTAACTTCACAGGTTGAACTAGAAGCAATGTAAGTGGATACAGATGAAGTTTTGTCTACAACTTTCCTTTAAAATTGTCTTGCTGTTGCAATAAAACAGTGATGTGATCAGTAGAAAGACAATAGACAAACATTGACTTGGTTTTTTAATGGACGATAAGAGAAGCTAAAGGAACAATTACATAATGTAAGAAATAAAGCATATTCCAAGAGAATTATAAAAGAATGGCATATTTGGTGTGGGGTTGTGGCTTGGTGGCAGAGCACTTGCATAGTCTGTGTGAGGAACTGGGTTCGATTCTCGGCATCACCACGTATCAATAAAGGTCCACTGACAACTAAAAAAAAATTAATGAAAACAAAGAATGGCACATTTAACCCATGTGGAGATCTGCATTTTAGCATTATAACAAGCAAAGCTTTTCTATGTTATATAGTCCTGAACTTTACCTGAATTCTTATGGGAGGATATATAAAGTGAATACAGGATTTACAATAGAAACTCTGTATAATCTAAGGGTACTGGTTTTCATTAGTATAATTTTAGACAATTATAGCAAATACTTAAAAAGTACAGTCAAAACTATAGGAATCCACAGAAATTAATTCATATAGAAGATGTAATTTACCATAAATTTCATATCAATGGAATGCTTTAATACACAAGAGAAATCTATTATGTAAGAACTCTTTAAAGTTTTAATGTGGAAATTATGAGAAGTATAAATTAGAAACCCAATGTACCAATTACAAATTTTATTCTATTTTTAAATTTGTATGACATAAATAATCACCTACTTCTTCTTGGCTTTTATTAGCCCATTAAAATTGTACATCATAGTTGAGTTCATCTTGACATAATTATAAATGCATGGAATTTAATTCGCCCCATTTCAGTCTGCGGCTCACTCTCCTTCCCTCCATCTCCACGGGTCTGCTTCCCCTTATTCTTAATTGGTGCTTTGTAGATCAAGGTGTAATTCACTATGGCACACTTATATGTGCACGTAGTGTAATTTGGTCAGATTCTTCCCATATTTTCTCCACTTTTCCAAACCTCCTGTCTCCCCCTTAATTTCCTTCTTTGACTCCACTGACCTTCCTCTTTCTGATACCTGGCCCCCCTCTTTTTCCCCTTGACTTAGTTCTATTTTCCACGTGAGGAAAAAACATTTGAACCTTGATTTTTCTAAATCTAGCTTGTTTCACTTAGCCTGATGTTCTCCAGTTTCATCCATTTACCAGCAATGAATATATACCATATTTTCTTAATCCATTCATCTAATGATGGGCACCTGGGCTGATTCCATATCTTGGCTATTGTGAGTTGCTGCTATAATCATTGATAAGGTTAGATCACTACAGTGTGCTGAATTTAACATAATTTTTCCTTTGTATAAAAACTTTAATTTGTATTCTAAATATTCCAAAATAATAATATATCTGATTTTCTCATCACTATAAGATTTCAGACACATCTAACAAGAATATTCCTAAAGGTAGTCATAGTACTTCTAAATAAAATTTCTATAACCTTACAAATTTTGATAAATCGGATTACATTTAATATTAACAATACTATCTATAAACTAATCTCTATTTTATAACTTTCAAAGTAAAATCACACCTCTAATATAAATTACTAAATTTAAAGTCAAACCACATAGCTAATAAATTGATAGAGCCAAATTTACTCTTTTGTACCTTCTATTTTTCCATTTTTAGCCTCTTTTGTAATCTTGTTTACAAATTTTAATTACCTGACTGGAAAAGATGACATTTTTCACTCCTTACATTTATGACTTTATTTTTTTTAAATTTAAATGAAGAATAAAGACTGCACATATGTACAATATGCTTTGAAATATATGGTAGGATGGCTAAATCAAACAATGTATGCAATACCTCACATGCTTATCATTTCTTTGTTAAACACTTAAAATTTACTGTCAGCAATTTTCAACAACACAATGTAGTAACTGTAACTACCCTACTCTATAATAAATCATTTGAACTTATTTCTATCTGGCTGAAATGTTGCATCCTTTGACATCTTCCCAACTCTCCTCCCATCATCAGCCATGTTACCACCATTCTGTTCTTTGCTCCTGTGAATTCAGTGTTTTGAGATTTCACATAAGTGGGATCATGTGCTTTTTGTCTTTCTTTACCTGGCTTAATTTGCTTAATACAATATACTTGAAGCTCAACCATATTGTCACAAATCGGACTTTCCTTCTAAGGCTGACCAATATTCCATTTCATTTACACACACACACACACACACACACACACACACACACACACACCCCGTTCATTCATCCATTGATGGACTCTTAGGTTGATTCTTGGCTACTATGAGCAATACTGCAATGAACACAGGAAGGCAGACATCTCCTCATATATGGAATTATTGGATAATATGATAGTTCTATTTTTAATGTTTTAAGGAACTTTCATACTGTTTTCCATAATGACTGTTCAAATTTGCATGTCACAGGAAGTATGGCTGGGTTCCCTTTTGTTCATTTCCTTTCTAGTAATTGCTATGTTTCATCTTTTGTCAATAGCCATTGTAAAGTTATTGTGGTTTATTTGGTATTTCTCTAATGAGTAGTGATTTTTGAGCATTTTTCTCACATATCCATTGGCCATTTGTATGTCTTTAAGAAATATCTACTTAGGTCCTTTGCCCATTTTTTAAAATTGTTATTTGTTTTCTTTATGTTTGACTTATTTATATATTTTGGTTATTTGCTCCTTATGGCTTGCAAATATGTTTTCTCCCATACATTGCTTTTCTTGTCACTAGGTAGATTGTTTCCTTAGCTATGCAGGAGTCTTTTAATTGGATGTAATCCCTTTAGTCTAACTTTGCTTTGTTATCTGTTCTTTGGTGAACGTATCCAAAAAGTTATTGCTGAGATCAATGTTATGAAACTTTCCACCTGTATTTTCTTCTAGTGGTTTTAAAGTTTTAGGTCTTAAAGATTTAAGTCTTCATTTTATTTTTAATTTTTTTATTTTTAGACATACATGACAATAAAGTATATTTTGACATATATACATAGAATGTAACTTATTCTAATTAGGATCCCATTCTTGTAGTTGTACATGACAGTCTCACTGGTGGTGTATGCATATATGAACATAGAATGAATTGAACATAACTTTTCTGTCTTTCCTATTTTTCTCTCCTCTTTCCCCTCCATTCCCCTTTGTCTAATCCCCTGAACTTCAATCCTCTACCTCCTGCTGTGTGTAGCATCCACCAATCAAAGATCAGAGAACATCTGACCTTTATTTTTTTACAATTGGCTTATTTCACTTAGCATGATAGTCTCCAGATCCATCCATTTTCCAGCAAAAGTTATAATGTCATTTTTTTCATGACTAAATAATATTCCAGTGTATATATATATTTTCTTTAGCCATTCATCTGTTGAAGGGCACCTTGGTTGATTCTATAATTTGGCTGATGTGAATTGAGTTGCTATAAAAATCACCGTAGTAATGTGTGTTTCTGCAGTATGCTGATGTTTAAATCCTTTTGATATGTACCAAGGAGTGGAATAACTGGGTCAAATGGTGTTTCCACTCCAGGTTTTCTGAGGAATCTCCATACTCCTTTCCATAGTGATTGCACCAATTTGCAGTCCCACCAGCACATCCTCAGCAACATTTATTTTTCCTTGTATTCTTGATAATTGCCATTCTAAATGGAGTAAGGTAAAATCTCAATATAGTTTTAATTTGCTAAAATGTTGAACATTTTTCATATATTTATTGATCATTGGTATTTCTTCTATGAAGTGCCTGCTTAGTTCCCTTTACCATTTATTGATTCGATTAATTTTTTTTTAGGTGTTAAGGTTTTTGAATTCTATGTATATCTTGGAGATTAATTTTCTGAGGTGCAGGTGGCAAAGATTTTCTTCCATTCTGAGGCCTTCTCTTCACACTCTTGTTTCCTTTGCTGGAAAGAAGCTTTTTAGTTTGATACCATCCTACTTATTGATTCCTGATTTTACTGCTTGTGTGTTAGGAGTGTTGTTGAAGTCAATTTCTAAGCCAACGTAATGGTGTGTTGGGCTTACATTTTCTTCTAATAGGTGCAGGGTCTCTTGTCTAGTGCCGTTGATCCACTTTGGATTTCATTTTGTGCAGGGTGAGAGGTAGGGGTTCAATTTTACTGTTCCATATGAATTTCTAATTTTCCCAGCACCACTTGAAGAGGTCATCTTTTCTTCAATGTATGTATATGGTGCCTTTGTCTAGTGTAAAATAACCATGTACATTGGTTTGTTTTTCTGTTTTCTATTCTGATCCTTTGGTCTTTATGCCTGTTTTTGTGCCAATACAATGTTGTATTTGTTACTATAGCTCTGTGGTATAATTCTGTATTTTGATGCCTCCTGCTTCACTCAGAATTGCTTTGGCTATTCTAGGCTTATTTTTCCAAATGAATTTCTTGACTGCTTTTTCTGTTTATATGAAGAATGTCAGTGGAATTTTGATGGGAATTGCATTAAATCTGCATAGTGCTTTGGTAGTATAGCCATTTTGACAATATTAATTCTGCCTATCCAAGAACATGGGAGATCTTTCTTCTAAGGTTTGCTTCAGTGTCTTACTTTAGTGTTCTATAGTTTTCATTGTAGAGAGTCACGTCTTCTATTAGATTGATTCCCAAGAATTTTATTTTATTTTCTGAGGCTATGGTGAATGGAATAGTTCTCCTGATTTCTCATTCAGCTGATTTATCATTGGTATATAGGAACACAATTCATTTATGGATGTTATTTTATATCCTGCTCTTTTGCTGAATTTGAGTTCTAGAAGTTTTGTGGTGGAGTTTTTTTTTTTTTTTTTTTGAGTCTTCTGAGTATAGTGTCATGCTATTGGCAACTAGGGATAGTTTTGGCTCTTCCTTTTGTATCACTTTAATTTCTTTTTTTTTTTTTGGTCTAATTGCTCTGGTGAGTGTTTCAAAGACTATATTTAACAGAAGTAGTGAAGGGGGGCATTCCATTTTTGTTCCAGTTTTTAGAGGGAATGTTTTTAATTTTTCTCGAATTAGAATGATGCCGGCCTTGTTTAATGTCTATAGCTTTTACAATGTAGAGGTATGTTCCTACTATCCTTGTGTTTTGAACATGAATGGATGGTATATTTTTTCAAATGCTTTTTCTGCATCTATTGAAATAATCATGTAATTCTTGTGTTTGAGTCTATTGATGTGATGGATTACATTTGACATGTCACGCACCACCTAAAAATATGGGTTCCTTTAATTCCCTTATCCCTCCACTTTGCTTGAGGGACCACTCCAGCTGGTGCTGGTGGTGGTGGTGATGCTGGGCATTTCCTCCTCATTTTGTCATAATCCAATGTCCTGAGGACCTGATCTGCCTTGAATGTCAGTATTAATTTCCAGTAAAGTCTTTCTTCCCACCCACCTTGCTGAGGGGCTGCCTATCTACTTTGATTTCATGCCCCAGAGCAGCCAGGAAAGCATCCTCCACTATTCTGTCATCTTGAAATAATGCTTGAATTTATTTTTGTATATGGCATGAGATAAGAGCCTGACTTTATTTTTTTGCTTGTTAGTATCCAATTTTCGCAACACCATTTGGTGAAGAGGCATCCTTTTCACCATTGTGTGTTTTTTGGCGTAAGTTTACTGTAAATGCATAGGTTTACTTTTAGGCTCTTCTTTATGTTCCTTTGATGACCTTCATAGATTTATATAAATGTCTTTCTTATTTTGATTAGATTAAATGTACTTTTTCATTCCCTGGGAGAATTCTTTATTATTTTCATTTTTCTTGGCTTTATATTGTATAAAATTTTATCATTTCATCCACAGCTTTCTTGATTCCTTTTCTCATTCATATCTATTCCTAGCCAAAGCCCAAAGGAAACGAATTTAACTAGTACAATGTCTGCCACTGACCATCTTGGATTACTGGACCTCTCCTAACAAAGTTTTGCAATTCTCCAACTGACCCCCTACAGCTAGAATACCTTGAGCCATGAGCATTTGTCTCTATCAAAAAGATTTTATCAGGGGGCTGGGGCTCAGTAGCAGAGTGCTCACCTAGCATGTGTGAGGCACTGGGTTCGATCCTTAGCACCACCTACAGATAAAGAAATAAAATCTTTTTAAAATATATTTTTATCAAAATCTGAAGTAGCTGATAAGCTTAGTATCCTAACATTTCATATCTAGCAGCTAGAACTACTATCTTTAGGGATATGATCATTTTCAAAGTATAGTAGGTGGTGGCTCAATCAAATAACTTTTCTATGTAGACTAGCAAAAATTGAAATTTTCCCACCTTTCAATGTCAAAAAGCCTCAGTGTTTCTCATTCCACCTCCATTTAGTTATTTTCACATTTTAGCATTTGGTACTAGTGACATCCCAATTCAAGGACCAATTTCTTTGTTAGTTGGGACTTAGGAGCAAGCAATAGCAGATGATTCTGGTTATGAATTTTAAAGGGCTGGATGGGGTTACTAAGGTTTTCACTGTGATAACTTTAGAACTGAAGAGTGGAAAGATTTAGAACGGGGAAGTGTGGAGGGTCACCCGGAATCTGCAGATGTTCTCTCCAGTGTTCTGATATTTTGATGACTTGGATACAAAAGAAACCTAACTAAACCCAACTTTGTTTGCAAAACATCCTTTAGAATTTGAATGAGCTTCTTCAAATCTTGGTTATCAGTGGGTAGAGAGTATAACTCGATGGTAGAGCACTTCCCTACCATTTGTGGGGCCCTGGGTTCCCCAGCATGGCAAAAACAATCCCCTCTCTTGTTCCATACATGCACACAATTCCTTCAAGACTGGATTTGCTGGTGCATGCTTGTAATCCTAGCAATTTGGGATCCTGAGGCAGGGGGACTGCAAGTTCAAGGCCAGCTTCTGCAACTTAGCCAGACTCCACTTCAAAGTTAAAAAAAAAAAAAATAAGAAGGGCTATGGATGTGGCTCAGTGGTTGAACATCTCTGTTTAATCCCCAGTACCAAATAAATAAAATAGTCTGGGAATGTAGCTAAGTGGTAAAGTGCTCCTGGGTTTGATTGTCAGTGCAAGCAAGCAAACAAAACCTCTCAATGATGTCAAGTCTGAAAGCTCTATTTACAGATGAGAAAACTAATCCACCAAGGTCAAACAATGTCATTATAGTAAATAAAATACTTAATAAACCCCTTTGAATGGTCCAAAGAACAAATCAACTTCACTAACACTCCTAAGAAAAAATGTGATTATAGTGACATTTGACCAGAATGTATTATGTCATTTCCTTTGTATTACTGAATGTGACAAATAACCTTTGTCATTTTTTAATCCTGTCCTTGGCCCTTCTCTATCTATAGTAATGCCAAGACTATGTATCAGTTGTTGCTGAGAGTCTACCACCAGTAACCCTGAGGGTATATTTGAGGAAGACTGCTTGGGTTTGACAATATAGAAAAATATAATTTCTTTTTCAATGTTGTCCCTATCCTTTCTATCTAGTGACTTATTAAAATTAGATTAGCTTGAAAAGATATGCTCTTTGGGATTTCTTCTTCTTGGAATTAATAAAGATTTATTGTCCATGTGCTCTAAGATGCATGATAATTTGGGATACAGTAGTTAACAAAATAAAAGCAAAGATAAATTATCTAGTTTCATAGAGTCCAGATCAGTTTAGAAAATGGGTAATAAATGATAATAAATGAAAATGGGTAATAAATGGGTAATAAATAATAACTTACATTGTGTATTTATCTGACACTATGAATTATATGAAATAGAGAAGGATAAATGATCAAGATTGGAAAGGATTGCAATCTTAAATATGTGACTAGAGGGGTCTTTGAGACGATGACATTTGAATAAAGACACAAAGTTGGTGAGGGACTCTTTCATGTGAGTTTTTGAGGGAAGAACATTGGATTTTATTTTGGATTTGAAAAATTAATTTTACGCAAGTACAATCTGCTTTCAGTAAAATGTACCATCATCACTGTGAGGTTATGTATATACCTTGTTACTGTTATCACAACCAAACTTAGAACATTTCTATCGCCTCCATAGCTTGCTCTCTGCCCATTTCAGTCAATGCTCGCCCTATACTACTATCCCTAGATAACTAACTACTGATCTGTTCTCTGTATCTATAATTTAGATTTATCTTCTAGAATTTCATAAAAGTGAAATTATGCAATATGAACTCCTTTGTGTCTGTCTTTTGCTCAGTATAAATTGTTGTTGGATCATCTTTTTGGTTTTGTATTTCAGCAGCTCATTCCTTTTTCACTGTTGTACACTTCTCTGTTAAAGAAGTTTATACTGTAATTTGAATTTTCATTGACTTGTTGATATTTGGGTTGTTTCCAATTTTTCAGTAGTGTATATGCAGTGGCGGTTTAGGACAAGACTTTATGTGGACATATATTGTCTTTTATAGATATTTAGAGGGAGATGCCTTGTTGGATCATATATAAGCGTATATTTCACTTTACAAAACCCATCAAACTATTTCCAAAGTGTTGGCACTATTGTATATTCCCACCAACAACGTGAATGTTCCAATAACTCTGTACCTTGCTAACTTTGGGTAATGCCAATCATTTAAAATTTTAGCTATTCTGTTAGTATGTAGTGTTATTGTGATTTTAATTTGCATTTCCTTGATTACTGATGATGCTGTTTGTAATCTTTTGGGAGTGTTTAAATACTTGTGTGGTTTTTATATTTTTGTGGTGTGGGGGATTCAAAGCAGTAGTGGTTTTTCTTTTCCCCTATTTTGAGACAGGTTCTCACTAAATTGCCTGGGATAGTCTCAAACTTGCAATCCTACTCTATTCCTATTTATTTCTGCCTCCCAAATCCCTGGGATCACAGGTGTGAGCCACCATGTCAGGCTACTTTTTCCATTTTTAAACTTCAGTTGTTAACTTCCCACAGCTTGGTAATAGTAAGACTTAATGTGATCTGGGTGTAAGTCCTTAGACATGTATGTGTTGAGATTATAGTCTCCCAGTTTGTGACTTGAATTTTCATTTTCTTAACATGATATACTTGGCTACCTCAGTTTCCCAAATTTCAGGAAGACATGACATAAAATGAATAGAGTGAAATACTAAATGCAAATATAAAATAATTGGATTTTGTATGCCAATTATGCTTTTGACCATCCCAGGGCTATTTCTTACATTGAAAGAATTCTTTCTGTATTTAACCATCTAGCACTTGGTTATATTTTTCATGTAATTTTCATTAGATTTCATTTGCATCTAGATAATGCATTCCTTTTTTTCTTAGCTAGATTTTCAGTCTTACTAGACACTATTATATTTTTCTCTGTTGTTCAAACACCTTTGCTCCCTAGATGTTTAAGCATATTTGATTGTTTAAGCACATTTGATTATAATTCCAAAGTCTGTTTTATAACTATTTGGTGAGTTTTGTAGATACTTTGGTGTTTTTCCTTGTGCATATTCTGAAATTCCTTCCAGAAAAATATAATAAAAATAGGTTGTTTATTCTAAGAAAATGGCTTGTGTTATTATAGAGGACCGTGAGTCCCAAGACCTGTAGTTAGCAACTTGGAGATGGAAGAAAACTCATAATGCTGTGGTAGTCTGGAGGCTGAGAACCAAGAGAACAAAAGATGCAAGTTCCAGGGCAAGACCAAAGAGGAGCCTATGTATAGGTTCAGGTTCAAAGACGGGAAAATTCTGACCCAGCTTCAAGGCAGTCAGGCAGGAGAAAAGTTTACTCAAAGAGGGGTCAGTCTTTTTGTTTAGAGCGTCACCTGATTGAATGACATCCATCCATATTGGGGAAGACAAGCTGCTTTATTTATTCTACCAATTTAAATGATGATGCCATCCAAAAACATGCTCAAAGATGAACCAGGAAGACATTGGACCAACTATCGGGCCACCCTTGGCCCCAGGAAAATTGACAGATAATTTCCATTCTAACATGTTGTGATGGTTAATTTAACTACAATAAACATATCCTTTCCAACTTATAGCATGGCAAACTGAAGTAGGAAAATTTTAGTCAATGATAGAAGGAAAGATATAGCTATGAAAGCCTTATTACACTTTATACCTATTTACGTACAGCTATTTGAGTTACTAGCTACTAATGTGAACAACTAACTACTTAATAAACAATTGTTCACTGGTGATATTGCTCCTTTTTTCTAAACAAAAGTTTGAAAACATCAGTTATAAAACAGTGTTTAATACATTTTATAGATAGCTTGAAATCTCTAGATGCCATTTTATAACCACCCCAAACTAGGGTAAAATATATTATTTATGTAGTCACTGGGTCTCTAATATACCCCAAGTTCACAAGACTTAAAAGAGCAGATATTTAGAGACAGTAGGAAATCGGATATTTCTGGCTTCCACAAGGTACCATGCTGATAACCAAAAATCTTATTCTCATGAACAAAAGCTCTAATTGGGAATACATAAAAATTGTATCTTCTCTTGAACAGCCAGAGACTTGGCATGGCCATGCGGTTGTATCAGAAGCACTCTTTGTTTTGACTTCCAAGGGCTCAAAACGGTCTAGGGTCAGCTCAGTGGTGGAAGGGCTGCCCATGTAAGACATCTCTCCACAAACCAACCATACTCTCCGGGAGGTTGGTCCTTGTTAATAGGAAGGAAAATTGCCTAATGGGATGAGAGCATTTAGAAGATCCGGGAACTAGTAAGTTTGTAGCTGGCCTTACTTGCCTACACTCTTGTTGACAGAATAGTATGCCTTTTCAAATAGCTTCCAATGGAAGGAATGATGGGGCACAAGTGAGAACTGGAAGTTCAGGAAGGATATGGTTTAATCTCATAAAAACTCCAGTTTCCTGGCACTAGCTGTGTAGACCACCACATCACAACTTTCTTTTAACTTGACAGAGCCTGTATTGTACCAGGCAGATAAAACCCAAGAGGGATTCACTTGGATTTAGGCTTTGGGTGGGAAATGGGTTAAACTCTGTTCCCAGCTCATGTTCTGCATATCACATTCTCGGACCAAATGAAAAACACTCATCCCTTCAAGGTTGACGTACATTTGGGTTTTGCCTCACTTGGTGAAAGTGGATTTTTGAACAGGGCGTATGTCCCTGTGGGTCAGTTAAGGCTGAACTTTCATTCCTTTCAAGCTTCAAGAGAAATCTGTCATGTAAGAACATCTAGTGAGACCATCGACACTTCTATCAGAATGCAGGTCCCATTTTTTTTTTTTGTGGTAATGTACTTATCCTAGGTTATTTTTCCTCCCCTCTTAGAGATTGTATACTTGAATCATTTTCTTCCCTCCATAAAATACTTTCAACAAGAGGATTTTTATTCCTCAAGCCAGGTGCATTCCAGTGATATTTACCTAACCCTAACTGGCATCAGATATTCACATTAATTCAATTTACTTAAAGCTCTAGCAATTTTCTTAAAGAAAGGAATTTCTCTGTAGAGATTTTTCACATGATAAAGTCTCTTTCCATGTAGCATATTATTTTACCCATAATTCCAAATTTAGATATAAAATTTTGTTTTTTCCTTATTACTACTATATTTAATTTAAAAGTAAATTTGAAACTTGGGATGGTCTCTGAAGAGTTCCACATCACTAACAGGATTTAGTTCATTTTTGTGGCCTCGTATTTAATGTAATATTCAAAACAATGCTGTGCTCTACTTTCATTTGATCATAAATTGCAACATTTTCCAGTTATAAAAGCATTATTTTAGTTATCTATTCTTATATTTATATATTATTGCATCAAAGATAAACATTGAAAATATAATAAACATTTTCCATTTAAAATTGCACATAGGACAGACTACTGGTCATATTTTTTTTAAAGAGAATTTTAATATTTTTTAGTTTTCGGCGGACACAACATCTTTGTATGTGGTGCTGAGGATCGAACCCGGGCTGCACGCATGCCAGGCTAGCGTGCTACCGCTTGAGCCACATCCCCAGCCCACTGGTCATAAATTTTCAGTGTGTTTTCTTGGAATCATGAAGTCAGTTTTGGGATCTGGACTAAGAATTCTGTGAATCTACAATGACTTTCTAAAAGTAGTTGGATCAGCTTAGAGGTCAGGTGTTTTGATCAGTGAAAGGGTAACATTGGGACAAGTGATGGTGATACAGCCATCCCTTCCTCCTAAGATTCGCAGAGTGGAGAACAACTTCTTTCCAACCATCTGGTCCCATTCTGCCTTCTCAGTGAGTATCTGATTAAGGGCTGGCAGCCCCTGTTTGAGGCAGGGACTTTCTGAATATTAAGATGTTTTGACTGCTGAAAAGAACAGCTATATTTGAAGTTCAATTTCTTTTTTTTTTCCCTGTGGGATGAAATTGCTTTATCAAAAGACTGTTTTGTCTTTATTTTTTTATGGTAGTAATAAAACTTTTTGTTCAAATATACTTTAAAGAGTGAAAGGGGTGCTATTAATAATTATTATACTTGGGGGACAAGTAGAAAGACGGACCATTCTAGCAAACGAGGATGATAGTTCCTACTAGCTCTAATGTAGAAATGATTTTCAGGGTATCTCTAATGAGACTGATTGACACGAAAAAATGTGCTATGTCATAAGGTGCACTGGACAAGTTGGATCAATGCCCTGTACATGAAAGGACCTTATGAATCACAGGTCACTAGGATTAGCCCAGGAGGAAGGGTCTTGCTTGTTGCTCATCCCTCTTTAAAACTTGCTTTAAGTAAACCGGCATTTGTTCAACTTTTTAAGTCGGATTATTTTTGAATCTGACAAAAGCTAAGAAAACACTCTCCAGAAGAATGATCATACTCATCAGATTTTGCTTGCATTTCCAGGGGAACCTCAGTTTCTATGAAGCCACCTATGAAAATGCGGACTTAAATTCCCGATATAATATATACAATTGCTTTTATTTCTTTTTTCAAGAATATTAAGCTTAGGAGGATATAACGTGTAGAATCTATTGAATTAGACATGATCAAAACAATCATGGATTAACTAATATAAAAGTGCATATGAATTTAATTTATCAGTGGTTACATTAAGTTCACTTTTGTGAATTGTGTATCCCTTATTATTTCATTAATTGAATGAATTCCCTTTGGTTCCCAATCAGAGGTCAGAAATAAACTAATTCTAAGGAGAGCTTTCCACTAAATGCATTTGTCTGTGGCAGCCATCACATGTTGGCAATAGTCTTTGGTTATGACTGATATCAAATATGGAACCCAGACCAGTTGAAAACAGTACTCTGTAGATATTACTGAGTACTTTGGACAAGGCATGGGTCCATTGACTTTATAAGCATATATCACAGTAGTCCTGAATACATGAAGAATTTTAAATTATATTTCCATTTTTCCAGATGTTTGAAATTTAGGCTAAGTAACTCCTTGACATAGATCCCAGACCGTCTGATGATAAAACTTGAGCACTCAACTATTACACAAATGGACCATAGGAGCATGATTACTTTCTATTAATATTACAGGATCACTATCCTCTATGTGAACAAAAGGCATAAGAAAGGATAAGGAAAGAAAGTTGTCAATGACATAACCCAACTTATGTGTAATTATAGCACTTCCTAAGGAGAAGAGATGAGAGGTTTTGGAAAATGTTTTAGGGTATCTGTGATAAAGAGAAAAAAGTTTTCCCAGAAATACCACTTAAAAAAATTCCTTAGCTGGGCCAAAGGATACCTAGATCCCAGTTACCTTTTATCTTAGTTCTTTTTTTACAACCTTGTATTATTCTTTTAAGTCTTTTTCTTTTCTATAATGCCATCTTTATTAACTTTCCATTCCAGTCAGAGCTTCTGTCTTGCATTGTGTATTTAAAGAAATTATAGGATTCAATATGTCTGAAACAATTTATAATACTCCTCTTAAGGAAAAATGAATTCTCCTAAATGTAAGACATCAAATGCAGTACAACAAATCAACAGGAATATGGATAAACTATAGCATATACAGACAAGAGAAATCTATGAAGTGGTATAGAATTATAGTAATGTGAATGACTTAGTCATTTTATTAGCTCAAAATCTATGTACAACATACCCTTTGGTATTGTGTATCGGTTAAGGGTACATCCATATGTAGTAAAAGATAAATGCATGAGAATGAGCAACCACAAATCCAGGGTAGTGATTATCTTCGGAGCAAAGAATAGTGAAGGGTGCACATGGAGAGTTACATAGTGATCTTCAAATATAATAATCTTCAATTTTACTGTCTGAACTACTTGAGGATAAGTTGTATAGAGTGTCACCTGAGAACTGTCAGTTTTCAGTACAGCTCCCAGTGGCTGGGGAATGGGTATTTCTGTTCTATACTGGGGATCTGGGTGGGCAGTACAGTATCCAATAAAACATTGTTAAACTTACCTGTACATCAGGATCACCTGGGGGAGTTTTGCATACTCTCAAAGCCCTGACTGCACTCCAGACCAGTTAAATCACAGTATCTGAGAGATGATTCTAGCATTCAGTGATTTAAAACAAACAAAAACAAAACTCATGTGGTTGCAATGAGGCTTCACAGTGTTTGAGAAATGCTGCATTTCATCATCTTTCCATGAATCCAGATATTTTCAAATGTCTTATGTTAAGGTTTTATAGGTTTTCCCATAAATCTCTTTTTAAAAAGCTTATTTCTATTTTGTTTAAAATGCTATTTTTAGAACTTCATTTTCTGTTTGCTACTAGTGTAGAGAAATGACAACTTTTTATTTAAATTTTTAAAACTCAAAAACAATATGGGAACGATGTGATGTTTCAATGCATGCATACATGGGGTAATGTTTAAATCGGGGGAATCTACCTACCTCAAACACTTATTTCTTTCTGATGAAAATATTCAGAATTCTTTCTTCTAGATATTCAGAACATACAGTGCATAGTTGTTGTCTATTTCACACTGCTGTGCAATGACGTGAAGCTTCTTGCTGGAACCCATCATTTAACTTTTTCTTAGAGTCCTACCTCTCCAGTCCCAGGTGCTCGAGTAAATACTGTTTTACTCGCAACATCTATGGGACAATAATTTTTAGATTTCACGTTATAATGAGAAAGTGTTTTTCTTGTTTTCATGGAACAAATTCAACATACATTGTTGTTATTCATAAGTGAGTTTAATCTAAAGTTGCTTTTACCACTGTTACACTAGGATTAAAGTTATACTATCCTAAAAAATATTGTTTGTTTTTCCTCTTCTAAAGAGTTTGTGAAGTTTTCAACAAACTATTTCTCTTTAATTGTTAGTACAATTGGGAATATGTCTCAGATGCTTTGGATTATCTGAGTAGAATTTCACCTAACAATGAATTTCTTTTATGGTTTAGGAACATTTACATCTTCAGTTTCTTACTGAGGAACTAATCCTAAGTAGGATAATTTGCAGGAAGTTATCCATTCATTTAGGTTGTTAAACATACTGGTATAATATAAATTTATGATTGTTTTTATTCAGATTTTTCAAAAACCTAGGTAAATATACAAATCAGTCTTATGTGTTAAAAGCTGCAAGTAGGCTCATATGCAAATACCCAACCCATCCAGAGAAGAAATCTGAATTTGGCTGGCACTTTTTTACAAACAAATCCCGAGTGACTCAAAGGACAGACTTATTGGTAAAGTCTGAGAAAGAGATGGTTTAAACTTGAGCTGTGGTAGAAGTTGCCTAATAAGCTTTTGAATAGGGTAACTTTACTCTTACACTGACCAAGTTGCTTTTGTGTCCATATGTCAATCAACTAAAAATATATCCAAAGTAAAGGTATAAATTCAAAGTATACAGTCAAGCAATAGACTCATTGGTTTGTTGGTGCATTCATTTATTAAGACAATTTATCAAACACGTAATGTGTGCTAGGGATGATTTTAGGAATACCACATTAGTAGACCCTGCCATTCTCCGGGCCTGGTTTGCACACTGCCCTTGTAGTTTTTTTTTTTTTTTGGGGGGGGGGCATATATGAAAATTGTATATTTATTTTTACTTTGAAACATTCACTTTTTAAAAAAATATAATTCCAGAAAATATTATTTGATTTCAACATTTCAATTATGCATTCATATTTAAAGTGATAATCTGTATTGAAAAAAGTTGATTTTTCATTAAAATTTTATAATAAAGGACATTAGAAAAGGGCAAAAGACAAAGATATTTGTAATGTTATCATGTATAGTCAGACCTATTTGCAAATTTTGTCTATGGATTCAACCAATCCAATAGAAAATATTAATAAAATACATTGTATTTAACATATGCAGATTTTTTTTGCTACTATTCTCTAAACAATACAAAATTTCCATGAAATTTACATTGCCCTTGTAGTTTTGAGATGCACCATTTATAGAAATTCTAAGAAATAGAGGGGGGTGTTCGTCAGGGCCAAGATCAGCAGTAAGATGAAAACAATGGGAAACAGTTTGTAGAAATGAAAACACTGGGCTTTCTCTCTCCCCCTCTCAACCTAAGTCCTTGTGACAAGAGTATATTTAGGTATGTTTCTCTCCTGGAGCTATTGTTTATGTCAGACTGATGTCACCCGGTGAAGGGATCATTTGTTTCATACCTTTTAAATTGCTTGTGGAATCTGAGTAGCACACGTGTTTCTTTAACTGTGTTATTCTTTTATTTGATCACTGTCATTTTTAATATATTCTGAGAGGGATTTGGTGACATAGTTATTACCGCCCACATAAGGCAAAACACTTTTGGTTTTTGATGATTGGTGGTCTACAATAATATTGCCAAAATCAGAGTTAATAGCCAGTTATATGAGCATTATTATTACAATTTTTGATTTTAAATGGTTACATATTGCATTTCTAGGGGACAGTATTTTCTATTATTATCCTTTGGTAGAATACTGATATTAGTCCCTCATTTTCCAATATGAATATAAATAAAATTGTTTAAATATGCTTTGAAAATGATTCCTATTGCCCATTTAAGGTTGTTTTAATAGTCTTTCTATGATATTTAGGAAGAGTACTTGAGGCATATTAATATAATATTGAGTGGTTTCAATCTAATGTCCATCCTGGCATGACTGAGTCATCTCAGATGGTTCCATCAGAAGGTGAGATGCCTATTCAGTAATCTGTGTGAGAGGGGGGCACTATGTGAAGTATAAAATTCCAAGGAAGTTTCTTCACAGTCACTGTCATAAATATTCTTTGCTGTGTGTTAAACACTAAGCTTACTATCGAAGATACAGAATTGGGCAGGGTAGATCTTTGAGCCGGCTTATTTCCCTACTGGGATTATATTAGTTGGACTTTTATCAGCCAGTTTCGGTGCAGAGGGACAAGAATCTGGATGGGTGTCATGCAGGTGCTCACAGACATAGAGGAGGCTCATAGAACCTAAAATTGAAGACTAAGGGCAGGCTTCCTGGAATATACTATCTTTATGGCAAGACCTGAGTAATGATGCTTTGCTAGGTCAAAAACTGCCAAGGTTGTGGGCTGCAGGTTGGGGGTACTAACTGGTAGGGAATGCAAACATGTAGAAAGGACTGAGATAATATGGAGCAGGGAAAACTTAAGGAATAGACTATTCATTAGCTGGGATATAACTTGTACTGGATGAATTGAAGCAATTTTAGGACTCGGGCCTGTCCTTTTTTGTGACACTTCCTTCTTACCTACTCTGTTGCATTCAGTGCATGCACAGAAATTGAAAACGATGCCTTATAGTTCTTCTCTACTTAGGGTCAAAGATTAAATACATAAGAATGGCAACAGGAGGTATTTAGAGAACAGCAGTAGTTATTAGTGATCTGTCTAGGGAAGTGGGTACAAAATTTAGCATAAGTAAAACCCATTTTGGTCTTTCATGGCTCCAAGTTATAGGAATCATAAAAAGTAGCTTCAACCAAAATTAAATTTATTTTAAGGTTACTGTTGTACTCCATGAATCTTGAACAGGAATGAGACGAGACTGGATCTTGGGAATAAGTGGAATGCTAACTCTGTCACTTGCTTTCATCTTCACTTCTATTTGTATATTTACTTCATTCTATATTTGTTTAATGAGTACAATCTTCTCCCTTCTGTAGAAATTGCAGACACAGCTCTAGAACTAAACATGTTGAAGCTTGGTTAATCAGAGACTTTCTTGGCTTAAGTCCAAAATAAAAATCTTGAGATTGGACCCATTGGCTCATTTATGTCATTATGTAATTATGGATTTATGTAATAGTTGCACATTCTTATAGGAGTGGAGAGCAGGATATTTTCCAGAATGACGAGAAATTCCTTGCCACAAAATAAGTCAATTTATCTAAGCCACCATTTTCTCCTTTCCAAAACTATATAAATTGGTTATTGCTATGAATATATATATCTAGTGAGGTATTTTTGAAAAGGCTGGGGATATAGCTCAGCTGGTAAAGTGCTTGCCTCGCACGCACAAAGCCCAGTTTTATACAGTTATGAAAAATTACTCTAAATATTATGCTGAGGTGACTGAAGTAGGTATAGAATCTACACTGGAGGAGCTTTAAGTTGGGAAAGAACAAGTGTACTTCTTATGAACTAATAAAAAAGGAATATCTTCTATTGTTTTAGTATGTTCCAAGAATGAATGATAGGTGGAACTTGGTTCGTATTATATCCTATTCTTTAATTACAGTCCTTTAAGGAAAATTTTTCATAAAGGACACTATAGAGAGATTAAGATGATTAAGTTCCTATAATACATTAATGTCAGAGGGGATTTAAATTCAAGTCTGAGTGATTCCAAAAATAATGCATGGTGGGTATTTTAAGGAGTCATTTTGACCTTATAGGAATGCATAATATTTTATGTTCATCTTTATAATTAAACTATAACAAAGTTATTAACTAACATTCTTAACCACATTGACATAGGAAAGTATATTTTAAAGTGTTATCTGATGATTGTATTAAAAATCTTGTGTTTTATAAAAATTAAGGATTTCATACTATTCATTTGAAAAGAGTTGCTCTGCCAGGTTTTTGGGAAAATTCAAATTTTAATTGTGAATGGGAAGTTTGTGAGCAACTGCAAGATGAGAGAGTTGTAGTTTGTCCCATAACAGGAATACTATCGCCCTCAAGGAAGCTTCTGGAAGAACTCTCAACAACTGGTAGTTATTTCTAGTCTCAGTAGTAGAACTTGTCATTCTTGAACAATTGCTAAAGTTCTGGATTCTGAATTAGCCAAGTAGAATATACCTTCTTCTGTAATTGGTGTGTGTGTGTGTATATATATAATATATATACCCAAAAAACAAAACACATGGCCCATACGAGCATATGATTAATTTGATGGAATTGTGTTGCAAACATGAATATTAGAGTCATCTAGCCATCTTGGTATGGATTCTATAGCAAGTTAATCTGATTTAGGTTACAGTAGGCTAAAACCAGGGGGTAGAGAAGACTGGATCTCATGTCCCCTTTGCCAGGCTTGATGACTTCTTGAATGGTTCACAGAACTTG
The DNA here is from genome assembly GCF_964194105.1 of Spermophilus citellus. Lineage (NCBI taxonomy): Eukaryota > Metazoa > Chordata > Mammalia > Rodentia > Sciuridae > Spermophilus > Spermophilus citellus. Next base: position 74,328,105 of record NC_138194.1, read on the forward strand.
GGAGATGTTTACTTACTAGTGTTAGTTTCTTATAAAAGATGTAAATAGTCCAATGGAGAGAGAGATAGGAAGAATGTTGGGGAGGGTTGTAGAACTTCCACGTCATCTCCATGTGTCACCCTCCCAGCAGCTTCTAACCTGTCATTTATGGAAGTTTCATTAGGTAAGTGTGATTGACTAATTCATTGGCAACTAACTCGACTTCCAGCCCCGCTCCTCTTTCCAGAGGTCAGGGGATGGGGCTCAAAGTTTCAACACTTTGAGCATGCTTGGGTCTTCTCTGGTAACAAGCCCTAATTCTGAAGGTTTTTTTTTTTTTGGTCCCTAACCCTTCACTCCAAGCCACTAGTCATCTCATTATTATGGAGCAAACACTCTTTTGGCTTCAAATATTCCAAGGGTATTAGGAGCTGTGTGCCTAAACCTGGGGATATATACCAAACAAGTGTTTTATTATAATAAATTTCCTCTCAATTTAACATTATTCCTTAATGGTTTATTTAAACCCATTTGTGTTTATCATGATTATTGATGTATTTGGAGCCATTTGTACCATTTTTAAACATTTTTTGCTTTTTACTCCCCTTTCCTTTAGGTGAGTTATTAATTTGCTTTTAATCCTTTTGTGTTGCAATACTTTGATCTCTGTTTAGAAGTTACACACATAACTTCTGTTCTTTAGTGCTCATCCTTAAGCTTATTTCTATAATTTCATTATATTTTAATTTATACATTTTTATAGTTCTCTACAGTCTCTAAAATAAATGCACATTAAAACATTTTGGTTTGATCTTTCCTTCCCTATCTAAATAAGGCCAAATCTTTTAGTACTGACTTTTTTTAAAATTAAAAAGCAAACCACACAAAACCTTACAAAGACAATATTTATTTTGTAAAATCTTAGACCAATATTCTTTAGATATTTTCCTTTCGAAATACATTCTTCAGATTTTTTTAAATTGGAGACTTAAAAGTGGCAAATCTTTTATCTGAGAATATTTTCTCTTCATTCTTTGCTAGATAATCTATAGGCAGTTATCTCATCACTTGGAAGTTATTCTATTTTTTTTTAGACTTTTATTTTAGTTGAGAATTCACTAGTTTCTAATTATTACTCCTTTGGGGAGCGGGGGGGGGTGAACTATGCCTTTTCTGTTTCTTAGAAAGTTTGCAATTATTATATGTCAAATATGGATGAAATTTTATTGATCCTGGGTCATCTGATTTTTTAAGTCTTCTAGGAATTTTATGGCCATTGTTATTTTTAATGTCTGCCTTTGTTCCCTGTTTGCTTCTCTTTTTAAAACATATATAGTTGAACACAATATCTTTATTTTTTATGTGCTGCTGAGGACTGAACCCAGGGCCTTGCATGAGCTAGGCAAGTGCTCTCTGCCGAGCCACAACCCCAACCCTGTTTCCTTCTCTTACCTTAATTTTTCCTCTGCCACTTCCAACCTCCTTTCTCCCTTTGAGAATCCTCAATAAAATGAGCATATAAGACTTTTTCATTCTATTCTGTATATCTTTTAATCTCTATTTTTATCTCTTTATGCTACAATATGTATAAATCATTTAGTAATATCTTTCTTTCATTATTTCTCTAATCAATTGTCATGCATTGCACTTTTTATTTCAACAATTTTAATTTTTAATTTTAATTTTTAGTTCTACAAATTACAACCTTTTAATTTCTCCTGAGTTTTCTAATTTATGCTTCTCTTTGTTATTGCATTTTTCTTTTACAAATTTCATGAGTAGCTATTTTCTATCATGTCAGGCAATTTCAATATCTGCAGTTCTTTCAACTTAAAGCTTTAGATTTTTGCTGATTCTTGCACATAGTGGCTTGTTTTCCTGTGGGTTTTTTTTTTGTGTGTGTGTGTGTGTGTGTGTGTGATCTTGTAATGGCATATTTATTTCCATCTGTGGGATAAACGAGGGAAGCTTTCCTCAGGGAGAGTCTGCTTTGGCTGCTCAGTGGTGAGTTATCTCAGATATTCCAGATCTTTCACATCTTCTCATCTCAGTGTTGACTCGGTGATGACTCTGAGACTCAGCTTTGCCTCTTGGAACTATCCCTACAACATGGTGGTCTTGCCCAGCTTTTCTGTGATATCTACCAAATCTTCTGGCTGTACTGTACTTTTGTAGCCAAGACTCCCCTTGCTGTGGGAGGCTCCAGGATGTTCCCACTGACAACTTCAGGAATTCCTGCTTTGTCTCCTGCCTGACCCAGTCCCTGTCCCTGTAAGCCATTGGTTCAGAATCCCTATGTTGGTTTTTATTATTTTTGGGGAAGGGGAATGTGACCGCACAAATCCCATAGTTTTGGAAACATCGGCAGTATCTCAAGCATGTGTAGTGATTCTAGTTGTGAATAAAATGACTGCGCCTACCTTTTAGGTATCAGTGACCCTGGAAGTCCAAACAATCTGATGGCTTCTAGCTCTGAGGTATAGAAATGGAAATACCAGGTGGTGGCAAGGTTTGTGTAGAAGTGACTGAAGGAGCTATCTTTAGGGGCTTATATTCTGAGAAATGAACATTAGTAATGATTATGTGACTCATGTTTGTTAACAACTAGTAAAAAGAAGCCAGAAATTTGACAATGTAAAAGTACTAAATCCTGTCAAATTTCATTATTTTGCGGAAAGAGAGTGATGAGAGTTTCCATGTTGTTAAGTATACTCTAATTATTAAAGTATTATAAATTAGCTTTGAATGTGAACAATTTTATGTTCCTTTTGGGGAGAATAAAAGTAGGTAATATGACTTAGAATAGGACCCTTCACCTTCTACATAAGGCCTGCATTTAGATGTGTAACTAGAAGAAATAATGTCACTTTGATCAATGTATGTAGAGTGCACACAAATAACTTCTGATAATTATAGGTCTTTATAATTATAAAATGTTATTTCCTGGGATGGGGTTGTGGCTCAGTGGTGGAACGCTTGCCTAGCATGTGTGAGGCACTGGGTTCGATCCTCAGCACCACATTAAAATATAATATATATGATAAAGGGATTGTGTCTATCTACAACTAAAAATATTTTTAAAAATTATTATCTGAAAGAAAATAAGTTTAAAGACAGAAAAATGCTTTGTTTAAATCTAAAGAGCTAGTGAATGACAGTCATTTTAGGACAAGTTTTTGATTTATAGACCAGTGTTCTTTTTATTGTATTCTTTGGCCCACCCTGGGATAGGTGAGCAGGGCTCTAGGGATGCACTGAATGAAGGGCAAAGGGTTTTGAACTTAAAAATTCCAAAAGTGCAGTTGTCTTGATTTAGACCTTCACCACGAAATGTAATTTGTGAAGAGGATTGAGCAATCAAGTTTTTCTTACTCTCACTTACTGAAATGTCAAGCTGTCTGTTGATTAAAATAGAAAAAGAATAACTTGTAGCTTGTTTTCTTCCTAATGAGGTAGAATATGGAACTCACCTTAAAATTAAAAGTGTGTAATTTTCATGGTGCCTACTTACATCATTTTATGCTATTGAATATCTGAAACAATGCAGGGAATGAATATTTTTTTAAGAGCAATAATTACCTTATGTATTTTATTTATATTGTTACCAGGATAGCCCTAAGTGGGGCCTGAATTTTAACCCAAGTAAACCTCTGCAACCACCCCAGCAGGTAGGGGCGGCTGTAATCCGTTTTAAACTTGAAGAAAAAGAATTACAAGGAGATTAACCAACTTTCTTCTGGGTAAAGTAATACAAATAGGAATAATGTGCTTCAATATTTTCAAAGTGAAACATTTTACAAACGAATTTAGAAATACTTTATTTATTTAGAAATAAACTCTAAATGAAGATTGTTCCTGTAAATTCATTGTAGAGCTTCTGAAAACCATGCTGATAAGTTTGAGATCTCAAGGATACTTAGAGCTGTATTTTGCTGATTTTTTTTTTTTTTCCCCTAGACGGTATTTGTTGATATTCTTCAACAAGGCACAATTTTACTGTCAAAACCATTGAAATTTATATAGGAAGACAGACAAACCCAGAAAACTCTAGGGTGAGCAAGGTACAAAACCAATAGGGTACGGTGATCATGAGTCACACTGTTATTTAGCAACACAGCATCCTGTGGGGTTCACATGCCTGTTGTCTTAACCAAGGTGACCAACTAGTGATGGAGTTATAAAATAAAGAAGAATGGCCTCATAAAATTCTAAATCAAAAATATGGAATTAGAGATGACATGTTGATGGTGAGTTATGTAGAGATTGTCAGATTGAATAAAAGAATATGATCTTGTGTATTCAAAATTCTTTTTCAGATAAACCAGAATGATTTTCTAATATCTTGGCATAAAGAAATTGTAGTGCATAGATCATGGAGGATTTGTAACAATGAGCAATGTTTCGATCTCTGTTTTTGTATTTGGTTCAGAAATGTCACTTGGAATATCATATATAAAGAAGCTGACGTGGCTTAAATAACTACATAAGCTTAGTGCAGAGAAATAACTTGGAAGAATTTATCATCTTGGAGTGGATATTAAATATGACTTTTAATAATGCAGAATGCAAAATCCTTTTTCCTTTTTTTGCTGTTTATGGGCATATTGATAAGGACATTAATAAGGTTGATCTCACATTTTCTTTTAAGTTGACACATAGAAGAAATATCCAACAGGTCTCTATGACATAAAAAGTGGCTCTTGTGAGTGATGGCCTTTAAAATTTTTGGACATTGTATACCCAATAAGTATTTCTATTTTCTTAGAACACTAGGAATTTCAAAGCTGAATTTAAGAGTATTTTAATAATCTTATAGTCTCCTATTGGATTCACTGGTATGTGCTGAATTCATCTGATAGAGCTGCCTTTATTCTTCTTAGCACTTACTCTATAATTTGTGTTACCTGTATTTCTGTAGGCAACTCCAAATCCTCTTGAAAGCATGTAGGGTGGATGTGGTTACCTGAACAAATCTTGTATTTTTTTTCTTATCAAAACTTTTAAGAATGTTAAATAGTGATAAGGAATAAACTAACTGTGCAATATGACACTGTAGAAAATATACACCATTGTTTTCTGAGTATGGAATCCAAAGTATGCAGAAGATTGGAAATAGAAAAATCTTAATGATATGTCAGATATGGGAGGAAGAAGATGTCAATTCAAATTCAAATTTGAACTGTGTGTTGTGTGTGTGTGTGTGTGTGTGTGTGTGTGTGTGAGAGAGAGAGAGAGAGAGAGAGAGAGTTATTAGAAGGAATTAGGGCATCAAAATCAGTTTAAAATTTCAAAAAGTCATATTGGAAAAACTTTTGCAAGTGCCTTTGAGATTTACAAGTTTTCTATTTTTCTTTGTAAACTAATTATAAATCACCCTACTTGTTTCAATATTATGCAGTGAGAATATTAAAGGAACCAAATTAAATTTGTTTTATTACTTTTGGCTAATGCAAGAGTCAGATTTTGGAATTGAAATTTTAGTAGTATAACAGTGGTAAAAATTTTACTGGAAGCCAGGAGTTTGACTACTGATCTCAATTTTTTCAATCACAATTTACTGGTGTTTGTACCTGATGAGGGGGACAAAGTTAATGTGCAGTAACAATCCCCCAAACATATGTGCTTCGAACCATAGAAGTGCATTTCTCATTCACACTTTCCTCAGGGACTTGCTGGGGCTCTGCTGGAAGTCTTCATTCCTGGACCTGGACTGAAAGATAATCTCCATCAGGGTCATTGTGAAGCTTATAAGCAGTAAAATGGAAACATGGTGATTTTATGTACAGAATTTGAACACTTCTGAGAAGTGACATGTGTTACCTTCTGTTCACATTTCATTATCCAACGCGAGTTGTGTGGCTAAACCTGTTAATGAAATGGGTTTTATAATCCTCCTACAGAGGAAGAGTGAATATTTAAAACAGTAACTCAGTGTATCACATTGCTGCAAGTGAAGGGCCTTATCTCTAATGTTTTCATCTTGCTTGAGTGGGCCTGGCGCAACGTTTAGGGCGTAGACTGTCTGTCTAGTATATATGCTAACAGACCATCTGGTCTTGACCTCGGTCCAAATAGATCACATTTTTCTTTTGCATTTTCCAGAATGCCTAGTCTTTGAAATGATAATCACTGAGATAAAAGCCTCTTATTATGACCAACGTTTCTTACTTTCATAAAGGATAATTGTTTTTCCTTTATGAGAGATGAATATAAAAAATGTATATGCAACATTGGAATAGATTTGACAAATGGAATGTTTTTATCTCATAGAATTGTTTTAAAGATTAAATGAGATGATTTGTGAGTAGTCTTTAGCAGGGAATCTGGACAATGGTAAGTATTCAATACATAGTATTTGTTATTAGTATCACTTTAAGAATGTCTTTTTTTATCTTTATAATTCACCTAATACTTGAACAGTCATGTAAAGAAATTTATTCAACATGGGGCTGAGATTGTAGCTCAGCAGTAGAGCGCTTGCCTAGCATGTGAAAGGTCCTGGGTTTGATCCTCAGCACCACATATAAATAAATAAATAAAATAAAGGCATTGTGTCCAACTACAACTAAAGAAAGTATTTTAAAAGATATTTAATCAACAAACTTAAAATTCAAGATGAATTTATTATATATATATATATATATATAATATAACCAGAAAAGATTTATGGGAGATTAGTTTACTAAGATAAACGTATCAAATTATTTGAAGATGCTTTGTAGTAAATCTGCACCCTGTAAGTCACTGTGATCCTCCTAAGTTTCATGGTGGCTTATTGGTGTGTATAGACACCTGCTTTCACCTCTATCAAAGTACTGATTCTAATTCTGACTTCATCTCACTCTGTCATTCTATATATGAAGCTGACTTTATTGATCAACATTCAGAATTTCACCTGTGTTAATGATTTCAAACAGAACAAAACTCCCTCCAGGATTAATTTTTTTCTTCATTAAAGAACTCATGGTTTTAAAATTAAATGGCCAAAATATTCCATAAAATGTTCCAGATTTAATAACCCCAAAATGTTAGCAATAGTTTCAATCACAATGAAATGAGCATGTGTAGCAAAGATTTGCTCCTCTGGTAACCAGCAGTGCATTTGTGCATCAAATTCAACTTAACATTTTATAGAAATGTAACAAAAGAAAATGTGGTTGCTTGCTTAACTCAGTTCTTAAATCATACTGAAAACTTTGTATGAAAATAAATGAGTATCATTCAATACTATATATAAAACCTATGTGACTGGACTCCAAAGTGATTATATATAATCATCTTGGTACTATCCCTTGTCTTTCTTCTCTAAAGAAATATTTTTCTTATGGTGGAGATCCAATTATTTCTTTCCTTATAATTAGCATTCTCTGTTTGTATTAGGCCAAAGCTGAAGAAATAGGATATAAATGGAGAAGCCTAACAAATAAATTTTGGGGGGACAGGGAAATTATATGGGAGTTTTTGTACATAAGGGGCACAGTCAAAGGGCATGTATTCAGTCAATTTACATCATGGAAATGAGATTTATCCCTGAAACATTATGGGAATTAATGTTCTAAAAATGGGATAATTCCTTCTTACTGGTTTATATCTACAGAGGTATTTAATTTATTTTTGTTCTAATTTTACAATATAACCACATTTTCCTACGTTGAAATTATCCATCCTTTATGTATACAAAAGAACTTGGAGGTACACTTCATAGAACTTTGAGATGAGTGATTTTATAAGTGAAATGTACTTATTAAATGGTAGTAGTTATCCTCAGGTGATTTTTTTTAATAAGTTGGTCCTTATTATTTTGTCATGTGTCATGTTTCTTGAAAGTGACTGTATAATGAAGAATGTGTAATGTGAATGATTGCCCTATGATTTTTCTTACTGGGAGGTGTGAACCAATTATGGGTTAAGTTTCAGGAAATGCAGAGTGGATTTGTAATTCTCTGGGATAGGGAACTGGCTGAGCCTGAGGAATTTTGCTGGGAGAGCATGTCCTCCATATTGTTGGGGCATAGGGGTCCATTAATGTGCCACCCATCTTGTGTATAGGAGGGCTTTCTCCTTGTCATGTTCTGCCTAGTTCCCTTGGTGACTTGGTATGTTATTGGTGTTAGGTTGCTGTGCCACTATTATGCCAATCATGTTAAATAGAGGTAGTGACTTGGCTGCAAATGCTTTGTGCTTCCTGATGTATGAGAGATAGCAAAATTAAAAGAAAGGAATTTGTAATTAGAGGGACAGAGGTAAAGAAGTGCACTGAGATTTATTTTTTTCAGTGAAGTGGCGTTAATGGAGCATATAAATGGAAAGGATTTCCCTTTCTTTGGCTAGCTGGTATGTCCTCTGATTTAATCAAGCAAGACTGAAGTGTGCCTTTAACTTTCTATAATCTGACAAAGGTAATTTAGTATGGAGTTTTTAGATGAGCATCGGCTGCTGACGCCAGGATTTATATCTTCGGGAGGCAAATAACAATTGCAAGTGTCTTCTTGAGTTGATTGAGCTCTTGTTTCACTTTCTTATTGCCTATCGATCTCTAAGAAACAAGAAAAAGTTGTGTTTGTTAAATGGGGCAGAAAGATATCTGCTATCCTCATGGGATTTTCTGTGTCTAATTTAGTGCCTATGCAGTTCTGTGTGCGGCACACGAAATCAGATACGTACTACCAACGTGGCATGCTTCACTGGGATCACAACATTTTAACTGAACTCTGTATCCCATACTGCCCCAAAGCTGACCTAAAAATTCTGACTGATTAGAATTATATGCATTTGTAAATCATTGACATTGGACCTGGAAAGAAAATGGATTTTTTCCCCCTGGGTCAGGGGATCTAGTATGTTATGATTAATAGAAGAATTTATATTCAGATCCTTGTTTTTTCATGCTCAAATTATTACACCCCACCCCTGCCCAACATGAAGGATCTCTCTACAGAAAGTTAAAGGCAACTATGGCAAGGGACACAATATAACTTTATTGAACAACACATGCCTTCTTTCTTTCCTCCTTCCATTCTTAAAAATTTATACTGCATCATTACTTACCCAACAAGAACATTGTTATCTGCTGGAGAGACGGATGAAACTGAAAAACTATGATGCAGTATATCTGGACAGTGGTAAACCATTTCTGTAAGAGGGTATAGTCTGTGTAAAATGTTTGGGAAGATGATCAGTAACTGTTAAGGTTAGCAGTGAGTCAGGGAACACTTCCTATAAGTTAGAAGAAAGGAAAAAAAGGCATAAAGAACAGATGTTGATACAAAGACATGAAAAAGCAAAGTATTTTTAGTTGATTAGTGCTAGCTGAGACACCATGGAAGGTCTAACAGGGTAATGACATTTACCGTTCCATACTATCATGCTGACTTGCTTTGTAAAAGGGAGTAGAACTTTAGGACCAAAGATAAAGTCAGGAGAAAAGTCCAACATGAAATTTCCACTTGGCAAAACTCCTTAGTGCCTTAGTGCCTGTAATGTGAAGCCAGGCGAGGTGCACGTTGATATTTTAATGAAGAAGATCCAAGTATTTTGTGCAGATAGCAAGAAGTTCCCAGTTTTGGAGAAGGTATGGATAATAAAAGGAGTGATTATTAATCAGAGGTAATTATGAGGTTCCTTTCTTGGATTACTGAAGATATTTATGCAGGTATTGAAGTTAAGTCTGAAGAACTAAATGAGCCAAGATAATTATCTCATAGTTGGAAATATACACTTAGATTCCAGGAAAGAAATTGAGATTGCAGATATTGATTTGAGAGCATGCATTCTGTAGCTGGTAGTTAAAGCCAAGGGGTGGTAGGTTAGAATACCAAGATTGCTGTACATAAAACTCTAGAAAGCCGCAAAATTTAACTCATGGTCAAGGAAGAAACGGTAATAATGATTGGCTTTCGTCTATAGTCAGCCAAGCAGTAACCCCCACCCCAACCCGGGTTCCCTTTCCTAAAAGCACCAAGACTTTTGTTTGGGCATATATATATTTTTCCATTTGATGCTGAGGAAGTTGACTCCAGTCCAGCTCTAGGGATGAGCCATGATTTACGACAGCCATTGAAAGCAATCCTGTACCATTGCAGTAAGGATTGGTTCATGGCCCAAGATAATCAGAATGTCTCATTTCCAAGATGAGAAGAGGTTTGTTTAGGAAGGGAAAAAACCTAATTAAACTTAATTAGACATGATGAGAAAATTGTTTGAGGTTTCTTAAAAAATTTTTCTGAAAGACGATCTTTGCATTCTGAAAGGTGCAGCATGTCAGCTAACAACACAGGATTAAAGTGACACTAGAGGAGCAGAAGAGAGGGAAAGATACCAGGTCCTTGAGGGAAAGCCTAATCAAATCAGCTCCAAAATCTACCTTTAAGTAGAAATCTCAGTTACATTAACTTATATATATTGTTATTGTTTAGGCCAAGTGTAGTTGAGTTTTTCTTTATTTTGAAAGGGAAAACATCCTAACTGAAAGATGCAAAATATATACCATGAAGAATATAGTTGATAATAGTGCATGCTGAAAATTTTCTAAGGCAGATTTTAGTTGGTCTAACCACTAAAAAAGGTGAATGTGGAAGTTGACAGATTAATTTTCTTGACTGTTGTAATTGTTTAACTATGTCAACGTAGTGTGATAAACTTTTAAGTCTATATAGTAACAAAGACAAGTGTGTAATAAAAACACTCTCTGCCAATGTTAATTAGTACAGAAAACTGAGGAAGGTGCAGGTATAGAAATCAGTTCTTTCCCAGACTTTGCAAGAGCAGCCCTGGATGGGAGAGACGATAGAAGCAGCTTTCAGTGGGTAGAAGAAAGGAGATTAGGAAAATGAAGATGGCAAGTTCAATAAAAGTATAAATTTTTGTCTTCTTAAATGCACTGTTGAATCTCCAGTAGGCAGAAGAGTACATGATGTACAGTATCCTGAAGAATGAATGTGTGAACATTAATTACATATTTCTTCTTTAAGGAGTATGTGAAGAAGAGAATCAAATGTAGCAAAATGGTGAAAAAGGTTAGTACTAAGCAAAAAATAATCTGAAATCATAAAAATTTTAGTTTGGCATGGTCCTAAGTAATTAGAAGAAATTTAGGAAAATGTTAAAAAAGAAAAAAATTGGAAAATGTGAATAGGCCTAGAAAATTATGAGAAGTTGAAAATTGCAAAGAAAAAAAAGAAAGTCTTGTTAGGTTTTAGACAGAAGAAAAAAAAATAAAAAACAATGGGCTTCTTACAAAGTAAGAAAATGAGATTGGAATTCTGGAAGCAAGGAAATGGTGGACTAACTGATAGACCTCTGGAAGGAGGAATCTGTAAGCTGAGAATGTTGCTATAATTCCACTGCTAAAAAGGAAAGAAATAGGTCTTTGGATCTGTGAGGATTCACAGAAGATGGCAGGCATGCATCCCAAGTAGAAAGATGCTCATAAAAAACAACTTGCATCAGAAGAAACCTCAATCTAGGTGGAAATAAAGAGAAGAATAACAAGCAATAAGCTTTCAACTGCATGTAAAATGTATGTGACTACATCCAGAGAGTAAAAAGTGTGAGTAAATCGTAACAACACTAGAAGGAACGTATAATTTAAGTACCAATTATAAGCCACTGAAAATGAAGAGTGAATGCATGAACATCAGTTACATATTTCTTCAAGGAGTGTGAGAAGAGAATGTAGTAAAATGTTGAAAAAGGAAAGAAAACTTAAAAAAAAAATTTAGAATGGAAAACTGCCATTATTGAATGTTCCTTGCAAAACAGGTGTTGGTAGAGTTGAGTCACCAAAGCAAACTGTCTAAAGACCTCATCACCAAGGAGAGTAGGAAAAGATAGTTTTTAGTGGTCCCTTGGAAAAGGGAAAGAAAGCTTAGCCGAGAGATGGCACATCTCAGAAGGAATGTTGTTACTTTCATTTAAATATAAAGAGATATTTTTGATGTAAGAGTGTTAGTGGGAAAAGAAAAATTAGTTTTAAATTCAGAGAGAAAGGGAATAAAGTCCTAAAGAAAAAGTTTAGAAATACTCCACAGCAGCTGGCTCAGCCATACATCTTAGGAGGAAAGTGCATTCTTTTCTATTTGGATGTACACAGCACTGGTAGAAAAATGCAGAGAGTTGGTATTTGAAAAGTTAGAATCAAGTATCTGTCTTTATATTTTAACAATACTTGAGTTCTCTGCTCCAATAATACATGAGTTCCTGTGGCCCAGGTAGTTTTCAAAATGATAAACACACATGAGGAAGGATCATTGGTCAATATTTGAGTCCTGCTGTCATAGAGCTAATGGATGTCCCAAAGGTAGACTGTAGAGAGAAGCAGCATGTCCTGAGGATTTTGAATCTGTACCCCATCCTTTCATTGACATTTCTTTTCAGTGGATTACTTCTGCAAGGACGAAGATCTTCCTGTGATTACCTTGATCCCAGGTAATGTTACAGATACCCTGCAAACATCTGAAGAGTTGATTTGGTTGATTACAAGTAAAATACAATGTAATATATAAGATTTTGGTAAAATACAATTTTTCTATATCCCAAGAACTAATAATTGTGACCATAAATATCACAGGACAGACAAGTTCTCTAACCAGAGTACTAGAGAACTACCTTATATGAAAGAGCAAATAAACTTTGCGATACATTTAGATAAATTTTCCAGAGGTGAGGTTAAGTTTTGCAGCTACAGGTGGAGGGCAGCCAGCTAAAACACTCTTGGCTTAAAAGAGAATCCACAAGAAGGATGAGTTCATTTGCAGAGGGTTGGATTGATTACAAGGCTGATGTTTGTGAGCACATTTATAACTTAAGTGTGTCAATTTAACTTCTGATTATAAGCTTTTTAAAATTTAAGTGAATGAGTATAACTTCCTATAACAAATGTTTCATAAGGTTTGTGGTTATCAAAAGCTTTATAGTTAAGTTACATTCCTTTGTGATTAAACCAGAAGGTTAGTTAAGCAGTTGAATATTAAAGAGAAGAGCTTTGATCATGCTAATGAGAAACAGAGCTTGTACAAATTTCAACTTAAAGACAATTGTTCCTGCTGGCTAATATCTGTATCTCAGGATCCCTGATTCTGTCAGCAGAGGCAGAGAGCAGGATATTGGAGGTGGAGAGGAGAGTTGGGTTTTATTATCCAAGCTTTCTCCCTGTCCTCTTGCTACAGGTTAATTGTGTTTTGTCTATAAAAGTCAAAGACTACTCTCCTGAAGTCCTTTTTAAAATGCAACTCTTTCCATTCAGTTTTCTTATAAACCCCGATCCCACCGTCCAGCCCCCTTCTGGTCTGGGAATGGGAATGGCTCCCTTTGAATCCCTGCAAGACTCTGTTCTGAGTATGTAGAACTGTCCACTATTGAGCAGTCCTCATTACCAAGTTCATCTTTGCCAAGTGTACATTGTCAGGCTTCTGAATGTTTCTGAGTGCTTTTTTTTCAGAAATGGGATTTTTAAATCGGGCCTTCTAAACTTAATGTCAGCAGAACAGTTCTTCAGATGATTCTCATCAAATACAATCATACCTTACATTTTCACAATCAAGGCCAGCTCAAAAATTGAAGTCTGCTAAATCCTATTTCCAGTTATAACCCTCTTTTATAATTTGGTACTCAGAAGTCATTCATTCACGATGTGGATATTACGATCTATACATTTTATTTCCATACATTTTCCCTGGTTTGCTACTTTATCTTTTTGGACTGAAGAATTAACATGTTGATATTTTCTGGCAATGCTTTGTCCTTAAGAGAATCCTGAGAGCACTTAAGTGACAATGATTTATCATTTTGTCTTGTGAGATTGATAGGCAACCCCAGCGGCTTTGCTGAGCCTAAGAGGATGTGAATCTGTGGCTAAAGGAGTAATGTCCAAGCCTGTGTGTTGTAGGTGGCAGGGGAGAATGATTCTGTCTAACCATTCATTTACTCAGTTAAGAGTTTGTAAACATGTTAAGGTTTGAGTCCATAGAAAATGAACTAGAGACTTCTCCAACTCCACACCCTCAATTTAGTTGGTGACAGCGAGGTTTTTCTCAAACTGAGAAAATCCTGAAGAGCTTGATGGAAGATGACCAACCACAAATGGTAAGCCACCTGACAGCCCAACATGCAAATCGCACAAGAGTTTTTGCAAATCTTAACTTTGGCCTGTGTTTAGGAAAAGCTGTTGCCAGTAGGACACATTGACGGAGTTGTGATTGGCATGTAGCCTCTTCCTGACATGAAGCAGATGTTGGAGGTTTCTGGATATGGTTTTCGACCACCTGATTAGTGCTGTGCTGTTTAATGCACTGGCATTATTTTGCAGAGGCCCTGACTAGAGATGGAAGTAAGGAAGGAAATGGAGGTGTCCTAGCCAGAGGCCTGGCTCTATTTGGAGATATACTTGAAGGATGATGGTGTGAAGAATGGGAGAAAGTTGGAGTCCCAACTCAACTTCCCCTGGATAAAAAGGAAATGTGGGCTATTTTAGAAGACGGGATGGCACTTTCTTCTTTCTCTTTTTGGGTGCTGGGGATTGAACCCAGGGCCTTATGCGTGTGGAGCCAAGCACTCTACCAACTGAGCTATATCCCCAGCCCATAGCAGCTTCTTTACATAGTCTTACAATACAATTCAGGAATTTACGTTCTTTGGTATTTATCCAAATGAGTTGAAAACTTATTTCTGCACACACACACAAAAAATCTGTACACGAATATTTATGGAAGCTTCATTCAAAATTGCCCAAACTTTAAAGCAGCCATGATGTCCTTCAGAATGGATAATTAAACTGAGGTACTTCCAGACAGTGGAATATTATGCAGCCCTAAAAATAAATGAGCTTTCAGGCCATGAAAAGAAATGAGGGAATCATATATGCAGATTTAAGTGAAAGAAATAGATCTTTAAAGTCCACAAGCTATATGATTCCAGCAATATAACATAGATACTATAATGGAAGTGCACATCAATGTATATTTAACTGAATGCATATAATGTGCAACATCAAAAGTGAACCCTAATGTCAACTTTGACTTTGGATGACAAGCATGTGTCAGTGTAGATTCATTGACTGTAATCAATGTGCCATTCTTGGGTGGGATATCTATAGGAAAGAAGTTTGTAGCCCTCCCTCTAAGAGGACCGGGGTATATGGAAACTCTGTACTTTCCATTCAGTCTTCTTATAAACCTCAAACTGCTCTAAAAAATATACACCATGAAAAAAAAAGATGTAAAATTAAGTGAGGCTGTGTGTGTCAAGTCCCTGGTCACATGTAAAGAATATTCAAACATCAATCAATGATTGATCCTTTCACACTGTATACTACATGAATAGAATGGGGTATCAGAGTTGAAACTAAAGGGAGTTGGGAGCGGGATGAGGGAAGATGCCCCAGATGGGGAACTCCAGCTTCAACTAATTCCCTTTAAGCATCTATGTCCATCAAATCAAAGCCTACTGATGGGAGGAGGTTTAACAAACCCCGTCGATCTGTTAACAAGTTCTATTACTATTGATGCCTTTGGCATTTTTCACTTCTAAAACTCTGCCAATGTAACAATGTGAGATCTCAAAATACTTGGGTGCTGTATTTCTAGAGATAGGTGATCTGCCATGCATAAGGTCCTTCTAGGAGAGCAAGAGAAATAATTTGTATTCATGTCAATGTCAACGGCCAAATGAAATATTTTGTGCTGTCACTGATTATCTTTGGAATACTGAGACCTTGGAGCAATGTTTTTTGAAGCCCTTAGTCTTTTAGTAACTTCCAATTAGCCAAGAAAAAAAGAACAACAATATTATATATTAATACTTATAACAGAGAAATTGATGATCCTTTGGCAAAAAGTATATAATTAATCATCATCCCATCTTTGCAGAGGATGAAGATAGATTTTTGATTGTACATATGGAAGAAATGTGATCAACGATGTGTGGGGAGACTGGCTCAGGTTAGGGCCTGGGAGGAGCATCAAAGACATTGATTTACAGTCAAGTAGAACAGGTTGAGCTACTGGGTACCCATGGTAACAATTGGCTGCAGTTTCCAAAAAAAGATTGCCTTATTTATCTTGACATCCCATTTCAGGAATGGATGGATATACAGAGCAACATAAATTGGTGGCAAAAGTATTCCAACTTTTCCCATGGTCTGCAGTCATTTGTCTCTCCTGGCAACTCAGCACATGCATTTATCCCATTAGTGGTTGGAGAAAAAAAATCCTGATTACCTTCCAGTTTACATGATGTATGTTAGTACATTGCAGCAGTGGTGGTGATGAATTCTTCTCTGCTTAGACTGTGCAAGTATTTAAGTGACCTTGAAACCTGAGAATAGCCATGCTCTAAGTAGCGGAGCCTCTTTTGAGAGCTATTGCTCAGACAGGGGTTTCTAATTTAAACAAACGACCTTATCCAAGATGCACAATTCTGGAAAAGGGCGATTATGGCAAATTCTACTTCCAATTTCAGTTTTTTGTTGTGATTTGAGTTTATGAAATTAAATTTGTTTTAAGTTTAAAAAACAAAACACATACCTTTATAATTAACACATACATGAGTGCATAGTCTCCTCTCTCTCTCTCTCTCTCTCTCTCTCTCACTCACACACACACACACACACACACACACACACACACAACCAACATTTGTTTCAGTTTTTTTTTTAAATGTGGCTGCTAGTAGGGTGGTGTTAGAAAGCTCACATCCTAATGGGAGGAGAGCATGGGGGTAATTTTCCTATAGAATCTGTTTCCCTATTGCAGATAAACATGAGGTAAGATTTGGACAGGCTCTTAATATGCTTTCTCAGGGTCTGCTTAGGTTTATATCAATTACCTTTGAAGAATTGGTTGAGCTGAACCTTCTGCTAAATGTTTTTGACTCCAAGATCCCAAAGATTAATTTGTACACAATAGTCCCCCACTCCCAATATCTATAAGTTTCTACTGAAAATATTCAACTACAATCTGAAAATATTAAATGGAAGCTTCTGGAGATCCTAAGTTTTAATTCCTGTGTTACATAATCAAATCTCGAACATGACACTCCATTCTATCTAGTAAGTAAATTATCCCTTTGTTCAGTGTATCCACATTTCATGCCTTACCCATCATCTCTGTCACTTGTATCATCCTAGTTATCAGATCAATTCCTGGTATCACAGTGTTTAAATGAAAGTATTCTCCTTTTACTTAATCCTGATCTCAAAGAACAAACATAGCAATGGCAGATATGATAAACCCATGAAGTTTCTCTCTCCAGTGAAAATGTGAAAGCTCTAAAGCTAATCAGGAAAGAAGAAAATCATAGACTGAGGTTTCTGAGACCCATGATAAAAACAAATATTCTACCCATGAAATTGTGAAGAAGGAAAAAGAAATGTGTGCTAGTTTTGCTGTCATACCTCAAACTAAAAAAGTTACAGCCACAGTGTGATAAATACTTACTTAATGTGAAAAAGGCATTAAACTTGTGTGTGTTCGTATAGGTGACACATACTTGGGTTCAGGGTTCAGTACTACCTGGAGTTTCAGGCATTCACTTGAGGTCTTGGAATATCTCCCACATGAATAAGAGGACTGCTGTATCTGGCAATAGTCTCAAAACCCAGACCCTGAAAAATAGTATTGTAGAGAAAGGCTTTGGAATTTGGAGGTCCATGGTTTGAATTCCAACTTTGATCTTTAGTTCTGCATAATCTTGGGGAGCTGTGATTTTTTTCCCCTCATCTGTAAAATGGTTTTAGGAAAGAATAAATGTTGATAAACTTTCAGCCTAGTTCCTAGCCTTGTATGAACATTCAATCCATAGTGCAATGATAATGATGACTATTACTAGAAATAGTTTTTTAAAAATACCAGGACCCTATAATCATTTCCATCATATTTTTGAGAGTTAATCTGAATATCTGAGCTTAAGGCCTAGGAATCAGGATTTTAGAATGTTCCATGGATGGTTGTGTCGGAATTGGGTTAAAAATCATCCTTCTGGGCTGGGGATATTCTCTAGCCTTTCTCAGCTGGACCGCTAAATATCTGACTCAGATATTTACTTTGTACCAGGAATTAGTGTGACCATTTTACATCATTAATAAATGTATTCTTCTCTGCAACTCTATATGTAGTTTCTTTTATTTTCTCTATTTAGCTATTGAGGAAACTCAGTTTCAGAGAAGTTAATATGCCCAGGAAACAGATTCATAAGTAGAAGAAATAGAATTCAAACCCAGATGTATTCACAATTCTCCAATTCCCAAGTTAGCTGCTATTATTTTCTCTGTGCTAAATCACAATAGGTCTTCCTGAAGTAGTTTTCAGTTTTCTTAGTTCTTTTCCATTGTAACTTTGTCTATCCAGAAAGAAAATTAACAATATAACATTGTATATATCCCTATCTTGCTATCATTTCTTTGCTATTATCTTCGTCTAATTTATATGGTGTTAAAGTAGCAACAGTTACTAAATTATACAAATATGCAGCTCCTACTCTATCTTAAATATTAAGATACACTGCTTGGGCTCAAGGAAATGGAGGTTCATTTGGGGAATAAGATAAATGTCATATTAACATGTTGGTCATAGGTATCATAATATGCAACATAGTTGAGTAAACAAGATGCTATAGAGCCCAAAGGAGAGGAAGGCTTCTTAGATGTTTGGGATTACTTCATGGACAGGTGATCAGTTCAGGTACACTTTTAAGATTAGTTTGCTAAAAATCCAAGTTTAGGGCTTTGTACTAGAAATATCTTGCCCAATGTCTGAGGCATAATAGGAGTCAATAAATGTTTTATATTGAAAGAATGAACCAATGAATGATGTGGTTTGGCAACTTAGTTCATCTACTTTTGCAACTGATTTATGGCTGAAAACAAATTATTCTCCTGGTACAAGTATTGTGTATAATTTTCAAAACAATGACACTTAAGCAAGCCTTTGAACCTTACCAACCTCTAATATTTGTGGTTATTGTAAGGAATCTTTCAAAACAAAATTGGAAACTAAAAGCTGAGGAAAACACACTTTGACCTTGAGTAAAACTCATTGTTTTGAATTAGACTCATTTAATTGTGCACATCTGCATTTGGATACTGGTAGAGAGGTTTTCAATATTTTTAGCTGTAGGTGGACACAATACCTTTTTGTTTTTACGTGGTGCTGAGGATGGAGCTCAGTGCCTCATGCATGCTAGGTGAGCGCTCTAACACTGAGCCACGACCCCAGTGAGTTTTTCAGTATTTTATAGATCATTTGTTCTTGTGCTATGAAAGAGTAAAAATAATTTGTCTTTGGGAAATTGATATTTGTGATTCTGTAATTATAAATAGTTTAAATCTTCTAGTCTTTCAAGGCAGTCAGAGTAGTTATCTATTGCTACAGAACCAATTACCCCTGAAACTCCGCAATTTACAATAAACTTTCTTTATCTCAGTTTCTGTGGGTCAGGAATTTGAGAGAGCGTGGTGAGGTGTTGAAGCACCCGATCTCTCAAGGCACTGTTGTCAAGATACAGGGGCTGCAGTCATCTAAATGTCCCTGGGGCTGGAAGATGTGCTTCCAAGCCCTTTTATATGATGCTGATAGGAAGCCCGAGTTTATTTCTAGCGCTGGGTTAGGCCTCAGTTCCTGACCACATGGCCCTCTTGGCTCAGCCCATGGATGTGGGTTTCCTCCAGAATGAGTGAAGTGATAGAGCCTTTCTGTGGTCTATCACATTCTAACTCTATCACTCTATCCATTCTACTTTATTCTTTTTATTAGAAATGAATAATTAAGCCCAGCTTCTGCCCAAGAAGGAAATAGAAGAGCAGAATAAAAATGTGTGAATATGTTTAAAGCTGTCATATTTGCATATTTATTTTTATTTTTAATTTTTTTAAAGAGAAAGAGATGAGAGAGAGAGAATTTAAATTATTTTTTTTTTAGTTTTCGGGGGACACAACATCTTTGTATGTGGTGCTGAGGATCGAACCCGGGCCGCACGCATGCCAGGTGAGCGCGCTACCGCTTGAGCCACATCCCCAGCCCCACAGTTGCATATTTATATTGGTCTCCATAGTCCCTTTTCTGTAGAATGAGGGGAAAAAAAAGTCTTTGAAAAGTCACACACATAGATGTTTCTCAATTTACATCCTGGTAAACTCATTGTAAGTTGAGAGTATCATAAATCAAAAATGCATTAAATACATTTAATGTACCAAAAATCATAGTTTAGCAGCACAGAACACTTTAGTGTATCAGTTGTTGATGCTCATGATCCTGTTACTAACAGGAAGCTGCTACTCACTGATGCTGCCCAGCATCATGAGAGAGTAGGGTTAGCCCAGAAAAAGATCAAAATTCAAAATTCATTCTATGAATTTGGATTGCTTTTATGTCATCATTAAGTTGAAAAATTGTAAATGGAACCATTGTAAATTGAAGACTTGTATATGCTTGGGTGTGTGTGTAGTCTCTCCATAATATAAATGGATTGGTGTTAATGGCACTGGATTATTTTGAAAGGTATTTTAAGAAACAGATCCATATGAAACCGTTTCATTGACTCTCTGAATGTTTAGCATGCTAAATCAGAAATTGCTGTGCTTCATCTGAACCACTAATGTTATTTGGGACTTTATGAATCTTTAAAATGATCCGGATTCCTTTTCATGCTACCTGCAAGAAGGTTTATTGACAAATTTTCAGCTCAAATTGAGTAAAATTATAAACCTTTTATATGTATTTTGAAAACTTGTCTCTGATTTCCTTATAACTTGCCCTAATCCCAACTTGTCAATTTAAAAAAAAAAATATTACCATTTAGCGTGCAGTTTTGAAACCATCTTCTTGTCCTTTTTGAAACAAGAAAAGTAATAAGTGTGTTGACTTTATTATCCTTACATAGCAGTTAGTGCTTATTGAGTGGATATAGATGACAATCATTTTTGTGAACATATTTAATGTTCATGCATTAATTTCACCTTTGATGGAAACATCATGCTCATTTACACATAATGCAGCAAGGTTAAAAAGCAGGTAGTAATTGGCAGGGCCAGGATTCAAACCCAGGTCTGTCTGATTCCAGAAGCTTCCTTTCAATCCAGAGCTTACATAACTAAATGATTAAGGTGCTTTCCCTTTGACTCAGTCCTTCCCAATTCATCTCTCTTGATAGTCTCTACTGATAAGTCCTGCTTCACCAAAAGGCTTGAAGTTTCTCTCTGGGTCACATGCTTAAACAGAAACCTCCTTTCTGTAGTAGGGGCATTTTCCCTCCCTAATGCTTTCCATTATGTACATCCCTCTCCCCATCCCACATCCCCCTAAACAAAACCAAATAAGATGACACTAGTAGAATGAAGACTAAGATTTCTATTTTGTGAAGAAACAAACATCTCTGAATTTATTTTGAAAGTATCTTTGAGAATTCAGTTTGATTCTATAAAATTTCTCTTCACATGTGTGTCTGGCCTTTGGGATTTAGATTATTGTACTTCACTTGATATTCAGACCTTCTGCCAAATGAAAGTCTGTCCTCCCTTTAGTTTTTAAACCAAATCTGTACAAACTACAGATCCATGCATAAATTTTACCTGTGTTAATAAACCCATGACCTAAAATCAGAAAAGGGCCAGCCAGCATATACACCATTTGATCTGTTGGCCAATGAAAGCAGAAAACCACTTTTATAAGATTCAGATTCATATTTTGCTTTCAATCTGCTTTTTTTTTAAGAGTGAGAGAGGGGAGAGAGAGAGAATTTTTTAATATTTATTTTTTAGTTCTCGGCGGACACAACATCTTTGTTGGTATGTGGTGCTGAGGATCGAACCCGGGCCGCACGCGTGCCAGGCGAGCGCGCTACCGCTTGAGCCACATCCCCAGCCCCTCAATCTGCTTCTTTTAAAGTCCAAAGGATATATTTTTTTTTTTCACAAATTGTCCACAAAAGTAGCTATGGGAGTAGTCTGTTCACTCCATTGTGTGACAGATGGCCAGAGATGGAAGCCTTTCATAGGTGTAGACTCTATGAGCTGCACATGGTCTGTAATATTCATGTGTTGACTTAGCCCAGGGAGAATTCAAATTATTCAACATCAGGAGAAGAATCTTGGCTGGCTGTGGTTCCTGCTTCATTTGATTCATGTCAATGGTGTTTTACTCTAGACCCCTGGAATATAAGGGCAGATTTGAAGCTATTGTATAAATAGCTCATATTTTTATAGCAAATACCAAATTTCAAAGTCCGTATGGATTAAATACTTGTAGGAGGTAGATTTTTGCAGAATACTAAGAAATATGTTAGAGTTGAATTGAGCAGTAGAAAATGTGTTGGAAAAAATTTCCTTAATTGTTATAGGAAATAAATATCTTTAGATTATCAGTATTTCAATAAACTGGCACTAGAAGACTGAATTTAATTTAAAACTTTAAAGCCTTTCTATTGCAAAATGCCATAAGTAAAAAGTCATAAATGTAGTGAAATAAGGCAATTGAAAAATATTTTGTATATATTTGTAACAAGATATTTTTTTTTCATTTTTATTTGGCATTTTTGTATTTAATACAAAAATTTCTTGATCTGTTTGTATTTGTAAGATATATACAAAGACTTAATATACAAGTTTCTTCATAGTTAATTTTCAGAAAAAAAGAACAAGTTACACAAAAAGGAAATATATAAAAGAAAAATTTGGGTGCATGTTATAGAAAAATATTTTCAAAGTGTTCTCAACATCATTAAAAATTATAAATTCAAGCCAATAAGATACTATTTTGTCAACTCTAAAACAGGCAATGATAAATAGTACCTTATTTGATGTTTACAGGAAATAGATACTTAAGTTACATCACTCGATTTAGAGTGAACTTTTAGAAGTCATAAGCCATGAATATTTTATTTCTAGGAATTTTTCCTATGGAACTAGACAAGTGCCCAGTGATATAAGTATGTGTTTTGTGGTTGCCCCTGGAGGGCAGGATCAATCCCTCACCCAAAATAGTTTCAAATGTGGAGACTGATGAAGAGAGACACAAACACACATGCACACACACACACACACACACACACACACACCCCAAGGCGGTAGGAAATGGTTGTAACTTAATAAAGGGGCTGTCTGGGGAGAGCAAGGCAGACACCCAGCTAGTCTGCAAAGGCTTGACGGGGAGGTAAGGGACTTGGTTTCCACTGTGGTTAGGGCATGGAGCTGGGTGAGTGCTCCTGTACATGGCCAGTGACTGGCATGGTTTGAATTTCCTGCCCACACTGAGGTGGTTTCCTGTGGGTCTGCCCAGATGTGTGATGGGGCTTAAAAATTGTCTGTGATCAAACACCAACAATGGAGTCAAACTCTGTATCACAATCCATTCCACTGTCTGATGGATAGTAGAAATATGTAGCACCTTATTTTTTTTTAAAAAAATTGAACTTGTTTGATTAAGTTATTATGTCATCTTACTGGCCTGCTTCCTGAGGCTGGTAAAGATGAAATTTCCATTAAATGTCTTGCTGGACACAGGACTGTAGATTTCGAGAAGGAAAATTAATGCAAGGCCTTGGTAACTAACAATATGTGAAACTGTAGGTGATAAGGGTATTTTGGTGTGGTAGGTATTATGATATTCATACATGTAGAGAAATGTGTGACTTTGATTTATAGTTTGGGCATTGGCAAGGCAAAGAATTCTTTACCGTGATGTGAGGAGGACCCTGGATAAAGAACTATTTCTGTTGCCTTTGAGTGGATCAGACAGCCCAAGAGTCTATAAACATGTCCAGAAAGACGGGACATCCTGCATGCTATGACTATTGCCTGATGTTTGATCAATTTACATAATAGAAGACCACTGGATCTTGTATCCGATCAGAGGTATCCGGGTGAGGGGATCCATGGCAGCAGCTCCCTGGGGAGTCTCATCACATGTGCAACCTGTAAAGTATATTAACTCTGATTCTGATGGGTCAGTTGATTCCTAAGGGCTTCCCATGTGACCAGAGGGTCAAAATAGTGAGACCTCCTCTGGTGCCATTGTACATGACAAGGGAATGAGGATGAGGAAGATGTTTCTTGATATAGGTAGAATATGTCAGAGGGCCCAGGTCTGGCTCTATTTCAAGTACCATTTCTATTTTAATAAGAAGGCCTTTCAGGATTCTACCTACACAACAACTCGGGGCTTCTGACAGCTTTCATCTCCACAAGGGTCTTACATGAAGACAGAAGATGTCAAAGTCAAGGGGTTTAACTGAGGAGTGTAATTTCATATACCAGACTCATATGGGCAACTGTGGCCATTGTAAATGTTCCAGTGACTCCAGGAGACAAGAGGGGAGATTGCTAAGGCCTCTACAGTGAAGTAGTCTCTGGGGACACCAATGGCAATGCCTGTTGCATAGCAACTGGAATAGCTTCTACAGTTTTTGTTATTTTTGTTTATTGTCGAGGACCCAATTCACAGTGGGTTAATTTGTGGAGGCATGAATGGACTTACCTTAGTTTATAGATTATTCTAGAATTGAGAGAGAGGATTCATTGTGAGACACATGTATCCCAGCCAAGATCCATAATCCAAGTGCACTTCAAAAGCTCCCTCTCCATACTTCTAACCTCAAATACTAATTATCAAAGTAGGTTAAACAAATAACAAACTTGGTAGGATTCTGCAGACGCATCGGATCACAGGACAGCATAAATGCAAGCGTGTCAGCAGATGGCTTAAAGAGCATGCTAGTCGGCATGCAGCAGCTCAAAGTATGTGCTTGCAGCAGGCAGATCATCCAACTAGCAAGCCAAAGGCCAGAGGATAAAGATCTGAGGAGTGGAAGTCATGGCCTAGACTATTCGGTTTAGTCACCCTCTGGAAAGTAGAGTTGACCTTTCACTTAAAATTGGTGCAGATCTTGGAACTCATGATGCCCCACATATGCACCAAGAGGATAGGGAAAAGTTGAATACCCAAATAATGGGATTGTTTGCAATGGCTTGAACAAAAGGAGAGGTGTGGTCTTTATTGTGGCAGGGGATTAGGCATGAGGTGAATGTTCCTGTGGGATTCTGTGGTTTGTTTTCCTCGGGGGTCAAAAGCAGCAGTCCCCAGGCTTTACCTATATATGGAACAAGTTGGGGAAGAAGGGTGGGGTTTGAAAGCAGTCAGTGGCCAAACATCCAACGTCAAGTCAAATTTTTATCATAGTATATTCATCTTAATTCTATTTATTCCTACAAACAATTACAACCAACTTGAATACCCGAGGAAAAGATTGGGCAAGTAATTTTGTTGTTCCATGCAGTGGAATACTGTGAGGTCAGTAATACTGTTGGGGGTGAATTAAGTTATACAAAGTAGTTGCACTATGCTACCATTTTGTGCTTAGTCTATCTGCGTGTGTGTGTTTAGATGCACAACATCTTGGTGTATTATTTAGTGTTTATTTCTGGTGATGTGATTATACTGTGTTTTTTTTAAAATATTTTTCTAGTTGTAGATGGACACAATATCTTTATTTTTATGTGTTGCAGAGGATTGAACCCAGTGACTCACACATGCGAGGCAAGTGTTCTAGCACTGAGCTACAACCCCAGCCTGATGCTGGTTTTTATTTGATTTTTAATTTTCACATATAAGGAAATTGGAAAAAAAAATCAATTTTTTTTCTTTTTGTTGAAAGTCAGTTCTTTCTCTGAAACCTTCATTTTTCTGTCGTTTCTAGCAGCGGGGCCACACACAGGGTTGCGGTGAGAGCTGGAGGCTTTGTTGCACGTGGCTTAGTCCTGCCTGCATGTTTCATCATTTTGCCTGGCCCGGTTTAAAGATGATCCAGATGGCCAAAAATGCTATGCTGAGTAAACAGCTTTACTGCATGGTCTGTTTAATTCTGATTTACCATGGTTCAGAACATCTTGAATTACTTTTATGTTTATTTTGTAATTTTATAAGCCCCCAAGTTCAGATGTGGAAAGATAAAATTTTTCAGAGTACCTACGGTGAGTTACACAACTCGCCCCATTTTTCAGTGCCATGCCTAGGAAATAACATCTTTATAGAGAACTATTGATTTCTGGTAATTGAATAGGGTGGAAATTTGGTTCATCAGAAGGATTGCTTCATTAATGAAGCAAATTATGCTTGGAGGTGGGAGTATTTCCCAACACAAACAAAGGATAATAAATGAGCCAATTAAAAACTACTTTGCATGTTTTCAAAGCAGCAGTACTTTATATTAAAGATGAAATAGTATTGTTTAAAAATGATATTAAACGTTCATGCTTATGCTTCTAAAAATATTAGTACTAATATTTAGTCGCTGAGAAAGGTATAGGTTTAAAAGTTGGATTCGAAGACAATTTGAATTAAGTCTGTGGCATTTTCTTTCAGCATCTCAATATTAAAGATATGAAAAGAATAATCTCCAGCTGGTAACACTGTAGAATTTATTAAATATGCAAGAAGTGTTATTGAATTCAAAACTTTTTGTCAGTAACAGCATTTATTTCATTCTACTTTAAAATTGGTCATTTATATTATATTATATATAATCCCATTTAAACATATTTATCCAGACATCAGAAAACTTGTTTTCTCATTTCCAAATAAAAAAAATAGAATATTGTCAGTAGGGAGGTGTGAGCAGTATCAGATGGGAGGAAGAAAAAAATCCCTTGTCTATTATGTGTACATAAATTATTTTCCCCATATTGTTCATCCATTCCTTTTAAAAATTACTGATGACTTTTATTGAGAGTCTATTATGTGAAAGCCTTAGGAGTAAAAGTCTCTTTCTGGATGGAACTGAGATCTGTCTCATTTCGGTTTTATTGCAATCTTTCAAAAGATGTTGAGCAGAGACTCTCTTCTACTTCATTTTCTAGCTTCTCTCATAGCAAG
Organism: Spermophilus citellus; assembly: GCF_964194105.1. Classification (NCBI taxonomy): domain Eukaryota; kingdom Metazoa; phylum Chordata; class Mammalia; order Rodentia; family Sciuridae; genus Spermophilus; species Spermophilus citellus. Next base: position 74,354,939 of record NC_138194.1, read on the forward strand.
AAAAAAGCACATTGACCTTGAATGGGAAAAGGGTATCCTCCTGAAGCAGAGGCATGTAAAAAACATTTTAGCTGTAGAAGCAGTGTGGGTATAAGATGTCCATTTTTCTGATCTGGTCATGGTATGCAGTGGGCATCTCCTAGTGGTAACTGCTGCAGAGTTGGTAGCCTCCAATCCCGATTCTCTGATCTTCCCTGTAAGCTACTTATTATCCTTTAAATAAAATCTTTTTCCCCTAAAAAAAAGCCACAGTCAGTTTCTGTTAAGTTCTTTAATATTACTAATCTTATTTCACCAAAGAGGGAACCAAATGAGAAGTTCTCTTAAGGTGTGCTTTTGTGTTCTGCAAGCCAAGATACCTCTGTGTCCGATTTTATAACCTGCTAGAAAATCCCTCGTAGCTTATTATAACCTGTGTGTCCCTCCGTGGTGAGTGGCACCTCTAATGAGAGCTGAGACGGGCTTTGTCACTCTAACTCAACTCAGGTTGTATCTATGGTGTTGAAACAATCCCTAGCTATTCAGCGTGGTGAGAAACACAGTGCAAAGCGTCACTATAAAAATAAAGCTCAGCATTATGGAAAGGGCTCCTTGATTTCTTGCATATTTTAGTTTTCAGGTCATTGTTCTGCCATCATGTATAGAAGCACAGCTTTAAAGTAAAAACCTGGTCATCTTCTATTAGAAGTGGTGAGGCCCTTTGAAGCACTGCAGAGCTGGGAGCTGGGGCTGCAGTAACAATGGCTCATTCCACCCACTGCTGCGGATATGTAGAACGCGCTCTCAAGACTTGTTTGTTTCGAAGTTAATTAGCCCAATGAAAACCTTATGTGCTTTTGATTAATTAGTTTCACACTAGCCGACTCTGATTCCATGAATGAGCTAATACCAACGAAGAACCCAAGAACGGGGGCAACCTGAGTGGAGGCCTCTACTCTGAGAAGATAGAGGATGGGAGGCCTGTCCTTAGGTGACACTCTGTCCTCTTCATCCTCCACTGTATCCTAACACCAACCCGAGTCCACTTTATACGGTCTCAGAGGGGAAAGGGATGTTTTCCTGACTTACCAATTTCCTGTTTGAACTCATTTCTGGCAGTTATGTTCCTTTTTTACTAGGTATATTTTGTAATTTATGATGGTGGTTCTAAGTGTCTTTTTTGTGTGTATGAGAGCCCTTTATAAATAAATGCTCATCTTTTCAGATTGTGTCTTTACTTCTCCTTTCCAAAATGCCTGTTTGGTCTTTGGGCAGTTTGGGTTGTTAGGGGTGGCTGAGGAGGTGTGGTAGAGAAGCCTTCAGATCTGCATGAGAATCCTTGTTTTCTGGGTCTGTGTTGATCTCTGCAGCATGGTGCCTTTTGTCCAGGAGGTCACCACTGGCCCGTTACGGAAGCCTGTGGCTAGAGAGCATATGAAAACGCAACTGTATAGAAGTTTGTAATGAGACTGTGGTCAGCTGCTTCTCCCCTCTCCCCCGCCTATCCTTGCCTTGCCCTGTTCTATCTCCCTGCAGACCCTGGCCTAGTCTTTTCCTCCTAAGCTTGTTTCCCAGGTAGAATCAGTCCAGACCTATCCTCCCCCTAGAGAGCACTTAAGAACTTCTGTATATCCTCTGCATCTTGTGAGGGCAGCTGGCAGAGGTTCTAGAAGCATAAACGCAGGTCCTACACCTCCTGGACTGCACTGTGCTGTTGTGGTTACCGTGTGGTGGCCACTCTCTGGGGTCCCTTTCCACAGGACAAATGAATGGGAAACTGGGCAAAAGCCCTTCCTCTTCCTCAGCCTGTCAAATGTGCTTCCTAAGATTTTGCTTTAAATTGGGGAGGAGGTCTTGACCACTTCTTACCGCCACTTTATTTTTTTTTTTCTCTTAGTCTCTTCCCACCCTAGAAGATATGTATTTTCCTTATCTCAAGATGGCATCTATCAGGACACTTCTGGGTACCAGAATAGTGCTCAAGATGACACAGAATAAATCGGCCTACTTTAAGAGAAGTTCCAAACATTTTATTTCTTGTGTGTGTGCCCATACCTTTGGTTCTATTGAAACTGAATGTGGACATATTTTTCTGCACCTTGTCATTATAACTTAGCATATCACATACACCTTTGGTGAAGCATATATTGATAAATACTTAAAAGAACTGGAGAGAGAGGGATAAGAAAAACAGGAGGCCATAAGGAAATCCACAGTTACCTTTCTTACCCTTCCTTTGCCCTGCTCCCCAGGGGAAAAAGACTTTCTCTTTTTATACAATTTGTTTACATTTCCCTGCTAATCATCTCTATCTCTAGAAAGGAACTTGTCAGCCTACAGGAAACTCTCCATCCCATTTTAAAGTGAGTTCAGAAGTGAGCCTAGTGGTTATGGGTTAGGACATTTGCTTAATCTGCTCACATTTTTTTTTTTTTTGGTACCAGGGATTGAACCAAGGGGCACTTAACCACTGAGCCACATACCCCACCCCTTCTAGTATTTTATTTGGAGGTAGGGTCTTGCTCAGTTGCTTAGGACCTCACTAAGTTGTTGAGGCTGATTTTGTAATTGCAGTCTTCCTGCCTCAGCCTCTGGAGCTGATGGGATTATAGGCATGCACCACTGTGCCCAGCTGCTACACTGCCTTCATGCAGACTTATAGCCACCTACTCCTTATGGAGAATTCACTACATATTAAATGTATGGGTATGATAAAATTTATTACAACATTTAAACCAGCATACCCAATTATTTGCAGGTAACTTAAAATTTGAAAAACACAAAATTCATCACAAAGATTACATATATGGTTTGTAGGTGTAACTTACACATTGAATGCAGACTCACAGGATGTGAAAGATGCTTTGTACCCAAATAACCCTTTAAAACTTTATTCTTGGGCACACTTTGCTCCATAACTGATATTAGACTGCCCTGCTGTCAATTTATGTCAAAACTAATCATAATAAAAAAAAACCAGCATCTTATGCAAATTACTTAAGAGTCTTCACTGATAGCCATAACCACTCACCATGTGCACCCTTGCTTACTTTACCTTTCAGTGGAGGATCCCTACCCCACCAAGGTTGAAGCATGGGGAGAAAAGAGAAGAGAAACAGATGCTTCTTGGCTGGATGGCTTTGTGCCCTCTAGACTTGGAACCATTACAGTTGACTCCCTCTTATAGCGCCTTCCAGAATATTAGGAGATTGATTGTCCACCAAAACTAATCACTTAAACCTCTTTCTGTGGCCTCCAGGAACATGCTTCCATCTCTAGCCTCTTGCTGCAAACCTCCTTTACCTTTCTAGAATACATAAGGTGACCTCCTACTAGCTCTTTCTCATTTAGGGCAAATGGGAAACACTCATACCCTCTTTGCTCCAACATAATGCTAAGGATGCACCCAGTCCCAGTGACATGCAAAGATCTTGGTTCTACAACCAAAGCACCAAGTCGGATGGTCTGACGTCTTCCAGTTTTCTTTCTGCATAGAACATACTCTAGCCTACTGCTCCACATTCCTCCATTTCGTTTTTATCGCTACTAGCACCCTACTTTTCCATGCCCAGTTCCAGATCATAGATTGAATTCTCTACAGAGTCTGGATGGAATCTCTCCTCATTGTCTTGGTGTGTGGACAGGTTCCACAGTATTTGCCTTTAGGGGCCAGGTGTCCCAGCATTCTGTGTCATTCTAAAAGTTCTCTTCACAAAAGGATCTCTTCAAAATCACATTGACTTTTCATTCTGACCCCCTTTTATGCACTTCATCTTCCCATGGCATCCAAAGAATCAAAGATTAGATGTTGACTATTCTTTTTCAATTGCCACATTTTCATCTGGCATTTGCACTTTATGAAATGATATATATTTGGTCTTCATGAAAAATTTAAATAATAGTGTATTATATACTTTTCCATCCAGGTCACCAGTTCTTACACGGTGGAGTTGACTATGGCTCATTAGCTCATAGGTTTTAGATAGAAGTCTCAAGTCAAGCCAGCACTTCTCTTTTTGTCTGCAATTTTTAGGACATTCTGCATTCTAACTAAAAGAAACCACCTGAAGTTGGCTTATGCAACTGTTCATGAATGAGAAAATTTTCATGGGAGTGAAAGGCAGGAATGCAATTTGGCCTTAGAGTAGATTTGAGCCAGGAACTAGATGGTGGTATGGAGCTTGGAAATACTTCTCCTGCCCCCATTTATTTTCATTTATATATGTGTATATGTATATATTTTATACTATATGAATTTGTATTTGCCTGTATGTGTGTGATCAATATCTGTGGTGAGAAGAAAATGATCCTGGTGGCACTTGAGTGCATTTGTTACAATGCCTATGGCAAAAGAGACTATTTCTCTTGTTTCTAAGAAATGAGTTCTGGCTGGCTCATCTTAATGGTGTTTTTGTGCTGCAATAAAGGACAGTAGAAAAATAATGAAAAGCATCATTGTTGTTGGGAGCCCAAGACAGTGAATTGAGGCTGTTTAGTAGCCAATGTACTATAACTGGCTCCTATGATACCTATGCTGGTTTTTCTTGATGAAAGGGCTGCCATCTAAGTGTCACTGTAGTTATTGGATACCTGTTAAGTTTCAATTTCCTATTGTTATTTTAACAAATTACCTGAAAACTTGGTAGCTTAAAAAAACAAATTTATTACCTTACATATCTGTAGGTAAAAAAAAAAAATCTGAGGGAGACTCATTGGGCTAAAATCGAGATATCACATGGCTGCATTCCTTCTGGAGACTCTTGGGGAGAATCTGTTTTCAACTTTGAGAGCTGCTACATTGCTGAGCCCATGGCTCCTTTCCATCTTGAAAGCTAGGAATAGCAGGTTGAGTCCTGGTAGCACTATGCCTTCTGACACACTGTCTTGCCTCCCCACCCTCTCAGGGACCCCTGTGAAAACATTGTACCCACTATATCATATAGGGTGATCTTCCTGTCTCAAGATCCTTGATCACATCTGCAAAGTCCCTTTTGCCATATAAGGTGACAGATACCTAGCTTTAGAGAACTGGGATATAGACATCCTTGGAAGAGGCACAGTTATTCAGCTTTCCACAGCTTTCATTCGTTTACTTGTCGTCTCTCCTGAGTTCTTTGTTTTATATGATCTTATGCTTAATATTTTTTCTCCTTCCTGCTTCCATGACTACTTGCATTTAGTTGGTCACCTGCAGCTTAGAGACAGACAAAAATGATATTCTAGTGCTTTATTTGGTTTACTGTTATTCACGTTATTGAAGGTACAGGAGCCTCCTAAATATGTATTAGATGGACTCATAGGTGAAAAATTATATAGCAAATAAATCTTGGCAAATTGAGATTCCCAAAGTGACAGAAAAGCTAATAAGATCTGGGGAGTAAAAGCACAAACTCATGTTAGAAGGAGAGCATTCTTATTGCCAAATAATGAGATATTGGTTGATTGGTGATGAGACAAGTAGGGTCTAATATAGACACTAGTACAATATGGATTTTGCTGAAGCTACTTTGTTCCTAAAGGAACTAAGAAGAATATCAATTTTAGCCATGAACAAAATCGGATCAAATGAAAAAAAAATACTGTATGTTTATATGGTTAATAAAAATAGTAGTCATCATTGATAACAATGCCTATCACATACTAAGTTAAGTGCTTATTATGCATAATCATGGTAATACTCTTGCCAGCGCAGAGACTACCATTATTCCCAGGTAATTACAAGAGACTGGGAACTAGCTAGTTTGAGAGTTTTCCCAAAGCCACACTATTAGTATCTAGAGAAGCCTGGATTTAAATCCATGAGGGTCTCTCCATTATACCATGTGATTCAATATACTACTCCTCTTCATGCTTTCCACAGCCATCAAATGAAGGCATAGATGGACTAAGAATCTTGCTAGAGACCAGCCAGTTCTTGACAGTGCTGAAGTTTAGAGTCTGGATTCTTTCTTCTCATTCCAATGATGACAGTCCTTAGGCATCAGCCAGAGAAAGGAAAATAAAGGAAGAAGTAGCAAAAAGAAAATGAAGCAAGCAGGAAAGCAAGAAAAGATAAAAGGGACAAAAAGGTAACTATGTTGATTAGTTTTGTAAAGATATTCTTGATGGGTCAGTGGTGTGCGCTGCTGTTTTCCTTATACTTACTTGGAGCACTTGCATCCTATTCAAATGATCAAATTATTACCGGGAAGCTTCTTTATGTCATACACCAATTAGGAAAACAGTTGCTGGCCCTAAGGACTTTACAATCTCTATATATGTGTAAAAATATATGTCTTTTAATCTGTTAAGGACACAACAAAGCAGTAGTTCTGATAGACTTCTAAGGTGTCTCCCAGAGTTTCCAGCTCCTTAAATGTGAGCCTCATAAAAATCCCTAAGTACTAGGATTATGATATTAATACTATGATTCAATCATGTTAAATGGCATGCTGGTTTTCAGAAAGGGAGTTTATCCAGGTGGGCCTCATCTATTCATGAATGCTTTAAACCTAGGTCTACAGGCCTGACATAGGGAAGTCATAGTTTTGAATCACAAAAAGATAGCTTGAAATTGGAAGGAGCCACTGGGCAAGGAATGTGAGCTGAGGAACAAAAAGAGGTCCCTGGATGAAGGCCAGCAAGGAAAAGGGAATCTCAGTCCTGCAACTAAAAAGAACTGAGATTTCTATCTGCAATAGGAAAGAGACTGGAAGTCAATTTTTTTTTTTCCTTCAGCCAGGAAAATTCAGCCTGACACTTTGATTTCAGTCTTGTGGTGCTCTAAGGTGAGAAACCAGCCATGGCATGCTAAACTTCTGACCTGAAGAACTGCAAGTCAATAGTATATTGTTTTAAGTCGCTAAATGTGGGTTGTTGGTTACACATAGAGGAAAACTAACCCACTAGTTTTTTTTTGTTGTTGTTAATTTCTAATCAACTACCACTCCACATGCTATCTGTAAATCAGTTCAGTGTTTTCCTAATTTCCCAGGATTGGTTCTGGCTTATCATGTGTGACAATCTGCAAGGATGTTGAAGGAGACTGGGCTGGGTTTCCCTTCATTCGTGATGGCCTCCATCCAATCACTTGTTGTGTAGGTTGGTCCCAGATAGTCCATATAACTCAAAACTGATTTATCTCTTCTAACCAGTCTTCATATTTTGTGTTATCTTGGCTGCGTTTGTATTCTACTCAAGCCTTTGTTCTTAGACCTTTCCAGGGCTGTAGAAAATTGTGCCTTTTATGGCTGACCTGAATTCAGCCCAGAATTATTCCCTCATCCTCATATAGATGCCCGGATATATGAAGAGTCCTCTTTTCTTTCCTTTTCTCTCTATGATTTTCAAAAATATTTTATTGGTGCATTGCTATTACATGAATCTTGGAGTCATTGTTACATATTTGTACCCACACAATAGAACAATGTAATTTAATTCATTTCATTCCCCAGTAATTCCCCTTTTCCTCCCCTTCTCCATCTCGTGGTCCCCTTTCTCAATTCTACTGGTCTCCCTTTTGTTTTCATGAGATCCCACACACATGCCTTTTGTTTTCTCCTTTTTTCTCTAGTTTGCACATATGAAAGAAAACATATGACCCTGGACTTTCTGAGTTTGGCTTATTTTGCTTAACATAATGCAATCCAGGACCATCCATTTTCGAGGAGTCCTTCTCTATCTAACCATACAAAGAAGTTTCATTTTTTTCTGGGGTTGTTGAGCAAGAGATAGGATAAATACCAGAAAAGACATGATCTGGCATAACCTCTTAAAGCCTTGGGGCATTGGACTATCAAAATACACATCACCTCCCAGAATTTTGGCATTCCCTAGAAGACAATAATGGGGCTGGACATAATCCAAGAAGGAGTGTGACAGGAGCGATCCAAAAGACCTGGCATTTCTTGCTGAGGTGGCAACTGACTCTGGGGTGAATCTTGCCAACTCCAGAAATAGGGCAGCAGCGTGATAGTGCCTAGATAGTAAAATATCCTTCCTTTCGCCCTCCAGATTGTAACTATTAAGATGCAGCTTTAAAAATCCTCTTAAAATGATGCTAGGCAATAGCTCTGAGTGCCAACAAGTCACATTATTGGCGACAGATACATGTTTCTGATAGGAAGGCTGTTTTGTGAGCCTCAGGGACTAGAAGGTAAACTCCAGGAAGCCAGAAATACGTCCACTGGATGGGTCTGTGGCTCAGTAAGGAATCATATGAGTCAGCTCACGTGTAGCCCACTTCCCACTGATGTAAGAAAACAGGAAATTTCTCTTACCACCAAGGCCTAATCATTCAGATCATGTTGCCCTTTTCCAAGACTTCTATATAAGTAAGTATAAGGGATTCCTGTGCTGGACCAAAACCTACCAAGATCCCAGCCATGGCTGACTCTCATATGCCTTTCCCTCAGATGTCTAAGTGCTTCTTATCTGATACCCCTGAAGGCATATGTTTCTTAGAGCGGGCATGTATGTTGTGATAATTACCCTTGCTGCTGGCATGTTCAGTGTCCCTGATACAAGACACTGTCCACTTGTTCTAGTGATGTGGTCTTTTCAAAGTCTCAAAGGGGTTAGATTTCTCTTCTTCAAATGAGAAACATACTTTTGGAGGTGATGAAGGACCACTTGGCTGAGTTGGGATGGTCTGTGGTAGAGTGATTGAGTCTTGGGAATTGCTATAGCCCTGAAGTCATGAATCTGCCATGCAGAGAAGAGAGAATAGTGAGTCATGGTTTCTTGACCTGGAAGCACCTGGAACTCCAGTCTGTGTAAGGATGAGATAGTACTTCTCAACCACAGATGATACCTCCATTGACAAAGTTCATGGAGACAGGGAATCCTTGAAAGGACAATACTTTTCTGATCACAGCAGTTAGAAAGGCAAACGGGGTTGAGTAGAGGGCCAAAGTTCCTTGTGAGGTTTTATCACATACAATGGTACAAAGGCCTTTATGAAAAGGGATGGATAAAGAGGCAATCTTAGCTTCTCAAACTTTCAGGAGATGCAGGAAAGCTTGTAGATATACAGAAGTGAAAGAAATTAACCTAAAAAGGATGCAAGGAAATAACTGTTGGGTGTATAATCAAGAAGACAAAACAGAAACTTACGCTACCAGCAAGAGCAAATTGTTAGAACAGTCATAATCATGAAACAAAGCAATACCTTTAGCATTGTTCATTCTCACCTGAATGTTAAATAGGCAAATCCCTGAACTTTTGAAAGTAAATGCAGAAGAAGAGCTTAAAGACTTGGCAATCCAGTCTCATTTATGGGGGTGGTTTGAAGTGGAGCTCTTGAAAGACCCTCCTGTGACTTTACATACCATCTAGTAAAACTGATCCTCCATGTGGGAACTCCTTCAAACTAAAAAACTGCTATGGGGTCCTGACCTTGTCTCTCTTGGTGGGAATAGCTGACTGAGTGGGAAATCCTTGAAGTTGCTCTTTTCTCCAAAGAGCCCAGGAAACTCATTTCACAGATCTGAGGATTTCCTCAATAAATTTCTATTTTTTCAATTTGAGACTGGTAATAGCCATAGTTCAAAGACCTAGGTCACAATTACTTGGGGATATTTTTTACCTTTTAGATGAAACATGATTCCTGTTTTGGTTTTGTGGGGGGGTTTTTTGTTTTGTTTTTGGCATGCTGCATAATTGGCAAAGGGAATTTGTATTGTCTAAGGCTGATATGAGGGCGTGATGGGTTGATGCTGAGTACACCTGTAGGAGCTTTCTATTCTACCTAAACCTGCTAAGGTTATACAGAGTGAACGTTTACAAGTTATTTACCTCATCAGATTTGGTGGATAATTTTTTCATTAAAGAAAAACTCTGACCGTATAAATCCATATTCCCTTTCTATAATGGGAACTTTTTGAGCTGAAGTCCCATATTGTAGCATAAAATTGAGATAGCTTTTCTGTAAAATGGCATATTAAGTCAAGGAATAAAACCAATCCTCCAAGAATCAGTTAACGCCACAAGTAGATGGCTGTCCATCCACTAGGAAGAAAAATGCATGCATAGCTGTTTGACCTAAATTCCCAGCTCAGAAAGAGTATTGACTTTAGACTTGATAACACATTCCCTGATGGGATAGTTTATCTCTGCTGAGGTTATAGTCAATTAGCTACTACATCCATTAATCTTAATGATGGCAAATTCTGTTCGTTCTCAGTATTGTTTCTTAATGGGCTGAAATCTAAGCTGCATTTTCATGAGCCATTGCTAATAACTTAGTTGCATAGTTAGTAAGGCAGGGGATCATTTAAAACCAGATTATTGAGGGCACACTCATAAGGGTATTCCCTATGGAGGGAAAAAGTAACTGGCTTTGACTGGACCTTGATGAGGGCAATTACATGGCGATGAATTTGGATGTTCTTGTCCATGGGATGGCGCTTGATACTATCACTGACTTCTAAAGCAATTCTAGCCTCATTTTTGCTTTGAAGCTATCTTCCTCTGCTTCCAAGGTCAGCTTTGCTCCAAAATACTGCCTCCTGAATTCTTGTAATGTCAGTCGCTCCAGAAAGAGGACAGCTGTCTGCCTCATCCCCCAAGGAAGAAACACCCATGATTTTGGTGCAGACATGACCCCAGGGATGGTAAGAAGTTACAGGATGCCTAGATTTTTCTTAATTTGTTATTTGTGCATGGACAACTACCCCCTTGCTATTGAGAACTGTCCATGGGAGTAGACTAGAGCGAAAATCTGTCTGAGAAGGTAGTGAAGATACTGTATACCTCCTTGGTCAGAGGGTCCAAATTTAAGGACCAGCTGTACCTAAAGAAAAAGTTGTCTCTCTCTTCAGATGATTTCTCTTTCCCATAAAGTAGTACTGATTTCCCAACTGGCCTCTCTCATACAGCCTGGGCAGGTAGTGGGCATTAGAGTATACACATGGTTGTCTTGACAGCATGGTCAGATAGGATGGTGATCTTGGCTACTGTCCAATTTCTTTAGAAATGGACACAGTTGCTAGAATCCAAGTCCTTTTCCAGGAGTTCATTCCATAGCATCCTTGGGACACCACAGCTTTGTCCTTTAAGTTTTTGTAGTGTTCTCCTATATCCATTGTTTGATAATAAGGGTCTTGTGATCTTCTGAGTGCCTATCTGGAAAGTGAGGAATAAGCCATTTCTAGGTTTTGGGGTCCATTTGAAATTACTCATATTTAGCTTATCTGAATCTGACATCTCTCTATCCCCAAAGTCCAAGGGTCTTGATAGTCTGGCCAGATGGAGGGCAAGGTAGTGGGAATTGGGGAAGATGTATTTTTACTCATGACACATGCTCCTAATTCCACACTGAAGATTTTCAAATGGAAACAACAGAGCTAAGTCTTGCTGTTTATTATCAGTGTAGCATGATTGTTTCTAATTGAAAGTTGCCATCATTCAAAAATTAGAACATACCACATAAAAGTCTGGTTGTGTATTTCTGGATTTTTTTTCCTTAAACTATCCTGAGTGGTAATATTTAACAGTCAGGTAGTAGCTAAGCATTTGATAGAAATGTCCTCTGCAGCTCATTTGCCATTCCTTCTTATCTCTTTAACACAACATGAGAATCAATTACCAAATATCCCTGCACATATGCTGCAAGACCTTCTCATAGACTTAATGCATGAGAATCCATAATTTTGGACATAATTCCAATGAAGTTAAATTGTGATTACTTCACACGTTGTGTTGAGTTTAAATACAGAATAAAATGATTGTCAAGTGATTATTATTATATTAGGTGGACACAATATCTTTATTTTCATGTGCTGCTGAGAATCGAACCCAGGGCCTTACGCATGCTAGGCGAGCATGCTACCACTTGAGCCATATCCCTAGCCCTCAAATAATTAAGAATAGCTTGAGGGCTGGGGTTGTGGCTCAGTGATAGAGCGTTCACCTAGTATGTGTGAGGCACTGCATTCAATCCTCAACACCACATAAAAATAAGGTTATTGTGTCCACTTAAACAAATATTTTAAAAATTGATTTATTAGTTATAAGTATGATTGCACATAATTTTCAGATTGATAGAGCTAAAATTCCTTTTTTAAAAGAAAACTAAGTTGCAAATGAAAATGAATAATTATTGCTAAAACTTTTTTTTCTTTGAGATAGTAACTAAAGGCACCTGTGAAATGTCTGAGTCATTTCTCAAACACAGGCATGACTGGCTTGTTTTTCATCTCCTTCAGCTTTTTACTCATTCGTCATCCTATCCATAAGGTCTTCCCTGACCATTATGTAATATTACAATAGTTCTTACTCTTTTCTGTACTGTTCTTACTCTACTTTTCTTCAAAGCACTTACCACCTTTTAAAATACTGTATAGTATTTTTAAAATATTTTTGTTAGTCTCCCTCTTTCACTAGAAGTATTTTCTTTATTTTTATTAATATGACAGCAGAATGCATTAAAATTCTTTTCACCCATATAGAGCACATTTTTTCATATCTTTGGGTGTATACAAAGTATATTCACACCAATTCGTGTCTTGATACATGTACATTGGGTTATAATGTCCATCACATTCCACCATCATTTCTAACCCCATACTCCTCCCTTCCCCTCCCATCCCTCTGCCCTATCTAGAGTTCCTTTATTCCTTCCATATTCCCCCTCCCTATCCCTCCATGAATCAGCCTCCTTATATCAGAGGAAACATTTCGGCATTTATTTTTTGGAATTGGCTAACTTCACTTAGCATTATCTTCTCCAGTGTCATCCATTACCTGCAAATGCCAAGATTTTATTCTCTTTTATTGCTGAGTAATATTCCATTGTGTATATTTGCCATATTTTTATCCATTTATCTATTAAAGTACATCTAGGTTGGTTCCACAGTTTAGCTATTGAATTGTGCTGCTATAAACATTGATGTGGCTGTGTTCCTGTAGGATACTGTTTTTAAGTCCTTTGGGTATAGACCAAGGAGAGGGATAGCTGGGTCAAATGGTGGTTCCATTCCCAATTTTCCAAGAAATCTCCAATATGCCTTCCTTATTGGCTGTACCAGTTTGTAGACCCACCAGCAGTGTCTGAGTGTACCTTTTTATCCACATCCTTGCCAACACTTACTGTTGTTTGTATTCATAATAGCTGCCATTCTGTCTGGAGTGATCAATAAATGGGCCAAGGACCTGAACAGAAGAATATATTTTCTCTGAGGTCAGGAATTTACATTTGTTCCGTTCCATCCCATCATTTAGAATGGTGCATGAAATTTAGTGTTGAATCAGTATATGTCAAATGGATATTTGTTGAATTGGTATTTGTTAAATCGGTATTTGTCCAACAGATAAAGAATTTGAACCCCCATCTTAACTGACAATCAAAAATATTTTCCAAAGTAAACTTTTCTAAAACTAGAGTTGTGAATTATTTAAAACCAAATTTAATCAGCAACTTGCCTACTGATTTTTTTCCCCTACCATAGAACTTCACATTGTTTAAATGAAATAGGGATTATTTTAAGGGGGATTATGGAATATCTGTTTATGCTATATATTTTAATGGAAAATTTTTTTGAGAAGCATATGCATATTCTTGTGATCAGGAAAAAAATCCATAAACATGTTTTAGTGATTCCTTTTAATATTTGGAATTTTTAGTAACTAGACTAAGTATAAATTCTAAAGAGTATTAACAAGTAGAGTACAAACTTTCTAATTGACAGAAATAATTCTTGATCAAGAATCTCAAAATTTCATTCATTTTGTTATTGCTATGAATTTACCAGGACCTAAGAATAGAATTTCTATATTCAGAAAGCATCATAATCCAAGAATTCTGTAGAAATCCTAAAATATTATAAGCAAGAGTAAGATAGTTGGAATAGAAAGGAAGCAGTGCCTTTGAAATCTTTTCCTATTTTACTGAATTTAGAGTTCTTTTCATTTTCTCAATTTGTTTGACATTCATTTTATTTTTGAGATTTTTCCTTAAAATTATGATTTATCAAATTATTTTACTATTTTCAGTTTTTTTTTAAATAAGAGAATGTTTATAGTAAGATTATAATACCAATCTCATTTGAAAGAGATAGTGAGGTGTTTATAAGCAAAATTTTCTTAACACTCCCATGTGATAGATATGGAGCAAATAATTGTTCTTGTTGGTACATTTGAGTTGAATTTATCTCCATTCATCATGTGTTGTAATTTAGTTCTCATATGTATTTTCTGTGACCCAGAATAGGTGGGGAACTTTCAGATTTGGTAATTTAAGCATGGATTCTTCCGACAGATGGCAGAAGACGAAAGGGCTTGGATTTCTCATTTGGTAAATAAATGTGTTTAGGTCTGAATACAGTACAGTAGATCTTGAGGAAGATCCTGTTGTCTCTGACTTTTGTATTTTGGACATGGAGTAGTGAAGGAGTCTGGTTCTAAAGTGAGAAAAGTTTGAATTAAAATAGTCAATCGTAATTTCCAGTTGTTTCCTTATCTGTTAAAGTGGGTACCATTTTACACATAGACATATGGTCTATAATTTATTTTCTTTTAAATCATATAAATAAGACATAAACTTGTAGTTACCTAGTATCTCTCACTAGTGAATGGCAGAGTCTGGTTGAGGCTGGCTGTCCTAATGTACTTTTTCCCATTAAATCCTTTGGAATTAGCACCTGCCTTATAGGACCTATGGGCTGAAAGAGAAATGAGAAGAGACCAAGAGACAAGGAAAATAAAAGGGAGAGTAAGAAGGGTTAGGTTAGTGCCTAAAGATATTTTGTTGACTCAAGTTACAAGGGAGTGAATCCTAAACAAGTAGAATATTTTTAGGAAAGTGGAGTTGTCATTTCTCTTATCCAAGTTCAACTACACAAGTTTGTTATTTTAAAATTCATCTAACTTTTATCTAGTTCAATATGGACCTTTATATTAGCTAATTACTTTACTTGGCACCTTCTCAAAAACCCAAAAAGCAGAAACAAAACAGCAGTTGATCTCAGGTTGGAGAGAGTGTGCCCCAAAACCCCCAATGTACATTATGGGTGGCTTTGGGGGATATTTAGGGTAATGTTGGCAATACTCATTATTCTCCTTAAGCATTTTCTTTTAGAACATAACCCCTATTAGAAATTATTTTACTGTGGAGTTAATATAAATGGCTTTCTGTGGGTTGCATTAATTTTGCATAATCTATTACTATTCATGAATTTGTGCCAACCCTCTTAGTCTGCAAAAAGCTTTGACTAGGATTCAACTGGATGCATTTTATGGCAATATGCTTTTAAGATTGTTGTGTTCTAGCTTGCTTATATTTTTGTTGTTTGCACCTTAGTCATATATTCACTTTCAGATAGAAATATTGCTATAAATTGTGGTTACTTTCCCAGAAAAGTTAGCACTCAACCCCACAAATGCAGGGTACCTGAAATATGCACTCTGCATGTATAATGAAAAGAACACCATAATACCAACTTGAAAGTGATCTGCCCTGGATGACTCATAAAGCTGAAAAACCTACCCATGGAAATGCTTTGAGAGCCTTGGAAGAAATGTGCCATCAAAATGCAAATATGTTTTCATTTAAAAAGAAAAAAATTCTCTGTGGAAACTGGTTTACATAGGATTTGGAGTTAACATTCCAGTTTTTCAACTGATTGAAACCATTGGCTATTTTATTTACTGATGTTCTTTGGACTTAATACCATCTGCTGCTCATTGTTACAGCATGCAAA
Source organism: Spermophilus citellus (assembly GCF_964194105.1). Taxonomy (NCBI): domain Eukaryota; kingdom Metazoa; phylum Chordata; class Mammalia; order Rodentia; family Sciuridae; genus Spermophilus; species Spermophilus citellus. The sequence continues at coordinate 74,370,595 of NC_138194.1, forward strand.
ATTCCTGGGAATTGTATAGCCTCCAGCAGATTTCTTTGTTATAGTCAATTTTTTTTTTTTTTTGGGTAGGCTGTTGGTTCAACTTTTCTTGGTAGCTCCAGTATTCTTTTAGATGGAATCTGTTTTGGTGTAGATCTTCCATGACCTGAACTACAAATTCCCAATTTCCAGAAAAAATAGCAAAGGACATGTAAATTTTTATAGCTTAAATTATTCTGACCTTGTTATCTAAACTAACTTCTTTGCTTTTAATAACTAGATTTTTCTTCTTCTCTTTTGTTCCTCAAACTAAAGTCAAATTCTTTGCCTCCCTGCTCCCAATTTTCCATTGCTATTTCTTTAGCATGAACTGTACCTCTTATAACTATATATTCAAATTATGCCTTTGACTTAAGGTCTTCTAAAATATTAAGTTTTTTATGAACATTTCATAAGAAATACACTTCACATAAAAAGTAAAGGTGTCTCCTCCCTGGAGCCCTACATTGGAAATCCTCAGATTGGTCCCAAAAGGCCAGAAGGGATTTCTCTTCAGAGTAGGCATCAAGGCCTGTGTATAAGTTTGTTCAATGAGTTATCAAAAGAAGTGATATTCAGATAAATTTAAATACATGTTTTTGTTGTCTTTGGGTTTAATCTAAACATTTATTCTAGAAAACTGGATGTCTTTACAGTATTTGGCACTGTCATTTATTTAATGTAAATTTTCTTTAGAAAAATTGTCTAGTTATGCTTACTATATTAAGGTCATTTATTGTTATAAATTTGTTATTTTCCTTCTGTTAGAAAATCAGAAGGATTATTCACTTGGGAATACTTCTTTTTAGATTCTTTACTGAAGTGATTTTTTTTTTTTTTTTTTTTTTTAGTTGTGGATGGACACAACACCTTTATTTTGTGTATTTATTTTTATGTGGTGCTAAGGATTGAACCCAGTGCCTCATACATGCTAGGTGAGCACTCTCCCACTGAGCCACAACCCCAGCACCCCCTAAATCAACTTTTGCTTCTTTAATCCTTTAACCAAGTAATTCCATTGAGCTCTTAGCCTGCAAAAATTTCTTTCCCTTTTGAATCCATTTTTTTTTCAGGGACATTGTTTTGGAATTACATTCATTTAGGTTTTACATTGCAATTGAAACTTAAGATTATATTTTTATTTTCGTTGCCAGTCTTTTTTTCTTGCTTTAGTAGTTTTTTTTTTTTCCCCAGTGTGAATGAGTACTTTTAGAAATGTCAAAAATTTTAAACCAAAGAAAATGGAGGGAATTGGAAAGACTTATTATTATTATTATTATTTTTGGTTTGCTTTAGTATATTGAACATCTTTCTAAAATAAACTATGAGAAAGCCATTCTAATTCAATGGAAGAGATGCTGAAGGATTCAAGATTAACATCCATTATTAGCAATGTAAAACGGAGGGAAAGATCCGTGAATTGGGCTGGTAGGATTCTGCCCCCAGGGGAGACGGAAGGGTCAAGCCGAAAGCCATCCATGGGAAAGATGAAGAAAGGTGGGCTCTCAGGACAGGGGTTTCTGGCTAGAAGCTGTTCCTTGCTCACTGGGTCAATATTTTCTCCCAGCCCCCTCAGGCTGATTCTCTAGGCTAAGATGGTGGAGATGGTGTTTGCTGTAGTCGAGAAAGAAAGTGGCGGGCTGAACCCAGGGGTAGTGCTGAAAAGCTTCCTGAGTCACACTTGGCTCAGGCTCCTGCAGGGAAGATGGACAGAGGGAAAGCTTGGTGCAGGGCTCTGGAAAGTTCGGAGGAGCTGGAGGTCCAGGTGGCAGGACACACCTGGATAGCAAGGAGAGAGAGAGTCTGCAATGCTCATACAGCAGTCCAAACCCTATCTTGCATAAGCAGATGGAGTCTGACAAAGACTTGCCCGGACCTGTCTCCCATGTGGGACTGACCTAGCCCTATTAAGCCCTTGGTGGGCAGCGTGGGATAGCGGGGGTCACGATAGCCCAGTGTTGGACATGACACCATGGGAGACAGACCCCATGTGGTTTCTGGCTCATCTCCGTCTCTCAAAGCTTTTGGACATGCACACAGCTGGAGGAGGTCTCCCTGGCGGAGAACTTTGGGCAGCGGTGGCAGGGTGGGGGTGGGGACTGCCTTGAGAAAGCAGCTGAGGAATGGAGGGATCGGGATTTTCCAGAGACTTCAGAGATGATGCCTGGTCTGATAGGAACCATGATTCAATGCTCCGACTTGGGGCTAATTTGCCGAATGAGGTAGTTCCATCCTGACCTCTCTGGGCAGGGTTGGTCAGGGAAGACAGAAAACAGGCCTTCCCAAGACCCATGGGAATGAAAAGTGGCCAAGAAAAGCCAGATTTGGGCTCCCAGAACGCAATGAGAAAAATAGAGAGAGGGCTGTAAAGGATTCTAGGTGCATGCTGAGCTGATGGCGCCTGCTCTCCATGACTCTGATCCTGACATTGGTTTGGAGGCAGAGACAGCCCTTCCCTGATCTTCCAAAGCCCCGGGAGATAAAGGGACCAGGTGAAGGATGGGCTTTGGGGCATCCAAGGGCACAAGTAGGTGATGGCCACCCCTATGGAACTCAGCAGGGACCACAAAGTTCCAGCCTCAGTTTGTTCTCAGAGCAACAAGCACGGCACGGGGTCTGGGGGGGCTTCAGTTTTGGAGACAAGGGCAGGGTTGCAGGTCTGTCTTCTTGGCCTGGGAATATTTGGGATTCCCCAGCTGAGCCATCCAGATCACCCTTCTGGAATTGCCAGCTCTCTCCTCTCTCCTCAGTGGACAGGAGAGTGGGTGGGAGGGCAGCTTCACCAAGCGGGAGCCACCACCCCCTCTCCACAGGACCCCCAGCCCCTCTCCTGGGCAGGACCCCTGGGCCGCACAGGCGTGTCTAGATCTCCATGTCCACGGGGCGAATGTTGCCCGTTTTGTGCTCTCTGACCCACAGCTCTGTCTTTGGCCGGGTCCACTTTTTGAAGCAGTTGGTCCACAGGCTCGACTGTGCTTTGGTTGAACATGTCTGTCTCATGCCACAGCTGTGTGTACTGACACAGATGTTGCCGGATCATCTCCACCCTCTCCACCTCCAGCTGCTCCAGCTCCAAAGTGGTGGTCACCATCTCTTCAAACCACTTGGACTGGGCCTGGTTGTAGAGGTCCACACAGCGCATGAGGTCATCACCAGCCTGTGTGGACTTTCTCCGTGCCTTCTTGATGTCCTCCTCTGTCTTGTTGCTCAGCTTGATCTCAAGCTGCTGAGTCTTCATCTCCAGGTCTCTCTGCCGCTCTGTGAGGGCTTTCCGGGCCTTCTCCACTGACGTGTAGCGGCTGGCGAGCTGCTTGTGGAGGTCAGCGATAGGGTGGTCACACTTTTTCATGTCTTTCTTGAAGTTCTCACGAAAGTTCATTAGGGGCTTCTCTACCTCGCTGTGAAGCTTGGCTGAGAACTTGAGATGAACCTCTGCTTCATCTGCCAGACTCTTCTTCACCTGGGCCCAGGCTTCTCCCAAGGAGCCTTCCTCCTGTGCAGCCAAGGAGTTCTGAGAGAGCTTAGCCAAGTTCTTTGCATATTCTTCTTCAATCTTTTTTTTTTTTTTATTGGTTGTTCACAACATTACAAAGCTCTTGACATATCATATTTCATACATTAGATTGAAGTGGGTTATGAACCCCCAATTTTACCCCAAATGCAGATTGCAGAATCACGTCGGTTACACATCCACAATTTTACATAATGCCCTATTAGTAATTGTTGTATTCTGCTACCTTTCCTATCCCCTACTATCCCCCCTCCCCTCCCCTCCCAACTTCTCTCTCTACCCCATCTACTGTAATTCATTTCTCTCCTTGTTTATTTTCCCATTCCCCTCACAACCTCTTATATGTAATTTTGTATAGCAATGAGGGTCTCCCTTCATTTCCATGCAATTTCCCTTTTCTCTCCCTTTCCCTCCCATCTCATGTCTCTGTTTGATGTTAATCTTTTCTTCCTACTCTTCCTCCCTGCTCTGTTCATAGTTGCTCTCATTATATCAAAGAAGACATTTGGTATTTGTTTTTTAGGGATTGGCTAGCTTCACTAAGCATAATCTGCTCTAGTGCCATCCATTTCCCTGCAAATTCTATGATTTTGTCATTTTTTATTGCTGCATAGTACTCCATTGTGTATAGATGCCACATTTTTTTTATCCATTCCTCTATTGAAGGGCATCTGGGTTGGTTCCACAGTCTAGCTATTGTGAATTGTGCTGCTATGAACATCGATGTGGCAGTATCCCTGTAGCATGCTCTTTTAAGGTCTTCAGGGAATAGTCCGAGAAGGGCAATAGCAGGGTCAAATGGTGTTTCCATTCCCAGCTTTCCCAGGAATCTCCAAACTGCTTTCCAAATTGGCCGCACCAATTTGCAGTCCCACCAGCAATGTACAAGTGTACCCTTTTCTCCACATCCTCCCCAGCACTTGTTGTTGTTTGATTTCATAGTGGCTGCCAATCTTACTGGAGTGAGATGGTATCTTAGGGTGGTTTTGATTTGCATTTCTCTGACTGCTAGAGATGGTGAGCATTTTTTCATGTACTTGTTGATTGATTGTATATCCTCCTCTGAGAAGTGTCTGTTCAGGTCCTTGGCCCATTTGTTGATTGGGTTATTTGTTATCTTATTGTCTAATTTTTTGAGTTCTTTGTATACTCTGGATATTAGGGCTCTATCTGAAGTGTGAGGAGTAAAAATTTGTTCCCAGGATGTAGGCTCCCTATTTACCTCTTATTTTTTCTTTTGCTGAGAAAAAACTTTCAAGTTTAATTAAATCCCATTTGTTGATTCTTGTTATTAACTCTTGTGCTATGGGTGTCCTATTAAGGAATTTGGAGCCCGACCCCACAATCTGTAGATCGGAGCCAACTTTTTCTTCTATCAGACGTAGAGTTTCTGATTTGATATCAAGCTCCTTGATCCATTTTGAGTTAACTTTTGTGCATGGCGAGAGAAAGGGATTCAGTTTCATTTTGTTGCATATGGATTTCCAGTTTTCCCAACACCATTTGTTGAAGATGCTATCTTTCCTCCATTGCATGCTTTTAGCCCCTTTATCAAATATAAGATAGTTGTAACTTTGTGGATTAGTCTCTGTGTCCTCTATTCTGTACCATTGGTCCACCCGCCTGTTTTGGTACCAGTACCATGCTGTTTTTGTCACTATTGCTCTGTAATATAGTTTCAAATCTGGTATCGCTATACCGTCTGATTCACACTTCCTGCTTAGAATTGCTTTTGCTATTCTGGGTCTTTTATTTTTCCATATGAATTTCATGATTGCTTTATCTATTTCTACAAGAAATGCCGTTGGGATTTTGATTGGCATTGCATTAAATCTATAGAGAACTTTTGGTAATATCGCCATTTTGATGATGTTAGTTCTGCCTATCCATGAACAGGGTATATTTTTCCATCTTCTAAGATCTTCTACTTCTCTCTTTAGGGTTCTGTAGTTTTCATTGTATAGGTCTTTCACCTCTTTTGTTAGGTTAATTCCCAAGTATTTTATTTTTTTTGAGGATATTGTGAATGGAGTGTTTTTCCTCATTTCCGTTTCAGAAGTTTTGTCGCTGATATACAGAAATGCCTTTGATTTATGCGTGTTGATTTTATATCCTGCCACTTTGCTGAATTCATTTATTAGTTCTAGTAGTTTCTTTGTAGACCCTTTTGGGTCTTCTAGGTATAGAATCATGTCATCTGCAAATAGTGATAATTTAAGTTCTTTTCCGATTTTTATGCCTTTAATTTCTTTCGTCTGTCTAATTGCTCTGGCCAGTGTTTCGAGAACTATATTGAGCAGAAGTGGAGATAGAGGGCATCCCTGTCTTGTTCCGGATGAAGTGAATTTTCATCACTAACAATCTTTCAATTAGTTCTCTTGAGTTTTAAAAGTAGAGAGTGTTGAAATAGAAATTGTTTTTCACCCTCTTATATCCAGGTTTCCTGAGTTTTTTTTTTAATGTAATTAGTCAGAACATCTAGAAAAACAAAGAGTGGTCACAGTGAGCATCCTTTCTGGTGCTGGTTGAGTGAGAATTTCTCTGACTGCCACATTAAGCAGGAAGGAGTGGGGGATTTTTATCCATTGCTTTTTCTGTGTTCCGAGAGGCGATGATGTATTTAAGCCATCTTTTAGGTTGACTTAATTATTTGTACACTTTTATTTGTCCATGTAAATTTTAGAATCTGTTTTATAATTTTTAAAAGTTTTAAGTAGAATTGTTATGGTAGTCCAGAGAGTTTATAGATTTAATTAGGAAAAATTTATAACATTATAAGTAAACTCATCCAAGAGCACAGAATATATCCCCACTTGTTCAGAAAATTGCCTACATATTTTACCAACATCCAACATTTTTTTTTCTTTTTTTTATTGATTATTTAAAACATTACATAGCTCGTGATATATCATCTTTCATACATTTGACTCAAATTGTGTTTTGAACTCCCATTTTCACCCCAAATACAGATTGCAGAATCACATCTGTTACATATTCACACTTTTACATAATGTCATATTACTGACTGTTGTATTCTGCTACCTTTCCTATCCCCTACTATCCCCCTTCCCCTCCCATCTTCCCTCTCTACCTCCCCTGCTGTTGTTCAATTCTCTCCCTTTTTTTCCCTCCCCCTTGCCCCTCATAACCTCTTATAATTTTATGTATCATTGAAGGTCTCCTACTATTTCCATGTGCTTTCCCTTCTCTCTCCGTTTCTCTCCCCCCATTCGTCTTTGTTTACTGTAGTCTTTTCCTCATGCTCTTCCTTCCTGTTCTGTTCTTAGTTGTTCTCTTTATATCAAAGCAGACATTTGGCATTTGTTTTTTAGGGCTTGGCTAGCTTCGCTTAGCATAATCTGCTCTAATGCCATCCATTTCCCTGCAAATTCTATGATTTTGTCATTTCTTAGTGCTGCATAATACTCCATTGTGTATAGATGCCACATTTTTTTTTATCTATTCATCTATTGAGGGGCATCTAGATTGGTTCCACAGTCTAGCTATTGTGAATTGTGCCGCTATAATCATTGATGCAGCCATATCGCTATAGAGCACTTTTTTAAGGTCCTCAGGGAATAGTCCGAGAAGTGAGATAGCTGGGTCAAATGGTGGATCCATTCCCAGCTTTCCCAGGAATCTCCATACTGCTTTCCAAATTGGCCTCACCATTTTGCAGTCCCACCAGCAGTGTACAAGTGCACCCTTTTCCCCACATCCCCGCCAACACTTATTGTTGTTTGACTTCATAATGGCTGCCAATCTTACTGGAGTGAGATGGTATCTTAGGGTGGTTTTGATTTGCATTTCTCTGATTGCTAGAGATGGTGAGCATTTTTTCATGTACTTGTTGATTGATTGTATGTCCTCCTCTGAGAAGTGTCTGTTCAGGTCCTTGGCCCATTTGTTAATCGGGTTATTTGTTATCTTATTGTCTAATTTTTTGAGTTCTTTGTACATTCTGGATATTAGGGCTCTATCGGAGGTGTGGGGGGTAAAAATTTGTTCCCAGGATGTAGGCTCTCTATTTACCTCTTTTATTGTTTCTCTTGCTGAGAAAAAACTTTTTAGTTTAAGTAAGTCCCATTTGTTTATTCTTGTTAACTCTTGGGCTATGGGTGTCCTATTAAGGAATTTGGAGCCCGACCCCACAATATGTAGATCGGAGCCAACTTTTTCTTCTATCAGACGCAGTGTCTCTGATTTGATATCTAGCTCCCTGATCCATTTTGAGTTAATTTTTGTGGATGGCGAGAGAGAGGGATTCAATTTCATTTTGTTGCATATGGATTTCCAATTTTCCCAGCACCATTTGTTGAAGATGCTATCCTTCCTCCATTGCATGCTTTTAGCCCCTTTATCAAATATAAGATAGTTGTAACTTTGTGGATTAGTCTCTGTGTCTTCTATTCTGTACCATTGGTCCACCTGCCTGTTTTGGTACCAGTACCATGCTGTTTTTGTTACTATTGCTTTGTAGTACAGTTTGACCTCTGGTATCGCTATACCTCCAGATTCACACTTCCTGCTTAGAATTGCTTTTGCTATTCTGGGTCTTTTGTTTTTCCATATGAATTTCATGATTGCTTTGCTTTGTCTATTTCTACAAGAAATGCCGTTGGGATTTTGATTGGCATCACATTAAACCTGTAGAGAACTTTTGGTAATATCACCATTTTGATGATGTTAGTTCTGCCTATCCATGAACAGGGTACATTTTTCCATCTTCTGAGATCTTCTATCTCTCTCTTTAGGGTTCTGTAGTTTTCTTTGTATAAATCTTTCACCTCTTTTGTTAGGTTGATTCCCAAGTATCTTATTTTCTTTGAGGATATAAGTGGAATTTTGTGTTCTTAATAAAGATAATTCCCCAAATACCTTAAATCTGGTTGTGATGGGAAAGATATCTTTTTTATTGTGTTTTCTGGTTGTCTTTTTTTACTGGTGTAGAGAATGCCTTTAATTTTTGTAAATGGATTTTTTTTTCCCGGACAATCTTGCTATACTCCTATTTTCTTTAACTCAGATGATTTTTCTAGGTAGATAACATTATCTAGAAGCAACAATATTTTTATGCCATTTTCTTACAAGACTTCCACCTTATATCATCATTATAATGGAATGTCTTAATTTTTTTTCATTAAGTATTCTATTAATCATAGTTGTGTTTTTTCTGTATTAAATGTAAACTAGTAAGTTTCCTTCCATTTCTAATTTGCAATCAGCTTTTTTTTTTAATCTATTAAAGAGATCATATTATTTTCCTTCTTGTGTTTTGGTGCTAGGGATTGAACCCAGGGCCTCACACATGCTAGGCAAGTGTTCTACCACCAAGCTACACTTGAGCCCATTTTCCCTTCTTTATGTAGCAAATTAAATTGATCAATTTTCATGATATCTACTTCATGTACCATAAAAATATGATTGAATGTTTCTAGGATATTAAAAAATCTGTGACGTCATGGCCTAGGTCTAGTTACATAATATTTCTATTACCCAAAGTTAAACCTTTCCCATCCGGTACCCTCCCAGCCCCTGGAAACTCCAATCTGCTTTCTATCTCCTTGCATCTGCCTCTTCTGGACATTTTATATAATGAAATGGAGTAATACATGGTCTGTCTTTTCTGGTTTCTACCCCGTAGTGTACTGTCTTCAGGGTTCATTCATGTTGTAGCATGTTTCAGTACTTCATTCACTTTTATAATTGAACAATAATCTGTTGAATAGATATAATACTTTATTTTCTTTTTTTCAAATTTAATTAGTTATACATGATGGTTTTCCACACCTTTGCTAAACTCACTTGTGGTCTTTTACATTATAGCCATCTTACTAGGTGGAATGTAGTACTTCACTGTGGTTTTGTTTCCTAATGACTAATGCTGTTAAGCATCTTTTCATGTGATTATTAGTCATTTGTGTACTTCTTTGGAGGAATGTGTAAGCCTTTGCCCATGTTTAATTGAGTCATGTCATTTTTAAAGTATACAAGTCCTTGCCAATATGGATGCCTTTAATATTCTCTTCTTGCCGAATTGCTCTGGCTGCAACCTACAATGTAATGTTAAATAGAAATAGGGAAAAAGGACAATTTTTCTTGCTCCTAATCTTGGGAGAAACTCTTTCATTCACCATTAATTTGTGAAGTTAGCTGTGTGGTTTCAAAAGATGTGTTTTATCTGGTTTAGAAAATTCCTTTCTCTCTGTAATTTGTTGAGCATTTTCATGATAAAAGATGCTGAATTTTCAAACTCCTTGTCTCTACCTATTGAAATAATCATTTTTGTCATTTATTAATACAGTGTATTACCTAGATAGCTTTCCAAGCATGCATTCTTAACATAATTTCCACTTGACCCTGGTGAACCACACATCTTATATATTGTTAGTTTGGTTTGTTTATTGAGAATTTCTATGTCTATTTATAAATGATATGTATCTGTTTTCTTTTTTGATATCTGTCTGGTTTGGGGTTCAGAATAATATTGGCTTCACACTATGAGTTTGGAAACGCTCTTTTCCCTTTTAGTTTTTGGAGGAGTTTAAGAAGCATTGGTTATTCTTTCATAATCATTCAGATGTTTGTCTTGTGGGTTGTTAAGTGTTCTGAGGTTCGCCACCTGGAAACATCTGGCTTTGCTCCCTGATACAGGCAATGCCTCCGTTCCTGTTCCTCCCCAGCCAGTTTCTGCGCGCCTCCCCCCCCCCCCCCCCCCCCCGTGGGAAGCCTCCCCTTCTTTCTAGTAGAACCTTTGTACTTGAGCTCCACAAGACTGGCACCAAGCTCTTCAGTGGCTTCTTACAGCCTCTCCAGGTCATAAGGGGACTTGCCCCCTTTTTTTCCCTTCTATAGGGCATAGGAAAGAAAATGCTATAGTACCCCTAAACTGTTTAACTATGGAAATTTTCTCTCCTGGCCTCTCTAACCTTCATGTATTTGTCCTTCAGGGAGTGACTGTGTCCTCTCACCAGCTAGTCAGCAATTCCTTCAAAGATACTTAGCCCATCACTTTAACATAGATGCTTCCATTTTATTCTTGACTTCAGAGACTCTGCCAAAACAGACCTATTTTAACATGCGGTTACAGAGTCAGAAGGGTATTAATCATGTTTTCTAATGATAATGCAGTGAAATTAAAAATTAAGAAAATGATCCTAAATTTAAAATTAGAAAAAAAAACTATGGGAAGGGTTATTACACAGCTATGATAATTTAAACATTATAGTATTGGAACAGGATTAGACAAATAGACACATGGAATAGAACAGAGCGTGGAAAGCCATCACACACACGTGTGGGAACATGGACTATGAAAGAAGTGGTAGTTCAGAGTAATGAACCAAAAAATGAGAATTACAAATAGTGCTTGGACAGCTGAGAATCCAAATGGATAAAACAATAAATTTCTTTCACATTCCACATAAAATTCAAATCTAGGTGACTTAAAAAACAAATTGTGAAAAGCAAGACTTTAGAAGAATTAGAAGATATTTATGACAGGGTTGGAAACATCTTCAGTCATGATAGAGAGAACCCATTTCATTGTTCAATACTTCAAATTATTTATATAAAAAAAACCAAAATTTGGAAGTAAAACACTTAGTAGACAAAACATGTAAAGATCAGTCTTTAATACCCAAATAACTAATATATATGCTCAGTATCATTAGTGAAAGAAAATAAAAATTAAAACTAAGATTATACTATTATTATAGCCATCAGATTGGCAAATATTTTAAAAGACAGTAACATGTGTATTGGTTGGTTTTCTAGGATGGCCACAACAAATCATAGGAAATTGGGTAGTTCAAACAACAGAAATGTATTCATTCACACATTCTGGGACCTAGAAATCTGAGACCAGGATGTTAGCAGAATGGGTTCTCTGAGGACCGTGAGAGAGAATCTGTTCCATACCTCTCCCCTTGCCTCTGGGGGTGCACTGCGGCCTCTAGGACTCAAGTTCTGTGTCATCTCCAGTCTCTGTCTTCTTCAATAGTATTCTCCTTCTGCACATGTCTCTGTCCAAATTTTCCTTTTCAATTAGACACTGGCATCTGGATTAGAGAACAACACTTACAATAGAACCTCATCTTAATTTCATCTGCAATGACTGTTTCTAAATAAGTTCATATTGTGAGGCAATGGGAGTTGACTTCCACATATGAATTTTGAGGAGTGTACAATTCAATCCATAATACCAAGTATTTCTAGGGATGTAGATTAAAGCAAGCTCCCATATACTGTTGCTGGGAACATAAATCAGTACTATTGTTTTGAAAAGCAATATGATAAATATCTATTAAAATGATACATAACTATAACTCAGAAATCTTGCTTCTAGATGTTTGCCCTGGGGATACTTTTACACATGGACTTAAGATGATGTGTGTAAGGACACTTGCTGCACCATTTTTTGAAGTGGACAAAATAGATGTTGAAACATGAAATAACGGGTACTTTTCACACAAGGATTTGCATCAGAAACAAAAGCTGAATAAATTTTTTTTGGGAGAAAATCTACAGAATGATTCTTATGTTACAGCATTTTAAAAAGTTGTTATACTACATACAGTCTATGAATATTTGAATATGTAGGATTAGGTAATTAAACCTGGGATGATAAAGATGACACAGCACTTTTAAAATAAAGGTTTTACAGGAAGAAAGGTAAAGGCATGGGATTTGAGTTGCCAGTATGGCAGCAACTACATTTAGTGTTTGCTTTTCTGAAAAAGAAAAATAAGGGTGTAATGTTAATATGTATTAAATCTGGCTTGGGCACAAGGATTTTCATTAGTCTAATTTTCCATGTGTTTGAAATATTTTGTAAGACAAATATTTTTTAAAATCTCAGCAGGGTGGGACAAAGTACTGACAATAATAAGATAAAATTTAAGAGGGAGGAATTTTTTTAAAATCCCAGTCTTGAATCAAATGGAAATACCACCAATTGCCCCTACTGTGTAAGCATTCAATGTGGGTTAAAACAAGAATTTGTTTAAATATCTAGATTTGATATGACTATAATTTCATGTGTCAATATTACTAAGGCCTGCCAACAAATCTAATTTATCCTATAGTGGTACATTATAAATGAAAGGTTTAAAACAGAAAAATGATAGCACTATTCAATGCTTCAGTGGTCAGAAAATTTTTGTTCACACACTATTTAGATGACAATAGCCAGAATGACAAGAGGAGCTCTGAGTTGTGTCATGTGTAGCACTAGGGAATGCTTTTCTGGAGAAGATGGTGTCCAGAAAGGCCATGGCTTAGTGCTGTCCTGTAGGAGTGGGATTTGACTCATTTGACTTAAAAGTAGAGGAGATACCAAGAGAGGAAAATTGCAAGATGCTTGCAAACATTATATTATACCTAAATATAAAAAAGTCCTTGCCAATAGGACCAGCCAGATGCAACATTGTCTTCTTCAGAAAGCATGGTTTCCTAACCACTAGAGTTGCTTAAACAAAAGCCTTCACTATTTTCCTGTAAGAGGACCATTGTTATAGAACAGGGATTCTGGGATTTTGGATTTCATGAACCACAAAAATTTCAAGTGAATAACTGGAGAACCAACAGTTTCCAACTTGTTACTCTGCTAAAAAAAAAAAAAGTCACAATAAAGCAGGCAAAAAAACAGACACTACCTATTTCTATGATTGATTAGAAAAATAACATTTCACAACTAACATAATGAAATATACTATCCCAGAGTTTTATTGCTTTTCATTCCTAAGACCAGAAAGTTCATCACTTTGCACTGAAATTTTTGAAAAGTACATATTTCAATGCTTTAAAGAAATGAAAAATTTTTAATTGTTATAATTGCTTTCTTATTTAAATGTATTAGTTTGGAAATTCATGCACAGAATAATATAAAATTTGAATGTTCAAGCTATTCTTGAAATGTTTTTAGTGTCATTCAAAACACTGGTTGGACAGGGTAGAAGCAAATTCCGAATATTATTTTCATTTGATTTAGAATATTCCAGGTGGGCTGAGAAAAGCCCCAAATAACTGACAGAGCCCAAACTATCTTTCTTTCTCTTATGTTTTAGGACATAGCAGGTTAGGTTGTGAAAGTCAGGTTTACTAGGATAGGGGAGCTGGGCCAGGAGCTTTAAATATTTGCTTACATATAGGACTTCCCGGCTCAAAACTGGGAAGATTATACAGCATTCATAAACCAATTGGAACAGATATTGTAGAAAGAATGTGGCTCCAAAGAGATGTTTGTAATGAATGCACTTTAGGTCAGAAATTAATGTGTCAGGAAGACCATCCTCTAGCATATACAGCTGATCCAGGGGGGGATTGTTCTAGAACATTTCTCAACCTCTACATTTGGTTTTTGGGCCAAGATTCTTCGTCAGGATCTCTTATGCATCCTAGGATGCTTTGCACCATTTCTGCCCTCTCCTTATTAGATGCCAGAAACACTTTCCCCAATCCAATCATAACCATGAAAAATGTGCCTGGGTATGTCAACTGTATCCTGGGATGAAATTGCTCCTGCTGAAGAACCATTTCTGGAAGATCTTTAGTCTGATTCTAACATCTCCAGTGTTTAAACAATCTATCTGAAGTGCACTGAATCGTATAGAAGAGGGTTCCATCACTCATTTGTCTTCACTCCTTTGAAGCCTAAATGAATTTTAGAAGGGGAGGAGGGTGGAAAGTTCTACAGGACTCCTCCTCTTTAGTCAAAAATTCTTTGGGACATGGATAAAAATATCTGGGAACAAACTTCAGCTACACTTGAGTGTAGGGAAACTGGTGAACCTTTAAATACCATGGCTGCCCTCTTTGCATTAATCTGTTTTGATGAATGCCCTGCTTCTTTTATCTTGCTATTTTTTTTTCCAAAAGTTACCTCAAGGTATTTGAAAAATATTTTTCAAATTTTGTACTCTGGCCATTACATTTCCATCATCTACGAACAGCCATCAAAATGTTAACTTCATTATTTGAGGAAAATCCTTACTTATGTAGACTACATTCTCTCAAATGCATACATATGACTTCTCTTATTTTAGGTTTGGCTTTCTGCCTGGATGAAAAGTGGGAACTGCTTTGTATTTTCGACCCTTTTGTTTTCTAGTGTAGTTTTACAAATATCTACGATCACACACTACATAGCTGTAAATAGCCTGTTTGGTTCATCTTAATAACAAATTATTCTTTGTATGAAGGAACTAGAACTGTCTTCATGACACCTGTAGGAACAGTGAAAACTGAAGTGAACTATGTATCAATAAGTGACTACTTTGAAAGATTTGTTTTATGAACAGAAAAACAAAGGATAAGAAACGGACCTCGAGGCAAAGTACAATTTGCTTAAAGATGGTACAAGAATAAGTAGGTGTTATGGTTTTAGGTGTATTCCCAGGAATTCATGCATTAGAAACTTAATCCTCCAAGTCATATATTAATAGTATTTGGCTGGTAATTAGGAATGGATGAGGTCATGCTGGTAGGACTCCCACGACTTTAAAAGAGGAGGAAAGACGCCAAGCTAGAAAGCTGTTCTGTCTTACCATGTGATGTCCTTGGCTGCCTTGGGAATTTGCAGCATCCATACCAGAAAAAAGGCTCTCAACAGATATGGTCCCTTGACCTTGGATTCCCAGGATTCTGAATCCATAAGAAATTTTTTTTAATAAATGATCTAGACTATAGTATTCAGTTATAGCAACAGAAAAAAAGACTAAATAGTAAATCGTACAAATAAAATTCCAGTAGGCTAAAATATATCTTCATGTCTTAGTAGAGCTCTTTATGGGTTTCTGGATCTTAGGCTTGCCAAAATATTGTCTTTGCTTATACTTCAAACCCCATTTATTTTAGTAGGAGAAAGAAATACAAGGTTCCAATTATGATAACAGAGTGTGCATTCATCTCCTTAATGAACACTGAGAGGTAACTCAAAGAGAATGCAGCTGGTAGCCCTAGTTATTCTAGGATCTCCTGTTCCATAGGTTTGAAATCATTAAATGCTTAGAAAAGTAGAGCCCAGAGTGGGGCCCCCTCCACTTATGTGTTTTATTGGTAAACAGGATAAGAATTGTTTCAGATACAGATATTGCCAGAGGCAAAACGAAATAAAAACTCAAATAAGCATGCTGATCCATATTGGGGATGGGCATAGAAAAGATGGTGGAATGAGGTGGACATCATTACCCTAAGTACACATATGAAGATACAAATGGTGTGACTCTACTGTGTGCACAACCAGAGAGACATGAAAAATTGTGCTCTGTATGTGTACTATGAATTGAAATGCATTCTGCTGTCATGTATAACAAATTAGAATAAATCAATAAATTTAAAGTAGAACAACAGAAACCTTTAATACAGTTTCCTCCACTATCTGATTACCTAGCTCATTTCAACCACTTCAGAATTACAAGTGCTCTTTTAAAGAAGGTCAGTGTCAACACCTGAGATTTGGGTTGACAGAATTCTGTGTCTTATTCCCTACTCCTAGGAATTTAATGATTGTAATTTCATCTTTTGCTTTTCTGTCCACCCTTTGTCCTCAGTAATGATCTGAATACACCCCAAAGCTCATTTTGTTGCTTTACTCATATAGGCAGAAAATTTCCCAAATACTTCTTTGTGCAAGATGTCTTTGCTTTATATTTAATTCTTTCATAGTTCTTTTCAGATGCTGTGAATTTAATGATCTGTAATTGTTTTATATTTGTATGTACTTCAGTCAAGTTGCTCTTGCCCAGAAATTTAATATTGGTGTCCAGCAAGCTGTTTTTGTGACATATAAACTGCCCTTTTGCATTCCAATAAATGTCATATACCCTAATTTCATTTTTTAGTAACCATAGTATTATCATTGTATTTTTTTCTTAGGCTCATTGTAGATGAGGATAAAGACCTTTTCTGTCCTCAAGTTGGCCATGTGCTCCTTTGGAGCAAATGTTCTTCAGGCTAGAAGGTCATTGATAAGCCCAATGATATCAATGATGGTAGCCCAGAACCAATTGAATGTTTAAGAACCCAGTGTGAGTGTAGCAATAAGAGAACAGGATCACCAAGGAGAGCTGTGATCTTAATGCCTGTGAAAGTGAGATGAGAGAAAGAAAATCTTTGTGCTGACACTGGAGAAGGTTCAAGGAAGTGATAAAAATATATAGGTGAGGCCATGGAATAATCTATTCTGTGGCTATGCTTTAATCAATTTTACTACATTCAAGCATTCATTAATTTATGCTTAAATCAATGTTACTACATTCAGCTACCTTCTTATGCACTCATAAAATTTCAATTTATTTTCACCAATGTTACCTAACTTTACTATTATTTCTATTGCTATCATTGACAACACTTATTTCTATAAATAATCTAATTCTTGTGCATATTGTTTAGGTCTCACATGTAAGTTCTTGTAGGTTTTGCTTTGAGGAGTAAAATTCCTGGGTTATAGAGAAATTAGTGTCCAGATTTACATATTTGTTTTCTAAATAAGATGTTCCAAACTATATACTATATTAGAGCTATGTATGATTTTCATTATTTCCTTATCCACAGTGAATAGCATCAGAACTTTTAATTTTAGTATAATATAAATAAAATTATATCTTGGTGTGATCTCAACTTATGATTATCTGATTACTAATGACACTGAGTCAGTGGTATTCTTCATTTGAAATGCCCATTTGGTCATTTATTAGTCTTATTTGGGAAAAGGGAAGGATGTTTCTAATCTTTTTCTTGTTATTGCACAGGAATTAATTATACTAAATACATTTAGATTCAACAAGTTAGAATTTAACAAATAGCTTGTGGTTCATATTTTCACTTATGTTTTTTGATAAGTAGGTGTTGTTTCTAGTTCAGCCTTTTCTTTTTATTTAAACTTTCTCTATTCTAAGATCATAATGATTACCTTTTGTAATTTCCACTAAAAGTTTTTGCATTACAATTTTTGTCTACCTGGAATTGATGTTTACTACATGAGCAAAGAATAAATTTTGCTATTTTTCCATGTAATTAGCTTAGCTTCTCTATATCATCTTGTCATGTTGAGTGTAATATGCATTTTTCTGTTTCTGGGCTCTATTTTATTGATTATTTGATCACAATGCTTAATTGGTCTTTAAGTTAATATCTATTTTTATTGAGATAGCATTATAATCTTGTTTTTTTTTTGATGGTACAATTTTGCCCACCTATTTTTTTGTGCTTACCCATTATTGGACCTTTGCTTTTCCAAATGAATTTTAGCATTAGTTTGTGAAGTTTTTCAGAAACCCTGTTAGAATTTTTATTGGAAAACATTAAATCTTATAGTCTAACTTAAGGAAAATGTCTATTTGGAAGATCCAATAGTGAGAACATACTAAACCTACAGTCAGATTGAGAGATATTTTTACCGTAATGAGTATCCATGAGCATAATATATTTCTTTGTAGTTTTGTTTTTTAATAGTAACTATCAAACTGGTCGTGGTGGCACACACCTATAATTCCAGCAGTTAAGTTTGAGGCCAGCCTCAGCAACTTACCAATGCCCTAAGCAACTTACTTAGAACCTGTCTTAAAAAGGGCTGGGGATGTAGCTCAATAGTAAAGTGTCGCTGGTTTCAATTATCAGTACCTCTCCCCCCCAAAAAATAATTTCTTTCTTCCTGAACTTCTGTGTTACTTTAAAAAACATTGAACTCATACTATTTTTGCTATTATAAAATAATTTAAAAATATATTGTTTGTAACTTCATAGCTATTATTTATGCATTAATTTTTGAATGTTATTACATTCAGCTACCTTATGCTCTCAAATTCTAAGATATTGTTGGTAGATTGTGTTTTTATATAGAAAACAATATTTTCTTTCAACACTGGCAGTTAAATATTCATAGCATTTCTCTTTCAAATGGTTAGCACCTCCAGCACAATATAAAAGTGGTGATCTCCCCAGATCCATTTCTTGCTCATGAGGTTTAAATGAACACCTTAAATGTTCTACAGTAATATTTATTATAAGCTTTTTTTTTTACTTTTCAATACTCTATCAGATAAGCTTTAACATTTTTTCTTTACCAAGAATTGTGTTTACTTTTGTTGCAAAAGGGTGTTAGATTATAGCAAATGCTTTTTCCACATCTGTTAATGATCATATAATTTTTTCATTTGCCCTGAAAATGTTGCAGTTGACATTTATAAATACCAGTATTAAACCACTTTTGGTTATTGAGGTACATTCAACTTCTTCATGATATATTTT
Source organism: Spermophilus citellus (assembly GCF_964194105.1). Lineage (NCBI taxonomy): Eukaryota > Metazoa > Chordata > Mammalia > Rodentia > Sciuridae > Spermophilus > Spermophilus citellus. Next base: position 74,389,373 of record NC_138194.1, read on the forward strand.
ATTTTTAATATCTGCTACATTTAGATTACTATTTTTTAAAATTAATTGACTAATACAAATTTTACATATACAACATAACATTCTGAAATAGGCCTATGTTGCAGAATGACTAAACAAAGCTAAATAACATGCAATGCCTCATATATTATTGTGAGAACATTTGAAATTTATCAGTTTTCAAGACTATAACACACTATTACTAATTATAGTCGCTATGCTGTCCAATAGATCTCTTGGACTTCCTTTTAACTGAAATTTTGTATTTTTTTACCATCAACTTTTCAACCTCTTTCCATCCCCACCCCTGGTAACTATGGTTTTATTCCATTTTTTTTGAGTTCAACTTTTGTAGATTCCACCTAAAAGTGAGATGTCATGGTGGTTGTCTAAGTCTGGTTTATTTTACTTAATATAATGTGCCCCAGTTAAAAAAAATAATAACTATTATTTTTATGTGGTGCTACGGATAGAACCCAGCACCTTGCACGTGCCAGGTGAGTGCTCTACCACTGAGCCACAACCCCAGCCACCAGATTGATCTTTGTTGTCAAAAATGTCAGCATTTCCTTTAGTAAGATTGAATAGTATTCAATTGTGTATAAGTAATACATGTTCTTTCCTCATTCATTAATTGGTGAAAACTTAGGTTAATTCTATTCCTTGGCTTTTGAACATAGTGCTACAATAAACATGAGAGTATAAATGTCTTTCTAACACATCACTTTCATTTCCTTTGGATATTATTCCAAATTTGTTTTATTTTTAAATTATGTTTATAAATTCAGTTGGCCTATACTTTTACTATATTTATATAGGTTTTTTTTTGGGGGGGGTGAAGGTAAAACTAGACTCAAAGATTAAGAAGGTATGTCTTATTTTCTGTTGAATTTTGTAAATTGTTGATACTTGTGGCTAATTTTATTTTCCAAAAATGGTCACAGAAATGTTTCAGCCTCATAACTTCTTCCAGAATATTTTTAGCCCCGTATAAGAGGTGAATTATATTTCTCTTTCCTTTAAAACTTGATGCATTCACAAGGTTACATCAACAAATAGCATGAGATAAGGAATGATGTGTCAGACTTTTAAGGCCAACTAATAAATGCCTTAAGTAACTTTCGTCTGTCTCTTTTGGGATGCTTCCTTGTAACTTCACCACCATAATGCTTTGAGGAAGCTTAAGCCACATCAGGAGGTTGTAGATGGGTGTTCTGCCAGCCAGGCCAAGGTCTCTTCAAGTAGCCCAGCCTTAAGCAACTAGTGATTGAGCTTCCAGAGGGTTGGAGCCTCCACTCAGCTGCCCCAGGTGGTGAGCAGATCAGAGAGCAGCTATCTCCACTGAACCCTGCTCAAACTAGAGTCATCAGCAACATAAATGTTGCTATGTTAAGCCAGTAAGAATTGAGGTAACTTGTAAGTTGGAAAAAAAAAAATCTGTAAATACTTCTCCATTCCATTTGCTTCTGTTTTTCTTCACATTTTTAACCATTTATTGATTTGGGGTTTATTTTTTCCTTGTTTCTCCTCATCTTGCCCTTCTAACCTTAGTGATTATCATTTAAAAATTTACCAGGCGTACTTAGCAATTTGAAAGTCTAAAGATGGTTAGTTTCTTAGCTATTCTTATAAAGAATACAGGGGCCCTAGAGCAACTTTAAGTATAAATATAAATTGTTTAGTAGTGCATCATCTACTATAACATATGAAGAATATTCTATATCACTTTTGCTCTAAACAGTGGGCTCTATCCATGTGTAGCTATTGATCACAACAAATAAAAATGTGGTTAAAAAAGACAATTTTATTGAAATTTAAGTAGCACCTTGTAGCTAGTAGATACTGTATTTAGTATAAATGTTGAAATTGTTGTCTTTCAGAACCCAGAAGTTGGTTATTGTTGGGTTTATTATTGTACATAATTTGTCTTTAATCTACAGGTTTCAACAATTTCCTTAACATGTCTTCTTGCACTTTAGAACTGTCTGGAATCTTTTTCTTTCAGAATGCATATTAGTAAAGGTCTGTTGGTGGTAAACTCAGTTTTTATTTTAGGAAATGTGTTACTCAATAGTGTCATTTAAAAAATCTTTGTAACAGGGCAATTCTAGGCTAATAGTTATTTCACCTCATATCTTGGAGATATTAATCTAGAGTCCTCTCAGTGAAGCCACTGAGAAGTTTGCAGTTAGACTAAATCATCTTTCTTTTGGGGGTTCTGTTTTATTCCCTGCCTTTCAGTTATTTTGTGTTCTGAAGTTTTGGCATGTTTTACTTGTATATTTTTATTTGCTTAATCTGTCTGTAGATTTGTTTATCATGAGTGCCAGGAAAATCTCAGCCTAATTCTCAACTTTCCCATTATTACCTCTTTTCCATCTTTGTGTATTGCTTTTAAGGATTTACAACTAGCTGTAAGTTTGATGTTTTCATCTTAATTCCGTTTTCAAATAGGTCTTAATGTCTCATATTTTCATGTCCTTCTTTCATTGTGGCAAATTCTTCTGCTCTTGCTTCCCATTATTTATTATTATTATTTTTTCTTGTACCAGGAATTGAACTCGGGGGCACTCAACCATTGAGCCACATTCACAGCCCTAATTTTTATTTAGAGACAGGGTTTCACTGAGTTGCATAGCATCTCACTTTTGCAGAGGCTGGCTTTGAACTTGCTATCCTCCTGCTTCAGCCTCCTGAGCTGCTGGGATTACAGGTGTGTGTCACTGTGCCGGCTCTCATTGTCTCTTCAGCCATGTCTAATGTTGTCGCTATGTTCATAAAGCTTGGAATTCAATCCATTTGTTTATCACTTCTAACCTTCTACTTGATCTTTTTAAAACCAATCCACTTGGCCATACTCTTATTGGTTTTTCTTTATTAATGTGTGTTTAAAGTTCCTTAGACATTTCATAATGTGGTCATTTTCTATTTCCCACTAGGTAGTTCCAATATCTCCAGGTTTTGGTAGTTTAATTTGTTATTTCTGGTAATTCTTACTTGTGATGACCTATTCACTTATTGTTAGGTGATTTTTTTTTTTAGAAATGTGAGCTTATTTTAATTATACTTAATCTTTGATAATTATAAATGTCTTCCCTCCATATAGGATTTACATTTTCCTCTACTGGAGCCAAAGGCACAGAGACCTACAATCATTTCAGTTCCTATGGAGGATTTGTCTTAATGTTGGGCATTCTGACCTTGAAGAATGGTCTATGTGTATCTTGGCTCCAAGATAGTTATTAAAATCGGGAAACCTTGGCTTTTGTGTTTGCTTACTAGCAAAATTCCAGATTCAGATGATAAGTTCTATTTTTGTTTTGTTCTTCCACTTTCTTTTTATTTATCTTCTCCCAAACATCCTTTATTTGTCTTCATCTTTGGATATTTCCTACAACATTTTTGAGTCCAATGATGCTTTTAAAAGTAAGCTTTTTATAGGTGGGCATGGTGGCACATGCCTGTAATTCCAAAGGCTTAGGAACCTGAGGCAGGAGGATCATGAGTTCAAAGCCATCCTCAGCAAAAGTGAGATGCTAAGCAACTCGGTGAGACCCTGTTTCTAAATAAAATACAAAATAGGGCTGGGGATGTGGCACAATTTTTTTTTTTTTGAGTGCCCCTGTGTTCAATCCCAGGTACCTCCATCCCCCCTACCAAAAAAAAAGTAAGTTTGCTATAGATATGCAGGATGAAGTTGTGTTGTCAGAGCTGGGCCATATGGAACTACTATCCCATAGTCCCACAAACATCATAAGTCAGCCCATGGCATTTATTGATAGCACTGTTTGCTTCCAGGGTTTTGTACCACCTCTGAAATATGAAGTACATATTATGGAGCTTCCAGCATTGGAATTATATTGATTTGATTTATTTTTCTCATGTGCCAGATTTTTGGGGGCCTCATGAAAATTCAATTATGTTATCAGATAGCTATATTAACTTTTAATGATGTGCACAAAAATACAAAATTACATTTGAAAAGGAGAACTAGGCTTTACATTTACAAACTTCCTTGGAAAACATGGTTTCCAAGCAGGTTTGTGGGTATTTTTTCTTTTTTTCCAAATTCATTCTTCTGCCCCATATGGTCTGATATTGCAGGGAAAAGCTGCATATGGAAAGAATACTGAATTTGGGGTCAGAAAAACTAGACTATAATCTCAGTTTAGACACTAAGCATATGATTTTCAACAAGGTAATTAAACTTCTATGGGCCTGTATTTCTTCATTTGTATAATGGAGATAATTTCTATTTCACAGTTATTATGAGAATTAAACCAGTTAAACAAGATAATACATATGTAATTACCCATCATGCAGTCCAATATATAGTGGACACTTGCATAGTATAAACTAACTTTCTTATGACATCTTTGAGTTAACGTCACTAAATGAATGATTTCCCAAGAATATATCTTGAATTTTCATCAATTCACTTCTAGGGCAATGTATCAGCCTTAGATCTATATTAGGAGTTAATTTTTAAAAAAATAATGAAAAGTGTAACTCCTACCTATACAAATTAAGCTCCTTTCAAGATAAGGGAAGTTAGGTCTGACTGTAGCTAAAAATTTAAGCAATGCTTGTGTAACTTTAGTTAGTCAACATCTGGAATTGATCTCCAGAACTTTGATTAACAGAACCAGCATGATGAATCCCAGATGTTTAAACATGGCCATGTTTCCTAGACTCACTGGATCATGAGAGTGAATACATGGAAGGAGGGTAAACATTTAAAAGAACTAGGTGTCAAAATGGCTGAGGGGGGATTTGGACATTGGTGCCGTTTTGGAGAGGAGAAGTCTCTCTCAGTGAAACATCTCCTTTTAAGTTTCATACATATTACTAAAACAAAGGTTCAATCTTTGACCTAGATAGTATGTCTTAATAATTTCATTCACATTTGTTCCTGTAGAAATATATTTTTGAACATCTATATGCAAGGTCATGTAGTTAGATAAACAATGAACAGTCCCTGCTCTTGAGGCAATGGGTTTAGTGAGGGAGGCAGCATAAAACAATACCTACAATCAATTATAAATGCTATAATGAAAGGCTGAGTACAGAAAATAACCAGATCTTCCAGGGAAGATGGGCAGGTTTCATAGAAGAGACACAGGGCTCAAGATTTCTACATGCTGCTTCTGAAGGCTGAATTCAGCTGTGCTAATACGATATGCATTGTGAGTTCTGCAAATCATGGGATAATTTGTCGTGTCATAAAGCTGTGTTTAAAACGGCAAATTCTGATATCGTAAAACTATTTTTATAAACCCAACATAGAGTCACAAGGTAAAAATTTGATTAGTAATAATATGGACCTTCCATCCTTTGGTCGAGCTTCTAGAAAAATAATATTTTAGTCTTTCCCACAAATTATGCTTACAAGAACCCACTTGCTTTCTTTGACCTTTTCCTTGCTCTCATGAATGTTTTTTGTTGCAGCAAGGAGAAGAAAATCAGAAATGTTCTGAATTCAGAATTACTTCAAAAGCTTTGGAGAGGAGAAGGATATAGAGTTGTTTTGTGACATACTTTAGTTCCCATAAAATCTCCATTTCTTTCCCCCAAGGAAATCAATTCAGAGTGAAAATAAACAAAATGTGTACCCTAAGGAAAAGTATCCAAATACTCTATTTCTGGCAATTTTAGCAAGAATTAAAATATATCATCAACAACACACTTTCAGAGGTAGGAGAGGGATAAAGTATAAAATAGTAACTTAACAAGAGTTGAAAAGCCAACTGATTGTTGCACAGTGATTTTTCAGGTTCAAATGTACTTCTTTATTTTTTTTTTTGTATTCAATGTCTCAATACCTCCTTTTCTATCACTCAATTAAAACTGCCTGTCAATTCCTGTAAGTCATTTCCTTGAAATAACAGTTATACCCATTCCCGCAATCAGAGAAGACCCAACCGTTCCTTGTTCTCAATCTCCTGCGTCTCTAACCCTTCTTATCCAGTGAGTACCTACTTTCAATTATTGGATTGAATATCAGTTCTGCTAAAAGAACTCCCCTAGTTTTTTTTTTAAATTTGGCAAAATCCAGCTGCTACCTGCATTGTCATTACACTTGACCCTCATCACTTGGAATTTCATGCTCAGTGTCTGTCTTACCTGATTTAATTGTAAATTCCAGGATAATAGGAATGTTTTAGATCTTTATTTACCACTTTGACTCCAGCTCATTGTATTTATTCAGTAAATAACTTGTCAAAAAGAATATATTCAAATATCTTCATCACTGTTAACAACTCAAGCCTTTACATTGTCTTGCTGGGTCTGTTTAGAAGCTATTTCTTCCTTTGAACATTCCATAGACTATTCTGTCTGAACCAAGATTGTCATGAATAATTATTCCTTAATCTTCAGGTCTCAGCTGAAACTTCACCTCTTCATGAAGAGCTTCCCTGTCCTATCTTAGTGGAAAATTTTCTAAAACTGTACCTCATTTGTTGTCTTCATAGTGTCTATCAATTGAATATTTTTCAATAGTTAAGGGCAGTACTGCCCCAAGGGCTAAGCCAGATGTTGAATAGACAGGCATTCACCAAATATTCACATATGCAATCTCTATTTTTCTTAAAAAAAATGAGTAATCATCTACCTGTCTGAATGTATTGCAGGTTTTTTAAGGGAATTTATTTCCCTCTGGGCTTGAAATCTTTTTAAGTCTACTGAAACGAACAACAGAAAGATTAACAGGAGATGAAGAGAGAGAGCACCAATGAGGCTAAGAAGCTTATGTGTTCTTCATGAGGAGGATAAGGATGAATGTACAAATTTTAGAGGGTGTTCAGTAATTTTTAGGGGAGATGAATGGTCCTAAAGAACAAAAAATGGGACAAAATTCCTCTAGGGTTTAGATGTGGCATTTAATTTTCAGTCTCTTCCTCAGTGATATCTAATCTTCCTTGAATGCAGTTTCCTTCAACACCCCCACCCCACACCTTTTGTTTATGTGTGTGTGTGTGAGAGGGATTGAACCTGGGACCTCAAATGTGCTAAATAAGCACGCTACCACTGAGCTCCATCCTTAGCTCTTTTATTTCCAGGCAGGGTCTTGCTGAAGCTGCCCTCAACTTTGAATTCCCATGTAACTAGGGTTCTAGGTGTGTACCACTGCACCCGACATGGAATTTCAATAAGACCGAAGGCAATTGAGTGCCACTTTGGTAGATCTGGTCTTTAGGGAGATAAGAGAAGTTCAGAGAAAAGTCTCATCCCAGCATCTGCTAATCTCCAAGTGCCTTTAAAATAATCAGCGTAATAGGCACCTTACTTTGAAGTGACATTCTCTGGATTCCTTCAGTGTCTTGGGTATAGGAGCTGTCCATCTCCATTACTCTTACATCTAGCATGCTTCCTGTACATATTAGGAATATATGCTTTTCTTATATTGAGGGAATGTAAATAATTTAGTCAAATGTCACATTTCAAATCTTATATAAAACCTATCATTTGTACTCTATTAGAAAAAAACAAGTGAAATACATTTCTTATTAAAAATATAAAACATAAATTTTAAGATGTAACTACAGTGAGCCCTTTGTATCTCTGGGTTTCACATCTGAGGAGTGAGCTACACAAAAACTGAAAATATTCGGAAAAAAATGGTGTCTGTGTGGAACATGTGCAGGGTATTTTTTTATTTCCCAAATAATACAGTATGACAACTATTTACATTGTGTTAGGTACTGTAGATAATCTAAAGTATTCAAGAGAATGTGATAGAAATACCAATGACTATTTAAAATGGCATAGTATTTCCATATAAAGGATTTGAGCCTCTGCAGAAAGTTTTGGGCTTTTATATTTCTTAGTTTAAAATAAGAGCAACTGAGGCACAACAGTATAACTTTTTGTCAATAAATATTAATGTTTGATGTGCAAGGTGCTATTCTCACTGGAGGAGGGAACCTCAATTCAGGTCCACAGGGATCTTGATGTGACAGAAAATAATTTTCAGTACATCTCAACTATGAAGGAACAGATGGAATTACATTCTTAAGGGGAAAGTGCAAAATAATACTCCCTTGATCTGGGATGTTTAATATTGATGTAGGGACAGTAGCTGAGAGCTGGACTAAGGTGGAGCCGGGGCAGATTTCCTTGTGCCTGCATGTTTTCCTTGCATCATGCTGCTTTCTATGGGCAAGGGTGCAGGCACCAGGACATAGGCTGGGCCTGGGTTGTGCAGGAGTTGCTGGTTTAGCATTCAACGCCCTTGGGCATTCCCTACATTCTATCACTTCGTGGGCACTTCTCTTGATACTCAGTACATCGTTCTCTCTCTCCATCCCCCAATTCCTGTCTCATTATCAAACCTTTCTACGAGATCAATTATTAAAATGGTGTCACTGTTGTAACTGAGGTGGCTCTTTCCCTAACAATTTAGGTATGGCTGTAGATTCCAGTCCATGAACAGGACAAGATGATTGATAGATGTGTCTTCATTCATCAGCAGTAGCAGCAAGTTTGAAATCCCTTTTGAGAGGTCTCCCAGGGCTAAGGATGCAGAGCCAGATACCCAGTATCTGAAACCCAGTAGGTGTCTCAGATAATTCTAAGGTACAGAACTCAAGGACCTTCGGGCTGCCCAAGTTTACTTCCTCTTGAAGATCCTGGGCAGGGTCCCTTGAGATTTGTGAGCCCAGAGACTGAACTGGGTCTTCCCTTGAGGCATTGGGATAATGCCTCTTTGTGGCAGTTCTGTCACTTTCTTCCCGGGGAGGTTAGAATTGGAATGAACTTTTGCCGACTCCCAGGCTCCCGTCTAATGCATCCAATCTTGGAGTTGCTCATTTTAAACTAAGAAATATAAAAGCCTTTGTTTTTTCTTTCTTTCCCTGGACAATGGGGCCACTCAGTACCAATTTTTGTTAGATAAAACAGTTGTTAGTGATTGAAGTGCTTTTCTCCCTGGAGGGTGTAAATGATGAGTGGGTGCTTCCAGGATCCCCTTGTTAGGGGGTGGACCTCATTTGTTTTATATTCTTTTCCTCCTTTTAACACATTTTTTGACTGAAGCAGAAAGATCTAAAGTTTAATCTACATTAAGACAATTCAAATACAGACATCAGGCAAGACTAGATGTTTTTAGACACAAAGTAATGAGTTGTAGTGCTGAAAGGTACCAAAATATGCCACCCTCAAATGTGCCTCTGTGCCATAAGGATTATTTTGAGCTAAAAGCTAAAAACTAAGACCCATAAGAGAAAAAAGCTCTGAAAATACTGCACAAATCTTCCCCGTGTAAAGGAAATTTCATAGATTAATAAACATGTCTTTCTCCTAACAATTTTTATGAAGCACCTGATTTAAATTTGCACAACAAACCTAACTAAACAACCCTTGTTTACCAAATTTATCTGTGCCAGTTTCTACATGTTGGGTGTTTTTCCAGCTTAGACAATTTCCTCCAGATTGACAAGTTTTCTGACTGCAGGAAGGATGTCCCTGGGGTTTGTAATGGCCGGTTGGGTGCTGTCTACTGGAAGAGAATGAATTTCTTATTCCCACCTCCCTTGCTCATATCTATCTAGCCATCTACTCCAACAAGTCCAATTTGTAGATTTCCAAGCTCAAGAACCTAAGATGGGCAGGTTTTTCTTATTGCTGTGGCATAAAATTATTATATTTAATATATTAGTAGCATGTGGCATGAATTCATGGCTATAAAAATCAGGAAAGCTGGAGAGAAGCTGACCTTGGAACTCCACTTTGAGAGCAGGAATGGACTTACACATGTGGAAGGATGGCAGAGAACTCTAGGGAGATATAACAAGATGGGCAAAAGCACAATCTAAAGAAAGCATGGGGGCCAGGCTTATTGGCACACATCTATAATCCCATCGACTTGGAGGGTTGAGGCAGAAGGATTGAGGCCCCATCTCAAAATAGGAAGGACTGAGAATGTAGCAAAGTGGTTAAGTATTCTTTGAGTTCAATCCCCAGTTAAAAACAACAAAAAAGGAAAGCAGAGGGCACGAGCAGGGTAAAGAAATGGAGTTATTGCTAGAATCGGCTCATAGGCATTCTTGACTGGCAAACTATGGAGATATTAGTTAGAAAAAACATTTTTAATCAGGGCTATACACAGATGTGGCAGAGTGTATAAATGAATTCAGAAGCATGATATGAAGCTATTAAAATGTTATAGGAGAAAAGTAAAATCTTAGAGGAAAAGTGGTAGAACAAAAGATGCAAAAAGCAGGTTAGATCAAAAAAGGTTCAGCAGGGCAGGTACCTAATACTGGGTATGAGGAGGGAGCAGAGTCAAACAAGCTGCTGGAAAGATTGGCTGGGGCCACAGTGTCACCCCCCAGGTGTTGAGTTTTCTTTTCATATCCCAGGGAGCAACTATGTTTCCAACATCTCAAAAATAAAATTCCAGAATTTTTTCCAGAGTTAGAATATAACAACTCAAAACAGGTTCAGCTGTACAAGGGGCCACCATGAGTGTCCATCCCATCTGGTGCAATGTTTTTGACCCCCAAATCAAGAACTCCTTTGAGACATGTATATGTAAGAATCATATTTACCCATTTTCTTATTAATTAGGAAAATAGTTCTTCATATGCAGCAGGTGCTAGGAGCCCAACACTTTATAAGTGGCTTTCACATACTTGTTCTCATGTCATTCTCATCAGAACACCATGAGAAAAGCTTTGCTGCTTATGCAAGTGAGAGGCAGTGTGCATTGTTTATTTGTTTTATAGGTAATTTTGATTCATCTAATGATGAAAAGCCATCCATGAGCAGCAGGGATGACTGTGAAAACCCATGGGCACACAGGTGCATCTGTAGTTTTAAAGACCATGAGGCAGGAACCATCAGTGCACCACTGCTTGAGAACCCGAGTTCTATTTATAGTTTATTTCTAGAAATAAAGCTCTTTGCAGCAATTTCCAGGCTTTTGATCTTGGGAAAATTCCTTAGCTTTTTGAGCCTTCCTCATCTATATAGTAGGTTTGGATGATCTTTTTCCTTCTATGAAAAAAAAATATACACACACACATCAGTAAGGTCTAATACACTGCATTGCTTGCTTGTTAGTGAATGTCTGGCACTTAATAGTTTTACATGTATTCTCAAAATAGCCCTGGGGTAGATGCTGGTAGTACTTTTATCTTAAAGAGAAAATTGAAGGCCTGTAATATTAATTTGCTTTGAATACAAAGCTAGTAAATGCCCAAACTGGGATTTGAATCTGTTGGCTGATACTAAATGGATGCTTTTAAGCATTATTCCATTCTGTCTTTGTGTATGTAAATTACTTAATATGGTATCTGGAATGTAGTAAATACCAAACAAAATGTTACTATGAGATTTTTTTTTTGTCCTAAATCAAATTACAGCTTCAGCGGTATAATAGATAGACTTTGAACTCTGTTTTATGAACCTAAAAATGTGGAGCAGAGCAGAATCAGAATGAAAGCAAGTTTTTGCAGTTTTAGTCTAATATTAAGATCCAAAATGGACTTCAGAATAGATTGGATGTTTAAATGAGGAAACTGAAGAAGATCAGAAAAGGAGCATTGTCATGTTAGCTTTTTTTTTGTTTTGGCCACCTTTCCCAAATGCACTGGGGATGAAATGTTTGCAGCAGACTGTCCATAGGTGTAGGAGTGTATGCCACAGGCAAGAAGTGATGAGGCTACCATCAGAGGAATTACATCCACCTTTGCTACCAGAATCCTGGCAGGAGGCCAGTATATTATGATTAATTTTATGAAAATGATTAATTTTTATAATTGATATGTGTTAATAAAAGAACAAACAAAAAAAAAAAAGCCTGGGGTTAGGGAGAATGGTCGATTGTTTTGCTTAAAATAGCCACCGCAGGTACTGTAGGATTCTTGCTGATGTGATCCATGCTCCAAGGCTCTGTGCAGCAGGCTGTGGTTTGAAGGGCATAGTGGACTACAACTGCTATTATACTGCTGGGTGAGAGAAACCTTGGCTTGGGAAAGGACTACTGTTGCTACAAGAGGCAAATGGAAATTGGGGGCTTGCAGTTGATATTGATTAACAGAGCAGGACTACAGGAAGCTGGCATCCAAGAGCAAAGGTTTTATAGCACCTCCATGTTGTCTAAAGAGACCACTGGTCTGAAGGGTGCCTCTAGTCAGGTACTTAATGCCAGATGGTTCAACATTAGTGCCGTATTTCCTGATTCCAACTATGTTCAAACATCTGCATGGAATCACCTTCAAAACTAAGCCAGATTTCCAAGTTATATTCATTTTCTTGTATGACTTGCTGTTATCTCCTGAAATGTCTGGAGCTCATGGCTTCCCAGGAAAAAACCATGCTTCTGAGCCAACTTCAAGACAGTTGTAATGTTCAGACCTACCTTTGTCTGACCAAACCCAGCTTCCTTAAAGAAAAATGGCACCAGATGAAACTTAAACTTTATTGAAAGTGATTAGTCATTCTCAAAAGTATAGCTAAATCCATACTCAAGAGTTTATGATAACGATGCTTGCTCTGTGCTACTTTGCCATGGTCTTTAAGATGATAAAAATTAAATTACCTGGGAGATTGTAGATTTGTCTGTTTATAAACAAGTTTGATTTGCATGGTAAAACAATTGTTTCACTAACCTGACCAAAAGTTTGACTAATTTAACTGAATGGACCAGTAATTTTCATGCTATGTTGTCTGTGGAAATTGTGCACATAGGCTGTGGACACAATTAGTGTGCCTTAAGTGATGCTGGCACAAACAAGCAGAGAATATGGCTGTTCCACTAGTGGAATTCACATTATTGTATGTGTTCATCAGTATTATCCATATTCAGAACTTTTAAAGCAGAGTAAACACCCTCATTGGAAAAACCCTTTTGCATGCTAAATTTCAATTAAAAATGCAATTACTTTTTAATGATTCCTATGGGCAATCTAATATGGTTAACTTTTTACAAAGGTCTTCCTATGACTCTGGGTCTCCCATCTCCTTGCTTTCTAACAACAAGTGTGTCTGAGTGCCACCTCAAATAATCAATTTGAGCTGTAGAAAATACTGGAAAATTTCAACTCGAAAGAAAATTTGGGGCAAGTTTTGAGTGAAAACAGAATTATAATAGAAACCATTATGCATACCTCTGCTGCTGAGAACAGATCTCAGATTTTCACAGTGTTAATGCAGCAGGAGGGCCTGCCTCAGATTCTTTGTGTCTCCAGACCACTTTATTTTTTTTCTTCTCACAGTAGGAAAATGTTTGTTTTTCCCTATGTCTCAGTGCCCATGAGACAATATTAGTCCGTCTAGCTCTATTTATTGCTATTTATCTTTTTGCTTTCTTGTATCAAGCCTCATGTTGTATTCTTTGTGCTTCTCTGTAAACAAATAATCAAATGAAAATCCAAGGGAATAGTTAATTACCATTTCCAACCGCAGGTTATGACATAGAAACAAAGTGTGCAAATCATCTAATAAAATAACACTGTGTGCATTGTGTTGACATGCACATTTTAAAATTGTGTAAATGGAAGTCTCAGAGAAAGGAAAACCTTGAAGGTCATGCAATCAGTTTGCAGCACAGTTGATGGACGACCTCAGGACTGTCGCCTTTCAAAGTTGTTGCTATTAACTGTGCTGTGTTCTGTCCACCTGGTCTAGTTTATTATGGATTACCTGCCTCATCAAGGGATACCGATGTTTCAGTGACAACCATGAAACTTTGATCTTTATCTTGGAATAGATTTCTTTATCTCAGTATAGGTTGTTTCTTTGATTTTGCTACCTCTTGCCAGCCTGTCTGGAAACTATAGCTGTAAATGGGAGCCCATTAGGCTGCACACTCCTGTCTGACTTCAAAGATTCTACTCTATTGCACTGCTTATCAGCATAATTAATCAGTTATTGCCTCTCTACCAGGTGCTGGAGGCTACAACAAACTTTGATTCTCAGTGGCCGAGTTTCTTGGAAATCATTTCAAACTTATAACTGTTTTTTGAATTTACTTCAAATACACCTCAGGGCTCTTTTCTGCCTCAGTGTTGGTGGAGAGGTAGCTATCAGTCAGAATATAGTTGTAAGAAATTCACCCATGTGAAGCAGAAAAGGATTCAAAACAAGGAAAATGTAGCTGCTTAGGTAAGTCTTCCAGGAACTGACAACTAGAGTGAGCCCCAAGGTGCTGATGCTGATGGATCACCAAGGTGGGTTCCTCTGCCAAGTCAAGAGCCAGGAATCACACCTATTGCTGGGTATTCCTAGGGCAGAGATCGGGCTCTAGAGCATCATTTCAGAAAGAGTCAGCATCCCTGACTGTAATTGCCCATAGAATGCAGAAGTAATGTGTTGACCTCCAGTCCATGTCCATCTTTTAGATCTGGAATGGGGTGATCTCATTGGTAGAACCTGCTGGGCAACTAGAATCTTAGCTTCAAGGGAGTTTGTAATTTTTCACTTTTTAAGTACCGGTCACACAGAACTTCACTTTAGAAAGCAGAGGGAATAGAGGACCAGTTAGCCCCTTTTTATTTAACATAGGGGGCTATGGTGAATATTATTGTTATTTTTGAGGTACTGGGGGCATTGAACTCAGGAGGATTCTATCTCTGAGCTAAATACCCAGCTCCCCCACCCTGTTTGTTTTCAACATTTTGTTTCAAGAACTTCCTAAGTTGCTGAGGCTGACCTTGAACTTGTAATCCTCCTGCCTCAGCCTTTTGAGTAGCTGGGATTTCAGGAGAGTACCATGAAGAGAAAAAATGAAGAAATTTTGGCAAATCTTAATACAATAACATGAGCAACAACAATAAAACAAAGCATGAGTTTCCCTATCATCTTGATATCTTCCCTACTGGATAGGTACTAATATTCATGTGTTAATGATGATAAGTTCGATAAAGGAAAACCTTTTGTCAGTTATTAAGAATGCTCTTAAAAGGAACTTTTTATTCATTCAAACTTTATGTAGAGTGACTGAAAATGAAGAATTTAAGGTCTACAATCCTTATTGCCTACAAAAACTGAAAGAAAATGAAGAATATTATGGTTTGCATGTGAGGAGTCCCCCAAAAGCTCACATGTGAAACAATGCTAAAATGTTCAGAGGAGAAATGATTGGGTTGTGAGAACTTTAACTTATTCATTGAATGGATTCCCTGATGTGGGGTGTGGCTGGAGAAGGTGGGAATTTGGGTGTGGTTTGGGGGTATATATTTGTAACTGGAGAATGGAGACCTCTCCATTTCCCTCTGTCACATTCTCTGTCACGGTGTTCAGTCTCACTTTGAGCCCTGAGGAATGGAGCCAGCTTTCTATGGACTAAGACATTGAAACTGTCAGCCCTCAAATAAACTTTTCCTCCTTTATCATAATTCTGGTTGGGTCTTTTAGTCACAGCAGCAAAATAGCTGACTGAAACAAATAACTTATTGGAAAATGCTAGATTTATGCAACATTATAAGAAATCATCAGTATTACAGGGAATCCAAAAATTCAAAACAAACTAATCCATTCTAGAGAAGTCAAATTAATTGTGGAATCGTTGAGCAAAAACAAAAGGCTAAGGTTATGTATTTAAAAGCAAAAATCTTTTCTAAGGTTTTAGAAATAGTAACATTAATAACCTCAATGGCAATGGTATTAAAATTTACATATAAACATTTCATGTCTTCAAATGAATTGTGAAACTGGATGTCCCGTAATAGAAGTTAGTAATAGAATAATGAGACATTTACCACAAAAGTGAGATTTTGTTTTTCCTCTTGGAATTATATTTGGCAGTATTGGAGATTAAACTTGGGGAGTGCTTTACTGCTGAGCCATATAGCCAAGCACCCCTGCTTCATTATTATTTTTAATTTTTAGACAGGGTCTTGCTAACTTGCCACGTCTGTCCTCAAACTTACAATCCTTCTGCCTGAGCTCTCAGGTAGCTGGTGTTACAGGCATACTGGGCTCCTAGAATTATTTTTAATCGAGTTCTTAAATTGGTCATCTCAAACAGCTTTATTAAAAACATATACTGAGGCATAAAACAGATAAATTATTAATCTTTCAAGAACAACCTAGATTTTAACTGAAGTCTAATTACAACTTTTTCTTATCTATACTGTATAATATAAACTTCTAATGTTGGTTCCTTTTTCTACCTTTTTAGAGGAAGATTCCTAGTGGCAAATATTCTGCTTTATTTTATAAAAGCACTTTTTAAGAAGGCTTTCATATTGAGTTCTTAAATGTGAATGGTTTTATTTACCACCAGCGTAGTGAGTTTAAGAATTTGAGTCTTAAATTTGATTTTTTTTAAAATGTGGTCTATATAAATACAATTGCTAAGCTGGTTATAGTTGATTTCATCACGAAAAGTTTGTGGTAAAGTTGTTTCGTCAGGAGTATTATGCAGTTATATGTCTGAGTGGCACTAATGTCTGAAAATACCATAGAATCTACCTTCTGGACTTTTAAACATGCAATTATTACTGCCACAAATAATTGGAAGAATTATTTCCAATAGAGTTACAAGGGAACATGGCTCTAACAGGTTTAAGTTGTATTCCCCAGAAAGAGCCTCAGACAAAGTTTCCAATACAGATTTATTGAAGCAGCGCTCTTCAGCAAAAAAATTGAGGCAGAAGAAGGAAGGTGGATTAAGGGGAAAGAACAGTAAACTGTGGGGTGAGACAGCTCCAGTCAACCAAGGACAGTTCCTCAGGTGGGAAGACAGTGGAAAGTCTCTAGTGGCCACACTCACAGGGAGTTATGAGAAGGGTCCAGTGGCCTGCATGGGGTTCTGGGTGAAGGCCACCCACCGTTGCAAAAGGGAATAAGGATCTATAGGAAGCTGCTAAGCATTCAGAAATGGCTGCAGAAGGGGTAAGTCTAGGTCTTTTCATGCCATGGAATCATGTACGACCTCCATAAAGCTAGGGGACCAGGGGTAGGCCTCAAAGAGCTGGGCTGCTCAGATTCCTCCATTTGGATATTTGAAATAGGCAGTAGTGGGAGAAGGTGAAAGGTCAGAGGCCACCATGATCTCATGGATCAAATGTACAGGCTGATGTTGTAAGGGAGGCCAACCCCGAGTAACAGCACCCATGAGGTGGGAAAATGGTAGACAGTAAGCAACCCTTTTGGCTGGAGAAATGGTGGATGGTGAAGAAAGCAGAGATAGAGTACTTGAATCACACTGGTAGAAACTTGGACCAAAGAACTTTTTATGTGTGTGTGGCGGGGGGGCTGGGGTGGAATGAGTTTTCAAAGAGCATACTGAGGAAACTCTGAACTAGATTAGTGTTAAATTGCTCTGTAGATGCTTTGATTTGCGTGACCTTATTTTATGGAACACTATTGTGTCTGTTTATGCCTGAAAGTACAATTGTTCTGTGTTAATAGAATTGAGAGAATCCTGAAGGCCAGATGTTTCTGGAAGGAGAATGGTAGAGAAAACTTTGAAAAAGATACGAGAAAGTAGAATTTATATGTTAGCAATAGTGTAGTGTGTGACATAAACGTATTTTGACCACTTCCTCCATCAGCCAGTTGAACTATAAAGATGAGGGAATAGTGGATATCTAAACCACATGGTGTTACTTGGCAAATGCTTTGAGAGAGGGACAGCCAGGAGCTATACTCAGGCCATTGTTCTAGACTCTAGGGAGAAAGCAAGCCCCTTGAAGTGACAGGCCAACCTAACTCTGAGTACATGAGTCCTGTAGTGCCCGTCTTGAATACAAGATCTTAGATTTCTCATCACCCTCCGTCATGGGAGAGAGCATTTTAGTGGTGCTTCTCAGGGTTTAATGAGGAGTCATTTCCATTATGCTACAGCAATTCTGAAACAGTGATAAGGTTGGGAGGGCAAGAACCCAGTTATCCCAACTCATCCTTTATCACCTCTAAGAACCTTCTGTGACAGATACTCAATGTATAAAACTTGAGGTTGAGCAGAATGGCAAACTCTCTAGCACTTCTTATATCTTCCTTAGCAATCTTTCATTTGACCCAAGAAAACACTGTGTGCATAAATGAACACCCATAAACAATTAGGTTTATGAGAACATAGTTATAAATCCACTTTCATGTAGTGGAAAAGATTGGAGGCAGATTATTGGTTTTGCATTTGTTCTTTGCACTTCAGGTTTGGTCAGTTGTTTTCCAGAACACGGCATTAAAACAGGTCTCAAGATAAAGCAGAGGCTATAAAATGTGCAAGAAAATCAAGTAATAAAATAACAAAGAAGGGGTGGCTGGGCTAGAAGAGATTCCTGGCATAATGAGCCTTCATTGTATATGACAAGGGAATTTGTGTGTGAATTTTTTTGTAATTCTAAGCTCCAAAAAAGTTTAATATCGGTGCAGCAGAAACTTCTCAGTAATCATTGATCTACCTAGCTATGAATTTCTTATATTCCTCTCGATTGCACTATATAAAGGTACCATAGATTCTTCCTCCCTGATTTCTGGATAATATCTAGGAGACAATTTCACATCTTTTGGTGCTAAACAATGTTAACCGTAGATACCCAGAATCTGTCATTTGAAGTGGAAAATTAGCTGTTCCCACTGAGGGTTGTCAAAAATGAAATATAATCACTACAAGGAAAAGTATTAATCAGATCAGTTCAAGGTCAGAACTTCAATGGAATTCTCTAAAAATCAAAACAGTGTGCCCCTAATGTGATAATATGTACTTATAAACAGAGCTTTGTGGTTGATGCCATCAACCACTTTGCAAAATCTCGCCAATAATTTTATTGCCATAAAAAATCAGAGTTGATTAGTGGGTTACTTAAAAGTGTAATCTTAGCCTTTAGTGGATTTATTTAAATCTAATTTTAAAAGAGTTCCTTAATATTTATTTTAACAAAAGTTTACTTAGAAATTCAAGATTAGAAAATAGTTTCATATGAGTGCTGCTGAAACTCCGAGTAGTTGAGTAGATGGCTTTTTTCCAAGGTGGTCGTATTTCCCTCAAGGCCAATTTGTCATTGATGAAGCATCTGTCCAAAACCATCCATCTGTGTTTTGAGAACCTAGAATCAATCAAACTCTATTTGGATAGTCAACTATTGTTTTCTAAGTAAAGATGGATGATGATAGGTGAATATAATATTTTTAGGTTTAACTTTAATGATGTCTATTTTTCTTGAAATTGGAAAAATAGCAGGGTGGTATTTTGGACTTTTGCCTTATCTCAAAGTTAAGTGCTTACTGGAACCTCAGAAAAGGAAACAGTCAAAGGGTATTTAGATGTCTTATGAATTTTTTCATTTTGTGCTAATGGCACTTCCTTATGTAACTGTTCAAATATGCTGCTATTGAGCGAACTGAGTATTTACCGAAATAAATTACTGAAGATTTTTCTATTTTGAATCACTTTTTTTTAACAAGCATAAAAACCACGATGTCATTCTAGTATTCGAGATCTGCATACTCTATTTCCTACCTCTCAGATCTCCTTCCCCATTCTAGCCACAGACACATAAGAAATTGTCCTGAAGTATACATGAACTGAAAATTTTAGCTTTCATCATCATAGAATAAATGATAGCTTTAAATTGGAATCTCTAGAAAGAGACTATAGATTAGCTTTTCATCTAGCCATTTGCTTATGTATTCACTAAGTATTAATTGACCATCTGCTCTCAGGCACAGTTTATACCACACTATAATTATGTGTTTGGTGATCTCTTTCTTATTAGACTATCTCAGTGGTTAAATTAATGGCTAAGATGTCAAACATGTGAATTTAAGTATTCAAAATGATTTTAAAAAATAAAGGGAAAAGAGATACTATAACATTCTCTATTAAATATTAGATATGAATTACTACAAGAACACTATCTTCTTTTAGTCAATTACTAAAGTAAACCTTTGAGGAAATATAAACAGAATCAGATTTAGTGATTTGCTCAAACCATTGGGTTGTTCATTCCAAGCTGGGAGTTGAGCTCATGTCTGCATGATCTTAGGGTCCCTGTGTTGAGATTGCAGCAACTGGCTGCCACAAGAACTCTTAGAACCTGATCAGATTAAACAATAAAATACTTTGACCTTTGCATTACATTTAAAAGGAAATTTAATAAGCTTCAAAATGAAATCTATTCATATCATTTCTTTAAGTTAACAGGTAACATTACATATTTTTGTAATGTACAACAGATTCTGAAGTATGTATACATCTGGGGATGGCTAAATATAGCTATCAATTAAAAAAAATTGAAAGCTTTTCATATCAAAAAACTCATTTTTTGTGTGTGGTAAGGACTCTTAATATTTACCCTCTGCAGTTTTCAAGAATACAATGTGTCATCATTAACCATAGTTATTATGCTATATAGTAGATCTCTTGAACTTATTTTTCCTAAGTGTAATTATATGAACTTTGACCAGCCCCCTCTTTCAGTCACTCCAGCCTCTGCTAACCACCATTCTACTCCCAACTTCAGGGAGATTAACTTTTTAAAATTCCACATAGGAGTGAGATCATGTGGTGCTTCTTTCTGTACCTGGGTTATTTCACTTAATATAAATGCCCTCATAGAGCACTTATTCTAATGTAGTAGCTACTGTTATGATATGGAAGAAAAACAAGGGCTAATAATTTTGTTTTAAAAGTTTGGGTCAATTAAAAAGTACACAAAACAAATTATAATAGTAAATATAGGAAAGTAAGAAGATACTATTTGATGTTGATGTATTTCAATACTTAAAAATTTTTAGTGGTTCTGGCTATTTCTAATAAAACTTATGTGAATTAATCTAAGTGGCCAGATACATGATGCATATAACAGGAATGCCCCTTAATTCGTCCAACAAATAATATGGCATGAAGTTACTAAATACTAGGGATACAATAGGGAATAAGAATGGTGTTTATTAAACTGATACTCCAAAATGAAGGGACAATGGTATATGTAATAGCAATTAGTACATATAAAAGTAACTATGGCATGTAAATACTACATAAGTGCCTCACTCATACATTCCCAAATACATAAAATTGTTTTTTATACAATAGCCTATAAGGTAGGTTCTATTCTCCCCATTTTGCAGCTGTAGACCTGAATCATAAGTAAGGAATTTGCCCATGTTGCAACAAGGTGGTGGAGACAGGTTTCGAATCTGGGAAGTTCATGCTTCTGTGTCGGATTTAATTAGTAACAGGAAAAAAAAGTAAAGCAGAATAAGGGGTAGAGTAGGTCAGGAGTGCTGTTTTATTTAAGATGTTGAGCAATGGTCTCTAGGAAGAGGTGACACTCGAGAGACTTGTTTCAATTTAGCTATGAAGGTATTTTGGAATTAAAAGTGAATTTCAGGGAATAATAGGTATAGAAGTCCTGTGGCTAGAACATGCTTGACATGTTCTAAGTATAGCAAGGCCAGTTATCAAGGAGTTAAAGTAACTAAGAGGAGAATGGAAATGTGGCCAGATAATTTCTGGCCACAATAGAGAATCTACAGACCATATGCAAGGACTCTGGATTATTCTGTTAGAAAGGAGAGATTATGTCAGATTTAGCATCAAAATCTAATAATTTAATGCTTTAAGGTCTATTCTAATAGACTATAGACTTGCAAAACCGGGAGAGAGGTTTGATAGAATAGTACAGGGACCAGGCATTTAGAAGTCTGTAGGTTGGATGTATATATTGAAAACAGAAACAAGATTTACTGATAGGTAGGCTCTGTGGCATGTGAGGATAGGCAGGATAATTACACATATTTTGGGCTTTGTAATTGGAAAAATAGAGTGGCCATTTACTGAAAAGGGAAATCTGGAGGAAACCACATTGAAAGGAAGAACAACTAGGAACATGCCTGAACAGTGAGTGTTTAAGTGCTCCTTAGACATCTAAGAGGAGATGTTGAATGGGTAGTCACATACATGAGTCTTAAGACTGAGGCTAGAGCTACATGTTTAGAAATCACTAGATCATGAATTATTTTTAAAACTGAGGTCACTTAAATGTGATTATAACTACAGAAGAGGATAGAGAATTGAATTATCAGGAATTCTGACCTTTAGAAGTTAGGTACTGAAAGATCCAGCAAAGAATTATGGGGAAAAATAATTATTAACTAGGAAAGACTTTAGTCATTTTTGTCCCAAATGTGAGGAGGGAAGTACTTTGGTAGAGGGAGTTCAACATTATCAAATGCTGCCAGTGGGTGGAGACTAATGAGGTTTGTTGATGAGCTCACGGGTAACTTCACAAGAATGGCTTTAGTTTATCATTATCAGTCAAAGTTTCCTGGAACAGGTCCAGGAGAGAAGAGGAGGAGGGAAGGAGAAGTGAAGGAGGTTTTGGGTACAGTCCACTCCTAAATTTTGTTCTAAAGACATGGTTTGTGAGAAGACATTAGGAAGGAATTTTATCAGATTAGAGATTACAGCATGTTTACTGGCTCATGAGGATGACTCGGCAGAGAGAAAGAAATTGATATTGCAGGAGAAAGGAACATCACTAGAGTGGGGTTCTTCAGGGAACAAGAAAGCATGCAACCTAGTCCACTAGGGGAGCATTTGGTCCCATAAGGAAGTGCATACTTTTCAATTGTTGTCATAGGTAGGGAGTTATGAATTAAAATATGGGTAAGTTGACAGATCTGTATGAACAACAATCTACAAGTTTACATTTTCTAGAAAAAAAATAAAAAGCAGAATCATTAATTCTGATGGGAAGTGAGATGTTATGGACTAACCTGTATTCTCCCCACCAAATTCATAAACTGAAACTGTAAGCCACACAGTGATATTATTTGGAGACAGGACTATGAGACCTACTTCCGTTTATGTGAGGTCATGGGGCAGGCACCCCTTTGTTGGGATTATTGCCTTATGGGATGAATTGACAGAGAGCTTGCCCTTTCTCTCCCTCTGTCAAGTGAAGACACAAGAAGGGCTGTCTGCAACCCAAGGAAATGTTATCACCAAGTAACAAAATAGGCCAGCACCTTGATCTTGGAGTTCAAGCCTTTGTAAATGTGAGGGAAAAAATGGTTGTTTAAGCTGCCTAGTTTTTGATATTGTTTTCACAGTCCAAGAAGACTAATGAGAAGAAGTTACTGAATAATATATACTAGGAAAGTGAATTGACCATGGAAATGGAATAGCAGTTTGGCAGGCAATAACTGAAAGCTCAGTATTTTTATTCATAAATTTGAAATTGGGCTGCTCAGCATGGGTTCAGGTTTTATTTTAGCCATATTCATATTGTAGAAAGCAATGCTGGATATCTAGACTTGAGGGGGATTGGGAGTCGGGATGTTTATAACCATGTAGTAAGTACATTGTGTAGAGGTCACACTGATGATGGCCAACGCATAAACAATTATCCGTGATATATGCACTATCTGTTAACAAATCAGAGATGTGCTGGGCTTGCAATGCACCAAGGCTGAACTACTCTCCCCCATTTCCTCTCTTGCATATTTCCTGTTGGAGTGAGTCAATAGACTTTTTAAGAGGCTACTCATGAAGTAGAATTTAAGCAGAAGCCATCGTGTAGTTTACACACCAGGGCACTATCTCAAGCTTTAGTGAGGATGGCAGCTGGGTCTACAGCTTCACTACCTTACCCTGGATCTTCCTCCAGCTTATTTTCTTGGTAGGTGTGTGTTTAGCTACATGCATAGGAATGCCAACTTTCTGTGCAGGAAACCCACCTCAGGATCTCAGGCAGTGAAAATTGACACTTGACTTGATTGTTTCCCCGTGGTTTCCAAGTGGTCCTTGACCCTCCCTAGGCTCCATCCATATTTTCCTTGTAACTTCTTTCTGTATGAACTTCAAGCTCCAACAGTTGATGAAAGACAGCAGCTTTATGGATACTGCTTAGTCAGCTCCCAAGACTGGATAATATTCAATCTGGTAACAGAGTGGTCCTGCTTCTCTGATAGAAATCTGACACCAGAGATTTGGAGCATGTCCTAATGTAAACTGAGAAAATGAACTCTTGTACAAGTGTCAATTTTACCCAAATTCACTTATGATTTTAACAGCCCTGATATAAATCCAGCTGTACATCTCAAGAGTAAGGATGGGACAGCACAGAAAGCCTCTGCATTGAATCCTGAGGAGGCCTGATTGGAGAATTAGAGCATAGAATTGGATCATGCTTTGAAGCAATATACACTTAAATTCGTCAGGTCTACAGCAAGAATTCACAAACTAGAATGCAAGATGTTCATTCCAGATGACAAGAATTAAGTGGAATAAAATTGTTACAGTTAGCACTAATGGTTTGTAAGCATGAGACAGAGTGTTACCCCCGCCCCCAGTAATCATTATATGTAATCATTACAATAGTCCTATGAGGTAGGTAGAATTACCCCTAATTTACAGGCAAGAAGATGGAATTGTAGATTAAGGAACTTGCCCGCAGTCCAACAGTGGCTAATAGAAGTGAGAATTCCTGCCCCACCCCTCTTGAATCTCCCTATTTCCGTATAAGCTCTGATATCAGAGAAATTATTCTGGAAGAACAAAGGCAAGAAATGGAATGGGTTAATACCTAACAGATACTCTTTAGAGGAAGGCAGCAGTAATTAACCACGAAATAACTGAGTGCCCGTGGACTACTAAAATGGGGGAAATTAGCTGCATGATGGAGTCCAGTAAGAACGATTGACCGATCCTTATTCCTGTGAGTGACTGGAATAAGGCTGGAGGCCCAGGATAGGCCATTGACTTTAAGGAGCAAGGTAAAAGCAGATTAACAACCTGAGGGTAAGTGGGGTGTTTTAGTGCACTACAATAGAAAGAGGCTACATAATTAATTGCTATGCCAAGGTAGGTTGCCTCAGGTGACAGGTCAGCAATCAGAATAGGGAGAGTGGAGGTCAGGTTGCTCTAGGCCTGTAGCAATCTATAACATGTCTATCTCTGGGAAATAAGGAAAGGGTTGGGGTGTGCAGGATGGGTGTGAGGGATTACTGCTTTACATAAAGTCCTATAAGGTTTCTAAGTTTTCAATCCATGTGCACACATCTCTCTGAATTTTATAAAAAGCACAATAAAAGCTATAATGGGATTCAGTTCTTTGCCTGTTAAATTAACAAAGATGCTAGTGAGAGGAAAACACTAGTCAGTGTGATGGAATGCACCATCATTACTGCCGACAGTCAACAGTATGACCTTCCTGAACAGCAATCTATCATTAAGAGTCTGAAGCAGTCTGATGTCCTCTGAACAGTAAATCTATTCTTGAGAATCTACCATAATAACATAAGGCCAAATACAGAAAATATCTTTACATTCAAAGAAGTTGATAGGAATGTTATTAATGTTGAAAACTGGAAGCAGGATGTCTAATCATAAGAAATGATGACACATGTTGGTATATCCTTTCAAAATACTAGATGCCACTAAAAATATTTGCAGTGATTACTTGGAAATGCTAATAGAATAATATAAAGTGAAAATGTGTATGTATGTATACATAGTATATAACTTATAAAATGCAGATGTTTTGAAGTGCACTTATTTTTGTCAGTCTTGGAAGACAAACATCAAAATTGACTTAAAAAATACTTGAAGGTTGCTGGCAGGAAAACTGATTTTCCCTGATTGCTACTTGTGTGAATTTTCAAAATGCTTGTTGGAGAATGTTTTGAATGGGGAAAAAAAGGAAATTATGTGCAATAACAGTAGTATAAATTTAATTGTCAGAAAGAGGAATTGTAGTGAACAAGGCTGAGCCCATCCAATCCAGCATCATTAAGGCCAAAAGAAAGTTCCAGAACTTCTAAAATATAATTTAATGTTCTATTGAAGCTGGTGTAGGAACAGCTTTCAAAGTAAAGCCCATAGTAGAAATTAAAATAAATAAATGTTCTGGATATGTGCAGAGCTTGGTTTATTTTAAATCAATTGGTGGGAAAACTTGTTTTAATTAGCCTATGTAGGCTGGAGTTTCACTTAAATCTTGGTTATATTGTGTCCATTTTACTTATTCCACTGTAAAAACTAATATTGTATTGAGAAAGACTGGGGAGAAAGTAATGAGAAATTATAGACAATGTGTTTTAGATTAGATAGCATTCTAGACTATGACTCCAATATGGAATTGCTCATTGGCATGAATGCTTCATTTCAAAATTGTTTATATTGCAGAAACAAATGTGTGTGTGCACACACGTATGCCAGGTTCTCTCATGTTCTGTTCTGTCCTGTTTCTGGGTACTCGCTTGAACTGAAGTTTGGATTAGGAGATTGCAGCCAGGATTTCTAATTTGTTACCCCATAACATTATATTTTCCTTTTTAAATTTCTTCTGAAGAACTTTTCAGAAATGTTTGGGAGCATAATAAATTGCATTTCTTGATTATTGCCTTCAAACTAAACTTTTCAAAATTTTAAAGAAAGGGAAAACAGTAACACTTTCGGACAGAAATCTAAATTTTACTAATGGACTAACAAGATATTACAATGTATTTCTTTCACAGAAGTGGAATTGGTTATTCTTTATCATAACAGATAATAGTAAGGAAAATAGGGTGGTTTCTATGTATATACAACATCAGTTCACTGCTTCTAACTCTTTTGAATTCCCAGTGAGATAATTATATTACAGTACTATATACATTCTGTCTATGCTAAAAACTATCTACTATTTTTACTTTTAAATTTCTACCTTCAGATTGTGCAGTATTTGGCTAATATCATGTTTTGGCTATGTCAGAAGTTTTTGTTATACATAATTGTGATAGATTTTGTTATTGATTCCAGATATGTTTATATGTCTTCCTATTTCTGTTTCTTGAGGTTAATCTCTCTAGCATTGTTCCCTCTCTGGCAGAAAGGAATGTAGGAATCTTTGAAAGTTGGAAGAAATGGAGGAAAAGAAAAAACTGCATGAAGTTTCAGATAAAAAAAAAAACCTACAAAGTGACTGGAAGGAAAACCTTACTTAGCTATGAAAAATTAAGTGTTTTTATATATATTCCCTTCCCATTCTTATCAAACTAAAAGTGTCCAATGATAGACTCGTGAAATTGAACCTCACACTATTTGGCCAACAAGTACAGCATAGCCAAAGTGGCCAGAGCAGTAGCTGCAGCATTTTGCTCGACTAATCAATATGATGGACAGTTGGACACAGAGGTTTATCTTGAGCTCTTTCATCCAACCACATTTTTACAGAAAGGACTCAGTTTTGATCCCTGTCCCAAAATAACCAATATAGTAATACACATGAATCACAGGATATAATCTGAATAACCTCTAATTTTAGTTGGAGAGAGCTTTTGTTTCTCCATTGGATGAAAATTCAGCAGATCCCCAAATGTGGATGATCATGCTTAAGCTATATAATTACTTTAATAAGTTACTTGAATAAGTTTTGAAACAGTATTCAAGCATACTTTTAAAAATCCATTGTAAGATTAATTAGCAATTCATTCTTTAATCAACAAGTTTAGTTCAGGCCTGTTAATGACAGGCTAAGACATTTAGGGAAGGTGCAGAGAGAAAGAGGAACTCATCAGTACCTTGTCTTGGACCCTGAATCTCTAGCTGTAATTCTGGATTCCACTAGGATTGCAGAAGGACATTTCTTCCAAGGTGGTGACAACAAAAAACTGTCCACGAAATATCCTATTCAACATGCTACAACCAATGATCATTTTCTTAATCCTTGATTTGGCTAAGAAGCTCATGAAGTTTGGAAACAAAATTGTGTCTAGATTTTAGATTTGTTTATATCCTCATTTCCATTTTGCTGTAATGGGTTCAGGACACACTATCCCTAAAATATAGCACTTTAAATATCATAAGGTAGAAGAATTTGAAGAAAACAGAAGTTGGAGGTTCTCTCTGGTCCTTCCGTGTCTTTTCCTCTGGGTCAGTACATGAAATCTAGTAAAGATTTCCAGACTTACCTCTGAGGCAGAGTACACCCTCCTGTGAGAAGTGCCAAGGATCCACCCAGAGGAAAGGAGCAACCTAATCCCCAAAGATACAGGGACAGTGAAGAGAACCTGAACAGGTCTTTCGAAATTTCCCATTTGTTACAATTAGTTCACACGGTTTGGTACCTATGTTTTTCCAAGACTCTTCATTTTCCATTAAATACACAGAGAAAACATGCAGGTTTAACTGTTTTCCTTATGAGGTGTTCTCTTGTTATAGAGAACTTGGGCACGGACCTAGTATGGTTAGAAGGAAAGACGGATTTCCTTCCCTACAGTATTTTGGACCAAAACTTTCAGTCAAAGTATGGTTACATTGGTAAGAATTCCAATGACAGGCATGTTACTTTGACCTTAGCCTGACTGCCAAATAAAATATGACACCCAGTAGAAAAAAAAATCTAATTTCAAATAAATAATGAATTATTTTTAATATATGCATATTCCATGTACTATTCAAAACATAACTTACACTAAAAATAATTCATTGTTAATCCAATTTAAATGGGCATCAGTATTTTATTTACGAAACCTGGCACCCGTATTATAGCCAAAGCCATGTAAGGGCAAATGAAAGACATTTTGATTAACATTTCATTTTCTGAAAGTGTTTGTTTCTCATGTCCAAATTGCATAATCAGGTGTAACCTGTGCTGGAAGTATATCATAACAAATCCTTTTAATGGCACTATGCATGATTCTGTTTCTGAGTGTGTAGGATTTGCCGTCTTCCTGGATACTAATTTGTCTTATACCTATAAATATGTAATAAATCTTCAGGGTGGAAGAAAACCTGTTTTATTTAGTCATGTTGAGAAGTGGTTTTGGGAAGTTTCTTGTATGATGAAAAGCATTTCAATAGAGAAAAAGCTGTTCTATTGAATACTTCTTCACTGCTAGCATTGATTCTATAACTCCAATATTATTGATAATGTGTCTTGTAAGGAGCTCAAAATGTATCATAAATGTATCCTGTTAAGGCTATCTGACTTCATTGTAGGTATTGTGCTATGGTCACACTTGTTATGACAAAGGGATTAAGCAATAAGTTTACAAAAATCATAGAGGAAGGCATATGCAAAAATCAAGCCTTCTACTCCACATTTTCCTTTTACATCAGGGGGTTCTTTGATTTGGGAAGAAATGGTCACTGTCCTTTGACGTGTCCTTGAAATTTTGGTTCTGTGGTAGGTAGAGATTTCCAACATCAAAATTACATTTCAAGTGTTGAGTGCCTGAGGGGAGTTTGGGAAGGCATGTTATGGAAGATGGGATCCTCTTTGGCTGAAAATTCTGAAGAAAATTTAGAAGATAATATGGTAGAGAAAGATTTTATGGAAATTCCTGGATGATCCTTTAAAATACACCACGTGTTTCTGATTATAGATGACTCAATGTATTTTCATCTCCAGCCTGAGTGTTCTGCTACAATGCTTCTCTGTTTCTGAACCTCAGAGGACAGGGCCTCAATGAATATCTCAAGTATGTGAGAAAAGCATTGGATGAAATGGAAGAGAACTACTTAAAAGAAGCCAATGTGAAAACAAAATCTGAACATTTTATATCACTATAAATTCACAAGTTAATGATGTGATGACATTGGGTAAAATATTAATGTAGTTTTGATGCTTGATGTGATAACCTTTGTTCATTTCTGGATGAAATGGAGGATAGTAAAGACTTTATTATTTAATTTACTACCTCCCCATAAATATTTAGTGTCAAAACAGCTAAGTTTCAGCCAATCAGATAGGCAAATCATCACAGTATGCTCAAATAAGTCAGATACAAATCTGTAGCCAAACAGGTGATTTCTCTAATTGTTTTTGTGTCTGGCCAATAACAGCTCATCCTGTTGTAAACAACTGACACTGGTCCTGTTTTTAGTGCTGCCTGATTCATGAATTATTTGCTTTAATAAACTTTAGACAAATTAATTTTAGCACAGTTTCACAGTTTAGAAGGAGCTCTTCAGTGATGGAGCAAAAGTACCCATCAGATCTGTAGTTATTTCATAGTAACTAGAAGTTATGATTAGTTCCTTCTTGGATTCTAGCCCATGAATTTCCATTTTGAGCTCTATTACTTTATTTGGGCAATTCTTGGACTTACTCCAATACTGGATTGGGATTGATAAAGAAAATTAACTGGAAATACTCGGAGGCCTCCAGTAAGTAAGATTATTAGAAGACAGGGAATCATGGATTCACCCAATTCCAATAAATTTAGAACTCCATCTGGAACTCTTGCTAATTTAATTTAATGAATAAGAACTATGGACCCAAAATCTGTACTTGAGAGATTTGGGTCAAACATGACAAAGATAAATTATAATGGAAACAATAAGGAAATTCCTTAGAAAAGGCAAACACATGGGTGTCTTAAAAGCTATAAAAGCTCTAGAGATAAAAAAGACCTCATACATTTTAAATTCAAAACTTAGGTGTCCCAAACTGAAGTGTTCCCTGAAATGACTACCCTTATCATAAATGGCCAAGCCATTGGAAAAGAAATTGTCTACTTTTGCACCAATCATCTGATGGACCTATTCCTTTTCTCCTAGACTGATTCCTTGGTAGATAAAGATCCCAAATGTAACCAGGATGTAGAGATTGCTTTTTCTAAGGACATAACTGTATAGTTGGACTTGTAAAATATAACAACTTGATATCTCTGCCTCCATTTTGCATTTGTGTCCTTTTCTCTAAGGAAACAGTTCCAGGAACATGTTGATTAATAAACATCTGGTGATGAGTTGAAATTTTCCCCCAGCCAACAGCAACTGGCAAGACCTGACCAATCCCGAGACAACGATGAATCAGACCACAGTTTGACCAAGACTGCTTTACTATGCATATTTCTGGTCCCCCTTGTCTATAGAATCTGGAAGCTCATGTCAGTATCTCTGAAGACAGGAATGGAAACACCAGTTCCTTTGTCTTCCCAGTATAGATATACTGATTAATGTTCCTTTCCTCCCTTTTCATCATTACTTTTCCATTTGGTCTTGGGGCAAGTGACTGAACCTGATTTGTTGGGCCCCCCTGTGGGTATTAGCTACTTTCAGCTAGCTGACCCCAGAATGAAAAGAAGGCAGAAAATGAGGGTCTGAGGTGGCTGCCAAAATTTCATTAATTTCAAGGTACAACTTGTATTTCAGGACAGCATTGATTACTTGGGGCTCTGTCCTTTCGGAATCTTTTCAGCCAATTCTGGCTTTTGCTGTTGTCTTAGTACAACAAATTTTTCCTTTAACTGGCAAGGATAGACTGTAAGGTACACAGAAAAAAAGGATGTTTGTGTTATGATTTGTATTAGAATGAAAGTGCTGTTTCTATCCTGGACTGCCCTAGGGAGACTCCTCTATTTATAGCTACTAACCAATGACTAAGAAAAACATAATTTATTATAATATGGGATGGCCTATGTATCTGAAAACTCACTTTACATATTCTTTTGTTAGTGTGTCTGTTTACAATGATTGACTTAATAAATGCTAAAAACAATATGATGGCTTCAGCAATAGTTCTATCATAGATTTACCTACATGAACATCTTGACAGAGGCGTGAGGGGAAAATGATCATCCCATGAGAGCCATAGTCTCATCGGATTCCATTTCAGAAGAACATATTTCTTTCCTGGGTTGGAAGGAACTCTACATGAACCTCTAGGAGGATCTGTTAAAGAATTGGTCATTCCACACTTTCAGCCACCCTGAACCCCTTGGTGTTCAGGGATTTCCAGAACAAGTCAAAGGGGGTACCTGTACCATGGCTGACTGGGAAGGAATCTTTTGGGCATACTCTAGAATCAACTCTTACTCCAGTCCACAGACCAGCCTCTAACAAAATGAATTCTAAACACTTTGGTATTGGCAAAAGTTTACCCCAAATTAAAGTAGCTGTGGTAGCTTTATTCTTTGGCAAGAACTTCTGCCTTTTTGAGATCAGTTTTTCTCGTGAATTGAGTTTCGGGGTCTGCGTGCTTAAATTAATATATTTTTGTTCAGATTGAAGGCTCTTGATTTTTATCTGTTTTATCTCCCATCCCCTGGTTATTTACTAAGAAAAGAAGTTCCTCAAGGTGGTTATCTGAAGTTGTCCTAGTCAAAATGCAGGTGTTATGGGTTAATTCTCAATCTCACTTAGGGCTGTCAGGTAGGAAAACAAAAGGATAAAATGTGTATAATTATGACTGGCTTCATATAAATTTTGACAATTGGAAATTTTTAAAATTAAGTTCTTTCTAAATAGTCTGTTAAAACCTGTGATAAGTTAAACAGTAAGCAAAAGTTTTAGAAAGCCCAAAGAAAGCATTCCAGGTTGGATGGGCATAGGGAGAACTTTTTGTTCTACGTGTTGAAGGGCTACCTCTGATGAGAGAACAAGGAATTTAACTACATAGCACTCCAAATGATTCTCTTACCCTTACAAATGGAAATAACTTTTACAGAGTGTCTTCCTCTCTATTAGCTCTTAAAATAGGAAAAGATGGAGTCCACATAACAAGTTTTACCTTTAGCCCCTTCTGCTTTCACTGGACTTTTACTTACACATTTCTTAATGATGTTGAGGCTCATTTCTGAGATGACACTTAGGGTTATGAAGGGAATCAGCAGATTAACAGTCTAAAACCTTTGAGGGTTTTTGTTATATTTGTACGTTTTAGTACATGTTCGTATTGTGTTTTATAATGACATAAGCACACGTAGAAATTGTTTGCATGATACGCACTCACATAAATTAAAACTGTTACGTTGGCACAAATCTTTTGGCTCACATGACTTAGATAAGTCTTTGACAAATAGGTTAAGCTTGAAATAAAGTCTTTAAAATTGCTAACATGTTTTTCTGCCTGTTTTGCTTGCCAAACAGGATTATAATTGTCTGTTAGATATTTAAGATGTTCATTACTTTGTTTCAAGAACAGCAAGTTGTAGAGTTTATTTGGCAAAAAGAAAAATAAAATAACCTAAAATGTTAACTATGCAGATCTGATATCTCGGTTTTCATAAGTAATCTTAAAAAAGCTGTTAAAATATGTGGGAGAGAACATTTGTAAGAATATATGATGGAAAAATAGCACTTGCAAGTTAAAATACTGGAAAATCAATTGGTAAATATTCAAATATGCTTGGCTTCTCAAACTCCAAAAGGATAATATATTGGGGTATATTTAATATGGTTTTGTAAATCATGAATAAAAAAGATTGCTTTATTCCTTGATTATCTTTAAGATTACTAAGAGTTTAAATTATTTTTTTCCATACAGAATATTTTAGAATTTTAGCTTTTTAAAAAAGGAAAACCTAAGGCAAAAAGAATTGGAAAGAGAAGGAAATATACTTAAATTTTATTTTATTTTTTAAAGAAAGGATTTTGTATGGTAAAGTAAAATTTTTGTCCTATAGTCCACAATGGGAAGAAGACAGGACATGAAATAGAGCTGTAAACAAGTTATAAGAGGGTTGAAACAGGTCACAGTTAGTGGAGTGTTATAATTTTTATTTGATATCTGTGGCTATAACTTAAAATATTTAAAAGGTTTCCTTTGACCAGCATTGTGGCTCAGAGGTAAAGCGCTTGCCTAACATGCATGAGGCGCTGGGTTTGATCCTTAGCACCACATTAAAATAAAGGATTGTGTTCACCTATAACTAAAAAATAAATATACAAAAAATATTTGACCAATATAAAACCCTAACCTAATTTTCAGATTAAAGCAACAAAGCTTTCTTAAAATATTGATCTGCTGTTAGTAACATTTACAAAGATCTAGCTTAAAGAGCAAAGTTTTTTTCTTGTTTGTTTTATCAAGACAATTTGTGTTTTCTGCTATTTTCTTAAGTAATGGAAACCAAGAATTAAGGTTTGTTTACTTGAAGGCTAAGTATCTGAGCTTTGTCTGAAAGTTGTACAAAAGTTTGTAGAATTAATATATGTGAGCCCTAGATTTAATATAAAAGTTAACTACTAGTGTTCCTTTTATACAATATATATTGCATCTGGGCCTTAAACATATATAGCCAATGAAACTTTCAGTGTTTCTTCTATTTATATGCTGTAGCATTCAGATGTGGCAAGCCTGTCATTTGTGTATTCCTACCCTTTAAGTCTTGGTATGCATCTGTTGCTTTGAATAAGTATTTTGTTATTGTGTATATGAGATACACTTGTACATCTGGTAATAAGTCAACTTGTGGTCACTATCACTGTCTCCTAAACTTGCAAACAGTCTAAAGCCATACTTTGATTTTGTCAGTGCTATCAACCTATGTACACTTATGAAAGGCAGAGCCACATAAAGTCATCCCATTAAACCAGATTAAATTTCACTTTAAAGATAAAAGCTAAGTGTATGTGTATACCCAAATGTGTACACACATATTACATATTTATATATAAAGTATTTCTATGTAGCTATGATACTTATTACTGATTTCTTAGTACATTAAATGTATTTCTGTTACCCAAATATAAGTCTTTTAAAATACAGAACTTAGGAGAGTACTGCTAGTAGTGATAACAGTTTTTCAGGTTTATGTTTCCTTTGTATTATGACTTGCATCTTTTAGTAAAGATAATTAGATGTGTTGAACACTTGGCATTACAAGAAGTGCCACTCTGATAATTAAACTGGTCATCTAGAGATGTAAAAAAAAGTTCTGGACATTTGATGCAATGTCCAGAAAATGGAGCTTTTGAAAAGTGATTGGATCACGAGGGCTCTAACCTCATCCATGAATTAATCCTTTGATAATTAAAATGGACTACTGGGGCATGCCTCAGGGACTGTGTCTTGTCCCCTGATCTTTTCTAGTGGCTTCCATGAACTGATGAGTTTTCCTTGGACATGCCCTTCAACCTAATATTCTGCCTCATCTCAGGTCCAGAGCAATGGAGCAGGCCAACCATGGAATCAAACTTTTTAAATAGAGGAAAAAGCATTTGTTTTGGCTCTAAGTTGTTTGCATCAGGTATGTGGACACAGAATGAAAAGCTAATACACTTGACAATGGAAAAAACATAGAAACATTTTTTTTTAACAAAAGAGCTGTCTTAACATTTAAATGTAATTTTTCTAAAAAAAAGGTTATGTTTACTGATTTTTAAATAACTTCAGGAAGTTAATTTTTGTATACTCTTAAATAGAATGGCACTTAGAGAGGGTTAAAGATTCGCTAGAAATAAACACTTCAGTTAAGATGTGTCAAAGGCCAGCCTCACATGCAATAAGGCTCTGCCCTTTGCCCTATTCCATGTCAGGATGACCCCCAATGGGGGCCAAAATTAAATCCATTTAAAATGTGTTTAAAAGGGCAAATTTTTGTCCTACATTTGTGTGATCCCCAAATAAAAAATGTGATATACTAAACCCCTTACTTAATTCTGTTTCATATTATAAAATGTCCTTAAATTATAATAGGATTTTAGAAAGAAGTATAACTTAGAGTTTGTGTCATCAAGTTGACAGATTGTTTATGTGGTTTTCTAGAGGCTAAGCAGGTATCAAAGCCACATTTTTGTTCCAAAGAATGGAAATGAAGGGAGACCCTCATTGCTATACAAAATTACATATAAGAGGTTGGGAGGGGAATGGGAAAATAAACAAGGTGAGAAATGAATTACAGTAGATGGGGTAGAGAGAGAAGAAGGGAGGGGAGGGGAGGGGGGATAGTAGGGGATAGGAAAGGTAGCAGAATACAACAATTACTAATAGGGCATTATGTAAAATTGTGGATGTGTAACCGACATGATTCTGCAATCTGCATTTGGGGTAAAATTGGGGGTTCATAACCCACTTCAATCTAATGTATGAAATATGATATGTCAAGAGCTATGTAAAGTTGTGAACAACCAATAAAAAAAAAGACCCTGAAATAAAAACCCAAAGGATGAAAAAAAAAAAAGAAATTGTTTCTTTCAATTGGATTTTTTTGGTTAATTTTAGTTTTTGTAAAAAAAAAAAAAACTATAGATTGCTATAACTGTCACCTGTTAACATTCTGCAGAAGTACAACTTCTAACAAAATAATCTCATTCAACATTTTGAGATGGTAGATGGGACAGAGAATTACACTTGATCATGTACTCCAGGTAAGCTTACCTAATTCTCACCCTTTCTCAACATCTCAGGTGCCCGAATTTGAGTATATGGGTCCTTTAACCATCTATCACTTCCCCTTTGACGTGGGGCCAGATCAGAGAGAATGGGATGAGTTCATCCACCATAAGGGACCAACACCCTGGATGATTAATAAATAACTCCCTGCCCCTTTGCCTCTGAAATTATCGGAATGAAAAGGGAGTCATTTGTATCAGCTCTACATAAAATAAGTGAAGCTGAGAGGTTATGGAAAGTGTTCTTATGCATGATACTAAAGCCCTTCCACCAGAACATGGAATGCATAGCTTTGACAAAGGCCCTCTATTTATGTAAAGGAAGGAGAGAAAAGAGGATTCTTATGATTTTATTCAGTTGGATATTTTCTGATTTTGGCTCCCTTTTGGATTCTACTTTAAATTTAAAATGGTACTTTTGAAGGAGGTCCCAGTCACTAACCTAACCAACTCCATTTTATCTCTCTTCGGAACTTTTTTCTTTTGCAGTCACCTTGGATTCATCTGTGTGATAAGGGACTGAGACTACTTTCCAGCAGTTGTGAGTTTCACAGAAAAGATCATCCCACAATGAGATTTCATGAGATTAAGCAGTCATTTCATGATGACACTAACTTGCTCCCTCAAGTGATGACTTATCCAGAGTTTCACAAAATCCGTCCTAAGATAATGATGTACCAGACAATGACGTCACCATGGTAGCCCACCCTCCCAGATGTACAAGCCCCCTATCCTGGCATTTGTTCCCCCCTTTTTTCTTTATCTTTCATCATTTAATTTTTTATTGTTGGTCGTTCAAAACATTACATAGTTCTTGATATATCATATTTCACACTTTGATTCAAGTGGGTTACAAACTCCCATTTTTACCCCATATACAGATTGCTTTATCACATCAGTTACACTTCCCTTGATTTACATATTGCCATTCTAGTGTCTGATGTATTCTGCTGTCTATCCTATTCTCTACTATCCCCCCTCCCCTCCCCTCCCCTCCGCTCCCCATTTCTCTCTCTACCCCCTCTACTGTAAATCATTTCTTCCACTTGTATTATTCTTCTCTTACCCCTCATTTCCTCTTATATGTAATTTTGTATAACCCTGAGGATCACCTTCCATTTCCATGCAATTTCCCTTCTCTCTCCCTTTCCCTCCCACCTTTCATCCCTGTTTAATGTTAATCTTCTTCTCATGCTCTTCATCCCTACTCTGTTCTTAGTTACTCCCCTTATATCAAAGAAGTCATTTGGCATTTGTTTTTTAAGGATTGGCTAGCGTCACTTAGCATAATCTGCTCTAATGCCATCCATTTCCCTCCAAATTCTATGATTTTGTCATTTCTTAATGCAGAGTAATACTCCATTGTGTATAAATGCCACATTTTTTTTATCCATTCGTCTATTGAAGGGCATCTAGGTTGGTTCCACAGTCTTGCTATTGTGAATTGTGCTGCTATGAACATCGATGTAGCAGTGTCCCTGTAGCATGCTGTTTTTAGGTCTTTAGGGAATAGACCGAGAAGGGGAATAGCTGGGTCAAATGGTAGTTCCATTCCCAGCTTTCCAAGAAATCTCCATACTGCTTTCCAAATTGGCTGCA
This sequence comes from Spermophilus citellus, assembly GCF_964194105.1. Lineage (NCBI taxonomy): Eukaryota > Metazoa > Chordata > Mammalia > Rodentia > Sciuridae > Spermophilus > Spermophilus citellus. The sequence goes on from NC_138194.1 coordinate 74,426,973, forward strand.
CCAATTTGCAGTCCCACCAACAATGAACAAGTGTACCCTTTTCCCCACATCCTCTCCAGCACTTGTTGTTGTTGGACTTCATAATGGCTGCCAATCTTACTGGAGTGAGATGTATCTTAGGGTGGTTTTGATTTGCATTTCTCTGACTGCTAGCGATGGTGAGCATTTTTTCATGTACTTATTGATTGTATGTCCTCCTGAGAAGTGTCTGTTCAGGTCCTTGGCCCATTTGTTGATTGGGTTATTTGTTATCTTATTGTCTAATTTTTTGAGTTCTTTGTATACTCTGGATATTAGGGCTCTATCTGAAGTGTGTGGAGTAAAGATTTGTTCCCAGGATGTAGGCTCCCTGTTTATCTCTTATTGTTTCTTTTGCTGAGAAAAAACTTTTTAGTTTGAGTAAGTCCCAATTGTTGATTCTAGTTGTTAACTCTTGCGCTATGGGTGTCCTATTGAGGAATTTGGAGCCCGACCCCACAGTATGTAGATCATAGCCTACTTTTTCTTCTATCAGACGCTGTGTCTCTGATTTAATATCCAGCTCCTTGATCCATTTTGAGTTAACTTTTGTGCATGGCGAGAGAAGGGGATTCAGTTTCATTTTGATGCAAATGGATTTCCAGTTTTCCCAGCACCATTTGTTGAAGATGCTATCCTTCCTCCATTGCATGCTTTTAGCCCCTTTATCAAATATAAGATAGTTGTAGTTTTGTGGATTGGTTTCTGTGTCCTCTATTCTGTACCATTGGTCCACCCACCTGTTTTGGTACCAGTACCATGCTGTTTTTGTTACTATTGCTCTGTAGTATAGTTTGAAATCTGGTATCGCTATACCCCCCGATTCTCACTTCCTGCTTAGCATTGTTTTTGCTATTCTGGGTCTTTTATTTTTCCATATGAATTTCATGATTGTTTTATCTATTTCTACAAGAAATGCTGTTGGGATTTAATTGGCATTGCATTGAACTTATAGAGAACTTTTGGTAATATCGCCATTTTGATGATGTTAGTTCTGCCTATCCATGAACAGGGTATATTTTTCCATCTTCTAAGGTCTTCTTCTATATCTCTTTAGGGTTCTGTAGTTTTCATTGTATAAGTCTTTCACCTCTTTTGTTAGGTTGATTCCCAAGTATTTTATTTTTGGGGGGGATATTGTGAATGGAGTAGTTGTACTCATTTCCATTTCAGAGGATTTGTCGCTGATATACAGGAATGCCTTTGATTTATGCGTGTTGATTTTATATCCTGCCACTTTGCTGAATGCATTTATTAGCTCTAATAGTTTCTTTGTAGACCCTATTGGGTCTGCTAGGTATAGAATCATGTCATCTGCAAATAGTGATAATTTAAGTTCTTCTTTTCCTATTTTTATGCCTTTAATTTCTTTCATCTGTCTAATTGCTCTGGCCAGCGTTTCGAGAACTATGTTGAACAGAAGTGGTGAGAGAGGGCATCCTTGTCTTGTTCCAGATTTTGGAGGGGATGCCTTCAATTTTTCTCCATTCAGAATGATGCTGGCCTGTGGCTTACCTCAACATTATAAAAGCAATCTATGATACGATCCTGTTACCCCTAATTTTTCTAGAGTTTTGAACATAAAGGGATGCTGTACTTTGTCAAATGCTTTTTATGCATCTATCGAGATGATCATATGGTTCTTATTTTTAAGTCTATTGATGTGGTGAATATCATTGATTTCCGTATATTGAACCATCCTTGCATCCCAGGGATGAATCCTACTTGATCATGGTGTATAATTTGATATGTTTTTGTATCTGATTCGCAAGAATTTTGAGGATTTTTGCATCTAGGTTCATTAGAGATATTGGTCTGTAGTTTTCTTTCTTTGAAGTGTCTTTGTCTGGTTTAGGCATCAGGGTGATGTTGGCCTCGTAGAATGTATTTGGAAGTTCTGCCTCTTTTTCTATTTCCTGAAATAGCTTGAAAAGTATTTGTTAGTTCCTCTTTAAAGGTTTTGTAGGGCTGGGGATGTGGCTCAAGCGGTAGCGCGCTCGCCTGGCATGCGTGCGGCCTGGGTTCGATCCTCAGCACCACATACCAACAAAGATGTTATGTCCGCCGAGAACTAAAAAATAAATATTAAAAATTCTCTATCACTCTCTTTAAAAAAAAAATAAAAAATAAAGGTTTTGTAAAACTCTGCTGTATACCCATCCGGTCCTGGGCTTTTCTTAGTTGGTAGTCTTTTGATGGTTTCTTCTATTTCCTCTATTGTTATTGGTCTGTTTAGGTTGTCTATATCCTCCTGACTCAATCTGGGCAGATCATATGACTTAAGAAATTTATCGATGCCTTCACTATCTTCTATTTTATTGGAGTATAAGGATTCAAAATAATTTCTGATTATCTTCTGTATTTCTGAAGTGTCTGTTGTGATATTGCCTTTTTCATCCCGTATGCTAGTAATTTGGGTTCTCTCTTCTTCTCTTTGTTAGCATGGCTAAGGGTCTGTCTGTTTTATTTATTTTTTCAAAGAACCAACTTTTAGTTTTGTCAATTTTTTCAATTGTTTTGATTTCATTAATTTCAGCTCTGATTTTAATTATTTCTTGCCTTCTACTTCTTTTGCTGTTGTTTTGCTCTTTTTCTAGGATTTTGAGATGAAGTATGAGATCATTTATTTGTTGGTTTTTTTTTTAAAGGAATGAACTCCAAGCAATGAATTTTCCTCTTAGAATTGCTTTCAATGTGTCCGTGTTTTCATTTATCTCTAAGAATTTTTTAATTTCCTCCTTGATGTCTTCTATAACCCATTGATCATTCAGTAACCTATTGTTCATTCTCCAAGTGATGCATGATTTTTCCTTCCTTCTTTAATCGTTGATTTTCAGTTTCATTCCATTATGATCAGATAAGATGCATGGTATTATCTCTACTCCTTTATAATGTCTAAGAGTTGCCCTGTGACATAATATATGATCTATTTTTGAGAAGGATCCATGTGCTGCTGAGAAAAAAAAGTGTAACTGCTTGATGTTGGGTGGTATATTCTATATATGTCAATTAAGTCTAGGTTGTTAATTGTGCTATTGAGTTCTATAGTTTCCTTATTCAACTTTTGTTTGGAAGATCTGTCCAGTGGTGAGAGAGGTGTGTTGAAGTCTACCATGATTATTGTATGGTTGTCTATTAGACTCTTGAACTTGAGAAGAGTTTGCTTGATGAACATAGCTGCACCGTTGTTTGGGGCATATATATTTATGATTGTTATGTCTTGTTGGTGTATGGTTCCCTTGAGCAGTATGTAGTGTCCCTCTTTATCCCTTTTGATTAACTTTGGCTTGAAATCTATTTTATTAGATATGAGTATGGACACTCCTGCTTGTTTCCGCAGTCCATATGAGTGGTATGATTTTTCCCAACCTTTCACCTTCAGTCTATGTATATCTTTTCCTATCAAATGCATCTCCTGTAGGTAGCATATTGTTGGGTCTTGTTTTGTGATCCATTCTACTAGCCTGTGTCTCTTAATTGGTGAGTGTAAGCCATTAACATTTAGGGTTATTATTGAGATATGGTTTGTTCTTCCAGCCATATTTGTTTATTAATGTTACTAAACCTGATTTGTTTTCCTCTTTGATTATTTTCCCCCCTTTACTGTCCTACCTCCCACTGTTGGTTTTCGATGTTATTTTCCATTTCCTCTTCCTGTAATGTTTTGCCAAGGATTTTTTGAAGAGATGGTTTTCTAGCTGCGAATTCTTTTAACTTTTGTTTATCGTGGAAGGTTTTAATTTCATCTTTCATCCTGAAGCTTAATTTCGCCAGATACACGATTCTTGGTTGGAACCCATTTTCTTTCAGTGTTTGAAATGTTATTCCAGGATCTTCTAGCTTTCAAAGTCTGTGTTGAGAGATCAGCTGTTATCCTGATTGGTTTACCCCTAAATGTAATTTGCTTCCTTTCTCTTGTAGCTTTTAAAATTCTCTCCTTGTTCTGTATGTTGGGCATCTTCATTATAATGTGTCTAGGTGTGGATCTCTTATGATTATGCACATTCGGCGTCCTGTAGGCTTCTAGGATTTGGGATTCTGTCTCGTTCTTCAAGTCTGGGAAGTTTTCTCGTATTATTTCATGAAATAAATTGTTTATTTCTTTGGTTTGGAGCTCTGTGCCTTCCTGTATCCCAATGACTCTTAAGTTTATCCCATATTTCTTGGATGTTCTGCTCATGGTTTCTTAGCAGTCTTGCTGAGCTGTGTATGATCTTTTCAAGTTGAAATACTTTGTCTTCATTGTCTGATGTTCTATCTTCTAAGTGATCTACTCTGCTGGTAGTATTCTCAATTGAGTTTTTAAGTTGGTTTATTGCTTCCTGCATTTCTAGGATTTCTATTTGTTTGTTTTTTATTACCTCTATCTCCCTGTGTAATTGATCTTTTGCTTCCTGGATTTGTTTATGTAGTTGCTTGTCAAAGTGATCTTTCATTGTCTGATTTTGCTGTCTCGTATCTTCCTTGAGACTCCAGATCATCTGAAGCATGTATATCCTGAACTCTTTTTCTGACATTCCATCTGTTGCAGCTATTACCTCTTCTAAAGTTGAGTTGACCTGCATTGCTTGTGGTCCTTTCTTTCCTTGTCTTTTCATACTGCTCGCGTTTCTTTCTGCTTGGTGAAACTGTTGTGTTTTTGAAATTTTCCCCCTAATTATTTATAGTGCTCTTGTATAGTTGGGAGATCTCCCTTGCAGGGTGGGTAGTGGCTGTGCTCCTCCTCTAATTAGGGTGATCTGTCTACCACGCTGGTCGGTCGCAGGTCTGCCCACCCTGCGGGCGCGGGTAGCGGCTCTGCTCTGCCCGCACTCCAATTGTGGTGACGTGACTACCACGCCCTCGGGTCGTTGGTCCTGATCCGGATGTGGGCGGCGGCTCTGCTCGGCCCCTACTCCAACTGGTGTGACGTGTTTACCACGCTGGCAGGCCTCTATGCCTGTTCCGCCTGTGGGTCGCAGGTCTGCCTACCTTGCGGGCTTGGGCGGCAGTTCTGCTCAGCCCCCACTCCAACCAGTGTGACGTGACTGCCTCAGTGCTACGTGTCCACCACGCTGGCAGGCTACCAGGCCTGTCCTGCCAGTGGGTTGCAGGTCTACCTACCTTGCAGGCTCAGACGACGGCTCTGCACAGCCCCTACTCCAAATGGGGCGACTTGGCTACCGCGCCGTCGGGTCGCTGGTCCTGTTCCAGGCGTGGGCGGCTACTCTCTTCGGCCCCAGCTGGAGTTGGGGTGTCATGATACCACGCCGGCGGGTCACTTGGCCTGTTCTGGCCCCCCACAGCACCCAGCAGGACCCGGACCGAGATGCAGTTACCGCGGGTTCCCCAGCCCTGGGCCAAAGCAGCTCCGGGAGCCTGAACCTGGCCGCTCCGAGCACGCTCTGCTAGGAGCAGGTTCCCAGAAGCAGTCTCTGTGGGTTCCCCACATCTGAGCCAAAGCGGCACCGGGAGCCAGAACCCAGCCGCTCTGAGCTCGGTGCACGCTCTGCTAGGAGCAGGCTCCAAGAGTCAGTCTCCACGGGTTCCCCAGCCCTGGGCCAACGCAGCTCCGGGAGCCAGAACCCGGCCGCTCAGAGCTCGGTGCACTCTCTGCTAGGAGCAGGCTCCAAGGAGCGGTCTCCGCGGGTTCCCCAGCCCTGGGTCAAAGCAGCTCCGGGAGCCAGAGCTCGGCCGCTCCAAGCTCTCGGAGCTCGGTGTATGCTCTGCTGAGAGCAGGCTCAAAGATGCAGTCTCCGTGGGTTCCCCAGTCCTGGGCCAAAACTGTTCCGGGAGTCAGAACCCAGCCGCTTCGAGCTCTGTGCACGCTCCACTAGGAGCTGGCTCTAATACGCAGTATCCGCGGGTTCCCCAGCCCTGGGCCAAAGCAGCTCTGGGAACCAGAACCCGGCGGCTCAGAGCTCGGTGCACGCTTTACTAGGAGCGAGCCCCAAGGAGTAGTCTCCACAGATTCTCCAGCCCCGAGCCTGAGCGATCTGTCTGCGAGACTCAGGCAAATACCAGCCTGAAATCACCTGTTCCGTAGCTGAATGAGCTGAGATCAGTAGAAAACAGGGATGATTACATCAGCTCTCCAAGATGGCAGCCGCTGTCCTCCTCCGTGGTCCGACCGGTGTCGAGAACCGAACTGGACCGCTTCTCTCCTCCGTCTCAAAGCCAGAACTCAGCACGACCATTGCACCACTGGCAGGAGCCCCCAGAATCCGCATCGCTGCACCCCCGCTCCGGCACCTCACCACTTCCCAGCGCACGCTGCAGACTCCAGCCGTGGGGCGATCCACCGATCAGGCAATGCCACCCTCCGTGCGGAGAAATCGCCCGTGTCCAAGCCCCCGCAGCTGAACCTTGCGCGATGGAAATCCCTCCACTAGATTCTGGAGCACCTCAATTTCGCTGGAAATTCCCAACAAGACAGCCTTCAGCTGTTTCACCTCGTCTTTCTCCCGCACAGTGACGCGGCACACGGGGGTGATGCACTACCTTCGCCGCCATCTTCCGCTCCCCTTTGTTCCCCTTTTCTAAAAAACCTGTATGATAATGTTCTTTTCAAATACTTGAATACAGCCTTTTGGTCACTATAGTCCTAAATCTGTTATTCCTGGCAAAATCATGCTGATTAAAGTTCCTTTCCTGCCCTCACCACTCCTTCTGTCTCTGATTGGCATAGGACACACTGAAGCCTTCCCCCTAGGATATCAGTAATATTTTCCCTTTTGGCCTTAATCATATGGATCTTTACACAATTGCTGAAGCAGAAAAGTTCCAGCTTGTTCCCTTCTTGCTAGTTTACACCATGTTCAAGAAACCTGCCAAGCCAGTTGGAGAATGGACAAAAGGCAAAGGTGGAATTGTAACCAGGCCTTAGGGACACTGACTCTTTACTTGGGCTTGCAAATATAAAACACTTGGAACCCTGCCTCCATTTTTGCATCTGTCCCCTTTGTCCTCAGTTATTATATTCCTGGAAACAATATGTATAGTCAGTAAACATCTTGTAACAAGTTGAAAGTATCTCCCCAGGCAAAAGCAATCTCTTTATCACCATCAACCAGAACTGACCAATCCAGAGATCATGATCAACTGGACCACAGTTTGACAAAGGCTGCTTGATCATTTATTCTGCTCTGCACCCCTGTCTATATAAGCTGGAAGCTCATGTCAGTACCCCTGAAGACATGGTTGGACACACTGGTCCCTTTGTCTTTCCAACTTTACTAGGAATCAGTTTTACTTTTAATCAGCCATACTGATTAAATTTCCTTTTCACCATAACGTTTGTTTGATTTTTGGGTCAAGTGACTAGACCCAAGTTGTTGAGACTCCCCTGCCCCCTAAGATTTGGACCTCTGAAAAACCCAGTGTCTTCAATACTATGGCAATAACCAGCATTTCTTGAGGGTATTGGAATATTTCTAGGGTGGGGGTTTCAACCCAAGCCCAAATATCTGTGTCCAAGTCTGTTCAACCTACAGACAATTTTCAGAGAAAACGTAAGAATTAATCTTATTTTCTCTATTCAATCCTGCTACTCCCCTGGGAGCCTCTCAACTGAAACCCCCTTCTTAATCTCCTGCTGACCGTATGTTCTGCTGCCTGTCCACCTCTTTTTTTTTATCATTCATTTTTATGCCTCAGAAACTCCTCAGAGGAAAAACTCCCAACAGTTCCATCATTCAATTCTTAAAAACTAACCTATGAGGATAAACTAGTCTATGACTATCAGGAAAGACCCAAAGTATTTATGCCAAGTGAGGAATAAAAAATGCTTTTGCTATTCCTCAAAGGGACATCCTGAACTCAATTATCCAGTTGAAAAGCAAACTGGACTAGAAAACTGATGATCTACCTGAATTAGTTTCTGAAATCTACCTTTCTGGCATTAGGACTTTTTAGCTGTTCATTGAGGTACTTTTATAGGAGAAATTTATATCTACAAAAGAAATCTATTTGTAAGTGTCTCCCTCTGGTACTATGAGGGAAGGAGTGTCCCAGTAGAAACTCTTACAATGGAAGCTTCAAATTATATCACAAGCTTACCTTATTAAGTTGCTTTCCTGGCCATCTTGTTTTAATTGGACCTTTACCTACAGGTTTCTTGATTTAGAAAAATCAGTTTTAAAACCTGATGTCTGGTGCATTTTAGATAAAAATATCTACCCTGTCTTCTGTAGGACTTCATAGTTATCCCTTTAATATGCACGTTTCTCGGGATAATGGCTCATCATCAGAAGAGAAAAGTAGATTTGAAAGCTGGGCAAGTATAAATCTTTTTCTAGTTTAAAAATCTTGTCCCATTGGCCAGAAATACAGTTTGGCTCTATTTTAGTCTGCTGCTATGACTAAAAAACCTGACAACAATATTAGAGTTTATTTAGGAACTCATGGTTTCAGAGGTCTCCCTCTATAGCAGGCCAGCTCCATTCCTTGGGGCTCATGGTGAGGCTAAACACCATGGAAGAGTGTGGCAGAGGAATGGTCTCACATCAAGATTGGGAAGCAGAGGGAAAATCCACTCACTAGATAAAAATTATAAATCCCAAAGCCATGCCCCCAATGACCCACCTCCTCCAGCCACACTCCACTTGCCTTCAGCCCCCACCCAGTTAATCCCATCAGAGGATTAGTTCACTGATTGGATTAAGGTTCTCACAGCCATATTATTTCACCCTTAAAATCATCTTGCCCTGCCTCATATCCAAACCATAACAGGATCTAGATATTCTTTAACAAATTAGTGAGCTTTGTGTTACTGACCTGGCAAATGGCTGAAATTATGAGATCAAAGTTATAAAATCTGCTTCTGTATGTTTATGAATGTCTCTTTTTTTTGCCTTCACATGATGCTATGGAAAACTAAACTGTTAAAGAGCTCTATTTACTTGGCCAAAAGAGAAACAAATATAAATTAAATATTTACATAAATTCTTCGAAACCAACCCAAAATGATTCTGAAGTTCACATGATCTGGGATAATTTTCATCAAATAAAAGCTACTTAAAAACTTGTTTGATTAACTGGGAATGTTTTAAAGTTTTTAGCACTAAATCTAATACATATGCATAGCTTTTCCTATTTACACAAGATACCTAGTTCTTTGCTCATGAAGATGAAACATTAAGCATAATTTTTAAAAACAAGTGAGATAAAGAGATGTATTACAACATTCCTATATGGATGATGTGTTCAACACTAGTAAGTTTTAATATTCTTGTCATTAAGAAAAACTTGAGTCTGAAAGAAATGTGGCCGACTATTCCTCTCCATACCAACAATAAAAAACAATAACAAAAAAACCTAAGGGGATAGAGATGAATTATTCCTCCTCCAAAGGGTTCTTCATAAAGAGGCTAGGGAAGTTGGAATATCAATAGATACATTATGTGCCACAGTGAGAAATGGTACTATAAGCCCACGCTGCTAGATATTTTGTACATTTGTCAACCTAAAGAATGCTGGTATAACAATGTTACGATGCCGACTTCTTAGCATTCAATAGAAATGAAGATTAGTAAGGTTTCTGAATTTTAATTGATATATGTAGCTAATATTAGTAGTAATAATAAGGGAAATATCCCTATATACAAAAGTAAGGAAGGCAAGACTGGTAAGGAAATATATGAGGATAAGTTTTGTTAAGGGAAGAAGAGTCATTTCTTAAGATAGAAAGATTGGTTGTCCTAAAAAGAGGGAAAAAGTATAGAGCAAAAACTAAGTGGATATGAGAAAATCATAGAAGTTTTGTGCAAGAGGAATGTTTTTGTGTGATCAATCTGACTAAGATGTCAAGGAAATTATTTACTTTTTTTCTAAAAATTGAGCAGTAATATTAAGAGAAGTAATAAAAAGAATACACTGGTAAAAATCTAGTATTTGGTTCTCTGTTAAAATAAGGTTTTAAGTAATTAGCCTATGAGTCTAAGATTCCATGCTTTAGCAAGAAAATTTCCTTTACGTTATTATTGGGTCTTTTTTTGGAGAGGGCAGGTACCAGGGATTGAACTCGGGGACACTTGATCATTGAGCCACATCCCAGCCCTATTTTGTATTTTCTTTAGAGATGGGGTCTGAGTTCTTTAGCGCCTCACTTTTGCTGAGACTGGCTTTGAATTCTGGATCCTTCTGCCTTACCCTCACCAGCCACTGGTATTTTAGGACCACCATACTGGGACATATACTAGGTCTTTTATTACTTAAAATAATAAAATTCTATTAAAGGAAACATTTTTTCCACAACTATGTATCTTTCTATATTTTCTCTTGAGGTATTTTAATTTTTACTGTAGTTAATGAGCATTAGCTGATGATTATCTGTGATCCTATTTTAATTATTGTTTTAAACATTTTGAAAACTTCAACATTAAGACCTCCTGACCAATTAACTGAGCATTTTCAAATGGGCCGTAGGGATACCTCAAAAAATTTGTTCTAAGAAATATATGTTAACGTAGTTGACAATGCTTTCTAACAAATGAATCTAAGTGATACTGGACCTTAAGTTACATTGTCCAGATATGTTGTCAACATAGATTTCATAAATCATGAAATTCCTATAAATTAGACCTGATATTATGATTCTGGTTATTATCTTAAAATATGTCAATATCAATTACATTATAATGAATCCTCATCAGGTCTCTAAACATGCCCATTTGAAGTTTTATCATCTATAGGAATTTATATTTTTAGGCTGGTACTTTTATGAAAGTGAATTTAAGCAGCCATAAATTAAAAAGTTTCTTTTCTAATGAAATTCATGGAAATGAAGCTGTTAAGTACAGATTCCTCTTTAAGATTGTACTACTAGAGAGGGTAAGAATTCTCAGAACTCTAGTGAAAAAACTGGTTCATAAAACTGCTAACCCAAAATCAAGAATTAATTGAATACTAAGGAAATGCCTTGGCAGATTTTCATGCTGACAGCCAGTACTGAATTTACTAAACTATGCAATTTTAATAAGCTCCGTAAGATTGATCCAAGTCAAATGACCTAGGATAACTTATTTTTAAAATTGCTATGTGTCCAGCTTGAGAAACAAAACTGGTATTTACAAGGAAGAAAATGTGGGTTCTACTTAGTTATACATGACAGTAGAATGCATTTATGCACGTTGATATACATAAATGGAGTATAATTTCTCATTTTTCTGAATGTACATATTGTAGAATCACATCGGTCAGGCAGTCATGTACGTAAGGTAATAATGTCTGTTTCATTCTACTCCTTTCTACCCTCATGCCCCCTCCCCTCTACCTCATCTGAAGTATCTATTCTTCCAACTCCCCCGCCTTTATTGCCAATTAGCATCCACATATCAGAAAACATTCAGCCTTTAGTGTTTGGGAATTGGATTATTTCACTTAGCATGATATTCTCCAACTCCAAAAAGGATAGAAATGTAATATGATGCATGGGCTTGTGGAGGGGCAGGACAGCTACCTGGTCCTTTTCAAGTCATTAAAGCTTCACTTGTTAAAATCTGTATTCCACAACTCATGGAGTAGACAAAATGATAGATGGGAAAATCAGTGTGGTAACTACTAGAAAATTATTCACATGGTTAATAACTCATTTTTGGTTTGTTAAACGTATGATTTCAGTAAAACCTGAGGTGGCACATTTCTATTTTTTTTTAACATTTACAGGTGGATTTTATTCCATTGCTACTGCAATGGTTATCAAAATGTTCTTGTTATCAATATGTTGTCTGGATGGATAGAATCTTATGCAGGAAGGCTGATGCTTTAACAGTAGCTGGAATCTTGTGTGAAAATGTATTTTTTTGTGGGGCATTCCTAAGACATGTCTAGAAATAGGTATTTATTCCATTGGACAAATTATAAAAGAAGGTATTATGATACAATAGCATTATCATTGTTCCTGTCACTCAATCATCTGAGAAGGTCAGAAAGACAAGTGGCCTTTTAAATCTGAAATTGGCAAAGCTAACAATCAACTAGATTGATTTGGCCAAAGGTATTACCATCAGTGTTGATGGCAATTAGATTCTCCCCTACTGAAAAACATAAAATGAATCGCATATCTCCTGTGCTTTTGAATTGATATGACTAAATACTGAACGACTTTAATGCACTATGTCATAGTATATTCTCACTAGGTGAAATAAGAAACAGAGAACAACCTAAAGCCTAGAGATTGGGTCTTTTTGAAATAACATTAGGTAAAGACGGCCCTTGAACTCCGATAGATGGGACCATTCTAACCGCTTATCAACACCCACACTGTAGTAAAATTTGGCAGTCTCAGGTATTGGGTCCACGTCTCTTAAGATGGCACCTCCAGATTCTGGGACCTGTACACCTGTTGGAGGCCTCAAAGTAAACTGACGAGGGAGTTTTTTTCCTCAGAAGTAGATAACATCCAAAATAGGGACAGCTTTCCCAAAATCATGGATCAAGACTTCTTTGTCTCCCCAAAATCCTTGTGTCTATATCTTTTGTTTACAGTATAGCAAGATGTTGTGATAATTAAAGCTCTACACCAATATCTTCCACATGGAATACAATTAAATAGTGGATATGTCATAACTTAAATCTGCACATAACACTAGAGATCTTGAGTTCATCTTCTTACAAATATTAATATCCAAAGTAGGACTATTTGTTCCAGTTGCACATGTGGGCCTTTCTGTAAGATTAGCCTTTCAGCTTCATATATTCAGGTTTGGAGGATTTTGTTTTGTCTTTTTCCTCTTTGTGATATTGGTGATTGAATCCAGGGACATCTACCATTGAACTACAGCCCCATCCTTTTTTTTATTTTGTGACAGGGTCTTGCTAAATTGCCAGGCTGGCCTCAAATTTGCTGCTATCCTCTTGCCTCTGTCTTTACAGTCCCTGGAGCTACAGATACACACCACCATGCTTGGCCTCAGGTTCCTTGTTTAACAGTAGGTAAAACCTATAGTGAGGCTTTTGTGGCTAAATTGTGCCCGGTAAGGACTGGGGGTATTGCTCAGTGATATGTACTTGCCTAGCAAGCATAAGGTCCTTGGATTCAATCCCTAGCACTGGAAAAAGAAATGCACACAAAATCAATAAGACAACCAAAGTTTATATAAATGATTAGGGTTATAAATTTATCTACAAGCTATCAAACTCATATTCAGTTACCTTTAACCATACAGTGATTCAAATAGTGAGGTTTTAGATCAATGTTACTAGTGCTTTCTTACTAGTGACCCCAAATGCTAGCATCCCACAAGAAACTGTTGTTCGCCTAATTAGTTTTATCTGTGCAGCATTTACTAATCATTCATGTATATGAACAACCATGTCTCAGTAAGTAGAAACTAAGGGACTGATGTGGATTAGGGATTCTCACAGTACCATTATCATGCATGCCTAATAAGCACACATTTTAATTTGCACTAAAGTGGAATTTTCCAGAAGGCATATAACCCTCTAAATGAACATCTTTGATAGTTCTTTTTGTGACTTGGCATAAATGTAAATGAGGTCATGAGGGAGTGTGTTTGATAATACCACCTCTTGCTGCACTTCAATAAAGGGTTTTTGTATAGTAGAATTCCTCTTTTGGATCCTATTTTGATTTTTTTTAAAAAAATTAATTGATTTATAGGGCCTCCTTAAGGAGTGCCTTCCAGTCTTAGTACTCTTATAGTTATCTCCCTGGTGCACTACGTTCCCTCCAGAGGCTTAAATGTTTGTAGCCCACTACTGTGCATCAGATGGAGTCACCCCAGTTGAAGTGACAAAAGAATTATTGAGGTGACTTTATGCTCTGAATTCCACACCAAGACAAACAAGGGCATTATTATAAAATGGTATCAATGCCCAAGGGTCATCTGGTTCGATCTCTCAAGATCAAGAGGCTGATTAGGTGAATTGTTAGAGCCTCAAAGTATAAAGATGGCTAATGGCCTCTAAGTAACAAACTGCAACCCAGTTTAGTATGAAAACATACTGAATCCTAATTTGGGCATATAGCAACCAAGTTCCAGTCAGTCTTGAGAAGCTAGAGTTTGGCTGATCACAGGCAGCCAAATAATTGTGCCAGGTACAAATAATGCCCGTCTATAGCCAGTTTCTCTAATTTACTTTAGCCTGTAAAAGCTCTCACTGTTGAACCACTTCTAGTTCTGAGTGCTATTCAATTCATGAAGTGTTCTTTGTTCATGTAAACTCTACTATACTGAAGGTTTTTTTTTAAAAAAAAACAAAAGATGAATTAAATTGAACACTCTCCTCATATTTAGAATTGTACCTTACATAGAAGTTGGATAGACTTAAGTTTCAGAGTGTGTATCCACACTATCAATGACAAGGAGACAGTTTCAGTCATTAGTTAGCAAATAGAATGATCTAAAACTGGTAGCAAATACTCTGAGAATGAGATTCCTTAAAGTTCAGATAATCATCTTTCAAATCTCTACCTTAACTTGGTAGTTTAATATTTCCAACAATTCATGATATTCTTACATAATGAGTGAATATATTTAAAATTTATAATGCTCGCTATCTTTCAGGCACTGTACTGAGGGCATTTACACATTCATTCAGAAATTATTAGCTGCTAGGTGCCAGTTTTTTTTCTAGACCTACGAGTTCTATCAAATTCATATTAGCACAGTGTGTTATTCTATGTTTTCATCCTAAATGGAGAGTAAGCAGGACTACAGCAGTCAGAGTAAGGCTAGAACAAGACAGCAGCATTCATAAGGCCTTCCAGACCTTGGCTGGGCATTTAATTCTGCTTTTGAGCAAGATGAGTAGTTATTGAAGGGATTTTGCCAAGCAGTACATGATTTTATGTAGTTGTTTGTAAAGAGTGGATCATAGGGAGGAAGAGGTATGGGAAGCTTTTGCAATGACTCAGAAAAAAAAAAATGAGAGAAACTTGTATCAAGTTGGTGGCAGTGAAAGTTACAAGAAGTGGGTAGAGTCTGCATTATTCTGAAGGCAGAGATGGCAGAATTTGCTGAAAGATTGGATGTGGGTGTGGAAGGGATTAAGATGATTTAAGGATTGGAGCCTAAGCAATGGAAATACTAAATTGGCATAAAATGCAGTGAATCCATCTTAAAATTCTTTATTGTAAGCCCCATTTTATAGACAAGAAAAAAAGGGAAGTGCAGAAACCTGCCAGCATTCAAAATAAGATTTGAATACAGGAACTTGATTCAAGACATATCCTTAATGAAATCATTGTATGACAAAGGAAGATAGCAAAGAGGAAAAAAGATCTACAAACAATTACAAAGTAGCATTATTAAGTTTTTTTTATAATAGCTACCTTTTTTATAATTTCTCTATTTAAAGATAAAATTTTTATCCATTCATCCATTCTAACTATGTGCTACCCACAAAAAACTCTCTTAAGTGGTCAGAAAACATGTAGATTGAAAATGAAGAGATGGAAGAAGATATTTTATGCAATTAGAAATAAAATAGGGTAGAAATAGCTATATTTGTATTAGAATAACTTCATTCAAAACTGCACAATGTGTGCTAGGAGCGTAGCACAGAGGTAGAGTGCTTGCTTACCATGCATGAGGCCCTGGTTTTGATCTTCAGCACCAAAGAACAAAATGTAAATTGTAAAATGAGACAAAGTAATATGATAAAGGGGGAAATTCAATAAAATATAAAAATTGTAAATGTACACATGCCTAACCTTGGAACATATAAATATGTAAAGCACATATTACTAGATTTGGAGAGAAAGACAGATTTTAATATGACAGCATGGGAATTCAATAACCCACTTTCAGCAATGAACATAATTTGGATGGACCTCAATAAGAAAACATTGAACTTGAACTACACTTCAAATGGAACTGATTGGTATGTATAACACATTCCATCAACAGCAGCAGAATATACATTTTTTTCAGAATATATCATATTTAGGCCACAAAACAAGACAATAAATTGAAGAAGACTGAAATCATATCAAGTATCTTTTTAAGCCATAGTAATATAGGATCGGAAATCAACAGGAATTTTGGAAAATTCACATGTGGAAATTAAACAACATGTTCCTAAATAACCAATAGTCAAAGAAAAAGCTGAAAGGGAAATTAAAAATCTCTTGGGACAAACAAATGGGCACATAACCTACCAAAACTTATGGGATGCAGCAAAGGCAGCTCTGAAAGTATTTGAACCTCATAAATGAAAAAAAGAACCAAAATAAACAACCTGGTTTACTCCTTAGGGGACTAGGAAAAAAACAACAAATGAAGGCCAATATTAGCAAAGAGAAAGAAATAAGATCAGTATAGAAACAAATAGTGGCTAGAAAAGCATTATAGAAGGGAACAAAGCTAAGGAGGTTTTAGAAACAGTTATAAAAGCACCCTTTAGTTGACCAAGAAAAAATATTCAAAATAAAAGAGGAAATATTGCAACTAATAACAGAAATAAAAAGGATCACAAAAGACTATAAATGACATGACAGATTAGCTAACCTAGAAGAGGAGTTTGAATTCCTAGATAATACACCAAGACAAAATTATGAAGAAAAAAATATCTGAACACACCAATAACAAATAAGATTACATCTGTAAAAAAAAAAGTTTCCTCTCAAACAAAGCTTATTACCTGCTGGTTTCACTGCTGATTTTTTTTAATCAAGTATTAAAAGAAAAACTGATACCAATCTCTCCTCAACTCATCCAAAAAGTGAAGGGAAGGACATACTTGCAAACTCACTTTGTAAGGCCAGCATTATCCCTACTGTAGAGCCAGGCAAAGATGCTGCATGAACATTACAGAACAATATCCCTCATGAGCTTAGATGCAAAAATCGTCAGCACTAGAAAACTGAATTCAAGAACATATTAGAAGTATCACCATTATAAAGTGGGACTTTTCCACCCCCTGGAGTGAAAATGTTGCTCAATACGTGCAATTCTATAAATGAGATAAATTACCAGACTGAAGGACTACAGTGACATCGTTATGGATGCAGAATATACATTCAATCTGACATCCTTTCATGATAAAAGCTCTCCAAGAACGTAGAAGCTGAAGGAATGTTCCTCAATACAATGAAGTCTGCACATGGCAAGCCCACCTAACATCACACCCAAATGGTGGGAAGCTGAAAGATTTTCCTGTAAGATCTAGAACAAGACAAAGGTGCACATTCTTCTCAACTCTATTGGAAATCCTAGACAGAGCAGTTGGGCAAGAGAGATGTAAAAGTCATGCAAATCAGGAAGTTAAATTGTCCCTGTCAGAGATGACAGGCTTCTTTCTGTACCCTACACCTGAAGCTCATGTTGACAGCTTCAGGTACTTGCCTGAGATTGTTCAGAGCGTGGCCTGTAAAAGACAGATGCTTTCTGTCTGAACTCCATGAATTCTGTCAGTTATAACTCTACTGCTTCTTCTGTTTCTACTGTTTCTCAAATTGATGCAAAAGGAGAATTGCAGCAAGTAGACTTCTCTGGTGCTACTCCTTCCAAAGGTTCTCAAGTAACAAGAATAACTGAAATATTTTTGAATAAGTTTTGGCAGGAAATATATTACCGCCTGGACTGAGAGTTTCTGGGCAACATTTCCTCATAATGGAAATCCTTTATAAGTGTATTTTATTTAAGTTGTTTTTCACTTAAACCCAATATAAGCAAAAATAAACACAAATAAGAAAAATAGCAGAATACTATTGCCCTATGGCCCTGTACCTATGAGAAGCCTCAGGTTAGTTTTGCTTTTAACAACACTGAACCACATTGGGTCTCAGAACCATTCTTTTTGTACTTTTATATTGTTTGCAACCCATGAAAGAACCAGTGGCTTCCAAGTCAGGAGGTGGAATAAAAATAAGTTATTACAGGAAGATCAGAAAGTTCCATGATAGCTCAAGAAACACTACTGTATATGGACTAAGTAGAATTTAACAGAAAACAAGAAACAGTAGCAGCCTTTAAAAGATTCTAGGAAAAATTATTTACAGACATAATTTCCCCGATTTTAAGTTATTTCACTTGGCTTTCATCTAAAAATTTAAAAAATGTTGGTGTTTACTATTGGAGAGTTATGGGCAAAGGTAATAGTACTTGGGAATTTTGAATTGTGTTGGCCAAGTTTTATATTTTTAAGAGGCAGAAAGTCAAGTTTAGAACATACAGTTAATACTGCAAATAAAAAAAAAAATCAGTAACCCCCTCCCCCCCAATCTTGACAAAGATCCTTCCAATTAGGCTTAGGTGGTAAAAGACAAAAGCACAACACAGTGAATCTTGGAGTCGCAGAGATAAATAAGTTTTTCTGCATTTCCCCTCTCATTAATTTCAACTGGAGACAGATAATAGAATCCCTTATGCCCTAATATTTAGATTTGACATTCATAAGCAAGAGGGACCTATGCTTTCTTCTAAGGTACAATCCAAAGAATCCAGCAAATTTGGACATTCTCCCTGTATAAAAGCATAGGGCAATAGCCGTGTGGTGTAAATGGTGTGACAGGAGCAGGCAGATAATAGATATTTTCATATGGTCCAGGAAAGTCCAGGACAAGTGTCAAGCTATCCCATTGGCCTCTGAACTAAAGTTCTCTGAAGAAACTGCATCATCTATTTTAAAGATTCTCCTGACTGCTTGACCTGCTGGCACACGCCTATAATCCCAGTGACTAGGAAGACTGAGGCAAGGGGTATCACAACTCTAAGGCCAGTCTCACCAACTTAGTGAGACACAAAGCAACACAATGAGAAGCCGTCTTAAATAAGAAGGACTAGGGATATTGCTCAGTGGTAAAGTAACCCTAGGTTCAATCACCAGTACCCACCTCCAAAAAGCACCTAAATTATCTTGGTCTATCTTAGGCCTTTTACTATCTATTTAATTTTTGTATTGGACCTAAAATTCTCATAACAAGTTCTCAGAATAAATTATTAAGTTTAGTGGACCACTAGCCTCAACCAACTCTGAAGTTAAGAATGATATAACATCTAAAATCTATAGAAGTTTCTTGCCTTGCCCTTCCCGAACCTCCCACCAATTTCATTGGTAAATATATTATTTATGACTTTTTTCTGTGCCTATAAAAGCTCACATAACCTCTTCCACAATTTCACATTCAGGGTAACTTAAATCCATGTTTCTGTGCCACCATCACTCATATTTGGCTCAGAATAAACTATTCTTTCCTTTATAGGAAAGAATTATCAGAAATGTTGATGCCTAACATGGGTCCTCATAGATGATCCACTTTGTCCAGAGGAGTGGCCAGGATTGGTGCCAGGTAGCAACATGGGTTTTTTGTGCCTACAGACTGAATCACCTCTTGGGTGGAAGTTGGCAATGCCTTTCTGGGGTCTGGACCTCCCTGGGATTGGTGAGCTGTTTAATTTGGATGTCCTTTGTTACTTCAACACCTTCATCAGAACATTTATTTGCCAACATTTGGTCTTTCTCCTGACACTTTCCTCCATTATAAGGAAGTAGTTTTCAATAAAAACTGACATTCAGTACTCCAGCTGGATTTATGTTTGATAATCATGGTGCCTCAGATTGCAATTGCTTAGAAAGATAAATCAACTAAGGATGACTTGGCTTTATATTTCTATCAATGGGGGACATTTGGTATTTTGAAATTGATGGTGGTGTTGCTAGCTAACCTGGAGGCCTGGGGCAATAAAACAAAAGGAAAAGCATATATGAACTGCTGACCAGCTATAACTAAATTTTGACATAATGGAAAATGTTAATTTGTTCTCCACATAGAGCTTAGTGGGTTATGTTCTCTAAAACTGGTCAACTTTCAACAATGAATCGACTAATACAGCCTGGACGCAATACTCTTTGGAATCAGGAAAGAAGTGACCTGAAAATGGGTCCTAGGACCAGTATTGACAGAATTCCAGCTCATGAAGATTAACTGTCCCAGAAGTCTCAGTAATAGCTTTGGCAGGAGTCCCTGTGGCACCCTACTCTTGCCGAGGAGGGATTTCATCTTTACCCTTCAATATAATTATATTCATGGTAACATCCTATAACCTTTTCTGGCAAACTCACGTTTGGCTCCGAGTGCCTAGTTTAATATTTTGTTTGACAGGCATGCCCAATTTAAAATTTCCTTGTAAGCATCTTTAAGATCATTTTTAAAACTGCAGTTAGAGTTAACATATAAGTACTAATAGCTTTCAAATTTCTTTCCACTGACATTTAAAATTACCTGGCACAACCACAAGGCACAAACTGTTAAATGACTTGTGTGTGCTAATAAAAAATTATTATCTGTGAGTGTGTTAGATGCCCCAGGTCAATAAATGATGCAACTACCTTATCCAAGACACATAAAAAGATGCCTCAGACTCAATAGAGCTTACCAGCCTATCACTTTACCATGGCACTGTGGCATCCTCATCTTGACTTCTGCCCAGGACATCAGCAACCTACAAACTCCTGGCTGGCCCTGGGCTCAGCTCAACATGAGTACTCCCTGCTGTGACCATCTACAATCAGTTCATTACCCTAAAACCTGACCACCTGCGGTGACTCATTGCTTTTTGCTTTGACTTTGCATTACCTCTATCTAAATCCTATGGTTTCTTCACCCTTTTTCAGTAACATGTGTATATAAATTTTGTGAAGCATGATTTGAATGCTGTAGATATTAGTAATTGAGATTGAAAGGGAATAAAGAACTTGTAATTGTCATGGTCATGACTCCAAATGAACCTGAGAGTAAAGCCAATGACCCAGGTAGCTTGTGAATCCACTGGTATTCAATAAATTCTTTGCTGAAAGATCCAAGTATGATGTTCCATGTTATTAGCATTATTAGCACGGCATGCTCATGACACAAAAGCCTTAGGAGAAATACAAATGTCTGTAATGCAGAACAAACCCAGGCTCACATATACACTGGCTGGAGTCATTCTTTGTCCTCAACCCAATCAGTTTAGATCCTCTTTCCTGGAGTACTGAAGCCACTCAAATACTGAGGGTTCTTCTAATAGTTTGAGGACCATTTACAAGTCCCAACCCATAATGTTTTAAGTGAGGTCTCTTCAGATCTCACTGCTTTCTTCTTGGTCCATCTATGCTGATACTTCTTGGCAGAGATTTCTTAGACACTCATCACACTTATTTGTCTCAACAAAAGAGAATGTTTTAAAGGCCCAGCAGAATCCATCTTAAAAGACTGAAATCTGCAGAAAGGGTAAACTTTAGAAAGCTCCAAGGAGGCTTTTTCTCCAGTTTGGTTGGGCAAAGAAAATAGTCTTTGCCCTACTCTTTTAAGAGCCACATCTAATTTAAAAAATAGATTAGAAGGATTTATATACTATATAGTTCTCCACAGTATGACTTATGGACCATTTATGAAAGAAATTTTCATCTGTAAGTTTGTGTCCCTCTTTGCTAATTATTAGAATACTGAACTTGAAGATTTTAATGAAACTGCAAATGATATTACATCCTCTCACTGATCATATTTTTGTTATGTGTGTTTGCTTTCCCAAATCGCCTTCCTTAAGGTGAATCCTTATATTCAGGAAGATTAAAATTTTATGCTACTACTAAGAAATAGTTCTCTCATTGATACATTTAGACCAAGAAAACATTCCATGTTTTAGATTAGCAAAGTCCCTATTAAATTTAGTCTCCAGTGGCAACAATATGCATTGTTGAATTTATCAAAACTGGCCAAATAGCAGAGGTAGAGAGGGAAGATGGGAGGGGAGGGGAGGGGAGGGGGGATAGTAGGGGATAGGAAAGGTAGCAGAATACAACAGTCACTAATATGGCATTATGTAAAAATGTGAATATGTAACAGATGTGATTCTGCAATCTGTATTTGGGGTGAAAATGGGAGTTCAAAACACAATTTGAGTCAAATGTATGAAAGATGATATATCATGAGCTATGTAATGCTTTAAATAATCAATAAAAAAAAGAAAAAAAAAACTGGCCAAATACTAGGACCAAAGAAACTTCACTGAAAGTGTAAATATTGGAGTGGGAATTTTAGGACAAGCTGAATTTCCTATAAAAAACACTCCTTAAAAAGAATTCACCTTAAAAAATAGGACATAAGGCAATATTATTTCACAATGAAAGAACAAGGATGAAAAAGCTCTTAAGAAAATTATTTATAAAAATAATGGATTAAAAAATACTGGGCAAACTATAAACACTTCTTAGTGCAAAGTTAGGAACCTATGAGAAAGCATGCATTATGGAAAAAAGATGGAACTCAAAACCTGAGATACTATACAAAAGAGCCCCTGTTCCAAACTTAAATGTCTTTAAGATATCCTGTAACACAGTCAGTTGGCATTGGAAAAAACACCCATACTCATTTTTTTTTTTAAAGAGAGAGTGAGAGAGAGGAAAGAGAGAATTTTTAATATTTATTTTTTAGTTCTCGGCAGACACAACATCTTGGTTGGTATGTGGTGCTGAGGATCGAACCCGGGCCGCACGCATGCAAGGCGAGCGCGCTACCACTTGAGCCACATCCCCAGCCCTACCCATACTCATTTTTACCAAAAGAAGTCAATGAGCAATATTGGAAAACAACTCCCATCCGAGTCCCATTTGTGAAAAGCAATAAGATTTGATTATATTCACAACACCCATGACATCCCCAATTCTCATAAGTCTCATCTTTTGTCTCTACCTCTATTAATAACATTTGGTACATAGGAAATTAACAATTTTGTTGGTTAAAAAAAATTAAGAAGATACTGAGTTTTCTGATTTCTTCTGGAATATGACTTGAATACTCTAGACAAGAATCTGGTATAAAAGCAAAATAGGATGAAATAAATTAATAGCAAATAGCCACAATTATTTGGATATTAAATACCAAATCTCTTTTAGAATTATACCACATGAGTTCATAGCAATGGAGCCAAATTAGCAAAAACAAAAATTAGAATTAAAGGTAATGGAATATGTCATAACATACAGATGACTGCATCAGTATGATTAAGGAATATGATAATACACATAGAGAATGTTCTGGCTGATTAGATAGCCTGTTTCCCTACTTTTTAAAAAAATCTCTAGGCTATCCTATGTTCTCAATTATCATAACTTTAGGTATCATATTCCAATTATGTGTTGCATATGAATGTTAAATGTAAAGGTTGGGGGAAGAATATTCAAAACTGGATCATTATGGCTGATAGCATTCACATGATCTAGGGACAGCTTCCTTAATGGATATAACAATTATTTTCTCCCTACTCAGCCTTATCTTTCTCTGATCCTAGGAAAGATTCTTCCTAGCTCTGTGGAAATAAAAGATTTGGCTTCTGCACATGTAGAGTGTGCTGCTTGGCCAAAAAGGGGAACCGTGAACTGAAGTTCCTTGACGAAGCTGCATCTATTTTAAAGATCCTGCTGACAACTTACCCTTGAGTTACTAGTACATCACGATTATGGAGAGGGGGAACATTGTAGTTTAAAAGCCTGAATAATCTTGGGATATCTTAGTGCTTTTAATAGCCAATCACCTTGCCTTTTATATCCAATCTAACATTCTCATGACAAACTTTTCAGCTCTATCTCGGAGCTTAGCAGACATCTAACCTTCACCAACCCCAAAACTAAGAATGCTATGACATTTAAAATCTATAGAAGAAAATTTCCTGCAACACTGTGGCCCATATCTTTGATCCTCCCATTGATGTGCTTCATAAATTTATGACTTTTTGCCTATAAAAGTTCATGTAACTTCTTCCATGTTGGCACATGTCATTCAGAGTAACTTGAATCTGTTTCCATGCTATGATTATTTGGCTCATCATAATCTATTTTCTTTATAGCAGTTGTTATTTTATGATTCCTGTCACAAGAGTGGAAGAGAAATGGATGAATGAGAGCAAGCATATCAGAAAGGACCTCTCAGTTTGAATCCGTCTTAAACTTTGTGAAATAATGATTATGACCAATGGGTAAGTGGATCTCAGTGGAAGCCAAATTGGAAGGATGAGATGTTAGGGACCAGAGAAGTTGAAAATGTCTGAATGACTGGACGCTCACCATGACCAACCCTTCTATTCCCTACCTCTATAGACTTGCTCATTATCTCAAAATTCTGTGAGAACTTAGGTAAGGGAACCTCTTAGTTGCCTTACATTTTATATGACTAATTTTATTTAGAATGTAAAAAGTCAGGTTGGATGGGGATTGAGTTGATTTGTGAAAGAGTACAGGACACTATTATTTTTGCCTATCTGAATGTTAGGACCTGATAATTTATACTAGCATTCCTCCCATTTCTATTGTGCACTCTATTATCTTGGGGTAAAATGAAATCATTTTTATAATGAAAGATTAGTTTCTCAAACCAGGTGTAAAGTAAAATTGTTTATAACAAAAATCACTTAGACTAAGTACATAGTACTGCATGCTCTCATTCAGTTAACCCAACAGGCTGGAGGAATAGCTGTTTTTCAGGTGATACCAGGTTAATCTGTGTGTTTTGTATCTCCAGACACGAAGCTTGAAGACTTCTCAGCAAAAGAGACTCATGGGATTGGATACCAAGTAAGAGGACATATTCCTACCACCACTCAAGGTGTCATCCAGGGAAAGGAAGGCAATTTCCCCCACATTGTTCACTCTTTCTCTACTCTCAGGTTCTTGCTCTTGAACAGTTGATTAAGTTATATATTGGTAATTGGACTCTGTTCATTCTTCAAGTTTTGATTTATAAGTTTTGGCTCTGGCAAGACAAAGCATATATAAATGTCTTTGTGGCTTGACAATTTAAACTAGCTCTAATATCATAAACATTGTGTTTCAGTGAATCCCAACAGTATGTATAATTTTAATGCACCAATTAAAATATGGGAAAAAAATTTGGTCTTCATCTTGAGATGTTCTTTCTTCTCCAAATGCACCGAGGTTGAGAATATGCTACCTTTTAAAAAATGCCTGGTTTTATTTAATGAAACATCTGTCTCTTTGGAGACAACAGGCTTGAAAGAATACCTGACTTCTCAATGCTCATTGGCCTCGACTTTGTCCTCAAAATACAAACCTATTGTTGACAATCACTATTTCAAAATCAAAACTGACTACAGGTACTCTCGAGTTCAGTTTAACGTCTATTTTCTGTAAATGTAAAATTATTAACTTGGGCCATGAAAAGTAGACAAGTCATATAGAATATTAGTGTTAAGTAGTTCTCACTCAAAAGACTAATAATTATGGGCACAATTATAAGTAGAAAAAGGTTTTGTGGGACTTTAATCTACATTTCCGAGACTTTCTTTAGAACATTCATACAATATTACAAAGGCAAATCTAGGTGTAAAAGTCAAATTTATTTAGAATGAAATGATACAACAAAACCAAATCTAAAAATTGAGGTAAACTTAAAACACAAAAATCAAACATTGCTATAGCTTCTCTCAGAAACTTTGAAGATGTCTCAAACAAATGAGGTGACAGGAAATGTTTTATTACAGGCATGGTAAATCCCACTCTGCACAGTTTACTAGCACTTGCTATATGTCAAACATCAAATCAGGCACTTTGTATATTGTATCTGTTACATTGTATTTCACATTTTAATCCTATTTATAAATTAGGAAGGTGATGCTCAGAAAGATTAAGAAACTTGTCTGAGATCATAGAGCTAATAACTGAGAACAAAAGTTTTGATACATTCAAATCAGATTTAGAATAATTCACTTTTCTTGCACAGTATTTAAAATTTAATCAACACATCACTGAAAATAGCATTTAATGTCATGTCACTTGCACTTAAACATGAAGAGGCAGATATATTTCTTCCTCCCTTCCTCATCCATCCTCTCAACTAATTTTATATATAAATTAAATCTTGACAATGGATTACTGCTTTTATAGCAAATTCTTTTATGAACACTAGTTGTGTGCCTAGATTCTGGGAACATCTTTGTTTTGTAATAGGTGCTGCATAAGAATTGAACAGGACATGGCATTTTTTAAATCACAGTAGTACTATTAATGAGGTACTTAACATTTCACTTAATGATTGCTGAAAACTGAGCACTCAACATTTCTTTAGATTCATTTTGGATTTTTTTCCCCCCAAGCAAAGAATCTGCAGAAATACAGCCTGTAGGCTTGAGTTTATAATTCAATTGAGACCTGGCTTTTAAGTCATCTAGAAACACAGAGCACCAGAATCTTAACTGTGCTTTGCTTAGTGTCTGTTCAGGTTACTTATTTTTGCTAATTCCTTGGTAGCTTGGAGTTATTTATTATGCCTGGCTTTGTAACTGCAGAAATCATCTTGTGCTAGGCACAGGACAGCTTTGTATTTGGTGGATTGAGAGTTTTTCAGGCTTTTGGATATGCGAAAGCCATAGGTGAAAACATTTTTGTAATATGTATATGTACATATATAGAATATTTGTATACCTATACATAGATCAAGGTTATTGTATACAGATGTGATTGCTTTTCACATGATAACCCCAGGTCCTTACCAGTAGAGATGTCATTTTGCTTAAAGAGCTTGTCTTGATTTATTTACTGCTTTGAGTCCTTTGGCTACACAATCCTTCTGTTTTTACCTTTGGCTTCATGGTAGGCCTTTCAAACTGTGCCATAACTTGGTTCATATCATCTTGACTTAACTTTAATATGTCTCAGATCAAGTATCTAATTATGTGCTTTTTTGCCTCCTAGGATCTTGCACTGCTGGTCTCCTGTCAACACCAGATTTTAAATTGAATTCCTTTGGCAGCTATGCCCCTGAAATTTACAGATTTTTGACCAGGACTTTGGCCATGGATTTTTCAACATCTGGGTTTTAATCAAGATTTTAATTCTATTTGTTTTCCTAGTGACTTTCAATTGTAAATTTACTACTTTGTCTGGAACACACTGGGGAAAGGGAGACATGAAGATAATTTTATATTTCTCACTGACAGAAATATCATCAAAGTAATATATATAAACAATGAAGATATTTTTGTCTCTTAGAATTAGTTGGTGATGGAACTTCAGGTATCAATGGGGAGGAGAATCACATTTTCAGAAAAAAAATTTGTCTTCGCTTTGTTCTGTGCTTAGTACTAAACTTTCCTCATAGGCATAAAGAAAGCACTGTTGAAAGAGAATTAGAGTCCTATTATATTACTTTAATATCTGCTTTTTATTTTGTTGTATTATTCTAGGAGAATAGGGCTATTGGTCGATTGGGATCCAAGAAGTAATTAAAAACATACAAGCTCAATAAACTCATGTATTTTTAAAAGTCTTTTCTGGAAAATTGCTTTCACCTTACTTGTAAGAATGTTTGAACCTGATCATTACTGATGTATGTCATAAGATTTGGTATTTAGAAAATAAAATTTATACAACTCAAGTTTAAGTTAAGTTCAATCAATGATTCTTGAGTATTTGCCATGATGCAATGTACTCATTCCCAAGAATATAAAAATGACAAAAAGTTATCACCAAGAGGGTAGAGAAGGGGACAGCAGTCCTCATTCCCTCACAAACAATAAATATAGACAGGTAATTACAAAAAGAGATTATATATACATGTATGCATGCCACAGAGGACTTAAAGGCCAATTAATGAATCTACAACACAATATAATAAAAAGGAAACTATCCACAAAGAAAGGATGGTATAATATACCTAAGATGCCAGAAGATGGTTTGAAGGAGGGGAGAAAGGCAGAGGCTTTCAGTACCAACCACACATTAGTCTGCTCCACAGAGGATACCTGTATCTCTTAGCACTGAGTTAACCAATAGTCATCTGCACTGGAGAATCCAAGTGAAAAATGTACCTCTACATCCTTCCCCATCCAAAAAATGGCTGCTCTTGAGCCACTCTGAGAATAAGCCACCACTTCTCTCAACACTATAGCAGCCCTGATTCCCAAGCCATGATGGCCGACAGGTGCCCACATGATACACCCAAGCTCTGTGACTACACTGGGCCAATCCATAGACACGAGAGTCTGGTTCACTCTCCAGCCCAAGTCAAGCTCTCACTGTGCAAGTCCATGCTCTGAAACTAACTTAACCACTAGAGAGAACTAGATCCCTCTCGGACTCTGCAGCCACGGTAAATTTGTGACTACCTGCTGAGGGCCATTGCCAAGTAGGAATGACGCATCGAAATTTCCTTGCCAGCGTACCCCATGTTGCTTAGAGGAAGGACTCGTGGAAATGGACTTGCCTTGGACATTCGCTGTGACATTGCATGTATGTTTGAGAAAGGTGACCCTGCTCAAGGACCAGGGTGGACCCAGGTTTAGGGTGTATCCTGCAGGTTTTAGGAAGTATCCGCTCCTTGGGTTTAGGGCGTCCCAGTTTAGGACAATTTGGGTTATATTTTTTTTATTTCATGAGTTGAAAAATATATTGAATAAAATAAAAAGTTAACAATACAGAGTATGAATGAAGCAGAAGAAAGAATCTGAACTCAAAGACAGGCTACTTGAAAATATACAATTAGAGGGGAAAATACAAAGGAATAAAGCTCATGGGGTTTATGGGGCAGCATCAAAAGAGCAGATGATCAAGTTACAGGAGTTTAAAAGGAACAGAGACAAATAGGGCTGCAAGCATATATGAAGAAATAACAGCAAAAAATTATACAAATCTGGGAAATACAATTTAATTTGGATATAAGAATCTAAGCCAGAACAGAGTTGAGGTTCTGTGGAATACTCTAGAAAACGCATGACAAATCTTAAGGGATCTGGAAGCTCTCTCAGTCAACTATTGAAAACTGAAGGACTGCATTCGTAATCAGTTATTTAATAGTCAAACCAATGACTCGAAAGACACTGTTCCTCTTTCACTCACTACCAAGAAGTCTGGCAACTGTTTTCACTACTGTTATCCCTCCATGGGAGGGTTGTTCTCCAAGCTGCTTTATGTCTGAGTAGATGAATGGGTATTCGCTCTTCCTTAAGTAAAATGTAGCTGCACATGTGTTTATCATAGTCTCAGTGTATTTGTTTTTGTAGCAGTGATTATTAAACAGTGTCTTTCAAAATTCTGCTTACTATCTTTGAATAAGATTCATTTATATAAGCCTGTAGACAACAGTTTTGGGGGGCAGTGGGCACTACTAGGGATTGAACTTAGGGGCACTCAACCATTGAGCCACATCCCCAGCCCTATTTTGTATTTTATTTAGAGACAGGGTCTCACTGAGTTGCTTAGCACCTCACTTTTACTGAGGCTGGCTTTGAACTTGTGACCCTCCTGTCAGCCTCTTGAGCTGCTGGGATTATAATAATTTATATAAGTAAGTTCTAAAGCCTATTACTAATTTATAGCTTTTAGTATTTGAATAATGCAAGCGTAATTCCAGTTTTGCTTAAAATATAAAGGATACAGTAAAAATATAATGGACAGATACTATTTAATGTATGGAGAAACCTTAGAATTGATTTAGATGAATTTCCTTTACAGATGATTATATTAATTGGATAATTTAAGTGATTTATACAAGTCATCCATATCATCTTTTATTGGAATGACATCCCCACAGGGATGTTCAATGCACAATATAAAAACCGTATTAAATAACTATTCTTAGACATTCAAGAGGAGATGGCAATTATATATCTAAGTTTATATTTAGTTATCTATATCTCAGTTATGAGACATTGGCATATAGTTGATATTTAAGCCATGGAGCCTGGGAAGGTTCTGTGAAGACAGAAAGGAGAACAAGAGGAGTTTTTAAGGGCAGAACTCTTATGCAAGTAGGGTTGTCAACGTCTGGCAGAGCAGAAAGATCTTAAATGATAAGAGCAGTCCCTGAGGAAAAAAAATAAATAAAATAGGCATGTTGTGGACTTAGAAGCTTAGCAGAAAAAGAATTCAGGAAAAAAGAAAAAAAAAAAGAAAACGGCAAACACTGTTAAAAGTGAATAAAAAAAAAAATCAACAAAAGAGATAGGTAAATGCTGGATTTGGCAATAATTGGTCTCCAGTAACCATAGTTTTGTAGGAATGATAAGGATGGCACCATACCAGATACCTTTTTTTTTTTAGAACAATAACTAAGCCATATTCACATAATTTAAGTCTTAACCATCACATAGATATATAATAGTCACTGATATAATAGTTTACTATTATATCAATGTTATACCTATTCTAACTAATCTAGGACCATTTAAAAAATTTTGTACCTTGTAAAAACACCAAAATAACTATGTAAGAGTAGGAAAAATAAAGAACTATAAAGAACATGGGAAAATTAATTTTACCAAGAAAAAAAAATACTATAGAGGGAATTTGACATAACTTTTCAAAAGGTCATCTGCCTTTTTATGCTTTTAAAAATATATATTTCTGCGTGTATTTTTATAAGACTTCAAAATACTTTTAGTTTCAAACAAAACAATGTGAGACAATACCACAGTACTTCAAAGTTTCAAACCACAGGTATGGTCAGGCTTAAATTGATCATGTATTGGTAAATAATTTCAATATATAAGTCATCTTTAATTCATATGTCTATGTTCAATCATAATTATAAACCTTGACTCAAGAGGAAATGTCCCACTAATAATACCAAAATGAGAAAATCTTTCTGATTCTTTGAGGTTTTCTTCCCGATAGTTTTCCCCTATGAGTATGCTTTTGCCTATCCACTCTCTTCAAATTTGCATTTGTACTTTTCTTGTGGTATATTAGTAGTAATAATAACTCCTAACATAGTGAGTACTTACAATACCCATCCCCTACTTTACATCATTTGATTATATTAATTCCTTTAGTTCTCATAGCACTCACAAAGTTTTAGAATTATTTCAGTTACACAGATGAAGAATTTAGCAATATCACTTAGCTGGTTTTTCCTAAATGTCTTGTATGTGTATTTTTTACATATGTATATCTCTTTATGTCACTCAGTTTTCCCCCCATTAGTATCTTCTCACTCTTTACGTTTTTTTTCCTTCTTTACATCTTTTCTTCCCTGACCCTACTTTTTTCTTATTTATTTTTATTAACTATGTCATTCTTTCTGGACATTTTTCTTTGTATTTCCCCGACACTTCCCTTAACTCATAATTAAGCAGTAACTAATCTGAGTTCAGGATTTGGAGGTTGGTGGTACAACAAATCTCTCTATACTTTCTCCTCAAAATCATAAAATATGAATATAAAGGGTGTATACTGAATCACATATGACCCATTTCTTTAGCATTATTAAGAGTCAAAATTCTTTGTGTCGAAGTAGAAAAGGTCCATGTCACATGAATAAAATCACCTCTAGAAAGATAAGTTCTAAACTAAGTGCCAGCAGCATTCAACTAAGATCTGAAACTTGGAACTTGATAGCACTAGCTACAGGGAAAGGACCTGAAAGTCAGTGGGGCCTTGCTTTTGGAAGAGAATTTGATAGAGAAGGATGGTATTTTCAGAAAGGTGGATTTTTATGGGGTTAAAAAAAACCAATTGGGGGAAAAATGAAATCTTTAAAAAAAAAAATTCAAGACATTTTAACCATTCCCAATTCCCCACAACTACCACCACTAATATTATCCCTTTAAAAAAGCTACTAGCAAATGGGTAGCTGAAGAGTGATATCTTAAAATAGCACAGCCTTCCCAAAAATTTCTAGAAATAGAAGGCAATAGGAAAAATAGGAAAAAAAAAATCCATGGAAATTCATGGCAAAAGAAACAGAAATGCAAGTTGGAATATTTTAATCCTTCATTTACCATTTTGAAGCAGAAGAAAATCATAACAGCATTTCAAACTCAGTTTAGTACATGTTAAAAGGCATTTGAATATTTAAAGAAAGAAACCGATTAAACAACTAGAGTCAAATTCAATAACCAAGGAGTGGGGAGAAAACAGGGCTTATCATATTCAGGAAAAATAAAATAGAGAAAACCCCAAATCGCCTCAAAAGTAAAGAATAAATTGTAAGATTACAAAGGAGGAGTTTCAAATAAAAAATTAACATGAAGTATTGAAGAAAAGAATAATGTAATCCAACAAAATGAGACAAAGGAAAAAGTGTGTATGTGTGTGAGGGGGTGGTCAAAGAGAAATGATTGAAAGCAATCCAAACCCAAAAGGCACAAATAATTGGAGTCTCGAAAGAAAAATATATAAAGCATATTTAGTATTTATGGTTATAATCCAAGAAAGTCCTCTAGAAATAAAAAAAAACAATACATCTTCAAATCAAAAAGCTTCACTATATTCTGATTAAAACTACTAGATGAAAAATATCCTCAGGGCTTCCATGCAAAGTACCAAAATCATTAATAAGGTCAGGGCATCGGGCAACTCTTGAGCAACTTTCAATACAGATTTCCAATAGCTCCTCAAGGAAGCAATGAGAGAACCAGGAATGTCTATTCATACATCCTGTCCTTAAATTAGCAGAGCTATAGAAAAACAGTTTTTAAATGTTAATAATCAGGGGATATTGCTCAGAAATATCCACTGAATAAGTATTTTCCAGCCAAAAAAATAACAACAACAACATGCAACTTCAATAAAAGGACTGGTGGGAATAAAACATTTATGGTGAATATACAATAGTCAATATGCTTAATTATAAATCCAAGAAAAACAAGTGGGAATAAGAGAATATGGGTAATGATACCTGTTCTTTTAGAAAGATGGCAACTACAAAGAAGAAAGGGAGAGAGAAATGGCAGTGACTGATGGTTGAAAGGTAACAGGTGGCAGTTGAAAGTTACTATTTTAGGGCTGGGGATGTAGCTCAAGTGGTAGCGCGCTCGCCTGGCATGCGTGCGGCCCGGGTTCGATCCTCAGCACCACATACAAACTAAGATGTTGTGTCCGCTGAGAACTAAAAAATAAATATTAAAAAAAAAAAATTCTCTCTCACTCTCCTCTCTCACTCTCTCTAAAAAAAAAAAAAGTTACTATTTTAAAAAACGGACTATATAAGTGTGTAAGGAAGAGTTAAGGGCTCTATTAGAACTATAAATACAAAAGAAACCAAAAAGACAAAAATACAAAGCTTCTTAAATTCTAAAATAAAATATAAGAGAAGATATATTTTAGTACAGAAATGCAGAAAATAAAATATAAAACATAGTAATTATTACATACATTTAATAAGTTAAACTATATAGCAGTGAAACAAATTGGATCAACTTTTCTGCTAAAGTATTTTCAAATATAATTTATTTGAAAATCCAAATGACAGACATGGTTAAATAGATGTGTATGTATATGAATACATCATTAGGGAATGGTGGAGATGGTAGTTTGGTTCAGTCAAGAATTACCAATAGGTTGTAAATATTTGGCAAGAAGTCAGTTGCGTTCCTCAATAACAGCTATTAAGTTATAGGAACAGATAACAATTGAAACTTATTTTTACTCTGAAGTTTACTGCTTTACACAGCCTCCTTCAGAAACTGGTAGAGGCTATCTTAAGATCTTTCTACTTGACTGCAAACAGGAAAGTGAACAAATTCAGTTAGGGAGGAAGGCTTTTCAACAATTCTGGCTGAAAGTAAGAGGGCTCTGACCAATTCTGTTAGCAAACACAACAATAATAAGAAACCCTGTTAGGAACGGTACTTAGAATACTCTGACAAAATACAATTCTACTTCAGATGGAGGTAGGCCATGAGAACCCTCTTCATGTCCCTGTGCTTCTAGTACTATTCTGGTAATTACATCTGTTTAGAGTTGAAATAAAATTTAAACCAACTTACTCAAAATGTAGATATGAGCCAGGTATCTTTATGTGACCAGCATGTTAGAGAGCTTTTCTGACTGAAGATTTTGACTGAACCTATCATCTTCATTTGGTCGTCTTGGAGGTTTATTTAGAATGATGGATACTTGGACCACTCGACTGATTGCTCTGTTGGATAAAGAATTATGGATTTCCTGTGGGTTTTGGAGCTTAAATAGCTACTTTTCACTGACCCTTAAAATATAGACCCCTGCCTTTCTCCAATAACATTAGTATATGTTTATCTTGTGAAAGGATAATGTACCCCCAGGCAATTTTAGATGCCTTCATTTTTAAGCATGGATACTATTTGGGAAGATAATCAACTAAGGTAAGCAGATTTAGCTGTATAGGAGATTAATAACATTTAACCTACCTATGTTTCACATGAAATGATAGTTAAGAATTATCAATGCATAAATGCCAATTCCAAGTTCAAACTGGTATTCTGCCAAATCTAGTACAAAGCACTGGTTATGAGTCACAGAGTTTTCAGCCACACTTCTGGATTTGAATCCTGATTTCTATGCTTATTAGATCAGGCACTGACATAAGTTAACCTCTCTGAAACTCAGTTTTGTCATCTGTAAATTAGACAAAACCATGAGATCATGGTTTGAAGGTATCATAAGTCAATATATTTAAAGGTGACAAAACAAAGGACAGTTTCTAGCATATTATAAAAAAACAAAATATTTTCTACTTGGAAATGTCAACAGAGAGCTTCAAGAAAATACCATTTCTATCAAATACTCAAGAGAGTGAGAACACACTCAGAACTGGCTCAAGCATTTCTGTGGCATGTTCAGTTCTGATACTGAGAGTATTCATATGCTCCTCCTTAAATGTTAGGAACATGTCCCACCACAAATGGAGATCAGGCAGAAGGAGACCTCCAAGGAAAGCATATTAATCCTTAGGGCATCTTGCTGGAAAGGTCAGACATTTTTTACGTTCTATTTTGTAGGACTGGCTGATGTATTTCACTTGCTATACTGTGAGAACCTTTTGGTCAGTAATTATTATTTGCTTTTAAAAAACGTCTATGTGGCCAGGTGTTGAGGCACATACCTGTAATTCCATTAGCTTGAGGGCTGAGGCAAGAGGATAGCAATTTCAAAGCCAGCCTCAGCAACTTAGTGAGGGCCTAAACAACTTAGCAAGACCCTGTCTCTAAATATAAAACATGGTTAAGTACCCCTGGGTTCAATTCCCAGTACAAAACAAAATCTTCTATGTTTTGGCATGTTGACATACACTTAATAATTAGGGTGAGCATAATACCCATTTTGCCTGTGAAAGGGCTAACATTATACCTATTGCTATCATACTTCTTAGCAAGCATATTATGCTTTCTCAAGTCTCCAACATTTTCCCCACAAACAATAAATGAAGATGGTTTTATATTCTAGCAGGAAAAGATGTTTAGTATGTTTATTTCTTTGCATGTCCTTTTAATAAAATTAGGATAAAGTAGCAAGTAGGTATTCCAACAATATGTTATTTAATAAAAACAGCATATCTAAATCTATTTAGCCTTCATGGAACATAAAAAATCATTTTTATAAAGTTGTAACAAAGGGAAATTTTACTGCATGAATAGAGACAGTTATAAAGTTGTCAATGTTAAGCAAAAAGATAGTTTTCTTCATCACATCCCTACATTTTTTAACTCTATTTGCAGCAATTTTGTCTGGTTTTAAAATATTTTATCAAAGCAATAACATTTTAAAGAACATACTAAAAGTCCCAATATGAGTTCATTATAATAGGTTTCTGTTTGAAAATAATTTTGTGTTAATTTTAGAAACAAATTGGAAATGTTCATAATTCATAGAAGCAACTCAAAAAGACTGTCTAATAAGAATTATTTGCTAGTATACCCTACTTTGCTACAATAAATCATGTTTCTGTTCTGTCACCCATTTTGTTAGATGTAATTTGATCCAGTTAAACATTATTCAACTATTTGTATTTACATAACTCATCACAATTGACATTCTACCAACTCAGAATGCTACTGTTCTTTGTTACAATGATACTCTCTCCTGATAACTTCTTGATAGGGATTAATCAGTGACTGTAGGCAGGTAGGGTATGACTGGAGGAGATGGTTCCGTTAGGGATGTGCCCTTGGGGTTTATATTTTTGACCCTGAGGGACACATTTTCTCCTGTTTTCTCTCTTCTCCCCTCTCCCCCTCCTTCTTGGTGGTCATGTCCTGACCCGTTTTCCTCTGCTATACTCTTCTGCCATGA
The DNA here is from genome assembly GCF_964194105.1 of Spermophilus citellus. Classification (NCBI taxonomy): domain Eukaryota; kingdom Metazoa; phylum Chordata; class Mammalia; order Rodentia; family Sciuridae; genus Spermophilus; species Spermophilus citellus. The sequence continues at coordinate 74,462,916 of NC_138194.1, forward strand.
TGTTCTGCCTCACCTGGAGCCCCAGGAATGGAGTTGGCCATCAATGGACTGAGACATTTGAAACTGAGCCCCCCAAATAAAGTTTTCCTCTTAAAGTTGGTCTTGTCAGATTTTTTGGTCATAGCAGTGCAAATACTAAAACGCGGACATTTTATAATTTGTGCCTATTAACCACAATGAAACAAAAATGAGAGCCCCTCCTTGGACTTATTTCTTTAAAAATAGCAAAAGAAAAAAAAAATCACCAAAACAACATGGTAGAGTCATGACCTCTCCCTTCTCCTATCCTCTAACATTATTCTTCTATGTAGTACTTCTATTATATAATTATACTTGAAATAAAATATTAATTTTTAGAGGGATTAAAGCAAATTAGTCTGAGCATGTCCTTTTTCACTTTATGTCTTCATTATTTTTCTCTGATGGGACTTGAAACACACCAGTACCAAATAAGACACACTGGTATATTGAGTATTTTGAACTGAAGGATTTGAGCAAATTGCAGTAGCAGAAGGTCTCTGAGCTTCTTTCACCTTTCTTTCCTGAAGAAGTCTGTAAGAGCATTTCCTGACTTTCCCCTGACACAGGTTGCAATACCCTCATGTGAGGGGTACACACCCTGTACCTGGAGGAATGAAAGATCCTTATCTCTGAAGATAAAGTGCACAGAAGAATCTGAATAAATAGTCTCCCTAAATTCTCCAATCTATTACCGTTAGATCATAAACCTCTTTGTTATGCTTCTCCATGACTATCCGCTTCTTTCAGAATTAGCATTAAAATACATAGGTCTCCTTATTTGTGTCTGCATTTACAAAGGCTTTCCTGCGATATAAAACTTAAATAAATCTATGTTTTCTTCCTATTAATCCATTTTTGCCAGTTCATTTGCAGACATAGGAGGGTTGAGGATAACCTTTCTCCCTTCACCCCCACAAAAAACACAAAGAGCAGAATCCACTGTTTGCCTCATTTGTGGAAAAATTTTGAGACTATTATCTTAAACTCTAAATTATTGAAGAATCATAATTGCCAAACTTGTAGTTCTAAATTATCTATATAGTTTGACCATATAAGTACTCATTGTTAGTCACTAACATTTCAAATCCATGTTATTCGTGGCAAATTTGGACTCTAAAAAAACCAGTGAAGATCAAATTCTGTAGGAAAAAAAATATTTAAACATATTTGCTCCATCTAAAATTGTGCTATTCTCCTTTAAATTTCTACTTTAATATCTTTTGCATCGTGGATATCTGGAAAATCTAGCTTTAACACTATTTTCTCATTAGTTTTCTATTTCAGGAAGTTTACAGAATAATCTGTTATACCACTGGATTTATAAAATATTCTTGACCACATTTTTAAGATGCAGTCTTTGAACATACTCTTCGAAATTGAAAACTACTGACTTAGCTTGATTAAATTATAGAATAATGTAATTTAGGAAAGCTGATTTTTCAGTGGCTAGTTTCTCCATGTTGAAATGTCCATTTCTTCCTTAAATTTAAATCTTTTCTGAAGGTAAAGATGCTTTAAAGGCCTGAGCATGAATTCAGAAAAGGAATATAGTTGTCATCAGTATGTGAGGAGTTAGAAATATGCTAACATTTCATTAACATTTCCCAAACAAAATAAATATTTTTCAGAGCACAAGTTTTGGATTCAGCTTTGGTTGGAGTCCTCGCTTGCAGTCTCCAAGCTAGGTGACCATATCTAGGGTGCTCCAAGGATATCAAACTCTATAGCTATTTATATATCTCATATACAATGACATACTATTTGCATAAAATGTAAATGTTATCCAAAAAGTTGTTATACCGCATTTGCTTAGGGAATAATAGCAAGAAACTTGTACATGACCAGTACAGATGCAATGATTTTTTTTAAACATTTGATAGTTAGTTGACCCTGTGGGTGCAGAATCTATGGATACCAAGGACTCCTTTCTCTACTATCCTGAGCTTAACCATGCAAATTCATCTGGAACTAGTAGACACAGCTGGCACCAGTTGTTTTAATGTTAAATACTACAGTAATTATTTAAATTTCTGTTGTCAACATGGTACTGCTCTGCCAGCTTAAGTTATTTTCTAGACAAATAGATGGGGGATCTGTTTGCTTTTCCCAGAGGTATAATCTGAAATAAACTAAACTTTATTGACAGAAAAAATCATCATCCACAGAAGTGAGTATCTGCAGCCCAGCCCACAGACTTGGCATTGTAAGAGATTTTGTGTGGTTGTCCATGTAATCACCCTTGTGGTGAGTGGGTTCTGAAGTTTTATACAACTTTTAAAGGCATTCTTAGATCCCCAAGTAATTCAGAACCAGCACACCACTTTATCTCCCAAAGAACTCTGTGAAATTGCCTGCACTGCAGGCCTCCATCATGTGCTCAAGGGTTAGTTGATTAATTTATTCACTATGTGTTTAGTGAATAGCAACAATGTGCCAGCCATGGGGAGAAATAGTAAGGATTTTATACTTCAGTGACTTACTGTTCCTTAAGGGAGGCAAAACAGTACTTTGAATAACAGATGATAAAAATCTAAGCTAGAAGCATCTTTCAAGTACTGAGAAACCATTCAAATAGGATTAGAGGCAGTGGTAGAGAAGAGTGAAGGCCTCTCAGTGAACATGACATTTGGCCTGTGTTGACAGGTAAGAATGGAAACTAGAAGATTTTTTTTTTTTTGAATGAAAGTATGTCCTTTTAATTACCCATTTACACATTTTAACAAGAGACATAATTCTGGCACCTCATATGAATTAATATACAACCAATATCTTCATGTTTCAATTTTCTAAGGGATAAAGTAGTCAAATATCAGAAAATGCAGGAAAAATAATAATAGTTTGCTGTATCTATATATTAATTCCATTTATAGATTTTTGATTACACTGAAAGCCAATAATGTAACATGATTGCACATTCTTTGAAATTTTTTAAATTTATATATGACAGTGGAATGCATTACAATTCTTATTACACATATAGAGCACAATTTTTATATCTCCGATTATATGCATAGTGTATTCACACCAATTCATGTCTTCATACCTGTACTTTGATAGTAATGATCATCACATTCTACCATCATTAATAACCCCATGCCCCCTCCCTTCCGCTCCAACTCCTCTGTCCTATCTAGAGTTCATCTATTCCTCCCATGGTCCCCACTCCCTATCCCACTATGAATCAGCCTCCTTAAAGGAAACATTCGGCATCTGTTTTTTGGGGAATGGCTAACTTCACTTAGCATTATCTAATTCGATCAATGTACCTGCAAATGCCATAATTTTATTCTCTTTTATTGCTGAGTAATATTCCATTGTGTAAATATGCTACTTTTTTTTAAATCTATTCATCTATTGAAGGGCATCCAGGTTGGTTCCACAGTTTAGTTATTGCGAATCGTGCTGCTATAAAGATTGATGTGGTGAAACAAGAGGATTCTAAGCTTTGAAAATGATAGAGGTAGAAAAAGAAACTACTCATTAGGTGCTAATGATTTTTTATATTATTTCTAAGACTGCATCTGAAAAGAAAAACTTTAAAGGAGGATCCATTTGTGGGAAACTAAAGATTGCAGTGATATAGCTAGAGAGAAAGAACAGAGAATTGGAAAGGAGACCAGCTAATAAAATTGCTTAAATAACCTGAAGAAGATTCAAATAGTGCATGAATGAGAATGAATATATTCAAGAGGAACTGCACAAAATTCTTCTCTGAAAACTGTATTTGTTTGTATGTGTTGGTTGAAGGTAAATAAATCCTTTGAATTTTTTTCTTATTGACTTGATATTTCTATTTGCCACAGTTTCAGAGTTTAGAGTTAATTTTGGTACAGCTATTTCAGAAGCTTTTTCTTCCATTAAGATTGTTTCAGTTTACCAGTAATGCCAAAAATAAAATAATTATTAGAACCTATTGAGTACTTAATATATTCTAGGTATTGGGGAATGAGCTTTCATTATAGATCAGGTTTAATTCTTACAAAATCCTGTATGATATTATTGATACTTATGTATTACCAATAAAGATACTAGATATTTCACTGCTTATCTAAGGTCACCCAGCTTGTGACTACAGAGCCAGGACTCCCACCAAAGCTGACTCCAAAGCTTGTAATCTTAAAAAATTATATATTTATTTGAGAAATATTGAGTATTGCTAACTCTTCTTTAATTGAGGATCATTATTTCAATGGCTTATTCCCTTGAATTTTCAGAATACTGTAAACTGAAATTTAAATTCAAAAAGAGTAAAGGTTTCTGCACCCTCATTTCTTCCCCCAATTTGATGTATTTGGAAAATTAGATTTTTTTTAAGAAGAGACCTAACTGATTATGAAAAAGTCTAATTGAAACATGAATAAAAGAACAACCTATATGGGATCACAGATAAATATTTTTGGAATTGGAAACAGATACCTTGATTAGTATTCTAAAAGGCACAATATTTTCCATGCACTCAGCGGAAACATCAAAATGTTAAAAGTGATCACTAGTGGGAAAAAAAAAGAAAAGGAAAAAGGGGGCCAAACATTATCTGCTGGTTGAGCAAACTCACTTATTTTTACTAAGTAATTTTTAGTTTCTTACTTGAAACTACAGTTATTTGCTCAATTAGACTTAGTCCAGGTTATAGAAAGGGCAAACTAGGTGATAGTGAGTGAAATGATAAATCAAACAAGGATAATAAGAACAGGTAAGAAGATAGGGGACACTTCTGACTGTCATTTGCATTGATTTGGCAATGAATAGTTGAAAAGAAAGTGAATATTTTGGTTAAATTTTGGATAAATATACAGTTCACCAGTTAAACAAATTCACCATTCACAAAACTCATTTAAAATGGTGCAGCCTCCTTGGAAAACAGCCCAAAGAGAACAGTTAAATATGAGAATTAGCATACAACCCATCAATTGCAATCTATCCAGGAGAAATGAAAACTCCCATACAAAAACTTGTGCACAAATGTTTACAGCAACATTAATCCTAAAAACTAAGAATTGGAACCAAATGAATGTCCTCACATGATGAATATATAAAATACGGTATACAATAAGGAATGAATTATGCTACGATATGGAAGAACCTGGAAAATATGCTAACTGAAAAGAGTCACAAAAGTCTACATTTTTCATGGTTCCATTTGCATGAAATGTTCAAACAGACTAATTGATAGAGATAATCCATTGTTCCCTAGGGCTAGAGGAATATGGGGTTGGGAGATGAAAGCTAAAATGTTTCAATGTGGGTAAATGTTCTAAAATTGTGGTGATGATTGCACAAATGTAAATTACTATAAATTATTGAATTATACACCTTAAATGAGTAAATTGTGATATGTTAATTATATCCAATAAACTTATTACAAAAAGTAAAGAAAAAACAAAAAAAAAAAAACCCAGAGTGTTTTCATTTTATTGTTTTTAAAATAGGAATCATCCCTTTCCCCTCTTTACTTTTCTACTACTGGTGGCTTCTTCCAAAGATACAAGGATGAAGTGTTCAGATTCATTATTAGTAGAGGATGGTGAGAAGATGTTTTATATGTATAGCATACTTCACTGTGATTGGGGAATAGCATGAAATGACATGGAAAAGACAAGACTTGAAATCAGGAAAACTAGAGCTGAGACTTGACAATGATTTTAACTATCTAGTTCACCATGGAAAGGTAATTTCTGTGAACCTGTTTATGAATTTATACAATTTGGCTAAGTTACAACATTCACCTCTTTGCAAAACTGTAGATACAAAAAAAGGTAATTGGCTCATTTATGCATTCAGGCCATGCTAGGGGCTGTGCTGGCTTGCAGATCCCTGGAGAGGCTGACAGAAGTCAATGCAAGATGTTTTGAGAAAATATGGGAAAGTCACCAGATCCAGATTAGGAAGTTAAGAAAACACCTCTTAGGAGAGGTGAGGACCCAGCTGATTCTTCAAAAGGGAGAATTTGGGTAAGCCAGAAAGCATGGTGGTACAGCTGGTGGAAAAGCAGCCTGCAAAAGCTCAGAGGTGCATCTGAGAAGGACGCTCAAGGCATTTCATTTGGTCAGCTATGATAAGAGCAGTTCTCTAACTGTGGTCCCAGACCTTCATCATTTGGGAACTTGTTAGGGCTATAATTTATCAGTCCCCTTCACAGACCAAATGAATCTGATTCTAGGCTGTGTTCCAGTATGCTATGACCTAACATGACTGTCAGGTGATTGTGATGCAAAATTAAGCTTAAGCACCACAGGACAATGGAATTAGGGGCAAGAGACAGCCACACCTGTTGAATATTTACATGAATTATGAAATTAGTTTTATATGGAGAGTTACAAATGAAGAAAATATCATTTGAGTATTTGAAAATATAGAAAATATTAAAAATTATTATTTCTTATTATATTTCCTTCTCTATTCAGGGTCCCAGAAGCTGACTTATTTCATTGGCTTTGAGTCCCCTTTGATCTTCAAAGCCACCTGTGGCCAGCTAAGTCATTCTCATTAATGCTGATTCTTTGCCTCTCTTCTCAATTTAAGGCTTGTAAACAACATTGGGTTCACCTGAATCCTATATTAGGAACCATTGATTAGCAACTGAATTCTACCTGTGACTTTTCAGCTTCCTTCTTGGCATATAACAGCACATTTACAGGTTCTATATTGTTGATATTTGATTAATTACATAAATATATACCATTTTTGTAAGATTAGGCCACCATGCGTGTGCGCGCATGTGCGCACATGTGTAGGTTTCATTTTTGCTCACCTCTATCTTCTGTGTATTTGTATGGATTTTGAATTCTATCAGTTCTAAAATGTGAAAAATACTTCTAATGACTTCAAAGTATTTCATCTGGTGGACAGACCATAATTTAATATATTATCTTACTTAATATTTAGTTTCATTTTTATAAATAAACAGTAATGAAAAGCATTTCTATATTTTTTCTGCATCTATTTTCCTAGAGTAGCTTCCTAGAAATAAAATTATGAGGTTGAAGACCTCTTCTGTTTATCCGAGTCTTTCCTGCTTAGGATGGCAGACTCATCTGCTTTGGCTACAGGACTGGCAAATGTCCCAGACTAGATATCCAATCCTCTAACCACACATACTAGTTCAAGGACTGTCATATGACCCAGAGTGGGCTAGTCAACTTATTGATTGTGTATTACAGAGAAGTCTGACCCACTCCCCTAGAGAACCAGAAGAAACCAGTCTGTAGTTGAAAGTAATTAAAGAGAGGAACAGAGATAGGAGGGAGAAAACATTAAAATATTCAATGTTTTTCTATCTTCACTTACCTTTCTCTCCAAAACAAAACCACTATTAAAAATTCTGGTTTGAGCTGCTTTAGTAGACATGACTAACACATGAGGCCTTGGAGAATGTGAGTGCTATTGCATTAATTTTTTATAAAAATCTAGGAACTAACATTTTGTTTCAGAGTGAATTATGCTTTGATTTTTGGATTTTCTTTTATAATAAGAATACAATTTTAAAATTTTCTCCACAGATAAGCAACATATTCCTAATAGTGTATATTTTTAGACATACCATTTTTGGTTACTTTTGTTACAAAGAGTTGTTTCCTCTATTTTAGAATCTATTGCTTCTTTAACAAATTACCCCCATTCCGACTCAGCTGTGGCTCTCAACACTTAGAGGCTTAAATCAGTACAATTTTTTAAAAAGAAATCTTACCGTTCTGAAGATCAGAAGTTCAAAGGGAGTCCTGCTGGGCCAAAATCAAGATGTCAGCCAGGCTGAGTTTCTTCTGCTTGCCTATATATATTTCCTTCTCTATACAGGGTCCCAGAAGCTGACTTATATCATTGGTTCTTGGTCCCCGTTGATCTTCAAAGCCACCTGTGCCCAGCTAAGTCATTTGCCTCTTTTCCCAATTTAAGGCTTGTAAACAACATTGGGTTCAGCTGAATAATCTCATATTAGCAACTGTATTCTACCTGTGACTTTTCAAATTCCCTCTTAGCATATAACGCAACACATTTACAGGTTCTAGGGATTAAGTTGTAGAGTTTTTTGGAAACCACTTTCTGCTTGCCATACCCCTCATGATGCATATTATATCAGTAGTATATATGCTACTGATGCATACATATAAATTTTATACAAATATATAAACTGTTTCCACCCTTAGCAGAAAACTCCCCTAACAATTGTGTCTCAACAACCTCTTCACATCATCTCTTGAATGTATGATAGTCATGTTTTCTCTCCCACCATTCCACTAGAAACTTATCTCAAGTTTTCGATTACTCATACTCTACCAAAACCAAGGATTAATTTGTAGTCTTCTTTGGGCTAGGCATATTGATATTCCTGAAATTTGTATGTCTGAGAAGAGTGAAAGTTTCTTTCTTGCTCATGCTACAATCAAATGAAAGTTGGATTAGGGGAGTGCATTGCCATGCAATCATTTTATGACCCACACCCTCTTCAAATAAGGGCTCTGTTATCCCTTCAGCCTCAGTATTGTATACTGGATCCTTTGCATACAGCTAGCAGAAGAAGGAAAAGAAAGAAGGTGCTATAAGGTTTACCTTTTAAAAAGGTGCTAGTGCTAGAAATGAAGTCCAGTACACCTGCCATGTTCCATTGGGCACTATTTAATTTCATTGCCTCACCTGCCTGACATGATGGAAATTGGTTCCAGCGTGTGGTTAGGAGGATATAAAGAAGGATTAGGAATCACATTGCATTGTTTCTGCCTTGTTAGGCAGCCATGTGCATTTGATACAGTTGGTTCCTTCCTGAGACTTCACTAGCTTCCTTGTGACCAAACTAGGTGGCTGGAAAGAAGAGTCAGATCCAGAACCACTGTGAATTCTATTAAATTTAGAAAATTTGCAATGACTTAATTTTGTACAATCTCATCTTCTGTACCCAAATTTCATTTTATTTTTCATTTTTTATTGTGCTTTGTTTTTCTTTACTCCTCATTTTAAAAAAAAATCTCTCATGACTGTGGCAGCATTTTGACATTTGATATACATCTTTTGGAATACATATCCCATTGTGAACGTTCCCTGCCCACACCCCCAACAAAAAACACACTACTTCCTTCAAATAATTTTCCTATTTTTATAAAATGACTTAAATTTGACATACCTATCAAGTTGATGATAAATGTTTTTGCCCTTTGTCTGCATCAAAAGGCAAAAAGGAGGAGTTGGCATTTTCCTTAATAAGATTTCAGCTTGTTTGTTCAAGCTTGTCTTTAGCACTTTTGTTCCAAGATTTAGCCATGTAGGGTATAACACTGCCATTATATTAGTAATAATAGCATTACTAATTATAGATTGCATCTGTTGATCTATTTGCTAAGCACTGGAGTTTGAATTTATATATGTTCATTTAATCCACAAAACAACAAATATATTTTTTCCTGATTTCAAAGGCAATATTTTCTCTCTGCCTTTAACCTGTAAAATTTAATGTTGTTCAATCGCAAAACAATTAATCTGAAGTTCTTTATTGGTTCTTTATTTTTCTTTACTTTTTTGCAACATTTGACTCTACCAAAAAAACCATTCCATAATGGTAACAGCTAACATGCATTATGTGTCAATTATGAGTCAAAGTGTTAAGTACTGTGAGAATTATTATATATAATAACCCAAGAAATTGATCCTTAGTATATGCATTTTAAAGAGGGAGATAGGGAAACACAGAAATATTTAAGAATTTGTCTGAGATCACAAGGTGTCACAAATAGAAGCCTACAGATAGAGCATCAGTGTGGACGGGAGAAATCCAGCCTCTAGGACATATTCACAATTTCCTAATCCATAATCTATTTGCATCATCACTGGATTCTCCTGAATGCTATTGCTCCGTTCAGGTCCTGATATATTTTATAAAGTGGTAATTTATTAAAATTAGAAATAAGGTATGGCTTTTGTATGTATTATTTTAAAAAATAACATATGCTCCATTAAAACAATGCTATATATGATAGTATCAAAAAGAATGAAATACTTAGGAAGGCATTTAATCTTCAAGAAAGTGAAAGATCTACACAAGGAAAACTGTAAAACATTGATAAAAGAAATTGAAGAAGATACAAACAAATGAAAAGATATTACTCATGGATTAGAAGAATTAATATTGTTAAAGTATCCATATTACTCAAAATAATATATAGTCTATTCAGCTGCTATGAGAATTCCAAAGATATTTTTCACAGAAACAGACAAAACAATCCTAAAATGTACATGGAACCACAAAAGCCTCCAAATAGCCAAACAATCTTGAGAAAGAAAAATGAAAGTGTAGGCTTCACTTCCTGATTTTAAATTAACTTTCAAAAAAATTACAAAGTTATTGCAGTCAAAATAGTATAGTACTGGTATAAAAACAGGCAGACCAATGGAGCAGAACAGAGAATCCAGGAACAAACCCAAGCATGTATATGGTCAACTGATTTCCACCAAGAACACCAAGAATTCACAATGGGGAAAGAATAGCCTCTTCAATAAATGGCACTGGATGGTACTGGATGTTTACATGCAAAAGAATGAAAGTGAATCTCTGTATTACCATATACAAAAATCAAATCAAATTGATTTGAACACATCAATATAGAATTGAAACAATAAAACCCCTTTAAGAAAAATAAGGAAGAAAAAACCTCCTTGATGATGGTTTTGGCAATGATTTTTTTTTGGGGGGGGCATGAAACCAAAAGTTCAGGTAATGAAATAAAAAATAAATAATTGGGACTACACCAAACTGAAAAGCTTCTGCCCAGCAAAGAAAACAATCTGTGAAATGAAAAAGCAGCCTATGAATTGGGAGAAGATATTAGCAAACTATATATCTGACAAGGGATAATATCTAAAATAGATAAGAAATTTGCAAAACTCAATTATAAAAAAAATCAGTAACACAATTTAAAAATCGGCAAAAATTGAATAGAAAAATCTCCAAAGAAGACATAAAAATGGCTAGCAGATATATGTAAAGGGGTTCAACATAACTAATCATCAAGAAAACAGATCAAAACCACAATAAGCTATCATCTCACACTGTTAGGATGGCTGTTATCAAACAAACAGAAGTAACAAATATTGGTGAGGGTGAGGAGAATAAAGAAAAGTTATGTATTGTTGGTTGGAATGAAATCAGTATAGTTATGGTAGAAAACAGTATGGAAAATGCCCATATTGTTCATCACATTAAGCATATAACTAAAATATGGTCTAGTGATCCTCTTTTGGGTATAAATCTAAAGGAAATGAAATCAGCACCTTATAGAGACCTGTGTTCCTTAGTTGATTGCAGCATTATTGACAATTATTGACATATAATTTCTTTTCCCTTCTGAATTTTCAGAGCTTCTGGAGTAAAGTTACAATTAAGATTGGATTTTTTGACATCTTCTTTTAGCTATCTTTAAATCCTGCACTTTTTTCCTTTAGTAAAATCTTGCCAAATATGATACAATCCTGGCATTTAAGAAATAAATACAAGGCCTGGGGATATAGCTCAGTTTGTAGGATGCTTGCCTCCCATGCACAAGGCCCTGGGTTTGATTCACAGCACCCCAACCAAAAAAAAAAAAAAAAAAAAAAAAGAATAAAATACAAATTTAAGCTACTTCAGTTCTTCAGAAGTTTATGTAAGATAGAAAGCAATGAAGATAACTTTTGAGAAAGATTTTAAGTTCAAAGTTTAACAAAAGATAAAGAATGATAAATGAAAGAGCATGATACTATAATAAGCATGATAAATAAAGAGAATTAAAATCCAATATATGTATACCCATACCTAGATAGATAAGTTTACTGTACTGTGGATTTATAGCATGGTCTCTGGCAGGCAATAAGAACGGATATTGTCTCATATGCTTCTTAACTAATCAAAAGCTTGTGGAAACTGAAGTCGTGAGATTATACACAAATCATCATAAATGAAGTGGAGTACAATGAGCCGTGAGGTAATTTGATCCAGAAAATCTCCTGGCTTTTCTCTGAACCACGTTCAATAAATTCTAGTAATTCTAATTTAGACAACTCATGTACTTATATGAAAACTAATAAAGATATCTTTTCCAGTATCATTGTTGGAGAAAACTTCCATTTTTTTTAAACAGTAGAAGAAAATTTAAAAGATTTGAAAGGGTTTGTTGGAGTTTCCACTAATAACATATTCCAAAAATGCTTGTTAGGCTTTGGTTATAAGGAATGTAGATACATTCTTATTTGAATACCAATGTTGACCTCAACCCAATGACACTTGTCAACTTTGAAACTGAGGAGTGTAAAACTGCCTGGATTTCCATGGTGATTAACTTTGCTGACCCTTTTCATCAGTTCTTATTTTTGAGGATTTGTAGTTCAAAGTAAGGTTCACAGTTTAGCCCATTACAAAGTAGCATATGCTCAAATCCATGTGAACGGCCCCAAACCTAAATTTAGATTTAGTGGACATTTTTTTTTTTTTTTTTGGCATCCTGAAGAAGCAGAAGTTTAGATACTTTGCAAATATTTCCTAATTTTAATTTATTTTTTTCTTAACAGTTTCTCCAACATTTGATCTATTTCTCCCTATGTTTATGTTTTTCATCAGCTAAAACTATAAGATTCATGCAGAATTTAAAAAATTAGAATAAAGTTAATTATCCAACTAATGCAAATAAAGATAATTTCACATTTAGTCCTGCTACCTGTTAATAAAAACGAAAGTTTGACCTTTCTCTTTCTTTTCTCGGAGTATTTTTCAATCAGGTTAAAATTGCTGGTCCCCAGAGTGTGTTATCATAATAATTATTATCATAATAATAATTATGTGTTATCATAATAATCATCTTATAAAATTTTTCTATCATTATTTGTCTATCCTTCCAACCTTCAAATGTGTAAGTATGGTTAAATAAATTTATGTTAGGCCAAATAATATTTGCATGGATTTTTAGAAATGCCTAAATTTAATTCACTAAGAGTTGAAGCTTCAAGTATCATGAGTTTTTTAGCTTTCTAGTACTGACTGTAGCATGTAAATCTGTTCTGCAGGCTACAAAAGCAGCAATGAAATAAAGATATTTTCCAGCATCAGTCACGATTGTGTGGGCTTAGGAAGGAGATGTCTCCTTTGGGCAACATACTTCCCCCGGGTCGGATGTTGGCTAATTTAAGGCTTACAGCTAATAGATCTTATCACCTTCTATGACATAGAATTGGCCAGAGGCCCAGAGCAAGGACATTTAATTGGATGAATGATTATTAATTCTAAATACAATATAAATAAAAGGATTTAGAGAATGGGGCTGTTATATTCATCACAACTGGCATCTTGGGTAAATTGATAGCTCTCTCCCTCCTAGCACTGGCAGACTCGCCCCTGTGCATCTAGTGTAGAATTTCAATGTAACTGAAGGTGCAGGCTCACACATCGCCAACCCCTGTGGCTCAGACTCCAGGCAGGCAAGGTGGATGTAACATAATCTGGAAGCCACCAGATGTCGTACATACATTGTTCATTATTTGATTTCTGTAAGTACATGTAGTAAGCACTGGACAGAAAAAAAAAAAAAAAAAAAAAAAGCTACTGCAGCTGCTAAGTGGCTAAGAGGATTCTGTCCAGAGCTGCATTGAGTTGACTAATAAAGTTCACTTTCTCTAACAGTGTACATACAATTCATAAAAACTGCTACCACATTCATAGGAAGCATTTTAAGTTAACATGAAACATAATTTTATTTTTATCTTTTTTTTATTTTAACTTTCCTCTCAAGCTGATTTCATTTTTAATTCATTCAATGAATGAATCCTGATTGGGTTTTCTAGTTAAACATCACTTGCTAGGTTCTGGGAATACAAAGCTAAATAAGATTTTCCCAATCCTCAAATATTATATATAGTCCAGTCAGTGAACTAGATAGAAATCAGCTAATTATATTGTGGTACCAGGTTAGGATTTCTGGAAGCAGATACTTTGATGAAATTTGGGTACCATGTTGTTTATGAAGGATGAACACTTATGAAAAGATGGTAGAGGAAGCTGAATTGGACAAAGGGAAAAGTCAAAATGTGCTTCTTTCTGCCAAAGTGTTAGACAACACAATGTGATTTCTGGAGTAAATACAGCTCATTAGATCTGTCCCACATCAATCTGGGTCTTTAAATCCCATTCTCTTTACTCATTGACTGAATGTGGGCTTCCCTCGGGAGGGCATGACCTTGGGTAAAGTCAGGTCGCTCTTTGCAGTGGAGGTAGACCCTAGGGCTGACAGCAGAAAGCTGCCTGATCCACACTCCCTGTGAGCTAGGAAGCAGATCCTTTCTTGCATTGAAATCTGAGTGGTGCATCTCTATCAGCCACATATCATGGAAACATAGAAACTCTAGAAGTTGCCACTCAGCCTTTAGGAGGAGATCACAGGTGGTGAGTCCACCATGTGTCTTCAAAACATCAATGATAACAACAGCTAAGATTTATTAAACCATTACTATATGTAAAGTGTAATAATAAATAAAATTCTCTATTATTTATTACAAACTTAGGAGGTAGATAGCTAACTGTTATTCTCAGGCAATAAATGAGAGTATAGCAGTAGTAGGACTAAATAACTTGCCAAAGACTACACAATTGGACTCCATCCTATGCTGAATAACTTCAAGACCCATTGGGTATATGCATTGCTTTTCAGGGATGTAAATTGGACTATTACTGTGGGGAGATAGTATATAAACATACGGACTGTTTAGTAAAGTTCCTGGCTTAGAGTATGAATTTAATAACTATTTATTGAAGGAAAGCCAAGGCAAGGGAAGGAAGAAAAGTACAACGAGGGGAGGAGGAAGGAAAGGAAGAAAAAAGAAGTTATATTCAAAGAACTGCAAGAAGATAGATAATCAGATAAATGACCTGGTGAGAATCTCCCAATTTTTTCCTATAAAGTATTGAATGAGCAGTCGGCATATTTGTGTTCTCTGTACACAAAGATGCACCTTGAGATTATTTCATTTCTGTTTTATTCAGCTAATATCCTGACAGGAACAATTTTAGAGAAGGGACAGTTTATTTGGGGGCTCATGGTTCCAGAGGTCTCAGTCCATAGACAGCTGCTTCCATTCCTTGGGGCTCAAGGTGAGGCTGAACACCCTGGGGGAAAAATGTGATGGAGGGATGCAGGTCACATGATGATCAGGAAGCTAAGAAATTCCACTCACCACATTCAAAATATATATTCCAAATGCACATCCCCAAGCCACTTCCTCCAGCCACACCCCACCTGCCTTCAGTTACCACTTAGTTAATCCCATTAATTCACAGATTGGGTTAAGGCTTTTCATAATCCAATCATTCTCCTCTAAACCTTGTACTGTCTCACACACCTAATATCTGAATCATGACACTTTCCTTTCCATTTTTTTGTTTTTTATGATGCACATATGATTGATCTTTTACCAACATATATCAGTTATCTGATTTCACCGGGGTTATTTACAGACATCCATGCACCTTACTAAACTGCCTTGTGTAGAGATCACAGGATTCTTGCCTCAGATTCTCACCGTGCATAAGGTGCCGCTACTGTTTGTTCACTGGATTTGACTTACCAGAATTTAAGCCTCTACTTTCATATCTCTTTTCTAGATTTCCCTGTTTCTACACATGTTGTATTCAACCATTTCATATCACATCCAGTAGTACTTGTGTCTTTTGCTCAGTTATGAAGCCCAGAGGTTGTGTTTCCACAAGCCACAGTCTGATTTCAAGAATATAGAATAGCTGCCCTCTGAGTGATCTTGTCTACCTTAAGCACATAATGTTCTTTAGGGATTTCAGAAACCTACATATGACAATACTTATGAAACCAATGTTGGCCTATGGGTACTTTTACTCGACATTTTTGTCTTCTAATGTTGAAGAAGAATTTGAAGGTCTTGTTGATTTGATTCTATTTCTGGATGAGTTTTAACTATGTGGCCCTATTTCAAGCCTGTACTTCATGGTTTCTGGAGTTGAGAACAGTACCACATACAAACAGAGGCTTATATTTCCTGATACTATATTGGAAAAACATGAAATAGAAGAGGTGGTGACACCACAGTTTATAGTTGCCTTTTATGTGAGTGTGGAAGAGATGGTTTGTCAGAAACCTGATGGTAGGCAGATAAGCCTCTGGAGCTCAACTTCCAGCAATACTCCCAACTACCAGCTCGTTTTTAATTTTTTTTTTTTTTATTTTGACACAGGGTCTCACTCAGTTGCTTAGGGCCTCACTAAGTTGGCTTTAAATTTCTGATTCTCCTGCCTCAGTCTCTCAGGCTGCTGGGTTTATTGGTGTGTGCCACCACATCCAGCGAGAAATTCACTTTTTTAGCTTCACAAGAATCTCTATTTTATGTGAAGTCTCAGAAGTTGGGAATCTGTAATCAGAAAATTCTATAGCCTTAATGGAGACCCTGTAATTGTTTAATTTTCTCCTGAATACTGGTGATCTAAAGGTTACCAGAATGATCACCTAGGCCAGGGGAGGAGTTTTATACCTGTAACAATTTAGGAAACAAGACCTCACAGACTGTGAGTATTGAAGTAAATGTGCACTTAGAATCATTTTCAAGGTTGAAGGGGGTTTGCAGATGAGAAATAGAGGCAATCAAGTACTGATTTGCCAATAGTGTAGGAGTAGGAGATGGGAGATGGTTTGAAAGGATCAGGAGTGGCTAATGAAGGTAAGGTTTATGCAGGGTCGACATTTCATTCAAGGAAGGGTTGGCTGAACTGCATGTGGTTGGTTGTAGCTGTGGAAAGTGGTGTTATAATGTTGGCATGATGGGGTGCAGGAAGAAAGAGTACCGTCTGATCTTAGAAGGTACATTCTACTTAATTTTTTATGTTTGGGGGGAACCACTCTTGAGTCTTACAGGATATAATAGTGATTTTTAAAGTACATTTTATAATATTAGTGAACAAAAGTTTACATAGAGCCTCAAACATAAGGGCAATAAAAACAGAGCTTCCCTGGTTGAAGTGGCAGTTGGTATCACTGCATTCTACTTTTTGTGAGGGGGCTGTGAGAAGAAGCTGTCAGGAATTTATATTTTTAATGGTTAAGAAGATGTATGATGTTAAAGCACAAACCTTAATTCAAAGTGAAATTTAAAATATTGATTATTTCATAAGGTATTTTGCATGTGCTAATAATTATATAGTATTTTGGTGCTAAAAGTTATTTGAATTTAAATTTTGGAATTAGTAATCTATTGACAACATCATATATAGGTTAAGAGTAACTCTAAATCCATACAAATTAGGATTTTATTCAGTTTCACTGCTTATCTTGGACAAATTCCTTATTCTTTCTGTGCCTCAGTTTTCCACTGGTAAATCTGTATTTACTTTACAGATGCTGTTATGAAGATTAAAGTATTACATCTAAAACACGTAGAATTATTCCTGGCACGTGCCATGTGCTATATAAGTATTTTCTATTATTTTGTCATTAAAATATCATTTTCTGTATCTTTCATTTGTAAACAGATGGCAAACTTCCTGGAATCAGAGTTATTATTGTTTTTCTTCTTCTTCTTCTTCTTCTTCTTATTATTATTATTATTATTATTATTATTATTATTATTATTTTGAGACCAGGACTTACTGTGTTGCTCAGTCTGGTCTTGAACTTCTGGCTCAAGCAATCCTCTGTCTTTAGTCACCCCGTAGCTATAGAAATTTGCCTCTGTGCCCAGCTCTTTATATGGAGTGACTAGAATGTTTTGCATATAGTATATATTAGGAAAAATAATTGACCAACAATGAATTGAGTGCCTACTCTGACACAAAGGCATCCCCACTTATGGGGTTGAGAACATAAAGAAGAATAAGACAGGTCTCATGAGAAACCTGTGGATCAAATGACCCTAAATGAAGTAAATCAAACAAAATATGTGATTAAATATAATTAGTTTAATGCAATTTAATTTAAAAATAACATAATAAAAGATTGGTGATAGAGGTATGCAAAAAACAAAAGACAACAACAAAACACTTTGAGAGAAAAAATAGTTGGGTTGAATATTTTTTTTCCCCTTTGGTAACAGTACTCTGGATTTTGTTTGAGCTAAAGAAATGGACTATTAGAGTTTGCTAATTCTAAAACTGCAAAAGTATATTTTCCCAAAGAGGTGTTTATAAAGGCATGGAGGAAATAGCAAGTCCACCTTTAGATCCTGAAGGAGGACGATTTAAGGGTACTTAGGGTCCTGGAGATAGAAACCCATGTATGCCATTCTAAGATTTAGGACTTAGTCCTGTAGGGATTGAGTAACTCTGCAGGTTTCTGTGAATAAATATTTGTGGATACTGATGATGTCTATTCTGGATTGAACAGCTCTGTCCAGCTCCCTTTGGGGTTTTGGATCTTTATATAGAGATATGTTTTTAAAACCAAAAACTAAAACTGAAGACCTTTGCTCTTTAGTGGCTCCAAGTAAGTGCCCTTGAAGGCCATCCCAAATAACTGAGATATTGTGTAGCTTGAACTATTCACCTCTGCAGGTTTAATTTTGAAGCCCTGCTTTTCTGTAGAGACATTAGGTTTTTCTTTTCATACAGTGAGATGTCAGGAACATAATCGTGGGAAGTTTTCACTTGGACAGAAACCACACTGTTCACAGTGTACTGTAATTTTGTAGGAGGAAGAACAAGAACTGAACTTGGCCATAACATATTCTTCCCTTAAATTTAGGAGGATCAGAATAGTCAAATGACATTGGGTGGCCTATGTGAGATTTTGTTGTTTTAGCTTAAATTTGCTCTTTCCTTTGGTCCTTTTCTGTATCTTTTGCACTGGTTTATATTGTAATGGTTTCATAGGGTATTTCTGGCCCTTAAATTTCTTTTTTCACACTTAGCCCATATTAAAAACTCCAATAATAGTTGTTACATAAGTTTCTAACACAGTCTTTCTTTCTATACCAACTATTTAGTATAAAATAAAAAAATACACAAATAATTTGTCAATTACATAGGGAAATGGGAGAGGTACCATATTGCCTTTCTTTTCACATAATAAAAAATCTATCTTGAGGTCACTTCTGAAGGCCTTTCCCATCCTTCTTGTTGCTTTCAATGAATGACCTCCCAGTCTTCCAGGACCTTGGGTTCTAGATCCAAGAAATGGATCACTTTCCCAAAATTGATTTCTCGAAGATAGCAGGTCCTTTTTCTTAGAGAAAATTAAGAAGGAAAGTTAATAAAATGAAACCCCTACTTTTGTCAGGCTGACAACAATTTCCAAGTAAGAACATGTTCATGTGTTCAAAAGCATGTGGTTTTCAGAATTAGATTTGGGTTCAAAATTGAACTCTGATTTTTGTGTGACCAGGTGTGACCTTGGGAAACTTATATACTCATCTGTAAAATGAGAAGTAATAATAACATCTACCTCTCAGGCCTGCTTTGAACCTTAAACAGAAAATGAGGGAGGTAAAATCTAACATAGTAAGCATTGCCTGTTACAGCTGGGATCCGCTAGTCCCTGTGTGACCACCCCACTGCCAATTCGTGCCTCCTGTCTTCGGGAAGTCTCTCTGTGATACAAACCCTAAAACATGACTAGAAATAGATATTATAAATAATAATCCAGGGAATACTGGTTCCTTTTGCTGAGTGTTTTCAGGAGAAGTAGCATTCTTCCCTTGGGTTCTGTGGTTGCATTAACCCTCTTTACTCCACTATTCTGTTAAAAGGAGGACATAAATCCCAGACCCCACCAATCAGACTTTTACTTTCTTTGGCTAAATAAATTGGTCAAGGTTGATCCCCAGCACTACAAGGAGGGGAGCAGGGCAGGTTGGTTAAAGGATGGGCATGTGGCATATCATCTCAGACAGGAAATTCTTCCTATTTTCTTCACCACAAATGTTAATGAAACTCTCTTTCCATTGAGATTGATGAATTGGCAGGATATAGGTCAGATATGTTATCAGCTATCTTGCTTACAACATAAAAAAGAGGAAGAAGGAGAGGGGAGAAAGGGAGATTCATATAGTATCTGT
This sequence comes from Spermophilus citellus, assembly GCF_964194105.1. Classification (NCBI taxonomy): domain Eukaryota; kingdom Metazoa; phylum Chordata; class Mammalia; order Rodentia; family Sciuridae; genus Spermophilus; species Spermophilus citellus. The sequence continues at coordinate 74,482,953 of NC_138194.1, forward strand.
TGAATCCCCAAATACACATATTTCAATACCAACCTTTCCCCTTAGATGTATTCACTTTTTTCTTCATCTATTTTGAGATGTTTTTCTGTTATTTTCAATGAAAAGAATTCTGAAAATAAACATTTTGCCTTCTAAAAGTTACTTTGGCTAAAAAGATCTTAAAAACTATGAATTGGCCTTTTATGCATTTATAATTTTCTAAGGACAACTTTATGTTGGAAGGGATGCATTAAAAATATTTAATAGTTTTCAAGTTTTAGGTCCATAGTATTAATAGGTAGACTGCAGTTCACAAAGTGGGATCAGAATTTCTTGAATTAAGGGAAACATATTCATATTGAAATAGGCTGGCAGTTTCTCATGCTCTAATGTACCTCAGGAGCAGAAGAGGCCACTTGGCTTAAGAATCTCATCCCAGCTCCCCAAGTCAATAATAGCACCAAAACCAAACCACAGACATGCTGAGAATATTCAAGGTGTTAATCAAGGGCAAGTGCTTGACTAAGCTGCTGGATTAGGAGCCCCTGACAGCTTCCCTGCAATCTCTGAAGTACCTGCAGTATGGTGCTCTCACCTCACCACTTTCTGGTGACAAGAGATTTAGTACAATTAAGGTGAAGATGTTAAAAGAAGTACCCCTCCCCTATTCACTTCTAAACCTCTCCGACTCTGTGCTTACCTCCTTCCCCCCTTCTCTTCCCCTGCCTTGTTTTTGGTGCATTCTTGATGAAGGCCATTTACATAATTTTAGGACTCACTGAAAAATAAGATGATGTGGTCTCTTGTTAAAAAAAAAAAAAAAAAAAAAAAAAACCAGAAAAAGTGCTATTAACCATACTAAAATATTAATGTTTTCCCCCTCCATTTGTTATAGTGTTTTTCCATTTGTTACTTGTTGATGTTCTAAGAAAATAAAAGCTTTAAATTATTAGAATGAACTTTACTGTTCGTCTTTATATTGCACAATGCCAGTTTTAAATACAAATATAACGGCATTTATCTCATATGTAGAATTACTAAAATCACAGTTTGAGTTTTGTAACTCTATACATCCATATAAATTTTTACCAGAACCATAAAAATGCTGTACAAAATCTATTTTATTTCATTTCTCTTTTTCTCCTTCACCCCCCATTTTTTCCCCCGAATTGGAGATTTAACCCAGGTGCTATCCATTGCTGAACTATACCTTCAGCCCTTTTGTATTATTATTTTTTTCTTTTTTCGGGGGAGCAGGTACTTGGGATTGAACTCAGGGGCACTGGCCCACTGAACCACATCAGTAGCCCAATTTTGTATTTTATTTAGAGACAGGGTCTCACTGAGTTCCTTAGGTGCTTTGCAGTTGCTGAGGCTGGCTTTGAACTCTTGATCCTCCTGCCTCAGTCTCTGGAGCCACTGAGATTACAGGCATGAGCCACTGAGCCTGGCCAGCCCTTTTGTGTTTTGAAAACAGGGTCTTGCTAAATTTCTGAGGCTGGCCTCAAGCTTGTGATTTTCATGCTTCAGCTTCCCAAGTTGCTAGGATTATAGGTATGTGCCACCACTCCAGGCTTTATTTCTTCTTGTGTGCACATCCTACTAACACTCTCACTTCCAGCTTATTGATGAGTAAGGAATAACTGAAAGGAAAAGAAACTATACATTATCTTATCTTTCCCTTTCCTTTGAGGTCAACATATGTAACATAAGAGTCAGCTAAGACACAGAGACAATGGTAGTAAGTAAAGGTATGATAGACTGTCTTTGTCATTTGTGTTTCTTGGAATGTCATTGCCTCCTTTTTGCATTTGAATATAGATCTGGTTTGAATGGACAATGTGGTTTCTAGGGCCTGTTAGTGATCCCACTTACTCAGTAGTAGAGATAATTTGCTAACTCCGTCCATGTTCTGAGACTTGCTGAACTCCCAGGCATGGTAGGTCTGTGGGATTTCTATGCTCATGGGAGACTGAAGCCACAATATGCAAATGGGGCAGCATAGATGGCAGGTATGCATACTGCACACATCTCTTCTACTTGTGCCCAGGGCCCATTGTCCCATTGGACTTTACCTACAAAAAGCATCTTCAAAGATTAAGAATTTCAAGAGAACAATGACAGAACGTTAAATGAAGTGTGGGGTGACCATACAGGCAGCATGCTCATAAACTCAGCCCTGTCTTCATCTCACATTTCATGGTGCAAACCTATCCATTTCATTAAAATTCAAGAAGAAAATTCCTACATTCTCATGTATTTGATGACAAGGCTCACAATATTTTAAGTTTCAAGTTTTTACCCCAATTTTATTGTGATATGGTTGGCAATTAAAACTGTGTATCTTTAAGAAGATCTTTTGTACAACAATGAGACTATAGTTAATAATACTGTATTGTATACATGAAATTTGTTAAGATGGTGAATCTTAAGTTATTTCATTGTCCACACACACAAAGTTAATGATGCAAGTTATGGATATGCTGATTAGTGTGCATATTGTGAATTATTCCCAATATTCATATTTCCTCTCCCTCTTTCATTTTTATTCTCTCACGTATTTTTCCTGGAAAATCCAAAATCTTTTCAATGTTTCTTTACAAAATATTGTATTATCTCTATTTTCATTTCTACCCAAATTGCCTGGCCACAACAGAAGCTCTGGAGAGGAATGTACTTTATTAGCACATCACTTATCAAATATACCTGCAGTACAACATTTCCCCATTAATAGAATTCCTACATAAGCAGATTTCAACTGCCATTTGTAAATTTTCTTTGTCTCATTTTCTCACTGCTTTTATAGTAACATATTGTTTTCACATGGATATTTTTGAAAATGTGATACTGATATGATTTATAATCAATGTGCACATTTAACAGTGTTTGGGGTATATTAACATTTGGAGGAAATTATATTATGAATTACAAGTTAAGATATATTTGAAAACATTCTGTTGTCTTTTAAAGAACTAATTAAAAGGAAATACGTGGCATTCAGTCCTTGTTCTCAAATAATGGCTATTACTTTCTTTATGACAGTACTTATCACTCAGAATTACAAGTATTTACACTATGTCTGTCTCTTTTATTACCCCGTAGATACCCTGAGGGTATGGACTGTGTCCTATTCAGATGTATACTACCAAAACCACCTGCAGAGCTAATTTTAGGTTTCTAATAAAAGGTATTGAGTACTTGTATCCTGAAAGAATGAAAGACTGTTTCTTATTTCTGGGGTTATAATTTGAGTTGAGCTTTCAAAAATACATTTTAATATTTATAAGTCATGTTTTATACATTGCTCTGATATTTTGATATTTTGCTTTATGTGGAAAACCACATCTAGGAGTCTATAAGTTTTAAGAATATACATATGCAGTGTCTTAAGCATTTTATGTTTTGTTTTTACACATTTAGTTCTTCAAATCTCTGTAACTGATTTTGTTTTACGACATTGACTTTAGATAAGAGGTTGAAGGTTTGTATAGAAAAACTGTTTTGCCATGCTTCTCCATTCCTGCTTTCTGGGAACTGCTCAGAAAATGTCTCCCTTTTTGTAGGTATAGTTTCTCCTAACTTCCAAGGACTTTCCCAGCATCAGGACAAAATAACCAGGGGAGTCAGAAGAAGAGAACTATACAATTCTATCACCACTCACCACCCATATTTATTTTGTGGAATAAGCAAACTGGAAGATTGTCTGGTTTCAGGTCTTTCTTAAGGCAGGAATCTCTTACATATCAGAACTGACAAGTTTATAAAAATTCATCTTTGGGTTCTAGGCTCTGAACCAAGATTCAAAAGTGTTGTGCCCTGGAGTAGGAAAGAATGTGTTCCTGTATTATACTCAGAAAGCCTCTTTAAGGGTGGCATTTCTCAGTCATTGCTATAAGCTACACTTTGATTTCCTAGGAACTCAGCCTTCAGAATATATTACTTTTAAAACCATACTTTTGTTTCAAGAATCTGGGGAACTTTCCCTTTTGGAATTTATTTAATTCCATATGGCAAAAGTTATGATTTTGAATGTAACAATGAATTTATTTGATTTATAAATTTGCATATTCACCTATGAGCAGATTATGTAAGATGAAAACCCCTGCTTACTATTTATAGAACATAAGGGCCTCCTTGGTACTGGGCGCTTTTGCTAAACCCTTGGTTTCGGATGGTTATGGAGAGGTCAAAAAGACTTCAGATAACTTACAGTTTGGGATTAGCAAGGTAATTAAAATAGTAATTCTATAAACTGAGGAGTTTTCTGATAGGAAAGGATATCCAAAGTCTTCCCAGATGATGAATGTTTTTGCTGATACCTAATGAAATGGATATTTTCAAGATGAAGAGAGCAGGCACAGCATGTTTGATGGTCCTACAACCAGAAATCCCATATTAAAGTAAGGAAAATGCAAAACAAAGAAATAACAGTGGGTAATATTGTAGACAGCCTTGTAAATCCCAGGAGGGATTTTGCATTTAGTATTAAGGAAAATGGGAACTATTGAAGAATTTAGGCAAGATTATACATAAAAAGCTCTATTCCACAAGGCATCAAGAAAGTGGGACACCGGAGCTAGTTCATACTGGTACAGAGTGCCAATTGTTAAATATGCATGAACTTTTTGAACTGGTTTTGAAATTATTGGCTGTGGTGGGATTATTTTCATGTTGGAAATTGGTAAAACTTTCAAATACATGTTTTGGTAATTGCTTTTTTGGGTTTTGTTATTGGAAAGCTGGTTTTTCAGCTTTTACCACTGGATAGATGTAAGCAAGAAGAAGAAAAATGCTGGCTTGGATTGGGGTGATCACAATAGGGAACAGAAAGATATGTTTATGTTTGTGAAATATTGAGGTGTGATCTGTTTTTGGAAACATAGGCATAGAGATAGAAGAAAGGCAGAGAATGCACCAGGTTTATTTCTAATACATCAATACATTATCCACCTTGACACCTTGTAAGTAGCTCCAGTTGGAAGGCAAAGGTGAACTCTCAGGCATTCCATTGTCCATTGTCCATTTAGTCCAACCATTTGTTTGTTGAGACAGTGTGCACTAAAAGTCTTACCACAGATTGTTGTGAGCAAATTAATAGCAGCATACTTCAATTTTGATATTCCTATCAGTAACATAAAGCAAAAGCCATTTTATGTCCAGAGGCTCCGTTTTGCTCATCTGGTATTTATTGCTGGGGTTCTCCAACCCCCTCCAAGACAACGTGAATACCAAATGTGAAAGGCAAGTTGGACATTAAACTATATGTCCTCGTGTGATTCTGCAAAGACAACTTTTCTCCAGGGTAATGGTAAAGCAGATGTTATGATTCTGTGAAAGTTTTATTTGTAATTTTATGAGATTAGGAAAAAAAAAGCCATACATATGATATGTTCTCTTTGGTTTTCAGCAAGAATTATATATTCTATAGAGAGGTAAAAAGCAGAAGAGAAAACATTATTTATTTTGGCCAATTCAGTTGCTAAGCAGACATATTATTTGGGTCTTGGCTCCAAAGTAGTCCATTTTGAATATGGATCAGATTTTTTTTTCTTTGTTGTGTCAGATTCCTGGGGGTGAATAATTTCACCAATAGTTAGCCTTTCTCTAACTGAAAAGCCATATCCTGTCATTTTTATGCTCCAAAGATGATTCTGTTTAGATAGAGGAAAGTGTCAGGAATGAAGCTTTCTGACAGCAGGGTGAAACTCTCTCACATTTAAAGAATTCTCACCAGAGGTGTTTGTAATCTCCCTCCTATTTTCCCTTCCTCTGGAAACCTGTTTGAAGATAAAGCAGAGTGTAACCTGTGCCCTGTCAGCTTCCTGCAGAGTGTTAACTCAAAAAGCTCCATGAGTCTCAGAGTACATCATTTAACAAGTTCCTGGTGATCAGGAATGAGTTCCAGATCACTCTAAATGCTGACTGGCTGGCTTTTGCACCAATCCACCGCAGCTGTTCGTTGAATTTTCAGAGGGCAACATCTAACTTCACAATTAAAGAATTTTTAAACAATGGGCGCTGTGATTCTTTATCCATAAATTCATCTTAGCTTTCCAACCTAGGAAGGATGAGAAATGGCTTAGGGGAATTTGAAAGCTTCCATGGAACACAGAACATGTGAAAACACCCTGGATGTCTTGTATTGTTGCTCTTATTGTTATGCTTAGTATTATTACATTTTTTGTTCTTATTATTATGCTTATTAATATTATATATATATTTTTACTTTTAAGATAAGAGGATAAGCCAAATTTATTAAGTGATATCTTATTTTTAATTCAAAATTTGAAAAGCTCTCTTGTAGTGCCTGGGTGTTGGGCCTGCAATAGTGAACAACACAGGGAAATTCCTTGCTCTTGTGAAACTTGCATTCTAGGAATACATACTTGAATAGGTGATCTACAACTGACAGAAGCCAGGTTGCTAAATTTTTTTCATTTAATATTCCTTTCAACTTAAAAAAAAAAGGGATACTCAGGGGCATTCAACCACTGAGCTACATCTCCAGCCCTTAAAAAAAATCCTTTTTATTTTGAAATAATTTTAGTTCAAGAATAGTTACAGAGATGGTACAGAATTCTGTTGTTTCCCTAAGTATTGTACATCTTGCCTGGTAAAATGGTCAACATTTAAGTTCTTAACATTGTACCAATGTTATTTACCAAACTGTAGGTTTTGTTCATTTCTCCCTCATGTCTTTGTGCTGTTCTGGTGTCTAAGCCTGGATAGTGCATTGCAGTTAGCTACCATGCCTCCTTCAATCCTGGACAGTCCCTCCTCTGTCTTGTCTTTCATGACTTGGGCACTGTTGAAGAGTATTGGTCATATATTATAGAATGTGGCTCACCTTGAGTTCTCTTGTTGTTTTCTTATTACTACAATGAGGTTATGGATTTGGGGGAAGAATGCAGAGAGATGCTATGTCTTCCTCATCATATGAGAAATTCCTGATATCAATTTTTTAATCACGAGTGACATGAACTCTGATCACTTGGTTAGAGCAGTACTTGCCAGGTTTTGCTCACTCCTTTTTCCTTTTCTATACTCAGTTCTTTGAAATTGAATCACTAAGTCCAGCCTACACTCAAGGGGAAGAGGGTGTAGCTTCACTTCCTAGAAAGGAGCAACAAAGAATCTATGTGCTATAAAATAGGTTGTGATGCTAAAATGACCACAGTTATTAATAAACATGTTGAGGGAGGGAAGTCAAGGCCAGGCTTTCTTCCTCTTTAGCACACTTCAGGGAGCCTTGCTCACTGCAGTTATTACTGTGGTGTTCCAATGGTGGTTTTCTGTTTCCCTCATACATTTAACACTTACTGCTTAGAATTCTTCTGTAAGAAAATCATTGTCTTCCCCAGTCTGCTTATTGTTTGTTTGTTTAGTCATGTATTTGTATTGGCATGAATTCATGAATATTTATTTTATTCTTTGGGTTATAATACAAGCATATAATTATTAATTTTGTTGTCCACTGTTCCAATTTTGGCCAATACATTTTTGGTCACATAATCTGTTCTTCACAGCTGAGGATGCAGTCAAATCAATGATTGTGCATGGATTCTTTCTTTGTATCACAGTGGGATTTCCTTCCATGAGAGGTGACGATGTAGAGAGTTTATGTTATTTGTAGGCTTGAAACAAAACATGGAAGGAAAGAAATTTTCCTCACTTACTTGAAGACTCATTGGCACATCTATATTTGAAGCAATCAACTGCATTTTGGAGAGTGGAAGTAATAGCCATAGTAGAGAAGACTAATGAAAGCATACATATTCTTGGGTTTGTTTATGAATTACTAAGAATAGTCATGTATTTCCTTACATGAAATATAACACCTTCATTAAAGATGTCCATCCTTGAAACTTCTGTCTGAGCCTAGTGAAATGTCATATAAGCAAGCCTAATTAATAATTCCTTATTGAGCTCCAACTACAGGTTCTGCACTGTTCATTTTGGCACGGGGGAAAAATAAATATACATCTTTGTTGAATGAATAAAGACATAATTTCTGCACTGAAGAACTGTAAGTTTTGCTGGTAAGGTAAGATGAAAAAATATGAAGCAATTAATTCTAGGACAATATTGTATGTAGATTCAATTGCATTTTATGGAAAAGCTGGTAAGGGATAATCCTAATTTGTCCATTATAAAAAGGAAGATAATAATATGTTCATCTCATTATCATTTTATTCTTATCACTTGGCATACTAATTTAACACTATTGTGAATTAGATTTCTAGCTCCAGTATATTTTAATACACTGCATTTAAAAGATTTTGAATGACCTTCTGACTTAGCAATTTTGTTGATAATACTGAATTTAAAAAATCAAGATGTTTCAAATAACTGTTAAGATTCTGCAATGTAAACTTTTTTTTCTGTCTGGATCTGTGTACATTTAGATGTTCTTTTATTATAGCTTGGCTTTATCCAGCACAACATGTAAAATGGATTTCCATTATTCCACAGGGGCCTTCTGCAGTGCCTGGATTCAGGAATAACTTACGTCAAGTTACACACACAAAGCCTCATGAAGATGTGTGCACTTGTTAGAGGATGTTTGGCTTTAGTACTCACTTGCTAGGCAGCCAAATCACAAATAACACAGACACCTTGTATCTGTGGGGTCACTCAGGAACACTCAAAATTTCAAATTTATATTGAAAACAAACATAGTGTCTTTTCTAAGTAATATATAAAGAAAGAATATTTTCCAACATCAAATATAATTTTATCATGATTATCACCAGGATTTTATGGTATTTACATTTTGGTCTCTTGAGATAGAGTGTTTAGGGTTTCTTATTTTCAATGCCATTGGCCCTCAGTGAAAGATTACAATTCCTCCTTTTGTCTTAGAGTCAGATCTCTACTGAGAGATGGAAACTGGGGCAGAACTAGCTTTTAAAGCAAAGGTTCAGGCAAGCCACTCTACATCTGTATGTGTATTTGTGGAGGCAAGCTTGAGGAGAAGATGGGCTAGTATTGGGGTTAACTACCAGGGAAGTTGCATTTAACAATATATATTAGAGTATAATACAGCATGGTGAAATGAGTTTCATACAGTAATGACAGGGCCAGTAATGGCTGTATTTTAGAACAGGGCATCATATTATTTAGAATAATGGTAAGTAAGAAAACAACATGACTCAATATGTTATTTATTTAAACTCACAGATTTATCTACTTAGATTATAGATATTTTGGATGACAGGGACTTAATTATGTTCCTCCTTAAAGTTTCTTCTCTTCTCATTTCAATAATAGAAACTTCTTCTGGCTCTGCTGATCATTTTTTTTAATCACTCCAAACAGAAACAAAAAATATAAAACTCTACCAACAACAATGAGGTAATTGTATTAAGCAATTACCTCATTTTTTTCTTTATAACCAATGTTGGTTTGTGAGGTATGGATTCTAAGAAGTCTGCTTATCTAATGAAGTAGCTCTACATACATTGAGAGTTAAACATTAAACAGAAATTTCACTATGTTTTTCAACTGACACATGTATTATTGCTCTTAGATGAAATTTCAAGGAGCAGACGTTGGCTCTTTCTGATCATGTAACCTCAACTTCACTTAGTCACATTTAGATTAGAGAAGTGTAAATTACACATCTTATTTAAAATATAAATACCGCAATGATAAGAAGCTCATAAATAAGAGCATGAAACACATTCAAGAATAAGATTATGAGTCTTGCACTACAGACCCAGGAATGACATATCTTTGCAGAGGCAGTTATAAATGGGAGGATTATCTTGATAATGAGAATTGTCACTATATTCAAAAATTAATATTTCTCTTGTGGTAGTAAAGTAAATGTTAATTCACAATTTAACATTGCAAGTCAAGAAACACATTTATTATTCTATCCAAAAGCTATGATGCAACATTGCTTAGTTGATGTTTTAGTGGTCTTTAAATCAAGATCATATTTTAGAAAATTAGATGTTAATAACAGTGAAAAAATAAGAATAGTGCACACATTAAGTTATTATTTTTAAACTGTCAATATGAACTTTTTTGTCAAAATTAATATCAGTACCTATCCTTTAGTCTCCTCCTCACCAAAAAAATAAAAAATAAAATAAAATAAAAATTTCCCATTCTTTTTTAAAAAATATTTATTTTTTAGTTGTAGTTGAACACAATACCTTTATTTTATTTATTTATTTTTATGTGGTGCTGAGATCAAACCCAGGGCCTCGCACATGCTAGACGAGCGTTCTATTGCTGAGCCACAACTCCAGCCCTAAAAATTGCCCTTTCAAGGACAGCTAAAACTTTGTAACAATTAAATTGTTATAGAGACTTAAAAATAGGTTACTGTCTGTAACTTCCTCATGATTAGCATAAGGGATTGTGATATTATGTCTTTTGAAACATGCAATTAATATATGAGACAATCTATTTAAAAATAAAATATAATCTAATAAAATGTTTGTTAACTTCACACCTTTAATAATGGACCATGCATTGTTATCAAAGTGAAGATACCTGCCTAAACATTTCACATGTCCTTAAGTCTTTTTGTCACTACCTGCCAACATCATTATGTCTATCCACAAAAATTCATACCTAGTAGCTTCCTAACTATTCTATTGCGTCCAGTTTTCTTTTCCTCTCATTATATTTATTCCAGAATAAACTCAGTCTTGTTCTCCTCATGTCATTTTTCTTACTCAAATTTTCAATGATTCCCCCCCCCCAGCCTGTAGGGTAGTATCTAAATTGCTATTAGATCTTAAAAACTTTACATAATCAATGGTAAAAATAACCTTTGAAATTCTGTCTGCTACTCATTTTTTTCCATTTTTCTGTGATCATTCACTGTTTTTAAAAGGAGACCTAGTTATTATTCCTTCTATGACATCTCTCTTTTCACTTTGTGTTATGTTTAATTCCAGTTACTTTTCAAAATAAATACCTGTTTTTCCAGGTTCAATTCAGCTCTTATGTGTTTTGTTTTTGTTTTTCTGATGCTGGGGGATCGAATTGAGGGTCCCACAAATGCTAGGTAAACACTCTTAACACTGAGAAAAGCCCCCCGAGCCCTCACCACCCCCTTCTTGACAACTTCAAATCACATTAATATCTCTTCTCAAGCTCTCATCACATCATATCAGTCTCCTGAAAGTGATCTAGTGATGCTTTTGACTTATTTATCCTTTTATTCAAATGACGTAATTTAGTTCTTGGACTGTCATTTAGCTATAGGTTTTTTAGGTCCAAAACCGAATATTTTTTACTTTAAAACTCTATGCAAAAAACAATGCATTGATTTTAGAACAGACAATTGTAAAATTTGAATCTTGACTCGACCATTACTAACTGCACAAGACCCATTAACCCATTAGTTAGCTTTTTTGTTGTTGTTGTTACTGCAATCAAAAGACCTCACAATTAGAGAAGGAAAAGTTTATTTGGAGTTTATAGTTTCACAGGTTTCAGTCCATATACAACTAACTCCATTGTTCTTGGCCGAAGGTGAGGCAGAACATCCTGGCGGAAGACTATGGCAGAGGAAATCAGCTCAAGACATGTCAAAGAAGAGAGCTGATCACCAGGGACAAAATATATACCCCAATTGCATGCTCCAATGACCCACCTCCTCCAGCCATATCCTACCTGCCTGCCTCCAGTTACCACCCAGTTAATGTATTCAAATGAATTAATGCATAGATGAGGTTAAGGCTCTCATAATCCAATCATTTTGGCTCTAAATTTTCTTACTTTGCCTCATACATGAGCTTTTGGGGGACAACTCATATCTAAATCATAGCATTCTCAGTTTACTCATCTTTAAGAATGGGTAATACTAATCAATTCACAAGATTATGACAACTATAGTGAAACTTGCATAAAACACTTTGTATTTAAAATGTTGTCTCTCCTCCAACCTTGTACTAGGCATGGTACAGGTGTTCAGCAGTTATTAAATACACTGAAGAAGGATTTACATGGACTTAATCTCATAGTAATAGGGCAAAATCTCCAGGTAATCTGGGGCCTCACAAAGTTGTTTCAGACAGTTCTGTTGAGGTGGTTATGTTGGAAAACAGATGACAGCAAGATTCCCATGTAGTAGGGATTGTGTTTTTTTGTTTGTTTGTTTTGGTTTTGGTTTTGGTACCAAGCCGGGGCACTCAATCACTGACCCACATCCCAGGCCATTTTATTTTTATTTTGAGACAGATTCTTTCTAAATTGCTCAGGGCCTCACTAAGTTGCTGAGCCTGGCTCTGAATTCAGAATCTTCCTGCCTCAGCCTCCTGAGCCATTAATGATAAAAAACGCTTGCTGTAATTTGATATCAGATTAGATGGGGAGAACAGAGGGGCTGGGGTTGTGGCTCAATGGTAGAGCTCTTACCTAGCATGTGTGAGGAATTGGGTTCTATCCTCAGCACCACATAAAAATAAATAAATAAAATAAAGGTATTTTGTTCATCTACAACTACAATATTTAAAAAATAAAAAATAAAAACATATAGAGAAAAGATTCCCAACAGAGCAGCCACCACAGGTGAGAGGTTTGGGGAAATAAGAATGATAGATGTGGGTGAATTTGTTTTCATTTATTTGAGCCTGTCCAATCTATAAAACAACGAGAAAGAAAGCCCAAACCAAATTAGATGATTGCTAACAACAACAAAATCCTGCTTGAATATAATTATATACACATAACTACATCTATTTATCTAACTTGTAAGAATTTCATTTACCAATAAATTCACACTCATGTATTTGTGAAAGTCCTATAACAGATGTATATATTTATATTTGTGTAAAGATGTGTGATTAAAGATCATTGAAATTATTAATCAGTAATACTCTCATGTACACAAATTTATGTTTAATACTTAGTTTGTCAAGCAAATAATTAAAGGAAGGTGAGAATTATGTATAAATACATATTCTGATAATATTAAAAATTCTCTTTTGGCCAAAGACAGTTTATATCAGAGAATATAATCCACTGCTTTTAAGAGAAAAGGACATAAATTTCCAGAGTTTTGTTATAAATGCATCATTTCTCTTTTATTTATAAAATACCATATTTTTCTTAAGATATTTCAAAATGATTTTCTGTCAGGAGTAGCTACTTTTCAACATACTTGAAAATTCTTCAGGTGTCAATCATTATTTTGAAAGGTGTCATTACTACAAGTAAATAATTTGTCTCATTTATATCAAGTTTTAATTAATTTAAAGGAGTGAGAAAGCAAGAATGCATTCTTGCTTCCAAAGATTTTATAATAAAGTCCTTATTGGTTAACATTCTGGGTAAATCTTGTCATTTAAAAAACAATTCACTTAGTTTTTCTGGTAGTCTTAAGGACATTCATCAAGTCACACATGACCAGGCAGTTATTTATGTTTCCTCCATTATCTAAACAAGGATTAACTGCCTGGAAATCTGTTTCTCTTTTCTCCCTGAAACTTAAAGAAGGAATTTTCAGACTTCAGTTTGGGTTTAGAAGTCTGTGCTAATACTGCTAAATGGTTTGTCTCATTCATTGTGCAAGAATCAGTCTTTTGTGGTGCTACAAACACAAGTGGTTGTTAACTGAGTGATTGGTCTTTTCAACTGGCAATTTAGATCTCACTAGAGATCTAATAGATCTCTCTATAGGAGTCTCATCTTAGCTTTTTTTTTTTTAAGACTGATTTTTTCCCAGTAGTTTTTGGTTCCCTCTAAAATTGGAAGAAGGTACAGAGATTTCCCTTATACCTCCTGTCCCCACACATACATCCCTGCCTCATTATATAATTCTCCCACTAGCATGGTACATTTGCTACACTTGATAACCTTACATTGTCACATCATAGTTTACCTGTTATAGATTGGATATGAGTTTCCCTCAAAAGCTTCTATGCTAATGCAAGAATATTCAGAAGTGAAATTACCAGATCATGAAAATCATAACCTAATCAGTTCATCCTAGTTTAAATGGACTGAGTGGTAACTGTAGGCAGGTGGGACATGGCTGGAGGAGGTGGGGGGGGCATAATCTAGAAATTAACATTTTTTCTGCAGCTCATACCCTGCTCCTATCACTTCACTTCCTGGTCACCATGAGCGAAATAGCTTCCCTCTAGTACATGATGTTTTGCATTATTTTGGGCCCAGAACAATGGAGTGGACCAACCATTGACTAACTTTCTGAAACCATGAACCAAAATAAACTTTCACTCTTTTAAATTGTTCTTGTCAGGTACTTTGGTCACAGTGATGCAAAGCTGACTAACACATTACCTTAGAGCTTACTCTTGTACATTATGTATATCCATCATCATGTTATCATATTGAATATTTTCTGAAATATTCTAGAAGTCCTCTTATAGCCTCTTAAGTGCTTCTCTTATACATTCCTCCCACCACTCCCTCATTCCTGGCAAACACTGATCTTTGTATTGTCTTCTAATTTTGCCTTTTATAGAATTTCAAATAGTTGAAATCATGTACTGTATGTTCTACATAGACTGTTCAGGTTGGTTTCTTTTACAAAGTAATACACATTTAAGTCTCTTGTTTGTCTTTTTGTGGTTTGATGGTTTTGTTTCAGTGTTGATAATAGTTGATTGTCGGGATATACCATAGGTTATTTACCCAGGACCTAGTGAAGAACATCTTTGTGGCTGCCAAGTTTTGGTAATTATGAATAAAGCTGCTGCATATAAATACCCAAATTTTTGTGTGGACATAGTATTTTAGATTCTTTGGGTAAATATGGGTAAATATGAAATATAGTTATTTCTAGATATTCTAGTTTGGATATGGAATGTTCCCCCAAGGCTCATGTGTTGAAGTTCAATGAAACAATGTTCAGAGGTGGGGATTTGGGGGAAGTGATTAGATCATGAAGGCTCTAGCCTCATGAGTGGATCAATCCATTGTTAAATTTATAATCTGAATGGACCATTGGGAGGTGGTAGAAACTAAAGAAGGTGGGATCTAGTTGAAGGGAGTATATACTGGGGGTGTGCTGTAAATATATTCTGTTCCCATCCCTTCTATGTCTTTCTCACTGCTTTGCAGCTGCCATGAGGTGAGCACCCTTCCACCGTAACATACTGCGTTTCCACAGGCCTAGAAACAGTGGAGCCAGCCTATCATGAGCTACAGCTTTGAAACCATGAGCCAAAATAAACTTTTCTTCTCTTAAGTTGATTTTTCCTCAGATATTTTGTTATATTAATGGAAGACTGATTAAGACATTTGCTCACATGGTAAGAGGTTGTTAGTTTGTAAGAAACCACCAAACTATCTTCCAATGTTGGCTGCAAAATGTTGCATACCTACTAGCAACATATGAGATTTCCTGTGGCCCCACAGCTTCACCATCATTTGTTGATACTGTTGTTTTAGATTTTGGCCATGATAATAGGTGCACAGCAATATCTTCTTGCTGTTTCATCCTGGTAATTCATCATATGTTACTGTAGTGGTGTAGCAAGAGTGGGGCCATGGGTCATAAGACAAAGGCAATTCAGTTTGGATATTTCATTCATCCTCTAATATGACCCTCCCCCATGACTTATCATTGAATTGAGGTAGATAAAAAAAATCATGAGTTTTCTTCAAAAAGAAGCATACTTATACACACACACCAAAACACTTCATTGAAGAACATCAGGGTTTTTGTTGTTTTTTTTCATGGCATTCAAATATACTTCTCCATTTCACTGGAGTAATGCCTTTGTTAGTCAATCTTCTTATTTATGGATCCTTAAATCTTTCAGAAAAGTCAACTATCAAGATTGAGCAAGTCAAAGACTACAGTGAAGAGTAAAAGAAATTCTCAGGAGCTGAGAGAGATAAAAATACAGCAAGAGCTTAGCTTATGACCAGCAGAAAGGATTAGCAGGTGATCAATACCAAACCTCACTGGTGCCAAGTCTTAAGTGTTTATAAAGAGCACTTAGAAAGAGAAAAAAAAAAAGCAGTTTCTCTAGGAGTGTGTGCTGGGCAGCAGGAGCAAGGTTAGGTGGCTCATCTCTCATGGAGATTAGTAAAAGTCATGTGGGTTGAAGAACACTGAAAAAAGTGGCATCAGTGAGCAGATCTGAAGACTAATTCCTTAACTTCTCTGAATGTCAGTTTCTTCCTTAGTAGATTTGAGATAATAGTATCTACCTTATGGGGTTGCTATGCTATTGAAAATATTTA
Source organism: Spermophilus citellus (assembly GCF_964194105.1). NCBI lineage: Eukaryota > Metazoa > Chordata > Mammalia > Rodentia > Sciuridae > Spermophilus > Spermophilus citellus. The sequence continues at coordinate 74,499,114 of NC_138194.1, forward strand.
TGCAGCAAATTAAAAGTGGATTGGTTGCTATGTATTGAGTTCTTACTATAACAATGTTTTTGGAAATCAGTGTCTTCTGATAGCCCATGTCTGTCTACCTATATGTGGTTTATGTTGAATGCGGTGTTTGTTGGAGCACTTGATTGTGTGCTGTAATCTCCTGTGTGACCTAATGCTTTTCCAGCTCACCTCCAGTGTTGTGATGACATATAGAGCTACAGAGGAACTATTGGCCATGGAAGCTAAGATTTTAGGAATTATAAATTCTCAGTGGAGAAGTACAGTGAAGTTTAATATAACATATGAAAATATTAACAAACTATATCATATATTGGTGCAATTTGAAAATATACCATTCATACAGAAGAAGAAAAACACCACTACATGTGGAACATTAATCCTGCCTATGTGATTCCAATCCCAGCTAATCTGTTGTAGGGACTTGTCAGAGGATGGGGGATTTTGACAGATGGAGGGCCCTGTGCTCTCCATTTGGTATCATGACTTTAAGAGCATAAATCTTCCTAGCGATTCTGGATCTCTGGTAGAGAATATGGAAGGAAGGAAGGGAAGAAGAAAGGGAGGAAGTAAGTAGGGGAGAGAATGGGACTGGGAGAGTCAGGCAATAACAAGACCAACCAAACAAACAAAAGAACCCAATTCTTTACCTTAAATTCAACCTTAAATTGAAGTCCCATGTTAACATTTGAAGATTAATTAAAGCAGCCAAAATCAAGTAAAGTACAAATATAATAAGTAAAATTTTGATGAAGGCTTTTTCTTAATTTGGACAATGAATTTCTAAATGTAGAAAAGAAAGAATGTTTACAAGGCAACAAAATTCTTCACTTTAAAAATGCGGCAAATATTTTTTCATAAATATGGAAAAAGAGCATTGATAGTACTTTGGTTTTAAAAATCTTTCTGTAAGAAAGTCTGAGTAGTATATAAAACAAATGTAAATTATATTAAATATCTTACACACTACATTGACTATATTAAATTTATTACACATTACCACTAATCATTCCCAGAACAGGAATTCACAGAGTAAATCTTTCGTTAACCAATTGCACAGAATATATATACATATGCCATATATATGTATGTTATAAGCCATATATATATGAACCCTGAATTGGCCTAGATGTGTATGCAGAGCAGTTTGTAGATATCTCAGAAGCCCTGTTTTTATAGACATAGGATTGTCTAATCCAGGTAAACAAACCAATATTAATAACTACCTTGAATCTGAGAAGACCTATTGGGCCAGAAGCCCTAGTTCTTTTATTCATGACACTCAGTCAGTTGCAAAATAACAATTTTAGGGTAGGCCCAATGCTACAATTTGGATCTGGAATGTTGGCCAAAGGTCCATACGTTAAAGACTTGGACCAAAGTCTATGGCACTGTGAGGAAGTGGAATAGCCTTTAAGAAATGGGACCTACCGGGAGGTCTTAGGTCATTTGGGGTGTGCTCTTGAAGGAAATTGTGGAACCCTATCTTTTCCTTTTGCTTTCTGGTTGCAGGAGGTGAGCAGCTTTGCTCTACCATGCACTCTCGCGGGGCTATGCTGCCTTACCATAGGCCCAAAGCAACAGGGACAATTGATCTCACACTTGAACTTCTGAAACCATGAGCCCAAATAAACCTTTTTTTTTTTTTTAAATAAATTGATTATCTAAAGTACTTATTTCCACATGGAAAGCTGAATAACCTACTTAATATTTAGCATCCTAATTGGAAAAGTCTCCTTGATATGTATATAGTTGGGCAATATCTACAGTGAGGTAGAGAGAGAATCTGCAATTCCAGTTAGCCAGATAAAATTGCTTTAGAAGTGTTCTGCCATAAATAACAGAAGGTAGAGGCATTCTTTACATTGTTTTAAATGACATTTGTGCATACCAGATGTCAGAAACATTATTTTGTATGTTTTTCTCTACAAAGCAAAGAAGCAGTTCTGACCTGCTTAAGTTTTCGGTAACAATACCATGTAAGGTGAGGATAACTTGTAGTCACTCCAGAGATCACGGGTAGGCAGCAATACAATTGAGGATTCCAACTGAGACAGGTTTGAGAGTAAAACGACACTATTAATTAATATGTTTGAACAAAATATATAAATTACAACTGTCTCCTGTGAACATATATTCATTGTGATCTTAAGTTTTCAAACCAGGTGAGAGCAAGAACAAAAGAGAAAGAAGAGGTGGTAGACAAGAACCAAGGCTCTATCTAGGCACACAGTATGGTCTTGAGGTGATTACTTAGACTGTTAGCTCAACATATTGCCAATTCCTTGACATCTATCACATGGTGTCCTCAAAGGCTGCTCTTGATCTGTCCTGTGGTATATAACACTCATAGGGTTGAAAGGAGTTTAGGGTTAGTGTGGTATCTTAGTCTGCTTTTGTGTTAACTGTGACCAAAATACCTGACAAGAACAACTTAGAGGAGGCAGAATCTATCTGAGACTCACAGTTTCAGAGGTTCCTGTCCATGGATGGCCGACTCCTTCTGCTCTGGGCCCAAGGTGAGGCAGCACATCATGGGGGGAAGGTCCAACAGAGGAATGCTACGGTTCTGCTCTTTGCAGGGTAAGGAAACTGAGAGAGTGAGAGAAATGGGAAGGGTCTGGACCTTTGTAGGGCATGCCCCCAGTGACCCACCTCCTCCAGCCTTGCCCTACCTGCCTACAGTTACCTGCCTAGTCAGTTCATTCAAACTAGGTTAGACTAATTAGGTTATAGCTCTTACAATCTAATAATTTTACTTCTGACTATTCCCATAGTAACATTGATGCTTTGGGGGACTCCTCATTACCAAACCATAACAGGTGGTAAAGCCTTAGCTCAGGCCTGACCACTTTTCCCAATATTGGTGGGATGTGGCATTTCCCAGTGACAGGTATGCTGCAATATAGATTTGTCTTTCCAGAAACACATGGTTGTAATAACAGTATGCTTGGTATTCAACACTCAATAAATATGTGGAAAATGAACTATAAGATGCTGTCATAGAACCACATAGAAAACAGTTGTCTAGACTCTGCTAAAAGTATAGAGCATCTGTTAACAGGGAGCACACAACTTCATAAGGAGTCAGTTTCATTGTTAGTTAACTGTGGTTGCTAAATATTCTTTCTCAGATTGTTATTGAATGCAGTTCTTTCTTGGATTATGTTGCTCTGAATCTGTCTTTCTGTGCTTTTTGCCTTTGCTGCTTTATGAGTTAAGAGAAACTTACTTTCCTTTTTGGGTATTCTTTTTCTTTTTTTTATTTTATATGGGGGATTGAACCTAGGGGTGCTTTATCATTTATCACTGAGCCACATCCCTAGCCCTTTTTTATTTTAAGACAGGGCCTCCTTAAGTTGCTTAGGGTCTCACTAAGTTGCTGAGGCTGGTTTTAAACTTGTGGTACTCCTGCCTCAGCCTCCAAAGTTACTAGGATTATAGGCCACCATGCCTGGCCTGGGTATTTTTTTTTTCCAACAGAGACTTTGTTTTTCTTTTAAAATTTTTATTTATTCTAATTAGTTATACATGACAGTAGAATGCATTTTGACACATTATACGTAAATGTGGTATAACCTCTCATTCTTCTGATTGTACATGATGTAGAATCCCACCAGCTATATAATTTTATATGTGCGTAGGGTAATAATGTTCGATTCATTCTACTATCCTTTCTACCCCCATAACCCCTCCCCTCTCTCTGCTCCCCTCTGCATAATGCAAAGTACCTCTTTTTTCCCTAGTCCCCCTGCTTATTGTGAATTAGCATCCATATATCAGAGAAAACACTCAGACTTTGGTTTTATAGGATTGTCTTATTTCACTTAGCTTGGTAGTCTCCAGCTCCACCCACTTACCTGCAAATGCCATGATTTCTTTCCTCTTTAAGGCTGAGTCATATTCCATTGTGAATATATAGCACATTTTCTTTATCCATTCACTGTTAAAGGGCATCTAGGATAATTGAGAGTTTGGTTATTGTGAATTGTGCTGCTATAAACATTGCTGTGGCTGCATCACTGTAGTATACTGCTTTTAAGTTCTTTGAATATAAACCAAGGAGTGGGCTAGCTGCATCAAATGGTGGTTCCATTCCAAGTTTTCTGAGGAATTTTGATACTGCTTTTCATAATGTTATGTTATGTTATACTTTGGACACTTATTTCACTCCAAGCCCCAATCTGTCATTACGTCAAACATTCATTGTGTGATTTGTTCTTAGCTACTTGAAAGAAGTATATATTAGCAATATCTTGGGAAGACACATAAAATGTTCTCATTTGAGGTCAGAATTAATAGATGAGTCACACTATTTGTTTTGTGTATGAGACAGAGCATTAACATCTTGATTCATGAGCTGCACTTATTGTTGATGATAAATTTTAGTGCCCTGTTCTGTTGGCTGTTATCTTTGCTTTTTCTCATTCATCACTTTTTAATCTGCTTTGGGAACAGTCATATCTGTCACTAACATTTCAAGGATCTATTAAATAAAACTGTTTTCTAAGAAAATATACCTTCTCCATCATTATTGAGCCATTTAAGTTTATAAAAATAGTTTCTTATATCCCTGTACCACCTCTCCTGTCCCTGATTCATCCTTGCATAGGTTGCTTCTCTACATTTCAGTGGTTAGACTGGGTCTTAGTCATTATTACTATGGACATTTTTAAAGTGTGCCTTTATGCGCACACTTGTCCTGTGGTACCATGTTTCTAGCTGCAAATAAACTCAATTTTGAGTCTGGATAACTCTCAAAGCATATTTTCCATAAGACACCAAGTTCTCACATGGCAAGAAGGGATATAAAGAATAATTTAAAGCTTGCTAGGCAATAGTACAGGGGATCATATATTTATGAAGGGATTTATAGGCTAAAAAACATTTCACTTTTATCTTACATAGACCTTAGAGATATGTGGAGATTTTAAGAATGGAAACTGTTAGAGCTCTTTGCACTAAGATGGTATTTCCAAAATATACACCTAGTCTTTGAAATGCCAAGGGATGAGACAAAATATATTGTAAAATCATTGCCAGTATCCTGCATAGACTTAGGAGGGCTTTATTCAACACACACATAGTGAAAACATTTTTGTTAATCTATTCTTCGAAATTGACTATTCTTCAAAATTAACTATTCTTCATGATTTCTGCTTTTCACAATTTATTCCTGTTTTGAACCAACAAATTCTCTATGAATATATGGCAAGGGTTCACAGCAATGCTTTTGGCAGGTATTTCAGAAGATAGTGAAGAAGAGAAACTGTTGATAGACTTTAGGTTCTTTGAAGATTGGATGTTTTTGAGTTGGAAACTTAAAAAAAAATCAGGTCTGAGGAAATTTTCTTATAGAGGTTAATTCTTAAGTATTTCTCCTTGAACACTTTAACTGTAAACAATATCAATTTTTAAACTACTCTGGTTTTTAAGATACACATATTTAGCTCTAAGACAATAAAGAACTTGAATTTGCCCCTAGGTCAGCACTTACACTCTAATTACTGACATTAGGTGAATACCAAGCAGCTAAATCACAGTGGCTCCAGATCGTTTTAAGGAGCCATGTCTGCACAGTATATAGCCTCCTGTGCAAAGGAGAAGATTGCTTGTACAAACAGAAGTGTGCATGGGCAAATTCCTTTGTGCGTTGAGAGCTGCTTATTTTGTATAGATAATCACCAGGCCGTATTCCCACTAAACATATTTTGCTGCCTGAAATTGTGGCCTTAATTATGAAAATTGATCCTTTGAGCAGATGAAACTCTTTGAAGGTTTCTTTCCTGACCGTAAAATTTTATGGGTTTTGTCTATAAATGGAGTCTTGCAGGATGACTAGCCTGATGGATTCTATAGCTTTGGGTCCCGTTACCCTCAGCAGTGTCATGTTAGCCACTTTCTACTAGAATGCCATATCCAAAACCAGGACCCATGGTCTATGAGTTGATGACAGCATTAACTCTTCCAAAACTCAGATCTTTGCTTTCGGATATTTGGGTATTTCCCTCTGGTAACCATGGTAGCAAAAAAAAGGAACTGTAAAGCCTATTTCTGTCTATGAGAATATGATGTGTCATGATCTAGCCCTAAGAGAACTATGCAAATAAAGGCAGTATTACTTAGCTTTCAAAAATGACTGTGTCTCTCACCTGTGTGAAATGCTTTGCGCACCTGGGAGAAATGGCTCAATAAAGTCTGAGGCTTCTACTTTCTTTATGTGTCATTTCTAAGGAAGCAAATGGCTGACCAAATTAATATTAAGTCCCCAAAATCTTCCTACAGTGTAAGAGAGAAGTTTATTTGACATGTAGATGCAGAGATCATCTGTAGAGAAAGGCGCAATTTCCCAAGTTGTCTTTTAAAACCTCTTCGTGTAGAGTCTTTACTTGGAAGGCTTTTATGTGTATTTTCATTTATTTCCTTTTCTGCTGTGCTCATATTGTGCCATAGGACTCACACACACACAATCCTGAAAGTGATTGTACTCACCTGTCTTAGGCTAAAAATAAAAGTTATTAATGTGACCAGCAAGGAAAGTAGGCATAAATACTTGCTTGTGGTTTGAACCCTAGATCATGGCTGTTGCCATTAGCTACTGTGTAACTTTGCCTCAAACTTTTCCATAAGAGAACTTTCCTCATTGCCACATAACAAACCATTGTATTTGCTGTGGTATGTCCTGAAAGTCATCCCATGACGTGTGGTGGAGGTGGGCCACTCTGTGGTTTTAGAATATTGTCTTTAATATATTTTTCTTATGACTCTATGCAGCCCTTCTGGAAGGAAACTCAGCAGTGCTCAAGAGAAGACTTAAAAAAAAAAACATGCTTGTGATCCATGACTCAGCATCTTGACTTCCTGGAATTTTCCAGAATATAAAATCAGTAAGATGTATTAAGGTTTATGCATATGATTATTTTTCAAAGTGTTAAGTGCAATTAAAAGTTGGAAAATATTATGTGGCATGACGATAGATACCTCATATAAATTCCAAAGATCAGAAAGAAACAGACCCATTTAAAAATTACTTGATAGAGAGTTGTGGCTAACCAGAGAATGTTTACAATTATTTAAAAAAGAAAAATAATATATAATTCTGGAAAATATATTAAGTTTGAAACTATATTTTTCAGAACTGGAGGTACATAGATAATAAAAGTATTAGCCTACTATGAACTTTGTATGGAATGTATGTTTTATGGAGAAGTCTTAGATAAGCAATGAGTGGGTCTTAAATTTTAAAAGTTCTTCATTACTTCAAAAGTAGTCCAGCTAATATACCTTCTTTCCAGTGTTCTCCCTTCTCCTATGCAATAAAATGGCTACAGATTCTGAGATCATTGTACATCCCTTTCCAAATGATACTGAATTGTAACACTCTGCTACTACCTGCTGCAGAGCCTGAAATAAACAATGCCTTTGCATCCACAGCAAACTTAATCCTTCAGCCTGTGAAGAGATGTGCTTTTATGAAACGATTTCTATCACACTAGAAAATGAAACAGGATTGAATATTAAGGAGGTAGAAAACAGATCAACATAATGTGGAGATTAGAATGAAGCAAGCTCAACTTCCATGTTTGGTCAACTCATAAAATTTGGTGTCACCATCCAAACTGGAGGAAAAGGAAGAGGAGAAAGGATGAAGAAAGAAGAAAATGAATTCAAATGTTAAATATTTTTAGTATGCACAAAATAGCACTGTCATTTGCAAATAACTGTTTCTGGCTTGTGATTGTTGGGAGTTGGACACTGAAGTAACTTAATGGAGAAATCTTTCCTGTAAAATTGCTGCAAAACCCCAAAGGGATCCTTATACATGGCGTCTTGTACTTCCATTTTCACCTTTGCACGTGGCACACCAAACGTTACTCAGCTGCAATACCACAACTCATCTGTTAGTTAGTGTTTAGTGTCTAAAAATAGAAATGGATAAGGCATTGCTTTCTACCCAGATTTTTCAATGAGGAAGGTGAAATGGATACAGAAACAAATAATTACCATGCAGTGTGGTCAGTATAAGAATTGACATATGTACTCCATCCTGCCAACTCAAAAGAAGGAATAATTACTCTTTGGACCTGGAAGCTCTATTTAGCCTTCAAAAAAGGGTTATGCTTGATTTGGATCTTGAAGATTGAGTAGGCATGAAAATTATGAGTTTGAATAAAATATAAGTACTTACGAATTATGTGGCAATGTAGTCCAATCATTTAGGGTTTTCTTAGGCCAATAAGAAGGTCAAATTTGGTTTAGTGAAATGAACCATTGAAAAATGTCATTTTGCATTTCACATATATAGCCTTCTCCCAACATGTCATCCAAGAAATACCAAAAATTGCATGGCAATGAGAAATGACACAACTCTTTATCATCAAAGGAACAAGATTCTAACAGGCAAAGGGTTCTGTATATAAAGCATAACTTCAGAGCAAGGACTGATAAATGTAAGAGAAATAAACTTTCAATAATTCCAACAATTCATCTTAAGTTTTATTTTAGAGTTGTTTGTCAGTCTGATGATTCTCCTGCCAATGAGCTTTTTTCAGACTTTTTTTCCTAATTACTTCTCCCTCACCCCATGAAATTTTAATACCATAGATATTCTGCATGTCTGTTTGTATGCAACCGCAAACCATTGTAATAATTAAGATTTTTCACCTATCAAGAAACATTTAGTCCCACTGGAGTTAAGATCATTCCCTTTGAGAATGTGTGATTTAGATAAAGTAGGTTAGTAATAGTATTAACACAAAAGTTTTATCTCTTAGATAGCCTGGAGCCCAGAATAATTTTACAGAAGGGTCAATGTTATGTTTCATTGTTTATATGCCTTAAGCATGTAAATTTCAGGACAAACATTGACTGATATCAAACCCTTTGAGATAACTCCAGGTCATTCCAGGCAGAAATTTTGTTCATATTCTTTATATAACCACAGTCAATTTCTGAAGTGCAGTTCTCCAATGAAAATTTTATTTTCTCATATGTTTGAACAGAATATCATCTTTGTTTTTACAATATCTTGAAAAAATGGACAGGAAACAAAATTCTTCAGACCGTCCTTTTTTTTTTCATGAATTTCCTCTGGCTAACCTCAACCATACAAAATTATAACAGCAAGGAATTAGAGCAATTTCAAAGAACGAATGAACACACACACACACACACACACACACACACACACGCACACACACCACTACCACCACCAGGAACTAAAAAACAGTCATAATTTTCTCTGGCCAACACAAGGTTTCACAAAAATTATGCATAATGTAATGCTTTAGAAAACAGAATACCAAACACACATACACCCCCCACACACAAACACATATGCACACACAGACACACACACACATAGCATTCCCACAACCCACACCATTTCATCATGTCTTATGAAAAAGAGAAGAGATTGGATGGGGGAGAAAAACCTCCACAGGAAATAAAAATGATAATTTCCAGGCTTGAGAAAGTTGAAGATAAAAAAAAAAATGTATTCTAGACACATTTAAGATTTGAGGAGCAAAGTGTTCCTGTGCAATAACTGTTGTGCCCTTGATGGGGCAGCAGCCCAGTGTAGATGGAACCCATAGAACCCAAAGATGAACGTCTTAGGTACTAAAACATGGACATCAGAGGAATGTGGAGGAAGTGGGGTAAGACTTCCCCAAGTGACTCACATGTATTAGAATTTTGTGGTAGCAAGCGAATATTTTACCAGTTCCATATACCAGCCTCTCAAATGACACAGTACTAAAATCACCAATTACAAAACTGTCAATAAAATATTTCATAATTTTCCCCCAGGTGTAATAGAAATTGAAATGAAGAGTAAAGAGGAATAGATCAACATCATCTTGTTATGCATAGGAATGTGTATATGAAAAACATCAGGTAGGCATGGCCTAAAATGGAGTCCATGAGCCAAGTGTACCTCAGAGCTTTGCTCTATGGTTTCTTCTCCCCCTGTCCAGCAAACTCCTACCATCCCTGCTGGGTCTCTTCTTTAGCCCCCTTCATGGGCTCTCCTAGCTGAGAGAAGGGTTATATCTTGGACACACAGAAGTTCCTGATTTATAAATTCTCCACCGATATAGAGCTTAAAGTTCGAGATAATAGACATCTAAAAATTAAATGTCCCTTAGGGAAATACTGTTGGGGAATCTAGGATGGATACATTTGAGTGGGTTTATCAACCTGCTAGTAAGCAGGTTGACTCTTAGAGTGGTGCATAGTGAATATAGTCTCTTAACACATATTAGAAGATACTTTGAGAAATTCTTAGAGGGTTTTATCCTATTTTAAGTTCATAGTGACTAATAGCAACTGGTATTTGTCGATATATACTTTTAAAAAAATATTGGGGGTATATATAGCTCTTAATGAATCAAAAGAAAAATCTTTGTAGTTACTGAGAATCTGAAACTAATATTCAATTTATTAAGTTGATTAAATTTGAAAAACTCAGCCTTCTTTGACCTTACAAAGTTTCAGGTGTCCCATGTAGTGGCAGTGGGCCTTGCCCACAGGTGTGCTTACACCAGAGTTGAAGCCACTGATGAGCAATTCTGCCAGCAGTCTTTCTCAGCCTGGGCCGTATTCGAGGATGAATGACTCTAGGAAATATATTTGAAAATTCTCCTTACTGAAACACCACACCTTTCCTCCTTTTAAATTTTTAAAAATGTGAAAATGTCCAGAACTGTCTTCATACAGTCCTTTATCTTCAATCCTTTGCCAAACTGACTTCTCTTCATCCTTGGATATAAGATCAACCATCACTTTCTTTGGAAAGGAAGACTTCCTTCTCTGACATCCAACCCAGGTCAGGATCTACCTGCCGCATAGTCTTTACTACAGTTCTCAGACCTAAGCACTTGTAGTTACTCATTAGACTTTGATGTGACAATATATAACAGTAGCTCATTCCACTAGTTTATGTTTCACATGGGTAATGTCTATATCTCCCAGTGTACAGTGCAGTGCTGGGCACATGGCTGGTTATGATAATTAGCTATCGAAAAATGAATGATCTCATTTTTCTAGTTTATATTTAATTTTTCAGACCTATGTTTAAATCTGGTGATATTTTAATTTTTTTGATACTGGTGATTGAATCCAGAAGTGCTATACCACTAATCCATATTCTTAGCCCTTTTCATTTTTTATCTTTAGAGAGGGTCTTGTTAAGTTGATGAGGGCCTAGCAAAGTTGCTGAGCCTGTCCTCAAACTTGGTAATCCTTATGCCTCAGCCTCCAGAGTCACTGGGATTACCAACATGCACAATCACACCCAGCTGGTGATATTCTAAATTTTGATTAATCTCCCATTAATTTGTTCATAATGGGCTACCAAACGTATTCGCTGAAATGAATTAAATTAGAAAAACAAATCAAGACTTTTCTAATGCCTGAAATTATATAACTTTTTTTACATATAATTTGATTAAGAGATGAAAAGAACAGAAAGTATCCAAGTAATCTCCTTTTAAATTCCTCTCTTTGTAGAGTCACACATTCATGACCTTTGTCCCTGCCTCTGAATCTCTCTATCAGGAGGATGTCTGTACTGCAACCCTGGAAGGGAACAAGATAAGAAGAAATGAGGGGACAGGGACTCTAGGTCAAATAGTAACTTCTTCACATGTAAATATCGATGATGTTCTGAGGCTCAGCTCTTGCCTGTAAAGATCTTTTTAGGCATTTTTGCTTAGTAACAATTCAATGTTTAAGTGCTTCTCAGTGAAGGAGTACTAAACAGACACACACACACACACACACACACACATATTTCTCATTTGCTGAAAATATCTCTTGTACTTAGTTCCTGTGCTTATCCTAACTTTTATGTTATCCCATAACCTTCGGTTTGGTCTTGAATAAACAGCATGTCCAGGCTTCTAGCAGTAGCTGATTGGAACTGCTCTGTGGCCACTAGGAGAAGAGATCTCAGTGATATGAAAATATTCATGGCATTTGGACTTGTAACTGCTGCACTGTTCTCAAAGAGAAATCTTGAAGATGAGTTGACATAACTCCATCAGCAAACATCCCACCGGATGTTTTCTTAAGCATTCTGTACAAAGTTCAACTGCCCTTTGGGAGACAACACATATTTCTTCCTCATTTATAATTTTTGGAATGATACCAATCAAAAACATTGAAGAGTTCATTTAGAGGGAAAAAAATTGCCCAAATATAACAATACCTTACTTGTCCTTTATTCCATAGAGTGATATAATTCTTTGAAAGATTCTCAGCAAACACTTACTATCATCTCTTGAGTAAGGCAGGAAATACTAGTCTCATATTATAGCTGTTGTAGAAGAAGCAGAAAGACTTTACCCCTCTGAGGTTAAAAGCCTTCCTGGAAGAAGGTTAGCTTCTCAGAGAATGTGCTAATAATTTCAGAACAAACTTAAGCAATGCAATACTTGGCTAATTTTAGCTCTGTTGAAGAACATCAGAATTGTAAGTGACCTACATAGACTTTCATTTTTCAAATGCAGATTGTCTTGTGTAGTTTGCTTTAAAAGATAAAGGACTCAGCGATTAGAAACTCTGCATAGTTATGTTATTCAATGTGGGAAATATTTATGTTTGATTTAATTACACTGACACGTTTTTCTTATTTCCTTAGGCCATTGCAGCCTGTGGTGCATTGCAAAGTGAAAACAAAATAATAACTTCTATCTATATCCTCTCTCTCCAGCATTCTTGTTGAAATCTGAATGGTCTAGAACATTTTTTGCTCCCGTTTAAAAAGTGTTTGGTTTTTCTGCTGCATTCAGGAGTGGCTAGGGGATTCTTCTTTACTAGTTCCATGCTAATCATCCTGGGCCCTTTGTTTGTTCTAGATGACATGATTCTCTATCCTTGAAACAGCACCATTTAAAACAAAAATTACAGATGCTTCTCTTGCTCCAGTCTGTCAACTGTAGCAGGGACCCTGATGATGGGTAGCTACCTTGCTTCTAAGTCACCATGCATATGAGGGAGAGTATGGTGAACTCTCAGCCCACTTTTTAAAATTAAAAGAAAAAATACACCACACATTGAAGACATGGTTTTCTATTCAAAAACAAAATATCTAATGCATACAAAAAATGGATATAATGTACTTGCAGGTATATACAAGGATAATAAAAATGAACGTTCATGAACCTGCTTTGGAAATGGAACCTTCAAGTGCCTTTCTCTACCCCCATCTCATCCCCTCCCTCCTCCCACCAGAGATAAAATGACTAGCCTGAGCTTGGAATCAATCATTCTCTTGATTTTCCTATCATTTCCCCACATCTGTGTGTATCTCCCAAGACATGGTATTCAACTTTGCTCAGTTTTGAGTTTTATATATATGCAACTATATTGTATTAGTTCTTTTGTCACTTATTTTGCTCAATATATGTTTTTGAGTTTCATTCACCTCAGTGTGTATAGCTGAAGTCCATTTGCTTTTACTGTGGTATTATAGTTCATTTTATGGATTGCCACTTTAAGTCATTTCTTCTCTTGAAGGTCTTCTGGGTTTGCATCAGTGTTTTAAATAATAAGAATGATACTGTGAAAATTCATGTTTTGTGTGATTCTGTGTAAGTATGTGCCAACGTTGTCTAGGTCATGTGCCTTAGAAATGAAATAGCTATTGTAGACTTAACATTTCATTTCAACATTACCAGATAAGATACAATTATTTTTTAAAAAGTTGACCCTATTTCCATATATAGTGAATAAGAATTCTCTTTGGATTATCATCTCAATGGCACTAGATCTAAAATTCAAATATTTTACAAGTCAGCTCACAGTAAAATGTTATTTATCTATTATCAAAATTTATTATTTTTTCATATTTATATTGCTCACATTTTTTCTTTCTAGAGAAATGTTTGTCCATATCTACTTGTTTTTCTTTGGGTTTGTCTTTTTCCTTCAAATTTGTTAGAAATATTTTTTAGTTTGCATACTTAGAATCTTGAGAAATTCTTCTGCACTACAAGCTTAGAAAATTATTCCCTTACATATTTTTCTCAAAGTTTTAAGGTATTATCTTTCATATGTAAGTTCATAAGTAATTTGGAGTTGTTTTTGTTTATATTTTGAGTTAGAAACCCAATTTCATCCCCCCATACTCTACATACAATTATTGAATAATGGGCCTGCATTTTCCCATTTCTCTGTAGCACATCTTTGTATTGAACCTTTTCCCACCGATTTTGTGTTTTATCTGACCTCTCCATTTTGTTTAATTATAGAACTTCTTGCATAATCACACTGACTAACACATTGTAGCTCTAAAAATGTCAATATCTACTAAGTCATTTCCTCTAGATAATCATTTAGGAATGTTTTAGCTTTTCTTGGCTCACCAATTTTTTATTTTTTTATATAACTTTCACATTCAGAAAAAAAAATCCTTACTGGTATTTGTTATGGTTTGAATCTAGAATGTCCCCATAATGCTCATGTGTCGAAGGCTTTATCTCCAATGTGACAATATTCAGAGGTAAGACTCTTGAGAAGTAATTGGATAATGAGAACTTTGACCTTATTAGTAGATTAATTCATTGATGGATTAATAATTTGATGGCATTACTGAGAGGTGGCAGGAAACTGTAGGTCTTGGAGGAAGTATGTCATTGGGGGCATGCTCTGGAAGGCTGTGTTTGATCTCAGGCCCTCTTTTTCTTTGTTAGTTTATTTATTTTTATTCTAATTTGATATATATGTCATGTGACAGCAGAATGCATTACATTTCATATTACATATATAGAACACAAGTTTTCGTCTCTCTGGTTGTACCCATAGTCACACCATTCGTGTCTTCATATATGTACTTAGAGTAATGATGTCTATCTCATTCCACCATCTTTTCTACCCCCTTTTCTACCATCTTTTCTATCCCTTCCCCTCCCACCCCTTTGCCCTATCTAGAGTTTGTCTAATCTTCCCATGCTCCCCCACCCCAACCCCATTATGAATCAGCATCCTTATATCAGAGAAAACATTTGTTATTTGTTTTTTTGGGGATTGGCTAACTTCACTTAGCATTATATTCTCTAACTCCATCCAATTACCTGCAAATGCCATGATTTTATTTTCTTTTATTGCTGAATAACATTCCATTGTGTATATCTGTATCCATTCATCTACTGAAGGGCATCTAGGTTGGTTCCACAGTTTAGCTATTGTGAATTGTGCTGCTATAAACATTGATGTGGCCCTGTAGTATGCTGTCTTTAAATCCTTTGGGTATAGACAGAGGAATGGGATAGCTGGGTCAAATGGTGGTTCCATTCCCAGTTTTCCAAGGAATCTCATACTGCTTTTCATATTGGCTGCACCAGTTTGCAGTCCCACCAGCAATGTATGAGTGTGCCTTCCCCCCCCCCCCACATCCTCGCCAACACTTATTATTGTTTCCATGCATAATAGCTGCCATTCTGACAGGAGTGAGTTGAAATCTTAGAATAGTTTTGATTTTCATTTCTCTAATTGCTATAGGTGTTGAACATTGTTTCATATATTTGTTGATTGATTGTGTATCATCTTCTGAGAAGTGCCTATTCAGTTCTATGGCCCATTTATTGATTGGGTAATTTGTTTTTTTGGTGTTAAGATTTTTGAGTTCTTTATATATGGGAGAAAATTTTTACCACAAGCACATCAGATAGAGCACTAATCTCTAGGATATATAAAGAACTCAGTGATCTCAGTTCTTCTTTCTATATGCTTCCCAGTTAGCAAGGGGTGAGCAGCTTTCTTCCACCATACACTTTCATAATGATGTTTCTACCTCATCACAGGCCTGAAAGCTATTGAACCAGTTGGACATGGACTAAAACCTCTTAAACTCTGAGCCAAAGTAAACATCTCCTTCTTTAGGCTGATTTTATCAGGTATTTTGTCACAGTATTTTAAATTGATTTTACATTAATTTATAGAACAATTTAAGTAGGCAATTGAAATTGATGTCTTTAATATTATGTCCTGTTCTGTGACTATTATATATTTGTACCTATTTTGGCTTTCTCTAAAATCTCTTTTAAAACATTCCTATTGAATTTTATTATTTGCTATTAACTTTATTATTGCTCCAAAATTGTCTTGGACATTATTTGCTGTATTTATTCCTAGATATTTAAACAAATATTATCAAAAATGATTTTAAAATTGTTCTTGTCTAACCCTTATCTCTCTAGTATAAACAAATAAATGGAGTCTGGTATATTAATTATCTATCAATCTTGTTAAAATATCCTATTAAAGAAAATTAATTTTTTGAGTTTTCAGTGTATACAAAGTATTTAAAAACAATGGAAAATAACCACTTATTCCTAATCCTTATACATCTAATTTATTTTTAAAATTCTTGTATAGTCTAAAATATGATTTTTCTCTGTTTATAAAAAAAGACATGATTCTTTTTATAATATGAAGCAAAATATTAAAACATGACATATTATTTGGGAAAAATATTTAAAATACTGTTTTATGTGTTTTTTTTTTAATTGTTGTTTGTTTTTGCAATGCTAGGGATTGAACCCAGAGCCTTACACTCTCGAACAGAGGCACATCCCTTGTGCTCTATTTAGTTTTCAATAAACATTTTGTTCTTTTTAAATCTAGAACTTTGTGTCATCTAGATTTTTCATACATTGCTAAAAAATTGTTTATAATATTTTATCTTACATCTTGTTATATCTCTACTCATGCCACATTTATTGTTATAAAATAGTGATCAGTTCTGGGTATTTTCTAATCTTTAGTAGTAGTTCTTCTTTGACATATAAATATTAAGGTTTTTCTGAAGTTTATCATAATTGGATTTGGGGTTGATAAGTATGTACATAAACATGTGAGAAATTCACTATGAGATTCTATACGGGTTTGAACATTTTGAATATCTGCATATACCCTCTAAGTCATTTTTGTTAATTTTTAGATGAAATTTTTGTAGTTTTATCAATATACTTTGTGTGCTTGATATATCAACATCAGGAAGGATGTATTAAAGAAATGACCAACATTCATAAATGATTTTGTCAATTTGTATGTAGATGTATCAACATTTTTTCCTTGTATTTGAAAATTTCTTAAGTGCATCCTAGTTTAGAGCTGTTAGCATTATGAATTAAATAATTTGTCAAAATGTGATAAATCTAAAATAAATATTATTAGTTTTGCTTTCTATTTTAAAATTGATTTTTCTGTGATGTTAATATAGCTAAACTAGTCATGATTTACATTTATATATCAAAAGTTTCTTCTTTAAAATTTTTAACTTTCATTTGTCTCGTGAACATTAATTATACAAAATAGATTCATTCCTTTCACTGCCACTGACTTGGAGTTGAGGGCCCATGGGAAAGAGGAGAACATTTGGGTCTAGATCCTTGCTGTAGATATTACCTCAGAGAACTAACCAGGTCAAACAATCTGCCCTGTGTCTAAGACTATTGTTTTACTTATCAGATAATGGTGGAACTGCTAGATAATGTCTTTAGATCTTCCACTCGAAATTCAGTTCTATCTTCCAATTCTTTGTCTAAACTGATGGCTAACTTATTCATGGAATTTCATATTTTAAATTTTTTATTTATAATAAAAAGTCTAATTATATATTTCTATTTTCAAGCTGGGAACAGTGACACACGCCTATAATTCCTACAACTCAGAAGGCTGAGGTGGGAAGACTGCAACTTTGAAGCCAATCTTGGTAAGTTCAAAACAAACCTCAGCAACTCAGTGAGACCTTTTCTAGGAATTTGACTCAGTGGCAAAGCAATCTCTAGACACACACACACACACACACACACACACACACACACACAAAGATAAACAAAAATATGTTCAATTTGTAGTATATTCTTTTTTCCATACTTTTCTTTCATTTTTAAGATTACTATCCAACGTAATTTTATAACACATATGTGATGATCTCACTGTTTTTTCAGGTATGATTTCACAATTTGTGTTTCTGCTGACTGTAATTAATATGGCTTATTTCTTCATATGTGTGGTGATTTTTATTTTGAAATCATATGTTATATGTAGTGGACAAATGAACTAAACAGAAATTTCTCAATAAAAAGCAGTACAAATGAATAACAATTATGTGAAAAGATGTTCAACATCTTTATTCACCAGGAAAATGAAAATAAAAACTGATTTGAGATTTTTGTCTCACTCCAATAAGAATGGCAATCATCAAGAATACAAACAACAATAGATATTCCCAAGGATGTAAGAAAAAGGAACTGATGGGAATATAAATTAGTATAGCCACTATGAAAATCAGTGTGGAAGTTCCTCAAAAAGCTGAAAATAGAATTACTATAGAATCTAGCTATACCATTCCTTGGTATTTATCCAAAAAAATTTAAATTCAGCTCACTTTAGAAATACATGCATATCCATGTTTATTGAAGCATAATTCACCATACCAAAATTATGGAATTAGACTAGGTGTCTGTTAACAAATAAATAAAGAAAATATGATGGGCTTGGTTGTGGCTCAGTGGTAGAGTGCTTGCCTTGAACATGTGAGGCCCTAAAATAAATGAGTAAAATAAAGCTATTGTATTCATGTACAACTAGATTTTAAAAAAAAGAAAATATGATACACACAATGGAGTTTTATTTGGTCATAAAGAATGAAATGTAATTTGCAACAAATGGATGGAATTGGTGGCCAAATTTTTGAGCAAAATAAGTCAGACTCGGAGTGATATGTTTTCTCTCATATGTGGAAGCTAGAAGGAACAAGCAAAAACACAAGAAACAAGGATTCCATGAAAGTAGAAAGGAGTCCATTGGGTTAAAAGAAGGGAATCAGGGGGAGGGAGAAGTTACTAAGGAGTGAAACTGATCAAATTATATTTTTAGGTATGTATGACTATTCCACAATGAAATCCACCATTATTATGATTAATATGCACCCATAAAAACATACATGTTCTAACTAGACCATTTATTTTTAACTTCCCATAGTAAGTCTAACACTAAGGCACACAAATTTTGTATTTTCAATTATCTTTTGTAAGCTTGCCATTAGTTACCTTGTCTTTTCTGTCACCTTCCCCCTCCTAAGAACGAATAACTGGGAGCCTTGATCAGAGAAAATTAGAGTCATACGACCCCCTTTATGGGTTCAGATTGCTGCTTCTCATAGCCTTCAATCCCTGACCCTTGACCATGTTGCTGTACTTCCTGAGAAGTACTGCCAGTCCTTGAGTTATATAATTATTTGCTCTTCCACAGACCCCGAGGTAATTAAAAGACTTTCTGATTTCCCCCTCCTTTTTTTGAGACAATAATCTATTAGTTCCATATTTGCAATTTAGTTCTTATTACATGAATCCAAAACTCTTAATTAGGTGTTTTCATGGTACCTAATGTACCATGGCCTCATCTGGCTCCGGCATATATCTGTGATCTCATCTTTTGCTACTCTCTTCTGTTCATTCTCAACAGCCACATTGGACTTCTTGCTCCTTTTGGAACATGCTCAGCTTGTTCCTGACTCAGGGCCTTTGCATTTATTGTTGCCTCTGGTGGGATAACCTTACTTCATATCTTTTCAAGTCACATTGCCCCCCTTTGTTCTTTGTCTTTCTCACTATCGCTTTTTCAAAGATGCATTTCTGACCCTGAAGAGTATTTAAATTATCATCTCTTCATATTATAGACTGCCTTTTAGAATATAATGTTTCTATAACTTTTTTTATTTCACCTTCTAGAATATCTAAGGCCAGGAGGAGAAGAAAAAAAAATTAGTTTGTCTCATCACTGTATCTATGGCTCCAAAACAAAACCTGATTCAAATAGGCGCTCAATAGATATGTGTTGAAGGAAGAGGGAAATCTAGTCCTATGTACTATATATTTTCTCAATCTGTAAAATATTTGAGGGTAATTATGCAAATCATAAATATTTGATAAAGTATCTCAATTTTCATCAGAATCACATAGAAGTCAATATAGTGAACTTGCATAAATTGCATGGCTTTTCCCTTGGGTAGGTAATCAAGAAATTATGTACTTTTCATAATGATATCTATGTTATTGAAATAAGTAAATATTTAATTTATATTATTGTGGTGGATACAATTTTTTATGAGCTTAGGTCCTGTGTTTAAGTCTATCTCACTGATAAGGATACTGGAGTGTAGAACATTTAGAACCGTCAATGGGGAAAGTGTGATGTGTACACAGGCTGAATAGTGCATCAGCTTTTACCCTGAATCACTCAGCATGGATATTGCTGTTCCAAAGGGACCCATTTAGATGACACTAATCTTCAGAAGAATTTCAAAGACAGTTGGGTGAGAAAAATCTGGGATGATTTGGGGCCTGAAAAATGAAGATTAGGTTCACTGGAAAAGATCTTTTGAATCTCAGGTCTTGATTATAGAAAGCAGACTTCATCCAGACTTTCAATTCATTTGAGTTTCAATTCATAGAAATTGAATACATAGGAAATCTAGTCCTATGTACTATATTTGTTCTCAATCTGCAAAATATGTATGGGTAAGTACGCAGTCATACAAGCAGTTTTATGCCTGTTATAATTGTGAAACAAAGTCCTGATTTGTAGACCATTTTAATCTCAAACCAAGGTAGGATAAAAGTTTGATAACCCATATTTTCTTTTTTATTCTGGCTCCCCTTTCTACAAGAAATTTCATAGAAATCCAGCTTTTCCTTCAGAGTTTCCATACTGTTCTTGGAAAGTCCCCAGGGATGTCTCTCTGTGTTTACAAATATGCCACCTCTGCTATCTTGTGGCAGGTATCATTTTTTTTTTCCCAGAAACTTTTTTTCTCTGGGCCTCACATGCCTATAAAACCTTATGAGATACCATGATGGAATGTAAGATTGGCTCAACATATGGAAATCAATAAATGGAATTCATCACATCAATAGATTTAAAGGCAAGAATCATATGATGATCTCAATAGATGAAAAAAAAGCATTTAACAAAATACAGCACCCCTTAATGTTCAAAACACTAGAAAAACTAGGGATAGTAGGAACATACCTCAACATTATAAAAGCTATCTATGCTAAGCCCCAGGCCAACATCATTCTAAATGGAGAAAAATTGAAAGCATTCCTTCTAAAAACTAGAACAAGACAGGGATGTCCTCTTTTAAACCATTTCTATTCAACATAGTCTGGAAACTCTAGCCAGAGCAATTAACAGATGAAAGATCAGACATTAAACTATACTACAGAGCAATAGTAACAAAAAGAGCATGGTATTGGCACTAAAATAGACATGCAGACAAATGGTACAGAATAGAAGACACAGAGACAAACCCACATAAACAGTTACTCATACTAGACAAAGGTACCCAAAACATGCTTTGGAGAAAAGATAGCCTCTTCAATAAATGGTGCTGAGAAAATTGGAAATCCACATGTAACAAAATGAAATTAGACTCTTATCTCTCACCTTTCACTAAACTCAACTCAAAGTGGAACAAACCTAGATGCCCTTCAACAGATGAATGGGTAAAAATATGGTATATATACACAATGGAATATTACTCAACCTTAAAGAAGAATGAAAAAACCGAAGGCCAAAGGTTTTCTCTGATATGCGAATGTTGATCCATAATGCAGGGCAGGTAGGGAAGAATGGAGGAAATTTGGATTGAACAGAGGGGAGTGAGGCAATGTGGGGCTGTGGGGGAAAGGATGGTAGAATGAGATGGACATTATTACCCTAGGTACATGAATGATTGAATGAACAGCGTGACTCTGCATCATGTACAGACAGAGGAATGAGAAGTTGTGCTCCATTTGTGTACAATGATTTGAAATGCATTGTGCTGTCATGTATAACTAATGAGAACCAATTTTTAAAAATTCAAAATAATAAACCATGAGAGTAGCTTATGGCACTAATGCTCAGGGTTCTGATGACAGTCATGGCACAGTTGGGGCAGTGATGGTCTTGTTCTTTAGGCCCCTGAGGTGCTATTATTATTAGGTCAGTGACAGGCTGTGTTCTCCAGAGATTCATGATGTGTTAGCTACTAAGGGAGAAAAATCTATTTTCTTCTTCTTTTGTTTATTGTTACAAATCAAAGAGGGCTCACAAAGATTTGGAGATTAAATGTCTATTGATTCTTATACCTGAGGCATATTCACAAAGAGGATGGGAAGGAGCCAGGGACAGAGGAAGGGCAATGAATGACCCTCAGCTGTAGCGGTCATGGCAGGAGGACTCAATACACAGCAGATGCTAAATAAGAGGTACTATGCTGTTTTCAAAGAGGCTTGCCCCTTGAATACTAATGTATTGTTACTGGCTCATCTCAAATTTCTGTCCTTTTTTTCTTTAAGATGGCATCCTTGCCAGGTAGCACCCCTCCAGCCACCCTGTTCACCCATGTTCACCCATTAAATGAACATGGTGAACCCATCCCATAGGACCAGCCCTCAAACCTAGGTAGGTAGAATCCCAGGATGGAGATTTGGCGATTAATTTAAGCAAGGGCCCTTCTGATATTTTATTGAGGATAGGTATTTCTTTAAAAAAATATATAATACTACATCTGATTCTTTTGTGCATCTCTTTTGTTAATTTGCTTTACATTTAAGCACAAAGATATGTTCTTATTCTGAAATTTCTCTACTGAAGCGCATGCCATTTATTTAGGTGGCCTAAACCTCCATTTCTTTACTTTAAGTAAAAATTAGTCTCCTATTTCTTCTTTTTATTGTTGTTGTTTTTTTTTAATATCAAACAAACAAATAAACTAGCCAGGTGCAGTGGCATATTCCTGTATTCCCAGTGGCTTGGGAAGCTGAGGCAGGAAGATTGCAAGTTAAAAACCAGCCTCAGCAACTTAGTGAGGCCCTAAGCAAATCAGCAAGACACTCTCTATAAATAAGATATAAGAAAAAGGCTGGGGATGTGGTTCAGAGGGTAAGGTCCCCGAGTTCAATCCCCAGAATCAAACCAAACAACAACAACAACAAAAAATTATTTCTTATTTTCTTAATTTTCTGTTTTCTAAGTGTATATTTTCTAGCTTATTGTGGTTTCAGGCTTTGAAAGTTGAATTTCTCAATGTCGGTTTTTTTTTTCTCCTTTGGTGCCCTCATGTTTGTTTTTACTTGCATTTCTTACCCTTTCTCCATTGTTAAGACTTTCTTTAGGGATTTTGCATCCTGGTCCTTTTCATATATTTAAAAATTAATTGAATGAAGATTTTCCTGAAGAAATTGAGTCTGTCTTGCATTAGACATTTTTATTTCAACATTTAGTTAAACTTAAGGTGAAGCTTTGTGTTATCTACTCTTCATTGTAAATGAAAATAAGGAGCCATAGTGATTGTGTTACAGCTGAAGCCTGGTAAAATGATGTTCAATGGGTGGCTTACAGAGCTGTTGGCTCCCATTGGTGAGACTTCATTGACCCCAGAAAAAAGAAGTAAAGTTCTTAATAGTCCCCCACCTGAATTTGGCTTGAATTTGCAGAAATATAAATATTTTGTTTTTTATTCTCACTTTAATATTAGAGTTCATTAGTAAAGCTCCCTGTTTTAAATTATCACATTTATTTTCAGGAAGCAGAACAGCATCAGAGCAAATATGTGACATTAATAAGATTTATCAGTGGAATCATCATTCTTAAGGCAATGGTGTGCAGTGTCTGTGTGTGTGTGTGTGTGTGTGTGTGTGTGTGTGTGTAGAATCTCAGTTTTAAAAAAAATTCTGCCATGCATTGGACATTCTTATATATGCTTGGAATTATGTATACCCTTGCTATCTGTATATCTGATATTGGGTAAAGTGATTTAGAATTTTGTCCTAAAATAGGCATTTATTCCACCAATAACAGTAAAATATGTCTATTCCAGAATCTTCTGTTTTGTATGAGGTGTTTATTTTAACCTTTGTTAAAAATTTCCTTGATCTGATCTTAGCTTTGGGTAGGTGGAAGAGTAATAGCAATCACTGAAGGAAATCGGTGCTGACTGATCATTCACACACAAGTCAACCACAAGCAAGTGCAGGGCAGGCCATTTAGACCAGTCCTCACCTTGGCAGACCGTCTCCACCAACCACACTCTCCTCTCCTGCATCCAAGGACCTGTTTCTTCCCAGGACTCCTCTCTCTCTACCCCTTCCCCATTGGCCTTCTAGATCCTCTTTCACATAGCACACACCCCGCCTCTTGCCATAGGATCACCCGCTTTCTCTTTTGGCTGGGAGTTTAGTTTTTCCTTTTCCCTAGATGAAACTGGAGAACCTTCAAATCCAAGGAGGGTTGGAAATTTTTGAAGTGAGGTCATTGGAAAAACTCTTATTAGTCTGATCTCAGTGCCAAGTCTCTACTGGCTAAACAGCCTTTGGCATAGTGAGGTTCATGCAGGACACCTGAGTATTATTTCACCAGAGAGACTCTTTGTCTCTTATCTTGCTCTTGGGTTCAGTGCAGGGTCTCTCTTTTGTTGTCCAGCCTTTTAAGTTCAACTTCCAGAAGGGTAGTGAGTACGTGTTATGTTCCAGTGTGGGGCTAAGAAGAAGTAAACCTCTTACCTTCCACAGCTGTTGAAAATGAATTTGGACACATCAAAGAAGCCATCACAGATGGTGTTGGGCAAATCACAAGTGGAAAATCATAACATTCCTTGGTAAATTTTAGTTTGAAATCCATTGGCTTCAAATAAAATTGGGAAAGTAGATATAGATGTGTGTGGAGGGGAAGAGGAATGTCAAGTCTAGCTGATGATGTTTTCCCAACCCTTCTTTGAGCAAGCCGTTCCTATGTATGTTTAGTGAGGAGTTTGTGGCTTCTGAAGAATCCTGCATTTGGGACAGACTTCCTGCCAGCAGAGGAAATAATAATTTACTCAACACATGCTCAGAATAATGGAAGCTTTCAATGCTTTCTGCATTCCGTGGTGCTCTGGAGTGAGGAAACTGAGCTTGAAGATTTGATTGTCCATGTGTGTGGTCATGTAAAATATTCCTGCACTCATCTCATTTATTTTTGGCAAAATTCAATTAACTCAAAATTATGAAGGGACAGTAATGCAAGTGTCATATTTAATTTCTTTTCAGATTCTATTTAAAATGTACTCATTGATATCAAGTGTTCTGTATTGGTAAAATATACACTTCAAATGTATATGGAGACATAACTAAAACCATCATCATTTATTGAGCTTTTAGCCTATTTTTATATGAACTTTAGAATCTGCCCTGGGGTATTATTTAATTCTCAAAACAATGTATTTAATTGCCATTATCTAATTTAAGAGATGCCTAAAAACTCAAAGCCAGAACCATATTCTTTAATGAAAAATAATTAAGTAATTTTTTTAATCTAAGGGAGTTTATATTAGTTTTTAGAGTCTAGTACCATATAAATCTCTATGCTGATGATCTTTAAGATACATACTTTAAATCCTCTCTCTGAAAAACAACATAAGAAATGTTATATATGAATATCATATATGTTCACTAAAGTGATTTGGGTTAATATCTGAAAGTCTCACTGTTGCCTTGTTTCATTTGGACCTCTGAAGCTTAGACTCACCCAATGCTCAGGCTTCAAAGCTGAAGACATAGTCGTTAAACTGAAAATGACCTAAACAACATAAAACAGTGTTTCTGGAAATAGAAACTACAGAATAACTGCATATAGGAATATTAACACATGTTAAACACTCACAAAAAGTTGTTTCTTAAAAAACTGGGGACACATTAAAACAGGATAATTTACTAAAGCACTGTAATATCATCAAGTGCTTCACAGTTCCAGATAACATTCAGGTAATAATTATTTAGTTTCTAATGTGTGACAAGAAGGCACTATGCTCTGTTCAAAGAAATATCAAAAAATCAGACATGGTTTCTGTCCTCATAGGATTTCCATAGTAATGGAAAGACAGAGATTAAACAAATAAAGTTGTAAATATTTATATAGTAAATTGTAGTGTACCATGAAGACAAAAACAAGCAAACAAAAACCAAGACACCATGAGAATGAACAACAAGAGGTAGCAATTTAATTTGAGGATGAATTTAGGGAAGTTCTCCCATGGGAAGTGAGGTCAAATGAAGCAAGAGGTAGGAATTAGCCAGATAAATAGGGGCATTCTAGGAAGAGAGAATGCAAATTCATAGGCTCAATGCAAGTAGTTTGCTATGTTGGAGGAGAAAAAAGGCCAATGTGGTTAGACTACAGTAGACAAATGGCCCAGTGTAAAAAGTAGGAGAAGTAATCACAGGTAATTCATGAAAAATTCAGAAACATTGTGAATGATAACTTTTTTCTTAAGACAGAATTTTAATGAGGGGACTGATGTGTAAAATACCATTTTCCTGAAGAAAGTGTAGTATTATATTTAGCTTTCCCCAAATACATTTGAAAATGAAAGCTTATTTTGATGAAAAATTTCTTGGGAGTTACATATTTGGAAGACACTTTGGCCAAAACTTAAAGAAATCCTATTTTAAGAATTATACATCAAATAACTTCTCAGATTGTGATGTAAAGTGTTAAGAGGTTTTATAAGTTCAAGTACATTTATCAATGGTATCAGGAACATTTAGAAGCAGGACCCCCAAACGTGTAGGAATTTTGGACTCAAATGTTGCTAGGACTGTTCCCCTTCATATACCAGTCCTTTTTGTCCCTTCATTGGTTTTAGACTGAGGTTCAATAATAGGACCCAAAAAGCTCCAGGATTTTCCAATGTGGTGGCAAGATGGCTGAATCATCTTCCTATACGATCCCAAATGGGATGCCAATGGAAAGGGGAAGCCTCTATTGCAATTTTCCCAGAAAAATTCCATTGCACATTGAAGTGCTCATATGGGAGCCAGTCACTCAGAAGAGAGTAATGGATGTGTTCATCAATTTAGGCCTAAGTCCCTTGCGGCCTTGCCTATCTAGCTTCCCAAATATAAATCTAAGATGAATACTATAAGAAGAAACAAAGCTGGAGAAACAGAGAGCAAAACCCCAGTATAGAGTTTTTTGGATTTCAGTGTTTCAGATTATGTGGATATGTTTTGGGTAATCATAGTGTATTCCCTATTGAAGAATAAAATGGAAATGCAATAAAGTTTCTAAAATAACACAACTTCAAGGAGTAGGAAAAAAAACAAGTGCTTTTTATTGCTTCTGTTTGGTTGGGTATAGAAAGGAGAAAAATTATGGAACAATGAAATTGGATACTTCTTTTATTACTACTATTCCTAATATACCTCCATCTATGATCACTGTATAGAAAATATTCCACCTAGACTAGTGAATCACTAAATAAATGAGTTTTGTGCTTTGTTTAAATGATTGCCTGCAGCCTTTCCAGTGTGTGTTTCCAAACAATATATCTTTCAGCCCATCAAACATTGTTAAATTTACTTAGATTTCTACTCAGGCATTTCTAAAGAAACTAGAAATATAAAAATAAAAGACTTGAAGATGATACAAGATGACTTTTATAGTTAGATTCTTCAATCAAAATGTTATCCAGTACATTTAACATAGTAATAAATATTAGAATTTATAAGAGGCAGTGGGACAAACTCCTGAGCACAAGAGATAAATTTTAGAAGCATGAAAGGAAAAAAACTCTCTATAAGATGATAATATGGTCTGAGGGATAAAAATAGACGTAGTTAAAGTAGGGAAACTGAATAAAAACTATAGGTCAAGGAAAAGACATGACCCTTATAATATCAACTAGTGATGTATTTTTACGGTCAACACTCTGGCCACTTACATGTTGTCATTTTATAACTGTTGTCTAAAGATAGTTGGGATAAGAGCAGGGCAGGAATTGTTAGAGAGGGTTTTGTGGATTAAATGAGACTCTGAGGAATTTTTTAAATGGGAGATTCAAGGCAAGAATCCCATCTGGAAGACAAATACATGGGAAAACAACTTGGCTACCTCAAAAACAAGTCCTATTTGTCTCAAATCTCAAAAAAGAGTAGTGCAGTAGTGCAGGATGCCTCTTAAGGTGTTCCAAATTGGTGGACCATCAAGTCCATGCCATGTTTTTGTAAATTTCATTCTGGATATTTGTATAGTTTAATTAGAATTACTGTTAGAACTGAAAAGAAAGGCAAACATGCTATTCTTCTTTCTCTTACTTCTTTTTTTTTCCATTCTTTTAAATTAGACACAAAAGTTTAGAAGCAGGTTGATTTAGGCATAAATATTGTCTAAATGTACTTTTTAACTTAACCATCACGAAGTATTAAAATATTTAACATATGATTTTTATCTACTAGTTGTTCATTGACTTTTGGGGGATTGAGGTATTCTTGTGAAAATCCATGTTTATTTTTACTTTGAAGTATCCTTTCTAATTTTTCAAAGAAAAAGGATTAACAAAATTAATGATCACATAGCTCTATTAAGCAAAGAATCATTTATGAAAATCATATTAGAATTAATAAAGTAATTCTAGTTATAGAATTAATAAATTTATTTTTGTTAATAATTATAGTTTCTGTAGTTATTTCTTGAAATGCAAATAATCCCATGCATAATATTCTGGCAATAAAACAAAGTGCTTTAACAATTGATCAAGATTTATCAATTCAAGCCATGCATATAAATGAATAATATTCCATTTTCAATATTTTCTAGAAAATTAAGTATTATGCCATGTCTATTTTTGTTACAAATGACAAATCCTTATACTATCTATATGGAAGGTAATAATATTAGCATTGACATATGTTTAGTTATTTAAATTATACTAAAGTGATGCTTCAGTGTAAACTATGTTTTAACAGAACATAAGGTCAAAGACCCCTCAATATCATACACTATAGATTGTTGTATATCACCAAACTATCATTTTTCTTAAATTTTTTAAAGAGAATGTTGCTTTAAGTAAATCACCAGGAATTTAGTAGTTGAGAAACAGGTGTCTTTCTGGTAAGAAGAGAACAACCACAATGTGTTGCTTCATGACTTATTTTGCACTGATTGAACACATATCTGAGGACTTTTTTCTGCCATGTGATTTTTGGAAAATAAGCAAACTAGGAGAGTATTATAAAAAATTGATACAATGGCTAAATTTACATTAAAGTAAAACTCAAGATCTTGATTTTCTTCCCCTTAATTCATGTTATACTGTGAATGGCCTCTGACACACAGGCCAAGGGCTAGAAAATTACTCCCAGCTCAGCTTCCCTGGCCTCTCTGAGTGGTCCAACAGAAAAGATGTGTCCCTCTCCAGCTTACCTCTCCTATCTTTTAAGATTCCTGATGCCAGAGTTACCATTTCTCACAGTTCTCTTCACAATTTCTGTGAGCTTCTAGCATGCTAGTTTGGACCTTGTGCTCTAATCTCTGTAGGTCACCCATTGCTCATTCCTGTACTCTCATTTAACCACCTTCTCTACCCCCACACAACATATGCAAAGGGATTTATTTACCTATGAGCCAGGCTGCAAAACTCTGAACCCAGCTGTCTTGGTGGCAAATCGAAGAAAAGTCAGCAAAGAACATTGAATTTTCCTTTCATGATCCCCTGCTCTTCCCTGACTCCAAATGCACTGAATCATACCACCTATCACCAAAGGTATAAAAACATGAATGCAAATAGTATTATTACCAATGCTGGTGTTCCCCCTCCAAATTTACAATGTGCAATCCCTGCTCTCTTCTTCATGTTTCAAGGGGGTGACTATCCCATCTTGATGACTGTAGTCTACTTTCTAAAAATACAATTCCAGTGTGAGTGCATTATTCTTAATTATCAGTCTTTTCATTTTGGAAAATATGACATTCTCTTCTTTTGGATCTTGCGCTATTCCAATTTTACTTTTCAATGAGTTCTACTTTTCTAAAAAGCAGGCTATCAAAGAGTGATTATATGAAGTAGAGATTTGTAAAAGAGGTTTTCACATCATCGTGGTCAGTATTCCTCCAACTACAACTGAAGATAAGAATAATTAAACTAGCTTAAATTTGTTTTTAAAAAAGCATGCATGGCTAGATCTACTATGCAGATCAGTACCAACTAAAACCTTTATTTAATTTATCTTTCAGTTGGCTTTCTTCTGTGTTGTTTCAAGTCTCAGAATAACTTCCTTTTCCTGAAAATTTCCAATTACTTGAACTTACAATTTAACTTTAAGCATTCTATCCAATTATTCCAGCAAATGTCTTAAAATTGAGTCTCAGTATCTTTTATTAGAACACATAATTATTCCTGAGCATGGCCAGAGGATATTGGTGTTCTAATTTTGATGACATGGCTATAAAGTTGGAACCAATTTTCTAGAACCATATGAACCACAGCAGAGAAAGCGTAACTTTGGAAAATTAGAGTACTATTCTAAGCAGCCCAAATCAAGCAATATGAACTATGTACAGATGAGGAAAAGTACACAGATATTATATCAATAGGGAGTATATACATATATAGAGATAATATAAAAATAATCATAGAACGTATTACATCATAACCTAATCAATGAAACATTGTACATTGGGCAGTAATTGTTGAATATTCCTTAGTTTTTAAAAAATATTATATTTAAGGTTATTTGGAGATTCACCAAAAGAAAAAAAAATTTCAATTGGGGTTTCTCTATAATTTTTTCTTTCAGGAATGATTGATCCTTTTCCCTTTTGAAATTAGGGGAAAAAATGTCAAGCTACTTCAAAGACACAGGCACATTTATAATGTCTCAGAATGTAGTACAAATTCTTCAACTACTGTGCATTATTTGCTGTCTGCACCTATAAATACTTGAAAAGAGTCACTAATGAGAAATTTGGCTGTTTAATATATGTACTAAAAACAAGAAACTTATCAAAGAAAAATGAATAACAAAGATAATTATTATGATCTACAATTTAAATCCCTTCACATATAGTTTGTTGCCTCCAAGGTAAAAGCAACAGAAGTTTACAACTGTGTGCAGTGCTCCCTTTGCTGTGGTTGGATATAATCAGCAAAGCCATCACTAGGGTGAGTTGAGAAAGGAAGCTACTTTTGGCAAAGAACAGTGCTCTTGACACAGAAACAGTCAGCATGTTGTAGAGAAAGAACTGGATTGGGTCATGAGTGGTGATAGGTGACACAGAAATAATCAGCTTATTGAGAAAGAAGAGGATTGGTTTACAATCCAAAGAGTTGGCTTCTATCCCTGATTTATTAATTGGCTGTGTGACATTAGCTAAGGACTTCGCTTATCTGGACTTTAATCTTCTCATCCTTAAAATGTGTGTGTGTGTGTGTGTGTGTGTGTGTGTGTGTGTGTGTTGTGTGATATGTGTGTGGTTTCTGTAACTTTGAAGTCCTGAAATTCTAAATCTACCTGGAGGAGGATAGAAAAAGGCATTTAGACCAGGTACACACTTTTGAGAAAATGTTATATCAATGGCTGTAGCTTGCTCATAAAACAAATACTGCAAAAGGGTCCCATGGCCTGGGTGTAGAAGGGTGTCAGCAACCGTGACAGCCAGAATGTCCAAGAATTGACTCAAGGAAAAGGAATCTCTCCATTCCAAGTGCACATGACAAAAGAAGAGAGCTGGGCAGACAGAGTTGGATCAGGCTGGTGGTTTTCATGGCCACCCAAGAAAACCCTTTCCAAGAAACTAAATTGTTCTGAATACTGCTAACTCTTCCCCCAGCATGGTTGTAGCAAGGGGCCCCCTGGCCGCAGTTCCTGGACCAACAATGGACACTTAAGCCAGTGGAGTAAAGAAGCTTTTCATCGGGGATTTGGATTTGGCATGTAAGTAGATAAATTATTTTCTTCTTGAATAGCTGAATTTGTAACCTTTGGTAGATATTTATGGTCATGACATCTACCACATGGTCAAGAGAAGGAGAAGGAACCAGAGAAGATAAGGATCACATGGATATTCAGACACATGGATGGAGGAGAGACAGAATCTTGATGGTTTTAAAGTTCTTTACCTAGTCCTTCCTGAGAGCTGTGGCATTGCTATCCTTGATTTCTATAAGATACTCTAGTATTGAGGTATGACTAAGGAATTTTTCCCTAAGATTAATTTGAATAAGTCCTAACACATACAAACTCATACAAGCTGTAACTAAATATTTGATTGTAAGTTAAGCTTTTGATATTTCCTGTAATTATTGGGGAATTTTGTTGATGAACTATCAGATACCTGATTGTTTTCTTTAATGCCCCCTGATATTCTATGAAGTAGAAAATTTTTATCCCTTTGGTATAGAAAAAAAAAACCTGCGGTTTTTGAAAGTTATCTACCCTGAATAATACCCAACTGTTAAGTGGTAGGGCTACTTTCTAACAAGCCCACATTAAGCATATTCCACCTCTGGTAAGTTTAAACCCAGGGTCATGCCTTTAACCACTATTTTATAAGATTAAGTAAAATGTGAGTTGCTAGTGAGAAATATGGGTGAGTAGAGACAGTGTACAAAATGATGATTTTTTTTTCAATGCTTTCCAAGTTTTCAGCAAAGGAAATTAATGTGGTTCTGTGTCAGGATTAGAGATATGAGGAAAGAGTGGTTGGTTTTCAGGGGAGACTGGAATCAAAATGGATCTTGTTATGTAAGGTTCTGTAGTTCTAAGTATCATAGCCTTCATGGAGTTGTTAAGGAAAGGAAATTATGTAAGGGCTGATTCACTTAGAAGTGAATCTGTTCATCATTTGGCTGGTATTTACCAGTGCCAGAGGTCAAAAGCTACCACTTCCAGAGTTAGTGGATTCTTCCTCAATACAGTTCTCCCAGCCTACAGGGCCTCGTATCTCTTTTCAAGTCTATCTGTACCGCCTTCACAAGTATTTTTAATCACAAACATTCATTGGCCACAAATACATTCTTGTACCATTTCTTCACTGGTGTTTTCTTAAGAATGAACTGAACTGTTCACTTACTTTTAAACAAAACTGAATAGCTGAAATGTCTCACTGCTTTCTATCAGCATAAAAATATGAATTTGTACAACAGCTGTAACTTGTTTCAGAAAGGATTAAGTTGTACCCAAAGAACCGGGGGTGGGGGGGGAAGTCGTGTATCACAAGGGAAGAATAATGTTTTCAATGGAAAGAAAAGGATATACCCACAGCTTTTAAAGGTTGGTTAACATAAAAATGGCTTTGAAGATTAAATGAGGAACATCCTTCTATTATAATTTATTGTATTTGCAGATAATGAGTACTGTGGAGTCATAAGTATTGCAAAATTTTTAAAGAAAATGGAAGGTAGGATTTGAAATGCATTTCAGAAATTTAACAGCAGCAACTATAAAATGGTTGGTCTAACATTATAAAATGTTGAGACTACTTTGTAAAGAATGGGAAAAAATTGCCTTTGAGGTCTTTCCTCATTTCGATCTTTCCCCATGAATAAGATAACTGATGTGTTTTCAACAGACAACAGTTATAGAACAAAATTAAACAGATATGAAATATTTTATCAACATTCATAAACCATCACTGCAGCCTAACAACCTTCAACCCTGCTCAGTACAATTGTGGTTGGTGACAGAGGCATTCCTGCAGCCTGGCTGGACCTCTTAGGGCAAACTCATGAGTTACATGAGCAATCCCGGCTTTTTAAGTTTAAACTGTGCCTTCTCAGACCACCTATAGTGGACTAGTATTTTATTAGTCAACTTGTTAATTAAATCATTCTAATTGTCATTCAGGAAGCAAGACATGAAGGAAGGTGATGTTAGAGCCAACTGCCGATTATGAACCTTAGCTCTCCTACTCCTGTCTTAACACCCTAGTGCCTCAGCTTGATAAATCATTCAAATGAAGATAATACTGATTCCAACCTCATAGGGTTGTTATGGGAATTAAAAATATTATTATAATTCTTTTAGTACTCTAGTAAGTACCATATTATCATTAAATTTAAAAAATGAAATGCAATCATTTGTTCCAGCAGTATATATTATGTGCCTTCCAAAAGTCAAGTACTATGGGTTGCTGAATATAGATAAGGTCCCTGCCCTCATGGAGTTTCTATTCTGGTCCAGGGACAAAGCATCTCTTTGTCCTGGCCTTGAGCATATAATACATTTTATGCACAGAGGCATACAGAGAAAAATCTGATCATGTGACTCTGTAACAGGAGGCAGATACTATTGCTCAGCAAAACTGTATACCTGGAGAAAAGATGATTCCTCAGGCAGAAATCAAAGTGGGATTAGGGAAAGAGAGACTTCTGGGTAGGTGGAAAATTACTTAGTTCCATTATAATCATTTTCATGTATTGCATTTTATATATAATAATGCCTAGGGCCAGAGATATCTATCACTAAGGTGCTACTGGGGATATAGCTGCAGCTCTTTCCGATGATGAAAAACAATAAAATAACTCCATCTATTCTTTCCACCAAGAATAAACTTTTTAGGTATTTTGCTTAATTCCTCCTTCTATGTAAGGCTTTAGTTGTGTTATATCTATAAGGGTAGAGGGCTCAACATTGTTATTTAGTTTCTCCAATGATCTGGAGAGAACATTCTTTCTGTTAACAAATAGATAATAAAGTGTCAAAAGTCAATATAATAACTGGCTTAGGGAAGGAGCCAAAAGGAAATAAGAAGAGTAGCATAAGAGAAGGGGAATGAGGGAGTCTGGATGGTGAGAAGGAAAAGAAAAGAAATTTATTTACAGGAGTGTCTCAGCTATAGCTTTAAATGGAACACACCCATGAGCCATTATCAGAAGCTGTAGGGTCCTCTCTCCACCTCCACCTTCTCTCTCATCTTCCTTCCATGCCTCCCTCTCTCTGTCACTCTGTCCCCTTCTTGCTTTAACTTCATTTTGATACAAGTACTCAAAATCTGGTAATCTACTACTGGCAAGAGACTTGTGGGTAACATTATTACATCACCAATCCTAACCTAAAGGGATCACCACAGAAGGTCGATTCAGCATTTCAACAGAAAATAAGAATACTGAATGGGGTTTTTTTAAGACTTTTTTATTCTTTCCTTTAAAACTTCTGTAAGCACTTTTTATTTATTCTTTGTAGTCAATTTGTAAGCATTTCCCAAACAATACTAACTTACAGCTTTAGCTTTTTATCATGGCAATGTG
This sequence comes from Spermophilus citellus, assembly GCF_964194105.1. Lineage (NCBI taxonomy): Eukaryota > Metazoa > Chordata > Mammalia > Rodentia > Sciuridae > Spermophilus > Spermophilus citellus. The sequence goes on from NC_138194.1 coordinate 74,534,194, forward strand.
GGAAATAATCATTACATGCTTTGAAAATGTATAGTTTCATATAAATCCAAACTTTGGTTCCATGTAAGCTTTCCCATAAATGCGTTTCCACTAAAACTGGAGTGCCTATATCCACTGGTGAGAAACATGAAGAACACTGTTTCCCTAGCCTTAATAATGTCTTTAACAGCAAAACCCTTTAGATTTTGTAGTTGGATGTAGATCAACAAACTCATTCACCCAGCTCAGTAACTATCAGACAAGCCTGCCATTTGAGTGGCTGTATGTTTTGGATAGGGTATCTGTTTATGAGTTAAGATATATGACTTTTTACACAAATAAGATCCTTTTAAATAAAATTATCATCTTCAATATTTATTGAGTACAAGCTATCTTTTGATTAACTGTCCCCAGCACTTTAATGGTTATGCTTCATCCAATCCATTTTTATCACCATACTTATTTTTAATTTTCTTAAAGAGAGAGAGAGAGATAAGTTTTTTTAATATTTATTTTTTAGTTTTTGGTGGACACAACATCTTTATTTTATTTTTATGTGGTGCTAAGGATCGAACCCAGTGCCCCGCGCATGCCAGGCAAGCGTGTTACCACTTGAGCCACATCCCCAGCCCAATCACCAGCCTTATTTTATTATGAATAGCCAGAAAGTGGCTATGGAGATATTATTTTATCATGAATGGAGGCTTTAAATAGAGGTTTGTTTATTTGAGACTATCTTAGGTATTGAATAATACTGAAAGTGATGGGTGGGATTGTGAGTTTGTTAAGGGTGCTATATCAAATTTGGTTTTGTAACCAGTACTAAAACTCATGAGACAGACGATATATGTTGAATTGATTTGTTAGAAGAAGGACTTTTGCTAGCCTACCAAAACTCCTGATAGATCACCTTGTCTTTGTTCATAGAACTTCTGTAATCTGAACATAATTGAAGAGAGCAAGGACATTGCTTATCTTTTTAGTGCTGTTTTCCCAGCATCTTAAAAATCATCTGACCCATAGCAAATGCTCAATGAATATTTGTTGGATATTGAAGTAGTATATTGAATCTCAACCATAAAAATGTGAGCCATATCAGATATCCAGATGAAGTAAAAACCAGGCCATAGTCCCATGGCTAATATAATCTGTTTCTTCAGTTCTTTCTTCTTTGCATTTATTTGTATATGTGTGTGTGTTTATGTACTATAGGGTTTAATGAATTTCCATGTCTGTAGGGAATGCTCAGAGTATATTCTTCAGCTTTAGAAGCATGGAGTAGATGGAACCAAAAAATATGACACAAATGTTTAAAGGCCCGCTCGTCTTTGAAAATTGTTTAAGAGCACAACATACAAAAGTGATTAAAGATATGACAGCCTAGATTAAAAATAATATTAAGTCTGATTTCTTATCTACAATATATTTTATGTTTTTAATAAAAATATTAGAGTACTCTCCCTTGATCCCAATATTTATATATTTTATTTCATTTTCTATCTCATTTTACCGGCTAGATTTTTTAGTTCCATGTTAAATTGAAGCAATAACAGCTAGAATCTGTGTTCTGTTCTTGATTTTAAATGGAATGCTTTAAAACATTGTAAGATTACATTAGTTGCTGTATAGACTACATACTTATGTTAGATTTCTATTACTAGCTGCACTAGTTATCAAATTATTGCCTCTCGGTGCCACATACCCCTTTCTTTGTCTGCTCTGTGAAAATGGAAAGTGAAACTGGAATATATCCTTTAAATGTTTTTCCTCTGACAAGCTGGTGTGAAACTTGGCCAATTGAAGTCTGTAGAGTGATACTGCAAGAAGGAAGTGTTTTCCTTCCTGATGGCAGGGTGCTAACTGAGCCTGCTCCTGCTCATTGGATTCTGCAGTGCCCAGCAATAGAAACAAAAGCAGTTTTATTTTGTTGTTGTTGTTTTGGGTGGTGGGGCAGGGGGTTACTAGGGATTGAACTCAGGAGCACTCAACCACTGACCCCTATTTTGTATTTTATTTAGAGATGGGGTTCTCGCTGAGTTGCTTGGCACCTCCCTTTGACTGAGACTAGCTTTAAACTTGAGATTCTCCTGCCTCAGCCTGCTGGGCCGCTGGGATTACAGGGGTGCACCACTGCAACTCAGCCACAAAGGCAGTTTTGCTTTTTGCACTGTAGTCTTCAGGGCCGGGCTCCTTGGCACCAATAGCTTTGTCAACTTCCCCAATGTCCAGCTCCTTCATAACTGGGCTAATGTCCTGCCTGGAAGTCAGTACCAACTAATGAGCAGCAGCTTCCACTGGCTTCCCTCTTATATTGCATCACTGCATGGCTTCCCAGCAAGACACCTCCCTATGAATGATTTTTTTCCCCCAAATCCTTAAGTTGGTTTCTGAGAATTCCTTGAGGCAGGATTTCAACAAAATTTCTGACATGCTCCATAGTAATTTCTCTACCATCTTATTCTTTAGGGAAGTCTGGACCTCAGCAGAGGTGGTGGTGGGGTCCTCCTTGGACACAGTATCCAAACCTAGTCATAGTGATTGTTGGCATACTACATCTATCTTCCTTTTCCCACCCCCACCTTATGAATATTGTTATTGATCTTAATAACTTGCCCGTCCTTGAAAAAGAGAAACTAGCCAGTCTCTTTCCACAAGAAATAGAAACTGGCCTTCCCTGAAATCAGGTGATGCTTACAATGCCAATCACAAGGGCTAACCCCGTCCCTATTGCAAGACCATGATTTTTACATATTAAAGGTAAGGATTGAGGGGGAGTTGCTGCTGCTCTTTTTCTGCAGGGTAGAGAGGGTGTGGGGGGGGGCGGGGGGCGGGGGCATCCTGTCAGGCTCATGACAATAAATCTGCTTTTGCCTTTGTTTTTCATGTGTTTATGTGATCAGTCCTGGGCCAATTTCTTTTCAGTACTGCTTTTTATATTATTTGTGTTATTTAGTATTCTTTTGACATCTCACTGGGTCAATTCATTACTCCAGTTACTTGATAGTGTTAAAAACAAAACAAAACAAAAACCTTTACGTTATACTTTTCCTGTTCATATTGCTCTCTGTTTTCCCTCTCCTGATTGGACTCGGACAGATACATCAGGTTAGCCAGGTTTTCTTCCATTCTTATTTTGTTAAAAAATTTATTATAAATGCAATTATGAATAGAAATTGAATTTAATTAAAGGGTTTTCCCTGTACAACTTAAAATGATGATTTGGTTTTGAAAATTTGCTAGTGTAATGATGTACATTAAATATTTAATGTGAAACTTTTACTCATGGAATAAATCCATGGGGTCATGATTTTTTTATATACCGTTATCTTTGGTTTGATCATATTTTCTTAGGACTTTTATGAAAATGTGAAAACAGATTGCACTGCAATTTTCCTTTTCTGTTTGTCCTTGTCTGCTTTTAAGCCCATAGACACCTCATGAGACAGGACCACCTTCCGTCATCCCAGTTCCTTTCCTTTCTGATCTTCCTTTTCTTCCTTGTGCATTTCCTATGGGACCTCTTTCCATTCTCTCTGCTTTTGCCTTAGGTCTGCAGCATCTTTAATTTGGGTTATAAAAAAGGTTTCCTCCCCCATTTGTATAGCTATCTTAGGTTCCTATCTAAAGCATCAACTTCAAATAGTCCCTGATTTTCCTACATAACAATGTTCCTAAAAACTTACCAAACCCAAATGTATGTGAGTCACCTATGTCATTAAATAGTATCAGGAAAACTATTCCTGGAAGTCTAAAAACTAATCCAAATGCTTAATTAAAGTTCACTTTTTAGACACAGTCTTAAAATTTTATGACTAGCATTTCACACATGTTCTTTAACTTTGTTCTTTCCCTTCCTAATTCCTCATTTTGTAGTCAACAAGCTTAGATCCAAAGAGTGTCCAATGGAGCCTTAGTAGTCTCTGTGTTTAGTTTAATGATTACCATCTTGATCTCGAGTTTATTTAGTTCATCAGGTCATTGCTTATCACAAATGTCAGCACTATTTTAAAACATTTTCTGCTTATGAAATATTATGGGTAAAATTCAATAAGACATATACATTCCAGAAATTCCTGTGTGAAGACGTTGACACACCTGCAAATTATATGGTAAGCTCTCCTACCAAAATGATAATTTATTGGATGGGTACAAATGTGTAGATTTAGAAAATAAAAGGCAATTTTAAGGGTTCTCAGTATAATATCTAAAAATGTGTATTGTTTGAAAACATCAAAATCTTTGAGAGCTCCATTTACAAAGATTTTTTTGTGTTTCCTCATTGTTTGGGGAATATATCTAAACTTCTGAGCATGTCTTTCAATGCCATCCAATCTTATTTTTCAAACTTGATCTTCAACTGTTCTTCCATTTCCATTACCCAACATACCAGTCAGCATTCTCCAGTGTTCCTTTATTTTATGCCTGTCTCTACTGCTTGACATAGCATCAATCTGGCTTTACCAGCTCATCTTCTCTTCTTTCAAAATGGCTCCATATTTTCCAGATCCTTCAAAAACACTAACTCCAATATGAATCCTTTCCTACTTGCATCCCTAAGAAAAATTAATTTTTCCTCTATTTTCCAAGAATATTTAATTTTTTTGAAACTTAGTTATAAATGGAAATAACTATACTACTGTGGGGCACAGTGTTAACCCACTTTCCTTGTAATATTTCAATTAAATAGTTTGAGTCACATAACCTCTTCCAACATTTTCCTCTTATTCCCAGAGCCTGCATTCTAGAACAATTCTGAGGATGATGCAAGTTCTAATAAGCACTAATCCTTATATAGTCCTTACAGTGTGCATTTGTCCTATATTTGGTCATGACAACAACCCTATATAGCACATATTATTATAGAAACTTTATTATGTAGCAGGAGACTGAGATACAGAACATTTAAGAAACTTATGATCACACAGCCATTCTCTATAGCCTAGGTGCATCATTCTTGGCAGTGTAGAGAGAGAAGTGGCAGGCAAAGGGCGAAGAAACTGGATTTATAAGTGACTTTGAAAACCAAGGTGGCACAAACAGGTTTTGGACTAAGATGACACAGTGTAACAGAATTTGAGACAAAGAGACTCTCTTTTCAGTTCTGAGTAGATCTCTTCCTGGTTTCAGTACAGGTAGGATTCAATAGAAGTAAGTCTCCAAACACCTTGAGGGGGTTCCTTTCAGGAAATGTTGGAAGCCAATGTTCTCAGCACATCCATTGTGCTTGTCATAAAGTACATCGGCAGCCCAGGATCAGGGAGGGTTTTGCGCTCAGAGAAAACTTCTGAAGAAGGTATTTGGTGTTATACAGTTTTAAGGAAATTTCTCCAGGGATGTTAATACATCTAGGTCTTACCCATATAAGACCTAGATAAGGTACAAATCTTCCATTATGAGGCACTGGGCAAGAGACTGAAATCTGCCTTGTTGCCAAGAGTACCCAGGGCCTCATGAAGTCTAGAAATGATTGGGCTATGTAGATCATTTTATCTATGCCCCCACAGTTAGCTTTCTAGATATGCATTACTATTTGTACCTGAGATAATTAAGAAACTGTAACTCAGAGTAATAAATAACTCAAGATCAGGATTCCTGTAAGTAGCAGAGCTGGAATTCAAATGCAGCTATTCTTGCTCTAAAAAGTTCACGTTCTTTCCACTGTGCAATACTGCCTTCCTGAGATCATAAGTTTTAAAAAAATACTGCTGTGTCTTCTGTTTGACATAGACAGGCACAGCATTCCTTTCTCAATATTTGGCATTTCTCATGACCTAGAAATTAGAATTCATTGATCTTCTCATAAAATGAACTCCCTAGGGCAGACTTGTTGTCCTCATCCACTTTTGATAAACCTTGCTGCACTGCTACAATCTGATGATACTCAATGTAGTTTTCTTTAGAATTGTGGGCTCCAATGTAGCTATCACTTTCAATATGTGAATCAATGCATATGTATACCACAGCTGTTCAACTATCAGATCATCTGGTATACAGATGACGGGCTGCCCTCCATTTCCCACAGGGCAGTCTACTTCATGGAAGTATATTTTAAAATGTTTACAACAAACTGAGTTTCCCAAGACATTATGTTTTTCATAAATCTGGGCATTACCCTACTTAAGAAATTCTCTGAACTTTTTCATTTATGGAGAAAAATACAAGGAAATAAAAATAAAATTATGTCTCAAATGTAGAAAGGATATTAGTAGAAGAAATGCAATCCCAGGAAGGGTCTCCATATTGGACTGAAATCAATTCATATCAGCTCTTTTGAGATTACAAATCTGATTTATCTTTGAAGAAACTTGATCTGGTAATAGATTTAATTTTTAGGAATTTTAGGAATGTAAGATTCTGAAAAAAAATCAATTTATTTCATTTCAAAGATGAGTAAAATGCTATCGCTTATGACCAAAGTTGAAAGTTTCACCATGACCCTTTGCTCAAAGTTTTGCCATCTTATTGAGGTCAGAGATGCATACACAATTCATTTGGACACCTTGGCTGGAGGATGTTAATGTTCCCCAAGTTGCGCTAGTTTATTCCGTATCTGTTTCTATTTTCCTCTCAGCTATTCTGAATTGATTGGGTCAAGTTATTAAAATGATGGGCATCCTCACCTTCCTTATACCTTATTCAGCAAAATTTCAGAAAGCAAAGCCCCCTGGGTGGAGGTAAGAATTAAAGTTCCCAGACTACACCAGTAGAGTTTTTATTGCTATGCACAACTGTAAAAGGCTTATATTTATATAAGTGTGGTTTTTAAAAACTATATTATAAGCAAGGATGGGATGGGATGGGGAGCAGAGAGAGAAAGCTTTGTGTGGGAGTCTCACAGTCATTTCCTTGTTGTTATGCAAGTGTCCAAACTAACTGTCTGAAGGAACATGGAGAATGTATTTTGCCAAGTATGTTTCCCCCTAGTATTTTAATCCCAATAAATTCTCTGTGTCTCAGAAAATGAATCCATTCTTTTCTAAAATCTTTAATTTATTGATGTTCAGGATTGCCAACATTTCAATTTGAATCAAAGTGTGAAATGGAACAGTAGTTGCAAAATAGATGCTCTTTGAGTTTTATACTCAGAGTCTAAATATTTTTGTTTTGAATAGTTGGGGTTTTACTTGCACTTTTAGCAATCATGAATAAAGTACTGTTCTTGCACAACATGGATGATTAAATGATAAAATTGGGGAGTAAGTCTATAATGGGATAACAATGAAAACTCACTGTACCGAGTTGTGCCGATGCTAGGCTGTGGTGTTTCACGGAAGTGGTGGCTGCTTCTTTACAAAAGCATCACAGGGTTGAGGCTGGGGTACAGGAGGTCAACTGACTTCTCAAAATGCACAAGAGTGTTGGAATATGTTTAGAGGGGAAACTTGATTAAACATATCTTTGTGCCAGCATTAGAATCTGAGACCTTGCCAAATGAATGCCTATCCTGTTCCCTAACTTACCAACGCAAGGTGCCACTATTTTGCCGACTGTACCATACTAACCCCAACTCCAGAGAATCAAACCCTATGTATTTAAATCCAGTCAAATACCACCTTCTCTCAAAATTCTTCCCATATTCATGCTGTCCTTTAAAGTCAGTTCTATTTTTTAAATGCACATATTATTTGACCTCTCTCTCCCTTGAGGCAGATACAGTCCTCTTTATTAAGGTCATTTGAATTCATGTCTTATATCTTCTACTTGATTCTAAAAACTCTTTTACTTATTTTCCTTACCAGATTCATCTTTGATGAGAGAGAGAGAGAGAGAGAGAGAGAGAGAGAGAGAGAGAGTGTGTGTGTGTGTGTGTGTGTGTGTGTGTGTGTTACTGGGGATGAAACCCAGGACCTCTTGCATGCTAGTAGGTGCTATACCACTATACTGTCAGCCCCATTTTTAAATTTCTTACAAAACTTAGTGCCTTACACAGTCCAAGAATAATAAGAAAGCTAAAAATTATTGAGGGTTTACCACACCCCAATCCTTAGAATATCATACAACAAAGGTACTCTTATTTCTATCTTAAAGTATGAGACCAAAGACTTCAAATGAGTGGATAAATATTCAAACCCAGGAAGTGTGACTTCAGAGCTGGTGAAATAAAAAATAAATTAATTTACCAAGTAACTGATAGAATCACAAATCAGAGGTAGCTGATGTGTATTAAATAAGAGCATTCCCGGGCTGGAGATGTGGCTCAAGTGGTAGCACGCTCGCCTGGCATGCGTGCGGCCTGGGTTCGATCCTCAGCACACATACCAACAAAGATGTTGTGTCCGCCGAGAACTAAAAAATAAAATATTAAAAATTCTCTCTCTCTCTCCTCTCTCACTCTCTCTTAAAAAAAAAAAGAGCATTCCTAATTTTTGTGCTCTAACCTTTTAAAACATTACCAAAACAGCATTCCATATTTTTTCCCTGTCTACAGTTTTCTGGTTAGTTTTATCCTAATCTAGAGGAAAGGCATTGTATGTTTTATCATATATATGAAAATGTGGAAATAATAGAAACATATCAATCTGTTGACTCTTGGATCCAGGAATATTGACACCCAAAGCTCTATGTTGTTGTTCACTATGCTAGGGTTCTCTGATTCCTACAAGGTTTATCCTGAACCTTTTTGACCATTAGAGCTCATTTTCATCATGGTCCTTTGTTTCCATGTTGACCAAGTTCTGGTGTCTGCCCCTTTAATGCCTGCCTTATGTATTCTTAGTCTTATTTCCTTCTCCAGCCTCCTGTTTCCAAAGTCAAGCAAGTCACCTTTTTATTCTTTCTTTTTAGGTCAAATATTTCTACCTTGCAACATTCTTGGTTGCTTCTCTCTGTGCCCTTTTCAAGTTATATACATATGATATTAATATTAACTGACTGCTTTGAATTATTCAGTTGTTGATCTAATGCTTACAATGTACTTTTCTTCAGAAAACAGTAATTGCAAGATTGCACAGGCAGAGTTGGTAACTTCATTGTCATGTGCATGAATGTAAAATAAACACAAGGGAGCAGAGGAGAGTCAGAGAGAGTATCTGCCAATTGGAACTTTAGAAAAGAATGATGTTCTGTGACCTCAGGAACCATTGAGCACCATTGAACCTTGTCTATTTTTGGCAATATATTATGGATATGTGCAATACTGTGGCTTTCCTCCCCCCTCTCCTTATGCTTTTGGGCTATATGGAACTGATCTAGTGCATAATGGTGAGCAGACTAGTAATCTTGGTTGCATGGTACTTGGGGTTAAAGTGCATCTCAGAACTATTTTTGACATTTTCCTCCTATCAAGATTCATACTGATATAACAACACTGGACACATTTCTCCTCCATATTTCAATATTTCAGTGCTTGCTCAGTAGAAATGGCCCAGCATAATTTTTCTTGTACATAAGGCACACAGATTTTATTAAGTTACTATGTAGGACTTTAATATTGATTCTAGTTTTTTTTGTTTTTATTAACCTCTGTCAAACTACTTGGAAGTAATTAAGAATTTCAACATTTTCATGTACAAGATAAAACATGCAATGCCTTTCCTCTCTGCCCTGAAGTCTTTTTTTCTTTAACTTGAATTTCTCTAAAGAAAAAAATATATAAAACAAGGAATAAGGGCTGGGGATGTGGCTCAAGCGGTAGCGCGCTCGCCTGGCATGCGTGCGGCCCGGGTTCGATCCTCAGCACCACATACCAACAAAGATGTTGTGTCCGCCGAGAACTAAAAAAATAAATAAATATTTAAAAAAAAAAAAAAAACAAGGAATAAGTAACTCTAAAATACAACCCTTCTATGTTGCTCACAATTATCATCATCATCATTTGGCAGAGAAATAGCTTCCTCACCAACATTGCTTTATTATTTTAAATTTCTGAAAATTTAATTTGGTTATATTGGTGAGGAGTTACATAAAAGGTCTCATCTAATTATGAACTTAAGCCCCTTTTGGGTAGGTTTTATCATCCCTGCATTTCCTTCATTTGGCTTTGATTCTAACATGCCCTCTTAACATCTTCTGTGTCTGAGCCTCAATGTTGCCCTGTCTCAGAACACTCTGTCTTTAATGTGCATACAGATCACCTGGGGATCTTATTAATAGAGTCTCAGTAAGTTTGGCAAGAGGGTCAACATCTGCATTTCTAGCAAGCTCTCAGGTGATGCTGATGCTGCTGGTGTGCAGACAACTGTTTTTTGTATTGATTTGATTAGTGCAATATAGTTATAGATGATAGTCGGGTTCATTTTGACATAAGCATATATGCATGGAATTTGCTCCATTTCAGTTCTCAGTGCCTCCTCTTTCCCTCCCCTCCTTCCTCCCCATATACCCCTGTTCTACTGGTATTCCTTGTGTTTATTTATATTTTAATTGGTGCTTAATAGATATAAAGATGAAATTCTATGTTGCATATTTATACATGCACATAGTGTAATTTTTGTCAAATTTATTCTATATTTCCTTCCTTTTCCCATCACTTCTCCCTCTTCATTAATCTCCCTCTTGTATTGCATTGATCTTACCTCTATTCATACGAAATCCTCTCCCCCTTTGCCCTTATTTTGCTCTACATTCCATATGAGAGAAAACATTCAACCTTTAATTTTTTGAGTTGGGCTTATTTTACTTAGCACAGTGTTTTCCAGTTTCATTAATTTACTGAAAAATTGCACAATTTTATTGTTCTTCATGGCTGAATAAAACTTGATTGTGTATATATACATTTTCTTAAAACATTCATCTGTCAATGGGCACCTGGGCTGGTTCCATACTTGATTATTCCAAGTCATGCTGCTGTAAACATTGATGTGCCTGTATCACTATATAGCTTGTTAATTCTGGTTCTTTTGGATAAATACTGAGAAGTGGAATAGTTGGGTCATGTGGTGATTCCATTCCTAGATTTTTTAGGAGCATCCATTCTGTCTTTCAGAGTGTTTGTATAAATTTCCAGTGTCACATTGTATGAATGTATCTTTCCCCCCCACACCCTCACCAACATTTATTATTATTTGTATTCTTGATGATTGCCATTAGAACTGGAGTAAGATAAATCTTAACATAATTTTGATTTGCATTTCCCTGATTCTTAGGGATGTTGAACATTCTTTCATATATTTGTTGGCAATTTGTCTTTTTTTTTTTTTTTTTTTTGCTTACTGGGACTCTGAATATTTGGTTCTTTTGCTCATTTTTTGATTGTTTTTTTTTTTTTCGGGTGTTATGCTTTTTGAGTTCTTTATATATTCTGGATATTAATCCCCAGTCAGAGGAACAGTTGGCAAAGATTATTTTGCATTCTGTAGGCTCCTCTTAATTATTCTTAATCATTTTCTTTGCTTTGCAGAAGCTTTTTAATTTGATGCCATCTCATTAATTGATTATTGGTTTTATTTCTTGAGCTTTACAGGTCTTGTTAAGAAGTCAGTGCCTGAACCAATATGTTAGAGTATGTAGACAATTGTTTGAGAGAGCTTTATTACTAATATATTCTTTTTAAAAAATATTTATTTTTTAGTTGTAGTTAGACACAATAGTTTATTTTATTTATTTATTTTTATGTGGTTTTGAGGATCAAATCCAGTGCTTCACCCATGCTAGGGGAGTGCTCTATTGCTGAGCCACCACAACCTCAGCCCCTCCTAATACATTCTTAAATCAATGTAAGAGTTATCCTTGATTCTTCTCTCTTCCCAAATACAAAATGAATCAGTCATTCATTTAACAAGTATTTATTGAAGGCTTCTATGTACCAGATAAGTCAAGTGTTCTTCATTATAATGCAGATCCATTTACTCTTTTCCATTTCTACTACTACTACCACCCAAGCTCATGCTGCTATGCTCACTTTTCAGGTCCTTGCAATAGCTGCCAAATGCATCTCTCTACGCAAATCCTTATTCCCAAGAAAAAGGTTTAAATTCATGTTTTTGTAAAACATCAACCATTAAAATTGCATGTGCAATTATTACCATTCTAGTGTATCAAATACATCAGAAATTTCTAATTGTATCAACATAAAATTTGAAATTTTAATGTAAGAAATGGGCACGATCCTGCTTGCATTAATATTTTCACCTTCATCATTCACTTTCTTGTATCTGATGTCCAGCCACTCGGGGAGCACTCTTTCAGTTATTAGGCTTGCTCACCTCTTCCATTCTCTACTCTTTCACAATGCTGTTCCTTGTCCTAGAATGCTTTTCCTCTCCTTTAATACTATTCACCCTTCTCATATCAGAGTAATGCCACTTCCTCAGAAAACCCTCATTTGACTTTCCGGATTAAATCAGGATATCCTGCAACCAACTCTTTTAAGGCCAGTTATTTCTTTCTTAGATACAATTGAAATAATTCAATATTCTAATTAGTCTGCATGCTGTGATAATCAGTTGTCTGAGAGCATGAGTCTTGTCTACCTCATTATTACTTTTATATCCCTATTGTCCAACACAGTGCCTGACACAAAAGCAGGTGTCAACAAATATTTAATAAATAAATAATTTTATTTAATAGAAAGGGGGATGGAATATTCTGGTCCATATGTACACCTCTGTTAAAACATTTAGTTCACCAATTTTAAAAGAACTACACTACATCCTTAAGATATTATCTAGTCTCTTATATGTATTTAAAAATATTTCTGTATCTCTAGTGCTTCCATGCCCCTTCTGTGCTCTCTTTTCCTCTGAAGTTTGTGAGATGATTAATAGAAAACTTAAATTATTTACATATAAGCCCCCCCAGCTGTTCATGTGTTTGAGAAGTGTTTAATATACTGCCACATACTACCTCCTACTGCTTCATAAATTGTTTCTGATGACACAGAGTCTTTGTACATAGTGAATTATTATATTTGTTTAAGAATGCTGTGTCCAAAAGGAAGATGAATCTTTAGGAGCTGCATCCCAGGAAACCTTTGTAATTATATTATTCGGGTATTCTGAGAAGCCATGGTTGCATTCTTTCTCCTGTTAACTAATTCTGTGTCTAATCATTTGTGAAAATACTGCTCTATCTATTTCTTGAAACTCTGCCATCACCTTGGAGTAGAAGGGAAAGGAAATTCAGGATGCCTGATGATGATTCTGGAGCCTGCATGTCCCTAGATATTTTGGACCACACATACCCTGGTCTGGGAGCACTCTATGATCTCTTTAGAAAGCATTTTGTTAGAAGTACTTTTCAAGATCTGGAAAGTTATCCTCAACGTTCTGAAGTGACTGAAGGAGCAAAAATCATTTAGAAAAATCCATGCATGTATCTTCTCTGTAGTATCCAGGGAAATAATTCAAGTTGGTGAGTTGAAGTGATTCGGTTTGTGGTACAGTTGACATATCTTCTGAAGGCCTCCATTCCTGTCTGATCCAGAAGGATCACAGACAATGACCTCAGTCTCCCCAGGCTGACATATTCTGTATCTCCAAAGTGGTGACTCAGCTTTATTTTAAGCCCTGAGTGAAGTGGGGAGCATTATTCTCCTCAGGTCCACAATGGGCGCCAGGCCAGCTGCAGCTGTTCCCTCAGCAGGGCTTCTGCGTGAGGCTCAGTGCAGACTGGGTAGAGCCTTTGCCAGGGACGAATGAGAGCCGTGTGCTTGTGGGAAAACGCTTCAGTGGCCCATTCCCTTTTTGCTGATGTTGTTTTATAGTCCAAGTTCCACTTAGTAGACATCAGGGAAAAACCGCTCCATTCTCAGTGGTAGCGGAAACATCCATTGCATTCAAGCAGCCTAACGGAAGGTCACTGAACCAACTGACCTGAACCAAGAGCTTCTGCCAGGAGGGGATCTGGCTGCAGGTTGCCACAACCCTGCTCTTAGCTGTGCCCCTGTTCTGATTCCCATTCTTAATCTCTTTAAATACACACCTCCAATCACATGCTGTTTCTAAAGTATTCAAACTGTGGTTATAATAAGCATGCTTTTTACTGTCTTTTGTTCTGTCTTCTAGCAAACCTTGCTCTGATTTTTGTCTTCCATTCTTATTATTCATTTGAATTAACACATTTCATGTGTTTAAGCTTCAGTCTTCTAGCAGGGCTGAATTTTTCCACTCACAGACAAGGTAAATGACTAAGGTAACCGGTCTCTGAGAGTTTTAAGAGGCTCAGTTAGCCCTGGTAGGCAATCTAAAGACTTTTGTTTGTGGTATTTTAGCTATTCCTCCCTAACTCTCCTTTCTTTCCTGAGTTCAAATCCCTTAGTTGTACCCCTGAAGGATCTCTTGTCCACAGTTTTCTTTCTTTTTTTTTTCTTGGAGGAGGGTGGTTAGAAATAATTCACAGGAAGAAACTTCTTATGCTGATTCTCTTTTCACATCTTCGTTATCCACATGTACTTCTCTCCTTCCATCTTTCCATTTTTTTCTATAAAACTTTTTCATGCTTCATTCACTTTTATTAATGACATTGTTCTGAGACCTATCATGTTCCAGAAGCAGGGCTAGGCTGTGGGGATGTTATAACAGATGAGACAACAATTCCCCACACAGTCACACTCCAGTGAGGAGAGCCAACAGTAAACACATCAACAATAACGATGCAGAGTGGGGGTGGCTGCTATAGATACTAATGAGAAGGATTCCTTTCTTTCTTCATAAAGGAGAAATGCTTTACCTGGTGTTCAGGAGAAGCTTCTTTGAAGAGTTTTTACATTTAAGTTGAGATCTGAATAACAAAACCAATTCAAACATGGAAGAACATGGGGAAAGACATTCAGGCACACGAAAAGGCAGGGAAAAAGAACGAGCATATTTTATTTTGGAAATTGACAGAAATCCAGTGAGCTGTGGAGTTTCAGAGTGTACCAGATTGAGTTTAGTGGGCAAAGTTCATGGAACCCTGTAGGTTATAGCAAACTCTTGAAGAATAATACCCTTTAGTAAGAGTAACCTTGTGTGACCTCTGGTGATAGGTGAGCCCAGGTGATAATTCAAGGAAGTCATCAGTTGGGTAAACCCTGTATAGACATGTCCAGCCAGGATCTGGGGTGATGGCTAGAAGAGAAACTCAGGACCATGACTATTGTCCACCAAGATGCATTCAGAATCAGCTTTTGCATTTTCAAGAGCACATTGTGTAATGAGATGTGTACAGTGTTGTACATGTTAGCACTGAGGATGTCTCACCTATGCAATTTCTAGTCCACACTTGAACCCAGTGGGTCACTCACTTATCTTGACATTTAAGACTTATTTATCATGTATTCAGGGTGGGCAGGCAAATGCAAATTTCTAGGCAAACTTTACCAAGTCCAGCCTCCAAATAAGCAACCGCAGGAAACTCCTTTTAGCTTTTCATTTCCATGGTTCATCTCTTCTCCATATGGATACCTATTGGGTTTGGACTTGGTACAATACTTCACATCTGTTAGCATTTTACTTTTTTTCATTCTTAATATGCTTTCATCACCTCCCTTGTTACATGTTAAAATGTGATCATTTGATTCCTAAATCCTCCCTCCACTTGGTTTCTGTTTGAGGATTACCATGAAGCTGTAAACTTCTAATACTTTGGTAATAGTCTTAGAATTTAAAATATAAGTGTAATTTCTGCATTATTTTCTAACAAAACTTTTTTTTAAGAACTCATTTTAAATGAACAGTTTAATTGGTTTCCTTAGGGTCTTTGAGTAGTAAGTTGAACCAAAGGTGAAACACTATTGTATTATTATTTGCATTATTGTATTCAGAACATGTGACTAACTCTAGTGGAGAACCAGGAAGAGTTACATATAATGAACCCAGATGGTGGAATACCACATGTTCTATGTCTTAGTTTGAAGAACAGATCAAGCAAGTTAACTATTCCCAGACATTTATAACACAGCCTAGGTCTGGAATAATTATTATGCTTCTGGCAAGAGACAAAGGTGGAAAATGGACATTTAAGTAGAGTTAACATTAAAGGAATTATTGCATTCTTTTTGGGACA
This sequence comes from Spermophilus citellus, assembly GCF_964194105.1. Taxonomy (NCBI): domain Eukaryota; kingdom Metazoa; phylum Chordata; class Mammalia; order Rodentia; family Sciuridae; genus Spermophilus; species Spermophilus citellus. The sequence continues at coordinate 74,550,097 of NC_138194.1, forward strand.
TAATCACCTGTAAATACAAAAGTAGTGGTTCCACATGTTATGTTCTTTATTGATTTCTGTTAGATAGTTGACCTTGTTTGACTCAAGTGTAGACATCGGGGGTTGCTAACCTAGATATTCTTTAAAAATTAATAAAGCCATTCTTGGCTTGCCAAGTGTATATTGATAAGAATAGAACAGTATATATATATATATATATATATATATATATATATATATATATATATATATATATAGTTTATGGAAGCTAGTATTTCAAAAACACAAATAGCATGCTTTTGTTGAAAGGTCTTCTTTCCAACACATATACAATTTTTAACACAATGATTTCCATTTTGCACAACCAGTGCAAATTGTAGGAATAATTTCACTTAATCATTTTGAATATATGCTTCTGAATGTGTGTTGCAACTCCTTTTCTATGGTATTTCTTACCCCAAATTCCTATTTTCAAATTGCCATTTCAATGTCTCACTGATGTTTTGTCTTCCATAACAAATACTTTTTCTTTTATTTAGACTACCTAGATTATTTGTGTGTGTATACATATATATATATATATATATATATATATATATATATACACAAATATATATATAATATGTATATATTATACAGCACGAGAGACCTTTGATTAATAAAGCTATTAGATTATTACAAATTCCAAAATTAGTCGATGGACCAACACTAGTTCCAGAAAACACCTTATTTCAGCTGAATACACAAACTAACCACAGTTATCTAGAAGAGACAGCTATTCACAACTACAATGAAAAAAAATCACAAAGAATTCTATGCATAAATCATGGCACTCTCTGCTTTGATTATAGCATCTGTGATAATGGAAATAAATTGAATATCTATTCTATATTTCCTATATGAATTTTATCTTAAAGAATCAAAATAGCTTGTAAGGATACTTTATGTTTATTGAATAGTTCAAGCTGATACATGCAATAAGTGAGTTAGAAAATAATCTAAAATTATCCTTGCAACAAAAGCATAACTGAGGCTAAAATAACCAAGTATTAAATTCAGTTAACAATAAAAATAAATAAATCTGTATAACAGAATTTTAAAACAATTCCAAGGTCTCCTTTAAGGATAGAAATTTAGATCCGGGGAGATCAAAGGTCTTGGCCAATGTCACATAGAAAGTTAGTGGCTTCACCCATACAATAACACAAGCTAAGTTCCTTTTTTAAAAAAAGATAACAAACTACTTATTTATTTTTATTTTGGGGGTTCTTTCTGTGACACCAGAACTGGAATGTCCCTTAGGATTCTCCTGGGTAAAAAGGGCAATGAGTCATACAGTGGCTATTCCCTTAATTTTAATTTTGCTGGGGAAGAAGCCCCAAACGAAATAAAATGAGTGAAGATTCAGAGGTTTCTCCTTCCAGAATTTTTTACAGGTTTTCACTCTGTCCAATGGTTGGAATCACTACTGTCCAGTCAGTGAAAGCACATCTTTGGGTTTTCATAATTAGAGGGTCTGTAGGAAGAGGGAGTCTCTATCACATTCTTCCCAGGCTTTTCTATAATTCTCCATGGCTTACTGCTCAGTGAGGAGGAAAGTATGAGGAATACAAACAGAGACAGACCTTCTTTGTGCATTGACTCTTGGTCTGCCAAATCAGCCGGCTGGATGCAGAGGCAATTTCCTTAGTATTTGCAGCCTTGTGCTGACTTCTGCCCAGAGAAGTTGGGAAATATTTATTGTTGAATGGGGCCCTGAGAGATTATTCTTGGAAGGAACAATCTCTGTGAGTCTTTGTGTGTAGACCAAAAAAAGTCTCTTATAGCCAGGATTGCACAAACTAGATGTGCTTGTCTCTTCCCAATATAAAAGTTAGAGGAAAACAGGAAAAATCAAAACAAAACCAAAAAAAAAAAAAAAACAAAAAAAAAACTTTAGTTTTGAAAGCCAATCATGGGGACTTGGTTTTCTTCTCACACAAGGTAATTTATATCTCTGGAGCACTGAGTTAGGGAAGTGTGGAAATAAGGAGAAAAGTTTAAGATAGCATGTTCTGCTCTCTAAGATTTTGTGAACCATTGAGAATTTAAAATATTAAAATCTATTTACTCTTCACTCATTGAATGGGGTTTTCTGTTTGTCTTTTGATTTTTACCTCCCTCTATATGAGGAGCCATGGGTCAGGTACTGTAAATGATGCAAAAATGAAAAATAAAAACATGATTCTTCAACTTGAGATGCTCATTCAATCACCATCATCAAAAATAAAAATTAAAAATAAATCCAACAATTATATTGAGCATAAACACCTGGTATAACTATTACCTTAATTTAAATGGTACTTTTAACCTTTTAGTCTTTCTCTTCCTAAGTTATTGCAAGCCATAAATATGGCTTGCAATGGCTAAACCGGTAAGGCCCTAGTTGTCTTGCATTTGGAGCTGGAGTCTGCAGCATGGTCAGTTCCTGAATTGGTCTTTCTCAGCCTGGTCAGATCGGAGCAATAGCCTGGGGAATGAGCTTCACAATGGCTCCTGTGTACAGACACTGCAGGTGTTTAATTCAGTTGGATTTCAGCCTTATAGTCTGCACAATAACCTTGGTACAAAGTTATCTTGTCAAACCAGTGTGACAAGCTCCATAGCCAGAGTCTCAGTTACTTTAAAACCCAGGATGGCTCCAGAAAGTTAACCTTTGAGGCCAATCTCTGTCTGACTACCAGGTGGTGCCCAGTTGCTGTGGCCACATTCCAGCTTCATACCAATTATCTTGAGGAGTTTTCAGAAGTGACCTCTTTTTTTTTTTTTTTTTTTTTGTTCTAATTGGTTATACGTAGTAGCAGAATACATTTTGGCTCATTGTACACAAATGGGGCACAACTTTTCATTTCTCTGGTTGTACAGGATGTAGAGTCACTATTTGTGCAGCCTTACATGTACCTAGGGTAATGATGTCCATCTCATTCCACCATCTTTCCTGCTTCCATGGTCCCTTCCCTCTTCTCCCTCCCCTTTGCCCAATCAATGTTCCTCCATTTTTCCCCCACACAGCCCCACCCCCATTATGGATCAGCATCCACTTATCAAAGACAACATTTGGCCGTTAGTTTTTTGGGATTGGCTTACTTCACTTAGCATGATATTCTCCAACACCATCCTCTTTGTAGAGGCATTAATGTAGAGCCAACATAGGTTTTCTCTGCCTTCAGTGCTTTCCTCACCCTTCTGGAATGTTCTCCCCACTTCAGAGGGAAAAATCAGAAGAAACCATTTGCCTCATACTCTCATTTTCCCCTTCTTTTCTCCTTCCTATGAATCTCTAAGACTTGAACAGAGTTGGACATTTCTTTTATTTACCCCAAGTCACATCTCTTCACCTTCAATTGAGCAGATGTCTCATGCTCTTGACAACACAGCAAATCCCTGATTTCTGATGTTTTAATCCCCCTTCCTTCTATTGGCCTGCTAATAGTGGTATACAGTATTTTACATGATGTGAAAATAAACACATTCCAATAATTATTATTTATTTTCTCATTTTATATTCCCAATTTAGTCTCCTGAAAATTTAAGTGTTGCCAAGTTATTTTTTCTTTTGGTTCATTAAGCAAATAGGTGAATTAGTTCTGAAGCAGCTGGTTTCTAGATAAGAGAGACAGGTATTTACATAACTTCTTAGAATTATTACAAGTGATAAAAAATAGACATCTTAGCATCCCCTTTGCCTAGAAACTCCTTTTCTCCTACTCTCTGTGTGTTTAACTTCTACCCTTTCTACTTCCCCAATTCTCAAGGCTAACCTCCATTCTGAAATAGAACCCTCATGATCCTTTCTCATTCTATTCTTTCCTTTTCTTACTTAATACTTATTTGATTTATACATATGTATTTTTGTGTTATTAATTTATTTTTAATGTTTGCAACCATAGGACATTCTTCAGAGAATCAAGAAGGAAAGAGATAAAGAGATCCATGATAAAGAGATAAGAGATGGCAAATGGTAACTGGAAACCCAAGAACACAAAGAGAATGTTAAACCTAGACTCCTCTGGCCATGCAAGGGCGGGTGTTTCAGGCCCACATTTCAAGCAGGGGTGGAAATAGGGTTCCCCTCTGTGGAATGGGATGGCTGAGAAATAAAAGCTAAGAGAAATAGAATGGGAAAATAAAAAACCACTACAGAACACAGGAAGTAGTTTCAAAAGCGGGGATGGGCAAGATCAGACAGATGGAGCTTTTGGCAAAGATAAAGCCCCCACCTACTTTATTTATATTGGGAGACATCAAAGAGATTCTATATAATGTTCTTTTCCTAAAAAGGTTAAAGGTGGGCTGTTCAGTTCCTAATCGGTTATGCCCTCTCCAGAGCTACTATGAGGAACCTTCTAGCCGAGTGGAGGGAAAGGTCACATGCATTGGGCAATCTATTGCCCTGAGAGAGTCACAGAAAGTTCCCAATGTCAGGCCTACCTCTCCCTGGCTTCCATGCTGAGAGAAGATCCTCATGTCTTTCATGGATGGCTTCCCACAGGTATTTTTTTGGTTTTACACTAGATGGTCCCCAATCTCATAAGCCTCCCTTCCCTGACTTGCTGAGAAACCATGATCATGATTACTTTATCTTTCTTTAATTTCTACTGCTCCTTCTCCTAGTATCCTTTGTTATCCTTACTCCTAAGGAATCAGACTTGAGGACACTTCCTACCATCTTCCAGCTGGTTGGGAAGAGATAGATGATGGTAGGCTTAGTTGGGAGGATGTTATAAGATACAGAAGAACGAAAGTATAGAAAACATGCCGAGTCTTTTTCTTAAACACATGATTATGAAGATCTAAAGTAGTACAAAGAGAATGAGAGTCAGTGAACTTGAAAACGTGCCTAAGATCTATGGAAGGTTGGGAACTGAGCCCTAGTCACCCTCACTCCAAGGTATATTAACTCTCCATTTACCCAGTTCCCTGGTACTCACAGCTCAGCATCTAGATCTACCTAAATGCAGTTCTGCTTCTGATACTGAGCTCAGGAACTATGCATAGTGAACTCTTTACTTAGCTCTTTTATGACCAAGCATGTTTTTCTGTGATTTTCAGCATTCCATCCCTTTAATTTACACCAACACACCTGTACAACAAGATGTTTATCTCATTGGTAAGGTTAGCTTGTGACAATAGAGTAGAGGCTAGATAAGAGTAAAAGAATCATGCCATTTGGCAATAGCCTTTCCTTACTTGACTCAAGGGACACTTCTTCAAAGGTCCTTTTCCCATTTTTAGAATTCTTTCTGGACCTTTTGTTCTCAGGAGGAGGTTCACTTTGTGCTTGAACCTTTGCTTTGTGATCCTACCTATTATCCCAGTTTCGCAAGCACTCGGGCCCTGTGAGATGTGTACAAATCCCATGCTGCAGCTGGGCTCCCAGATACTGATGGCTTAACCTCTGTGTATTGTTGCCTGCTCATTCCTTTCCATCACTAATCCTGTTCCCTCCTTAGCCCTCTCCTTTTATAACTTGGACACATCCCATGGCACCTTCCTCACCAGCTGGAATGTCTGCCTGTTGCATGAGTCTTCAGCACATCTAGACAGCTTTTCTTCTTTTTATTTCTACCCAAACATGCCCCAGAGGACATCCTTGTGGTCTGTGCAGTATCTGAGTCTCCATCATTCTAACCCACTATTTGACTGGGTTGGTCTTCCCACCACATATATCCACATAATTATCCTTTTTTTTATTGTTAACTTGAACTTACTTTTAATAGCTTCATCACGGATGAATGAGCTTTTAAAAAGGGAAATGTGTCTTCCTCACATACACTTTTATATGAATTCTTGTTTTATAGTCATTGGGTTGTGATTTGCCCAGGAAAATACAATGGAGCACAGATATGTGGGCCAAGTATGTTTCCTAAGTAGTATTCTGTATAAAATGCTTTTAGGCCTTTGAGTATTCACAACAAAAGATGGACATGTTTCCCTTTGGAGGGTTTTATTCATTTTTTTCCCCTCAAACCCATCTAAGATTGAATCTATAAACTAAATCTGTGGAATCTTTACTTACAATATCACTAGCCAAATGCAGAAGAGCAGATTAAAGCTTATGAAACCATTTAATAAAACCATTAAATATTTTGAGCTTGGTATTGAACTTTCCTCACTGTTAGAAACTGTTGGTATATATTCTTGCTCAGACAAATTTCTATGTTTTTTTTTTCTCTGAACCATTGAGAATAACACTCCAGTAAGACAGTGCTGGCTTAGCATGGTATTTTGTGATGCTCCTGAGTGGGAGCATGGTCAAACATCCATTTTGTAGAATTTACAGAAGGAAAAAGCACTGAATTTACTTTTGAAGAATTATCCTGGTAACTTTGGCCATGGCAACTACCTGAAACAAAATTGGCAATTGATTTCCTTCTCCCTTCCCAAAGTGGATGTGGACTTATAATATACTCCAGGGAGTTAACTAGTTATTATGTTTTATTTCTAGTTTTGATCAACAGACATTTGCGCTCATGATGGGAAGATCCACATGGGGAAAAATAGACAATGATAGGTAGAATGTTTTCAGATTATAACATCATTTATTCACACTTTCATGTGAAAAGTTTCTGAATACCTGAAGATTTGGGGTATTATTTCCCTGCTATACATACATCTTTGTCAGGTATTAGTAGGAAAATACATAATATATATGTATATATATTGGGTATATATACATATGTGTATATATACATATATATACACACACATATGCATATGCTTTAAAATCCAGTAAACTGATAGGTTCACACAAATATATTCAGCTGACTGTGCTATTTTGGATATTTGAGAGAAGTTCAAGAAAAGGCCACGTCTGAAAAGTGAGCTCTCTATGCATTCTGAAGAAATGCCAGTTTGGAATTTCCATTTTTAAGACACCCTTCCCCTTCAATAAAATATAGGTTACATAATTCCAGAGTTTTCAGTTAGAAAGTTTTTCTTTCAGGGCAGAAGAAAACTGAAAGTCATTATAGTCCGTGATGAATAGTTAAGGAGAATGGCACATAACACACTATTTTCAACTTATTTCTGGACTAAACTAATATGATTATATATTCTTTCTTAACAGAAGAGTAAAATTATTCTCTCATAGTTTATTTCTCTCCCAGATGAACTGGAATGTTAGTAAATTTAGTAAATATTTTCTATTACAACCACTACTAGCCAGATATATCAATGAAAGGATAAAATCACATTTGTTGCTAGTTCTATCTCATATTAATAATATATATTCATTAACTTGTCAGTTATGAATTTTCATTTGCCTGAAGTTTGAATTTGGTGTGTGGGGGAAAAATCATCAGTGGTCATTTTGAACACAGCTGACCTAGAGTTCTAACAACTGTATACTTCTGTAATGTTGCTAATCAGATTAGAGTTGATACACGGATTTGCATAGCATGCTTTCAACTTGAAATTGAACTTTATTTTTTTTTTTTACCTGTTTGAGAATTCCTTCCACCCATAACTACTTGTAGTGGAAATGTGGAGAATTAACTATATACAACTATTTTCTTGATCCAAAGAAATGGAAAAATGTACTAAAGAGGCACTTAAATAGGTGGGAAATGCTTTCTGAGGAAGACAACAGCTAAGATCTTGAGTTGATAATGATGTCCACATAGTAGATGACAAATGCAGGTGCTCTCCTACTAAGGGGCTACTCAAGAGATTAGTCAACCTGGATTGATTTGCTCTCATTCAACCAAGTAAATGAGAGAGGGAATTAGAATTGAGAAATCTGTTTTTGCTTACATTACTTAGTTAGCTTCTCCAACCTGACATGCTGAAAGATGTACCTTCAAAGTGAAGTAACATAAAAGTCCATAATATAGAGTATCATAATTCCTCAAGTGTTTAGGTTAAGAAATATGAAGAGAGCTGATCTACTCTCAAATCCACTAGAATTGGAATTTTGAGCATAATTTCTTGGAATGGAGTTTCCCAGGAAAAAAAAAGTGAGTTGATGAGATGCCCATGAATGGATTATACCAGCCCTCTAAGAAAAGGCTTGCATCTCAAAAAGATGCTGTTGCTATAGCCATTGTGAAGTACGCATGGACCAAAAGTAAACAACAGTTTTCAGAATTGTGACTATCAGAATATGTATTCTCAGGCTTCTTTTACCTCATTTCAAAAATCAAAGAGATGACCCCTAATAAATTTGACTATATACAAATTTCTTAGATAATAAAGCATGGTCAAAATAAAATAGTGAAAAATAAGTAAAAGCACTTGTAGTAAAAACTGATCATTTTTATTTTTTATTTTTTTATTTATTTTTTATTTTTTTTTATTGGTTGTTCACAACATTACAAAGCTCTTAGGAAAGGTAGCAGAATACAACAATTACTAATAGGGCATTATGTAAAATTGTGGATGTGTAACCGACGTGATTCTGTAATCTGCATTTGGGGTAAAATTGGGGGTTCATAACCCACTTCAATCTAATGTATGAAATATGATATGTCATTTTTATTTTTTAAATGTGATGTAAAGGGCTGGAGTTGTGGCTCAGTGGTAGAGCACTTGCTTAGCATGTGTGAGGCCCTGGGTTCAATTCTCAGCACTGCATATAAATAAATGAATAAAATAAAAGTCCATCAACATTTAAAACAAATTTTTTAAATAAATAAATAAATGTGATGTAAAGATCTCATAAAAAACAGTTAAGGAAAGTGTCATGAGCATTAATAGATATTCACAAAATTTATAAATAACTCATGCACATTGAAGAAATGGGGACATTTCCAACATAAACAATAACATTATGTAAATGAATGCTATTTTCAGTAAAAAGTAAAAGGGCTATTGAGATTCCATTAATTGCAGCACAGAAAAAAATGATAAATAAAAATAGTTTTCTAGATTTACCAATTGTAAATTCTTTTTTTGTGTGGTAGTATATTTTTTAAAAATTTTTAATTCTTATTTGTTATATATGACAGTGGAATGCATTACAATTCATATTACATACATACAGCACAATTTTTCATATCTCTGGTTTTATACAAAGTATATTCACACCATTCGTGTCTTCATACATATACTTTGGATAATGAGTCCATCTCATTCCACCGTCATTTCTAATCCCATGCCCCCTCCTTTCCCCTCCCACTCCTTCACCCTATCTAGAGTTCCTCTATTCCTCTCATGCTACCCCACTATAAATCAGCCTCCTTATATCAGAGAAAACATTCGGCATTTGGTTTTTTGGAATTGGCTAACTTCACTTAGCATTATCTTCTCCAACTGCATCCATGTACCTCCAGAAACCAATTGTAAATTTTTATAAAAAATATAAAATAATAATCATCTTTGCCCTAGCATTTTCCTTTTAGAAATATACCAAAAAGAAAGAAATCTAATGAAGGAAGCAAAATTTATGCAATAATATTCATTATCACCTAATAGATCTGATCACCCTGGTTCCATTCCTTCCTAGTGTGGCTTTGAAAGTCTTTCTGAATGAATCCAAGTTTGATTATCTATAAAACATGATATAAAACTTTATCTTATAGAATTATGAATATCAAAATGATGTCTATAAGATGATTGACAGCATGTTCTCAATAACGAATGACAATATAATGTTACCAATACACCTCTAATGATAGGAAAATAACTAGCCACATAATTATCAAATACCTATGTAAATCTGATACATCAAATGGATAGAGCCACATGTTCCCAATAATGTTGATATTTACAAAATCTTATTTTTAGAATGTTAACAGAATATATAAAACTGTACAAGTTTCCTTCTGACATTTAAATAGGAAGGGAGAGAGGAAGATAGAAAGGTAGGGAGACAGTGAAGGAGGGACAGCAGTCAAAAGAAGATATATATAGAAAATGTCCTTGAAGGAAATACACCAAAATAACAGCAGCAGTTACCTGTGGTAGGCTGAAGAAGTTTCTCTTCCTTGCACAGTTAAAATGTATTGGACAGGAGATCTACTCCTAGAATGGCAGTGTGGGGGAGCTCTGAAGACTTGGTTCCCTCTCCCCAGTGGAGTATAAAGTATTTCTCACCCTGCTTAGTTTTGTGCTCTAGGGTTTACATTCTAAGTAAATGAGGCCAGGCAGTTGGAGGGTGGTTTCCTCTCACAGGAGGAAGGCTATACCTCAGATGCAGTGGGCCAAGAACTCTGGAGCCCCAATCTACCTCCACAGAGAGAACTAGGGAAAAAAAAATAGCCATAAAAAGTGTTCTTAGAGTTCAGACCAAACCTCAAATCCTGCCCCTAAAAAAAAAAAATTATCCCATCAAAGACATCTGAATTTTATTATATCAGATTTTATAACAATTTATGTCCCAGGCAATTGTGGAAAATAACAGAGCAATCAGAGAGTGATTAGTAGAAGAGAATATCTGGGTATGATGCCAAAAGAGGCAGATAGCTTAATACAGATCAGACAAGACCTGACTAAAGCTGCCATAGAAGGGTGACATTGCACATACTGAAGACTTTGTCATCTGATAAATAAGATCATAGACTTTCTACTGTGAGGGAAATAGACTTAACTAAAGTAGTCCAGCCAAGTCACAAAATAGACAAATAATAATAACCCAGGGCACATAGTGGGAGTGATTAATACTTAGAGCTGTTGATATTTATTATCTGAAATACCTATTTCTTAACTAAAGGTTATGATACATTCAGAGAAATGGAAAGTGTGATCCATACTTCTTGGGGCAGGAGAGGAGGTACAAAGAAACTACCATGAGAAAGTTCTCATGCCAGATTAAAAAAAAAAAAAAGACTTCAAAGAAGTTTTTATAAATATGTTCAAGGAACAAATGCAACCATTATTACTTAAGTAAAGAAAAATATGATGACAGTGTCTCATCAAATATAGAACATTGATAATAAGAGAGATGATATTTTGGAGTTGAAAAGCATAATAATTGAAATAAAAATTTCAATGAAGGGACTTAACAGTAGATTTGAACTGACGGAGAAAAGAATTAGCAAGCTTGAAGGTTTATTGGTAGATATTACATAATGTGAACAACAGAGAGAAAAAATAATGAAACAAAACAACACAGTCACAGAGAACTTTACAACACCACTCAATTCATCAGTGTTTGCTGCAGGAGTATCAAAAGGAAAGGAAAGAGAGAAAATTGTAAAGAAAGAAGTTAAAGATAACTATACAAATATGGTAAAGAAAAATATTATCATACACATACAAGAAACTCAAACAATTCCCAATACAAATGGGAAGAGAACTACAGCCAGGCTCATCATAGCAAAAATGATGAAAACCAAAGATAATGATAAAATATGGGAAGCTATAAGAGAAAAACAAGTCATAATCATTGTACAAGAGAACAATGATATTAATAGCTGATTTCTCTCTGGAAATAATGAAGGACAGAGGCAATAATGTGATATATTACAGTTGCTGAAAGCAAAACAAACACAACAGGATAAGAATTTAATGTCTAGTCTCATTCTTCTACATATGGATAATTTGTTAAATTATTTAAATTTGTACACTTTGTTAAAAAGGCTATCTTTTCTCCAAAGTATATTTTTGGCACTTTTGTTAAGTATCAGATGACTATACCTGTGTGGGTTTGTCTTGTTTATTCTATTCTGCACTATAGGTCTATGTGTCTGTTTTTATGTCAGTACCACACAGTTTTTGTTATTATAACTTTCTAGCATAATTTGAACTTAACACCAAAAAAACCCAAATAACCCAATTAATACATGGACAAATAATCTAACCAGATAGTTCTCCAAACAAGAAATTAAAATGGCTATTGTTCAAATATACGAACAATGGTCAACATCTTAACAATTAGGGAAAATGCACATCAAAACTACACTGAGATTTCATCTCACCCCAGTTAGAATGGTACCATTAAGAATACAAACTAATAAATTCTGGAGAAGATATTGAGAAAAAGGAACAATTTCACACTATTGGTGGGATTGTAAATTAATTCAATGACAATGGAAATCAGTATGAAGTTTACTCAAAAGACTACAAATGAAAACCACCACATGATCCAATTATACCACTCCTTGGTATTTATCCTAAAAAATTAAAACAGTGTACTATAGAAATAAATGCATACCTATGTTTATAGCAGCAGAATTCACAATAACCAAAGTATGAAACCAGCCTAGGTGTCCATCAATGGATGAATTGATAAAGAAAATGTAGTGTATATGTACACAATGAAGTTTTATTCAACCATAAAGAATGAAATTATGCCATTTTTAGGAAAACAAATGGAACTTGATAATATTTTATCAAGAAAAATAAGTCAGACTCAGTCATTGGTCACATGTGTATTTTTCTCATATGAGGAAGCTAGAGAGGAAAAAGGAAAAGAGAGGTGGTACTGGAGGATCTTGTGATAATCAAAGAGAAATCAGCAAAGGAAAGGAAAGGGACCAGGAGATGAAGTAGGTGAGGGAAACTGGAAATACTGGGGAACGATATTGGCCAAATTATATTGTTATATCGTGTTCATGTCCAAATATGTAACAATGATCCCCACCTTATGCACAACTATACTGCACTAGTTAGAAAATATGGAAAAAGGAAAAAGAATACAACAAACAAAAATTCACCAAAAATCTTACATCCAGCCAAACGATGTGGAAAAGGTGAGGACAAAATAAAAACATTCCAAAATAATAAAAAGAAGAAGGAGGAGGAGGAGAAGGTGAAGGAGGAGGAAGAAGTGAAAAGAAAACCTGAACAATTGTTGCTAACAGATCTGCTTTGCAAGAAATAGGAAAGGGAGTTGGTCTAGATAAAAGCAAGTGAAACCAGGCAGTAATCAACCCACATTAAAAATCAAAGAGCTCCAATAAAGACCATAATCTAGATGAGCAATTATTAAAAGGTGGTTAAATTATATAAGTATTTTTCTTTTCACTGATCTACTCAATAATCACATTAAGCAAAATTTTATATAATTATGTTATTGCCCTATGTATGTGAAAGTGGCTAAATTTTTTAAAATAATGGTATAAAGACAATAGGACTAAACTTAGAGCAAGGAAATAACACTCAAGAGAAACTTGATTGGCAGAAAGGAATGAAGAATTCAAGAAAGAGTAAATAAGAACATTAACAAAACTATACACATATTTACTAGTTCTTATGTTTTCTCTCAGTTTCTTTAAAATGCATACTATGACATAAGGTAACAAATAGAAAAATGTATTTTTGACATTCTGACATGCAGATATCATATATATGGCAATAATAACACAAAAGGGGAAAGAAGGAAATAGTTTTATACCTAACTTGAGTAGAGTCAGAGTAAACCTGAAGTTAAGGTATATATGCTAAACCTGAAAGTACCCACTGAAAAATAACTTAGAAAATTTTGAAAATATCTTAAAGCAATTAAATATGAGTAAAATTTTGTGACTCAAGATAGGTAAATCATTCTTATAAATATGACATCAAAAGCAAAGGCACAAAATAGAAAGAAAACATAGACAAATTGAATTTATCAAAATTAAAAATCTTTGGTATTTAAAGAGTACCAACAATTACGTGAAAAAATAACCCATATAATATAAGAAGTATTGCATTGAAAAGCAATTTACCTTTAGCATATATAGAGAATTCTTACAACTAAATAATAATAAAAAAACCACATGGAATAATCTCCAGGATAGTTTATATTGTAAACCATAACAAAAGGCTCAACAAATATAGAAAATTGAAGTCATATCAAATATCACTTCTGACCACAGTGCAATAAGACTAAAAATCAACAAGAAAAATCTCCAGAATCTATACAAATACAAGCATATTAAAGAACATACTTCAGAACAAACAATGGATCAGTGAAGAAATTAAGAAAAAAATTGTAACAACTTTAGAAATTTTTAAAACAAATGATAATGGAAACATAACACCCCAAACCCCCTGGGATATGGAAAAAGCAGTATGAAGAGGGAAATTTATAGTAATCAACATGTATTTTAATAAAGTAGATCTCAACCAAAACACCAATCAGTATACCTCCAAGGATTAGAACTAAACCCCAAATTAGTAAAAGGAAATAATAAAGATCAGAATAGAATAAAAATGGAAGACTAAAAACCACAAAAAATACAAAAGATCAATAAAAGAAAGTTTTTTAAAAAAAAATAAACAAAATTGACAGACTATCACCCAGACTAAGAAAAAAGAGAGAAGGTTTAAATAAATAAAATCAGAGATGAAAAACTGAGACATTACAACTAGCATCACAAAAATACAAAGAATCATTAGTAACTATTATGAACAAATTTTCCAACAGATTTGGTAACTTAGATAAATTCCTAGACACATATAACTTACCAAGATTGAAACATGAAGACATAGAAAACCTGAAAAGAACAATATCAAGCAGCAATATGGAATCTGTTAGAAAGAGTCTCCCTCCTATCAGGAAGCCCAAAACCAGAGGGCTTCACAGATAACTTCAACCAAACATTTAAAGAATGAATACCAACGAATTCTTTCAAACACATTCGATAAGACCAGCATTATTCTAAAACTAAAACTAGACAAGAAAACAATGCAGAGACCATAAATCTTTAAGGAAATGAACATGCTTACTCTGATTTGAACACTATCTAATGCATGCACATATCAAAACACTGCCTTGTGACCTATAATATATATAATCTTTACACCAATTTTAAATAATAAATAAAATTTTAGTTAAAAAAATCAACAGACACAAAACTCCACCAACAAATAGGCAAAGAAATTGAATGGAAAATTCTACAGAGGAGACAAGCAAATTGCCAACAGGCACATAAAGATGTTGTTCAACATCATTCTCCACCATTCAAAATCAATGAAATATCACTTCACACCCCATAGCATGGATTTCAGTTTTTAAAAAGTCAGAGAATAATAAGTGATGATGAGGATGTAGAGATAGTAGAGCAAATGTGCAGTGCCAAATTCTTTAAAAAATGCTTGCTTTAGTCTGTCAGTTGACAAATATTGTTCACATTTATGAAAAATCATAAGAGTGTTGTCTCTCACACTGGAAAATGTAACATTTCAACTACTTTTTAAACTTCATATAGCTGCCTAAATAAGATGTCTTAACATAAGTCACATGAAAGATGCTCCCATGTTGTACTCATCTTCATGATTTATATTAGATATTAAAGGGAGAGAAACATCAGGTTTGTGGGGATTTTTAAAAATTATTTAACTGTTTGCAGTTCTTTTTGTGCAGAAAAATAACTGCTTTTCCCCAGTGGAGAATTTCATATTCTCCAATTCAATGTCAACACGATTTGTAGGAATCCGATTGTAATTTAGGTCACAGAACAATAATTGTATTAGTCACACACTCCTGCTTAGGTGAGCCCCTCCAGAGTCCCTTCTTAGGGAACAGAATCCTTGATGAGCCTTTGCAGACTCATTTCACCAGCATCAGCTATTAAGGTACCTTGCATTTGATTTAGACAGGTTGATTCAGGCAGACTATGCTAATAAGAGGGAAAAGAAAGGGTGTCCTCCAATTAGAGCAGCCTGTGCTTAAACACATTGGAACTTTGCTTCTAGGGATTGATTAATTTAATGTGTTACAAGTTTTTGGACTTGGCTCCATTCACCCTGGGGGAACCCCAAACAATTCCCAGACAGACAAAATGCCTGATGTCTTTGAGATCAGATTTGTGATTGTGTATTACACGACAGCTGTCTATGTCTTTTGATACAAAGGGGAGAACTTTTTTTTCCTTTGAATTTGGCAATGACATATTGTCTTTGGCCAGCAGTGCAGAGATATCATGGATCAAGATGAAAGGCAGAAAGTGAAAGGTAGATCATAGGAAGCAATCATAGGATGATAAAACAGAGCAGGAAATTCTTATTTAGATAAATGAGGCCTATGAAAAGTTAGAAGGTCAGTCATTGCGATCTCCATCTTAAAAGAATTTGAAATTCTAAAAAAGGTTGAGATAAAATGGGGCTTCAAAAACTGCATGATCACACAAGTACAATCCCAAATCTCTTATTAGAAAGAAAGATGGCATTAATTAAAATCCTTCCCCTCATACACACTAAAATAAATGCTTGTAGAAAACCCTAACACTGGAGAATGACATTCTGAGGTTGTTTCTTTATCTATGAAAATCACAATAAAAATACTTGCCAGTTTGAACTTGTGACCTCTGAGATTCTTTCCAAATTAGTTTCTTGTGATTGTAGGGAAGATATACTTTTAAGTTCATGGTGTCACATCTACCAGGACTATATGAATTTTAATAAGTAATGAAGAAACTTCAACACTCAATGGGTGGAATCTCTAAGGATGAACTGTCATGCAGCCTGACAGGTTTGTGGTACACGTACATTTTGGGGGAGGGGGGATTCTTCCCACAACCCTTAAATCATACTGCCATTTTCCAAAGCAAATCCTAATAAAGAGTTCTGAAGCTCAGCTGCACATGAGAATCTGGGGAGCTTTAAATAATCCTGATACCCAGGCCACACCACAAACCAATTAAATTAGGATCTCTGGGGATGGGACCTGCACATCAATATTTTTTAAAGCTCCCTGGAGGATTGCACTGTGCAGCCAATGATGAGCAACAAGGCCTCAGTGTCTTTAGTTCACAGAGACCTGAGGCCCTCTTAAGCTAAATGACTGAGCTTAGTTCAGGGAATCAGTGTCAAAGCCCGAACCAAGAGTCTAGGTCTCCTGATTCTTAATCCTATTTTTTTCTTCTACTTATTTCAGATGTTTCTGTCTCTATTTCATAAGCTTCATTTCAGACCCACCCTTTTGCACCCATACTTGCCATGTAACAACGTGGTGAGCAAGGTGAGTTTTGCATATTACTTTCCTTTTCACAAGCATTGCTTTCCTAGGCTTGCTAATTGAGAGTCCATCTAATTCTTCCAATTTGTTAATGAGAAAAGTGGGCAACAGAGACATTAAGTTGCTAGTTTAGAGTCACTGAATCCAGTGAAGAGCAAGGTTCAGAACTGAAATGGTGCAACAGCTCATCCAAGTTCCTTCCACTTTTTTGAGCCCCCAACTTCGACAATGGTAGTGACCTGCAGGACTCATTGGTACCCTTCCTCAAGAAGCTACCTTACTCAAAGTCCCAAGAAGAGAGAAGCTGAGCATAAGGCAGGCAGAAGCTGCCACAGCAGCAGCGTCTTACTTTTCATCTCTTGGAGGTCCCGGGCGAGTCCAAAGCATGGCTGTAACTGCCCTTGTTATTGCTGTTGTGTTGGCTCAGCAAATTAGTGAAGCACCAATTTGGCTGCAGTTGCTCATACAAGACACTTACATCATTGAGCGGAAACTTGGAGCAGCAAGAGGCTACTGCAGGTTTCAACTGTTCCTTGTGGGTTCTAGGTCAACCTTTCAGGCTCCAGATTTTCCATGCTTTCTCCTCATGGCCCTTCTTACTTTGTAATTGCTAGCCTTTTGAACTTCAGGTTCCAGTGTCAGACACAGAGACAATAAGTAATAGCCTCAGACAGACTGTGTAACTAGTTCTGATGATTGCCTAAATTCAAATTCCTATAATAAATCACATATTGCTGGGAATTCTGGCTTTGCTGTTGGCACCCTGACTGACACAGGGGATTATGGTTCTATAAATAGAGTCAACTGGTATCACTACCTTAGCCATGATTCCCCTTTGTCTTGAAGCAAATAATTGAAATTTTTAAAAATTCCAAGACCTAGTTTTCATGACTTTGTGTATAAACTTCTTATTTATTTATTTTTTGGTACTGAGGATTGAACCCACAGACTCTTTACCACATACCTAGTCCTTTTCCTTTTTTCTTTTGAAACAGGGTCTCACTAAGTTGCCGAGGCTAGTGTCTAATTTGCAATCCTCCTGCCTCAGCCTCCATAGTAGTTGGGAATCACAGATATGCACCACAACTTAACCATGCATGTGCTCTAAACAGAGGAATAACATTAACTTAAGTAACTTCTGTCTCTTCACTGTTTGGATATCTCCATAATACCCAGAGATCTGGTTGATAATTTTGTTAATTAGCTATACAGAAAATTTTTTTTTTACTTGAAAAATTTTTACTTGAAATATTTACTTGAAAAATTTTAAGGGTACAATATTTTGAAAATAAAAATATACTTTATATAAAATAACTCAATATTAGAGTTAGCGGTCTTTGAATAATTTTACTTTTCTGTTTTTAGAGCAATATATCTGTATTTTTTTAAATCATACTAAGGTATTACATTATGTGAGAGCCTTCGCAGATTTGCTCTTTAAGTTTGAGGAAGTTTTTATTCTTTTTTTTTTCATTTTAAAATACTGTTTATATTTAAATGTGTTTATATTACTATGAGTACATTGTAAAATTTCAGACAGTTTGTATAGGTTAAAAGTACTTGATGTTTTATTCATATCCACTAATACCAGATCATATATTCTGAAAACTTACATTTCATATTTTTATAAGGCCTCAAATATGAAATTTTTAAAACTACCTAACATAGGGCTTTACTCAAAAATCAAAAGAAAGGACTGGAAGGATAGCTGTATGGTAGAGCACTTGCCTAGCATGAGAGAGGCCTTGTGGAATTGTTCTGTGTATTTTCAAATAGGAATATTACATATTATAATTTTAAGCTGTTGTAAGAAAGAAATATGCAAAATCCAAAAATCTGATACTTGTAAAACAGAAAATAATTTTCCCATCTGGCAATAAAAAGATTTTTACTTCAGTGTAAATTTATGTATGACTTCATATATATGCTCATTCAATATGTATAATTTTACTCAATTTTTACTCAAAAGAATTTTATATTAATTTTTACTCAAAAGAATTAATTTTTACTCAAAAGAATTTTATATTAAAACATATTTAATGCCTAAATAATATTTTATGTCATTATTATAACTAGTTTATTTAATAAATCTCCCATTATAGAACATCTACCATGATTGTTCAATAAACTTTCTTGTTCATCTCTCTGTCCATTGCTTTAATAATAATTTTAGGATAAAAATTTAAAGATTAAGTTGCTTAAAATATGTGTATTTTAAAACCTTTAATATATATTTTATTTTTCACTTAGAAATGATATACCGATTATACTTCCATCAATAATTTAACTTTATTTTTTATTTTTATCAAATTGATAATCCTAGGTTATACATTTTTTAAATTTTCATTTCCAAGAACAATAAATATTTTTATACCTTGAGATAACTTGTGATCTGAAAGATGTTGAAAGATGTAAGTTTTTTGGTTGTTAAAATTTCATTTTATTGGGTTTCTTTTTTATACAGTAGATACTGATAGTGAAGGTTATTTTCAGAAGAAGAAAATAAAGGCACAATTTTGAAATGAGAAAAAATGCAGAATAAGAATTTAATTCTTCCACCATCTAAAATCAGTAGTAGATAGGAAGTTGTAGGATTTCAGCATAGTGGGGTTTAAGTGACTCTGGATATAAAATGGAAAGTAAGACTGTGGTTATAATTTTAACTGGGACTCTGAAAATGTTAGACATTATCATTGATATGACAGCCACCAAACATTACACATCCATGATTGATAAAGGAGGGCAGAGTGGAAACATCAGTTGATGTTTTCAAAACACTGTTTAGATCAAAATGAGATCCTTGAAGATGAATGCAATGACTAGCATTACTTCTTATGAGAAAAAGGGAAAAGGAACCAGCAAACTACGCAGGAATCATAATCAGTCTATGCTAATCTCATATCAGAGAGAAACTACAAGCTTTCTGGGCAATCTGCTACGAACTGCTTGGACAATCTGGCAGAACTGCTCTGGGTTTGATGGAATTTGGCTTCTGCTGTCATTTCTTGGCTCACCAGAATTCTTTGAGGGTATCTATGCAAAAGGTACCAGGTTATTTTTAGAACAGAAGAGGAAGCATGAGAAGGATACTGTTATTTCTTTGCCTGGAAGTCAGCTTGGGTTTAATAGTGTCTGCTGGCAGGAGGCTGTGTTTATAAATCATATATATACACTGTAGTCGACTCGAGTCCTTCAAGAGTGCTTTCTGTGAGGAAATTCTTTTTGGCTCTCCAAAATTCAGGTGAGAAAAATCTTCCTCTCATCCATGGAATTGCCCTTCTATGAAGAAGACTTGAAGACATGGCAATTTGGAGAGAAGGTCAAGGTAGTAGCAACCATGGGAAGAGATGTGCAGGCAGTCTGAACCCACTGATTGTCCAGTGACTCTGAGGACGTCTGAGAGTAACAATAGCATGAAGTCTCAATTCTGGCCCAAAGTTTAAATAAAAGGGTGGGGAGGAACATAACAAGGAAAGGATTTAAAAGGCAACAGAGAGACAGCATATAATCAATACCGCCTGTAGGAAGACTTCTAAGGATGGTGCTCTCACGCCATTTCCACTCTCAGCTCCAGCCTGCCTTAGATCTAAAGATCCTGGGTCCACAAAACCAGGCAGAAAATTCCCAAGCTCATGAGTTGCTTGTAATTTATTTTCTAACATACAAGGAAATAGCCAGAGAAGCCTAGCATTTCCTACTTTGAATATAAATGTGGGGAAAAAAAAGAAACACAACAAAAGTAAATATCAAGTATCCATGTCCACAGTGAAGATTTCCTTTGTAAAATAAAAGGAAATATTGATAATGTGCCTGAGATAGTGGGTATACCTTATATTTCATGGGTCCAGACTTGGCCAATCTAGGGGTTCTCTAGCAAAAAAAAAAAAAAAAAAAAAAAAAAACAGTGAAACAACACACACACACACACACACGCGCGCGCGCGCGCAAACCCTCCATAAAGATTTGAGTCACTATCTTTGTTCAGAAATCTATTTGGATTATTTCTAGCACAGATTTTCTGTCATAGTTTAGCTAGTATTTCCTGTAATCCAGTCTAGTGTTTGTGAAATTGAAGAACCACAGAACATTTGCAAGTCCCTTATAACTCATCCAGCCTGGGAAACAATTTCCTGCCCTTGGTTTCATTGCTGAAGCATTCATCAGGATATCCTTGGACAGAGTGTGCTGCCCTGGCTTGATGTCCACAAAGTAGACAGGATATTTGAATGATACCTTAACGCTCATTTGGTGTCCATAATTTGTATTTATTTTCAGAAACCAGGGACAATGTAATCCCTTTTATTAAGCCATAGTCCCAGTTGTGGGAAATCATTGAAATCTAATGTATTGGCCCCAGGAATGAATTTTTTGAACAAACCTCTGGGAAGAACATGTTTTTTCTGTCCTAGTTGAGTGAATTAACAAGATATTTCCTTACTTCAGATTGGGTCAGCCTACCCTGGTTCTCTTGTGGTGGAGTTCAAACATCTTATAATAGATGAAGGAAAGAAATTATGTCCTCTGCACTAACCTGATTCGTATGATGTCAACCACTCTCTGTGACAGAGTCATGATGGTCAAGAGGTGAGAAAAGGGGGGCTAGGATTTCCCATGATTGCCATGCTGCACATTAAATCAATAACAGAGTCATTTTAACAGCAGAAAAGCAGATTCCAGTCAGTAAGAATGTTTCTACAATTAGGTGCAACAAGCAGCTGCCTAATTACCATAAATTTTCTTGTCCATCTCAGCATGAAGAATTGGTTTTCTAATCTTCTTGCTTTCCCACCACATTTCTTTCTATGCTGTGTCTTAAGTCAATCATTTTCTCACTAGATTGCTATGAATTTCTTGTAGCACTACTGAATTGTGCTAGTGAATTGTTGCTCTCTTTGAGACCAAGTACAAGTTCTCAGAACCTACAACAGTGCTCTGCAAATGATAACCTTTCACTGAATATATCTGATTTCTTACAGGCATTTTGCTGAGGTCAGGTAGTTCATTGCATTACTGCACACACAAATATTTTTCCATCCTAAACACCAGTCACTTGATTTCTCGACAGAAGACTTCATTTCTTTAAGTTTGGAAATTTCTCAACTTTTTTATTTTTGGTGCTGGGGATTGACCTCAAGGGCACTCAACCACTGAGCCACATCCCCAGCCCTATTTCATATTTAAAGACAGGGTCTCCCCGAGTTGCTTAGCAGTTCACTTTTGCCGAGTCTGGCTTTGAACTCGTGATCCTTGTGCCTCAGCCTCCTGAGCTGTTGGGAATACAGGTGTACACCACTGTGCCCGGCCTGGAAATTTCTCAAAATATAACCATGACTAGTTATAAGCAAAAATACTCCTGAGCAGAATAAGCTCCTAGTCTGTTCTTTTGGCAATTTGGGGCTGTTTATCCAAGGTATTTCTCTTTTGAAGGTCCTAGTTTTTTATATTGAGGATTGAACCCAAGGGTGGTTTAACCACTGGCCACATACCCCCAACCCATTTTTTTTTTATTTTGGGACAGAGTTTTGCTAAGTGTCTTAGGGCCTCCCAAGTTGCTGAGACTGGTTTTGAATTTGTGGTCCTCTTGCTTCAGCCTCCTGAGTCTCTGGGATTACAGGCACACCTTACACACCCTACTTTTTTAAAATATTTATTTTTCAGTTTTTGGTTGACACAACATCTTTATTTTATTTCTATGTGGTGCTGAGGATCGAACCCAGTGGCCCGCGCACGCCAGGCAAGCGAGTTACCGCTTGAGTCACATCCCCAGCCCACCTTCTTTATTTTCTGAAGAATGGGTCAAGATGATAATATAGGTATCTTGGTTTCTCTTGCAAGAAGCTTAAAATAATTGCCTGTTTGTATTAGTATACCAAGTCAAAGTGTTTAATCTAACTGTGAAATTTTGGACTGGAAACTCTGACGCAGGCAACTATCTGTGGCTTAAAAACCAAATTGAACTTGTCCTTTTTAAGTCCAGAGTAATTTCACTTAGGCCTAGGATTGTCCCTTCACATAGTTAGCTTAAATAATGAGTAACTTAACCTTTCTCTGAAAGTCTCTAAACACTAAACTGTCTTGGTGTTCCTTTTTTGGTATTTAGGGAGAACAAAAAACATTCATTTTCATAAAACCCAGAAAGACAAAAGGTTAGTCAAAACATTATGGTCTATATTTTTCCTATTATGCACTGATATTCAGTGCTGGAAAGAAAATAGAAAATTTCACAATTTTCAAAAATTTACATTCCCACTGCTTTAAGCCACAGGGGAGAAGTCAGGATCCCAATTGACAACTGTTTTCAATTGAGAAAGCCCTGTCCTACTCACCAGTCCTGCTGTCTGTGAATCTGAAGCCTTTCAAACTTTGGGGAAATTCATTTCTTTGCTCCTCACTCCATTAGGAAGTCTTTGAATGTTCTCCTCTCTGGCTCTTTCAAGAATAATTAGTACCCTCATCAATTTCCCTGACTATGCTCATTTGACAAACAAGTGCCATATGAGTGAAATGTTTGCATTCTCTGCTGAATTGAATTTGGGGCAAGTTTCTCTGTCTATAGGTTTTACAGCAGTGATAGTCCCAAGAGAGTCATAAGTGAATTTGTGGTAATGCAAGAGTTTTGGCCTGCTCCCAGTGTTATGTTACATCTTTGAATTGCCCTTTCATTTCAGTCATTAACAGGTGTGGTGCAGGAAACCTTTGGTTTCAGCTCCATTTAATTCAACAGCTTGCTTCTGCTGTTCCCCGGTCTAAGAAACAATATCAGGCTCACAGAAAATTAAGTAAATATGTACACAGATTCTTTTAGAAATGACATAGCTAGAAAACTCTAATATAAATCTTCATAGCAAGCACAGTTTCCTGACTTTTTTGGTCAGGAAATTTTATACATAGATATAATTTCAAGCTATATGTATCTAAGCTGAAACCCCTTTTTCATACCAGAATCACATTATAGTTATGGTTGCTAATCAGATCAGTTCTGAATCATTAAACTGAGGATGAGCCACTTTCTGATTTTATTCTTCCACTTCTTTTATTTTCCCCCAAGTACCTGTACTCAGCAACATATTGCCAGATAGTTCCTATTGCAAATGATCAAAAAAGAGCATATAGGGATGTTATATTAATAATTCATGCTAAATTTTTTTTTCATGAGGTTTAACAGAGAAAAAGTCTGTGGAATGTAAGATGGCTTTATTGAGAAATTTTCCCAAAAGGTTTGCTGGTCCTTCTTTCATCAAGCAAGTATGAAACGCCTACTATATTCTGAGTGCTCTGTACTCTGGCTCTGTGATTGCTATGGAAAAACCACATTGTTTCTCTGAGAATTAGAGACAGGCCAATGACACATGAAATGAGGAGAAATACAAATAGCTAAAAGGTCAAAGAATTCAAAAATAAAGGGAATGGCACCCTGGAGCTGAAGCTGACAGAGAAAGTTTTGTGATTTTTTAGAAAGAGAAAGGAAAAGCATTGAAGGCACAAATGCTGGGAAATTGAATATCTGCACCAAAAAGAGTAAGGCTGAGTCAGCTGTACATGCTAGAAGAAGCAGGCCTTCATCTAAATGACTATGGAAATAGTCATTGACAGGTTGGGGAATGATAGAATTGACAGTAGCAGCAAAACTCTAGTTTCTTAATCAAAAAACGGCTGTAAAGAGAGCTTTGTGCATTTCCTTTATGAAATCTGAATTAGACTTGAGGTTTACCATCCGTTAAAACTCACGTATGAAAGAACAATTTGGGGATTAAGCAATCAAGCATTAATAATATGAATAATCAAAGGAGTCTCAAATTCAACTAATTTTAGTTATTTATCCTGAGGTTAATATTAATTAAAGTAGATCAAAATTAGTAAATTTACTTAAGGGTTCCAGGTAAAATCTAACATTAAGTCCTACTGTTCCTCAGTGCCACAAAAATAAATATTTTTTTTAAAAAAATTTAAAGTCATTTTAACCATCCCTGTTTCCAAATGATCTCCCTTAAATAATTATGAGGCAAAACTATTACCTGAGATGTGATCAAATCCAGACATCTAAGACAGGAAACCTACAGAGCAGGTTATTGACATATTCCATTCCTTATCATGACACTTAAAGCCTTGGAAAAATAAGGCCTTCTTATTCACAAGTTTATGGGATTCACTGGAACCAAGGATGACCTTGTAATCTCTGTAGTCAGTCTTCAGGGAGATCTTGCCAACAAAACAACTGCTTGAAAGCAAAATTGTCATTATAAAACCTGGATTTAAAGTCAGGATTTATGATTGGTACAATGTTTATGATATGCATTGCAATGAGAATTAGGCTTTGATATAATTTGACATGCACTGGAGATATTTTAAAGGCAAAACTTGGCTTTAGTTTTAGTCAATGGTTTCTCCTTTATCTAAAACAGAAGAGAGCATTTATCAATGCGTCAATCAAGGTTTTGGAGATTTCAGAATGTAAAATTATTAAGAGGACTCAGGGGAGCCACTGCAAATTGTCTACCTAAAATGACTTCAATGTTATTTTAACGTGAATACTAAAGTTACTTCATTATAGCAACTTCGCCTTACACTTACTCAGGAACAGATTCATGACCCTGCTTTTATGATGAGCTTAAAACTTGGAGAGATTCCAGAGTATAAGTAAAACATGGTAATCAATACCACCCTTTAAGCAAGACCCTGGGAAATAAATTAGAAATTCTATTCTCCTAAAGTGAAGCATAAATTAACAAGATGTTCAAGATGTAATTTTCATGATCTATTTTGGCTGTATCCTCAGTGATGTTTTCAAAACATAGAAATGAAACTACAGTATATTGAATTAAGAATATGGCATACTTTGGAACTAGTAGGAGCACTTTCATATGCTACAACTACCTGTGCATTATTTTGATGTCAATTTAGTCATTCTACAAATATAAATTTAGTATTTGTTACGATAGATGGTAGGACATGAAAAGAAAAGAAATGGGAGGGACATTATGTTTGCCACTATTCTTTCTCCCATTATCTCCAGGTATTCCTTCCAAGTTCTTAGACTGTTTGGTCCATGGCTCTATTTATTTCTTCTACAGAATCCAAAAGAAAGATTCAGTCAAAATCCAAAGGAAAGTTCAGCTTTATGAATGGATTAGTCTGGGTTGACCTAACTGATTAGAAATGAGAAGTTATTAATAATCTAGGCTGCTTCTTAAGATTAGTGTTTCATGTGGGCTGCTTTAGGTAACTCCTGATCTTCTTTGGAAGCCCAGGAGTCCTAAAACATTTTCTAACTCAATCAAATGTTAGCACTAGATTTCAGAATGTCACAAAGGCAAAAAAAAAAAAAAGTAAATAGAATGAAAGAGTTGAGGGTAAGCCAATGTCCAACTTGATTTTAGGAGTCAGAAGGAAGAAGACAGAGTACAAATAAGGACATACATGTGGTCAACTTTGAAATACTTATCTTTTAAAATTTTTCCAAATTCAGTAGAGGAATGGTGGGGGAATATGAATTTAATTTCATTAGAATCTTTGACAACCACTTTTAATGTAGACAGAAAGACCAATCTAAATTAAATGAACAAAAGAAAAAGAATGCCACAGTAACCACAATTCTTCCACGTGATGGGCACAGCATGGATTGTTCCTTTTGTGATAAATATGGATCTTATAAATATTATGAATAAAAAGAGTTAGGGAAAAAATGGACCAAGAGAAACACTTCAAATGATCCCCGCATTGGCTGCTGGTGAGAACTGCAGTGGTAGGATGCTCGTTCTACCAATGATAACAAGAGAGCTCAGAGCATGGCTGATAACCAGAGAGAAAAGAGCAAGCTTTATGTTTGTCCACACAGTGATCAGTTTGTAGGAGGTGAAGGATTTGGACAAATAATCTGAGAGCTTAAAGTTCAGGTCTAGACAGGGGGAGTGTGGTAAGGTTGGCTTAGAAAGGTAGTCTGGAAATGATCTGCAAAACAATGCTGTGGCAGCGAGCAGGTAGGTGTCTGCTAGGAAAGGGAGCTCTGGGTACCATGTAATTCAAGAGCCAACCCCAGCTGGAGCCAGTCCCAGACACCAGGGCAGGAAGACTGATATGGGAGTAGGGGGCATTTGCTGGAGTCTGAAGTTTTAAGATCCTATGTCTATACCATTCCTGCCTCTTCCTGTAGTTCATAGTTCAGAATTTTAAGTCTGGCAAAAGAAGAAGAAAACCTAAAAACAGAGAAGTAAAAGCCTGCAAGAATGGGAACAATCAATCAGAAATTGGAGGTTACTGTAGGCCAATTTGAGCAAGGATAGGCAAGTGGATTGTTCTTCAGAGAGGTTTAGTTTGCTTTACATTTTTAAATTTTAGATAATTTGCTACAACATTTTTCCATGCTGCTTGAAATCTATGGTTGATCCACGTTTTAATTGTACTTTCTTTCATAGTCGGTATGGATCAGCATTTGAGAATCTAATTTTCTGTTCCATGCAGAGCACCTTGATAATTTCCTGGGTGGCATAGAAGACTTTGAAAAACTGGCAGTCTGGCTGAGAAGTAAGACAGCAGAGGATAATTAAATTGAGTTAATTTGAGATTTAAGTCAACTGTGATTATAGAATTCCACAACCTGCAGAATCAGTGAAGCCTAGAAAAATAAAAGAAGAAGAATGTGTGCTTGGCTTTGAAGTATGAGTAGGATCTCAGACTTGACAGAGAAGAAGGGCTTTTGAGGTATGGAAACTGACATGAAGGTAAAATTGAAATGACATAGTTGAGGTCTGGTAGGATGACAGGCACTCAAGAATAAATGCATGTTTAAAAGTGGTGGCACTTAAAGATGAAGGGAAACTTGGAAAGCCAATAGGAGAGGTTTGAATTTCTAGCTACATCTAGGTGACTTGCCTGTCTTCATATTCAGAAGGTGAGGTCTCATTGCAGCTGTCACCATACCTGATGTGGAGGGCCATTGAAGCAGAGGAGAGGTGATGGCAGCTGAGTCTCTCTTCCCACATGAGAGCTGATAAAGAACTGGCTGTGCTGACGTCCCATTCGCCCCGGTTGGAAGTGCTCCATTGATGTCTGGTTCCCCAAACTGCAGCCTTCCTGGTACCAGGAAGAATACCATCCTTATCTCCTCCTCTTCCTGAGAGGCTATTAGCCATGATTTAAACACTCAGTCAAATCAAAGCCTGGTGTGTAAAGCCTGGCAATTACATTGTTTAAATATGTTAAGTGAAAGCTAAAAATTTAATTCTTAGCACAGAATGCTGCAGATGGTAAATGGATATAAGTGGATTAATGGGCCTTCTTACTTCCCTGCAACCTGCATACCCTAATTTCTCTATCCCACCTCATGTTTTCTTTCTACAATATAAATACTATCAGCTTAATTAAAAAAAAAAAAAACTGCTTGTGTCTCCCAGTTACCAACAACAGTGGTTTGCGAAGTATGATCTTCTGACCAGCTACATCAGCCCCACCTGGGACTTTGTTAGAAATGCATTCTTGGAACCCACACCAGACCTGCTTAATCAGTGGGACTCAGTAATCTGTGGTTTAAAGAGCCAACCAGGAGAACCTCAGAAGGACTACGGTAAAGAACTACTGACCTACAGGACATAGGGATGACTCCTTATATCATCACGTGTATTCATCAGGTTTCTCTAGAGGAACAGAATCAACAGGAAATATGATTATAAAGAGGGAATTTAAGGCTGGGGATGTGGCTCAAGTGGTAACGGGCTTGCCTGGCATGCACGGGACACTGGGTTCGATTCTCAGCACCACATAAAATAAAAAATAAAAGATGTTGTGTCCACGGAAAACTGAAAAATAAATATTAAAAAATATTCCCTCCCTCCCTCCCTCCCTCTCCCTCTCCCTCTCTCGCCCCTCTGTCTCTCTCTAAGAAAAAAAAAAAGGGAATTTATTAGATTGTCTTGTATGACCAGAAGCTGGAGAGAGTCCACAATGGCTGGCTGGAGAGCTGGAGGAACCAGTAGCTGTGCAAACATGCTGAAGCCTCAGAACAGGAGGGATCAACGATGCTATCCCAGTTCAAGACTGAAGGCTTTTGGAAACTCCCTGGAGAATCACTGGCAGAGTTTCTGCTTTGGAAGAGTGAAGGAGCGAGAGTCTGATTATCTTCAGACAATGGCAGCAGCCATCAAGAACCCACTCAAGAAGGGTGGAGCTTGCATCTGTTGCTGCTTTCTTATTCTTTTATTCCATCCAAGCCTCCAACCTATTTATTGGATGGTGCTGCCCACACTTAGGAAGTTTCTCCAATTCACTATCCCACATGCCCATCATTCCTAGACACCCAAATGCCTCTTAATCTTCCACATATCTTCATCTAATGAAGTTGACAATTCCAATTAACCACTGCATCACACAAGGCTCTTTTTAGTCTTCCTATCTTCTCTAGACTCATTCAGCCTTCACTCTAGCCTGAACCACATCCCCCCACTGAGCACACAACTATTACAGTCACATGCTTACAGTCACAGGTTCTGAATCTCCTGACCATTAACACATCTTTAACACATCTTTGCTTTTGAGTTATTTTTGTTCTCATATAAAATGCATTTCCTGAACTTTGGCAAACTTCTACTGTTCTCTCCAAATCCATCCCCAACTTTACCTCCTGGATGAAGTTGTCCTCAACTCTTGCCAGTAGTCACTCTCTCCTAGAGTCCTTTGGTCCTTTATGTATCCCACCGGCATAATAATTATCACAATGAACTAAAGGTTGTTTATGAGTCTTCTAGGCTTAAAGACAGAATTCTTATATTCAACTCTGAATATGTAGGAGCTAGTAGAGTATTTGGTGCCTGAGATTCAGTAATGCTTATTTAACACAATAAATTGAAAAAAAATATTAAATCCATAATCATATATTGTACTAATCAAACTGTTTCCAATTAAAGATAAAATGGCACACCCTTTTCATCTTAAAGTTTTTATGAGCCAATTAGTCCAGTTTTGAAAAAGTGGTCAACATGGAGGTGTGCCTTTGTAGGAGCTTTGAGTGTATTTTTTTCCTTATCAGCAATGGCTGACTCAGTGGCAGACAGGCCACCCACAGTACATTGAAGCAGCAGTTTGCTACCAGCAATGATTTGGTTAACCTTTGATTAAACATAGGAATTCAAAGCATGAAAAGGTCTGGAACTCTACACAACCCTTTGACACCATGCCGTCTGTCACTGATGATAATCCACCATTAGATGCTCAGCTTTGAATATGGAATCAGAGGACTTCAGCTTTCAGCCCTAACCCTGCTGCACTGTAAACTGAACCCTGCTGTGTTTGGAGACTTCCTGATTTACTGCTTTGCCTTTTAACTATCTGCAGGCAAATGGGGGCTGGGGCAGGGTGAAGGAGTACAGGGATCAAGTGAGTACAAACAAGGCATCCCAAACCACCATCAAGGGAAGGGACTTTGGGCTCAGATAAGTCACCAGGTCAAAAGAGTTTTATTCCCACAGTTGATTTCATCTGCCTCCCCCCAGTCCCTACTAGGTGTAAGAATTTCCTTACTGGGACATCATGCAAGAAATATTTGGTATTCTTTTTCACTTCCTTTTGAAAACATGGCAATAATGTTAAAGTTCCCCTGGGGTCCCTCCTGGGTCTCAAAGTTTCTTTTCCTTTGTAGCTATAGCATCTTGTTGTGTCCACATCTCATTTCAGAAATACTGCTGTGTTCCTAACAGGATATAATATAGGTTTAAATGCTTGTTAAATGACCATATCTGCTTCTTAGTCCTATAGCTGCATTTTACAAATAAAAGCAAATCTCAGCAATGAAATTTCAGGCAATTGGCCCAGACCTATTCCTACTAACAATTGACTTGTCCTTCTTAGGTCCATTTTTTTTTTTTTTTGAGAAACAGGAAAATAATTTTTTTTTCCCCTCTGAGTACACCTTTCAACTCTTACCTGCTAGGCTTTGGACTAATTGAAGTTGAGAATTCCTCTTAGGGTCTCAGCACTGTTGACTTCTGGGATTTCAGAGCCCCTAAAATCTTTGGTGAAAAAGAGAGACTTATCCTAAAGTCTATACCCTATAGAGATGCCCGGGGAAGATATAGTTCAATTACTCTATCCCCAGAGAAGATAGCAATTTGGGCATCCGTCCAGGTGAGAAGGACTGGAGTAAAATACTTTCTGTGATTCTTTCTCAGATTCATAGATGGTTTAACATAATTTAGTCATTTTTGTTCTTTTTCTGGAATGTTAATACATCATATCAGTGGTAATCTCCATGAAATTTTTGCTTCAAGAAAATGGATATGAACCAGGCATCCTGAAGTACACCTGTAAAACACTTGTAATACTGGGGAAGCTAAGACAGGAGGACTGCAAATTTGAGGCCAGCCTCAGCAACTTAGAGCCTGTACCAAAACCAAACAAACAAAATGGCTGGAGATGTGGATCAGTGGTAGAGGGCCCCAGTACTGCAAAAACTAAAACCAAAACAAAACGAAAAAGACAAGGGATATGACATTGACATTCCCATTAGAGAAGCTACAGCAGCATCACTTTTGACATCCAGAGGCTATTTCAGATTAAATCACCTGACCACTTTGCTGAGAAATTTTCTTTCACATTTGACAAACACACATAACATCATAAATCAGATACTGTTTTATGAGCTTTATAAGTATTCCTTTAATGTTCAAAACAATGTTATATAGGCAGGTACTATCCCCACTTTAAAAAGAAGATAAAGAGGATATAGAAGCTTACCCAAGGTCACAGAAGACTCTCTATGAGGTTCCCAGGTCTCTCTTCTCCTGATCTGTCAACCAAGGATATGGTAGGCTTTAGATGGTACAGCTATATAGATGGAACACAGCTTGTATCCTGGAGTGACTATATGAAGCAGAGATACTTTAGCCCCTGAATCCAACCCTGGTGGTTTTTGATGAACAAACAGCATATATGACAAATGATCTTTTGTTGTGGTAAGCCACAGAGATTGGGGGAAATATTTGTTAAAATAGGACATGTGTTCTCAAATTGTGGTCTTCAGACTAAGACCAGCAGCTTCAAGAGCAAACTTACAATGATGCTAATTCTCAGGCCCTTCCCTAGATGTGCCAAGTCAAACTGCCAATGGAGCCCAGTAATTTGTGTATTCATAATCCTCCCAGAATATTTTGATGCAAGCTTAAGTTTAAATCCCACTGCAGTAGCATAATTTAGCATATCCTAATTGGTTATTTTTTAGCTTATTGAATAATACTCATTGGTGTATAAGAAGTGGAAAAAGGAAAGCAATAACTGCACATCCATCAGAATCTTCTTTACCATTACCACTACTACCACCTAACTTCAAGGGTACTGTAGCATAGGATCACTCAAGAGAAGTAATGAAAAGAAGATTGCAGTAAAGGTTTGGACCATATCAAATGTGATGGGTACACAATTAATGCTCAATGAATGGAATACCTTTCTCTTCTCTTCAGCTCTATGGTATATCTTAAATGGGTCAATGCAGAAACCCCTAGTTCTTTCCACTACTCAGTTTCTCCCCGTTCTAGTTGCTCCTCAATTAAGACTACATTAAATTAACCTTTTTGAAATTCAGCTTTGCTGATGATGTTTTAACAGTGTATTGATATGCAATTCAAAAGCTATTCAATTTACCCAAAGTACCCAAGTCAATTCTACTTAGTATATTAACAAAGTTGTGCAGTAATCACCAGAGTCCAAATTTAGAATGTTAAAATAAAGTTAGCAGCTTTTAAATAATAGGCAGCATTGATGTTCATAGGGTTTATACTGAATCTTAGATTAGCTCATGAATTATTGTCATCCTAATGACATTGTCTTTTTTATCTATGAACATAACTTAATTTCCACTTATTTATATCTTCTTTAATTTCTTTAAATGATGTTTTGTAGTTTTCAGTACATAAGTCCTATACTTTATTCGTTAAATTTATTATTAATTATTTTGTGCTATCATAAATGGATTTGCTTTTTAAATTTCATTTTCCACACACTATTTCAGTATACAGGAATACAATTTTATACACTTATCCTGAATCTTTCAGTCTTACTGGAAGATATTAAGATAATATATTATTAGTTTTAATATATTTTGTTTGTATTCTCTAGGATTTTCTATACGTAAGATGATGGCAATTGCAAATAAAGACAGTTTTACTTCTTCCTTTGCAATCTGGACACTATCTTTACTTGCCTAATTGCCTGAACTAGAATATCCAGGAAAATATTGAATAGAAGTGACAAAAATAGAATCCTTATTTTGTTCCATATCTTGGAGGGGATGATTCAATCTTTTCTTACTGAGTATAATCTTACCTGTGAGTTTTTCACAGATGTTCTTCATATCAATGAAATAGTTCCCTTCTAAGTTTCTTGACTGCATCCTATGTACCTTTACTGGGCGATGAATCTTGGAAGTTTATACCTAGCTTCCTCTGAATCCTTTGTACCTTTCCTTCTTGTGGGTTTTGCTTTATAGCTTTTGACTACATTTTATACCATACCTCTAAGTGTGACAACCAGTGGGATTCTCTGAGTCGTCCTAGTGAGCTGGCAATTGGTGGTGGTCTCAGGAACCCCCCACATAACATACAACCATCAGCTTCATTGATTGCTATTTGCTCTGAGCTTTAATCAGCTTCTTCGCTACTGTGACCAAAAGATCCAACAAGAACAACTATAGGAGGAAAGGAAAAGTTTATTTGGAAACTCATGGTTTTAGAGGTCTCGGTTCATAAGTGGCCAGCTCCATTCCTAAAGGCTCTAGTGGAGGCAGAGCAACATGGCAGAAGTGTGATGACGGAAAGCAGGTCAGGATGTGGCCATCTTAACAGAACACCAAGAAGCAGAACAAAATATATGCTGCATAAGCATGCCCCAATGACGTATCTCCTCCAGCCACACCCTACCTGCCCACAGTTACCACCTGCTTAATCCCTATTAGGGGATTAATGCACTGATTATGCTGAAACTCTTATAAAAACTTAATCATTTCACCTCTAAGCTTTCTTGCATTATCCCACGAATGAGCATTTTGGGGGACTTCTCATATCTAAACCATACACTCTTGTCACTTATGACAGTGCCCGACTGTCCTGAAGTTCCAGGTTCTGTTACACTGAACAAGAGAAGGAGTTGAGAGAGGGTTATTCCTGAGACCATAGGCCTTCACTTTTCTTAGTGTGATTGAGTCGATTATCTTGAATAAATATTTCTCCACTCAACATTCCCAGAGACTTCAAGTGGTTACGTATGCACGCATTTATAATTTTTATCAGTTAAGCAGTCACTTCCTTGTGGAGAGGGTCATTTGAGCTCCTCTCACCTCACTCTGGATGATCCTGCTTCTAATCATAATATTACTGTATGTGAAATTGTCAAAGATGGTTTCCTACTAAAATAAAATCTGTAATTATCAGCTTGGTTTTCAAAGCACTGTATAATTTGGCTCCAAACACCATTACCATGACCTTAACAGAACACCTGCTCTTCCTTGAACAAAGCTCATGCTGTTCCCTCAGCCAGAACTGCTCATCTCCTTTTCCTTCATGACACATACCCAGGTTCTCCGTTACTTCAATATAAAATGAAGACCCTACTGTGTCTACATTTCCGAGTTTATCATTCTCCATCTTATTAAATGTGGTAAAACATAAAGATACCCATCACTTTCTCTTATTCTAAGTTTATACAGGATTAAGTTTATCACAGCAGTTGGCATAACACCTGCCACAGAGTAGGCCATCTGGAAATACTTCTTACTCCATGAACAAATGAGCCACAGTGGGAAAGCATGTTCAAAACAAGAGCTCTGCCATTCAGAGTATCTTCTCACACAGGTATTCCACTTGCTAGTCCTACCAATGGTGTTAGCCTAGGTTTTCAGTATCATCCCCAAGAGGAAATTGGGGGTCTTCAAATTACAATTCCTGATGAAGGTCATATAGATATTGGGAAGCTCTTGCACATCTTCCGAGTTCAAAGCCTGTACACAGTTCAGAATCAAACTTTTTCTCTACCAACAGGGACTCAGGCAAATGCCTTCTCCTGTTAGAGGCCTGCTTATTTTACAGATAAAAAGGGATAAAGGCAATTAACAAAAGAGGAGAAAATACATAAAGGAAACCCTTTCTTAAATTTTTTGCTTAGATGTCTAAAATTTAAACTTGAGGCTTTGGTCATGAATGTTGGTTATACAATACATAGGAACAAAGTAGGTCTATTCTTCACAAAAACACTTTGTGCTAACCTAACCCCATGGCCACCTTATTACAGTAACTATGTTGTTTTCAAAAATAACTCATTCTACTAGAGATGAAAGATAAGAAACTGCCAGTATGTTGAGTAAAAAGGGGAACTTTTATTGTATGTAGGAACAAAGCTAACATTGGGGGAGAGTGACTGAAGAAAAGGATTTGGGGAGGAATTAACTCATGGGTGAGGGGGCATGCCATTTACAAGTACAAACTCCCTTGCAATTGCTCCTGTTGCTCCATATTGATCGGTGTGCATCAACAAAAGGACGTTTTTGTACGCATGGGTTAAGAGATTGAATAGGATCTCTTTAACTGATGTGTTGGAAAGGTAGAACAAATATTCACAATGTTATTCCCTCTACCCTGAGGCTGGAACCTTTATCATCCTTGTGCCCATCTCTAAACTATTCCTGTAAAAGAAATTGTGCTCATTTCTAACAAAATGCCCAGCACGTGATGTGCGCTCAGAAAAGTTCTATTTCTCTTGCTTTTCTTCCCATAGCTGCTGCAACATATGTATGGTCCCAGTACCCCTGGTAGATTTTACTAAATTGAATAAAAGTGTATGAAAAAGAACGTTAAGAGTTTGAGATGATGAAAAACATGAAAGGGCTTGGATTTCTCTGTTATTCATTACTTTAATCATGTCATTTTGGTGTGATGGGGAGTGGGTGGGTGGTGAAGGAAGCTGTGGAAATTGTGTATTTATTGGAGGTCATAAAATGATAGATGATTTGCTCTATGCTCTTCTCAGCTTGCAACATATTTTCATGGACTTAATTTCACTGGATTCTCCCAGAAGCATTGTGAAGTAGATGTTCTTATTGAATGAAGAGACTGAAGCTGAAAGAGGGTTGGTGACACACCACCAGTATTAGAATGAAAAGCCTCAAGTGGGTGACCATGTCATCTATGAAGAGGAAATAACTGGGCATTTTATGACACATTGAAGAAAGAAAAATTGTGACAGAAAGTGATTATAGATGAGCAATGGGTGTCATAAACACACTGACTATTGAGGGTGAAGAACAGAATTTATTTGGGGGCTGTACTTACAATTAGGTAACTTCCTGCCTCTGATATCAGATATGGTTCTCAAAAGAATTTTCATTCTCCTTTTCTTATTGTTCCTATACAATTTCTGATGCATATAACATTTCTTTTTTTTTTAAAGAGAGAGTGAGAGAGGGAGAGAGAGAAAGAGAGAGAGAGAATTTTAATATTTTTAGTTATCGGCGGACACATCTTTGTTTGTATGTGGTGCTGAGGATCGAACCCTGGCCGCACGCATGCCATATAACATTTCATACTAAAACGGTACATACTATGAGATTCTTGCATAAACAAAGCACTTATTGGATAGCAATAAGGAATTTGGAATGGTATAAAAGACTCATATTTTATTGAAAATTTCTTCACTTTAGTTCATTTTTAATGAATGGTTTGAAGAGTCCAACAAATGAGTTGAAAAAAGATGTATCTTTTCAATATATCATTATTTGCTTTCTTTTAACTTTAAATCACTTTGAACATTCTGACCTTCTAATGCATTAGTTCAAAATCCAGTTCTTAAAATACCCTAAGGTCTTTCATTTTTTCCTCTATGTATTATTTGGTCTTGACTGATATTTATGTGGCTTGTGTCCAATGAAAAAAAGAGGTATATAATAATAAATACTTATTCATAGTAACCACTTTCATAGATATGGAATAACTTCAATAAGAAAATACTAAAAGTTCAAGACAAAAAAAACCTGAAAGTAACTTCAGTGCACTGGAATTTGAGAAAAATAAAATGAGTTAATAAGAATACTTTTAGTCTGTATTCTTCTTTACTAATAATTGAATTATTTAGAATATTTTTTCATTGTATTCATTATTTAATTAACATAAAAACACAAATAAAGAGTGCATGGCTAGAGACAAAGGAAAGTTAAATTAACATGAACTTAACAGTATTTTCTTCCTCCTCCCTAGAAATCAAGACTAAATTCTAGCTCAGTTTGGAGAAACTTTGTCTTGATTTTTTTAGTCTGATTTTTGTTAAAAGATTGAAAGCCCTGTTTTTTAAATTGTTGTTTCTGGGGCTGGGGATGTGGCTCAAGCGGTAGCGCGCTCGCCTGGCATGCGTGCGGCCCGGGTTCGATCCTCAGCACCACATACCAACAAAGATGTTGTGTCCGCCGAGAACTAAAATAAATATTAAAAATTCTCTCTCTCTCTCTCTCTCTCTCTCTCTCTCTCTCTCTCTCTCTCTCTCTCCCCCCCTCTCCCTCCTCTCTCACTCTCTAAAAAAAAAAAAAAAAAAAAAAAAAAAAAAAAAAAAAAAAAAAAAAATAAATTGTTGTTTCTGATAACATTGCCCTGAACACTTGCTGAAGATAAACATAATGGAATCAACACAGTAATATGATATTTCCTGGTGGAATACCAAACTTACCCCTTTTGGGACACAAATCCCAGATATACTGGCAGGGTTTCGAAGGTCCTTCTCACATGCTAGACTGGTCTGATAATCCATAGTGTGTTTTGACATATTTTGTGTATTACAAGTTATATACTTTTGCTTCTATGACAATTGATAGCTTTGTAAACTGTCTTTTGAAACACTAGGAAAAGAAATGCATTGGCAAAATTTTTAAGTTTTCATTTTTCCATAAGATAGAAAAAGCAAGATAATCAACAACTAGCTGTGATGATGTGACAAGAGATTATTTAATTATTCTTGACATGCTGCTATGTAGCCAAGAAATAATCTTAACTTTTCAAAAGGCCTAGAAGTTATCTAAAAACAAATTCAAATACAAAAATTTATCTTTTTTCTTTTAATAAAATAATATATGGTTTGTGGCATAGCAGCATGCCTGCGAAGCATATGTACTATTTGAGTACCAATGTAAAAAAAGAAGCATTGCAAATTTGAGTTTCCAAAAGGATTTTAGATTTCAATCTGTTTTAACGATAAAAATCTAATTATATTATCATTATTTTTTTAATCCTTATTTTTCTAAATCTCTTTTAGATGAGAAAATTTAGTTAAATGTTTGCAGGGTTTGATTAAAATTTTCTAGTTAATTAGCTAGTGATTTCTATTAACATAGGTAAAGTGTTAACAAATCAGGCCCTTCAATCCAGATTTAGCCACTGATGTTTTTGTATGGATTGCATGGTAATGATGAAACTTATTATTTGGAAAAAATTAAGTCTAATATTTTATAGTGTGGAAATTATGGGAAGTTCATTTTAGTATCTATAAGTAAAGACTTATTGGAAGATATCTATGTCCATTTATTTACATATTATCTGTGGCTGCTTATGCCATAGCAGAATTAAATAATTGGGACAGAGATCAGATGGCCCCAAAACCTGAAATTATTTACTCTCTAATTCTTTACTTAAAATGTTTGCCAATCCTTGGAATAATTATGTCTGCAGATCTAAGTTGACAACTAGAATGCACATAGACTCACATATCACAATATATCCTGGGTACGTGCCCTGTGAAATGTTTTCCTTCTAAGCACTTTGATTTGTGGAAACTATCACTCCTTATCTTGAATATTCTTTTCAAGCCTTTAAATTATTAGGAAAACAATTTCCTATCTTGACAGTTCAAAAAAACAACAGCTTGTACATATAAAAATATGACGGATTTAATATACAATGGATTACATTCTGGAGTCACAAATTGTGGGACTATTATATATGTAGCATCCATGTTTTCTTTCTTTATTACCCATCATTGGACTGGAACACTGATACCCCAATCATTATTAAGACATCTATTTGCTAGATTGTTGACACTATCACTCAGAGTGGTATGTTGGATCATTCCTGAAAGTGATGGAATCTAGAGTTAATTTAATTTGAATAGTTTGTGTTATCTTGACTGGAAATCTAATTATATGTTATTTGACAGCCTGATGCCTAATTAATAAATCTCTGTGATAAGATGTCTTTGACATTTTGCACACTGATACACATTTTCCACTGAAAGAGTTCAAGTGAAAATAGTTTTCAAACTACAGAGTTCTGGGGAGGGAATATTTTGTGGGAGATTTATAAGGAAGACCAAATGGTTTAGGATCCTTTACTTTTGCCCCTTTTCACTACTGCTTTTGTATTCTGATACTGCAGATCTGACAAGAGGGTTTTTAATGATTCTACTGTTGTTAAATACAGTGATTTTGTATGGTGCCAGCTTAGCTAATCTAGTAGTGCATTTTCCAGAACATGCTTCCCTGTGTTGTTGTAGATAAAAGTTGGCTACTTGGTGAATCTGTAATAGATTTGGTAGGAAAGTGGGGGGTATATTTATGCTCTGAAGTTTGGGGCAGGACTAGCTTCTCCACATCACTAATCATGGATCATCTTGTTTGCTTGACACAGCTGTTCCCCCATCTCCTTCAGCTTCTTGCTGTCCTAAGTCAATCAGAGGCAACTCTCCTGTAGCCAAGAGGTGCCAACCTCTCCTGCAGGTCTTCTGACATCACAGTGGAAGAGAGGCAAATTCCCATTTGACCTCATGGGTTTCTGTTGTCCTTTAGAGTTCCTCTTTGGGTACTCTTGCCCTGCTTCCTGGTCAGCATTTCTTCCCAGATGCTGAGGCTGGTTCTGCTGACCTAAATCAGCTCAGGCACACTAAAGCCTTCTATAGATATCTTCACAGCTTCCACCTTTGTATGGGATCTGAGCCAGGCTGTTTGAAGAGGTTGTACTTCTCTGATGGAACCACCAAGAATGTACTAAAAGTGACTGAAAGCTGTTCATTATCCATGTACAATATTTTACCAATGAGGACATGGCAATCCACAGAAAACAGTATTAGTAGCAGTAAATAT
Organism: Spermophilus citellus; assembly: GCF_964194105.1. Classification (NCBI taxonomy): domain Eukaryota; kingdom Metazoa; phylum Chordata; class Mammalia; order Rodentia; family Sciuridae; genus Spermophilus; species Spermophilus citellus. The sequence goes on from NC_138194.1 coordinate 74,590,023, forward strand.
TTACCAAGTGTCTATTCTGTACATACTTTAAACATGTAAAGTCTCCTAATCCTCGTTCTAAGCCGCAAGTTAATGTTACTGTTTTTTCCATTTTAAAGGGAAGGAAAACTGAAGCAGAATGTAAGTTTAAATCCTGATTTCAAAGTTATTTAAATGGTGTAGTTGGAATTTAAATTAAAGCAATTTGACTCCATTCCAAGCTCTAAATCATAGCTTATCTTTGATGGCAGAGTTTTTGTAGAGATGCAATGAGAAACTCCATCTTTCCAAGTCTCTATTTTCCCAGGCAACTGCTTAAACAATTCACCCATGTTTATTGAGTACCTACTAATGGTTTGTTCCAGACAAGCATGACAAAAATGGTTTCTGCCCTGGTTCTCCCTGTTGTGATGAAGACCTTAGGTTGGCCAGTATTGCCTATGATTGGGGATTAAGATGTCTAACCCTGGGATCCACCATTGGGAAGTCTGCTTTTCCTTGCTCAAGTACCATCATGTCAGATTGTCCCAGAACTTGAATGGAAGCATACACAGTTTTCTTACTGACAGATCTGGGAGTACTGAAGAGGATGAATACGGGGTGTGGCTGTGTTTTCATTTTCTTGAACCCCACAGGAAGTAGAGGCTGCAGGTCTATAATGGTCTATAATGCATAAAATCTGAGGTCATGCACTCAAACCTCAGGGATCCCATCAGGCTGCATGGTAGATGACAATGGCATCATCATGTGACTCCTGCTCCTTTCTGTACTCCTTATAAAGTCTATGACATGAAAGAGCATGCAGAGAATGATTAGGACAGCTCTATTTTAGGCTGTTAGGATGCCCCCGTTTTTGCTTGGGTTCTTCTTTCCATGTGTTTTCTTACCATATTTAGTGATGAAACTATAGGAATGAACTTGGACTTGAGTCAACATGGAGACAAAAGTCTGTTTAGGCAAGCCTGAGGGGGGATGTCGGGAAAAGCCTTATGTCCTCCAGTAGTCAGCTCAGTTTGTGGCACAGAAGAACAAACAGGGATGTGGAACTGAAGTCTATTGAGTAACACAGAGCTTTCGACTAGTGCAAGTGTGCATCCCTCTTGGGACTCAGTGTGGATAAGAGGCTTCTGGTCAAGGATAAGGAATTCCTGTGTAATGGTTGTCTCTTTATCTCAGAGATAGTTCTGATAAAACTGGTACCTTTTTTTTTCCCTCACAAATAAATGGACAAAAGCCCTAGGGCAGCTGTCTAAGGTAACAGACTCTGGTCAGAAGTGGGTTAATCTTTTGAATTCTGCTGCAACTTTTCTCAGGACGTGTAACATTCTCAGCACACAAATGAGAATTGTGTTAGGACTGCAACTTCACTCTTTGAGACCCTTTACAATAAGTCCTGGTCTTTATACTTGAAAAACATTCTCCAATCTTTATCAATTTGTTTATTCAGCCTTCAACCTTGAAAAAGTCCTGCACAATGCTAGACTGTGCCAGTGCATCCTAGGTATTGTGTTTGTTTGCTTTATCCTGTGGCTCTCGGGGGCCTGAGTGGTGTGCTCTATTTGGCCTTCCTTTGCTGGTTTGCTCCCTTAAGACAGGTAATGTCTATGTTCTCCTCCCTTAGATGGAAGATTTTCTCACTTCTCTATCAGAGTTAGTAGCAAATGCTAGATGCTCTTTGCCCAGCACCATGAATGGATTTTTGTGTATTACTGTTACAGCCAATTTAGGAGCCCTGCTTCTAAGACACTTCACACCACAGTGTTGGATTTGGGATTTGGGAAATCAGTTATTTATCTGATGGCTGTTGGAGGCATTAGAAACAATACGGCAAGCCCAAAACAGTTCATAGTACTTCTATGAGCATCATAACAATTAGTTGTGTAGTACTTTCACAACTGTATTCTAGGAATTTTGAGAGTTTTGTATAAATACTCAATCATAAGAATTTTGATATTGGTACGTCCTGCATATTATAGCAACTTCATGGAAAATTGTACTTATGTTGCCATATTGAAAGCAAGTGATTTTATAATAATTATAGCAATTTTGTTCCCCCTAGTATTTCTAGAAATTATTTAAATATATATTTATTTTTGTTGTTATCATAAAATCCTTGTTTCATTTGGAAGAAGACCTTGAATGGAAAGCAAAGTATATAACACTGCCGCAGTCTGGCTGGGCACAATTCAGGAGCCACTTGTCAAAAGAAACTAACTTTATTTTTAGAACTACAAACACCAAACAAAACAGCTCCTCAGGAAAAAACCCTCAGAGCCCAACTGCCACCACTGGCTTCCCACAAGCCTCTCTCCCCACAACCAGCCTCTCTACCTCCCACAATCCTCCTGCTCTTGAGGCTGATTGGCTGGGTTGCGTGGGCAGAGCCAAAGAAGTCCCCCAATGAGCAGCTCCATGGAGGAGCCAATCAGCTAGATGTTGCTGGGGCCGCTGTGAGCCAATCATCAGCTGGCAGTCTGAAGGGCAGGGAAACAGCCCAATGAGCAGCTCCGTGGAGGAGCCAATCAGCTAGATGTTGCTGGGGCCGGTTGTGAGCCAATCATCAGCTGGCAGTCTGAAGGGCAGGGAAACAGCCCAATGAACATCACCGCAGAGGAGCCAATCAGCTAGATGTTGCTGGGGCCGCTGTGAGCCAATCATCAGCTGGCAGCTGGAAGTTTGCTGGCAGCTGGAAGTTTGCTGGGGCCCCTTTGGCTGTGGCTCTCAACATAACACATTATCAGCTGTGTGCATGTAATGAGAAAGATCGGCATCTCTTGGCACCCAAAAATGTGAGCACAGAGAGTGTCAATGAAGCAATGAGATATCTGGTGTAAGAAAGGAGTCTTGTTAAAAATCTCTATAGGCCTCAGAACCTTGATGACTACTTGAATAGAAAGGATACAATCAAATTGTGCTTTGCGGAATCTCTTCAGGCCCCTTTGTTGTGTGTGATGGACATTGCTGGGCTTCACTGATGACAACTTCTGTTCTGGAAGGCATGTGGAAGACCATGTGTCCCAGTCTTCTCAAAGTTGGCTGACCATAAGACTAGTTCTGGTCAGGGAAATGTAAGCAGAAGCAACACAGTTCATTTCCTGATTAAGGCAAATAAAGATCCTATGCAATGATCCCATCTCTCTCTTTCCCTGCCCTCATAACCAGAAGTCCATGAGCTTCTGAAGATAAAGCAATGAGATGAAGGCATCTCCTGTACTTCTATCCTTGAGTGACAGTGTCAACCCAAGTCCATCACCTCCACTTTAACATGTCCCCTCTTGTGGGGGGCCATCCATGAACTGTGCATGAACTAAAAGTGATGTTGAAGCCATTAAGCAGGAAAGACTGGCATCAGGAACTCTCAGTAGCAATCCAGTTGGATTGTGAATGCCTGGTTCATGTGGCCATCGTGCCTAGCTCCATCTCAAGTTCAGCACGGCATGGGAGATGGGTGTCACCCGTTTACAGCCAAACAGCCTCCTGCCTATCCCCAACTATATCCTATTCTTCCTGCAGAAGCAAGCTCAAGAAAAGATTCCTCTCCCACTGAAATCTTATACCTACCAATCTCCTTTGATCCTTTGATCTTCAGTGCTATAAATAAGCAAGCATGGGCTCCATCTTTGTTAGATGCCATTCCCCTCTGGTAGGCTTAACCTGTTGCTGGTCCCCGCCACTCTGAAACTATATTTCTGATCTCTTGTATTTATTTCATGGAACTATTTTTATAGCTTTTATTTCACAGCCAGCGCATCCCTCTGCTGGGAATCTTCTTCACTCAGGTGGGAAATGAGCGAGAGCCTCACTCCTAGTTACCCATCTAGACATATATCACAAGCAAAAGTCTTTGTAACTAACATAACTCAGAATGTGTCACTCAGAATGGGTTTCCTGAGTGTGTGTGCATAATGGAGAGGTGGTAACCCAGGTCCCTCTACTCTCTGTTCCCCCCACTAAGCCTCTTCTTCCTGTACAGTCAGAGAAGCTACAGTTTGGTCTGTTTACAAGATTGGACTTCTAAAATAGATTTTCTTAAAGAAAATAAGTCTGTGGCTGAAAACACTGAAAGTTACCATTAAGTACAATTCCCATTTCAGATTCAAGATTCTTGAATAAATAATCGAGTGAAAAATTCAGTAAAGTTAATTCTGACAATTATGGAAACAGAAACAAAACTAATGTGGTTGGGTTTTATGTTAATTTTGTTGCACTATAAAGTTGATAAAATAACTGAAAAATAATACAAAAAGAATGAAAATAATATCTACAAGCTCATAAAGACAAACTATGTTATTATGTGTATTTTCTTATCTTTTAAAATAGTAATAATAGGAGAAATCATCTGTATTTATTGGGTCTTTCCAGATGCCGGGAATTCAGCAGTTAAAAACAAGGTTCTCTGATGATTGCCTGGCAGAATTATCAGCTGTGTGACCTTGTTCAACTTTCTTGGAGACACATCAGATTCTATATCTTTAAAGTAAGGATTTAACTGTGGTTTTATGAAGCTTAAATAAATTCAAAATATATTTAAGTTGTACATAGATGAGTGCCTGGATTATTATAAGCACATAATAAATGTTAGCAGTTCTTACTTTCCTTTTATTTGAAGTTAATGCTCTCAGCAAGCTAATGCATTAGGGATGACTCTCTTTCTCTTTTACAGATGATATAAGGAAGGATTAGAGAGACTGATAATGTCTCACAGTCACACAGCCAAAGGCAGTCAAAACATTCCAGGACCTATTTTCTTAATTAACATAGTATAAAATGTTCTTTTTGGTGTATTTTTTAATCAGTGCTCTAATGATGGGTATTTAAGTTATTTCTTTTCCACTATTAGAAATATACCTTGAGTACAATGTGAATTAAAAATCTTTTCGGTGTTTCTGTAATAGTTTCTTAGGATAGGTTACCAGAAATGAAATTAATTAGCAAAAAATGTGCTTTTTTAAAATTCTTGACTCATACTCCTAAGTTGCTTTCTAAAATTATTTTATTAAGCCTCCCTGTTATATATAAGAATGTGCTATCAGAAATAGTATTTAGATGTTTAGACTCTAAAAAGGATATGGTGGGGCTGGGATTGTGGCTCAGTGATAGGGCACTTGCCTACTGTGAATGAGGCACTGGGTTCAAACCTCAGCACCACATAAAAATAAATAAATAAATAAGCACTGTATCCACCTACAACTAAAAATAAAAAATTAAAAAAGGAGACGGTGATGTTTAATCACATAGGTTAAATAAGGGATCTCATTTTAATGTACAATGTTATTAATGCACATTCTTCAACCAATAACATTTTCTTTGCTATGAGAGGGCACACCATCAGATGCTGTGATTGAGCTGATATATGAGCTGTTCTTTGATTGAACCAGAATTCCAAAACCACATTTCTGCATCGTTTTGTCCTCTGCCGACTTTGCTCCTCACTCTGCACACTCACTCCAGGGTAAGCCAGCCCCACCCAAGGCTTGTCTATCAGGGCTATCCTGCTGATGTCCAAATCTCCCTATCTCCAAGGCTCAACCCAGGTGTTTCTTCTGTCCACCATCCCAGAAATCTGCATGTGCCCTGAAAACAGCCATCTGATTGTTCCTTGTGCATTTAGAACTCAAGATGTCTACTGCCTGACTCATCTGCTTTGCCTCCATGTCTTGTTCTTCCTAGTTTTCTTCTGTGTGTGGTGACTTGGTTGTTGGTAAAATTATCTGTCAGATTTCTCAACCTATATTCAGGCTCTCTTCCCTGGCTTTTGTCTCTTCTTTACTCTTGCTAGTACATGGGTTCTGGGCTCCTAAATGTCTTTTAAATCCATCCCATCTCTGCACCGTCAGTGCAGTAGTATCATCTCTTGACTGGAATTGATCAACTCTGTTCTCTTTAACTTATTTCACTGCCTTCCATATAGTTTCTACTTAACTCATGCTTAACACTACTAGTCCCAAGATGACAGAATATGTCTATCCTTGCATATCTTCTCTCATTTTAAAAATCCCCAAGGCTTCTAAAGTGTACTTCTATGATGATATCTAATTTTCCTGGCCAAGGGGCTGGTTGCCTCTCCAGAATAACCGTCTGCCACTTGTGTACCCTTTTCTAGAGCAGTTGTTTCTAAGTTTGAATGTCTAGTAAAACCTCTTTGGAAGCTTTTAACAAAGACCAGTGCCAGGAGTGGGAGGTGATTGGTGGTAACTCTCTCAGATTATAGATATGATTGGGTTGGGATAAAACCTGGGAATTTGTATTTCTTTTAAAGCCCACGAAGGGATTCTAATGTGTTGCCAGAATGAGAACCACTTTTCATTACATTAAACTCCATAATCTTCCAGTGTGATCTTTCTATCTTGCCTGTCTATGAGGGGTGCTCTTGTTCACCATTTCAATCTTCCAAACCTTCATTAAATACTCAGTTGAAGCTCCTTGTGGCACTGAGAAAGGAGAGACTTGGAGCAAGTTAGCATCTCCTCACAATGTATGTCAGCTGGACTCTACACTTTCTCTCTTATGGATGACTGACATTTTATTAAGTCTACCTAAAATGCCATATAAGCAAACTTCAAGCCAGCTACTTGTGACCAAAATGCTAGCCCTAAGACCCTCCTATTCCAAAGCCACTGGTTCAAGTGTCACAATCTCAGCAGTCTTCCTGTCCCTTGAGAGATGAGGGTGCCAATTACTGTAAACATCCATGACACCACACATTCCAACAGCTCTGGGATGTCTCCTGTCACCATGCTGTACAGAGACTATCCACTTGCTTCCAGGATCCTGGACTCTACAGGTGGTAGCAGCAGATAAGTCTTGGTTCTGTTTTTATCTCTACAGTCTAGCAGAGCATCTGGCTGCTTGATAGATACTCAGAAAAGGTTTATCCAATGAATGCCTTTGATAAACAGCCCAGCTGCTGCCAGTTGACTATTGCAAGCTCTGCAGCTCCCTAAAGGACTTAGGTAAGTGAGGAATCAAGTCATAAGGAAATAACTCTGACCTCTCAAATCTTGGCTCACTACTGAGTTCACCTTGGGGTCATGTTGCATTTCTATTATCAATCTTTATTTTCAAATCTTTGCTGTTTATATGGGGGAAAAATCCCTTCCATGTGTTAGAGTTGAAGTGAAATCGTTTCACCCTTTAAAACACTGGTTTCTTCTCCTGGAGTCTGGAGTATGCGCTTACTCCATTTCTTCTTCAGTTTAGGAGTGTGGGATATATAATAAGTTCAGGATGTGCATCTCTCCAGTTTCTTTACATTTAAATAAATCAAATTAATGAAAAGTCATTATTTACTGTGTTTTTAATAAGGCTTATAGCCTTTAAAATGGGATAGGCAGAAAACTCCAATTTATTTCTGCTTTTATTAGAGAAAAATGTGATCCTTAATCTTAATTAGCTTGTAGGAGTGTGTTTCTTTATTCTTCAATTTTAACAGAACTGAAAATGTCTGAGTTTGTTGGTTGGTAACCCTTATACTTGACCCTGTGCACTCTGATAAGGCTCCATTAAGCAACTGTCCTCCCCTTGGGTTAAGAGTTAATATAAATAATCATAATAGCAATAATAATAATTATGATGATGATGATAATAAATATACTTATTGTCTACTCTGGACCTTACAATAGCCTACATATATTTAATGCATTATTTTAGTTAATGCTGTTAAGGTCCAAAGAGGTGAAGTAATTTCTCAGTTCTGGCATTGCATGGTGGTCTGTGCACTAAGCTGGGCTCTCTGAAGGGCTGATGCATATATGACTGATACATGGAAACATCATGCTGCACCCCAAGAAACTATGGGCAGACATAGCTGCAGACACCCTGAAGGTGATTCCAGAGGGTTCTCATGACCCTCCCTGTCACCATGAGACAGACACCTAATGCAAGAAGGTGTCTGAACATATCTGGGCAAAAGTAATTTGAATCAGAATATTTTCTTGTATTTTTGTGTTGATTAGTTAAGATGTACTAAAATGGAAAGAGATATTGACATGATGTTAATCATTGCAACTGGTAAACTTGACCTCTGTATCATGTGCATTCTGAGGAAGGTTATCTGTCATTGAAGGAACACAGATGGAGAGCTTATGATTACCAAGGGCTGTGTTTGTTGAAAGTTCTTACTGAAAGGCAGAATGTATATTTTCAAGCAAATTTTGAAGGAAATTTTAGATTCAAAGCTTCTTGCTCAATAATGAGTTACACTGAGTCTTTTTCATGTGTACTTTAAATTTATTAGCTTATTAATTGATATAGGCTTAGCACCATCTCAATGCCATATGAATAACTATCCATGTCTGCTTCTTTTTTAAAGGTATTTAAGAAAAATTATAATTGACCAATTTTTTCAAGAAAAACTGTTACTTTCTGAGCTTTAGTGATTCTACAAAATAAGCAATCTGTCTTTGGCAATCATTATTTACTGGTGCTTACTTTTTTTAGCATGTAAACTTCATGTAACTGCTAACAGCAAAAGAGTGGGAGTTGATTGGTGGTAACTCTCTCATTACAGGAGGAAATAAACACTGCATATGGATTCACACCAAAGACTCTATTTAAATTAGATGTGGACTCATTCCCCCAGTGGAAATCGTCTTCTAGCACTCTATACACAGGGGGTAAAACTGCCTTTCATTAATCAAGAGCTTGTCCCCAAAGTTAGCTTAGTTTCCATAACAAGTGTAATAGTTATTTTTTTTTAATTTTTTATTGATTATTTAAAGCATTTTGTTAAAATTTCACACTATCAAAGAAACTGAACTACATAGCCCAAGGACGACTAATTGTTGGAAGATGTTAGTGAAGGGTTTGTCTCTTTCTCTCCCCTCCTCCTCACCCTCCCTCTTTGTCTTTTCTTGGGGAGGGTTGGTTTTTGTTGTTTTGGTTTTTGTCCAGCTTCTGAAATTCTTGGAGTGTAAAAAGTGTTTGTTTGTGGATGTATGTAAGCGCCATGTACACCTTAAATTAGGCTGACTGTCCTACACCCCAAGCCTACCACTCCAAGGACAATTTTAATTGAGTTCATACCAATAACAGTAAGAGCAACAGCAACAAGGAGAAGTGGTTATGTTCTAGCAATACAATATCAGCATGTCCTTTATCTAAATTATTAAACCACTTCAAATCATTCCAACTCTGTTCTTTCCCCTCCATCTAAAATTAAATGCACATGAAAGACACCTGGTTTTGAGTTCTGAAATGAAATGCAAACCAGATGGATTCTCTTGAAAATGTGGTTCTTGCCTCTTAAGCTGAAATGGGAAGTTGATTTTTTTAAATGACATCTACAAACACATACTTAAAAGGCAGCTTTTGTTGGTTACACAGTCAAATATTAAGGGTCTTGGGGTTTCGCCCTGTCCTGAGAAATCGTCCTGCAGAGGATGTAGCCTCTTGTATTTGGAGACAAAAAAGAAAAAAAAAATACAGCTTTTGTGGACACATAGCATCTCAAAGAACAAAAAGAAAGTTACTTCTTCCCAAATTTGAAGACATTATCATTGCTTTAAATAAAGGGGAAACTTCAAGTTTAGCTTTTTTTTCAAGTTAGTTATATTACTAAAATGTTATACATTATGATATAAATTTCATTAATTTTGAGTGTTTACTTTGTGCCAAGTCCTGGGTCTCTAATGATAACCGTGTTTGTCCTTTAACATCATGAGTTTAGTAGTGTTAAAACATTTTGTTTATTGCTTAATAACAAACAAATAAAAAAGGCCAGAATCACTTAGTTGAAGAGAAAAACTAACATATTAAGAACTAACTCTGTACCAGTATTGAGCTGGGATTTTTCTCTCTTCTTTTAACTTTCCAACAGCTCTGCAAGGCAGTTAGCATTGTTCTCATTTTACAGATAGCCAAATTAAGGATTAGAGAGGTTAAGTACAATGCTTGAGGTCACACAGTATATTGGTGAACGGGAAAGTGATCACTTGAATCCAGGTCTGACTCTACAGTTTTACACTTTTCCTCAGATTACTGCCATCCCTGCTTTAAAGAATTTATATTCTGTAGGCTGAATTACCTTTTCCTCTGTCTTACAAAACAATTTAACTTTATCAGAAGAAATAATATACTGTTGAACACAAAATAGCAGACTGGGGATATGAAAATCTGTAATTTTATTGCTGCCATTCATCATTAGAACTTTGATATTTTTCTTTATTTCACTCTTCTTATAGCTCTAAATACATTAATGGGCAAATATACAAAAAAAATTAAACTAAGTCTTATTGGATGGTAATCCCAGCATGAAGGAAGAGGACATTTACATAGGAAGAATTTTTAAAAATTTAAGTTTACAGAAGAGGCCAAAATGTAATTATTGCCTCTTTATTGTCCTGATCATTCAACAGTTTAAATAGGCTGAGATCTTTGTATGGTTAAGATGGGATGTGGTATGGGCTGGAGTTGTGGCTCAGTGGTAGAGCACTTGCCTAGCATGTGTGAGGCACTGGGTTTGATTCTCAGCACTGCATATAAATAAATAAAAGAAAGGTTCATCAACATCTAAAAAAAATTAATTTTTTAAAAAGATGGGATGTTGTATATGTTAGTCTCCACCCATAGCTACTCTTTCCTCTAGAGAGGCAGCCTAGGGGAGGCTTAAATTCCTCTTGGCCAACTAACATCAATGTTAAAATTTCTTTTCTCATGTACTTCCTGAATTCTCTCTAAAGCCTGGTGGCCAATTTTGAATCTTAGCTATTTTGAAATCTCTCCAACAATGGGTTCTCACTACCTGTTAAAAGAGCTCACTCCCCCAACCCCTCAATGCTGGGGATGAAACACAGGACTACACTGCCTACCCTCCTTCCATTTTTGAAGATTTAAAATAATAAGGTAATCTTTCCTCAATATATGACAATGGACATGTAGTTCCCAGGTATATAATATAAATAATTCCTATTCTATGTAACAATTATTTACACTTATCCCATGCAGGACATTTCTAATTTATTTTCTACTTATTTACTAGCTGTCTAAAAATAACTATCATGAGCTATGTTACTTTTTAAAAAATATACCCAATTCTTTCACCTGCTCCTGGGATCACATACCTTTGAGTTTATCTATTGGACATAAAAATGGTATATGTAAATACTAAGTTCCACATTCTGATATAATTCAATTTTTTTGTGAATAGATGGTATTTCAGTTTTAAGCCCTTCCTTCCTCTTGTTCTAATGTAGCCACTCACTAGGTTATTAAAAAAAGTTCTAAGTTCACTATCATTTATTTTGGAAGTCAATTCATATACTGAGTGCACTCATGCCAACCCCATGATGTGTTACCTAGGCTGTTTTAGTTCACAGTATTACTTTTAATATTTTTCCTTTAATGTTTACTGCCTCACTTTCCTTTCTTTTCTATTATCTGTCTTTTCATCTATTTGTTTTTAAATTTGATTTGTTTTTAGCATTCTGTAGTTTTATTATGATGAGCTTAGTTCTAATTTCTCTATTATTTTCTTAATATCGCATGGCTTGTTTATAATTGTATTATATTCTGAGTATTTTGTTCAGATCTATGCTTGTTTCATTAAAATTTTTATTTTTTGAGATGAGTTTCAGTTTGGATTTCTAGGGAAGATAACAGAATCCTAAAGTTTATGTAAGTTTACATGTATTTTTACACTTTGCTTACAATCATTCCACCTTTGAACATTCATACAAATGCATAAAGTCTTATCCATAAAGTGTATAGTTTATTTAAGAATTGCCTGAATTTCAATCCACATGGAGAAAGAGAAATGTCAAGAAACATTAAGTGAAAGCAAGTTGCTAAATAGCACCTATGACTTGATCCATTTACATAGCCTTAAGAAGGTGTACATCAAATAGATATTATATATCTGCATGTGTATGATAATAAACATGTAGAAAATGTCCACAATCATTGAACAGTGATTATATTAAAGGAATGTGTCAGAGTTTAGGAAAGATTGAAAAGAATCCTGTAATTTTTGCCTTATAAGTTACTTTTCTGTATTATTTTTTCTATTTATTTATGTTTTAAATATTTATTTTTTAGTTGTAGTTGAATACAGTACCTTCATTTTATTTATTTATCTTTATGTGGTGCTGAGGATCAAACCCAGTGCCTTGCACATGCTAGGCGAGCCCTCTACTACTGAGCCACAACTCAGCCCTATTTTTTTTTTTACAATGAACATGTACTCCTATAATTGAAATATAATCTAAAACATACTATTAGGCTTATTTCCCCTCTTTAGTATGTGTGTGCTTGTGTGTGTGTGTGTGTGTGTGTGTGTGTGTGTGTGTGTGTAGACTGAGTGACGGAGAGACAAATGGTCTGACAGATGATAGGCTAGATAGCCTCCTCAATTCGCTGTCGTCTGAAAACTGGTTAAACATGAATTCTGTAACATCATCAGTCATTGGTAAAAATTTAGAACACCTTTCAGAAACCTCTTTCTGGGGAAGTCTTATTGGCTGGTAATCCCAGCATGAAGGAAGAGGACATAATCCTAAAATCCTCCTTGCTTCCTTTCTTCTTTCCTTCCTTCCTCATCCTACATAATCCTCCTTCCTTCTCTCCTTCCTCCTCTTCTTTCCTTCCTTATCTCCTTCCTCCTCTTTCCTTTCTTTTTCCTTTCCTCCCTCCTTTCCTTCCTTCCTTCCTTCCGTGTCAAACACTCTGTCAAACATTTTTTTTTTCTTCCAAGCAAATTTAGTTACTACAAAATATTAGCATGTTCATTCCCTGTGTATTATAAAATCTATACTCATCTTTGCTATACTATCAAAATTACTGTCAAAATTACTGAATAATAAAATCCACGTCTTGATTATTTCCCAAATCACTTAAGCATCTCTTTTATGGTGTGACTCTACAACACATTTTAACCTTCTTTTTCTTCTTGACACTCATGTACTTCTGTGTGAGTCCAAGAAAGAAGAGACCTCCTTGGGTTAAGAAGAGTGTTGCCGTAAGCCAAACAGAGTCTTTGAGACTTTTTCCATGTCACACTTTCACAATATATCATCATGTTAAGAGTTCAAATTAAATACAAAATCAAAACTGGCTTTTGCTCAATCTGAAGAGAAAAATACAACTACTTGCTAGGAAGTAAGCTTTTATCATTGTGATTAAATTTCATTTTTGCCTTCAGTAATGCGGCTTCTGAATATATTTCTGTGAGATGCCAAAAAGTTAGAAAGTGAAAAGTGTTTTTTTCAGTTGCTGCACACTTTCAGCCCTGTAGTATCTTTCCCAATGTTGTCCTAACCTTGTGGGGAAACTGTTGAACATCCCTGGAAGATGATCCTTAAGCCCCACGCCTCCTAAGCTTTTATTTTTGAAGTCTCTGTTTCTGTCCATCAGTAGGTGCTACACAAGTCATCATTTTAAAACTGCACATCCTTGTGTTATTGTAACTCATTACCTTTGGGATTACTTCTGCACCTTCTCCATATTCTGTGAAAATTAATCATTGCACTTTGCAGATTTTGTAACTATTTAGGGAAGGTTGGAGTGGAAGTACTTTATGTAGGGGTCTCGTAGTTGAGTTTCAGAGAACAGTGAGCATGTCATCTTAGGTCACCTATCCCTTGGAGGTCTCAAAAATCCCACTTGTTTCGACAAGTGTGGTTTTATTTGTTTTGTGCCTTCTAATTTGCTATGTTTATGTGTATTTGAGTGCATGTGTATATACATATATTTGAGTATGGGTGTGTGTGTACATATATATATATATATATATATATATTATACATATAAATATGTATATAAAAATTTCTTAAGTTTATAATTACTCTTTATAAATGAATTCATATTTTTAGGGGGAGGGTAAAATAGTCTAAAGAAAAATATAAGATGAACCTAAACAAATGAATATAAATTAATATTGCATTTTTAAACATTTTATTCTAATTTGTTATATATGATGAAGAATGTATTACAATTCATGTTACACATATAGAGCAGAATTTTTCAAATCTCTGGTTATATACAAAGTATATTCATACTATTCGTGTCTTCATATCTGTACTTAGGGTTATGATGTCCATCACAACTGGTAGGTCCTGGTTCTAATGAATTAGACTTCAGAAAAAATAAAATAAAATCATACAATTTGAGAATCTAGGAAACCTTAGGTAATGTTTACAAACAAAAGAAGCCCAGAAATTTTGACTGAAACCAAATCTACATACACTGCAAATTAATACTTGCCAAAATTTTCTAGACGGAATTAATTTTTTCAGCTAACTATGAATTAATTAAAAATGTTTATCTGATTTTATGTATGACCAAATGTATATAAATAAAATCAGCATTTATTTACAAATCTATAAAATAATATAATCATAACCAGAATTCATTTAACACTGCTTAAGCACTTATATGATTAAATTTTTCCTCAGTATCACCCTAGATTATGCGAGGTACTATAGTTTGTTTCATTTTGCAGAAGGCAAACTGAGGCTTTGAAAAGTTACCTAACAAGCCCAAGTTCTCCCAGGTACTAAAATAAAGAACCAGTGACTAAAGTGGTGGCCTAGGTCAATGCCAACGTCCAAGCTCAGAAGCTGAGTAGCTTCTGGGGGTTCCCATTTTTCACAAATCAAGTGAGTAGAAGAGCCACTTCTGGTAACTTGTGTTTAAAAAAAAAAAAATTCAAATTTGCAATTCACTGTTAATGCATCTGTTATGGAAAAAAAATGTTAAAGGCAAGTTTTTGCATAATAGTGATCCAGGAGAAATCATAAGAGTATTACAGGTCAACAGTTAACTGAGGAGAATTTTAGAGATGCTTGTGTTAGGTCTGGTTCTAATTAGTAGTTCATTGTGAGGAATACTAAACACAGACAGGCACTCAAGATTAAATAATAAGAGAAAAGGCTATTTTAATGGAAACCTTTAAAAAATTATCCTGAATAAATTGTTGCATACCTAACAATTTTCTCCTGGTGTTTATTACAGGATATTGCCAAAGTTTGCCTATTTGGTGCATGGCCAGAAGTTTTGCAATATCCCTCTGATCTGAGAACATTCTTGTCAGATTTTCATGTGAGTCATCAACTTTTCCAGACATCACACAGTTGAGTCAATTAAAATAAAGTTAATTGGTATTTTTTTTCCTTTGCTAAATTAAATCATTCCATATGGGGAAGTTTGTAGATTGCTGGAGATGTCTTTTGGGAAGGTGAGAGTTCAGAGGTGAAGGCCAAGAAACTGTTATACTCCTTTGGGGAAAAAAAAAAGTGATTCTCTTTCTAAAAATAATAAATGTCATAATCTTAGATGCCAATCCCAGGAAAAATAATCCCTAGGGCATTTCCTAGGGCTTTATTTACATGTGCCTACAGAGGAATGTGCCACTGATTGCCATAGAGGAATCATCCTGAGAAGCTGATCTTTTACATAAATGTTTAATCACATTATTATTTTTTCATTACTTAACTTTTTCAATGCTTAAGGCATACTTTGGAAGGTGGGCTATTCAGTGATGGACTTATGTAAATTTTAATTAAAAATATTCACACATTCAAAATAAGTTTTTGACCTTCCTTCTAAGCTTTCCATATGTGGTTGGTCTGCCTTCCTTTAAGTGTTATCAGGAACCAAGAATGCTTATAAGCTCACTGTGTGCTTTTTTTTAATCAAAATATTATACTCTGCTGCTACTTGTCAATGTAGCAACATGACTATGAAAATTACCATTTATTATAGCATCGATGTATATGTATCTGGAATGTCTAATAAGCTCATGGATTCTTTTTAAATTTTAATTTTTACTCTTTCTTTTAATAGCCTTAAAAGGTAGAAATTATCCCCATGAGGAAACTGAGATCTAGATCTGTTAGGTAGTTTTTACAAGATCACATAGCTCTAAGTGCCTTGGAGGGATTCAACCTTTTCTTTTCACATGAAAAAGCCGTCTTTGAAAACTTTTCTATTTATCCTAAAGACAGTTCTAATACTGGCAAGGAATGATTAAAAGATAACCTTGATAAATGGTGATAATTGATTAGTATATATATAGCCATATAATTGAACTGAATGAAAAGTACATAGAACAAAAATCTTTGTGTGTGTGTGTGTTTTTAAAATATTATCACAGCTACACAATTTTTTAGTTACCAAATAAAAATTATATACATCTTTGGTATATGCAATAATGTTTTCACGTAGGTATGCAATGTGGAGTGGCTACGTCAAGCTCCTCTGAGCATGCATTACCCATTACTAAACACTTTTTTTGTGGTTAAGAACTCTAAACTCTGCTCTTAGCCACATTCAATATATTGTTATTAACAACAGGCAGCGTGGTGTAGAATAGATGTCTTGAACTTACTCCTCCAGGAGTGAGAAGTTTCCTGGTTGAGCAGAAAATGTGTCTGCCATGCCTGAGAAGAAAGGACAGTCACTGCAGGGACCCTGGGGACAAGATGCCAAGTCAAGATGATCCATCTCCTGCCAGAGCTCCATTCCAGTGGATTCATTTTGATACCGATAGACATTCAAGAATTTCAGGCACCAATTTAAAAAAATAATTAAGTGTACTTGATTGTTACGGCCTATTGCACCAACAGAAGGTCTTTATCTCAGGGAACATTTTATACCTTGAAACTTTTGCTTTATGGAATCTTTAAAGATTTTTTTTTTTATTCATTGTTTTCCTAACACTTTCTCCTGTGTAGGTGCCCTGTGAGGAAAGTAAACCTCTGCCTAATAGATACTGATGGGATAATATTTAGGAAAATGTTTGACATATGTCCTGTGCCATTGTGTATCAGTGATAAAATGAAGATTATCATAGATCCAACTGTAGTTCTCATCACAAAGCAGAAACTTGAAGACAGTTTTAAAACATTAAATCAGATCATATTGTTCTCTGCTCAGAAGCCACCCACGGCTTCCCAGAGCACCTAAGGTAAAGCCCAAGTCCTTCAACATCCTATACAGGCTCAACCAGCTTGCTGCCTTCTGTCCCCTCCTTGATTCCACTTCCCTCTCACTCACACATGGAGCTGGTGCCTGCTCTGGGCTTCAAGCTTGCTGCCTCCTCATTGAGAATTCTCTCTTCCTTCAACTTGTACCTATCTTGTTTCTTCCCCAAACTCCCATACATTAAAGTCCCCTTTTCATGATCATCTGACAGCTTCCTCTGCAATAGCCTCCTCATCCCCTGCTCCTTCATTCTAAACCCACTATCCTTCATTTTTTAGAGCCTCTTTAGTTATGTGGGCTATAAAACAACTTATGTACTGACAAATTAAATCTCCTCCACAAAAATGCAAACTCAATGATGTAGAGAATTACCGCAGTCTGGCTGGGCAAAGTAACCGGGAGGTGACAAGCAACTTGAAGGTTGAAACGGGAACTGCTTTATTGCGGGGCAGCAGAGGTATATATACCTAACTGATTACACACAGCTTGACTCAATTAGCATCATCCAGTTACAGCAATCAGCCAATAAGGAATCCCCACCAACTTAATGGCTCAGTGGCGTTGCCTTACAAACCACTCCTCCTGGCAAACTGCCAGGCGCCATCTTGACTTGGTTGCAGCCCTCAACAGAGAATCTATTCAGTCTTTTTCTCAGCTTAGGACAGTACCAATTACCTACCATTTACTTCTTGTCTTTAAAACACAAATGAGAAAATAAATACATGTTGTCAGTTCCCTTCTAAATCCATCCCTCCCTGACCTGCACTCTCAGGAGTGCCTGATGTCTCCATGCTTTACAGTTAAGGCCTGAGTGATAAAGGGAGGCTTAGCCTCTTCACCCAAGATAGGTCTTCTAAGTCACTCCTTTCTCCAGCATTTTTGACATGAGGATGTCCTCTTCTCCAGTGGATTCTACCTCAAACTACACATTATTAATTATCCACCACATCGTTCTAAAATAATTTTTCTGTCTCCTTACTGCCTTCCCTCCTCCACTTCCCCTGTTCTCCTCTGAATTGGGCTTTGCTGTTGTTCTGCCTTGTTGGCGACAAAGTATATTTCCTAAAATCATTTTGGGTGCTCTGCTGTTTGGCCCAACTCCAACAACACACTAATGTGATTACCTCCTTCCCCTGGTCACAGATCACATTTCCCCTAAGCAGACATCCACGACAAACCCAGACAGACACTGGTAGTCAAGGCCTCCTTGTAACACCAGAGGAATTGCTGATTACTTCTTTGGATGTTCACATTTAATTGATATTGATCTCCTGACAATTCTGTATTCTGAATGCTTGTTATTCCTAGAATGCTTGTTAATAGTATTTGCTGCTCAGAGATGCATAGGGGTCTCTAGTTGGGGATGATAATTTTTATCCATCATTGGAAGCACCTTTTCTAAGAATGTTAAAATGGCATTCTTTCCCCTTCCTCGTTTGAACATTTTATTCTTCTCTGAGAGTCAGGCTTCAATTCCCATTCACTGTTTTACAGAGGGAGAATAAGAGTTTAAGCAAATGGAAACTGGAAAACTTGTCTTAGCATCCCAATGACAAAGTAGACATGTTGATTAAACTCTACCTGGATGCGTAGTACTGTGCAATGCACCCTCCTCAGCATCCACCATGTGACAGAACCATGAACAAGATGCTACTATTGTAGAAACAAAAACTACCCAAGTGAGTTCTCTTATTAACATGTCCTTCAAGTTTATATTCAAGAGATTGGCATGACAATGAAGGTTTGGACATGGTGGTGTCCCTACTAAGTTGCTCATTGCTTATAATAAAATGCTTACTTTGTTTTTATGCATGGTGCCACTACAACATTTTCCACTCAGTGGGTGCTCTATAAATATTGACTGGCTGAAATTTGGAATTTCAAGTATCATAACTTGGGAGTTATTGGATTCTTGTAATTGCCTTTGTGAACTACAAATGCAGCAGCTAAAATTGGAGCTCTACTCTAAAAACATTTCTATTGAGCTTCTGGTCTAACTTACATAGCAAACCCTTAAGGTAGAAATTATCCTTTTTTATAGCTTCAAGTCTATTATTTAAGGCCAATAAATAGTGGTTAATAATGGAGAAGTCTTAAATTTCAGGCATGTTTTTAGAGACTAAACCTAATAATATAATTAAGTGGAGGTCAAGAAATATTATTTGTTTTGGTCATAGACATTAAATAGCCAAGAGAAGCACACGTATCATGCCCCAGTAATGGTTTTGTGGTTTGACTCTGCTTCCTTAGGAATGGGAAATGGCATTAAGAATAGTACAGTAATGTTTTAAGGATTAGAGCCCACCTTTTAGACAACATAGATACGTGTGACATTCAGAATCTGATTCAGATACTTAGAATAAACTATTTTTAAAAACCATGATGAAATATAGCTCACCTTCAGGAACTTGGTGTGATTGTGAAATCTCATGGTTTGCAAAGAAAATTACATTTCACATTATTAAAACATTAAATCCAAGAAGAAGAAATTAGTGGGGTAAGTAGGGGTCCAGTCCTGGAGGGCTTTGTTTGCCATGCAAGGGAATTAAAACCCAAGGTGACAAGGAGCCACCCACTGGAATGTTTAAGAAGGAGAGTTCCATATTCCAACTTTAATTACTTTAATTACTCATTTTTTTGTACCAATGGGAAGATGAAGTTGAGAAGGGCAAAGCTAAAGCTTTGAGAACAGTTGGGGGGATGCTGCAAGAGTGTAAATGGCAGATAATGAGGATCTGCCCAAGAGAGGAAGGGAGAATTAAGCATCATTCAAAGGGTAAAACTAGGAGGACCTGGTGATTACTTGTTAAGGGTGAGTCATGAGGTAGAGAGAGGAGAAGAGTAACTCTCAGGTTCTGGTTTGGGTAACTAACTATAATGGTGGAACCATTCATTTTATTCAATGTAAAGGGAATAAAAGAAGAGACTGTACCAGTGGGAAACTGTACCTAAGTTTTACCCTGCCTAGGTTCCATATAGGTTTATCTACATTGATAGCCACCAGTTCCTGTCACTGAAAAATGAACTCCTCAGGAAAGCATTTCTATATTATTTTTGGATCCCAGAGTTTCTCTATGCTAGTTAAGTTTATTATTATCTAAATAATATACTTAAAGCATATTGAAGTGTTAAGTGGGGTATAAAATTTATTAGTCTGTGTTTGAATAAAACCCATTCATCCATTTACACAAGAATGATATGCTAAGCATCTTCTTCAGGTCAAGAAGTGTTCTAGTATGAGAGATGCTGTAGAGGACAAAGAAGACCTGGCCTCTGTCCTGACATTGTTTCCAGAAAGGGGCACAGAGTATAATGTTGAGGGATGTATGAGGAACCATGAGGGCAGGCAAGTCAATGATCAAGAAAAACTTCAGAGGCAGAGTAAGTAAGTCTGTTGAAGAAGGGATTGGGAATCTGGAGGGAATTCTATGAACAGATATCCAGTCTGCAATATCATACTTATTATCATATCATATGTAGATGACACATATAGGAAATATAATACACATATACATAATATACAAAGACATGGGGACAGCAAAGAATCAGATCTATAACATTCAGCATAACTAGAATACAGAGTGATATTTTTCAACAAATATCTATTTTGGTGTACCATGTCCAACAAGGTTGACTTTTGCAATAAATTAAGAACATGACAATTGATAGAATTACTTCTCTCAGGGAGCCCATGATCTAGTGAAAAATAGACAATCACAAACAAAGAATATTGCACCATGTATTAGGTGCTCCTATAGGAATTTAAACCTATTATGGACTCACAGGCATGGAGATGAGTCCACTGTGGTTCAGGGAAGGTGGAACAGAATAAGTATTATATTAGCAAAGGCTTTAAGGATTTTATAGAGATTCTTAATAGCCTTGTACACAGGGTAGAGAATGGAAGGCATTACAGACAGTGGGACTCAAATTCACAGAGGTGCAGGACTTGGGTTGGGAAGAATTTGTGCCTGAGGAATCACACTGCCAACAGTCTGGCTGGGATACATTTCTAGTACAGCTCTCAGCCTTCCAGAATTTCAGAGCTGTGCTAACAATGGCAGATCTCTGTAGGTGAGGAAGAAAGTAAGGAATAGATTAGATTTTGATGTAACTTCAAATAGTGAAAAGGTGTAGGGTAAAATTATGGCTTCACAGAATGGCAAAAATTATCAAAATCATAAAATACCATCATTCCTGTTTTTTAATTTTTCTTTCAGTTTTTCTTTTCTTTTTTTTTTTTAAGAGAGAGTGAGAGAGGAGAGAGAGAGAGAGAGAGAGGGAGAATTTTCAATATTTATTTCTAGTTCTCGGCAGACACAACATCTTTGTTGGTATGTGGTGCTGAGAATCGAACCCGGGCCGCGCGCATGCCAGACGAGCGCGCTACCGCTTGAGCCACATCCCCAGCCCTCAGTTTTTCTTTTCAATATCTTTATTTTATTTATTATTTTTTTAATATGGTGCTAAAGATTGAACCCAGCACTGCATGTGCTTGGTGAGTGCTCTACTGATGAGCCACAACCCAGGCCCCCTCATTCTATACTCTACATTCTATATTATAAAGCCTTTGTTGTTGAAAATCAGCAATTCCTTCCCCTAGCTTCAGATTATATGGAATTTATTCCATTCTTTAGGGAATATGCTGTCTTATAAGACTGCCTTAAATATTTAATGGCATTAAAATGGGCCAAGGACCTGAACAGACACTTCTCAGAGGAGGACATAAAATCAATCAACAAGTACATGAAAAAATGCTCACCATCTCTAGCAATCAGAGAAATGCAAATCAAAACCACCCTAAGATACCATCTCACTCCAGTAAGATTGGCAGCCATTATGAAGTCAAACAACAATAAGTGTTGGCGGGGATGTGGGGAAAAGGGTACACTTGTACACTGCTGGTGGAACTGCAAAATGGTGAGGCCAATTTGGAAAGCAGTATGGAGATTCCTGGGAAAGCTGGGAATGGATCCACCATTTGACCCAGCTATCGCCCTTCTCGGACTATTCCCTGAGGACCTTAAAAGAGCGCACTATAGGGATACGGCCACATCAATAATTATAGCGACACAATTCACAATAGGTAGACTGTGGAACCAACCTAGATGCCCTTCAATAGATGAATGGATAAAAAAAAATGTGGCATCTATACACAATGGAGTATTATGCGGCACTAAGAAATGACAAAATCATAGAATTTGCAGGGAAATGGATGGCATTAGAGCAGATTATGCTAAGTGAAGCTAGCCAAGCCCTAAAAAACAAATGCCAGATGTCTTCTTTGATATAAAGAAAGCAAAGAAGAACAGAACAGGAAGGAAGAGCATGAGGAAAAGACTAACAGTAAACAAAGACGAATGGGGGGAGAGAAAGGGAGAGAGAAGGGAAAGCATATGGAAATGGTAGGAGACCTTCAATGATACACAAAATTATAAGAGGTTATGAGGGACAAGGGGGAGGGGGGAAAAGGGGGAGAGAATTGAACAACAGCAGAGGAGATAGAGAGGGAAGATAGGAGGGGAGGGGAGGGGAGTGGGGATAGTAGGGGATAGGAAAGGTAGCAGAATACAACAGTCACTAATATGCCATTATGTAATAATGTGAGTATGTAACAGTTGTGATTCTGCAATCTGTATTTGGGGTAAAATGGGAGTTCAAAACCCAATTGAGTCTAATGTATGAAAGATGATATATCATGAGCTCTGTAATATTTTGAACAATCAATAAAAAATAAATAAATATTTAATGACATTTACATGCAAAATTGCTATAAGAAAGGTGGTTCAATTTGTTTTTTCATGGATTTGCACAAAAACAGTACATGCCCTAGGAAATGAACCAGGCAGTTTCTTCACAGAAAGAAGAATAGGGAGGGAGGACTTATAATCCAATTGTGAATTGATATGATATATTAAGCCCATAAGAATATTTTATGACTGATCTTGTAATGCCATTTCTTTGGAAAACTGAACTGTTTTATTAAGGCTAACTTGGAAAGCCAAAGAGCATGAAATATTAAAACTGAAAGAGTTCCTTTAGCATGATTATAGATTATAAGAATTTTGCATGAACACACAGTAGAGACCACTGGACTAAGGATCAAAGGAACAGAATTTTTCACTGTATAGTCACTGACAAGAACCTTAATGGATCACATTTCTATTTCTTTATTGAGTGAAATGCAAGTGCCCTGTAGGGGTACTTGGAAGTCTAAATGAACTATTATGTACAATATATTTAATATCGTCCTAAGGCTACAGTACAGTATATATCTAGGAATGTGCTCTCCGGAGAATTATTTCTGCCCAATAGAAATATATTTCGTGCCACAAATGGAATTTTAAATTTTCTATTCTCTATGATGTAAGGAGTAAAAACATATAGACAAAATGGATTTCAATTATGTATATTACCCAACACATTGAAGAAATTAGCCTTTCAATACATAATCAATAAAAAATGAATGAGCTATAATACATCCTTTTTTAAAATACTAAGCCTTCTAAATCTGGTGTACATTTTATATAATAGCACATCTCCAATTGGATAAGCCATCTTTCAAGTGCTCAATAGCCACATATAACTGCAGAAATAGATGATGGAACTGCTAGTTCAACTCCTAATAACACACCTCAGTGTTTGTTTAACCTTGAATTATTAAACCTTAAAGTTCTTCGTGTAGTAAAAATCCACATCCCATTTGCAGATAATGACCCAAAGTTAAGGCAAGAAGGGGTTTTGGAGACAAAACCTCTGTGGTTTCCAGCCCAAAGTATTCAGGCTCAGCAGGGCTGGATGAACTGAAGGAATAGGAATAGAGCCCTGGGCGTCTCCAGTTAGTGGTGTGGAGTTATGACTGGAGATGTGACCTACATAACCTTGGCCCTCAATACACCTCTGATACCTCAAAGCTGTGCCAGTTTGGGAGGAACTCCCAAAGGGACTAATTTCCCCATTTGCTTGATGGGAATTTGCAGTCAAAATTAAGTTGACTTAAAATACTATGATATTTCTTGCTAATCTGAACTTGTGAAAATGAGATTTATGCCCATAATCTCATTGTTATTCTGACAATGATAAAGGAAACACGAGAGGAGCAAATAAAGAATACCAGTGTTTAGTTACTGAGGAAAAAAATCACAGAGAGATTAAATGACTTTTTAGGGTTATCATTGACCTTGCTTTTTAGACGAGAAAGACAGACAATATTTGACTGCATGCACACCATTTCTAAAACCCCTAATCCTTTTCTGAAAAGCAGAATATTATTTTTTAAATATATTTTTAGCTGTACATTGACAAAATACCTTTATTTTATTTATTTATATTTAGGTGGTGCTGAGGATTGAACTCAGGGCCTCACATGTGCAAGCACTCTCCCACTGAGCCACAACCCCAGACCCAAGCAGAATATTATTATACCCTTGGTTTGCAACTATGGTAGGCAAAGTTGTATGGTAGCCCCCAAGATTCCCTCTCCTTCTTGGATGTGGCATGTATAATACCCAACTGTGGATATGATGGATTTCCATCCTGTCTCTGACCTGTGGACCCAGAGTAAAGGACCTATGTGATGAAATTAAGCCCATTCAGATAATCTGTCCTGAGAATGGTCAGGAGCTGAGTATAACCCTCAGCTGACACCTACCAAGAGAAACACAAATGCAGTTAGGTAACCCCAAGAACTTGATTCTGCTAAAAATGAGTTTAGAAGAGGACCCTGAGTCCCAGATAAAAATGCAGCCTATTGACACTGATTTTAGCCCTGTGAGACATTGAGCAGAAAGTTCAGTGCATTAATACAAAATGGCATGACAGTTTGAAATAAATATTTTGATAAACTGTTTCTTGGAGCAAATAAAGTTTTTATGTTAGAAAACAATAAAACATCCTGAAATATTGGAAGCCAAATAAATGTTTACCATTGAAATAGTAATACTGAAAACCAGCTTGAGTTTGTATTTAATCACTTTTAAGAGCAAGAAAAACTGAGTTAAACTATATAAATATGTTATGGGTCTGTATAATCAGGAAAGAATGGGGTTGGAGCAGTAGGAGGACAACAGGAAATGCAGATGGGGCAGTGAGAAGCATGTGAAAATCTAAGAGTGGAAGAATGATGGCGAGGTGGTTGTATATGAGGTGTCCCCCAAAGCTCCGGTGTTATTTAATTCAGGGACATTCAGAGGTGAAAGGAGTAGATTGTGAGAGCTTTAATCTAATCAATTCATCCTAATCTGAATGTACTGACAAGGTGGTAACTGTAAGCAGGTAGGGCATGGCTAGAGGATGTGGATCATCGGTTTGCCCTAAAAGAGTGCATCTGCCGTGGCCAGTTCCCTCTTCATCTCTCTGCTTCCTGACCCCATCACAAGCTGAGCATTTTTTCTTCACTTCATATTTTCTCCATGAAGTTCTGCTTTATGTTGGGCCCAGGACAATGGAGTCAGCCATGTATGGACTGAGACTTCTGAAACTAGGAGCCCCAAATAAACTTCTTTTCTTGTTTTAATAAGTTGTTTTTTTTTTTTTTCCACTGTGACCAAAAGACCTGACACAACAATAAGATAGCAGAGAGAGACTGTGCCACTCAACATGAACAAAATATGTACCAAGAAGACACTCCCACAAACACCCACCTCCTCCAAATATACCCTACCTGCCTACACTACCACCCATTTAAGTCCTATTAGAGGGCCAGCACAGTGATTAGGTTAAAACTCTCATAACCAAATCGTTTCACCTCTAAACTTTCTTTTATTGCCTCACATGTGAGCTTCTGGGGAACACCTAATATCTGAAATGTAACATTCCACCCCGTACCCCTGCCAAACTCATAGCATCTATTTCCAGGAGTTCCCATTGTCTTAGTTGAACTCCTATGAAAATCAAAGGCAAAGTTCCATATACCCAATACATAAAGGCACAGAGGAAACATTTTCATTCCAAAAGGAAGAAAAAGGCGCATAGAAAGAAGGGATGGGACCAAAACAAGACTGAAATCCAGGTGAGCAAGCAGCTCAGAAACTGGCAATCAGGAAGCAGAGAGAGGTTGTTTCACTCACCAGGAACAAAATAAAAGCCCCAAAGTCATACCCATAATGAACCACCTCCTCCAACAATATCATGCCTGCCTATAGTTACCACCCAGTTAATCCCTACCAGAGGATTAATACATTGATTAGGTTCAATCTCTCTTAACTCAATCATTTCAACACTAAGTTTTCTTGCATTATCTCACACAAGAGTATTTGGGAGCACCTAATATCTAAACCATAATATTCTCCTAAGTTTTTCCTGTTGATTATTTTGGTCATAGTGACAGAAAAACTGACAAAAACAGAGGGAAAGTAGGTCACACACCTGGGTTTGGATCCATGCATCCACTACGTATAGGGTCCATTTAAATTGAGCGGATATTCTAGAAGAAATCGAACAACTCTTTAAGTACATCCCAACTGCGGAAGCTCCATCTCTTGAAGCACAGCAGCAGGATGAGCTCTAATTACATTCCGCTGAGAAGTTCCCAATCCCCACAACGATCCTTATAACTGCCTCAAGAGGATTATTGTTTCCCCTACTATGAAAGCACAGGGTAGTCTCAAATCTTCCTCTCAGTGTGCTGTGGTCTAGTTGAGTCCAGCCCAATACATATAAACTTTAAAAGGGTAGAAAAATGGTCACAGGAATAAAGTATAATTCACAACTGGTATTTAGATGACTGCTTTGAGATACCACCTAGTCCATTTTATTCTCAAACAATCTCTTTGATACTGTTCTTATTCAGACATCCTTCAACTCATCAAAAGCATTCGATTGTTTTATAATAGTCAAGAATGAACCTTGATATATGTGTGGACTTCTATCAGTTTGAATTCAGACAGAAGGTTTCAGGGCAAGTATTTTATTTGAGAGGTGATTCCATTAAATGCAAGTAAAAGATTGGAAATCAGACACATAAGAGAATAAGGTGCTACCATGTTAATTACCAGTGTAAATGGAGCTCATTTTTGCTGGAGAATCTGAGAAACAGTTTAGAATACACCCCAAAGTTATTAAGTTATCAAAGGGACAAGAGGTGAGGTATTTATGTACAAATATCTATCATCTATTGAGGATTATTTTTTGAGACATTATTCAGCATTACTAGCTTGTCTTTTGCAGAAGCTGAGCATGCTTTCTTTGAAAAAGCAAACAACCAAACAAAAAACCTCTAGGTAGAAAATGACAGATTTCCACATTTAGCAGCTTTCTGATGTAGAGGTAAATGCCCAGGGGCATTAACAGTGTTTGCTTCTTGACTTTTCAGAATCTTGACAGACATCTGTTCAGAGATAGTCAGTAAATTCATTGATCTCTTTGTACATACCACTTACCCCCTCCAAGTGGCTCTTTCTTACCCTTAACCCAGAACCCCACAAAAGCTACAACAGTCCAAGAAAGACTACATTGGAAGCTTTTGTCTTTTTACAACAATGGAAATTCCTATTTTCCTTTCCTTGCCACATTACTCCATGAAATGTCATCCTGGCCTCTGGGTCTCCCCTACTGAGGATAGGGGGAGGGGAGGCTCTAACAGCCTTGCTGCTCTGAGTGCTAGACTCCCTGTATTAATCACTAGTTTGGACATAGGCATCTCAAATATCAAATGGTTTCGTTATGCTAGAATCCAGTGCTTGTTTATGGTTGCTTTTCCTTATATTAAAAAAAAGATCTTGAATTTTGAGGAAATGTAATCCACATGATTCTTATTATCACATAAATATTCTGATGTTCTTTTTACATTATTTCTTTGATGTTTGGGGGAAAATGTGTCTTTATAATCTTTTAGTTGAAAGCAGGAAGACATTTTTTCTTGAAATATAAACTCTTAGGGAAAAAAAAATAACTTGGTAGACCATTTTCAATTCCTGCAGTTTTTATTCATGCTTCCTGTGTCCTACCAACCTTTATTTACACCACTGCAATATTGTGCTGGGTTCTAAAGACACAAATTAAAAAGAAGACATAGAACAAGCATTCAGAGTTTATAGTTTCAACAGGAAAGGACAGTGCACATCGCTTGACACTTAAATGAGAATCAAGAATGTCCTGGGCCACAATATTAGGTTCTGGAGACACAAAAACTAATTCTGATACCTGTTATAAAGAGCTCATCTTTCAGAAAGAGAACAAATGTATCAACAACTGATTAGGATATAAATCAAACTGTAAAATTTCTATAATATAAGTAAAGTAAATTTTCATGGGAACATAGAAGAAAGGTTGGTATTGGCATTGTAATTGTTTTGAGGTGCTATGAACCTTGCCCATGGGTAAGACTGTGAACTGAATTAATAAAATGTTGTGAGTGTTCTGATTGTGGCTGTTTGTTCTTCCATTTTTCACCATCTCCTTGGGCCTCTGTGTTCACTGAAATGCAATATTGAAATTAGGTCTGTTAATAACACTTCTAGGTGTTCAAGTGAAAAAGTCACACATCTGTCACTTTAAAGCAAAAGCTAGAAATGATGAAACTTAGCTAGGATGGCATATAAAAAGCTGAAGTAGGGGCTGGGATTCTGGCTCGGTGGTAGAGCACTTGCCTAGCATATATGAGGCCCTGGGTTCAATTCTCAGCACCACGTATAAATAAATAAAACAAAGGTCCATTGACAATTAAAAAAAAAAAAAAGCTGAGGTAATCCAAAAGCTGGCCTTGTGAACCAAACAGTTGACCAAGTTGTGAATATGAAAGAAAAGATCATGGAAGAAATTAAAAGCGCTACTTCAGTGCATACACAAATGATAAGAAAACAAAGCAGCCTTATTTATGTGGTTTGGATAGAAGATCAAACTCACCACAACATTCCCTTAAATTAAGGCCTAACCCGGAGCAAGGGCCCTAATTCTCTTCAGTTGTATAAAAGGCTAAGAGAGGCCAGGCGCAGTGGCACACGCCTATAATCCCAGCAGTTTAGGAGGCCGAGACAGGAGAATTGCAAATTCAAAGCCAACCTCAGCAACTGTGAGGCACAAAGCAACTCAGTGAGACCCTGTCTCGAAATAAACTACAAAATAGGGCTGGGGATGTGGCTCAGTGGTTGAATGCCCCTGAGTTCAATCCCTGGCACCAAAAAAAAAAAAAAAAAAAGAAAGAAAGAAAAAAAAGGCTAAGAGAGATAAGAAAGTTAAAGAAAATTTGAAATTTGAGATTGGTTCATAAGATATAAGAAAGATGCTGTCTCCATAACAGAGAAGTACAAGATGCAGCAGCAAGTGCTGATGAAGAAGCTGTTGCAGGTTATTCAGATCTAGCAACATCATTGATGGGGTAGCTGTACTAAACTGCAGATTTTCTTTTTCTTTTTCTTTTTTTAGTTGTTGATGGTCTTTTATTATATTTGCTTATTTATATGTGGTGCTGAGAATCCAACACAGTGCCTTACATATACAAGGCAAGTGCTTTACCACTGAGCTCCAATTCCAGCCCCAAACTACAGATTTTCAATGTGCATTTTCTTCATGTTGGAAGAGGAGGACATCTAGGACTTTCGTATTAAGATAATTTAATGCTGGCCTCAAAGTTTCCAAGGTCAGACTGATTCTTTTCTTAGTGGCTAATATAGCTGGTTACTTTAAGTTGAAACCAAAGAATGCACATTTTCTATTCTGAAAATGCAAGGGCCCTTAAGAATTAAACTCAGTCTACTCGACCTGTGCTGTATTGATGGAACAACAAAGGCTGGATGACACACATCTGTTAACAACATGGTTGGTTGAATATTTTAAGCCCACTGTTGAGATCTACTGTTAAAAGAGAAAAAGATTCCTTTCAAAATATTATTACTCATTGACAATGCACCTGGTCACTCAAGAGCTCTGATGGATGTGCAGAATGAATTTAATGTTGTTTGCATGCCTGTAACACATTCATTCTGCAAGCCATGGTTTAAAGAGTAATTTTGATTTTTATTCAGTATAAAGTACATTTCATAAGGTTGTAGTGATTCTGATGATGGATCTGGAAAAAAACAAATTGCAAACCTTGTCAAAAGGACTTATTGTTGTAGATGTCACTGTGAACATTCATGTTCATGGAAGGTCAAAATATCAACATCAATAGGAGTTTGGAAGAAGTTGATTCAACCCTGATGGATAACTTTGAGAGGTACAAGACTTAAGTGGAGGAATTTACTGCAGATGTGGTAGAAATAGCAAGAGAACTAGAATTGGAAGGCTGAATAATGACTAAATTGCTGCAATCTCATGATAGAAGTTTAAAGGATGTGGAGTTAGGTCTTATAAATGTGTGTTCTATATGTGTAATAAGAACTGCAATGCATTCTGCTGTCATATGTAAATAAAAAATAATAAAAAAACTATGGAATGTGAATATTATTGAAATGGCAAGAAAAGACTAGAATATTACACAAACTTTGTTGATAAAGCAATGACAGGGTTTTAAAGGATTGACTTCAATCTTTAATGAAGTTCTAATGTAGTTGTGAAATGCTATCGAATAGTATTTCATGCTATAGAGAAATCTTCCATGAGAGAATAGTCTATTGGTAGATGAATGTGGTAAACTTTCAGTTTGTCTTTTTTAAAGAAACACCACAGTTACTCCACCTTTCAGCAAGTATCAGCCTGATGCTATAAGCATCAAAAAAGATAATGATTCACTGAGGTCTCAGACAATTGCTAGAATATTTTAACCATAAAGTATTTTTAATAAATGTATATAAATTGTTGTTTAGACTTGATGCTATTTTACACTTAATAGATTATAGTATAATGTAAATATAACTTTTATATGCTCTCAGAAACAACAAAAACAAATGATGTGACTCATTTTATTGCAATATTCTCTTTACCAAACCTATAATATCTGCCAAATAGACCTGTAGTTGAGATTAGGAAAATTTTAAGGTTGGCTTCTAAGAGGAGGCAATTTTTCCTGGGTGTTCAAATTCACTGACACAAATGTAGACTGAGACACACAACAGATGTTGTAAAGTCACTTACCTGTGACAGAGGGAAGATTTTAAGGTATCATTTCATTATTTTCATACACATAAAACTCCCTGGCAATAGTGAACAGTCTGTTGACATTCATAATTTTCAGTCTCAATTGATCTTTATTAGATCTTGGTACAGTCACAATTCTAAATATTTGGTGGCTATCGTGTGGCTATTCCAAATCTATTTTCAAATACTACTTTTCACTTCTTCTATAAGATAGAGGCCATGAGGCGTCTCTACCTTCTACCATAATCTCTTCTCCTAGACTAGGAAGAGAAATTTCTCCTCCTATTCCAAGTAGCTCCTCACTTCCTCTATTCTTAAACTACTTTCTCAGTGACTTCAACTGGCTTGTCCCAGAAAGGGGCTGTGTTCTCCTCTTGGCCTCATCTCTTTTAAAGCCTCTATTTCTTGGCCTGAAAATACATGCAAGGATCTCTCATCCTGAAACATCAACATCCTTATCCTTGACCATCCAGTTCCCTTCTTATTTCCCTTCCATTCTCAGTCATCTTCTTGAAAGTATAGTTTAAACCAAAGCTTCTCAAATTTTAATGCCTGTTAAGTCACCTGAGGTTCTTATTAAAATGAATTATATTATTCTGGGGTGGGACCCAACATTCTGTCTTTCCATCAAGTCCCCAGTCTATTCTGCTATCCTAGAAAAATCATTCTAAATAAAAAAGTCAAAACTCTAGGTCTCATCATGTCCATACTTCTCTCAATTCTCTTTGTGCATTTACTCCTTATCATGTGTTCCATCAAGTTTATGTCAGTTTTACCTAGGAAACCCTTTATTATGTTCCCTATCATAACCTCAATGCTGACATACAAGGACCTGATGAAATCAATGATCAGAGGAAAATAGGAGAAAATATTGACTTTGGTGTAGAAGAAGATATTTTTAGTAAGAGTAAAATCAGCTAGAAAGGACTTTAGTGGAAGTCTATTTTTTAGATTTTTTTTTTCAGTTTTTGGTATTAGGGATTGAACCCAGGGGTGCTTAACCACTGAGCAACATTCTCAGCTCTTCTTGCTTAGGGCCTCCCTAAGTTACTGAGGCTGGCCTCACACTTGTAATCCTTTTGCCTCAGCCTCCAAAATTGCTGGAATTGCAGGTATGTGTCACCAGGCCTAGCAACTCTATTTTTTTTATTTTATCATAATTTTCTAAAATTTATTTTTAGTGCCTTATAATACACACAATCATAGAGTTCATTATGCCACATTTGTACATGCATATATCACAATATGATCGACCTCATTGACAATGCCTTCCCTTTTCCTTCCCTCCTCCTTCCCTAATCTACTTGCTCTCCCTTCTATTATATTTGTACAAGGACATCAAAAAATTTGTAGGCTTAATTCCCCAGTACTTTTGCATGCCCTCCTTCCTCCCTCCTTCTCAATGTCCTTCCTCTACTCTATTGGACTCCCTTTTTTCAATGGAACTTTAAATCCCAAAGTTGCCCAAGTATGTGTGTGTGTGTGTGTGTGTGTGTGTGTGTGTGTGTGTGTAATAACAATAATAAACACATTAAGAAAAAATTAATAATTGCCATTCAATAGTCCATTTTACATAACATGAACTACATAGCAATGCTTTGGTCAATGATGGACTTAGTTTTGTCATAGCCATCTTAGTTCATTTAAGTACATCTATGATGTCTGCACAAATGCAAAATTGCCTAATGACACATTTCTCAGAATGTGTCTCCATCATTAAGCAAGGCATGGCTATATTTACATAGTTTTAAAATTAAAAGAAACATATAGGTTTCCTTCAATTTATATATCTGTATTCCATCAAAGTTGGCAATAAAATAGGTTTCTGAGATAACTAAATTATAAATTTGGACATAGTTTTCTAGAGGAGAATGGACAAAGTTTAATGACTGAAAATAAATAACTTTAGATAGTGGTAAAATTTAAGTGTTGGGTTTTATATAGATAGAAGGAACTTCTCAATCTCTCATAATAATTTAATTTCTTTCAACAAATTCCAAGGTTCTTGTAAGTACCAGAGGAAATTAAAAAATGAATGAGAAACAGACTCTCAAAAAGCAGTAGGGATTATAAGATACTACTAAAAATGTGTTAAGAACTGTAAGACTGTGTGTATAGAGAGTGACAATAGAACACAACAGAACAGGGGTCAGGAAGAAAGGGCTCAATATCTTTTGATGCTTGTTAAAGGATTTTTAGAGGATTGCCTTGCATACATGAACTGCAGAAAGAGAAGTTTCTGCAGAGTGGTTTTGAAAGCTTAGGGTGCATAAAATCATGTGTGGGGTGGGGTGGGTGAGTCAGTAGTGTTCTCTATCAATTATTGCTAAAATCATGATGCTTAGCAAAACACTCTAAAATGTAGTGACTTACAATAGGGACTTTATCTCTTTGTGCATGATTATGCAAATTACCTGGGGAGTCCTGCTGATGTGAGCAGGGCTCAGTTGAACTTTTTTGAGATGATTTGTGCATCTGGACTCTTCAGCAAAGCACTGGCAGGTGGAGGTTGGTAACTTCATTCTTGCTCCATGTGGTCTCAAAGCCTCCATTAGACCACCCTGGGGTTTTTCTCATGGCAGAGGCAGAATGCTGCTGATGGGTCCTTGAGACCTATGCTCAAAACTGGCACATGGTCATTGTTCCTGAATCATACTGGCTACAGAAAGCCCTAAGTCAGCCATTAGATTATTAGATAGTAGGGAAATAAACTCTACCTCTTTATAGGTCAGGCTGCCAACTCAGATTTAAAGGGGCATGGATATGTGGGGGAAAATAAAGTCATTTTTGCAAAGTATCTTCATTTTGATTAAAATACTGAATAGATGGAAGTGTGAGGTGACATGGACTGGAGTTGACCTGACCTTTATTTTAAATTCAAGTAGTAGTGAGGAAACACTGAAGGCTTCTAGGAGGGAAGAAACAGCATGTTGGGAAGCCTGGCTTGGGAAAGAATAAGCTTGCAAAGTTATGAGGAGAGCAGAGAGAGGTAGAAAATAATCGTATCTTCTCCGAATTTTTAGGTAGAAATTAAGGAAGGTTTGAATCAATGTGGTGGCAATGGGAACATAATCAAGAGTAAAGGAAACTTCTTTAAAGTAATTAACTGTAAGGCCACAATGGCATCAAGGTGTGAAGGGCACATAATATCTGCTGTATACTTTTTCTCTTTGACCCTTTATGCCTGTCTCAGATGTTCAACACTTGCCCTCTGAATCTACATCCAAATTTCTCAAGACATATTGTGTATCGTCACATGATAATACACCATTTAGTAATTGGCAGGATACAGTATCCTAGAGCAAGTATGTGGGACTCAGACCCTTTAACTGGGTATATGATTATAATAGAGCTAAGCTTTCTATCCCATTCCAAACCAAAAGTTTTTCAGAGATTGAGGCTTTAGTTTGCTAATTTTTTTTCAGTGACTCTTTATCTTCATAGATGTCAAATATAAATTTTGTAAAATGTGTATTTAAAATGAGATGAAATTGCACAAACTTTATTTCCAATTTTATTTAAAACAAATAATGTTGTGATCCATATGAAGAAATTTGCATAGAAACCACATCAATTTTATTGCAATAAAAGTTGAAAGACACAATTCTAATACTAATTATCTTACTCTGAAATAATTAAATGCAAAGGATATACATGTGAAGATGCTATAAACATGTAGGCATTACACAACACACATAATGGAGTCATAAAACATTTTATACTGCTTTATTATAAATAATTGGAAACAATATTTCATTTTTCAAACCCAGACAACAGTAAATATCATGCTTTCTTTTTTTTTCATTATTTCATTTTATTTTTGTAATATCGATTGGGAAAATAGTATTCTTTATCCAAAGATTGGTTTAAAAAAAATTGTGGGAACACAACAAAATTCTCATTTTATTTCACTTAAAATGAAGATAATAAAGAAGGTTTTGAGAGGGAGAGGCTTTATGATATTATCAAGAAGACACTGATAATAGAAAAACTGTGTAATACCTGCAAATGTCACTTGTAAGGCAAAAAGCAGTTGTTTTTATACAGATGCATAAATATAAAAAAAGATTTGATTGTAAACTTTTAATTTTTTTCTTAAAAATGCAAATAGCTTTATTCTCCCAAATGGAGAAAAGCCACTAAGGCATAATGGATCAAGTCTGAAATTTTGGTATGATTATCTTCTAGAAAACCTATTAATTTTCCAAGGAAGGAGATCCAATATCTATGTATTCATTCAATGTACTCATTTCACAATAGCTCATGTTTTGCAAATTTCGATTAAGAAAAAAAAAATACTGTAACCTTCAACACTTACAGGCAGAGAGCATTTCTTGAAAAAATACTTTAGTGACTTAAAGTTGCCACAGAAATCTGCCCTAAAATTCATTTACAATAGATTATCCCATAGGAATATTTTCTTAAAGATATTTCTAGCACCTAGCAGTCATAATTTTCTATTAGGTGATTATAATTTTATTTTCTGTGTTTCCCTTACATGTGATATAGAGAGTTTTTGCCAATTTTCTCCATTAATATTAATAGTTTAAAATTGTCTAAAGAAATAGAACCTAAAGGGAAAAAATGAGGAGTAATATATTTAATTAAGTAAAAATATATTTCTTTGAACACTTGTATTTATATGCATCAATTAAGGACAATGTTGCATATTCCAGATTAAACAGGTATAAAGTTTAACATGGATATAAACATGCTATGTACAATGATATTAATTTTTTTTTAATTTTGTAGATTTCAAAGTGTACCTTTAATAGAAACTGGAACAGGGTGAATTTAGTAAGCAAAAAAATTAAATTAGCTGGAAATAACAGGTTGACAATTAAAGATCTAAAAACACTTATAAAATAATTAAGTCACAGCCATGTATACACATGTAAGAAGATACTGTAAAATGAACTGCTCCAGTTTACTTGGTTTTATTTCAACTTAATACACTCCAAGTACTGCTTTCCCATATAATAGCAAAGGAAATATTAAATGCATGTTTGTTATTTTAAGAACAAGGTGATACATTTCACATTCTTTAAATTTTCCTCATGTTATAAATATATTCATCAGTCCATCTATTTTTTAAGGTAAATGAAAACTGTAGCACATATGTTATGTCCATATTTGATTTTATCTCTTTTGAAAACTGTATTTTAAAATATCAGAGTAATGAATAGTGTTTCTACCTTACACTGTTATCTTCCATGCACTACAATTTATATGGCTTACAAAAATGGAATTTACAATTGAAGACAGGTTAACTCAGATCAACTAGTAAGTATGATATTGGCACTGTTATTCTGAAATCCATTAACATTGAACTCAGAGGACAATGCTGCTCCTTTTGAACTGTATCAAAGTTATGCAACAGTATAAACTTACTTATTTGTAGGTTTGCATAGAGATAATACCATTTTACAGATGTAATATTTATTTCCCAAAGGATTGTGGCAGGCCTTTTTCTATCTTCATGCATGTTCATTTTATTCATTTGCTCATGCGCTCGCTCTCGCTCTCTCTCTCTCTCTCTCTCTCTCTCTCTCTCTCTCTCTCTCTCTCTCTCCTCTTTTCTTCTTCTTCTCCTTCTTCTTGGTTTCACATGAAATAAGCCATATTTATCATCTGGTTATCATAGTTTCATACTAAGATCCAGTAGTAGTTTGAAGCACAGCAAGCTGAGCAGTTCTTCTCCCCTTTTTAAAGCATGTCAGTGAGTAGCATTCTCTAGAGTCAAGCCACACAAACACAGTGACCCAAGAAGAGAGTTCTGTGAACTCAAAAGGCTCCAAACCCACAGTCAAGAACCTTGATGACATCACCTAACTACCATCTGCTGCTGGAAGGGAGACAATATTGTTCATTTCAGAAACAGTCTCTTATCTGGTAGTTTCCCCAGATTTCTTTGTTGTTTTTATAATTACTTCTGGTATTATGCTTTCAAAAGTCCAAAGGTCGAATCATCATGGTTGTGGAACGTAAAGAGTAGCTGGGCCCTTTGAAGTAGTGCCACTTTATTCCATTCAGTTTTCCATGATTCTGTCCCGCTGTATAGAACATTCCATTTAGATTGGAGGGGCCACAAGCATCAAACCACCAGCCTGAAAAAGCAGTTAATAATGGAAGAGATAAAGAGAAGCAACAATTACAAATCGAACATTTGGAAATTACTGGCATTAACTGGTGGAGAACTTATTGATATGTCATGATTATTTGAAAATAGGAGGCATTCAGGGTCTTTCATGTTGGCAGTGGATTGTTTCTGACGACATTGGTTAAAGATGTATATTGAACAATCTAAGAGAAGGATGCTCTTCTGAAAACCAGCTTTCAGTGTGACCCCCCCCCCATTGGGAGTCACTTCCCACAGTAGTTATGGGAAGTATGAAGATACAGTCTAAGTCAGACTTGGAAGAAAATGTGGAGTAAAAGGCATAGGCATTCCACCTCAAGCCTTCCTTAAGAATGCAATAATTATTAGTGAAACAAAAGATGTTCTCCATTGACTTCTGATTTTGTCAATAACTAGCCCTCAGCTGCTTCTAAGATTAAAACTGGATACTGTAAAATGCCTATGATGCTTAAATTGAATTTCAATTCATCCATTCTCTCAATAGTTTATAGCAACTAGGTAGTTCATCCATAGTATTCAAACAGTACATGTATAGCAATATTTTGTCTATGATTGTTCAAGCTCTTCCAAAACTTAGCAAAAAGAAAAACAAACTTGATGGGTAGTATGGAAATCCTGTGCTTGCATAACTCTATAAGGATAACTGGATAACCCAGGTTTATGTTTTTAATGAAGTAAGGTCTTAGATGTTTAGATAAAGCATAGTACTTTTCTGTCTCCTGAAGCAACACTACTGAAATCTTTAGGGAGAGACTTATGCCAGAGACATTCTGGCATATTTGTATTCGGATACAGTTGACCTCTCTTTGATTACAGAGTTGTACCTAAGGGACTAATAGCTAAAGAAAGAGAAAACTGTACAGCTGATGTTGGACTGTAACATGAGCATCGTCTTGCAGAAACTTTAGAAAAGTTAAATGAAGAAAAGCTAGTTCTCATTTTTCAATTTTGGAAGATGAATACAGCTGGGTTGTGTTTATAAAGTCACACTAGAGGCATAACAAGCTACAGTAATCACCGATTCATCCTGGAGCCAGCAGTCAAGTATGTCTCAATGGATTTTGAGAGACACTCTATGCAATGCTTTGGGCAAACATAAATGTTAATGCTGTCAAAACACAAGGGACAAGAAGGTACTTGTTGGGCAAAGAAGGAAGAACTATAAAATCCTATCATTACTTCCTTAAGACTACCTCCTTAATTTTTATCAGTGCTCATATTAAAAATGTGCTATTTGTAGTACAACAGACATTCTAATATTAGAGAATTTATTTACACAGAAGACTCTAAAGCACTAAAGTGAAACTCCAAAATAAAATCCAACTTATTGCTTCCGTGTTTTAATTTACCTGCTCCTTTTCTGTGTCTTTCTTGAAACACTTTTTTCATTGTATCAATGAATCTTTCCTAGTCTTTCAAATACCCATCATGATTTCATAAAGTGCACAATTTCATGCACTTACTTTATTAATGAGAATAATGAAGATTCAAAGAATGCTGTATTGTGTTGAGTCACATTAAAATATCCATGCTGAAAATGTGTGTCTCAGTTATTTGTTTTATACAAAGTTACAGGACTTCTAGAAAAGTGTGGATAGACAGACGACAGCAGAAAAATAAAGAGCACAGGCTAAAGGATTACTCATAGGAAAGCTTTGGATGAGTTTAGGAAAGAGACAGGAAACTATAGGGACCGATGAGAAAATCAGATAAATTTCTGTGTTTCTTTTCTGGGCAAAGTGCAATATTGAATTTGTGGTGAGAATGACATTTTGGAGACATCAAAAGAAGGCCATTGTGGCTGGGTTAACAGTCAACAAGACAGTTCTTTGACAATAAGGGGGCTTGAAGACCAAATTAACCCAGTCTTATTCATCATCATAAAAGCAACGGAAAACCCTGGTTTATACACTGGTCCGTGTTACATTTTTCGTGCTACACCTAATTGAGTTTGCTTAGCACAGGACTGGCATGTAACTTCAGGGTTGTTGAGTGATTGACCAACCGATTCAACTTGGGGAATTGTTTAGTTTACTAAAAAGCTATATTTAATAGACACCCCAATATATAACATCTGTGCTTATTGTATTCATCTTTTCTTTCTTTATTCATTCAAGTGTTACACAATACTCAACAGGACAGACATGGTCCCTGCCCTCAAGGAAATTACTTCCAACATGAGAAGCAGATGAAATAAATCTAAGTAAATAAATGAACTACAAATCATGACCAAAGAATGCCATGGAGAAAACAGGGAGCTGTGAAGGAGGATAAGATAATGTTTCACCTTCATGGGAGACCTGAAGGAAGAGAGGGAGACAGCCACTTGAAGTCAGGGAAAGACTTTTCTAAGCAGAGTACAGCACATGCGAAAGACAACTTGGTGTGGTTAGAGACTAAAAGAGCATAACTATAACTGCTACATAGGGAACAGAGGAGACTTTCAGAAAATGAGGTGGAGAAATAGTCTTGATGGAAAGCTGAACAATGTTTGTGGAAAAAATTATAGTTTAGCCAGCCTGCTTGTCTATCATCAGCTGAACAAGTAAAACATTCGCTAGGAATGGGAACCCATATTTAAACAGGGGAACCAAATCTGCCAGGCTAAATGTTTAATCAAGCAGCATGTAAAGTCTTCATTCTATATGGTCTGTCAAAGCTGTCCTGAGCGCATGTGTTAGTGTGATGAAGGGGAGAAAACTGAACCCAGAAGCAATTCAACACAGACTAACCATCCATCGGACAAGGGGACAGGGGGAAGTATGTTCCTGACTTCAAGGTATGCACCATCTTTGTAGAAGACTAATTGTTTAAATAAATCAGATGATAGTTACTAAACAAAGAGATAAAGAACATGTCATGGAAATAAAGGGGCAGATGGTCCTGACTGCCTTTGGGACTGTGAGATTCATTCATTTACCACCTGAGCTGGGTCTTGAGGGATGGTATGATTTCAGTAGACCAAAAGAATTTCCAAGTACTCTATGTACCCTAGAAAAGCAGAACAGATTGTCAGCCAGCAGCTTAGTTTGGCCGGAGTGCCAATGGGTAAGGGGTTGGGAAAAAATAAACAAGAGGGAAAACATTATACTTTTTCTAAATTTTCTTGTGAAGAATGGAGGACTCAAAAGATGAGAAGTTTGAAGACCTCAGCTTCAATGCTGACTTCACCAATTAACAAGCTGTTAATCAGTTAACCTGAGACCCTAAGAAATGATTTCAACAACATGTGGTGTTCATTGAGTGGTTTATATATTCTAGGGACTGCATGGAGATATTTGCATGCATTCTCTCATTTTATTCCCCAAACAGCTTTCTGCATACGGCAAGTATATAATAACCACACCAAAGCTCAGAGTTTAAGGAACTTTCCAAAGTCCCGTTCATAATGTATGGATTCTAATGTCCAGTCAACCATTTTCACAGCTCAGTTAGGATAAAATAAAATGTCGTACTATGATATCCTGTAAAATTCTATCTGGTGTCACTTAGGAAACAGAGTGGGGAGTTTGGGGGCAAGAACTAAAAGGACAAGATTGTTTGGCTCCACCATAATGATGGAATAATGATGATAAGGTCATTGGTGCTAACAAATTTTATTTGTTCGGTACAATCGGAAACAATCTGTTGCAAATGAGCACAATTTACAGTGTACACATTATAAAAACATTGCATTTAAAAACCTGACCAAGATTTTCTTCCAATGTTCTGTTTTGAATATATGAGCAATCAAAATTATTGATCTTGAAGTATTCAACTATCTCTTAAGACCAGTGGGTCATACCCACTGTGATGTATCAGAGAGCATTGATGATAATAAAGATGCCAAATTGAGATGACAGAAAATGAAATCAAAGGGCAAGTATGTCTCATGACCATTTCAGTTCCATTATAAAATATTATAAACTACAAGTTAGCAAAAACAGGTTACTTCTGTGCAGGTAAGTAGTCTGTTTTTTTTTTCTTCTCCTTGACATACATTTTTTAAAAAAAAAAACTACATAAACAAATATTTTTGTAACAAAATATTGCAAATAGTTTTTCTACTTTCTACCTTTCTATGAAAAAATTAAGGAGAGCAAGGTCTATTAAATATGAATCCTGGTAAGATGTGGTTAAAATATATTTATATAAGGCAAGGAAAAGTATAGCATTATCCTGGTAACTTCTTAGTATTCACAGGTCCTTAGTATATAGGTTAAGTTTTCATGAGATGAAGATATTCTGTCTGAACAGACTGAGGAACATGGCTGTATTTGCAATTCCCCTCTGACCAGATACCAGATAGCTGAATTTATATGTGCTGTGCAATCTTGGAAAAATATTCACTTAGTACTTTGTTCTTTGTGTGCCTTGGAGTAACTAATAAGAAACATGCTAAAGAAGTTTCTAGGAAAGACACTTTCATTTCAAAAGAACTTAATGATGCAAGAATGGGATGGAAGAAAGCAGCTTCCCTCTGCCTGCGGTTGGGACAACTGATAACATGTCTCAAATGTTTTCAGGTTGGCAAGGGCTGAGATGTACTTTTGCCAAGCATTTTTGTCTATAACCTGTAACCTCATGTATATTTTAATAAGAAATCTGAGATGAATGTTTCTAATTCATTTACACTTAACTCATTAAAATTTAGTTTTGTAAAAACTATCCCAGCCTTCCCAGGCCTTTAAAAAAGTCACTTGAGTCTTTTATCTTTGAAGTAGAAAATTCACATTTTATCACTAATAAATGA
Source organism: Spermophilus citellus (assembly GCF_964194105.1). NCBI lineage: Eukaryota > Metazoa > Chordata > Mammalia > Rodentia > Sciuridae > Spermophilus > Spermophilus citellus. The sequence continues at coordinate 74,631,803 of NC_138194.1, forward strand.
AACTCTGCCCAGAAAATAGGAATTTGATTCTAAACTTTGTACTCAGGAAGTTCAAATTTATTTGAAAGTCAGGAAACCTAACTCTCAAAGTCTTCTGATCCTGAACAAAATGTCTCTCAACACTTCTTTTCTAAGGTAAAGAGTACAGCGATGTGAAAAGATATATCTTTTTTCTTTCATTTATTTTCAGTGTATGTGTTCTAATCAGCAATATGTAAAGGAGCTTGCAGAGAGACTAAGAGTTCACTCTTTTCACTGAACTGAATTGATGGGTACCGCTGTTATCAGCGAGATCATAATGAAAAAGTCACTTTATGTGTGCACAGTTGCCTCCCCTCAGCCAGTCTCCCGGAGCAGCTGTGCGGGTCTTGTAGGGCATGTGCAGGAGTCCAAGAACTTTCAGAGGTCTTCATTTTTTTTCTGTCATCCCATACTATACCCGCTTTAGGCCAAGGACTTAGTGTTATTTATTTATTTATTGTTCCAAAAGATGAAAACTTGTTTATCCTGGCCAGTAATATTGAATATTGAATTCATATAAAATTTGTAGGTATTCTTTTATTGTTTTCCCCTTGCTCAGGCTTCAATTCTCACTGTATCTAAGTGAGAAAATGCTCCTGGAAATATACTACAAACAGTAAAAAGAGTATTATTATTATTATTATTATTATTATTATTATTATCTGAATGCCATTCTGTGCAAGGAGGCAGTAGAAAGAGTCACAGGGTGACAGCCTCTGGAGACAGAATGCCTGCCATCAAATCCTACTTCTAACTGTAATTCAGTGACCATGGGTAACTAGCTCACCTTTCAGTATCTCAGTTTTTGTGAAAGGAATTGTTCTGGTCCCTATTTATCCTATTTCAGAGGTTTTTGGAAACTGCATGTAAGTTATTCAACATAAACAATTTAAAATTAATGCAAAACTGTTAAATAATATAAAAGCTGAAAAACTATTCACTGTACCACTCATTAAGTATAATACAAGCAAAATTAATTGTTTGGTTATTTCCCATCCATTGTCAGTTATTAACCTTGGGTTGTAGCTTTGTGAGTAGGCATATCGATTCTAATTCACCTTTTCCTAAATTTATGAAAGGTGTTCTCTGATATTCTTTGCTAGCTTTCTAAGAACAGAAAAATGTCCTGAGAAAATAGGAATATAATTCTAAATTTTATATGTAGGGAACTCAAATTTATTTAAACAGAATCCTAACACTCAAATTTTTATTATTCTGCTGTTTAATCTTCTGGGGTTTTGTGATTTTTTAAAAGTTGGTCCCAATTATTGATATACATCCTTTTGTTTCATGTTTGTGCAGAGCAAGTGTATGTATATGTTTATATACAGATATATGTATATATTTATATACAAGCATATGTATGTGCTTATATATTTTAAACCTAAATGCAAGCAAGAATGTCATTCATACACTAGTTTATTTTTATGTATTCTCACCAGGATCATTTATGATTTTTCAGTGTCCATTCTGAGTCTCTGATAACATATTCATTTAACTAACCAATAATACTGAGTACATACTGTGTGCCATACTCTCTGCCAGGTCCTGGGGAAGTAGTAGGGGACAGCACAAAGTCCCTGCATTCAAGGAACATATATTTTTTTAGGAACAGATGTATATTCTTATACACTAAATATAGACCAAATTGAAATAAAAGTAATGCAATGTAGATTTTTAAAAATCAATCTTAAATTATTCATATGTATATATTTAAAAATATATATTTTTTAGTTATAGGTGGGCACAATATCTTTATTTTATTATTTTATTTTTATGTGGTGCTGAGGATCAAACCCAGTGCCGAGACATGCTAGGGGACTGCTCTACCACTGAGCCACAGCCACAGCCCTCATATGCATCTTTTATCTTGACAATTTTTCTTTAAACCTAGGGAATAACATTTACCTCATGATGCTTTGCATGTCCTTTCCCGGTATGAAAAATGCTAAGATAATGTTCTTTTTCCAAAGATTTTGTCACTTCTGTGTCATCTACCAGTTAAAGAAGCTGCTAGTTTCTTTCACTGTCTTCATGAAGATTACAAAGCAGGCAATGCAAACATTTATCAATTCTCTTCTGTTAGCATCCAGTAATTTCTGGGGCACATTAAGAAATTTATGTGTATGGTTTTATCCCCTCTTTTAGGGATGAACTGAGAAATGTCCTTTGTTAGCTTTAGAAAGTCTTGTCTGTCAGCTGAAATAGTTTATGTGTGGGAAAAGAGATCGGAGTTTCTGTCGCAACAGATTCTTTCTGCAGAAGGTTAGGTCACATTTTTACATAGCTTTTATATGATATACTAAATATGGAAATTGCACTAAAAGAAAACTAGAAAGGAAAGCGATATAAAACAATACCTTGTTTGTTTTTTGTTGTTGTTGTTGTTGTTAGCAACCTTTAATGACTATTTTACAGCAGACTTTTAGATATACTCATATCTGTAATTCCTTAATAGATAATATAATTACAGTAATTGTAGTTCAACACTTGTAGCTTAAATAGATGTTTAAAAATACTTATTTTGAAGAATCTTAATTTAGTGTCAAAGACCACATCTTAGTTGAATATAAGTTTACTTCAAAAGTGATAATCTAGTAATGTTTCCATTTTTTCTAGTCTTGCAATAAGAGGGATTTTTGCATATCTATCTTATGTACAATAAATCAGCTGGGCATGGTAGTACATGCCTGTAATCCCAAAGGCTAAGGAGGCTGAGGCAGGAGGATTGGGAGTTCAAAGCTAGCCTCAACTAAAGCAAGATATTAAGCAACTCAATGAGACCCTTATCTCTAAATAAAATACAAAATAGGGCTGGGGATGTGACTCAGTGGTCAAGTATCCTTGAGTTCAATCCCTGGTCCCCCCCCAAAAAAAAATATATATATTATTTATTATAATATATTTAAATAAGTAAATAAATCTATACAAATGAAAGCATTGCATTCACTGAATGAAATTACATTTCATTTTCTTAATATTAAATAGTAGAAAAATTTAATCTCCTCCTTGATGTCTTCTGTAACCCATTGTTCATTCAGTAGCATATTGTTTAGTCTCCAGGTGATGGAGAAATTTTTATTTTTTATTTTGTTGTTGATTTCCGATTTCATTCCATTATGATCTGATAAAATGCATGGTAGTATCTCTACTTTTTTTGTATTTTCTAGGAGTTACTCTGTGGCATATTATATGGTCTATTTTAGAGAAGGATCCATGTGCTGCCAAGAAGAAAGTATATCCACTTCATGCAGGTTGAAATATTCTATATATGTCAGTTAAGTTAAGTTATTGATTGTATTATTGAGTTTTATTGTTTCTTTATTCAACTTTTGTTTGGAAGATCTATCCAGTGATGAAAGAAGTGTGTTAAAGTCACTCAGCATTATTGTGTTGTGGTCAATTAGACTCTTGAACTTGAGAAGAATTTGTTTGATGAACATAGCTGCACCATTGTTTGGGGCATATATATTTATGATTGTTATGTCTTGTTGGTGTATGGTTCTCTTGAGCAGTATGTAATGTCCATCTCACTCCTTTTGATTAACTTTGGCTTGAAGTCTACTTTATTTGATACGAGGATGGAAAACCCTGCTTGCTTCCACAGTCAAAAATAAACAAATAAATAAATAGTAGGAAAAAACTGTTAAATTTTTGGTGAAATTGATTATTTTCTTTGGATTGGGAGTGAGGTGCACAATAGGAACGCTCCTGAGAGACTTAAAGAAATATTTCCCTACAATTACCTTATAAATATGTTTCTCCCACTACAGAAATATACAGATTTGCAGTAGCATCCTTTATAAAGGGGGAAACTTAAGGAGAAACTTTACGAATTTTCCTGAGGTCAACAGTAATCACATAATACAGACATTTCTGGCTTATAAATATATGCTGATAAATCACCTCTGTTTAATGGTTAGTTAGGAGGTCATTTCCATAGAAAATGTGTGTGGCGATTTTGACCTTGAAATGTATGCTCTAGTACAATAAGAAATGTGTAATGAGACATAAAAGTTTTTCAATATTTAAATTGGATAGAGAAATTTCTGGCTTGCTGGTAAGGTGGGGATAAGTACGAACACTTCTGGGAAAAAGGGTATAAAACATTGTGGTATCTATTTCTATTGATGCAAATGTCAGATGCTTTCTCAGCCCACTCATTGTGTCTCCTTTCAACCAACAATGTTGAGTAATATGGATTACCACCTAGGCACTAAAAAATAATATCCCTTGTTCCCCCACCAACAGTGTCAATGAGTATATGGAATGATAGAATTCAGAAACAGACCAAAAACTTGGGAGCTATTTTTACTAGACTCACAATTACAGGAAAGTGTATAAATAAACTCTGTCAAATAAATAGCTCTCTATTTTCTTATTACAGATGTTCATCACTACAAAGGCACAACCCTTCCTACTACTTATTCCAGCTTTGGACCCCCTCAACTTTCTACCTAAAGTCTCTTCCCTCTTCCCTAAATAATTCTACCACATGGCATATTTTATCCACAGAACTTGTTATGATTCGAAATGGAGTCATCTATTATTAATTCTTTTGTTGACAATCTCAAAGAAGATTAGCTCTAATCTGTCCTGTTCTTTCATCTAATTGTAGTTGATCTCCTTAATAGAACTTATTAAATTATATATCATCTTGGTAGGAAAAAGACTTTGGGATGTTAGAAAAGAAGAAGACACAAAGATTAAGATGCTCCACCTTGTGTCTAGCTGAAATACCATCTGCTTTTAATTAAGCCTATCTTCTATTTTTCACTCTTTTTAACAGATAAAGGTAACAATGATACCATGTGCTCCAACTAAACTTCCTCCTGTACTGGAAAAAAAAATTATGTAAGATAGTGCAAAATAAACCTTACTATACCCTCAGTTCCTTTTAGAAGGAAAATATACAAATAAAGAAGATAGAAGAAAACTTTGATGATGACAAGTTATTGAGTTATTGGTCTCAAACAGTCTGAAGTCTACGGCTTAAAAGAGACTATTTTAAATAAAACACTTTTTTTAATAAAGAAAGGAATAGTCATTAGACAATGAGAATGGTTGTAAGGGAAAATCTGACAGTGGATAAATAGTGGTGGCATGGAGTAGCAGCTAACTAAGACATAAGTTCCAGGCAAGACTCCAGGTACTTGGACTGTCACTGACATTCATCCTTATGTTTTCCAGTTCTCAGCTATCTAAATTCCACATTTTAGCTTTTCAGAGTGAATGGTTTTGCAAGACCTGTAGTCTTTCAGAAGGATATTTGATAGGGTAATGGCATTTATTACAAAAACACATTTACTTAGACTATTCCAGCCCAAGAAATAAGTGGAAATTTTTTTTTCTCCCCAACATATGTGTTTATTGGTGGCTAAGAAGCAGGTCCAAGAATGATTATGGATGAAAGAACATGACAAAGTTCTATCATGTGAAGCAGAAATAAAAATCATAAATCTAAGCAATGAAGTGTTCTCTACAACCAAAGAGGTGCATACTCGTCTTTGTTTTGCTCCATATTTTCATTATTATGACAGGAATATGAACGTACTGGAATGTTCTTCTAAGAACACACATTTGAAAGATTTTACTGTCGGTCTTTCATGTAACTTTATTTATTTGGAAGAAAAAATTATCTGTAAAAATAGAGTGGTGAAAATGAAGTGTATTTCAATATTAAAATGGGCAGGAAAATGGAAAATCCAAGTCCTTTTGTCTTTGTAAAAAGCTGCTGAAAACTTTGTTCATGGGATCAGGAAGGTAATGAAAAGAAATATTTCTTTGGAGAAAAATTTCAAGACCTGTGGGTACTATTTAAAAGAAATTTCCTAAATTTGCAATAACTGTATTTTATGGGGGGTGCAGTCACAAAGACATATAAGAAATTTTTAAATATTTGATGAGGTTGAATATGATCTCCAAATGACGTACCTGAAGCTTAAGTAGAAGGATGTGATAGAAGCAGAATAATAATGGCTTATCTTTGATAATATGGAGGCTGGTTTCATAATGAAAAGATTTCAACATAGGTGGAAGGGATGGAGGTCAATAGCCTATGATTTGGTTGTGGTAGTAATGAAGGGGTTGGAGATAGAGAGGAAGATGGGAAGATTATTCTAAAATCTTCCTTCCACAGCTTTCCATGTTCTATTATCTGATGAGTGAAAATTTTAACCTAATGGTTCAATTAATTAGATTTAAAATTTGAAAGTTATTTTGAGAGTTACAGATAGTTACTCATTCACTCATGCACCATATTTACTCTTGAGTTCCTATATATCTATCACATCCTCTGTGCAGATGTTAAGGATAGAAGGTTGAAACAGGATTGACTTTCATATTCCTTTGTACAAAGTAGAGATGAGAATTTCCTTGCTGGTCTCAAAGTTGGATTGGAGTTTAAGGAAGATAGAACAACATTTACAATGACATATAATAATATGCAACTAACAAAGCAGAAAGGTAGTGTTTGGGGAGGAAAATAGTAGATTTCAACTTTTATCCTCATTAGGATGAAAATGTTTTGTTCTACAAAGACACAAAAAGAGTATCAGAATAGTAGAGGGTGGCATTGCTTGCTTTCCATTAAGATACAGAAAGAACACCAAAATTGTGAGAAAATAAACAATAAAACAGGGTTTTCCTTTATAATATTATTTGGCACCAATCCCTTGCCAGAGCTTACACCATTTGTGAGCAACATCACTTACCAATGGGTTTTAGATTAGTGTTTCTTAGAATGTAATCAGACATATATCAACTTCACAGATTTTTCTATATCCATATATACCTAGAACTAATATTTAACTAATACTTTTTGTTGAACTCAATGATCTATTAATTATGCAATATCATGAATGCACTTTAAAATGCAAAATTTATAGCATCCATTTAAAAAGAAATCAGTAGTAACACTTGATTTAATACATGCTAGATATAAAATATAATAAAATTAAAACAAAATAGCATTATTTGATTCTAGGTAGGTACCATTGCCTACCCATGTCTCTGAGAAGAAGGGCAAGGCTCTGGTCTTTCTTGGATAAGACGACTGTTTAGTAAGTGCTAGAGAAATGTTACAGACATTCTAGCACCAAATTGAGAATTTGTCTTTGGCACAATCAGAAGACTGAAAAAATATTGAAAAGGTACAAAAAAGGATTAACTTTCTTACTTAAAGAAAAAATATGATTTCATAGTATACCCTATACTAGCTAAAATATGTTGTAAAGGACTACCACATAATGGAAAACCTTGGTATAGCTGGTCTGAATCTTCTAACTTCGGGTTTAATTATGATTCCTTTTTGTTGTTGTTGTTTTATTTTAACAAAATATTCAATGAACTCTACTACACAATTGTACAGCATTTGGTAAGAGGCAATTATTCTATATGCTGTATTCCTAAATTGTTGTTCTTTTCAGTATAGGTATCATGAAGACTCTTTGCAAGGTAGAATAGCTGGGATTTCAAGAAGTTAAAGAATATATTGAGAACCAAGCTCAGCACACTCCCACTACAGATATTATAGGAGGAGGCAAACCTCTAAATATGCTAGCAATGTCTTGCACAAGAACCCAGGATAAATTAGAAGGCAGAACAAGGGACTTGCTCTTAAGTTTCCTGACCAGAAGATCATACCCTTTTCTCATAGATAAGAAACCTCAAGCCTCAGACCAGCGAAACACAGCTTAGAGCATGGCCTCATAGGACTCACCTCCTGTTAGCATGAGGGCACATTTGCACATACAGTTGTCATTATCAGCATCTTTAGTGCTGAAATCAGCACCGTGCAAGATCAGGCTGCTCTGTTTTCCTGCTGTCCCAGTGTGACCCTTTAAATATAACCTGAAGTTAAAAAAAAGAGAGAAAAGAAAGATCAGCCATTCTATAGAATAACAGAGCCCAAAAGAGTGAGTGACTCATTCTGTTATAACTTTTTCATTATTTTCTTCCTTCTTTGAAATCAACCCTTCCAATAAATCACTCTCTAAACCAAAAAAAAAAAAAAAAAAAAAAAAAAGGAGGGGAGAAGTAGGAAAGATTTCAAATTACAAATAGGTAAAAGTCTATGGCTTGTATACTTGTGTTTATTTCATTATGCACACAAAAACTCATATGGTTCTCTTATAATTGAGGATTCATGAAAAGAGCATGTGTTTAATTTTATTATTATAGGTATCATTTTAAAAAAAGTTCTTTAAGAGTGTAAATAAGAAAAAAAAAGAGTGTTAATAAGCAGATCACTCCATTGATCTCTAGTATCACTGTTATGTTAAAGAGTGGTAAGTATCATTGATAAAAGACTTGTTCTGGCTAGGCACTCTGATAAATGATTTTTAGCTGTTAATTTAATTTTTATAGGTTTTTTTCGGGGAGGGCAGAGGGATACCACATTTTTTGTAACGTCAGTAGATGTTTTGATACAACTTATAGAAAAGGTAAATACAGTCCCAATCTACATGCAATGCTTGGTGACCAGGGAAGTCACTCAAGGCTTGAGGAGAAGTTAGCCTAAGGCTGGGTTCTCCTTATCACTATCTCCTAGGGTGTGCTTATCAAAGAGACATAATGCCATGCCAGACCAGGACCTCCATCTTACTTAAGATGGACATGGTGGCCCAATTCTTTGATGGATTTCATCTGCTCATTCAGATCATGCACCTCCATGATGTCACAGGTGTTTCAGTGGCCAGTTTTTTCAGGTCCAAAAGTGACTAACTGAGATTCTCCAAGTGTAAGGTACCCTCCACTGCCTCCAACCTGCTCTCCAAGTTCTGAGGGCCTGGTCCTTCTATCTCCTGAAGGAAGACCTGGCCAGTCCCTCAATCCTGCGACTCCCTCCGCTTCTCAGCACGTTCCCTCTCCTCCTGAGACTGATGAAGAAAACATTTGGTGCAGATCTTCAAAGCCACATGTAGTAGGACAAGTAGAAGTACATGTAGTAGGTACAGGTAGAAGGTGGATAGCTCCAGGTTATCAGGCAGTGGTTTGGGAGTCTTGGGACCTGGTGGGAGTCCCTTGTCTTGGTCGCCAGGGAGATGTACAAAACTGGGTGAGGGGTCCTTCGGGTGCTTGGAGGTGGTGGCTGGGATGGGAGAGGTTACCAGGGAATGAGTTTAATACAGGTTCCTTTTAAGCACAAGTGAAGCAGGATACCACAGGATACAGCCAGGGATGTGTCACTAGCATGGCCATTTTGCAAGGGTTTATCGAGGCTAAGCCAGCTGAATGGGATTCAGTTGTACTTGACTATAAACCCAAGCTCTTTATTCAACCTCTGTACAACTGTTTGCTGAGCTCATACCATATACCCTACATTATTCTAAGCATTTAAGATACATCAGCAAACAAACAAAAACAAAATAATTCATGTCTTTGAGAGACTTGTATTCTAGTTGTATCCCTAACTTAACTTCAAGATCCCAACTGATAATCTTAAATGTGGCATTCTCTGGGAAACTTATTCTCCAGAAATATCTCTTATATAAAATTAGTAGTAAGATCAGTGGCCCTTGAACAGTTGTACGCATAGCAAATCACCTGATCTTTGATATAAGTGTGTATTCACTAGGCCCATAACTTGTGTTTTCAATGAGCATCTCGGATTGCACTTTGCAGAATAAGGATTACATTTTGAAGCATGTTGTCCTAGAACTTGAACTAAAGGACAAATCATTGTAGTTGCCTCATGTAGGTTTTTGTTTGATGTCTGCTCATTTCCTGCTGATCCTACATTCTGTTTCTTGCCCTGAGCCATGTAGTATTTTGAGCAAATATGAATTTGTCCATGTCCTCCAATGACTTCTCAGAGTTCAGAGGAACTAAGCTGCAGTTGTCCGCGTTGACTGTTTGATACTTGCAGTCTTTTCTGTGTGAGACTATTCCCCTCTCTAACCCTGCATAAAGTGCTCTTCTGTACCAACAGAGGGTTATCACTAAAATCACATAGCAATATTCCCTTCAAGTCCATGTCCATCTCTACTTCTGTGCCTGAGTCTTTTTTAAGAATCTTATCTGTCCGCAGCTAATGGGTGATTAATATTACTATATGAGTAAGAAACTTCTAGGATGTAGGCCATCTCTGACCAAGGCATTACATTATTATTAAACAAGCATAATAAACATTGATTACTGTTTGGAAATGCATATTTATTTGATTTGTGTTTGTATGCAGTTATATGTCCCATTATTCTGTGATGTTTGGTATTTTTAACAAAAATATTTAGTGCTTTTGTACACTAAGTATTTTTGTGCATTTGTACAAAGTATTTTATAAACATTCTGCAGAGATTTTTGAGTCTGGGGAAAATACATATTTTCCCAATCAGGTTTTGTTGATGTCAATGATTAATAGAACAGTAGTACAAATAACAGTAACAGTAGTACAAATAACTTCCAATGCTGAATTATCACATAAAGGTTTCTATTGTAAAACTCTAAGAGGCAAGCTAAAAGTTACAGATTGTGTGTGTGTGTGTGTGTGTGTGTGAGAGAGAGAGAGAGAGAGAGAGAAAGAGAGTGTGTGTGTGTTTGTGCATGTGTATGTGTGTGTATGTGTGTATGTGTGTGTGTGTGTGTGTGTGTATGTGTGTGTGCTTCAGCTTCAGCAGGAGTGGGCTTCACTGGAGGAGAGTAAGCTCCAGGTCCCCATTAAGATTCCTGGAGAAGTTTCTACTTTCCAGATCTGGTCTGAAGTTAAATTTGCTCACTTTATCTTAGAGTTCCTCAGCCCCTCAGACACACACACACTTGTAAAATCACCAATGACTTTTGTCAGGTCACCATTTGTAGCCAAAGTATGAGTACCTTAGGGACCCAGTGCCTGATCTCCTTAGACTTTTACACACAAAGCCAAATTATAACCAGAAAGTTGCTTATTTGGTGAATACAGAGTTACAGTCACGGGACTCTGAATGAATCCAAAATTAAGTAGCTGAGTCTCTGGTGACCTGAAATCTCCTGCTGCCCTGGGACTGGCTGAATTTAGTGCTCAGGTGTTCTTCCAAGAACTCTGTTGATCCCAGCTGTGCCTTTGGCTCCTGTGGTTTGTGGTGGACTTCCTTCCTTATTAAATCACTACCATTTCCCCTGCAGAGGTGTAAGCTTACTAATAATGGAGGCAGACTTTATGGGAAAGAGTGATGTAGTGTAGCACCTTTTGCAGGTAATTTAGCAAAGGTAGTTCCATTGATTATAATTGGATGGCTAGCACATGCTGGATATATTTTATATTTTTATCCTTTCTCATGAAGTTTACAGCACAAGTATCATAATTTATAATTGTTCCTTTGTGTAACCTAGGCAATACAAATATGCAATTGCATAAATTTGAGAAGCAAAGCAAATAAAAGAAAATAATAAAAGTAGAATTGCTGGATCTACAGTAATTCTATTTTTTTTTGAGGAACCTCTATACGACTTTCTAAAATAGATATACTAATTGACGTTGACACAACAGTATACAAGGTTTCCCTCAAATCAGTATGTCAAAGAGATATCTGTACTCTCATGTTAATTTCAGAATTATTCATAATAACCAAGATATGGAAGCAACCTAAGTATCCTTCAATTTTTGAGTGGATAAAGAAAAGGTGGTGTATAGACACAATAGAATACTATACAGCCTTCCAAAAGGAAGCAAACTCTCTTTTTTGCAACAGGTTTGATCTAATTGTAGGTCATTATAATAAGTAAAATAAATTAGGTGCAGAAGGACAAATACTGTTATGAACTCACATGCGGACTCTACAAAAGTTAATTTTATTTATAGAAACAAAAGTGGAAAGGTGCCTACTAAAAATTAGGGAAAGGAAATAAGATAGGATAAAGGAAGATGTTCATCAAAAGATACAAAGTTTCAACTAGACTGATGAAATATGTTTCGGTAATCTATACAATAAAGATCACTAAGATTTTAATGAACTTACACTGAATGTTGACCACAATTAGTAATAATGTATAACTCAAAATAGCCAAACGAGTAGATTATTTTAAACATTCTCAACACACACATACAAAAGTTGGTGGAGTAATGGATATATTAATTAATTTGATTTTGAATCTTTACATAATCTATACATAGATCAAAACATCACATTGTTCCCAATAAATATGCACAATTAGTATTTCTCAGTTAATAAAATAAATATAAGGAAAACAACAAAAATAAAAAGGAAAGCGTTAATCAGGGGGAATAAATCAACCCAAAAATCTTATCAAGTATAACTATTCTTGACATATATATTTTTAGTCTTTTCCTTGATTTTCCTCTTCAAACATAATGTTATTTCTTTTAAGTATACATACAATGCTTAAACACATTCTTCTAAAAATTTCAGCACTGTGAATACAATTGTACTCACAGCCCCACCTTATCTCTCTCAAGGGATAATCTCTAATATCAGTTTTGTTCACTTCAAAGTCATTTGCCCTCTTGTATAAAAATAAATTGAAATAGAATTTCAATTATACTTAAATTATATTTTACAGATTATTTTCTTATGCAATTGAGTGACTTTTTTTTCAGGTTATCAACTATTCTCCAAAATCATTTGGAAGTTGTCATATGAATATAGCATCAATTGTCATATTTTTAAGAGTGACTTCATGCATCTCTAAGTACATATGCTGGGTGTATACATCAAATTTGACAATACAACCTACCACATATGAGTCTTATTGATGCTGTGTATTAGGATACGTGAACAAAGAGATCTTTGTCCATATCCATTTGATTAAGAGTTGAAGGTAAGTCTTCTTGTCCTCCCAGTTCCTGTGGGTGACTACAGAAGTCTTTCAACTTGTCTCCCTGCCTGGGGTCTCACTCTTTCTTCTTCTCACCCCTAAAATCCATGCTTCGTGTGGCTCTGTGTTCCTCATCATTCCTCTCCTCCTGTTAAAATCCCTCAGTTTCTCCCTGAACACTCAAAGGCTAGAGTCTAAATTCTTTATGGTGATTTAGAAGGCCTTGGTAGTCTAGGCCTTTTCTAATGTCTACTTAAACCCACGTCCTCACCAATTGCATCTCTTATTTCCTGCATTCAGGAATAGTGCTCCAGCCTTACTCAAGCATTTCCTCCCTCAAAGTGACAAATACTTTGCACATTTGCACGTCTGTCTTCTTTTCCTGGTGGGACCTTGTTGGTTTTGAATAGTTGCTGAACTCCTATTCAGCCTTTAAGATTCATTTCACCTATAGCCTCAAAGAGCATCACAGTTTATCTTTTCACTTATGTATCCCATAATAAATTGTGAGCTCCTTGAGGCATAAACTGTGTCTTACCATCTTTGAATCACCAAAATCTACAACAGTGCCAGAAATGAAGAACCCAATACTCATTAAATAAATGAATGATGGGTTTGCTCAGTAATTAATTTTCAGTAGGATCATTATAGCAAGTAAAAATAACTCAAATATCAATAACCCTTATAACCAAAAAATATCTAACCCATGTTTTCAGAAAGAAAGTTTTACATCTCTTTCAGCTGATTACTCAAGATTAGTAGTTAGGTTTCTACTTCCTTGCCTAATACATACATCTGTGTGTTGACATGTATACATGTGTGTGCATCCTAAAATTCTCCTCCCTACTCTCCTTCCAATTGTTTTTGTTTTCATTTTCTCATAAACTTGGGAATATAAAAACATGATTGATATATTATACATATAGAATTAAGAAGAAAAGGCTATGTCTTCTCTTTAGTTCTCACATTTTATCAAATGCTTTATTTGTATTGTGTGCGTACCCAGCTGACAAGAGGAAACAAATTCAAAATCAAACCATAAGAAAGATAAATGCTTCAGTTAAAGTCATTTTGAGAAAGAAAAGGGAAAAGTCTGATTAGACATGAAAATACTTCCTAAAGGTCCTGTTCAGATCACAAATCACTGAATCAAGAAGCAGAGGTAGAGATGATGCCCAAGGTGTATAACGTAAACACGGGGACCTACTGGTTGGAATGAATTGAAAGTAGAAGACACCGATGATATCTTAAGGAATAGTGGCTATTTCACTGTGCAAGACTGAGGAGAGTTAGTAACTTACTTAAAGTAGCATCTATCCTTAGCATGTCACAGAATAGTGTCTTAGGTTCTTCTAAAGAAGACACACACCTCCTGGGTAGTTATTCTCTTGCACTGGGAGATAGAGATGGAATTTCATAAAATTAATTTCTCCTCAACAGTATTTTAAGAAATGTATGAGTGAGGAAAACCATAAAGATTCTGGGAGAAACTGTAGTCAAGGAGAGGCCCTCTGTGCAGGGAAGGGGGCTGTTCTTTCTTGACATTTATCTTCCCAGTGCAGAGTCACAACTACTGACCCAAAGCCAACACCTTTAGCTGGCTATTTGACAAAGCACACTAAGGGCTGGTTGCTCTTTAATGCCATGTATTTTTTGTAATTAGATAAGAAAACTTCTTTGAAATTCACAAAAATGTTTCTTTGTAATAGTGGTTTTGGCTGGTTTCTTAAATCATCATATATAACTATTTATGGCTTTCTCCATCTAGTTTATAGTTGTTTCAAATGGACCTTCACTTTCCAAAAGAAAGTCAATACACGGAAGGGCCCAGACTGGCTTTGCATCTGACCATAGTGAAAGGGGACTTGGAGTGTGAATCATTAGAGTGAATACTTCCTCCAAAATAACAGCTTGGGAATCCTGCACATCTATTTCTGCATTCAGCCAGTGTAGATATGACCAGCATGAAGGATGATATGTTAGGCAATTAAACAAAATGTTCCTCTAGAGCAAAACATTTGGCTTAGAGACAAAAATAAAGAAGCTGTGGGGGTAAGAACTCAACAACAAAAACAAAGACACAAGTATACTCCAAGAATACAATTAGATGTGACCAAAAGGCAGCTGGGACAGAATCATGGCATTAATCCTCTTCAATGTGTGTTTTTCCTAATTGACACACATAAAAAAACCTGAGTGCTTTTGGGCCAATGACTATAAAGAATGTCAGTATTTTGATTTTTTAAATTAGTATCTGATGGAAAATGAGCCAGATGGATGCCTAGTGAAATTGGTCACGGTTTTCTAGTCATCCTGATGAAAGATGTAGTCACTCTTTCCCTTCTCCTTCAGAAATGTCCATAACTAAGTCACTAACATATTTCCTAATGAATGTCGGACCAGAGTGCCTTCTATTATGGAAGGACAGGCTTCAATATATTCCAGTATGTCATATAAGAGTTTCTGGAACATTCTTTTCTTTAAAATAGGGAGCCCAAGCTCAGGGATCCAGTTTTCACTAATTTTGTCTATCTAAGGGACTGCCCCTTTCTCTGCATTTTTACATCTCTACTGTGTTAAGGGAAGCAAGAGTCTCTTTCACTGTCTAAGGCAGGGAGTTATACATATGACAATTTGAAGTGTAGCCTCGACTCTTAATAGTAGACACAATCTCAGATATTTGAACTTCAAGGTCTTAGGTACTCACAAGCCCAGTAGATTTTTATTTTGGCTCTGAATTCTCTTCTCCCTGACACCATCTGGAACTACTTTGTCTTCCTCACAATTACTTGAAGAAAATGCAAAACTACCCCCATGGTTCTCTTTCAGAACCTGGTAGCAATGACTCAGTGTGACAGAGTTTCAGGACATAACTTTGACTCCTGTGGCTGCTCCAGGACTGTCTCTGCTTTAACCACCCTCACCCATCACACCCCATGGAAAGGGCCTCAGGGCACCATCAGCAAAGGGGGCTGTCAGAGCTTGTCTGTTAGCGTGGAGTTTAAATGACACAGATAGCATCTCTCTTGTCAATTACAGAGAGCAAACAGTGTTTGTCTTACTGTACACTTGGGGGAGAAAAGGCATTTGGCATGATGAAGATACCATTGGGAGGTAGTCAAATGCTTAGAATTGTAGAGAAAAAGGTAAAGTAAAAATCTAGCAGATTCTATATGATATGTCAAGATCAATGTAATGTTTTGAGCAACTAATAAATTTCTGATGTTTAAAAAAATCTAGCAGATTCTAAACTGTTCAAATTTTTCAGGAGAGGAGATTCATTTGGAAGCTGTGGAGGGTGTAAACATTTAGAAAAGGATGAGAAGGACTTTTGCGACAAGTAATTGTGAAATTCAGAACACAGCTAAATTCTGAGGTTATCTAACATGAAGAAAAGGTAAGAAAGAAAAGAGATTCCATCAGTTTTTTGAAGGTGTTGGGAGCACCAAGTGAAAAGCAGACAGAGCACTTACTTAGAGATACTAACAACCTAAGATAGTATATTTTCATTTTCTTTTTTTTTCATCATTAGTATTTGAGACTAAAATTCATTAATTTTTACAAAAAAAATATATTTTAAAAATACAGAGTTCAAATAATTGAGGAGGCTAAACTCAGCATACCATGATCACAGTGGATATTACTAATACTGGAAGCCTTGAGATAAAGGGAAGAATATGAATTCATTATTATTGCTAGCATAGTAAAATTTTATCTAGCTAAATAATATTTTCTATTTTTTCACAATAACATCTACAAGGTGACATTTTATCTTCTCATGCATTATTATCCAAGAATATCCTGTTCTTATAAATAACCTGAGATTTACTGAGCCATCCTTTCTCCCTATCTCCCTGCTTCTTTTGGGGCACATCTCATTTTGTCTACTCTAGTATTATAATATCTTTATAATAATGTAACCCAATGGTATCTTCCTCACCAGACTGTAACCTCCTGACAGAATTATTCATGTCCTAGCCATTTTCATAAACTTTATATGCTATACATGCAGCAAGTGTTCTATAAATGTTTATTGAATCAATTATGAACAAAGAGTACAAATAATTTAAGAGATGGTCTGTATGTAGAAACATTTTAACACTAACAATGCAATTATCTTTTAGAATTCAAGTCCCACTGGTATTATTTTTCTTGATTTGAGATTTGTCCACTGTGAATGAATTGTTGTCTGTTCTAGTCATATTGGGGCTCTGTTATAATGAATATGAATTAGCTTGCAGCTTCCAATAGACAAAAGCTTGATAAAAACAACTCATAAGTACTGGAGTCCAAATGAGAAATGAGACCATCATGTTTTAAAAAAGAACCTGTAACTATAAAAGTGTCTATTCTATTGGATGACTTCCTCTGGAGCCCAGTCATTCCATTTTGGAATCTGTTGCAAAAGTTTTATGTTCTTTGTTGGAGGATAGAAGTTTTGTGTTTCAATGTTGAATCTGGTACTTTTCTCTCTAGTGGAGGAGGCTAAACTCAGCATACCATACACTTTTTTCACGTATTGGAGATATATTCTGTAACTCAGCTGTCTACAATTAAGTAGAATTATTTACCTGTTATCAAGAGCCTATCAATGGATATGTTAGAAATGATAAGAAAATACAAGAAGCAAAGTCAGTGTACTTGAAAAAGTGCAAAAATACAAGTCCAAGAAAAACTGTTGCATGACAATCATCCACATGCATCATTATAAATCTATAAGGAAAAGCAAAAGCTAAAACCAGGAATTGATAAGGGTTAGTTTGACTAAGAATTAAAGATACGATAGAGATATGAAAACTAAAGATCCAGCAGATAAAGGTGTTTCAGTACAAAATAAGTATGAATGAAAGAAATAATTGACAATAAAGTCATTGACTAAAGTTCTTGATTCTTTCATTCATCTAGCTCACACACACCAAGTAAATAAATAAACCATTAACTTACAAAGGGCAGCAGGTGCCATGCACACCTATATCTGGAATTATAATAGGACATAATAAAGCTTGAAGCTCAGTCCTCTGAGTTTGCAATCTAGCTCTTATCCTTTCTAATTCTCATTTGCCTCATCTGTAAAATGCCTCTAACAACAGTAATGTCCCCCTGTATTATTATGGGTATTATATGAGATAATACATATAAGTCTTTAAAAGGACTGCTGCATGTAGGCAGAGTAAGTACTTGAATATTAATTAAAAAATCAAACAACTGAAATTTCCCTCATCAATAAGGGAAATGTGGATCAGTACACATGAGTTATATGTGCGACTGAGTCTGAATTAAACAAGTATAAACTAATGACCTTGATAGTCATTCATTTGTACTGACAGTAATGGAAATGATGAGATATAGACACAGCTAATTAAGGCCTGTATATAGGCAACATGTTGAAGAAATTAAAGATGAAAAGCACCAATTTCCTCAAATCCATAAGGTGCCATATCATTTGAAATTTCTCATTTCATACAAAATAAACAAAATATTAAATTCAAAGAACAAGAAGCAAAGAGTTGCTTGTTTGCTGACTACTTAGTTCAAAGTCAATAACAATTCTCTAATACAAATACTTATTCCTTAATAAATTAAAATTCCAATCTTTTGAGAACACTACCTGGGTAGGCTTCTCTTGCTAGGAGGGAGCTCTGCTGGCTGAATATAGCATGTGTATTTTCTTTGTTTACTCTTAACTGATATTAGGGAAAAAATCCCTAGAACAACCTACCCTTTAATTCTCAGGTCTATTTCCTGAAAACTTTCTTTATCACATTAAATCTTCCTCGATTATTTCTACTTTTTCTCATAAGAAATTGGGTTATTGAGGAATCATCTGCATTTCAGCACATGTGCCTTCTCTTTATGCTGCCTTATTTTGTAAGCCTCCGATGCCCTGAGGTAGTGTACTACTTATCTTTAAGTAGTATACTAAGTAGCAGATGTGAAAGTGTGAAAGAAAAATGTTTGTAATAATGATGATCCTGGATCCACACTGTGATTAGAAAGATAAATTTCCAAAGTTAGAGAAAATCTCAGCCCAAGTAATGAGAAGCTTTGGAAAATCCAGTTTCATTTATTCTCTGTTTCTAATATGATTCTTTTAGGTAATTTTCACTATGCATGTACAATTTGTACACTGATTTTTCATCTAAGTTTTGATGACATACATTTTTAATGTCTCTCCCTTCACTTACAAACTTTGACCAAATGAGTTTATTAACAATTCAGGTTTCCTTAAATTCTTGATACAGCTACAAGTGACTCTTGTTTCAAAATGACAGCAAAATACAGTTCTCAGTATTTTTCAACGCAGACATGATGCTTATATGTGTTCAAAATTCATGATAATTTCTTCCCCCAAGGAAAATAGTGAGCCCAAGCACTGTTATCTCTGGTTGCCTTTGCAGCATCCCGAGAGAACACACTCATTGTATATATTGAAATATTTTTTTCATGAGATTTGTGTCAATGAAGCTACATTTGCTAAAGTTCAGAAATACACAGTGTAGCAACTATTTCTTTTTAGTTCAAAACAAAATAGGCTCCAGCACCCTCCCTTTTCTAAGAATACATAAAAAAATTGAATGCTAAGATGAATGATGTGGCCAGAAGACCCTTGTAAAGAACTCAGGTAGTCCCTTAAACATTTCAATTCCCCTGGGGTAATATGTGACTGATAGCATCAGCTCTGAGTCGGTGGCTCACTGGATGGATTCTCTTCTAGTGCCTCAAAGAGCAAGCCAACAACTATTGCAGAGATTTCAATTGGTTTTCTTCTTCTACCAAAAATTAACTCAGGATCTTGGAAAATATGTAATTGAAATTGGCACTTTTCAGTACAAACAAGTTCAAGGGAGATAGATTTGTTCTAATTTTTATTTCTGTTTAAAGAAGCTTTCTTTCCAGCCTCCCCTGGGGAAGACAGAAAGGTTGCTTAGAATGCTAAAAATCATTGACAGATATTATCTAAGGTTTTTGTTTGTTTGGTTGGTTTTTGTTTTTTTTTTTTTTTTTTTGCAAAGAAAAAACACTTTCCCTTGTTGTATTTGGACAATGTGTTACAATGAGGTCAGTAAATAAGACTCCAGGGTACCTAAGTAGATTCCTAAGTTGACCAAAATCATCAGGGTGCTTATTTCTCTTCACAATTAGTATGAGATGGAACTCCTCACCATGGATTAGGGCCCTGTTAACAATGAACCCCTGCTTACCAAGATATCTGCTGCTCTCTACAGAGGGCAGGCTTCCTCCCACCTCTGTTTTTATCCACATCCCTTGTTCTGGCTGGAAACCAAAGCCCCTTCCTCCTCTGCCACCATCTTTCCTGCTTGCCTCATCAATACTTGGTGTTACTTCACAAATCACAGGGGCTTCCCCTCTGTGGAGCCTTTCTTGATTCCCTTCATTCTCCTCTGATAGGCCTCATCCATCCTTCACCCCAGTAGATTTGATCAACTTTCTTTAGTACCCAACTATACCCTAATTTCAAGGGCTCTTACTACAGACTGTGAGGGTAGAGCTGAATCACACATAAATGTAAGCAAAATTTTGTGTCTCTTCATTATTTGGGGGAGCAGGTCCATAGAGACATTGAATTTTTTCTTTAAGACTATGATTCCTTGATCAAAGAACACAGAAAAACAAAAGAAATCAAGCAGACATGCTAAAACACGCTGCAGCTGAAATGTTTAAGTCAACTTCCAGGTTTGCTTCCTTCTCCTTAATGAGTAGCCTCCAAGAGTAGCAAGCATGGTGTCTCCATTTAGTGTTACTAAAATGCTATTTCTGCATTGGCATCACCTTGATGTACTCAGGAGATTGAGATACCCAGGTCCTATCCTAGTGTGAGGGGACAGATAGATGAGGATGGTGGGAACACGAGGTTAAGAGAATAATTGTATAAAATGAGCCCACTCAACAGACCTTCCATATGCTTTCTTTGCAAAAAACAAAACAAAACAAACAAACAAACAAAAAAAAACCAACAACAACAACAACAACAAAAAACCCAACTTCTTGTAGCCCCACCTGGTCTGAGGGTTCAGCATTTGTCACATTCCTCAGCAAACTGAGGCAGTGGGGGAAGTCAAGCAGTCAGTGTAGGTAATGAATGAGGATGATGGATGATTATCAAACAGAGAACAATTGGTTGTTAACAGCTAACCTGGGGATGTGGGATTGAGCTTCCTGGCATGATGGGTTTCTAGATGACCCCCTGTGCCGCTGTTCCTTTTTGTCCTTAGGCATATACATGGAGAAGAGAGAGAAGGTAAGGGGTTCTGGGATCTATAAAAGAGCAAGACACACCCACACCCTTGACACCCAGCTCTGCCAGCCCCTTCTCTTCCAAGAAGTCTGCTGCCCCTTACTTAAATAAAACTTGCTTTCTACGCTTGCCTCAGCATTTTTTGGGTGTTTAATCTTCAGCACCAGGGAACAAGGACCGGTTCCTGACCTCCAAGACCATTATCACCAGGATAAGGATCTCTAGATGTGGAATTTAAAAATATTTATTTCAAACAAGCATCCTAGCTGACTGTATCACAGTCAAGTTTAGAAATCAGTGATAGAGTGTGCCAGGAAGATACTGGCTGCATAATAAATATTTGGCAGTTGGCTGGCTATATATATGAATGAATGCAGGCTCCGATTTCAAATGAATGAGATGGAACATCTTTTCAGAGAGTGATTTAATAAAGTTACATGCTCAGTTAAAAGAGCAATGAACAAGGTATGTTGTGTGTCTATTTTGCGAATATTTAATTTGCCTGGCATCATGCAATAGAGAAATCCTTAAATATCACTTGAAAGTAAAGATAAAAGAAACAGAAACACCAGGAGTCAAATAGATCAGGAAGTGAATCTCATTCCAGCAACAGTCCCAGAAACTAAAGAAAATAGTACTTTATTATAAATCTTAAATTATCGTATGCTCTCATCCTATACCATAAACCTAAGAGAGCAGAAACTTTGACTAACTTGTTAGTCTCTGAATTTTTGGCATCCAGATTAATGAATTCAATATTCGAATCTAATTTATGTAATGTACAAAAAATATTTCTCATTAATGTGCTTTTCTATGTTTAGTAGAAGTGCTTCCTTGGCAGGCACATGCCATGCATTGTGAAGTCCCTGTCCTTCTAAAGGTGACAGACTAATAACAGGAAACAGCCAATTATCACATAGTGTGATAAGGACAGGACAAAGATATATATAGAACACAGGGGTAGCTCCTAGAGGGGCTCCTTCCCCAGTCTAAAATGAAGAGCTCTACAGATTGAGCTGTAACTTCCAGGATAAAGAAAGTGGATTCAGGCAAAGAGATTAAGCTCTTGAAGGACAGGGGCTGAGTGCTGTGGGATGTGTTCTGCACATTGTCCCCACCCATATATAATGGATAGTGTTTTCAGAATATTGAGGGGGAAATCAATGTAAGAAAAGGCCATTTCAGAGGGGCCCCTGCAGAGCCCATCCCTCCTTACTAGTCCTAAGTCTTCCACGTGTTGCTGGTCATTTGGCCTCCTTCGCTCTTAGCCTCATGATGGATTGGTCTTTGCCCCTTTCCACCTTTGCTTAAGCAACTCCTAATTACTTGCAATTTGTCTAAGGCATGCTATGTCTCACTTCTCAGCCTCCACATGTGCTATTCCTTCCTCTCTTCTACTTGCAACTTTGAACTATTCCCCAGCTAATTCCAACCTGCCTAAACTTATGTCAATTTAACTTACTCCAGGTGAGTCTTTCCAACCTACCCAAATTGATCAGTGCTCCTTATTCATACTCATCTTCAGTATATGCTGTGTCTGTGGCCTTGTGATGGCTTGCTGGCTATCTACTGTCCATTCCCTACCCTGTCTCTCCCACACATATATATGTACCTTTGTGAATGCTCAGCTGCACCACTGTGGTGATGGATAGCATAGGGGAATCTAGAGCAGTGGCTCATAGGGCATCTCTTCTACTATTTCCTGGAACCAGTGTCTTTCCAATATTGGTTTTTGTAACAGCTGGTTTTTGCAACATGGGTCTACCTGCAACTTTCTAGGGTGGCAGTTATCTGAGCCTTAAAATTACTTATTCTGTAGCAGAAATCCTCTGGGAATCCTTAGACTTAACAAACAGCATTGGGACACTTGTTTTTGTTGGCTTGGGAAAATCCAAGACTTTAGAGACTGATATTAATCTTCATTAAAAGTAAGAGATTTTTCTGACACTTAGAAGACCTGAGGAAAGTGACTTTGTAAGACTCTGCCTTCTCCAAGCCTCTGAAGACCTTAGAAAGTGTTTTGTTTTGTTTTCCTCATAAATACTTCATCTCAGTCAGGAGGTGTAAAGTATAAATTTTTTTTTACTAAGGCAATTCCTCCTAGGGTTTAGGAAGTAACCACATCAAAAATAAATAAAAGTATACACCTACCAAATTGATTGTAAATTCAAACTGTAAATTTGTAAATTCAAATAAAACTGTGTAAAAGTTTGAGTTTGAAAACCTATGCCAGAGATTTTAAGAATTTTGAAGCTGCTGGAATGTCTCCATATATATTTTTACTATGTTCATTCTATAACTGCTGCTGCTGCAAAAAAAAAAATGTCCTGCATTTCAATATATCTGCTACTGGTTTCAGCCAGGACCATGTAGCCCAGAGGATCAGAGATATGAGAAACATTTTACTAAAATAAATGAAACAAGTTTTCCAATACCTACAAAAATGCAGGGCTCAAATTTACATTAGGAGGCTTAAGAGAATTTTTCTCAGTCCACATGAAATTGTTTTGTCCTTGAAATACACACAGGACAACAGAGTACTTCATTTTTTTTTTAAATGGTTGGGAAATTGGAAAGAACTTTAGCCTCACCTCCTCATTTTACTCCTGAGGATCTAAGGCTTGGAAAAGTGAAGCAATTTGTCCCAGGTCATGCAGAAAAGCAACTACAAACCCAAGTCTATTTGTGTCTCTGAATTCCCAGTACAATGTTTTATACATTATATCAAATTACTTCCTAATAAAGATGTAGGCTAAAAAATAAACATGGTGTAAAATTATACTAAATAGCTAAATTATTTTCAAATAGTTTTTTTTCACAATCTTTGTCCAAATAGTCTATTCACATTCTCATGTGGAATCTTCCAGAAAAAGGCTTTCTGATAGCTATCAACTAGTCAGTTCTAACCTGGAAGTATCATTATACCCAACAAATGGTATGCTAATAATAAAATATAAATATCCACAAATGTGTACTCTCAACATTATAGCCAGATTACTCATTATAACATGGGTATTATGAATTATTGCTTTTGTCATTCAGACTTAATTAATTCAAATTTTTTATTGGTTGAAGGACATACTCATTCTTCTGTAATATAGGATTTACTAATTAAGTTAATACTTATAAATATTACAAAGGAATTAACTTTAGGGAAAATATTGTGCCCAAGATTTAAGAAAAACCACATATACTTTCTAGTGAAATATATTCATTAAAACTATGCTTTTATTACATTAAGTTTAGAGAATTTTTACTTAGCTTGTTTCTTTATTAAAAATAATATAATTTGGGGTTGGGGTTGTGGCTCAGTGGTAGCGTGCTCACATAGCATGCATGAGGCACTGGGTTCGATCTTCAGCACCACATAAAAAAAAGACAATAAAGTCCATCAACAACTAAAAAATATTAAAAATATATAATTAATTTTATTTCTGATTGGCAAGTTGTGTTTTTAGTTATAATAATGTAATGCAATCATTTTAAAACTGTGCTCTGCTGTGCTTGAGTCCCTAGTAAGAGGAGGATCAAAGTGACAGACAAGTTCCCACAAATACTTCAAAACTGATCAGCTTTATGTACTTTATACATTATAATCCTTTATAAGGTTTTTTGTTTGTTTGTTTTTTGAGAAGAGTACATATTCCATTGGGTAAACAGAACCCAAACCTTGACGAATGAAGTAAATTTAGCTCAGTCAATCAAGGAACAATTGGTCTTTTATGACTTTGGATGTAAGAGAATAGGAAGTTATACAATATCACTTACATTCTTGTCAAAAAGATTTAATTTGAATTTAATCAGGTAGAAACAATCAGATAAATCTAGAAAGAAAAATTCTGAGAAAAACTGGAGTCTTTAAAAATATTATTTTTATGAACTTTGTGACTAACTAATCACTTAATTAATAATGACTGACTAATTAATGTTAACTTTTGGTTCATTTGGGGGTTTATGGTAGCTTGGTCTAGCTCAAGAAGACAAAAGAAGATCACAAATTTAATGAGTTAACCTGGCTTGGAACTTGAATCCAAATAAATAGATGAATAACTACCAAGCAGCAAAAGAAGTTTGTTTCAATATATAATATATCATTAGAATCTTTAATAAATCAATAATAGATTTACAGGTTGTGATGAAACTGTGTTTAAAAATCTAAACAGTTTTCATATTGGTAGGGCATTTAAGCTTACTAAATACAAAGTATGTTTGTATACTCCATCTAATTATATTGTTCCCACTTAAAGATAATAAAACTGAGGTATACAAGTATTGGTGATTCTTCCACGGTGTAGGGCAGATTGTGCTACTGTCAACCTCATTAATTTGGGAACTTCTTTCCCAGAATTCCCTTGCCTTCATAGCTCTATATTAGATGGGGCCACAAAGTGGACTTCATATGAGATTTGGGAAACGGAAGGGAAGAAGTGGCCCAACTCTCAGGACATCATCAGATACAGCTGCCTGGCAGTCTCCACACTATCCTCTCTTCCATTTAGCAACCAGCTTGGCTTCCTGATGTTGGCAATAGCTCCAGACACACCACAAGACTCTAGTCTGCACAAGCATGAGGAGTGCTCTACACCAACACAACAGCTCTCCACAGAGTACCTATTTCATGGTCCCATTTTGGTGACTGAATGTGCTGAGTAACTCAGACTTCCCTGGGAGTCACCATGGTCCCCGTTTCTGAGAAAGCATGACAGTCACAGCCATGTTGATCTTACAGATGATAAAGTCAGTTTCTTCACAGCCTCCCATCTCTGATTCTTATGCCAGAACTTTTTCCAGTAGCCATAACATCTCTTCAACCCCACAATTACTCTGTTATTTTTCAGTTGTATTTGTTGTGGTGCTGGTGATTATGTATTTGTTTTAACTCTGTTTTAGGACAAGCAAAGTTTTTATTAGAAGTAAAAAGGTTGCTTTAATCCCTAAATTGATGAAACTCTCAAGTATTTATTAGAGACGTAAAAAATTAATAGTTTATTAAATAATTCAAAATCCATAAAAAATAGAAAAGAAATGCACACCTAAAGGTGATTTTGTTCAAAAAAATAATTTTTGAGCTATACAAATAACTTACAAATATTTTAATTCCTGGGGACAGAAAATTGAGAGTCAGAGACATGAGTTAATGAGTCTATAGACACTGAAATTATTAAAGAAAAAAAAATGAGCTTAGAAGAAACATATATTATATGTTAGAATATGTGCTTTGAAATTTAATTTAATTCCCCAAACTAGCTATTGGATTTCCCTTTGTTGGGGAATGGCCATATGTATGGTGGGTAGTTATGAGACCAAAATTAAAATTCTAACTCTCCATCATATTAGCAACTGTGACTTTGTGCAAAATACTATGTTTCAGGTTTCTTGAAAAACAAGACATCTGGTACATGTAGTATGTAGGCACCCTATATTAGTTATCAACTCTTAATAATTTAGCTAACAGGTATATGTCTTGAAGTATGATAAAGATGATTTCTATACTCTAGAAGCTTAGAACACAGAGAGAAAGTTACTTAATAAACACTTGTTAATGACATCATAGTGTGTGGATCCCAGATCCTTATCCACAGAGTGTTACGGAACAATGGGAGCACAAAATCTAAACTGGCTGGAGAGCAAGGGTGACATACTTCTCTGGAAACTTAGTATAGGGGCCTTTTAGAGGGGAGTGTTCTTAGGATCTGTGGCAGAGCAACGGAGGCAAGACTGAACAAAGGGAAAATAGTACTCACAACTCACACACAGCCACAGAGAGTAAAGACCTCAGCTAACCTCAAGTGGAATTGTAGACCTTTACCAGTCATTCAGAATTGTCTCCAATTGAGGCAAGAAGGCTTTTACATCCCTGTATTCATCACTCCTTATATGCAATCTATTGGCAGAAAGGAGGGGTTTCCTTGGGTGATGTGATTCTTCTCAGCCATAACCAATACCTAGAGAGGGGACCCCAGCTGGAAGCTGTCCATCAACAGCATTTTTGGGAGGTGGGAGAAGGAGTGCTTTGGCTCTGAAGGGGGCAGTGGGTTGACACATCACAGCTTCTGCCATAGTAGGTATCAAAGAAGAGTTCCTGGCATAAGAGAGAATCTGTAAGTTTTAAGACATATCTTTATGATAAAGTTGGATTTATGTATGTAGGGCAAGGAGATAGTCTAAACAAAGGCATGAAGTGCTTAGGGAAATTTCAAGTTGCAAGTTACTAGAACATAATCATAATGAAGAGGAAATCTAGTAGATAAAGCTGGAGGGTGTATATGACAGCAACAGCAGGAGAAGTAGGTAGTGGCCAGATCATGAAGAGTCTTAGTGGCATACTTTAACTTGCAGATATTTGAATGTTATCCAAATCTATGATGGAGATGAAGAACCATGTCTGATTGTTGGAAAAATCACCCTAGCAACAGTGTGGAAGAAATTTTGAAGAATATCAAGACTAGAGGCAGAAAGGCTCCATAATGATTTGGGTGTTAGATGACGAGGCTCTGGATAATGCTACCTCTCCAGGGGAGGTATTTAATAACTTCACATTGATTGTGTGCTATTTCACATGATATGTTTATCATGACACTCTTACATTATTATTTTTTCTCCTTCACATTCTCTTGGGTTCTATAAATTTTATTTTCTATCTGAGAAAATCATTTGAAGTTTCCTCAGAGAATAAAAGGAAAACATGTGTATTACACACACATTTGTAAGCCTATCTAACCATTCACAATCCTTACTCATAATATGTTAAGAGCATGAGAAAAGTTTTTCTTTTTCAATTTGTTCTGTTTATTATGAATACAATTGATAGAAATTTCAAGATAGAATATTTTTAAACAAGAAAACTTGAGAAGTTTCTAAGTTTAATTCAAAAGAAGAAAATTGTGGAAAATGGAAAAATATAAAAAATATTTGGCATGCATTCCATAGTTTTGAATTAAAGTTGAAATTTAGTTGTTTAGTTGAATTTGAGGTAAATGGATCAAAACCCTAGGGTTTGTTTTTTTTTTTTTTTTTTTTTGGTGGTACTGGGATTTTACTCAGTGTCTCATGCATTCAGAGCAAGCACTCTACCATTGAACTACACTCCCAGTCCTTTTTATTTTGAGACAGGGTACCATTAAGTTACCCAGGCTGGCCTCCAACTTGCAATCCTACTGACTCAGCCTTCCTGGTAGCTGGGATTATAGGCATGTACCTCCAGTGCCACATCTTTAAAATGGGTCTAATAATACCTATGTCAAAAGGTCACTATGAGGATTAACTAACTAAAGTATCAAAATCATTTTGCTAAATATAAAATACTGTCTCACCCTTAGTTTTAATAATTTGAATGATTTATCACAAAGGAAGGGGTATCAGTTTAGAGCAAAGAGAGAGGAATGGAAGAAGAATACCTCCAAGCAAGGCTGAATGGCTAGAATTGCAACTTGGGGCCACAGGTGGTGCCGCTGACTCTGGAGAAGCAGTGGTGGCCTAGGGAGGGACAAAATCTCCAGGGGTTAGTTCTCCTTTTTAAGCTTACCCTCCCTTTCTTTGAAAGAGTGAATGACAGCATTCTATAGTATGTTTCCTTTAACCCTCCACCAGAAAAAGCATTATATTTTAATGAGTTCTGATTTCTCATTTGATACCAGTGTGAATCCTGGGCTTAATTGCATGAGAAAGTAATGGTTGGAGATCTGCCATCTGTTAGGTCACTACAACAGCATGACAGCAGAAACTACGCTGCACTAGGTAGGAAGCAAAAGTCTTTTTCACTCCTTGGGAAAAATGTTGTCTATTTTCTGGACTTCAGTTTTCTTTCCCCCAAAACCAGAGATTGGGAAATAAATTGTTAAGTTACATTTTAGCTTTATGATTCTGATTCTCAAGGTTCACAAATTTCTTAAGAAAGGTTAAGTGAAAATCCCAGAGTGTGTACCTCACTCTGACTGGGAAGACTTCCTTTCTGATCATAGATCCATATCATACAGGTGAGGAGATGGAATCATACATGCTGAGAGAATGAGAAATGCTCAGGAGGGCAGCTGGGGCCAGAGGAGGGGGGACTCCAAGAGGAGGCCAGTGTTCCTTCCTCATGCAGATGGCAAAATAGCATTCACACCACACATCGAACCCTACAACAGATGCCAGCTCTCCTCCTAAACCTTCCTAGACACTCCTTGTTCCCCTAACACTATCCCAGCCACACATGCATGTATGCACACATACATAGCCCCCCCACCACCAACCCTCCTACCACCACCTATAGAGAATTGAGAGACATTCTGGAAATGAACCAAAGCAAATTCTTCAGGAGCCTAGAAAAAGACCAAACTAATTATTTGCAAGTCCTATTGTCAAGCTGTATGACATTAGCCAAGTTTCACTTAGTTTCAAGTTTCAGGTCAAAACATTTACATAAGAGTACCCCTGATGTTTTACAGTGGTTTTTCTTGTTATAAAACTCTCAAAATATTGACCTCCTTGGAAACATTTCTTCTTCCACCCCATTGCATTTTATAAATGTCTCATCTTTGGTTTCTCAAATTGCTATTAAGTAGACCCTTGCTTTCCCATGAGACTGTCCAACCTTTAGATCTATTTCTCACCCTCTGTTGTGGTGACATCATCACTATTTATTAAGAAAATTATTATTATGTCTCCAGGGATTCAATTCTATATGTAATCTATTGAAAGAAAATGAATTGAGCCATGAAAGAGATGAAGATTTAAATTCCTAAAGAATATTATGTCTTAAAAAGACAAGAAATAGAAACAGTCCCCTTACAAGGAGATAGCTATGCTGGTTGGAAAAAAGCACAAGGATTTGGTTGCTACCATTGCAATTTGCTTGAAGCAATGTGCCATCCTTTTAATGTATACAATCATGATTCCAAGACACACATGGAGTAGTCACAATACAGAGTTAAATTTCCCCAGTACCAATAATTAAAAAAAAATCATTGTATTTCCGATTTACTAATTATAAAATTGAGGCACACACAATGGAGGACATTTCAAGTATCACATTAATGGATAGCAATATAAGAGCATCTAAAATATTCTCCTTGTTCTCCAGGAATAGCAACCAGGTATTTATGACTACTTATCAATACAGTTTGACTGTGAGGTCTGTATGACTAGAGACCACCAAATGCCTAGTGCCTAATAGCATTCTTGGAACTTAAAAATACCACAATAAGTATTCAAGGAATAAATTTACACATCATGTTGTTTTCATAGCCATAGTTTTAATTAATTTTTCTAGCATGAAAGGTGCTAATTGAAAATAAATTCAGAAACATCTAAAATTAAGTGTATAGTTTGGCTATTTTTATATCCCAGTGATGCATTCTGTATATGTATGTTATTATTTGGATTTACTTTCACCCTTTTATTATTATTTACAACAAAAAGTACCTTTTAGTTATGTCTCATCTCCTCTTTTATAATCACTCAAAAATATTTAAATTGTTTTCTTGTCACCTTCAAGATAATTAGAAAAATAATAATTTAAAGAAGATAAAGAAAGTAGAACAACAACAACAAAAAAAGCTTTGGTAGAGGGAAGAAATTAATTATTTCAAGCCACTGAGTTGTAGTCACTTCTGTTATGAATCTTACATGTAGGAACCAATACACTTCATAGCAATAACTAAAACAACACCAACAACCATATTATACTTCAGATTTATTTCATCATTCACTAGAATTCAAGCCAACGTTAAAGGTAGTCAGTCTATGAAAAGTAAGATGTAAGAAGTCTTTACTGCTTTGTTTCTTTTTTTTCTTTTTTTTTTTTTTTTTTCATTTTGAAAGACGATTTTCATCATTTTCTTTCAGGCTTCTTTACAAACATTCCTATATGGCCAGATCAAAGGTAGTCAAGTACTACGCTGAATGAAACATGACTTACCTGTAGTTTTGCTTTTCGTTTCCTATGTGGAACCTGTCATACTGTGAGTAAGCTCGGTTCCCTTCCCAGTCCATTAACTCAATCCTTAGCGTGTACTGCCTCTGACTGGTTATGGCAAAAATAAACTCATTTCCCAGCCAATATTCACCAGAGGGATTTCCAAAACCCTGGGAAAGAAGATGGACATGAACTTGTTACTCCAGAGGGAAACTTTTCATGTTTAGCCTTTAACTGTTTTCTGAGTAACAATTAAAAAAAGATATTATCTTTTAAAGTCAAGATATTTCTTTCAGACTTTTACACACTGATTTTTTTCTAATATTGATTTACTTTAATCGTCTTCTGTTATATGTGCTTCCATTTGCGGCTTATGTCTAATTCTTATTATAGGAAAATCTGTGTTCATCAAATATATATATATTTGATGAACACAGATTTTCCTATGGATAAAGTATTTTTGGATTAAATGAATTTGTTCAATAGGTTTTACCAGAAAACCCTCCTCGATTCCATTTGCTTTCAAATATGTTTCTTAAATTCTGGTTATTCTTTTGAATATAATTTGAGTACTATCAGTGTAGTATTTTTTCATTGAGTACTATCAGGGTAGTATCAGACAAGTTATTTAATAATACTGTTTTGTGTCTATTCAGGAGTCCAATTATAGAATTATAGACCCATAACTTTATGGATTATTAGACCTCTGATTTGAGCAGTTTTGCATTCTTATTTTTTAATATTATTAAGAAAATCTGTAAGTCTGCAACCATAATCATTCACATTGCTCCATTGGCATGAATGTAGGTTTGGAAGGCTGACTGGTAAGAGCTGAGTAAGTACACATGGCTGACCATTGTGCCTCTTAATCTCAATATGGCTCCGTTCTTCTCTTTGGGGCAAGCCCAGTCATGGCTGTTAGGTACTCAAAATAGTTTCTCTGTGGGGAGAAAGAGAAGTGGTCCCTAAATGTGAGCCAACTCTAAGTGTTGGAGATGTTGGTGACAGGGAAATAAAGAACCCTAAAGAGCTGCTGGCACTCTAGATTTGGGGTATTCACAATTGTCTAAGAAAGTATTGCCTAATAATACTTGAAGATCAGTTCAATTCTTGGCCTACATATTTGTTTTACTGACACAGATGGGAGGTCCATATAGGGAGCTAGGGAGGCAAAATATTATAGCATTTTACATTCACATTCAAAGAAGTAATCTTAAACACATCTGTGTGTGTGTGTGTGTGTGTGTGTGTGTGTGTGTGTGTGTGTATGTGAAAAATATGGTTGAGTCTCAGCTGCCCCACTGAATTATCACCACTGGAGTTCTGGTTAAAAACAAAAATATCTAGCTCTCCACTGAATCAAATATCTGAGAACAAGACACATGAATCTGCATCTGAATCAAGTCCTCAATTTGTCATGCACACATTTAAAAGAACTTCAGTAATGACAGGACACATTCCCAATGTTTCACAAAGAAACAAATTCTGGTTAGCTGAGATATTTATTAATAAATGTCTAATCCATGAGGAAAGTACTAAAATAATTATGGCAGTTCTTGTTTTCTCAGTATAGATGACAGAATTTAGAAAACTTTTTCTTCCTTTCAC
The DNA here is from genome assembly GCF_964194105.1 of Spermophilus citellus. Classification (NCBI taxonomy): domain Eukaryota; kingdom Metazoa; phylum Chordata; class Mammalia; order Rodentia; family Sciuridae; genus Spermophilus; species Spermophilus citellus. The sequence goes on from NC_138194.1 coordinate 74,664,337, forward strand.
ACTTAATGTTTATCAGTTTTATAGAGTCTAATTACAAGAGAAGTTTTCATAATGGCTTTTGCCTTTAACAAAACTAAGCAACGAATCAATGTTCTCCATTCCTCTTTGTGCTGGTGCCCAGAGTGGACTCAAATTGCATTAACTACATGGGGCACGGCTGCCTCTGCCAATGGAATTGCTGGCCAAAAGCCATGGTGTTTGGTACCAAAACCATTTTTTTTGACAGTACTGTTATTATGGTGGTGATGTTTATAATGTGTTATGCAAATGGGTTAAATATTAGTGGGGAAAGAGGGTTTTATAAAATCTAATTTAAATATGTTGACTTGCTCAATAAAAACAAATCATTCAATCTTTTTGAATTAAGTGCTGCTGAGAACCTGAGATAAGACTGTGAATAATAGAATTTTAGAGGACTTTAAATTTTACATTACTTTGCATATGTCTTTAAGTACTGTTCTGTTTTACAGATATGAAACCAGACATTGGGTATATTCTCTTAGGAGAAAGTTTTATAGAGAAACCATTGACCCCAAATCACACACTTTGGTCCTACTTTTTAAAAAGTGGGTAAATGAACACATATTTTTTATTTAAAGTTAAAATGACATGTGTTGCATATGTATGCACACTTTTAAAATAATTCCCCAGTTTAACTTAGTTTCTTGATTAATTGAACATCCTTGACTCAAATTGTACTGAAGATCATCTACCTTTAGCTCAAAGCAAAAACATAGGATTCATTGGAGTTATTCCAGTGGCTGGAATAACTTGCTTCTCTGCTCCTAAGATACTCAACTCACACTTTGCAAAAGTTCCACAGTGGCAGGAAATACTAGAGCAATTTTGAACATGCTAAGAATTTTATATATTCTTAAGGCAGCTGGTGCTACATACCAAGGAAAAGAGCAAAGCTTACCTTCTCCAATGCATAACCAGAACAAAAAGTTACAGGGGGCTGCAAGTCAAAGAATTAACACTTTCTTTATTGCAGCATTCCCTGGGAAGAAAAAGAAGACCACTGGGGTTTTCTTTGCATTTCTTCTCAGCTCAGACATGCCAGAACTCTCCCTATGGCCACTTGATGATTCCCTTTTCTGTGTAGTCACTGAAAAGGGATTCAGCAATTATACTAGATGTGAATAAAGAGGCTGGGAATGATGAAGTGTTAAGTTTTAGGTCACATATTTCCATGCTGTTGAAAGCCTTGTGTGAATAAAACTCTCCAGCTTCCCCAGGGAAAAGTGCAGTGATCTCGGATGAGCTTCAGAACTGAACAAGCATTAAAGTCCTTCCTACAAAAGCTGGTCCCTGTCTCAGCATGCAGGACTGTGTATCCCCCCTGAGTGGAGGGACATACCACTTTCTAAACAGTTTGCTTTTTCTTCTTTCGAAAGAAGCAACTGAAAAGAAAGTGGTGGGATTGACCTCTAGAAACCAAAATTGAATTTCATGCACTTTCCCAAAAAACTGTCCAAATGAGCAAAATATTTGACTGCCATGAATCAAAATGGCCGTTAGATGATGTAGGGAGGAACCCTTCTAATAGCCAAATGCAGTGAAGCAGAAACAGCTGTTACATCATAAAGATGAAAAATATGCAAAAGAAGGGGAAATGGGAATGGGTTCCCACATTACTAAGCTGTCTATTGGATAGTTTATCAGGCACAACGGCCGATCTGATGTGTAGGAACAAAGGCTTGGTTTAAATTAAATAACCTCCATTTCCTATCTCTCCTCGAATTCAAAGCCTTTCTCTGAGACATATTTACTAAGGGATTTTCTGCTTTACTTCGGAGCCTCAGTTTTCTTATCTGCAAAACAGGAATCTAGAGCATTCCATGTACAACACTGTAAGAATGCAATATGCCTATGGCACCTGACTGAGTGCTGATACAGGAAAACCACATAACAAAAGTCTAGGTGTTGCTGTTGTTATAGTTAGAAGACATATCACAAGACTTAGTCATTTTGTTTGGTTGCCTTTCTTCCAAGACATTATGTGCTCTTTGAGAGTAAGCAGGTTTCTTTCTATTTCATGTAAGAGAACAAAAGATTCCAGGGTCTTGTCTTTGCTGAAAATTCACAAGGAGAATATTGAGATAATTATTTAAAAGGCTTTTATAGACACTGGAGACTAATGTATTGTTGTTTATTTGTGTATACAAAAAATACTGTAATTTTAATCCAAGAAATTAATTACCAAATGAAAAAGTAAAAAGACCACTGACTATAACTGGGGTTAAACTGGCACACAGGAAAGTATAGACCACCTCAATTTTGCTTCTCAATTCTAAAAGAGGACCTTTCCCCTTCAACTCTCCCTTGGTCCTATTGTTTTAATTGCTCTTTCTCCATGTTCCACATGTTTTAAAATCTACAAAACAGGCCATTTTAAGGTCTTATACTTGTGCTAATAAATGACTAGTTCTGATAGTTGCTTTCAACTAAAGGCACATATCTTAAAAAGCTGTGGAGTAGCCAGGGTTGGTGGCACACTCCTGAAATTCCAGATGCTCAAGGGGGCTGAGGCAAGTTGGAGGCCAGCCTCTACAACTAAGCAAGACCCTGTCACAAAACAACAAATAAAAAGGGCTGGGGGTGGAACTCACGGGCAAAGTGCCACTGGGTTAAATTGAAAGAGAGAGAGAGCGAGAAAGAGAGAGGAAGGAAGAAAGGAAGGAAAGAAGGAGGGAAGGAAGGAAAGGAGGGAGGGAAGGAGGAAGGAACAAAGAGTGAGCTGTGGAGCTTTTGAAAAATAGAGATGACTTAGTTTCTCCATGGAAATTGAATTTAGTATGTCTGAGGTGGGCTTGGGGATTTGGATATTTAAAAGGTTTCACGGGTGAGTCTGCTATGAACCAAGGTGGAGAACCATATAAATATAGGTGGAATAACTATTCAGATGCAAATTAGATTATACTAATCAGACAAAATTATCAGAGTAGGGCAGGCATAAAATTCCTCCATATCAGGAAGCAAGTTTTGGTTATATTTGCAGGATTGTCTGAAACAAACAAACAAAAAAAACAAATCCATGCCTAAATTACTGAAATCACTGATGCACAACTCAAAGTACAGGTTTATACACTATTGCACAGGTTCGTATTTCAGCTCAAATATCCTGCAACATTCATAAAAATAAAAACTGAAGCTTTACAAAATATTGTGCTGATGTTAAAAATAGCAGCAAATAAATAAATGTTAGTTATAAAAATAGATTTTCTTCTTTTTCTTGAGTAAAATCGAAGGATGCTATGTCATGTAGTTTCATGAAGCTAGTATGTGTAGTTGTGTCAGTTACAATCATATAAAAGATTCTGATAACACAATTCAGATCCATTGCTGATCAATTTCATTTCTCCTCTGGGAGTTTAATAAAAGGGCAAAATATACTAGAATTTAACAAAAAAAATAATAATACTTACTTTAAAATGGCCTTAAGAGGCACATTTTATTTAAAAAAAAATCATGTAGGTGAAAGATCAACATTCATTAGTTTTTGCCAAAACCTGCAGAAATGTTCAATTTTGGCTTGTGCTTTTTCCAAGTTAATAAAATTATTGTCTCTGATACTTTATTTGTTTTGTCTCATAATGATCACAGGAAGTGTTGACTTTTTATAGAAGAAACAAAATTGAAACCAGACACGGTTTCAATAAGCCCACCTCAGACATACCAAATCCAAATCTCCATGGGGAAACTAAATCACCTCTGTTTTTAAAGAGCTCCACAACTATTTCTGATATACACTCCTGGTGAATGCAATGATAAGAACTCTTAATTTATCATAATGGGTATAAGTCCTATGAGTTTCAACTTTTTTCATATAAATGATTAAAGAAAATAGGCCTGAAAAGTGGCTTTCCAAAGGTGCAGTAATACACAATTAGAGTCATTTAAAAGCATCTACACTAATTGCTGAGACTTCCAGCTCAAGAAAGAGCAGAAGAACTGTTTATTTCATAATTTTTAAATTCTTGAGCATTTTTCTCTTTTTATTTTGAAGATGTTTAAAATGCGGTTAAAAATGTGTGTTTATTTTCTTTCCAGAAATAAAGAACTCCCAGAAGGTATGATTCTCAGAATTAAATGTTTGTGTCAAAGGAAGCTTTGTTGGGGGGCAGGGGAGGGTTTGAATACAAAGCAAGTTTGTCTCCAGGGCATTAGCCACTGCTTACTATAAAGTCAGGTCACTTAGGGTACTATTTGGGGTTCCAAGCTTCAGCGGGCTTTATATGCAAAAGCATTGCTGTAAGTGTTATTACTGGAGGCTGCTAAATGGTGCCCTTGTGACTTGAAGGAGCTAATATCAGTCCCTAAATGTCTCCAATAAAAGCCCATTCCTGACTTCTCCCTTAGCAAACATCTTTACAAATCCATAAACCAGATCTGGTGCATCTCCTTCTAAAAAACAGTTAAGTGAAAACAAAACTCAGGTAAAAGACTTTTTTGTAGGATTAAAGCCAATGCCCAGAACCAAATAAATTGCAAACCTCTTATGCTGAGAGAGGTTTAAAAATAGCAATATATTTAATACATATTTGTAATTTCATGGGTTGATAACTGTAACACACAATTCCACAAACCTTGTGGGGCAAGAGACAACCCACAGATAGAAGGGAAGGAGAGAAGTAAGGCAGAAAGGGCGGGATGAAATGTTATGGCTATACTCAGTGTGCAAGGAAGTGTAGCCTCCTGGCACACACACAGTACAGGGGGAAGACTAAAGAGGAGGGAGTGCATGCCAGGAAGTCTTTGTTTTCCCCCAAGGATGCGCACCCCAAGCTGAAGAAGTGGACTGCAGGTTCACTTGACTTTGATGCAAGGAATAGAAATAGGTGTGATTGACAAGAATTGACATTAAGGAGACCATATCCATTCGTGGTAGAATCGTGTTATTTTGTCTTTAGGTTTTAAAAAAAAAGGCTCTGAAGAAAATAGATGAAACACTTTTTACCATGTGTTTTGATGAATATTACCAACTTGTGACATAAGATGAATTATTTTATTTTTTAAAAAAGTCTTCAGATTCATTTTTGCCAGAATGTTTTACAATTTTGGAGCTGATTACATTTCCTGACCATGAAGAATTGACATTGAGGTGATAAATATTTCAAGTTTGAATAAAGCATAATAATCTTTCATATTCAGAAAAGGGATAAGGACAAACTGAATAAAAACTATGATTAAAGAATAATCCCAGTCTTGTTCCAATAACAAAAAAGAATTGCTTAAAAGTAGATTCATTTGTTTGGTAAATACTTACAAGACATGAATCGATTCCATATTTAACAAGTCAGTATCTCTTACTTAATGTGCCTGGCTTGCCAAGGCAGCAGATGTTTACAGCTAATAATTCACCATTTTGGAAAATCACAATGATGACAACTTTATGTTCATTTTCCATTATCATTCATTTTAATAATAATGCATTTCAGATTTGCTTGATCCTATATCAGTTGTTTGACTTCTAAGATAACTTCTTCACATCCCATTTTAGTGGTGAAAATTATCATGAGTTAAAGTAGTTAGCAAAATAATACTTTGGGCAAAATTAATAAATGTTTTGCAGACTCTGATGTTTTAATTTTGAATAATAATAATAATAGTAACTAGTGTTTACTAAAAATTCAGTGTGCCCAAGTGCTTTACTAATATGATTACTAATCTCCACAGCATCCCTGAAAGGCTCCAAATGTATAATTATTGTCCCATTTTAATGAATGAGAAAGCTAATGCATGTGTATGATATTTTCCTAAACTCAACCCACTTAGAAATAGTAGGGTAAAGAATAAACCTACTAATACAGACATATTTCAAGTCCGCTTTTAGAACTTAGGTAATTCCTCCCGAGTGTTCATAGAATCATGTAAACAGAAAGAGGTTTTAGAATCTAACCTGACTACCATTCCTATTCTCCATAACCATACTGAAAAACGAGGATCTATCTCCTACTTGGGTGCTTACACTGATGAGGGAGGGGACTTGTCCCTGAGTAGAAAGTCCATTTATTGTTAGAATTTAGCACTAGAGAGTTTTGCTTTTACTTAGTCAAATTTTGCTTTTCTGTTATATTACCCATTCATTATAGAACTCCCCTTAAATTATTGTAGAAATGTGGAGTTTAGTTCAGTAATTTTGGGGTAGAGCTTTATGTCCTGTGTTTCTCTAAGCTCCCAGATGATGCTAATGCTGCTGGTCCCCAGTCCACATTTTGTGTAGGAGGCTCTGGTACTACATGCTTCCATCCAGTTAGTTAATTAGGTAGCTATCAGACAGGACTACGCCTAATTCTTTTCAAATATTTCTTCAGGTTAAACAATCCAAATCATTCACTTGCTCCATACATGATTTCCAGATTCTTCACATATTGATTATAATTCTTAAGATTGTCCACTTGGTTAAAAACCTCCAGAATTGAAAACATCTTAAAGTAAATTCTGCAATTTTTGTGCCCTAAAACCTGCTACTAATGTAGAGTAAGTACACTAATCTTGGTTTTTCAGCAGCCCACAATTCAAAAAACTTTGAGTCACACCAGTCTCTCCGTGGAATTCTGTCTTGTTGGTCTCAGCCTACCTTTCTATTTTGAGTCTATGGTTCATTAAAGACACTGGATTTCAACTTCATGTCCCTCCAAATTGTTAATTAAACTGCATGCTAAGAGTTTAGCTGAGTATTTCATAAAAATCTTCTAGATAAAGTGACAGCCCTAGAGAGCACCATTCATGAACTAAAACCCCTTTGTTCGGTGATATTAAACCAACTATGAAACTACTAATTGGTGAACTATAATTTCAACCAACCACAGGTTTGACACTGTCTACAAGGTAGTGAGATGGAACTTTTCTAGTATAGAACTTCCATCACATTTTTTTTTTCATCTTCAGAGAGAAAAATTTGTCAAGAGTTCAAAACAAAGTTATTCATAAATGTTACATATAAAATAATGAGAATTCACCAATTAAGGAAATCCTTTTCTTTTACTGTGATTTGACATTCTGTCATCAGGTTTTAATAGTCTATATTTTAGGCACTGAATATGAGATTATTGGATTATAGATTAATTAAATCATCTGCTATTACCTTGAAAAAGTTGGTCTCTCTAATCTGGTTCCTCTTAAAATAGGGATAGTATTAAGTAATCAGTTTGATATAAAAATTAGATAAGACTAACACATACTAAGGATTGAAAACATCAGCTACAAGAATGTTGGCAATGACTATTGAGAGGACAATGGTATGTCTGCTCTTATTTTAGAGACACCAATGAACAAAGTCTTTCCTTTCTTACCTTTGTGTTCTCCTCTCATCTTGAATCTGGTCTGGGCCCAAGATCAACTTTGACCAATAGAAAGCAGTGGAGATGTCTCTGTGCCATTTCTATGAAAAATTGTGCTCTATATGTGTAATATGAATTGTAATGCATTCTGTTGTCATATATAACAAATTAAAATATTTTAAAAATTTTTAAAAAGAGACTAAAATTATCTCCTGTTCATGGGGATGCCAACTGTGACAGGAAGGGCCTGATAACCCTGGGTACTCAGAGAAGTCCAGAGGAGCCACATGAAAGCTCTCATGGAGGAACTCATTCAACAGCAGCAACACCTTGCCAGCCCTGAGTGAGGCCATTACTATCACCTGCCTGGCAGGACACGCATCCTGCCTGATCTGAGTTCTGGCTTCCCCTACCCTCATTCAAATAGGAATGGATCCAGACAATCCACAGCAGTTCATGAAATAATTGTAGTAATATATTTCTCTTTCTGATGCACACATGGAAATCATTTACTCAAAATGATTTATGAGTGTTTTGTGTCTAATGAAAATAATGTCCTTAATGTAAGCATCATTTTTATTCTTAAATTAACTTGAAAGCATCTAAAAATGCAAAGGTTCATCATATAACCTGATGAAGATAACTTTGTGAAAAAACATCAAACAGCACCGTAAATTCTCCCATCTTACCATTTTATATTCTTTCCAGCCTCTTTGGAAATCTAGACTTCCATCTTCACGATGCTGTATGACAGTCCAACCTCCCCCGTTCACATCCATGTTGCAAAATACCTGGAAGATGAAGGGAAAAGAAAGGCAGGGGGGAAATATGTTTATTTTAAAGAAGGATGTATCTGACATATTTCAAAATAAAAATAGGTCTAAAGACCTGCAAGAAAAAGAACTACATTGGGAAAAATATTAATTCAGACATATTGATTATTTCTTCCCATAATTCATATTTGAGTTACTTCTGATCAAATTGTATCAATGATGCATCAATTCCTTGTAACAATTTAGATCAGCTAGCTGAAAATTCAGTCTCAGAGTATAAAAATTAAAAATCAACATCTTAAATGGAAATAGGCACTTGTATAAGTTTAAATTTTAAAAATGCTACTAAAGTTTCTAAAACTAGGCCATTTTATGTTTAAAGCATAACTCACATTTTTTCAATATTTTAGTATTGGTAATATAAGATTAAAGGTTTGGGTAATATAATTTTTAAAAAGTTTATATATATATATATATATATATATTTCACTATTCATTTCATAACTGCTAGATATTTACGTATTATGATAATTATTCCTGATGGCTAAATACTACATGAGGGGCAAAATTTGGTCCTCAGCACATGGAGAACACATTATTTGCTTAAGTTTTAGTCATGAACAATAAGAGGAGAACATGACATACTATATTCCTTCCGACTGTGACAAGCATTTCTTTCCCATGTGGAAAAGTTATCCAAATCTTTCAAAGACTTAGGCTTATTTCAATTATTCTAAATGTAATAGCATTTATTTAGACAACTGATTCATTTTCCCCAGAGTCCACTCTAGAAAGGAAACGTATCTGTGATGGGATGATCTTTGGAGAGCAATCACTGGAATTGTTGTAGCCTGGATGTGGCAGTTGATTATTCAAGGGCTGGGCTATGGGGAACACCATTCTGCAGCAACTGAATATTAAAGCATTTTGAAGGTTGGCTGACAGTGTGGATATGATGCAGCCACAGCAGTCAGGCGGTGGAGACACAGGACTAAGCTCTCATTAAAGGAAAAACCTCAATGTTTTCCCTGTGGCATTACATTTGGAGCACAAATGGCCAAAGGGTATGAAAGCAATGGAAACAACTGTCATTCAAAGGGCAAACTACTCTTGTACTTCCTCAGAGTGAAAGGAACGGAGACACACGTGCCTATGTGAACATATGAAACAGGACAACCGCCTCTCCTGAGGGCTCCCCTCTAATTTGACAACAGCCACTGACCCTGTATGTCATTCCTCAGAACTGATTCACCTCCAAGATTATAAATTTTAAATTGCCCTCCCTTTCCCAGCATTACCGCTACTGACCTTTCTCCATCTGCTCTTTGTCCTTAACCTCTAATTAGTTTCTCATCTTCCTTAATTCTAATTTATTCATTCACTTACTTTTTCACTCAGCAAGTGTTTTTGGGCATTGGTTTGACATTACAACTGAGGATATTATGATGAATAAAAAAATGTCTCATCAACTCAAAACACTGCAAAGTTGTAATAGTGACTGATCCTATAGGATTAAGAGACACTGAAATCCATAACTTTTAACTCCAGTGACCTAAAGAATAATAGTGACAATGATCTAAATGAGAGATTTATAAAAAGAACTAACATGTGAGAGAAGAAAATGATGATGATTTGGGATATTTAGTGTTTTAGGTAGCTATCCAAAAAGAAGCGTTAATTGACAAGTTAGAGATGTTCTACTGAAACATCTGGAGATAAGACAAAGGATAAAATTTTGCCGAGAATAAGGATATAAAAAGAAGTCATTAACAATGGTGTTTTTGTTAAGTGCCAGGTAACTTAAGCACTTTATATGCATTAATCTCACAACAACTCTATGAAGAAGGTATGGTTATCATTTCCATTCTACTCATGAAAAAAGTGAGAGTATTTCAGAAACTTACCAATGATTATACTTAAGCATTAGTACTGAGTCCAAGATTTGAATTGAATATAGGATTTGAAGCCTATGTTTATCTAATTCAAAATTATTGAGAGTAATGTACTTAAAATCAGCAGTTGGTCACATGAAAATAGATACAAAATTTAAAGAGCTCAAACAAAAAGGATTGTATTTTACAGATAATATGTATTTACATTATGTAATATATACTGTGTATATAATATTTAATACATTATACATGGAGATGTGTGGGGGGAGGGATTGGGGTCTATGAGTGGACTTTGGTGAATAACTGGTGGAGATAAAATATATCAGTAACCTAGAGATGGGTAGGTATTCGGTGTCATTTGCTGCTATTCCCAGGGCCTATAGTATTGCCTAGCCAAAGGTGGGTATTCAAAGAATATTTGCTAAATAAATAGAGATATCTCTATTTATTTATATAATAAATATAAAATAAGAGGGCTGGGGTTGTAGCTCAGTGGTAGAGCACTTGCCTTGCACATGTGATCCTCAGCACCACATAAAAATAAATAAATAAAAATAAAGATATTGTGTCCATCTACAACTAAAAAATATTTAAAAAATAAAATAAGAAAACTTGATGCAAACAAAACTGGGTATAAATGCTGAGTATGGGATATGATAATCAAATATTTGAAAGAAATCAAGATTACTAAAGATTAAGAAAATATACATGTAAATTTGAAATGAAGAAGCCATTAGTGATCTTGATCTGAGAGATTGCAGGACTGCTATGAGCATAAAATCAGATGGCACAGCTTAAAAGGGGGCATAGGTGGTTCAGCAGGTGAAACTTTCCTGATGACATTTAAATCAGAACAAAGGAAAAGGAATATGTCAAGGGCACATTTTGCTAAGGAAAACAAATTTCACTCATTTCTCAATTAATTTTTACCCTACTCTCATTGGTAAACCCAAATTTTCTCCTTCCTTCCTTCCTTCCTTTCTTTCCCTCACCCTTCTTCTTTCTGTCAGAAGAAAAGAGTATTTATAGAAAAAAACTATGATGTGTAGTTTTAAATGGTTGTTAAGTGTTATCAAAATTTTATGGCTTTGTTTTACAATCACTCACAAATTTTTAGAAAAGACAACTTCCCTTTTAAGAAGGTACCCAGCTACTTGGAAATGTTAAGAAGTGCTGAGATTGCATCTTAGAGACCCAGAGAGAGACAGAGCTTCATGGGGAGGTAGAAATTACCCAGGCAGATTACAGGTTTGGAAGCTAAGATTCTGAAAGGTTAAGGGATTTGACATATGTGTCACAATTCTTATCAATTCTCCATAGCAGCAATGATAACAGTCGAACAGTCTCCATTTGTTGAATTTGGGTATAAGAGAGCTGAATGACACATTGCTCAGGGGCACAGACTTGAGTGCTGGATTGTGTGGATTCAGATTCCCACCTCTGCTCTCTTACATCTTTTGTGAGGATTAAATGAGCCAATATGCATAGAGTTTTTAGAGTATTGTTTGGCAAGCAATAGGCATTGCCATTGTTCTTATCTCTTACATGCATTTTAATTTATTTATTTATTTGGTACTGGAGATTGAATCCAGCACTTTTCCACTGAGCCACTTTTCCAGCCCTTTTAAATATTTTTTTATTTAGAGACAGGGTCTCCCCAAGTTTCTTAGGGCTTTGTTAAATTGCTGATACTGGCTTTGAACTCAAGATCCACCTGCCTCAGCCTCCTAAACTACTGGGATCACAGGTGTACACCCATAGCACCCAGCTCTTACATGCATTTTACAGATAACGTATTTATATTATATAATATCACTGTGTATATAATATTTAATATATTATATTATAGTTATTATATAGAACATTGCATATGATTCATATTATTAACTTGCTATGAATAATATGGAATGTAGAAAATTCAAAATATGCAGAAGTTCAATAAAATTTCCCTACAATTATATTCACTGGCTTCTAGTTAATAGTATTGGCATCACTAATCTTTGATCATGGTGCTTTTCAGTCTTTAAGAAGTTGGATTCACTCTTTTAAAAAAAGCAGTTATTTTTTCAATAGTCACAAGAAAAATTAAAATCCTATGCCTAACAGTTGAAAGAAGTTCCAGAAAATAGAATATCAGTTTCAGAAAGATTTGAAACATGAAAGGACCTGAAAAGTTCACTTGCCAACACTCTGTGGTCAGTGCTATCTGGCGGTTCTTCCTGTGGACAAGGCCCACTACATTTACTATGCCTGTTGCATGTATTGATCATATGACTTGGGCTTATTTTTATCCAAGAAAATATTGAACTGGCTCCTATCCCAGGCAAGGTCAAAGCTCTCAAGCATTAAACACCTTTTAACATAATACAGAGGTCTAAACCCAAACAAAAAGGGGAAATTTGATTCACATACTTTTTATGCTTTTATGTTTCATACAAGTTGGAATGATTAGCTTTGTGGACATTAATTATTTTTCCATAACCTTAAATCAAAAAGTCTTAACACGTTTGTTATAGTCCTTTTCCAAGAATTAGGGGAATTATGAGTTCAGAGCAAATTTTTAATATTTTACAATAAGAGTTATGATTTAATGGTTTATTTTTTTGGATGAAACTAAGATGGCTATAGGGGCATTTGGGTTTAGAAAATTATGAAATGAAAGAGAAAATCCTGTTTCCTAGTACCATGCATTGAAGGGAATTCAGAGAAGGAAATAACCCCAAGCCATTAATACTATCAAAGCAAAAAAGAAAGAAGTAAATTTTCTATCTTCTTGAAAAATTAAATCACCCTAGGAAACCACATGACATTTGAAAAGACAACATTTTTCAAACTTTTGCAAACATTTCTGTTTTAGCACGGAACAAAGTCAGGCAAAACAAAATCTAACAATTCTGCTTAAAAGATGAATAACTTATTTTAAAAGATCTTATCAATTGTCTAAAATAGCTCAATTTTATTGATTAGTTCATATTCCATAGTATATGTATTTGGGGTTATTTTTATAGGCTTGTTTTAAATTTCTTGAAATTTTGAAGGCATTAAAATGATCAAAACTATTGCTAAGCATATCCAAGTGTAGCACCAAACTTTTTATCTATAATGCCCAGTCTATTAAGAAGGGTAAAAGTCCAAAAAAACAAGGTTTTCTTTTAGTGATTTTTACATGTTTAAGAAAACATCCTTGATTTTATATCAGCTAGAAGTAGAAAGTAAAATTACAGGATAGTGGGGAGTGAGGTAGATTATACTAAGAACATGAATCAATTTACTCACTTTCTAATAATAAACCCTTGCCTATGTCACTTGGAAGTAAGTTCATGTTCAAAATTATAAATTGTGCAACTTCAGTCATCATAATCATCCTGCTTAAGCCTTTAGTTAAGATGGTGCAATATGGAGTCCTTTGTTTCAAAGCCAGTTTTCAACATTTACCAACTATGTCATTTGGGCAAACTATTTGTCTAAAATAGATGTAATGGGGATATTCACTTCATATGATTTTTGAAAAGAATAAATGAGTGAGCGCAAATGAAAGAAAAGCAGTCAGATCAGGAGCTGGCAAGCCGTTAATGTCTGTGCATTTGAACCAATGCATTAACCAGCTTCTGAATTTCTTTGAGGAAATTCATACAATATGTGTTCTTACCAGGGTCACACTAAGTGATCATAATAAGGGATTTAAGTCAAAATGTGCTACTTATTAAAAATAAATATAGTTACATCAGTCTGAACAATAGAGCAGTATTACCGCTTGTGAGAGAATCCATGATCATAAAGGGGAAGGAATAAAGTAAGAAAGGAAACACCTAAGTTCAGAGTCTCTCTCCCCCCAGCTCAGTCACCCCTGTTCTTGTCACACTCCACTACCATTTGTTTTATTTCCAATAAAAACAAACCCAATCATAACTAAACCTACTGATAGTCCTGACCAAGTCATGTAAGAACTTCTTTCCTTTGAGAAGCCATTTTTAGAGCAGTTTCTGCAGTGCTAAAATTTGCCTCTCAGGGATATACTCTGATATTCCTGTGAACTTGCTCAAGTTACGATTTTTTCATAAGCTCACAACTCAGAAATTTCATCCAAAAGTTCCTTGACATTGTGTATTTAATGTTTTACCTTTTTTTTTTTTTCCAAATTTAGGGGCTGGGTGGTAGAAAACATCTCTACCATGCAAGGAGCACTGGGTTTGTTCCCCCGTGTAAATAAATAGATTTCTCAAATATTTTATTTATCCAAGAACAATTCTGAAGCTCCATTTTATGTAAAATACACTATTTGGGGGAAGCATAAGTTTAAATCATGCTGTCTCAGTGTAAACAACCTAGAAGCCAGCCACTGAACCAGTAAAGTGGATCCTAAGCCTTATATTTTATAAATATGGAAATTCTCCTAGATTGTGGGTTAGAAAAGAATATTTCCTCTCCTAACAAGAGCAGTGGCTCTGCATATAGTCTGTGAATTGTTTGCATCTCAAAATATTTTGAACTAGAGTTGAGCTATGCTTACATATGAACTGAATTTTATGAATTAAATTGCTTCTCTCCATCTGCAAGAGCCACCTGGTATTACTGGTGATGTAGTGAAAAATTCTAGAAGTCTGAAAGTTCTCAATCTGAAAAGCCTGAAAATTCTGTTTCTGTTTTTATACATACCACAGGATCTTCAGGAATCTAAAAGGAGAGTCACTTAATATTTTTAGTAAATGCCATTTTTGTTTTTATTTCAAGCTATAAGCTCCAGTGCAACTGATAATAAATTAGGGGTTCTTCAAGATTTAAGGCAGTACTGTAGATAAATCAGAGTATATTCATTTTTGCTTCCCTCTCCTACTCTAAGACAGTTTCTTAAACACTTTCCTATATGTTATGTGTATGTTGTGTGTGTGTGTGTTTGTGATTTCAAGCATAGGTATGACCTTAGTATACCCAAACTTTCCTTCTTATTCTAGTCTCCTCACTCTCAGACTTACCATTTTATGTTCACAGTTTTTTTTTAAACACTGAGCATTTGAGAAAAATGAAATCTTGCACAGAACAGGTGAAACAAAACTTGTCCGGTAGGTAACTGAGGGGGCAATATGTGGAACTGTGCCTGCCACCTTTCCTGCCTCCTGTACTTATTCACACCCATCCTTTTCCCACTTGTAGAAAAACCCTCAAAGGTCACTTTTGGAAAGAAAATGTTGTCCCAGAAAAAAGGAAAAAAAAATTTGAGCCAACCTAATGTACTAGAACTTTGGGAATCTGGAGAGAGATAATAGCGGTAAAAAGAGAAACAGAGTTTGACCTGAATTATCAATCAGACTCTGTCTCAGCAACGACACGACATCTGGCAAACTAGTCTCAAAGATTCACGTATTTTGCTTATCAAAGGAAACCAATTATCAGAAAGACAAAATTAGATTTGCTTACTGTATACTACAGAAAAGTGTTGACATTATCATCAGCATTCATTCATTCATCCTGGCACATACTTATTGAGGACTTACTATGAGCAGAAACCATGCTAGTTTCCAGAAAATCAAAAATAAAAAGACACAGTCCCTGCCTCATAGAACTTGTAGTGAGAAAGTCCTGCAAGTCTGCTTGGGGAATCAAGGAAGGCCTTCCAGAAACATTTGCACAGTACCCAGAAGAAAGAAGACTTGTGACAGGTAATTTAGAGGGGAGGAAAGTTTGTCTGTGCTACAAGAGCAGGCAATCTGCTTTGGACCTTGGGTGTCTAGCTAAAGCTTTTACACATTGAGAGCTCTGCTCTCACCTCTAATCCCACTTTATTTGGCTGCCTCACCACAATGCTCCCCATATGCCCTGCTTCAGAAAAACCATCTGCATCACAACTCTCCCACAGTTTTTTATAGCTATCTGTGTAAATATCTCTTATCATTACTACGCTGGAAACTGTTTATTCCAAACTGATGTCTTTGGATAGTGACTGACAAATAAATGGCACCCACTTAATAGTACTGAATGAAGGCATGGATATTTTAATAAAACAATAACAGGGGTGGTACAGAAAAGAGAGGTGACAGCAGGAAGATAGTGCTTGCTTACTTTAATGTTTACTTTGGGGCTTGTTCAACATAAGGAGAAATCTGTTCTCCAACCTGCTCTTTTATGTAAATATGAAAAGCAAAGCCTTTCAAAATTATGAGTTGAGATGGGGTACAATTCTCCCACTTTAAAAGGAGCAGTAATCTGTAAATAGCTTGTACCCTGCTATATACCCTGCTCCCCCACACCCCTCATGGAGGATGGGAATCCTGTAAGTTCTCAGGGCTTTGGAATATGGCTGCTATTCCTCATGCACTCAAGGTAGGTGTGACTTCAAAATTTGATCTGTGCAAGACAAACATTTCTGAGCAATGAGACATCCCATGAATAACAATGAATAAAGGGATGCTAATGTGAAAAAGGAATAAACAATACAAGGTTTACAATACATCTGTACAATAGGGTTTTGTCCCCCATGGGCCTGGGAAACAAAGTTATCTCTGGGAGAAATTAGCTCACACACACACACTTTTTGTTTTTCCATTTAACAGGCTCACAAATCAATCTGATTATCATCCAGCAATTCAACTAGGATCTGCTTTACATCCCATAAACAAACACTTCTGGTTTTACCTTTTTGGGTTCTGGCATATTATTAATATAAATAGTGTAGATTCCACTTTTATTAAAACCAGCTTGATATACATCTGCACAGTCTCTAAATGGTTTTTCTTCTTCTCTTTTTCCTCCTTTTAGCAAAACTGCAAAAAAAAAAAAAGATTGCAATATATGAATAAGAATATCAGTACCTTTAACACCCACATGGACTTCAAGAGTAGCTAAACATGACTTCATTCTCTCAACATAAAGATCAATATTGCATTTACCGAAAACCAAACATAAAGACAATATCAGATTTTTACAGGTGATTTACAAAATTTAAAAATGGGAAAAAAAGTTACAAGTCAATTTCTAACTGCATATTTATATTTTACTTGGGATGGGGATGTGGCTCAAGTGGTAATGCGCTTGCCTGGCATGCGCGGGGCTCTGGGTTCGATTCTCAGCACCACATAAAAATAAAATAAAGATGTTGTGTCCACTGAAAACTAAAAAATAAATATTAAAACAATTCTCTCTCTCTCTCTCTCTCTCTCTCTCTCTATATATATATATATATATATATATATATATATATATATAATTTTTTTACTTAATTTCTTAATTTTGGTTTTTCTTTATATCTTTTCCAAAATACCTCTAACTGGTAGCAATTTATGTCAATGTTTCCTGCAAAATTTCTAAAACATTCTTATCTACATTTCATAGGAAAATTTTATTCATTTTTTTTTTTGTGTGTGTGTGTGATTCTATGGACCAAACCCAGAGACTCACACTTGTTAGGCATATGTTATATCACTGAGCTATATGCCCAGTCCTGGGAAAGTTCAGAAAGATGCCAAAACATTTTTTGGAGATGGAAGAGATGAAGAAAAATTCATGCATCAAAATGTAGCATGGCAGTTTAAAACATTAAAAGAAGGTAGCACCTTTCTTTTGTGGCTTTATAGTGATAAATTCCTATAAATTTTACAAAAACCAAAACCCAAAGTAACTCTCAAAATAATTAGATTTGGGAAGTAGAAAAGAGTTTATGATCCAATTTAACTACCTTGAAAGAAAATATAACAGCACTTTGTATTTTATTTAATGCCCTGAAGCTAAATTATCAGGTTAATGATATTTGATTGATAGAATGAATAAGACTTTGAAATAAAGTTTTAAAGGGGAAATAATCACCTAAAAGTCAAGTGAAGACAGGAAATTTAGTCAGCTTGCTAGACAAGCTTGTACCACTGAGCTACATTCCCAACCCTCTTTTTAATTTATTTTGAAACAGGGTCTTACTAAGTTGCACAGATTTGCCTCAAACTTGTGATCTTCCTGCCTCAGTCTCCTGAGTACCTGGGATTACAGATGTGGGGATACCATGCTCAATTTACCTAACTTTAAAAATTATTAAGAATATTTTGCAGTATCACTGCTAACATTTTCTGTTGCTTAATAAGAATCTGTCTTCAATTAGTTTATTTTACAATGGTCTTTTATAATAAAAATGGCAAAACTAAACTATGAATTAATGCTTTTAAATTGATTTTTAAATACTCAGAAAATCTAAAATAATAACCTGACTTAAATTTTACTTGCATAATGTTTGTTAATTTCTAGGTAACGATGAGTCTAATTTTTGTGGAAATAATTACTATCTCAGTGTGAATGTTTCAATTTTTCAAACATACTAAATTATTTTTCAAGAAAATGAAACATTCATATCAGATATTCTGCCACAACAAAAATGTAAAAATGTATTAAAGCATTTAATGACATACTTTTTTATATAGCTCATATCTGTACTGTTTTTGCCTGAATGTATTAACAATTAGAGCTATATATTATTACAATTGCAATATCAACACAGAATCAAGTAAACTAAAAGGTTATTGGTTCATATCACAGTGAAGAAGTATTGCACAGAATATAGGAAAATATCAACTAAAATGCCATCTTTATGGCACTGGGCCTATTAATCAATTATATAAAGGTATTGTTTTCAAAGTGTCAATGTAGTTCAATGGTGTTCACTTACTTCAACTTTATGGACCATTATTTTTAAAAAACACAACCTTCCTAAAAGCTAAATACTTTTCTCATGTTATAAATTAAAATAAATAAATAAATAGCCCAATTAAATGCCTAAAATAGGGACGTAAAGAAATATCAACTAAAATTTATGATTCTTTGAAAGTATGAAAAAAAACCAGGAAGATGTGGTCAACAGAACCCACTGGTAAACCCACTTTTCTTTTGGGGGCGAGAGATGGAGAATCATTTATCTAAGGAGAAAATGCTTCGCTTGTTGAATATACCACTTCCTGCCCTCCCATATGTGGTGGTTCAGGAGAATACACTCCCTTCCTCTTCTCAGCCTCCTCCCCCTCCCTTTCTTTTCCACTTCAGGAAGATGTGAGTGGAGGGGCTGTTGTGTGGGAAGAAGGAAGCTATTTCACATATGCTTTCAATGATAGAAAAGAAGGGGGAAAGCTGGTCAGTATCTTGTTTTTGTGGAAACTTGCTCTATGTTTTCTAAATCATATCTATACCTGGGAAAGTGGTTTGAAGATTCTAACATCAAAGGTCCAACTAGTACTATGGTTATATTGTGAATTTTTATTATTGCGATGGTAATATATATGACACAAAGATTTCATTTCATTAAAATTTAAGTCGTTATTTTTTTAAAAAATGAAATATATTTTTCAGAAGACATAGATACATTCTTTCCAAAATGATTAGACTGCTTGCTTTTAATTACTTATTAATTAGCCGCCATTATGCTTGAAAGTTTGATTCAGGCTACAGTTATAGCCCTGAATCATTTAAAAATCAACTTAAAAGCTTTACCACAGCTTACCTCTGCTACTTTTAGAATATACTATGATTTAAAGAAGATTCCCTATATAAGGGTAGGTTGACCTCCAGGGTTTGTATTTATTGATTTATTTTAATCTATAAAGTGGGATAGTTATGTGAACTACAAACAGAGTGAGTGAAATATTTAAAATGGTGATTTTCATTGTAGACATGATAATGATAACAACACTGTTCTTGGCAACCTTGAAACAGGAGCAGTCTATGGAATGCTGGGAGCTTCTGCCTTCCACCCTCAAGTTGAGACTTTGTATCTAATGAATCCAGGGCAAGACTGGTTGTATGTAAAATCGTACCTACCTGGCCTGTCCTCATCAAACATGATTAATTAACTTACATCATTCACTAAATATTCAGATTATACCATTGTTGTTCCAGCCTAAAAGAAACAGGCAATTTAACCAGATAAACTTCACCTTAATAGTTAAGATTTTTAAACATTTAAGATAAAATGATGTATGATGCATATACCAGCCTGTTGGCTGTAACTTTTTTGAGGCCTATATCATTGACTACTGGAGCACTCTGAAGCTCAAGGTCATGTGTAGATATTGTAAAACATTTTAAAACACAGTTACAAAGATGAATTTACTGAACTTTGCCAGGATCAGCACTAATTTTAAAAAATTTTAGAAGGTCTTGAGATTCAATTAGATAGAAAAAATAGCCAGAGTAATGTGTGATAGATGATAAGAGAGGGACAGAATCCCTGATGGAAGAGTATACTAAGTATCAACTAGATAGAGCTGGGGCAGTGATCCAGAGACCTGACAGAAGTCTTCATCTAACTCTCAAAGTGGCTGGAACTTTTAATAAAATAGAATGAATTTAAAAATTGGTCTTTACACCTAAAGTTCCCCCTTTGACCACAAACTCATCTTTTCCTCTCCTATTCTTTAATCCCTAATGAGTATGTCTTTTCTCTACTAGATCCTGGCCATTCTATCAACCCTTTCTTAGCCTCCCCTTTCTTCCTAGCCACAAGCTTTCACTCAGACATCTGCAAATGTTACAGGTGGCTTTCACTTCAGTCCCTATCGACTGTCCTTCCACCCATTCATCCTTGCATGGGCAAATCCTGGCCTGCAGACAGGTGAGATTTCATTCACTTTCTTACCCTCATTCTAGATTGCAAGCATTAGGTCATTTCTAGTAGATTTCTATCATATTTTCTACAAGTGCCTTTAAATTTTTCCACTTTTTAAAAGATGAAATCCCACTCCAGTCTCCTGTCACTTTTTATATGAGGTTTAGGATTTACCATGAGGATTTGGGCTATGTCTCCTCTACTCCCTCTATACTGTAGAAGTCATCTTTGTATTTATTCCACATCTTTTGTGTTGGTCCCTCCCCGTTCCCTTCTCTATGTCTCTAATTATTCTTTCTCTTTTATCTTTATGGTTTTCTCTTCTCCTCACTGACTATGCAAATGTTTAGTAGGATTCCATTTTTGGATCTTTATTCCTTATAAATAAATTAATTTTGCAAACTATCTAACATGGCTTCAAACTTCCAGAGAGAATTCTAAGATACATAATCATTTTGAACTCTGCATTTGCCTCTCTCGAACTCATGATCCCTATTTCTACCATCTGTCAGGCAGTCCCTACTACCACCACGGCTTTCATTCATTTTGTCATCTAATCTTTCCTTCCAAACCCTGTGTTGTCTCTTTCTCTCACTGACCCTGCTTCCTCTCCTGGGTGTCATCAGTTAAAAATTAATGTAAGTGTAAATATAAGATAATTAGACTGTGGCATTTTTATTGGTCTTCTGCCTCATGTTCCTCTCAATTAATTAATTCCTCAAATATTGATCGACCATCTGCTATAAACAGGACTTCCTAGGCAACAGAGATAGAGACATAAGAAAATACAAACCTACCCTTAATGTGATCACAGCTGGATGAGTGTAAGATTATGTGAGTAGATCTTTCATGACAGAAGTATCCATGGCAGGGGCAGACTCAACTCAAGCCAGTTTAAGCAAAAAGAAAATGTATTGAATCATGTCATTAAACAATCCAGGGTAGAACTCTAGGTGAGGCATGATCAGGTTTCAAACAATGTGATCAGGATTTGGTTTCTGTATCTTTGCCCTGACTCACATCTGTTAGCTATCTACCTGGTCACAAGACAACTGGCAAAATCTTCTAGGACTATGATGTTACCAGTTTAAAGGCAGTACCAAAAAAAATGGGATGATGACAATAACTGTCTTAAAAGTATGAGTCAAGTGCCCTAGGCACATGCAAGAAGAACATACTCCATCTGCCAAGCAGACTCAGGGAAGGCTGCTTGGAAGAGATAAAAAATACAAATTGTAGAAAGCTTCTCTGAGCTAAATTCTAAGAGTCTGGTATGTCAGTTCAAAGCCTTCCCTCATACCAATATCAGAAAATAAATCTAGAAGTCTTCAGAAGAATCATCATTCATTCTTTTCATTTAGCCTTATCTGTACATCCCATCTTTGTCATTCAAAGGGAAAGAATAGGGACATAAGCAGGTGCATGACTGTCTTTCACCAGCCAACATCTAGTCAATGAGCAACCTGACACTCCAATGCCAGCAGCTATTCCCTATATCTTGTTCTCCCCTGCATTTCACCAGTTTCAATCCAGATGGTACATCTTCCACCAGATTGACTTCAGGGAAGGACCATAAAAGCTAAGGCAGAGGGTCACTTCAATTCAGATGAACCCTCCAGAGAAAACTTCCTGGAATGTGGAATTGGTAATTCTGAGTCTCAGTAAACCTTAGCAGAGAACATAAATAGCAATTAGCCTTGCTACCAGAGACAATGTAAAACACCAAAGCCTTTCTTCCTAACCATTTCCCAACAAGTTGCTGTGAGAAATCAATTATTCAAACATTCTTTTTAAACTCTAAATGTGGCTAATGATTCATATCTTTCCAGTATTTAGCAAACGTTAGAATACATGTGGATCAAGTTGTTTATTCAAGGGTAATCCTTGGGAAATTTTTTGAGCTGCCATCATTAGGCAGGATCATAGCTTTAGAAATTGACCCTAAGTCTGTGATTTCAACAGGTCACTGAAGTTCACTGAGCATATGGCTGAGTACAAACCATAAATCTGACAAGGTGCAAACAAGCAAATATTTGATTGAAAAGATTCTATATACTTTAGCCAGGTGTGTGGGCATTTTATAGGCCAGTTTGGAGATATTCCCTAGAATCCTAATTTGAAAGGACTTTTAAAAGTGAAAGAAGGTAATACATTCCATTTCGCAGATATGGAAAAATGAACAGATTTCCAGATAGCCCAAGTTTCAATATCCAGTGGGCAGATATGAGGGAGACTTAGCAATGACTTTAAAAAATATATACACAAATATATTTAGATTATATATTTAAATATATAAGATATAAATTATATGTGTATGATATGATTATGTATAAATATATTTATAAATATATACTTATGTATAATTATATAGAGAGAAATATATTGAGCTTATATATTCATAAAAGCTTAAAAACTAAAAATTACATATTTGACATCTTTTCTCACATAAAACACATGAGTGCAAACCTAGATATCTGAGTCTCGATACCTTAGCATGATATTCTTAGCTTACAAAGAAGGCAACTGCATATGGTTTTACATATAAATAGCTATGCTACAATATAACAAGCATATGAATTATTATTTTTAAATACTCTTAACTAATTTGAAGTCTTTGGTTATGTAGCTAAAAGCTTCTCCTTTTTAAATACTGCACTCTCTTTCCCCCATAGTCCTTCCAACTCTGGCATAAGGGAACACTTGAACACAATTTACTTCCTGCATTATTATTTTAATTACAATGTTTTGAAAACTGAGCTATATCTTACTCCTATTTAAATTCTTTGTAAGTTTATATTTTATAGATAATTTATAAAATCTATCATCTTCTTGGTCAAATATAATAATCATGATCATAATAAAATAAACTAATATTCATTGAATATTTACTATGTGCTAAACTCTGAATTTTGTATGCCAAGTATGTTGTACATGCTTCATTAATCCTCATAAATATCTTATGAAGTGAATTATTTATTTATATTTTATATAAAAGGAAACTAAAGCCCAGAGATGCTATCTAACTTCACCACAACTTACAAGTAAGAACATTCCGATTATAAAGATGAGAATCTTAATGACTTTTAAATCAGCCTCTGGAGTAAAGCCAAACCCAAACAGAACTCCAGAGAGTCTTCTGTCACGGATTCCTCAACAATACTTTTCTCGAGTGACAAAGTCACACCCAGAGTCCTGGGTGGTTCAGCAACAGGCCTTAATTCTGAATGGGTTCCGATGGTTCTTGTGGAAGCAGGATATATAGGAAAGTGACAGGAGGCAGAAATGACAAGAGGAAAAAATGTTGGCATGAAGATAAAAGAGCCACAGGCAGAGGAATCATCTAGGAGATGGGAACCCCCAGGAGAGATGTGAGTCCATGCCTGCCCACAACTTCAAAGGCTAGCTATCAGAGGACTAGAAAGGGAAAGGTCCCTGGGTCTGGGGGTGCAGCTCAGGGGTGGAGACATGTCCAGCATGTTCAAGGGCCTTAGCTCAATCTCCGTCAGAGAGAGAGAGAGAAAGAGAAAGGAAGGTAGGAAGGAAGGAAGAAAAAAAGAAAGAGAAAGGAAAAGAAAAGAATGAATGAAGAGGTTCCTGAGCACTCTGACTGCTCATATTAATCCACGTTGGATTTCCTAATGTCCATGCCTAAAAGTCACACTGACTTAGGACTAATTCCCATTAATTTAAGGTATGTTTCCCATAAGCACTGCTACTTGGTTTCTGACCCTACAGACTGTTGTTAGAAGCTGTAAATTTAGAAGAAGGGTGATCGGTAGGTGAAAGTGGGCATGTGTGTGTATGTTTGTGTAACTATGTGTGTGATTATGTTCATCTTGTAGTATCAGGCATGAAGACAATAAGAAATTGATAATGGAAAGCTTGTGTGTGTGTGTGTGTGTGTGTGTGTGTGTGTGTGTGTGTGAGAGAGAGAGAGAGAGAGAGAGAACTTTAAAAAGTAGGTCAAGCTAAGAAACAATACTTTAGGCATTGTATAAGATAGACAAATTATACTCTTTCCCCAAAGATACCAGGGTGTTATGATAGGAACTAATTCAGAGACATGATAATAAATTGAATTATTACACAAAGTCATAATTTTATTTAATTTTCTCTTCTGAAAAGGTGAGGAAAAACAATGAAAATATTAATCATCACAATATGATTGAGTTTTCCTAAAATTTTGCTAGTACAGGAATATATCTCTATTACATGTGGAATGTATTATCCATGAAATATAATGAATTGTAGTTATATGAAATTTAATAATATTGAGATACATTTATAAGATACATAAACTGTTAAATCTAAGTGGGCATGCAAAACATTCTATGCTATTGCAAGATCTCTAATTTTGTGGTACTTTTTTTTTGCAGAAGAGTAAAATGTCATGTAATTCTACATGTTTCTACTAGAGCTTGATGAGTATATCTAAAGAAGCTTTCTAAGACTCCTCTGATGTGAAATGACTTGTGTATAATTTAATACATATTCAATATCTATGACTGCTTAAAACAACCAAGAAAAAACAAAAAAAAAATATAAATGGAATTACACATAAACCTTGTTTAATCAAGCAATCACTCATTTTTCACGATACTCATGTTAAGGTTGGATGTGAGGTGTCCCCCCAAAAGCTTGTGTGTGAGACAATGCAAGAAGGTTCACAGGAGAAATG
Organism: Spermophilus citellus; assembly: GCF_964194105.1. NCBI lineage: Eukaryota > Metazoa > Chordata > Mammalia > Rodentia > Sciuridae > Spermophilus > Spermophilus citellus. Next base: position 74,689,539 of record NC_138194.1, read on the forward strand.
GTTAGGTTGTAAGAGTCTTAACCCAATCAGTGATTTAATCCCCTAATAGGGATTAACTGAGTGGTAACTGAAGTGGTAGGTTGTAGCTGAAGGAGGTGGGAATTGGGGTGTAGCTTTGGGTATATATTTGTATCTGGCTAGTGAACTCTCTCTCTGCTTTCTGATCATGATATGAGCTGATTCCTTCTGCCACACTCTCCCACCATGATGTTCAGCCTCATCTCGAGCCCTGAGGAATGGAGTTGTTCTTCTAAGGACAAAGACCTCTGAAACTGTGAGCCCTGGAATAAACTTTTCCTCCTTTACAGTTGTGCTGGTTGGGTCTTTTAAGTCAGAGCAGAAAAAAAAACTGTCTAAAACAATTTATTTCTATGTTTTCTCTTTGGGCACCCTGTTGGGAAGTTGTGAATACTGCATGACCCTTGCACTGATTCAGAAAGTCACTTCATGAACAAAAATATTTCAGGTGTCTCATGTGTGTTAATTTTCCATGTAATGTTTTCAGCCTGACTAAAATGTATTGATTTTGCACAAAAGACTTCCCCTGCATGTGGAAGAGTTTAAAGGGTATATTTTTGTGCCTTATTATGAGGGGACAAATAAGCTATGAAAAATGTAATGAAAGTCCTTGGTCAATGTTGTAGGCATAGAAAGTAGCTGCCAGATACTTTTAAAAACTGACATACACAGAAGTTTTCATTGGAAGTTTTAAGTAAAGGAGGGTTTACTGTTACCACAAATATGTCACTTTGATTCTTATACTTGTGGTGTAATATACTTGAAGAATGGTATTTGACTACCAGTTGGGTATCTACTTGGAATTCTACAGTGATCATGGGGCTTCCTGAGGCAATAGTAGGGCACAAAACCAAGAGAAGGTATGGACAAATTGATAGGGATCATTAAGTGTGGTGTTTTGTCTAGGACACGAGACAAACCCTAAGGCATCTGGTATAGGTATGTTAAGCCACTGGGTAGTGGAGCTAGGACTAGAACTCAGATAGTCTGAATCCTGTTCCTTCCAAAATGCCACCTCCTGTACTCTGAAGGCATCCATCATGGCTGCTCCAAGACATGGTGAGGAAACCTTCATAGTCAAAGTCCTAGCTCCAGGGAGATAGTCTGGAGGGTGAGTTACAATTGAGACTAGCTTTATGTGTATATATGTGTGTGTCTGTGTGAACAAGAGCACTAAACAACTGGTCGATCCTCCCTCTGCAACTCAATCTCTACATAAAACTAAACCCAAAGTTCAAACTCATTGTCCTAAAAGAACTCATCCTGATCATGAAACCAGAATGTTCACACCTAAAAATTATTGTGACTTTATGCATAGATATGATACATACACAAATAAGGGTTTGATTGAACAGATATTACATTTAGTAACCTGAGTTTTTTGTAAACCCATTAAAGGGGAGCATCTTCCTTGAGAGGTACTGTATTGATATGACTGTATCTCTGGGATGGTCCCACTTGGGATGTCAAAATCCTAGCCAGTGATAGAGTGAGATTCAAAATTAGTTAAAATGTTGCTGTTCTTGAGTTATAAATAAATTACGATTTTGCATAGAAAGCTGAAAATGTCCTGCATTACTAGTTTCATTTATTTATTTTTGCAGTGCTGAGGAGGGAACCCTGGGCCTAGTTCATGTTCCACAAGTACTCTGCACTGAGCTGCATCCCCAGTCCCTTCTACCACTAGTTACAAATGTTCTTTAAACTGACTTTCAGTAAAATACTATACTAAAAATAAATATTATCTATATACATTTGAAACCAGATATACAGTTGTAGCATTTCTCAGATTTTACTTATTTTTTCCCCTTAAAATATAAAAAATTTCACTCCATAGTTCATGAGATACATACATTAAATAAACTTTTTTTTTTCTTATTGTCTCTGAGAATAATCATGGGTGTCATTTGGTTCCATGTAAATACTGTAACTTATCTGTAACCAATGCCAGCTGTTCCCTTTTGTCCTTAGATTTAGAAAATATCTACAGAATTTGACTTGAGTGTGGATGAATCCAGGAACTGACTTAGCTAAATTTTTATTCAAACTATTTGTGTTTCTTTTCTTTAGCTAGCCAGGCTATGAAATCACAAGAAAAAGAATGGAGTTTGCTCTTGGTAATCAAAGAAACACTCTTTTTTGTGGTCTTTTTGGTAACTTCCAGGCTCAGCTGGAACCAGGAGATATCCATCTGCAGATGGTTCAACTGGTTTCTGAAGTTGAAACTCCAATTCTAAATGAGAATTAACCACAAATTTCCAAATCGTCTCTAAAAGATGTGGTTTAGAAATAGTTCATGGGAGAGGTCAAGGACTGTATTATTTTTTTATTTTGTTATCATTAGTTGAGATATCTACTCTTCACACAATTTTTTTTACAGAAATTAAGAGTTTTCAAAAAGCAGATAACATGCTCCATCAAAAAGGAGAAATATACTATTTCCAAACGTAAACAGTCCCTTTTCACTTAAGCTAACATTGGGTTTTATGAAAGGAAGTGCTAGATAGTGTGTAGTTCATTTTAAGGAAATTGTAAATGTTTGACATAGAATTTTCTGTCAAGATAAAGCATTTCCCTCATTAAATGGGAACATGTACTCACTGTGGTGTTCAGTGGATGACTTCCTGTATTTTTCTTTCTTTTTCTACCTAATGTTAAATTATGCATTTACAAGTGGTTGAAAAAAAAAAACAAGCCTTTTCCTTGGTCAATGAAAACGATATTTCCCATTTTTATCAATGTTGATGTGAGTGACATTCAAGGAGTTTTAATTTCCTCCCATCGTTTCTGATGTTTGTAAAGTCATTCTTAACTCAATGGACCTGAAGCTCAACCTATCTCATTCCTTGCCTGAATAATTCACTTCTCGAACTCAATAGACACTGCACAGGAGGTAAATTCCTTTCAGATGGTAGAATTATTCTGAGAACAGAGCCAAATGACTCCTTGGCATTGGGAAGAAAGCAAATGTTTCATTTCCCCTCTGAAGAGGACAGAAAATAATGATCAAATGTCCCATACCACAGCAATCAGCCTCTGGGAAAGACCTTCAGCCCAAATAATGTAGATCACTTAAAAATCTTTACTATTAGTCATTATGTCGTTCAGATGATGTAAAGGAATTTTGGAAATGAACTTCACAGAGGATTCTATGAGCTGAAATTTGAATATCTTAGTAGGGAAATAAGTACATAAACATGGACTTGTCTCTTGATATTTATTGTTAAGTTTCCTTTACTCCTGTCTCTCTCCCCTGTGTACCTGCCTACCTAAACCTGTTACTGTCCTGTTACATCCAAGTTTTTTGAATCTGGGAGTATCATGGTTTCTGTTTTCACTTCCTCTCACTCATTTTAGTCTTCATCCTATGCATTTGAGTCATACAGTTGAGTCTTGCTATTAAAGGTCACATCCCAGTTCCAAAATTCACTTGCCGCTGAAAAGAATAGTTTTCACTTGATTTCCTACCACACTGCTCACTACTGTTTCCCCCCAATTCAGTTTTTCTTCTTTCTTCTCTCTCTCCCTCTCTCTGTCTTATTCTGTCCCATAAATAACTCCAAAATTTCTGTTCTGATTTGATTTTACTCATATCATTTTATAAAATGGACTTTAAATTCTTTGAAACGACACAAATTTGTGCCTGTGTCTTGCATCATGGGTGTGAGGTAAGTGGGAAGGAAATGTCCTACAAATTGTGTCAGATTCTCCAATGGATTTATGACCCTTCCATATGGTTAGGAGTCATTATTTTATTGCAGCTTCAATGATTTTATCACTTGCTTCTTCTGAGAACACACCAATCAGATTTCTCTTCTGAACTCCAGGTTCCTATTCCTCTGCCTGCTGGACTCCAAGGCTCCTCAGTCCATAGACGAAAAACTAAATTCCTTCTCTTTCCTGCTTAGTCCCACCTATCCATACTGTTTCCCAATTTTTGAAAAGTCATCAGCACCTTCTCAGTTACTTAACCTTGAAATTTGGAAGTTGTATTTAATCCTACTTCTAGAAAGTCATTGTTTATTGTGAATTATAATTATTTCAGTTTTATTTTTTTTAATTGCTTTTATTTTTTAAATACACGACAGCAGAATGCATCACAATTCTTATTACACATATAGAACACAATTTTTCATCTCTGTTTGTATATAAAATATGCTCACACCAATTCATGTCTTCATACATATAAAGCTGCTTTTTCCTTTTTTTTGATAGAATGCTAGAATTCAATCTATATTAAGAAAAATCTGGATTACAGAGGTAACTTTCATCCTCTTAAATCAATAACTTATCATTATTTTTTTTGTTGGTCATTCAAAACATTACATAGTTCTTGATATATCATATTTCACAGTTTGATTCAACTGGGTTATGAACTCCCATTTTTACCCCGTATACAGATTGCTGAATCACATCATTTACACTTCCATTGATCTACACATTGCCATTCTAGTGTCTGTTGTATTCTGCTGCCTTTCCTATCTTCTACTATCCCCCCTCCCCTCCCCTCCCCTCCCCTCTTCTCTCTCTACACCCTCTACTGTAAATCATTTTTTCCACTTGTATTATTCTTCCCTTACCCCTCACTTCCTCTTGTATGTAATTTTGTATAACCCTGAGGATCACCTTCCATTTCCATACAATTTCCCTTCTCTCTCCCTTTCCCTCCCACCTCTCATCCCTGTTTAATGTTAATCTTCTTCTCATGCTCTTCGTCCCTACTCTGTCCTTAGTTACTCCCCTTATATCAAAGCAGACATTTGGCATTTGTTTTTAGGGATTGGCTAACTTCACTTAGCATAATCTGCTCTAATGCCATCCATTTCCCTCCAAATTCTATGATTTTGTCATTTTTTTAATGCAGAGTAATACTCCATTGTGTATAAATGCCACAATTTTTTTTATCCATTCGTCTATTGAAGGGCATCTAGGTTGGTTCCACAATCTTGCTATCGTGAATTGTGCTGCTATGAACATCAATGTAGCAGTGTCCCTGTAGCATGCTCTTATTAGGTCTTTAGGGAATAGACCGAGAAGGGGAATAGCTGGGTCAAATGGTGGTTCCATTCCCAGCTTTCCAAGAAATCTCCATACTGCTTTCCAAATTGGCTGCACCAATTTGCAGTCCCACCAACAATGAACAAGTGTACCCTTTTCCCCACATCCTCGCCAGCACTTGTTGTTGTTTGACTTCCTAATGGCTGCCAATCTTACTGGAGTGAGATGGTATCTTAGGGTGGCTTTGATTTGCATTTCTCTGACTGCTAGAGATGGTGAGCATTTTTTCATGTACTTGTTGATTGATTGTATGTCCTCCTCTGAGAAGTGTCTGTTCAGGTCCTTGGCCCATTTGTTGATTGGGTTATTTGTTATCTTATTGTCTGATTTTTTGAGTTCTTTGTATATTCTGGATATTAGGGCTCTATCTGAAGTGTGAGGAGTAAAGATTTGTTCCCAGGATGTAGGCTCCCTATTTACCTCTCTTATTGTTTCTTTTACTGATAAAAAACTTTTTAGTTTGAGTAAGTCCCATTTGTTGATTCTAGTTATTAACTCTTGCGCTATGGGTGTCCTATTGAGGAATTTGGAGCCCGACCCCACAGTATGTAGATCATAGCCTACTTTTTCTTCTATCAGACGCTGTGTCTCTGATTTGATATCAAGCTCCTTGATCCATTTTGAGTTAACTTTTGTTCATGGCGAGAGAAAGGGATTCAGTTTCATTTTGATGCAAATGGATTTCCAGTTTTCCCAACACCATTTGTTGAAGATGCTATCCTTCCTCCATTGCATGCTTTTAGCCCCTTTATCAAATATAAGATAGTTGTAGTTTTGTGGATTGGTTTCTGTGTCCTCTATTCTATACCATTGGTCCACCCGCCTGTTTTGGTACCAGTACCATGCTGTTTTTGTTACTATTGCTCTGTAGTATAGTTTGAAGTCTGGTATTGCTATACCGCCTGATTCACACTTCCTGCTTAGCATTGTTTTTGCTATTCTGGGTCTTTTATTTTTCCATATGAATTTCATTATTTCAGTTTTAAATCTCCCTCACTTACTTTCCATTTGCCTCTGTTTGATTCTGACCTTATTTCTCTCCTAAGGAATCCCTCTGAGAACCTAATGGAAATCAACTTTACCTTCTCTTTCCAATGTAATACAGTATATAACATACAGACTCCAGATTGTACATTTGGACCCAGAGTCTCAGCCCACTCACTTACTAACAGTTTGTTATTTAGAAATGTTTTGCCAATAGGTACTTAGTTTCTTTATATTTCATAGGAAGTTAGTACCTATCTTAAATGAATTTAATATTTGCACATGTCTCAGAAGACTGGCTTGTGCTAAGATTTTTTTCCTAATGAAATAGTGGCAAAAACGTCTATCTAGTCTCCCTGCTTTCAAAAGATTTTCAATTTTCCAGTTCATTCTTCCTACATTGTGACTAGGGTGATTTTTCTAAAATGCATATGTTATCGCCATCCTCATATATTGACTCTTCATTGCTTTAGGAGAAAACAAAAATGCTTCCTCCTTGATGTTCCTCAGTTTCTCTCTCTATTCTCATCTTTTCCCCTGCCCTTGATTCTGAGACTTAACCTGTGCATCTACTTATATGACTCCCACCCCATGCTCTCAGGATTCCTGGAAAATATACATGGTATGTGGCCTCCCTGGAGTGCCCTTCTTCATTTTAAAGGATTGGCTATCATCTCCCCATTAAAGCCAACCTGCCTATGCTGGATCGACTTTTTTTTCCAGCTTTACAACCTTGAGAAAATTCTCCAGAAGATATAATGGTTCTGGGCATGGTAGCTCCCTCATGCTGCTGAGTGAGGACTAAGTTCATCCAGGTAAAATTCAAGTACTGCTAGAATCATACTAAACATTCAATAAAATCCTAAAGAAGACTGAATGGAATCTGGATTCTGCAGTCATTTCTGTGTCCTTCCTGTAATTTTAATACCCCTTAGTTTACTTTGCTGCTGCAGTAACTCCTGGGCTCACCTCCAACAATGAATTCTGAAATATAATTGGTCATTTACCAGTTTCTCTCCTATCAGACTCGAGGTTCCTTAAAGTCATAGACTGAAATACTTCTTCCTTCCTTCCTTCCTTCCTTCCTTCCTTCCTTCCTTCCTTCCTTCTTCTTCTTTCTTTCTTTCTTTCTTTCTTTCTTTCTTTCTTTCTTTCTTTCTTTCTTTCTTTCTTTCTTCTTTCTTTCTCTGTTTTTCTTTTTTTCCCCTTCCCATTGGTCTGACCAATATCTGGCACACTATAGTCACTTAGCAAATATTTGTTAAATGAAAATGGATAAACATCCTTATCCCCCCAGAAGAGAATCTGAAACAGAACAGTTGTTGCAGAACTATTTTTTGAATGAATGGATAAATTCATGAATCACATTTTGGTATAGCAGGAATGTGCTCCACGCTGATTAGGACAGTGAGAAATTCGGTCTGTGTCATTTTATGATGGAGCCTAAACACAGTTTTCTTTTTAATTTTTGCTTTTTCTTCTTCCTTTTTTGTGTGCATATTTCATTGGGAATTAAATTCTCAGTCACACAATATGATGTTCGCCTGTGTGTGTTCAATGTATGTGATGATGTTTTAATCACCAGTGAACATAGATGACTAGTGACTCTTTTGACAGTCACAATACTCCCCCAAAGAATTCCAAACCTTGTTTCTATGCCATTATCAATGTAAACTATTCAATTCCAGCAATAATTGTGAATTGCCAAAAGCATGAAGCAATCAGCTAAGCTTTGACACTGTGATAACACTAAGGATCATATTTCTTCAGTGGGTAATGTTTCTAAGAATAAATGCGACCAAGTATTTGCAGACTAAAGTTTGACAAAAATAAATGTGTTACCCGGAAGCCGCACAAAATGGATACATTCAGTTAAAAATGACTATTTGCCTAAGACATCACTGTTGCCTGTTTGGAACATGCACAGTTAAGTTTGATAAATTATTTCATAAAATGTGTTCATCAGGTGTACTTAGCTTAAGTTGCATTTCATGGCATCAGATATTTTAATAGAAAATATCATGTGGAACTACAAAAAGTTACTCTCTATGTGCAATATATATTTATTATATTCCTAGACCAAAATGTTTGGGGAAAGGTACATTTCAAGCCCAAGCACTTTAGAAGGCATGAAAATGAAATTTAAAAAAACTATATTTTGAGTATTTACTATGAACAGGTACAGATGTTATTTCTTAATTTTTATTAATGTTTTAAAATTATTTGTAAAATAGGTATTTTTGTTAATTAAGTACTTTATTTGTTCAGGTGTTTTATTTTTTCTTTTTTGGACAAATAATAACTATATGTATTTGTTAAGTAAAATCTGATGTTTTTATACATGTTCCCATTGTGTAATGACCAAATCATGCTTATTAACATATGCATAATATCATAAACGTCATTTCTTTGTGATCAGATAATTAAAATTCATTAATTTTTAGCAATTTTCAGCTACACAATTGATAGTAAAGGTGATATATATATATATATATATATATATATATAGTCTATCACAACCTCATCAAGTAAATATGAGGATCACATTTTAGAAATAAGAAAACTGAGGGCAAAAGAAGCTTCTTGGATGACTGTCAATAGCTAAACCCTTTGGGGCATTGTATTCACACATTGTCTGCAAAAAAAGTTTTGCTTCTAGGATGAATTTAATTAATGAGTGTTAATCGAATCTTGTCCCTTGGAGGAGAAAGAAGGCATTAAGGTTTAATGAGTCAACTGTGTCCTCAACACTTGGCCATTTGTTTTTATATTGAACATCTCATTTAGTTATCATGATGAAATAAACATAATTATCTTGACTTTATAAAGACTGAGATAGCTTTATAAAGGTTAAATTAATTGTCATTAATAATTAAAAATATTCTCTTGTGTTATATGAACTATATGCAGGGGTCTCTCTGCAAATGATTGGGTTAAATTAAAACAAGAAGTCTTTTAGTTTCAATTAAAATATTTGGCTTTTGGTCTTTTGGACTATGACACAACTTGTGATATTTTTAGAAAATCTTTTAAATGTACATTTTAGAAATTTTGGTGTGTTTGTGATGGTGTGTTGATTTTGGACTATTTGCATACAAACAAACTTAAAAGTAAATTATTTACATATAATCATCCTTGGATAAATTTCAAATATATAAATAAATAGCATTTGGGGCATACAAGAGAGACTTGATAAAATCAAAGTTCTCTTTAGTAACTGATATTTAAACTGCTCTGTATGCTATTAGCCACTTTAAATTTTAAATTCACAGTAAGAGAAGACTATGGCTACAGTAAAAATAAGGATCCTCAGATAATTGACATCTTGATATAAACCTTACTGAGAGCAAATTTCCCAGTTTTGTGTCTCTTGTGAGTCCTAAAGTAAGTATTTAGTTAGAATACTTAACTGAGATTAAAGGGAACAAAAGATTAACAAGAAACAAATAAAACCTATGGCTCTGAGAGCACAGAACTCAATGGAAAATCAGGCAATACTCTTACATGAGAGTCTAGCCCCTGAAGCTAAAGAAGGATTTGCTTTAAGATTGCATATTAAAAGGAAAAGCTACAGCAGGAGGTCTAGAATAGTAGAGAGTTTCAGTCTGTGTTATTATTATTACTCTTTTTTTGTATGTGCTAAATCATAGAGTACACACAGTTACTTTTCTCACATCCTGATTGGATGAGAATGGTACCCACTATCACGTTGCCATCATAATTGTTCAATAAATGAGCCGAACTAGTGCTTGGTTGCTTGACGTTACACCCAAACTCCAAACCTAGGCAGAAATTTTGATTTTAACATCACACTCCCTGCCTCTAAAAGCTTAAAGACATATTTATTAGACAATACTCAAAAAAATAAGTTAGATTATGATAAGTAGGCAGACATATGAGCTCTGTGAGAATCACCAGAGCTTGACATCTCTAAAATTGTGAAAAAAAAAAAATAACACTACCCAACTCCATGTGCTTTAAGTCTCAGGATGATAAGAAAAATGTGTTTTCAATTTTTCCCCAAATGTATTCATCTCAATATGAGAGTAGATATGTCTCATATTAATGCTTAATTTCTAAATACTCATGAGCTCTATTAAAATTCTCTGGCAGAGTCCTACCATGCTTTCCTTCCAGTGGGCTTCAACTCAGGGTTTTGGCAGGCTCTGACTGATTAGCAGGTTTTTCCCTTCCCAATCACATTACTGAGCACACCCAAATGGAGCTCTGGGGACTCACTGTTTAAAAAAAAATGTTACTTTACAAAGTATATTAAAGGCTTGTTTAGACTATCTAAAGGAGATATAACTCAAGGTAATGGAGTGTAACAGAGAAATGTGAAATGTCATTAAAACACGATCACTTAATACAGAGTTATCTTCTATATTCATATCTATACATGAAAGTTTGAAGTCAAGCTAATTCTTCATGTCACTCAAGTTCATGATTAAATTAAAGGAGCCCCCACATGTATACATTGCATATGCATGAGCCAGCATAGGATGGTTGCATAAGCCACAGCTCAATGACTCCAGTAACTTGCAGAAGTTACTGGAACTTTCACTCATCACCATTTATGATTCCATTTTCACTCAGAGAAAGGCTGGATAGAGAGTAGCACTACAGAAGGTGACCTCAAGCCCCATGCTCTGAAGATCCAAGTGGTCTTGGGAAAGAGGTTCTACTGTCTATGGACAGATGTTCACCAGAGGCACTCATTCAAAATTGGTGGGTAGACAGGTGAATAGATGGAGGTACTCTAAAGAGAGAGAAGTCTGCAGATATTTCCAATGGCTACATGGCTCCAGATATTAGTGAGATAAAAAAAATTATAATTTCTACCATCACAAAGATGTCCTAGAAAAAAAAAATATGCCTGCCACCTCAGTTAAATCTTCCCTGAATAAAACTAAGGACAAGTGATCTTAAAAAAAATACTTTTAATAATAATATTTTCTCATTCATTTTAATTTTGGGCACTGTCCCTAATTTCCTTTCCTTTGAAAGCACCATTTTCACCATTTTCCTCCACGAATTTCCTTATCTCTCTTTCCCCAAAATGTAAGCAATATGAGTTTTCATAAGATCTTTCCTCTTTAAAAATCCACTATATTGACAAAAATCATCAGCTGGTAGTTCCCCGGCAGTTCAAAGATACTAACTTTTAAATGGGGACATTCCTGAAACTCTTCCCAGCCATCTGAAGTAATCTTTAGCTTTGGCTAATTTCTATCCGACATGATTAAGTGTCTAACATCATAATATCAAATTTTTATCCCATGGCAGTGCAATAGATTATCTAAGGTTTAAAAAGATGAAAAACAAAAGAAGTTAGAAAACTCTTCTAGAAAAAATATTGTGGATTCACAAATTTGAATTTAGGAATATATTCTCTGAAATTAAGAGAACATAACAAACTGTCAAAAAAAAAAGGTCACATATATTTCCAAAAAAAAAAAAAAAAAAAAAAGAAAAGTTCACCTGCTGTTTGCTGTTTTCACACAGCAATCAATGCCTTAGAGAGAAGATAATATCTAATAAGTATTTGCTCATATAAAATAATGTATTTACAAAACCAAAGCAAGGAAGAAATTCTTACCACCTTCTTTAGTGCAGAGGCTGACGAGGTTGTGGACCGTGTCCATCAGCTCCAGCTGCTGCTTCTGCAGAACACTGTTGTTGGTGGTAGCTCTGTTCAGCTGTCTCTCCAGCTCCTGGATTATGTATGTCTGACGAGTAACCAAACCTTGGAGGTTCTCTTTCTCTTCCTTTAAGGTGTCCAACTCCTCCTTATGTTTTCCCTCCATTTCTAAGATTTTATGTTCTAATAAACTACAAGGAAGTGAAAGTTATTTTTTAAAATACTGTACAAAAATAAACAGTAATTTAACTAGTTCCTGAATATAAGATTAGAAAATTAAATTAAGTATTTCACCATGAAATTTATTTTTTTAAAGAGGCTCAAGAGTCTATAGAGTTTAAAATAGGAATTGTACATATAACATGTCAAATAAAGAATTATTAAGAATGCCAGATATTGTCAAAGTAATATTTGCTTCCTAAGTCTAATTAATTTCCTGGGGTATATCTTGTATAACTAGGGTTGCTGATTTAGACTCGGACAATTATAGCCTAGATAAGTTGCAACATAGCTTTCATTAAGGTAATGGTCTAATAGAAACAGGTAAGATGGTTCAGAAAAAATATGAACAAAACATAGAATGTCCTTTTTCATTTACTTTTCTTCATTCATTTGGGATTTTGAAACTTTCACATTGATTGAAATTAAATATAATTTAAACTGATTAAATTTCACAGTAGTTTTTGTCGGGTGAGGAAAGAGTATATTTGATGTAGAGTCTATAGGACCAGAAAGTTAGCTATCTGAGGTCAGAAATCCTTGGTGTTTTTGATACCAGATCATGTTAACTACTAATTTCCTTTATTTCCAATCTGAGCTTTCGGGTGAGGCTTAATGACATCACTATGTAAATCAGGAGAGGAAGATTTCTTTAGGCCCCTCAGCGTCTTACAAAAGGACTTGGGATGCTTTGTTCAATGTGATGTGATCTTTAACTGAGAACCTTCCTCCTCTCAGAGCTCTTTAAATGATCCTCTCCTAGTATATTGCACATGAAAGTGACAGAGAATGTAGAAGCCCTCTTGGATCCTGGAAACTGACTTGAGATAAAAAGCATTTAAGCATTTACTTTTTATAGAGTATTCAATATACTTTATTCCTCGGGAGAAAGGCTTATTTGATTTTCTCAGTTCTGTTTGCAGAGGGTTCAACCAGTCCTTGGTTTACAAGGTGTTATTCAAATGCAGCATACCAAAATGGGCACTTAATACTCTGAGTAATAGTCATTTCCTTAAGTTTCATAAAGAAGACACTAGGGAGTATTTTAAGTTTAATACTTAAATGGTACAATGGAGTGTGTTTGAAGAGTCAAACTTTCCAACTCTGTACTAGGGGGCAAGCTGTAATATCTGGTTATCTTTTATATACATGGAGAAATCATGGCAAGATGTGCTCTTGGATATTCAGATCTTTGCTAAAAAGAAAAGAAAAAGAAAAAACTCTTTAGAGAAGAACGTGCCAGAAAAAGTTGCTTGTGAAGCTGAGCCTAAGATCCTACCTTACACCACTTTCCATATAGTGTGTCTAGTTCACACTTGCAGCATTCACATGGAGACCTATCAGGGGTTGCTCTTGGTGTTTTATGCAAGGTCAGAAAAGGCAAGCTTCTCTTCTGAGTTGCCTTCATTCTACTGGACACCAGCAGAGAAAGGAGCCCTGCCCTTTGCTGACCTTACAGCAAACCCAAATTGGACAGATCTTGGCTGTAGTTGACTGAGGAAAATGTGATGGTCACTTTTATTTTAGAAAACCTTTTTTGGAAATGAAAAACTTCAGCAAGCAAATCAGAGGAAGATGAAAAACAGGATCTCTAAGGGGTAGTTATGACTCATCCTTTAGTAGTTCCTTCTGTGCCAGTAACTCAGTGCTGTTAGAGATATTTGTAGTAAAAAGAAAGGAAAGAAAAAAACAACTTCTTTATTATCTCTATTGGTTAACAATGTCCCCCCACCTACTGTTAAAGTGTTGAGTGTGCTTGTGGATGGCAAAGGAGGTTTTCTCTGTTGTCTGTTGAATTTTAGCTTTCCCCTCTGAGAATTAACCACAACTGATGCCTCAGCTCATTCTCAGTTTGTTTTTTAATTACCTTTGTTTCTATTACTGGAGTAATAATCAAATGCAAGATTATAATATCTAGTGTCACTAACTTATTTTAAAAAATTGTCTTTTAAATTCACAGGAGTTAAAGTATCTTATCAGAAAACCTGGGTATTCATTAAAATGATGATCATGTATAGCTCAAAATTTGAAAGTCTTATAAAGTCTTATAAAACTGGATAAAAATTCTGAATTAATATTGTTATCTGAAATATGATGATCACTGGCTTCCAGTTTTCCTAATAATAGGTAATATATCCTCTTTTATATACATCTTATGTTTATTAATTGCTAAGTGCCAATAGTTATATAAAATATAAAATGATGGTATTCCTGGTCTAAGTATTTTTGGCGAGGAAACCTCAAATTTAAAAAAAAAAAGAAACACAAACTATAAGAAGCTTCTTGTTCAGACATAATATATTTTCTCATATTTTTGCATTAATACCTACTTTTGATGTATGCCTTCTGTAAGAAGGCATGTACTTAGAGACAGCTGCTATCTGAGATGCCAATAAAGGAGGTAGGTTTTTTTGCTTGTTTTGTTTTATTTTTTAGACTCCCTGAAGATAATCTCTCCATCTAGTTATTTTGGGAACTTGTCTTTCACAATATTTGAACCTTCCCATCCTTCCCATGTATAAAATCAAAATTGTTTTTCATTTTTTATTTTTTTGTTTTATTTTTTAACTTTAATCTGGAAAGACCTGAAAATTAAAAGCTGGTCAAAGAAGTCCTGTTATCAAAGCAAGCAGTTCTGGAAACTGAATTGTGGAAGAAAAGACTTGCATTAGCACAATGGAAAGTACACTAATTTTCATAATTTACTAAAGAAACTTCAATGTACCATGATTATCAGGTATCAAAGGACATCCACAAAGCCTGATACCTTAGAAGAGATATTCATGTAAGGTGAAGAAGGGATTGTCACAGAAACAAGAAGCTGCTCTGTAGCATGGATATCTCACAGGATTTGGAAACCCAGGTTATACGATGACAACCACAAGCACATTGGACACATGTCACATGACAAGCACATTGTTTCCAAAATGGCAGGTCCTACCAGGTAATTTTCTCTTCTAATAATTTTCCCATGTCCTTTCTTCATTTGAAACTTTTTAACTACCCTTAACGGTCATTCTCTGACTTATTCATTAATCTTTTATGTTAATAATAATTTTCTAGACTTCTTCAGGGAGACTCCTGGCTTCTTGACCCTTCCATTTCCTTTGAGGACTTTCATCCCACTATTTCATCTTCTTTTCATGCCTGGCTTCCAAGACACTCTTCTCTCCTCTTTGATTCTTCTCATCCATTGGTTATTATCTACTTTGGAAGTCAGCCCTTCCTCCTCACCACTTCCAAAACAGTTTGAATCCAAAATTTACTTGCCAGAAAATTTTAACTATCTCTAGTTATCATCACATGTTTGTAATATACCATTATAGTTGTATAGCATTAAAAAAAATCTTATGTACTTTGATTCTTAAAGCAATAGTGATACAGACTAAGTAAATCTTACAAGCCCTAGTATATAGGTAATAATCTAAATATACCCCAATCATGCAGATATTAAGTGTCAGAATCAGGGTAAAACACATGTCTTCTAACTTGTTAGACTAGAAATCTGCCCGTGACATATCCCACTGCTTTGAAAATAAGCACTAAGCACTAACTACAGTCTCCTCCCTCTCTCTCTCTCTCTCTCTCTCTCTCTCTCTCTCTCTCTCTCATATTGGGGATCAAACCTAGAGGGGCCCCACATTCCCACCCCCTTTTCTTTATTTTTTAAATTTTGAAACAAGATCTTGCTAAGTCACCCAGGCGGGCTTTTAATTTGTTATCCCTCCTGTCTCAGACTCCTGAAGTCTCGGAGATTGCAGGCATGTGCCACCATCTCATCTCTTTCAAATAAAATAATGTAATATGCTCAATGTAATTCTGTTCTAACAGAAATCAAGGCATCACCTTGACATTGCCTTCACATTTGCTTCTCTCTATCTAATTATTTTGGGAATTTGTCTTTCACAATATTTGAACCTCCCCCATTTTTCCCATGTATAAAATAAAAATTTCTTTGTTAAAATAGTTTCAATAATCTGAACTTAGATTTTCATCAGTACTGCTCTACTTTAACACCTCTAACATTAAATTTATTTTTTTATTCAAAGTACTGATCATGTTTCATTTTGACCCTGAAAGTTTTTGTTGATTCTTTATCATTTCTCCTAATGGTGAGTTGGGAGATGCTATGTCAGCTAGGCACACAGACCTCTAGATATAGAGTTGATCTTTAAGACAACATCCCAGCTCCACGGTCCTAAAATTAGGTAGACAAAGTAGTCACTTTGGCTGATGACTGCCTTCAATAACAATATAAGCTTAGGTTTAAATGCATAACACAAAACTGGGTACTTGCTCCAAACTCTAATGGATCATTTTCTGGAGTGCATTCAGTATATCTTCATTAAGCAAAACAAGAATTCCATTGTCAAGATTTTGAGGAGCCTACATTAAATAAAGATTTTATTAAGATGCATCTTTTAGGATTAGTGTTCTACAGAACAACGATATATGAAGCGCGCACTAAATCTATACAAATTGAGCTAGAAATCCAAAAAGAGAGTTTCTCACAGGATTTTCAGTACTTCCTGTTTCCCATCTTTCTGGAAATACTTTGAGAAGAGACATGCATAGGATTTTGGCACTTGACTTCTAGCTTGAGACAGAGGTGCACTTTAATGAAGAATAAAATAAACAAAATAATCTAGATGTTGAACTTCAGTAAAAGGTTCTAAATGAATGTACACAAAGCCCCATTTGACGTTTTTGGTTGATGTCCCCTCCCCCATTCTGTACCGTCTGTTTTCTACAACATATCTTATTGGAAATACTTTAAATCATTGAACACATCTTGAAACTTTCACAGAAAAATCACTCCCTTTCAAACTGTTTCCCACAATAGAGATCTTAACATAGCAGCCAATGAATTCATGGGGTGAGATTCTCCTAAGCTGAGTGTGTAAATATAGCCCCTCCAACAAGAAGGAAGATATTAAAATATAGAAACCTGCTCATTATTTCCTGTCTGAATTTATTTACAAAATTTTCAACTTTTCATTATTTTTTAATATGTACAGTGTTGACATGTGTTGCAGATATGGATTTGTAAAGGGTTTTATTTTTTTTTCCTGGTTAAATTTATTCTTTAAGTTTCTAATTTGAATAGTAGATTTTCTTTCAAAATCTGAAATCACTTTTGTTAAATAGCAGAGTATAGCTGCTTTAAGTAAACATTAGAAGATAAAATTTTTAAGGTTTAGGGTAAATAAGAATAAGTTAAATATGTTGTGAAATCAATAAATCAAGAAAAAAAAGACTGATAACTTTCATGACATAAAAACATACTTCCATTAAAATATAGGTTGGACAATAAATAATTAACTTGAAAAAATAATTGCAACATGTAAGACAAAGCTTTAATATTTATTTAAGAGCTTCTGTGAGTTAATAAAGCAAAGATGAATAACCTAATAGAAAAATGAGAAACCTGTAACTAGAGTAGGCACAGAAAAAATGCAAATGGTTAATAAATATAAAAAGATGCAGGTAGCCAAGTTTTGGGAAATTAGAAAGCTATGTTCACTTGGAGAGATCATAAAGTTCAGGGATAACTTGTCAATATTTCCAAAAATTTTATATCATGAATTCTAGTTCTAGTAAATTATCTATTTATTAATATAAAATATAACAATTTATCAATTATAGTATGTCTACAAAAATGTGTTGCTACTTATTCTTTAAGAAAAATTGAAATAAAACTGTACATAGCTATATGTGCAATTAAAGTCTATACCCATATACACCCAGCATATAAATATGTACATGTTTTCAATTGTGTATCAGTGTGTATTTGTGTAAATATACAGAGAAATAAGAACACACAATAGATACGTATATATTGGTATATTCAAAGAAAAGTCTGAAAGAATAAATACTAAACTGCTAATCTGTTAATGAAAATTCTCTGCAAGGGGTGGAGGGGATGGTGGTTTTAGTGTAGAATTAGCAAGACTTTAACCTGTAATTGAGTGTATGTCTATATAATTTAATGTTTGTATTAAATTAGCCTTTTAAAATATTTATCAGAGAAATGTGGTAAAGAGCCATGAGTCTAAAATGGACTGGGCAGATCCTGGCAGAAGTTAAAAAGTTCGGCTGAATTAGGGAACTTAAGAGTCTGGATTGATAAAGTTGGACACCATGCAGCAGGCCTTTGGGAATGCAGAATTATTGACGTAAACACCATTTTATTTATGAACAATTAATAGATTTATAATATTTAATGTAAAATATGATTTGTATTTTTCACTAAAAGTATTTTTTGTTTTACTGTGTGAATGTGTGTTTGTATATATGTATAGATAAAAAGCATTGGTTGTGACAGAACTACTGGGACATTGCCCCGTGAGTTATTCATTTGGCATTCAACAAACACGAGCTACATATGCCATGTGAGGAGAATTGTGCCCAAGAATAGAAAAAGTATGTATCATTAATCAGAAGATCACAGTCTAATTGTGTAGCTACAGATGAAATAAAAAGATGCATACATACACAGAAGCACATATGTGTTGTAAATTCATGATATAAGTCAACCAGGGGAAACAAAGGTACGGTGCTATCATAAAAATTGGGATGACTGTCTACCTGGAAGCTACAGAGGACTCTCAGAAGGGGTGACATGTGCCCCAAGTTTTCAAGAATGAACAGGAGTTTGTGAGTTAGATAGTAAATATCAGCCGTGCCAGGCAAAGCAAATATCAGCTCTGTTAGAGATAATATCTGTTGAGCAGGACACGGACACACTAACATGATTCAACGCTACTGTGCCTGCAGGCACTGTTCTTAGTGAGTTGCATGCTGTCACTCAATTAATCTTCATTTCAGCTCCACACAGCATTGTTATCATCATCCCTTTATTACAAATTAGTAAATCAAACCATGGAGAGTCTAGGTTAACCTGCCCAAAGTCACACAATAATGTATGATGGTTGCAGCAGGAACCCAGGCAGATTAACCTCAAAGCTCATGCTCTGAGCTATTAGGTCATACCTTCCAAAAATTAAGACTAGCAGAAGTAACACTGCAAAATTATCATTATAGCCATCACAGACTTTACCCTGTGTGAAAGAACTTGAACCTTCAGTCAGTTTCAGGGAATCATTAGGGGGTTAGAAGGGCCTTAAAAGACAGCAACAGTCTGACTTGCATTTCACAAAGACCTTGGCAGTGTCTGAGTATTACGTTTGGCTGGCACAAGGCTTGAGACCCAGAGGTCATTGCAATGGCCTAGACAAGAGATAATAGGAGTCTGGTCTAAGATATAGTCAGTGGGAATGCAAAGGACAGGATGGATTGGAAAAAGTATTTAAGAGGGGGAATAAATAACAACAGTGATTAGTGAGTTGCAGAGATCAGGGAAAGGGAAAAATGCAGATGACCCTTCAATTTCCAATTTGATCAGAATTCTATTTTCACTCTAAGATCCTGAGGTAATTGAAATTTAAAAGAAGAAAGATGCTATATACCACTAATTTCATTGCTTAAAAATTTGAGGGCTGGGGTTATAGCTCCGTGGTAGAAAGCTTGCCTAGCCCACGTGAGGCACTGGGTTCGATCCTCAGCACCACGTGAAAATGAATAAATAAAATAAAGGTATTGGGTCCATCTACAACTAAAAATAATTTTTAAAAAGAAAATTGAAAGGAAAATAGATAATGTTCTTTTCAACAAGCCTATACATGTTCTATTTACAAGGAATGAAATAAAATTTTTAATGAAAATGAAATAAAATTTTTAAAATGCATTTTAAAAAATACGCTTCCTCTATCCCTGCAATTCACAGCAAATATAATTCAACCTAATCCAATGCTAGAACTTAGCAAGGTTTTATTTTAGTATTTTTCAAAATGAAATAAAATTTTTAAAATGCATTTTAAAAAATACGCTTCCTCTATCCCTGCAATCCACAGCAAATATAATTCAACCTAATCCAATGCTAGAACTTAGCAAGGTTTTATTTTAGTATTTTTCAAAGAACTTATCAAATGGAAGCGAGCTTCAATTTAAAAGGCAGTGACATAACTTTTCATTTCTTTAGGCATATTAACAATGAAAGCACCTCTACTTTATTAGGCCATTTCAGTAATTTGTTTGTAATGCATAATTTGGTCTATTGAAATTATACAAAACTTCAATCACTTACAATTAATTAACTTAATAATTTCCCATAACTCCAACTGGAAGATAGATGAGGCTTGTCAAAAAAAGTTCAGTGAATTTCCAATGTAAAATAAATAGTTTATATCTCCTATGCCAATATTAGAAGGACTAAATAATGATGTGTACAGTGGCAGGCCAAAAACAACTGGCCTACCACTTTCTTCAGTTTTATACTTGTTTGTGTTAAGAGACTAACTTGACAACCACATCAATTATACTTTAGGCTGCATCATGTTGTAAAAATATTTTTATAATAATTAATGCATAAAATTGTCATGGACTTAAACTTTCATTTTGCCATACTTTGACTCTTTGGTCAAGGGCAAGTTATTTGATCTCTGTGAACTTCAGTTTTTTAATGTGTAAAATGAAAATAATAAAACATACTTTGCAGAATTGGTTCGAGGTGTACCAATAGTGAATGAAAAGCACCTGGCTTAGACATTTACATTATAATAAAGAGGTAGGGAGCAGCTAGTATGGCTTGAACTATTTTGGAATTGCCACCATATGTAGAGCTCACTTCATTCTGAGATTTCCCTTATCTTCACCTGCATGTTCAACATAGTTATCAAGAAAACCCATATGCTTCATTTTTTTTATACAGAAGGAGTACTGATTTTCCCTTTATGTGTACCTTGTTGCAACAAAAATTATTTCTTCTGGAAACTTCTTTTGCCTGTCTGTGGAAAAAGTTGGGATTGTGTATAAGATGTGTACATGCCTTGAAACATAGCCAAATGATCCCTCCATTAGACTAAAAGATCCAGTCTCATATTTGGTTCTGTTGATGGAAATTGCATTATGATATCTGTCGCTGTACACTTCTTTTTTCCATTGTTTTTAAGCAAAAGCAGTGGAGGAATTTAACACTGAAGGAATTTAATAAAAGTTGACAATTATGCATACCAACTTTGTGCTCCTGCCTCCTTATGAGTAGGGTAATTATTAATGTTTTCCATTTACTTGGGTTCTTGGTTGTGTAATTTCAGTTATATAACTGGGTTATATATACTTCCAAATGCCTTTTCCTTGAAGTAAGAACCAAAACCACATTTTGTGATTAGTGTCGCATCCAACCAAATAAAAACAATGTTTCCTAAAGAGAGTAAACTGGAAGATTCTCAGAACCACCCCCACTCTCTTGGTAAGAAAACAAACAGTAGAATTAATATTGCTAATCCAGTTCTTGCTTTGTGCTTTTGGCTATCTAGGGGGTAAAGAAGTGAATCTAATGAGGCCAAAAATCCGTTTTCAATCCTACAAGTGAGGCATTTAATTTGTCAGGATGTAAATCAGCAGGAACTCTCAGCATGCTTGTGTAGTGTAATCCTATCCATAAAATATTTCTCCTTGTTCTGCCAAAGAGATGGTGACACTTCTAAGGGCCAACTCACCGCCTTGGCTGAGAAGGCCCCATCATACTCAAAGCTAGTAAGTCACATACCCAGATACAACCCCTAACATTCCTTGGGGAGGAAGAAAAGCGTAATTTAGATAATCCCTTCTGCAAAGTGTATTAGCTGATCCAAACCAGACCTGGCTAACTAAATTCAAGTTGTTACTACTTTTCAGGGATGCTTCAGTGTAGAAATAGTTTCTTCTTGCATTTGGAGAACTACAGTTATATAAAGAACAGATAGGGATGCTCAATAAATTTTTAAAAAAATACAAACTGCTTTATTCTTGACTTTCCGGCCTTCTCTTCAATTGAATGGAAGGAACACTTTATTGCTGTATGAAGTGGTTGGCAGAACTCCTCTTATTCCATTGCACATGTGAAAATAAATGGTAACAATAAACAAAATAGGGAAAATTGGCTATATATCACAAATGGATTTTCTTTGTTGTTTATACAAAGAAAACTCTTTTTAAAAAGTGGTTCAGACAGGAATGGTGGTGCAAGTCTAGACTAGACACCTGAACTCCTGTAGTCCTAGCGGCTCTGGAGGCTTAATGAGGCCCTAAGCAATTCAGTGAGACTCTATCTCTAAATAAAAATGCAAAATAGGGGTAGGGATGTGTCTCAGTGGCCGAGTGCCCCTGAGTTCAATCCCCAGTACCAAAACAATAAAACAAAATTGGTTCAGGGAAAAATATAATTGGCTTAAGTACAGATATTCCACCAACTCTCCCTTGCACATGTAGACCCTTCCACAAAAGGACAGATAACTTTAGAAATTCAAGCAAGGCCAAGAGGTAAAACAATTGACAGACAAACACCTCCAAAGCCACATATAAGATAACATCATATTTGAGGAGTTCAGAGTCAAAAAAAGAAGCAAGTGTGGAGAAGGATATAAGACATGTCTTGTATTAAAATTAAAGTCTAAACACCTGAACTCCTTGTGCAATGCATATATTATTAGAAAAAGAAATTGTCATGATCTTGAAAAATTATCATGAGTAATAAATGATAGAATTTGCATATAAAAGGAAACTTGAGTTTTCAATATGAATTAGAATTTAATTAGGGAGAAAAATGTCTTTAGCAGAAGGCATGTGTGTGTGCTTGGGGTCAGGAATCAGAGTCTCTGAGAGGCTATAGCACAAGGAGAAGGTCTTGAATTTGACCAGAGGAAATTGTTTTGAGAGTTCATCCTGATTCCCTTTTACTGCAAGAACAGAAAGAACAACTTTTAATCAGTTTGCCTTTAAATCATTATATGTTTCCTAGTGAAAATCCCACAATAGGAAACAATACCAGAGATCAGCTCAGAAATCATATTGGGAAGGCAAAATATCCAAGAATTTAGGTAGAAGTGATTTTTTAAAAAAAGAAAAAAATAACAACTGAATATGAGACGAGACGAGAAAAGAAAAGATAAAGAGATGGACAGACAGACCTTAGTATAATTGATACTTAAGGATGGCATTTGTTTTTATAGTTAAGGATCAGACCCTTCAAGGTTACTTATTGAATTTATGAGCTCCTGTCAGCTAAAGTGCCAGACACAAACCAAGAGATAATGCACACATGAATACGGGAAGCATCAACGGATATGAGATCATACTGGCAACTTTTTAAAAGATAAATCACAGGTGGCAACACACCTACTGAGAGATGGGTTAAAACCACCCTGGGTTACACCTATAAAACAAAATATCATACAGCTATTAAGAATGTTATTAGAGGACATTTTGTTGATATTAAAAGATACCTATCTCCAAAGAAAGCAGACTGAAAAGGAGTGTACTGTATGACACAACCTTTTATGAAGAATATATTCATATTTGCTGTTCAGAAAAAGATTCATCTCTACATGTTGGAACTATGGCTTTTAATTTTCCTTTATTTATTTTCTCCTTTTGCTACAAAAAATGTGTGTCATTTCCATAATCCTCAAACAAATAATGTCTCAAAAACTAAAATTGCCATTGTTCTACATATTCAAGATCCCTGGAAAAAGGTTTCCCAAAAGATTTTGAAGTGTCTGAATGTACATAGGGTTCATTTTAGCAACAAGAGTAAAAAGCACAGGTTGGGGACTCTGAATCAAGGGATGGCTGAAGCAAAGTAGGCCTGTCACATGCATGCATAGAACTGGTTATGTGAGACTACAGTAGGATGAGTGGTATTTTTCAACAGGATTTCAATTCCAGAATATTTCATCAGGCAGCCAGTTCAGGGTCAAGTCCTGTCAAGTTTATTTATAGTTATACAGTTTACCCCATGACACCGCACAAGGATAAATAAATATATAACTTAGAAATACAAGTCATAGCACATGAGTGACCCCTTTCTGATTCTAAACTTACAGCCAGGTTTATTTTTTTCCATGCAGAAGTTTAATTGTAATTGTTGGCATTATGGTCTACTTTTAGCATGAAGTGGCAAAATCCTTTTAGGTTGTAGATAACCTGAAGCCATATGTGAAAGTGGAAAGAGGAGGATTATAGCAAAGAACCCCTGATTGCATTCCCAGCTCTGCCATAGGCTAGCTCGGTGACCTTGGACAGGTCATTTCCTCTGAGTCTTGTTCCCTCACTTGTGAAGTAAGAGGAGAAACAGCAGACCTCTTAGGTTCCTCCCTCGTTTGGAACATGGTAACTCTGGTTCCACTAACGCAATGTTATTTCACTAATTTCTATCAGTACAATGTTCTTTAAAGCACTATAATGCAAAAATGCTAAAACTCAACTTCTAGTGGTCCAAATAAAAGGAAATGCAATTAAATACAAGATGCTCATCCTTAAGAAGTCACTGTTTTTATTAAATTGTGTTACCAATTGTTAATGACTTTAAGTCTTGATAGCACGAAGTCCCATTCCACTTACCTGAAATGATGTATAATTCATAAAACACAAAACTGGGATAACATCTATAAATCTAACAAACATTTATTTATTATGTTTAAGAACATGGTTTTAAATGGGAAAAAACTCTTGATTACATTTATTAGCAAATAATTTTCTTAAAAAATATGAATTTTTTTCTCCCTCTAGTGCAAGATCTCTGATTCTGATAATCTTCTTACTTTGCAAAAACTTAAGAGTGGGTTGAATGATAATTTGAGAGGCTCTATTCTCTTCTCTATGGTTATTAACTTTGATTCTGCTGGAAAATGTCAATATTTTGTGTCTTGGAATTTAGTTATAGAATCAAATAAATAGTAGATGTTCTTTCAGATTTGAATAACCAAACATTAGATAAATTAATGCTAAATGTTATAAAAAGTATCTCAAAAATGTGAATATGTAAACATTGATCATATTGTTGATATATTTACTGCATTTGTCTCAAACTCTGTGCATTTCATGTTTAAAATTAATTTCTTTTGAACCACTGCAATCTTAATTTTTTTTTTTTTGAGTAAGCAGAGAGGTGGAAGATACAAAACTGCATACGTAAATATTTTTGGAAAGGAATAGTCCTCACCTGTTTTTTTCATGAATCTTTAGAATTTCATTTGTTTGTTGAAGAAGTTGCTTCTCTAATTTGTATGTTGATAACGAATTCTCCAACAGTTGAATTTCAAGCCGAGAAGTTTGATTTAGTACCTTAAGATAAAAGAAAACCATTTCAAACTTCATTCACAAAGTAAACAGCAGAAAGCAATTGATTTTTTGAGTTTTTTCTTAAGTAATATTTCTTCAAGAATAATTAATCATATGGTGTATATTCTATCAGTTACTGCTTCATATGTTTCTCACCCACACAATATTTTTGTGATTGAGATTGCAGTTAAGTGAGGACACTGAGTTGTTTAATTTGTTTTCAGATTTCAATTTTTGTGTCCTGAAACCATAGTAGAGGATACTCAAATGGAGTTGCTTTCCGTATTTTATCTCCAACATTTGCAAATGCAAAGTGGGTATTAGCACAAGGTTTTAGACACTGTGGATAATTTAGAATAACTAATAGGCATGTAAAACAGACCTTCCTAAACTCATCACCTTACAAAAACCAAATAGATATGCTATAACCTTGACACAGTTTAAACAGATTCATAATCACCAACTTCTTGAACACCCATTATGACAGGTCATGCCAAGCCTTCTAAATGTCATATCACTTTCTAGATGTGGCTGCCAGTTAAAAGAGGAATTGTCATTGTCACCTTATGGTAGAGGAAACTGAGGTTCAGAGAGAGCCCCAAATTCACGGAAGAACCAAGGGAATACCTGAGGTTCAAACCAAAAGTCTGACTTGGTTTATTGCTCTACACAGAAAACGAAGGAGAAGGAGAATCAAACCATTTGCACCCTTAATTTTAGGAGATGAGTGATCAGGGATTCAGACTGTACTAGAGACAGATTGTCCTTATCCTTTCAACTCCACTACATTGGTGGATCCTCCAGAATCTCTAAGTGCTAACCTCCTTTTGGATCACAAAGACCCATGCTGCCAGTCAGATGTTAATATGACATGGATCTGTGAGCCATGTACCCAAACCTCTCCTTCCCCAGGTAAAAAACACACACTGCAGTTCCAGCAGATATCTTCAAACTGGGTCACTGTTCTGCTCCTTCTTCTGCCTCAACCCTCCTTGCCCTTCCCTCATTACCAGAGGAATAAAGGGAAAGAAAGAAGGAAAATTAGTTTTAAAAGCTCCCTACATAATTTGAAATCATTGATAGCATCACAGTTTCCTTGGATCTACTTATTGAAAGAGACTGAGAAAACTTTTGCAAGGTTAGTATTAATGTAAAGTACCTCCCTCTAAAAAGGACACTTTTATAATGTTCCTTTCTCATGGCAGGTCTAAATTTGGCATTATTTCAGCTGCTCACAGAAAGTCTTTCACATATACTGTGATTTGGCTGTAGGGTGTTGAAAGGGAGAGGGATGTATCTGCAGGTGGGCAAGTAGGAACTAGGCTGAGGAGAGAGGCAACTCTAAAAGCAATGGAAATAAGTGAAAAAACAAAATACAACCCTGGGCAATCCATATAAGTGATTTTTGTAATGCACCATTTAAATATATATATTTGATGTGGCAGTATCCCTATAGTACGCTCTTTTAAGATCCTCAGGGAATAGTCCGAGGAGGGCGATAGCTGGGTCAATTGGTGGATCCATTCCCAGCTTTCCCAGGTATCTCCATACTGCTTTCCAAATTGCCCTTACCAATTTGCAGTCCCACCAGCAGTGTACAAGTGTACCCTTTTCCCCACATCCTCGCCAACACTTATTGTTGTTGCGTACTATAGGGATACTGTCACATCAATGATCATAGCAGCACAATTCACAATAGCTAGACTGTGGAACCAACCTAGATGCCCTTCAATAGATGAATGGATAAAAAAATGTGGCATCTATACACAATGGAGTACCACACAGCAATAAAAAAATGACAAAATCATAGAATTTACAGGGAAATGGATGGCATTAGAGCAGATTATGCTAAACGAAGCTAGCCAATCCTTAAAAAACAAATGCTAAATGTCTTCTTTGATATAAAGAGAGCAACTAAGAACAGAACAGGGAGGAAGAGCATGAGGAAAAGATTAACATTAAACAAAGACGAGTGGGGGGAGAGAAAGGGAGAGAGAAGGGAAAACATATGGAAATGGTAGGAGACCCTCAATGTTACACAAAATTACATAGAAGAGGATGTGAGGGGAAAGGGGGGGGGAAACAAGGGAGAGAATTGAACAACAGCAGATGAGGTAGAGAGGGATGATGGGTGGGGAGAGGAGGGGGGATAGTAGGGGATAGGAAAGGTAGCAGAATACAACAGTCACTAATATGCCATTATGTAAAAATGTGAGTGTGTAACCGATGTGATTCTGCAATTTGTATTTGGGGTAAAAATGGGAGTTCATAACCCAATTGAGTCAAATGTATGAAAGATGATATATCATGAGCTTTGTAATGTTTTGAACAAACAATAAAAATATATTAAAAATAAATAAATAAATATTAAAAAATAAAATAAATATATATTTAATATATATTTATTATATATATATGCAAAACCCACATTGAAGAGAATATTATTTTTAAATAAAGATAGGATCTCTCTCTGCACATACATGATTCAGTCTCCCTTGGTTTCATTGGCCTTACTCTAGTTCTAGCCCTGCAAGGCATGTGGTGATGGGATGGGGTTGGGGAGAGAGTTGGGCACAAAACAGTGAGATGAGACACGTGTACTTTAAAAAGTGTAAGTTGTTATGATTCATTTATATATTAAGTTGTTATTGATATGGTTCTAAAAGCCAATCTTAAAATTATTACTAATATCATATTTTGTTTGTGGAGTATTTTAGAATTTTTTTTTTACAATTTTCTATTTTGTATCATTTCATTTAAGGAAAAATATTGCAGAAGATAGAGTTAGGACCCACTTGGAAAAACTTGGTAGAGAATGTAAAGACTGAGGATACACAAGGATGCAACTGTCAATTAATAAACATATTTTTATCCATTTAAGCTTTTAGTTTCTTTGCTTATTGAATGACAGTTTATGAAAGAGTGAAACCCTCGTATCTTGTGGTGAACAGTGCTCGGCACAGAAAAGACTCCTGGGACTTGTTCATGAATGAAAGGTACACGGTATGACTGAATCAGGCACATCACAGACAGTTAAACAAAAGCCGTTTTCTATTTTATTCACTGCATTCTCTGATCACACTTCCTGACATCCTCAAACACCAAAATGTCTTATTTTACAAAGGACAGTTCTTCTCCCCTTTCAGTGAGACCAGAATAGATCCATCTGAAGTGGACACTGTAGCTGCCGTACCTGACTCTGGAGACCACTACAACTCCTAATCTGCCTTCCTGCTTCTTTGCCCACTTCTAGTCCATTCCCACAGAGCAACTGCAGAGCTCTTTTTAAAAACATGCATCAGATCAAGTCACCTCCTGTGTTCAATGTACCAGTGGCTTCCCTTGGCAATTAGTTACATTCCAAAATCCTCAGCCTGGCCTATGAGGCCCTGGGATTGGGACCCTGTTTACTTCCCACATCTCACTTCCTGCCACTCTCCTCCTTGTTTATCACACTCCAGCTCCACAGCCTTCTTCCTGTCACCTCAGCATGCCAAATTCATTGCCCCTGCAGGGACTTTTCACCTATAGCTTTCTCTACCTGGAATTCCCACACCCAGATATCTTTTCATCATTTGAGTCTTCTTGGCCATGTTCTGTACAGTAACTCCCTCCCTCTCCCCCCGCCCCTCACTGTTCATCAGGTCACTGTGTTTTATTTTTCTTATGGAATCATCACTATCACAAATAATCTTTCTCATTAACTCATTTGCTGCCTTTTTTAGTACCAGGGATTGAACCCAGGGGCGTTTAACCACTGACCACTGAGCCACATCCCCAGCCCTTTTTATTTTATTTTATTTTTTATTTTGAGACAAAGTCTCCCTAAATCCTTTAGGGCCTCACTAAGTTGCTGAGACTGGCCTTGAACTTTTGATCCTCCTGTCTCAGCCTCCAGAGCCAGTGGGATTGCAGGTGTGCACCCCTACACCTGTCTCCCCTTAATAATTTTAAGAGTGTCTCCAGCCTTTAAATTAACATTGCCATTGAAAGAAAGGTAGAGATTGAGGGAGAATACAGAGCATGAAAGGAAGTCTCTTTGAATAGCACATTAACTTTGAAATTGGCCTCACTTATAGGCTCTTATTTGCTTTTAATTATGTTTCTTAAACAAAAAAAATGTAACATAAAATATGATGGTTGGCAGAGTTAGATTTTTCCAGCAGAGTGAAAGCTGACAATGGAGAGGAAATGAAGGGCTATAAAATCACCCTTTGCCAAACTGATGAAGTGACTTTTTGGTCACTGATGGGCAATGCCATGAAGAATCATACAACAAGGTTATTTGTTAATTTCCTCAGGGAAAGTGAACCATCAGGGTGGAGTGACAGGGAGGTTACTCCCCTGATGAAGTTCATCCTCGGCATCACTGAGGGTGTAGCAGGCTGGCTTTCCTGCCACCTGAGGAGAGGCAAGAGGTGAGCCGCAATTCCACAGAGTACCCTACTTCAGCGCTCAAGTGAACCCAGTCTACCCTTTAGATATGGTAACTTCCAGCCTAAAGAAACTACACGGAAAGAAAGAATAAATACAGGACATGAAAATAAATGTTCAGATCAATTTGGAATTTGAGACAAGTATCCTAATGACCATCCTAGTTTCTTTAAACAATGTGAATCTCAAGGAAAATAAAGTAGAAGACCACCCCAAATTAAAATGGAACTCTTAAACCTTGAAAAACCAAACATCTACAAAATTTTGGGTGGAACCATTGAGAAAACAAGAGTATGGAAATTAGATAATCTTATAAAATCATTATTAAACTTTCTTATGATACAATAATACAAAATGAATACCACATAATAATTATGTATAATATTTTATATTTATATAACTTGTAATATGTTTATAATATAATAACCTTATTATATTTGAACATAATGACATTTATAACAATACAATTTTATATTGTATTTTTAATGCAATAAACTCATTTGTTTATGAAATTCAGTAGATAGTAATTATATCACAGATGCAGAAATTGTGGGTTGAAATAACTCTTTCAACACAGCTAAAACATATGAGGGTCAGAAGGGAAACTTGGTAGTCAATTTCCAGAGTCTAAATTCTCTCGCATAAGCTCATGTGACTGTAAATTTCAAGAACCTTCCCACAGGCTAAGAAAGGTGCCTCCCTTCGTGGATAAAAATTTCTATCAATCCTAGTAACTTGAGTGGCTGAGGCCGGAAGATCACAAGTTCAAAGTCAGGCTCAGCAACTTACCGAGGCTCTAAGCAACTCAGTGAGACCCTGTCTCTAAATAAAATACACAAAAGGGCTAGGGATGTGGCTCAGTGGTTAAGTGCCCCTGGGTTCAATCTCTGGTACCAAAACAAACATTTAACAAAATGGTTTCTTTCAAATCACCATGAGCTCTTCTGATTTTTGCATCCAATAGCATCACACTTCTTTTCCCAAGCACAAACTAAATAAGCACTATGAGGCAGGAAGTGTACAAATTTCTCATGCTCCTTGGAGTAGAGAAATATATTCAGGCAATTTCTTTGACAGTCATAACATCTTTGTAGTAGCTGCTTCTCTTCAAAGTCATATTCTGATCAACCAGCTATTTGTGCATATATATTTTACCATCAACACAACCCTTTGTATATTGCTTGTGGACTTGGGTTCATTGTGTTAAAATCCAGAGACATTAAGGAACTAACATCAGTTATTATTTAACAAGCACTTAATGAAAGCCTCCTATGTATCAGGTTCTGCTCTAAATCCTAATGACAGGGCAGTAGACAAGGCCAAGATAGACAAAATCCCTGCTCTCTCAGAGTTTATTATCATTTTTTTTTTTTTTTTTTAGGAATTGGTTAGATTTTTCTGTACAGGGCCAAACAGTAAATGTCTTAAGCTTGGCAGGCCTTAGTGTATCTAGTATATCTACTCAAGTCTGCTATTTTATCAAGAAAGTAACCACAGGCGACATATAACTAGATGAGTGTTGCTATGTTCAATAAAACTTTATTTAGAAAAAGAAATAGTCAGCCAAACAGGAATTGTAAGCCATAGCTTAAGTCTTCTCCTAGTGGCTTATCAAACACGTTTCCAGACATTGTAGAAAATTAATAACCAGTGTATTTTCTTTGGATATCCACCTAGCTAATTTATTTTACCACCATTTTGTTTAGCTAAATGTTTATTTAACTAATTCCCTCATCAAGTTAAAGGTTCAACTCGGAGAGTTGCCCTTTGAGAGTAGATATGAGACCAGATCTGTTTTTGCCCAGACATTCATGCTCATTCAACAAACTGTGAACTGCCTCAAATTTCTAATTGAGGTCCAACACCAGGTAGGATAATTTGTGACTTCTGAGCAGCAGATGATAAAAGGGAATTAGACATTCAGAAAATTTATTAGGGAAAATACCTGTGAGGGAAAATTGGGAATCAGACAAAGGAAGCTAGGAGAGCCTGCAGCCTGGAATGCAGGTCTAACCACAGAGAACAGACTAAAGGAAGGAAGGTCCCATGGAAGTCACAGCCCTGAGGGCAGCTGTGAGAAAGTTCAGCAAAGGCAATGGCATGTGTCAGCAGAGTCCTACAGCTCCCAGGAGCAAAACTAAGTATCCCTGCCACAGTGACTCATTGCCTGGAAGTGGCCACTGGGAATTGTGGTCTCTGTACCAGCACAGTGATGGATTTCAGAGCACAGCAGCTGGGGCCACTGGTCAGTGACACCCACCCCAGTAGATTGGAAAGGTACAGTTTTATGGCAGTGAAGAAAAGCTCCACAGCTAATTAATTTGACAAAAAGTTAAGAAAGGATTTAAAAGAGTTTTGCCACACTAACTCAAACCCACTGACTCTAAGGACTACTTTATTTACTGTTGCCGTCTTTGTAGGACCTATGAAAAACATCTTGCATCAAGGAACTACTCAAAATATATTTTCAAATTTGATTCAGTTCTAACACTACAGTGACCATATAAATGACTAGAGGTGGGAGAAAACTTAGCCTGTATGTCTATAGAACTTTCCCATAGTTAACACAGCTGGAGAGTGGCAAGGAGAGCACACGGTCCTGGGGTTACATGTGATGACATCCCTGGCACAATGCATAAGGGTACTAGTAGGTGGAACCATCATTGTCTCTGGCAGAGCGGTGGCAGCATCTTTGTCATTCAGAGGAGGCATCCAGGGATGCTATTAAGTCTGCATTATCTTTTGCTTTATCAGATTTAGAAGATTACCCTCTTCTTGGACCCATTTGCTGTTCTGTCACCTTAAAGAAAGAATGGAACTACAGGAGAGAGTTCGCATTGAGAAAGAGCTAGTAAAGCATGCAGATTCTGATGACAGATGGACAGACTTCAAATTCTTGCTCTAAATTTCACCGTTCTTTCATCCGGGGCAAGTTGCTTCACATCTCTGTGTTTTGGTTTCCTTATCCTTAGTCAGCTTTTCATCACGGTGATCAAAATACCTGACAAGAACAACTTCAAGGAGGAAAGATTTATTTTGGCTCATGGCTTCAGAGGTTCTGTCCATGGTTTGCCTATTGGCAAACAGCAAGTCAGAAAAGCCATAGTGGAAGGGTTTGGGGAAGGGTGTGGCAGGGAAAAGATGCTGGGCTCATGACAGCCAGGAACAGAGAGACTGAAAGGGGCCAGAGAAAGATATAGTGACATACTTCTTCCAGCCATGCCCCACCTGCCTCTCATTTTCACCATCTCCCTGTACCTCCATTAAAATTATCAATCTATCAAATGGATTGCTCCATTAAGGAAGTCACAGCCCTCATAAATGATCTTTTCACCTCCAAACATTGCTGCATTGTCTGACACATGAGTTTTGGGTGACATTCCAGATCTAAACCTTAATAAAGGATACCGTTATGTACCCCAAGGATATATTATTATTTTTAAATAGTGAACATATGTAAAATCACTTAAAGCAGAGATATGTGCAAATTATTTAGAGGTAAATTTTAGTGGGACTTGTCTGAGAGTTCCCCGAACTGAAATGGGCTTGAAATGGCTTGGGGAAGAAGTGAGAAACAGAATCATATACCAGGGAAGGACATAAGTAATTCCTGAAATTAACCCCTTCATATTGCATACTTGAAAAGAGTAACTTGAAGGAGAAGAGATATTGGTATAAACTGACAATAGAGTAAGTATATATTCAGCCAGACTAATGATGAAGGAAAGGGTTTGGTGTTGGTTTTCCATTCTCATCACCATGGCCAACAAGGTTACTTAGATGTGCTCATTGTAGATCCTGTTTTGTTTTGTTTTTTTTCTGATCATGATGCTTATCAAACACAGAATCTTTTTTTTTTTGGTTATTGTTACTGTCTTTATTTTAATTAGGTATATATGACAGTAGAATGCTTTTAATTCATTGTACACATTGCAGTACAACTTTACATTTCTATGGTTGTACATTATGTAGCATCATACCATATGTGCAGTCATACATGTACCTAGGGTAATAATGTCTATCTCATGCCACCATCTTTCCTACTCCCATGCATCCTCCGAATCCCACCCTTCCCTTTGCCCCATAAAAATTCCTGCATTTTTCCCATGCCCCCCCATTATGTATCAGCATCCACTTATCAGAGAGAACATTTAGCCTTTGGCTTGGGGGATTGGCTTACTTCACTTAGGATGATATTATCAACTCTATCCATTTACCTGCAAATGCCATAATTATATTCTCTTTTAATGCTGAGTAATATTCCATTGTGTATATATAGCACAGTTTCTTTATCCATTCATCTATAAAACCATGGCTGTACCACCTTTGTTTAAGTTGCAAATGTAGAAGGTCAGTAGAGGACTAGAAAGAAATAAGTTACTTAACTTTATAACATCATCATGTGAAAGCCAGGGCACTAAAATTTATTGGAAAGCCACTGCCATAGTTCTTGAGATAACTGAGGACCTGAAGTCAGTCTTAGGAAAAGCAACATATACCAAGCTAACTTAGGGAAACACAGGAGCAAAACCAACTGAGGTTACCTGGTTAGCACAGAAGGATGTTTTCATTTATAAGTGCTTATTATAAATTAATACAAGTAATTGTCGTTAAAAAGTAATTCAGGATTCCTTTTGTAAACTTGGCCCTACCTCAGGAATCCAGTAGTAAGATCTCTCAACAGAACATGTCCTAATGCAATAATTCCAATACGCATGATGGCATGACATGGGTATATGTTTACATAGAAAAGGTTTAAAACATCACAGCTACAAATAGCACGAACAACTAGAAGACCTTAAAATGAAGATGAAATGAACACATGGGGTTTCTCTTCATAAATTAGGACAAAGTTTAATCGATTGTCCCATTGTTATTTTTGATGGATTTGTGATTTTTGAGATTTTCAGGATTTGGCTATCTTAAAATCATCCTTGATATATCTAATAAGATTTGATTGGCTTTCAATGATAACTTTAACTGTTCCACTGAGGAGTGTTCATTATTTTTTCTTAGGATTTTCTGTACGATTTTTCATAAAGTCCTTATCTCCTGCTCTTAGACACAGAACATGTTATTATCTTTTAAAACCTTATATCACATACAACTGTACAGGTTAGAGATTGAAATGCTAACAATAGGATCCCATCCCTGCCACAACTCCAACTCCTAAGTGACAGGAGAATAAAAACAACTTAAGATGAGGGCTTGGGGGAATGGAAAAATACAACAAACCCCTGTCATGTGTGTAATTAGAATTATAACAAATATATAAAGAAGTGAAGTGTGCAGTCAAATATTTCCATTTTTGAACATATGAAAACGTTTTGGAGGAGATAGCATTTTATAATAATAAGAAGAAAAAATATGGTCACATTATTTTATACCATAAGTTGTCAAAGCACATAGATCACCACACTTACTGTGACAATAAAAGATTAAGTCACGTAATTTTTTATTACAATGTGGTTTTTCCTCCCTCCATTTCCCCATAGTTAGCTGATGACACTGTGCAACAAAAATATTTTCTGAAGGCTATGTGACTTATTTCTCTAAAGCAATTGAACATTTAAGTTCTATTTGATTAGTTAATTATTAGTATCAAGAGGGATAGAAAAGAGATGAGAACATGAGAGTTTGAGCCCTGAATTCTATTCACTAGCTGTATCAGTGGGAGAAATCAATCAAACTCGCTGATTTGCCTGCTCTAAATGGTTTTAACAAGTATCCTTTGTACATGGAGTCTTGTTTGTGTCATATGATCTCTATCCATACAAATGATCATGATCTTTCAAAGCATGATCTGTGATGCCACTAACCCAGACAAAATAAAAAGAAATGAGGTTGCACCTTATTTTTGCATTTATTTACTTCAATTTCATTCAAAAATCAACTACAATTGATACAGAATCAGCCCCTGAGTTTCAGAATGATAACTGGAATAGCTATTTCCATGTTTCAGAGGCACTAAGAGATTATTTTCTAGTCATTAAAAATGTATTTGCCCTTTGCTGTAAACTGTAAGGTTGGTTTTGTGGCAGTAATAATTAAAAGCATCCTTTGGTTTTACTGATTTTTACTCAAATGAGTATGTCATTTACCCTAATGGGAGGAATATCTGTAAATATATATATATACACTCCTGATCAGTTCATTTGAGGTTTTCCTTTCAATCCAATAAATGCACAAAACCTCTGCAGGTGCCATTACAGCTAGAGAAGCATTACCAGTGTTAAATGAGACAGTTCCTAAAAGCATATCAAAGGCACTGATTTGTCTAAAATGGTTAGCTTGTTTCACTCATATCCTATCACAATTGGTAGCTGCAGTGTTTATTTGAACTTAAACACTGATTAGGTCTTTTACTATCCTGTTTTTGCAAGCCCACACAAAGCTAAATATACCAATCCTCATTAAGTCCAAAGAAACATGCATAGCATGTCAAGCAGTCATTGTTGTTATTACCAATAAACAAAAATGCATATGCTTCCCCAATCTCTGTGCTGAAATGTGCTCTGTGTTTACCGAGCAAGTTAAAGGATAGGGGGGTAAAAAAAAAAAAAACCCTCTGGATGAGTGTGTGGACTCCAGCCCTGGGTATGTACCTGGGTCTCAACATCTGTCAGCTTTCTGGTCTGCTCTGCAGTCTGAGTCAGGAGGCTGGTTCCTATCTCGAGCATGGTGGCTGTGTGGTTCTGAACTGCATTCTGCTGTATCTGGGCCATCTCCGACTTCATATTTTCCACGATGTAATTCTCAAGCTGCAAGAGATAAAGGACAAAGTATACTAGATTATAAGCAAAGTCTCCCAGTTGGGGCATGTAATATTTACAATGACAAAACAAGACACAGCTGGCAAACTGGCCATCTGGCAGGGATGTTCTGTGTCTCTGGGAGCTGGAGAAAAAGGAAGCAGAGCACACAGGAATCCAATTGCTAACAAACTCCTAATATACTGATACATATAAATAATAATCACAATCATAATGGAAATATGCACTTGAACTATGATTTCCTATTATTGACATGATCTCATTTAACCCTCACAGCAAAGATGTAAACTAGGCACAACAGGCCTCCTTATTCTTTTTATTTTATAGCTGAGGAAACCAAATCAGAGAGGGAAAAGGATGAATGAACCCCAGGTCACCCAGATTAGCAAATAGTTTCAGTCTAAATCTTAGTGCTGTGGTCTTCTAGTTATACCATGATGACCACTCATCTCAGAGAAATTTAGTCTTCCCCTTCCATTTTTGTAATGATAAATAAAATATCCTACTTCCCTGGGGAAATGGACAAGGAGAGGGAGGAAAGTATATTCCCAAAATGAAAGCCTTTAAGGAATATTAAAACATAGGCAAGGATGTGTTGAATGAACTGCAGATCCCTAGAGTGAGCTATAAGCATTTTCTGTGCTCTTTTGCAAGTTCAAAAATAGGCACTGAAAGTATAGCCCATAAAGCAGCATTTGCCCTACTTGCCTGGGGTAAAATTGGTTCCTTTATGATGCCATCTAAGAGTACACTAAAGTTGTAAAATAAATGGTACCACAGGGGCCAAAGAAATGATTAAGTGAATTACTACAAGGGATCTTGTTAGGCACCTGGGAGAATAAAGCTGAGCACATGCAGGGTTTGAAAAATGCAGAAGTCTGTATCTCCCTGTCAGTACACTTCACTCTTCCCCACCACTGCATGGCGACTGCATTTTATTACCAAATTACACATATGGGGAAATTGCATCCCAGAGAAGTCAGGTCCAAGGCCACACACCACAAAAACAGCCAGACTTGGACTTTAGTGTCGAGATTCTTAACTCATACCAACACTTTTAACCACTCGATAGCTCTGCCAAGTCGTGCTTAGTGAGACGGGTTCCAAATCATTAACAGCTACGTGATTTTTTACTGATTTAGTGAACCATAATACATCCACTATTTTATAATCCATAGTAACATTATTATCATGTAACAAATACAGTCTAAATGTATATTCCCCTTTGCGAAATTTTGGCAGTTCACTTTCTAACATCATCTCTCCCTTACTTCTATTTATCAAATATGAATCTGCCCCAACCTAACAAAAATGGAAGCTTCGTATGAAGCTCATATTCTGATACAAAATTGATCAGAAGAAATATCTGAAAATTATCTTAACAAAATGGAAGATCTCTAAACCAAATCTTGACTTCATTCCAATTGAATGAACATACGTAAGCAACATGGGAAGGGTAGAAGAATGAGGGTCGGTCAGAGTAGTAAACATCTATCATTTAGATTCCACATCCCTGTATCCTTTTTCCTAGCGACATCCCTTAACATCTTTAAGGGAAATTATCATTTTTTTCTTTTTTCAAAGCAGATGCTTTGGGTAGAGTTGATCCACTCTCACTTTAGAAGGGGGTACATATTTAAGTCTGGCAAAACACAATGTTCTACTCTTACTTAGCAAGTGTGGGTTGTCCAGGAATGGAAAGATATTGTAAGCAAGGCCATTAAATCTTGGTTCTGGCATTTTGTCAAACTAGTTTACACAAGAACTTCCTCTTCCTCTGTGGTTAATAGCTGGTAACATAGATGCCGGACGATGCCCAATTTTGCCACCATAAAAACTAAAGCAAGCCTAAGAATGAAGACAATCCAGAAAAAAAAAATAATGAGAAATAGATGATAGATAGTGACCCAGGTGTGATATAGATAACCGGATATCTTTCAAACACCTGAATCCAGCCATGATGTTTCTAGTCAGGTCTTCCCTTGGACATGGAGTTGTAAATTGTCTAATCTAAATCTCCCCTGAATTATGCTAAGTGAAGCTAGCCAATCCCTAAAAAACAAATACCAAATGTCATCTTTGATATAAGGAGAGCAACTAAGAACAGAGCAGGGAGGAAGAGCATGAGAAGAAGATCACCACTAAACAGGGATGAGAGGGGGGAGGGTAAGGGAGAGAGAAGGGAAATTGCATGGTAAAGGAAGGAGACCTTCATTGTTATACAAAATTACATACAAGAGGAAGTGAGGGGAAAAGGGAAAATAAACAAGGAGAGAAATGAATTACAGTAGATGGGGTAGAGAGAGAAGATGGGAGGGGAGGGGAGGGGGGATAGTAGAGGATAGGAAAGGCAGCAGAATACAACATACACTAATATGACAGTATGTAAAAAAGTGGATGTGTAACCGATGTGAATCTGCAATTTGTATTTGGGGTAAAAATGGGAGTTCATAATCCACGTGAATCAAATGTATGAAATATGATATGTCAAGAGCTTTGTAATGTTTTGGACAACTAATAATAAAAAAAAATTAAAAAAAATTAAAAAATAAATCTCCCCTGAACCACCAAGTCTTGCTTTTCCTTTAGTCAAATTTATTTATGTCTTCAACACTGACAAACAAACCAAAAGAATTTTGACTGCTGTATTCAATAGCTGCTTAGCAAAAGAAGCCTCAGGCAGCGAGACATTAACTGTATGTTCCTTGCTTATTCAGAGAATTTAGGGCTATTTATAAATATGTATATCCTAAGAAATGGTAGACAAGTTTCCATTGAGAAGATGAACCCTGCCATTTACAGTAGACATTGATCAATTACATTGTTCTGCAGCAGTGTCTAAGCACTGTTCTTTAATAAATAAAAAATGTCACAGTGAATTTTAACCTCATATATCCACATGTTACAGCTGCTAAACAGGCTTAGAAACCACTAAACAACTTGCTCAACAAGAAGCAGGAACTCAACCCCCAAGTTCAAAACCCACTTTCTTAACAACTGACCTACTTAGCCAAGCATCACCTAATTGTGCATTTTTATTACATAGCTCCTAACTTTCGGTGTTTGCTAAAATTAAATGGGAGCTGTTCAGAGATGTTCAGAATGCATTCAGAGGTACTACGGCATGCTGTACGTTTTTAAGGGCATACACTAGGATAGCATGCATTTAGGACAGCTTTCCAAAATAATTCTGATTCAGCCAAAGGATAAATGCTTTTCAAAATGTGGATCATAGAACAACTTCCTATACGAGAACTGTTTGTGAAATGAGTAGTTTTTTTGCCAGAATGTAAATTAGCAGGGTTGCTAA
Organism: Spermophilus citellus; assembly: GCF_964194105.1. NCBI lineage: Eukaryota > Metazoa > Chordata > Mammalia > Rodentia > Sciuridae > Spermophilus > Spermophilus citellus. The sequence goes on from NC_138194.1 coordinate 74,729,137, forward strand.
GCACATTTCACCTGATCCATATATATAAACAAGGTTTTTTCAATGAAGACAACAATGTTCAATTTACATCCTAGTACAACCTTCCTGTTTTGTTCACAAAAGGATAAAACTTCTTTAGCACTTATTTAGACCATCAGACTTAAGAGTGATGTGTCAGATTTCCTGCTGAAAATAAAATTTCAAAATTATAATTTGATTTTTATGCAGATTTCCCTCCTGATAAAGAATATGCTAATCAGTGAGCTCCAATACATAATTTACTTGACAATTATACATCAATTTTTTATGCAGTCAGTTAGCAGGAGTCAGTTGCCAGAGGTTAACATGTTCTGGGTATAAAAACAATCCTAAGTCTCCAGCTTCCCAGAGGACACCCTCTGGCATAAGGTGACTACAGCAAGCAACAGTTGCTTTTCAATCCTTGTGACCTGTCAGCTGTTGACCATTCAGTACCACTGTGCTTTTCTTTATAACTATAAAAGTTAAAATAAGCAAAGAAAATAGCTGTTTCATGTACACATTGATCAAATCACAAAGAGCTTCCCAGTTCTGCTGACCCTGTTGTGGAAATAAAGTAGGTCTCCAACCAATCCTAAAATTCTCATTGAAGCTGCCATGAATATAACTCTAGTTAATTATTTTTTAATCAAATGGGGCTGCTTTCTCTGGGAGTACCTGCCTTTTAATGTAAAAGGTAATGGCACACTTAAGTAGCAAGAACCAGATGTAGTTGATTTAAAGGCTGAGTGGGGAGGCAGAAGTCAAATATACAATGTGTGATTAATAAGGAGGGTTGCTTTCATCTTATCTCTAGACATTCCTCTGTAGATGTATAACTGTGAAACCCAACTTGACGTACCATACCAGCCAGGTCCAGGAAAGATTTGTAACAAATTTGATTGTATTTGTGTATTCCCTAGTGGTTTAAAAAATATGTTTGCTGAAAATACAGTACCTCAAACATCTAATAGGTGTATTTTAAGCTTAGACATTGCTGAGCACAAGAGCTGAGGAGTTAGAAAGTGGGAGGTTTTGAAGCTGAATCATAAATTTTTTTGACAATATTGCTCTGCTCAGTGTCTCACTCCAGAGTTTTAAAAGGTATTGGCTAAAGACTCAGAAGGAGATGTAGCATGTGGTTTTAAATGAGATGAAATGATGATTTTTAAGAAAGGAAGTAGTATCACCTCTGTGAAGGGACTGGCTGTTTGCAGAGAGCTTCCTACACATAATCTGACTTGATGTTCCCACCAGCTCTACAAAGGGAGTACTGAGTCCATTATAGTTCAAGAATCAGAGATCTTATGTGACTGGAGATCAGTCAGTCTCAGGACGTGGTTCCTGCTCTGTTGTTGGACTGGTTGACTGGTGCGTTAGCTGAATAATTGGGTGATTTAATTTGTAGTCAGCTCTTGAGAATTCATCTACTTATTCCTTTGAGAGAAACAGGCAATGTCAGAAAGTGATCACCTTCACTCTTCTGCGCTACACAGGTGGATGCAAAGTCAGATGAAGGGCCCAGGCCCAGGCATGTGGAGAGTTCACTCTGCTGCACTATTAATACAAAGAATCCTTTTTTTTTTTTTAAGGTTGTCTTAAGAGGACATTTTTCTTAGCAATGTAAGTTTATTTGTTTCTTATTAACCAGCACAAAATGTAACAAAGGGAGTGAGGACACACTAAGCCTCTATTAAGGCTAAACGTGTACCAGGACTTGCAAATATGTAGTTTGTTGAATCTTTACAACAATCCAGGCGCTGTAAATATTAATTTCTTCATTCCACTAAAATGAAAATGGAGACTCAGAGAAGGTAAGTCAATTGTCTAAGATCCCACAGCAAGTGGGTGGCAGAGCTGGTATGTGCTTTGAAAGAGGCCAGATTGCTGAGCAAGTTGTACTTCATCCAAAAAAGAAAATCACCTGTAAAATACCAGCAAACTGCCACCAATATTACAGGCTGATTCTGACAGCAGACAGTATTCAGACAGAATATGAAAAATGAACGTGATAGAAACAACAAGGTGAAATTGTTTCAAAGATAATGTTTAAGTTGTTTAGACATTTGTACAGTGATGGATGACATAATATCCTGCAAAATGTTTTAGGTAGTGAGAAAGCAAATATCCCAGTGACTATGTGACAAGCAATATTATAAAATAGAAAAAAAGAGTTTTTAAGAAATCAAGATTATCAATCATTTGTAATTCACTCCTAAATCACTTGTCTCTTGTCTTTTGCTGAATGACTACTAGAGAATAACAAAAAAGAGTTTGGGGGAGCTCTCTTACTAGGGTCTCAAAATCCTTTGTGTTTCATGTTCATAGATCGAGACTATGTCAGACTATGACATGGCCTGCAGGTGAAATACATTCTCTGTCACTTCACTCCAAGAGAATACTTCAAGGAATCTCTCAAACCAGAGCATGTCTGAATGCACAAAGAATATAATTTCTCCATGTAATTCTTAAGAAAATAACATTTTAAACCCTATAAAAATTGACAAAGGCATTGTTGGCTTAAAATATGTCATAGATTAAGTGGACCCTCACTGAATGTTGGTGCATGTGGTATTACTCAAGTATGGCAAAATCAGCATGAAATAAAGTAAAAGGTTAAATATGGAAAAACAATAAAAAGGTAAAACAATGCAAAAAATGCCTTACATGTTGATGGTTTTATCTAATATCATTGTTTCATAAATCAGTAGTAATATTGAAAATGCAACTCTACCTGGGTTTATGACCTTATAAAAAGAGATGGCTGAGGCCAAGTACATTATTTGCAGGAATTTCTATTCTTAGATCTCCAATATACTGTTTCTTTTACCAAATGAAAAAGTATAAGTGTCTTTTTAGACAATAGATCTAGTTAGCTAACATTTGAAACAGTTTCAGTGCTGGTGTCCATGAAATGGATCTCATTTCTCTTTTTGGTACCTGAAGCCATTAGTAGGAGAGAGAGAGCTAAAAGAGACATTCAAAGTTATAAATGCCAAGAATTTCATTTTATAGACATAGTGATTGAGGTTCAGAGAGGTTATAGAAAGCAAGGTGAAATAGCTAATTAATGCCAGATGCCAGGCTGTGACCACTCAGAGTGTGGAAACTCAGACTCACAGCAGCAGGCTGAGCCAACGGAAAGCTGCCAATACTGTTGGCCAGCCTTGCATTTCTTATCCAATTCCCTGGTTCCTGCTACTTTCTTAATTTCTACTGGCTCCTGATTTGGAGATCCCCTTTCACAATACCAGTTCATGCTTCATCAGTTTTAGGGACCCAGATTTCCCTCTCTTGACTCTGCTTACTAGCATTAATGCCTCTAGCTGCCCTTCAGTCATTGAGTTTCAGAAACCCCTTGATTTCATTCTTTTTTTCATATGCATCACTCCAACAAGTGGCAAAAAGCATGACCAAACTCCAAAGTTATTCCAGGCTTTCTACACCCCATGTAGGCTCAGTGTAATCTAGGCATGCATGTGAGAAATGCACACTGTGACCTGAACCTGGTGCCAGATACTACAAGATCAAGACATTTTGAGTTTACTAGGAAATAGCTGTGCACCAATGGATGGATCATCTTACTAGAGTAGGTGAATGTGATGGAGTGTATCTCCAACTGTCTATATTTCTTTCCATATTCTTCTCTCTGCTGAATAGGGAGACACAATTACCGATGTTAAAAATGTGAGCAGACATTGGTTTTATCACCTACATATGTGTCCCAGCAACACCTCTGCTGGAGCACAAGGAGAAACTGTGAAGGGCATCCCAGAATTTCCTAGATGAACAAACTCCCTTGCAATCATTTTTCTTGGCCATGACTCTTTCAAGATGACATTTTTGTGGCTGCTGAAAGTTGCCAGAGTCATACGCAGTGCCCTAGAGCTGGGCGAAGACCCAGAAAAGTCATTCTCTCTTTGTATAAACAAATGAAAGGTTGCCAGTGCCAAAACATATTTTACTAGCCTGGCATCTCTCTTCTATATCCACCTTCTCACACCAGGAAAGTGTAACCATCATGAACTCTTAAGAACATTTCCTTCTGTTCAATTTTTCTCTTTGCATAATTTTAAAGGGGGATGATATAGGAAAAGTACATTCAGCCAGGAGTCAGAATATAGATAATGCAGGAATAATCAGAGATTTACACCAAGAACTTGAGTAAATCATTTACATAAGGTTGGTTTAAGGTCTTCATCCATGAAATAAAAAAAGACTGGGTTAGATTATTTCTAAGAACTCTTGAAGCTTTCAAATTCCTTGATTTGAAACTTCCTTTATTGAGTAATTTAGGCTATAAGATTTAAATCTTAAATTTTTATAGAAAATTGAAATATGAACGTATATAACATACATATCCTTAATGGCAGCAAGGAAACATTGATACCAAAAACACAATAGAAAAGCCCTGGCTCAAGTCTCTAAAGCAGGCACATCTGTTTTAAGATAAAGAGCTAGCATCTGTGAATCGCTTCATTCCCAGGCACCATTCGGTCAAAAATATATTCTTCGTATTTCTTCAGTCTTCTTTTCATGTTTCTTTTCTCCATGAATATCACCACTGCCACCTATACATTCATCCAAGCCATAGGGAATCATCTTGACAATTTTTCTCCTTCCTTTCCTGCATCCAATCAACACCAGATTGGGTTGCTGCTACTTCTTGAAGTTTGCCTAGGTCTCTTCCTCTTCCTTCCTGCCTCTTTCAACCATATTCCTTTATCCTCACAGCCAATGACTAAGGTCAGACTCATAACTTTTCTTTCTGGATTTGTTAATGGCCCCATAACTGGTCTCCTGACTCCTGCCTTGCTCCCTCCAACCCCTCATCCATAACCTAGCTAGAGGGATCTATCTAAAATACAAACTTGGCCTTCTTATCCCATTTTTAAAACTTTTCCAGTGGTTTCCACTACCTGTGCTTCAAGACACAACCCCTTAATTAGCATAGAAGATTCTTGGCAACCTGTACTCTGCTTCTCTGTCCCTACACATACTCTGTGCTCTAGAAACACCAAATTCCCAAGTTATTTGTATTTAGCCAAACACGAATTACTTTATTTTGCTCAATATTCATTTTGTACATGACTTTGCTCTGATGAAAATGTTTCTTGCCCACCTTATTCTCCCTTTTCTGGGGCTAAGTTCTATTTTTAAAAACTCAGTTCAAGCTTCCTCCTGTCAGAAACCTTTTATGAATCCTCTCTCTACAATGCCTTTCCTCTGTATTCTAGAACATCCTGTGCCTCTTTTATTTATTTTTTCTTCTTTTATAACCGCATTGCCTATCATTTCAGTCCACCATTAGTTCCTTTAGGGTGAACACTGTCCATTCAACTTGGCACCCCCTCCTCCACGGAAAATCTAATTAAGCTTCTCCAAAGATCCCCTACCATCACTGTTCTTAGACTATCAACAAGAACTTCTGCAACAGGGTTTACAGGCCTGAGGTGTACTGCAGAGGCAGGATGCAATAAGAAATACTCACCTGAGGCCTCCACAGAGGCCTTTGCATTCCAGATCCTGTGGAGCAAGCAGGCAGGAGGGAAGAGGAGGAGAACTCCCTGTCCTGGCCCTTGATTTTGTATCCAGACCCAGGGTCCTCTGCTCGGGAAAAAGCTACTTTTATGTGAACTTCTACAGACTGTGAGCCTCTGAGCCCCTCCCATTACACACTGGGTGTAAAGTTCTAAAGCTTTCTGAACTTGGTGTTCAGAGGGGTGATTTGATAGAGGCAAAAAGCCTCCCTTTTGAACCTGACTGCAGCCAGTAAACCTACTACCTGCTATTCCTCGGTGTGGAGCCTGGTCTGTCCTACTTCACTATCACTGCCTGGCACGTAGTGGGTCCTCAATACAAACTAGATAAATAAACTAATGCATAAAGTAGTGCATTTTTACATGAAAATACCAATAATCTCCAATTGATTTTGTAAATAAGAAATATCATAATAGCAATTATTACCAATCCCCTCTTGAATGGCAATGAGACTATATAAATGATACAAAAGCACCTAGGCCTAAATCAAGTATCCTCACATTTTGGATCATATAATGTCATTGTCTTACTGTGATCTTCTCCATTTCTCTTCTCAATCGTCTCAATGTAGAGAAATTATTGAAATTAAGTGAAATTCAGGGAAAATGTGCAAAATTAACTGTGTAGTAATCACTGCGCCGTACAGAAAATCAAAAGAATGAGTAAAACTCAACCCTGTTTGTCAAAACTATTTATAACGTAAGCATCTTGCATTTGGACTGAAGGTACAAATGTCCATCCTTCCTGATGGGATAGGATAAAAGAAGGAATCACCCTCTAAATGAAGGACTCAAGGAAGTCTTCCCAGAGGCAGTCCCAAATGTGTATGGAAAAGAGGGCAAACATTTCTTATGTCTCCCTTAATATCAAAAAATTTAGGCCTGGGAAACTTGAGGGGTGGAGGTAAGAAAGAACAACAAAAAAGGACCCAAGGAACTACACTAGCTTGGACAAGATGGTTGTGCCCTCCTGGAATGTGTTTCTCAGGAAATCAAAAGATAAGTCAGAAGCAAGGGCATATCACTGAGACCACACACAGAAGGCAAGGGCATGATGTTGGAGTCTTAATATGAGATCCACGTACAAGGTTCAAGAAAATAATTTCTGTGCACTTTACTGTATTTCTAAACATACCAAGCATAAAGTTCACTTGTTTAATAATATATATAAGCTTGCACACTGTTTATGCATATATACATGCATATATACCCCATACCTACATATGCATATATGTGTGATAACCCCAGATTCCCAACCTAGGAGGAGGGCCAGGTGACACATCCATATTTTGTGGATCTCTTGATTTCATTGCAGTTTATTAAAAATCCTCATTTTTTCTGAACAGTTTTTTTGAACAACTAGATACAATAATATTTAATTACCGTAGAAACTGTCTACTTAAATATCATGGGAAGCTCCAGTATTCTGCCTAACAACCTAGAAATCTTATTCCCAAATTCCAACTTTAAATTTTGATGACAGAAAAATGGAAGAATCACAAAGCAACTTGATGGATACTGTTTTTATAACAATAAAAGTGATCTTTTAAAACCAAACAAGATATTCTTTCAAACAGAACATTGTAACGATGCCTGCCTCTCATTTAAAACTTTTCAGCTTCTTGCTTATCTGGTGCATGCCACTCAAAATATATTCTGGTTCACTTAAAAAAAGTTCTGACATTTGAACTATAGACCACCCTAGCAGACAGTAGGTTGTGGGGATCCATGGGATAGAAGAAACTCTCTGTGGGATAATTTGTCTAAGAAGCATCTTCTGCAAACTACATTTTTCCCTCCAATAGCAAATGACAATGATGCAAACAAATAGCATATGATGGCGAGCTTTTAAAGGAAACCTTCTGAATTAAATAAAATACTGCAGGACGGATTGTGAAATTCAAATACTCAGCAGATGAAGTAAGATACTTAATAAAAGAATTTCAAAAGCCTTATTAATTAAGGGGTTTGTAGATTTTTCAGTAATATCATTACTAGGTAAAACATTTCCATCAGTTTAACCTGGTATTTCACATGAAATTGTTACCATGCCTTCCTTGAACTTGCAAGACATCAGCACTTAAAATCCAATATTATTCTAAAAAAACCTCCATTTAACATGCTGACTTTAGGGCTGTTTCCTTGCCCTTCATGCTTCTTCTTTTCTTGAATTAAAGCTCTATTTATCATCTTTCTCTTATACAATATCTCTTAGGTTTATGGGAATTTGAATTTTATTTCTTCTGCTTAAGCACACAAAACAAATGGAAAAAAGTGTGTGTGTGTGTGTGTGTGTGTGTGTGTGTGTGTGTGCATGCATGCTCTTTCTCTTACAATGTGGGATTACTCAGTAGAATGTACAATATGTACAGGCATAAAACTATCAGTGTTATTGTATGATAAACATTCAATGCATTATGTGTGAGGTCCAGTGAATTTTTCCTGAACAATATTCTTGAGTAGTTCTTACTTAAATTACCCTTGGCAGAATTACTAGGAAGGAAATAGTCATTCAAAGCTTAAGAAAGGGATCATGATTGCTCACAACTCATAAATGAGACAAAATCTCTAATGAGACAAAATCACTTTGCTCACAGTGCTTTAAACAGTGGGCATTGTTTCTTCTTCCACCATGAGCTCCTGGTGTCCCGGTGATACTTGTTACACCTCACATGCTATTAGACAGGAGTGCAAATTACCATTGTCATGAATTAGTCTCTCTGAAAGTTAACTACATACCACAGAAGATTAAAGCCAAGCATGAGCAACTGCAAACACCTGCTCCCATTACTCCATGTGCTGCCAGAGTACTATCACTCTAGAAAATTTTATGATTTTTGTAAAAGTCAGTTTTAAAGACTCATTAAACTAGTTTGGGAGTGGTAGGTCATCTCCCAGAATTCTTCCTGATTTAGTTCCCATCCTCAACAAGCTGTGAGCAATTGAAAAACCTTACATTCTTCATTAACTAAAATATGATTGTTTTAATTCATTGTAACATCTAAATCCTGGATTCTTAGAAACAATTTTAAAATCACATAAAATTAATAATACATGCTATGGTGCTACCATATACATGGAACAGATGTCACACTTTGACACATGTGCTTTGGATAGGTATATACCCTCAATGATATGCCATTCTATCTTAGTGTGTTTTGACATTTACAAAAACATTACCTTATGACATGGCTTCAGCTCTGTTATTTTAAACTGATATTATATTTTTGAGATTTAAACACATTAGCAGTGTGGCTTTATTCTGAATTTCACAAGTTAGGTTTAGGAAGTCTAAAAACTCATAAAATATTCTTGTACTCTAAGTCCTGACTTTCTCTGGAGAAGAGTACAAAGTCTATCAGACTCTTGCTATCTATCCTAAGTTCTAGCTCAGATGCAAGAAGGAACCGATTATTTCTCAGACTCTCACAAAACCCCGGGGGTTTCTTCACTAAGGAGCTGAAAGAAAGCTGTGTGATGAATCTCCCCGCATTTAAAGGCTGTATCTCAAGAATTCAAATGAATAATTTTTTATTTTTGGCAAATAGCTATTTCCCAGAGAGAGCAATTAGGGGGTTGAGAAAGCAAAGGAAACAAGTTACCAGAACTAAAAATTGATTCTATAGTTCTTCTCAAACATAAATTACTACACTAAGAGTTTAAAATAACCAAGACCACAGTTACAAAGATAGCCCTCCCAACTTCTTTAGGCAGCCTTCCATTGAAAAGACTCTGTAGTCCAGATTTTAAGGTACAAAATGACTAAAAAATGCCAGTTTTCCATGGCTTAAAAAAAACCCTTCTGCTCAACATAATAAGCAGTATACAACATGATATATTTAGTATGTTCTCAATTATGGTAAGTGTATACAGACCCACATTTATATGCCATGGAATAAGAAACACTGAATTGTGAACAGTGCCTGTCTCTGGCTGATGGAAGTGCAGGTGAGTTATGTTTTCTCCTTGAAATGGTTTGGCATTTTCCACTGAAAGAAAGTGAGAATTTAATTTTTTTATTAAAAAAAAGAATGAGAGGAAGAAATGTGCTTAGAGTGCATTTATTCGTGGTGGGAAAGTTATGAACATCTGGCAGAGTTTAGGGGTGGGCCTAGGCAGAACAATTCCAGAAAATGGTTGCTATTGTCCCTAGATGTACCCCCACTGACCCAGAAGTTTCCCTCCTCTCTGCCACCCTTCAACATCCCCCACTGCAATACCTGGACTTCATGGAAGTAAAAAAAAAAAAAAAAAAAAAAAAAAAAAAAACAGCAGAATCAACTACAGGTGGTTTCTACCAAAGGGGAAGCTGCCATTGTTTACTGAACCCTTCCTGTGGGTCAATCAATGAACTAAGGTTTTAGATGTGGAACGTGTGTAGTAGGTATGGTTACCATATGAGAAGGAGGAGAAGGCAGAAGTTCTGAGAAATCAAGTCCTGGGGTGAAAGGCATGGAACCCAAACGTCGGAGTTAGTGTTCCAACTCAAGTCTCTCTGAAGTCCCTGTCATTCTCTTTTCACTTCAATTGGCCCTAGCTTCTTGGTTAATGCAAAGATCACAAATAGGCCCTTTCCTGCCCCAATGTGTCCACTGGCATGTTTTCTTGAGCTAGCACTACTTTTTGATTTTCTTGTATTCCTTCTTTCCTTCCTTCTCTCCTTCTTTCCCTCTCTCCCCCCCACTCCTTTCCTTCTTTCTTTCCCTCCTTCCTTCTTCTCTTCTCTTCTCTCCACCCCCTTTAAGACAGGGCTTTGCCATGTTGTCAGGATCCTAAAGGCATCTTCTTGTCACCAGTTGGGGACAAGAAATAAACACACCTAATAGTTGATTATCAGCATCTGTTTTTTTTTTTTTGTTTTTTTTTTTAAAAAGCCTTCATTATACTGGTTTTTCATTCCTAAATGCAATGAAAATTTTATTTCTCTCTCATGCTTAGGAATACTGAAAGAATGATTAGATCAGTGTACACTGGGACCTTAGAGACCCTCCTAACCCAGCATAAATATGTAATGTAATTATTTTATATGACAAGCTGACTTATTCTTTCCTCACCACCATAGCAATATGCTATTTATGGGCACATTAATTACCCTTGTTGAAAAGCATTAGTGTTTTCTTTCATTTGTTCAATCAGAAGAAGGAAAACATCTTCATTAGTCAGAGGGATTAGTATCATTCTTGTTCTTCTGTTCATTACACCATCACCCTTTCAAATAAACATAAATGTTAAGTTAAAATGTCTGATCTTCATATATTCACTTATATCAATGTAAAACTTATTCTTAGCTAATGGTTTCTAAGAAGCTGCTTTTTAATACTTAACCAACAAAATTGAATCAATTCTATTTAAATAAGCTTTGTTCTTTAGAAATAATATTTCGCTTAGTAAATTAATGCATACTAAATCATATAAGAATTCAAACTGCTAAAATAAAATAATTTTTGGTTGAAAGTTTTGAGTTGTTAATAGCAAATTATATTTATAGAGGAATATACTTAAAGAAATTTGAAGATTATATATATACATGTATTATACATATATATGTATATATACAATCATACTTTATATATATATAATCAAGATTCTATTACATATATATGTGTATATCTGTAGTATACATGTGTATATATGAGTATACATGTGTATATATGTAGCATGTGTATTATTTTCTTATATGAGATAAACACAGTTCAATGCACATACACTAAGAAACTTTTGTATAGTTTCCATGTTAGCAGGCCTGGTGGTGTGGAGATATAAAGATGCAAGACATACACTTCTTCTGGACTTCTGAAAAAGACAAGTACATGCACAGATAGATCATTATGAGGTGGTACATTGGCACAGAGATATCCTGTACAAAATGTTGAAACATACGCCCAAATTCGTGAAATCCACAACACTTTTATTCCACACACTCATGGGGAAGAAGTCAGTTTGGTAGTGTTCTCCATCAGCATGGCCAAGCACAGACATAATTTGGGGGAATTCTGTTCTTCACTGGCCTCATTTCAGGCCTTCGGCCTTCCCATACAGAACTGGGTGCTCTCAGCACTGACTGCTTCATCAGGAACTTCTTTTATATTGAAAATATATCGTTTTCATGATGTTCAGAAATCCATGGACCTAAACACTATAGATTCTTGGAAGTCACTGAGGCCTTGACCATTGACTACTTGAAACCAAGGGTTCTCATCACAGCATGAGATGTGTTAAATATAAAAGTCTGGGAAGTTTACTAGAAAACCACCATTATATCAAGAAAATCAGACACTGTTTTGTTTTTTTGTTTTGTTTTGTTTTTGTTTTTGTTTTTGTTTTTTGTTCACACTTCCCACAACTTTATAATCTGAGAAAAATGGAGGGTCAAATAAATAATTTCCCTGATAACACACAGTTAAATGGGACTCACAGCAGAACATCTTACCCATGATGGAGTTAATACACACCATGCCTGTCAGCCCAGTTGCAAGAGTTTCTCACATCAAAAGTCAAGAATCTTGATGGTCTCCTGATTTCTTCCCAAGTGAGGAACAGGCCTTGGAGAACTCTCACAGGCAGGTGGCATCCTGCAGCTTGCAGGGCTATCTTTAGCATGGTGTTGGGGAGAGATCCCAGAGCGTGTCATCAGGGGATCCCAGTGATTGTTGTTTTGTTGTTGTTTGTTTTTGTTTTTTTTTTTCACTTATCAGTCATGTGAACTTTAAGGCTTTTTATATCTGTGAGATCAATATTTCTCATCAGGAAAATCACCATTCCAATTATACCTGCCCTAACCATCTCAGAAGTTTGATGTAAGGATCAAAAAGAAATAAATGTGTGTCTGAATACCTGGCAGGCTGTATCAGATACTTACACTTTGCTGTGGTTAGGAAGGAGAAGCAGTTTGGGCATCTATAAGAAGTGTGAATGCCCTGTTCTGACTGCTTCAACAGTTAATATTAACTCTCAGATCGTTCCTTTTGCCAACTCCACATTTACAGCTGTGCGAGAAGCGGCCTATGAGGAGCGGTGTATGAGCAGAAGAGTAAGCTTTGGGCTCTGACAGCTCTAGGCTAGCAAGTGATAAACTGTGTGATTCTCAGTTTCTTTTCTCCTCTGCACCTCAGCTTCTGAATCTAGAAAAAGGGAAACATAATGCACCTATGTCATAGTATGGTTTGAGGATTCGACAAGAAAAGCCCTGACTACACTACCATTGACAAATAAGATAAGAAGTTCTAATGGAAAGAAATAGCTTTAAACTTACTCAGTAGGAATGGATCGAAAGATGGTATGGGAATTTGAAAAACATTAATAAGGGATTCATTTTGAAAAGCCCAGCTTCCTAACACTTATTAAAATGGTGACTACCAAAAGTCCCTTAATCATTCTGAGCATAGGTTTCCTCATCTGTAAAGATAATTATATCTCTGTCAAATCAGTTTTGTCAACTTAGAATGAAACTAAATCATAAACCATAGCCATATAAATATAAAGGACTTACTGCAACATAGTGGAGATCCCTGTATGATATTACCTGCTCAAAAAAAAATTTTTTTTTTTTTTTGGTACTGGGGAGTGAGGGGCACTCTACTACTGAGCTACATCCTAGTCCTTTTTATTTTTTATTTTGAGAAAAGTTCTTGATAATTTGCTGAGATGTTTGAGATGGCCTCAAACTTGCCATCTTCCTGCCTCAGATTTCCAAGTTGCTAGGATTACAGTTGAGTGTCAACATGATCAGCTGCCTGTTCAATACTAAAAAGTTTTGCAAATTTTCATTATTAAAGAAGTATAGGTTTCTTCCCCTTTAATGCTATTTCAGGATATTTATAAGCTTTAGTATAGCATCACATGGAAAGAGATGATATTTGTTTGACTTTTTTTCATCACTGTGACCAAAAGATCTGACAAGAGCCATGTAAAGAAGGAAAGTTTATTTTAGCTCACAGTTTCAGAGATTCAGTCATGGTCAGCCAACTCCATAGCTCTGGGCCCAAGATGAGGCAGAACATCATGGTGGAAAGGAATGGCAGAAGAAAGAGCTCAAGACATAATAGCCAGGAAGCAGAGACAGACAGCTCCATTTTCCAAGGGCAAAATATAAACCCTAGTGACCTCCTTTCTGCCACTCTCTACCTACCTACAGTTACCACTCAGTTAATCCATATCAGTGGACTAATGCACTGATTAATTTATACCTCTTATAATCTCATCATTTACCTCTGAAAATTCTTGCATTGTTTCATACATGACAATCCCCCGGCTTTGGGGAGATACTTCATATCTAAACCATAACACTATTTTACTGGATTTTAATATAATTTTCAGAAAGCCATTTATTACATATATGTGAGATATATATATAATATAAGATACATATAGAGAGAATATATATACACACACACATATATGTAGTATATATAGAGAGAATATATATAAATTTCTTCAGACTGATGACCAGTGGGAATAAAGAAAGAAAGCTCTTTTATGCAACATGTACTAATTCTTTTGAACCTTCAGAGGGAACTCTTTTCTTGAGCAACTTTAACCAGAAATATCTGTAATTATGATTTCAAAGATGATTAGACTCTGACTTGCTAGGCCAGTAATGAATAAAGTAAGGACTGAAGTAAATAAAATTCTCAGATGTCCTTCACAGAATTATTGTGAGTTGTGTAGAGTCTGGGGTTAAGAATAGAAATTGGAGAAAGATTGCAGGAGGGGATAAAAGAGAGAGGGAGAGTCTTTTCCTTTAATATTTTAAACATCTTGTTTAACTCAATTATCTAAACATCTGATTTAAAATAGATGGAGGGTAACAATATTCATCACTTTCGTTCAATTTATAGAGGCCCAGAAAAGAACAATATTGCAAATGCTTAAGGTATTTTGCTTTGGGGATTCCCCACCCCGCCAATAATTTTTTAAATAGACTGATAAATTAAAACTGAAACATTTCAAGTCACTGATAATAACAACCAACACCAAGTGAAGACCATGCAAATATGACACTGACATCATAAAAGAGCATTTATTTGTGTGGTTCACTACCATAAAATTGGCCAATCTGAACAGCCTCCAATGCTTCCCTTCTCCATGAGAAGCAGTGCTTCTGCTAACATAGATGGATGTTTAGAATTTCTTAAACCTCAGGGGTTTAGCACTTCTTTATTTAATCACACAACCAAAGACATCCTTGTAGCTGCTTGCTCTATACAAAAAAATACTCCAAATGAATAAGTTCCCTTGAGACTTCTGAGTTTCCTGTGACTCTCACCATCAATGCTTCTGCAACCAGAGGCTATTAGGCACCAAGCAATGAGCCATGTCCTTGCCTGGGGCGCAACTAATAGCGTAACAAGGAAAGGATAAGGCTCTGTGAGCATTAGGATTTCATTTTTAAATAGGATTCTAAACCGGAAGGGATTCTCTAACAAAGAGAAATTAAAATATTCCTATTTCCAAAATGCTCAGAGACACTAGAACAGAATACGTTTAGTTCTCCTGAGGAGAAAACATCCATATAATAAAGTGGAGTTAAAGACTGTCTCATCTTTTGTCTGTGAAGCACAGTCAGAAGCCTAATTAAAATGGGGACAAGGACAACACACACATGCACATGGGTATCAGTGTATACACAAATAAGAAAGGTTTCATGAAACAGTCTTATTGCAATGATCCAATGAAGCCTAAAATTCAGATCTCTGAACATCATAGGGACTACACTATTTGATTTTATTTCACTTAGGGAAGAAGGTTTGACTCAATGCATTTCTTATTTTCTAATTTACTAATGATCATAATGTTCTGCTTAAACACACTGGATTAGAAGCTTATGTTCATGACTACTGTTTATTATGTTCTCACTATGTGCCTGACAATGTGCTAAATAGTTTGCTCATTGTGTCACTTGAGTCCTCAAACAACATCAGAAATGGGAGCTACAATGTCTACTTTATAAATGAAGCATCTGAGATTAAAATTTAGCTCTGGTTGTGCAGCCAGGAAATGGGAGAGCAGGGACTGTATGTCACTCTCTCCAATTCTCCAGAATTATACTTGTTTGGTTGCCAAAAAGTAAAAAGTTGATATTTCATGGCAAACAAGACAGACTTCTTACTAGATTAGCACAAAAGCTATTTCTCTGGCAGAACTTTAAAGAGTTTGCATGTCTTCTAAAGATTATCATATGCAAATAACTATAAACTCAAAATGCTCAATGTATTTTTTGTGGGGGGGAGGAGGGGTACCAGGGATTGAACTCAGGGGCACTCAACCACTGAGCCACATCCCTAGCCTTATTTTATATTTTATTTAGAGACAGGTCTCACTGAGTTGCTTACTGCCTCGGTTTTGCTGACAGTGCCTTTGAACTCCTGATCCTCCCTAGCTATTGGGATTATAGGTATGCACCACCGCACCCAGCTTAACATTTTTTTTTAAAGAATATGGACTCAGTCTTTTTTCCCCAACAAAGTAAGTTGTCATTGTTATTAAGTTATTAATCGCAAAGTTTATTTTAGTATTGAATGGATTCAAGTTGATTACTAAATAAAGTCAATATCAGTTTCTAAGATGGTCCAAGGATCCTGGTTTCATGGAATTCTCATCCTTGTGATATCTCTCCTCCTACATTCCACTAGACTTGGTATGTATAGCAGTTGAAGGTGGCAGTGCAGATGATATGTCACTTTACATATTAGGGCACAAAACACAGTATGCCCTCTCTTTGTCTCTTTCTGTCTCTATGTCTTTCATGGTCATTGCTCACTTTGGAGGTAGCTGCATTGGAAAAAGCCCTAGGAAGACTCACATGGAGTGGAGATGAAGCCTCTTACTCACACTGGATGAGCAAGCTTGGAATGGATGCTCCATGTAACTGGGAAGTCAGATCTTCATGGACTGCAGCCCCAGAAACATAATAACCCAGTGAAGGAATCCCCAGATCCCTATCTCTCAAAGTATATGAGATAATAAAAAGCTACTAAATGTTGACACAATTTGTTAGACAACAGCAAATAATTTATATAGTTATAGCTTGAAATTTGCAGGATGCTATCACAACAGGATAGAAATTTTAACAGGAAAAATACAATCAAGTAACAGAATACTCGATAGGAAAAATATAAGGAAAAGGGGGGAAAAGAAAAAAGAAAAAAACAAAAACAAAATCATGAATGGTGTACAAAATCTGATAGTTTACTTTTAGGGTTTCAAGTCAACAACACAGTGCAGTCTAGATGCTAGTAAACGAATTACGAATCGCTGAGACTCCTAATCCCAAGTAGCCAATAAAATAATATGTCAGCCAATCTATTAATCTGTCAACATCTCCTTTACTCTTGCTCTCCCCAATCAGTGGATATTTTAAAACTCACATTCCACTTGAAGCTGAACCAGAAAAAAAAAATAAGAGAGTTGAAATTGAAAACCTATTCCTCTCTGTGACTTATGGCAGGGATCAGGTGGATTAAATGTGAAACTTGGCAAAAGTGGACACCATCATCCCTCTTGAATTCCCTCTCTCCTAGTGCCCAGGGTTCTGGTTCTGCCTTCCACTTCCCTGTGCCCTTCTTCCTTTGGCATTGACCCAGCTTTGTCCTTCCTTCCTCACAGGGACTTCCCACTGCCTCAGTTCACACAGGGCACAAATGAATGCTTTCCAACTTATTGCTCTTATTTTAATTATCTAAAAGACTGTTTATTCAGTTAAACTCTGACTTTTTGTATCTCAAGGAGCATTATCAACTGGAGACTTCAAAATTGAATACATATATCTCACCTGTATTATATGGGCCAAACTGAAATTACTAGAAAATTTTTAAGTTGCTTTATGATATTAGGAATGCATTTTCTTACTCATGAATTTAAATAAAAATTTTAATTTCAGAATTATTGACTCTTAGAGCAAAAAAAACAACTATAATGATTTGAAGAACGTGCAGGTGTATGGGTGGACATCCTGTGTGTGATAGTTGTTAGCATCTATAGGCACTGGACGAAAAACCATCCCTAGCTGAAAATTACTGATAAAAATAATTATTTCCACCAGGCTCCGTGTCACACCTGGAATTCCAGCAGCTTGGGAGGCTGAGGCAAGAGGATCTTGGGTTCAAAGCCAGCCTCAGCAAAAGCCAGACACTAAGCAACTCAATGGGACCCTGTTTCTAAATAAAAATAAAAAATAGAGCTGGGGATGTGGGTCAGTGGTCAAGTGCCCCTGAGTTTAATTCCTGGTAAAAAAAAATAGTAATAATAATAATTACTTCCAATATTTGAGCAAGTATATATGTGTAATAAAAGCTATAAGAAAACAATTTGGGGAAATGTGAGGTCATTTAGGAAGCAACCATTCTCCTGGTGCTCCCTTAAATTTACAGTTATACCATAGAAACAAATGTGCTCATCCTATTCTTATCCTGCTTGCTAATAAAAGGTAGAAAATAAAACTATTCATTTATGTTAACTCTTTTATTTAACTTATCATCTAATTCAAATTTGGCCAAACTTATAAAATAGAATCAAAGACTCACACACTGACTGGAAATGATTGTGGCAGCCATTTCCTGAAAATCCTTTCCATTAAGTCCCAGAGAATGATCTCATAGAGACTCAGTGGTACAGTGAGAACTAGAATCCAGATCTATGACCATCATCTGCTGTCCAGTGAGTAGGCATAACAAAAGGTAGTTTCCTCTTCGTTAGTAGCTCACCAACACCACCTATGATACATTTTCCCCCTGGGTCTGCATGTTATGTACGTATCTACAGCTACCAAGCAGAATACTTGAACTTGACTATGGGCTTAGCAAGATATTTGGGTGACTGAGGTATAATGCTCACTTTCTCTACCTCAGTTTCCTCATCCTTATCACGGGTATAATACTACCAAATGACCATGCAGTGTTCTGTAAACTCTCATAAGTAATTAAAAATTTAGCTTATTTTCATGCTAAAACTTGTGAGACATTTATACAAATGGGGAAGACATGCTACCGTTGATTTCAGATAGAAGAAATGATAATCCCAATACTGTCAGAATTAAATTTACAAAGAGTTTATTGTTATTGTGATAAGGTGCTAAAAATGGCCTCTTTGACAAAGTGTAAATTCTTTTCCATTTGCCAACTGTTCTTTTTGGTATCTCAATTCCCTACTCTCTTGAGTGGGAATTAACTTTAGCACTATTTTTAGTCAAGTTTGAAATAGATTATCTTCATGAATTGGATCACATATTGGGAGACATCTGAAGAAAATATATGATTTTTGAAGGAATTCTGTCATTTTGCCAATGCACTTGTAAGTAACAACATAATACATAAGATACAGAAGTTGGATTTTAAGCTATGCAGGAACATGAAACCATACAACTGACCACTCTGGGAATTGGCTAGCAGACACTGTTGTGGTGTGTGTGTCTGTCTTGTTGGAAGGGAGGGATGGCAGTTTAAGGAGTGAAATGATATAGTCTAAGAGGGATTATTCACGAAAGCCTTTTCTCTCCAGAAAAAAAAATGACTATTTATCACTTGAACGTCAAACAAAAGAGTTCTGATAAGTTCCATTTTGTTGAAAGCTTTTCTTTCTGGAGACTGTCTTGAATATAATATTTAGTGCATCAGTGATTTCTGATGGACTGAAAGACTTACCATGTATTTCTAAAGGCCTAGCATTCCCCTAGGGAACAGCCTAGGCTTTCAGAAAAAAAAAAAAAATCTGACTTATTTGTGTCTCATAATGAATTAGAACTTAATTGGGAATAAAGAATGGAACAGATGAACATGATGATTTTTTTAATGCCCTCTCAGTATTCTCTGAAAAGAAATGACCTAATTAAAGAGAAGTGGCTTGGAAAGACAGCACCAGCTCTAGCACCCAGCTCTTGAAATGTTTTGTTTCTCCAGTTTAAAGCCAGCTGTTTGGTTTCCCTACCAAAGACTCACTGAACTTAGCACCACTTCAGTTGGCTGCTCTAAGAATGTTGACCTTAATTCCCGTTTAAGAGAGTGAAGGGTTAGGATTAATATTTCTTTTTTATATATACTGCCTTGCAAAACCCTTTCCATTTACTCATAAAAGAAGCTTGCCAACCTTTTTTTTATTGAATGGATTAAGACCAGGTTATTTCTATCCTGAATGTGTGATTAAATATAGTTGTGGTAAGTAAATCTGAGACCAGGAAAGCCAATGGCAGAAGGCTGTAATATAATGCTACAGACTAGTTTATCAGGTATATTTATCAGGAAATTATTATAAGATTAGAAAGTATAATATTTACATTTAATTGTACTTTATGAAATAGCAGCTCTCATGAGGAAATATGCCCTAAAAAAAGACAAACAAATTAAACCAACATGCTCACATGCACTGTATTTTCTGGCCAGAAGTCACCACAGAGTCCTGAAGGATCTGTCCCCAAAACACTACCCAGCCACAGGCATGCCAAAGTCCAATGCACTTTTAGCTCTCTAAACTGCAATGCTTGGTGTAGGAGCTGGGCATTGTTTGTTCTATAAGAAATCGAATTTGGTTTAGTCATGGACATTTCTGGACTGCTTATGGTTCCAAATGACCTTCCATCTAATGGTCAAGAAACAATCTTTTCTTACAAACACTGTATCACATAAAGGGGGACACAGAGCTATAGACCAAAGAATTGACTTGCATTTCCCAGCATGACCCCTTAAAGGGTCTAGAGAAACCTATTCTTTTAGAAATTCTGGTGGAAATCAGGGTAGTATCAGATTAGATTTAGCTACACAGAAAGAAAAGCTTAAATCCTTCTTTTGTCTGTCTCTTTGAGCCACCCTATAGATATATAAAGCCAAAGGATAATAGTAAAGGGAAAAGTAAGTTCTCTGTTATTACTAGTTGGACTTTTATTCCAAATTCCAATACAGCATTCTCAGATAAAGTCTAGCACGGAAATGTAGGTAGGCCAGCACATCCCTCAATAAAACTAAATGGTCGTACTCCACCATCCTCCTATCAATCACAGGAGGTAGAACTCATATATGTGCTGAGCACTCATGTGTGAAAGGAATAGGAGTGAATAACAGTCAGGCCCCATATTGGAACATCCTAGCCGGGGTAGGATTCAGCATTATGAATGTGTGAAGGAAAGAATAGAAGACTACAGAGAGGAAAGATTGCTGGTACTTTCCATGTGGTGGGAGCAGCAATCTCCAAGTCTTATTGCTGGTGGACACTTAGAGGCTATGGCTCCAATCACAAGAAAGGGGGAGCAGAAGAAATAAGGAACTACCTGGTAGGAGCAAATGAAGAGGCTGGGAAATGAACTGTGTTCAAGTGTGCAAAGTTTTAAGGCAGTCCGTCTCCATCATCTGGAATATACCATTCACTGTTGTAAAATATGACCCAATTGGATTAGTATATTAACTATTCTGGGAATCGAGCCACAAGAGAAGAGTCTCTAAGAAGAAACCTCCTGTCTTCTTTATGTAGGCTGAATCTCTGTCCCTCAAACTCTTATTCCATTTGTCCAAACAGAACTTACCTTTTTAAACAGACATTTCAAGAGTTCAAACTCCTCTAAACCCTCATGTACTTGCATATATTCTTAAAAAGCAGAGTACAGCACTATAATGCTCCCTTCCATCCATACCTTTCTGTGCCTATGTTTCTGCATACAATAATGCTGTGCACATTGGAAAAAAAGACTAAAGTCATATTTCTTGCCACAAATTTTATACCATGTGGTTGGAATAACAGAATTTGGTATATGGCAAAGTTTAGCAAAATTTTCAACAAAAAAAATGGCAATATGGAAGTATATGAATTGTAGGAGTTCATTTGTAGGAGGGACTTCTGTAATTTGCAGAAAAGAGAAAAATTTTCATGGAAAAGGTAGAATTTAAGTTCAATCCTGATGAATGTCTAGGGAGGAATAGAGAGGGAATTCCCATTAGAAAAAACAACAGGCTTTACAATGACAAAAAAGTCAAAAAATTAATGCATGCTTCCTTTTGGCACAGTAGGAGACAGCAATAAATATTCTACTCTAGCCAGAACCTTTAGAAAGTAGTGAGAAATATGGTGAGCCCAGCCAAACTGTAGCAGCAGGTGTTTAATATTTGCTGAAGGAATTTGAATTTTATCCCACTAAAAAAAGAGAAAATCCAAGGGTAGAAGCCTTCAAATCTGAATTTTATTGGGTTCTAAATAAATTTTAAAATAATAAAAAAATAAATAAAAATACTCTATAACTATTGGAAATATCACTTCCATGCTATCAACATGTGATTTGTGGTTCTATATGTCTGAAAAATACAGTATGACTAAGGTTTTTGAACTTGAAGTTTAGGAAATTTCTAATTCTGAAGCAAATATTCTCTAAATGTTCCAAAAGATCAAGTGCAATTTTCTTTTTTTTTTCCTTCTAATTCTTGATCTGAACCACTCTGTCTCAAAACACAGCTCATCACTGATTATACAAATACAAGCAGCACCCATTTTTAGTAGGTAATGAAGTGTGAGGATGAAGCTTAAATGATGCAATATATCCAATGTCTAGCCTTACATAAATAAATAAAGGCCATTTGTTTCATTTCTTTTCAGTACACACTTTTGTAAGGGAATGTTCTATTTCTTTTGGCACACACAAAACATTCTAAGTATATATCAACATCTTTTTAATGTTGAAATATAGCTTTTGTTTGTCCTTTATTCCAAAATAACTATATAATAAGCATACTGGACATTTTTTGGTGTCTTGTTAAAAAATGAACAGGATGAATTTCCTCCCCAGTTTGCCTTGTGACATTGGCATAAATAAAGCTGAAAACAGAGATCCCCCATCATGAGCCTTTCCATAGGAATCTGCTGTGCATAATAGGTAAGCCTCACCAGAAGATAGTGAGATCTAATCTATCTCCAAACCCTACCTAATCTATCTTCTAAAAATGGCAACACATTGGGGGAAAATTCAAAGATTGCTACTTGGTATGATATTTTAAAGTATTGGGTCTTTGAAGAGGTGAAAGGAGGGAGGAAGATGTGAGAGGAGGATTTGGTAACCACAAAAACTAGACTATATATTTAACCCATTTAATCTTCAGAGGTTGCAATGTGAGTGTTGTTTTTGCTATTTCTGGACTAGGAAAATGAAGTTCAAGTGAGTAAGAGACAATGTCACATTACAAGTGGTGGAAACAGAGATTTGAACCTGGAAAGTCCTGACTCAAAGTGCAAAGCTTTCACTTACACAGCCTTGATAAGAAAAGTAAAAAAAACAGAGAAGTGGATGGGACAGAAGAAAAGATGACCCAAAATTTAATATTTGTAAACATCAACTAATATTTTAGTTTAGATGTACTTAATTCCTAAAGGTGACATCTATCCAAAATAAGATTTGAGTGAGATATATATATATATATATATATATATATATTTTTTTTTTTTTTAAGAATTCACATGTGTTACATGATCTGACTCCAGTGCTGGGTCACCCAGTGTCCCAGGTGACCCAGGCTCATGGCAAGTGGACAGATAAAAACCTATCCAGCAGATTTCTAACTATAACTAGTCGATCTCAATAACCTCAAAGTTTTTCACGTGAATTTTGAAGTCGATCTGAGACAGAGACACTACTCAATTAAATCAAACTTTATAGGGCTTTGCCACACTTTAATCTTTTGGTTTAAAAAAAATGGTAGAAGTCCTCTTCAATCCTGTTTTTGTTGTCATTGTTGTGTATAATGGCGCTTTTAGGAACTGTGTGCTTTAACCTGAAATTTATTCTGAAAATATTTATTGACATTTTTTTTGAGAGAGAATCACACTGCAGGAAAAGTACAGTTAAAATTTTTACCAAACACTAAAGACCAGTGAACATCTTGTGTGTATAGTATGAAGACAAAATGCAGATGCCTGTGTCTTAACTAACCTAAAAGAAAAATAGCATACATGTACATATATGCACACATAACTTTTTCTTATAGTATTATAAAAACAATATTACAAATATTAAAAGAAATTGCTATTTTGAAGTAAAGGTTGGGAGTAATCTGCCTTGAATTCAGGAAGTAATATTTTATTGCTAAAATTGTTTAGAATTATTGGTGCTCAATGGTGATAAAGTATGGACTTGTTTTTCCTTGGTTTTGCTATTATTTTCAAGTTATTTCCTAAAAAGGCAGACATCAACCACCTGCCCATAGAGTGGACCACCTGCAGGGCCCCCTTCTTTGGTATGCTGCTGACTGAGGGCTGCTAGGTGAAAGTCACCAGGTTTAGAGATCTTGTTTCCTTATCTTAAAGTGGAATTAGAAGTACTTTCTCCATAAGGCTGCCCTGAAAATTAAATAAAGTAATGATTTCAAAAGTCCTTAGAATGCCCAGTGCCTGGCATTGAGTAAACCGTATGCTCTGGTTCAAATAAATAAATGATATTTGGGAAAAGCCTAAGGAGGCTGCCAGTTTCAGAGATGAGGAAACAGTCTCTGAGAAGATTTTTTTTTTTTAAATTTGCCAAATGTCAAAGTGATGCAATTGGGTTTTATAGTCTAAGGCCATTGAACTTGGACCTATGCTAACTCTCACACCACGTGTTTTATATAACCCATGTTCTCACCACTGTATTATTTCTTTAGCTTTTTTTGAGTAATCCAACTCTTTCTGTATTGTGCACATTGAATTCTGAATTTATTTGCATCCATATTTTTAGCCTCAAACTTCATGTTATTTCAGAGGGGGTGTATTGAACTATGATAAGAGAGAAGCTGATATTTGTTAAAGAAAAGTGAGTTTTACTCAATCTCTTAAGCTGCTAAAATCATGCAAATTGGGTTGCTGTTGTTATTCTAAGAAAAAGAACATTTTGTATTGTAAAAATGTGCCTTTGTAAAAAAACCACTAACCAGATGTTGGGGTCCTGAGATATCCCCAAGGGATACTGGTTAAAAAAAAAGACAAAAGAACTTACACACAAAAATCCAAGAAACAGCATATACATATTATAATCATAAGTATTTTTTGTAAACGCTTTAGCAAATGTGCTTTATCATCAGATACCAAAGCCCTGGGATATCCTTGATTTGAAAATGCAGTTTGAGAGAGAAGGAAAATACAAATAACTACGAAAAATTACTAGAAAATGTTTCTGTGATAATTAAGTACAATAGAGATTATTACGTGCTAGGGACTTAAAATCTGTGTACGATAATGAACTTACAAAGGCAGCATTTAAAGGCTATACAATACATTTATCAGCCAATTATTCATCATCAAATGTTTAATGAATATTTATTGTGTGTAGGAGATAAATCTGTGTGTATTGTTTATGTATACATATATGTACATAGGTATGTGAATATGTGTATATGTATACACACAGGTAAACACACACATGTACACAGTGGGCAGATGTTCACATCCATACATACAAAACACATTAGAAGCTATATGACATTTTAACTCTTTGGGTTATTTTTCACTCAATGTGTCTTTTTGCTTTTTTATTTTATTTCTTAAGGTAATTGATTGGTTTTTATAAGTGAGAGAAATAACCAGTGTGAGTTCACTCTCTATGAACTGCTGCTCCTTTTATTCAGGAGTTTATTTATTTTTATTTTTCGGTTATTGGGGAATAAGCCCAGAGGTGCTTTACCACCGAGCCACATCCCTATCTCTTTTTTATGTTTTGAGACAGGGTCTTACTAAGTTGCTCAGGGTCTCGCTAAGTCGATGAGGCTGGCCTTGAACTTGTGATGCTCCTGTCTTAGCCTCTCCGTGGCTGAGATTTCCGGCATGCGCCATCACACCCAGCAAGAAGTTATTCAACTCATCTGGTAGCAGGCCAGTCTTTTTTCATTTTATCAAACAAGAAATATGTCTCTGAAAGGGGGGATATCACTATTTTGAAAAGAGAATCTTTTCTAGCCTATATCCTACCCATCTTAACCTGTGTTTCTCTCTACTGAGTAAGGCAGAGCCGCAAAGCACAGAAACCTGTGTCTTCCTCAGCAAAGCGACCTCCTTGTGGACCCAGAGACTTACTGGACCCAGAGACTTACAGGACCCAGCACTCGCTGGTTTGTGTTTGTGGATGGGAGTTTGTATGCGGATATGTTTAATACTTTGTCATTAGCAAAATAACAGCAAGTTCCTCTCTGTCCAGATGGATTTGGTGGATCCCTGGGAAGGCCTGAAGTTCAGATAAGTAGAGACGGCAGCAAAGTCGGATTCTTCTATTCCAGGTTTCCTTGGAGTTTTAATTTCATCTCCTAGTGGGCAGCTTTTTGTTTTATGTCACTGGGCAGATGGCCATTGGCGCTGTCTCTGGTTTCATTGGAAGTTTCTTCAAATGGCTGTGGTAAATTTCAATGAACTTTTTTTTTTATCATGCTCCTTTCACTTAATTTTGTGGTCGGGGAGTTCCAAGTCAAACAGAAACTTCAGGCAAAATGCTAAAAGGGGAAAAACTTGAATCCAAATCAGCATGACTTAAAGGCAACACTGTGTGTACCGGGAACTTGCCCAGAGATCGACCCTGTTGGATAGTGATAGGCAGCTGTGACATTACCTGTCAATGTTTGCTCTCTGGAGTTTCCCAAGAACCACTTTGTGCTTGCTGAACCCCTGCTTCATAGCTTGGAGCCTGAGTAATTGGATCTGTTTGAAAGAGAGGACTAGGTGCCCTCGTGAAAGCGCCTTGCTGGGTCTTGGCAGAAGTGCGAGGGCAGCCCCAAAGAGGAATTACTCTCCCAAAGACTCCTGAATTCTCTCTTTGTGAAATCCCATCTCCTTTGTTGCTTGATTCTGGCAAACTGAGCGCATCCCGAGAATGGGTCAAGGATCTTTCAGAGGAATCCCTGCTAGTAAGATTGAATCACATTTCCAAAAGCAAACGAGAACATTTTTCCCTGTCAGACTAGGATGTTATGACAACTGGGTACAGGGACAGTGGGCATGAGAGGAATGGGAGATGGGAAAGTACTTTTCCAAAATCAAACCATGCCCTATAAGGTATTAGTTTTTAAATTTAGCTAGGGCTTGTTGTGGATTAGAATGAGTGCTGCTTCTCTGCCTGTCCCACCAATTTTTTCCAGCTCTTTGTTTTTTTCCCCCTCCATTTCTGAGTGAAAATGTATATGTATTTGAAAATACATAGAAGATAAACCTTCAGGAATTTTGAAAGACTTGGAAGCCTAATTTATATCAGGAATTTTTCCTTTAAATTATTGACTCAATTATTTACTTCTGTCTCTGCATCCTGAATTGGCCCAAACAGCTGATCACTTATTTTCAACAGAATAAGGGAACTTAATTTTTAAATAATATAAAATGGAAGAAATATGTCAACATGTGATAAACTTGAAAAATAAAAATGAAATTTTAACAGTTCATAAAACTTTAAATTTCCTATTACATTTTTATTCCTTTCTTTCAAAAAATTAGATTACAGAACAATTTAGTTAAACCACAGATAGTAATTAAGAAATAGATGAAGCAAGTGGGAATTCTGTATATGTCACAAGATGGATCTTCTGGATATTCCATGATCTGAGCACTGTGGCAAGTTTGCAGTTCTTGTGTGTATGCTCCATGGCATCAAGTTATTACAGATATCTACCCATGCTGTGTTGGTAATTTGGCTCTTTGAAAAATAATATGTCTCTATTTATAGTATTTGCCATTTTCTGTGGTGAAAACATTCCCACCATGACAGATTTCAAGCTAACAACTGATGTCACTAAACACAGAGTTGGGAAAAGATGTGCAGAGTTGGCTTCTGTGAGCTCATGCCAGCCAGGCATCCATACACATGGAGCTATGAGGCAGCTTTAAAATTCCCTACCCCAAACCCCCAATTTTTTGAAGGAGGACATGAGTCTTTGAGGTGGATGTATTTGTATAAATCCAAGCAAGAATATCTAAATTGAGAGTAGCTCTTCTACATTATTCCTAGTCCAGGGCTTTCTTTTACATTAAAATACTTATGAATCTGCTTGTGCAGGTTTAAATCACAGTGAAAATCGATCTATTCAAAAGACAAGATAAATTAATGAAAGAGTTTATTTTAGTTTGAACAAAAATAATCAGCTAGTTATTATATTTTTAAAAACAATAAGAGAAGCGAATATATTATATATTGAGGCAGGCACTGACATTTACTTGAAAGCTGTCCTTAACTCTTCCCCTTGAACCCACCTGCCCACATCTCCTATGTCATTTGGAAACTTATGGGCTCAAACAGACACTGTGCAAGAATCAGTTACTACTCAAGAGAACTAAACGTCAGATCCCTGTCTTTCTAACTGCACTGCACTCTCAAGATTTTTTGATGTTGGTGATCTCAGAAAAGTATGGGACAGCTCATATTTTATTGACCTCACAGGTACGGCTCCTTCAGACATGATCTAGAACACTGGTTCTCAAAATACAGTCTAGAGGCTCCTGAGGAGATCCTGAGTTCCTTTCAGGAGGTCTAGGGGGTTAATATTATTTATGTGATAAAATTAAAACAGTATTTGCCTTGTCTGTTTGTTGAGATTTGCTTTGATGTTGCAAAAACACGTGTGCATGAAACATTACCCTTAAGATCAGCCAATGTAATATTCTTCTTAATCATGAACTGGTAGCTAAAAACAAGTCAGTTCTCCTCTAAGGATGCACTCACTGGAGAAAAGTCAATTTTTTATTAAATATTGACTTTTGAATATACATTTTTAATACTCTGTGAATAAATGGAAATGTGCATATAATACTTGAACAGCATCCAGACAGGACAGATCATAGTTTTCTCACAGAAAGGCACTTCTGAAATTGTGTTGTTTTCAGGCTGAATCTGCCTCTTTTCTAGAGTGCCATTTTTATTTGAATGAATGGCTGATAGGCAAACTATAGTTATACAGACTTGGAATATTTTCTCAGAAATGTGCCATTTAAAGGCTTCTGATGTAATATGTGTTGATGTTAACAAAGGTGAATTTTTTTTTTAAGGTGGACACAACAGCTTTATTTATTTATTTATTTCTATGTGGTGCTGAGGATAGAACCCAGTGCCTCACACATACTAGGCAAGTGCTCTACCACTGAGTCACAACTCCAGCCCCAACAAAGATGGATTTTTAGTATTGTAAAATGAACTATATTTATGATTGGAAGATCTAACTTAGTAACCATTATCTTCCAAATGACCACTGTCTGATCTATTTGAAGTGTTAGACCAATAGATTTTAATAAAACAGAGTACAAAATTTGTTGACATAGATACAGAGTCCATAATTGGTATAGTTTGGATGTTAAATGCCCCCAAAAGGATCATGTATTAAAGGCTTTATCCTCAGTGTGGTGCTGTCAAAAGGTGGTGGAACATTTAAAACCTGAGGTCTAATGGGAGGCTCATAAGTTATTGGGGCCATGCCCCTAAAAGGGATTTCAGGACCACAGTCTCTTCCTCTCTTCTGTTTCTCTCTCTCTTTCATTTTTATCTTCCTTCCTTCCTTACTTCGTTTCTTCTTCTTCTTCTTCTTCTCCTCCTCCTTCCCCACCTCCCCACCTTCCCTTCCTTGCCAGAATTTGAGCATTTTACTCTGCCACATGCTCTCTACCATTCCCATCCAGCACCCCTACCACAGGCCTAAAAGTAATGGGCTTTATCAGACCCTTCTGTCCACAAGGGTTGTTCCTGCTGATATTTATTGTACTAGATATTAAAATAGAGATATTTAAAAATATTGCTAATTGAAATACAGGACTATTAGCTATAGAGTGACAGAGTTTAGTTGCACAGATGGCTGTGATGTCAGATGCCCCATGTGGTTATCTAGTTTACGTAAAGATCCTAACCAGGGCCTGAGCAGACATAGTTAAGGCATGAGTAGGCCACCACAAGAGGCAGTCAATGAACATTAGACCGGTTATGAATGTTTCAGCCCAGAAGAGAGGGATTCAAAGCAGAACCAGAAATGGATGGGTATGGAGTTAAGTTTGCAAAAGCTGAGGAGAACTGGCACGCCAGAATTGGCATTAATCACAGCCAGAGCAGGAGGCCAGCCTTACAAGTTAAGCAAATACAGCTGTGTGAGAGAACAGCTGTAACTGGGCTTATCGAGATGCAGGACTCACTCTCGTTGGATGCAGTTCAAGGTTTGTCACAGCAGTAACCTGAGCAGCATCAAGTCACGCCTCAAGTCCCCTTGGTGGTTGAATGAAGGCACTGTCAGACCGCCAGCCTCAACTGGAATTGGGCAGAATCACTTTAAAGGTGGGCGCTTACTAACCCACAACATCTCTGAAACCCACAGACATCCTGAAAATGTTTTGGCCTGAAGGGATACCTAAGGGACATTTCAACATCAAAACTTAGAAAGCGGTAGACTATCAGGGGAAACCAGAATTTTATATATTAGAGTTTGGAAACCTACTGACTTTTAGAAAGAAGTATTAGAATTCTCTTTAAGGGCATTGCCTAGCAAAGTGCTATTTACCATTAGAGTGTTTACTGGGAAGTAGGCAGAAGTTGATAGAGATTGCGGTTCTGTGTATTTCCCACAGACCTCCCATGGTACCTCATCTTTCTATAAACTAAATGAGATTTTTTTTCGAAGGAGGCAATTTAGGCCATCAGTAATTGATATTGTTCATCCAAATGTACTCTTAAGAATGAACAAAGAATCCTCCCATTGTACATGTGGCAACATAATTAAGGGTGTCAGTAATCTCTAGAAGAAGATACCAAGAGTGGCTATGTTCAAGGAGGTGGACATAGCCTACCACAGTCAATAGAGTCAGAAGTATGTTATTTAAGGCTCAGCTTGGAAGTCTTTGAATGACTCGTTTAACCCAGTGATTCTCAGCCCTATTTCACATTAGAATCAACTGGAAGTGTTTACAAAACACTAATATTCTGGTATAGTCCAGAGACTCTGAATTAAATTTTCTTGGAAAGAGCTAAAAATATCTGCATATGCATATATTGATATCTGCACATGCATATTTTGTGATAGATAGATAGTTAGACAGACAGATAGATATAGTTGCCAATGGACCTTTATCTTATTTATTTACATGCAGTGCTGAAAATTGATCCAGTGCCTTATACATGCTAGGCAAGTGCTCTTTCACTAAGCCACAACAATAATCCCTTTTGGTTTATTTATTTTTTTATTGAGAGAGAGAGAGAGAGAGAGAGAGAGAGAGAGAGAGAGAGAGAGAGAGAATTTTTTAATATTTATTTTTTAGTTTTCAGTGGACACAACATCTTTTATTTTATTTTATTTTTTATGTGGTGCTGAGGATAGAACCCAGCGTCCCATGCATGCCAGGCGAGCACGCTACCGCTTGAGCCACATCCCCAGCCCCTTGGTTTATTTTAAGATACCTGGTGAGGTTGTTGTAGTAGCACATGCCTATAATGCCAGTGACTGAGCAGGCTGAGGTAGGAGGATCACAAATTCAAGGCCAGTCTTACCAACTTAGCAAGACCTTGTCTCAAAATAATAAATAAAAAAGAACTAGGGATATAATTCAGTGATAAGGAAACAGAGGTAAGATACCCTGTAGGATTGGGCAAGGCTCCAAAAAGAGGGTGACTTTTGAAGTAAGTCTTTAGCGAGGTGGTTGGAGACAGGAAAGGAGCATGTTGTAGATCCAAGGTGAATACCAGCAGCATTGATGTCATGACCTAAAGATACTCTCAAGTTCAAATTTCATTGTTTGTACTAATCCCTGCAATTCAAAGTCTTGATCACTAAGTAACACATATCTGCCTTTTAAAGATTGAATTTGTACTGCCTGGGAAACTTTACTTTTTTATAGCACAAAAAATAAATTGTTGGGCTGGGGATGTGGCTCAAGTGGTAGCGCGCTCGCCTGGCATGCGTGCGGCCCGGGTTCGATCCTCAGCACCACATACAAACAAAGATGTTGTGTCCGCCGATAACTAAAATAAATATTAAAAAATTCTCTCTCTCTCTCTCTCTCTCTCTCTCTCTCTCTCTCTCTCTCTCTCCTCTCACTCTATCTTTAAAAAAAATAAATTGTTATATTTTATAATAATATAAAAAATGCCTGTACCTTAACTCCTTTCTTAAATTTTCAGTGTCTTAAAGACTATCTGGAAAATCTATTATGTATTTCTTATTTTGCATCTCCTACTTTGTAGCATGAATAACTTAGACAATTATTAGTGACATATTATTTCTCAGGAACTTTGTTCAATTTTTACAAATGGGAAGTTTTCTTAGAAGAAATTACTTTGTATTTTAATAACCTAATTTCGTGCCACATCAAACGCATAAAAAACATAATTTCGAAGAATGCAGAGTGATCTCAACAACTGTGGTGAAAGTTGCTTAAAGAAAATATTAAACAGAATATCTTGGCCAAGGACCAACATACCTGAAAGGAGTCAAGTTCCATTTGTAAACAGAAATGAATTCCGAGCCCTTCTTTACTCCATTGTCATCAGATAAACAAAACTGCCTGATACCATTCCTGTGTACCAACCAGTTGGATAGACTTTAAATAGCATAGTCTCTAAAATGGGCTGCCTGCATTACAGAACTTTCAATGCACAATCTAGACTCTATGCAGAGATTAAGGCAATAACTTTCTGTAAAATGTCTGGTGGGCATTGGTGGTACACATGAATTGACAGAGATTCCGAAGGATTTCCTCCTGTATTCTGTTTTCCTGCTGCCAAGAACTCTTTCTGCATACAGGTAAAATTAATAATAGAAGGAACTCCTTTAATTTATTTGACATGAAATAGTAAGTGCTATGTATGTAGAGCATTTTCAATTATTATAGACTTTGGTTCAGAGGAGGCTGCCTTATGATTTATTTAATTTGCAGATCTATGTATAAATATAGCCATAAAGGGAGATAGACATAGTCTCTGGGGATTCAGATGAGCCAAATGGACTCAATAGTTCAATTCTGCTTCTTGTATAATCATGATGACTCAGTATTAATATGACTTTTTAGAACAAAATCATGGTAGCATAAAAATGGAGAATTATTGAACCTGGATAGTTGGGTTCTAGTCATGAGTTCACTCCTGCCAGCACTGTAACATAGAGGCCCTACTTTCCTCATGTATAAAATGGGAAAACGCATGTTCTCTACCTACCTATGAGCTTGTTTTGACCAAGGGAAAGGCTGTATTTACAAATAACCATCATCAGTCCTTGCTTTTCTTTGGATTATATCTAGATTTACCATGTACAACATGTTAGAGTTAAGTTACCCAAATTCAGAGTCAGTTTAGCCTTGTAATTGAAGTGATGATTCAGCAGGGGTCAGGGAGAAACAAATTTGATTTGTAAAGCAACTATGTTTCACAATAATGGATGTAAAAGAAGCTTGACAGGATAGCAAACTAAAGAGGAGTCTTAATCTCTGTCAGTTCCATTGCAAATCCTCCACCAGGGACTCTTCACATACCCAGACTTGAGAGTTGGCTTCATTTTCCTGAACATCTTTTGTCTGCTTTAGCTTACAGTAAGGCCAAACAGAGGATAACATATAATAAAAACAAATGCATACTGCCAAAGTAAACATCTGTGCAAAAGAGTGGGTTTGTAGCTCTTCAGAAACATTAAAAATGTAATTAGAAATGTTTATATATATATATATATATATATATGCACACACATGTAATTAAGAATGTTTATATATATATATGCACATATACATATATACATACATAATGCACAGAGTAAACTCAGAGTTGTAGAAAATGGTTATGACTACTCCCTCCATCTAAAAATAATTTTGACCAAAGCAATGTGGTGAGGATACTATGATATACTTCTGTACATTCCAACATGCCAGAAATATTGAAGTATAAGGCTCTTTTTATTTAAAAAATCATGTTGCAGCAAGCACTTTGAGGGCATAAAAATCAACATCTCATGGTTCCTATTTCCTTTTCAAAATGTGTGGTAGATTATAAATTTCAAAGACTTTAAATTTAAACCCAGTAACTTCACTCCCTTTAAGGCCAAATACACCATGAATAAACTTCTCACAATAATTTTTTAACACATCATTCACTCTCCAATAAATTCAAGAATTCCTTTCTTTTAATCTCATGCTTAGAAACTTATTTCTATTTCAAACCTCTCTAATACATACAGATTATTAGAAAATGATTTGCAAATATAGACTTGAGATTTTTGAACCTGAGCACACTGAAACCTAACAGACTTATAATACAGGAGAATACGCACCTGTTTGTGATTGGAAAGCAGAACCCAATCTACCATGATTGGGCCATTCAAGTTCCATTTGGTTCAGAATGCTTGAAACTTGCCTTTTATACATATGGCTACAAAGATGAGTAAAGTGAGATGCTGTCATTCAACTCATAAAATGGTTGATACTGCTATTGTCCAGAGGTGGTAATGAAAATCAAATAGGGGGTTAAATCCTCAGAGAATCTATAGTTAAAGAGGATTCATAATAAATCCTTGAAGGATTGCTCAGAAAATGATAAAGAATGGTGAGAAAATAAGAGGAGAATTTTGCTATTAATTTATTCCATAAATGCATAAATGGCTATTTCTGTTTTCCTGGCATCATTTCAGACATTTTACCAATGATAACTCATGTAATTCTCAGAACAATACTCCAAGGTGGGCACAACTGTCATAACCATGTTGCAGATGGAGAAACTGAGGTCACAATAACTTGCAAAACATCACAGGTCAGATAAAAGACTGCTCTAGGTTCTGAATCTAGCAAGTATGACTGCAGAATTTGTGCCTGCTGCCTCTGCTCTTTATTCCATCCACTATTAATATAGAATGGCAGAACAAAAGGCTATTTTGACTCTGAGTTCCAATGTCTAATATTTGCTATTATATTTAAAGTTTGCATATAGATATATCAGTTCCCAGGTACCACTTCATTGAAGAGTTTTTAATTAAAGAATTGACTCATATCAAGAATTACTTTAACATAAAAATGCCCTTGTTCAAGGCCAGCATTTTGTCTATGGCTATGGCCATGAATGTTGTGCCTCCTTGCACCCATGGCTCCCATTGTAATGTGGGCTGGGTGCCCTGTGCATGGGGAGCCAGCTTCTCAGTATTTATGATAGTCATTTTTTTTTTGTCTCTGGCCCCAGGTCACCTGGAATCCTGGTCTAGCCTTTCTATTTTCCTATTTATCTTTTATTAATTTCAAAATTTACACTGTACTTATTATAATAGGTACAATAATCCAAAAATTTATTTTTTTTCAAAATAATTTCCTCTACTCAGTCACCCCTGAGTTAACAGGTTGACATCCTGATATGCATAACTCCATGACTTTATGTTCACACTTATACATATAGGCATATTAGTTTGTTTTATGATACGTGTATGTTGCTTTATAAAGGTGAGATTATACCATACAGATTACTGTGAAATTTTCTTTTTCAAAAGAACAAACTGATATCATGAGTCAAATGATAAATACAATTAATTCCTTTAATAGGTATATCATGTTTCACATTGTAGATGTATCACAATTTATTCAACTGTTTTACTCTTGAACTTCACTATCTCTTGTCCCTCAAATGATGATGTGATAGCTATTTTTGAAAATCATCTCATATAATTTTATGAATACTAGTACTTTGATTTAGGTAGGACATATTCCCATGATGGTGTATAAAATTTCAATCTTCCAAATTTCTTTTCAATGTAATGAAAGCCATTTGCACTCATTCCAATGTATTAAAATATATATTTTCCCACTCGAAAGCACTAGATATTAATCTCCTTTATAATTTTGCCAATCTGATGGAAGAAAAAAGTATATTTTATTGTCCTTTTATTTTCTATTTTGACTAATAAAGAGGATGAGCTCTTATTTGTGTATTAGTCATTGGGGTTACAAACTTATGACATTTGAATGTATGGTAAGAATATATTTCCTCCTCAGTTTCTAGGCAATTTTGCATATGAAAGATCAATCCTTTATCATAAATCTAACTTTGTTTTTTAGCTCATTTATATCACCTTTTCCATGTAAATATATCTATGTTTGATATGTGCAGCTTTTGGATTTCCCATTATTTTTAGGGATATCTCCTCTACTTCTGTTATTCTCCTTAATTCTCTTTAGAATTTCATTTAAAATTCCAATCTTTCTTCAGTTGTCATGTGTGATGTCAAATAATTTTATTCACTAGCACAGAAGAGTTGGTTTTGCTAAATATCCACTTGATCACAATCTTTTTTAATCAAATTGAAATACCACCTTTGCCATATATTAAGTTCCCACATATGTGTGGATTTATTTCTGGTCCTTTTATTTCATTGCATGGATCTCTTTGTCTGTTCCCAAACCACATTGTATTTCTTTGATACAGCTGGGCTGTATTGGTGGCAGCTTCAGTACTATTATTGGTAAATGGGGCACAGTACTGGGTAGTAATGAATGCTTGAACAAGTTGTGCACAGTGTAGAGGAGAAAAGTTAATGTCCAGTTCAGAAACTATCAAATGAAAATTTTAACACCAATTACACTACTCTTTTATTATTTTTTTCATCAGCACTCTCTGGTCTCTTAATTTTTAAAACCTGTAATATTATTAGTATTATTTCTTAATTCTAAGTGTGAACGTTCTAAATGACAAACTTATAGGGACTACACATAGATCAGAGGTTGCCAGGGTTTGGGATGGATACTGACTGCAAAAGGTTACAAGGGTTTTGAAGGGCAAATGCTCTGCACATTGACTGTGGGGCTGGTCAAATGACTACATATATACATTTGTTGGAGTTAATCAAACAGTACGCTTAAAAGTATGATACTTTCATAAACTGACTCAATAAACTGACTTTTAAAAATCCATTAAGTATGAGTATGAAATATTGTTTATGAGGGGAATGTAATTCTTTCTGCTTCCTGCAATACACAGAAATAAAACAAGAGCAGAATCCTACATCAAAATGTGGAAACTCCTACCCCGGAAGCATTTCTTCTGAATTTGGAAGTCACCTACATTTGCTCTGCTTTAACCTCACTAGGAGACTGTCCATCCTGAAGAAAGGATTTACTCTTGTAGGTGCACAGATTTTCATTTCGGTGCCCAATTAGCATTCTAAGAGCTGTGAAAAATGCTGCTTCTTTCCTAAAGTTAGCGGTTAGAACAGGAGGGCTGGTCCCTGCAGCATCCAAGCAGGAATTTTCCACTTTGATGAAACTGAGGTTGGATAAGGTTGATTGGCAGAACCACAGAGCTACAGTCTTCTGCTTCCTACTTTCTGTACTTTTTATGAGTGCATTTTAAGGAAAACTCTTCTCCTAGTTGACTCTCACTAGAATATACAAACAACACTTGAGGGCATCTCTCAGATACAGAAGACCAGAGGCAGGAGAGATTAATGAGCAGTGCTGCAGAAAGCCAGGCCCAGGCTAAGTCCCGGACAGCAGGCCAAGAGGTTGGGCATAGTGATCTATTGAAGCAGCCCTGCTGGAAGCTCCAGATTTAATGTTATCAGGGTTTAACCTAGGTGAGTTAGCTTTCAGAGTCAGAAATAGGAGGGGTAGGAAAGGAGGCTAGGTTTAACAGATACCATGAAAAAGTGTCTGCTTTTTCTCACTTGTGAAAATGTAGGCTATCTGGAGGTAGAAATGATAGGAGCCATCTTAAACTAACAGATTATCACTAATGCCTTTTAGCCACTTATCCTAAAGTGCAGAAAAAAATTCATGATTTTTTTTTATTCCACAACCTTTCTAGTCTTCAGTATGGTTTTGCCAAATTTTCTCTTTTGCGTTTATATTTACATTGAATTTGAACTTCATTATCTAAACAAAATTAGCAGTGTATTAAAGCAATGTGGAACACAAATGACCATTGAAAAAAAATAGAGACTCTTCCTAAATCTTCGCTATGGAGCTTTGTCCCCTAAAATGTCCAAGTGTGATTAAGTTTATCCGAGTGGTCTGATTATCACTTGTAAATGGGAACTTTCTATACTGAGGAGAATATCTAGGTGATGGTAATAAGTGGTAAAGAAATGTTATCAGGCAATAGAGAAAAGAGCTCTCTAAATGCTGGAACTGTTCATGATGGAGCAAACCACCTCCTGAAAGGAATTCCTAGAAACATTCAAGATGAACCTAAATACTTTCTTTCTCTGATTCATTTATTCATCATAAGTATCAAGTACCTGGCAGATTTCTATCAGTAAATAAAGAGACTTTATATTGGTAGATAGGTGTGGGTGCAGTGAGTTCTAAAATTACTTCTATTTCTATGCTTTTTTTATTCAATTTTCTATATTTTTATTAAGAATTTCCAGTGGAGGGCACTAGGGCATGAATAATTAACTAGCTTCATGATTTTTTTTCTTTTACTAATAAATAATTTCTCAATATCTTTGCTAATTAAAGATGATAGTAAACATATTTACAAGTATGCACTGAGTTTTGAAAGTCATAACAAAAAATGCCAAAGGCAAATACCTGTTTCTTATAACATTTCACTTTGACCTGACCTTAAGGTTTCAGAATAGCTATCACAAAAAAAAAAAAAAAAAAATCCTTGACACTTC
The DNA here is from genome assembly GCF_964194105.1 of Spermophilus citellus. Lineage (NCBI taxonomy): Eukaryota > Metazoa > Chordata > Mammalia > Rodentia > Sciuridae > Spermophilus > Spermophilus citellus. The sequence continues at coordinate 74,767,187 of NC_138194.1, forward strand.
TGTATGCTAGGAAATAAATTTTAAAATGTGGATACTCATTGATTTCTTTGACACACACCATATAGATTTAATTTTAACATTGCCAGTGTGTACCACCAAAAGGCACATGAGTCTGTAGTTTTCAGTAGGAAGAGAATGATTAGAATTGCCAAGAGAAGGGCCAGACTAATCATTATGTGCCCAGATCTAGAAACTGAGAATAACAAAATTGATCTCAGGGAGGTCATCAATGGTATTTTTCCTCCTTGTTGTTTAGTGTACACTTTCTCCAGTATTAGAAGAAAAATGTATGTATTGTTATGCTGTCTGAAACAGCGTTTGGTTATTGGGATACAAAGCATTGCAGAAATTGAAAGGTACGGAGGAGCGTTACCTCCTCAGTTACTGTTTAAAAGAGACCATGGTCTGTTTATGCCTGAGGTAACATTAGGGTGAATATATAATAACAACTGGATGACAATATCAACTAATCTATCACTTGATACTAGCTCTTGTATACTTTAGTGAACTGACAAGAGAACTAGAGATTGCTAAACCTCATGCTAGGAAATACAGGACAGGCTTTAGTCCATCTTTGCTATAGCTATTTATCCTATCCACTTAGACAAGTTCACTTTCATTCAGCTGTGCACATTGTCCCTTGTAGGTATTGCCTTAAACACCAAAAGGCATTTAAGCCCCGATTCTCAGCCACATGATAATAATCAAAAGTTATCACAATAGGCTATTATCTTTAGAAATGAATGATAATGGAGATATCTAAGGAAATGAAATTCACACATAGCTAAAAACATCTCTTTTGGGTAAAACTTTTTGAAACACTTGCCAAAACAGTGCTTGCAGTTTTATTTCCTACTAAATAGGTTATGTGATCAAATTAAAGCAGGCAGAAGAGGTTGACTGGCAGTTCAGCACTTCTTCTCTTCATTTTACAGCAAAAACTGGCCATGAGGGACTGGAGAGATGCTGATGCCCAAAAGAAGGAAGGGACTCTGGGTGGGAAACCAAAGACCTGCTCTGGGAACTACAGAGCAGCTGTACCCTAAAGGACAACTGAAAGGCTCGATAAAGTCATTTGCATCACTTGCTTTTTACTTCTTCAATAATGACTTTAGTTGCCTGCAGAAGGAACATGAGGGTAGTTTTGTTTTTTAATTTAGGATGAGAACACTACAAAATTTCTTTCCTGGAGGAAATGCACCCGCACTTGCTTCACATCTCTTTTCCCTTCTGGAAACCCACCCCAGGGGATGGAGCCGAGGACATGTAAGAGACCTAGGGACAGCAACATGAAAATGATGCCAATTGGAAAACTTTAGACTCAAATAGAATAAAGAAACATCTGTGCTTCTGACCATATAAAAATATATCCCCTTTTTAGGATTTCCCTTAGTAAAAGGGAAATGTATTCTTCCAACCAACCTTAAGTTGCATCTAGGAAGACCAAGGAAGGTACTCAAAAGAATTGTCAGGTTTCAGAACCAGTTAATAACCAATTACATTTTGTGTCCACTTGTCCTATTTCCTTCTGATCCTGTGATCTTATTTCGGGGTTTCTTGAAGTCATATTATCAGTCTTCAATGGCCCCATAGAAACCCAACTAACACAATCCTGTTTTTTCACTCAAAACATTTCATCCTGCTCACCAAATCCACAAAATGCCCAGAAGACCAACTTGTCCATGCACAGAAGGGCTTTGATGTCCTGTAATTCAAATACCAAAGCTGAAATGAAACTAAACCAAATTATTATCAAATAATCAGGGTTTGGCAGAATTTTTGCTCTTCATTATGAGGTATAGGCCTTCTCCTGAACGGACTTGCTCCTGGGTGCTGACGGCGCCCCTGTGCATGTTACGGAGGGATGGGAGGGTTAGGTGTCTCTGCAGATGTGTATATATTTGAAACATGCAAGTACCTGAATAGACATAGTCAAAATGCCCAAAGCAGTAAAACTAGGTTTCACAAATTAAGTTCTCTTTTTTATGTCAGGACTTTGATTTCATTGAAGGTCGTAAGCTTGATAGTTCCTAATTATCACAAGACATGTAGAACATAAAATAATATCACCTAACATACTAATAAATGGTGGTCATTTTAACAATCCCACTTTTATTTACTCATGAATTCCTATGTTTGGAATAGTAATGGAAATTCTTGTAATAATTTCAGAATTTCTACTCAGCACTACAAAATGACACTTTATATTATGCTCTGGACACTACTTTTATGTGTTTCAAAATTTCTATCAAGTAAATTTGGAAAATATGATCCAAAAATTTTTTAAAATGCTTTTGATTTCTATTCTTTCAAGGAAGCATGAGGACTTTACTCAAAGATTTTACTTGATTACAAAGTCAAGTCATTTGTAATCTTTAAAATTTTTTACTAATTCAATTTTTTCTGTGAAAATGCCCTGTGAGTCAAAGAGCTAAAATGTGGTGATATTTGAGTGCAAAAACAAATTCACAAGCATGAGCTGTCTCTGGGTGGCCAGATAATCCATATTTCAATCTCAAGGCAGACATAGATCAAAACTGTTCTGGACAGAGTGATACCTAGCTTCAAATTTTGTCTTTGATCTTCAGAGAAAGCTAAACATCCATTCACATATCATTACGAAAGCAATGTTTCTTATTCTGTTTTATAAGTCTGCTTCTACAGGAATGGGAGGGGAAAAGAGGCAAGACCACCAGGAGGAAGAAGAGCAAGGGTTATACCACCAAGAAATAGGACCTGAGAAGCTACTGGGACATTTTCATTATTCCATAGTTCCAGCTGTTCTGGGAAAATGGTGGGAAAGAGTCAGTTATTTCAGTAGATGTAGTAACCAAATAAGGAAATAACAAGATCGGATAAAATGAAACAGAAAAAAAGAATAAGGATTTAGAAGAAACAAACAAATCTAAAAACCCCCCATTGTTCTTCCAAAATACTCGGCTTCATTTTAATTTGGATCAAATTAATTTGCATATTTTGAAAATATATATTCCAAGTGAATGTAACGAGAGGTCGACATTCATTGAAGAGAAAAGATGGACAACTTTAGGAGCAAAATTCTCATTCCATGTTGTCCAGAAGCTTCTTTGCATGCTCTCTGACCTTTGCCTTCTCCATCACCAGAGTCTTTTGCAAAGCCAGTGAGGGGAAGTCAAGGGCTATGAGAGTCAAAAAGTGGGAGATAGTTGGCATTTTTTTTAAAAAAATTGAAAACGATAGTTGGTTCCAAGGATGTTAGGACATGTTAAGCAAAAAAGTTACCAAAATACATAATTACAATGTTATTGTACTATTAAAAACTGAGGCTTTGGATATTAATCGAAAGAAATATGTGTTTCTCTCCCAATATTGTGCCAGGTTCTTAATTTTGTCCCGTTACAAAGTAGACCATTTTAAATATAGGTAATCTGGAGACTAATCTTAAACATGAAATAGTACATCTTTCATGATCCTTTGTGGACAGGGAGGTACAGCTAGCCCAAGAGCTTGCTGCAGTAAGTGGCTGAGTCAAGCTCCAGTTACCCACCATCTCCCAGGAACACCCCTAAATACCAGTTCCAAATATTTTCCCTCTACCCCTCTGAGACCACAAGTCCTGATAACCCACTTGGCAAAGTGGCATGATTTGAAAGAGGCCTTACAATATCCAGTAACATAAGCAAACACCACCATTGCCTTAAGATGCCAATCTCACTGGTAACTCAAGGATCCAGGTCTCTCACTTGCAAGGAAGAAAGAGCTTGGAAAACTTTCAGGTGGTCAGGTTGTTCCCACACTAAGATTGGCCCTCATCAGGACAGAGTTCAGCATAAAAATATAAATTATTGGGCAGGGGATGTGGCTCAAGCGGTAGCGCGCTCGCCTGGCGTGCGTGCGGCCCGGGTTCGATCCTCAGCACCACATACCAACAAAGATGTTGTGTCCGCCGAGAACTAAAAAATAAATATTAAAAATTCTCTCTCTCTCTCTCTCTCTCTCTCTCTCTCTCTCTCTCTCTCCTCTCTCACTAAAAAAAAAATATATATAAATTATTTTTATATTTTCTCTCTCCTTCCTGACTCTACCTTTGCAAGAAACATGGGGACGCTACCTGTACATCTTCAGGAGACTTGAACTTTTTCTAAATGATGTAAATATTTATTATTAAACACACAGATATCAATGCAGTTCTAAACGCTATTCTAAAGAAGTCAGATCAGGAAAGAGGGAAGATAGTTCCTTTCAAATTGTTTACACAAATACATTCGAAAATAGATTTCATAATTTAAGTCCTTAGTACCCCAAAGCATACTACAGTAGGATATCAAACACACCCTGATCTCTCAACAAAGTTAACAAATTGGTAATGCTCCATGAGACCAAGTGTTTCATCTGCTCTGTTCTTCTGCTGTATGTTGGATGCCTAGAACAGTGCCCCACACATAGTAGGTCCTTAATAAGCAGTTGATGAGTAAATGAATGAAAGTGTTTTACAATTGTAAAGATCAAGCATCACAGACCATTGGAAAGCACTCATTATCAACTAGAAAATATAGAAGAATATTTTGTAAGATACAGTTGGTGCTTTCTAAGCAGGGAACAACACTAGTACATTCTTGCACTTGAAACTTAAAAAAGAAAATAGCTGGAAAATGGATAGATTTGCACAAGACCCTATCAGGAAATGCTTATTCTTCAAAAACACATGAATGTACCCCTGTGCTCCTGTCCCTGCCCCAAATGATTGATTTTAACTGAAAACACCAGTTTCTTACTCTTAATCCTGATGTAAAGTGTTACTTTTAGGAGTGTGTTTCTGGTGCTATTGCAATCTGTTTTGTAGCTTGCTGACAGGCAGTCTTTTCAGTCCATAGACTTGAGTGTTTTGTGATCAAGACCTAGCTAAAATATTCAAAATAGTTTTATTTTAAGCTTCTGCTGTTCTTATATACTTTTTCTACTGTTCCACAGTTTATTCCAAATAATCCATTAATAGTATTTGATCATCTTTCATTAAATCAAATGTAGATTATGCATTTGCTTTCCTTTTCTTGCTATGGGTTTTATTTTTAAAACTGCAATATTCAAACTCAACTTTTCCCTTTTCCTTTCTTGGCCCAAGTAAAAATACTCTCACAAGACTTCTAAAGAACAATGGTGGTGACAACACTAGCTGTTTTTCTACAGGTTGAAACAGTCATCTCTTTCTGGTGGCCTTATATACCCCTGAGTATAATGCACTAATGAGATGATGATGAGATAATGCACTAAAGATCTGAAGCGACCTGCTTCTAAATCCTCCAAAGAATAAAACATAACTGAGGGCTTCCAGTGGGTTGATTGATAGTCATTAGCCAAGGGGTAAGATATCTGGACTTCATTTAACACTTCCATTAAGTTCAATGGTCCTTTGATGCAGGCTTATTCTATTTGCACTTAATAATGTGGTGAAACTCACTGTAGAATTCATATTTGTATGTACATGGAACAAACATGTTTATAGTTACATAAAATCTGTCATGTTTTTGGATGCTGCTCATTGTCCATTTCACAGATTCTATTGTTCTAAAAAATCTGGGTGGAAAAATCAAAAATTGTTTTTTAAAAAGTAACTTGTGATTAATGCTCAAAGCTTCAATATCTAGAAAATAGGGTGCCCTTGTTTTGCTTTAATGGTTAGGTTAGATAAACTAGCATTCAATCCATGGTATTCTAATTTTCCTTCTCTTCCAACCCCTCCAACTCAGAATTTTAACATAATAGCAGAAAAGTTCACTGGGACAGTAGATGATTGACTGTGTTGAATGGCCAGAGGTACAACTGCTTCATTGGCTGAAAGATGGATTATGATCAGATGATCATTGCCACTACATTCATGTGCCTTCACAAGTATTCTGTGCATCCTAATATTGCATCAAATACAGTTGAGTTATACATGATTATTAGGTAATATCAGCAAAAAATTTATAAAAAATGTTTCATGTAATGGATGTAATGATCACACCTCACCTTTTTGCAAGACATTTTGGCATGAAATCTGCAATAATCATGGTGCAGAATACAGTAGAACTACATAAACCATCAAATCTTTTTCCTTGAAGACTCAGTGCTTCTAGTCCATGATTTTCAAAGTGCAGACTCCCATTTGAGTGGAGCAAGCTCCTTTTTGTAGTCCAGTATGCCAACCCTAAGAATGGTTCAGAGCGAGCATCTTTTGTATTAAAAATCTACCCTGACTCATAGCCTGACTATTATTATATTCCAGCTCAATTTATGGTTCCAGCAAAAGACGGAATAACAGAGGTAAGAGTGAACAGAATGGATCCCAGAGACCCTTATACAACACTAGGCTGGATTAAAAAACTCAGAGTTATTATTCATTTCTTCACTTCTTTGATAAAGATTAATCAAGCAACTAATACACAGTCAGTTACTGGGATAGGATATCAGGGTACACAGAGAAATTCACTACTGCTTCCAACGCTAGCTAGACCGTTCTGATAGTTTTAGAGGTGATGACTTGTTTAATCCTCGCAGAAAGACAAGGAAGTAGGTACTATTTCATCTGCTTTACAGATAAGTAAACTAAAAACACTGCCACAATTAAGGAATAGAAGAATAAGGAAGGGACTAATAAATTCTAGCTAATATGCTCTTAAAATAAAAAGTTAAATTTATATTTAAAGTCACCCTAACTTTTCTGCCAGGAATCCCAAGGCTAAGAATTTCTTTCAAGAAATCATCTGGACAAACTTATACAATTATACATTTAAAAATGAACATTTCAATTTTGTTTGAGAAGTTGAAAATTAGATATGATCCTATATCAATAGGATTGTTTGTAGATATAGATAACACAATAGCTTGACACAATAACTTGATTAAATTGGTTTCAACAGTAGTAATCTGTTAGCCCACAAGAATTCCTAAGAAGGAATGCCAGTAGTCATTCAGCAGTTCAGGAAAATCATCAAAGATTCAGAACCTTTTAGTCTTCAAACTCTATTGTTCTTGGCATAGCTTTGTTCTTGGGTTTCATTCCTCATGGTCACAAAAAGGCTCCTGCAGATCCAGGCATTATAGCTCATACAATTAGATACATGAAGAAAGATTGTTTCTCCAAGAACCTTTTTTATAAATTCCTCAAGGATGAAAGCCAATTCCAGCAACTTTATTAATTTGGATCCACTGGCCAGGTTTGGGCTTTATGCCCATACCTTAGCAGCAAACAAAACTGAGAATGTGAACAACTAGTATATTCAGCCTCTGTTATTGGTGACAAGACTTTCAATGAGGAAGGAGAGGCTATTAACAATGGAATTCCCAATATAGTAGAATCCTGTGTTACTATTATAAATGATAAGGATAAGGAGTATGTCACATGAGGGGGAATCAGGTTATAAGAAACCTGATGCACATAACACATGCACACCCAAATACTAACCTGGGTTATCTTCTTGTGACAGGATTAAAGGAGTAATTTGCTTTTGTTGCACTTTCATCTATCATGTTTTAAAATTAGCTTCATTGCATTTATAATAAAAATGGACTTGTTTTCAGTTTTGAAAAACAATCTAGTTCAGAGAGAAAAATTATTTTCTATCAAAATATTAATGTTCTCTGGCTCTACTTGGAAGCAGAATTGAGCAGTCAAAAAGTGCATAAGACATTTATATCAAAATTTGTTTTGCATTACTGTCATGAAGAAATGAAAGAAAGACAAAAGAGAAATCAAGCAAAATGGTCACTGGAGGGTTTTAAAATTGGAAAAATAAAAATGTTTTGTTAAGAGACGATGATACAACCAAAAAACTTAAAGAAATGACTGTTGCAATTTAATATATTGGACACATTGCTCTATGGATTTCTTCTCCTGGGAGAATACCTTCCACTCTTGCCAAGATCAGCCTTGTGCTGGCCACAAAAATTAAAATACTTTGAGGGGAAAAGAAAAATAGTCATATTTTATGGAAAGTAATTCACAGTTCTAACACCATGATGATACCTGCCAATATTTTAGTGTTTGGTTAAAACAAATAGCTGACACTTTTCTTGGGCCACTGATCATTTTTAATCATTTTAATTGCACATTATACATGAATACTTCCCACTGCAAAAACTTCAAACACTGTTGAAGGATAAAAGTTAAAAATAAAATTCCTATTCCAGTCCCTCCAGTGAAACTTGGTTCTATTCCACTGTAAATTTAGGATTTATCTGTTCAGGTATATTCTATATATTCATATTTTTAAAATTTTTGTTGTACCTTTTAAATTTTTCATATACTATGTCTTAGTTATCTATTTTATTACAGATACGTCTCTCCTAATACATTGAGCAGCTGGTAACTCCATTTACACATTTTCTTTCCATGAGTATTTATGATACCCCCAATATTTTGTTTTTATAAAACATGCTGCATACATCTGATTTTATTCAATTGTAGAATCTATTTCTGGAATTGAAGATGCTAACTTTAATAGTGACACACTGCCCCCCATACAGCAATGTTTGCAAATGCCCATTACTTCCATGTTAGCAACACTGAAAATAGACATGAGAAAAATCATTATACTTGTTTTAATTTATATTTCTGAAAGAAATAGTGAGATTAAGCTTCTTTCTTGTGTTTACTCAAGCAACCATTTATACGTACAGCAGTACCTTGAATTTATATTGGACTATTATTTGTTGACACCATAGTAGATTCCTAATTTCATTCCTAATTTCATACTCATCTTTACTTTAGGAGAACTGTGACTTATTAAATGCTTAAATAACATTTTAACTGTAGAAAAATTTAAATGCAGAAACGTATAAAGGCAAAAATCACCTATAATTCAAGCACCTTAAGATAATATTGTTTTTCTTGTTCTATTATATAGATTCATGCATGTATATAATGTATATATGAAATATATTGTGTAACTATATATATATATATATATATATATATATATATATATATATATATATATAAAATATTTGTTTTTAAAATTGAGATCATTTCATATCTATTCTTTTTCTCCTTAAAGATATAATGTAAATAAATGTACTGCATTTTAATATGAATGATATAAGTAAATATACTGTTTTCACATTAGTCTTTAAACTGTAACTGTCAAATGACTATATCAAAAATGTGTTAGGCATTTATGTTGTGTTGAATTTGTAAGTTATTTAAATTTTTATTTATAACAAAACTATTCTAGTTGTTGAAATTTGATGGTTCTCTCCATTTTTTTTCATATAAATTACTCAAAGTACACTTATCAATTCAAATATTATAAACATTATAAGTCTTGATATTTCTACTTATATTTAAATTTGCATATGTGTGTATGCTTTAATAATTTCACCAGGTGTTTGAGAGTGACCATATTTCTAAGTTCTTGAAACAACAAGTATGAAACAATAGTTTTTAACTATTTACAATAATAAATATATTAAATTGTTTAATTTGCATTCCTCTAGTTACTTTTGATAGCAAACATTTTATTGTATGTTTTAAAGTATTATCATTTCTATTTATTTTCTATTGAATTCTTTGTTTTCTGTCCATTCTTCTTTTCAGTCATTCTACATATTCATATTGATTTTTAAAGCTCTTTATATATGTAAAGATAATAGTTATCTCTATTTTCTTTTACTTTTTCACATTTGTCTCTTTACTAAATTGACATATAGAGAAGGTACAGATATAACTTAAGCAAAAATTTGTGACGATAAAAAATGAAAGCAAATATTGAAAAAATTGTGCTAGATTTAAAACTGTTGAAATACACAAAGGCAATAGAAACCCTATGGTGACACTTACATTACTGGAAATGAACATAAAAGTCAAATTATAAGAAACATTTTTTTTGTAAACCCTAGAATGAAACTACATCAATATCAGTAGACTCTAAAAAAATTTCAAGTATCTTAATGAAATATTCAAGTCTGTCTTCTTTCAATCTATGTGCTATCTAATAATATAAAGGAAATTCAAATTTTGATGTTGTGTGAGTTTTAGCAAATACTTCACTAGTCTGCACTTCCTTTTTGCTAATTGTACTAATATAGATGATAAATAAGGAAAATAACTACCTCGCAAGATTTTTAAAATAATTCAGTCTTGTAATTGATGTAGAGCACTTAGCATAAAGCTTGAAACAAAATTGTTGCTCCATAAATCATCATAATGACTTTTCCGAATTAATTTTCTACATCCAAAGAAACCCTCTCTACCATTAAATCCTTCAACAAACAAAAAGCAGTTTTACATAAGTCTACGTGCTCTAGGAAACTCTCTTTAAGTTAGTTTATGTCTGCTGACAGCCTGCAGTGTATTGGTCTTTTGAGAAAGAGCAAGCATCTTTGAAGTGTTAGTGACTCAGATTGATGTGTTCCTTCCTCTTTGGTGTTCATTCTTAGCCTTGGACAATTGAAACAGAAGAGACATGGCCGGAGGGCGTTCTTTTCCACAATGGTGCTTCCACAGAATTGACCCAGGCCATACATATGGCCCCAGTAGGCGGATTTTATTTAAATGGATGAGATTGTCCTATGTTTAATTCATGATACGAGAATGTAAAAGCCTTCTGATAGAGAGGGTAGAGCTCATTGAGGATCATATCGTTTATAAACTGCAGGCTGCTCTTTAGGAAGTGGATATGCCAAATACCAAAAAGCTTTTAAAAATCTCCCTGGGTTTAGAGCTGTCCATCACTACCAGGCATTGATGAGCTGCTTTTGAATTTCAGTCCCGACTTGGTGACTTTTTCAGTTTCTCCCATCACTGACATAACTTCCTACACCATTTAAAAGCCTGTTTTCAAAATAAAAACAAAACCAAAAAAAAAAAAAAAGGTAGAAATGCTGTATCTGAGCATGGGGAGATGATCTGGCAGCCTACCTGGACCTCATTCAAGTCCTTCACACCCCTTGTGCCTTGCATGGAAAATGGTGGTGAGTGCTGAAGAGGAAAGAAAACACAACATGAAAGTCTTCTCAAAACACACATCTGAGACAGCTGAGCTGAGGGAATAATAGGAAACAGCCAACACTCTGTCATTTCGGGTTGTTCACTTGGTTTGTTTTTCTTTCTTCTCCCTTCTGCTCCCTGCCTTGGGTTACTTCCCTGCTCCTGGGCACCTCCAGGAGAGGGGTGTGTACCCAGGGTCAGGCAGGGGAAGGGAGAGAACCAACAGTCACTTTTGCATCATACTGGTTGTTGCAGAGAAAGATTGGGTTGAAACAGATGACCACCAGGAGGGTTGAGGATTATCTGTGACTTTCAAAGACCATTGTTCCTCCATGATCATGAAAGCCCCAGCCGAGGGCTGCAAGCTCACTCTTACTTATTCACTCACATGGAGAAAGTGAATTCAGTAAGCATTTTAGAATATTCCAGAACTTAGCTCTGAACCAAAGGGTAACACACAGAAATGTTATTGTCTTAAAAAAAAAAAAAAAGAAAAGAAAGAAAGAAAGAAAGAAAGAAAGAAAGAAAGAAAGAAAGAAAGAAAGAAAGAAAGAAAGAAAAAGAAAAGTCAATTCAGGTCAGATGCAATTAGAGAAAGTCAAAATCCAGCTGTTTTCAGAATTTATTCAATATTAGTAACATTGTGGTTTTGTAATAACAATAAACAATGTGCTTTTGGAGGTGTTTTTCCATTTAATTCACTCACTTCTAAATGTTTGCTGTTTTATCCATATGTTTCTGGTTTGGGTACACTGAACATTTTTTTTTTTTTAATGTCATTCTGCAAGAGCTATTTGATGTTCAAGAAGGTTCTTTGGCTATTGTTAGAAATCAGTTATTTATTAGAGGGAAATTTTGCAAATTTGAAAAGATTGCTTCTGAGGTTTTCTTTCCCCTCCTTTGCCTTCATGTCTTCAGAGAGAAAAACGTGTCCCTCCATCTAATACTAAAAAGAGTCTTCATGCTGAAAATAGAAAAAACAAAGTAGGAGATAGGATTGGGAGGTGAGGCCTCTGCTGTCTTCATGAACTGCTACTGTTCAAAGTCAACCCATGAAAGTGTGACTTCAGCAATGAGAGATGTTTAAATAGTGATAATGGATGGCAAAGACGGGGGGGGGGAAGGGGGGGCCTCTTATCTTTGGAATTTTAAAGTAGAAACCAGGAAGCAGTACAAATTTAGTTTAAGGCTTACCCCCAAAGCTGAACTTTTATCTTTTATAGGTCCGTCTGTGCTTATGTACTTCAAGAACACATAATGCAGCTTTAGAGGTCTGGCTAATCTCATATGAAAATAAAAGTATAGCACTATATAAAAAAAAAAAGCAGTAATTTGAGGTAAGATTTCTTTTTTGTTGTTTTTTGTTTTAATTTTCCCACCAGCACAGTGTCAGGAGAGCTAAGGGAAGATGTGAAAACATAGTATGACTGTGTCACAGGCGTCAGAATGATAAATCTTTTCATTCCTTCCATTCACTCATCTAGTCAGTCAGCTATTATTCAGCTCTCTGTAGTAGCTCCTCAAATTTGAAAAGATTGAGCATGATCACATAGAAAGCTCATTTTTAGTATTATTCATGCAACTCTTCTCTGATGAATCCAAAAGCGACAGATAAATGGAAAATTAAATGGCTCTAGAATTGACAAGAGATATTCTAATCTAAAGCAAAAATCATTCATTTAAAAGAGCTCAAGGCTTTCATCTTAACTGTCACTAAACCAGTGGCTCCAAAGTCAATTCTATCTTCCTAGATGGACTTAAGGTTCATACCTCTCCATTAAAAAAAAAAAGAAAGAAAGAAAAGAAAAAGTAAAGCCCTTCACACAGAGTTCTTACCACATGTCACAGTTAGTGCAGCTTGTCTGCTCAGCTTGGATTCCCAGAGTCAGTTTCCCATCAGGTGCTGTCTCTGGCCTGCTGGTTATGGACAGCCCTGCAAAGCCCTCTGTCCCTGTTCCTGGGATCAGTGATTCTGCCTTCGTCTGCTCAGGCCTTCCCTGTTCATTCTCTGCTCGGGGTCAAATCTGCTGGGACAGAAGTCTGGACGCTCAGATGCTCCTTGAAATGTTTTCCCTCCATCAAAAGTCCCTGGTTCTCTTAGTCCTCTACTTTCACCCTTTCTAAACACCATCCAGGGTTGAGGAGATGATGAGATTTCTTCCAATAGCTTACATTTTAACTGCAGTCATTTTTCGTATCAGAAATGCTTTCCTTGGAAGATTTTTTTTCCTAAAGACTGTGATCCTTAGCATTCTTTTTATTCTTTTTTTTTCTTCGAAAATTTAGAACCCCCATTAAATTGTGTTTATTTTACTTTCTTTCTAACTAGACTATGGGCCTCATGAAAATTAGAAATTTATTGATTAGATTTATTTGGGGTCCTATGCAAAATAATACCTGCAAGTCCCAAACATGTATGTGCTGAATAAATTCATGTATCCATCCATCCATCCATCCATGCATGCATCTATCCATCCGAAGATTTACTGACCCAGATGTTCTGCTAGGTAATGGAGAGGTTATGACAGACCCAGGGGGGAATAATTAGAGCCAAGTGGGCCTCTTGATGCCCTTCAAATCACACTCAACTGGTAGCTGCCTACACACTTGTGCAGGCCAGCCCTGGACAGGGGTTAGAGGGGTGATGCAAGAGCAAGGACAGAGCTCACAAATCACAGGCTCCTGACACTTGCAACAACTTTGAGAGCCTTTAAAACTGTTACCTTCAACTTCAAGGCTCTAATACTTACCCTGCTAAGAAGGCGTTTGACACTCTAACCCTATAACTTCCTCCCCCACTACTGACCCATGATGATTGGCAGCTCTTAGCATTGATCTTCTAGGAAATGGGGAGAAAGTCCCTAGGTCAGGGTCCTAAGGCTCTGGAATTCCCTTCTTCCCCACTGTTGCTTTCTTTTACAGAGGGCAACATGCCAGAGGACTCCCTTTTACTCCTGTAATCCACAAGTGACATATGAATGCCAAGTCTTCAGTGTTTTCTGTACCTCTGTTTCCTTCATTCTGCAACGGGACACATGTCGTTTTCATAGTTGAGAGTGTCTAGTTTTAAAAGCAAGGTGCTTATTTAACCCTTAGAAAAATGAGATAGTGTTAAAGACACTAAAGTTGATTTGTGCTGTGTTAATTATACACAACAGAAGCTTCTGGATCATGCCTAAAATCCCAGAATACATTACTTGACACAGTTAACAAACAGAAAATATGGTAGTTTCTCCTGTTAGCACAAATATACAGTCAGCAAAAATATTTTTCTATTATACCTTAATTGAAATAAAAGCTTAGTTTTTTAAAATGAGACTTTGATGATTTGGACTGTTTCTCAAAAACTTTACCCAGTTGTCATTTATCTCTGATACAGTATTATTAATCTCTTCAGCTTTGTAAAATATTATATAGTTGTTTGTGCCAATTAATTTCCATTTTAATTTTTTGAAAGCCTCCGTAGCCACTCATAGACATATCATGAATAAACAAAGCTGTTTCCATGACCTTGAACAAAATCACAGAATACTAAATTGTTAAACAAGTGGTTAGGAACACAAAATTCTAAAGCTTTGATTGACTTATTTGACAAATACTTAAAAGTCTGTTTTAAAATGCAAAATATATATTAAAAAAATACAATTCCTCTGCTTTTGTTTTTGCCCAAGAAGATAATATCTAAACATTCAAAAAGATAATATCTAAACATAAAAAGAAAGGATAATACATTTAGAGGCAGCAATCTCTTAAAGCAATGGTTTATAAATGAGATTTTGAGCTCTATGGTAACTGCAAGTTATTTTAGGTACCATTGTATAATATACAAGTACCACCTAAAAATCAATGAAATATAAATCACATTAATATTATTGTTTGATACACATTTATTCTTAATACAAAATATATATCTTTAGTTCCCTGCTATATATCAGACACCTTATCTCACCTATGTCATTCAATAAAATTGATAAAGACACTTTCCAAAAATATGTACTAAACAAATTCAGAGGAAAATAGATGGAAATAATACTAATATAACATATTATGTAGAAATTTTTAACACAAATATGCAGGTGAAAAAAGAAATCTATAGTTAATAAGAGACTTGTCCTAAAATTAGTTTTGCTGTACTTGCATAATGAGAAGGGCCATCAGAGAGAGCTGAGTACTTTCTGATTCATGTGATATGGGGGTTTCTATACTTTGACAGTACTAATGTCTGGACTGAGTAATTCTTTGGTGGTGGATCCTTTGCATTGTAGGATGCTTTGCATCATCCTTGGTCTCCAATCACTAGATGCCAATTTCATCTCCCATATTGTAATAATAAAGAACATCTCCAGCATCAGCTAAATGTCTCCTGGTAAGCAAAATGCCCAAAGTTAAGAACCACTGAAACCACATATATATATATATATATATATATATATATATATATATATATGGCTCATAGTAGGTTTTTCATAAATATTTATTGAATGGATGCTAATATATTAAGCTCCTACTGGACTAGAAACTCTTCTAATTTTTAAGGATAAAGCAGTGAAAAATAAGAGGGAAGAAATAGTTAACAGTTCAAATAAAGAGATGTGGCCAATTTGTAAAATGAGCCTGGATTGTAACAGAACTAAGAAAACAAGTTTTTTTTTTCTGTTATTTTTACTCAGTTGAAGAAGGGAGGTTCACTCCACCCCAAAGGAATATGACAATTCCATTTACTTTTAGGTTATTCAGCCAGTGGTGACTTCAAGTTGTAAATATAGTCTTAATCCAAATACAGAGTAAGTGATGGGTCCTTGGTAATTATTGAAACTCTTATTAAGCCTGACTTAGTGTTTAGTCCTCTTCCCTGTCCCTTGGTAAAGCTTCAGGCTGAAAGAGAGGAACCTGCTCCCTCTACTCTCATTCTGTAGGCCTTCCTAGCTAGTTTACTCCTGACTCAGTAGAATTGAAAGCTGATTAAAGCCAAACAGAAGGGCTTAAGGAACCAGGTTAGGACTATAGTAAATTAAGTGAGGTACACACCTTAGGAATAAAGTTTAACCAAAAGCTCAGTAACCAAGATAAATAACATTCAGCAAAATATTATCAATTAATTATAAATTCTAAAACTAGTGAATGTCCATATAAATAAGAAAACATGTGATATTTTTGAAATAAAAATCATTCTTAAAAATCCATAATTATGGCCTGGGGATGTGGCTCAAGTGGTAGCACGCTCGCCTGGCATGCGTGCGGCCCAGGTTCGATCCTCAGCACCACATACCAACAAAGATGTTGTGTCCGCCGAAAACTAAAATAAAATATTTAAAAAATTCTCTCTCTCTCTCTCACTCTTTAAAAAAAATCCATAATTATAACAAAATATTAAAATTGTAAATAAGAACAGGATTGGTGACAATACCCTTGGTGAATCACACTGGATCTTGAGGCAAAAGGAAAATAATAGGAAATAGTGGGGCAGAGTTATAAGGCTTGTGTAACATGAATAGATTTTAGAGATAGTTCACAGATGTGGAATTCACATGGTTGGACGAGATGTGGTGAGATGCACAGTCACACCAATTATTGACAAAGGGAATGCAGAAAGAAAAGCAGGTTTGATGGTGAAAGTAAATTCAGGATAAAATTCAGGCCAAATTGAAATTGCAATACCTCCATTGGATCATGAGGTCCAAAGGGCATGTTACACAGGTACAGGGTTGCCATAATGCCTTTCACCACATTGATTGCTCTGCTAGGACCCTCAATATAGCCTGAAGGGAGAACACTCAATAGAGGCAACTTGGGAGGATCTAGGAGGCAGGAAGTTGAGTGAGCCCCCAAACAAGGAAATCAAAGTACACAGCTTCTGGTCTGATTCAGGGATTAGAAAGTAGACCAGCTAAAGGAATGCATGAACCTTCCTTCCTTACAATTACTATAGTTTGTTTTCACATTGTTTCACTCAGTTGACATTGTAATAAAAATCACACTGTAGCCCTATAGAGGTTATCAGTTTTGGCAAAGGCTAAGAGTTCAGGTATTTGTGTCACAGGTTAAGGACAAATAATATCAACTGGCTAGACAGTGGAGTTGACATCCTTTTTTTTGTTTGTTTGTTTGTTTGTTTTTTAACATTTCAAGAGCCTAGCATTTTGTCAAGGATCTCCTATGAGTAGATAGTGAGATGACCATGGCTACAATACAATTTGTTATAAAAAATTGGAAAGAAGACTTTTCTTATATAGCTGCAGGAAAATATCAATACTCTAACAACAAAAAACCTGATTATGAACAATATTATTCAGGGCCACACCATCCAAAATGAACTAGTCACAATATCTAGTGGTTAATTGGTAAATGAATTTAACTTAATGTATAGGTGTGATAGAAGATAGTATATTATATTTATGGAAATAGTGCAAAGAGTCCTGGTCTTAGAGTAATCAATCTTAAGCCTTTTTAACTGTTAAGAAACAGAAGTTGTATTCCATTGACATTAGTTCTAGCAAGTTAATAACAATTCATATGTGAATTATGTTGGTGTCAGAGTGTGTAGAATGGGGGAGAGAGAAACATTTTTATGTGATCAACACTTCAAAACATTACAAATCAACTTCAGTAATAATCTTGGTCATGATTTCCTTAAATTCTTATAATAATTGAGAAGCTGTGTCTAAAAACTCTTAATTCTCTGTTCTATATTTCTAGGATATAAACTTTTAAGATAATTGAAACAAATAAAGCATCTTTAAATATTTAAATTGCTCTTACTAAAATTGTGATGAACCATGAATATTTATTAACGATGTACATGAATTAATGAACCACAAAAATGAATTCCCTGATAAAATTTCTTCTATGAAAAATCTACTGTTTTGCTTGGATTTCTTGTATCTATATTAAAGGCAATTTTCCCAGGGAGCCATTAGTCTCTAAACATTTCTCTTTTCTAATCTCTGTGTCAGTGTGTGTTCTAGAGTGTTTTCTATCTAAATACTTTCAACTTAGGGGTAATAAACAATATGTGATGAATCAATAACAATCAGTTCCGAGCAATTTGTTTTCAAAATATAAATGTACATATTGGGGGAGAGGGAGCTTTAAGAGTGGAATATATTCAACTGATAAATTCAAATGCCTAAGATAAAAGGTCTGTTATCACAAGATGTTGGTAAATCTTTGAATTTGAAAAATCTAATACAGTTATATAAAAATAAAAAAATAGAAAACCATTTCCTTTGAGGAAATATTTAATTCAAGCATCAATGTTCTCCTCAAAGAGAACATGTGCTAGAAACACATTTTATATACAAGAAAGAGAAAACCTAAATCCACACTGTCTTATACATTCTAGCCAGTGAAGATGTGCAATAGAAATGAGAAGTAGAGCACTTGAAGAGGAGGAGACAAATTATAATCTGTAGACTCTTCAGCTGTTCATTCATTCAGTATCTCTGTATTGCTTGCTCCAGACACTGTTGTTGGTACTGAGAATGCAATGATAAACCAAACACACAAGATCAAAGACCCTCCCATTGTTAAGTCACTCTACTCTATGGTTCATTACTATTCTCCACTAAGTGCCATACTAGTCTATATGGTACATCAGGATGAATAATAACAGAGACCAAATATAACAAAGTCATTAAGAAAATAGGAGTTCTCTCCCTTGTTTTTTCCCCACCTTTCCCCTCACAACCTCTTATATGTAATTTTGTGTAACATTGAGGGTCTCCTTCCATTTCCATACAATTTCCCTTCTCTCTCCCTTTCCCTCCCACCACTCATCTCTGTTTAATGTTAATCTTTTCCTCATGCTCTTCCTCCCTGCTCTGTTCTTAGTTGCTCTCCTTATATCAAAGAAGACATTTGGCATTTGTTTTTTAAGGATTGGCTAGCTTCACTTAGCATAATCTGCTCTAATGCCATCCATTTCCCTGCAAATTCCATGATTTTGTCATTTTTTAGTGCTACGTAAGACTCCATTGTGTATAAATGCCACATTTTTTTTTATCCATTCATCTATTGAAGGGCATCTAGGTTGGTTCCACAGTCTAGCTATTGTGAATTGTGCTGCTATGATCGTTGATGTGGCAGTATCCCTATAGTACGCTCTTTTAAGGTCCTCAGGGAATAGTCCAAGAAGGGCGATAGATAGCTTTCCCAGGAATCTCCATAATGCTTTCCAAATTGGCCGCACCAATTTGCAGTCCCACCAGCAATGTACAAGTGTACCCTTTTCCCCACATCCTTGCCAGCACTTGTTGTTTGACTTCATCATGGCTGCCAATCTTACTGGAGTGAGATGGTATCTTAGGGTGGTTTTGATTTGCATTTCTCTGACTGCTAGAGATGGTGAGCATTTTTTCATGTACTTATTGATTGAGAACTGAACAACAGCAGATGAGGTAGAGAGGGAAGATGGGAGGGGAGGGGAGGGGGGATAGTAGGGGATAGGAAAGGTAGCAGAATACAACAGTCACTAATATGGCATTATGTAAAAATGTGAATGTGTAACCGATGTGATTCTGCAATTTGTATTTGGGGTAAAAATGGGAGTTCATAACCCACTTGAATCAAATGTATGAAAGATGATATGTCATGAGCTTTGTAATGTTTTGAACAACCAATTAAAAAAAGAAAATAGACTATATTTTAACTCTCTAAAGGAAGCTCTGCTTAAGAGAATTCTAAGAACTCAAATTGCTTCCAGTTTTCTGTCTGGTCATCCCTGATAATAACTCTCTTTTTCCATGGTCCCAACTAGAACACTAGCTATCACATATAAATTCCAAAGAGAAAGAAAGAGGCTGAAGGGAAGAAAAAACAAAAAAGCGCAAATTTTCAGTTTCCAAAGGAAATTTCTTTGAAGCTTATAATATTTCTTTTAGCATCCCATCCATCAGAATTGAGCTGCATGAACTTCCCTGCCTGAGAAAAAGAGACTAGAAAATGTTATTTTTTAAAATTTGTATTTTTTTTCCTAGAGTTGAAATTCCAAGAAAGTATGTATCGGATAGAAAAAATAGCAGCCTCAAACAAACCAGACAACTCCATAGGATCATTTGAATTAACATCATCCTCTGAGATCTGACATAGCACTTCCATCTTCCAAGGGCCCATGTGGGTACTAACGTCTAAATGAAGCAGAACATCATTACGAATCTGAACTTAAATATTTTAAGTATTTGGACATCCCATGTGTCTGCTAACGGGAAAAGCATCTGTGAATAACCACTGGATATGAAAGGAGGCGTAAAGAAAGAGAATATGATAGTCATCTTCCATAGGGCTTCCTCTCTTCAAATTTTGTCAGATTGGTTCCAATATTAGCATTACAAATTGTTTTGAGCACATTAGACTGATTATCACAGACTCCAAGCCTAAAATACACTTCCTGTTGGAACTTTAATTCTGAGTGGTTGCTGAACTAAGGTGGTGGTCAAATCCAGTTTTCACCACCCAGATTAAGGAATGTGGGTTGCATCATGCAAAACCAGTATGATTTAAAGATATCGTGTATAAAAGGAGGAGTGCTAAAATTAGTCGTTTGCCTGTGATTCTGTTCACCATGATTATATGTTAAATCATCCATGGACATGTCACACAGAAAAGTTGGAGGGGTTTTCTTATAAAACAAAACTTTTGAGCAAATTTAACTGTGACTGGAATGAAAGAACACAGGAACTTCTAGCCTTATCTAGGTTTGTATTTAAAGTCAACTTAAATTTCTTTTAGTGACATACTAGCCTAAGTGGAAACCATTGATAATTTTATAAAATGAAACTGAAACCTTTTAAAGACCAGGCTCAAGTTTCCCACCGTAGAGATTTGTAGGCCAGACCAAATGTGTGAGTTTATTAAGGAATTCCCCATTGCCAGAAAAGGTTTACTTTGCCCATTAAAACCCTACTCAAATGCATATCAAGTATCTCTTGTGTCCTGTTACATGATGTAATTTAAGTCTGAAAATGTCCATGCTTTGCTTTAACCAGAATGTTAAAAATCTTTCTCAATGGAAGCAACAGAGTGTGTCAGGGATAAGGCGAAGCTGATCCAGTAAAGGATCACAGCTTAGCCCCTTCCAGACAGAAATGAAAAGATACTTGTCTGTTCCCCTGTCACAGGGCCTCAACAATCCAGTTTATTCTAGCACGTCAAATCCTTCCATACTTTGAAGTCAAGGCTTCCCATACACAACCTTAGGCAGCCCTGATGGGCTCCCCCTAACAGCATGATTATGATAGAACTGTTGAAAAAGCATTTGCAACTGTGGACTAGCCACTGGGAAAGACAAATCATCCCTATTTCAAAATGACTGACAATTTAGAAGGGAAAGGGCTATGACTAGGAAATATAGGAATTCTGACTCCAGATCCCTGCCTAATGTCATAAGGGAAACACAAAGAGAAGTGAGGGAGAGAACACATTGACCTGAAAGAATAAGAGAACCCTGAAGGTGAAAGGAGGGCTTGGAAGAGGTGCTATGAGATGGAGGAATGAAGGCTGTGTTTCAGATGCAGTACATCATCCCTGTGGTTGGCACATAAAGAACAGGAGCAAAGTGAAGAAGGTGGTCACCATATTGTAAAGGGCAATCATAAGAGAGTGAAGAACTTTACTTAATTTGTAAACCAAGGTATCCATTATAGATTTTTGCTAAGAGGAAGTCATGTCAGAGCTGTATCTCTGAGAACATGATTGGATGTAGTGTTTTGGGTTTCAGATTTTTGCATTTTGGAACATTTACACATACTCAGGTGGAATGGTTAAAAGCTACTACCAGTGTTATCACATGTCACAGTCCAGGAATGTCCTAGCAATTTATGTAGAACTGGGGGGGAAGGGTAGTATGATGCATAACCCATGATAGTTCATCTTATGACTTTTCAACTTCAGAATGGTACAAAAGTGATACAATACAGATGTTGAATTTTGCTCTTTTCCTGGGCTAGCAATACATGCAATGATACTCCCACAGTGCTGGCAATGGAGTGAGCTCTGTCAGTAACAAGGGTAAACCACTGATACTCCACAGTGGTCTATCTTCCCAGTGATTTTTGGATACAGGTATTCCATCAATGACACAAGATATTCAACACTTTATTATAAAATAGGCTTTGTGTTAGCAATTTGACCCCACTGTGTGCTGTGTTCTGCGCACGATTAGCATAGACTAGGCTTGGCTATGATGTTCAGTAGGTTAAGTGTCTGAAATGCTTTTTCACTTATGAGATTTGCAACTTACAATGGGTCTATCAGGGCAAATCTCCACCTTGAGTTAAAGAGCATCCATGTTAGCATTTGCCAAATCTCTCGTCACTGAAATCGGATGACTTCCAGCTTCAGCTTTCTAACACAAGTCTCCTTCAATCAAAAATCTCCCCGGATCAGTTTTTCCCATCCCCTGCTATTTTCACTTCTGGAAAGAGAATTCCACATCTGTCTACACTTAAATGTTACCTTTTCTTCAAATAGACTGTGAACATCGTAGGAGCAGCTACAGGGGCAGCTGGCAGCAAGGCTTTCATTAAAGAAAGCTACAAATTCATCTGTAGGAGTCAAATCTGGCCAGGAAATATTCTGAAGAGCACATTAGTTTCTCTCTTCAGCATGAAGCAAAAAGTGAGGACATGAGGAGGAAATGTTCTGTGACTGTGACATTGATCAGTTCACGTCCATCTTGAGCTCTTTAAACAGGAGCTAAATACCATCAGGGTTTTTCAAAAATGATAAATATATCAAGCAAGGCAGATAGAACTGTTCTGCCTCTGCAAACTGGCATTTTGATGTTTACCTTCTGGTAGTATATGACTGTAGATGGTTCACTGGACAGTAAAAATTCACAGCCTCTCCAAGAGGAAGAAGCACTCTGACATACTTTTCCTTCATGTGTGAGATGCATGAACCAGGGTTTTTTTTTTTTTTTATGTTAGAAGGAAGATTTAGATTCCTTTTGTTAAAGTCAGAGAACATACGACAAAATATGAAACAAATATAATTCAACCAACTCAAATCATAAACAATAATTTACATTATCTTTTCCAGATAACCCCCTTTTCAATTCTGTCACTTTTCATAATAATTTCATTTAGCTGAACCTAATATGATTTTTTTTCAGCCAAAAGTATTGCAGCTGCTTTTCTTTATACAATACCAAAAAATCTGATGAAAGAACTTCAGAGAAACTGGGCACGAGCATGTCTGTGATGATACCAAGTTTCTCAGTAATTATAGGATGCCCAACTGAACTTGGTATTGGCCTGAAACAAGCCAACAGATGTGATGAGATATTGAGCTGATCTTGGTTGGCCAGCTCATGTTTGTCTAGTTATTTGTAGGAAACCGTAAGGATGAAGTGCAATATTTCCTGAATGCACCAAAGCTACTTGAAAAGTGCAATAAGAAAGAGAGTGACATTTTAACAGTTAATGACTTTTGAAAGTGTAAGTAAAGAAATAGTTCATATGTAAATGACAGGGGAGAAAAAAAAAGTGATAAAACATCTGGCTTGTGAAAAATAGAGATCCAATCTAGAAGCTAGCAGTTCACCCACATAATGAGAGTCAGCTGAGGCCAGGCAAAGATAAAATGTCAAACTCTGTCATCAGCCATGGAGTGCTCCAGAGCTCCCTTCAAGCTTTCTGAATTAATAGTAATTTGTTTCTATTCAGACAAATTTGTAAAACTGCCTGAGCATAGCAATTCTCTCAAAATAAAGAGAAAAGACTCTTTCTTTTGAATTGATGTATTCAATTCTTTGCACAGTTTCACTTCTCCTCTGATATAGAAAGTTAAACAAGTACACTAAAGTCAAGCTAATTCATAAATTTCAATGACGTATTTTCTAAATATAAGTCAGTCTTGATACTTCCCCTTTCATCCTGTCACATGTAAACACGGAGAAAGAAAGAGAAGGATTCTGAGACACACAAAGAGAAATGATGGGATTCAGAACATGCTAAACCCCATATTTTGATAGGGTTCAAAATGTGGTACTCTAGCATTTGAGGAAACTGCAGAAATAAGACTCTCTGTGTGACCTCCTGCCCTTTTGTGGCCTCCTCTGAAGCAGCCCATAAAAGAATTCTCTGAACTTCTCTGATGTAGGTCATAAAACCTTCATTCCAGAGGTGCCAGCCCAATACCCAGAGGAAAGGAGCATTCTTACCCTCAGAGACACAGAAATACCAAGAAGAATCTGAACAAACAGGACTTGCTGGGTTCCTCCCAGTTTATGACTACTAGACAATACCTTTTTGTTCTCAAATCATAATCCCCCCTCTTTATCAAACTAAGCATAAAAATACACGTTTACCTGTATCTTTGGATCTTCATTCTAAAGGCTCCTGTACCACCTAAAATTTATTAAATAAATGTGTGTGCTATTTTATCCTGTTAATCTGTCTTAAATTGAGTTGACTGTCCTCCACTACCAAGACGAGAGAGACAAGGAGAGAACATGCACATTGACCCAACAGGACAGACGTCAACCCAGACAGGACATTATTTCCAAGCTTTTCTTGTGATGTGAAAGGGCCAGGTAACTAGGTTTAACTAAGATCATAGGGTTTCATGGGATAATGCTAGTTACCATTACAGGTTGAATATCCCTCATCTAAACTGTTTAGGACCAGAAGTGTTTTGGGTTTCAGATTTTTGCATTTTGGAATATTTGTACATACACAGTGAGATATTTTGGGAATGGGAATAAAACTAACACAAATTTTATTTATGCTTCATGTACACTTATATATATATAGGCTGAAGATATAATTTTATATGATATTTTTAGTACTTTATCCCATCACATGAGTACAGGTGTGGAATTTGCCACTTGTAGCATCCTATCACCATTCAAAAGGCTTCAGATTGTGGAGCATTTCAGATTTCAGATTTTTGTTTTAGTGATGTTCAATCTACCATCATGTACTGCATTCCTCTTCTATGCCGATCACTATACTAATTAGCTTTTGTTCATGATTTCATTTAATCTCTACAATAGTTTCATAAGTTAATATGTACCCATTTTACAGATGGAGATAAATTTTAGGTTAAGAGAGGATTAGGGCAGAAGCCAGGATTTCAACTTCAGTTTGACTTAGACTCTGAAGGCCAGTAATCAAGAAACTATTACAGAATAAACAGCATGATTGTTCTTGTGCATTGATACTTACCCATGGTTCCTAGAAGTTTAATTGACAAGTAATTAATTGCTCATTTAACTTGCCATCTGAAATCATTGGTGCTAATAATTGTTTATAGGAGTAAAAAGAAGGAATTGGTAGTAAACTGCTAACCTGTAACCTAGGGCCTCTTATGAGCAGCCAAAGAAAATCACCTGGACTTTGTTCATCCCCAGTCCAAATGTGAAAGTATTTTAAATCTTGAACTGAAATATCCATATACTGTACAGGACACAGCCCAAGAGTTCTTAGAGGAAACAAAACAACAAAAACGCTATTGTTTTGTTCTGAGAAGGAATAAGTAGGATTTAATATTGTAATTGCCTGACTCCAAAGCAAACATTACAAATTCATTGTTAGTCTTTGGTATCTCCTCTATTGACTCAAATTTTCCACTCATAAAGTTGGTAAATTGTTAAGTTGTGTACTTTCTGAATCAGGTGGAGGAGAGCCCCCAGTTTCACACCCTCTTGGACACACACTACTCTTTTTGTTCACCCTAGAGGAATTGCAATTTGACCAACTTTTGTTATCAACCTGTCACTGAAATCATCACTCATATATGGTCCCTAGAGAATGAATCACAAAGTACTTTGTTTTGAAGTGTTCTTTGTTACACAGAAACACACAAGTAGTTCAAAAAACTAAAAATAAAAGTCTTTATAGTCCTAATACTTTGTAGTTTTAGGACTACTACCATATATGTTAAAATATATATCTATCTACCAAGTCCCCACCCTACTAATCATTAAAAGAAACAATCTCATGTGAAGACTATAGTTTTATTCATTAATACTCTAGCATTTACACTTATTAATATATAAATTATAAATATACAAAAAAGTGATCTTGAATGTTTAATTATTTAAATAGTCCCAGAGTAATTCTCCTATTTGGAATTATTCTAAGGAAGTAATAAATTCTGACAATTCGATTTAATAGTTCCTATAAATAGCAGGCAATATTCTATTCTATTTTGACAATACAATTTTCTAGATTACTGGATATCATTTTTTAAACTTTTCCATTATGTATCAAGAATATTAGGAATGCAAGGGAAAGTAAAGAGTATATCTATTATTTGTGTAATAATGACCAATGTTTCTCAACCTGAGTAAAAAATTCTCTTTTCTTCTCTCATCAAATAAGGATGGCAGCAGTTTTCATCACAGTTTGCATGGAAATCTGCCAATAAAAGAAAGTCAAATAACATTTCTGTCGAAGCCTAATAAAAATGTCCATGGGTTTTTGTAAGGATATAAAGTATGATATAGACTCGATACCAGCCCCAACAACGTAAAACTGGAGGAAAAAACAAGGACAGTAAAGTCTCACTTTTTTCAGGGCCACTAACAAGCATCCTAAAGATATATTGAGGAATAAGAGAAATTCAACTTTGGTGTCTCTGTCAGTCCTCTTCCAAACCAAGAAAGGGAAAGAAAACCTCCTTCTCCATCAGAAGTCTACAAAAGAGGAGTCTTGCTGGTAAGGTTAACATCTGTCAATATCAGACTGGTACAAAAGCAGAGCCGCTCTTTGAATTGTTTGCTTAATAAGATCTCCCAGTGAATGCAGTATATCTGCAGCGTGGGTTTTCACAAGGAACACAATACTGCATTATTTTAGAAAAGAGGGAGGCTAATTTCAGCAAAGCAAGAAAGAAGTGGTTAAGTTTGCCATTTTATTAGAATTTGAATGTGTGCATTCAAAACAAAGTAAATTCGTAAACATTGTCCTAAGCATAAAAATTCATATATTTCATCCCATCCATGTGATTTTTCTCCAAGATGTTCTTATTTGTACCAGCTGCCACTCATTGTTTGCGCCCCATTTGTGGACCACTGCTCTAGAATTTTAATGAGTTCCATGCTAAGCACCTATTAGAATTCATTCTTTCAGAGTCATTCTATAGGGAGCAAAGCCCAAACATACTTCAGGAGTTTACTAATATGGTCTACTACAAATGAAAATCATTTACCCTAATTCTGAAGGGTAATTCCAAAAAGCATGTTAAATTCAACCAAATTTGGCCTGAGGATGCCTCTGCACTTGAATCCTTACATAAGGAACTGCAGCCTAACTTAGTATGTAAACTAACTGAAAGCCTAATTTAGGAGTATTCTCCTGTAACAAATAGTTGAGTCTCCATCAATTATAGCAGCTGAGTTTCAGTCATTTGCAGGTGGCCAACTGATTCAAATAAGGCAAAATTCAGAGCTGTAACCAATTAAGCTTGTCTGTACCTCATTTCTGTTTTCTGTCCATTAGTTGTCTGCCCTGTTGCGTGCCAGGATTCTTAGAATCTGCCCTGGTTCTGAGGGACCCGAGATTTGCAAATAGTCTTTTGCTTGAATTCTGTTAAATTTAACCTAAGTTTTTTTATATGTTTTTTTTTCCTTTTCACAAATATAAAGCAATTATTTCAGGTTACTGAAACCCCCATATTCTATTCGAAATGCTTGCCTTTTGAAAACAAGAAGTGCTATACTTTATTGTACAGTTGTATGGCAAACCATCTGATACCCTGCTTACCTTATCAATGACCTATAAAAGAGGTATTACTTTCAGATGAAACTGGGGATCAGAGACTTTGAGTACTTGCCCAAGGACATGTAGTTAATATTCCAAAGTGAATCTGTCCATAAAACTTAAGCTCTCTCATTATACCATATGGTGGTTGCCCCAAAATATTCACACAAAAAAACTTCAGCTTAATAACTCTTTACAAAAGAATAAGTGTATTCTGGGACCCATGAGAAACCCATTATGACTAGATTTAGAGCCCAGATAATAATGGTCTTGTTTTATCAATCAGGTCTCAAATCTTGCATTGTGGCTCCAGAATATCTTCCAGTAGCTTCTTATAAAAGTTTTTAACATAATCACCTACTTTTATGAGTTTGTTTTTGGTCTCAGACACTCACACAAATTCTAAATATCAAACTAGGAACAAAAAGACCTGGACTAATCTTACATCTTGAGTTTCCTTAGTTTTTGCCTAATTGAAACCTTTTATCTAACCTAAACCACTGAATGAACTGCCTAAATCAATAGATGTTACTTGGGGGAAAAAATAATGCAGTTTACTTCAATACACATATGAAGGAAAAATGGAATAGGTACAGGCAGGTTTAAACACCACTGTAAGTGATTTTATAGTAAATATTTTTGTAGGATTGTTTGTAGTTACCTGGTGATTTCAGTTTGTATATATAGAAAAATTGAGCAATGTATTTCTTGTATGTGTTCCCATTTCACAAAAGGCATTAATATTATTTTTTACCAAAGGCTTTCAAAGATTAAAGTGGTGATGTGTCAGAGCCTGTTCATACTTCTGTGAGAGAGCTATGTCTGCACATCTCTGCTCCACTGTGTTTGCTAACACTAACATCAAGTTGATAACCTGAAATTGGCCATGCTAGGAGTGTGTTCACTATGAAAATGGACAAATTCCAAATGAAGCCTGCCTTCTCCTTCTCCTATTCAGATCCAGATATTAAACATTTATCAGCATGACACTGATGAAAGAAGATAACACATTATAATAGATCCTGAGGTGTGTCCTCCTTGCTCCAGGTACTGGGAGAGCTGACTGCTGGTGGCCCACAGTGCACCTTCTCTGTGACTTGCCCTTAATTCAAGAATCTTATTTAGGATTAAGGCATTTCCACATTGGATAACTTTGATGGATGTGAATTTACAAGGACCTGGACCCCAAAAGGCTATTCCAGCTTCAGATCTCTTTGTGGGTTTGGCTATGAGATCTGTTGGAGCTGCATCATAGTGGAACTTCTCCTCTGCACAATCCTAGCATCTACTGTCTTTCTTTTACAGGTGTTGCTCCTGTAGACAGACACCCACACAAATACCTCTCACCCAGAGGGTGTTTTCCAGGGAACCTGACCTAGACAGGCATGTAACTTTTTACATGGCACATAGTGCTCATAAATGTCAGTTGTCAATAAATGTAATTATTTTCACGCTGTACCTTATCTTCCAATCTAGTTGTTAAGACATAGAAGGAAATGATTTCAAGTACCTTTTCTTTTTAAGCTGAAAAATGAATCTGCTATGGACAACAGGATAACGGCTATTTAGGACTTTAATTGACCCTTTAAAATGCTGAATTTGGTGGGGAATGCAAGAAGGCAAATACAAATTCAAATCCTTTTAAGGGTCAGGAAAAATGGTTAAACTTGACTTGGGCAATAAAGGGATTTAGGTTGGTGGTCCTTAAACACATCCAAGTCCTAAGAAGTTATGGCTCTCAGGAGTTGTCCATTGTAATCTAAAAGTAAAATTTGTAACATCACAGTTCCAAGAAGGATGACTAAGAGGATGAGTCTGATTAACTGATAGAAATTTCTTTGGGCAATTTCAAACAACAAAAAACTGAATGTGATACATGTCGTTCCCCTCTTGAGACTGCCTAGGACCCAAGCATAATGTCCCTCTAGAGAGAACTCAATGCCAACCACAGCTGAAAAACACTGGGCAGTCATTCACAGCCATCCAGTAAAGCAATATTCTTTGTACATTCTGTTATGCATGAATGTCAGGATGACTACCAAGGGACTAATTCTCTTATCGGGAATCTAATATTTCTTGGGACCCTCTGTGGAACTTCTCAAAATTAAGCCATAATAATGCAAAAGACTGGTCATATATCAAAGTAAAATATATCAAGTACATTAGAACTGCCATTTTTGAAGCTCTCCTTTCGTGGGATTTTTCAAAGGAAAAATACAGTTTCTGGTATGGAATTCGGGCTCAGATATCAATATATGCTAATTAAGGGGAATCTACCTTAGGTTCATCCTATTCATTTGCTTCCTTGTTAATTGACTTAGACAACTCTGGGCAAGACATTATAGAAGCACTAAGGAAAATAAGAGAAATAATGAAAGGTTATTTCTCATTTAGAACCCATAGCTATGGAAGAGGCATACATGTTACAAAGAAAATCCAATTCAAAGTGGAGGAAATTTGGTGGACATCTTCCATCTTCTGAGCATGCTGTATTTACTCTTGTAGATAACATCACAGGGCTCTTCCACATCTTTTATCCTCATTATCCTTTCAATGTTGCTCTGCTGGGGTTGTACCAGTGACAGAAACTAAATCCCTGATCACATCAATCTCCTGCTGAGCCTATCAGAGGCCTATTCTCAGATTGTCCCAACCAAGTTTTCTTGCCTTTTGGATCTGGAAGGATATGAATGCAAGGCTACAAAGTTATTTTCCCACTCTGGAATAATCGAAAGATGGTTTTCAAGCTCTCATCAATGAACCTCCAAGAGCTGGTTTCTATGACTGATCTGGGAAAAGTCTGGGTACCCAACAAGCTTGAATGGAATTTCTCCAAGCTTTCAGCAGAAGGTGCCCTTCAATATAGGACCACCCAGAAGCTCCAAGTTTTACAGAGACTAAAGTTGATCCTCTTAAGAGAATGAAAATAAAATTGTAAATGCACAACCAGGTCTAAATGCCATTATTTGTTTGGGAAGACAAAGCAAAATAGAAGTTACTAGACCCTTGAAAGGTCACATCTTGCTAATTTACAAGAAGTGCTTACACAAAACTTCTTCACAGTTGCAAACTGGCCACCCTTCCACAAAGACCTCTCTAAAACAACCAGCAACTCCTAGGGCACAAAGAGGCCCATGCAATAGAGGGACCCGAAGCTCAGGCTGCAGGAGCTTCAAGGTCAATGTGCCTCCAGCAGCACAAATGTCTAATGTCTAAAGTACTGTGGAAAAATAAAGAGAGAAAGGGCAGCCCTAGTACCAGGAAGTCTTCTCAGAGGGGTAAGCACTCAAGGGATGATTAACGTCCTAAAACCCAGGAAATGGGCAGGGATCCAAGACTGCAAATTCTTTGTACTAAGTTACTGGGTTAAGGAAGAACAGCACAGTTGAGAAAGCTTATCTTTTTTTTTTTTTTAACTGTGAAGACAAATGAGAAGGAAAGGTAACTGTGGGGTAGCAATCAGAAGAAGCCCCATAGCATCATCCTAGAGTATGTCTGCTAACTTATTGCTTCTCCCCTCACTCACCCTGCTCTTCTTCCTCCTCCTGTCACTTCTCTGCCCTTTGAGCTCTTAGGAGGGAGGAGACTTCAAAGCTCTGCTTCCCGGATTTTTACGTGCAGCATACGCTTTCTATTCTTGGGATACTCCACCAAATCCCAATACTTTGTCCTTGTCCTTAAAATAAACACAGCACTCAGAAAAGGAAGAATAAAGGAGCACAACAATAACAAATGACAGGGCTTCTCTCTCTTGCGCCAAATCCTTAAGACATCAAGAAGCTTAACAGAAATAACAAACGCTACCCTTTTCAATATAGGACCTATGTCACCAAGAGTTCACCAATGTGCTGAGTGGAAAGGAATGGGAATCAAGAGGGAAAAACGTGACACTCCACATATTTTTTAAAAAGATGTATTACAAATTAAAGTCAAATAAGTAAGTTCAACTTTTCAAAGATGTCTCACAAGAATTTTCATATGGAAAAAGAATGTGGATCCAAACCCTGTTTTCCATATACTCCCTTTTCCTGATTCAGTTAGAAGAAAAATCATCATCACCAGCTTAGTTTAGTCAATACTACAAATAAAGGGGAAAGGTTGATCTTTGGTTTCCAAATTGTAAAGGGCACTTTTGTGTGTGTTCTGGAGCAGTAGAGGTTTGGGAACTGTCTAGCATCCAAGGCTAAACTTTGTTTTGAAATTTCTGCAGCAGAAGGATTTAGGATTCTGTAGGATTCCTGCACTGTCCCTTGTAAGGCTGTAAGTTGCCTATAGACACCCTGTAGAGTTGTCTACAATGTCAAGTCCATTATGTTCTGGGGAGTCAGCTCTGGGCTATGTGAAGAAGATACCACTATCTGTGGAAGCACCTCTGTTCTGCCCTGTACTGTCCATCTATTGTGGCTACTCTTTCTTTATCTACCTGTAGATACTATCCTGAAGATGCTCTTATATCCTCAGGACAGAGTGTGACACATCTGCCCCTGTCCTCAGGTCAACATCCAGTGTTCTCTACCTATTTCGATCCCATTCATCCGTAATATTTCTATTTGACTTTCCCGTTGCCCGGGTAAGATCTTCCTAAATAAGTATAATCACTAAGGGATGATCTCTCTGCTATTGTAAGTTTGAAAATGAGTCCATGTTGTCCTATTTTAGATTGTCTTCTGGTGTGGATCCCAGATGTGGCCATAAGGTAAGATCAAATTCCTGTGGATAAGAGTTAGTATCCTCTTCCAAGAGGAAGGGAGAGGAAATCAATCATCGTTTATTCCCAGGGTCTTTTATGGGGAAGATGTAGCTCTCCAAATTGGATGCTGAATTCAGAAAGGCAGTTCTTAGCTAAGCAGGCATCATAGGACTTGGGGGAGGCTAGGCTACCTGAGCGGTATACATAGTGACTAGAGCAAGGCAAAATAACCTCTCCACTTCACAGACTGCAAAAGCCAGATTTTGAAAATCAGCTTGTCCAGGAGGTAAATTTTCAGGGACCAGACAGGATTATAATTTCCATCTGCCCCTTCCCATTGGACTTTTTCCATTTATAACCTATCAGAAAACACCTGGACTTGAAGTTTACGGAGCAGAAAAGTTTTCCTGCAATTTTACAATCATAAAATATGGTATGTGGGTGTCCTTCCCAGATGATTTGCCTTTTAGGTCATCTAGTAGCGGACTGCCTGTATCTCAGTACATATGAATTCAGTGCAGGTAGAATGTATTCTGTATGTCTAGCACACACTAAGCACCTTGAGATATTAGAAAAGATGTAGAAGATCCAGGACACTGGGAAACAGTGTCCATTCCCATCGAATGCAAGAGCAGACTTTGCAAAGTGTAATATCCTATCTTAGGGGCCTACTAAAATAGAAACAAACAGGATGATGCTTTTACTATGTATGTGTGAGAAAATGCAGGCTGTCCCAAGGTTCCATCTCTTTGGTTCTTTGGTTATCCCATATACTCTTTTAGAAGGATACTGGGGTTTTCTTGGTCTTTTCATTGCGGTGGGATTGCTGGTTGTTTCATTCTGTTTCCAGGTGTTGCGATTGAACAAGAAGAATCACACGCACTTGACAGGTACTTTCTTAAGCAAAGCCACACATTTTGACAGTAATTAGTGATCGTGAGTCACAATTGCTCACTCACCTTTATAGGACTCTCACTTATCATTTTGGCCACTTAGTTCATTCTCCAACTATGTTGGCAAAGTTTCCAACTCACCCAAAGACATTTTCAAAAGCACTCATCACATCATTATTGTCTTTCCTCCAATCCTCAGGTAGAGTGAAATGAATGAAAGGTATTCATTTGATTCTGCCTTTTATGCATTTTGAAAACATGAGTTCATTTCCAAATATCCTAGAAAAAAAACTTCTGGTATAAAAATTTTGTGATTCTAAATTATATGCATCATGCCATATTTTCATGCTCTGAGAACTATTAAAAAACAAAAGCAAAAACCAGTGGGGGAATAGATAACTGGATTGGTTATGGATAACTGGCTACAAATTACTCTAATTAATAGGTGCTTATATGTTACAAGTCAAGTTGTGAAATGATACTGTGACCTTGGCAGGGCCACAAGAGACACAGGGAAGGAGTCATTCAAAACATGGCACATAGTCAGCCATATGTGCAATCAGACTGGTGAGTTTGTGTGTGAAGCCAGGACTTCCCAGGGCAGCCCTCTAATGGGCATCTCATCCCTTAACAGTTCACTTAGCAAATATGGACAAAAAAGCAACTGAAAACTTCATCCCTAATTATCAAACCCCCTTGAAGTAGGTTTCCAAAGGCTTTACCAAGAGAACAGGGTCACTAATCAATAATGACACTCCCAAGGAGCTCTCTTTCCAAAAGATGTTTGTTAACCCAGCAGGAAGAGACTACAGTGAAATGTGGCTTACTTCAGGGTTAATTATTTGTCTTTTTTCCCCAGAGTCAATGGTAACTTGAAGGAAGTATGAAAGCCTACTGCTGAATTCCAGGAGGGGTGGAAGAATAGACTCTGTGGGATTCCCAGCAACTAGTGAGTTTCTGGATTGCTTTTGTCCCAGTGAGGGAAAAATTCCTAGAGTATGGTTACTGTTATTATGCAGTTAAGGAGTTATCTATAGAATAATATTATTTTTGAAACATAGCTTTCAAAAACCTTTTGTTTTAGGACACATTGACAATATGGTGATTTGTGATGATTACCATAAAAGTAAAAGCAATAAAAAGGTAAACAAAACATGTGTGCATGCAACACACACACACACACACACACACACACACACACACACACACAGCTGGGTCAATAAGAAAATCCATTGGGTCCACATGAGTCATTTTTCAATAAGAGTAATAGGCTAGGTAGTAATATATATGTGAATCCACTTTTTCATTAGGATTTGACTTCTGGAATGTACTGAAAAAGATTTACAATGAGTTTTCATTTTAAAATTAATTTTTAAAATTTCAATATATAGAAAAACTTCTTGAAAGCATTTTAATTTCTAGAGTAATATTTGATGTTTTAGGAATTTCATAAAAATCATGAAAATGATTCTAAATTAAAATTGAAATTGCTATTTCCTCAATAGAAAACTGATGGGGGGGGGGAGTGGCAAATGGCATATAACAGAGTCCTGTCAACATTGTAAATGCAGGAGAACATTCATGGGGCGCTTTCTGTAACACCCTCTGGTTGAGTTAAGCACTCCTGTGCGTGCTATAGCAACCCTGTCTCATTTTATTGCCATTTTTAAAGTGATTTTCAAATATAGAACTGGTACAAAAGGAGCACCACCAAAATTGAATTTCCAACCATTTACTGGGTACCAGCCTATTTGTTTTCATTACACACAAAATCCAAGGAATACTAAGAGGCAGATAAATTTCAGGGCAGAAACATTCTATTGCAATGGGATGCTAGCAGTAAGATCTAACCTGGGAAACGACATCTACCCAATGAAATCCTTCTGTGCTTTTCAAGACCCTATACAGAAAAAGGACAGTTCCAGACCTTTTAATTTGGTTATCAATAGGGAGACATTGAGTAAAGAAGGATTACTACCCCAGTCTCCTTCCGTGGGAGAGGAAAAGAAAATAGCACAAACAGTGACACTGGGCAGCATTTTCCTCATCTGGAAAGCTAATAGATTGAAGAAAAAAATTATCTTTCAGCTACTGCAGTCTATGATTTTAAAAGGATGAACAGTATATTAACTTTCATCAGAAGCCAGGCATCTAGGACCAGTTCTGCAAGCACCGCGTCCCAGGCATGCTGTTCCTCATCCCTGAAAGAAATTTTAAAACTTTCAAGACACCTTCTTCACAAATGGGACATAAACAAAAATACAAATTAGATGGTCAACCTTTGGCGAGCCAGACCTGTGTGTCTCATCCAGCTGTCTAAGTCACTACTAGGTACAAAGATCGCCCAACACAGGGTACCATGGATTCCCTCATGCCATTCACAAAGTTATATGCTCTTTATTGAGCTCCTACTATATCCCAGATACTATAAAAAGGGGTAGAAATTTAGTTAACTATGGCATAGTCCCTGTCCTTCCTCACATATTAAATTTTAAAATACCATATCAAGTGAGGGATCGTTAAAATAGAGACAATCTGAATGGAGGAAAGGGGTGAATATTGGAGAAGAGATCATGGAAGCATTTGAGTAGTGTCCAAATGAGATTTAAGTATCTACGTGGGGAGAAAAGGGGATAGCATTCCACAGGGAGGGGATGGCCTTAGCAAAGACATGACGTGTGGTGTGCTTGGCAAGTTCTGAGGACAGGGAGAAGTGCAGCATGTCCAATAGACTGGGTGGGATGTGGGAATGGCAAGCGAAGACAGAGGAAAAAAAAATAGCTGGACCAAATGCACGCTAGGGATTTTGGACTCCGTTATGTGAACAATTGTGAAAGACTTTTAAGATCTTGGGGTTGGGAGATGGGAGTGCTGGGATAAGGCCAGAGTGTTGGGATCAGTGAAATCACTTATTAGCCTTCTCAGAAAGTCCAGGAGAAGCATTTTAAGGACCTGAATTCAGCAGAGAAGACAAACCATAAAAGATAGTTTTCCCAAAGATAGCCAGTCTCTGGTTGGTCAGACTTTTAAAGAAAAACTTTAAAAAACTCCAATTGCAATTTAATTAAGTCAAAGGATATATGCTGC
The DNA here is from genome assembly GCF_964194105.1 of Spermophilus citellus. Lineage (NCBI taxonomy): Eukaryota > Metazoa > Chordata > Mammalia > Rodentia > Sciuridae > Spermophilus > Spermophilus citellus. Next base: position 74,803,505 of record NC_138194.1, read on the forward strand.
CCATGGCCTGGCCCTGATTAGTCATGATTAGCAATGACCCTGATTAGCAATGACCCGTAATTAATGGATTAAAGGAAAAGTCTAAACTCCTGTGTCTTCTATTTTTGTTAGATGGACCGTGTTTGCTTTTAAGCGTGTGCCCAGTAAGTTCAGAAAATAAATTATTTGAAAAATGCTATGTTCTCTGAAAGTGGTAAACATCTCCCTTGGGTCAAACTTGGTAAACCCAATTGTTTACCAAATCCATTTAGGAATGGTTAATAACTATTTCAACCACGGTATCTCATTCAAAAATCACTTATTTAGTGAAATGTGAATGGAAGAGGTATATGTGCTCACCTTTTCACAATTATGCATCTGAAAGGGGGGAATAGCAGAGGTGTGTGTTTAAAGAACATTATTATAGTATTTGCAATTGGGATTGTCATAGGAAAATGACTGAAAAGTGGCATTGTTTTTGAAACAATGGAAATGTTCTGAAATTAGATTATGATGCAGGTGGTATAATTATGTAAATTTTCTAAAAGTCTTTGGCTTATACACTTAAAATGGTTGGATTATAGAGTATGTAAATCATACTCCAATAAAGCTCTTAAAAAAACTCAATGTACACATATTAAGGATTTTTAAACTCGCTACATGTGGTAGTAAAACTTGCAATCACAGTTATCTAATATCAGACTATAATTACTAGAAGGGTATGTTGTAGACTGTGTTCTCAAAATTTAATGTATTTAAGAATGACTAGAAGATAGCAAATGCAGATTCTAACTCAGTAGTTCTGGGGCTAGTCCATAATTCTGCCATTTTCACAGACTTCCACATACTCCCATGTGCTAGGATCACAGGGATCAAGGTAATTTTCTTGCTCCCATAGAGAAGAATAAGGAGGCAAGTAATAAACAAGTGAACAAATAAAAGCTCAAGATAATTTCTCATACATATTAAATAGCCTTCACAAAACCCTAAGATTCAATATCTCTTTAAAATCTTTTCTTATGCTGGGCACAGTGATGCACACCTGTAATCCTGGTGGCTCAGGAGGCCAAGACAGGAGATTTGCAAGTTTAAGTCCAGCCTCCACAACTTAGTGAGACCCTGTCTCAAAATAAAAAAATTTAAAAAGTACTGAGGGGTTATGGCTCAGTGGTTAAGCACTTCTGGGTGCAATCTCTAGTACAAAAAAAAAAAAACAAACAAACTATTCTTAAGATCACCTACCATGTGCCGGCATTCTAATAGGTACTGGAGATATAATTGTGAATTATATCGTTCATGGAGTTTATAATGTGGTGCTAGATGCAGTTCACTCTCAACATAATCCTATGAGGTATGTAATATAAATCTCTTCATTTTAAAGGAGAGTATGAGAATCCAAAAGGTAAGGAACTTATCCATGGCCACACAGTTCCTGGCCTGGGTCTCCAACCTAGAACTTCATCTCAGCACTATGCTACACTAGACCCTCTTCAATTTCATTGTCAGATTTAAGAAGAGGGAAATTTATATTGCACTTATCATCACAGAATACTGTGTTCTTTTGGGCTGTGGCGCACTTGGCAAGTTGTACTGAGTATTTGTTAGCTTGGGGCACTCCTCTCTCTGGGTCTCACAGTATTAAAGCACTCTTGTTCTTATATGGAAGGTTTTATTTAGGTCTGCATTTCTTTCTTTTCTTTGCTACCAATTTCAGGAACCTTCTGAGGAACTATTTATACTCTTCTCTCCTGGGAATTTGAAGTTCATCTTCATTTATCGTCTACAGATACAATTCTCATGCTACTTACTTCCTTTTTCAGCTCACTAATGATGTTGTTAAACAGAATAAAACCAAGATTGACCCATGAGGACAGCCTTTCAGATGCTATGCTCATTTTATGTCAATCATCCATTCCTCCAACGGAATGTCTTAGCTTAAATATTTGTATGGAGACAAGAACAAACCGCTGAAGTTTACATAAGCATGTAAATTCCTAGATGCACAGGGAAGAAATACTCGAAAATCAACAAATTATTTGCATGAATATGAGCAATGATAAAAAAATATAAAGGGGGAAATTATGTGGTAGTATATTTAAATAACAACATTTAATGAACATGAATCTGGAAATCACTTAATTTTATTATCATACCTAATTTTTACCTTTTTTGTTTTTATCAGTGCATTATAGTTATATATAATGCTGGAATTCATTTTGTACATGCATGGAATCTAATCTGCTCTACTTCAATCTATAGTACTTCCTCTTTCCCTGTCTTCTTTCTACCCTTAGTATCTCTAATTTTAAAAATCATCTCCCAATGTGGTCACATTTCTTACCACCACTGCCACACACTGCTAGGACAGAAACTGAGGGCTACTGAGGTAAGCTGACATTTCTAGGACTTTGTCCAAAGCTCATATTTTTCTAAAATTATATATTGCTTCAATAAATACATGTTTTTCTTAGTGATTATAACTGAAATTTTAAAAAACTAACCATACTACACTCCTAATTTGGAATATGAAGCTTCTCATACTCTTCCAAAGAATACATGATTTGAAGAATTTGAACAAGCCAGTATCTTCCCAAGGAATATGTAGGTGATCTCTATAAGAACCATGTTGTCATAATGTTCTCATAGGCTACCTTAATATAAGGTTTGTGAAACAAGTTCCAGGTTTTATAAAGTTAGAGGAGAAAAAAAAAAGAAGAAAATGGGCTCAAGTATGTAAATGGCCTATAGTATTTGAATAGCTATGGTTTCAGGACAATTATATTAAGTACACAAATCTGGTTTTAATGACCATGCTTAGAAGAGGGGCAGAGTGCTAAATGTGTAAGTCATTATGAACTTGGCACAGTAGCTCTGTTTATTTTAACCTCTTTTGCTGCTTTTGTTCAGGATGTTTACTTAACCAGACTCTATTAAACATGCTAAAACATCATTGCAGATTTTGTCTTTGTGAGCACTTTTAACTGACAAGCTACAAAAGTGATAAATCATTAGGAATTACAGATGATGGCAGAGAAACTGGAGCAGGCATCAAGAGATAGGCAGGTACCTTTTCATCTTGAGCTAAGTGTTTCAGTTGTGTTATTTCTGAAAGCAGAAACATGACGGCAGCAGAGGACAGCAAAGTGCATGTTCTCAGCAGTAGGAACTGCAGGTGGGCATTTCCCTCTAGGATGCTCAGACCTGCTGGACCTAGATGACAGTCTGGCATGAGGAAAATCCCATTCTGCTATCTGTCATACAGAAGTATAGAATGCAGCCTCTAAGTCCGTACTGAATCTAGCTCTGAGTACCAAACACTGCAATTCTCCACAGTGTTACCCAAGCCTGGGAAAGAAGAAAGGTCTCAAATTTGCTTCTCAATGCAAAGACAAGGAACTGAGAAAAATAGAACATTCTGTCAATAATGGTCCATGTGGAATTCCAATTTACCTTTGACATCATTATTTTTTTTTAAATACTGGAGATTGCACCAATGGGTACTTTACCATTGAGCTATAGCCCCAGCTCTTCCTTCCTTCCTTCCTTCCTTCCTTCCTTCCTTCCTTCCTTCCTTCCTTCCTTCCTTCACTATTTATTTAAACAGGGTCTTTCACTAAGTTGCTTAGGACCTCGTTAAATTTCTAAAGCTGGTCTTGAACTTACCATCCTCCTGCCTCAGCCTCCTGAGGTGCTGGGATTACTGGGGTATGCACTATGCCTACTGCTAGCTGACATTCTTAGTCTCCCTTCCTCCTTCCTGTCTCTCCTTCCTTCCTTCCTTCCTTCCTTCCTTCCTTCCTTCCTTCCTTCCTTCCTTCCTCCTGCTCTTCCTCCTGCTCTTCCTCCACTTTGTCATTATCTTTTTTGTTGTCTCCATCTTTATTCATATTTGGGGAAGGTAGTCTTATTTTTGTTTGAAATAATTTTAGTGCTATTTCCTGGTAAAGATTATTCAGTCATAGGGCTGGGGATGTGGCTCAAGCGGTAGCGCGCTCGCCTGGCATGTGTGCGGCCCTAGGTTCGATCCTCAGCACCACATACAAACAAAGATGTTGCGTCTGCCAAAAACTAAAAAAAATAAATAAATATTAAAATTCTCTCTCTCTTAAAAAAAATTAAAATAAAAAGATTATTCAGTCATGTGTAAATACATTTAAAATCATGTTGAGTAAATACATTTAAAATCATGTTGAATCTATATTTCAAAATTTTCTGGTTTTGAAATTCAAAACCATCAGTTTTTTGCCTAATAAGTTCCTAGTAGAGAAGGAGGAGTTTTATTCTAAAAGGAAACAAGAATTTTTGCCAACACTGTAATTATTTATTAAAGTCATCCTAGAAGGCAGTGAATTGGCAGGCAGGAAAAAAAGGAAACAATCACATATGTTTATCTTTACTATTTACATAAATCAAAACCTGATAGAGATTTTAGGCTGTGGTTATCACAGAAATCATCTGACATGTTCTTTTGAAGTTTGTTGATAGAAACTACCCCAGACACAGTCCATTTTATGCAGCATGTGATCTTAGAGGGGAAAAAGAAAAAAGAAGACTAACATCCTAAAATGTTTCTACCAAGGCCTATAGAAGGGAGAAATTCATAAATAATAGAATGAACAGAAGAGGAAGTTATATATGCAACAAGTGTACATCTTTAATGACTTGATTTTTTGAGATCCAAATACAATATTTTATTATGTTATAGAGTTGTTCATATATATGGAGTCTCTTGTGTAATGTGGAATAGGGAATACTGTTTATGATAGTGTTTATGGTATAAATAATAAACATTTCATTCAGTAACCACAGCAGCATTAATTTATGAGGGTGCAAAAAAGAAAACTTAAAGATATATTAAATAGTCACTTGGGCCAATTTAGAAAACTGTTAACTTGCTTTAATACCAGATTAATCTGGAAATGCCATTAATTTAGGAACTATTAAACACAGATTCCACTATGAACCAGGGGAACTAAGAACCAAAGCTTCAGATCAGAACTGGGGATAAGCTACCTGACCTCTTCTTACCTTTTTGTCCTCATCTGAAAAATGAGGATAACAACTTGATTATACAAAGCTTTCAAGGTTTAAATGAGATAATTCATGTCCTGGCCTAAACTCAGAGCCTAAATGTACTCAACAATTTTTAGCTTCCTTTCTTAAATACTAAATAGGAATACTTTCCCTAAGACCAGGAGTCATATTCAACCTGGATTTTTAGCTTGGAAAAGAGTGGTCGAGTGTTTTTCACAACTAGGTACACTGTATTCAATAAAATCTGTAAAAATAAGGAGAAAAGGACCTGCTTCCAATGTTAAACCTCATCTAATAAAAGAGAACTTATAAGTAAATATTTGTTTCAAATTTCCATGTAAAAATAAATACCATCCTAAAGGCACATACCAGCTGCTAAATTAGACTCGAGAAAGGAGTTTGTCTTGCTGTTCAAAAGGCATTTGAAGAATAATATTATGTGGCTCTTCACTCTATGCAAGAATGAAAGAATAAAGGTAAGCTCACCAGGAAACTCTTAAGAGATCTGGGTATCCAGGGCTTGCACCAGGCTGAAATTGTTAAAATTCAGAAGTAAAATAATAAAAACACATTAAGATGGATCAGCAGAACTAGTCCCAGCCTGGAGAAGGTGGATGAATGGGAATAGGAGTTGAAGCCCAGGGTCTCTGCCGGGAACCTGGATTCAGGAGTAGAAAAATAGACACACTGAGCAGAGACCATGAATTCCTTTTCTTTCCCCACATGTTTAGATTTAGGTGATGGCAGAACATCTAAGTAAAGATGTTCCATAAACAGAAAGAAATCTGCAACTGGGGAGAATATAAAAGGTCAGGGCGAGAGAGGAAGATCTGGAAATTGTCTGCACAGAGGTGGGTGGTAAATAAAAGGGGTGCAAGCATCCTGACTGCTCAAAGGACATGACTTGCAAACCACAGAAGATTATTTAAAAACGCTATTTTAATTACACTTATTTTTAAAGTACTCCTGAACTCTCTCTGGAGATTAATATAGTACTAAATTTTGCATGGCTATTTAGAGCTGGAAGAAATTTGAGAAATTTCTGATCCAATTCCCTCAGTTTAGAGACAGGCAGAAGTCTTGAGGATTGAATTCACAGTTCAGCTATTGAGCAAATAAGTTTCCATTTGCTCATGCATTCAATATCTATAAACAGGCAGATATCAATGAATGCAAATAAGGGATAACTCAAAATTATATATTGGCATGTATTTCTATTTAAAAATCATCAAATCTTTTAAGACTATAATTTTAGGGCCATTCTTGCACTAAGTTAAAATATGCATACTTTAAATGATTGACCCAAAGTCATATAAAATGCCATAATTGGAAAAACAAAGTTTTTATATAAACAGTGTGTCCTTTTAAAAACACCAAGCTGATGGTATCTGAACATATTCACATTAGAAACCCTTCCTCAATTTAGCAGAAGTAACTTAGAATAACTATAGATGATATAGGATTATATTCTAAACTTAATTTGAAAATAATTGAAATTCCTGTTTTGTTTTATTTTTTGTGGGGGCACAGTACCAGAGATTGAATTCAGGGGCACTCAACCACTGAGCCACATCCCCCAAACCTTTTTTGTATTTTATTTAGAGAGACAGGGTCTCACTGAGTTGCTTAGCCCATTGCTTTTGCTGAGGCTGGGCTTTGAACTCGTGATCCTCCTGCCTCAGCCTCCTGAGTGGCTGGGATTATGGGCATATGCCACCACACCCAGCTGAAATTCTGGCTTTTTATAGATGCCCCCAGCTCTATTATATGCTTAGCTCAAAATGTATAATGTGGACTCTCTAGACAAAAGAGGTACAATTTCCAAATCACCATTTATGCACTTGGATAAAACCAAAGAAAACAAAATAAATGTTACATACCCAGCATGGCAATAATATTAGCTGTTAGCTTTGGGTTGTTTACTTAGAAAATCACTCTCTTGATAATTCCTCTAATGGCACACTTTATTCAACTGTCAGTAGCCAGAGTAAAGAAAGGGTAAATTTATTAAGCTATGAGTTTTATATTTGATTTTTTTTTGGTAATAGACCATTAAGTGATTACACAGCCTATAACTGAATAAGTCTAATGGCAGAAAACTGATCCCCATTCAAGTAAGTTGTCTATCTTCAGTTATCTCTGCTGGAAAGTTTTTCCATGTAACAATGTTTCCATTAAACTTCCACATAGATATTGTTTTATATTCTACCCCTAGGAATTGTGTAAAGAAATCATGATAACTTCTTTTGGCCTAGTAATCCTTTCGGTATTTCAAGAGAGCTACCAGGCTCCCCCTGAGTTTCCTGGTACCCAGGAGATTCCTCCTAGAAACAGTCCTAAGCCCTTTGCTCCATCAGTTTGTCTCCCTCCACACTTAGGACTTTCTATACTGTGGTATAGCATTGTAGCTCAGGAATTGGATAGATTTTTATTTGAATCTCTACTTCTTCATCTCTACAGTGTGTTTGATATTACATAATTTATTCAAGCACCCTGAGCTTCAGTATTCTTATCTGTCAATTTGGAAATAATAATCTCCTCAGAGGTCTGTTGTAGAGGCTAAATGAGATCACAGATGGTCTAGTTCCTGGTCCAGCTCCCATCCTACCTACACCCCCATCAAGAGAAGAGTCAGATTTCTGTAGATGAAAAGGATATTCCCATCACCACTTAGATCCAGATAATATGCATTAGGTTGAAAGGAAGGACACCTGAAAGTCTATTTAAATATTTTCATGATGTATAGGTGCTCACATAATCCTCTCCTCCATAAAAAGATCATCAGTGTGATGTCACCAAATGTATTTCCACGAAACAGGTTTGGCAACATAAATTAGAGGAAATATAAAAAAAGGAAAATAATGCACTTTGGCAAAAGCTAGTTTAAGCCAGAGTATACAAAACTAGTATAGATCATGCTTCACTCTTAAATTTTGTTATGTTATCATCTAACTTTGTTTCAAATTGTACTTTTCTTTCTATTTTAATCTATTCTTATTTGAAAGGTTTTACAGTTGTCATATCTCCCATATTATATTTCATTACTAGGGAACATATTACATAGGAGATGAAGAATCAGTAAGCCAAGGCCATTAAAATCTTGTCTAAGAGTGAGAGGCTTCTATTCTGAAAGGATTGCCTTCTGTAAGACAATGGAAGTTCTTGGGTTGAATTCATGTATTTCATGATGACCCTCACACCACGTCTTTTACCTTTTTTATTTCCTATCCTTCAAGTATAGTGGCTTCAGTCTACTGCATTGAAAGATAGCAATGATTGCATTTCAGAACACACACACACATACACGCACGACAGTATTATAATGTAGAAATGCTCTTGGAACTGCCCTTAAATTTCACTACGTCCCATTAGCCTTAGGCTCAATCTGTTAAACATCTGCCTCTAAGAAGGGACCACATATTTTATGTGTAGAACAAATAAACAGGCATTCTTTCAGCTGCACCCACATTTCTGATCATGTTAGAGATAAGAAAATTAAATATCTTCCAGTTGCCCACCTATATAATTGATCATGTCTTTCCTGTGTTCCCAAATTCTAATTACCATACTTGATGCTGAGGGCCATTGCCAAGTAGGAATGACGCATCAAAATTTCCTTGCTAGCGTACCCCATGTTAAATGGATTTCGCTGTTGACATTGCATGTAAGGTGACCTTGCTCAAGGACCAAGGCAGATCCGGGTTTAGAGCTGATCAGGTTTGAGGAAGTATCCCGGTCCTTGGGTTTAAGGCGTTCCCGGTTTAAGACAATAGGGGTTTTAGGGAAGTTGGAGGTTGAAGATTATTGCTGCTGGGATTAGGGTGTTCCTGCTGCTTGTTCCCGTTGAGTTCTCGTGAGATTCAAATGGGATACTGGAAAAAAGCCTCGTGGAGTAGGTGAATTGGGCGGAGGAGAACTGGGATTGCCCCAGAACGTGTGTGGAGGCCGGTGTGAGTTCGGGAATAAAGAATTGCTGTTTGAATCTACAAAGCTGTGTGGTGGCTCGTGATTCTGTGCCAAGCCAAGACATTGGCACTTCTGTTCAAAGTTCTGCACAACTTAAAGGCTCTGTTCTTAGCTGACTCCGTCTTTAGATCATAAAACTTTCTGAGGGCAAGGAAAATATCCTCATCATCCCAAAGGTCTAGAATAGTACCTACCTTAAAATGATTCTCCCCTTTCCAATCAATCTTATTGGTTTGATTATTAAGGCCAAAATTACAAAGTGGAAAGACTGGAATTTAGAAGACCTGGTCCTAGCTCTTATTAAGCATTGTATTGGGGAAAGTTAGAAAACTTCTGAGGGTATCCGAAATTAAGAGATTGAGCTATGTCACCTCTAACATTTTTTTTTATCTAAAATTCTAGCATGACAAGGTTTCACAAGCTACGTGATAATGTGGTGGAAGTAATAAAAGACTTTTGAGAGTATACCATTCTGGACAAGATGCAATGAGACTCGGTTGTTGGTATTGCTGAAAATGAATTTGCAACACAGATGAACACAAAATGAGTTCTGCTTAAAATCTTCTCAGCCTCTAGCTACAGCGTCAGACTATTTGGTTATGATTTACTATGCTTGATAGCAATGATATTAAGAGTGTCCAAGAATAGTCCATGTCCTTCCAAAATTGTCTAAATTGCTCTCAGAATATCTTCTGTGCGGGAAGAATCTGGCTCGATTGTCCATGGGTTATATGTGGATGTACCACGTCTGAATCACTGGCACCAGGACCTAATACCAAACAAAACCCCTAAACCTCAAACTATTAAGTGTTGAGCAAGATATTTAGCAATGCTGGAAGTTCTGGAAGCATATTTTATTTTGGCTCAGATACCTAGGGGAAAGGACAGGTTTTTTGTATTAAATTGAACCTTGAGCATTATTCTCCCTCCCAAAGCAGGCAGGCACAGTTAGTGAGGATAAAAGGAAACACTAACTCTTCAAGGACACATTTATTTGTCAAGGTAATGGATCAACATTCTTCTGTTTCTGCCAGCCAGCCAAAGTGTTTGTTGAACAATAACTATGGAGTATGCAAATGACCTTGACTAGGTCTCATCCTTGTTCTGACAGGAAAGAGCTCTGTTAAGGTTTAAGAAGATTTTGCCTGTGAGGGTAAAATATTATGAGGTTGTCATCATTAATATCCAGAAGAATAGAAGAATCTTCAAAAATTGGCTAATGATTATTATCCAAGCTGATAAGGAATAGAAAAAAAAAAAACCCCACAGAAGCCAACAGACTCTGTGTATCTGAGTCTTCCTAAATATTGATGAGTTTTAACAGGAACTCCCTTTTGTCTCAAGTTCAGGCACCAGTTTTATGACTTATTATGCGAGTGAAAATGATTTAGCCTGACGGAGCACATAAGACAATGTAGGTCAGATGATGTCTATTTATCATGGGAGTAAACTGTGCTTTCTGCTGCTTTTCTGAAGGGCACTGCACTTGAGAGACCAAGTATCAAACCAAAACCCTGATGAATGAACCATAAAGGGAAAATTCAGCAGGTCAAAAGAAGATTTACATCAAATTAACATAACTTGAGATGTCATTCTTCTTCCCTGCAGGGGTATGTCTGTCTAGACACACAGGACTGTCATTAGAAAACCAACCGCCAGGGCAGGACTGATAGTACATGCTAATTGGCCTCTTTTACCTTTGCCTTTTCTACAATACTGGTTCTCTCTGCAAATGCTCCCTGTGGTGAATTACATCACCTCTCCTATAATATCACGGTCTTTTCTCTCAAAGGAGAAAAGCTTCAGGAAGTATTTTACTGTTATCTCCATTAGATTATGACATACTGGATTATCCATTCTAATGAATCCTGGTTTCATCTCTTTGTTTAGGAGACATTTTTCAATTTAAATTTTATTTTCAAAATCAGAGGGGGTATTTGCAACAATGGGGATGGAAGAAGGACAAAAGTACCCTTATTTTTATCCTTTGGAAAGATTCCTGGGTCCATGGAATTCCTTCAAAAATTATAATTTTAAGTTTAAAAATTATATGTGGTCAGCTAAAATTTTGGCTGGCTTTGGCAAAATAGTTGGGTTTCTTAAATATATACTATGGACCTCTTAAAATTGATTCATTTTCAAATTCTATATATGTTTATGTTATAGGCAATCTGTCCATGTTTTCGGGTTTGAAGGATGAGAACCAAACAAAAGTCCATAAACTATCAATTAATTTTTAATGAGCATCTGGTCACAATCCTTCCAGATCTCTTAAAGAGGAATCAAAAATATAAAACTTCTGTTTTTAAAACATAGAATCTATCATAAAAACAGATGCAAAATGACTAGCAATTTTAATTATTATGCAGCAGGATGCATGCACTAAACTTGGGCTCTTCAGTGGAAGTAAATTGCAAGCCACAGATGAGAGGCCACATGTATAATTGTAAAATTTCTAGTGATTCACAGTTAAGAAATAAAATGAGTAGAATCAACAATATATTTTACCTAACCAATATATCCAAAGTATTACCATTTTGCGAATGTATAATGATTCATCTTATATATTTTTATATATATAAGTTTTGAATAACGTGGATTTTCCATTTGCAGCACATCTCAATTTGAACTAGTCATATTTCATGTTCACAGTAGTCACACAGCCCAGTGGCCACCATACTGGATAACATAACAAATTCTGAGAAACACAGAAGGGGAAAAGATTAATTCTTGCTGGGTCATCAAGAAAAATAAACAAATAGTTAATGATTTTTGGACTATAAAGATGATTTTTTTTTTTTTTTTTTAGGTAAAGTGGCAGTGGATTTTGACCTGATTGGGAGGGAATCTCTATATCAAATGTGAACTTTTAAGCTATGGGTAGGTTTTAAAGATAGAGAATAAATAGGATGAGAGTTTTGCTTTCCAAAAGATAAATATTGGCAAGATGAAAGACACATTGGAAAACGGAAAACGTAGAACCAAATAGAGGAATCATGTGGCATGTGGCTATTGCAAATATTATGAGAGATTAATTTAAATAGCGTTTGTGTGCTTAAAACTCCCAAATTTAACACTTCAACCCAGATCTCTGTTAAATTCTAGAATTAACAACTTCATACTTGATCTCTCTATTCGGGTGCCTGATAGGCAATTCTAAAAGAAAATAACAAAAAAAAAAAAAAACAATTTCTAACAGAGTGCAATGGTGTACACCTGTAATTTCAGCAGCCTCTGAGGTTGAGACAGGAGGATCATAAATTAAAGTCAGCCTCTGCACCTTAGCAAGGTTCTTAGCAACTTAGTAAGACCCAGTCTCAAAATAAAAAAAAATAAGAAGAAAAAAAGGCTGGGATGTGGCTCAGTAGTAAAGCACCTCTGGGCTAAACAGTTAAATCCCTGCTATCAAACAAACAAACAACCCAAAAACAACAACAACAAAACAATTCCTAAGCCTCCACTCAGACTGCTTTACATTCAGTCTTTTTTCTTCTAGTCTAATTGCTCAGACTGGAAACTTCTTTCTTCTCTTCAGGAAATCCTACTGACTAGACCTTCAAGACATATGGGGAATCTAACCACGTCTACTCGTCTACTCTACTGTCCTTACACTGGTCTGAGCCACCATCATCCCTCAGCACGCTGGCCTCCTGCCTGTTCTCCTTGGATTTACTCTGGACCCGTGGAGTATATTTTCAAAACAGGAACCAGGCTGGCACTTTTGAAATTGAAGTCAGAATAATACCTGAAGCCTTTCAAGAGCTCCCCATTTCACTCAGAACCAATGTGCCCACAAGGCAGAACGGACTATCCCTAACCCATCATTCTATTTATAGAACAGAATGAAACACTTGTGCTTTTTGTCATGTGAATTCCTAGGATTTCCCACAAAAGTAAACAGAACACACATCCCTTCCACACTAACTCTGGGCTTGGGCAAATTCCTGTCTTTGACCAGTGGAATGTGTGGAAGAGATCTGGCCTCGGGGTCTTTGCACAGGATGACCCATCTGCCTGGACTACTCCATTTTTTTTTTTTTTTTTTTTTTTTTGGTTATTGGCATGGCTAAATCCTTTGTTTTCTCCAAGTTAAATGTCCCCTTCTTAAATGAGAAACCTGGTGGACACCACCTTAATCAGGAGATCAAAGTTAACATCACCAGCACTCTTGGAAAAAACAAAAAGATTTTTCCCCTTTTGGTACTAGGGCTTGAACCTAGTGGCACTTAACTACTAAGCTACACCCCATCACCACGACCACTACCCGGCCCTTTTTAAAATTTTTATATTGAGACAAGGTCTCACCAAATTGCTTAGGCGCTTTGTTAAATTGCTGACACTGGCCTTGAACTTGCAATAACTCCTGCCTCAGCCTTCTGACTTGCTGGGGTTATAGGCATATACCACCACAACCAACAAAACTGACCTATCAGGTGTTAAAACACATAATATAAAATGCTAAGAAAGACAGAATTTCATTTTAGTGTTTTCCTTTAAATAAGTTCATAATCTGATTTAATTCAAAAAGAAAGAAAGAAAACCTAAATCTAACACCACTGGCCTGACCTCTTCAAAGTGGAGATCAAGAAACACAAAGAAAGGCACAGAAAAGGTTGCAGCTTAAAGGTCACTGGCAAAACTTGATGACAAAAAGCAATATGTGATTCTTGACTGAATGCTAGGCAAGGAAAGCAAAATAAGTAGAAAAGACATTATTGGAAAGATTAATAAAATTAGGGATTCTGGGTTAGATTAAGAATATAACCTCAATCATTAAATATCCTGATTTTGATTACTGTAAAAAATTATGTTTTAAAATGTTTTTATTATTAGGAAATGCACACTGAAATATTTAGTTGTTAAATGGCAAGGTGTCTCCAACTTACTTTGAAAGGTTGAGAAAAATGTGTGTGTGTGTATGTGTGTGTGTGTGTGTGTATATATATATATATATATATATATATATATATATATGCAAATTATAACACCTATACAATCAGGAATAATCAAATTTGAAGGGAATTCAGTGGTCTTCATATGATACTCTGAAAAATAAAGATATTCAGGGATTTCTTAGTGGGACAGAAATATGGGGTTATGTTACAGTGAAATTCCAGTCAGTCTCTCTCTCTCTCTCTCTCTCTCTCTCACACACACTCCACCAAAGGAGATCAAGTGATTACCTGCTTTATAAACTCCTAGGCAAGGTTTATTTGCACAAAGGATTTTAAAGGTTAAAACAATTTTGAAAGTCACGAATTTGAATCTTTATTTTTTCTTTAGATTTGGATAAAACAGTTGATGTCTTGTTAAGTGACAGGCTTAGTTGGTGGCAGAGTTGAACTTGGTGTTTATGTGAGTGCTCGATCTCTGACATTTGCTCTTGGCTATTTCTGTGAAAAGCAGTGGATGTGAGTTCTGAATGAATGAGTGGCAGTATGTTATCCATAACTGTCATCAATGTCAAACTTCAATCAGAAGGTAATTCCATTTATAGGAGTGACTTAAACAAATCTCATCATTTTAGTGATTCTTTGCTAATTGTTCACAGAATTTTATAGGTAAATCAATTCCTCCATGTTCCTTAAAACTAGTAACATACTCTTCTATCTTTCAAGAAAATTGTTTCTGAAATTGAGGGTGTAACAGTTGAACAGATTCTTTAATTTCTTCTTCTCTTGCCTCTTTCTTTTCTGTTTCCTTTTTCTTCCTTGGAGTAAAGAAATCTAAATATGTGGTGAGACATAAGCATGCAATAAAATAACATGACTTCAGAGAACTGCTGAGCAGAAAAGTGAAGTCTTACTTACTCTGTGCCTGCTGTGAATGCATGTGTTTGTGTGTCCATGTGTGGCCTGGAAGGACAGAGGAGGACCTGGGAGCTGGCAGAAGTGATGGGATCCATAGGAAAAAAAGGAAGAAAATTATTTCCTTTAGCCCTAATCTGCTAAAATCAAAGGACATTTTCCCAATAGCAAGAAACATTCTATTATTCTAGTAATATCTGTTCATTCTTTCCTTCCTTCATTAAATAGGTACTGGAAACCCATACTGTTCCCGACACTGGAAAAATCAGTCAGTAGAACATAGAGTATAACACAGAGAAGCTCCTCAATGATGCTGTGGGTGAATTTTTTGCATATATGACAACTTAGTTAACTTTATAGTGCATAATATGTTTCAACATAGAGTAGAGGCAACTTTTTGCTGGCTTCATTAATTTCTTATTAATATAGCAAAAGGAAACAACAGTTTTGATGTTCCTAAGGAAAAATAAGAATAAGATTCCAGTTCAACAAAGTTACTTGAGATTCTGAGGCCCAAAGAGAATGGAACAGGTAAACATCAGTATTTAGAGACTAGAATATAAACAAAATTTATTCACAAGATAATGTAATTTTTCTGTTACATAATATAAACAAGACCTATTTCTCTACCTCTGCATCAAACCATGTTGCCAGTTATATATTAGCCTGAAAGTGATATGCTTTCAACTCTTACATACCTTCCTTGCATTAGATAAAGAGCATTTTGAATTTAGGTCAAGTAGTAATATTTATTGATTTCTCTATTGGTGAAAGCACTCTTCTTCATTCTTTATGTGTATTAATTTATGTAAGTCTTCTGGCATTACACATACTTTTCTGCATATTTACCCTAAATGATAAGAAAATATATTAAAGTTCTAGATCAAATAATTTGCACAGGCTGAGCTTATCTTATCTCAATTTATCATAACATGATACTTGTGCAAAGTTTAGAAGCCTCTATATCTGATGTTAGAATTCAGGCTTTAGGAGTGAATACAAATGATTAATAATTATTAGAATCTTTAAAATATGAAAAATGTATCAGATTAGTGTTTTGATTAAAGGCTCAAAATTCAACAACACAGTGTGGCAGAAGTGTTCAACTGAACCAATTAATGTTGATGCACAACTAAAAATGACTTGGGCTTAGTGGAACCATATGGATTAGTAGATATTGTTGGAAAAGTTTTCATTTTTTGAAAGCATCATAAAGTCATTGCGTTAGAAAAACTCACTGTATTACTTCCTATTGTCATCCACATTTCATGATTTGTACAGCTAATCACACATACTGAGCATCTGCTAAAGCTCAAATTCTGCTTTAGCTTCCTGTAGTGGGGTTAAGGATTATTTGCTTTCATATGGTTCATTTATGTCTGTGGTATGTGATAAAGGTGCTGATTTCTTGACACTGCAATATAGATGGGCTTCTCCCATTAAAATTTCTGTTGCAGGGGGAGGGGACACTTATAAATCACTGTGTGGTCTTGTAAATTGTGCAGTGTTATGGGATATTTTCCTCCCAGGTTTGGATCAGAATAACAACTACACATGAAATTGCCAAGAGTATTCAAAAAGAAAGCAAAACCAATGAAAACAAAGTCTAATATTATTTTAAGAAAAAATATACTGAAAAATTGCTTGACCCATATGAAATATTTACAAGGGTGTTGCCAAGAATATGAAAATGGGAATAAGTGTGTACATATGTATTCCTACTTTAAAGCAGGAAATGACAGAAAGGTATTAAAATGATAGTAATACCAGTAATCGTAGAATAAATCATATTTATTGAGCACTTACTCTGTACTTGGCATTCTGCTAATTGCTTTCACTTCATCTACCTTATTTAATTCCTGCAATAACCCCATGCAATTAGTATTATATTACAGATGAGGAAATTTACGACTGTCTTCTGCATATTTACTGGACTATTCTGTAAATGCACCGTGATACTTTATTCAAGTTACATTTCATTTAAATAAAAATTACTTCGCACATATAATCCCACTGCCCACTTTAATGGCTCTACTTCTAATGAGGGTCAATGAAAGTGGCTTCATATGTGTGTTTTGTTAAATAAAAAGACAAATCCCTCTAGGATTTTCATTAACTCTTTCCTATCATCTGTTTCCAGAATCATGGTTACATTAGACACTAACTGAGCACTGACTACTCGTGAAGTATAGGTTTAGGGAAAGGATTAAAAATGAGGAGAGAAAATGCTCTCCCCAAACTTATACAAATACACACACTCCCACATATACGCACATTGTTTGACCTTAAAACACTAGGCTCCACATATGTCAAAGGATGCCTTGTTCCTAAGAGTTAAGCTTTACCTGGTATATAGGGGCCTTATTTATAATAAGGGAAGAACCTGATCAATAGAAGACACTGGCTCACTGTTAGCACCGGTAAGTGCCTGCCAGGACAGCAACAGACACGCATCTATTTGGCAACTTCTCTTCACTTCACACTTTCTCAAAGTGACTGAAATGAGTGACTCCTCTGAATATGGAACTTGTTATGCAACACATCATGTGACCCATAACTTGTGAGGGTCTTCCTGTAGCTTTTAATGGGGAAACAGACACGGAAACTAGACTACCACAGGGATGCTTCTGTCACCCTGTGTCATCCTATCCCTGGAGCTCAAGAAACAAAGCACAGTGTTTCATTGACCTGAGTCTTGGGGAAACTGTTTTTTGCTGACTTCCTAAATTCTTACACTTGATTTACCTTTTCCTCTGACTGCCAGAAAACTTACAGCTTAGTTTTGATTTGCCATTAACAGTTTTAAAGAACTATTCATATGTAATTTCATCAGGCTGATCTTTATTATTTTCCTAACTTTTGTATCCTGTTTACCTAATTCCTAATGTCTTGTGAATGTATATCTAAATATAAACATATATGTATGTGTGTATATGTGTGTCTTAGTGACATCAAGTTCTTTCTAGAATGAATAGAAAAAGCAGGGTATTAACATTTAGAAGGACAAAATCCACAAGTATCCTGAAATCAGGCCTATCCTGATACATCATATTTTATGAAGCATATATTCTACAAGTTTCCATATACAGAGACACGTACAAAGTTTTCTTCCCCCAAGTAAAAGAATGAAACTAAATACAATGTAAGCAGTGGAACTTCCTTCTGTCTTTTATAATTAAGACTCTGTGGGACAGACCATGGGAACCACCCAGCTGAAAAGGTGTAGCTGCCCCATTCCATTTTAGCTTGGGCTGCCTGTGTCAACCTGCACACATAGCTCAACCTGCAAGAGCCTCCTCATCTCTGAAAAGAGAATAATTTATTTTCCAGATGTTTGCAAGGATTAAATAAATTTGACACACAGTGCAGGCTCAATAAATGTTTGTCCCCTTCATGGTCTTACTCACAGAAAACCCCATTCACTAGATTTCCATTAAACACACACCCTCTGAAAAGGTTTAATAAACAAATGCTGATAAAGAATATAGGTGAGCCTATTTATTTTTTCTGAATTGGAACCAGACATGCAGGGAGAAATTCACTCTAACTTTGCATCTAAAAATCTGTCATGTTTTCCAAGGAATCTCCATACTACGTTCCTTGTTAGCTGCACCAATTTGCAGTCCCACCAGCAGTGCATGAGTGTACCTTTTTCCCCACATCCTTGCCAACACTTATTGTTGTTTGTCTTCATAATAGCTGTCATTCTGATTGGAGTGAGATGAAATTGAGTAGTTTTGATTTTCATTTCTCTAATTGCTAGAGATGATAAACATTTTTTCATATATTTGTTGATTGATTGTATATCCTCTTCTGAGAAGTGTCTGTTCAGGTCCTTGGCCCATTTATTGACTGGGTTATTTGGGTGTTTTTTTTTTTCTTTTATGGTGTTTAGCTTTTTGAGTTCTTTATATACCCTAGAGATTAGTGCTCTATCTGATGTGTGAGGGGTAAAGGTTTGCTCCCAAGATGTAGGCTCTCTATTCACCTCACAGATTGTTTCTTTTGCTGAGAAGAAACTTTTTAGTTTGAGTCTATCCCATTTATTGATTCTTGATTTTAATTCTTGTGTTATAGGAGTCTTATTAAGGACGTTGGGGCCTAATCCCACATGATTAAGATTAGGGCCTATTTTTTCTTCAATTAGATGCAGACTCTGGGAAAGGAACCACCATGTAACCCAGCTATCCCTCTCCTTGGTCTATACCCAAAGGACTTAAAAACAGCATACTACAGGGACACTGCCACATCAATGTTTATAGCAGCACAATTCACAATAGCTAAACTGTGGAAACAACCTAGATGTCCTTTAGTAAATGAATAGATTTTTAAAAATGTGGCATATACACATTGGAATATTACTCAGCAATAAAAGAGAATAAAATCATGGCATTTACAGGTAAATGGATGGCGTTGGAGAAGATAATGCTAAGTGAAGTTAGCCAATCCCCCCCAAAATAAATGCTGAATGTTTTCTCTGATATAAGGAGACTAATTCATAGTGGGGTAAAGAGGGGGAGCATGGGAGGAATAGACAAACTCTAGATAGGGCAGAGGGGTGGGAGGGGAAGGGGGTTAGCAAGGATGGTGGAATGTGATAAACATTATTATCCAAAGTACATGTATGAAGACATAAATTGGTGTGAACATACTTTATATACAATGAGAGATGAAAAATTGTGCTATATATGTGTAATAAGAATTGTAATGCAAAAAGAATTCATAAATACAATGAAACTAAAAGCTCAAAAAATAAAAAAAAAGCTGTCATGCAAATTTTTAAAATGATGTTAAATGTTAAGATGTTTGATGATTTTAAATAGTAAACTCATGCTTTAAGACAATTTCTTAAAAGATGGTGATTTATGTTTTTTAAAATACTGCCCAATAGTTGGAAAGGTGCATTGTGTGTGAATTTCTATGTGTTAAAGAGTGCTAATTCTCACACAATGCTAATTGAGTATGCATTAACTTAGCCCCAGTTGTCTCTGGACTTCTGTGTATTGCCTATTGTTATGTTTAGATATGAGTTGTCCTCCAAAAGCTCATGTGTGAAACACGCAAGAAGTTTCAGGGGTGAAATGACTGGGTTACGAAAGCCTGAAACTAAGCTCTAGATTAACCCACTAATATGGATAACTGGGTGGTAACTGTAGACAGGTAGGATGTGTCTGGAGGAGGTATGTCACTGGGGTTATGACTTTGGGGTTTCTATTTTGTCCCAGGTGCACAGAACTTTCTACTTCCTTGTGGCCATGACCTCCACCATGCTCTTCTTCCATGATGTTCTGCCTCACCTTGGGCCAAAGCTACAGAAATGACCATCTATGGACTAAGACCTCTGAAACTATGAGACAAAATAAACTTTTCCTCCTCTAATTGTTCTTGTCAAGTCTTTTGGTCATAGTGATTAAAAAAAAATGAAAGACCTATAAGCCAATACACAAGAATTTTGACTAAAAGATAATTAAGGATAGTATAAGATCTTCATGTCAGTACTATTTATCATATTAAAAATTGGCTAGGAATCTAGATATCCAACAGTAGATGGTTGACTAAAGTAGAATACATTTTAACAACTGAATTTGAAATGACTATTAAACAAGGTGGCAAAGTACAACTCTTAGCATGAAAGAATCTATATAGTATACTATTAGATAAAAACAGATCTTGAGTCCATCATACATGGAATGACCCTATTTTAAAAAATAAATAAATAAATTCACAAAGCTGTGGAAGGAAAAAAAACATGGGAGAGTTTATTTAAAAGATGTTAAGAATGGCTATGGTTGACTCTCCAATCTGGTAGGTGATTTAGATTTCTTTTGGCTTATATACGAAACTGATTTTCTAATTTTTCAATGCTTCTCACATGCTACTTTTGTAATAAGAATCATTAACTGAAAAGCAAAGAACTCTGCCTAAAATCCAACTCCTCTCCACTTGCCTTCTGGTTTCTCTTCACTGATAGTATATCTCAGGATAAAATGTTTTTAAAAAGGACTGAGCATAGCATATAGTGTGTTTCACATTCCGGACTCCTCTCTCTCTCTCTCTTTAATAGAGGCAACTGAATAGCCTTAAAGGTGAAAACATACATACAATAAGTGAGAAGGAGTTTTTTGAGGAGAGCCAGGAGGCTCATGATTCCATTAGCAATGTTTAGGCTCTATCTTTTTTCAATGGCTCAGTACATGCTGCTATTGGACAAGACTATCTGCTCTGTTTATTTGTTATAATATAAATCAGTTCTCAAACAAGTCACTTAGAACAAGAGTTAAGCCAGTTTTCTTTCACTTTTGATTATCTGGTAATGTTATATAGGCAACTTGATACAAACCTTTAACTGTTTATTTTTTAAATTATTACAGTAAGCTGATATCTACATGTCTTCCTACATGTATAGACATGCACTCTAAGTAGGAAGTAGGTACATTTTCTCCTTAGCAGTAGTAGCACACATTTTCCTAGCCAACCTAAACAACATGCTAATGGATTGAGATGTAATGCAATCCTCAGTATTCTCTTCAGAGTAACTTGAATTTAGGATGAGAAAGTTAGGTTTTGCTGACAAATCTCACCTAACTTTATTTCTAGCTCTTTAATTCTATGCAGCATTTGCCATCTTTTAAGTACATACTTACCTACGTACATTACTCCAGAGTTGAAGAGATCTGTTAAGTATATTTGTATGTTCTTATTGAGAAGGCAAAGAAGATACAATAGGAGAACTGTCTAAGAGGTTTAACTGTCTAGGATGTGCTCGTAAAATGAAGTGGTTTGGAAATAGGTCTCACCCTCTTCCACTGACCTTTGGCTCCCATATGTCATCCTCTCTGGCCACCTTCTCAAAATAATCCCTCAGAAGCCTTTTCCTCAACCCAAAAATAGCTCCCAGATGTTTTGCTACCTTACTATCCAGTTTCTCTTACCTCACTGAGGTCATCTGATTAGGAAAGACAGAGCAAAAGAATTAAAGACAAAACTTTTTTTTTTGGTTCAGAACAAGTTCACTGTGTAGCAGGTCCTTTCATTGTCTCCAAGTTCATAGTTCAGAACTGTACATAATTGTGTTTTTTTTAACTTTACTTATATATAATGTTTGAAAACTCAAGCAACCTCTTTGGCTTACAGTTTAAGATTAGATGTCAATGTCTGTCTAATTTTAGATGGGAGCTGTCTCACACATTCAACTTTCAAGTGATTTAAATGCACATCAAGTCATTTGCTAAATGTCTTAATTGAATTCTGTGCTTCATTTCCAGCAAATGTCTCCCTTTTTCCCACATCCCATGATTAATAACTATCACTGAATTTTCTAGCAATGTGGTGGTTAAGTGGTTTAACCTTGGCCTTCCATCCCAGGACTGGACATCAAGTAAATGCAAGAGTAACCAACTCATGTTTTGAATTGGTCCCAAGGATTCAAAGAAAGAAAATGGATATTTCTGGTAATTCCTGCCTTCTCCTCATGATTCATTATGGGTAACCTTTGTGATTTCTTGTGTTTGTTAAATATCCTGTACCTGTGGCAAATCTTGCAATTAGAATATTTCTAGTAGTTGAGGCAGTAGGGCCTAACAAAACCCACAATCAATCCTTCATCTTCAAGAAAGAATATGGTTTGTTAGTCTCCCTCTCCCATAGTTTCTTTTGTCAACATTTTCAAGAATGGCAACAGCTTAGAAAGACACAAAATACATGACTTTGGGATTGGAATAAAGCCACAAAAAGCATGTTTTTCTAAGGACAAGGAGTCAGAAAGCTGATCTTCATTGGTTTTCTGCCTACCATGTGGAATGTACCCAGAGATCCTGGGCACATGGACTGGTGGCAGAGCGACATCATTGTATTAACAACAGGGTTCACTCTGCTTTATGAACAAAAAAACTTTTTAAATTCTCATCACAGGTTCAAAAATGTTCTCTGTGCTGTTATGATTAAATAAGCCAAACATTATTTGACCAACATTAAAACAGAAAGCTGGGTAGCAGTTGAAGTCACAAATAGTTTCCTGTGAACTTGGATGTCTTGAGCAAAGCTGAGATGTTTGCATAATCTTTTCTGTAGCAACAACATTCCACATGCATATTTCTCTTTAAAAAGAAACTCCAGGATCAGTGGTATTCTGGGTTCAAGGCCTGAATAAAAAGCATCTTAAGTCAAAAGTCCTATTCTAAAAATTGAGATGTAGAGAAGGTCATAAGTTTTTTGATTTCTCTTTTAAAGAATTTATGGATGAGGTCACATTGATGCACTTAAAGTCACATCGATGAAAAGAATTTGCTCAAATCTCACGAATTTAACTTTTAGTTATCTAGCCCCATTTCTTCTCCAAAATCTTCTCAAATGTTTGAGGTTTATATAAACAATATCAATCATTATACTGAACAAAGGAGAAGGTGAAATGCACTATAAAATCTGCTTGCATAATTTTTCTCAAGGCCTTGAAATAAAAATGTTAAATGTGGCCTACCACTTTCATGGCGTTTGTCCAAAATATAAGTCTCAAGTCTCAAAGTGTATATGATATAACACTTATTTTTAAAAAACAGAAACATAAAACTTACCAATCCCAAAGTAAAAAATAAAAGTCAAATCTCTGAGTTATATTTATTTCTAACATCTTACATCCCAGGAGTTCGATCAAGACAGCATTTAATAAAGCAATATTTTATGATGAAAACTATTTCTTTCTGTTTGAGCCAATGGGAGATGTGCCACAAACTGTAATTTCTCCTCAGCACAGTACAGTTATATCATGTAGAATTGTCATTAGTATCATAACTCTACCCATATGAGGAAAATTACACAATAAAATTTATCACATATACACTTTGTGATAGCTCATTATGCATTAATATGTGCTTGGGTATATACACAAATCTAGACCTCCTGTGTGGGATGCTCCCAATAACCTTATGTAAAAAATGGCCAAAAGACATAATTACCACATTTATGTCTTACCCTGATTTGAAAATAATTACAATCACCTTACTCCTGATATACTATAATAGACATCAAAGTTATATTAAGGAATGAGGTTGTTAATCATCCCACCAAGTTTCCATTTTTACAAGGAATTGAACATTACTGGAATATATTCTAATCTGATTAACTGTTAACTCAGTTTTCACATAGACTCCTTGGTAGATGATGAGGTAAAAATTGATTCTAGTCCATCCAAACTGGTGCCATTACACAGAAATTTAAAATAATAAAGTTTTCCCAATGCTAACTTCTCTTTTCTGAAAAGTGTGTTACAAATGACAACTGCTGACTGTACCACTAACCCTGAAGTCGGACAGTTGAGTTTTGTATATCTCCTAGTTATGCTGAATTGCAACTAGCAATAGTATGTGGATGAATCTTTACCAGATTCAGGTAGTGTTTCATTATCCGAAGTTTAAACCCCTAAGCCTCCCAAGAAATTTCTCACTTGGGAACATACACACACACACACACACACACACACATACACACACACACACCAAGCAAGATGGGGAAAAACTAAGAGGAATTTTTCTTTGGACAATGATTCTGGGGATGGAAGTGAATTAGTAAGTAAATTTGTCTCAGCTTTTTCTACAAAAGCTGCTTTGTACAGAAAAACAATCTTCACACTGAGGGTTTCTGTTCCGATTGTCTGATTTCTGTTATGTCTAATACATACTTTCAAGTTTCTGAAGCTAAAGGCCAAATTAGGATTGTGATAGTTATTTGACAGTAACTGTGCATGGTAGTTGAAATTCTGATATGAACTGATAAATAATTTTTGACTGATGCTGTTGATATTAATTAGAATAGTCTGCTAACTGGCCTTTTGGATTTAATTTGGTATTTTATGATATTGTAAACATGCAAGATGTATACAGGAATAAACAATGAGTTTATTCATTTTTGAAATTCCAATAATTGCTATGTTTCTTATTGCAATATACTACAAAAAAACTGCTAATGGAAAACCTGAGTTCAAGTCTGGCTTGTAACATAAATATAGATATGCACATTAAAAGTTTTCAGGGTTGCCCATGTCAAAAAGTCTGAACTCTTTAACCTAATTATAAGCTGGAAATAGGAAATACTGCTATCAATATGTAGAAGTATCATAAAGTAAAATATTTTAAGCTGAATCAAACAAAATAATTTAAAATATTTTGAACATGGCTTATAATAACATCTAGTAGATAATTTTTTTCTAATAAATATGAATAATTAATTGTATCTAAGGAGTAAGAAAGTATTAAAAGAAAATTCCAAACACATCAAATGTTCATGTTTAATGAGCAATACATCTCTTATTTATAAAGTGAAAATTTTAACAAAAATATTTATTAAATATTTTTCTGCCTACTTACTAAATATATATTTAGGGTATTGAACACAAGTATAGATGTTTAATATTAATTGAGGCATTCCTTTATGCTAAGTCAACTGTTCTCATTTATTATCTCATTTAATCTTCCCAATAACACTATCCACTAAATTATATTATTTTCCTTTACATATGACATATGATGAAACTAAGGTCCCCAAAAAAAGTAAAGTAACTGGCAGAAAATTATAATGTGAGCAAATGCCTGAGCCCAAATTCAAACCCAGGATAGTTGAACTTTAAAGCCCATGTTTGTAACTCCATCTGAAGACACCTTGAACTCTGTTCAACAAATACCAGGTTTTTGGAATGCTCAGTCCATTTTAAGGGGTCCAGGCACATGCACCCCTGCACTTCACCCTTGATTCATATTCATATTCTCTCTCTCTCTCTCTCTCTCTCTCTCTCTCTCTCTCTCTCCTCCCCGCCTCTCCCTTTCTCCCTCTCATTTTTGGTTTGGGGTTTATCTTATGTTTTAGGAGCACACTTCTCCAGATCCTCAGCAACTACATGGCCATACAGTATGAAACACTTCAACCTATCAAGAAATTTCCAGTCAATAAAGTATAAAACCAATTAGAATTCAACCCATAATGGGAGAGAACTGGGAATTAATAAGAAAACCTACTCACTATGCCCTACTAATCGATGTTTGCAATTTGGTGTTCATATCTCAAAATCACCACTTTCATTTTATATTAATCATCGTAAGTTTTAGACCACTTAAGTAAGGTAATTTTTTGTAGGTAGTCCTAAATCTTTTAAAATATGCCTGACTTTCCAGAATGTCATTTTAGTAGAGGGAAAAAAATGGTGGACTCCAAAGACACATCAAATGAACAGTACACAGATTTAAATAAAAATATAAATGTTCTCTGAAACCTATTTTTCTGCCCTTTGCTTTAGAAATAAATCAAAAGAGAACAAAGGGCTGTTTGGTGAGTACGTGATAAAAAAAATTTTGTCGTAAACTTAATGGACTCCAAGTGATTTTCAGCAGAACTGACCTGCCCAAGAAAACACACCAAAATCATCACCATAACTTCATGACTTGTTTTTAGACATTTATGTCTCCATGTTATGCTTCCATTCCAGGGACAAGGACACTTCTAAGACTTCTGCAGTCCAAATCTGGTGAAACACTCCCGGCATCCTCAGGGTAAAACTGTTCAACAATTCCCACATGTGGGGAGTGTAAAGTGCTTATTTCTAATTTGTATTTACAAGTATATTCTATAGCCTGGAGACATTGGTAAAGGAATGGGGCTCAGACAGTGATGGGACAAGGAATGGAAAAATTTAAGCAGGAGCTGTGGATATAGATCATATCTTTGGATGCATATAAAAGGCTGCCTATTTGGATGTCATGAATAAAATTAAAATCCAATGAGGCTGATCCATCACGAAATAGAGTGAGCTAGTGCATTTGCACATGCAGGGATGAGTACTTCTCTGCTGTTGGAAAAATGAACAACTACAGATTATGATGTAATTCTGCCACTGTTTTTATCTCTGATTAGTTTGAATCCTTGCTATAGAAAGAGAAAGGCTAGCCAAGTACATATTTCTTCAGCACACACATAGTTATGAACAGAACACAATGTGCGAGTCAGTTTGCTGCCTGATTAATGCACAGGGGGGTAGGAAGGAAAACCAGCATTCAATTCAATTACAGGCAGTTTTTATGATCAAACAAGGCAATTCCAGATATCTCTCATTTCGATGTAATTTTCAGTTAAATCCTCACAGACATAACTCTTCATAACTCTGGATAGATTCCAGTGCAGAAAACTTGTGTTAATGATATTTAATGAAATGAGGCAATTTATTTTTGGCCTTTTGTCAGATTCTTTTAGGCAATCAAAAATCATGAGGATCCTTTGCTAAGTCCAGATATTGTCTTTGGTTGCCTGAGTCTCCAGGGCTGCATGACCCTCAGGCACGCTGCAGTGTGCCTGGGATACACAAAGTCAGAGGGAAAATATGGATCATCTTTAGGGAAAGTTAATTTTATTTTAAAAATCATAAACAAAGTAATTATTTTATATTTAAAAACAATTTATCATATTTCTCACTATTTTTATATTTCTGAATTCGGAGCTGAGCCAAATCATTCCAGAATATACCTTCGGACTTTTGGGACTTCATTCTCTCTCTCTCTCTCTCTCTCTCTCTCTCTCTCTCTCTCTCTCTCTCTCTCTGTCCTTGGGAGCATTTCAATGGGAAAGTTAGAGAAATTATAGTTATTAACATAAACTAAATTGTACTGAAAGACACCCATACTAGTCAATCTCCGGAAGCAACAGATCTCTCCTACTTGTCTGCATTCATAGCAATATGCAAAGCAGCTCAGAGTTAGTTCATCTCTAAGTTACTACTATCACTCAGCTAGAGTTCAACACTATCACATTTTAACTCTCCCAAGTCAAAGGATATTTTGCAGTCAAAGTGATAAGAAATAATGGTGGCATAGTTATTTGACAGTACTTGGATTTTTTTAAAAAAATATTTTTTTAGTTATAAGTGGACACAATATCTTTATTTTATATTTATGTGGTGCTGAGGATAGAACCCAGTGCCTCACAGATGCCAGGCAAGTGCTCTAGTGCTTTACCTCTGAGCCACAACCCCAACCCAGTACTTTTATTTTTTTCAACTAAAATAATGAGACTGCTTGTAATCACTGGTATCTTAGAGTTAATTAATATGTTAAAAATAATTGCATAACTCTACTTAATTACGGATTTAATGCTACCAAGCCTATCCTTTAAAGTCCAGGCACTTTTAGCCAGTATTCAAATGGGATATATGTTATAGTCAAAGTATACCATAAATAATAAATTCTGGAGGCTAACTGTACTTTTCTTGTTGATGGTTCAAATTTCACAAATAAATGAGTGATTGAATATAAAAATAAATTTATACTGATAGTATATATGTCTCTCTCTACATACCAAAACATACAAATGTGTCAGATGCCATTCAGTTTTTCAAGTAAGCCAGGAATTATCATTTCTTTTTTAAAAATTTTTATTTTGGGGGATACTGGGGATTGAACTCAGGGGCTCTCAACCACTAAGCCACATCCCCAGCCCTATTTTGTATTTTATTTAGAGACAAGGTCTTACTGAGTTGCTTCAGCACCTCATTGTTCCTGAGGCTGGCTTTGAATTCACAATCCTCCTGCCTCAGCTTCCCAAGTTGCTGGGATTACAGGCATGCACCACAGTGCTCAGCTAGGAATTATCATTTCTTATTAAAGAATAAAGAAAACAAGTGCCAGAAGTCTCAGTTTAATAAGCAAATCACTGACTAAGAACAATTACGTGGTCAGTTTTTTTCCTATATGATTATATAATGACTTTTTTTTTTTCATTACAACTATGTAATGACTCCACAAATGTTTTGCCTTTAACTATAAACCTTCAAGAGGACAGAATTTCTAGTTCTATTTTTGGAGAATTAGATAAAATTATCAGCACTTTATTTAATTGAAAAACAAGTACATGTGCCTGGCGTGGTGGTGTGCAATTGTAATCCCAGTGGCTCAGGAGGCCAAGGCAGGAAGATTGAGAACTCAAAGCCAGACTCAGCAAGAGCGAGGTGCTAAGTAACTTAGGGAGACCCTGTCTCTAAATAAAATACAAAACAGGGCTGGGGATGTGGCTCAGTGCCCCTGAGTTCAATCCCTAGTATCCAAAAAAAAAAAAAAAAAAGGAAAAAAAATAAAAACAAAACAAACAAACAAACAAAAAAAAAAACCAAGTACATGCTTCCAGATAACCATGCCAATGAGAATAACCTTGGCAATGAAGATGTGGAGAAGGAGACGAAAACAGACAAAAGCTAAAGGCCAAAACTAAATTGGTTCTATTAGACTTCTTATTACCATCTCTTAGGCAACATACATTGGCTCTTAGTAGAACAAATATAACTTAAGCCACATAAGGAGGAGCCAACTTAGACTAGATCCTTCACTCAGCCTGATGAAATGCATTGGGATCATCATGGTAGTGTGAAAGCTATAGATTCAGACATGGGGTTTTTAGAGCACACAAGCAGAGGGACATTAGAAATGGAAGGGTGGAATGCAATAGACCTTTACAGTGTGACATTGCTGGCACACTTGACCCTCTCTCAGGGGATCATCGGATTGCCACTGCTTGAACTCCACAGAAAAAGGAATAAAACGTGACTCTTGGGTTTGGAGAGCCATTTAGTTAAAAAGGACTTAGAAATTATGAATCAGAATAGAAAAGAAATTTCTTGCTGCTGTTCAACTATACATTCAACACAACTTTCACCATAAGATAACAGGCTTTGAAGGAACTTTCATGATTTTATGATCTGTAGGCTAATACCAAACATAAGGGAACCAACTAATCAACCAGCTAATCATCCCCCAAAATACAAAACGCTCATAAAGAAGGAAGGAGTCATAAACTGAACTCTGAAAAGTTAAGCTGTGTTTCCCTCTCAGTCCCTCACACTCATAAAATAAATATTCCATTTCTGTTTTAGTGATAGTCTTTTAAGATCGCCCAATCTACCCTGCATCCTAAAACTCATGCACAGTGTACCCCCTGTCCTGGAACACAGGCTGGATTGAGCGGCTTTCTCTAATAAACTATGGCAAAGTTGTCACTCCTTCGATAAGGGCTGCAAATGATTATACTTCTATCTTTCTAATAGACTCTACTGCCTTCTCAGCATGCTGGTTAGAATGAGGTAAGCTGAATGCTGGACAGGACCACGTGGCAGGGTCTGTGAGCCTCAGTCCAACTGCCCATGAGGAAATGAATCCACGTGAGCTGAGAAGCCAATCTTTCTCTAGTTGAACATTCAGAGGAAATTTGAGCCTTGGCTAATATCTTGATTATGGCCTACTGAGAGACTGAAGCAGAAGACCTACTCAAGCAATACCTAAATCCCCACCCACAGAAACTTTTAGATTATAAAAGTGCATTGCTATAATTGACTAATCCTGGAAAATTTATTATGTAGTATAGAAAATTAATGCAATTCTCATATGTTCTCTTGATATTTATAAGATATTCCAGTTCATCTAGAATTAACAGGAATTCCATTAACAACATTTTTTCCAAAAAACTGTAGCTGTGTATAAATAAAGGAAAAGCAGTGAGTTTGTCATTGTGCCCTTATAGTTTCTTTGAATAGAAATCTATGGCTCCAGAGCAAATGCCCTAAATTTATTTTGAACAAACAAATCATTAAAGATTATAGATGTGTGTGTATAATCAATATTATATATTATGTAATATATTAAATATGTAATACATACAGAAATCATATATATATACACATATATCTGTGTATATGTGTATATGTGTGTGTGTATGTGTATATATATATATATATAGCAACTCATGTATAGCTGTTGACAGTTTTAAGGCACTCATAAATAACCTTTTTAAAAATGAAAGTTTTCTAGGAAAAAACTAAAGGATTCCTTTAAAAGCCGCATAAAGATTTCCTCCAGTAACTTTTGTGAATATACAGAACATAAGGATCAAGGGATTCTAAATCTCAAGTTAAACAAAACATTTATTAAGTGCATGATATAGTTTAGACCAGGTGAAGATGGAGATAAAGTTAAAATAATTGTTTTTGTGTGTGTTTTAGTGTGAACATGAAATCTAAAGAAGCCAGCCAACTTTAGTTCTTTTCCCTGCTCTGCCACCTAACAGGTATGAGACAAGGACAATCTCCACGCTTCAGGTTCCTCACTTCTAACATGAAAATACATCCACCTCAGATGAGGATTAAATGAGGTAGGACACATGCAGCATTGGGAACAGTTTCTGGCATATGACAGAATGTAAACACAACTGCTGGCTAATCTACAAAAGGGATCATATGAATATGACTTACCTCGGTGTATAATGGTTTTTCCAGGTGCCACATAGGAGTATAAGAAAGAGAAGTTTTAAAAATCTTTTCAAGCCTTAAAATCTTTACCCATTTTTTCTTCTATCACTGAAAGTGCTCCAGTTGAGAAGAAAGAGCACATTCTTTCAATACCTATTTATCAAGTCCATCCTATGTTCTAGGACACATCGCTGACTGATGCCTACTAAGATAAAAGCCCACTCCTGACTTGGAGGAGCTGACCTAGAGAGGAGCAGAAGCAGAAGGGCAGTGGTTAAGAGTCCAAACTCTGGGAGCAAACTCTGGATCTTAGGATGTTATGACTTGGGGCAATTTCCCTAGCTTAGTTTCCCAGTTTACTGTCCTTTAAAATGGGAATTATAGTTACAATCCCGTAAATTTATTATAAGGATTAACTGAATTAATACATGTAAAACCCAGAGACAGAACCCGGAATATATAAATCCTCAATAATTACATTTCCAGGAGGAAAGACAGGAAAGCAAACAGTATGGTAAGTGTGATGATGGGCCGTGGGCTTTGAACAAGGAGCCATATTAATAACAGGGTCTTGAACCAAAAGGGGACAGGACACTTACTTCAAAATCTCTTGCTGCTTACACTGGGCATACGCAGAAGGTACTGCTGCTGAGCAGAGTGGACCTCTAACTTTGCCAAAGTGTGGCAATGGAAACTAATTTACCATTTATATTACCATTTCTTACACATGCATCCTTCTTGAGATCAAAACTCCTGAATATTACATGAGGCCTATTGTAAGTGAAAAGAATCCTTATAATTAAGATTAAGTTGTGAAGTGTTCACAAGAGAATGTTACCTATCCAACTGGCACATGGAGGACAGTTTAGATGACCAGTTTTCCTCCCTAATACTTGTCAGTCATTTGAGAATCAAATTCAAGTGATTACAAAAAAAGGGAATAATAGTTATGGGTTACACACATGATACAACTTTGATGAAGCTGGTAGAATTTAGCAAGTACTTGCTACTTGGTGGCTTGAACCACAAAACTCTATAGAGTTTCCTTTATATAAACACAAAGACATAGAGTATAGCCATACCAATTAGGATCATTCATTTCATTCTTTTCCTTTCCTTTTCTTAAAATAAATTTTTGTATTGTCTATGGTGTGTCATAGTTACTATTAGCAGGCATGACAGCTTCTAAAACCACTCCTTAATACTAGGGCTCATAATTAAGGGAAATGTGAACCAATTATTATAAATGCATATTTTCAGTACCCAAACAGTTTTTTTTAATTTTGACCACGTTCGATTCTTTACTTTATAGTTTCATCATCCTGTGTATTTTATGCTAACTTAAAATTATTTGTGTGACTGCTTGGTTAATACCTAGTTCCTTGCTAGATCATGGACACTGAGTAATCAAAATATTTTTGTTTCACCTTTGTCTTCAGTATTCCAACAAATGCTGGAGTGAACACATGATATCAGTAAATAAGTATTCAGTGAGTGAAAAAATTAATGCAGTCTTGGAGAGCAAATTTTCATTAACTAAGACTTTATAACCATTCACACAAAATCTAGGCAGATTTTATGATCCACAAAGAATGTCTTTTCAAAAAAAAATTTTAGGCAAAACCACTATCATGCTGTAGGAGGACAATATCATTAATTATGTCATCTCTGAAAACTAAGAAAGGCAATAAACACAGCTAATGAATTAGCCTTAAATTGGCCAAAGTGTAGAATGTGTTTCCATTCCTAATTGATGCAATTTTATTACAGATCTCTCGATATCTCTCTCTCTCTCTCCCCCTCCCCTCCCCTCCCCTTCTCTCTCTCTCTCTCTCTCTCTCTCTCTCTCTCTCTCTCTCAAGCTAAACCAGATTTCTGGCTTTCCAATTGTACTTCATAAACTCTTAGCTAACACACAACAGTTTTGTCACAAATTACCAAGTGATAAGATTTGACATCAGGCAATATGGACACCACCACCATACCACATCTTAAAAATACCTTTTTGTGAGGCAATACAAATAGATAACATGATGCAGATTTTTCTGGCTTGCTTGAATAATGCCTTTAACTACTCTCTACAGGATCAAGTGAGCAGAGAATATTCTACAATTGGTTGTGTACAATCTGTGCAATGTTTGTTTCAGCTGTTACAAAAAAAAAAAAAAGAGGCACGTAAACCATATTTGGATTCACAAAACAAAGTACTTATGTAATGGAACATAATAAAAAAAGTTAGAGAATATTTTGTTTTACAGTATATGATTCAATAAAATGATGATATAGCCTGAATTCTTGTCCTGCTACCACTTGTAGTTCTTTCAGTGATAGACAAAAGAAATTAATATGCTTTTTGAAAGAAAATGATAGCCTGAGCAGTTTTACTCAACGTATAAGCCTGAAACCTAAGGACTTGAAAGAAAGATATTTAGAGAGGTTGTAATGTTATTTTAAGTATGTGCTATTAACAAATTTACTAACTTTTTTTTACATTTGTATTATTGCAGAAGGCTAATAAAATACATCAAGTTGCACCTAATTCATCCTCAGTGATCTGGCCAATTCAATTTTCTATACTCACAAAGGTCTTTGCTTTTCAAAGCTATAAACTTTCTTGCATATAGCTATCATGTCCCCTGTAAACATTAGGAAGTATCCCAGGGTTTTGTGGCAGGTAGGAAAAGCCTTTTTTTTTTTTAGAAGATTTCAGAGGATTCTTCAGATTCGAGAAGTCAGAATACATTGTTTTGCATGTCTGTTCTTCTTCAAAAAGCTACCCATAAAGAGCATTATGGGTAATGCCCAGCCAAGTGGCTCTTAGATTCTCATTTAGAGAAGAGTTATTCATATTACACAGAATTAGCAGATATAGCTTCGTAAGAAATCCATTGCACTATATAACCATGCTTCTCTACTGAATTCAGGGCAGGAAAATCCTTCACTGGAATTTGTGTGTCATTAACTAAAGTCCACACTTTTCTGCTTTTAGTTTTACCTAATGTCCTTTTTGTTCAGGATCCCATCCAAAATTCCATATTACTCATTATGTCCCCTTAGGGTCTACTCCCTTTTTTGATGACCTGAACATTTTTGAGGAGTACTTGTTAGATATTTCATGGACTATCTCTAACTTGAGATTGTTTGGATGTTTTTGTCATAATTAGACTGTGGTTATGAGCTTTAAGAAAGAGATCACAGAAGAAAAGTGACATTCTGTGCTGTTCTGATAAGCGGAAATACTATCAAAATGACTTAGCACTGTTGATATTGACCTTAGTCATCTAGTTTGAGGAAGTGGTGGTCAAGTCTCTCTAGTGTAAAGTTACCTTTCCCCTCTTTCATGACAGCACTCTCTAGAAGGTGTGACTCTGTGCAGTTCAGCCTTAAGGAATGGGGAATCATGCTTCCCTTCTTTGAGGCAGAGCAACTACAGAAACTTTTAAATTTCATAAATGAAGAAATATGAAGTCAAATCCTGTTTAGTTTACATCTATGATCCATCACATGCTGAAAGCAAAACTGTATGCATGCACATAAACACAAAAATACATACACACGTGCATTATGTGTTATGCAATAACACCTTCCCCTATTGCAAAATCAAGAACCATGACAAACACTGTGATTTGTCTTTTTGCTAAAGAACAGAAGAACTGACTCATTGGAGAGTTCTAATTTCCATCATAAAGAAAGTAAATGGCTTCCCCATTCCTAATACCACAATATCACCTAGTTTGGGGTCTCCAGGGATTGGGGTCATTAGAGTGAATAAGACTCCATGATGTAAAGTCTTGAGAATATAAGAGGAGTGTGTATTTTTAAGATGATGTGAGTTTCCCAGTGAGCATATTTTATTTCTAGGCATAAATATGTGTTTGCTTAAATATCCACATGGCCCATGTTACAGGACTGTTATTCTTGCTCGGCAACATGGAATTTCTATGTTTTCACAGAACCAGATTTCTACTCATATTCTATCTGAAACTTGCAGGACTACCAGGGCATGCACACTCCTAATATTAACCAGGAATCTCTTTGTGCTATAGAAAGGCACAGAATGCATTGTAAGGCATGAGCCACTTGATAAATGCTGAAGAGAATTCTACCTACAGTTTGTATTATAAAATGCATATTCTTAGAAGTGTATAATGACCCAATTGAAAACACAAGATCAGATTCAAGAAAAAAGGGCCACATGAGACCCATTGGTTAGCTAATATCATTTAGTGTACCTTATTGCCTCTTTGAACAGATTCTTGGTACTGAAATGATTCTTCCTGAAATATTTAATGCCCTTGTTTTCAAAATGGAACCACTGAGATTTTTTTCCAGGAGGATTCATTTAAATTCCCAGGATCAAACAAACTTCAAAGAATAAAAGCATTCATTTATGAAGGCATTCATATATAACACAAATAGAAGAGTATAATGCATATATCCTGCCTGACAGTACAAGTGTGTAATTTTAAATAGATAGAGACTACAACGTAAGACTTATGGACCTGAGGAGAGTAATCTGACTCAATTCCCTAGGATATTCTGTGCTATACAAATTGCAAATGCACAAGATACACAAAGGTATGGGAGAAAGAAAGGGCTCTTTACCTCTGCATTTATAAATTTATAGGACCTTATGATTGGCCTTCCCTTTCTCACTCAGGAAGACAGATGGACTCAATCTCACATTACTTAATGTTAAGAACTATCCTTAAAGATGCCTGAAATTAACAGTTCTATAGGATACGAATACAGAAATACTTGCATTTGTCATAGTATCTATTACTTGAGTAAAGCATGCTTGTTGGGATATCCCCAGTTTTAAATCTTAGTATTATCTTTTTGACAAACACTTCTGAATTACTTTTTTTACCTTTATTATAATTTTATGCTCAGAACTGTACCTACTACCTGATGATCTACCTGTTTTCCTTATCTGTTTGCCTTGTTATCTTATTGCCTTAGGGAAGAGTCTGGGGTGTGAAGGTCACTCTCCCTATTGTCACAGCTTCTGGTCATTCACCCTTTCATACAATTGCAAATTCTAAACCTGCTCTCTCTATATCCAATTATTGCTTATGTCCAAGTCCATGAAAAACTTGACAGTAAGTTTCCATCATCTTATTTGTTACCTTCTCCAGGAAACTCCATTACATAGGAGTGAGCTGCAGGGTTTGTATCAATCTATCCATTCATTTACCTCATATGTCCATCCATCTTTCCATCCTTACACTTATTAAAAACTGTGTGGAGGATGGGGCAGGAGGGATTCTGGAACTCTCTGTGGCACAGCAGGCACATATTTAGGGAAGGAAAAGAAATCACAATATTGTAACAGAACTGCAGGATTTAGAAAGAGCTGGAACATAGAGAAAATTATGAAAGATGAGACAGGAGAAATAAGGGAAAACTCTCCGCTCTAAAATATTTCCCCTAGATTTTATTTCCTATGGATTATGCTACTATTTCTAAAGACCCCTTCACATTTTCTTGCCCTAAGAACAGTTACTCTGAAAAATAATGGCAATTCAGTCAAGTCTGCATGATCCCATTTTCTCCAAATCATTCCTGCTATTTTTATTTAACCTCAGTCTGTAAGACCTATTTTTAATTAAAAATTAAAATTTAAACTTCCCTTACTTTGATTGTGAAAATGGCAAGCTCATAATGCATGATATATACAGCAAGCATGTAAGAGAAAATAAAAAAATATTCTTCAATTCTATCACTTAAATTAATCACTGTGAATATTGTTTCTGTTATTAATAGTACTGCAATATATTCCCTGTTGACAGTTTTATAAATATACTTACAAACTCAACCTCACCTCCCACTTTACCCTCCCACACAATCAGAGCTATAACATGCTCATGGCATTTTAAAAAATGAGAAAAGTAATAGTATCTAGGTACAGATTTGTGAGAATGAAATAACACACTTGAACTATCCAACCCAGAACTTTGTGTAAACTAAATGGTCAAAATATTGGCTTCTAATTTTACTACTGTAATTTATTCAGGCATATCACCTACTGGTTCAGTCAACATCTTGTGGACATTTCGTTTTTAACAGCTGCGGTCGTGGTTGTGGGTCACTGAAGTCTAGGCCTTTCACCAGATGATCTTGGGTTGAGGGTCTACTGATCCTGCCATTTATGGCCTGGGGGAACTTGTACACGGTTTCCTCATTTTCAGCCTGTAAATAATGTTGTTTATCTTTCAAATTCTTTTGAAGGATTAGAGATCATGTGTGTGAGGTGTCATAGTAAGTACCTAGTGACTAATAATACCCACGATTTCCAGTGTTTCTGCTATGATGGCTGCAGTGAACACCTTCATGTATATTGCTTTTTCCCTCTGTCAAACTGTTTTCCTTGGGAATGATTCCCAG
This sequence comes from Spermophilus citellus, assembly GCF_964194105.1. Lineage (NCBI taxonomy): Eukaryota > Metazoa > Chordata > Mammalia > Rodentia > Sciuridae > Spermophilus > Spermophilus citellus. The sequence goes on from NC_138194.1 coordinate 74,840,942, forward strand.
AAGTTGGATTACTGAGTCAAAGGATATAAAAGTGCTTAGCGTTTTTTTTTTTTTGTACTCACTATTATGCTGTTTTCCAGTAAGTTTCAATCAGTATGTAATATAATAAGCAAAACACATCATACATTTAAGAATGTTCCTATACCTGTTTCATTTAAGTTTGAATCCCCTGCTCATCAGTTGAAAAGAGAAGAATCTGGGATGGATTTTATTGCAGGAATTCCAAACCACTGGGAATCAAACAGATGCAGCTAACTTGTTTTACATTTGGGAGACCACCAGTCAGCCATGCTCAGTAACAATTTTCAGAAACATCTGGATTTAAACTTACAGCCTGAACATGACAGGTTAAGTAGTGTAGGATTATAAAAAAAGCTTCATTCCTAGAGTCCTCAAAAATGTGAATTCTCTGAGATTTTCATAATTTTTAAATGATCAGAAAAACTACAAACAATGTTATCTATAAGACTCATATATCATTTTGGCATTATGGAACACTGGTCTGCTCCAAGTTTTGTTGGTCCCTGAGGCTTCTTGCAAAGAGAAGGTAGAAAAATTCTTACTGACAACAATTTTATTCAAAGGACCACAAAGGTATATGCTGTCTTAAAGTTGTATCTATTGAATCTTACTAAATTTATGTGAAACTGAAATATCTAACTTAAAAGAATAGAAAAGGGAGAAAAAAGTACTGGTTTCAGAACCAATACAGGACTTATGACATTCTAATGATGTCCTAAGTGCAAACTTCTGGAATGCAGAGTCCATGTCGGATGCATTGTTCTTCAGTGACAAGTATAGTGATAGGCAGCACAGTAAGCGCTGCATGTAAGCCTAGGTATCTGGTGACCATTCCAGTCCTAACTGTGGGTTCAATATATTATCCACAAGTTTAGTGTCTTGTAACAATCAATTGATTACGCTCATTGGGTCACAGGCTCTATGGGTCAATGTTTTAGACAGGGTAAAATGGCAATGGATTGCTTCTCTTCCATGATGAGAAGGACCCTGGCTCCAAAGCTTGAAGAAACTGAGTGGGTGGGAACTATAATCCTGTGTAGGCTCTCTTACTCACATGTCTACAGACTGGGCAAGGATGATTCAGATATGGGGACTCACTAACCAGAGCTCCTTCATATGTCCTCCTCTAGGTGGCTTGACTTCCTCACAACATGGTGGACTTCTAACATGGCAGCTCAAGCCTCTGAATGTGAGTGTTGTGATAAACAAGATAAAATTTAATTTCCTTTAATGATTCAGAAAGATTCAAGGCAAAGGGAATTCTTTACAGGAGGATAGCATGTAAGACAAGAGATACTGTTATAATCATCTTTGGAAAATGCAAGATTGTTCTCCAAGTTCTATACTCTATATATTTTACTTGTACCTTTTCAATCTTATTAAATTCAAACTACATCTTCCTCAAAGATTCTAATATGCTCCCATCCATGGACAAATAGCACTGGGTGTCTCCCTGACATAAAATCTCCTTCTTACCATTGATTTTAAAAGAGAAGGATTAAACACATGCTAACCTCATTTTCCTCAGGGGATATTTTGTATTTAACAGAAGAGAGATTTTTCAAAATATTTAGTGAATTATCTGAAATATAAAAAAAATGTTTAGTAAACTTATAGGGTTTTATTTAAATATTTTAATTGTCTTTGATACTTTTAAGGCCATGATCTCCAAAATTAGATCCAAAGGAAGTTATTTCAAAATAATAGCTAATAATACATAGAGATAACTTATGCTCAGGATAATTCATTTCCAAACTAACTTTTTTCATTGCAAACTGATCAAGTTTGATTTATGAACTCAAAGTACATAAGTTTTTGTCCCATATGAAACATAATTGTCACAAAATTTTAATAATTCCTTCTCTCTCTGATATGAAGGCTTCTTAGTCTGATATATACATTTAATTTTCAAATTCTCAGTGAAGAGCTGATTGTGGAATTTACACTTGTAGTTCAGTTTTAATCATTTATATGCCTAAATAACTCATTTTGGGGAAAAATATCAAGGAATTATTTGCCACTGAAAGATTTTTTAAATTAAAACACACACACACACACACACACACACACACACAAACTGTCCTAAGACAGAAAGAGCACTAGAAAGCAATTATTCTAAGAAAAGTAAGCATCTTATAGAACCTAAAATCTATATATGGCAAATTATTCTGATTGCCAAATGAAGGTTATTTATTATGGACATATCCTCCAAAAACTTAATAAAAGCTTCCTTCATTTTAACCTTTTCTCTGCTCCCCACCATTCAGAATTTGTTTTAATTTTTGAAAGAAAATGCCAAAGAGGAGAAAATAATAAAGAGTTCTCAGATTTACCCATTCAGAAAGTCTGAGTTCAAATTTTACATCTGTGTCCAAGTAGACAGGCAAACTTCTAAATATCATTTGATTCCACTGGCCCTCAGTTTCTTTATCTATAAAATTGCTTTGATATATCTATTATTTATAAAAAAAAAAAACACATGTACTTATCTATTTGGAGGATGATACTGTGGACTAAAGTAGACCTTGGAATACCCTATTTGTTACTAAACACCATTATTGGAATATTCTTTTTCATACTTCCTTTGATGACAGAACATCCAGCAACCATTCCCCTCTTTGCAGATTGTGTTATATGGATGAGATCAATCCATAATTATGTGTCTCCTAAAGTACAAACTGTACAACCAAACATAAGCGATCACTTCCCAGCCTCCATGAATTTGTACATGCTATATTGTCAGCTATCTCTTGAGAAGGGAGGAAAATCAGCTGACATAATAGAAGATGAAAAGGATGGGGAGGGGGGAGGAAGAAGAAAGAAAATTAAAATTGAGAAATGGGTCCTCCCTGATCTACAGTTTCCTACGACAGGAAAAGACCCCATCATTCAGCATCAGCACTAGAATCCTTCAGACCACTTCACTGACCATGCAGTTGCCCCCAGATAGCTTGAGCTCTACAGCATGCATGTAGGCGTATGTACAGCCTGACAGTGTCTGCCAGGCCCCTACGGTGTCCACATGCCACACACTGCTGGCTCTCATCATTTAATGGAAAGCAGAGGTCAAACAAACAGACACACATTGAGTTGTCTGGTTTCTTAAAATGTGTTTTAGTCTATCTCACCATATAAAAGTACATGGAAATCCTAACTGAATTCAAATTTGTCTTCAACCTGTGTTGTCTTCCCTCCTTTGGTGATTCTATGAAGAAAAATGGACAGAGGGCAGTTAGGGTCGCCTGGAGTCTTCCCATCTGCTGTAGTTGATCTTCATCAGCTATGGAGACAGCTATGGAACCCAGGCTTGTGAGTGTTCAGGCCTCCACCAGCAGAAGAAAAGAGAAGAAGATCTGTCACAATTGCCTGCAAGTAGCAACATTCTTGGCCTTGGTCCAAAATACCAGAAATATTTTAATTAATAGGGACAATGATAAATAAAATAGGAAGTGAGATAAAAGGTCATTGCCTGAGAAAGCAAGGCCTTTCTCCTCATTTTTACAACTCTCGGATTGACCTGCTAAAATAAAGTGCATGCAAATAATATTTTAAGTTCCAGAATGTGCTGTTTCTTTTCCAAACAGGATTGCCTTCAGATAAATCCAAGAGGGAGGTCATTCAATTGAATGGAAGATATTCAGAAGAGGCAGCTTCACACCATGTAAAGCAATTGTAAGCCTTTCTCTGTGTTTTAGAAATTTTCAGATAAATAGTGAGACTCAATTAAGCTCTATACATTCAAGAAGATGGTGCTTCTATGGAGAGAGGTGGGAGGGAATGCAGATGGGGTTGCCTGGTCTGTCAACAGACCGTGGGAGGGCAGAGAGAATTGGCTATTGTGCTTCTGTCAGCAGCAAAACCTGTGTGCCATGACCAATTTAACCATGCAGCTTTAGAGTTGGGCTGGGGACAAATGGTTGTCTGAAACAGAATTTGAGAAAAGGGCAACTCATTTAGTATGAAAGAATTAAGGGTTTATACACAAAGGCAACTACAGAAAAAAAAAATTTTTTTAATGGACTTAATGGTTTGAGGATTGACAGGAGGAGACATGGTTAAAGTTGCTGTTGCTAATCTCATGGTTGGTTCATAGCATAGGTCATGGAGTCAGACAGCCCCAGGTTGGCTGCTGGCCTGCAATTTAGCCATGTGGAAAAGTGGTGTCCTCTCCCCATCCCTCAGTTTCTTCATTTGGCAAGTGATTCATTCAATTATAATACTTTCTACTTCATACTGGCTTTTAAAAGTAGTCAGTAAATTAAAACATGTAAAGTTCTTCTAAGTATTCTAATATTAGAATATTCTAATAGTTTGAGGAAAAGTTTCCAACAGGGAACTAATACTAAACCTAGAACTGTCCCTAGCAATAACTAATGCTTACTTAACATTTATGGTATGATACAACTTACACAAAGTAATTTATGTAAATTATGTTTACATTTAAGAATAACCTATAATGATTGGTGCTGTTATGACCTCAATTTAACTCATAATGAACTGAGACATAGAGAAGTGAAGGAATTTGCCCAAGATCACACAGCAAGTAAATGGTACTGCCAGGAATTTAAAACCAGCAGTAATGTTGTAGGCACAGCATATGTCATTATACTCTACATTTTAAGTCATTAAATATTCAGTTTATTAAACAAACCTATTGATTCATTCAATAAATATTGAAACGACTGACATTGGATAGCTCTATTCTTTTTAAAAAAGTGAGTGAAATAGGAAAATGATGATAACACTGGTAATGTTGGTGATGAGGATACACTCTCTGCATCTTACATCTGCATAATTAAGACAAGTGATGCCAAGACCTGCTTTGAACAACAAATCTTGAGTTGTAAATAAACACCCACTGGACTATGAAAGTCTGCTGTATATTAATAGTGAAGATAAGAATAGTGTTAAAATGCTTTACAAAATCCCAGGACTTTCCTTAAGGGTTTATAGGGGAAATGAAATTTGGATGATTATTTGTTGTTGGTTGTTGTTTATTGTACTGGGAATTGAACCCAGGTCTCAAACATGAAACAAGTATGCACTCCACATCTAAGCTATATCCCCAGGCCTGAATCAGATTTTTTTTCCCCCTCTGTTTGTTTGTATCGGTAGAGGTGGGGGTGGGGTATACTGGAGATTAAACCAAGAATTTGTACATGCTAGAGAAGCATTCTACCACTAAGCAACATCAACAGCCCTATTTATTTTAAGTTGTCCAGGCTGACCTCAAATTCATGATCCTTATGCTTCAGCCTCCCAAATAGCTGGGATTACGGGTGTGCATCACCTTACCCAGCTAATTTGGGATTTTAGAGTACTTATTGGTTCTTGGGAAGCAAAAATCCTTCATTGTGTATTACTGTAATGTAACTCATTCAGCTTTAAGAAACAAAATCAAGCCTATCTATAAATTTTCCCCTAATGAGTTAATATATACTTATCAATTAAACTTGAAAATACATCATCTTTCAAAATTGTCACCAGTCATTGCCTGGAAATTTACAAGTTGACCATTTGGCATTGGCTGATGTGTTTCTATCACTAAGGATTCAAGACATTCACACTGTGCTTACATTTTCTTAACATTCAGCTGTGGGTTTACTTTAGACACATGTTGATATCTGTGCTAATTTGCATAATCATTCAATAGTTCAGGAAAACTTAAGAAACTCATTCCCATACAGACTCTATAGTATAAATAAGTAATATTCATTTTCTAATACTTACTGATGAAAGATAAAAACCCACATAAGCCCAGATGTAATATTGATGAAATTCTTAGCTACCAGTAGGTCTGTATTTGGCATTGTATGTTTTACTTCCCTTTCTCTTTTAAAAATTGCTCTTCTGCTCACTCACTCACTTGAAGGAAGAAATTCAGATCATTTACATCAACAAAGAAATCCAGGTTATTCAGGACCAAATAAGCCTGAGAGCTTCTCAGTTCTAGTATTTCTATATGAGACTTAGAGAAGAGTATTCAGGTACAGACCCCAGGTGTAAATAGCCCCCAAATAAAAAGCACTCCACAGAGTGCTTCATTCTTTAGAAACTCCTTTGATAACAGAGGGGGTACATCTTGTGTACACATTATAAAAAGATTTAAACACTAAGAGGCCCTCCCTCCCACAGACCATGGGTCCAAAACCAAAGGGGATTTGGAATTTCCCAACTTCACTGCAAGAAATGATCTTGTATTGGAACAAGAATCAAGGATGACTCAGAATGTAATTAGGCTTGTGCATTAGAGCAAATGATACAATATAGCTTATGGTATTAAAAAAAGAAAAAGAGGAACACAAAGCAGGAAAAGACCCCTAATGTGTCTGCATAGAGACCATTGCAGAATGAAAGCAAAACCCCCTAAATTAGCAAATTATCGCATGGGGGCTGCCAGTGCTCTGTATTCTGTAGCTGAACACCTCTCTTACTGCTTCTTTGTTCCATCATCTGCACAGGTGAGAACACTTCTCTCTAATCTTTCTATCTAAAACAAGTGACAGAGACAAAAAAGTTTCTAAATATACCGAATGCAAGAGGCTGAGCTGAAGTCCCATTTCTAAGAAAACAGAATGTCTCCAGAGTTTTGTCAACATTCTTGTTAATGCTGCAACTAACAGGATGAAACAGGTACAGGAAGCAGGGGACCATGGAGCCCAGACCTGTTTATCCAGAGATTGGGGACCTGTATCGTTATTCAGGTGCTTTTTCTTTTCTGACATATATCTGCTTTGGGAATATTTCTTTGTTCAAGGATGATGGGCAGTGGAAAGAAAAGACATGAAATTCCCTTGTCTGTACTCTTCTGAAATGTCACCTCACAGCATGCCAGACACCAAGCCAAGAAATGGCTTAGTCAGGCTCTCCGCCAATTGGCAGGGACCTAAAGCTTACTGGACCTCCTGAAGGGCAATGTTTTTCCCACACAACAATCCCCACAATTTACCTTGCAATGGTCCCAGTATTAATACTAATTCTTCTTGTGATATTGGGCAGGGAGCAGGGGTCAGCAAACTTTCTTTTAAAGGCCAGATATTTAAAAATTGAGATGCTGTAGGCTATTTGATTTCAATTGCAATGACTCAACTTGCTTTTGTAGGAGAAAAGCATCAATAAGCATCACAAAAACAAAAAATGTGGCTCTGTTTCAATAAAACTTTATTTACAAGTGCAGGTAGCAGGCAAGATTTGGCTCTAGGGCTATAGTTTGCTGCTTGATATTGAAGATGGAACTCAGAATATTAATAAAAATTTCTCACATTACATAGCTAAGTAGTATGTGGAATATAATTGGGTCTTATTTTAAAATATATATTTAATTATAGTTCAAATCTATCCATGGAATTCATTTCTCTCTATTCATTAAAAAAAAGGCATAGTCATCTCTTAGTATCAATGGGGAACTGGTTCAAGGACCCCCTACAGATATCAAAACCTGTGGATGCTTAAGATTTTACATAAAATAGCTAGGATCTGCATGTAACACATGACACCCTCCCATGTATTTGAAATGTCTGCATTATTTATCATACCTCATATAATGTAAATGTTATATTAAAGATTGCACTATATTATTCATGGAATAATGACAAAAAAAAGTTTGTATGTGTTCCAGTATTTCAGTGTAGACACAAATTTTAAACAAATATTTTTTTACTTCAGGTGGGTTAAGTTAGATGATGCAAAATCTGCAAAATAAAGGGTCAACGGCATTCTCTGCTAATGCTGCTCTAGGCATTATTCTAGAGGTCAATCTGCTACCGAAAGGAATAAATATTCATAAATAAAAATTGGTAAACAATATGGGTATAGTCCCTACCTCATAGAGCTAAGAGTCTGCAAGAATATCGTCACTCATTCCACATTCTTCTAGGTATAAGGAATGCTATGAATAGACAAGAAACCTGCTCTAGTGAAATTCACATTCTTAGTAGAGGAAGATGGAATAGACAGAAAATGAATAATATAACATCACACAGGAGTAAATGTCATGAAGAAATTAAATAGCACAATATGATAGGAAGTCATTCAGCAGAATGGGAAAGGTAGGAAGTGATGGTGCTCAGAGAGGACTTTTACATGAAGACCTGAATAAAGAGGAGGAGCCATCCATGGTGAGAGCTGGGGGAAGAATTTTCTGAGCTGAACAAATAGCCTGTAAAGTGCCCAAGGCAGGAATGAGCTTGTCTGTTGGAGAAATAACAAGAAGGGCAATGTCATTTGAGTGTCTGGAATGTTGTTTGAAGGTAATAAATGATGAGGCCACTAAAGGGGTTGGGCAAATCACATAGGACTTCTTGGTAAAAAATCTGGATTTTTGTTCTTATATAATGGAAAACTATGGGGGGGGTAAGAAAGCAAAGGACACATTCCTATTCATTTTAAATTAAACCAATAACTATATATGAGATGAGCACTATTTTAAAGAGCCTCAATGTGAAGGGTAGAGTCATGGGTAAAGAAGGCCTGCAGATACCCACAGGAAAGGACCCACCAGCCTCAGCTCTAAAACCTGAGCTCCATCAATGAAAACAGGCTGGGGAGAACTCATAAGCTGTGATAGCTCCAACTGCCCAGATTCCAGGACCAAAATGGTGTCTATTACTTCTTGGATCTTTTGATTTTAAAATGTAAAAAACAATAAAACCTAACTATTGGTTGAAAAATTAACTCAGATTCTGAAGGGCTCCTCCCTTGCTTAAAGATCAAGGGTCTGTTCTTAAAAGGAATTTGGTAAGGACTTTTCCACAAACCTGATTTAAAAGAAGTCATTCCTGTTGAATTTTCTTGGCAATTGCCACTTTTTCCAATCTCTATGCACAAATCAAAGATGTCTTCAAGTTTAGAGACAAATTATTAAAAACGTACTCATCTACTCTCTACTCATTTCACACAATTAGGAAGTTCCCCCTCATGAAAATAAAGTCCCCCCCTCATGAAAATAAAACACAACACATCCTTTATGGTTTAATATTGCACAGTCACCAGCCAGCAAAACATTTGGTAAAAGCAAAACACACCTTCTAAACATTCTAGAACATTTTATATTCTAAATACAAATATTTAAAATTTGCATCTTAGTAAAACTTTGACATATAAAAGAAAAATAGCAATAACAATCCATAACAGGTATGGATGTTAATACCTTTCTGTCATAGAAATGTAGGAAGAGATCATGACAAAGGGGCAAACACACAATAATCATTTATACTTATTGTTACATATCCAAGATGTATTCACTGTCAGACAAGTGATACGTTTGCTAATAATATGAAAAGGAGCTATATGATAGAAGAAAGTCAAACTCAGACACACATCCAGGTATTTCACCCAATAAAACTGTGATGTTGGGCATCAATGTCATGCTCCTCTTTGCTATCTGACAAGTCAAGATAACTTTGTCAGCCTACCTCATGTTACTAAACAAGTTCCCATGGAAAGTTGGTCTTTCTCAATTAAATCCCTCATGTCAGGAGATCAGTGCCATAACAATTCCAGTGTTTATGGTGACCAGTAAATCATTTGCCCCCTTGCATACTTTTCTTCATGTTCAGTTGTAAGACCAGAGAAGTGGCAGAATGAAATTTGAGAATGTAAGTCTCTTAAAGTGACTTCTAATGATGGCTCATGTCTTACAAAGAATTTTTAAAACTCTACTTCACCAGTGTTCAAGGAAGAGAACAGATTAACATAAATTATCAACTAGCATTGGTAACACTCATTTATTCTACATCAGAAACGTTCCTGACAGTGATGCCATGCGCTGCATAATAATCACCATTCTTTGATTAATTATTTTGTCGAATAAATGGATGAATTAATTTCACTTACATACACTGATAGCCTGGGTTTCTGCAGTGCATGGCTTCTTACCCACTCCAATTAATTTGAATAAAAATATAAGTAGTACAAGTGGCAATCTAGAATATACCAAATGGTTACAGTTAAAAAAAAAGTCCATCTGATAGATAAAAATAAATATATATTACAAGAAATTTAGAATTTGGATTGAAGGAAACCTCTAATTAAGGGAAATTTATGAGAGCCTTTAGCAAATTCTCTGCTGAATGCATTTATTTGGTTTCTTGATCCTCCAACCAATCACATTAACAATGACAAAAGATATGCAAATTTAAACAGACAATAGTCAAACCGAACTGCTCTGACTCATACCAACTGAGAGACATTTTCAGCAAGTATTCAGCCTGATTCATTCTTGCAAGGGTCCATATAACCAAAGAACATTTCAATAGTTATGTTTGGCTATATTCTGAGAGCTGTGGCATAATCATTGACCAAGAACAATGTAAACAAGAATCAAATTTATTTCACAAAATAAATTAACATACGAAATGTGTACATGACTTGACTTAAGCCCAGTAGAATTATGTGTTTACCCTGTCACTGCTGAATAATTGCATAGCAACACAAAATATGCATTTCTATGTTTGAATCACCATTTTCATTGTATGTTTTAAGCAAACAAAACATTACATTTTTGGTAGAATAGATCATTCATGACAATTTGGGACTAAATTTCCCTCTAGGTCCCCCTGAAAGAATTTAGACCAATTTACCATGATTGATTCTCATTAAAAAACTAGATAGGATGGTATATTAAGAATAATAACAAGCTGTTCAACCGAGCTATTCATTTCTTTACTATGGAAACAAGGTTTGCCAAAGGGAAAAAACTGACATTCTATTTGTAACTACTATCACCTGAAAATTAAGCTACAGATTTTAAAAGACTGCAGAATTCTATTTTCCTTCTTTCCTTCTTCCCACCTATTGATATTTCACCTGTAGTCTGTAATAAGAAGACTAACTGCAATTCCGAATTTGGAAATTCTAGAACAACCAAGTTCCAGTTAACATGTCAAATGAAATAACAGTGATCTTAGTTCAGTCCCTAGTGGACAAAAGTAGAACAACTATTACTCGGCATGATTCAGCAGGGCTGACCTAAATGATTGTGACCAGACAGCAACAAAAAAGAGCATTTGTCCCATCCTTATCTTTTATCCTCTTAAAGGGTAACAGACTACCTTTAAAAAAGCCCGTTCATGTCCTGTCTATATGCACCAAGTGAATCTGTTAGTAATGATCGGGGGAGAAGCTTTTCACAAACAGGGACATTACCACCATTCTAGTAACAGTCAATTGAATTCACTTACTGCTGCTTACCTGTTACACAATTAGACAGTAAAGAGAGAAAGGGCTGCAGAAAGTGTCCTCATAGTTTAATAGGCACAGTTTCAATGCAAACTTTTCAGTGGTTCAGTTTGATTCCTATAAATTGGGATTGAATGCATATCCAAAATCAACATTCATCTGGATATTGAGACTCCCAAATGGCACTGTCTCTGACACAAAATCCCTGGGAAAGGAGGTACTTCAGGAATATGCAGATCCTGCTTAATGTGTTCAGTCTAAATCTGCAGGTGCATGTCTCTGTGAACAGCCACTGCTGGCTGCATTTCTCCTCTCATTGTGACAAATAATCCCTTCCTGATGAGTCCACATTAAACCTTCTTCTTGATTTTTCTCAAGTACAGAAGAACTAGATGACAGAAATAAGTCCTCTATATCCTGCCACTTGTTGAAATTAACAGTTCCCTCTACTCATACAATTTATTCAACCAATAAATATTATAAAGATTGAAAAAAATGGACATTTTGTGGCAATTGCAAAACCCTAGCTGCACAAAATTTTCTGGTGTAAAATTGATTTGATCCTCAATAAATATTGTCATTATGATTTTCTTTTTTCCACCAATTGGCTTAAAAGTTGCATGCTTTCTTTTTTTTCTTTTTTTTTTTTTTTAATTTGGGTTTCGACAGACTGAACACTCAAGATAAACTTTTAAAAAGAGAAAAGCAGAGCTGTCATAAGGTGCCAGTATTAGATGCACAAATCCGGGGAGGGGGGAGCGCCCTGCATTCAAATGCTTACATAAGCCCAGAAACCCTGGCTTACCCAAAAAGTCAAACCAGAGAGCCGGCTTGCATTTGCAAACACTGCCCCCGTGGAGCAAAAGGTAAACACACAAATGCCCCCCTAAGGAACGCTAAGTTAGCTGCAGAGCAAGAAGAGAAAAGGCTCCATGCAATTAAGAAACTGAAAGCAATCACTTACTTTTTGTAGCCACTGAGTATAATTTTCCATCACATGCTCCAGATGTTGAAGTTTCTGGGAAGAGAAATCCGGTTCCACGTGTGGAGCATCTCTCTGCAGAGCGTTTGTGTTGTACTGGTCTGTCGTACTCTCACGACAGTTCCCGTCGTGTTCTGGAAGAATGAAAGTGTAGGCACATTGCCCATGTTGAATCCGGTTATATCTTCTCCCACCGTTTTCTGGACTCCGGCGCTGGTTGCTGCACCCTATGTGAGTCAGAATGGCAGCGAAGAAAGCAAAGGAAAGGAAAACTGTCATTGTACTGCCAGCACTCTCCTTCCGTGTCTCTCGCAAAACTTGCTCCTCTCTTCTGACCTTTAAACTAGTTCTTTATTTCAGGTAAAACTGCTTGTTTGTTTGACTTTTTCCCCCTCAAAGAAAGCGTTTGCAGAAGAATCATAGAAAACTAGCCATTTGTTAGCTTTGTTCTCAAATGTTATTTTTTTTTATTTCACTGTAATGATAGTTTCCTTCGTTAAAACTTGAGATATTTATTGCATAGTAGCTGAGATTTATTGTTTCCTCTCTGTGTAACCGTTCAGCGTGGAGCCTGCCTGAGTCAGCTGCCTGTACATACTCTAGACCCTTTCCTCTGCCCTATCTGCTGCAGATCTGCTATTTTCTCCCAGACCTCAGTGAGTTTTATTAAGGTTGCACATCCAAGCCAAGCTGGAAGCAGGCAGCCTTTCACAAGATGACTTGACAGGAATGCATGAGTGTGCCCCTATGCTAAGGATTGCTGATGGCTTTGGGCGGGGGATCGTCTTACAAATTGGCTAGATGCGCATGACCTCGATCATGTATGGGCCTCCCGCCCCTTCCGCAGACAATTGCCCTCAGCCTGTAGCAGATTCACGGTAAATCAATAAATAGAGCAGTCCACCTTAATACACTTTTGGTGTGTATGCTGACCTACTAAAATCCAACAAACCAGCTGTATGTTTTTAAAGTTACTATTTAATATAAAACCCCAAGGAAGAAAGTAGGCACAATGTCCAATGAAATTATTTTTACCAGTGAATGATAAATCTGTATAATTATTACATTTCTTTCAAAAATAAACTTTTATTTTTGACTCTGGGGAAAAAATGTATTAAGAACTATTTTTAGCGACAGTATTGTTTTATTGTGTTCACTTAGAATTTTATGAGTTAGAGAAAGGAATCAAAAAGGATTAAATTATCAAGAAAATTACCCTAATTTGTCACTCAAAGCAATATAGCATGTGCATATTAAATAGAAGTATCAAAGTACTTTGGGGATATGGATTTTAAATGAAGCTGGTTGCCTGATCAAAATGCAGCCCTTCATGGAAGCTCTGTGTATATAAATTGAGCAACTTCCCCAGAAAAACAATGTGGTTACAGTTTAAGACAGTTGCCTAAAATTATTAATTCCTGTGGTACGTGCTAATCATATATTTCACAAGAACCTTCTTGGTGTTGCTGTGTCTGTCTTTAACGCTGGCATGGAAATTCCACATAAATCCTCTGTGGCTGCAGAGACAAACCATCTGAGAACAAGTATCTATCAGGTGTGCCAGTGGTCTGAACAGGAGAAGTCTCTGTGGTTTTATTAAGGAAGAAAGAAAAATGATCAGAAGGTGTTTTCCCAAATGTATAACATAAATATTTGAGCAAAAGAACCAGTAAAATACCCAGAACAGGTGATGATTATAGAATTTAGAGTATGGCACTGAGAACTTTACTGGATGTGAGCAGAAATCAGGAGACTTCATCCAGAACTGGGCGGGCTCTCAAGCAACAAGACCCCTCAGTGGAGTCACAGTGTGCAAACAGAAGTCAGGGCATACCCTCCCGTGTCCTGAAATGGGAGCAGGGCAGTGGGTGAAGGTCAGGAGTGGCTGGAGATGGGCCTTTAGGGAGAAGTTAGAGAAGTCAAAACAAATTCCAGAAAGAATGTAATTTACTTTCCGGGTTAGGGGAACTTGCTAAGATTCATCAGTCCTTTCTACACCAATTAACAAATTTCTGATCGGACAGATAGGGAAGCAAGTTAGGCCAAACACAGCAATAAAAACCTTTCAGCCACTTTTGCAGTCTCCTCTTGTGTGGTTGCATGCCTCCCTGTTGTGTGGTATCACTCCTATGCAACAATAATGGCATTTATTAAGAGTTTACTATTTGTCAGTGCAGGATAAGCACACAGCACACACTATCTCATTTAATCATCCCAACAAACCTAAGGCATGAACATTATGTTTAACCCTGTTTTATCAATAGGAAAACTGACTCACAGAAAGGCTAATAGGTCACAATTCACATAGCTGGCAGGTGATGTTGCCTATATATGAACTCAGGCAAAAAGGGACCCAGAGCCTCTGTTTCTAAAGAACAAGCCAATCAACCTTTATAGTCCTCTGTGAGAAATGAAAGCAATCCCCAAGGGCTCCAGCTGAACTGATTGGCAGGCCTAAATCAGGGGAGTGATATGTACCTAGAAAAGAAAGAACTGAAAATTCAGTTTACTTCCAAAGTCATTTAATTGTTTTTCTACATGCCAATCCCACCAAAAAAAGTGACAGGTTTCCATCGCATGCACATCCATGAGGATAAGTGGTCCAGAAAAGCAAAGGTTGTCTGAGAATGCTTTCCTGCATTGCTTGCTTTGAAAATTATCCATGGAAAGAAGACAGTCCAAAACCAACACCTATAAGTGTTTTGTTAAGAACTAAATACAGCTGAAAACTGGCAGAAAACTAATGGATGAGTGGCAAAGTCTCTATAGAAGTGCTCCTGTTTTTTCAAACAGCTGCAACTGTTGAAAATCTGTCCCTCTGTGTGCTTGTCCATGTGAGCTTCTCCTGTCTGAACAAATGCGAAGAAGGAATGCACAATTTCCTGAGGGAAACATAGACAACCAAGAAAGGAAAGCCTGAAATACAAGTTCACAAAAGGGGGTGGAGGTGGGCAGACTGAGAGAAAATGATAGACTGGTATATTTCTTTGCCAGAAAAACAGAATTCATAATACTGGAAGCCCTAGGGTCAACCTGGAAAAATATCTGAAGATCAATTTTAAACAATCAGAATATGGAGGGATGTCCTGGATCCACTCCTGTGTTTTGGAATTCCAGCTGGGCCATAGTAAGTATATTCCAGTGTCTCCATCACTGAGGATAAAATACTTAAGGGCCAGGGATCAGCGCTGACACTGATTATTCAGAAATGGTGCAAGAGTTGGGGATTTTGAAATTTATGGAAAAATGGGAAGAATGGGAAAATTCAAAAAAATTTCATAACCACGGTTATGAAAAAGGTAAACTAAAAATTCTAAAGAACCAAATGATTCTATTTAATTGAATTCTGAGGTAGCTTGATTTTTGTTTTTAATGCTTTACATTGTTGTTAGAGTAGGAGAACTCTAGAATCAGAAAGTGCTTTAAGGTTCTAGACTCACATCTACAAATAGTCGTGGTCATTGTTGAAGTTTCCGGTGAGACCAGGAACACTATTTATATGGGAACTTAGTGGCTCTAAATCGGTCTTAAGAATCAGTTTTTGTACTTCCTGTGTGACACTTTCCTGATTTCAATGAGGCCCACTCTCTCTGTTGACTTTTAACAACTTTTTCTTCTTATCTCCAAAATAGCACAACTCACCTTTCTGTTTCTAAATCAGGGAGTGATGGTACCAAATGGTACCTTTCTTTTTTTTCAGTTTTGTTTTGTTTTGTTTTGGTTGTTGTTGCTCTTGTTGTTAGTCTATCTCCCCCTCTATCTGTGAGCTTCTAAAGTGAACTCGCTTTCATCATTAATTCCCAGCACTCACTGCACATTCCCTTTGTAGGAGTGAAAGAATGAATGAATGAATGAGTGAGTGAGTGAATTGACTAATTTCTCAATCGGTGCAGCTTTCTGATTATTTGACTACAGACTGGCCATATCTGTTGCATTTGTTGGGGAGATTTGCCTAGAGCCTATATGCATAAGGGATAAGGGATGAAGCCATAATTATTCTACAGAGTGAATTAGACACAAGAACATAGTACAACAGTAGTATGTACTTAGTGCAATAGTAGTATGAACATAGTACATAGTACAATAGTAGTATGTACAAAAATAATAGTATTTTTTACCCTTAACAAATTGTTTTTTCATTGAATGTTTACAGAACTCCCACAATTAGGTCTTATTATGATTCCGATTTTGCACATGAGAACATTGGAGCACATAGAGAGGAATTTCCAAGATCTATGATCTATTATATATAGCAGAGTGGTAATTTGTTCCTTAATTCATGTAACTCTGATCTATATTGCTTCCAGGTATATTTCAGTGTTAGGAAATAGACATAAAATATTTCTTGGAATTTAGGCAACAGGAACAGCATGGCACCTATAATTATCATTAGTCCTCTCTTCTCACCCACACCCTCAAAACGGGGTTAATATTAGGTCAGAATGCACCCATGTGGTTGTCCCACCTGCTTTTCAATGGACAACCTGATTGATCTGCCTGTATTTTGAGTTCACTCTGAATGATTAGTCTTTGCCATGACATCTGTTACGGATCTTGACTGACATTGCAACTTTAAAATAAAATTAAACTATGAAAATTTAAAAAGGGTTTCTTTTTGAAAAACCTCATCGTGAACTAAAATCAAGGAAACATTCTTCTGGTATTCATACAAAACTCTATGATGGCAGGTCAGGGACAGCCTCCTCCTTTTGGCCTGATCACAGGGTGGTTCAGCATGCCCAGGAGTCCATATACTAGGACTCTGCTCTGGTGCTTTCAGGGATCAAGATTATCATCAGGGTTATGGAAGCAGCGGCGCTAACAAGAGAACATTTCTTGAGTGCTGGAAGTGAAGCCAATACACTCAACTATGTAGGCAGCAAAGACAGAAATACCACAAGGGGCTATATCAGAAAAAGAAGGTAGACAATACTACCAAGTGACTGACAGCCCTGTGTGGGTACATGTAATATATCCCTCGAAAACTCTCAGGCAAGTTGAGAGGCCTTTTCAAAGAGCAGTGGACATTGCAGCAGTTGGGGTGGGGGCTAGAGATATGTAGGTATAAATATGGCCCTACCTTCTGATAAGAGAGAGTGCTGGTAATTGATGACTTGCTCTCTAATTTAGTTTTTAACTATAGCAAAGCAAGTTGGAAACAGTTGATACAGAATTAATTTGTTCTACCAAAAAAAAAAAAAAAGGAAGGGAATAAGATACTTAAGGAAAGACATGGAAATGGGGGGTTGAAGTTGGAGAGATTTTGAGGTTCTGTGGGAGAAATATCAAAACGGAGAGGAAACTTGTGGGTAAGCGGTGGTGAGAGACTGGGGAAGATTATATAGAGTGGGGAGGTTTGGAGTAAAATGGTGTTTCCTATGAGATAAAACCCCTCCTAGTTTTTTAGGCAAAATACATGCTTAGGGGCAAGTTATTTCTTTATAGTAGATGAAAACAGCCATTGTTCCTTGCTCTATACATGATAACAGCTAATATGTGGATCATGCAGACTATTAATTTGTTTCATGGTGGTTTTCTACATTGAATCAGAGTCTGGAAGGCTAGGACCATGTTTATTTTATAACGACTGTCTCCTCCTATCCGGCCACATAGGAGGTATTAAGTAAGCATTTACCATATAACAAATTGACTCTCCTTACTTCTCAGTGATGAGACCTAAAGACATGGAAGCATCACTTATTCCTTTAGAGGCTTCCAGGTGCTGGACCTACTTAGGACCCCAAATCTCACTTTCCACAAAGTCACATAAAGCCTGTAGATGTCGTAGAATTCCCAGGGAATCCTGAGAGTGATAAAAGAATAATACCTAACACTCCAAGTCACCTAGGAAGATGCACAAAGTTGAAAAAAAAATTCAAGAAACATCCCAGAATTACCTTTGGGGATTACATTACTTGTCAATGTCACAATGGAGATAATGTCTACAAGTATTCAAGTCAGAAAGGAAAACAAACAGCTGGGTACTGAATCCAGCAGATGCCAACATTTCCCTTAAACACAGATGGAGAAATACTGCCACTGGAGATTCATTGAGATGAGATCCCAGGAAAGGAGAAAACATATAAGCAACTTTGCATTCATTAACTCTCATTTATTCTCTTTTTCCCTTCAGATGTCTTGATTCCTAGATAGGAAAATAGAAAAAGAAAGAAAGAAAAAGAAGAAGGCTTCACTCAACTGACTTTTCCCACTTCAGAAAGGACGTGTATTTATATGTTCTCAGAAACTCTCAAAATGAGCAACTATTTTCCAGGAAAGGCAGGAATTATCATTTGATGGGTCATGATACCCAGTGGCAGCTACTCCTTATAAGCCAAAGCTGATAAATGCCATCCACTAATCAGTGACTAATGACATAGGACTTCCTGTCCAGAGGAAAAGCTCTTCATGCTAGAATCAGAAAAGTGACAACCTCTACTCATTCTTAGAAAAAGGATCTCTCACAAATATTGTAAGCTCAGATATTATTACTATTTTAACAATATTTTAATATTAATATTATTAAATATATTATTATATATTATAATGCACTTTAATTCTATATACTTAATATATTATATTGTATTATTATGATTATATAGTATTTGCTATATTATACATAATATAAAATGTGCATAATTGTATATTATATTTTTACATTAATATCATTATTAATATTAAAATAATATATTAATTATTAATAAAATGTTGCTTGTTAATATTAATATTAAAATATTATGGGAATAAGATCTGAAGTTTTCTAAAATCACTTTTTCCTCCTCTTTGGGTCTCACTTGGATACTTGGTTAATATAGTCTTACTTCTTACATGAAACTCTGTCATGGCTCCTGCCAGATTGGACCAACTATTTTTTGGATGCTTAATGTGGGACATCAACTGCTTTGTTTTCATTTTGTTTTGTTTTGGTTATTTCTTTTCTGTGCTATTACATGTCCCATAACACTGGACAAGACAGTTATTCTGAGCTTTGCTACCACATCTGTAGAATGAGGACAGTAATAACAGTAACAATTTTATACCAATTTCATGCTGTGAAGATGACAGGAAGTGCTGGATACAAGGCACAGAGCCCAGTGTGTGAAGCATATATGTGCTATACATGTTGGTTCTGGTTTCTAGATGTGTGTACATTCTTGTGTTCAGAAATGGCCCTACTTTCCTATCATTTTACCCTCTTAAATGTTTAAGATCATTTCTGAAACTTATACAAATCTGAAATGTAACAAGCACTTTTAAAATGGGAGGGTGGGCAGGGCATGGTGGCACAGGACTGTAATCTCAGCAACTCAGGAGGCTGAGGCAGGAGGATCACAAGTTTAAGAACAGCCTCAGCAACTTAGGGTGGCTCTAGGCAACTTAGTGAGACACTGTCTCAAAAAAGGAATGGGGATGCAGCTCATGGGTAAAATCGCCAGTTACCTCCCCATCCCCTGAAAAAGTGTAGGGAAGATAGCCACATTCAAGTGGAAATATTAATGGCTCCTCAGAGGACAGGGACTTCCTTGTTTTGCTTCACTGTTACATTTCCTGCATCTGGAACAGTGAGTGACTCTAAATAAGAGCCTCTGAATAAGTATCTGAGTAATGAATGGAACAAATTGGGAACAATGTAGTGAGAATATTCTACTTTGGGCCCTCAGGCCAGAGAAATATCTAGCAGAGCAAATAGAAATGTAAACAGCAGGGTTTGGGAGTGAGAATTTGATGCCCAGGGAGCCCATGGGCAATGTGGATGTGGTTTATAGTTTCACCACCATGACTTGTTATCCAGCTCATTTCCAGCCAGCTCAACTAGATGGCTTTATTTTCAAGAACTTCTTTATGGTTGGACTTGTGGCTTGTAGTATTCCGTTCTGTTTCCTGGAAGATAATGTGTTGGCCTTTGATAAAGTGAAAATGGACTAAAACACTACCATTAATCTCATAAGAGGCATGGCACTTAGTATGACTTGTACATAAGCAAAGGAAAACGGACTCTATCTACTTTTTTTTCCCCCCTTAAAGTCCATATTGCTCCCTATCAGGGTCTAACCAGATTAAGAATTTGGCAATTAAATTAGGAAATAAATGCCAGCAGTATAGAAAATATTTGAAAATATGATTACTTTCATTAGGTTCTTAATTCATATATTGTCTAGGTAAGACCAGTCCTTTCAATGGCAACCTTAATATAGTACTCACTAAGTCTGAAAAGTTAACCCTTTTTTAGGGAATACATAATTTGTTTTTTTCCTCTTGATCTTTCTTTTATAATTAGTAAAAGAATTGAAGCAATTTAAAAAAAGGTTAGGATAAGTGATAATCCTTAATGACTGAAAAATTAGAAAAGATTAGCATCATCATGTTTTTCCACTTTTGATGTACATAGATGGATCATTTTGAGCTTCAGAGGCACCAAGCCTGCCTACTTTACAAAATGTTTCCTAAATTTGTACATTTGTATCACCTTCATGACATTTCATGCAACTTGCAGTACTAGTATATCCCGAGTTTCCTAAATTCAAGTTTTAAAACTTTTCTATATATGAGACATATTCTAAACAATATCATCTGGAAGACCAAGCACTCACATTTATTTCCTAATATCTGTTCAAATAAATACAGAATATTAAAATGAATAATCGGCACAACCCATCAAATATTTCATGTCCCATTGGAGTGTGGACCACACTTTAAGGAGCCACTTAGTGCTGCCAAGAGTGGAGTCATCCTCTTGCAAAATGAATGAAATAATGCCTCCCATCCATATGTCTATGAAAGAATATCACAGTTGCAGTTCTTCCAGATGAATTGGCATCATGTCCAGAGGGTTAGAGGGTTGTTTCCATTCTGTAGTACAGTTAGGTGTACAAACAGTGCTTTTGAGACAGATTTTTGCATGTCTCAGAGAGGATGCGTGAGGAACTTCCCTACACCCACCCAGGAAATTATGGCAGGATAGCAGCTTTATTTGCAATGTTGTGCCCTAACGGAAGTGCCCACTGAAGGTCTGAAACCGAAACTAATGATTGACCAGGTATTTCAATAGCTTTTCTCTTTATTCTGGCAATGGAAAGAATAGTGAAGTGATTTAGTGTCCGAAGAGTAAATCTTTGCTCCTTTTTAGTCTTGCATCTGGAAGACTGTTGTGGAAATAGTAAACAAGTTTCTCCTCCAGAGTTGCATTCCCTTTGGAGAATTTACATTCCTTCCTCACATCCTTTAAAAAAGCCATAAAAACACATCAGTTCAAAAGAGGGGAAGAGGAGTTAATATTTAAAGGAGCAGTTAGGAATCAATTACCCTCAGTTTAATAACAGCTACATTTATTGAGTACCTTTGTTATATCCAGGACTCTGTTAATCACTGTATTTTCATTATCTCTTTTGTTGTTGAAGTAATTAACCTCTCATCTGTTATGATCATCACAAAAACCAATTTGTAGGAACTTCAATTACCATCATTTTACGGAGAAAAAAAAAAAAAAACAAGTTTAGAGAAGTTTCAGCCAGTACTGAAAACTGTGGTTTTCTAACACTAGACCTGAAGCTTTTAACCATTACATTTAGACAAACCCACAGTCCTTTTAAAACATCTGCTCGTTTGGATTTCCAGTTAATTATCTTCCTGATTTAGTGTACACCCCTTCATTTGTTCATCCAATACAAAACACAAAACTTGATAGCCAATTAGACAAAAAGAAAATTGTAGGAGTTCAAAATGAAAGCTACTCCAAAAAGTTAATAGATTATACTTACAGTATGTCAACCAATTCACATACATTATTGAATTTAACTCTTAAAACCAAACATCTTACCTATTGACAGATGAAGAAACTAAAGCTTTAGAAATAAGGAATTTGCCTAACATTATATAGAAGTGGCATTTTTAAATTTTTTTAAATTTTGTTGGTACCAGGGATCAAACCCACTGAGCCACATCCCCAGCCCTATAATATATATATATATTTAGTTGCTTAAGACCTCCTAAATTGCTGAGTCTGGCTTTGAACTTGCAATCCTCCTGTTTCAGCCTTTCGAGACTCTGGGATTACAGGTGTGCCACAAGCGGCATTTTTAACAAGCTATATGACTCAAGGGCCCAATCATCTTAATTAATGAGCTAAGAAAAATTCTCTCAAATGCATGAAAAGAAACTATCTCCAGATTATTTATATGAAGGTCTATAGCCAGTTCCACCACTCATTGTTCTCTAAGTTTGACCCTGGGTGGACAGTATCAACTTCACCTGGAAACTTGTTCATAATGTAAAATCCTGAGCTTTACCCAGAATTATTGACTCAGAAACCTGAGTTTCTTTTAACAAGCCTTGCAGGTAATTCTGATGTGTGCTTAAGATAGAGAAACTAGTTTTAATTCTTTACTTCCTAAACCTAGCAATCTCATGATCACTTAAGAATTTTATGTAAATCAAGATATATGGGCTTGCTCCTGGACATTCTGATTCATTTGATCTGGGATATAGCCTCTACACTGGTATTCCTTAAAGGGCATCAGGTTCTAATGTGTAGCCTCAGTTAAGCATCAGTGACTTTAACTGAAAGTACTGACTGAGAAGAAAAGCTTTGAAAACATCTGAGTTGGCTGAATACAGAGAAATAAAGAATGAAGTTACTTGGATAAGCCTGACATAATTCTGGGGGATTCTTTGATTCTAGGAGCATAAAACAATGACCTCAGATCCTTGAAAGTGTTGTATATTTAATTTCAACAGCATTTTAGAACACAGAGATTACTACAAATTAAATAAACTGGAGCCAAGAGATTAAGCCTCACTGGTCACGTTGTTTTGTTGTTGTGGAAGTTTTTTACCACTTCAATTTATATTCTTAAAGCCTTTAAAGAGTAAATTAGTGTGTCTCAGTCACTCATGAACGCAGTGATAACTCATCCATTAATTACCATTGCTGTTATGATGATGTTTTTCTCTGTTCTCATGAAGAATTACTATTTGTTTGTTTTTTCCCCAAAATAAGCCATCAGTGACCATATTCTTCCCACCAACCCCTTCAGGGTCCTGGTTTCACACTTTGGGATGAAGGATGCGATTGGGAAAACAGCGCCAACAATTTGCTTTTCCCATATAAACTGCAGAAGACTTGGCATTACTAACTGTGCTCTCTTAATTATATAACATATGCGGATCCTACATTTGCCATGATAAAAAAAAATGAGATTTGGGGATGAGCATTTTCTGGTATCATAATGGCACCCCATATTCAAAGCAGGACTATTCATAACAGCCAAAAGGCAGAAACAACCCAAATGTCCATCAACAGATGAACAGATAAGGAAAAGGTGCTATAGACACATGAAGGAATATGATTTAATCACAAAAAGAATAAAGTACGGACACATGTGACCACACTGACAAACCTAGTAAAGCTTATGCTGAGAGAAAGAAACCAGAGACCAAAGGTCATACATTGCAAGACTCCATTTAAAAGAGACATGCTTAAAAGGAAAATCTATAAGGATAGAATGTAGGTTAGTGAGTACCAAGGAGTATGGCGGGGGAAGGATTGGTGAGTGACGATCTAATGACTGCAGGATCTTCTTTTGATGTGTTGAAGATTTTTTAGAATTAGAGGTTGTGATTATATAGCATTATAAATGTGTGAAATGACAATGAATTTTGTGATTTAAAATGGTTAGTTTTATATCTTGCTTCACTTCTATAAAATGCTTTTTAAAATAATCCCCATATACCACATTTGACATCTGTATTGAGAATTCTTGAGTTATGGGACAAACTGAAATAAAACATATATCTTTAAAAATATTTATTTTTTAATAATAGGCTAAGAAGAAGCTACAAAGATGTTATAGGGAGAATCCATGTACTCTTCACCCATTTTCCCTACATTTTACGTAACATCATAACCAGATCTTAGATATTAGAACAATGCGTGTGAATTGTTTTATGTAGTTTTATCACAACCAGATCCACATAGCTACTATCATAACCTTACAGTTCTGTCACCCCCTTTCTGAGGGATCTTGCTCTAGTTTTTTGAGCATTAGTTTCCCCATAGTCAACCTACACCCTCGTTCTTCATACTCACAGGTTGTAATATAAATAAGATGTAATATAATGTGGGAAAGAGTTATGAAAGCAATAAACTATGATTCAAATTAACACTATTAGGAGTGCTGGGATCCACCATGTTACCCCACATACTTAATATTCACTAAGTTCTATTTCTTAATGTATAGTGAGTAAGGTCCACCAGGAAATAAAAGCAGTTTTACAAACTCTACGATTAATTCTTGGAGATATTCAATCAAAATGTGTTTTATCCTTTGATTTGAAACGTCTATCTCAGTTCAAGGGGTGATTCCTTGTGTTTTTATCCCTATTTATTCATCCCTTCATTCAACAAATATCTGTTGAGCTACACTGTATAAGAGACACTGCTCTAGATACAGAAGATTGAGTAGGGAAGTACCTAGACTTTCTTGACACCACACAGCTCACATTCCAATGAGGGAAGATTAAAAAATAAATTATTAATCTATAACACACTGTATATAGTGATTAGTGATATTTTAAAAATTAAGCAGGAAAGCAATATAAAGAATATTGTGGCAGTGGTGGTGGTCAATTTAAGTAGGATTTTTTAGGAATGCTCTCACTAGAAAGGTAATATTTGAGCAAGTATTTAAGGAGGTGAGTCTACTAGGCAGAATAATAACTCCACTTTTTCTCCTAAAAATAGTCCACATTCTAATTCCTTGAATCTGTGAAAATATTGCCTTACATGGCAAAAGGGATATTGTGGATATGATTAAGGGTGCCAACATTGGGGGGGGGGGGGCAATTGCTCAGGTGGAAACCATCTAATCACATGGGTCATGAAAAATCAATACACCTTCACCTTTCTTAGCTAGGGTCAGAGAGAGAGACTGTGAGGAAGAAGGGTCAGACAGATGTAATTTTTCATTTTGAAGGTGGAGGAAGGATCCCACAAACCAGTACATATGGGTGGCCTTCAGAAATTGGAAAAGCAAGAAAATGGATTCTTCCCCTAGAGTCTCCAGAAAAAGCCCCCCAAAGCCTTGAATTTAGTCGTAGGAGAACTATGATTGACTTCTGAACTATAAAACTGTAAGATAATAATTTTTTTGTTTCCTTAACCACTAATGTTGTGGTAATTTATTGTAGCAGCAATAAAAAGCTAATGCAGTGAGGAAGTATCTTCTTTGTTCAAAGAGCAGTGTGGAAGCCATTCCATTTGGAGAAAAGCAGTAACAGAAGATAAGATCGGAGTGGGAAGGAACAGGTGAAAGAGGGTGGAAGGCCTGGCTAGCTGTATAAGGACATTGGTTTTTCCTCTAAGATAGTACACCATTATGGAGTTTTGAGCAGAATGGCATTATCTGTCTTTATCTTAAAGGAATACCTCTATCTACTCTACAAAAGGAAAAAGACAAAGGCCTAAGAAGTGAGTGAGGAGGGTATTTCAATGACCTGGATTAAAGTTGTGGTGGCTGTAACAAAGGTGATGGCGGCTTCAGAGACAAGAAGTCAGTAGGTAAATATTTTGAAGTCAGGGCTAAGCAGACTTTTAGGTAGCTGTCAGGTGTGAGAGCTCTCCCAGTTTGACGGAAGCACATGGAAAGTTGGATTTTGTTAACTGAGTCAGAGAAGACTATAAGACGAATAGAGAGGGGAAAGGGTAAGATCAGAATCTTGTTTTCAGAGATATTAATTTTGAGAGTTTTATTGAAGAGCTAACTAGTGAACAATTAGATATATGACTTTAGAATTCAGGGGAGTATTGCCTAACGAAGACATCAATCTGGGCATTGTCAGGAAGTGGGTAGATGGTACTAGAAGCCATGCACCTGGCTGTGATTATCAAGGTAGTTATCTTCATGGAGCCATGGGTCAGCCCTTGGAAGAGACATTGGGATCTGACCTTTTCCTCTTGTGCTCTCACTCTCACTTTCTTCCTCCACTTAATACCACCACCCCCAGGTTGCCATAAGGTAAGCAGATTTTCTCAACTACATGCTTCCTGCCATGATTTGCTGCCCCATCACAGGCCCCCAAACAAAAAAGCCAAACCAACCATGGAATAAACCTCTGATCCTATGAGTCAAATAAATCTTTACTCATTAAAAGTTGTATATCTCAGGTATTTTGTCACAGCAATGAAGAGCTGCCTAACATACCTGGAAAATAAGAACAGTAGGTGTTTCAAGGATGGTGACCAACTACAATGAATGGAGCTTTTGAATCAAGGAATACGAGGGCTGAATATTGAGCAGTGTTTTTTTGGCAACATGCAGGTCGTTTATGTCTTTGATATAAGTTTCAGAATAGTGGAGGTATAGAGTGTTGATCCTGATTAGATTGGTTTAGGGAAGACTGGAAGGCAAGGAATTGGCATCAACTAACAGTGATCCTCTGCAAGGATTTGCTGTAAACAGCAACACTGACCACAGAGAAGGAGGCATCCATAAAAAACACTTGAAAAGGTTTCACACTTCATTTTCTGCTAACCTTATGGGGGAATGAGGACAAAAGATTCAAACCTCAAGTTGTTGTGTGAAATATGCTAACCTGGACACATTGGCCTCGTTAGAGATTGGGTTGGAGGTTTTTTGTTTTTGTTTTTGTTTTGTTTTTTGGTATTTTTTAATATCTTGTTATGACAGTATAATTAAATCATATCCTTGAACTTGCCAATAAACTATGCTACATTCCCTTGCACAAATAAGAAAATTTTATTCTAGGAAGTATTGTGCCAGAAAATAAGTATAACTGAAGATACATGAATGTAATATAACTCTATTACTTAGCTTGATAAACATTTTTTAAATGAATTTTTTTTCCATAGTAACCTCCTTTATGGTAAAAGCTTTGTTGTGGTTTCCTGTTAGAGGGGGTAGTGATTAGCAGCAGAAAAATTATGCTTGCAGGGGTATATGTGTTCTTGGTTCCATTCCCTTCTCCCCTTAATTATTATGGGTTTTTCACCCTCTCTCGTTGTAGAAAAGACCACCTAAATAGTATGAAATGACTTGGCAACATATTTAGAAGTGAAGAAAAACATTGATTAGGGACATGTAGGAACGATTTCTGTAAAATTACATTTTTATTCCTGGGCTGATAAATGTCTTTTCTTAATGTTATTTCCTTTATGTATGAGATAATCGCATCTCCTTCCCAATTAATTCATTCAAATGTGGCATAAAAAGCTATTGATGAATGTGGCAAATGCCATTTTACCTGGAGAGGCATGGTAAAAAAGACATACAACTAGGCTTGGTATTTTCATAAACCTGGTTTCAAACAAATATTCCCAAATACTTAGACACATTCAGTAGATGAATAGAATGATATCTCAAATCAGTGGGCAAAATGTTTTTTTAAAATAAATGATGTTAGGACAACTGGATTATCCTGAGACATTTGGGAAAAGAGAAAGTTGGCTTCATTCTTTATACTGTATAACAAGAAAAACTCCATATCAGGTTAAGTTTTACATCTTGAAAAATAAATCACCAGAAGCAAATACAAATAAATTCCTTTGAATCCTTAGATTGAGGAAGACCTTTCTAATTTAACATCTATAATCCACGTAAGAATTTTTGATTACCATGAAATGTAAAAAAAGTCTGAATAACAAACTAAAAAACACTTATAAACAAAATCAAAAGACAAATTGCAAGGAAAAAAAGTAAGTCCTATTCATAATATGTAAGAAAAGTACAAATTAAAAGTATATCAAGCGATCAACTTAAACAATAATCTTGGCAAAAATTCAAGTTAGACAACATCAATTTGTTAGCAAATTTAAGGGGAAACTGATAGTTTTATACATAACAGGTGAAAATGAATATAATATAAATCCTATAAAGAGAAATTAAAATATTTATTTAATTATGAACACATTTTCCTTTGACCCAGGATTTTGCTTTGAAGAATTATCCCAGATGAGCAAACACATGAAACAATGCATGTTCAAAGCTATTTACTAAAGCCATGTTTGTAATAGAAAAACAACTCAAGTGTCAACAAATGCTATGTTGTAATGTATAGCATACCCAGGAGAGGATTATGTAGCTATAAAAAGAAAAGAGGAAGCTTCCAAGTGTGGCTGTGGAAAGATCTCCAGAATATATTACTACCTGAGTTGAAACAAAATACAAAACCATAAAATAGGACATACAGAATGATATCTCTTGTTTACAAAATGGGGGTGACTAGAGTGGATAGGAACAGGCATTGGAAAGGGACTTAATCATATGAATGTATCAACCATTGAAATAAAAAATTGAATTAAAAGAGAAAAAAGAAAAGTCATCAAATCCTGCTTCTTTTATAGACCATGTAAAGTTTAACAGTAAAGTTGAGGCATCCTAAGCTTGATTTCTTAGTCTATAAAATGTCAAATACAAATCTTACTTTTCTCAGGTTTCTTTAGTAAACAACACAGTAAATGTAAAAATGCTTTGAAACCATGAAATAGCAGGAAAGGAATATATATTCCCTTATATTTACTTTCCTTAAAATGACTTACTGCCATATGCATATACAAAGTAGGCCATGACCTAATTGAATAAGTATATGGACCCAGAAACATTAGTATAAGTTCATTCAACCATTTTTTTTTTCATTTTTCTTAATTCATTTATTCTTCATAAATTCTCTTTGCCCACAAAGGACTTCTTCAGTCCTAGAAATGGAATAGAATAGAGAACAGGGATGAAGCAATTGAATCAGTGGGACAACAGCCCCTCCAAATCCGTCCCTCAAGTGCGTGGATCTTCTCTCTTCTCCTGAATGCCTGGTGGCTAAGGGGATGCCTCTGGCCTCTTGTCTTAGTGCCCCACCCACCCCACACACACACTGTAGCAGCCCATTCTTAATTCTGTCCACAAATTTTGTCATCTCTGCTGTTTCCTAGACCACCAAAGTTACCTCTTTGGGCCCCCATCTCTAAGGAAGGCAGCATGGGTACCAAGGCCAGGAACAGCCATGAAAATTTATTGGATTCACTTTGCACACACCTCCCCTTATACAGCCCAGAGCTATTCTTCTGCCATTTGTGGAAGCCAGCATGGTAAGTCCAGGTACTCCTGTGACTATATATTACTATAGCCTGAATAGTATGGCTTTCTTCAAGCTTCCTGCACCTTCTCCCATCAGACTGCAATTTATATCCTTCCTCCATCCTTATCTTTAGTGATCAGTGAAAGGGGCTTGGCATAGCATCCCATCTTTCTACTGACCCCAATTTTTCCTCTTCCAATCACTAGTGAACAGTCTGATTTACCGTCAATGGACCCATGACTTCCTATTCTCATCCCTAAAGTGTCACCGGCACATGGAGTTTTCTCTACAGATGTCCATGTCAGTTTTGGTCAAACCTTCTTTGAAACAATGACCCTGGGCAGGTATAAATACTATAGGTCCTCCCTGAGACCACTACTAAGCAAAATTACAATTCCAGAACATCCCAGCCTGAGATGTTGAGTGCCAGATTTTCCAAAAGACAATAACTCCAAATTTACCAAAATTTCCTCTAAAAATATTATTTAAAGTGAATTTATCCTAACTATGTCTATCCTACAAGCAAAGCGACAATGTTCCTCAAATCCTAGCATATATGCTACTGCATAATCTGTTCATTCATGATGTCAGTAAAAAAGGGAGCAAGAATATTAATTTTGTTTTAAAAATAAAGCCCAGAATTAAGGTTTTTATATCAAAACTATTTGGGTCAGGACTGAGGTTGTGACTCAGGGGTGGATACTCACCTAGCATGTGTGGGGCCCTGGATTCGATCCTCAGCACCAAATAAAAATTAAATAAAGGTACTGTGTATACCTACAACTAAAAAAATAAATATTAAAAACAACTATTTGGGTCAATCTCCAGAGGCAAATATCATTAAATGTTTAAACTAAACTTATTTCTAAGCATCAGAATTTTAAAAATAAGTACATCATTTTGGTAAATCTATATTAAAAAGAAGGAAATAATTCTGGTCAATTTCCAATAGGAAATATATTTTGAAAATTTAAGATAAACATATTTCTAATCAGGATTCATAAAATAAATGCATTGCTCTGGTGAATTATATATTAACAGGAAGAAAAGCATAGACATACATCATACTTGACTGCCACAGGCTATGGAAAGAGAAACCATGCATCTCTAATACCAAGGGAATGTGTATCAATGTAAGGATTCCATGTTCAGCAATAGTTGAGAATTCATAAATGAACAGACATCTGTTGAATTATGTTTTCTCACCTGGAGCTCAATTTGGAGGAAATGTTATCTGTTTCTCATGTATATTCAAAGCACCTACAAAGAACTAAAGCCATAGAATTACTATGGAATTGAATCTATAGAATTACTGTGGTTTCATTACAAGCTTTGGTGACTTCCATAGATATTTCTAGATTCCAGTGGAAATGGTTTGTTAACACACTTCCTTATGCTCTGTCTTCCACAGTCTAAAGAGATCACTTTTATTTCTGATCTCTAGCCATGGCTGAAGTACTAACCTATCTGTCCTTGCATTGCTTCCTGGATGCCATGTCCCATAACCTTGTGCTCTGACCTCTGCATGACAGCTGCTCCCGTGGTTTTGGCTGAGGCAGCTGTATTTACCTACCAAAAGAAGCAGCCTTTTGGCTCCCCTCACTTACTGTATGCCTTCTGCTCCTGGCTGCAGGCTTCCTGACAGGTTGCTCTGTCAAGTTTATTAGGTAAAAGGTCCTGAAGGAGGCTCTTTCTACATAGATGGACTGCTTAATGCTACTGATATCTCCTCAGCAAGAGAGCACATATTACTGCCCTGGCCTCTTGCTCATGACCCCTAAATGAGTCCTCTTCCCACAAAGAGCCACAGTACAGTGAGGATAATTAAATCCATGCCATTATAGGTAAATTAGGAACCTCAGATATAGATTAAGACTTCATGATGTTTGTACAACTGGTCTAGGATTTGAATAGTTATTTTAAAAAAGAAAGAAAGAAAAACTCTAAAATCAAGAAAATTTTCTATTTATTGGAGTCATTTTGGGAGCTAATAAAACCCCACATATGATCAATTATCAAATGTAAATATTTTAAAATGTCCTAAAATTCTGGAGTTGTATGATG
Organism: Spermophilus citellus; assembly: GCF_964194105.1. NCBI lineage: Eukaryota > Metazoa > Chordata > Mammalia > Rodentia > Sciuridae > Spermophilus > Spermophilus citellus. The sequence goes on from NC_138194.1 coordinate 74,872,272, forward strand.
TCAATAACCCATTTTTTATGTAGATAAGAAAATTGTAGCTCAAGGATTTGCCCCAGGTTACAATGACATTCAGCTGCAAGCTGGATGACTCACAATTATAATATTTTCAGCATACTTTTTGCAATTTGTATCCTGAAAGACAGGATCAAAATTAGGATTTCAACATCCAGCTGCCAAAAGCAAATTTGATTTTTCACTGACTCTTCACCACTAAAATCTATTTAGTAGAAAAATTCCTCCCTTCCCTTTCCTCATATTCTTTCTTTATTTTTTATCAATACCTTCCAATCCCATGATAGAGTTGTGTGACATCTATAAGGGAATTGAAAGAGTTAAAGAGAAATTCTTAAATAGCAAACCAGATAGAACATGGCTATAAATAATCATAGCCATAAAAGCCAGGCTATTTGCCCAGGTCCAAGAGGAATCAGACCAGTCAAAAGAAATTAGGTAGAAGATACAATTGGTGTTAGGTAAAAGCAAAAAGACAGCATGACCTGCTACTCTGTTCACATCCTTTTATATTTGTGTATACGTGTGAGGTGTGGGGAAGAGTCTGTGGTGAGAATGGTGGCCCTGTATATTCTGCTAACCTTATAGGAAAATGAGGATACAATTTAAATCCCCAGTCCTGGCATAAAACATGCTAACCTGTACCTGCTAACCTTTCAGATCTTGGCTATATTTTCAGACATCAGTGTTATATTTGGAATTTCTCACCTGAATATGATTTGATACCTATTAAAGAACATAGAGAATTCATGAGCTCTTCTTGTACTCATAGAGACCTTGGTTCAAACCCTGCCCTGACCCTTAGCTGCTGTAAACTATGAGGAATGCTCTTAATGGTTCTCAACTTGAGTTTCTTCCTTTGTGACAGGGAAGTAACTATGTTTTCCTCCAAAAGATTATAATGAGGTTGAAATAAGATAGCACAGTCAGTATGCCTGGTATTCATAGAGAGTCAATTAGTACAGTTTTCATTTATTTTTATAAATTAAGACTGCATTAATAAGTAGGAAGGGAACTGCAAACAGTACAGAGAAAATCAGATTGTTAGTTTTGTTTCCTTGCAGTCTAGCAATGTTTAAAAATCCTTTCCAAGAATACTATGAATTCTCCCAACTCCAAGCACAGTGGAATTCCTCCTACTGCCATTTGAGAGTTCACTGGGTTTGAAAAACGCTATCCAGGGACGCCATGTTTGATACAAGAGCCTTGCAAAACACTTTTTGGCCTGGTTCATTTTTATCCCCCTGAGATTTATATTTTTTTCCTTGTCCTTCTTCCCACTCATTTTTTTTTTCCTTCTTTATGCACTGCCCAGATAACTTCCTGGGCAAAAAACCTATTTACCTTTTTAATGGCAGCATTGCCCTCCTGAAACAGGAAGAGTGAGAACTGGGACAGGGTGAGGCCTAGGTGGAGACATCCTCTTCCACATCCACTCTTCCACTGTCTTCCCCAAGGAGGGCCATTCTGTACCTTTCATCTTGACCCTCCTTTCCTTTCTCTCTGGATTTGTTTACTTGTTTAGGGAGAGGGTGAAAGGTCAGTGGGTGGAGCCAGGCTAATTGCTCTAAGAAATCTCCCAGTAATGCAAGGACTTTGGGGGAAACCAGGAAAGAAAAAAATAGACACACACACACACACACACACACAAAAAAAAAAAAAAAAAAAAAAAAAAACTACTGCCAAAAATTGTTATTGAATCCCTTTTTGGATTTATTTAAAAGATATTAACTTTTCATATAAATGTGAAACCAAACAAATCTCTAAGCTGGCCTATTTAGACCAATTTGACATTTCAATGGAAACTAACTAAATCTGTGCCTCTGGGATGCCAAAATATCTGGATAAAAAGTGAAAAACTGTGTCAATAAACAAGTAACTGTTAAGCCTATTACCCAAGTCCAGCCCTATGCCCTGGCACTAATGAGAGGATAAGATAAATAAAATGGGGTCTTTCTCTTCAATATGGCAGGAGAGATTAATAATATCCCAGCAAAAGTATCAGCCCACCACCACACATCAGCTTATCACTCTCTTATTAGTTTTTATAACCCTAATTGATGATCTGTGTTTCTGTTTATCCTTTCATACATTCATCTACCTTTCTTTCTATACTTTCTATATATCTACCTTTCTTATCTATACCACTCTGTCTATGTATATCTATCCATGAGAAAAAAAAAAACAAATTCTTTTTTTAGCATGATAAAGAAGGCTTGGTTTTATTCACTGCTATATCCCTGGTCAACAATTGAGTCTGCCTCATAATTGACATCCGATAAATTTATTTCAATGAAATTATGATATAGAACAACAATAGATGATAAAGAAAAGTCAGGAAGAGCTTCATGGAGTGAATATCTTCAGCTAAACCACAAAGGACAGACAAAATTTAAATGGATAAGAGGAAGAAAGCATTTCAGGTATGGGTATAGGATGCCCCAAGATACCAGGGCTGAAAGAGAATAACCTAAGAAATGTGAGAAAAATATTCCCACCCTCTTTAAAAAAAGAATATGTAGGACACTAGTGTATGGCTTCTTGAATTTAGGTTTTTGAAAAATAATGATTTCCTCAATTTACTGATGTTGTTGTCATTCAAACATGGTCTTCTAGTATTTCTCTTATCTTTCTTTTTTTTTTTTTTATAATCCTGAAACCCAGGGCCTTTGATCCAGGAATAAATTCTCATAGTTTATGAGGATAATTGAAACTCAGTCTTTAGGAAGTTTTGAAGAAGAATAGATATTGTAGATGCTTACATTTTCCTTTGATTTCCAGTTTCGTCTCTGATCTCTTTTGTACTTCTTGCTTTATGGCTCACTTGGAATAATACTCCATATGCCCACCTTTTCCTCCCTTACACTAAAACCAATCTTATGTTCAGTTGGTTAAAAATCGACAAACAAACCTTATCTTCTGCCTGTTCTGCTGCTCGTAAGTCCTTGCACACACTTGAGATCACACACCCATTCTATGTTAGAGACACAAGATCCTAGACACAGGTCTTGGCCCAGCAGAAGCCATGTCAGAGAGATTTAATTCCCAAGGGAGTTGATCATTGCTAAGAAAATCCATGCAGTTATTAAAAAGCTAAAATTAGAATTCAAGAATCATAGTCATTCCTTATTTAAGCAAGGGATTTCACAAATAAAGTACTCATATCATTTCCATTTTGAAACTGCTATTAGTTATACATGTGTAATGTGTCTAGCTATGTGCACTCATCACTATTATAAGCAGTAAGGTCTAGGTTTAGTTTGAGCTATGTTAAACGTCCATAACAGCAATGGGTAACATGGGTAACAGTCAACTATTGATAGAAATCAAGAGGATCAGTTAATCCTGAACTTGGACCATTTAAGAACAAACATACCTGCAAGATAGCAGCTCAAATAGTTTGGTATTAATTTTCTGATGAGGTAGTCATTCTTACATAAATAAATATTAATTTGGCAGTAAAAATTATCATACTGGCAAAAATATGTTGGCATTCCATAGCCCTTCTTTTTTCTTTTATGGGTTTCTCTTTTTCCTGCCGTCTCCTAATACAAAGATTAAACTTTGCCCTAAATTCTTCTTACATTGTACAGTTTTCCTGGTAGCTCTAGATCAATTTGGCTATAACAATTTGCCAATGAACAATTAGACAAAAAGCAATTTGGTAAATGGCTAATTCTCTGAAAGCAATTCCTTAAAAGGAATGGCTTTGTAAAAATGGCCTTTTGGTAAAACTGCCCATATTCTTCCCTAGAAGAGTGCCTTTGTTCACTCAGAGTGATTGAATTGCATACCCATGTCCCTTACATATGTGTCACCAAAATATTCAGTTTTCATGTTCCATAGACACTTTAAAATTATTATCTAAAAATGAATAACTATCTAATATTAATATCTAAAAATCACAGTTCTTTGTTCCAAATGTCCTCCAGTGTTTTTAAGTCTTAAAAAAAATCACTTGCCACTTACTTTCTCAAGTGTGAAGCCTAAGTCAGATTCATTCATCTTCTCACCCTCCACATGCAATCAATCATCTAGTCCTGCTAATTTTAACCTCCTAATTAACTAAAAGAATGAAATCCATCATTTTTTCCTCCTGTTCCTAAGTGATTCTCAGTCAATTGCCTTCTCTTCATTACTGCCATCTATTAATGAAGGTCAGATCCAACCCATCTCTCTCTAGGCTACTCCAGAATTTTTGCAATGAGATCAGACTTAATCTACTTTCATCTAATTCCATCCCCCCCCCTCTCTCACACATACACACATACACACACACACACACACACACACACACAATTCTTCCTCTACTCTGCTACTGAAATGAAATATTCTTATTCTGAGGTTTTCTCTTGGCTGTACCTGTGGTTTCCGAAAGTGTTGCTTGAAGCACATATCCATAAGATGGTCTATGTTCAAATATATTTAAAAATTATGTAAAATCACAAAGGCCACTGACATGATAAAGGTACTGAGAAGAAATCTGCTTGGTTACACAAGTGAGGGAACTGGTTAGTGGCTCCTAATATAGCCACACCCCTATATTCAATACACACACACACACACACACACACACACACACACACACGGACTATTGGGGGTGAATTTTGCTCTTTGGGCAACATTTTCTCAATATTTACTGGTGGGCAGAGGGGTAGAGCTCAGCATACAAACCCTCCTAATAGGTTTGGCCAGTCTGGGTCAAAACTGAGGAGGAACAAATTATACAACAATTGTGTCCCACAAACCTCCCAGCTGGTGGATTCTAAAGTTGAAGTTTTCAAAAAAGTGACTCTTTTTTAAATGATTCAAAAAGGAGACATTTTAATCTTTTTAATTGTTCTTGCATTCACTTTTTTGTAAGTTGTTGTGTCTTTTGTTGTTTTTTTATATCAATTTTATACTTTGTCAATTAATTGGGGTTTTTTCTCAGTACTTCTTTTTTCTTTCTCATCTCTGTTCCCTTCTTTTTTTTCTTTCTTTCTCTCCTCAGTTTTTCTTCTACCTCTTCCCTCTCCTACCTAGTTTCCTCTTCCTTCTGTATAATTTAATATTAAGGATACTATTATGAATGCTTGAGCTTTCAACCTGTTCTACAATATTTCTCATCCACTTCTCTCATTGTTTAGTAGATTTGTAAAGATCATTAATAAGATAGGTTTTTTATTATATATTGATATACAATTGTTTTCAAGTTGCCACTCAATGTGGTTATTCTATTCTCTCAAAGCATTGCTGATAGCTGAGCCTGCACTGTAATCTTGCTAATTGGGAACTTTGATGCTGCAGTATACCCCAGCCCATTGACATCGCCAAGTGATAACTTCTTACTAAAAAGACCCTCACATAATAGAGGAAGAGAAATCTGTCACAGCAGATGTGGAAGCAACAACATACAACACAGGAAACCTGAGGAAATGAGTCTACAAGACACCACCAAAGTTCATAACTCCCCAATAACTGAATCCAAAGATATTGAAGTGGATGAAATGCCAAAGAATTCAAAAAGTGGATTGTTATATGATCAATGAATTAAAGAGGAACTGAGGAACTAAGGGAGAAAATACAAATATATATAAGAGCATTTCAGTAAAGAGGTAGAGGTTCTGAAAAAGAACCAAACAGAAATCTTGGAAATGAAATATTCAATAAATTAAATAAACACAGTGAAGAGTCTCATGTACAGATTAAATGCAGAAGAAAAGAATATCAGGACTTGCAGACAAGATAGAGGAATTCAAATATTAAGATGCTAAATAAGTAAAAAAAAAAGAACCTAAAAACCTTATTTATTTATTTTAAATAAATAAAAAAGAACCTAACAAAAGTTCTGGGACAACATTTAAAAAGCAAATTTAATACTCATAGGTTTTGAGAAAGAAGAGGAGGCAGAGACTAATCAGATAGAAAACATATTCAGTGAAATAATAGTAGAAAATTTCCCTAATTATGGCAATGATATGGACATGCAGTTCCTGTAGGCATTTAGAACTATAAATAAGACCAGAAAAGAACTTTTATGTGACATTATTAGAGTTCAAATGTCAAAAATTCAGAACAAAAAAAGAATTTTATTTTATTTTTTAAAATATTTTGCGTTTTAGTTGTTGTTGGACACAATATCTTTATTTTATTTTTATGTGGTGCTGAGGATCGAACCCAGGGCCTCGCACGTGCTAGGCGAGTGCTCTACACTGAGCCACAACTCCAGCCCCCAAAAAAGAATTTTAAAAGCTACAAGAAGAGTCACATCATTTATAAAAATGAGGATATCAGAATGATACCAGGTTTCTTAAGAAATTCCAGAGACATGGAATGATGGTTTTTAAGCCCTAAAAAAATAAAAAATTAAAAAATAACCAGTCTGGACCACGAAAACCTTCATAGATATGCATAAACTAAAGGAGCTCATGACCACTAAGCTAGCATTGCAGAAGATATTTAAAGGAATCCTTCACAGAGGGAAAAAAAAGGATAAAAATAACCAAAAACATCTTGGGAAAGAATAAATCTCACCAGAAGAAGAGATAGGAAAATGAGGAATACTTCAAAATTAGGAAGTAACACATACCCTTCTATCATAACGCTGAAAGAAAATGATCTTAATTCTCCAATTGAGAGACACAGACTGGCAGATTACATTAAAAAAAAAGACCCAACTATATGTTGTCTCCAAAAAACACACTTCATAGACAAAGACATTCACAGATTGAAAATGAAAGTGTGGAAAATGATACGCCATGAAAACAGAATCAAAAAGAAGGCAGGAGGAACTACTCTTATATCAGACAATGAAGACTTCAAACCAAAGTTCATTACAAGATGCAAAAAAAGGAAGTTATAAAATGGTAAAGGGAACAATCATAGAAGAAAATTATAGTGATTATAAACATTTATGCACCAAATGTCAGTGCACCCAATTTTGTAGAACAAATATTGCTTGACATTAAAGGATAGATATACCCCAATAACAGTTGGAGACTTCAATACACCAGTCTCAATAATAGATATGTCATCCAAAGTCAGTAACTGTAATATAGATTTAAACTGTAATATAGACCAAATGTACTTAATAAACATCTACAAAATGTTTCATCACCTACAGTGGAACATACTTTCTTTTCATTTACTCATGGAATTTTCTTCAAAATTGATTGCATATTAGGCCATAAAGTAAGTTTTAGCAAATTTTAAAAAATTGAAATAATCGCTTGCATTTTTTCAGATCAAAGTGGAATGGAATAAGAAATGAATAGCAAGAAAAAACTACACAAATACATAGAGACTGAATAATACACTTTTGAATTATGAGTGAGTTATTTGAAGAAATCAAGTAGTAAATTTAAAAATTCATAGAATCAAACTAAAATGGAAACACAACATACCAGAGTCAGTGAGATGTTATAAATGCAACTCGAAGAGGGAAGTTTAGGATTCTGAATGCCTATATAAAAAAAAATTGAGAGATCTCAAATAAGTAACTTAATACATTTCAAGTTCTTAGAAAAACAAGAGCAAACCAATCCCAAATCCAGTAGAAGGAAAAAATAATAATAGAGTTCAGAGCAGAATTAATGAAATCTTGATTTCATTAATTATTTCACTTTTTAATTTAAAGAACAACACAAGGGATCAATGAAATAAGGAGCTGGTTCTTTGAAAATATTAACAAGAATGATAAGCCCTTAGCCAAATTAACAAAAAGGAAAAGAGAGAAAATCCAAATTAATAAAATTAGAGGTGAAAAAGGGGACATCACAATAGACACAACTGAGATCCAGAGGCTCACTAGGGAGTGTTTTAAAAACCCATATTCCAATAAATTAAAAATCTAAAAAAAATTAATGAATTTCTGGACACATATGACCTACTAAAACAGAACCAAGAGGTTAGAGAAAACCTAAGCACACCAATAACAAGCAATGAGATTGAAGCAATAATATAAACCTCTCAGCAAAAACAAAAGCCCAAACCCAGGTGGTTTCACAGCTGAATTTGACCCATCCTTAAAGAATAGCAATGCCAATACTTCTCAAATAGTTTTGAGAAATAGAAAGGTGGGGTTATGCTTCAAAACTCATTCCATAAATCCAGTATTATCCTGATACCAAAGTCAATAATGATTCATCAAGGAAAGAAAATAAACACCAGGATCCTTGATGTACATAGATGTCAACAACACATTAAAAAGATCATACACACCAGGATCAAGTTGGTTTTATTACAGGAATGAAAAGATGGTGGAAAACACACAAATCAGCAAACAGTACACCATGTAAGTAGAACCAAGAATAAAAATCCCATGACTGTCTAAATAGATGCATAAGGAGTCTTCAACAAAATTCAATATCCCTTCATGATAAAAACACAGAAGAAACTAAGAACTTCCTTCAACACAATAAAGACTACATATGACAAAATTAAAGTCAATATCATATTGAACCCAGCCATGCAAGCCTCTAGAATCAGACTTCCAGCTCCAGAATTATGACAAATTCTATTCTTTATGAGCTACCCAGTCTGTGATACTTTTGTATAGCAACCCAATCCAGCTAATTGTCTAACCTAGCATATTCTATATGCTAGATTAATGAATAATTTAATGATTTCTTCCGTCTCGAGTGACAATTATTAACAGTCAGTAGAACACACTTTGACTACGCTAGTATAGAGTGACGTGATCATGGTAGGAAAGTGAAATGAAGTCTGACCCATTCCACTGCTCCTGGAGCATTTCCTGCCCTCCTCACCCCACAGTTTGTCTTCTGGGAATCCTGTATGATTTGCAGTTGCTCAGAGCAGCATGACCTTCCCCACATGTCTTTGGCATATTGCTCCTTTTACCTGAGATGCCCTATTCTAAACTCACCCCATTCCAATTCCCCTTCTGCCTAACTCTTCCTCATCTTTCAAAACATATCTCAAGTTCCATCTCCTCTAGGAAACTCTGATCTGTCTTATCTGGCTTTGGTTTTTCATTAGTCTTTATAGTCATTGTCACACTTACCATCTTTTAACTAAAAAACGAACTTACACCCCTTATTTGTGCAGTCTCCTCAGGGTCCCCGTCATTAATACACAGTAAGTGCTCAAGAAATAGCTGTTGAACTGAAAACCAGCAACAGACTGAAGGTGATGTAGGAAAAATAGTAAAGGATGTAAGAATGCATAAAATATTCCTCAATGTTTCAAAACTACATTTGGAAAAAAATTTTTAAAGATTAATTTATAGTATTATCATATTTAAGTAATGCCATTCCACTTACTAACTTTGCTAGTGATATTTCATACACTTTTTCTTTCTCATTTGCATTTCCATATTTCAATCATTCATATCAGATAAACATTTATTCTTTGCTAAGAATGAAGAAAAAAATGAAACTGCTGAAAATATTCATTAGGGAAACTTTATACTGTGGAAATGGGTAATATCACTTTGAATCCTGAAATTTAAACACTACCTAAAATTAATGTAAGGACACTAAATCCATGTGTTTACCCGACTTTATTTAAATCACAGCTGTTCTTCATTTAATTTGCTTCAAACCTACCAAACCTGTTAGGGCCAGAAAGCAGGTCTGAGCCAAGCCTACTATGTTTAGCTGTGTATAAAAAGCTGAGAGCTTTTGTTCTGGGTAAAACTACCTCATGCCATGTGTCCCCAGAAACTTCAACTCCCTTATATTTAAGATCTATGTCTGTAAGAGCAAGCAGTTATAAACCAAGCATGACATTCTTATCAAATTATTTATGGATATAGATTATGCCCATAGGTATAATATATAAAATTTTGAGCTAAATATTCACCCATCCTAATTGGCTTACTTCATATTAAAGAAATTATCCTTATTTATTCATTCAGCAAATATATGCTGAGTACCCACTATATGCCAGTCCTCTGCTGTCACAAAGGCCACAGTGAGATAATAATAATAGTAATGCTACAATAATAGCATTGTTTTGGGCACATACAGTATGTAAAATGACATGTTGTAACCTAAGTGTATATGCCATTTGATCTTTATAACAAGCTACTGAGATGTGTATGTTGCTGTCCTTTTTGATATCATTGGGACCAAGACTTAGCAAGGTAGGTACAGCATGCAAGGTCAGAGCTAGTAAAGGGCAAAACCACAGTTTGTATTCAGGCAGTCTGTCTCCAGGGAAGCCCCTGTGCTCAGTTAGCAGGCAAAACAGCCTGCCAGTGGACACACAATACCACTGTACCATAAGACTTTCCACAAACATATTTTTTGCCCAAACCCTATCATGCTGCATCATAAGCAGCAATGAGCAAGAATTATTTCAGAGGGTTTTTGAAGTGACAGCAGCTTAAGGAATCAAATTTAAATAATTATTTTTTTATCAAACAACTCTGGAGCATATTGTGCTAGTGAGTGTTCGATGAATATTAACTGCTTGTAGTTAATGGTAAACTGTAGTTAATGTGGTTGTACTGTATGACCTTTGAGGTATCTTTAAACCAGGAGATTCTGTGATTAAGGAGGTGGCTGAATCTAGTTGTTTCTAGATTCCATCTCCAGACTGTCTCTTGAAAATCACATTTAACTCAGGCTATTTTCAAAGGAAAAAAAACTGGACTAAACAAGACATTTATTTATATTTATATCAAGCCAGACATTACCTGAAGAAGAGTGGGCAGTTATGCACATGCTTTGTTTCAACTTGTATCCTATGACAGTAAGAAACTCAACATAAAACTACAGTGAATGTGTTGTCTGGCTTCTTCGAAGGATAGTGAGGAAGAAGTATTAATTTATTCGGTTGTTTAACACATGACTTTTCCAGACAAGTAAGCTATTCTGAAATGATACTACACGAGTTTTCATAGACCCAGCATACTGTAAGTTGCTTTCTAAGAATTTAATCAGTACAATGGATTTATAGGAATTTTATCAGTGCAATAAATTGTGGTAGATTTTGAATGTATAAAAAATGCAATCCATGGACATTCATCATGTAAATTTCCTGCCCTACTTTATCCCCTATCTCCTGCCCTGGCCTACTGAGCCATACAGTCTCCCCATAGGCCAAAAAGCAAGATTGCTTGAACAGTGTATTTCCTGGCTAATTTATTAAGATGATTGCCTGGGTTATACAATATTCCCAACCCAAAGGCCACTCACTGACAAGAGAGAATAATCTCCTTTTCAATTAACAAGGGAAAAAATATCAGACAAAATTCCAAGCTATTTGACCACGTTGACCTGGTCTTAGACCTAATTCACATTTCCACAAACTCAGAGGCAAACTCCAAATCCCACTTTGGGTTTAAATTTTGTTTAAAGTACTGTTCAGTGGGAAAGAGTCATTCTTCCAGCTATCCTGGAATCTGAATGTAGGTAAGGCGATAACCAGGAGCCAAGGTGATAGGCAGCTATAACATAACATGATCCAAAGTCATTTATACATACAAAAAGCTAGCTCTGGGTTTCATGGCAAGAATTGACATGTTGTGCACCAATTCCTATGTCTCTAATATATCTTTTCCCCTGTGGGAAACAACATTTTCACAGGAATTTGGAAGCTGAGTCAACCAGTGACCTGAAATTATATTTAAATCCAGAGTCCCTGTGTTCTTTAAGGAGGCACTTACGGCAAACCAAATAAAATACTTACATAAGCCAGGAAAACTTGTAGCAACAATATGGTTATGCTATAATTATTGCCATTTAAGAAAAATAAAGTTTGTGTGAATAGAAGCAGAGAGTACACCAACTGTTTAGGCTCCTGATGGAAACGTTCCAACTAAAATCTGCCTGGTGATTAAAAGCACCGTCCTCTAGAAACAGATCTCACTTCCAATCCTGCCTCTGTCACTCACTGTGTGACCTTGGGTATGTTACAGAAGTCTCAGTTTCCACAATCGGACATCATAGAATAATAATGGAGTTTCAATGTGATAATGTATTTACAAGTTCTTATTGTACTGCTAGGCATACAGAAAACACTAGGTATTAACTGCCAGGTTTTATTAATTCAACAAGATTATTGGAAGTTTACAATAATAAGGGACTAAGCTGTGGTAAACAAACAAACAATAACAAGATAACAATATGTTAGATTGTTTCAAAGTTTTGTTTTTTTACATTCTATGTTCTTGGGTATTTTTCCATAGGCCCTGGCTCCTCCAACAGCTTCCTCTAAGACTAAATGTCATATCTACAATTTTTTTTGAATGGCTTCTGGGATACAATGATTACTTTGTGGTTGACTAATTTTTTTGTCATAGGTCAGTTCTGAAAATTTATGAAGTATATACACAACAACAACCTTCAGGCTTGTGAGTCAAACTTTCTTACACATGGGTCTTTTGACTGCTGAGATCAAGTCATGGACATCTGAAGAGTTAAAAAGGATTAGAAACTTTTATGAAAGCAAAACTTTTAAAAGGAACCTGTCTGTACACTGAGATGCCTTTACTCCAGCAGACACTGGAATTTTCCAGAACTGCTCTTGATGTTGAGGATCAGGATCTGGATAGGACTTTGCTGCCAGCTGACCTCACTTAGGAACTTTCCCTCTGACAACACAGGCAAAACTGCTGTGCATTGTACGTGTGTGCACACAATAGCTTGTCGCCCCTGTGGAAAAATGTGTACTTTGCAATTTACATCTAGAAACAATCCATCTGCGCATAACAGAACGATTCACTAAAGTCATGCAGAGAATTGGAGTGTACAATATACATTTACACACATACAGCTGAAGTTAGCAGTGTACTCTGGTGAACCAATGACATCATCACATTGTCTTCTGCACTTGGTATTTTAACATGCATTGCATAGTTCAACTTGCTGTTTTACCCAAACAAAAGCTTTCGAAATTTTGTTGTCTTTGACTCATTAGTTTGATCTCCAAAGAATTTTGAAACATATTTTATTCAATTTTGAGTTGTGAGTCGTTTTTTTTAATTTTTTGGTAAAACTTATCTTTATTTTAAATTTCTTGTCATGGATAAAATCCAGCATTGACTTCATGAAAATGACTTTAGCTTGCTAATCTCAATCTCAGGTCATGGCCCAAGGTGACTTAAGGATCAGATATTTATAGCACAATTCATTTAAAATTCTTTCTGAAATAAAATCAGGAATTCTGCTTCCTGGGTTTTCAGTGGTGCCCTTAACTAATAATGAGAACCCGAGCAAGTCACAAGTTCTCTGGATTTCGTTTTCCTCATTTATAAAATAAGGGAATCAGACTAAATTGGGTACTAACACCCATTCCAGTTTTTCTATTCTCGAATTTTTTAAAATTAATAATGTCTAGATTGAGGAAAAACAAACAATGTTTTTACTTGAAAATTAATATAAGCATATTATATTTCAGGAAACTTTACCATGAATGAAGATTTGAGTTGAGATTTAGAATGAGTCCATGAAAGCCCAAATAATTACATAAGAAACTTTATTTGAGGCTTTTTTTTTTTCAGAGCTTGTGATCAAATCCAGAGTGTTATGTATGCTAATTGAGTGCTCTATCACTGAGCTAAATCCTCAGTCCCAGCAAAATTTATTTTGAAACTAGTTAGAAGAAATATTTGTGTAAATAGCATGACAGTGAACATTTTAAGATCGGAACAATCTAGATTCAAATCCTAGATTCAAAGGCCTAGGTTCCTGTTATCATCTTTAGTAAATTATGTAATCTCTGGGCCTTAGTTTTTTCCTCTACAAAGGACTAGAACATACCTCCTAAGACTGTTGAAAAGACCATCTAGCATGATGACTGGTACATGATAAATACTCAAATACTGTCTACTTGTTTTTTCTTCTTTTGAAATCTTTGTGCTAAGGGCAAGAAATCCTGGTTTCAAAAGAAGCAAGAGTCAAATCAACACTTAGTGAACCCCTTGCATCTAGGAAGGCAATATTTCACCATGATTATCGGTGTGCACTTTAGGGTCTTATACACTCCCAAGCAAATTCAAGCTCTTATTACCTTTGCGATCATTGGCAATTTATTTAAGTTCTCTGAGATGCAATTTTCTACCCTGTTACTGCTTGTTATAAGACTCAGGAAGAGGGAGTGTAGCACAGTATCAACAATGTGAGAATTCAGTCAATGATATCAATGATAGCTACTTTTATTATTTATATGTCCTTTAAACTTAGAAAAGTCACTGGAATAGAATAAGATATCAATGAATATTTCTGAATAAATTAATGAGCAAATGACTGTTACATGGTTGATGAACAGCACCCAGAATCTCTATCTTCTGGGAGCAAGGCAGGTCCTTGAGTCCCACAGTTTCCTATGGGAGGCATGTCATTTTCAAAGACGTCTTTCTTGACATGAAAACAATGCCCTGTAAACCTCTTGTGCTCTTTTTATGGAACCAGCTAGGGATTCCTCATGGGTTTTGTGCTCCGTTTCAAAAACAGTTCTATGACTCATCGTGGGTATGCCCTGGTTGTATGCAGTCAACTTATTTGCGGTGGTGGGGGTGGTGGTAGTGGTGGTGATAGAATAGATATGGCTAAATACTTTGGGAAATCTGAAATAAAGGATATGTCAGTTTCTTTGTATATTCATATTGGTTGCATGAAATAGACTAAAAAATAGTTTACCAGCATAAATTTAAGTTTAAAATATGCTGGCATTTAGATTAAAAGAACAAAAATAAATTGACATTAAGCATTTACATTTTTTGTGTAATCTCTGGAATACAAAAATTTCAAGAGTTGTATTATCAGAAAATGTGAAATGAAATTCTATCATTAAAACTGACAGTTAAAGAACAATAATGTGTGGGCTCCCTCTGCTGGATCTTAGGACTGTGGATGTTGGAGAAAGGTTAGTACCTTACAGTTACCTAGTTCAATGTATTACTCATGGTGATGAAATTAACACAAAGCAGTGATGATGGGAAGCTCAATTCCACAATTAAAACAGTTTGCCAAATAAAAAAGCTGAATGATTGGGTGATTGGGATTACATTTTTCTTCCAGCATTTAAAAAAAGGTGTTTATTTTAAGTAGGAGACAGCATTACAGTTTTTTTTTTTTTTTTTTTGGATTGCTGTTGTTAGTTTATGTTTTAAAAAGGAGGCACAGGCACTCTTTGGAAGGGATCAAATGTGGTCCATGGTGCCTGTTGCCAGGGTAACCATGTCTTCTGTCTGTACATGTCAAGGTCAGTTGCTTCCTTTGGAGACAATGAGACCATCAGGTCGAAGGAAACAGAGAAAATGCAAATTATGATGTTTGTGTTGCTTCAGAAACACTATAATGTGATTATCCTACAGAGCAACTCAGGAAAGTTTTCAAGTTAACAATGAATTTCTTTTAGTTTTTCTATCTCCTTAAAATAATTAAGTTATGGTGAGTACTAGAACTTTTCTCTTCTGAGAGTCATAAAATATTAATCCAAAGCTTTAAAAAAATAGTACCCCTTTACCTTATGGAACATTTTTAAAATAAGATTTTTCTTAAAAAGAAAAAGGCCCAAGGATCCTGAATTCAGATTCTGTGTTTCAAAATTATTTGTTGAAGGAAGACTGCAATTAATATCAGGAATAATAAGTTCCATTTTTAGAATAGCAAAGTATTGGTTGGCTTTGCTCATTTATATGAAGAACATAAGTAGAACTCATAGATTTAAATCTGATTCATTTTTTAGCTTAGTGAAGCTTTCCACAGTGAGATGTATAAAATTAAATATACCAGGGAAAGCTCATCAGTTATGAAAAAACAATTTAATTGGTTGACTCTCATGAATTTTACTCTATTATTTAACTTTATCACAAAATTTCCAACCCCATAAAATTAAATTTGCTTAATTTTATAAATATTAGCTTAATAAATATTGCTAATAATCATATATTAAACATTTTCATAAATATACCCAGATATCTAAAATTAACGTGTTTCATAATATCTCTAGAAAGGTGAAATACCTCACTAAGTAGGTTCAGAGATGATAATTCCTTATTTTTCTTTAAAAGGTAAAGCACATTTTTCCTTAAACTTATCATTTTGAAATTTTCTTTCTTATAATACAAAATGTTACTGAAAATATCAAGAGATCTTCATTCAAAAGGAATGAATAGTTATGACTTCTTTTCATATAGGGATTACCTGGTGCCCACATCCCAAGGAAGCTGAAGGATCTAAGAAGAAAACCTATTGGGAAAGGTGTGAACATACAATGAAGGTCAGGTGGCGTACCTTAGGGATGGGGTGCCAGTGTTCCAGTTTCCTAGGGACGAGCTCTGTTTATGCCTATTTTCCTGGCAGTTACTAACAAGTCTTACTTCATTCTAAAAACTGTCACCTTTGAGAGATAAATTGTAGAGTCCTCTTTTTTCCAATCCAACCACTTCTGACTGCATTACCTTTCCTTTTCTAGTATATAATTTCTAAACGTACATTTACCTGAACTCCAAACTCTCCACATATTATTAAGGGGGTTCTGAGGTTGATTAAATTTGAGAAATGCTGCATATTATACATAATAAGTTTGGGGGTATGTTAAACATACATTTACATTTTTAAGGGTGCTTGACTTTGCTTACTCCAAAAATTCTAATATTTCTCCATTCCTAGGACCCTATTTTTCACAATACTCATTAATATAATACAACATGAAAAAATCCGTCCCTAGTTATATGAGCTCTCAATTCCAATTAGCATAGATAGGATCCATATCTCATTCCTATACTTATTTCACTGTACCCCCCCTAAAGAACTAACATTTTGAGGAGATAAAGGTACTCAATAGAATATAACTGCAAGAACTCTGCTAGAGAAAATCAAGGACACTCCAATTTAAAATGAAAAGTGTTCATAAAGCTAAATTGCTTTGTCTGAAATTAGATCTCTTTTCCCTACTCATTCCCATGGAATTCTGTTGTTCTTCATTAAGTGCTTATTATGTTCAAAGCACTACTTTAAAATGCATGAAGAAAGTTACCAAATACTGGGACTTAGAACGGGTAAGAGACTCCTTCACCTTCACTCTTCATCTCTCTTAATCTGTTCTGTTTTTCCTCCATAGCACTTAAAGTAGGCTTCTCCCATGCTCTATGATTTTCTGATTGATTGTATTTACTTTTAATTTTGTCTTCCCAATTAATATGTAAACTCCTCTAGCAAATGTTTTATCTGTTTCATTCAGTGATTTATTTCAAGCATCTAAAAAATAGCACATACATGGTATATTCTTAATCCATTTTTTTTGGATAAATGCAGAAATGAATTCACCAAAGGCAGTTTTAGGGAACTTAGCTCAGAGTGGCATGACTTTTGGGGAAATGAAGGAATAGATGTTTGAGAGCATGGGTATGTGGCTGACCCTTAGAGCCGGACATTAGACTGGGAAGACATGTTAGGAAAAGGTCCTGGAGAACATTGAGTGTCACATTAATAGCCCAGTTGTCATTATTGTGCAATTACTATGGAGCAGCACCATGTGAGGACTGATAACATCTTCCTTACAACAAACCCCGAAGGTAAGTCTTCTTTGTCATCTCTTTTCTGTGAAAACACAGAATGCCTTGAAGGTTAAGTAATTTGTCCTGAATCAAGTGGAAGTTAGCAGGGATTGTGTCTTCCTCAGTTCAGGCTGCTGTGCTAAAGAATCACAGATGAAGTAGCTTGTAAACAACTGAAATTAAATTCTCACATTTTAAGGGGCTAGAATTCTGAGAACCAGAGTGCCAGCATGGATGTGTTTTGGAGAGGGCTCTGTTCCAGATGGCAGGCTACTGACTTCTCACTGTACCCTCACTTGAGAGAAAGAGGGTGGCAGGGCTCTCTAGGATCCTTTTTATAAGAGCACTAATCCCATTCATGAACTCCTCTCTTAAGACCAATCACATCCCATAGTATATCATCACACTGGAGGTTAGGATTTCAACATATGAATTAGGGACAGAGTGGGGAAAGGAATGACACAGACATCAGTCCATAATAAGCTGGAATTCAAACCCCTCTGAGACCTAATTTCTATGTCAACAACCCTACCTTTCTACAGGCAGTAGAGAGCGATGACTGTGTGTGATCAGTGGGATAAAATTGTTGCCTTAGATTTTATAGATAACAACTAGCAGTATGACTAAAGATTGTACAAGGGAGAGGTTGAGTGTAAGATGCTGGTAGGAGGTAGAATATCAGCTCTGGAATTCAGAACTGAGGTCAGGGATATATATTCCAAAGCTGTGTTATCCAAAACAACAGTTAGCAGCTTTATGAATCTATTGAGCACTTGAAATGAAAGTAGTTCAAAGGAAGACACAAACTAAGCAAAAGTATATGTTGAATTTTGAAGACATTGTGCAAAAAAAAAAAAACTAAACTATCAGTTACATGTCACAATGACAACATTGTAGATATATTGTTAAATAAAGTGTATTAAAATCAATATGATCTGTTTCTTTTATTTTTTTAAGGTAGTTACTAGGAACTTTAAAATCCCATAGTTGGCTTGCATTTATATCACAGTTGGACAATGCTATTATAATAATTCTTACAAAGTAGCTCTTTGAATCTTAGATGTATCACAGAAGGAACTTCTTAGAATGAGAAGGCTATACGAAAAACATTCAGGAGCCTATATCTAACTAGAGTTTGGGTAAAGATAAAAGAGACAAGAAGGAGACTGGGGAGTAATCCAAGATCACAGTGTCAAGGAGTAAAGGAGGTCATGTACTGCAGAAAGCCAGGGAGGATCAGGACAGGTGGGGGCTGCTAGATTTGCTAAACTGAAGGTAATTTGCCGTTGGAACTTTTCACAGTGTGGTTGTGGTGGAAGCTTATTTTAAAAGAGGGGTAGGAGCAGGGCTCAAGATTTGTTTTGAAGGAAATAAAAAATGTGAACATGTATGCAGGTTTGGGGGAAGAAACTGGTGCAGGAGAAAAGATTAAAAATTTGAAAGGAAGATGAGATCATTGGCATAGAGTGGTCCCATCAGCTGATCTTGGAAAATGACTCACCTGGGAGGAGATGCAGGATACCTTTTGTTTTAGTCAGCTTTTTCGCTGCTGTGACTAAAAGGACCCAACAAGAACAATTTAGAGAAGGAAAAGTTTATTTGAGGGCCTGTGGTTTCGGAGGTCTTAGTCTATAAAAGGCTGGCTCCATTCCTCGGGGCTTGAGGCGAGGCAGAACATTATGGCAAAAGAATGTGGCAGAAGGAAGCAGCTTATGTGATGATCAGGAAGCTGAGAGAGAGATTCCACTCTCCAATTACAAAATATATATCCCATAGTGATGGTCTCAATGAACAACTTCCTCCAGCCACACCCCACCTGCCTCCAGTTACCACCCAGTTAATCCCATCAAGTATTAATTCCCTGATTAAGGTTAACGCTATAACCAATAATTTCTCCTTCTTGCATTGTCTATAACCCATAATTTCTCCTTCTTGCATTGTCTCACACATAAGCTTTGGCGGGACACCTCACATCCCAAACCTTAACAACTTTCCTCTGAGGATACCAGGAAGGAAAAGGACTTCAGCAATTTCACACAATTTTGTTTCCTATGTTTTCTGAGTATGGAAGACATACAGTGTTAGTTTAAGAGTTAAAAGGTTGAGGCTGAACGTGGGAGTTGGGGATGTGTGAGAGAGGCTTGGGAGAATCACAGGAGCATGTCAACCCTGTGCAAGAAGATGGAGGGGAGTGACCATGGGGTCCAGTGAGGTTTGGACATTGTGGATATTCAGGAGCAGCTGTTGACATGATATTTCTTCTCCAGCAGAGGTCAGCTTCCTGAGACTTACCCAAGAGGAGAAATTGACAAGGTAAGTGTGATTAAAGGGTAAGGAGGCTATTTGATTGTTTGTGTGAATATAAATAAAATTGTAAAATGTTGTCCACTGAATATTTGCAACCCCTATTTATATGTTGAAGTTCTAACGTCACCCCTACCCCCACCGCCATGGAGATAGGACCTTTAAGGAAGTTACTAAGGTTAAATAAGATCATAAGGATGGGATGGAGTCAGAGGGAGCAGAAATAAATTTACCCTTGTGGGGTTCCAGCTGCTGCACCAGCATCAGAAGGGATCACCCTTCCTAGCTGCCTACTCTGAACTTTACAACAGCATCACACATGGACACAGCCTTACAGGGACGCTTCAGCCAGCTCCACAGTGGTATGAGCCAACTCCCTGCAATGAATCCTTTAGTATGCATGCTCATACTATATTAAATATCTCCTATCATTTCTGCTTCTCTGATTAAACACTTACTGATACAAAATTAAAAGCACAGAGAAAAAGGAGGCAAATCCTGGAGTTCGAGGAGGAGAATTTTCATTTATGTATTTATTATAGAGTCCAAACTCATACACCGTAAAAGATAACGAGTCTTCAGAAGTTTTCATTAGAACAAGAAAGTGACAGAAAACTGGCTGTGTGAAGTAGAGACAGGCTCGAGGCATGGCTTGGATTTCAAAGGGGTTCTGACTTGAGATTGGAGTCTATTGTCTAGGAGGTACATTCAAAAAAGAGGAGAAAAACAAGATATTGGACAAGTAAAAGGAAAGACTGGTTAGTTGTTGGAAGGGATTTTCAGGAAATAATGTGGGCTTCTGCATTTTAAAACTAACTGCACTTCAAATATCACCTATTCGTTATCCATTATTCCACCTCAGCTCATTATCTCATATTTCATGAACAACAATTTCCAAGCTCTTCAAGTGCAAATCTGCAGAATCTTCTACTCTTCCCAATTCTCCCAGCACCCTCTGCCACTGCCTGTACAACTGGCTGTTGGACCATGAAACTTCTACTGCAAGGAGGTCTGGAGGGAATATTCTCCTTTGTAACTTCTGCTATGGCCATAAATAAGACCACCATAGTCACTTAGTAGGGCACTTTCATGAGCATTCTAATGGATCATTCTGTCCCTAGAATTTCTAGAAAGCAATCAAATCCAATCATTCTCCTTCGTTAATATCACTGAATTCCTTCTAGAAACATTTTAATTTTCTTAACATAATTCAAAATAATTATTAGTTTACATAGATGACTCTCATTTTAGTACTGTCATCCTCTAAAGGGCTATGACAACAATGTATCAGTAATTCTCTGGATGACACAGAATAGCTTTAAGAAAGTTTTATTGAAAGAATAAATCAATGAATGAACACCATGGAGAACCAAATTTCAGATGGAGGTATGCAATATTATGGTTATTTTTAAGACTTCCAGTTTAGCCCACAGAAATCTATTTCATTTATAATGTAGCTAAATTGCAATAGTGTAAACAAATTGGCCCAATATCATATGTTAGAAACTTACTTGCAAAGAGAACATTCCAGTCACTTAGTAAGTGAGACCTATACTGTGGGCTGTCTCAGGAAACCAATCAAAACTTATCTTATTAGAAATTATTTTAATTTTCATCAAATTTTTTTTATATTTTAAAAATTCACTTCTTTATTTTGGACCAGTTGGATTTTGAAATCAGACCTGCAATGAATTTCTGTGAAACTTCATTCATCTCTTTTTTCCTCCTTCCATCTTCCTATCATATTCTTCCCTTGACCAAATGACCTTTTAAACTTTCTTGAATAAGGTAATGCCAACTTTTTATGTAGGACACTTGGGATACCTGGAATAATAATGATAATGTGCCCTCAAAAGTGCTTTCAGAGACACTTCTTTGACTCCTAGAAGTCAGAGACTGAAGACTTGAAGTTACTGAGAATAAACATTTATTTCAATGTTATATTTTCAGAGAGATGTATTTTATAGAAAGACAGATTGGCAGAGTAGAAAGCACACTGAAGTGAAAATTGGAATTTTTGTTGTTAAAATTAAAAGAGTATTTAAGGGTCACAACTGGGAATGCTGCACTAGGGATAGGGAAGAAAAGAGGAATAATTTGCATGAAAAAGTGGCAGGATTTTATAACACCCTTGGGAGAGTGGGGGAAGGGAAAGAATAAAAGAAAGCCACTTGAATTTTCCAGAATCTATGTGCTGTCAAAATGCTGACAGAATTACTGACAGGGGACATGAGAGCAGATGGCAAAGTCAATTTTCTGAATACGTGTAAGATGGCTTTATAGACTGAACCAGTCAGGAGATTTATGGTAGAAATATATTAGGCATACCATAGACACAGGGTGAGCAGAGAGATGAGAGGGTGGACCCAGTGAAAGATCAGAAGCGTACCCAGACAGTGGCAAGGTCGGAGCCCTGACAGTAAAAAACAACTTTGGAGTTAGAAAAGCAGAAACCAATATGGAACTTAGAACAAGGGAATGAAATAAAGAGAAAAGCAGTTCTTGCAGCAGTAGGAGTAGAACTGGGATTGTATAGCTGGATAAAGAGGTTTGTTCATCCTTTTGTGCCCCTGTATCTGTTTTCTGACAAAACAGACATGCTTTAGCACTGTGCTTTTGCTCATTTCACATGGAACGCTAAAGTTATTTCAGTTCACCAGAGGACACAGAATGCAAATGTAGTACCAATAAGAGAAGTGATGATAGATTTGAACATCAATTCCCACATGTTAAGAGTAAATCTCCTTTTGAGTCCAAAGCATGGTGTCTGGTTACTGGAAAAGATTTACTGGCGACAGTGTAAACCTCTGGAAGGTTACTGTCTTACCCAGCTAATCGCAAGGAAGGCAAGGACTGTATTCTCAGTTAGACATGCTGGATTTGAAAACCACAAAAGCTAATCCCCAGAGTTCCTCAAGCTAGGCAAGACAGAAATTTATTGTGTGACTCTTATCAAACGAGCATAGTCTTAGCTAATTAAGCTCAAATCATTTTTCTTATAAATTAACTCATTATAATTGCAATGAAGTGATTTTTTTTCATCAGGGAGGGAACTCTATAGAACATGACACTTGATCAGATAAAATATAAAATTGTCAATCTGGGGATATAACTCAGTAGGTAGAGTGCTTGCCTTACATGTACAAAGCCCTGGGTTCAATCCCCAGCATACACACACACACATACACACACTAAGATTGTGTGTGTGTGGATGTATATACACATTATATATATATAATTGTCTGTTTTGTTTTGATATTTTCAAAAAAAGTAATTTCCAATTAATATCTCCAGATTATATGAGTGAATTAAATTTTGAGCTCTGTGCTCCCACAGTCTAAACCTCTGGCTCATTTTCTATGTCCCTATACTCTGCCACACTAGGTTATCTTGGTAAAATACCTCTATTCACAAAAAAATGTGCCATTTCACCAAGATGGTTTCTATAACTAATAATAAAAAAATACTATTTTTAATGCTCACTAAGAAATTACCATGTCTAAACAACAACAACAACAACAACAAAAAGTACTTGTAATTCAGCTTCTAAGAGATCAAATATGATTGTCTACCATAATCTGTTTCAACTTGGAATAATAACTAAAATGGAAGGGTCCCAAATTTTTCTATGAGATTATGATTAATCTTATCATTATCAACTGTGAATGACCAGATAAATCTAGCCATTGTAAGAAACTATTACAAACTTTCAATCAAGCAATGAGGTCAGAGTGGGTGTTCCTTTGTCATTATTCTAGATAAAATGGGATTTTCTGACACTTAGGAAATATAGGCATAGATAGGGCTTCATTGTAGTCCTTTAAAAAAATAAATCTGTGTATTTTGGTAACCTAAATGCTTAGGAAGATTCCTTGCATCTTGTAACGGATGTTCATAAAATGTTTGTTGAAAGTATGAATTAATAATGAATTTATATTCACTTAGATGTATCCTAGATGTAAAACACTATAACTGTGCATCTTAGGCAGTTGTAAATATTTCAGATTGAAAAATGAATAAATAAGCATTAATAAACTTAATTAATTTAAGGAAAACAATCTATGCCATTCAAGGTTGGTCTTAACTATGACCATATAATTTTGGATATAAGAGTTTGGGATTTTTTTCTCTGCATTCTCTTTAACACTTTTTTTTATTATTATTACACATACCAAATAATAAAATACACATAAAAGACCATGATCCTTGAGTTGTGCCAAAATTCAGTATATTATTCTACAAGTTAAAACATCTGAAAAAGAGAACACATATTTTTATGAGAGTGAAAGTTTTAAATTTTAAGTGTTTAGAAATTTGAGTATCAAAACGCATGTTTTTGAAAAGCTGCACTTCATTAGGAAAAAGTCAAGATCATAAAAATAGTTGTTTTTTTAAAAGCTATGATGATGTGGGCTTTGTTTTTCTTTCTTTCTTTTTTTTTTGACATTGTATTTAATTTTAGTAAGCCATTTTAAGTTGTTATTCAAATGAGTTCTCTTTGCAGATGACTAAATTATTCTAAGAAAAATTTAGATAAAACTTTCAATGCAATTCCATTAGGTGGACATCTGTACAAATGCATATATATATGTGCATATACATATATAATTTGTAAATAAACTACTGGAATCACTGAATTGCATCTCAAATATTATTTTGTTTTAATTTTTTTTTCAATATTCATCTGCCCTAAATTTTTCCTTTCAAAAGAAGTCATTAATACAAAAAGAAGGAAGTCATTTGTGCAACTGAATGTGCTTTTATAAAGATAGTTTGGTTGTATTTGTCCATATGTCCAAAACATTTATAACTTAATTTTTGTAAGCTTATTTCACAATAAAGGTATAATTAAATTTGATAAACTGTGGTAAAGAATGAGTTTCAATTCTCAAATCTTTATAATAGACTTGTAATACAATGCCAGTTGTAATGTTATAACATGACTCATATAAAATCTATGCTAAAATTATATTAATTTCAAATGGCCACCTTGTGCTTAAGCAGTCTAAGTGGCATGTGTGCTTAAAGGGTAATAATTATGACTGACAGAGGAAAGAACAATAGATTCTTGAGTCTAAATTCTCAAATATAAAATGTTTCAGAGAAAGTTAAAAAATATGAATGATCCAAGAAAACAGTAAAAGCAGACTTATAATAATTTTGTGTGACTCCAGCTATCAAAACTAAATTTAATTTTAAATGTAAGCATTTTAAGATGGGAATCAGGAGAATCATGTTTAGCTTTTTCATTTGAGGTGTTCACATGAAGACAGTTTGAAATTCTATTATTTTTGGAGAAGTCCTGTATCAAAACAAGCTGGAGCATTGGACAAAGTAAACATAAGCAAACATAAAATTAAGATGCATGAAAGACTAAGCCAGATAATTGCTATCTCTTAGTCTCACTATCACCTTCAGATAGAATTTATCATGAAACCAAATGCAGTCCACTAGTTGTATGGGATTAAAATAACTCTATCATAAATTTTTAAAATGGATGGAAAACAGCAAATGGTTTGGGGCTCTTCATGATGTTTATAAGACTACCATGAGACTTGCTTATGTGAAAATGGCCATCATATATATGCATGTCTTCATTATAAAGCTCCAAAATGATGAAAAATCAGACATGCAATAACTTACATTTTGTAAACACAGCCCAATAAAAAAAGGATAAATTTGGGAGAATCGGGGAGGGGGAGAAAGAAAGGAGAGGAAAGGAGAAGGAATAGATGCATGCAGGGAAGAACTTAGAGACTTTTTATGAAAGCCTGGATGTAATATAAAAGAGACTAGTAGAAAAAGAACATCAGTCCTCTCTAGTAGAGAAGAACATCAATGCTTCAAAACCCAAACAAGTGATTTTAGTAGATAATGCCACTCTTTGAATGGAAATGACTTAACAGTGCATAACCAGTTAACCAACTCCTTTATGTAAGCATATTGACAACTTGTTCCTGATGTTTGTTGTTAACTTCCTCTAACTAAAACTTAGGGACTTAACTATAACCATTTTTTCATGCATCATATTTGTAGGAAGAATTGAGTCAGGGTTACTCAGGGTTCAGCTGAGTAATTCTTCTTTCCATATTGTAATTGACAGCTTGTGTTAGTCTGAAGGGCCTAACCAACTACACCTGCAGATCTGTAGCCTTGGGAGAGTAGGTCAGCCAAGCTGAAGCCCCTACACTGCTCTCTTAAGCATAGAGTCTGCAGGTAGTCGGAATTTTTATATATGGGCTCTTAGCTACCAAGGGAGGTCAGATAAAAGCTGTTCTTAAGATCAAACCCCAGCAGTCCTAGGACATCATTTTTTAATATTATATGTCATTGTGTTTGTCAACTTTGCATTGTTATGACCAAAACACCTGATACAAAGGAAATGTTTGGTTTTGGCTCGAAGTTTCAGAGGTTTAGTCCATGGTCTTCCAACTCCATTCCTCTGGAGTCCAGGTAAGGAAGAGCATCATGGTGAAGGACAAGGTAGAGGAAAGCTACTCAGCTCATGGTGACTGGGAAGTGGGGCCGGGTTGGAGCAGGAAGATGAAGCCTTCCAGGATACATCCCTAGTGACTTACCTCGTTCAGCCATGCCCCACCTATAGTTACCACCCAGTGACTTCATTCAAACTAGATGGACTGATCAGGTTATAGCTCTCACAATCCAATCATTTCCCTCCAAATATTTCTGCATTAACATGTGAGCTTTTGAAAGATATCTCATATCCAAACCATAACACTCATGCTGGATATAAGGCCAGTCTGGACACAAGGGAAAGAGACTTGGAATTCCTCTTGAGGAAAAAAGCAAAGAATTTCTAGCATTTTTAAATCATCCACATAAGTTCCCATTGAAAAGTATATCAGAAAGTTCCATAGCTCAAAGATAGATACTTTATAGATGCCTTACCAATTCTGGTGGCAGAGGTAAAGGGGGTAGGATATGTTTTATTTTTTTTTCCCTAGTTATATCTTTCTTAAAACTGTGCTAGTTTAGATCACTGCAACCAATTTTTAGTATATGGAAATACTTATCCCCTTAGCTCCTTTTTGGTTGTTTTGTTTATTTTAAAAGAGATTTTGTTTCCTTCTCCAAGGGGTTTACTTTAGCCAAGTACCATTCAGATCTGAGATAGCATCTATTCAGGCACATTGCCTTGGTAGGCCATTAAACTTTTGAACCATCATAATCCTTTTGCCAATACAGCCAACTATTAAGAAAATCATTAGTGACATAAAGTAGCCACATTCCAGGTGCTTCTTAGAGAATATAACTGCCACTTCACAGACACCCAAGACTTCAGAAATATCGATAGAAACAGTATCAGCAATAATGACTTCCTAAAATAATATAGTGTTTGCATTCCCGTAGTCCTTATTTAAACTGGATTCTTTCAGGCCAGCAGAGTGTGCAACACCTAATTGCTTTAATGCCCTGTTAATGACATTTTGCTAAATTGAACTTTGACTTTATGCCATGGCTTCACATTGATATCCATCATAAGATACTTTTGTACAAATCTCATCATTGTATTCAATATTATTAATGTAGTTGAAAGTGTAGCCCATGACACCATCTTTGTCTCTTTTAGGATAATCTGTAGGTGAAATTTCTTTCTGATTGAGTATAAGAAATAGCTGAATTTCTCTTGAGCAACTTATTTATTTTTGAGACCCTCAATCGTATAACTGGTTTTGATACCTCTTTGCCATGTCTACCAAAAGTCACATTTGTTGTCTAACCCTGGCAACTGAGAGTATCTGAACTTGAGTACAAACCTTATGCTTATTTTTCATAACCCTGCTTTCCCTTTCCCTTTCTCCTTTAATGATTTATCCCTTTTCTTCATATGTTTACACTATGTGTTTTATTTTAAGCTGCCCTTAAATACTTTTTGGGAAAAAAAAATAAGCAGTAAGTAATTATATAAAAAATAAATTTCAGGAAAAAAAAGCCCAGGGGATATTCAGTCAAGTGAATAATTATCTTACTGGGCTTTTGGATGCATTTTTTCAACTGTGGAAAATAGGAAAACCTATTTAATGGATGATCTCAGCTCACCTTAACCAGATCTTGGGTGTGTAAGACCTGATCTACAAGTCTTTGAATCAATTTGAATTGAAGGGCTGGGAAAATAGTTCATAAGATTTGGCATTCAGAAATTTTCAGGTATGCATGGCAACCAAAGTGAAGGAAATCATATTCCTAGGAGAAATTTTCACCCCAAATAAAGGCTCTGGCCTCTGTATTTGACTTAAACGTTTGCAATATTTTCAATGGTCAATCTAAAATGACCCTAGTGAATTGTACGTTTTAGTTTCCTAGACATGCACATTGTAACTCTCTCCTTTTAGGGAAACTAATTTCTTATAACTTATTTTAAAATAAGAACTTGGCTCAAACTGTCCTGAGAATTTTCATTATTGGTTTTGGTTTTTTTTTTAAATAAATGCACTAACACTTGTTCTAAAACTATTGCAAGGCAGAGCAGTGTTTCTCAATCCTAAATGCTGTTTGGAGACACTCCTGGATCTCACAATTGGAAGTGGTAGTGGTACTGGCACATAGTGGACAGAGGCCAAGGATGCTGCTCACCATCTCATAGTGCATAGGGTAGTACCCTGCTACAAGAAATTATGGGGCCCAAAATGTTATTAGTACTGCAATTGAGAAACTCTGGGTTTAAGCCACATTCTGTGATGGAAAATTCTCAGTGCTTGGCCAACAACTAGTATAAGAGTTTGAAACAATTTAAATATTTTGGGAAAAATAATTGTTAGGTTTGGGTAAAATTGGAAGTTCTTTGCAGTCATGTCATATTTTTATATGTACACCCTGTATCTAGCATAAGATTTGACCCGGAATAACTGTTTGAAAGAAGGAGCAGGATACTGATTTCCATGCTGAAAAAAAGCTGGACTTTTTTCTGTTGCAGGTAATAGTGTGGATGTTCAACTTTCCCCTAGAGAAGGTCTCTTTTTCCCCTCTCCCATACCTGGTTCTCACGGTAGTCAGCACTATAGAATAACTGTAATTAAGGTATTTATGAGAGGATTTGCTTGCAAATTGAATAAAATCCAGCACCTGTGCAATCTTTAGACATCTGATATTTAGGAAAGACAGTCTAAAGGACATATATGCTATCTCACCATCCAGCTGGTCTCAGTGCTGTGCTGCTATTATATCAGCTCAAGGCATGAACTACACAAATAGGATGATCTCTGCTTATTTGAAGTGTTAATATAAGAAATGTTTGTTTGAATAGCATTTCTGCCTCTACTGAGGTATAAAAAGTCATTTTTCCAATTAAAGCCATTGTCCAGAGTGCACAATATGCTTTTATGCAAATTCTGTACTATTCAGACTTGAGATTGTTCCAGGAAAAAAAAATGCCCTAGCATATTAATTCTCTCGTTAAAAAACACAAAACCATATCTCTGACTGTTTTCTTTTTGCCTTAACTACAAGAAAAATAAACTGCCTAAAATCATTTGCACTTTCCTAGGCTGTCTCCTGAAGTGGTTAAGAATGACATGCTCTGGAGCCAAGCAGGCTGCCTGCATTCAAATCCTGGAGCTGTGACTTAACCAGCTTCAAAATAGCTATGGGATTTTTAACTTCTCTGAGCCTCAGTATGTTCATAGGTAAAATGAAGTTAATCATTACACTGAGTTAGAGTCTGTGCTACAATTTAAATTGGTCATTGTTAAATACATATAGTGCCTGGTGCGTGGTAAAGCAAACATCACCTAGTGTTTTTTATGCTTTCTTTAGGACAGTTCCAAGTCTACTATATTTTCTAGTAGTCCATGACTCATAAGTTCTGCAAGGTAAGAGACCTTTTCTAGGTACCAGTGAATTGCAAATTTTCAGCAAAATATCTTATATATAATACATCTTTTCTAAAACAAAAAAAAAAAAAGTGACCTGAGTAAAATAATGGATACATTCACTTGACTGATGGAAAAAACAAAACATGAAAATGGACCTTCAAATTTGGACTATGTCCAGAAAACAAAGGTGAACCTCACAACTGAGAAAGTCTACATTGCAAATGCCAATGTAAGAACATTACACCTACCACATCTTAATACTGCTTTCAGCTTAGAGTTAGATCAGAGAGGATTAAATGCGATGTCACTTGACATTCAACTAAAAATAATTATTTTAAAGAAATTTATACTACATTGGTGCAGACTCTGATGCTGGGGCGGGGGGGAATCTTGTGTGTACAGAAGTAGGCCAAAAACCCTTTTCTCAAGGAGCTAGTGTCTATGAGGAATGCAAAATCTAATTACTGAGTATGTTTTAGGTACAGTTTTGAAGTTATGTTATAGACAATCTATGTTGCATAGGTTCTTTTTGGTAAGAATTTTCTACTTTCCATCTGGTTGCATATTTATTGGAACATAAGATTGTGTGTAGGAGTGTACATGTGTGCGCGTGTGTGCGTGTGTCTACCTCCTGTTTGAATTTTACCTCTATTAATAGAATCATACCATTGAGTACCAGAGTAAAATACAACACTGAGATGTTGGGGTGCAAAATTTAGAATTCACTATCTCAAACTGTACATTGTCTTGAAATTTGATGTGAAAACAGGATTGTCAAAACAAATCTAATTTTTATATAAGACGTTACTCTAAATGTCTGGAATTCATGTTCTTAACAGCTTACCAATTGTCAGAAATTAGATCTATGGTTTTGTCATATGCATGTTGAACAAACCATGGTGTTTAGTTTAAAAAGTATGTCACCTGCTTCCCATCATTAAATCAACCAATAAAGGGAGAAGTGTGCTATGGTGTATGCTTATCTGTAGAGGTGAAACCCAGTGCAGTGGAAACAAGGCAGAAGCAAAGTTAAGGATGGCAATGCCATCTGAAAGGACCGTATGCCAAGAGCCCCACATTTGAATGAAGTCATCTAGCAACACGACAGATGTCCTCAGCTTTGAGGTAAGAGGGCCCTGAAGAGATCAACACTGGTGACCTCAGTGGTGTCTTCCTATTATTCTATGACATTATGAAATGTGATGACTCCCTGTTTTGTGCCATATATTAGTTTCACTTCACTCCATTTCTCTCATTGCATAAACCATGGCACTGGCAGAGGGCTGATTTTTTACCATTCAGCTTGACTCAGACAGCATTCCCAATTATAATATGAGTTGGAGAATCATTCAAAAGTGATATGCCCACCATCTGACAGCTCTAGATATCTACTGTTTACAAAATGGATGGTATTTGTCATTCTTTAACATGAAAGAAGAATGATCGATAGTCCCTTGTAAGTGACTTTATGATGCACTTTTTCCCCTATGTTTCTTAGAACATTAAGAGCAAAGATTCCCCACTTCCCAGACCTTATTTTGGTTTTATTGTCTCTTCTTGGAAGAACTTGAAGATTGCTCCAAATTATCTTGAGACTTGAATAATGGAAGGAAGGAAGGAAGGAGAACACACACATGCACACGCATATACGCATACACATGCATGCACGCACACACATACACACACATATACATAATATCAGGCATTTGTGCTTGATGCTCTGTGATAAATACCATCAGTTTCCACAACTGCTTTGACTGTTTAAATTATTATCCCTATCTTTATAGATCAAGAAATGACACCTCAGAAATATTGAGCAATTTGTCCAAGTCAGACTGTTAGCAGGTGACAGAAGCAGACTTCCCCTTCAAAGTGGGTATTTTCACTCCAAAACTTGTGCCTTTCTCACAAATGTCATATGTGCAAAAACAGGTAATCAGAATAAATTCATTCTGACCTATATTCTGGTAATCTAGCATGAGCCACCAAGCAAACAGTGGTTTCTTCTCAGTCTAATACAGTCATCAAAAATAACTCTATATGTCCTTGAGAGCATTCCAGGTGAGTAGACTAAAAGAGGTCCACATGGGAAAATTGAAGAAAAGATAAGGCACACAGAGAAAGATCATGTATTGAAATTCTCTGATTAGGATCTTTGTTTCAGAATGAACTGTAGAAGGACCAGTTAGCTAAGGCTATGACTAAAAGAGTTCAGTATCTCACTAAACATCTAGTCTCCAGATTCCACCTGAGCTGCATGCTGCAGAGGGAATAGAAATTATTAATTTAATTCACCCTTATAAAAGACATGAAGTCAAGTCTTCTGATTATCTGCATTTGTAAGATTATCTCAATGAAATCTAGATTTAAAGTAAGCACATATCCAAGTCACACAGCTAAACTTCACATACTGTGAATCAGAGCATTGTGCTCCTGTTCAAGCTCTCATCCTTTTCCCAGAGATCCTGAAACATTTCTTCTTTCCATCAGTTCATCCCTCACCCCACTGTGCTTCAAGGCTACAAATCTTCACACCAAATCCATTTACTTAAATCCTCCCTCCTGCTCTTAGACCTCAATTATTCTACAGGACATTCCCTCGGCAGTAGAATCAAATTGAAGAGCCCCTTAAATCCTTCTGTTCCCTAACTATTCTCCATGAACATAAAATGAAAAGTGGCATTTCACTTATTTAATATAATGTGCATATCTTAATTTACATTCTCATACAAATAGCTATATACAATGACAGTTATGTCTTCA
This sequence comes from Spermophilus citellus, assembly GCF_964194105.1. NCBI lineage: Eukaryota > Metazoa > Chordata > Mammalia > Rodentia > Sciuridae > Spermophilus > Spermophilus citellus. The sequence goes on from NC_138194.1 coordinate 74,904,639, forward strand.
TATGTTAATCTAATAAGTCTCTTTAATGCTGGAATATTATTTATTCACTTTGTTTTTTTTTTTAGTTAAAAGCTTCTTGAGGCCAATAATTGTGTCTGATAAGACAGTTTGGTACAAAGCCCAACAAAGTGTCCCCTTATATGTAGAAGATTAATGAGTATGCCAAATAGCAGACTGTATAGCACATTTATCTGATAGATGGAGTTCCAATGACATTGATCTATTCATTAAACAAACATTATTTGGCATTATTTGGATGTTGAAGATCTTGTCCTAAGTGCTTATGTGTTCAAAGTGAAGCATTAATTAAACAGCACAGAATTTATTTGCCCTGGTTCTTCCCTAAGTTGAATGTATCTGCAAATGTGTCAAGTGAACCTTGTACTCCTCAATTTCTTCTTCTATAATGAGGGAATTAGATGAGCCCCAAAGTCCCTTCTATTTCTTCACATCCATGATTCAATGTGGTTATGTCACTCCCTAAGTTGAGAAGCTGTATCTCTTAACTTTCCCAAATTAGATAGGGCTTAATCTTCATAGTTACTTAAGGAAAACTTCTCCAAGAGTGATACATGAATGACAAAAACTATCTTGGATGTACTAAGGGTTTTTCTCCATGGTATTTGGATTTAAGTGTAAATGAATCATAAACATGAGGATTATATTTCTACTAAAACAAACAGGCTTAAAATCACAGATGATATTTTCTTGGCAATACATACTTCAGATTTTATTAAGCCCAAGACATTTGAAAATCAGATGATATGTTGAGAACAGGATATGCAGCAAGATCTGTACCTATGAAATGAAGTAAATTGAGGCAATTTTTTGTGTATTGAAGGCTAAGGAGCTCTGCTGCCCTTATTCTCCTGATTAAAAAAAATAAAAGTCAATTTGAGACAATCTGATTTAAGGCTCAATGCACAGGCCCTAGTTACTCACCATGCCCAGTGTATGAGCTGCTTTGCCTGTAGTCAATTCCTGTGTCAAGTGCCTCTCTACCTTTCATTCCTTTTAGGCTGCCTTAACTGGACACTGGCTCTTTCCCTAAATCCCCAATGTTCCCTCAAGTATAGATGTTCTTTCCACCATGTACCACATATTTCACAGTTTCCAAACCACATTCAACTCATGACAGCCCACCCCACATGCATCTTCACATAAATAAATGCATAAGTAAACGATCTGTCTCCTTGAAGTTCTTGTCAATTGACTAAAAATTCTTTATCAGTTCATGACATTATCTTCTATTATTCTCCAGGTCACATTGCCTGATTCAGTATAACCTTTGGCACCTGTTCAAATCATTTATGTCCGGATTCAACCCTGAAAACAATAAACTTAACTCATTATCTTTTTCTTCCCTTACTTCCAACTACTTCTGCTTTGGGATCCTTTATACTGAGTATCCTTGGAATGGAGGAGAAGTCCCCTCTCCTCTTTGGAGAGTTGAGGAATGGCATTTATTATTACTTCTCAATTTCTTCAGGAGCCTGGGAACCCTAAGAAGTGTAGGGCAAGACTATCTCGTTGTCCTTTGGAAACTTAGAACCCAGCACAATGACTAGCACTTATTAGGAGGTTAGGCAATTCCATTGAAAGCATGAATAAATGACTGAGCAATCATGGGGAAATTTCTGGCAAATATATTTGTGACTTGAACTCTCCTTGTTTGGGTTGCAGGTGTGTTCTATGTAGCAATAGTCTTTATTTCAAGCAAACTACCTCAAGCCATTTTCATGAGTATTTAGTTAACTCAAAATATACTCTGCCAAGTAGATTTCTCCATAGATTCTAAACATAAGATTCTTTCAGGAAAAATTTAATCCTAATGTTTATGATTCATATATACTTAAATCATCAAAATACCACCATAAGAATCCCATTTGGCTATTTAATTTTGAGATTCCCTACATGGATAATTATTTGTGTACTTAAGATAAAGTTATTATTTGCCCTTAATTATTCAGATAATTATTTTAATTATACATTGGAGTCTTCTGTGGGAAGCAATAATCAAACTAAAATACACTCCAATTGTAGGAATATTTCAGTCTTTACATTTGGGGATAAAGTTTTTGTCTAAGTGAATTGATATAGCAAATTAGAAGTTTAAAAATTATCTTTGAAATAGAGGCCTATTTAGCGATTAATGTATAATCCCTATGTCAGTCTTAATATAAAAATGTATTTAGATCAGTTTACCAGTTATTATTATCCTAGGTCACTTTTAACTAAATTGTCAGTCTTAATTAAAAAGGAGTCTAGTATTACACAGAGAAAATAAAATTGGAACAGTGAAAGTGGCTAAGACCTTAAATAGATAAAAAAGTAGAGAAAAAATTTTATTTTATTTTTTGGAATTTTGCTTTTCATCTCTTATAAAAGTACTTTTCCAAGCCACTCAAATCTCATCTCTTTCCTTTCTCCCCTCTGCTCTAACTACATTGTACTTGACAATGCAAAATCATTTCTTTCTAGGAGTCCCTGCCTATTCTATCTCCTGAAAAGTTTTCCTCCAGATGGTCAGATGGAGTATTTATTTCAATGACTTTTCCATTCCCAAGTACTCTCTTAAGAGAAGCCTTCTCTAATCACCGGAGACAAAGTAGCCATTTCCTCCCACTTGATCTTCTCACTGTGCCTTTCTCTAATCATAGCACTTACTACTAACTTCACTACCTGGATCTGTAAAACATACTTATTAATTTAGCTGTGTATTGCCAGGTTCCCCCAAAGAATAGGAACTGTGGCTTCATTATTGTACCATTTCACAGTTGTTGAAGGAATGAATGCATCTTCAGTGTTAGTGTTTTAATAGCTCCTTGGCCTTTTCGTTATAGGGAGTTCTGTAATGGACCAAGGGGAAAACATCAAGTGTGCAAACACTTCTGAGAAAGGAGGAAGGACTGTGTTACAGTTCACTCTGCTTCAAATGTTGAACTCATGTTTCTCAGTTCTGCTTCATGAATAGTTTCAAAATACTCAAAAACTTGGGATTAGACAGACCAGAAGAAATACTTAGTCATTTTGATAGGGAAGGTTAATATCTGGACTCCCCACTGTATAAACAAGGAAATACTCTAGTATGGAAATAAACACTAGACTTCAATGAAAACTTACCTTTGGCTAACTACATTCAATAATATAAATTGTGATTTCACCAAATAACAAAACAGTATTTTCACATTTTAGAGTATGAAAAATATTCACTTCTAAGAAAGCATTCTTAATTTTTCAAAATAACTATGGGTATGTCTCAGACTTATGTTGGGTATCTAGTTAACATGCTTATCTGAATTTCAACTATTTTGGTTTGGTTTATATATCAAATATATCTCCATTGACAGTATAATTGTGGGTCTGTGATACCGTTAACCTGTTTGTCTGTTGTCATGCTATTGAGATTATTGTAGGGGGGAACATGGCCGCCGAGGGGGGAACATGGCCGCCGACGAGGAAGCAGTGACTCTAATGTCTCCACATTAACGAGATCAAAAAGACCCTTTGGAACAGCGGCAGTCTTCACACTGAGGAACTCCTAGCAAAATTCCATGAAGAGGGGTCCTGCCGGGATCTGGTAGGTCTATTAGAAGTGTCGGTTTGTGGCCGCTGGGACTCGGGGCCCGGGGACTGTGGTACTTGCCGGCGGTCGCCTCCCCGGCCCCGGGCGCCGCTGGAGCTCGAGCCAGAAAAACACGGACCGGGACGCGGCGCGGCTGGCTAGAAGCCGGGAACGCCGGGGGCGGACAGAGCGACCAGGGCAGCGCTGGCTGTGGAGGCCGTGGAGGAGAGAGGCGTGGGAGCTTGAGGCAGAGACACACCGGAGAGAGCGAGCCAGCACCCCGCCATCATCCCGAAATAGCGAGAAGAGGAAGATGGCGGCGGGAAGTGAGTAAGCCTCTCCGTTTTCCGTGCCCCGCACCGCCGCGTCTGAAAAGCTGAGACTGACAGCCGCGCCGACTCAGCATTAAGCCATCCAGCCGAGGCGGCTGGTCAGCCCTTCTCATTCTGCGGAGGTGGATGCCTGCCGGGCCTTCGTGGGTAGTGGCCGCAGGGTCCAGGCGGGGCTCGGGAGACAGTGGGGACCCACCCGAGGCGTTGGTCGCCCGGCAGGGGGAGGTGAACTGTTGCCGTTTGCGGAGGACACCACTGTGGCAGAGGTCTGGAGTCGCAGGGCTGCAGCGCAGGAGATAACTTCATTGAAGCCTGCTGCTACAGGTGTGTGGACACCTGGCTTTCCCTCTCCACGCATCGGGGAAAACTTAAGAGCCCCTCCCAGCTCTCCCGTGAGTGCTACAGCCAGCCCGAGGGAGTCAGAGGTGGTACAGGACTGCCGCTCCCCCCAGGGCTGACTGCTGAGGTCTCTTGCACCAGCTACGGGGGCGTGGCTACCGGAGGGCAAGTAAAATTCGCTGAGGATTCTCAGCACCAAGCTCTACAAAATTAGGGTCTGAGGGAATGGCAAACTGGAAGAGTGTGCCCAGTCATTCATGAAAACAGGGCTCCCGGGAGCAGCAGACCTGGCGTGTAGCCAGTATTGTGGTGAGCGGCACCCGTGAGAGGGGCCTGGCTAGAGGAAAAGTGGAAGGGATTGGACACAAGAGGAGGCCCTAGGCACTCAGGTTTGGAGATTCGCCCAGTCTGGGAGGAGCTGCTGCACAGTGATTGGTTCCCGCGTACTGACGGGAAACACTTGAACTGGTGGGCACAGCGCCACCTAGTGGAAGAGAAATTAATCAAACTCTAAGACGGCATTTATTAGGTTTTTTTTTTTTTTTTTTTCCTTTCTTGATTGGGGTTTTTCTTTCATCCTCATTTTTCTATCTTGGTTTTTTTTTTCCTTTCTCTTTTTTTTCTTCTTTCTCTTCTAATCTTAATTTTAATTTTTTTAAATTATTATTAATATATATTTTTTTAAAATTTTTGTTCTTTTTTAGTTCCTATTTCTTTCTTCTTTTGTCTGTTCATTTTTCTTATCCCCCTTCCTTGAATTCTAACTACCTACTCTCATTCTCCTTAGTGACTTCTTCCCTTCCCTTCTAATACCTTTCCTCCCTAGCATCAAATAAATTTATAGGAATAAACAGTAACTCAGCAGTCAATCAGAACAAGAAGCAACATGAGCAGCTTCAAGAAACAAGGAAGAAAAGGAGTACAAACAATGCAGGATAGCCTAAATATTCAGGAGGACCTAGAGTCATCAGAAAAATGGTCATATAAAGACCTCAAGGAACACCTTAGACAGATGGAATGGAACATCAAAGAGGATACAAGACAGCAAATTCAAGCAGCGAAAGAACACATTGAGAATGAGTTACATAAACACCTAAAAGAAGAAGTTAAGCATCTTTATCAGGAGATAGAGATTATAAAGAATAATCAAACAATAATTCTAGAAATGAAGGAAACGATAAACCAGATTAAAAACTCAATTGAGAGTATCACTAACAGAGTGGAACAAGTAGAAACCAGAACGTCAGATAATGAAGACAAAATATACCATCTTGAAAAGAGTCTAGCCAACTCAGAAAGGCTGGTAAAAAATCACGAGAAAAACATCCAAGAGATTTGGGATAACATGAAGAAACCAAACTTACGAGTCATCGGGATAGAAGAAGGTACAGAGATTCACACCAAGGGAATGAGAAACCTGCTGAATGAAATAATTACAGAAAACTTTCCAGAAATAAAAAAGGAAACAGATATACAAATTGAAGATGCATACAGGACACCGAGCACACAAAATCACAGTAGACCAACGCCAAGACACATTGTTATGAAGATATCCAATATACAGAACAAAGAGAAAATATTAAAAGCTACAAGAGAAAGGAGACAGATTACATTTAGGGGTAAACCAATACGGTTAAAAACGGATTTTTCATCACAGACACTGAAAGCAAGAAGGTCATGGAACAATGTATTTCAAACACTGAAAGACAATGGATGCCAACCAAGAATTCTGTATCCAGCAAAATTAAGCTTCAGGTATGATAACGAAATAAAGATCTTTCATGATAAACAAAAGTTAAAAGAATTTGCAGCCAGAAAACCTGCATTGCAAAGCATTTTGAGCAAAACACTACACGAGGAAGAAATGAAAAACAATAACCAAAACCATCAGTGGGAAGTGCCTCAGTAAAGACAGAGGGTGAGGGGAAAGATAATCACGGAGAAACAAACTAAATATTTTTTTTTAATAATAAAAAAAAAGGATAAACAATCAAACATGGATGGAAGTTCAAACCATATATCAATAGTAACTCTGAATGTTAATGGCCTAAACTCTCCAATAAAGCAACATAGGCTGGTATCATGGATTAAAAAAACAAATCCAACAATATGCTGCCTCCAGGAGACACATCTGATTGGAAAAGGCATACACAGGCTGAAGGTGAAAGGATGGGAAAAAATATACCACGCACACAGTTCTCGTAAGCAAGCAGGAGTGGCCATCCTCATATCGAATAAAATCGACTTCAAGACTAAGTTAATCAAAAGGGATAAGGAAGGACATTATATACTGTTAAAAGGAACCATTCACCAACAAGACATAACAATTATCAATATTTATGCACCAAACAATGGTGCTGCGACAGTCATAAAACAAATTCTCCTCAAGTTCAAGAATCAAATAGACCACAACACAATAATTATGGGTGACTTCAACACACCTCTCTCACCATTGGACAGATCCTCCAAACAAAAATTGAATAAAGAAACTATAGAACTCAATATCACAATCAACAACCTAGACTTAACTGACATATATAGAATATATCAACCATCATCAAATGGATATACTTTTTTCTCAGCAGCACATGGATCCTTCTCAAAAATAGACCATATATTATGCCATAGGGCAACCCTCAGTAAATATAAAGGGGTGGAGATAATACCTTGCATTTTATCTGATCATAATGGAATGAAACTGGAAATCAATGATAAAAGAAGGAAGGAAAAATCCTACATCACATGGAAAATGAACAATATGTTACTGAATGATCAATGGGTTACAGAAGACATAAAGGAGGAAATTAAAAAATTCTTAGAGATAAATGAAAATACAGACACAACATATCGGAATCTATGGGACACAATGAAAGCAGTTTTAAGAGGAAAATTCATCGCCTGGTGGTCATTCCTCAAAAAAAGAAAAAACCAACAAATAAATGAGCTCACACTTCATCTCAAAGCCCTAGAAAAGGAAGAGCAAAACAACAGCAAATGTAGCAGAAGGCTAGAAATAATTAAATTAGAGCGGAAATCAATGAAATTGAAACAAAAGAAACTATTGAAAAAATTAACAAAACTAAAAGTTAGTTCTTCGAAAAAATAAATAAGATCGACAGACCTTTAGCCATGCTAACGAAGAGAAGAAGAGAGAGAACTCAAATTACTAACATACGGGATGAAAAAGGCAATATCACAACAGATGCTACAGAAATACAGAAGACAATAAGAAATTATTTTGAAAACCTATATTCCAACAAAATAGAAGATAGTGAAGACATCGATAAATTTCTTAAGTCATATGATTTTCCCAGACTGAGTCAGGAGGATACACACAATTTGAACAGACCAATATGAATGGATGAAATTGAAGAAGCCATCAAAAGACTACCAACCAAGAAAAGCCCAGGACCGGATGGGTATACAGCGGAGTTTTACAAAACCTTTAAAGAAGAATTAAAACCAATACTTTTCAAGTTATTTCAGGAAATAGCAAAAGAGGGAGCTCTTCCAAATTCATTCTATGAGGCCAACATCACCCTGATTCCAAAATCAGACAAAGACACCTCAAAGAAAGAAAACTACAGACCAATATCTCTAATGAACCTAGATGCAAAAATCCTCAATAAAATTCTGGCGAATCGAATACAAAAACACATCAAAAAAATTGTGCACCATGACCAAGTAGGATTCATCCCTGGGATGCAAGGATGGTTCAACATACGGAAATCAATAAATGTTATTCACCACATCAATAGACTTAAAGATAAGAACCATATGATCATCTCGATAGATGCAGAGAAAGCATTTGACAAAGTACAGCATCCCTTTATGTTCAAAACATTAGAAAAATTAGGGATAACAGGAACTTACCTTGACATTGTAAAAGCTATCTATGCTAAGCCGCAGGCTAGCATCATTCTGAATGGACAAAAGTTGAAGGCATTCCCTCTAAAATCCGGAACAAGACAGGGATGCCCTCTATCTCCACTTCTATTCAATATAGTTCTCGAAACACTGGCCAGAGCAATTAGACAGACGAAAGAAATTAAAGGCATAAAAATTGGAAAAGAAGAACTTAAATTATCACTATTTGCAGATGACATGATTCTATACCTAGAAGACCCAAAAGGCTCTACAAAGAAACTACTAGAACTAATAAATGAATTCAGCAAAGTGGCAGGATATAAAATCAACACGCATAAATCAAAGGCATTTCTGTATATCAGCAACAAAACTTCTGAAACGGAAATGAGGAAAAACACTCCATTCACGATATCCTCAAAAAAAAATAAAATACTTGGGAATTAACCTAACAAAAGAGGTGAAAGATTTATATAATGAAAACTACAGAACCCTAAAGAGAGAAGTTGATGAAGATCTTAGAAGATGGAAAAATATACCCTGTTCATGGATAGGCAGAACTAACATCATCAAAATGGCGATATTACCAAAAGTTCTCTATAGGTTTAATGCAATGCCAATCAAAATCCCAAAGGCATATCTTGTAGAAATTGACAAAGCAATCATGAAATTCATATGGAAAAATAAAAGACCCAGAATAGCAAAAGCAATTCTAAACAGGAAGTGTGAATCAGGTGGTATAGCGATACCAGATTTCAAACTATATTACAGAGCAATAGTGACAAAAACAGCATGGTACTAGTACCAAAACAGGCGGATGGACCAATGGTATAGAATAGAGGACACAGAGACTAATCCACAAAGTTACAACTATCTTATATTTGATAAAGGGGCTAAAAGCATGCAATGGAGGAAGGATAGCATCTTCAACAAATGGTGTTGGGAAAACTGGAAATCCATATGCAACAAAATGAAACTGAATCCCTTTCTCTCGCCATGCACAAAAGTTAACTCAAAATGGATCAGGGAACTTGATATCAAACCAGAGACTCTGCGTCTGATAGAAGAAAAAGTTGGATCCGATCTACAGATTGTGGGGTCGGGCTCCAAATTCCTTAATAGGACACCCACAGCACAAGAGTTAACAACAAGAATCAACAAATGGGACTTAATTAAACTTAAAAGTTTTTTCTCAGCAAGAGAAACAATAAGAGAGGTAAACAGGGAGCCTACATCCTGGGAACAAATCTTTACTCCTCACACTTCAGATAGAGCCCTAATATCCAGAGTATACAAAGAACTCAAAAAATTAGACAATAAGATAACAAATAACCCAATCAACAAATGGGCAAAGGACCTGAACAGACACCTCTCAGAGGAGGATATACAATCAATCAACAAGTACATGAAAAAATGCTCACCATCTCTAGCAGTCAGAGAAATACAAATCAAAACCACCCTAAGATACCATTTCACTCCAGTAAGATTGGCAGCCACTATGAAGTCAAACAACAACAAGTGCTGGAGAGGTTGTGTTGAAAAGGGTACACTTGTACATTGCTGGTGGGACTGCAAATTGGTGCGGCCAATTTGGAAAGCAGTTTGGAGATTCCTGGGAAAGCTGGGAATGGAACCACCATTTGACCCTGCTATTGCCCTTCTTGGACTATTCCCTGAAGACCTTAAAAGAGCATGCTACAGGGATACTGCCACATCGATGTTCATAGCAGCACAATTCACAATTGCTAGACTGTGGAACCAACCCAGATGCCCCTCAGTAGATGAATGGATAAAAAAATGTGGCATCTATACACAATGGAGTACTATGCAGCAATAAAAAATGACAAAATCATAGAATTTGCAGGGAAATGGACAGCACTAGAGCAGATTATGCTTAGTGAAGCTAGCCAATCCCTAAAAAACAAGTGCCAAATGTCTTCTTTGATATAATGAGAGCAAATATGAACAGAGCAGGGAGAAGAGTAGGAAGAAAAGAGTAACATTAATCAGTGACATGAGATGGGAGGGAAAGGGAGAGATGAGGAAAATTGCATGGAAATGAAGGGAGACCCTCATTGCTATACAAAATTACATATAAGAGGCTGGGTGGGGAATGGGAAAATAAATAAGGAGGGAGATGGATTACAGTAGATGGGGTAGAGAGAGTAAAAGGGAGGGGAGGGGAGGGGGGATAGTGGGGGATAGGAAAGGGAGCAGAGTACAACAATTACCAATAGGGCATTATGTAAAATTGTGGATGTGTAACCGATGTGACTCTGCAATCTGCATTTGGGGTAAAATTGGGAGTTCATAACCCACTTCAGTCTAATGTATGAAGTATGATATGTCAAGTGCTATGTAACGTTGTGAACAACCAATAAAAAAAAATAAAAAAAAATAAAAATAAAAACTAATTCAATACACGTGAAAGACAAAAAAAAAGAGATTATTGTAATTTTATAATAAGTTTATAAATCAAGGTTGTATGAGTCCTCCAATTTTGTTTTTCTTTTTTTTTAATGTTACTTAGGTTTCTTTCAATCCATAGAAATTTGGAATCAATTTATCAGTTTAATTCTGTATGCTAATTTACATATGAATTCTTAAGTATTAAGGAAAAATACTGATAAGACAAAATTGCTGATGTCATTATAAGTAGAGTTATAAATCAGCATTTGAATTTTTAGTATAAATCTGCTGAAAATATTGTAAGCAAAATGTGAATATACTATTACCCAAGTGCTATGACATGTTCTAAAGTAGAGAGAGAGAAGATTCATCATTTCATTTGATATTGTTATTGCATACCCATGCCATTGCTAACTGGGATCTTTAAAAATTAATGAGATGGTGCTTGGCACATAGACAAAACTCAATAAGTGTTTGTTCACTGAGAAAAAAAGAGACTTGTTTCAAAAAGTTGTGGTCTAATAGGGAGACACAAAAGCAGGTTATCAAAAGGCAATATAAAAAGACCAATGGGAAGACACTGGAGGGAGCTGATAAGTCTGCCAGTCATCTGACTGCAGTAAAATGCAGTGTTTTAGTCAACATTTTCAGTGCTGCAATCAAAAGACCTGAGAAGAACATTTTTCGAGGAGAAAAAGTTTATTTGATGCTCATGGTTTCAGAGGTCTCTCCAATTCCATTACTGTGGGCCCACGGTAAGGCAGAACATCATGATGGAAGGGTGTGGCAGAGGAAAGAAACTCAGCTCATGAAGATCAGAAAGCAGAGAGACACTGTTTCACAGGGCAAAAACATATACCCTGAAGGCGCATCCCGAATGACATATCTCTTCCAAGGGCACTCTATCTCCCTAAAGTTATCAACCAATTAATCCCTATCAGGGGATTGTGCACTGATTGGGCTAAAACTCTCATAACCCAATCATTTCATGTCTAAACTTGCTTGTACATGAGCTTTTGGGGGTCATCTCACATCTAAACCATAACATGTAGCATAAAATTGATATTGAGTAAATTGAATTTACAATCCTAAAATATTTCCAGATCCTAACTGACACTCCAGGAAGGCCAGTTACATGGTCTTTCTCTTTCAACTCATTCCTTACCTATTTTAATAAAAAATGAATAAATTTTAAAAACCACAGCTGTACAAGTCAAAATTTATGATTATTGAAGAGTATATATAAACATGCTTATCTAAATATAAATACAACTCTTCATTTTCCTGTGAAACTTGTAGTAGATGAAGAACAATCAATTATTTTGTTTTCTGTTAAAGGATTTTAATGGAATTAAGAGTGAACATTGGGCTATGTTGTTTTTATATGTGATTCTGGTTCATTTAAACTCTGGTTTCAGTGGTTTTGTGTGAAAACACATTTTCATGCTTATTCACTCAACTGTCAACACATATTTGCTTATCACTGTGTACCAGGAAGAATACATGAAATCTATAGTTTCATATTCAAGGTAAAATAAAGACACTGTCTAGCAATTTTATCATGCAAGAACACTGTTTGAAAGAACTTTTAGAGGATTCATTATATGAGTAACAGACTAATCCAGGAAGAAGATTTTTGGGAAATGAAGTGAAAACAGAATTTAGTAAGATCTTTTTTCCAATTAGGTGATGTCCTTTACAAATTAATATTCTTAATAAATTTTCTCTAAAATATTATATGATACCAGAAATATCAATATAGGAGAAAGATGTGGGTTTGTTGTGTGTTCAGGGAAGGAACAACTAGAATTTAAAAGCATGCAGTGGTGCACATTTTGTTTGGGGGGAACAAACAGTAATTGATAAATTTCAAATAGGTAAATATATCCCAATGTAAGATTTTTATGGAGATAAACTTCAGAAGAGAAAAAAATGGAGAAAACATCTAATTTTACCTAATAAGGGTGAAAAAAGAAATAAAATTAAGTATGGAAAATAGATCTACAATATATGTAAAGAAGGCCTAACATAAATAATAATTATTGAGGGATGGGATAAATTTATTGGCCAAGAGATGGATATCCAGATCAAATTTTGAAAAACCCTGTAATTTTAGTAATATTAAAGACAAAAATGATCAAACTAAGAGTCTCAAAGTGGCCTGTGTCCCTTCGTTGTTTAATTCCCAACTGACTCTGAGATCTTTTGGGGAATCCTTCCATTACTTATCATGGAAGTCTTATGCTTTACCTCCTGCCCATGGGTACTTTCTCTGCTGTTCCTCACACAAGCTGTAACTCCCTGTGGGGAGGAGAGGTGGACGGTGGCTGCTCTGGCTCCAGCTTGGGATTCTTGGTGCACCTGAACAACACAGAGGCCTTCTGGACCACATCATCTGCAATTGCAGCCCCTCCTGGCAACCTGCTTCTCCTCAACTGCTTTATTTTCCATAGCGCTTATCACCTCCCTTCTGATATATAATATTCAATTGCTTAGTTTTTCTTAATCTATTATTTCATGTTTTTTTTCTACTAAAATATAACCTCCTGACAGGAAGGAGCTTCAGATCTAGGACCTTGAAAATGCCTGACACTGGACATGTAATAGTTGTTGAGTGCACTAATGTAGGGGATATAGCAATATAAAACAAAAGAAATCCTTGAAGGCAATTTTAATAGAAATATTTAAGGCAAAAAAATCATAAGGAATAAAATAAAGAGTTATAAACTGACAGAAGAAATGATAGCTCATCATGGTAAATCACACATCACTAATATATAAAAAGTAAATACATATATTCTGAATATATGCACTAAAGTATATCAACTGACAGTGGAATGAGATACTAAAATAAACGGAAATTAGCACTTTCAGTGGGAGATAGTAGCACATTCCTCTTTAAAGCTAATATATGAGTAAACAAACAATAACATTGAAGCTTTGACTAATTCATTAATTGATCTATATATTCATGGAGAAAGAGAGAACATTGTAAAACTCAGTGAATAGTAGAACATAAACAATTTTAAGTTGATTTACAGAATTTATAAAGAAAAACTGATGAAGAAATCCATGATAAATTCTGTATACCATCATACATATTTGTCCATATTAAAAATTCGGAAGAATTATAAAGTGACAGTAAAATAACATATGATATATCTGGAAACACAGAAGTATATTACAAAATAATCTATGGGTTACTAGTAAAATTATTACCAAATACTTAGAGCTTAAAGTCATATATGTAAGAGTATAAAATAGAGTAAATTAGTATCAGTAGGATAAGAGCTTTGCACATATTATTGAAAAATAAGGAATATTGAAATGGGAAAATATTCAAATAAATATACTAGGGTAAAAAGCTAATTGTTACTGCAAGGAAATAAGAAGGAACAAAATGATAGAAAAAAAAAGAAGGAAATAAAATAACCAGAGGAAAAACCACAATACTGTATAAGTAGTTGATTAAAACTTAAGATAGTTATTAAGTATTGATAAATTAGATGAATAACTGGTATTGGTGAGAATAAGGGAGAATAACAAAATATACAATAAGAAGGGGAAATAATTATGGAAAAATATGGCTCAAAAGGTAATGTGATACTATTGTAAAAATAATGTAACAATTTATAAATATGATTAAGTGAACACAGCTTCAGAGAATTTGCCATAAGAAGCAGCAGCAAACTTGAAAATACCAATAATTACAAAGAAATTGAAAATGGTAAACAAAAATGTGTTCCATCCCCCACTTTAAAATACAGGGTCATTAAGATAGTTTCACTGGTGAGTCCTACCAATTTCTCAAGGAAAAAAAATCCTTCTTATATTCTATATTTCAGGAAGTAAAAACAAAAAGGGAAAATTTTTCAGGTGTATGTTATTAGAATAACTTAATTTCACATTTAAATCAGTTGAAGGCAGTAGAAAAATAAAAATCATATGAAAAAATACAAATTCTGAATAAATAAAATACCAAGCAATTAAAGCCTCTTATGTTGTGGTCAGATAGGATTTAAACAAGAATGCCTTACTTCTTCAATAGCAGCATATTTTTCAATGAGATAATTCACTTCATTCATGAACTAAAAATAAAATGTAACATAGATTAAAAAAAATAACTGTCATTGAAAGAACAACTAATTATATTAAAAGTTCCTAGAAAAATTATTTAAAAGACACTTTCCCTAAACTAACAAAAGATAATTACCAAATACCATAGCAAACGATGTTCTTAATGGGGAAATTTTAGAAATACTCTTTTTTTAACATTGGAAACAAGGACAATTATTATTGCCACTGCTAAACAGCATAACCCTAAGGCCCATGGCTGAAGCAATTAGGAAAGGAAAAAAAATCAGAAAAAAAACAATATTGACATTTGCAGATGCTGCTATTTACATAGAAAATCATGGAAATTCAACAAAGTATTCCAGCAATTGTATAAGGTCAGTTAACTGACTGATACAAGTTCAGCACACAAATATCTATGGTTTTCTCTGCCTCTACAATAAACTAAAAATAGAATATATCAATTCTGTTTGTAATGACAAAAAGATGACTCGGAGATATCCAATTCCATAAAAGTACAAAAGTGACTACTTGGTTAAATGGAAAGATAGACCATGTACACGGATCTTATCATTAGAGTGCTGCCAATGCTCTCCAAATTAAACTACATATTTAAATAAATTTTAATTAAAATCCAAGTAAAGCATTGCAAGTAACTTAGTGACTAATTCTTAAAATTTATGGAAGACTAAATTAAGGAAATATTTAGGATAATTAGAAAAATTAAGACTCTACCTTGCTCAACCTCTTCCATTGGATTTACTTATATGGTATTGATTTAATCCTCGAATTTGTTTCAGGGTCTATATTGCTTAGAATTCTACTGCTGCCCAACTCTTTTTGCATCTCCAAGATAAGACACTGAAGAGACAACAGGCAGCCTACACTTCATTTACTATCTGAACCTCCCTGTAAACAGTTTTAATAGTATAATTGATACCCAAACCTCTTTATATTTCTCATTCTCTAGTGTGCTTTGTGACTTTCAAGCCTCTTTTCTTCTTTATAAAGTATGAAACTTAAGAACATTATCAGATATTTGTAAAGACAGATATAGACTGAATGGATCCAACAGACAAAAATCTGTGCTTATGCCTACAACAAACCCTTCTCCAAACAAGAGAGCTGTTAGAGCTCAGAACACAGCACACAACCCCCCTTTTTTCTTTGTAACCTGTATTCTCACTGTGCCTTTTAAAGTGTCACAGGATAAATAAAAACTTCAGCTTAGCAAAGATGCTGCCTATTACAGGATTCCTACCTACTTTTCTCTCCCTAACCCTCACATCATCTCACAGACACATATACTGTGTTGTTAATAGTTCCTAAATGTCATCCATAAAATGAACAGTTATGCTATTACAGTTTTAAACTTCTATAATCCTGTATTATAAGTACATATGGACAGCACATGGAAAATCTTGAAACAGATTTATATTTCATCTTCACAGTTCATTTTTCACTAGTGTTTGATAATGTCAAATTTGTGAGTAAAATTATTTTATTGTGGCTATAAATGTATACCCGCTAATTTGTCCTGTCTGCATGTCTGTCTCCCATCCAAATGATTTGAAAGGCCTTTTGCAATGCCTTTTTATTGAATCAAAACATAAAATAACACACAAACCAGTGAGTAAAGAGCAAAGAGTTTTAGACAGTATTTATCTATAAATATACTCAGCAGGTATACATGTTACAGTAGATTCCATATAGGTTGTGAGCTCAATCCAGGATTTTATGAAGGATGTTCATTCTCTTGTAATAGTCTGTCATGCAGGCTTCTTGCATTCAGGTTGTTATCACATCTAACCTTCTTTTCAGTTCTCTTGAACCATATATATATAGTTCAAGAAATATTTATACATATATATTCACGTGTGTGTATATGTATATATATATATATATATATATATATATATATATATATATATCTTGTGTGTGTATATATATATATTTAAAGGCTGAGTCTTTAAAGGCAGCCACAATTAGTTAAACTGAATACAACTTTGTTCACTTTTATTTTTAAAAGATTTTGCTACAGCAATAAAAAATGACAAAATCATAGAATTTGCAGGGAAATGGATGGCACTAGAGCAGATTATGCTTAGTGAAGCTAGCCAATCCCTAAAAAACAAATACCAAATGTCTTCTTTGATATAATGAGAGCAACTATGAACAGAGCAGGGAGGAAGAGCAGGAAGAAAAGATTAACATTAAACAGAGACATGAGATGGGAGGGAAAGGGAGAGAAAAGGGAAATTGCATGGAAATGAAGGGAGACCCTCATTGCTATACAAAATTACATATAAGAGGTTGTGAGGGGAATGGGAAAACAAACAATGAGAGAAATGAATTACAGTAGATGGGGTAGAGAGAGAAGATGTGAGGGGAGGGGAGGGGGGATAGTAGGGGATAAGAAAGGTAGCAGAATACAACAATTACTAATAGGGCATTATGTAAAATTGTGGATGTGTAACCGATGTGATTCTGCAATCTGCATTTGGGGTAAAATTGGGAGTTCATAACCCACTTCAATCTAATGTATGAAATATGATATGTCAAGAGCTTTGTAATGTTGTGAACAACCAATAAAAAAATAAATAAATAAAAGATTTTGCTACATTTCCTATACAGCAACTGAAAAATAAGGCATTTATTCAATATGTAGGTATCTATACAATATTTAATACTCAGAAAATTTGCAACATGCATACATTTTTAAGTTCATGGTAATAAAGATATGTATGAAAGCCACCAAAGTCAACATTTTATTTAATTCATTTTTTTGCATAGTAACCATACATATAGGAATACCCATTATAAGCAGCCTATTGAAAGATACTGTATAATATATATCCAAAAAGATAGAAAATAAAGTGGAAGAAAAATGGTTTAATATAAACAAGATGATAAAACAACTATGAATAAACCAAACAATAAATGTTAAGGGATATATAAATATAACTTTAAAATATTAGAAGACTCAATATTGTAAACATGTTAATTTTTTTCTAAATTAATCTCTACTCAATGATAATAAAATTATGAACTGTAAAATTTTCCAACATAAGCTTATCTAAGGTGAATATTAAAAATAATTTAATACCTAAGAATAGGTGAGGATTTCTGAAAATAATGGTAAGAGGTGAAACAATTTTGTCAAATAATTCTTAAATGGATTTTATATTTTAAGTAGCTTGATATTTAACAAAAAATAAGTTAATCAGTAGAGAAGATTGGAATCCACAAATATGCATATAGAAAGATATTATAAGATAAAAGAGCTACTTCAAATATGTAGAAAAAAGACAAATTTAATATCACTTTTTACTGTTTTAAATACTTTGTTGAATATGTATACTAATGGTCAAAAATAACATGTTTGTAATATCTAGAGAATTTACACATAAATGCAGAACATATACAGTAATAGATATACATATAAAAAATAAAACATGTAATATTAATATATACATATATCAAAACTAAGCAGAATATATGTGTGTATCAATATGTGTCTACATATATGCATACATAAACATACATAAATGTATATACATGTACTTTCATTGTATATGTACATCTGTCTGTGTATATAAACATACATGTATACATGTGTGTATCAAAGAAGAATAAATAAAGATGCTTAAACACATATTGGATATGTTGTTTTATGGTAATATGTTTCTAATTTTTATCCTGAGAGCATTGGAGTGTTTGTTTGTTCTATTTATTTATTTATTTATTAGTCTGTTTGTTTGTTTGAAGAGAATAGCATTTAAAAATGGTATAATCTTATGGACTGGGATTGTGGCTCAGTGGTAGAGGGCTCATCTAGCACAAGCGGGGCCCTAGGTTCAATCCTCAGCACCACATAAAAATGATTAAATAAAATAAAATTATTAAAAAAAAGAAATCATTCTCTATAGAGGGAGAAAAATATACTTTAAAAAATAAAAATAATATGATCTTAAACTCAGGATTTTGATAGGGAAAAGCTTTGGGAATGGTGACATTAGATCCTTTTTAAATTTTTATTGAACTCATATAAAATATAATGGTATGAAAAAAATTCATAAAAAAGTGTCAGTGAGAAAACTGGATAAAGTTTAAAAATTCAGAAAGTGTTATTTAAATGCTATAATTAATCAATAAATTTAATATTTTAAACATAGTTTTAATTTTAAAATACCCTTTCTGCAGTGACAAGGTATCCAAGAATTAAAAAGTAAATGAAACTTGATAGTGATTTAAGTAAAGTAGCACATCTTAACAAAGGCTCTGGTGAGATATTAATATAATAATCCTTAACCAAATGAATGTGGATAGAGAATATCCACCCAAAAGTGAAACATTAATAAAATTAGAAAGTAGATTGACATTGCTGACATTAAAATATGAACAGAGAATAAAACATACCCTAATTCCCTGGAATTCAATTTTCAAACAGGATTTACATCATTGGTCTCCAAGTTTCTTTACTCTAGGCAAAACAAAGCTTTCTGTTTTGATGAGAAAGGGCTTATTTCAAAGAAAGAGTATTCTTACACTACAACATGTTAATGATTTAAGTAAAAATGAGTCAGAAATATATGGATTAAGTTTCCTTCCAAAATCATAAGGCTTATAAGTTAAAGGAAAACCCCTTCAGGCTACTTGTTTTATCAAACCAAGAGCAGACTGAAATAGTTTTAAGATGTTAAAAATTCCTGAACAACGGCCAAAATACTCATCTTTGAATCAAACAAATATCATGATCATAAAATTCTATTTATTCTATCAGAAGAGAATATCATGGGAAATTCCAACAATTATGAAATATATTTCTTCAGGAAATTCTGAGGTTCCATACTCTCCCTTCCAAATACAATTAATACAATTGTGTACCACTTAACAGCAGAGAATGCATCCTTAGGAGGTTTTGTAGTTCTGCATCTATCACAGGGTGTGCTCACATAAACCAAAAGGGTGACAATGTCAGTAAGCGATATAACGTTTTGGAACCCCTTATCATATTAACCAGAACATAGTTATAGAGTGCATGGCTGTATGCAGCACACAGTATTTATAACACTCATGTCACCAAAGCATCAATGAATAAGATGCATCCATGCAAATAGTAAGGAATCACTCCATAATAATTCCAATATGAAGAAATTGATGGAAAGCAGCAATGAGACAATTGTTAAATGCTATTTAAATACATCTGCATGGTTTCAAATATATATGTATATCAGCTATTGAACTCAGGGGCACTTAACCACTGAGCCACATCCCCAGCCCTTTTTTGTATTTTATTTACAGATAGTGTCTCACCAAATTGCTGAGATGCCTTGCTAAGTGGCCGAGGCTGGCTTTGAACTCACAACCATCTTGCCTCAGCCTCCCAAGCTGCTGGGATTATAGGACTGTTCCACTGCACTGGGCTTTGTATAGTTTTAATATTATGATATGAAATACATTATATATGTAAGAATATATAAGTGACTCATACAGTATTTTCAGAGTTGCATTATCAGACTTAATTCTAGTACTATGTTAGATCTACTAGTCCAGAAATGACAGTGACTATAATTTGATAACTTAGTTTTAACTATACTTGTGACTTTCTTAAATGACTCCTCAGAATCAATGGTTATGACCACATGTGGAAAACACATACACATAAAAGCACACATGTACAGAAAGTGCTCCAGTTGTGTTGGGAAATGGGACTAAACACATTTAAATTCTGTGACACAGAGCTGAGAACCAGCCCCTGGGAAGAGAAATCATTTGTGCTCTGACATGCTCTGGCTTACAGTGATTCTTACACCCTGCAGCATTACCTCATTACCATCTGTTCACAACTTTCAACTCTCACCTCTGACATTGCTTAGTGAGGCAATGGGAACAAGCCTGGATTGCCCAGATTCTGTGAAACTATTACAGAATTGAGTCTTGTCTGCAGACATAGATTCCAGGGCTCAAATCTCACCGGGAAAAGACATCAATTCAAAGTAGATCTTTGGCAGAGTTAAAGAAAAATTGGGTGAATAGAAGGTCAAAGAGATAGCTACATATGTTAAATAAAAGAGATTCAAAATGAATATGAAATTACAATGAAACATGAGAGACAAAGTTGAGGAATGATAATAAATGGAATAAGTTGAAAAAGCAAAATGTAGATAGTGTAA
Source organism: Spermophilus citellus (assembly GCF_964194105.1). NCBI lineage: Eukaryota > Metazoa > Chordata > Mammalia > Rodentia > Sciuridae > Spermophilus > Spermophilus citellus. The sequence goes on from NC_138194.1 coordinate 74,925,398, forward strand.
TAAGCATTAGGTGTTAATTTACAAAGTTGAGAAGATGAATGATAAATTTGAGAAGAAAGATAGCAATAGATTGTGGAAAGACATTATCCACTTCTGAAGTTTCCTATGCTCGTTGTTAAATCTGAATGTGATTCACTCATTGCTCATGTCTGCATAAGTATTTAATGTACATCTACTGGGTACATGGAATTGTGCCAGAAACTTAATAAGAACTGAAAGAAATAAAAGAAAGACATCATCAACATATCCTACAATACCCTACAATCATCTGGCACATATATGACATAAATAATGGCTTAAGATAGTATTTGTATAAACGCCAAAAGATGAAAACAAACAATAGATGCTCTGGGAGTTCAGAGAAAAGGCATCACTGTGAACTTGAGAAGTAGAAGAAGGCATCTGAGATAATTAAGATGTGAGCTTGCTCTTATTCAAGAATGAGCAGGATTTGAATTTGTACTGGCGTGAGGGTAAACCTTTCACAGGAAGCCTCCAAAAGAGGAGAAGTAATGTTGATTAGCTGAGGGAGGGATGCTCACTGGCTCCTCCTTTCTCCTCATATCCCCATGTCTAGTCAATCATAAAGTCCAGTTGAGCTATGCCATAAAAACATCTGTTCCCACTGTCTCCACACCCGCTATCACCCTAATCCCTGCTATCACCTTCTTTAGTGTGACTCATTGATCTGGCCGTAAGGGTCCACGTTTTCTGTCTTCTCTCCATTGTTGTCCATGAGTAATCATTCAAAAATAAGAGAATCTATCCACTGAAAACTCCCATGGTTCACTTTATGGTAAGTAAGACCTTTTACCTTCTCCCCTGTCCAGACCAAGCCTCTTCTCTCCCTGTACTTCTACTGTGGCCATAAACCCAAATTCCATTTGCTCTAACTCCATTTTCTATCTGCTTCCAGGAGTTTCATGCAGAATTTCCCATTTGCTTCCACACTCTCGCTCCTTCCAAATCTATATACCTACTGACCCTTCCCATTTCAGCTTAGATGTGACTTCCAAGGGAATACTGCTCTTAACCCAAAAGCATATTAGGTTTCCTGTTACATGAACACACAGTTCTCTGTACTGCCCATGGTAACAGTTCTTTTGTATTAACTAATGGTGTATCTTCCCTAAAAAATCATAGGCTCCGTGAGGGCCAAGTTTGTATTTTTTCATCACTGTCTCCAATAATCTTCCATAATGTTTAACATAGAGTGGGTTCTCAATAATGGCTTGTATGATGAAAGAAAAAGTGAGATCAAGCTAAGCACAGAAAATTAAGGTCATGGAATTCTGAGAGGCATCCTGGGTTGAGTGTGCTGGGGTCAGATCATCAAACTAAGCACAAAACAGACATTAGGTCTTATTCCCTGTAAAGTCAATGAAAGTATCTGAGCAAAAGGTGACCCTGGTAATTTATGACGATACATCTGATGATGGTCTGTGAATTTGATCTCAAGAAAATGAGTCAAGAAAACCATTATAAAATTTTTACATTAATCTGTTTGTGAGACTATAGATACCTGAACTCATGTTGGGACTGTGGGAATAAAAACAAAGGAAAGATTATAAAACCAAATAAGAAAACTCAAGATATATTTTCCCTTTTCTGCATAGAAAAAAAATTTAAAGTTACATATGATTTAAATAAAGGAAAATTTAAGAAAGGATTCAATGTTGAGGAGAGTACACCAAGTTTTGAACATTCTAAAACTAAGTTAATGATGCACCAACTGTGTTTGCCCTATGTTCAAAAGGAACATGGAATTAAAAGTACAATAAAGTTATTATGATAACTTACCTATTAATAAATGACAACTTATTTATTCCTTATAACAAATGATACCCTTCTTGGGTGTCAAGGTTGTCAGTTCTTTAAATAAATTACTTCTGAAGATGGATGGAACCTATAAGAAGGGAACACTAGAATTCAACTTGTCAGGTATTTGTGTAGTCAGCAAAAATAAGCTAATTTCAGATTAAGCACTTTCTTTAAAATTATTCACCTAATTTCTTATAAAATCTAAAGCCAACAGAACTCCAGTGGTCTGAATTTTTACTTGTTTATTAAAGATTCAAGATCATTTAGTTGGACTCACCATGTTGTGCTTTACCATAAAGAAAATATGTTAACATTTTCCTACATGGTAATGAAAAGGATTTTTTGTGTGTTTTAATCAACGTTGACAGGGTAGATAGGCATTTCTTCAATTTAGTCAATCTGGGTATTTTCTAAATGAATGCTTCATATCTAGGTGAAATTACCCAAGTCACCATTGTGGTCAACCATTCCTAAATTTTGATTTTTAAAAAAAACCTTTAAATGAATTCATTTTCATACCGAAGGAGCATATTTTGAAAAAAGAAAGTCATAGAATGTCCTCAATTAAATTGTTGCATCATTAAATTATTTTTCTGAGAACTTAAATGGATGTAGTAGGTATTTTTCAATATCTGTTATCTGCTACGTTCTTTCATATAGAAATTTGGGGTCTCCATTGCCCATTTTTTTTCTGTGTCCAGCAAGGCAGAACCAAATTAATAGCTCTGACTAGGCTCTGCCTTAAGGATGATTATCGGCTTATACTAAAGACATAATTAAAAGTGCTTACTTGCATTGGAGATGGCACCTATTTCCTGTGCAAGTCAAAATTGTTGGATCTGCCCTTTACCAGAAGCACAGAATATCTATATTCCATGTATTATTAGAAAGCAAAACCTAAAGTTCTTTGCTCCTCACTACTAATATTGAGATATATTAATTAAAACTGGCCTAGGGCCCATACAATTTATCTTATTCTTTTGACTTTTTTTTATATTAGACAAGAGACTCAGAGAGCTGCATATTACAGACATTTCATCATCCAACTGTCCTATTATAAGGCAAGTGTGGTAGGATGAACAGGATGGCCACACCCTGATTCCCAGAATGCATTACTTTATGTGACAGAAGGGAACCTGAAATGGGAAATTATCCTACTCACCCAGTGGACCCCATGTAACTACAATAGTCCTTATAAAATACCAATAGGAGGGTTAGTCAGAGGAGATCTGGAGGCCAAAGCAGAGGTCAGAGTGATAGACCAGTAATCAAGAAATGCAGGCCAACTCTAGAAGCTGGCAAACATAAGAAATAGATTATTTCCTAGAGCCTCCAGAAGGATCACAACTCCGGTGACACCTGATTTTATCACCCTATGATCTTTTTCAGACTTCTGACCTCCAGATTTGTTAGATAATGTGTTTTCCTAAAAACACATTGTTTGCAGTAATTTGTTACAACAGCAATGTTGCTATATAATAAACTAATATAGCATGCTAACAAAAAGATGTAAAGTTTCCTACAACTTTTTTGTTTTGTTTTTCTTTGTTGTTGTTTTTGGTGGTGGTGGTACTGGGAATTGAACCCAAGGCTGCTTTACCATTGAGCCACATCCTCAGTCCAGTTTACTTTTTATATATAAAATGGATGTAGTAGGTATTTATATATATATATATATATATATATATATATATATATATATAGAGAGAGAGAGAGAGAGAGAGAGAGAGAGAGAGAGAGAGAGAGAGAAACTTGGACACAATACCTTTATTTTATTTATTTATTTTTATGTGATGCTGAGGATCAAACCAGCGCCTTGCATATGCTAGGCGAGTGCTCTACTGTTGAGCCACAATCCCAGCTCCTTACTTTTATTTTGAGACAAGGTCTTGTAAATTGTTGACACTGGCTTTGAACTTGGATACTGCTTCCTCAGCCTCCTGAGTAGCTGGGATTACAGGTATGAACCACCACATCCACAGTGTTCATGGTTCTTAACTGAGCTAATATTGTTGAATATGTACTCTACCACATGATGTCTTCTAGAGTTGTTTATGAGAAACATTCTTTCAGCGTCAATGTATCAGAAACTGTATTTCCCTAAGCTACTAAAACCTGTGGAGTAGGTTGCTGATGATTCATTTTCATGAGTTCTTTGCTACTAGAAAATTCCAATCCAATCATTTTTATAAGCACTAGTTTTACCTCTGGTTCAGCTTTATATTTGTTTTTGTTTTGATATTTTAATTAATTATTTGTTTTTTCTTCTTGGCTTACATGTATTTTTATAAGCAACTTCAATTTGTAAAAATATATTTTTAGTTGTAGATGGACACAATACCTTTATTTTATTTATTTATTATTATGTGGTGCTGAGGATCAAACCCAGTGTCTCCTATATGTGAGGCAAGCACTCCACCACTGAGCTACAGCCCCAGCCCCACTTCAATTTTTTGAAGATGAGTATAAACAGCTATATACATTCTTATAAATCATTTATTAAGAAAAGATCTTCATGTTTAATTGAAGTCCTTTCTGCTGCAGATTAAGCTCTTTGAAAATGTGGCCTACAAAGATAGCCAATGTTAAAGGGAGCCATTTTGGGGGAAAATCAAAAAAGAACCTAGAGTTTCATTTGTTTTTGACTTTGGCTAACAAATCATATGTACCACTTTGACAGAATTTGGTACATAATACCCCAAAATATACCTTGAAATCTGAGAAAAGCAGAGGCAAAAAGTTCTCTCTGATTTTCTTCTGCTATTCTCCCCTGACATGGGCTGATCTTCCTCTAAAGTATGTTACCAGATCCTCATTTCATGAGAGTTCTCCCTGTACCCAGAGGAAAGGAATGGGGATAAAAAATACAGAAAATTCTGAAAATGTCTTGCTAAGTCCTTCCAGTTTATTACCATGGGATCATTTTCTCTTGACCTCTAGTCATACTTCTGCACAACTGTCTATAAAAATATATCATTTTACCTGTTTCTTGGGGTCCCCACTTCTTAAGGCTCTTGTGTAAAGTAAAACTTTTATTACATAAATCCCTGTGGTTTTTCTTTTGTTAATCTAATCTTTTATTGTAGAGGTTTCCAGCAACAACTGAGAAAAGAAACTCCTTCTCCCCTACCACTTTACAACCTTTTAAAAAAGATACACTGATGTAAAATCCATTACATAGCCTCCATTCTGGAAGCAAAGTATTCAATATATGATTTCTCAAAAGTGTCATTAACAATTCTATTCTGTTTTCTATATGCACACATATATAATTCTTATTTTTCTTTTTATGTGGTAATGACAGACTGATATTGGCCATGTTTTAATAGGGATTTGATTAAGATTGATAATTTGTGTTTGAAAAAAACCCTTTGAATGCTGGCACTAGCTCTTCGTTCTTTGGCTAAAGCTTTACAGTCTGTAACACTGGCCTTCCATGTTTCATGGGTTTTTATATAAGAACTTTTTGTGCTCTCTATGTAGGGACCCATGACATCAAAACAACCTAACTTTGTCTTCCTTGTGACAAAAATCCTCTCATTTACTAGTTGTCACAAATCATCGTTTATTTGAGGAGTTCTACTTAGCTCTTACTCTGTAAGCACATTTCCTATACTTGACGTTGATATTGGGGAATTAACCTTTCATGCTTCTTTCCATTTGATCCTACCTGTTGACATCTGTATGCCAAAAAAAAGAATGTCAGCGGCATGAGAAAGAGTAGATACGGGGTTCCAAAGTACTTGTCTGCCAAGTAGACAGGTTTAGCTGAGGAAGGTGACTGGGAAAAGTGTGAAGATCGTGCCAGACATTGAGATATATGTTTAGAAACAGGAGAGGGAAAAAACTGACCAAGAGGAAAAGCCGGTGGAAGCAAAATCTCTGGGAAATAAGCAGATGGTGGCAGGTGACAAAGTGAATCACAAAGAAGTGAATAGAGGAGGACAACTTTCAGAGATGCCTGCACCACTCCCTGGGAAAATTGGGCAGCTGGTCAGAGACATAGTCTTAACTGGTCAAAAGCTCACATTGATTTGACTTTGTACATCTTGTCATTGAGTGAAAATTCCCTTGATCATGTGAGAAAGTGGCAAAGGTCAATGCCAAAAACATTCTGGGAAGCTTATGGAGAGAATAAAGGTGCCAGGAAAATAGTGGGTTATGATTTGTAATGCTGTGGGGCCAGATAACAAAATGTTCATACAAGGTAACAAATATCTTTGTTTTCTCACAGAAGGAGTAGAAGGGAAAAAATCCTTCTAAATCTACCTGTATTTGATGGAAAATGTTTATATTTATCTTGCTCTTTTATTTTCTATCCTTTTATAGTTAGATTTCTTTCTTTTTTTTTTTTTTTGCTTTTGTTTAATGTCTGTTTTCTTCAATGGGCTATAGGTCCAAGAGGAATCACATGTGTGTGTTTGTTTTTTCAATATTCAGTACCCAGAAAGAATCACAATGCCTACCATGTAGCAGGTGTTGGATATGTATAATAATAAACTAAAGAATAAATTAGTACAGAAATGGCAAATTTTGCACAGATGCTTATTGGTGTGTGGCTGACTTCTAAAATATGACCACCCAAAACTATATTTGGTTTCTATGTCGAAAAATAAGAGTATATTTCAAACATCCAAATGAGCATTTCTATGTTTAGCTAAATATTTATAATTCTCTAGGAATTTTCTTAAGAAAATAGGACTTAGTGATGCTTTCAATCTTTTCTGGCTCTGGATGAGTGAGAAGAACCATAAATAGAATTTGAGCTCTGTTTTGATTTTTGAGTTTTTGTTTTTTAACTTCTGGAATGTATGGAAACTACTAAAAATACTAAATATTTAAAAGATGGAGAATTTAGATTAATTTTAAATTAAACAATAAGTCCAGTCTTTATTCCAACTGTTTGTCAAGTCCCTGTACTTCAAGAAGATGTTTGAATCTATTTATCATTTCTGTTAACATTTAGATTTGAAAACTGAATAGCACTTGGGTAACACAATGACTCAACCTAGACAATAGATAATAGATAGATAATAGATGGAGATCAATAGATTGATTGATAGATTTTTTTTTCAACCCTCGAGCTAGAAACATCTGAGTATGTTTAATCTCTAAGTTCTTTATCTTGGAAAAATCTAAATAAAAGCTCTTTTATGGTGTTTTAGGAAGCATGTTACTTGTTCATTAATGACAAACAGAACAAGCAGGTTTCTGTACATAAGTTTCTCTGAGCTTGCAGAGACCTACTAAATCCTTTCCCTCTTGATAGCAATCTGTACTGTTGGAGAAATCTACTATGAAAGATTGTATGGAAAGGCTTCCATCTTCAAATTCAGGGGTAATTAAATATCAGGGGTAATTATGAATAAACATAATTATGGACCCCTGTGGAGCAGTTATGAAAAATAGAGAAGAAAGGAGAACTCATGTACGGTCAGACTTCTCTACAGTTTCTTTTTGGCAATGTAGTGCTAAAGTTCTTGCTATAATTTACTTTCCAGACCATAAAACTAGACCTCTATTCATTAAAGGCTGTATATTATTTTCAGAAATCTTCAATTGATTATAATCAATGCATCTTGAAAAGAGTTCATGGCAAATGCCAAGATTCTTCTGCACGGATTATTACCTTGTGTGGTAGGAACAAAGGGTGAGGAGTCTGCAGAAAACATATTCTTCCCCAGAGAAGTATGCCCTGGAGGACAAGAACCAAGTCAGGAGTCATAGCTATGACTTAGAAGGCATCTACTTGATTAGACAAATGTGCCTGCTTTTCTTCAATGCTGGAAACTGATCTCCAATTCATTTATTCTTGGTTTCTCTCTTTTTTTTAAGTGCTCCTAAGATGTCATACTTATAACTGGTAAAAAAAATTAAAATTAAAGTTATAAATATGAAAGAAACAGAAACCCAGAAAAAAGAACATGACTGATAAAGATTGGTATGGTGCTGCCACAGCAATTTGTTAATACTTTGGAAATATATAATCATATGAGATTAAGCTCAGCCAGGTAAATATTAATGATGTTTTGTTATATTGCTTGAAATATGTATCTAGGAAATTTAAAACAAAAGCAAAAATACATTTTACCACCTGCTCATCCTCCACTCCTGTCTGCTTGGTGTTGGAAGGAAGATTTTTTGTTATTAGAGGCCACTGCAGAGGCACAGAATCCCAGACAACTTCTTCCACAGCTAGCTGAAATCAGGTTTGCACTGAAGATGCTGAGCTCCCTTCAGACCACCAGAGTCCAGACCCATCCATTAATAGCTGCTGACACATGCAAGTTATGAAACGTCCCCAAGCTTTCTCTTAAAGTGGGGACCTAGTTGTCATACAATATACATGGTCAGGATAATGGCTGGCATGTACATAAGCATTAAAAAGGTTAGCCTTTGTGACAAGGATAAGTGTGTGTGTGTGTGTCGAAATTACTTGGCAGAAAAGTATAAAAGTATATAAATTCTGTTTTTGTTTTAAATACACTGAATTTTAGAGCACTTTTAAGTTTACAGATAAATTGGCCACAAGATTCAGAGACTTCCCCTACTCTTGGTCACATACATGCATAACCTTTTTGTTATCAAAATCCCTCACCAGATTGGTACATATGTTGCTATGGACCTACATTGACACAGCATTATCTCCTAAAGTCCATGGTTTACCATTAGAGGATGCCTGGCTTTGTGTATTCTGTGGGTTGAGGTATAAATAATTTTTTTTTTTTTACTTAGCGAAAAAATTCTGAAGACCAGTCCATTGCCAATATATTCAATAATTTGGAAACTATCAGTGAAACAAAGCTGAGATATAAGAGCAGTAAAAGACAAATCTTTGACTGCAAAGACTTTACTCTTTTAATGGAATAGTGACATTAAAATAAAAAATTCTTAACCAACTGATTTTTTTTGAGTCTTCTCTCGGCAGAGCAATATCTTAGGGTCATGAGTCTGAGGCCATGAGGAGGAGAGCTAGCCAATCCCTAAAAAACAAATACCAAATGTCTTCTTTGATATAATGAGAGCAACTATGAACAGAGCAGGGAGGAAGAGCAGGAAGAAAAGATTAACATTAAACAGAGACATGAGATGGGAGGGAAAGGGAGAGAAAAGGGAAATTGCATGGAAATGAAGGGAGACCCTCATTGCTATATAAAATTACATATAAGAGGTTGTGAGGGGAATGGGAAAATAAACAAGGAGAGAAATGAATTACAGTAGATGGGATAGAGAGAGAAGATGTGAGGGAAGGGGAGTGGGGATAGTAGGGGATAGGAAAGGTAGCAGAATACAACAATTACTAATAGGGCATTATGTAAAATTGTGGATGTGTAACCAACGTGATTCTGCAATCTGCATTTGGGGTAAAATTGGGAGTTCATAACCCACTTCAATCTAATGTATGAAATATGATATGTCAAGAGCTTTGTAATATTGTGAACAACCAATAAAAAAAAAGAACATGTACCAAAAAACCCTATAGATAACACACATTATGGTGAAAAACTAAGAGCTTTCCTGCTAAGACCAAGAACAAAGTAAACGTGTTCCCTCTTACCCTGCTTTTCAACATTATACTGAAGTCCTCACTAATGCATTTAGACAATAAAAGGTATGCATATTGAAAAGGAAGAAATAAAACTGTCTTTGTAGATGACATGATTATCTATGTAAAAAATCTGGAAAAAAAGGTAAAAAAAAAAGAAAGAAAAAGTATTTGAATGTGCACTCTGCCCAAGGTTCTGTCAAAATAAATTATTACATCTAAAGTTATAACTGAAATCTGAGTGACAAAAAAAGTTGTAATGAAGAATTGTTAGAATATGAAGATCAGTTGACCTCACAGATGGAATTTATCCCAGTTTATCTGATATTGCTTAATGAGATAGTTGGTTTGTTAACAGGTTCTAAATAAAGGCTAAAGATTTATTTATAGAGAGAAAAGAAATAAGTAAAGGTACAGCATCAAAGAAATGTGGGAAAGGGCCATTTATGCATTCAATTAATTTATTATATATTTATCTGGCCCCTCCTAGGAGGATGCTGGCCATTCCGGGGATGTAGGTGCTGAAAATATGGAAATAAAATGGAACAATAATCCTGACCTTAAGGAACTTACACTCTAATTCAGGAAACTAAAGTTTTAACTTGGTATTAGTGAAGGGAACTGAAAAAAAAAAAGTGGGGGGAGGATTTATGGTAGGGGAGCAGACAGGAAATACTTGCGGGTCCAATAGGGTCAAATCATAGAACATTTGGAAGGTTAAGCTAGAAAGCACATTATGATTTAGACTTAGATATACTATTAAAGCTTTTGAGAATCAAAATATCCTAAAATAGAATCTATAGAAGGAAGGAAAAATATCTGTAGAAGGAAGATAAATTAGGTAGCTAATGTGAAAGCGAAAGCCAAGAGAGAAGAATAACAGTTCTGCAGCGAAATCACAAGGATGAACAGATCCAGGGAGAGACGGGGTCAGGTGTGGGAGAGAACGCGTGTGTCTGTAGATATGAAGTTAAGCTCTAAAGACACAAAAGATTTGTCTTTCAAAGAAGGCAAGAAAGTGCCAGGCCAGCACTTCATAATGCAGCTCTGCCCAGAAAAGACGAAGTCTGCAAAGTGTCCACCTTTTCCTCTGGCAGGTTAATTCTCTTCAAAGCTGTCAGTTAACTGAGTCTTTACCCCTTTTTACAAGCATTTCCTTCTCTTGCTGAAAGCAATGCCCACTGAGGTAGAAATGCTTTGGCTCCAGATAATCAGAATGGACCTCCCATCATTAAATGTCTTTATTTTGAAAGGGACATTGAGGATTTAGGACAAAGAGGCATCTTTGTTGGGCTTTAATTCTATTGTCTTCCTTGCTACTTATCTGTTTAGCAAATGAAGAGAGAAATTAACCACTATGATGAATGAAAGGCAGAGTGAAATGTGTAGGCATTGTCGAGTTGGGCTGATCCACCATTGTCTCCAAAATGAGCTTGATGCTTATTTTCCCAGTCTTCAGATCCCTGCCTTTATTCTTGGTTTTTCTTTATTTTTTTTTCCATTATTCTCAAAAGCACCAATGTACAAAGTGAGTCTGTGGTCAGCTTGTAATGAGAGGGGTAAAGAACTATTTCGTTCCCAGCTCTGATCTGCGGGAACTGAGACTTTCAAATATCACCATCAAGATTACAAAAGTGGCAGAGAAATGTAAGCCTCTCAAGATCCTGGAATAAAGCACGGAAGATTACCAGTACTCACAACAAACTTTTGGAGCACACAAGAAAATTGGAAAATGGGAAAACACACATACATACACATAATGCACCCATGTGCACATGCACAAAACACACACAATACACCCCCCAGGCAATAGTGAAATAGAAAGGACTTAATTGGCACCTAAATACTTTTCCTATGATCTCTCCCACCTTTGCCCCCTCCTTGCCCCCCACACACTTTCTCCCTCCTTTGAAGGCATTGCTCTTTAAAGAATAAGGAAAGATAAATTAAGTGCTCTGAAGTCATGCAATCACGATGCAAATTCAATTTCACTATTGGAGTTGTTTGCTTTGGCATTTTACTTAAACTTTCTGAGTCTCAATTTTCTCATCTGTAAACAGACCAAATCATATTATCTCTCTCTAGGTTCTAGCTTGTATTCAACAAGGCTATGTGGCTAAATGATTAAAATGTTGCGTAATTGGTAAGCAAGCAATGAGTGATATTTATCACCATTTATTTTATTATTGTCATCATTTTATGATGAAGCTTTTTAGATGAAGGAAAACACATGAATAAAAGACCCATTCTTTGGACACAGAATGTAACTGAATTCCCTGAGAGTGCCAATAAGTCTTGAAAGTGCAAAGTCACTTACAACCCAAGCGTCCTGGGTCAGCTACTATCATCTCTAAGAAGAGTGAGATACTTACAACTCCAAAACTTAAAATAGCTCTGAAGTGTTGGCAAAGATATCCTTGTTGTGAAGGTACATAAAGTGCCCTTTGTGAATTTCACTCCCCAAGTGTTAACTGACAAACAGCATGCAGCACTTGACAGTCTCCTTCAAAAGCAGTTTAAAAGAAAGTGCCTGAAATACGGAGAATTTGGCTGCTCATTATAGACCCCACTTTGGCAAACATCATGTGGAGGCATCAAAGCTTTTCAAACATTGGAGGACCCAGTTCAGACACAGATAAGCAAAGCTGATAAATACATTGTCCCCCATTCCAAGGTCCATCTGTTTAATATAATTGCTCTTACCAGCTGACACTGTGGGTGTAATATAATTTAATTTAAATCATCCAAACAGAAAAACTATTTTAAAAATGTCTATGTGGTTTCTTCTACTCCTGGCTTTTCTGGAGAAGCAAGCATGAGAATGATAAGTCTTCACCAGCAGGTCCTGGTTCTTCTCTCACATGGAATCCCCTTTCCTTAATTTTAGCTTGCTTAGCTGTTTCTTAACTTCTCAGCCTATTTAAGAAGTCATCTCAAAGACTGTGATAGCACAAGGGCTCTATCTTGGAATGGTCCATGCTTTACCCAGACACTTAAAATAAAAATAAATCTCCCCCCCCCACACACACACACATTTCTTATTGGTGCATTATAGTTATGCATATTGATGGGATTTGTGGTTACATATTTATATATGTACACAATATAACTTAAAGTGCTGTGTGAGATGTGCCCTGTAGTTTCTTGTATATATTGTAAATGTATGAATACATTAGTAGTAATCTATTCATATTTCAGATATAAAGAGCTACAGGATGTGGATCACTTTATGATTTGGTATTTTATACCTTTATTATAAAAGTTCAAATCTTTATCTATCCAGAGAATAAACATTGTGCTAGGAAAGAAGAAGTATCTCTAGAGGCCATCAGTCAAATCATTTACTATTGGCTGCTTTTCTCAGAACCAGTTTCAAAAAGGCCTTCCTTCTTTTATATACAAACCAGTTACCTTTAGAAAGCAAACTTCTTGAGCACACACTTTTAGCAAATTTTTCATGAGCATTGACTATGTGCAGGTAGCATCGTGTTAGCACCTAGGGGGAAAACCCATAAACTCACTCAGTCCCTGCTTTTGTGGAGCTCACTGTTCATCCAGGAGCCAAGAAAGTATAAATAGTCTCATATAGTGTGATAGCCATTACCACAGAGATAAATTGAGGTCAAGGTGGAATTAATAGGACAGGAGGGAGAGATGCTGCAAGTGGAAATAGGGATGATATTGGGAGGATTTCTGCAGGAATGAAAGCCAAGTTTGAGCAGTGATTAGCGTGGCTGTGCTGTGAGGGCATGGGGTTGAGGTAAGAGGTGAAATGGGAGAGAAAACCATCACACAGGAAAGAAGGCGCAGCCGGGGCAGAAAAAGGCAAAACTAATGTGACAATTCTAAGCAGTTTAGTGTTCCTGGGAAGTGGATTAGATAAAGTATGGAGTTATCTTTCCTTAGGTGTTTTACTTAAAATTTGACTTAAAATTTCAGATTTGAGTTGGGCAAGGGCAAGTCTTGAAGGGCCTTGGAGGTAAGACAAAGGATTTAGGATTTTATGGGTAGGGGCAGGGAGAGATTATTCTGCCTATCACAGAGGCCATTTCAGGTTTTAAACAGGGAGCAAAAAGATCTGAGTTAGCATAAAGTTATCATAAAGTCAACATTTTATAATTCATGAGTCTGTATTTTAGCAATATCATGTAACCATGTTATAAAATATCTACTTAGAAACCTGGTTGTTTTATATACAGTACATCTCTTTTCTTCTCTCTTCCCTAGTCAGAGCTGGGTGTGTGTGTAAAATTTACAGAGTCAATAAAAATCGCACAGAATACTGTGGGTGTGGATTTCTATACATCTAAAAGAATTATGTATATTTAATAAATATGTTTTTAGACTCTTAGCCTAAATTAATAACCACATGGGACATTTTTTTCTGGTTGTGAGAAATCAAGAGTAGGCCACATCTAAAATGAGTTATGGCCATTTAACAGGTGTGTTCCCTAGAAAAGAAACCTGAGCTTTTGGTGACCCTGTTTCTCATCTGTTAAAGGGGCACAACAGTGCCTCTCTGATGGTTTTATTGCAAGAATTAAACAATATAATACTGGTGATAATATTTTTATATTATGACATTCAGCTTCTATAATGGGGAAGCTGCATTCTACCCATGTACATGTCCCACAGTGCCATAGTTTCCCCCAAAAGTGAGTAATACAACCAGATATTGCAATGTGTAAAAAAAATAAGATTAGGTAAAATTTCTCAGGCTAAGTCTGACAAAATATTGTTTAAATAAATGGTGATCGATATGACTAATTCTTCTATTCAAACATAGAAAAAATCATGAAATGTTTTATCAGATTGTCTTCAAATGAACATTTTTTCTAAGAGCCATTACTAATATGGAATTGTCCAATGCATTTCAGAGGGTCCAAGCTGACAGCCTTATATATTTTTTTTCTTTATTATCATTACTTGTGGCTATTAAGAAATGGAAATCATTACCACTCATGCTCCCAAGATTCCAAAGTAATTTTCAATTTTTTTTCTTCCTCCAATCTATAGTCACTCAAGGGTGTGACAACACAAGATGTTCAGAATATTGAAAAGGCTTAAAATCACATTTTCCTTGAAATACTGAGAAGGTTCTCCAGCTACCTCAGCCTTCAATCCATTAGAGGATGTGAATGAAAATCAGGCAAGCAAAGGAGGCTCAAAGGAATGGTGTGTGTTTACCGATATTCATACCAGCCAGCATCAGGGCATGGATGCAAATGAGGTTGGCTTCAGATGACAGGCATCGGAGAGTGGAAAACATCCTAGGCCTGAAGTCGGAGGGGCTTAGAACGATGTTCACGAATCATTTATTCCATCTCACTTAGCCCAGTCTTACCATATGCTGGGCATTGTTTTATATAGGTATTAAGGATAAAATGAGCAAAAGGGACAGTGGGCAAGATGAATGTGCAGAAAGTGCAAGCCTGAGGACAGATTTGTGACATTCATGAATTCTTTTCTCCCTTTTTACTGGAATCCTTCATTCCAAATTTTATGAAATGATATGCTTTTGGAAAATGACTTAAAGACACATGTATGTACAGAAATTAATAGCTATAAGTATTATTTGAGTGCTTTTCTTTTGCTTTTATGCTTTATAAATCCTTCTTCATCTGTTACTCATCTGCGATTTCTTCTTTTTAACATTTAATTTTTGCCATTAACTCTGTAAGTGAATTTTGCTTAGTGGAGGGAAAAGTCCAATATTGTGCCACCATAGAAATTATCTATGAATTGATAAATGAATCTTGATCATTGCACTTTTTTTAGTTTTTTTATTAGTTACACATGACAGTACAATGATCTTGACAATTCATACATTTGAATCAAATGGGGTATAATTTCTCATTTTTCTGACTGTACAGGTTGCAGAATCACATTGGTCATACAGTCACCTATATACATACAGCCATAATAATGTCTATTTTATTCTGCTGTTGCTTAGGCCTTTCCTGCTAATGAACTATGCTTTTTGAGTCCAGTGCCTTTCCACACTGCTGCAAATATTTCAATTTTTAAACAAAGTTTTCACTTGGTCCTTTTCTCTCTACTCTCCTATATTTTGTTAATCTTGGAAGATATATTGGTATTCCCAAGAGATTTTCAGGGCATATATTTTCTTACATTTATTTTTTTTATTTTAAATGTTGATTTTAGAATCAAACTGCCCATGTTTCCTATAACTAGTAGTTTCTAGTGTACATAAAAGCTACTGACCAGTGTTTCTGGAGAAACAAATGGCTGACTTCCAGCTGAGGCAGGGTATTGACAAAAGGAGGGAGCACTGGAGGGGATATCTTTATTTTGCAACTATCTCAGAATAGAATGAACCAAGACAGAAATGTCAATGGATGCTAAATCCAGAGGAATATTTTGCTAGGGAGAAGAATATTTGCCTGGTCTTAAATTGTCTCCCTGTGGATTGCTTAGCAGTTCCAAGGAGGAAAAGCACTAACTACAAAGTACAGAAATCGTTCAACATCTCCACCAAGAGATGCAAATGAAATCACCAATGAGGGACAGGAATGTGTTATGTGCTGCCAGAGGAGGGAGCCACAAAAAACATAGAGAATGCATAACCTGAATCTAATCATGAAGAACATGTCAAGCTCAAAGAGATGTTCTATAATAAGAAAGAAGAAACGAGAGGGATGGGACCGCATTCTATGGAAATGTTCCAGTTTAAAGCAAGTCTAAGAGACATGACAACTAAATGTAATACCTGATTTAGGCTGAATCCTGTACTGAAAAATGGGGTGGGGGGAGTTGCTGTATAAGACATTATTAGTTAAATTAACAACAAGAAATGAGTGATAGTTTAGATAAAAATATTCCATCAATATGAATGTTATTCAAGTTGATAATTGTCCTGTGGCTATATAAAAACTTATTGTTTTCTTGGGAAATCCATACTAAAGTATTTAAGGCTAATGGTCCATAGTGAATGTGTTCTTAAATACTTTTTTAAAAAATTATATACAAGATAGATAGCTAGGTAGAAATAAACAAATTAAGGGACCAAATGACCATGGAAATTATGTAAAATATTTGCATTTTTCATATCTGAGAAAATGTGTACAGGTGTTCTTTGTGTACTCTTATTTTTGCTATTTTTTCTCACAAATAAAAATTTTAAATAATAAAACAGCAAAATACTAAAACTTCGAAGAAAAAGTAAAAATATTTTCTCTAGATCATCCTATCAAAGTAAATTTTTGTGTATTTTTTGGTTGCTTCACCCTGCTAATCACTGTTTTTAAGTGGCTTGTGATCACTTATTCATTATTTGCTGATTATTTCCCTATGAAATCATCTCCGAGTAAATGAATAATGGCTGTGATATTCACCTGTCCCGGAATCTACCATAGTTCATGGCACCATGTAAGCTTTGAATAAATATATGTTGATTAGATGTGGAATATATCTAGGCACTCTCACCTTTTTTTTCCTAATCTCTCTTGTTGGGAAAGTGGCTTAATCCATTCCAAGGTTGAGGGAATATACATATTTTACATTCAATGTACTATATATAATATACTGTGAAGGGTATTAATAATTGTATTATTATTATTAAAAGAATGTGGTATCTGCAAAGGGCTTGCAATTTAGTCAAGAATAAAGTAGATTATTTTATTTATTATGACCTTCAGAATTTAAAATTTTGGCCCAAAGATTATATAAAATTAATTAATCTTAATGAATAAAAATAGTGAAGTAAAATAAAACTTGTATAAATAGTTCTGGCTTAGTATCTGTATCCATGTACATGGATTTTGGAGGACAGTCATCATAATGAATCAATTACACAGCTAAGAACCTGGAAATCCTCAGTTTTAGAATAAATATTGAAGTTATGACAGTTTTTTAAACATTTAAGTGCAATAACAAGTTTGAAACTTTAGAAAGAGAAATAAACCATTTAAGAATGGCAGCTTTAATAATGACCTCACCTAATTTGCAATGAATGACTCTACCATGTGGTTACTTTTGATTATTCATCAGTTACTTTTCTACTTCAACTATGGTAAATACATCTGTGAATACAGCTGTGAAAAAAATATATATTTGCAATGATTTTATTTAATATAATAATAAAATGCGTGACCATGTAGTTCAGATACAGAGTTCCCAACAAATAAAGAATGTGAAAAAAGTTGTCAATAACATAGCCAACACTTTAAAAATCAAACATAATTTAGAGAAAATATAATATTAAAAATAAAATGAAATAATGTAAAATAACTTTCTAACATAAAAAATTCAAAAATACATTGTCTATAATTTTCAGACAGCAAACTAACTACAAAGTTGACCCAAACTGTCAAAAACAAGTATGTAGCTTTTCTGATGCCACCAGCATAGGCTCCCTTGATACCAGGTGTTGACAGAGTAATGATCTTGATGGAGAGGAAAGAGTAAGGGCCAGCACCCCCACTAGTCTGAGCCTATCCTTCTGTATGAGCAGAGTTTTAATAGGAAGTTCTGGAGAGTTAGTCAAAGGAGGCTTGAGTTATCCAAATTAATATCATCAATGACTAATATAAAAATGAGACTAAGAAAATAACTCTGTACAAAATATCAAAAAGAAAGAATAAAATATCTACTAACAAATTTAACAAAAACCTCAAGATTTGTAAATTGAGAACCATAAGACATTATTGAAAGAAATTTTAAAAGGTTGAACTGGGCCTTGGATGCAGTGAGGCACACCTGTAATTTTAGCAACTCAGAAGGCTGAGGCAAGAAGATGGCAAGTTAGAGGCCAGCAATTTAGTGATACCCTATCTCAAAATAAAATAGAAAAAGAGCTCAGGGTGTAGCTAAATGGTAAAGGTACCCCTGGGTTCAATTCCTAGTACAGCCAAAACAGAAAGAAAGAATAGAAGGAAGAAAGGAAGGAAGGAAGGGAAGGAGGAAGGGTGGGAGGGACGGGGGGGGGAGTAGAAATAGGGCTGCAGGTATAGCTCAGTGGTAGAGCCTTTGCCTAGCATATGTGAGGTCCTGGGTTTAATCCCCAAAGGTGGGGGGAGTTGAAATAATTAGCAAGTAATTCAATGTTCATGGATTGGTTGAGTCAATAGACTCAATAAGATTTCAATTTGCACTTCCCCCCAAATTGTCCTACAGATTCAGACAACCCCTATCAAAATCCCAGTACTTTTTTTTTGTAGTAGTTAACAAGCTGATTTCAAAATGCAATAAACACAAAGAGTCAAGACAATTTTGTAAAAGAAGAATGAAGTTAGAGAACTTAGATGACATGATTTCAAATATTAACACACTATAATAATGAGAGATAGTAATATTGACCTAGTTATAGGTAGATAGACTAACGGAATTCATCATTATAATTTTGGTAAATTGGCTTTCCACAAGGGAGCCATGTCACTTAAATGGGAAAAAAAATAAAAATTAAAAAAAACATATTTTCCTACAAAAGAAACAAAAAACAAAACCATAAATAGAACTTATATAATAAACAAAAATTAAATTAAAATGAATACAGGGGTTGTGGGGAGAAAGCCCACAGGCAAGGCTGGGGCGGATATTTCCATAACCTCAGAGAGTCCCAGCTGGTATAATAGCAGCAGACTTATGAGTAACTGGTACATACACCTAGAACCTGGAGAACTACCTCATTGGCAGCTGGAGGACATTTTCCTGAGTCAGGTGGGGCATGAGGAGGCCAAGCACAGAGGTCAGGCACTGGGGAAGCTAGTTGTGACTTTGATATATGCTGCACCTCAGAGCTCAAGAGAGCAGTCAATACTCTCTAGACAATGCTGGATGTCACTGACCAGATATGGGTAACCATAGTGAAAATTTGACACCTCAGGACTCACTGAGTGACTCTGAGTGTCTGACTGGCCTCAAGGCAAAGAATACTGCCACACATGCTGAGGCCCAGGTGAAGGTTTGAAGGCGATTTAGTGATAAGCCCTTATAGGAAGGAGCTTGTTATGGTTTGGATGTGAGGTATCCCCCAAAACTCACATGTGAGACAAGGCAAGAAGGTTCACAGGAGAAATGATTGGGTTGTAAGAGTCTTAACCCCATCAGTTAATTAATCCATGAAGGGATTAATTGAAGGGATAGGGTGTGGCTGGAGGCAGTGGGAATTGGGGCGTGGCTTTTGGGTACGTCTATTTGTATCTGGAGAGTGGAGTCTGGAATCTCTCTTTGCTTCTTGAACTCAACGTAAGCTGTTTCTGCCCCCACACTCTTCCACCATGATGTTCAGCCTTACTTCAAGCCCTGAGGAAGGGAGCTGACATTCTATGGACTAAGACCTCTGAAACCAACCGTGAGCCCTCAAATAAACTTTTTCCTCTCCTAAAATTGTTCTGGTCATATCCTTTAGCCACAGTAGCGAAATAGCTGATAAAACAGAGCCTGTCCATCCTTTCTATAGCAACATCAGTAAGATTGTAATGGGTCACTAACCCATACCTGGAGGCAAAATAAAGTAAGAAACACAGTGCCTGTAAAAGGGAGAGTTCTCCTCTCCTTTCTAGTCTGCTGTCTTCTAGGGAACTTGATTAGCAAATCCCACTCCTACCTTTTGGATTGTAAATGAGGTCTTCTAGGGAACTTGATTAGCAAATCCCTCTCCTACCTTTTGGGTTGTAAATGATTGCTTTATGATTTAACTACTTTCCTTTGAAGTGTAAATGCCCCTGTGGAGGCTCCAGGTCCAAGGCTAGAGATCCACTGAAGGGTTTGCAAAAGTAGCCAGTTCTTCCCTTTCTCACACTCTTTCTTAGCTTCCTTGCTTAAAACCCTGTGCACAACTATGTATGATTTAGGTTAGAACATTTATGACACTAGATAGCCTATAAATGTTGTGAAAAACTGGTGATGGGCACTCAGACAGAATTTGGAATCTGATTCCCTTTAGGCCCGCTGCCATAAAATAAAGTTTGGAGTTCTCCTTTCCAAGTGCTGCTTCCTGCATCTCAGCCAATCTGTTTCCCACAACAAGATCACAGGTATTCAGGCATGCAGACCTCACAGCTCTTGACTACTCTCCTGTGAGAGTCTGAAGGACACTATGGCCAGAGCACTGCCCTTCTGAAATAAAGAAATAGTTCTGCAGATCAAAGATAGTTCTGGCAACACCCTTTGGAGGGATCCTCGAGCACCCGGAGGATCTATGAAGAGGCTACCTTAGAGCAGAACCTACCAACTAGTATTTCCATTGTCTATGCACTGAATGAGAACCTGAAGAAAAGCCAGCCCTATCATGATGCACATAAAGCCATGGAAGCTGTGCCTGCCCAGTGCAAGGCAAATCAGTGGATGTGAGCAGGCTGACTACTGTTCCAAGGAGTGCATACTCTTAGCTCATCCATTCACCACACTGACTACATCTGCAGGCATCTTGAGCTGTAGCTGCAGATGGGCTCCAGTGGCTCCCATGTTCATTTTAGCTCTTTTCTCATGCACCCACTCTTTTCATACAATCTACTCAGAGTAACTCCTCTGAGGCAGGAGTTCTCAGGCAAAGTGAGGGACAGTTCAGAGAGTTCAGAGTACTGACTTAGGTTTTGCTAGTGATTTTTTTTCTTTTTTTTTTTTACACTTTTTATTTATTTACACTAATTTGTTATACAGGACAGCAGAATGCATTTCATTTCACAGTATACATATAGAGCACAATTTTTCATGTCTCTGGTTGTTTATAAAGTAGAGTCCACTTGAATCTAATGTATGAAATATGATATGTCGAGAGCTTTGTAATGTTTTGAACAACCAATAAAAAAAAACATAAAGTAGAGTCACACCATTAATATCTTCATACATGTACTTAGGGTAATGATGTCTATCTCCTTCCACCATCTTTCCAAACCCCATACCCCCTCCCTCTCCCCCTCCCCTTTGCCCTATCTAAAGTTCCTTCATTCCTCCCATGCTCCCCCCACATCCCCATTATGGATCACCATCCACATATCAGAGAAAACATTTGGCCTTTGGTTTTTTGGGACTGGCTTACTTTACTTAGCACAATATTCTCCAACTCCTGCAAATTTACCTGCAAACACCATGATTTTATTCTCCTTTAATGCTGAGTACTATTCCATTGTGTACATATACCACAGTTTCTTTATCCCTTCATCTATTGAAGGGCATCTAGGTTGGTTCCACAATTTAGCTATTGTGAATTGTGCTGCTATAAACCTTTATGGGGCTGTGTCCCTGTACTATGCTGTTTTTTAAGTCCTGTGGGTATAATCCAAGGAGTGGGATAGCTGGGTCAAATGGTGGTTCCATTCCCAGTTTTCCAAGGAATCTTCACACTGCTTTTCATATCGGTTGCACAAATTCGCAGTCCCACCAGCAATGTAAGAGTTTGCCTTTTTCCCCACATTCTCCCCTTGGTTTTCTAATGACCTTCCTTAGTCGGTAACAGGGAGAAACCATGGTAAAGCAGGACCAGTGGGCGGGAGAGACTACTTGTGTTCCTAGGGGTCAGTCCTCTACTTTTTCTAAGTCAACCAGGGTTTCATTTTTGCAGTGAAAGGAAAAAAGTAACCTGCATGCTGACTTAAAAAAAAAACAAAAAACAAAACCTATTTTCTCCTGACCTTGGAGGAACTGGCCCCTAAAGGTAGGGATCAATCCTGAATTAAATTTAATCTTGAATTAAGTTTATGTGTTGCATTTTGTTCATATATATATATATATTTACATATATATATATATATATATATATATATATATATATATATATGAACAAAAATCCTCCTGTGGTTTCTAGTGGCAGCTAAAATAGTCCCACGTGTGTTCATCATAAAATAAGCCATTCCTCACACCAATATGGTATACATAGCAAGATGAACTACAAGTTGAGAGAACTAACTTGGGATTGGAGTTCATCTTGATATGTACTTTAGAATTCCTTCCCTGCCTTCTTCTGTGTCAGGTAAAATGCCTCTTAGTCACTTCCAAGTATGTCTTTCACTGTGTCTGATTTCTGAATCATGTTCTAGTTGTTTGGCCACATCAATGGACCCAGCATTCATTTTGAGTATAAATGTTCTAAATCTTTTTCCAGATCATTATAATAAAGGAGTGATGTGCAATAAAGGAAAATTGATCATAAACTTAAATATAAGAACTAAAAACTTTTTAAAGAAAATGTGTGAGAAAACTTTTTGTGACCTTGGGTTAGGCATCAAGGTAGGCAAAGTGTTCTTAGAGGTGAAAACAAATGCATAAGCCATTAAAAAAAAAAAAAAAACCTGGAAATCTGGACTTCACTGAAATTTAAAACTTTTCTTCTTCCAAAGATACCACTAAGAAATTGAAAAGGTAAGCTACAGACTGGGAGAAAATGTCTGAAAACCATATATCTAATAAGATTTGTACACAAATATATAAAAAAATCATAAAACAAAAATCAACTAAAAAATGTGCAAATACAAAAATGGAATAACTCGGCCAGCAAAGAAGACATATGAATTACTAATTAACACGTAAATGATGTTCAATATCATTAGTTATTAGGGAAATACAAGTCAAAACCTCAACTGTATATGACAACACCCACACTACAATAATGATTAAGACATACAATATCAAGTGTTGACAAGAATGTGAAGAAATTGGCTCCCTAGTGCATGCTAGTAGGAATGTAAATAGTACAGCTTCTTTGCAAAACATTTTGGAACTTAAAATGATCATAATAAATTTACCATACGAACCAGCAAATCCCTCCCTAGGAATCTTCCCAAAAGAAAGGAAAAAAAAACATTCATGAAAAGACTCCTATATAAAGGTTCATAGGATCTTATTCATCATAGCCAAAATTGGAAGTAAAGATACATCAACTGATCAAATTGATATATTCAGTTCATATACCAAACAAAGTTGATATGTACACAGAACAAATACTGTTAAGCAAGAAAAAAAAAAAAAAGGGAATAAAGTACTGTCAACAACATGAATGAACCTCAAAAACATGAGCCAAAATAGTTAGATTCAAAAGACTATGCATTATATGATTTCATTCATATGGAAAACTGAGAGAAAAGGCAAGTTCATAGAGACAAAGCAGATCAGCCTTTGCCTCAGGCTGGGGTGGAAGCAGGATTAATTAGAGTCTTTTGAGACTATTTGGAGTGTGATAGAAATGTTCTAAAACTGGATTGTGGCTAAGTTTGCATAACTCTATAAATGTGCCAGAATTTTTTAATTGTATACTTAGAATGGGTAAATTTTATGTAAGTAAATTATATCCCAATAAAGTTGTTAATAAGATGACATGATGAGTTGACATGATGAGAGAGAAATCGGAAATAATTTTTCAATGAAATCTAGCGTGTCCACCCACATGGCCCATGGCCCACATACCCATACACTTTGATTTCATAGATGGCTCTTTCCCCATTAAAGTACATCATGAGGCAGGTATTTCCTCAGGGCAGTGTTATTGCAACAAAGCGTTGACATACAGAAATAAGTTCTTGTTCTTTAAGCTTCAAAATACACTTCTGAAACACCTGGAAAGGCTAATAGCTTTCCGAATGTTCTCCCAAAAGAGAATTACACTCCACAAAACCCATCCCACCCTCTATCCCCAGGCTGAAGCACAGGGTGGGGTAAATGGAAACATAAAGAAACCAGTAAAGTTAAATGTGCAGGAATTCTTGATTCCTGTATTTGGATGAAGTTCATAACATGGGCAAAATCCTGAATTCCTTGTCTTCAGAAGGCAAACAAAGAGAATGATCTGGAAGGAGGATCAGGATAGAAGAACTCAGAAAGCTCTGCCAAGAATCCTGCATCTCTGAGGAGATCAACTTATAAGAAGCAAAGGTTTATTTTTATTCTTGGTTTCAGAGGTTTCAGTTCATGATCATTTGGCTCCATTGTTTCGGGCCTGTTGTGAGGCAGGAAGTGGGTAACCCAACAAAGCCACTCAGATCATGGGGGGCAGGAAGCAAAGAGAGAGAGAAAGAAAAAGGGGCAGGGTCCCAGAATTACCTTCAAGTGCACACTTGCAGTGATCTCACTTCCTCCAACTAGGCCCCACCTCTTAAAGGTTCTACCACCTCCCAGTGGGGACCTCCCACTGGCTGGGGATCCAGTCTTTAACAAATGGGCCTTTAAGGAACATTTCAGATCCAAACTATGGCAGGCAGTATTTATCAACACCCCCCCCCCCCACACACACACACACACACTTTTTTGCATTCTCCCTAAGAAGCCCTGGGAGATGTTTTTCCTTCCCTAATTGCCTCTTTTCCTAAAATTTTCATATCAAAGTTGTACCACTTGTATCTTCATGTGCTGCATTTATATCTGTGTTGTATATTTATAAAGAAGAAGGTTTCTTATTTTTTTTTTTTTTGCCTCCTATAAGAACCAATTTTTGATCCCTCAGGAGAGATATCACATTCGTTAATCACAAATGCAAACTATAAAATCCCCCTTAATGGGCAAGAGAAAAGAAATAAAGCAAATAATTAATGATGTTCATTTGTAGTTAGCATTCTGCCAAATACTTTGTTATACAACATCCCACTTGGCCTGTTTCATCAATGTGTGAAGTACTTTTATCATCCTCATTCTCACAGATAATTAAATGACTGCTCTGCTAGCAAGTAATTCAGTCCAAACAAGGCCCAGATAATCCCGTGCAAATCCTACGTTCTTTCTACTCAGTACTTTACATCAAACAATATTTTCTTCCGGGAAAAAGGTAGAAAATCCCACTTCTAAATTATGCAACTATAGTAAGATGAAGCAACAGAAAATGTACTATAGAGAATTATGTTAAATGATAGGAAACTGACCAAATGAATATTGGTTTCTTCATAATTTCTTGGTTTCTTCAGCATTTTTAATAGCTGAATAGATATTAGAAATGCAAAATTCAATTTAAATATGCAATGTGCAGACCACTAGGAATTTGTGATGGCTTTATTTTTCCTATTACTGACATTTTCTTACAAGTGTAGATAATTATATTGGCATTTTAGTGAAAGCCTGGCAGCTGCCATAGGAACACAACTAATTCAAAAGCTATTTCTAAAATGATATTAAATATAAATAAACAAACCCAGTAAGATAAAAAGAGATTAACACATTCAACTGTACCTAAAAAGACCATTTTATTTTGTTATTGTAGATGAGCAATATCCTGGTCCAAAGAACTGATTCTGATTCTAACTAAATCCTTAGTTTATTTATAACCTATTAAATTACACAGTAAAGTCTGTAAACATTACTTAATTGTACAATATTTACAATTTACATTCAGACTCTAGGTATGCATACCAAATGTTTTGTTGTAGATATAATTTAAATGTTCCATGCCAAATTCTTATGTCAATATTTATAAAGGAATCACGGCTGCACTGTTTTTTTTTTTTTTTTAAAGAGAGAGAGAGAGGAGAGAGAGAGAGAGAGAGAACTTTTAATATTTATTTTTTAGTTCTCGGCGGACACAACATCTTTGTTGGTATGTGGTGCTGAGGATCAAACCCGGGCTGCACGCATGCCAGGCAAGCGCGCTACCGCTTGAGCCACATCCCCAGCCCATATTCTGGCATTTCAAAAGCTTTGGTTATGGATTGGAATGAATCTAATTCCAGTAATTGTGGACACCTTGGATTGACCCCACGCCTCAGGTGAAAACAAAGAGAAACAGCTGAACAAAGTGTTGGTAAAAAAAAAAAAAATCAAAGGCCAAGTTTTTTCTCTAATATGTAGATGCTAATTCACAATAAGGGTGTGGTGGGGGGTGCTAGGGAAGAATAGAATTACTTTAGATTAGGTAGAGGGGAGTGAAGGGAGAAGAGGAGATAGGGGAATAGGAAGGATAGTAGAATGAAACAGACATCATTACCTTATGTACATATATGACTGTATGACCAATGTGATTATGCAGTATGTACAGTCAGAAAAATGAGAAATTATGCCCCATTTATGTGTGATATATCAAAGTACATAAATGCATTCTACTGTCATGTATATCTAATTTAAACAAATGAAAAAAGTATAAAGTAAAAAAAAAAAAAAAAGACGATGCCAGGAGAAGGGCAGCACAGGTTCCCATGGAAGGGAAGGGACATGTTTGCAGAACTGAGAGAATTCTGACACAGTGTTAGTCTTCTTTGGGTTTGGTAGGAATGTTCTTCACAGAAACCATTTAACATACTTTGGCATGCTTTAATTATAATATTGTTCCTGCTTCTATTTGATACAATGAAGGTCATAAAATAAAAGTATAATTGATAGATAAATGACAGAGATTATAAAAATCCAAGTAGTAATAAGTAGTAAAGAAAAGCAAATGGGTTGTGCTAGATCAGCTTTAGGAATGCTTGAACTGTTATGTACACAGAGTTGACATGCCAAAACATCTTAAGTTTTTACTCCTTCCATAGTAAAGAGGGCATAATCTATCATGACCCTTCAAATTCAGGAAACTCTGATATAGCTGTGGTTTTAATGGAAGTATTTAAAACTCACTTTAATTTAAAAATAATATTTTTCTTTAATATCCTGACAAAACATTTAGATTAAACAGCTGTGACTCAACTCTTTCCAAAAATATATAGTGAAATACACTGAATTTAAGGTGATGGTGCTGATTTAGCAGTAAGACAACATCAGGACAATCCAATCCAGTGTTTGATATTATACTTTTCTTGAAAAAAAGAGAAGATGTTATATTTATCTATCTGAATCAACTATGTACATGTATATAAACTTTGATAAATTTGATAGAAATGAAAAATCAACTTAAAGCAAATGGCATAACAATCCTTCAAATAAACAGATTTTTTGAAAAATGCACATACTTTGAATATTAATTATATTCTGACTATTAATCCTCTGACAGAGAGTGACTGGCACAGTCATTTTCTGAGAACAGAAACAAATCAATTTGGTAAGTTAAGGGAGATGTCACATAGTTTAGAAGATTTTTAAACTTTAAAATATAATATTTAATTTTTCTCTGACCTGTATCACATTTTTTAAAACCAGTAACTACATTTTTTTGTCATTATCAAGTATTATGTCCTTTATATAACTGCATGTGCTAAATAAACTTTTCTTTTTATTAGCGCATGTTAGTTATACAGAATAATGGGCTTTGTTGTGGCATATTTGTACATGCAAATAAAATATTTTGATAATTTCCATCCACACTTTACGACCTTTGCCCTCCCTGACCCCTCTCCCTGATCTCCTTTCTTTTCTCTAATAGTCTTCTTCTTGTAACATCTTTTTCCCCTAGATTTCACATATGACAAAAAACATGTGATACTTATCTTTTTGAGTCTGGTTTATTTCACTTAACATGATGACCTCCAGTTCCTTATATTTTTCTCCAACATGACATGATTTCATTCTTCCTTATGGCTGAATAATATACTTCATCGTGTGTGTGTGTGTGTGTGTGTGTGTGTGTGTGTTTATGATGTTTTGTTTATCTGTTCATCTGTTGATAAGCATCAAGACTGATTCCATAACTTGGCTATTTTGAATTAGGCTGTGATAAACAGCAGGTATACAGTTTTCTCTAAAGTCTGCTGATTTTAATCCCTTTGAATATACTATGAGGAGTAGGTATGTCTGGCTCATATGGTTGTTCTAGTTTAGATTTTTTTTTTATTGTTGGTCATTCAAAACATTACATAGTTCTTAATATATCATATTTCACAGTTTGATTCAAGTGGGTTATGAACTCCCATTTTTACCCCGTATACAGATTGCTGTAACACATCAGTTACACTTCCATTGATTTACATATTGCCATTCTAGTGTCTGATGTATTCTGCTGTCTATCCTATTCTCTACTATCCCCCCTCCCCTCCCCTCCCCTCCCCTCCCCATTTCTCTCTCTACCCCCTCTACTGTAAATCATTTCTTCCACTTGTATTATTCTTCTCTTACCCCTCCTTTCCTCTTATATGTAATTTTGTATAACCATGAGGATCACCTTCCATTTCCATGCAATTTCCCTTCTCACTCCCTTTCCCTCCCACCTCTCGTCCCTGTTTAATGTTAATCTTCTTCTCAAGCTCTTCGTCCCTACCCTGTCCTTGGTTACTCCCCTTATATCAAAGAAGTCATTTGGCATTTGTTTTTTAAGGATTGGCTAGCTTCACTTAGCATAATCTGCTCTAATGCCATCCATTTCCCTCCAAATTCTATGATTTTGTCATTTTTAATGCAGAGTAATACTCCATTGTGTATAAATGCCACATTTTTTTATCCATTCATCTATTGAAGGGCATCTAGGTTGGTTCCACAATCTTGCTATCGTGAATTGTGCTGCTATGAACATCGATGTAGCAGTGTCCCTGTAGCATGCTCTTATTAGGTCTTTAGGGAATAAACCGAGAAGGGGAATAGCTGAATCAAATGGTGGTTCCATTCCCAGCTTTCCAAGAAATCTCCATACTGCTTTCCAAATTGGCTGCACCAATTTGCAGCCCCACCAACAATGAACAAGTGTACCCTTTTCCCCGCATCCTCTCCAGCACTTGTTGTTGTTGGACTTCATAATGGCTGCCAATCTTACTGGAGTGAGATGGTATCTTAGGGTGGTTTTGATTTGCATTTCTCTGACTGCTAGCGATGGTGAGCATTTTTTTCATGTACTTATTGATTGATTGTATGTCCTCCTCTGAGAAGTGTCTGTTCAGGTCCTTGGCCCATTTGTTGATTGGGTTATTTGTTATCTTATTGTCTAATTTTTTGAGTTCTTTGTATACTCTGGATATTAGGACTCTATCTGAAGTGTGTGGAGTAAAGATTTGTTCCCAGGATATAGGCTCCCTGTTTATCTCTCTTATTGTTTCTTTTGCTGAGAAAAAACTTTTTAGTCTGAGTAAGTCCCATTTGTTGATTCTAGTTGTTAACTCTTGCGCTATGGGTGTCCTATTGAGGAATTTGGAGCCCGACCCCACAGTATGTAGATCATAGCCGACTTTTTCTTCTATCAGACGCCGTGTCTCTGATTTAATATCGAGCTCCTTAATCCATTTTGAGTTAACTTTTGTGCATGGCGAGAGAAGGGGATTCAGTTTCATTTTGATGCAAATGGATTTTCAGTTTTCCCAGCACCATTTGTTGAAGATGCTATCCTTCCTCCATTGCATGCTTTTAGTCCCTTTATCAAATATAAGATAGTTGTAGTTTTGTGGATTGGTTTCTGTGTCCTCTATTCTGTACCATTGGTCCACCCGCCTGTTTTGGTACCAGTACCATGCTGTTTTTGTTACTATTGCTCTGTAGTATAGTTTGAAGTCTGGTATCGCTATACCGCCTGATTCACACTTCCTGCTTAGCATTGTTTTTGCTATTCTGGGTCTTTTATCATTCCATATGAATTTCATGATTGTTTTATCTATTTCTACAAGAAATGCTGTTGG
Source organism: Spermophilus citellus (assembly GCF_964194105.1). Taxonomy (NCBI): domain Eukaryota; kingdom Metazoa; phylum Chordata; class Mammalia; order Rodentia; family Sciuridae; genus Spermophilus; species Spermophilus citellus. The sequence goes on from NC_138194.1 coordinate 74,955,167, forward strand.
GATTTTGATTTGCATTGCATTGAACTTATAGAGAACTTTTGGTAATATCGCCATTTTGATGATGTTAGTTCTGCCTATCCATGAACAGGGTATATTTTTCCATCTTCTGAGGTCTTCTTCTATATCTCTCTTTAGGGTTCTGTAGTTTTCATTGTATAAGTCTTTCACCTCTTTTGTTAGGTTGATTCCCAAGTATTTTATTTTTTGGGGGGATATTGTGAATGGAGTAGTTGTCCTCATTTCCGTTTCAGAGGATTTGTCGCTGATATACAGGAATGCCTTTGATTTATGCGTGTTGATTTTATATCCTGCCACTTTGCTGAATTCATTTATTAGCTCTAATAGTTTCTTTGTAGACCCTTTTGGGTCTGCTAGGTATAGAATCATGTCATCTGCAAATAGTGATAATTTAAGTTCTTCTTTTCTTATTTTTATGCCTTTAATTTCTTTCGTCTGTCTAATTGCTCTGGCCAGTGTTTCGAGGACTATGTTGAACAGAAGTGGTGAGAGAGGGCATCCCTGTCTTGTACCAGATCTTAGAGGGAATGCCTTCACTTTTTCTCCATTCAGAATGATGCTGGCCTGTGGCTTATCATAGATTGCTTTTACAATGTTGAGGTATGATCCTGTTATCCCTAATTTTTCTAGAGTTTTGAACATAAAGGGATACTGTACTTTGTCGAATGCTTTTTCTGCATCTATCGAGATGATCATATGGTTCTTATTTCTCTAATGAACCTAGATGCAAAAATCCTCAATAAAATTCTGGGGAATTGGATTCAAAAACATATCAAAAAAATTATATACCATGATCAAGTAGGATTCATCACTGGGATGCAAGGCTGGTTCAATATACGGAAATCAATAAATGTTATTCACCACATCTCTAGTTTAGATTTTTGAGGGGCCTCCATACTGATTTCCACAGTAACTATACTAATTACATTGCCAACACCAGTCTATAAGGGTTTCCTTTTTTCTGTATTCTCACCAGCATTTATTGTTATTTGTATTCTTAATATTTGCCATTCTGATGTCAATGAGATGGAATCTCAGTGTGATTTTGATTTGCTCTTCTCTGATGGCTAAAGATGTTGAATATTTTTTTCATATAATTATTGGATATTTTCTTTTGCCATTTTACTAGGTTATTTGCTTTTTTAATATTGAATTTTTAATTCTATATTCTGAATATTAATTATCTGACAGAGAGTGACTGGCAAAGGTTTTCTCCAATTTTGTCAGTTGTCTCTTCACTCTGTTAATTGCTCCCTTTGTTGTACACAATCTATTAAATTTGATACAATCTTTTTTTTTCTCCTGGAGCCTTGCTATTATTTCCAGAGCTATAAGATCCCCATGCAATGCAGTAAGTTACTTATGCTTGTATCTTGAAGTGTTTCTCCTACATTTTCTTCTAACAGTTGCAAAGTTTTAGGTATTATACTTAGGTCTTGGATCGATTTTGAGTTGACTTATGCACAGGGAAAGATATAGGAATCTAGTTTCAATCTCTTGCCGACCCAACAATTTTAAAGGCTATCTTTTCTACAATTTATGATTTTGGGGCACCTTTATCAAGAATCAGTTGATAGTGTGGGGTTATTTCTGTGCCCTCTATTCCATTTCATTTGTCTATGTCTCTATTTTTATACTAGCACCATACTTATTTGTTGCTATAACTCTTTAGTTAAATTTGAAATCAAGTATTATAATATCTTCAGCTTTAGTCTTTTTGCTCAGGATTGTTTGTGTTATTCTGGGTCTTTTGTTCTTCCATATTTCCATATGAATTGTAGGATTGTTTTTCCTTGTTTTGTAAAGAATGTCATTGGTATTTTGATGGGGTTTGTCTTGAATCTGTATATTGCTTTTGGTGATATAACTTTTTTTTTCTGGTATCGGGGATTGAACTTGGGGCACTTGACCACTGAGCCACATCCGCATCCCTGTTTTGTATTTTATTTAGAGGCAGGGTCTCACTGAGTTGCTTAGAAGCTCACTATTGCAGAGGCTATCTTTGAACTCATGATCCTCCTGCCTCAGCCTCCCAAGTTGCTGTCAAAGGCTTTTTATGTATCTATTAGGATGAGTATTATTTTTTTATCCCTGATTCTATTCATGTGGTGTGATATGTTTATTTATTTGCAAATGTTGAAACATCCTTGTAGTCTTAGAATGACACTAACTTGATCATGGTGTATGATCTTTTTAACGTTTATATTGAGCTCTGTTAAGGCAGGTGTCTGCCAAACTTTTAGGTAAAGACAATCATTCTTGGTTCAAGACAAGTACCAGATCTGATTTTTATAGCCCCACCTAGTTAGTGGCTTACTAAATATAGACAGATGAACTGAGAGATGGGCTTAATTTTCCACTTAGCTCAGTTATGAAACTGTCAAATTCAAAAGTAACTTTGCAAAAGATGAAAAAGAGAAACACAGTTTCCAGAATTATATTCCAAGTATGCACAATTATGTGAGCTGATTTCTCAGTTCTACATTTTTTCCAGAGAAGTATTTTATCAAACACAAATCTTGGTTTATTACTCTGACTACTAATCACAGTTTTGATGTGCTTTGAGGGAGAGCTAATAAAATCACAATACTAAAGCTACCTCTGATAACTGCATGTAACTGAGTGATAAGAGTATGTCTTTGCATTTACCTCCATTCTTCCATGGTATACCACCAATAAACAACAATTAAACTATCTATCTTGAAAAACACCTTGTCAGCCATAAGATTTGGGAAAATATTCAAACCTGAAAGGAGGTATCTTTCTCCAACTGCATGAACTGAAAGTGAGTGAAATTATAAAGCAGTTTCTATTGCCCTGTATGTGCCCTGGGTTAGTAGAGATTAGATGATTAGAGGGGAAAGAGATGGTACCACAAAAGTATAAAAACAGCTCTCCCAAGAAATTGAGGAAAGTTCTCAGAATCTAGAGGACCGAGCAGAAGCTGCTTAACACCCAAACCTATAGACTTGTGTGGGGTAGGTTATCAACAACATAGGCAAAGACATAGCTAGGCTGGAAAAGCCAAAGACTATGCAACTTTTTCTTTAAAATTAAATTTGGTATAAAAAAGAACCCTAGATTTTCTGTAGGCTTATTAGAGGCTATAAATATTATACTATATATAACATTATATATAGTATATACTAGTCAATCCAAGCCCCCAAGAGTATCTTGGCATGAATTACATAGAGGACTCTCAGGTGAAGGACAAAGGACCACATACTATGAAATTTCATGGAGGTCCAACTGTGCACTCAACTACCTAGTGTGAGCCATTACAGTGTCCGCATGTCAATCACTGCTGCTATGAGGGCATTAGCACTGCCTCAAAATCATTAAGACCACTAGCAGCTGGAGCCAGCATTGAAAACCCTGCTGGACTATTGGCTTGCCTGCCAGTGCTGACACAAGGCAACCACCTATACCCTCTTCCTCCTTCTCACCAGCACCTTACAGGGGTTCCTGCCTCCTAAGAAACGAGAACAGGAAGGTAGAGTGGGAAGGTCTTAGACAAAAGCGAAGCTTGGTAGATAGGGTTTGCAAATGATCTATAACAGTTAAATTTGTTTAAAGAAACTTTAGTATCAGTCTAAACTGATCTAGAATAAGTTGTCTGAGCTAGATGAGAAGCTTCTCTTTCAGGCAAATTTATGCAGTGATAAAATGAGGAGTTTATATTTTTGCTTTACTAGCTTTTATACATTTTCAAAGTCATAAAGCATTTTATCAAGTATTTAGAAAATTTTATTTAACAGTATTTCCCTTAAGTTACACAAAATTAGAATACAGTTTTCAGAAATCCATAAGAAATTACTGACATTTAAAAATACAGAAATTCAAAGGCAATTAAGAAATGTGAAAAAGAAATTAAAAAATAATTATAAAATTATAAAAATGGCAGTGAAATAAAAAAAACAAGATTGAAATTTACTTTGAATCTCTTTTAGAATAATTTTTATAGCATCAATAAAGAATAAGCAGCTAGGTTTCCATGAAAACCAAATTAATCAATTTTCCCCAACCAAAACTACACATACAGTAAGTTGTTAATTATTGAGATAGAGGAAAGCTTCAGAAATATTTCAAACTGACAGATGAAAGTTAAAGTTAAAACAACAAATAGAAAATATTGGGCTGTCCCTACCAGAAATATGTAGATATATGGTTGATAAATGTCTTCCAAGAGTCTGATGAAGATGGCCCAAAGTAAATACAAAATGGTATGAAAAATAGGCGATAAATAAGAATGTATCTAGAACCACACATCCAAGAAGAATGAATCTTGGAGTGCCTCTAGAAGAGTCAGTCAGGGTTATGATGGCACAAAAAAAATATGTGTTATAAGTGAAAGAACCAAGAGCCTTAGGTCTAGGAAAGTTAAGATTTAGTAGTGCACATGACATTAGACATTATCTTCTAATAACCAAAGGGGTGTTGCCTGGACATAAGAAAGAGAAACCAGGCTTATCCTACATGACTTCATAGGCATATGCATTTGAGAACACAATTCATTATAGTCAGTGTAGGTCTTAGTGGCCAATTATTGTCTAAAAATGAGAATGTTATAACCACAAAGTCTGCTAAATAAAGCTGCCTTGTATGATAAGAAGTTCCCCATCACTGAATATACTTACAAAAAAGTGGGACCCAAAGGTAACAATTGAGACAATTTGTACATTTGATAGATGGTATTTTTGATGCCCCTATACCTCCTTGAGGTGTCTTTGATTTTATTATACTTTATAGCCTTCCAAAGATTAAGAATATGGAAAGTTTGAAAAACATTACTTCTCATTTTCTTTTGTCTAAAATGTTAAAACTTTGTTTTTAATTTTCTGAATTATATAACTAAGTTATATGACTAAATTTACTCTTGTAATGGAGGAGTTGGCAAGGATGCAATGACAGGAAACCTAAGATTTGACCTGTTGGTTAAGGAAGGGTCTTAAAGTCCAAGACCTGCAAAGATTGCATAGTAATTGCAAATTATTAGTATAGGAAAGTGATTCATTTATGTTCTAAATTTGGGCCAAATACATGATGTCTTCCCTAAGTTAATACTAACTCTTCAGGTAATAGTCCTCTGTGTAGGCTGGGCTGAGAAATGCCATTCTTCCCCATGAAATTCAGGGACCCAGTTTCTTCCATTCTGTGGCAATGGAGGGCTTAGATATTCCAGTTCAGTTTTCAAAAAGAAAACAAAGAGAGCAAAGAGATTCTTTTTTATTTTTTAAAGACCTCTTAAAGAATAAAACCCATGAATGAAAATTTGTCACTTCACCTGGTTAAAAGGGACCTATGAAGTCTGGCCCAGTAGTGCACACCTGTAATTCCAGCTACTTGGGAGGCTGATGCAGATGATCACAAGTTGATGCCAGCCTAAGCAATTTAGTAAGACTCTGTTTCAAAATCAAAAATTTAAAAACAGCCTGTGGATGTAGCTCAATGTGAGAGCAGCCCTGGTTTCAATCCCCAGTGCTCAAAAGAAGGGAAGCTATGAAAGGTCATACCTATTTAAGAAGCCCCTGTTCAATCCAATTCAACTCTATGAAAGAAAGAACACAAATAACTATTGGACAGATACCTGTCTCTGCTGCATGTTGACCCAAAGATTTTTTTTTCTTCTTCTTCTTCATGAGCAGATCAACTAGCAGCTGCTGAGATGAGGCCTCTGTAAAGTGGCTGAGATCATGGCACCTGAAGAACATGGAGAGCTGCCACCCTGCCCCTTAGAAGAGATGGCCTCTTTGAGGTTCCAGATGACTACTTCCCTATAGTGCCTGGCAATCTATAGGCCAGAAGGAATCCTGGATTAGAAAATCTGATTTTTTGTTTCCCAAGAGGTCATAAATTTAAATTTATATGTAAGATCAACTGAATTTAAGTTTTATATTAAAAAAAATTCAGAAAAACACTGTTAGGTAAACAAGACACTTTTGTGCCAAATTTGTATCATGGACAACTAATTTTCAATCTCTGTGTAACAGTTACCAGAGAGTTTTTTCCAAAGTGCTCCAAACATTTTCAAATGATTTTCTTTATTCAAGGGAGGATACTTCATAAAAAAGGATAGTAATAACATTGGTTCATTGTAAGTGTTTTTCCTAAAAGCATACAACCCTATGCCTGGTTAGAAAAGTTCAGAACACTGTCTTCTCCATATGACTACTTGCTTTCTTAGTATTGTATAATTTTGGATATTGTATAATTTTAGTTGAGGATGAAAAAAATAGAATATAAACCCCCCAAAATATTGCTTCTCAGTTTAACTTTATGCTTGATTAAAGATGATAGAGGTATTGGAAAGACAGGGAAAACCAAATGAAATAGCACAGGAGACTGCAAGTGTCCGTGGGCGATTTGACTTTGGCAGGATTCCTGGGGTCTAGTTCACCAGTACTTGCTTGTTTGTTTTACCAATGGGGAAGCATTGCTGGTTTATCTCTGAACATTTTGCACAAGTTAAATGTGACATTTTCTTTTTCCTCTAATGCTGTTTCATCATCTTGTTTCTGAACCAGTGATATCCCTAATGCTTTTTCCAAAAATGGAAGCTGTGGAACCAATTATTTGAAAAATCAGCCATGAGAGTTAATTCTTATTTTTTTTTTCAGCAAGATGGCTGGCCCTAGGCAGTGCCTTCTACTTAATAGTAATTATAACCTCATTGAATTGATCTAAGTATATAGTTTAGTTAATCTAAAAAGTTCAAAAAGTTCTTGCTTTCTACAGGAAAAATGTTCAGGTTAGAATTTTCAGTCATAAATAAACAGCCAACAACAAAATTCAAAGTATATTAGAGCAGAAAAAAAATGTATCGTGTCATCTAGTTTTGAAGGACCTGAAGTTGTTAAAATACTTACCCACGTTTCCATTTATACAATGCTTAAATTTACCTCGGCATCCAAGGAAGGCCCTCGTAGGTTCTGATAAAGAATTTATCTTTAAATATCCACTGAACTAGGACCAAGAACAGTCTACTGTTCTTATTTTTCTTTGTTTCTTTTTGGCCACACTGGGGATCAAACCCAGGTTCCTTGAACATTCTAAGCAGTTTCTCTACCACTGAACTGAACCCTCAGCCCTGCACTGTTATTTTTATGTGAGTATAACTCCATAACCAACAGACACAGTCCCTATAGTAGGGAGTAGGCAGTCTATGGTGATGGATAGACCCTGGAACAAGCCTGATATAGCTTAGCAGTTATGGCAGGAATTTATCAGGTCTGGAAGTACCTAGAAGCACCATATCAATCCCAAATGACCCTCCTGCCTACTGGCAGATCAGATAAGCCTCTCCTTGAGGAACAGGTAGCACAGGACTCTGGTAGCTGCAACAAGCTTCCAAATCTGCCAAAGAAGACTTAAAACTAACATGTCTACCACTTTTGTTACTTTTTGTTTCCTCATTCCCTGGCGGTCCTCCACTAGAAATAATCACCCTCTCCTTTAGATTCCCATGGAACTGTGTTGGTACCTCTTTGGTGAAATTATCCTATTCTGGTAAACCTGAGACCTCATCTATTAAAACAATCCTGATTTCAAAGATACTAAAATCATGGAGCAGGGTTAAGGTGGGATGGGGACATGCATTTTAGAATGCATGAAATGTGATGTTGCTTTCTGTGTTTGAGCTGTGTACACACTTGTCTTTTCTCCTCAATAGATGTCAAGTCTTCAAGGACAGACCAGATGCATTCATTCTGTATTGTCAGCAAAAGTTCAGCACCTTTCACTTTGTGGACAATCAAACATATTTGAGAAAATGAAAGAACAGGTTTTTTACATGAACCTGATAGGAACAAGTTTCCTGAATCTTGATCTACAAATGATAATATAAATCATTTTTATTAAAAGGATGTCTGTAAAAACCTTAATATAGAAAACTAATCACAAGGGGCTGTGGTTGTAGATCTGTGGTAGAGCACTTTCCTAGTACGTGGGAGGCCCTGGGTTCAATCCTCAGCACCACATGAAGATAAATAAAGGTATTTTGTCCTTCTACTATATATATACATATAATCTCAATATTCTAGGTACTCTTTAGTGCTACACTTAATATTAATGACCACTACTACTAGATGACCTGATATCTGTTATTACTTCCATCCTCTCAGCCCACCTTCTTTGGCCATTATCTGCTGGTGGAGCCCTTTGACCTCCCCGTCAATCACATTGCCCTTCACTGCACTTGGCCAGAACTTTGAGTCCCTGCTCTGGGGGATATCTGGGGTTCCTACTCACTCACACTTATAAACTTCAAATACAAGGAAATTGCATCCCCTGGGACAACACTTGACCAATCAGGCCAGAATCTAACGAATTTCCCCTTTTTCTCTTATGACACATGATGCCTTCTACAGTTTCTCAGGAAGGGCCCTGAAGACTCTCTACCCATTTTCCACTTCCACTTAGGTTCTGGCTCAGTCCTGCATATATTTTCTCCTTTCCAAGACCAACCATCTAAATATAATCCCTCTTTTGTAGACTCAGCATTTTTAGAGAACCCAAGCTAAGATCTTGATGAGATAGTTTAACTATCTATGGCCAAGGATTCAGATGAAGAAACTGAAGCACAGAGACTAAGTTCTATGTTCAAGGTGCCTCAGCCAGTAAGTGGTGAAGCTGGGATTTGAACTCAGGAAATCCAATGCCAGAGTATATAACTTTAACCACTTTATCTTTTTTTCTTTACAGAGAGTGAACATTGCTTGTTAAACATATCAAATACTTGTCCATATAATTAATTAACCATGATTTGTTATATTGTTATAATGTTATATAACTAATATACTTTCAATTACTGTAGAGAATTGCTATTGACCAAGAACCTGTTCTATGCCAGGTACTTTACTATATGTCATCTTCTCACTCTGGTTAATACATAAAAATCTATTTTGTATATGGGAAACTAGAAGATCAAAAAAATTCAGTAATTTGCTAAAGTCACAAAGCTAATAAGGGCTAGAAGGCAGATTGCTACTCACTTACTTATTTTCTCAACAAATACTTATTAAGAACCCTCAGTGTACTAGTCACTGCTCTAGAAACCAGCGATAGAGTATAGGTCTCTGTCTTCGTGGAGCTTTTATTGTGATAGAGGATCTGCACAATAATCCAGACACCAATAATAAGACAATAAAACAGAGGGAGGTGGCAATGACTAGACCTGTGAGAACACCCAGACTGAGAGAATATCTAGAAGTTTCTCATCCTTGACACGACCTATACTTTTGGAGAGATTAAAAAAAAGAGAGATATCTTTGCTGTGGGAAATCACCCTGAACATGTGGGATGTTTAGTATCATCATTGGTCTTTACCTACCAGATGCGAGTAGCTCTCTGTAAATCACTGCAATCCAGGTGTCTCCAGCCATTCCTAAGTGTCCCCTGGGAAGAGGATGCCAAAATCACCCCCAGAACAAAGTTCTTCTGGTGGGAACAGGTTTGATATATGTGAAAACAAAATAAATTCGTACTGAACACGGGAGAAAGGCAGAAGATAAGGCCATAAATGCAGGTGAAGGCCTCACCCTTCAAGGACTTGTAGGCCAAGGGAAAGACTTGATTTTCTCCTAAGATTCCTGGAGGGCCAGACATAACATGATGGGACCTCATGACTTCTGTGTGGAGAATGCACTGGGGAGGAGGGCAGAGAGCAGAAAGGGTGAGTTCAGTTAGGGAGCTACTGCGGGAGCCCAGGCAAGAAAGGACTGTGGCTTACGAGAAATTGACAGTGATGGAGAAAGAGGGCAAGAAGCAGAGTCAGAACAAACACTGGAACAAAATTGGCAGGATTTGCTTATAGATTATGTACAGGAGATGGGGAAAGAGGGGACTCTGAGATGAGTTCTAGCTTGTGGCTGGAGTGCCTGCGTGGGTGGTGGTGACATTTATTAGGATGAAAAACTGGCAGGAGAAGCAGGTGTTGAAGGCAGGGAGAGAAATCCAGACTCCCAGCCGCTCTGCATCCCTGGGTGCTCCATTCTGGAGCCCTGAGTCCCTGGAAAGACAATCGTGTCTCCTCCCAGCACTTTGGTAGTTTAATTACAGAGGATTTCCTCATGTAGAGTTTCCTTACACTTAACTTCCCCGAGCCTTCATTTCATCATTTGCAAATGGAGTTGTTCGTAAAAAATTTATTGAGTACCCACTGCACTCAGAACACAGTGATGTGAATAAATAATAATAATTATTAACATTCTTTCTCAATTGGGAAGTGGAATTATTTGTTCTTTCTTTGATTATTGAAACTGAGTGTGTTAGGAAAGCTGAGAGCCTGGTCCTAGCTGGGTGGTGCTACCTCATTTTGAATGTGTAGGTCCACAGACTATATGGTGTCACCTGACCTAAACTGGAGTCATGGTTCTAGGTTTCCCTTCCGTGGATAATTCTAGCATAGAGTCAGACACAAGAGGAATTCACAGGCAGAAAAGGGATGGTAGCCATTTTTAGGCCCTGCAGCTTTAATATGGGGCAGGTATTGTGACACACTGATGTCTGAACTGATGGCTGCCCTGTTGGTAAGGTCCCCACCCTATTGTGTATGTACATGGTTCCATTTGATCTCCTCTTTTATCTACTCTGCAACCTGGGTAGGTCAGAGCAAGTGAAGTTTTGTTGGGTAGGTCACTGGCTTCTCCTGCAGGTCATGGAGAAGGAGGTTCTAAGGCATGAGAGACCAACGCAACATCCTGGTTTTCCTTTGTCTATACAACTTCAAGTCTATCTTCTCTTCACTTGTATGTTGATCATGCCTTTGTACTGCCCCACGTACAGAGGTAGCAGAGCTGTGTAAACTGCTTAATGAGCACCCATATAAGAACCTTAACAACATTGCTGTAATAAATCCCTTAATCTCTATTACCTAGAGTGGTTCTGCTTCCCCAATAACAAACAGGCATAGTAAGTGTCAGGTCACCTCTCTAGTCACCTTTTGTGCACACGTGAATAATGTAAACCCCCATCATTAAGCCATTAAATAGAACACACCATGTGTCAGTATTGTTTCATGTACATTATTTCACATAATACTTATAGGGCCAATCTCACACTTTCTATTACCACGTTCATTTGCTGATGGATAAACTAAGATCCTGTTAAATTAAATTTTCCCTAAAGCTATCTTTGTGCTTTAAATCCCTACATAGCAAACTATAGCCCAATGTAGTATGTAAATAAATTGCCATCGCAGAGTATATTCTTAGAACAAGTAGCTGAGTCTGTCAATCATAGCACTTGAGCTTCAGCCAATCACAGGCTACCAACAGACCAGATTATGTCCCTAAAAAGCAAGGGCCAAGCTATAACAAGTTGGTTCTGTACATCACTTTTTTTTTCCCTGTCTCTAAATACTGCCTGCCCATGTTGCAGAGCTCTCAGAACCTGTCCTTCAGGATGTTGCCTTGATTCATGAATTATTTTTTGATCATATCAATTATGCTAGATATAATTTACCTAAAGTTTTTCTTTTAACAACTTAGAAAGTTAAGTAGCTTGCCCAAGATCCTGCAGCAAGTTACATATCCATGTTGCAAACCAGTCAGTCTGGTCCCACAGACTCTCCTTCTAACTTCTTTGCTGAGCTCTCTCTGACTAGGCTTATTTGGAAGTGCTACTATTGTTATTATTGCTAAATGACCACTAATACTTTCTCCCTCTTTGTTAATTAGAGCTCTTAACCCTGGAGATTTTTCAGTCTCCACCCAGTGTTTCATGCTGTTTAAATGCTCTGTGCGCTGTTCAGCTGTCCTTTGCTGCTTTCTCGTCCTCTTCCCAGGGTTTGATCCCTTAGTTGCAAAGCATCTTGTCCCTTTAGTTCCCTGCCTGGGACACAGATGTCTTCTTTTTCCTATCCTAAAGCTTCGGTCATGCTTTAAGGGCCAGTTCAAGTACCTGCCCCGCCTCAAATCCCTACAGCAGGTGATTTCTGTGCACATGAATTATTTTATGTATTATTTTTCTTTACATCTGAGTCAAGTTCTTCATTGTACTCACCCCTCCGAAACCATGAGTAACTTCTCTGAAGATATAAGTCAAATTTTTGGTTCTCCAATGACTACTCAGTGCCCAACATGTATGGAAAAGGTCTTCAGTAAATATGTTTGTTCCTAACAAAACTATTTTCCAATGTTGACCTCATTCAAGCATAAGATTCCTAACTAAAAAACTTTGGCCCCATGCTTCTTTGTGAGATGTGGTTTTCAACTCTTTCTTTGCAAATATGAATGGTAGGGGTTTTTTCTGAGTAAAATGATCTTGACAGTACACACACACACACACACATTCATTCAAGTTCAGCTACACAGAAAATAGACCTTTGAAGTTGTATTTGTTGTTGGTTACTCTTCCAAAAGGGCTATCTATCACACAGGCACACTTTTAACTTTATGCTGGGTGGACCCAGCTCAAGGGGAAAAAAGTAATAAATGTGAGTATTGTAGTCATCAAGATGGAGCGATGCAGACCCTGTTGTAATTGATCAGTTTACAACTTCTCTCATCCCACCCTGTAAGCATCAGGGACTGTCTTCCCTGCAAGGATTAGGATCTAATTATCTGGAGTAATAGATCAAGGGCGTTGTAAGTCACAGGTCTCATAAAGTTTCCTCTCACAAAGGCATTGTTTTAATAAATGTCTTCAAAGCCAACAGTGCTGATTTTATGATGTGTATTCAGTCAATGAAAAGACTGAGAAGAGAAAGCAGCAATAAAAGCCTGCCATGTGATGAGTCAAATTGTAAGCAATGTGCAGCTTTGTAAATTTGGCCAAGTGAAAGTAAGTGCTAAACTAACAAAAAAGGATGGCTACACAATCGACTCTTGCATCTGAATTTGATCCAAGTCAGAGCAAGCTTCTTATCTCACTTAGTCCTGTGCTTTGTTAAGTGATTATTTATTAAATGTCTATGACTAAATGCATGAATGTGTTGATAGTGCTTTGCCACACACCTGTTTTCCCAATATAAAAATGTATGATACATTTAATAATATCCTTTTTATATTTTTATATAATTCATACACTTCAAACTTGGACAAAAACAACAAATCTAGGTAACCTCATGAGTTATTCATTCTAGGTAAAAAAAAAAAATGCAAACAGAATCTGTGGTAGGTAAACTTAGTCTTACAATGAACCTATGAAAAAGGTTTTTCAATTCTCCTTTCTACCATTCTGAGATTTTGTGAACCAAGAATTCACATGGACAAGGAACAACTGGGTGTGAGCCCATTTTTGGAATGCTTGCCAAATGAGCTGAAAGGAACCCAGAACGCTGTTCCACCTGCATTCTCTTAGTTACCACTCATCATAGTCACTGTCATCATGTAATGTTTACTGCAGCTGGCCCCAGGACTGCCACAGGAAGGCCATTGTTCATAATGATTTAGCTGTCCTTTCCTTTCCTAACAATCAATACATTTACCTAAGATGAAGAGGCCCATTTTTTACTAAACTTGGAAGTGCAAAACTGAAAGGTGGATTAGAATTAATTCAGAAAATTCTGTGTATTAATTCCTTAAAATAATAATAGTGAACAGAATTGGAAGGACAGGATTCTTATATTTTTGAAAAGAAAATCTTGGGCTTTTCTTTTCAAAAATAAAGACATCTGAGTTTCTATAACTGGTTTTAAATTTTTCTTTTGGTTTTATTTAATTTTTTTCTTTTTCTTTTTCTTTCTTTCTTTTTTTTTTTTTTTTTTTTACTAATTTTACCAAGTTTTTGAGTTGAAGCCTGCATTCGGGCAAATTTAGCGAGTTGGATGTTTAAGAACAAACTAAGTATCAAAGTCTCCAAGAGCTGTCAGAAAACTATCATCACCTTTCCAAAACATTATCCAGTGTCTATGTCTAATCTAGGTGCTGAATAAAGTAAATGAACTGCTCCCTAGGCTCAGGAACATCCAATACAAATGACATTTCCTCACCGCCCTAGCTAATAACAATATTACTTCTTCTGGATAATTTTGAGGCTATTTTTGCTTACGTGAATATTTCTCTTTCTTCTTCATTTTTCATTGGCCTCTCTCAATAAGTCTCCAAGATTGTGGCAGATTGTAGTTTCTTAAGGTGGCCACTACCATATCTCCTGCACCGTGTTTCTTCTCTAACCTTGCTGCTTACTCTATTGAGTTACAGAGTCTATGTCCCTTCTTTTGAATCTAATTTGGGCTTTGTACCACCTCCACCAATATAAAAGAAACAGTGCTACATATATTTAGGTGAGGTTATGAAATCGCTGTCCACGTTCTTCCTTTGTTTTCTCCTTCTTCTTTTCCTGGAGTGTTTGTTCTCAGTTTTTGGCACTTAAGCCACCTGCAAATGCTCAAGCAGCCTGCAGAGAGGCCTACTCTAAGTGGAATCAAAGCTCTCTTAGACTCTGAAGCCTCACTAAGCTTGAAAGTGACTACCAGACAACCAGTACAACATGACTGCCATGTGAGAGAACCACCTTGAATGTAGAAGCTTGAGGCTCCTTTGAGCCACACCAGGTTATTCTCCATGGAGATTGCAAATTTATAAGTGAAATAAGTGAACGTTTGTTGTTGTTCTTGTTGTTGTTGTACCAGGAATGGAACCCAAGGGCGCTTAACCACTGAGCCACATCTCTAGCCCTTTTTATTTAATTTCATTATTTTGAGACAGGATCTCCCAGAGGTGCTTAGGGCCTCACTAAATTTCTGATGCTATATTTGAACTCATGATTCTTCCTGCTTCACCCTCCAGAGCCACTGGAATTACAGGCTTATGCTACTATACCAGGATAAACATTATTATTATTATTTTTAAGTCACTAGAGTTTGAGGTGGATTATTATGCAGCAGTAGATAATGGGTACATCCTGTCTAGTATCTGTGTAATCTAATATCTTTCTCCTCCCATGGCCAATGTCGTAAATTTAGATTCCTATAATTTATTCACCTACAGTACTACAAAAGCTGATTCTTTTTTCTTCCCTCCAATCTTTCTGATGATTTTCATTTCCACACTTGGCCTCTGTGTTATCAATTTACATCTCATTTATACTGCTCTGTCTTAAAGATATAGAAAAATTTCAAACTGAAATGAGTTTTCAACATCCATAAGTGGTTGTTCTAAATTCTGACTGCTCACTAAAATTACCACTGCTTGATCCTCAACCCAGAATTCTTATTTAATTGGTCTTAGTTGGGAACTAGTCACTGACATTTAAAAAAAAAAAAACTCTTCAGACATTATTTTCCCTTTTACAAAGACAGCAGTCATTGCATTAGAGGTCATATAAATTATTTTATCTTAACTTGAATATTTCTTAACTCCTTCTCTTCCTCCTCAAAAGTATTGGAAGTATTCTAAAAGTACAGCACTCTATTTCTAAACTAAGACCCTATTTCTAAACAAGGTCATATGCTGAGCTATTGGAGGTTAGGGATTCATTTTATCTTTTTGTGGGAGATATACTTCAACTCACAATAACAATAGATTGGTTCTCACAAAATCATTAATAATAAATAAAATTTGTGTCATGTACCAAATCTTTATGAAAAAAAACTTATGCAGAATAAAATAGAGTGTTCCAGAAATGTTAATAAAATTCTTGAATAAAGGTTTACTGTCCTAGGAAGGAGAATCTATGTTTCTTTCTATTTATTTATTTATTTTTTTGTCATTCTCTCACTTTTACTTCTCTGATACACATTTCCCCTAGAATGACTAAAAACTCTGCAAAAAAGACTTAAGTTTATACATAGGGCCATACTAGTGCCTATTGTATTGCAATCTGTACACATGGAAAAATAAGATTTAGATTATGTACCCCATTTGAATCAAATGTATGATATGTCAAGATCATTGTAATGTTTTGAGCAACTAATAAAAAAATTTAAAAAAAAGACTTAAGTTACTTTTTGAGTTTCATTAATGAAACAAATTTTCAATACATTTGTGGTTTTATTTTAGGATTAGACTCTTTCACCTTTACCACCACATATGTCTAACACAAGTTTTTTGAAATTAGAGAGGCATCTCTGACCTTCAGATTCATTTCACAATTCAAGGAGAGCAGGGTTTAGAATCTTAATTGTGAGGTCAGAGAGGAAACGGACATCAGCCCATAAACATGTTTACAACACATCTAACTTGCTGCACAGCTTAATGTTCTAATGAAGGCTTTGGTTTCCAGCCGTGGAATGAAAATTGTTAGGCTGACAAATGAACTCTCTTGGGTGGCTGATCTCGGTTCAATGCTGGTTTTGAGAGCCAGTATCAAGTCCCATAAAGAAAAATCCAAGCAACACATAATGCTGAGCCTCAAGATATCCCACAGGCGAAGCAAACCCTTATCAAGAGGCCACTGCTGACCTAAGTCAAGCTGGAACTCGTATTGGCACTTGCCCCATGCAAGAGAAGAAGCATTCTGTCATGGGACAGAGAGCAAAAGAAGATGAAGAACAAACACCTACTTCTTGATGTATTATCAAATATCATGTTTGGAAGTATTCTAAAAGTACACACAGTGAAGTAGGAACTGCATTTGACCCATCCATTATCTGCAAGTATCTCCAAATTCATTTGCTTCCACTAGTCAGCTGTTGCATGTTTTCCTCCAGCCTCTGTCATCTGCTTTTAATTACCAAAACAATCCATAATCCAAATTGAAATGATAAATAGTCTATCATCACAGGCTTTCCTTTTACAGGTGCAGTGGAGACTAAATGAAGTGAACAGATGTATTTAGCATAAAAGAGAGTCAAACTTACACAAATCCAGAATATGGTCAAACTTACCATATTTCTTTGACATTTTGGCAGTTGAGAAACAAAACCCACTCTAAAAATAAATTTGGATTAATGAGATTAACATATAGTATTATTTTGGGCAGGATGCATGGAAAAAAAACAAAGTTTAAAGGACCAAGAAAGATTTCATGAGAAGAAGTAAAACCATAAAGAAAAAAATAGCACCCTTCCAACAACAATAAAACCCCTCAACATCTGAAGTTAGTGTAGATGTTTCAACAACCAATCAATCATGTTTACCATCATATCACATTTATATCAATTTGGGGGGAAAGAACATCAAAACCTTACTTTTCCTTTTTCAGACAAGGGAAATCAAAGTAAGAAAGAGAAATGAAATGAACACTGCTGAGTATCCACTATGTATTTAGTATATCACAAATTCAATCCTGTAAACAGTCCTGTTTCTCCCACTTTAAAGATAAGAAAACTGAGCCTGGGAGATAAAATAAAGCCAAGTTGAGAGTCAACCCCAGGGCAGACTATGATTGATGGGAACCTTCCATGACCTGATTAACACATGATGAATAGCAAAAAAGTTGATAAAACTTTCACTGTATTTCCTTAAAGGACTGGATTGACAAGTATTAGTGTTTTTTTTTTAAAGTTCATTTTCCATTACTATGATTCTCATCAAGAGTAAAGTTCAAACTAACACATACATATTGTCCAATATAATTAAAGTAATGATAATAAGTGCTTTATTTTTAACATTCTAGTGGTTTTTTTCAATTTTAACAATGTGTTGTGTTCTGAAGGATCACAGTTGATCTTTTGAGGTTCTCAAAGAAAATTCAAAAATTGCACAAATATGCAAGAGTTAATATTATAGGTTTTAGTGAGAGGTTTTAAATTTTATATGTATATTAAAATATATGCACCTTACAAAAGAAACAGTTGGTACTTTTGTATTTTCATGTCTGCTTAGACCATGTTTCCCAGGCATAGTGCATGGAGCTTTCAGAATAATCCTGAGTAGTTTACAAATTCAGATTTCTAGTCATTGTCCCAGGAGTTCATGTGGTTGCACTTCCTCTGAGGCTTAATTTTGCAAATGTCAAATGCTGACTCCTCAAAATATCTCTCCATCAATCTATTGATAAGACAAAGCTGAGTTTATTGCTGCTGCAGTGAGGGAGAGCCCTCCTCAGCAGACTTAAGAGTCCACAGAGGCCAAAGATGGTATGTTAATTGATATTATGAAGTTTGGTCTAAGTGGGCCTCTCAGTGTGAAGGCTTGGTTAGACTTGTAAAGATCATGATAGAGTTTAGGATTGGTGGGCATGACCAGAGGAGGATAATGATGCAGAGCATCAGCAAGTCTTATAAAATGACTTTTGCTCTCTGTTGAAAAGTTGATGGGTCCTTCAGGAAATTTCTGAAGTGAACAATGGTTTAGCTGATTACCAGAAAAGAAGACTGAGTATCTTTAGAATTTGAGAAGTGAAAACTGCAATAATAAAGAGTTACAATTACCTGAAAGATTGATAAAATATCTAGGGCGGCACTAGTCTTTGAGAAGGTTGCAGATTGAAGATGGTCAGTATACCATTTCATGGTTAATTCTACCTCTGAAAAAGCCAATGAGAGGTAATGGAATTTTCAAGGGGTGTTTTTCAGATCTGCAACATAATACAGGTGAATTTTTATACAAGTTCTCAAAAAAAGATTCAAGAACAAGTGATTTCAAATGGGCAGAAAAAATTGAATCTTACGTTACGGATTTATACAACTCCTTCTTTGCAGTCATCTAAGAAAGGGGGGCATTTACATTGCTGGATTACATGATTACTCAGAAACACTTTTTGGAGAACAGAGAAGCAGTATAAAAAATAGAGAGGAAATGAAAACGAGAGGCACTTAATTTGGGTGTCCAAAGGGAGGTTGAAAAGATGAAAGAGATGAATGAAAAAGCAAGGGAGGAAGGAGAGCTGTAATATAATACATGGCAAAGGACGTTAGAGAAAGAGCAAGAAAGCTTCAAGAGACATTTTAGGAAGAATTTTTATTTATTTATTTATTTATTTTAGTTGCAGTTGAACACAATATCTTTATTTTATTTATTTATTTTTTATGTGGTGCTTAGGATCGAACCCAGTGTCTTGCATGTGCTAGGCAAGCGCTCTACCGCTGAGCCACAGCCCCTCAGGAAAAATTTTTATGTGATATCCAATAAAATCCTTTCCTCAGTCTCTCTGTGCTATCATCAATAAAAGTTCTCACTTGTAAATACATTACTAGAGAACTCTGTCAATGTCCAAGTGCCAGGTGCCTTTCTAACAAGAAGCCACCAGGGGTGACTGGGTCATGCCTAAACTCTCAGTAGTCACTACTTAACATCTCACCCACAGCCAAAATTCCATTTGGATTCTAAGTAGGGAGGAATGAGGGGAAATGCTAAGAAATCAACTTACCTGATGCTGCTGTATTTAAGTGTAGCATGAGAAGGTTTATTGACTTGAGGAAGAATTTTTATGTCCCTGAGTAAACTTTTCTTTCTGATACACACTCATAAAAGGTACATGTAAAATGGACTAGAAGAGAAGCAAATAAGCCTTCCTTGGCCTCACTCTACTTTCTTCTCCCTGGGATATGTCCCTTACAAAAGTTTATTTAAAAGCTGTTTAAAAAAATTTAATTGGGAGGTCATTGACCTAAGAGGGTTCCAGAACCTTTGGTTCCTACAAAAAAAGTAAACTGAAGTACAATGTAAACAGTAAAAGAGAAACACAAGCAAAACCAGTCAGAAACCACCAACTACTTCTAACTAGGGACTTTCCACCAGATCATAATCAGGCAAATGGCTAACTACTGTCAATCAAGTAATTTTTCACGTCACATTCATGTTAACACTATGACAGCTCATTGTCTACACTGCTGGACTAAAACATTCTGAACTTTTGATGGTTTTGAGTGTCCGGTTCATAAATCCCTTTAATGCTCAAATAAACTTTATTCTATTTATTTTGTATAAAGTTTTTCTTTTAGCAAAACGAAGATACCAAGAGACAGAGGAAAGAGAAAAACAAATGTCCCTGTGAGTTGAGTGGTGTTCTTTTGCATTTGTTCAGATACCCAGTTTAGAAGTATGATCCTATTTAATCAGCTAACAACTTGAATGGAAGCTTGGAATTCAAATTTGGGCTGTATAATATCAAGATTAACCATTTTAGATACTGAATTCAGGGAAAATGTGCAGGATAAGCCAACTGGTAAAGCCAATCAGTAAACTAGATTAAAATGATAAAATTTTCTTTGTTTTAAGAAAGAGAAGTGAGAGAGCTGGATCCTCAATCTCCTCTGCCCAGGGAATTGTGGTCTCCCTTAAAAAACATAGTAAGTCTAAAAAGGGGCCTGATCTTTTGATTTTACAAAGCAAAGTCACAGAATTTCTGACACTTGAACTGTAAACATATATGTCCAAAATAAACTCAGGAATCATTTAGGAGACATACAGGCAACAATCACAAGGTATATCCACTTGTTTCTCCAGGAAATAAAAGAAGCTAATTGTTTTTTCTTCTACTTTAATGTATAATTAGCATAAAATTCTGTCAAGGCTTTGTAGTTACTTTCATGTCACCTTAAATGCAAGTAGACCAATAAAAAATTCTGTTCTCTCTTCCATATTGGTATGTAAGGAGCTTTTGTTAGCAGGATTGTTTTATTTTTCTATAACAGTGACAACTAGAAACAGTAATGCATGTACCCATGAGGCAAAAAGACAATTCACTTAGCAGGATGATTTGGACAGTAGGGGCAGCTGGTATTATTGTTAACCATCACAAAAAAAGGAGGAGTCCTTTCACAGAGAACAGAAATATAGTATTAGAGAAGGATTAACTACAAACTTCCATGTCATATTTTAATCTTTTCTAACACCCTAGGTTTCTTCCTCTTTCTCACATTCAATCAATCAATAGACTTGACTACCCCTACAAAATCTTTTCCAATTTCTGCTTTTCTCCATTCACCCAGACATTACCTTAAAACATTCAACCATTATATCTTCCCTAACAAGTTTCATTTACTTTGCTTTTTCTGCCTCTGAAACCATTTCTCCACATAGCTATGAGTCCCATTTCTAAAATACCAGGACTCTGTTTAAAAATATGGTGTGCAAGGACCTTTTCAACCTGGTTCCCCATCATTCCACCAACTTGATTTTCAATGACTCCAAAATGTTTTCCCAACTTCTTAAATTTATGGTCTTGCTATCTTGAATTACTTCATGCTACTTGAGCATTCTTACTCTGGTCTCTGAAATTTTCCACAGGCTATTCTATTGGTCAGGACCATTCACAGGCAACCCACCCTCTATTTTTCTCCTCCTTTCAACTATTCACTACTGCATTCTCTCCACTTAGAACTCAACTAGGATGCATTACATCCTTCTCCATTTATTGCCTGACCTTTCCTTTCTTGATTTCCCCTATAGAACCGTGTTCTAGATTCTAACCTAATATTCATCACAATACACTGTCCTTGCCTATTTGTACCATCTTTTGTGCTATAAGGTCTTGGAAAGAATTCTTACTAAGGAATTAAGGTTAAAATTTAATGTCCATTCCAACTTGATCCAGGGGTTCAAACAAGAGCACCAAGACCCATAATCCTTCAAGGCCTCAGCTCTGCTCTCTTGAATGTCGGCTTTGGACTGGTCTTAGTGGCAACATGGCCACTGACAGCTCAAAGCCGACTTTCTCTCAAGCCCAGTAGAAAAGAGTTCCTTTCTCCAATCAAAGTCCCAAATAAATCCTTATTGAATGTCATTTGCTTTAATTGAGCCACATGCTCATTCTTACAGTTATCACTCTGGACAAAAAGAATGAGCTGCTCTGACTAACTGGGCTGACTAACTGGGTTCAGCCTTACAGCCAGAGAAAGAATTTATGCTTACAGATCTCTACAGAGAATAAAGGATAGTTTTTTGGAAGGTGATAGAGTTACTGGTACCAAAAGAAGAATAAATGCAAACTAGGAGGCAAAAATCAAAATAAAAGCAAAATGACTGTCCACTATAGTAAATAAATGACATAGTTATATAAATTAATATATTTTCTGAGGTTAACAGATATTCAAGCTTTGAGTTTGAGCTGGCCACAGATAATTTCAATCTCACTTATTTAATGGTTTAACTAATCTTTTCCCCCAAATTAGGTTTCTTTGTAAGCTAAATTGAAATTTGTTTAGGTTTTTAGAAATCTGCATAATAAATGAAAATATTTTCAAGTTTGTGCTACAGTTTTAAAAAAAATTATTATTATATAGACTTTGACTTAATTTTTTTTATTTGAATATATTTTTAAGTTTTTTTAATAAGTTGGAAAGATGGAAACATTTAAGGGAAGAACAGCTAATTCTGGTCAATAAAGGGAAGAAATAGTACTTTTATGTAATTGAAATGTTAGATGATTAGTTATGATTTAAACTATACAATAATTTATCATGTGTGATTTCATTCAAAGACTCAATTTGTAGTAAAAATTTAGATGGACAAACCAGGGCAGAAAAAGTGAAAGGAGCCAATTTATATCAAGTAAGAAAGTTACGGTTACTCCTTAACCAAGAAAAACTTTGAACATACTTAACCCCCCTCTGGGAATTTCTGTACAACTTGGCTGCTCGGAGAAAAATCTCCCGATTGCAACACCTTTTTGTGATGAGAGCAAGCTGCCAAGAAAAGTCCCACCAGAGAGAGAGAGAAGCCTGAAACATGTCTCTCTTGAGTCAGGTGTTATAATTATTTTTGACACCATTTTCAGAGTAAGATTTCTTAATCCTCTGAAACTTTATAGAGAAATAAATCAAGCACCTGCTACATTATATATTATTTTAGTGGTCTCTTTAATTTCTGTGATTCTTACTTTAGAACATAGAGATATTTCAGTTTGGGACATGTGGACTGCTCTAGAAGCATCAGATAACGGGTTTTTTTTTTTAAAAAATATATGCTTAAAAGGAACACTTTCCTGCCTACTGAACACTTTCCTAAATAAAAAGGCAATATTCAGAGTTTACAAAGCTATTTGATACCAGAGATTCAGGGCCATGAATCTGTTTCCAAACACAACATAATAAATCAGAAAAAAACATTGAATTTGGAAATCAGATGCTTTTAGCTCCCAAGACTTATTTTTTTAATAACTTTTGTGACCTTAAGATTTTCTTCCTCTCTTTAGGGAAGCAATATATTCCATGGTAGAACTATTGTGTGGATCAAAAAGAAAATAATACTGTATGTGAAAGAGAGCTCTGCAGCTTCAAAGCCATAAGGCTCTGCCTTGATATTTCCATATAAAAAAGTTCTTAAAAATGATTGCAACAAAATACATCATGCTGTTGTCGGACAGTTTTGTGATATCAATCTATCCATCTATCTTCTGCCAAGTTGTAGTATAATAATAATAGCTAGCATTGATTAAACACTAACTAGACACAAGGTATTTGGCAAGTTTTGTTGTATAAAACAATGATCCTATGAGGTGACTAATATCATTCCTTATTTTGTATATTGAAAAACCAAGGTCAATAAAGATAAATTAACTTCCTTATGTATACACAACTAGACAGTGTGAAAAATGGGACACAGGCCACGTGTCCTCACTCAGAATCAATATTCTTAGCTATTATGCTCTACAGAGCTTCTCTATCCATGTATGTTCATGTAATAAAAGACATGGTCCTGAAACACTGCCTTGTAGAAATATGAAATTCATTGATGAAGAAAGAAAGCCTTGATAGTTAATTGGGGAAGTGATTGATCATTTAATAAAATTTCAGAAAAATTAACTTTTTAAAATCATGATATCGCACTCCAGAACATTTAAAAATAAAAATAAGCTACAAGAAAAAATAGAGAATTAAAAAAACTTAATACAAAAATAATCAATAATTGGGCAAGTAAACTAAACAGATATTTTTCAAAGGAAGAAATTCAAGTGGCCAAAAATATATGAAAAAAAGGTCAATATCCTTAGCAATCAGAAAAATGCAAATCAAACTATACTTTCATCTTACTGCAGTTAGAATGTCAATCATCAAAAATGCAAATAATAAATGCTGGGAAGGATGTAGTGGAGAACGTACACTTAGGCATTGTTGATAGAAAATTAGTCTGACCACTCTGGGAAGCAGTATGAAGAATCTTCCAAAGACTAGGAATGGAACCACCATATGACTAAGCTGTTTATATTTATTCATATAACTAAAATCAACACACATGATAATACCTACCAATGTTATAGCAGCACAATTTACAAAACTAAGTTATGGAACCAGCCTAGACGCCCTTAAATAGACAATTAGATAAAGAAAGTGTGTCATATATTTATATACAAAAGGGAGATTTAGCCATAAATAAGAATAAAATTATGTAACTTGTTGGCAAGTGAATGGAATTGGGAACATCACACTGAATGAAATAAGATACAGTCAGAAAGTCAAGGGTCAAATGTTTTCTCTTGTATACAGAAAGTAGACAGAAATAAAGAACTTAAAAAGAGGGATGTATCTCATAAAAATAGAAAGGAAAACTATGGAGTAGAAGTAAGGGAAAGAGGGGAACTGGAGGGAAGGAATAGCAGAATGAAATTAGCCTAACTACGTCATGTGCATGATGTACAAACATATAATGAAAAGTTCCTCCTTTACGTATAATTGTTTTAGTCAGTTTTTTTTTTCTGCTGTGACTAAAAAGCCCCAATCAAAACAATTGTAGAGGAAGAAAAGTTTATTTGAGTGCTCAAGGTTTCAGAGGTCTCAGTTCATAAGTGGCCTAGGGGCTCAAGGATGAGGTAGGACATTATGTGGAAGTGTGAGGCAGAGGGAAGCAGCTCACAAGATGATCAGAAAGAAGAGAGAAGGCTCCACCCTCCAGATACAATATATATAGCCCATAGCCACGACCCCCAATGAAAGACTTCCTCCAGCCACACCCCAAGTGCCTCCACTTACCACTCAGTTAATCCCACCAGGGAATCATTTCTCCTCCGAACCTTCTTGCATTATCTCACACATGAGCTTTTTGGGGACACCTCACATCCAAACCATTACAATAATTCACCAACTAAAAACTAAATAGGGCTAGGATTGTGGCTCAGCGGTAGAGTGCTCGTCTAGCATGTGTGAGGCCCTGGGTTCAACCCTCAGCACCACATTAAAATAAGTAAATAAAATAAAGGTATTGTGTCCAACTACAACTAAAAAATAAATATTTTTTTTCTTTTTTATTGGTTATTCAAAACATTACAAAGATTGCAGAATCACATCGGTTACACATCCACATTTTTACATAATGCCATATTAGTAACTGTTGTATTCTGCTACCTTTCCTATCCTCTACTATCCCCCCCTCCCCTCCCATCTTCTCTCTCTACCCCATCTACTGTAATTCATTTCTCTCCTTATTTTTTCCCATTCCCCTCACAACCTCTTATATGTAATTTTGTATAACAATGAGGGTCTCCCTTCATTTCCATGCAATTTCCCTTTTTTCTCCCTTTCCCTCCCATCTCATGTCTCTGTTTAATGTTAATCTTTTCCTCCTGCTCTTCCTCCCTCCTCTGTTCTTAGTTGCTCTCATTATATCAAAGAAGACATTTGGCATTTGTTTTTTAGGGATTGGCTAGCTTCACTTAGCATAATCTGCTCTAATGCCATCCATTTCCCTGCAAATTCCATGATTTTGTCATTTCTTAGTGCTGCGTAGTACTCCATTGTGTATAGATGCCACGTTTTTTTTTATCCATTCATCTATTGAGGGGCATTGGGGTTGGTTCCACAGTCTAGCTATTGTGAATTGTGCTGCTATGAACATCGATGTGGCAGTATCCCTGTAGCATGCTCTTTTAAGGTCTTCAGGGAATAGTCCGAGAAGGGCAATAGCAGGGTCAAATGGTGGTTCCATTCCCAGCTTTCCCAGGAATCTCCAAACTGCTTTCCAAATTGGCTGCACCAATTTTCAGTCCCTCCAGCAATGTACAAGTGTACCCTTTTCTCCACATCCTTGCCAGCACTTGTTGTTGTTTGACTTCATAGTGGCTTCCAATCTTACTGGAGTGAGATGGTATCTTAGGGTGGTTTTGATTTACATTTCTCTGACTGCTAGAGATGGTGAGCATTTTTTCATGTACTTGTTGATTGATTGTATATCCTCCTCTGAGAAGTGTCTGTTCAGGTCCTTGGCCCATTTGTTGATTGGGTTATTTGTTATCTTATTGTCTAATTTTTGGAGTTCTTTGTATACTCTGGATATTAGGGCTCTATCTGAAGTGTGAGGAGTAAAAATTTGTTCCCAGGATGTAGGCTCCCTATTTACCTCTCTTATTGTTTCTCTTGCTGAGAAAAAACTTTTTAGTTTAAGTAAGTCCCATTTGTTGATTCTTGTTATTAACTCTTGGGCTATGGGTGTCCTATTAAGGAATTTGGAGCCCGACCCCACAATATGTAGATCGGAGCCAACTTTTTCTTCTATCAGACGCAGAGTTTTTGATTTGATATCAAGCTCCTTGATCCATTTTGAGTTAACTTTTGTGCATGGCGAGAGAAAGGGATTCAGTTTCATTTTGTTGCATATGGATTTCCAGTTTTCCCAACACCATTTGTTGAAGATGCTATCCTTCCTCCATTGCATGCTTTTAGCCCCTTTATCAAATATAAGATAGTTGTAACTTTGTGGATTAGTCTCTGTGTCCTCTATTCTATACCATTGGTCCACCCGCCTGTTTTGGTACCAGTACCATGCTGTTTTTGTCACTATTGCTCTGTAATATAGTTTGAAATCTGGTATCGCTATACCGCCTGATTCACACTTCCTGCTTAGAATTGCTTTTGCTATTCTGGGTCTTTCATTTTTCCATATGAATTTCATGATTGCTTTCTCTATTTCTACAAGAAATGCCGTTGGGATTTTGATTGGCATTGCATTAAACCTATAGAGAACTTTTGGTAATATCGCCATTTTGATAATGTTAGTTCTGCCTATCCATGAACAGGGTATATTTTTCCATCTTCTAAGATCTTCTTCTACTTCTCTCTTTAGGGTTCTGTAGTTTTCATTGTATAAACCTTTCACCTCTTTTGTTAGGTTGATTCCCAAGTATTTTATTTTATTTTTTTGAGGATATTGTGAATGGAGTGTTTTTCCTCATTTCCGTTTCAAAAATTTTGTTGCTGATATACAGAAATGCCTTTGATTTATGCGTGTTGATTTTATATCCTGCCATTTTGCTGAAATCATTTATTAGTTCTAGTAGTTTCTTTGTAGACCCTTTTGGGTCTTCTAGGTATAGAATCATGTCATCCGCAAATAGTGATAATTTAAGTTCTTCTTTTCCTATTTTTATGCCTTTAATTTCTTTCGTCTAATTGCTCTGGCCAGTGTTTCGAGAACTATATTGAATAGAAGTGGTGATAGAGGGCATCCCTGTCTTGTTCCAGATTTTAGAGGGAATGCCTTCAATGTTTCTCCATTCAGAATGATGCTAGCCTGAGGCTTAGCATAGATAGCTTTTACAATATCGAGGTAAGTTCCTGTTATCCCTAGTTTTTCTAATGTTTTGAACATAAAGGGATGCTGTACTTTGTCGAATGCTTTTTCCGCATCTATCGAGATGATCATATGGTTCTTATTTTTAAGTCTATTGATGTGGTGAATAACATTTATTGATTTCCGTATATTGAACCATCCTTGCATCCCAGGGATGAATCCTACTTGATCATGGTGCACAATTTTTTTGATGTATTTTTGTATTCGATTCGCCAGAATTTTATTGAGGATTTTTGCACCTAGGTTCATTAGAGATATTGGTCTGTAGTTTTCTTTCTTTGAGGTGTCTTTGTCTGGTTTCAGAATCAGGGTGATGTTGGCCTCATAGAATGAATTTGGAAGAGCTCCCTCTTTTTCTATTTCCTGAAATAACTTGAAAAGTATTGGTATTAATTCTTCTTTAAAGGTTTTGTAAAACTCTGCTGAATACCCATCCGGTCCTGGGCTTTTCTTGGTTGGTAGTCTTTTGATTGCTTCTTCAATTCCATCCATTGACATTGGTCTGTTCAAATTGTGTGTATCCTCCTGACTCAGTCTGGGCAAATCAGTATCTGGTATTGTGTCCAACTACAACTAAGAAATAAATATTTTTTAAAAATAAAAATAAAATAAAAAATAAATAAAGTTTCTTAAACAAGCCTCCTTAAACCTCTTTAAGTCTTAAGCCACTTTGAGGCTGAATAAAATTTCATTGTATGGATTGCACACTTTTCATTTATTCATCCATCTGTTGATGGACACTTGGGTTGTTTTCTTTCATCTTCTGACTACTGTGAATAATTCTGCTGTGAACATGGATTTAGAAATAACTTCTCAAGTTCCTGCTTTCAATGCTTTGGGATATATTTCCAGAAGTGGAATTGCTAGATCATGGAGTAATGCTATTTAAAATTTCTGAGGAACTACCATTTGTACTGTTTTCCACAGCAACTATATCACTTTATACCCAGCAATGCACAAGATATTCAAATTCTCCACATCCTCACCAACCCTTACGGATTTGGAGGTATCTTTCCAAATAATTAACATGATTGCATTTTCTAATTTTAAAAAATAAACAGCATTTTCAGTTTCTAAGAAGGAAAGTATTTAAAAACGACAACATAGAGTTAAGAAAAATAGAGAAAGATTTTATTCTATGAGAAAATATCGAGAATTTCATATTCCCAATTGTTACGAAAGCCTCAAGACTTCCTATACTGGAGTTCTTTAAGGCTGTAGAAAATTCTTTCTCTCTCCCATGGTCTCTATCTCAGCTAATAAAATTGTCCCACATTTAATTGATGTGAAGCCCCTCCTTCTCCTTCCATTGTGCCTACCTTCATCTGATAATCAGCCCATTCGAATTATCCTAATACACATTTCTAAACGTGATTCTTCCTTTTCATCATCACTGCATATTTTCCTCTTCTCTCTGTCCCTACGAAGTGATCATTAAATAGGCAAATGTGATTCTGTCATTGCATTTCCCTTGCCCCATCAACATCTCCAGCTGAGCTTCTCACAGGGTATGCCAAAAAGTACTTTGTCACAAATTCACAAGTGAAGGATGCAAGTCAAACTAAAGCATTGATTTTTCTCATGTGATAAATCATTTAAAATTGGCATATTATATAGGCACAACTGTATTATGTAGTTGAAAGCAAACTAGCATAAATTTATACAAAAACATAGACCTTAAAACTTTTTCCCACAAGAGGACTGGAGACTACAAGGGTATAGTGCAAACCTCAGGGATTTTTTTCTCTGTCTAGGAGAGTGCATTTAAGGGGAACCCTGAGAAACACTGATTTATGTGACAAAATGTAGTCTCCTTAGCATGTTCTGTGAGGTCCCTTGTGAACTGACACTTGCTGATACATCTGTAAACTCTCTTTCTGCCATCTTCCTCTGCATCATTCCCTTATGACTCAGAAATATCACCTCATTTATGGCTTCTAGAACATTGTCCTACTGTTCCCTGTCTCCATCTGGTTCCCATGCTCTCTCTCTTATGGAAGGACTTTCCACTTTCTTTTTATTTATTTATTTATTGTTTAAATACACAACAACAGTAGAATGCATTACAATCCTTATTACACATATGGAGCACAATTTTTCGTATCTCTGTATATAAAGTATGTTCACGCCAACTTAAGCCATTATACATGTACTCTTTTTTTCTTGCATTACAACTCTTAATATATATATATATATATACCCCACAATTTTTCATATCTCTGTTTGTATATAAGGTATATTGGCCCCAAATTCAAATCTTCATACATGTATTTTATATAATAATGACCATCACATTCCACCATCCTTGCTAACCCCTTCCCCCTCCCTTTCCCTCTCACCCCTCTTCCCTATCTAGAATTAATCTGATCCTCCCATGCTCTCTCTCCCTACCCCACTATGAGTCACTCCCCTTATATCAGAGAAAACATTCAGCATTTGTGTTTTGGGGATTGACTAACTTCACTTAGCATTATCTTCTCCAACTCCATCCATTTACCTGCAAATGCCGGACTTTCCATTTTCTATCCCTCTAGCCAAGCTACTCTGTGTGGCAAATTCCATTCTGGTCTTTCTGTCTCTACACAAATACCATGTCTTCTTTGAAGTCTCCCTAACTCTCTCCTCTGCCCTCCAATAAAATATTGTTACAATAAAGTATTGTTACTTCACACCTCAATTAAACTTTAGTGCTCATATTATATCATGCTGTTAGTTTGCACATCTAAGAATGCCAATATTTTGAGGGAGGATATGACTAAATGCATAGTGACTAAAGATGGATGACATGGGCTTGAGTCCCAGGACTCCCATTTTCTGCTTGTATGGCTTTAAGCAGATTAACTAACTTCTCTGTACCCGAGAATTCTCAGTAAAATAGGGTCAACATGAGGGCTTACCTTGAAGAATAGTTTTTAGACTTTATGGGATAATATATGTGCAGGGATATTTTTCCTGTATAAAATAGTATGCATTCACAAACACCAGCTACTTTGGTCTTACTCATTTTAGAATCCTTAGAACCTTCCATGGTGTGGGTGCTTGGGAAATATTTATCGAAATAAATTTAATTTCCTTCTTATCATCTACATGTTTGGGGCCTTTAATAGTTCCCTCTCACCAGAATGAAAAGATACTTTTAAAAAGAACTGAAAGAAAAATAGGTGACTGAGAAACCCCCAAGGCCCTGCCCACATCCTCAGGTTTCAGATGATCACACTGTGCTCCACCCTAGTGCTGGCTGTGATAGTGCCAGTTCACAATAATTAAAATGGAAGAGGAAGAAATTAAAATGCTGATGGTTGGGAAGGGAGTTAGTTTTCCATTTTCCTATCAGGAAGTGCTCCAGATCTCGGCACAGAACATGAAAAGAGAACCTATACTTGGAGACCCATCTTTCAGAGTTATAAAAACCCATTATACATTTGTTGAAAGGAAAATGTTTGTGCATTTGGACAATAACTCCACGCAGGGAAAGAACACTGCCAGAAGGCATGTATAATTGCTTGGATTGCTAAGGGTTTTGTTCAGGATCTTGAGACTAGTGATAGATGAGCCTAAAAGGACTGCTTTAAATAAACCAAACCTCTTGGATTAGCATTGCTGGACTCCAAGCCCCCTGGGAAAGGCCTGTCTCCTGTGATTTCCAGTATACTCTACTTCCAACAAGCTGGAAATACCACAAGAAAACCACTGTTCTCACGGTATTTTTTGCCTTTTCCATTTCTGGTTTTCGCTGAGGAAAAAAAAATAGTATGTGTATATCAAAAATGGCATGTGTATATGACAGAAAAAAGCAGTGTTCGAATATTTGATCTTTACACTAAATAGAATTTACCCGAGTTTCAAATAAAATAACTTTGCAAATATTCTCATGTATGTCAATGAAACAGATTTCTGCCTATAAGTGAGCCAGATTTATTACCCATTGAATACTCTAAAAGTATATTGCGTATACAGTGATAGAAGACAAGAGTGGCAGAATAAAACAATTAAAGTTGGTTATTCTCTCAATTTTATTTAGGAATACTTATTAAAATACTTCCAGAAATGTGCTATGAACATAAAAGCATATTATTTAAATATTTTGGTGTTTTCCTAAAAAAAATGAGATTGACTTTGGTCTACTTATGACTTTGCCAGAAAGATTTAAATTTCATGCTTAGATTATGCTTTAATAACATGTAAAAGATATTTATGGTTCACTATATGCCAGGCAGAGTGCTAAGAACTAAGAGCTAGAACATACTTAAGGGCACTGTTGACATATGTTAATTCTTTTTAAATATGTGCAATTAAGAATGTTTAGATAAGATAACCAAAGGAATGTGGGGGGAGAAGGGAAAGTGAGAAGATAGGAAGGAAATCTTCAAAGAACAATTTAGTGTGTGACTTCAATGGTGTACTTAATGTTTTATACATTATGAATAGCAGGGAAAAGTGACTACGAGTTGAGTGAAAATCAATATTTTTTAGCCTACAAATCTTGATTTTTATACATAAAATTAGTGTTTAAATGTACCTCTAAGGGAAAAAAAGCAAAGATTGTTTTTCTAATTTTATGAGTGGCAAACATAGCAACTATTTATAAGTCAATTAAGCAGATCTTGGAACCAAGGTACAAAGAACTATTATTCATATATGTACATATTCATAGATACATTTAATTAAATCTGGTCATTAACATAGTATGTACATTAAAATACAGGTGCCATATAATTGTTTAGGAATATAGAGTCTATTAGAAACACTTGGATCTGATATTTTTGGTCTCTCTCATTATGGCTGTATAACCATAATTACTTAACTTCTCTGAGCTGGAAATTCCACACCTGTAAAATAACACAAATATGTTATTGTGGGAACTAAGTGGTAGATGCATATTAAGTGTTTAGCTCAGTGCCTAATAAGGATGTAATATTTTGCTTGAAAATACTAGCAAGTGTGACCAAAAAATGCTATTAATAAATAGTAGTAATACTCATATTATTAACAAAGATAATAATGAGTAGTGTTTATAAACTTCAAACTCTGAAGAAAAATAGGATTAGAAAAAGTTAATGATGTTAAAATACAAAAAATGATAAACACAAAATATTATAATGATAACTAAGTAATGAAGCCATCCAAATATTTCGTAGTTGTAACTCAAATAACATATGATACTATCTGGATTTGTTTTCACTGTATCCAGTGTCTATTCAAATTGGAGATTTTTAATTACTCACCTTCAAATTAAATTTCTTTGCAATACAGTGAACATGTCTAAAAATGACTAATATATTACCACATCTCAGCTACCATCTCTCTGTTTCTCCACTAAGTTCTGTGAGTCATAAATAGCTACTACTGGAATTTCTTCTGTTAAGTATGTAAAAACATTTCCAATCTTCAAACAATCCTCTCTGCTAGTAAAGTAGAATAAATCTCATCTTCCTTTTACTTTAGGAAGCCATGGCTCTTCTTCAGAGTCCATGACATCTCTGTTAGAGAATTTGTTTTCTCTTTAGCTGGAGTAAATACTTTGGCTGCATCAAAGAGAGATAGCAGCCTTATATCAAAACAACTGCCTGAACCCTGGGGAAATATCCAGATAGAAAAGGGTGGAAAAATTGCAGTTTTCAGGGGGTTTATGGCTCCCACCACTGTTAATAAGGGAGAGTGGATGGATTGCTAAGGGACCCACTACTTGGTCTTATCTGAGCCAAGCAGTTTAATGGTTCTAGGGATTTCCTCCATCTTCAGCTGCAGGTAGAGAAGAAACCTGCACTTGTCCAGGAGAAACAGAGACCAACTGGCCATCTCTAGTCGACTCTTGAGCTTATTATTGTCCCCAAGGAAAAAAGGTACTATTGTGGCCACAGAGTCTTCACTGCTAGCAAGAGCAGGAGCTTCAGTGGTAGAAATAAAGAGAAGGAAGCTGCCCAGCTGTGCAGGGGAAATGTCTTTAATGGCCATATGGTTTAGGAAGCTGTTCAGATTGTGGCATGTGGTCTCATTGGGCACAAGTTGGGAACCAAGATTAATTAGGATCATATGGTAGTTAGAAGAAAATAAGACCCTGGAGAAGATGGGGCTGTACCACAGAAAAACAGACTTCTTATTATTTTGTATCCCAACTAAATTCCCAGGCTTAATTGGCCTTGGGAAGTACCCATGACATCAGGGACTCTGAATTCTCCAAATCAATGTTTTCTTATAGTTAAAACAATTAGTGAGTACAGAAAACACTAAAACAGATCATATTTCTCTTTCTGGGGGAAAACCTAAGATTTGTTTGCTTTTGAATCATGAAAAAGATCAGAATTTTTTTTTCTGACATCTAGTAAGTCATTAATGCCTGTCATCTGCAATGTCACCTTTGCCAAAGACTGTTTATAAATGAGCAATTAGAACTTACTAAGGCATTTTAGATGAAGCTTATTTAATTGATGAATGAACTAACACTATATATCAAGTTGTGATTTTTCTTCCTTAGCAAAAACATTATGTGACATTTGGACATAGTGCAGAACTTCTTTGTACGTCTTGAGCCAGAGTAAGGCTCTATACTAGGGAAACAAGATGGAAACTACTCTAGTGGATGTGGATGAAATGAAAGCCATTTTAAACTCATGAAATAATTTACCTGTGTGTATGCGAGTGTGTGTGTGTGTGTGTGTGTGCGCGCGCGCGCGCGCGCGCGCGCGCGCACATATGTGTGAATGAGAGAGACAGAAATCAAGCAGGATAATGGATACTTATTTTGGAAAATGTGTTGGCACTATTTTAGTACCTAAAAATGGTTATAATCAACATGAAAATCATATTTACTTATTGAATAAGATTCAGGAAATTAGCAGAACTGTATTGATCTCTCCATCAGTTCAATTATTGAACAAGAAAATTGAAAGAAAACAAAGAAAGCAACAAAAATTGCTCTTTAGGTGAATACAATGAGGTTTGCTCTCTGTGACTGTATGGTATGGATATGAGTAATAATGGTAATGCTAGGATTGGGATTTAGCTTTTCCACACTATCATTCTTCACTATTACAAAAACTGGCATATTATAGTAATACTTATATCTTTCTCACTTGATCCTCAGGGGAAAGATAATCCATATGTTTATTTTTGCATGATAGTTAGTACCCAAATATCCACATGTAAAGATCAGAGCTTCATGAGAAAATTCCAAATAACCCCTGATTAGAACACTGAATTCTTTTTCTGTTTTCTGTTGAAGCACGTTTTAGGATTATAATCTTCCGTACCGAATATCAGGGAAGGAGCATGATTAGGATAGAGCTGAAATCAGGTGGCTTAGAACATAGAAACAGCATCTTAGCAGACAAGCATCTTTCTCCAGAATGGAGCCAGCTCGCAATCCATTGGAATGAACTAGTTCAGCACAGCAATGGCAGGAAAGCCTCAAAACACTGGAATTGGCAGGTTATAGACCTTCCTATCTGCTGGCTTCCTTTTTAAGAGAGTTATGTGAAACTGAAATGCTGTCTTCACATACAGGGAGAAAAGAAACATGCTTCTTTTTGCAAGATCTCAATGAATGTAAAAGGAAACGAGAGGTCTCCTCCAATGCCAAGGGAAAGTCTTGAAAGCAGAGGAATGTTTTGCTAAGATTAGTCCTTTCCCTCCTGGCAGGACAACCAAGGGCAAATTTTTCTATCTCTGTTCTTCGCCATATCCTCTTTATTCAGGAATAAACTCACTTTAAAGTCACTCTGCACTTTGTGGTGTTGAGTTCTCTGACCAGGGCTGAGGGAATAGGAGTGGGAACCATGACCCTGATTTCATGGGACATGGGATGGAGGGACACAGATGCATGTGACCACCGAATATGATAAAAACTCATCATTCCCTGGTTTCAGAAGAGGATGTGCTGCATGGACTGCACTGTAGGAAATTCTTGTTGGGGGTTGGGTGGGTAGGTATACTTTTAATGTAGAAAAAGTACACAGTAGACTAACATTTCTTTTCCTTCAACTCTACCTCACTGCTTCCCCTGAAGGAAGGAGAAAATGAAGTATTTGAGTGAGGCGTTTCAGAAACAGATCTCGGATCTCTGCATGCTACATTTTTTTTTTTTTTTTTTTTTTTTGGTACCAGGGATTGAACTCAGGGACACTTAACCAACTGAGCCACACCCCCTAACCCTATTTTGTATTTTATTTAGAGACAGGGTCTCAGTGAGTTGCTTGGTGCCTTGCTTTTAGTGCCTTGCTTTTTGACTTTGAATTGTGATCCTCCTGCCTCAGCCTCCTGAGCCACTGGGATTTTAGGCATGCACCACTGTGCCCAGCTTGCATGCTACATTTTAAGCATGTGCCAGGAGGCTGATTGTTTTCTCTGATGCTTTCATCTGAGCACTTAGAAGTCTGCTTGGGTGGGGCAAGCTTGTGATTGTCCATCTCACTAATGTTGGTGGTGAGGAGTGAGTTTAATAATAGGATAAAGGATTGAGAAAACTATTGCCTTGTGGACTTAAAAGCACATCCTAGAGTCCGTTTTTTCAACTTCACAAAACAAGAAATATTTTGAGCTTCATTCTTCTGATTCTTGCACTTAGTTCTAAATGTGTTCCACACATTTAGTTGGTAGAGAGGGGGTTTGTTCATGATCCCCTAAAATCCCAATAGTTTCCAAACATGTAAACATACTAATGTTTCTCCAAAATGACTGTATTGCAAAGATGATTGTTTTCCATTTCTGTCAAAGTTCTTTCTTTCTTTTCATTGACAACCATAGATATATGGTTGTCAATGAATCTTTTGTTTTATTTACTTATATGTGGTGCTCAGGATCAAACCCAGTACCTCAAACATGCCAGGCAAGCGCTCTACCACTGAACCACAACCACAGTTCATCAGAACTCTTCTTTAACCATGTCTTCAACCTGCTTTATTCATCTTGGTACTGCCAGTGTCAACTGCCTCTAAACCAACCAGTAAAATTTGGTTGAACTGAATGAATTAAGTGGGATTAAAAAGAAGATGTGTAGTTTTATGGACTTTGGAATTTACAGGTCACCTATAACTAAAACTAACTACAGAATGAGAATAAACATAGGATTAAAAAACTGACTCCTCAAAAAAATTCAAGAATCCTGAACATGATATTTTGTTTTTAATTTTTGTTCTCTTTAGTTTTACATGACACTAGAATATAATTGACTTATTCATACAAACATGGAGTACATCTTATTCTAATTGGGATCCCAGTCTTGTGGCTGTATGTGATGTAGAGATTCACAGGGGGGGTATTCACATTTGTCCATAGGAAATTTATGTCAAATTCATTCCTTTTCCTTTCATCCTTTCTTTCCTTTCATTCCTCTTTGTCTAATCTACTGAACTTCTATTCTCCCTGCCCACCTTGCTGTGTGCTAGCATCCATATCAGAAGAACATTTGACCTTTGTATTTGGGGGATTGGCTTATTTCGCTAAGCATAATAGTCTCCAGCTCCATCCATATTCTGGAAAAAAGTCATAAAGTCATTCTTCTTCGTGGCTGAGTACCATTCCATTGTCCACATTTTCTTCATTCATTCATCTGCTGAAGAGCACCTAGGTTGGTTCCATTGCTTAGCTATTGAAAATGGAGCTGCTATAAACATTGATGTGGCTGTATTGCTGTAGTATGATGTTTGTAAGTCCTTTGTGTGTGTGTGTGTGTGTGTGTGTGTGTGTGTGGTGTGTTTGTGTGTGTGTATATATATATATATATATACACACACACACCCACACACATACACACACCCCCCAAGAGTGGGATAACTGGGTCAAATAGTGATTTTTCTGTTTTATGAGGAATTTCCATACTGCTTTCCAGAGTGGTTGCACAAATTTTTCAGAATGTACTCCCCCCCCCCCCCCCCCCGCCCGGACATCCTTGCGAACATTTATTGGTACTTGTATTCTTGAAAATTGCCACTCTTACTGGAGTAAAATGAAATCTCTGTGTAGTTTCAATTTGCATTTGTCTAATTGCTAGAGATGTTGAACATTTTTTTCAAATGTTTGTTGACCATATTTCTTCTGTAAAGTGTTCAGTTCCTTTGCTTATTTATTAACTGGGTTATTTGTTTTTCTGACATTTACCTTTTAGAATTCTTTATATATCCTGGAGATTAATGCTCTATCTATCTGAGGTTTAGGTAGCAAAGACTTTCTCCCATTCTGTAGGTTCTCTTTTCATGCTCCTGTTTCCTTTGCTGTAAGGAAGTTTTTAGTTTGTTACCATCCCATTTATTGATTCTTGATTTTA
This sequence comes from Spermophilus citellus, assembly GCF_964194105.1. NCBI lineage: Eukaryota > Metazoa > Chordata > Mammalia > Rodentia > Sciuridae > Spermophilus > Spermophilus citellus. The sequence continues at coordinate 74,992,775 of NC_138194.1, forward strand.
CTTTTTCTGCTTTAGGAGTTTTGTTGAGGAAGTCATTTCCTAAGCTGACATGATAGAGTGTGGGCCTATCTTTTCTTCTAGTAAATGTAGGTTTCTTGTCTAGTGTCTAGGTCTTTGATCCACTTGAGTTGAGTTTACTGCAGGGTGAGAGATAGAGGTTAAATTTTATTCTGCTACATATGTATTTTCAGTTTTCCCAGCACCATTTGTTGAAGAAGCTATCTTTTCTTCAATGTATGTTTATGGCAATTTTGTCTAGTATGAGGTAACTGTATTTATGTGGATTTACCTCTATGTCTTCTATTCTGTACCATTGGTCTTCTTGGTTATTTTTGAGTCAACACCATGCTATTTTTGTTTCTATAGCTCTGTAGTATAATTTAAGATCTGGTATTGTAATGCCTCCTGCTTTACTATTCTAAGAATTGCTTTGGCTATTCTGGGCCTCTTATTTTTCCAGATGAATTTCATAATTATTTTTCTATTTCTATTAAGAACACCATTGGAATTTTAATAGAAATTGCATTAAATCTGTATAGCACTTTTGGTAATATGGCCATTTTGGTAATATTAATTCTGTCTATCCAAGAACTTGGGAGAATTTTCATCTTTAAGGTCTTTTTTAACTTTTTTTTATTTAATGTTCTATAGTTTTCATTGTAGAGGTATTTCACCTCTTTTGTTAGATTGATTCCTAGGTATTCTACTTTTTTAGGCTATTATGAATGGGATAGCTTTATTAATTTCCCTTTCAGCTGATTCATCATTGGTGTATAGGAACACAATTGATTTATGGATATTAGTTTTATATTATGCTACTTTGCTAAATTTGTTTATGAGTTCTACTCATTTTCTGGTGGAGTTTTTTGGGGCTTCTAAATATAGGATCATGTCATCAGCAAATAGGGATGTTTGAGCTCTTTTTTTTTTCTTTTTCTTATTTGTATCCCTTTAATTTCTTTCTTTTCCTAATTGCTCTGGCTAGAGTTTCAAGGTCTATGTTTAATAGAAGTGGTAAAAGTACATTCCTGTCTTATTCCAGTTTTTAGAGGGAATGCTTTAAATTTTTCTTCATTTAGAGCAATGTTGGCCTTGGCTTAGTGTATACAGTTTTTGCAATGTTGAGGTTTATTCCTGCTACACCTAGTTTTTCTAGTGTCTTGAACATGAATGGATGCTGTATTTTGTCAAATACTTTTTCTGCATCTAATGAAATAATCATGTGATTGTTGTCTATTAATGTGATGACTTACATTTACTGATTTCTTTAAGTTGAACCCACCCTGTAATGAAACCCACTTGATCATGATCATGAAAAGCACTGTCTTTTTAATGTTTTTTAATGCAATTTCCTAGTATTTTGTTAAGAATTTTTGCATCTATTTTCATCAGGAACATAGGTCTGATGTTTTCTTGAGGTTTTGTCTGGTTTTGGTGTCAGAGTAATATTAACTTCATAGAATGAATTTGGAAGGGTTCTCTCCTTTTCTATTTCAGGGAATAGTTTGAGTAGGATTGCTGTTAGTTCTTCTTTGAAGGTCTGGTAGAACTTGCTTGAGAGTCCATCTAGTCCTGGGCTTTTTGTTGTTGGTGGTGGTGGGAAGCTTTTGATGTCATCCTCAGTTTCATTGCTTGAAATTGATGTTCAAATTTTCTATGACCTCCTGCTTTAATTTCTCTAGAAAGTTAATGTCTTCAAGATTTTCTATCTTATTGGAGTACAATTTTCCAAAATAGTTTCTGATTATCCTCTGTAGTTCAGTGGTGTCCATGGTAATACTTCTTTTTTCAACACAAATTTTAAAAATTTGAGTCTTTTCTGTCCTTCTCTTGGTTAGAATGGCTAAGGGTTTATCAATTTTATTGCTTTTTTCAAAGAACAAATTTTTGATTAGTTGATTTTTTTGAACTTTTTTGTTTTAATTTCATTGATTTTGGCTCTTATTTTTAATTATTTCCTGTCTTCTATTGCCTTTAGTGTTGATTGTTCTTCTTTTTACAGGGCCTTGAGATGCAATGTTAGGACATTTATTTGGTGACTTTCTATTATTTTAATGAATGAGCTCACCTATAACTAAAATAATTACAGAATCATAGTAACCATAGTCAAATAACCATAATCAAAAAATTAGGAATCCTGAACATAATATTTGTTTAACAAAGTACTACAGGATAATGATAGCCAGCAGATTTGTCAATTATAAACATGAATGGTGAGAGCTTAAATTTAATTAAGTGAATCAATTTGAAGATATGGAAGTGTGGAACTCTCATATTACAGAATAATCTCAAAAGAAATAGAGAATATTTTTATTTTGGACATTTAAAATAGACTGTAATTATCCAAGAGAAAAGAAAAAATATGTCCTTGCAAAGAACATATTGCACATAAACACTTTTAGCAGCTTTTTTTATGCAATAACCCCAAACTGAAAATAATTCTAATGGCCATCAACAGATAAATTAATAAACAAATTGTGCTGTATTTATACAATTATGTTATTCATCAATAAAAAGGAATGGATTGTTAGTACATACAATAACATGTATAAATCTCTAAATAATTATTTTGGGTGAAAAAAGCAAGAATAAATAAAAGAGAATGCATACCTGATTCCATTTATGTCAAAGTCTAAAAAGTGATCAATGGTGTGTGGGAGAGAGTGAAGTGATGGATGAGAATTACAAAGGCACCTAAGGAAATTTGGAAGGCTGTTGTATATAATCATGATGAATTATGGTTGTGATTTCATGGGAGTATACATATGCCAAAATTTTATCAAATTGCACACTTTAAATATACACAGCTTATTTTATTGTCAACTATACCTTAGCAAAGTTGCTTGAAAAACAACAGTTGAACAAACATATTTAAAATGATGGACAGTGAAACATCCTGGAGGTTGCAAGGCACTGTCCCAACAACCACCAAGACAAATTAATGACATCCTGTCCATTGTTCTATAGTGGAATATCTAGCTTTCTACTTCTCTTTTGGTTGTCCACTTTCCCTACATCCTTAATCCATGGAGTATATTAGCATTTAGAGTAAAAATGATAAACAAAAATCAATAATCCCAATGCACAGAGATAATGACTAATAAAATTTAAGCATACCATTTGTATTCTTTTTTTATTAGGCATTCTAATCTCTAAACTTTCCAAATAACCAGAAAATTGTAAAAAGTTAGGCATTTCTACCTTCATCCATTGACTAGTTTTTGGCTTCAAATTTCTTTTAAAGAGCAAAGATGTTAGATGAAGTCTTACTCTCCATTACTTCCCTATTTCACCTTTACAGAAAATAAGCAAAATCCTGAAATTGGCATATATTATAATCATTTATGTTATTTCACTATATATCGATGTGCATATAACAAATATATACCAAAGTTTTGTGTTTTCAAAAGTTCCATAAACTATATCATGAGGAGCACCATATTGTTCTGCTTTCTCTACTCATGACTTTTGATTTTTATCCATGTTGATGCATATCAATCCAATGCATTTCCTTGACAGTATCCCATGTATGAATAAATCAGTTTAGCATTTAAGTTCACTTAATATTATATCATGGTAATTCTCCAAGTCCTGTGGTTCTCCCTGTCTGGAAGGCTTATCCCCAGCTCTTTCTGTCAGGCCCTCTTCTCCTTCAGGTCACAATTCAGAGAAGCTGACTAGACTACCTACCCTATGTAGAGAAGTATCCTCCATCCTTGTAGTTACTTTTTTCTTTCTTTTACAACATCCTTTGAAGCTCTTACATACTTTGGTTTTTCATTTTGTCTATTGTGTGGTTCTTCCAGCAAACTATCCAATCCTCTGAGGTCAAGGACTTTGTCTTTGTAATTCACCTTTTTATTTTAAAAAAGTTTGTCACATAAGCAATGTGCATATCACATTGAAGGGACTCACTGATATTTATGGGAAATGAATAAATGGGTAGATGGAAAGTTGTTCAGTGGAAGATTATTTTTTGTTCAATTCTGTGAGACTATTTTACTATCAAAAAAGAAATGGAGTATTTAAAAAAACACAGAACTTAAATTTCGTATCTTATTCTTCAGCTACACATGGACCAATCTACTTTGTATGGCCAACTAAATAAATCTACTATAAAATTAGTAGCTTTTCTAAATATTCTAGTTGCAGAGTTTGAAAGCTATAGTTCAGCCCCTTAAATTTCTCTTTTCCAAATTATCCACTCAAATAAAAACTAAAATTCTGGTCATTCAAGCTAGATTACTAGAACGCATCCTTTATTATACTACCCTGAGAAGTATTCAGGGAGATCAAGATAATTGATGGTGAGTTTCATAAATTTACGATTTATGTTGCAAAGAGATGACTGTTTTTAATATGAAAATAGTTTCTAAAGTTCTGGGAATAGGAAAAGATTTGTAGACCCATATGCAACTATAACTACTTTTTAAATTTTGCAGAGATAGTTTTTTAATACCATAATGAAAAATTAGAAATTTTAAATAGTAATTTATACAATATCTACTAATAAGGAACACAGAAGTACAAAAACACACCTGCTTCTAAAATAGTCCAAATATTAATACAGTATATTTATAAATTAGTCTATAATATGTAATTTTGAAATATATGCCATATATTGAATTCAAGTTTTAAATTTTATTCTTTAGCTATCACATAAGTTAAAACTATCCTGTATATTTGGGTATCCTCTAAAATGGTAAACTCAGTTTGCAAATGTAATAATCTGTTTTAATAAGATACATAAATGAACTTTACATGCAAGGCAGAGTACTAAGCATTCTTATATATGGATCATTGAAGCATCACAAGAACCATATAAAGGTAGATTTTTTTTCCCAGTTCACATGCAAGCAAAAAATGCTTGGGAAAGGATAACTAATCCAAGTAAGTGGTAGAACTAAGGTATAACTCTAAGCTTATATATCCTAAGTAAAAACAATATTAGTAATGAGGTATAGTATAAATGAAAAAAATAAAAATCACCCTTCATCCCATAATCCAAAGACCATAATTTTCTTGGTATATTATAGTTGTACCTAGTAATGGGCTTTGTGCATACATTCATGCATGTGCATACATTCATGCATGCACACAATATAACAATATAATTTGGTTAATGTTTCTCCTCAGAACTTACTCCCTCTTCACCTCTTCCCACCCTTGGTCCCTTTCCTCTACTGACCTCTTATTAGCTGATATAAAGGAAAATGATTAAGCTTTTAAAAACTGATTATTCACCTTAAATATTAAAATTCTTTAAATATTTTCTATATACTATGACAAATAACATCTACCTTGACAACTTTAAAGATTCTCCCCAAGAATAGGCCTTGGTGCCTATTTCATAAAGATAGTGTTATAGAAATGGTTTTTCTAATGATTTTTATGTAATGGAAAAGCACTGATAGCACAGTATTGAAAGGAACAAAGCAATGAAATACATGCTTGCAAAGTACAGGTTGACCCTGTGTACCACAAAAGGTCACTGCCCTGATGAACTGGGCTGTCTCCATGTCCTAAGATTATATATACCAGACTCCAAGTCACTGTAATTTGATCAAGCCCAGATTTGCAAAGCCATTCAGCAAAAAGATAAGGTATTGGTATCACGATGCTCTAAGACTAGATTTAAGAAAGGGTATTGACAGTTATGCTGAAACATTTTACTGATGTATTAAATGACACTACCTTAATGGGGGTATTTTAAATTGGCATCCCTCAAGAATGCCCATATTGAGAAAAAATATCTACGTACTTACTCTTGAATTAAAAGATTTTTAAATGCTATGAGAGGTACAAATTTAATTTCTTAGGGGTAAATTTGATTAGCAATTACAGATCAACACATTCTATCATCAAGTCTATAAATATGATTTTGTATTTAATAGCCACTTGCACATTTCCTATAATTACAAAGAACTTAGTCTGTACTTCTCTGTGAGATGCTTTTGTGTTGTAAGGAAAATGAATGTGATTAGTCTGGAAATTTTTATACCCTCTTTTAAAGCTATTTATACTCAAGACAAATGCCCATGATTATTATAAAGACTATTTAGATTAAGTTACTTTCTAATCTTACAAAATAAGGCCTTTGTACACTGCTAAGTGTGTAGGAATTTCATTTTTTAAAATTGTTTGTATTAAGATACTTTTAGTATTATTAAAATATAACATGATTTGTACAGGCCATTCTTGTGCTGATATAAGAGAACTCTAAAAAGTAAATACTATTATTTAGACAAATAAACGTTAAGTCTATTTGATAGAATCTCTCTCCTATACTTATTTTTGAAACTGGTAACAAGTATACAAATATCTTTTGTTACTAGGATCTAATTTCCATTGCAAGCAAAGGCAGAATGATCTAGTTACTCAGTGAAATAACATGCTGTAAGGGGTGTAATCAAAAGAATTACAACTGCTTCTGCAGAAGTGAAAACTTCAGTGGAAAGGCTAACATTCCTGTTCCTGGAGATTCGCTATTGCTTAACCTTTTGATTGATGATATTTTATGACAAACAGAGGAATTACTCTCATTCTAACTAAACAAATTCAGTTTGGCTTTCTAAAATGTAATTTGCAGGCACCCAAATCAAGCCTACAGTCGTTAGAATGAAGAATCAATACTTGATCAAGATTTTATAATTACTCACATAAACATCTCGTTTTACCAAAAATGTTACCCAAGTCCTCATTTACTCCCTATTTGCCTTAAATTCAAGGTTTTCTGGCTTAATCTACAGCATGCTTAATGTTCTTTCACAACCTTCAGATATTAAGTTCTATGATGCCTTCAATAAGAGTGGAGTTCTTCTTAGTGTCCATTAGAATGTTCTAGATCACTTAGTTGGCCAGTGGCAGTTTATATTTTATTAAACCAATCTAATTTTGTTACTCAATTATATGATGAAAACTTGAACAGGAGGGGTGGGGGGAGCTTTCCCTCATTTAAATGCTACCTGCACAAGTATCCAAAGTCCTCAGGAAAGGTTTCCCCTTGGGAGTGATCAACACCAGTCTACAAGATGTCTCACCCTCAAAGGGAGATGGCTGCTGTCTGGGTGGACCAGGTCATTACAATGACAAAATCTGAATCAGTGAAAGGAAACTCTGACCAAAGATAAGTGTCTTTGTAACTGTTTACAGAGAACTCACTCAGTAATTTACTTAAGGAGAAAGGGCTGGCAGTACAACCTTTGGAAATGGCCATGACTAATAATTTCTATGCCAGAATCTTTTGTTTACCAAAAAATGAAAGCGCTCTTTGGTAAGTGTTGAGTTTAGGATTGTTAGACTCAGGGCTTGGGGTTGGAGGAGGGAGTACATTTTCCCATCATACTTGTCTCCTTTGCTCCTGTGTGTGATTTCTGCAGAGTGCCCTGAAAAATCTAAGCACCTCTTTATCTGATAATCACTGAAGTCATATAATAGATGGGACATGAGCTGAGTGTATGTATAATAGCCTCAGACAATGTTAATATCATGTTTCAGGAATTCTTCCTTAACAATACAGGTAAAAATATACACTTATTACACAGCTGGGTACTTTTATTTATTTATTTTTTTTTTTTAGTTATTGATAGACCTTTATTTAATTTATTTATATGTGATACTGAGAATCGAACCCAGTGCCTCACAAATGCCAGGCAAGTACACTACCCCTGAGCCCCAGTCCCAGCCCATGGGTACTTTATTTACTACAGATCTACATAACCAGATACTCCCTAAATCGGGAAATAAACTCCTTTCCCACTCAGTTTGTCCTTTTCAATTAAATAAAACAAATGAAATGTCAAGGAGTCTCAAGAAAGAATTATTTATTGTCTTTGGTTAAGTGTAAGAATAATTGAACTTCTAGAACAGAAAAGGTGTAAGAATGCTAGGAAAGGTATAAGAATACTTTTCTGGACTTCAGAAGGTATTTTGCATTCAACAACTCATTAGTCTAATAGTTCCCTAGTTTCTTTAAATAGCTTCTTTTATAACATCTATCCAGTATTACAAATACTGAATGGCTGGCTAGAGAGTATATTTCATTTCTATTTCCCCCTTGTTATACTTCAAAATGAGATTCATTTTCTGTTAGAGACACTTTTGTTCTTGGAGTACACCCTAAGAAGTTAAAATTGCATCAGAATTAGAATCAGAGTGTCAGCTACTACAGAAAGGCACTGTGACAAATGACACTCCCTGCCTGAAGGTCAGCGGTGGAGCCACAGAGGTCTGGATCAGTGTCCTTTACACATCCTCTCAGAGGGTGATGGAGGTGGCAAATTGAGGGCGGTAATTAGGAATCTAAAATGAAACACAACCAAAAGCAACTGAACTAATCAATATCTACATATACTCAAGGCTCATCCTTCATCAATCATGATCAGTCGAAATGTTAATAGAAAGGTTTTTTTTAATGCTGTGTAAAAAGATTCTTGTTTAAAATAAGGTTGATTTTAATTCCCTTTTTTGTGAGAAGGAGAATTTTTAAAATTTAATTGGTGAATACACAATCCATTCACTTAATTCAAAATTTATAAAATATAAAATAAATCATCGGTGTCCCCATTCTCCCAATGGAAAATATATCCTTCTAGAGATTTCTTCATGTTAACACATTTCCACGTTCTCTTTGCCAATATTGTGCATCAGTATTCATAATATAGTTTATAGGTTTTTGTTTATTCTATCTTTATTTTTATTGGTATTAATAAGATGCCTAAATTATAAAACAGAGTTGGAAGCTTTTTTTCATTCCATATGCTCTAGAATTTTTGAAATTAGCACCAGATTTATCTATTCATTGAAGGTGAGATCAATTTTTCTGTTAAAATGACCTAGTGTTTATTGGTTGGAAGCTCTTTGTTAAGTTTCTAAACATAGGATATTTTAGAAACTTTTCTCTCTTTTAAAGTTAGTTCAATAAATTATTTGGAACAATACTTGAGATATATTATATAGATCTGAACATTCTTTTAACATTTTTTATTTCTTCTCTAGTCAATTTCCCCTTAAAATTTCATATATATATATATATGGATTGAACTCAGAGACAGTAAATCACTGAGCCACACGCCCAGCCCTACTTTGTATTTTATTTAGAGATAGGGTCTCACTGAGTAGCTTAGCACTTTGCGGTTGCTCAGGCTGGCTTTGAACCCGCAATCCTCCTGTGTCAGCCTCCTGATCCACTGGGATTACAGACGTGTGCCACCACGCCCAGTTTATATGGTATTTTTGCATCTACTTCACATTCTCCCAAAAAAACAGATTTTATGTATATGTAATATTTTTTTATTTCAAATAATTCATTTTTTCCCACAATTAATTTTCCTCCGATTTCCTTCAGTATACTTTATTATTATTATATCTTGAAAGAGATGCATATTTCAATTATTTCCTTCTTCACTAGTATTATAAAGTCATGAACTTTAACCTGAGCATAAAATTCATAAAAATGAATTATAGCAGTAATTAGTAAATTAAGATATAGTATTTTCATTATTGTTATTTTCTTGGTTTCTACATTTTGAACTATTCTTCTGACATAAGGATTGTTAAGAAACATTTTGCATTTTACTTTTCTTTCTTATTGCCCTTTCTCACTCTCTTTTTCCTACATTTGTTATAATCTGTAGTTTTATTGCATTGGGATCACAGAATGTTGTATGTGCTAGTTGCATGTTTTAGAATTTATATACATTCTCCTTATGGCTTGGTATACAGTCAAGTCTAATTACTATTACAGAAGTGTTCTCTTTGGGGTAGCTGTCACACATGTCTATACGTATGAGCCTGTGAGTATGTGGTATTTGGGTGTTTTAAATCTTTTTTGCTTATAGTCAGTTGTCTTGAAGTATAAAATATGGACTAAAATCTCCCACTACAAATTTCTTCCACTACTTTTATGTTTCATAGTATTAGAAAACACATATATCTTTTTGCCTCCATGTTATCTTTTTATTCTGTGAATATTGATGCTATATTATTTGATGTCCATATATTCATAGGTACTATGAATGGTAAAATTTGCATTAAAATATTTCTTTTATTTAATACCCTAGGATCTGAATTTGTCAAATAGTATGATTATCATATCTGATTTCTTTTGTTTTCACTTGCTTAATATATATTTACCCATTCTTTTATTTTTTATGACTGTTATCAGTGTGGCTTTTGTGTATAGCATAAAATTTTTAACATGATCTTGTTTGAAAATCTTTTACTTTCTGTTCTTTTGAAATTTATTTGTGTGTAAGTATGCAGGCACTGTGATTTGAGTATATTGAACACCAGTTTTACCAATAAGTTACAACCCCAGATCTTTTCTTTAAGTATGCAAATTTATACCTTTATTAATAGGACAATATACTTATTATTAGCCTGCCATTATTGATTTATTTATTTAATATAGTTTCTACTACACCCTTATTATATGAAGTTCATTTCTTTTTCCCTTCTCTCTCTTCAACCATCTTATTTTAATCAATTATATATCTTTCTTAGTATTTAAGTTTGTGATGTTAAATATATTTCATTCTGTACTAATTGATTTGTCAGCTTTACTCCCCCAACTAGTTATTCAACATAAGATATAATTCACTCAAACTTTCATTTCAAGAGAATGATCTCTAAATATTTGTTTTGATCCATTATTTTTATTTTTTCGAGATTACAATTCCTCTTTTTTTCTCTACCTACCCTCTGCTCTCTGACCCTTTTTTATTGTTTTCTTTGTCATATTTTATACTTTACTCTGTTCTCCACCATATACAATCTCAGATGTCTATTCTGCCTTGTTTTTCTATTGTTACTCTCATTCCTCTGATATTTTTACTTTTTTCCTCAGAGTTCCTGAGCTTTGCCAGGTCATATTTCATCTCTTCCTGTTGTCTCATATTTCATCTCCTTCCTGAGCTCTTGAATTTTTGATTAGTGCTCTTATTTCATAGAAATAATTTTTCATGAATTATTTTTAATACACTTTGCACATATTTTTCCTGGTAAAAGATCTAATTTTGCTCTTTATTTTCTCCCTGTGTCTTTCTCTCTTTTTTCTTGTTTTTCCTTTTCTCTTTGTGTATCCTACTTTAACCTTTCATTTGGATAAGCAGAACAAAATTGAATTAGCTGGTTAGCATATTTTTATCTTTCATCATTGACCAATGAGATAGTTCGACTTAGATGTTAGACACACTCAGGAATCACAGGCATGCTTATAGCTAAATACAATGTGCAATGCCCGGTAGATCCCCAGAAATATGTTAATAGTGTTTTGAAGCACCCTGTATGATTCACATTCTTCAGATTTTCTTTTTAAATTTTTGATCAGCCTCTTGTTTTCTCTAACTAGTAGTTCCACCTCAAGTAGCACAGATGTAAACAATTGCCACTGATTGTTTTTGACAAACTGCCCTGGGGATGGCACTTTTCTCATTGAGGAAACTTTGAATCAAATCAAACGGAAGACAAATCTCTGTGAAGGAGGCTTCCAGTGTGCTACCAGACAGGTTAATAGTGTCAATTCTCTGGAGTTAGAGCTTTATGGGAGCTTCAAACTGTTCTGTCCCACTTCAGTGTCAGTGAGGCTTCTATGATTCCCAGGATGCTGGTTTGTAAAGTTACTAAGGAACCAGGGTGATGAGAGTGGGAAGAGGAAAATTTAAAATTGTAGAAAACTTCGTAGTCTTACTAAGATTCAACAATTGTTCTTGCACAAACACTTCTCAGATTGTTATAAGGTTTTGATTAATTTCTAGAGTTGTTTAAATTTGATTATGACAATTTGGGGCTGTGTTCTCATGGATCTTATGCAGTAAATTTTAGGGGAGACTTAACTCTGTCATTGCACAAGTTCTTCTCTGGGTTCTTAGATTTCACTGTTCCCTAGATTTGCCAAATACAGCTTGTGTCTACGTATCTCATTCTTCTTATTACTTTCTTTTATTATTTCTGTAACAATAAGGAAAAAGTCTGATTTTAATTTACCATGTTCAAACTAAAGGCTTACATTGCTTTTATACTTTAAAATATCTGAGAAAAAGAAAGTAGTTTTGAAATTATATTTAAAATTCCAAGCTTGCAGTAGTCTAAGAACTGTGCTATGCTGAAAATGACAATTCCCAGAAGCATGAAACTCAGATTAATGTTGCCACTCTGAAGGTTTTCCCTGTGTATTTTGCCTTCCTCTGTGAACTCGCCGTCTTGACTTGTGCCTGCACATTTAAGAGCCCCCAAAGAACCACACATAAGATTAACCTGAAATCTAATGAGTTTACAGAATGATGTCACACTCTTTTAGGTTTCTTCCATTTCTCATTTAGCAAGGTTGAAATGGAAAAAAACTCCATGAGGACCAAAGAATGCTGTGATCACATATGATGGTCTCTTCCAGATGTGCCAACTTTGGAATGGACCTCATTTAACCACTGCATGTGCACATCTCCAAAACATAAACCCTCACACAATATACGAATCATCCTATTTTAAATCTTTTCCTTTTCGTATCTGAAACTAAATATGAGTGCTTCAAGTCATGACCTTATCTATGGAAATGAGAGTCTTCTGTTTCATGTATTTTTAAAAAGTTTTTCCTTGAAAAATAAAGTTGATGATGTTCTAAATCAAAGTCTCACATTATATGATAGATTGCATGCCATCGGATGGCTAAGTACCAAACCCAGAAACGTAGAAGGAGAAGGAGTCATCAAAGTGGTTAAAAGTACAATTTTGTTTTGTTTCATTTTCCCACAATGGCTTGAGTCTAAAATTTTACTTCCACTGCCTCAACTATAAAGTGAAAATAACAGGAACACTTTTTCCAAAGGGCTATGGTGTGGACTAAATATTATAATGTAGCTGGAGCCTTCAGCATAGTGACTAACACTGGTCCTGATTAAATTATAGCATTTATTATTAATTATTCTTCCATGCTTAGGATATTACCCTTATGTTAACCATAATGGAATAAATTAAGTTCCAACACCAAGAACCCCAAATATGTTTTTAAGTAAAACACTATGGCACTCAGGAAGTAGATTCATTTTTAAAAATTCAAAATAATGGAAAGGTCCAAAGCATCCTGCTTTTTCCTGAATAGTTCTAACTCCATGTCTGCTCATCTCCTCCTAATCCTGAATGCCAGTGTTCAGCACCACCTCTCTTGCCCACACTACCAAAGTCACCAGGGAACCATTTGTGCTTTACCTCTTACTCCATTCTTAGGCATTTTCCACATGGCTGCCAGAGTCATCTAAGAGGAAAACCTGCCTTAAAGAAAATCCTCAGATCCATAAAAATGACATTTCTTTTATATCCGTAGTATTTTAACATTATTGTTTTGAATGCCTAGAATATACTGCTCCCCTTTTCTTCTTTTACTTTTTCTTTATTGGAAAAGGGGATTTTATTTAGTCCTATTTATCTAATAAGATATACCTTAATAATATTCTCTAAGGAGGCTTTCTTGGGTCTCCAGTTTGTGTTAGATGTCTGTACAATAGAAAAAAAAATGTCTTTGCTACTCTCACACTCCACAATATTTCACTTCTGACACTAGAGGTATGAGATTTTTTTTTCTGCACACACTAAGCAATTCTCCAGAAATACTGTATGCCCTATAATTTAATTCAAATCTAATCTGGAGTTAGCATCAAATCTCACAAGTCAATGATTCAGTCCCCCAAAACTGCCACCATTTTACATGTCAGTAGCAAGTCCCAGGTTGTAACTATTAATCTCTGCCTACCAGCTACAAATTAGGGGTTTCTACAACTCCCTCTTTGAGTTTGATTAATTGGTTAGGTTAGCTCATAGAACTCATGCATACAGTAAGTTTACTATATTAATAAAAGATATGATAAAAGATATAGATGAATAATCAGATGGAAGAGATATATAGGGCAAGAAATAGAGAATTGTGTGCAACAATCCAGACACTCCAATCCTGTGCTTTTGAGTTGCTATGGAGGCTTCATTATATAGGCATGATTGATTACATTATTGGCCATTGGCAATTAACTCAACCTTCCCAGAAGTTAAAGGGTAGGCTGATTGCCTACTACTCTTAAGTTGGTTCCCCTGGCAACCAGCCTCCATCCTGAGGCTATCCAGGAGCCCACCAGGAGTCACCTTACTGGAACAAAAGATGTTCCTACAACCCAGGAAATTCCAAGGGATTTAGGAGCCCTGTGTCAAGAACCAGTGTCAAGAACCAAATATCAGAACAAAAGATTGTGTTAGTGAATCTATCTACAAAGGTTTTAGGTGATTTGTCTTAGAAATAGAGGCCAGAGGCCAAATATATATTTCCTACTATATCACAATAGCACAATGTCTCTTTTTAAAATACCCTTACAAACTTTATAACTTACTATGTCTGTCACAATTATTACACTGTGCTGTTATCATTTATTTACTTGCCTGTCCCTAGTTATTTAGATCATGTTATAGTTAGAAGACATTTTAACTTTACTTTCTGTACTTGCAGGTATGTATAGAATAAACAGTGAATGAATAAATGAGTAAACAAGAAAAACAGTTACAAATCTTAAAATTTTTTTCAGTTTTGACATACATAGGTTCAATTATTTCATATGTATTATTAATAACCAGGTGCTGTGGTTTTGATCTGGAATGTTCCCCCAAAAGTTCTTCATTGAAAGCACGATGTCCAATGCAGCAAGGTTCAGAGTTGGGACTTTTAGACAATGATTGGACATGAGGGTTCTGGTCTCATCAGTGCATAGAATGAGTTTCCCTGGATATTTGAAGATAGATTTTTAAAGTTTTTTTTCAGTATTAGTCTCTACTTAGCTCTGTTCCATAGGGTGGCCGAGGGTTAAATCAGTTGAGAGTTGTACGAGAAATGTTGACTGTAAATAATTCATACCAATAGACAAAAGATGAAAGAGCTTAAGATGTGATAGGGCAATGTAGAAAAGTTTATGATACTGAAAGTCTTGAGATCTGTAATAACTGGAACCTCTACTCTTTCTTCACTATCTTACATTTTTGTTTCCTCCTCTCTCCTACATTTTTTTTCTAAATAATTTCCTTTATAAAAGATAGAAAATTATAACTTCTAGAAGCTCTTGCCTCATAGCTCAAAATTTCTACATCGGAGGAAGACTTTAGAAGAGATCTCAAGGATGATTTTGATGGGCACATGAGGAGTTCTGTGCCCATATCTAGAGAGGAGAGGTCATCAGTTGTCAGCACCCACTAGAGTGGCACTTTCCCAAAATAGAAGGAAGAAGATAAAATAGGTGTTCATCTAGGAGTCACTGTCAGAATATGCTGCTATTCCTAGGTACTTATTGGCTGACTTCTGGCAAAAGGAAACCAAATTACTATGCCACCTGTCTCAGAGTGATCCCTTCGAGTCCAACATTGACCAAGGCTCAGATTTAGTGACAAGGGCATGCTTTTGAATAAAAAGTTTCTCCTTTCTTTGACTACTTAAACTCTGATTGTGAAGTCCTTTTGAAGACCTTAGTTGTGCTACTTTCATGTAAGAAATACGTTTTTGGTTTCTGCCTTTGGCTCCTGGGAGAGCTCTCAATAGACTTGTTGATTGGGGTTCAAGGAAAATATCATCTTCTAACTGGTCTTTGGCCCTAGTTCTTGACCCAAAGCTCCTAATGCCTTTGTCATTTCCTGAGTAGTAGGAGTATCTGACACAAAGCTCCCAAATTCCTTAGAATTTCCTGTGCAATAGAAATTTTGTTTATTCCAGTAAGGTGACTCCAGATGGATAGGCTCCTGGGGAGCCTCAGGATGGGGGCTGGTTGCCAAAAGAACCAACTTTGTGATCAGGGAGTTGAAATATTCAACCCCACCCTTCACCTGGACAATAGATAGGGGACTGAAGGCTAAGTTGATCATCAATGGCCAATAATGTGATCAGTCATGCCTGTATAACAAAAACTCTATAAAAACTCAAAAGGGATTGGAGAGCGTCTAGGGTGCTAAACACAAGTAGGCCCCTGGAGGGTAGCTTGACAAGTCCAGAGAGGGTGTGAATGCTCCATGCCCCCTTCTCCTTAACTCATTGACTATATCTCTTCCATCTGGTTGTTGATTTGTATCCTTTATTAATATACTATATTGGTAAATGTGCTTCCCTGAGTTCTTTGAGCTGTTCTAGCAAATTAACCTGTGAGATTTGATGCTATCAAGGTGTCAGAATCTAATTTTATTATAGAGAAATTAATTGGTGTCTACTGGAGAACTGGTTGTTGGTAGGAAGAAATCCATACACAATTAGAGGCCTAAAGGCAAAGTATTCTCTGTTATAGTGTCCTAAGTGTCCCATCTCAATCTAAATTAGTCTGACTTCAGTTCTCTTACCTCTATGGGAGTCACAGGGATTTATATACTTATATGAAGACTTTTACTTCCACTGCTAATTAGGGAAGAGAAAAGTTGGAAGACAGAACACTGGCTCAGAAAGAAGGTAAGGTTTATGTTTGTTGATTGATTTTCAGGCGGAAAGTGAGTTATTGACTTCTGCCAATAGGTTCAATCGAAAGGGAAACATGAGCTGGCATGTTGCAACTAGCAGTTTTTGGCTTTGAACTAGATTTGAGTTACAAATATTAAAAGGTCATCCAACTGAACCTAATTTTCATTAATAGATGTTGAGAACACATGTTGATACAAAACCATGAGCTAAATAATCAGTGGAACCTTCTGGTAAATCACTTTCCTGACATCCTGACATTAAGACAATGAGATATTCCGTGGTACTTTTTCTATATTTACAATGGCTTAATGAGTAGAAATTCATAGATGTAAAAAATCTGTTTTCCAGAAGATCCTGGGAAGCAATCCAAAGAGGACCAGATTCTGTTAAAAAAAAAAAAAAAGAAAAAGAAAAGAAAAAAAGGAGTCACAGTGTATCATATATTTACTATATTGAGATATTTAAACCTTAGGAAATTAAACAATACTAGCTGGAAAAAAAAACACAATTTTCTAAATAATAGTAGGTTAATCATGGTGGAAAAGTTTATCCAAACATACCTACTCCAAAGGAATTATAGTAAATGCCTTTTGTCGAAAGTTAAATTTTAAGTGGCTAAGATAGTCCTCTTCTTGTACTATTTTAGTCACAACTATTCCCATCAGTCACATTAAAGCTACATTAAACAAAACCAATTGCATACACATGTCTGAGCTGAAAGTTTAGCCTTTCCTTGCAGAGACATTTCTATCTTGAATTATGCCTGATATTTGTCAGGGCACCAAAGTGTATCAGTTTTCTACATATAAATTTTAAAGGAAGATACAAACCAGCACTGTAGTATACAAATTGAAGAACTTCTTTTGTCCTAGACCTTGGTCAAAGACATTTTATTTTTGTTATAAACCCTGATTAATCCTCTTAGGAACTAGTATGTAACTCATCATATACCCCCCAACATTTAAGAAAAGGATATATTTTTGCTTTGCAAACCTGATTCTAGTTCTGGGGCTCACATATTTTATAGACTAATGCAGGGGAACAATTAATGGTCATTGGTAAAATCTAATGGATGTTTTTGTTACTCATGATGTGTTACATTTTAAAGTTAAAACCTCTGAGGCATTTTGTTATTTTAAAATTCAAGGAATTTGAAATCATTGTTACAAAGATTTAGAACCAATCTACTGTTTCACAAACAGTTATTTATGGTCACAACATCAACATACCACATTAGTTTAAAAATAAACATTTCTGAGTGCCATTTTTATAGCAATAGGTTGGCAATAACATACATAAAATATATATTCATAAGAGAAATCAAAATGCATATGTAGAAAAGTCTGTATTCATGCTTACAACCATGTGTTTGAAGTTTTACATATTATAACAGTGGGTTCCATAATAAAGTAGTTTTAAAACCATGAGTATTTTTGTTTTGTTTTGTTTGAGATACAGAAATTCCTTAAATATGCAGTTGGGAACTGTTTTCGTCTACTTTTCCACCACTGAGTAAAACACCTGACTAGGACAATTATAGAGGAGGAAAAGTATATTTAGGGGCTCACAGTAACAACGTGGGGGAAGAATGTGGTAGAGGGGAGCAACTCACATGATGATCAAGCAGCAGAGAGAGACTAAGCTCGGCTCACCAAATATATACCCCAAGGTCCCTCCCCCAATGACCAATGTCTTCCAGCCACACCTTACCCACCTTTAGTTACCACTCAGTTAATCCTTATCAGGGGATTAACTCGATGAGTTAAAGCTCTCATAACCCAATCATTTCTCCTCTAAACCTTCTTGTATTGTCTCACCCATGAGTTTTGTGGGTACACCTCATGCCTGAACCATAACAGGATCTAATTTTGCCATCTACGAACCATGAAGGCTGAAGTGTCCCTCAATTTCCCCACTCCTAGATTGAAAGATAGGTCATCTAAATACCAGATAACTTTCCATAACTTTCTTTTGTAGCCTGTTTAGACCTCTAAGTCAACTTAAATATGCAGTTGGGAACTCTTATAGTCTACTTTTCCACCACTGAATAAAACACCTGACTAGGACAATTGTAGAGGAGGAAAAGTATATTTAGGGGCTAATTCTAAGTCAGAATTCAGGCTACTACACTTGGTCTACAGTTCTAGAAAACTAGCCCAGTTATGTATCTCTTTTCTCCCTAGTCTACAAGGCAATGGACAGCAAAGCCTTTTATATCCTAGCAGAGAAGATATTCATATCCCCCATTTTTATGATGGCTCAGATCAGCAGTCCCCATTATTCAACACCCCTTTACATTCCCCTGGGACAATCTACTTGTTCCAAACACACTTAGGAGAGAAGAAGATTTCTTTATTATTATTCCTTATTTTTTATTATTTTTGTTTTAATTATACTTCATAAAAGTGATAATTTGAACACTTATATACAAGTGTGTGATGTTCAAATCAAGGTAGTTAACATTTCCATCTCCCTGAACACTTTGAAAATTTTTGATTAACACTACCATATATGCTCATGAGGTGCTTTGTGAGATTTCAGTACATGCATACAATATGTACCCATGGAGTCAGGTTAGTTGATGTTTCCACCTCCTTCTCATCACTTTGTGTTTGGAGACTTCAAGCTCCTCTCTCCTAGTTATTCATAAAATATATACCAGATTATTGTGAACTATGCATATCCCACTGTGCTACAGAATGATAAAACTCATCACTTTATCTTATTGTTTTGGTACCACTATCCAACCTCCTTCTATACTCCCTCTCTCCTACCCTTCTTAGACTTTTCTAATCTCTTTTATATGTTCCAAGTAGCTTTTCAAAACATCAGCCTATAATAAAGAACATGTAGAATTTGTCTTTCTGTGTCTGACATTTTACTTAACATAATATCCTTCAGTTCCATCTAATTTGCTACAAAGATTTTATAAGGCTCGGGGAAGGATTTCACACCAACTTCTATCATGTACCCAATAGCATACAACTCCACAAATACCCATCCAACTTGTGCCTTCTTCCAGTCCTTGGCAGCTCCACTGACTACTAACTCGGTTTTACCTTTCCCTTTTCCTCTTACTACCAGAAATGTCACTAGATTTTGGTGCTGCAGTGTAGGAAGTTCAACAAAACCTCATTTTCTTCTTTTTTCTTTTTTTTATTGGTTGTTCACAACATTACAAAGCTCTTGACATATCATATTTCATACATTAGATTGAAGTGGGTTATGAACCCCCAATTTTACCCCAAATGCAGATTGCAGAATCACGTCGGTTACACACCCACAATTTTACATAATGCCCTATTAGTAATTGTTGTATTCTGCTACATTTCCTATCCCCTACTATCCCCCCTCCCCTCCCCTCCCAACTTCTCTCTCTACCCCATCTACTGTAATTCATTTCTCTCCTTATTTTTTCCCATTCCCCTCACAACCTCTTATATGTAATTTTGTATATCAATGAGGGTCTCCCTTCATTTCCATGCAATTTACCTTTTCTCTCCCTTTCCCTCCCATCTCATGTCACTGTTTAATGTTAATCTTTTCTTCCTGCTCTTCCTCCCTGCTCTGTTCTTAGTTGCTCTCATTATATCAAAGAAGACATTTGGCATTTGTTTTTAGGGATTGGCTAGCTTCCTTAGCATAATCTGCCCTAATGCCATCCATTTCCCTGCAAATTCCATGATTTTGTCATTTCTTAGTGCTGCGTAGTACTCCATTATGTATATATGCCACATTTTTTTTTATCCATTCATCTATTGAGGGGCATCTGGGTTGGTTCCACAGTCTAGCTATTGTGAATTGTGCTGCTATGAACATCAATGTGGCAGTAACCCTGTAGTACGCTCTTTTAAGGTCTTCAGGGAATAGTCCCAGAAGGGCAATAGCTGGGTCAAATGGTGGTTCCATTCCCAACATTCCCAGGAATCTCCATACTGCATAAATTGGCCGCACCAATTTTCAGTCCCACCAGCAATGTACAAGTGTACCCTTTTCTCCACATCCTCGCCAGCACTTGTTTGACTTCAGGGTGGTTTTGATTTGCATTTCTCTGACTGCTAGAGATGGAGAGCATTTATTCATGTACTTGTTGATTGATTGTATATCCTCCTCTGAGAAGTGTCTGTTCAGGTCCTTGGCCCATTTGTTGATTGGGTTATTTGTTATCTTATTGTCTGATTTTTTGAGTTCTTTGTATACTCTGGATATTAGGGCTCTATCTGAAGTGTGAGGAGTAAAGATTTGTTCCTAGGATGTAGGCTCCCTATTTACCTCTCTTATTGTTTCTCTTGCTGAGA
Source organism: Spermophilus citellus (assembly GCF_964194105.1). Classification (NCBI taxonomy): domain Eukaryota; kingdom Metazoa; phylum Chordata; class Mammalia; order Rodentia; family Sciuridae; genus Spermophilus; species Spermophilus citellus. The sequence continues at coordinate 75,013,535 of NC_138194.1, forward strand.
AAAACTTTTTAGTTTAAGTCCCATTTGTTGATTCTTGTTATTAACTCTTGGGCTATGGGTGTCCTATTAAGGAATTTGGAGCCCGACCCCACAATATGTAGATCGGAGCCAACTTTTTCTTCTATCAGACGCAGAGTCTCTGATTTGATATCAAGCTCCTTGATCCATTTTGAGTTAACTTTTGTGCATGGCGAGAGAAAGGGATTCAGTTTCATTTTGTTGCATATGGATTTCCAGTTTTCCCAACACCATTTGTTGAAGATGCTATCCTTCCTCCATTGCATGCTTTTAGCCCCTTTATCAAATATAAGATAGTTGTAACTTTGTGGATTAGTCTCTGTGTCCTCTATTCTGTACCATTGGTCCACCCGCCTGTTTTGGTACCAGTACCATGCTGTTTTTGTCACTATTGCTCTGTAACATAGTTTGAAATCTGGTATCGCTATACCGCCTGATTCACACTTCCTGCTTAGAATTGCTTTTGCTATTCTGGGTCTTTTATTTTTCCATATGAATTTCATGATTGCTTTCTCTATTTCTACAAGAAATGCCGTTGGGATTTTGATTGGCATTGCATTAAACCTATAGAGAACTTTTGGTAATATCGCCATTTTGATAATGTTAGTTCTGCCTATCCATGAACAGGGTATATTTTTCCATCTTCTAAGATCCTCTTCTATTTCTTTCTTTAGGGTTCTGTAGTTTTCATTGTATAGGTCTTTCACCTCTTTTGTTAGGTTGATTCCCAAGTATTTTATGGTTTTTTTTTTGAGGATATTGTGAATGGAGTGTTTTTCCTCATTTCCGTTTCAGAAGTTTTGTCGCTGATATACAGAAATGCCTTTGATTTATGCGTGTTGATTTTATATCCTGCCACTTTGCTGAAATCATTTATTAGTTCTAGTAGTTTCTTTGTAGACCCTTTTGGGTCTTCTAGGTATAGAATCATGTCATCCACAAATAGTGATAATTTAAGTTCTTCTTTTCCTATTTTTATGCCTTTAATTTCTTTCGTCTAATTGCTCTGGCCAGTGTTTCGAGAACTATATTGAATAGAAGTGGTGATAGAGGGCATCCCTGTCTTGTTCCAGATTTTAGAGGGAATGCTTTCAATGTTTCTCCATTCAGAATGATGCCAGCCTGAGGCTTAGCATAGATAGCTTTTACAATGTCAAGGTAAGTTCCTGTTATCCCTAGTTTTTCTAATGTTTTGAACATAAAGGGATGCTGTACTTTGTCGAATGCTTTTTCTGCGTCTATCGAGATGATCATATGGTTCTTATCTTTAAGTCTATTGATGTGGCGAATAACATTTATTGATTTCCGTATATTGAACCATTCTTGCATCCCAGGGATGAATCCTACTTGATCATGGTGCACAATTTTTTTGATGTATTTTTGTATTCGATTCGCCAGAATTTTATTGAGGATTTTTGCATCTAGGTTCATTAGAGATATTGGTCTGTAGTTTTCTTTCTTTGAGGTGTCTTTGTCTGGTTTCGGAATCAGGGTGATGTTGGCCTCATAGAATGAATTTGGAAGAGCTCCCTCTTTTTCTATTTCCTGAAATAACTTGAAAAGCATTGGTATTAATTCTTCTTTAAAGGTTTTATAAAACTCCGCTGTATACCCATCCGGTCCTGGGCTTTTCTTGGTTGGTAGTTTTTTGATTGCTTCTTCAATTTCATCCATTGACATTGGTCTGTTCAAATTGTGTGTATCCTCCTGACTCAGTCTGGGCAAATCATATGACTTAAGAAATTTATCGAAGTCTTCACTATCTTCTATTTTATTGGAATATAGGTTTTCAAAATAATTTCTAATTGTCTTCTGTATTTCTGTAGCATCTGTTGTGATATTGCCTTTTTCATCCCGTATGTTAGTAATTTGAGTTCTCTCTCTTCTTCTCTTCGTTAGCATGGCTAAAGGTCTGTCGATCTTATTTATTTTTTTGAAGAACCAACTTTTCCTTTTAATTTTTTCAATAGTTTCTTTTGTTTCAATTTCATTGATTTCCGCTCTGATTTTAATTATTTCTTGCCTTCTGCTACATTGCTGTTGTTTTCCTCTTCCTTTTCTAGGGCTTTGAGATGAAGTGTGAGCTCATTTATTTGTTGGTTTTTTCTTTGAGGAATGACCACCAGGTGATGAATTTCCCTCTTAAAACTGCTTTCATTGTGTCCCATAGATTCGGATATGCTGTGTCTGTATTTTCATTCATCTCTAAGAATTTTTTTATTTCCTCCTTTATGTCTTCTGTAACCCATTGATCATTCAGTAACATATTGTTCATTTTCCATGTGATGTAGGATTTTTCCTTCCTTCTTTTATCATTGATTTCCAGTTTCATCCCATTATGATCAGATAAAATGCATGGTATTATCTCCACCCCTTTATATTTACTGAGGGTTGCCCTATGGCATAATATATGGTCTATTTTTGAGAAGGATCCATGTGCTTCTGAGAAAAAAGTATATCCATTTGATGATGGTTGATATATTCTATATATGTCAGTTAAGTCTAGGTTATTGATTGTGGTATTGAGTTCTATAGTTTCTTTATTCAACTTTTGTTTGGAGGATCTGTCCAATGGTGAGAGAGGTGTGTTGAAGTCACCCATAATTATTGTGTTGTGGTCTATTTGATTCTTGAACTTGAGGAGAATTTGTTTTATGAATGTCGCAGCACCATTATTTGGTGCATAAATATTGATAATTGTTATGTCTTGTTGGTGAATGGTTCCTTTTAACAGTATTATAATGTCCTTCCTTATCCCTTTTGATTAACTTAGTCTTGAAGTTGATTTTATTCGATATGAGGATGGCCACCCCTGCTTGCTTACGAGGACCGTGTGCGTGGTATATTTTTTCCCATTCTTTCACCTTCAGCCTATGTATGTCTTTTCCAATCACATGTGTCTCCTGGAGGCAGCATATTGTTGGATTTGTTTTTTTAATCCATGATACCAGCCAATGTCGCTTTATTGGAGAGTTTAAGCCATTAACATGTAGAGTTACTATTGATATATGGTCTGTACTTCCAGCCATGTTTGATTATTTATCCTTTTTTTAAAAAAAAAATAGTTTGTTTCTCCATGATTGTCTTTCCCCTCGCCTTCTGTCTTTAACTGAGGCACTTCCCACTGATGGTTTTGGTTATTGTTTTTCATTTCTTCCTCGTGTAGTGTTTTGCTCAAAATGATTTGCAATGCTGGTTTTCTGGCTGCAAATTCTTTTAACTTTTGTTTATCATGAAAGATTTTTATTTTGTTGTCATACCTGAAGCTTAATTTTGCTGGATATAGAATTCTTGGTTGGCATCCATTGTCTTTCAGTGTTTGAAATACATTGTTCCATGACCTTCTTGCTTTCAGTGTCTGTGATGAAAAATCCGTTTTTAACCTTATTGGTTTACCCCTGAATGTAATCTGTCTCCTTTCTCTTGTAGCTTTTAATATTTTCTCTTTGTTCTGTATATTGGATATCTTCATAACAATGTGTCTTGGCCTTGGTCTACTGTGATTTTGTGTGCTCGGTGTCCTGTATGCATCTTCAATTTGTATATCTGTTTCCTTTTTTATTTCTGGAAAGTTTTCTGTAATTATTTCATTCAGCAGGTTACTCATTCCCTTGGTTTGAACCTCTGTACCTTCTTCTATCCCGATGACTCGTAAGTTTGGTTTTTTTATGTTATCCCATAACTCTTGGATGTTTTTCTCGTGATTTTTTACCAGCCTTTCTGAGTTGGCTAGACTCTTTTCAAGATGATATATTTTGTCTTCATTATGTGACGTTCTGGCTTCTACTTGCTCCACTCTGTTAGTGATACTCTCAATTGAGTTTTTAATTTGGTTTATCGTTTCCTTCATTTCTAGAATTATTGTTTGATTATTTTTTATAATCTCTATCTCCTGATAAAGATGCTTAACTTCTTTTATCTGTTTATGTAATTCATTCTCAATGTGTTCTTTCGCTGCTTGAATTTGCTGTCTCGTATCCTCTTTAAGGTTCCATTCCATCTGTCTAAGGTGTTCCTTGAGTTCTTTATATGACCATTTTTCTGATGACTCTAGGTCCTCCTGAATATTTAGGCTGTCCTGCATTGTTTGTACTCCTTTTCTTCCTTGCTTTTCCAAGCTGCTCATGTTACTTCTTGTTCTGTTTGACTACTGAGTTACTGTTTACTCCTATTGATTTATTTGATGCTTGGGAGGAAAGGTATTAGAAGGGAAGGGAAGAAGTCACTAAAGAGAATGAGTGTAAGCAGGTAGAATTCAAGGAAGGGGGAATAAGAAAATTGAAAAGAAATGAAAAGACAAAAGAAAAAAATAGAAAAGAAAAAAATAAAAAAAATTTAAAAATAATAATAAAAATTAAAATTAAAAGAAAAAAAATTTTTAAAAATTGAAAAAAAATTTAAAAAACAAGAAAAATGATAATGAAAGAAAAAACCCAAATGAAAAAAAAAAAGAGAAAAAAAACTAATAAATGCAGTCTTAGAGTTTAACTTCTCTTCCAGTAGGTGGCGCTGTGCCCACCAGGCCAAGTTTCTCCTGTCAATACGCGGGAACCAATCACTGTGCAGCAGCTCCTCCTCCCAGACTGGGCAAGTCTCCAATCCTGAGTGCCTAGGGCCTCCTCTTGTGTCTAGTCACTTCCCCACTTTTCCTCTAGCCAGGCCCCTCTCACGGGTGCCGCTCACCACAATACTGGCTACACGCCAGGTCTGCTGCTCCCGGGAGCCCTGTTTTCATGAACAGCTGAGCACACTCTCCCTGTTTGCCATTCCCTCAGACCCTAAGTTTGTAGAGCTTGGGGCTGAGAATCCTCAGTGAATTTTCCTTGCCCTCCGGTAGCCACGCCCCCGGTAGCTGGTGCAAGAGACCTCAGTTGTCAGCACTGGTGGGAGCGGTAGCCGGGAGTTCCACGCCGCGGGTCCCGCGCCACATCTGATTCCCTCGGTCTGGCTATCGCGCTCACGGGAGAGCTGGGAGGGGCCCTTAAGGTTTCCCCTATGTGTCGAGAGGGAAGGCTAAGGAATTACACACCTGTAGCCACAGGTTTCAATGAAGTTATCTCCTCCGCCGCAGTCTGGTGACGTCAGTTCTCTGCCATGGTGGTATCTCTTGCAAATGGCGACAGTTCGTTTCCCTTTGCTGGGTGACCAATGCAACGGGTGGGTCCTTACTGTCTCTCCCAAGCCCCATTTCAAACCTGTGGCCACTACCTATGAAGGCTCGGTTGGCATTTACCTCCGTAAGATGAGAAGGGCTGACCAGTTGTTTCAGCCGGATGGATTAGTGCTGAGTCACAGCAGTTTGTCTGCGGGAAGCAGGCGAACGGGAGCTTGAATTCAGCCGATCCGGGCTCAGTGTGTGTTCTGAGAGGCCCAGACTGTTCGCCCCAGATCCACGTCAGCTCAGCATTGCCTAGTGATCCTGAGCAAACAGAATTTAGACTGTTTATGACTCCCTATGCCCACACAGCTGAAGAGGTCAGAGATTTGATCTCTCCGCGCCCGCCGCCATGTTGGAATCCTAAAACCTCATTTTAAACAAATTGGTTTCTCCTGAAAATGAAATGTCTTACCATCTGCAAGAACAGAAACAAAAACAAAAAACAAACAAAAAAACGGATTATTTGCAAAATCTGCAGTAATTTAAGGGAGTCATTGGTTTGATATTGAAGAGGACTCATCCTATTATCCATCAGTTCACCAAGAACTACAGCCACTCATAGAAAATTTCATATGCTCCCTATTGATACCTGTGATTACTAAACTCCACAGAAATGAAAGGGACACTCATTTACTTGCCTTTCATATTGAAGCAACCAACATGAAATATAAGATTGTCCCAGTGTATCCAGCAAAGAGGGATGAGGAGGAAGAGGATGTTTAGCATCACTCAGCTATGAACTAATGTAGGTTGTCAATCCATACACTAAAAATGTTTATTATTTTCTTTAAAAGGGTCCTTTCAAAGTTTTTGTGTTTCTGAAGGGAGCAGGAGCATCTTAGATTCTTTTTAGTACACTCCTTGAATGTAGACTCCCCTAGACATATCCATCTTCAAATATACTTGGTGATTTGAAATGCTCCCCAAGCCATTTGTTTCCAAGGGCCATATTACAATTTTCAACTCAAAGTTTTTATGCCTGTCACATTTCAATGGCAGAATACTTTTCTCCTCTCAATTAATTGAACATTGCTTATTTTAAAAATACTTGGCACACCTATAATGTTCCAGGCCTGTTCTAGATCATAGAAATGACCTAGTACAATGATCTGTTGTTCTTCTCTGAACATTGAAATTCACCTCTCCCCCTCTCTACCCTCTCTTGAATAGGAACACACTGACCACTAACAGTCATGTCAACAGGGCTGTATATTCCCTCTGGTTTCCTACTGGGCTTGACCAGGGGAAAGTGCTGCCAGAAATGAGTGGAGAGCCAGGCATGTTTATTCTCCCCACATCTCAGGTTGCAAATTGGCTGAGGTTGAACCTCTACCCATAGCCACAGCTTCTGCTGCTTCAGGGCTCACTGGTGTTGCCAACAGCTTACAATAAGATGGGTTATAATTGCTACCTTTGGTTGGTAATCTGTAGGATTCACCATCTCTAATTATCATAATCCTGTGTATACATTTACAAGTAGTTCCCTCTTTGCACTCCCTTCAAATCCTTTAGTATGAAATTCCTTTTCTGCTGAAGCCTTCCCTAATATACTCCCTTTGAGAATAGTTTCATAGCAAGCCAGATATAAGAGTATAAGGTAAGAGTATTTTATGCTTCCTGCTGTATTGAGTATTTAATGGTTAATGCTCGATCAACCAAGAGTACAATGGATACATACATGATATTTTTTTTTTAATAGAGTGAGACAGAGAGAGAGACAGAGTGAGACAGAGAGAGAGAGAGAGAATTTTTATTATTTATTTTTTAGTTCTCGGCGGACACATCTTCATTGGTATGTGGTGCTGAGGATCAAACCTGGGCCGCACGCATGCCAGGCGAGCGCGCTACTGCTTGAGCCACATCTCCAGCCCCATACATGATATTTCTAGTCATGTATTCAAAATCCATTTTCCTTTTCTTAATTATAGAACTCTAAATTTGCTGGACTCGTACTGTCTCGAGTAATTTCCCAGTGTCTACCACTGCTCTTTCTGGCTCATGGGGATGTAGTCAGAAGGCTAACAGGTGAAGCTTTGGGGAAAAAGGTTGGTTTTCCTGGGGAAAAAAAAGACCAATAGTATACAAACATCCCTTTTATATTTCATCTCTTTCTGCCTGGCATGCCAATTCAATGTCTATGAAAACAGGAGTTGTCCTAAAACAATGTAAACTAAAGTCCTTCCAAGCTGTAATAGAATGGAACAGGAAGCTAGAAGGAGCTTTGGTCCTTGGTAACTTCCATGAACAGACATTCAACTATTAACTGCCCACATCTCAACTTATTAGCTAGGAAAACTAACCCCATTTGTTTAACTTGCTGTAGTCTGGTTCCTAATTCATGAAGGTGATTTTAAAAATCTGCTGATACAAGTAGGGCAGCTGCAGGAGGTCACCATGCAGACTCAGTGAGGAGTTCATGTGTGAAGACATGACCAAGCACTGGGTACCAGGTAAAGAGTTCTGGGTGGCAGTGGCTGGGCCTCAACATGGATATATGGATCAGAAAGAAAGAGGTTGAAAGAAGAAATGAAGTTGGAAGATAGAAAGCAACAAGATCTTAAAGCATCCCCCGTCCTGGGTCAAAGGAGTTTACATTTTATTCTGCCAGTAAAAAGAAATATTTTAATGTTAGCACTTTCAGCATCCCATCAAGAGAATTCCTAACAGTTGATTTAAGCAATACTGTCACCAGTCAGGTGATTGAGGAGGCCTTCAGAGACAGAGGACACATTCACTCAAAACTTTCCAGGTTCTTGATTATGTTGCAGAAAAGAATTTGAGGACAGTTCAGGTTATAGCAAAAGAGGAAGCCCTTCATTACAAAGTGAAAGTATGCACTTGAGACCTGAGTGCAGGCAGACTTGAAAGCCGAGCAGCACAATCCAGAAAGATGGTTTATGGTTCATATTGGTTAGGGAAATTAATATTCATAAGCAGGAATTGACTATGGATGAGGTTCCCTGGAATTGGGAAGACCCTTTATAGAATAGCCATTCCGCTTTATTAGCATGTAATTATGCAGCTAAGGGGTGTGGCAGTACATATGCTAATCAGTCTTAATAAACAAGAGGGTAAAATCAAGGTCAGGTTGCTTCTTGGAAAACAGTTTGAGCTAGCTGGAGGGTGTGGTCCCTCTGTGGTTCCATTAAATATTGTTTTGTCCCATTAGAGGCTAGCAGGATATCTGTTGTTGAGTTGGAGGCCTGATGCCAGCCATATCCCTGCTACTGTCAAGACGAGCTCTCACTACCTTCTAAGCAAGACTGTCCACATATACCTCCCCTGTACCCTGTGTCAATACCAACATCCATTTTTACATGTTTTTAAGAGGTCCATATATAGGAGTTTACAAGGCATTTTCAGAGACTCCCTAGTATAATCTGCTCAGGCTCATCCATGGTTGGCTTCTCTGTGACATTTTAAACTTTCCATTACTGGAAGCATTTTGGCGTTCATTTACTAGACCTAGCATCCAAAAGCAAGAAAAGTATACTGTTAACTAAGCATCTCTGTTCTCTCTCTGTTTTTCGTTTTTTTTCAAGGAGAAAGATCTTTCTTGGAAGCCTTCTCTTACTTCCCCACAAATCCTACCGGCAGAACTGGGCTACATGCTCTTGAACTAATCTCGACAAATGAGTAGCAGAGGATGTCAGTGTTTCTCAAAGTCTTTTCTCACCTTTCTTCCCACTTAGAGAACCTAGTCCATGGTAGCCTAGAAAAAAAAAAAAAGAGTATGTTTCCTAGATTCCCTTTACTGCAAATTTTGACCCTGTCACTAAATTCTAGCCAATGGGTGGTGAAAGAAAAATGGCATAGAAGTTTCTGGAAAGCTTTCTTTAAAAATAAGGGGAATGTTTCCTCATCTCTCTTCTTTATCCTTTCCGTTTCCCTGCGTGATAGCTACAGCTCGAGCAGATAGTTGTGACCATAAAATGACTTTAAGGATGGAAGCTACTCAGGCCAGAGCTGTGAGCTAGAAGGAGCTTCAGTTCCTGAGAACTTTGTAAACAACCACCTGCCATGCCAGCTCCCCATTGCCAATGTTTCAACATTACCATGAAAGAAAAATAACATTCTACTGCATTAAAGTTGCTATTATTTTGGTTACTTTTTATTTGCAGCCAAGTCTAATACTAACCAATGACTAAAGCTGTTCATGTCCCATATCCCTCCCCCGCCCCCGTCGGAAGTGGGATCCCTTCCTCTAAGCGTATTACTGGCACATAGTATAACCAAAGGCCATTGGGGTCCCAATTAACTGGATCTGATAAACTGTCCACATCCGAAATAAGAAAAAAAAAAACGATATGAAAAAAGTGAATTTAGTCACAGTTTGACCTAAACTAGGAAGATAGTTAATCTGCTCTTACCCATCCTACAGAAATGTTATACTTCATAGAAACAAAAAGCCAGAAAATATGCATATGTAGATTCAGCCATGCGGAACAAGCCAGAGATATATTATAATTCTGGCTCTTGGAGTTTTGCTGGTGCCAGGCCCAGGGCTTCCGGGGCAGTTAGTTTCCATTCTCAGCATGAGATGATGGTCCACAGGAAGCTGGGGTGGTGAAAGCATCTTAACAGGTTAGATGAAAATGGCTGAGAACTGAGAAAAAAAAAAAAAACATAAAACTGAGGGTTTCTTTTTAAATGGGCCGTGTTATAATAATGCTGCAAACAAAAGGGTGATTATTTCAGCAAGAAGTAGCTGTATAGAATGCCTCTGACAGTGGCTTCTAAAGGAAATCATCCAATAGCCTGGAGGTAAGAGGAACTGCTGCTACCTTTGTAGGTCTGCAAGATTGTGCCTCAGTGTGTATAGGACAAAGACACTCAGAGGGACAGATCTAAGAAGTTAAGACCAGGGTCATGATAATAGCCTGGGGTGATATCTATGGGCATGGAGAGGCAGGGCTAGCCAGGAACTACTGATTAGATGGCAAAGGGTTAGAGAGAGAGGTAGAAGACAATAAGACTGCAATCACAGAAAAGTAACACAAATTTGAACACACTACATTCTTAATGTATGATCAATCAATTAATCAATGCTTTTACTTAAGTGCTTACTGTATGCCAAAAAAAAAAAAAAAAAAAAAAAAAACAAAGAATTAAGTAGGAGTTCTCTGGGTACTTTACAGAGTTCTACCAGCTCCTCATGGAGAACAGAGATAACTGCATACAGAATCAGCCCTGATTTCTGGGAGCTCACTGTCCAGAGGGGCTGAAGCAGCACACAATAGGTGTGGATGTTTTCACCGAGTTCGAACACTGGTGCATGCTTTGGGGTTCAAATATTTTGGTGCCACAAAGAAGATAGTTATTTTAAGGAGAACAAAGAAAACTTTATAAAGGAGGTGACAGTTGACCTCTTTTTGACTTAGCTCATCTCTTGCCTTCACCAATTTTTCTCTGCTCCATTTCTTCCACTTCCTTAAGTATTTAGAGCAGTCTCAAAATAGAATACTTTTTAAAATTTATATTTGAACAGCCACATATTGGTAATAAACTAAATTCATGTTAAAATGTTTTGCTTAATATGTATCCAATCAGCTCTAATATACTATGCTCAATTATGTGCCAGAACTTTGATGAGTTTTGTACTGTTAGGATTTAGCAATCCTAATAAAATGTAACGTATACTATTATCAGGATTATAAATAACAGTTGAAAAGATAGAAATCTATTTTTTAATCACATAGAAGTTTGAAGGCTCATATATTGACTCTGCTTCACTAAGTCCTCAAGAAACCAGGATCCTTCCTATTCTGCCATCCTTAAGGTGTGACCCCGTGCTCTTCATCCAAGAGAGCAGCTTGTGATCCAGCCATTATATCTTCATTCCAGTAGTAACATGGGAAAATATTTAAAAAATAAAAGAGGGTATATGCTCATATAGCCTCTTTTATTTATTAAATATTTCTAAAATGTAATCATTTACGGGAGGTTTCTTAAAACTGCTGCATGACACTTCTAATTATGTTCAGAACTAAATCATATGGTCACACCCATCTACCAAGGGAGAATAGAAAGCACAATCTTTATTTGTATCAACAAATTTGCTCGCTAAAAATCATGAGCTTGACTCCTATGGAAGGAAGAGGGAATGGATGTTGACGGATAACAGCAGTCTCTGCCACAATTATAACTCATTTTTACAGATGAGGAAACAAACACTTAGAGGCTGACTTGTCCTTGATAACACATCTGGTTTGTCTCAGAGCCAGGATATGAGTCCCTTTCTTCTTGATCCAAATTCAGCACTGATTTCACCACACAGCAGCCTCCATCGGGGGAAATATGCAGTAGTTCCTTTTCCACAATGCTTTGTCCCTTAGACTTGACTCATTATCACAGTTACAAGTTTAAAAAATGTTCAAACAAGTGAGTGCATCATTATATCCACCACTATTCTCACTCTTTGTTTTCTCTTTTGGTAATGTATTAAAATCTGGATATTCCTGCCTGGGCAAGTCCGATTTCTTCATTTCTTGGTCTTGCCTCTTTGTCCTGGTAGACAGGAATATAACATTTTGGTTTTTTTTGTTTTTTTTACTCAATATTATACACCATTGTCCTGCAGCTTTCCTTCACATTATTCTTCTGTATTGTATCCTGTAGACAAAACCATCCACTGTAGCAGTTTTAGATGATTCGCATTAACCTTTTCATCATCCTCGCCTCTGCCAAATTTCTAGAAAGACTCCTTTTATTACTCCAGTGATCTTTAGAGGCTCCCCAAATCAGGTGCCTCTGAATCCTTAATGACAAATGCAACTCCGCAGTTCTCAGATGTATAATGACCTGGTTTCCCAATGATCCGAAACGTCATTTTAGGACAATTTCCCTTCTTTTCAATGGTCTCTGCACTGGTCTCATCTATCTGTTCTATCAGAGCCATAACATGCTTCTCCATTTTCAGGGCCACTCTAGGCTTGGACTCCTCCCTGGGAGTCGCATGCTCTTACCACTGGCCTTGTCAAAGTCCTCTTTGCCACAGCTCTTGACATCTGGAACTAACTCCTGGACACACCATCAATCTTCCAATCCCATAATATGAAAAAAGAATTCTTGCCTGCCTAATGGCTACAATTTCTCTCCCCTTGTGCTTGAAATGTTTTCTTATCTAACTCTGGGAAATAATATGCAATACAAAACTTCTATTGTTCAGCCATTTTAATTCGTCAAATAGCAAGTACTTAAACCTGAATCCAAATATTTCTCAATGAATTGAAGGGTTTGGGGGAGAAAAGATCAAGATTTTTGGACTTTTCTTGATGGTTCCTGTTCACAAAGCAGGATACACTGATACCTACATACTTTGCTATTGTTACAGAGAGAAGAAAACCTATATCATAAAGTTTGGCATTGACTGTACTTGAAATAGAAAATAATGGAGCACCTCCAAGTAAATAAGGAACTATAATATACAAGAGATGCTCTGCTGAAAATGTAAAATATGACATCACAGACAAGTGGTTTATGAACAGCCGTTGTTCTCAAGAGAATGTTTTCCCTATAGACATACATTAGTGGTTAATGACAACACTTTTGACAGTCTAAAGCTGATAAATGATTTCATACAGTTCTCCTTCCTAAAATATAAAAATAAAAAAACCCACACACTTTCAAAGACTGCAGATTGGATGAAGATATCTACTTATAAGGAAAAGAACCAAATGATAGAGTCATTTATTATTTTTTATTAAACCTATTGGTGCAGAATTTTTTATTTTGACAAGGTCACCCAAAATACTTCAACAGAAAAAGACTGGAAAGAAGTTATTGGGTTCTTTTCTTTAAATATTATATCTAAGAAGTTCCATTTATGTTGTGGGAAAATATCAAGAGTCAGTTTAGAGAATCTTTTAAGGATCGATCCCTCAAAAGTTGACTCTCAGAGCCAAGGATATAATTGAGCGGACCCAGAAACTAAGTCTATTTTTAATCTTAGCATGTGTTTGTTGATTTTAAATGCTTTTCTCATTTCATCCAACAGTTTTATTTTTCTTACATTTTTTCTTCACACAATTTTTTAAATTACCAGGCATTTCTATGATAAATATAAAGATATTCTATCACAATTTCTTTCCAAAAGTTGTGTGTTTTATGATATCCTCTTTTTTTTGGTTCATTAATGTCTTATATAAAAGCTAATAACATTTTCTTTAGATCCATGTTTTCTCCTATCTAGTTAAGTTAGTGAACAAAATAAAAAATAATTTTAAGCACACAGAATTATATATTAACAATTTGACTTACCAGCTATTATTTCCATAACCAAGAAGATCTGTGGTTTTATTCTACTACTGTTTCAATGTAAAGATATTCAATATATCCATATATTTTATAAAACAAAAAATGCAATATTTTAAATTAAAAATTACCTATTATTTCTTCTAAGTCAAGATACAATTCATAGTATTTGAGAATTTGCACTAGAATTATTCTAAACTAAATCTTAAAATAATTTTAGACAAGTAGTATCTTGTATTGTTCTGGATTTTTGTTATTTGTTTTGCTACCAGGGATTAGACTTAGTGGTGCTTAACCACTGAACCACATTCCCAACCTTTTTATATTTTAAGACAGGGTCTGAAAGTTGCTGAGGCTGGCTTTGAACTCAGGATCTTCCTGCCTCAGCCTTCCAAGGTGCTGGGATTATAGGAGTGCCCCATGTCACCCTGCTCACCCCATATTTTTATTTCTCTGCTTATGGCTCATAATAGGACTCTGACTTCTTCCTCTTATTTTGGGCCTATGTGACTAGTTCTGACCAATAAGCTGCAAACAGAAGTCACTTCCAGGCTCAGTATTTAAGAGCAGATGAGGGAGACCACCCTGAGCTCTTTCCTTTTGGCAAGGTGACTAATGAAGTTTAAAACGGTGGCCTCTGTGTCAACCAGGCACCTCAGTGACTTGATATGCTGAGTCCCTTACTGACTTAAGATGACACGTACCATAAGCCACAAATAATTTTTGTTGTTGTAAACCATACAGTTAATGAGAGGAGATTCTTCTTTCTTTTACCACAGCAGATCTATTCTGTAAAATAGGATCCTTCGACTCTTGAATTTTTACTATTTTTAAGCCTCTAAACACATTTACTTAATCATGTTTGGTCCACTCTAAGAATAGTAAAGATAAAATCAAAAAATATATATAGACACAGAGAAATCAGTGAACCAGAAGTTCAGGAAAAATATGTTTAAATATACAAGCCAACACAAATTGGTAGGTTTCAAAATTTCTTTTCTTGGTTACCTCTTTATCCTTTTCTTTTTAAATTATGAAAAAAAAATATGAACATTAAAGCAATTAAGGATATATTTAGAAATGTATAATGAAAGCAAAATAATTACTTCCCAGAAGTGATTACATAATCAGATTAATATTTTTGACATTTCTCGTCAATCTTTACCTATGTATATTCAGTGTGTGCATGCATTTACAAATTTAATAATGTGCTGTGCAAATTAAAGAATTAAGATAATCAAACATAAAAGCCAAAAAGAAATGCATTTAAGTATTCAACTGAGTTTATGAAAATGAAGACTTTTCTTAGCATAAATATAAAGTGAAAACCACTGACAAAATTAATTACATTAAACTTTAAACTCATGAATGTCAAAAGCATCCTAAGAATATGACAAAATATACCTGTGAGGTCCAAAGTTAAAATTTGTGTTCATAAAAGGTATAAATAACATCACGCAAGAAAATAAATGAGTATTTTTACTTTTTTACTGAACTTTTCTTAAAAATTTTTTTAAAAAATAACTAATAAAATAAAGTTTATGTGGTGCTGAGGATTGAACCCAGTGCCTCACACATGCTAGGCAAGCGCTCTACCACTGAGCCACAAACCCAGCCCTGGGTATTTTTACTTTTTGAACACATTTTAAGGTTTCATGTTTTTTATTATGCTCAAAAGATATACTCAAAAGAATTATATTATTGAGGTTTCAAAATCTGGATGTTAAAATTGATTCACATGAAATAATTTACAGGGAGAATATAAGATCTATCATATAATTAAGGGCTAAGTTTTTTAATGCAGACTGAAAATAAGAATTCAAAGAAAGAAAATATTTATAAGAGAATGATCAGAGAACAATTATTACAAGAACAGAGCATAGCTTTGATTTTTCTCTATAATAAAATAGGAATTCTCTTATCGTTGCAGAGGACTGTTTTCATCAGTCTTAGAATCTGTTGTGGTGCAGCACACTATTAGAGGAAAAACGGTGAGTACCCAGGGCAGATCAGGCACAAAAGGGTGTAAGCTAGCTCTGAAGGGGCAGAGTCAAGGTTAAAATCCTAATGTCTAGGAAGTTGGGAAGCCTGGGTTTTATTCAGGCTGGTACTCAACAAAGAATATGTGCTATTATGGATGGTAAATACCATCAAAGGCACATTAGAGGGATGCCATGATCTTGGGAACATATGCTATAGTTCAGAACAGAGATGCAGTAATTGGTAAATGTCCAAGGATGAGATGTAGCGCTCTATTAGAGGGGCTGGCAAGTCCTGAGTAAGGTGCCAGGAAATGCTCTATGCCAAGCACTTTATTTTTTGGATCAGTGTCTGACGTCTAGCCCTGACTCTGAATGCAAAACAAGAAATGAGACTGAAACCAAACCATATGGATTGAGCTATGGCTAGGAACTGTAAGGAAGAGATGCAGGTGTTCAAGGAACTTACCTCAAACCCTTAGGATGGAGAGCTGTGTTCAGCAAAGCTGACTCCACATTCTACCTGGTGATATAGATGGGACTTCTAAAATACAGTCATATTTGGGCTCCAGATTAGGGTAGTGCTGAGCATGTGGATTTTTGTTACTTACAGAGTTTGGAAAGCCAAAAGCTGATATTTTCCAACTTTCCAATGCATTCATATGCATCATCTTACAAACTTCTGAAGTATGAAAACTAGGTATATTTTTAGAGGTATATGTATTTTTGAGGGGACCATGACATGCCCAGGTCTTCTGGTCAGTAAAAAAAAAAAGTGTTAATTTCCTTCTCAATATTATTTTCTTTGATCCAGGGGAAGGGCCTTCTATAACAAGATAATAACACTGATAAAAAGACAAATTATAAAATTAATAGTCTTGATTTAGCCAGATGACCAAGACTCAAGTTATCAATAGAGAAATAATTTGTAAAGCCATGCGGAGTTTCTCTGTTGTAGATATTGTATTAATCTGCTAAGACTACCATTTAAAAATATCACATTTTGGTCTTCTTAAACATCAGATGTTTATTTTCTCAGTTCTGGAAGCTAAAACTGAAAGATCGAAGTGTTAGTAGGGTTGGTTTCTTCTGAGGTGTTTCTCTTTGGCTTTTAAATGCTTGTCTTTTTCCTTTGTATTCAAAGTTTTGGGCTTGTCTGTGTACAAATTCTCTTTCTAAAGACTCTAGTCATCTTGATTCATGCCCATACTAACCACCTCATTTTTCTTTAATTACCTGTTTAAAGATATAATCTCAAAGGTAGTCACCTTCCTTCTGGAATACTGGGGGTTAGGACTTCAACATATAAATTTTCAGGGAGGGGGGACAAAATTCAGCCCATAACAAGATAGATTTAAAAATCATAGTTTTAGAGATAAGCATGACCCCATAGGAAATAGGAAGCAACCAAAAACTTTTGAAACCTGATGTGTAATGTAAGGAATGTTAGAGAAAGATTAGCATGGCATTGAATTCAAAAAAGATCTGGCAGAAAGATTAGACATAAAGAGACCAACTAGAAGGCTGTTGAGTTAGTGTGGCAGGGTGTCATAGGAGTATGGTGATGTTTCCAAAGATATGCAACTTTGAAAGCTCCATTTTTTTTTAAGATTTGAGTAAAAGTATGTTATATAGCAAACATTTCTGGAAACGCATCACAAGAACTAGTTAATGCTATCATAGAATAAAAATGCATAATGGGTAATAAAATGTATTTTAAATCCTCATTAAGTGTTAGATGATAGTTATGTAATATGCTACTAGCATAGACATTTGTGCCCATTCATCATACATTGATTTAGCAAGCACGTATCAACCAACTCTGCACAGAAGGCAAAAAACCTAATCCTCCCCTATAGGGGCCTAAGTTATCCTTTACAATGCCTAGAAGTGTGCATTTTTTTTTTTCAAATAATTTAAACATTTTCAGTATCTTTGCCCAAAAATTTCTCCTCTAGGGCTTCAGCTCCACGAGCAATCACTAATTTACCCACTCCAAATCACTGAGAAGCCAGCAAGCATCTTTTCCAGGGAAATGCATGGCATTTTCTTCCTGAGGAAAGTCCAACCATAAACACGCTGGAGAATAGGTTCTCACACCCAGAGCTCCATCGAGTGCCTTCAATCACCCAAATTCCCATCGACTTCAAAGGGGGCTCAGAAAAGATACAGCAGAGAAGCAAGAAGTTGGCAGGAGTTGTACCAACACATCCTCAAACCACAGTGTGTCAAACACAAACCTTTCATGAAGTTAAGTACCAACAAATGATACTTAGCATTTTCAAAGAGCTCCCCAATGGTCTAATTAAACGTTATGAGGTCAATCAGTATTATTAGCCTCATTGCATAGATAAGAAAATGGAAACACAGAAAGGTCAAGTGATGTGCCCAGGCACTCATGGTTCAACAGCATCCGCATTAGGGTTTGAACTCTGGGGGCACAATCACCACGGAATGCTTAAGTGTTTTATCCGGTGTCCCTCAGAAATATTCTGGCTCACTATAATTCATCAGTCACCACTTATGAACATTTTTATAGCTATTAGAGGTGTGAGTTAACTTCTGAAAGTTAGGTTTCTTATTTCACACCCCCAAAAATCACCAGGATTTCTCATCAGATAACTACACATCCAAGGATATATATTAGAGATGGATGAGGTTCTGCTGAATGTGGAATTCTCTTCTTAATTCTGAAGTAATTTATACACTGATCAGGTTTCTCTCTGTATATCCTAGTGACAAATGTGAATGATCAGGTTTCTGTATGTATATCTTAAATAATAATAATAATAAATTTTAAATAATCAATATTAAATATAAGGTGATGAATTTTCCACTATGATTAACTCAATGAAAGTTTTTGAAGTTCTCATACATTTTCTAGAACATTAAAACTGAAAGAGGTCATTTTCAGTACCTTTGCCAAATATTGTTTTAAATGTCATCCTCACGATAGAGCAATTAGTAAAATGAGGTATATTGTAGGTGGGTTCTTTACCTCCTACTAACAGTGGTAGTTCAAATTCAGGCAAGAACCATCATCAGTGGATACAAGAATGCCTGTACAGTCCATATCTAAATTTTAAATCTCTGGCATACGCTTTTTCAATTAGGAGTTTAAAGCTAGGAATCTCATTTTATGTGTGTTTTGTAAAATCTATAAAATCTAACTCCTTTCTTTCATCTTTGCTTAAGTCAGACATCTTTTTTTTTTTTCTCATCCTAGGATTGCATAGTAAATTCATTCTTGCTTCTAATAGTTTGGTTAAATTTAATATTTTTTTAGTGTTTGCTTTTAACCAATATGAAGAAATTCTTTCATTATTGAACTTTGAACTTTTGTTTCATCATGGATATAGTAAAAATAAATTTTTAACATGCATACCTTGTGAAGTTTTTTCCTGGGAAATTTGATCTTGAAATATGAAGTGATATTAAAATTATAGTTCTTCATCTTCACTGTCTTTTAATATGTTATGATGGTCCTTTTGATGTTGGCTTAGAAGAGATGAGCAACATCAGTGAATATAATCAATACACCTCCATTAACTCAGGAGTTAGCTTGCCTTTTCTAAGGTAAATTATTCCGGTTTTATCAACTTATCTTCTTAGATCTTAGGGCCTTTCTCTTCCATAGTCTACTCAAGTGGACTTGGGAGCAGTGTGGAGTAGCAGTTCAAATCTAAAGTTCACTTTGTTTAGGTTTAAATCCTAATTTATCTCCTATCCAAATGTGCAATCCTGTGAAAACTGCTGAACCTCTCTAATTCCCAATTTCCTCATATGTAAAATTGGAATAATAGATATGCATATTTCATAGAGTATTAATAAATGTTAAGTATAATACCTGGAATAAAGCTCAATAAATATCACTATTGTTAGAACGAAAGCAATGAACTTGCAGAAGGGTCAGCCAGCTCACCCTGATTTTCAAATATCTAATCACCAATGACTTTTGAAATGTCTAATCTGTTCCTGGACCAGGTATTCCCCATAAAATTCTAGTTCGTGTACTCAGTGAGATAACAAAAAGGAAATTTTTGTTCTTATTCAAAGACATTAAAAATCAAGTGAAAAAGGGAAGACAGCTATCCATAAAGAGATTGAAGAAAATATAAATTTGTCATAAATGTAATGCTAAAGGTCAGTTTATTTATGCAGCAAAAATAACTTCAATATCAAAAACGCAAAATGATGACAGGATGTTGTGATGGACAGTTGTCATGTTAATGGACAATCAGAATTTTTTGAATATCTGTCCTTTAATAGACAAGTCTGGGCTCCCTTTCCCAATTTTACCCATTGGGAATGCCTTTCTCTACCCATAGATTTAATGTACACAACACTTCTACTTAGAACTTACCTTCTGGTCAGTGGTACAGCTGAGTAAACAGTGAAGGAGATGCCACTGTCTAGACCAAGCATAAGTAGGAGAAGATGCACATCCGTTTCCTGCCCTCTAGGACTAACAGCTCAGGTCTCTACTTGAGCAGCCTCTTGCCATGGTTGGATATTGTTCCTGTCTTAAGATCTCCCAAGTCTGATTTGCTGGCCTTCCCATAGAGTCTTTGAGCTTCCTAATGTCAACTAATGAAATCTTTGAGTATTTAAAGCATATAGACTTTGCTTCATTGCCTGAGTTTCAAACTTAAGGTTTCTTACAAGACATATCTCTTAAGATAAAATCTTGAGAGACAGGAAAGCCATAAGATGCTGTTTCAGACATTAGTAATATTCTCCTCTCAAACCCCAGTCAGGGTCACCAAACAAAGATTGTATTTGCCTGCCTTCCTGATCATAGTTGAAGCTTGTGACCAATGAGTAAGCACAGAGATTTGTGTCTTTTCCAGGTAAAGTCATTTATTTTTCAGTTGTTTACTCTGCCTCTCTTCTTTTGCTGGATTAGTATGAAGTCTGTGCTGAGCTTCTACCAGAATAACTGACCCTAAAGAGTGGGGAAGATATGCAGAAGATAGTGTAAAAGAAGTGAACCGTCATCATGTAAGCTACCCAATTTTGGGCTGTTCATTACTGTGGCAAAATTTAGATCTATGGAAAAGTTATACATGATCATATATTATTTAAATAAATTAAAATCATTACTTAAACCAAAAATTAGAGCTTTCATGACACCTAAACTCATTCTATAAAGGAAATATTTAAATCCCATGATATTTATTTTTGACTTATTAGTGTATTTTAATTTACATATGTGAATATTATGGTTTTCCATGTGGACTTTTTGAGCTCCTCCAGTGAGATATACAGTAGAATTAATCCCAAGAAGTTTAGTCATATAGAATTATTTTGTAATATAGCATTGTTTCACTGAAAACCTATACACTTGTTACTTGTTTTGGTGTTGTTCAATGTATTTTTATGATAAAATTGAAATATTAAAAAGTTAAGTTGGTAAAGGAACTAAAATCCATTCTCAAGAATGACTAGTCAGCAAATAAAATGCTTTCCACATTAGACTCTGAGAATACTTGTACCTAGAATGGTAAAATACACTTCACATAATCAGTTGGTAGTGAGTCCTTGGAAGACCATGTGAACTAAGGAGAGGCTAAATTCAGGTTAATTCAGAAAGAGTCATGGTTATTTGCAATGGGCATGGAAGGGATTAAATCAATATGAATGCCAAATATCAGCCTTCCATCCCTCATGCTGTAATGTCTGCTTTTGAAACACTAACACTTTTATTCAATAGGAGAAGGGCCCTAAATGGAAAGGTGCTATTTTAGACAGCTAATTGCATAAGACACTCCATCTTGCCAAAAAGTAGATCCATGATACAATTAAAATTTCTGGTTACTCCTACTTTAACAATGACATTGGTGGGATTACTATTGGCTCATATGTCAAATACATTTCATTAGTATATTACTTTTTAAAATATTTGTTTTAGTTATACATGGGAACAATATCTTTGTTTATTTATATTTTTATGTGGTGCTGAGGATCAAACCCAGGGTCTCACACATGAAAGGCGAGTGCTCTACCACTGAGCCACAACCCCAGCCCCCTAGTATATTACTTTTGAAATTATATCCTAATTGGTTCAATTGGAGATTTTCCTAAACCTTCCTCCTCTATAATATTGTTAATGAAATTTGGTCCATGGGCAATTCACCTTTATATTCCTTAGTTCAGATTTTGATAGATACACCTTTAATGAACAATTGTTGATTTATAAACACTGAAATAGAATGATCAGCATGGCAAAGACTTTGCCTTTTATGCAGAGGAGCTTCAGGATCACTTCCAGTAGAGTAGCTGACCTCATGGCCATCTGTCATTTTAGAGCACATGATAAAATTCTCCACTGACAACTCTAAATTCAATTTACAATTTCTAATCAACTTAGGTGTAGTGTCAGCTGGTAAACAGCTTGGGATTATAAAAATAAAATTAAATTTAATAGTTCTTCCCTTAACTACAGTTTTGCTTTTTGTCTTTTCAGTTACCCTCAGTCAACTGTGAACCAAAAATATTAAATGGAAAATTCCTGAAATAAACTGTTTTAAAGAAGTTCTGTTGCAGCAGATCATTATAATTATTCTACATTACCATTATTGTTAATTTCTTACTGCACCTAATTTACAGATTGAAATTGATCATAGGTATGAATATTTAGGGAAAAAAACAGTACATACAGGATTTGGTATGATCTGCAGTTTCAGGTATATACCTCGTGTCTTGGAATGCATCCCTGAAGATAAGAGAGAACCACTGGAACTCAGGGGCTATTGTAATCAACTGCAATGCTGAGGACAAGGCCTAGGCTGTCAATAGTGGCTGCATCTCATCAGCTCTTGTCTCAGACTCAACCCTGGACATTTTCATTCCTGTCACTGCTCTTTCATGCTGCCTGCCACTGACTCTCCCTGTGTTCTCCCCAAAGGGCAGCAGGCTGCTGGTGAAGACCTTATGTGAGTTAATGGGATGGGAGTGGCATATGTGATGGAGAGCCTATCAAGGTACTTGCCCTGGTCAGTTTGTGCTCCTTCTCTCTTAGATGCAGCAGTGTCTGAGGGCAAGGCCAGCCCAGGGCAAGGCAGCCTTTGAAGCATCCAAGGATGATCTCATTGAAGACTGGTCGTCTCCTGCCGATTCTGTTGCTACCCAACTCAATAATTCACTGGAAAGGAATGTTGCATGCTAACAGTTTTCTCACATAAAATACCCATTGGATTTAAGCTCTTATATACCAGTGTCTCTGGAATTGTGAAGGAAAATATATAGCTCTGGCTGGAGCAGACTGTTTATGTTTTACTGAGGCTCAGTCTCTAAGCAGATTTTCATTGCAGTCTCCAACATATTTAGGAAAATTGCGAGAGAACACCCTCTATTCTTTTAAATAGGCTTGAAGCCTGAAAAACCTTAGCATAAAACAATAACTAAGTTATATTTATAATCTTAAACACCATGCAGAAAAGCATTTCAAAAAATTATATACTAGGAAAGATAAGACTCTACCCCATAATTTTCAGGAACAACTGTATGTCAGGCTGCCAGATAAATATTTACAACACATTCAGATTTAGCTGAACTTATATGACTTCAATCAGTGAAACCGTTTCCAGACCTGAAGGTCACAAAAGCTGTTATCAGGTTTCCCAAGTGGGCTGCCACCTTCATGTTGGAAACCAAACGCCACACACTCTAGGTTTCCACAGGCCTCAAAAGCTAATATGAACCGTCTTTCCCCTCTTCTTCCTGCCCAGGCAAAACACTTTTTTACCCTTCCTCTCTCTGGTCACCAAATCCTCCTCCTTTCAACAGGTGAAAGGCTGTCCTACCCACTGAAGCAACAACATCTCTCTGCTCTGGAATGTGATTTGCAAAAAAACAACAACAAAAAAAAATGTTCAAGCTGGAACTGACATGATCACAGAGGGCGGATGTTAAATCCCACAGTAGCAGGCACCCAGCCAAATTTACGGTGTCAAGTTATCTGCCTAAAAAATGTTACAAGGGCCACGGAGGTGCCCAGAGTGGGAGCCTGCCAATTAGAAGGAGTGTGAATGAGACTTATGGGGCTGGCCAGGGTGACAGGGCCATGGTCATCATCTGGCAGGAGACAATTTAAAGATAGGTGTCTGACAGTGCAGCCAGGGTTCTTGGGAGCTTCTGTGTGGTTCTTGGAACCGTACTCTCAGATTAAAAGTGCCGACTGCTCATTCCAACAATTATAATAAGCACTTTTACTTCCTTACAAAACCAGCCACTTGAAAGGTTTATTAGTCAATGGTTCAGTGGTGTGAGTGAGAGAAACAAAGAAAAAAAAAGCATCATAGTTTCAAGTTTTTAACCTACCTTTTTTGGGGGGAACTGATAATAATTAAGAGTACATCCAAAAAATCAATGGCAGACATTGCTAATGCTAGTATTTCTAACATTATGAAATTTGTGATTTATAAAAATAAACATTTGCAAAGTAATATAGAATCTTTCCAGAGCATCTTAGCAGGATTAGATTCCCCTAAAAGTATGGCAAGATATATACTGCAACAAAAAGGAGATAAATTTCTACTTTGTATAGTGTTGTTTGTGTGATAATCAAATGGAAATGAAATCCTAAATTAGTTAATGCCAAATGATGGACTTTTCCAAGGTGTTTAGGTTTCTTGTAATAACCAAATTGCATACTGTTACAGGATTGAGATTAAACTATCAAAATATGATATTTCAGGGTTCTGGGCATATGTACCTCTCAAGGAAACACTGGCAAGAATTGACATAAAGATAGCTACAAGAAAATTTACTGGTCATAAATCATCTACAATGTAAAGGGGTGAAATAAGGCATATTCCAAGATAAATTTCAGTAGTATTAGCTTCACTTTTTGCTTTTCTCAACTGCAGTGACACCCTTAGCTAAAATTAAGGGCTAACATTTTCATGTTTACTTTTGTGCCAGCTTTAACATATTCTAAGTACTCTCTGTGAATTAACTCATTTATTCCTCCAAACCAACTCTGTGAGGTGGGTACTGTTATTATCCCTATTCTACAGATGAGAATCAGAAGTTAGATAATTGGCCTGAGGGTCTATCCATGGTTTAGTGCCTAAAGCAGGATTCAAATCTGGTGTTTTGGCTCCAACAGTTGTGATAAAGACATCTCCGGCTATAAAATTGCAAGATTAGAATTGTGATTGGTTATACCCACAAGCAAACATCTGAATTCTCTTTGGTTGGGAAGTGCCGGTGGGTAAAAGTGGAAAGTAGAGAAATATGGGCAGACCTGTGAGATAACTTAACTTCCATATTACCTGCAGGAATAGAATTCGGAAACAAACTCAAATCAAAGTATATTTACATCAAAAGTTATTGCCAACATCAGAAAAGAAATATGTGTTCCATAATTATGTACTATTTTAACTATTTAATCATTTAAATTTTAATATTTTAATAGGTATTTATTATTGTAAAATAATTCTTCCAAAAGCACCTTAATGTGGTAAGTTAAGTCTTTGGTTGTCAGTTCTCAGAAAGATAATGGATGGAACAGGTCTATTCTTATCCGAGGGGAGTTCCCTGCAGACAAGAAGAGATTGGAGGGTATTACTTCTGGGTGGCCCAAGCAATCCAGAGTGGTGTTAACAAAATGATAGCAGCTTCTTTAATAAAACAGAAAGATAAGCCTTGTTCCTGGATCCGTAGGTGTATTTTTAACACACAGAGCAAGTGTCTAACAACTCATCCTTAGCATGGAGGTAACTGATTAGTTTACTAAGACATTTGCTTCTCACACATCTATCCAGCATAGCTACTTGAGAGTTTCAAAGAACAATGTTTCTATTATTCTTTGCATATTCTTTTCCCCTTTTCCTTAAGATCTACACTGATATTTTGGCACCATCTAGACATAGATACCATACTATTGATTCTCAGTGATTTCTGATGCTCTGATTAGAACCTAGGGCCCTCAGCCCTCGTTACATAAGCTAAAGATTTAAGTTCAATTCAAGAATTGAGCAAAAGCTCGTTGGGAAGAAGACAATTTCTGCTAGAAATGAGAACTGAACAATAGTGAACAAAGTGCTCTCCTCCACAGTTCTCAGAACTTAAGCATTTCGTTCCTTTTGATCACTCAAAATTTCACCCAATTCCGCACATCACCAATTTAGCATTTGGAAATGTATCACCATTCTTCCCTTCCTAGATAAATATAGACCATTGCAGGATGGTCTCAATATACATCTGCCTGCCCTTCCTCTAAAACGCTGGAAGACCACCCTAGATCTCTCCCTTTTGTGCCTCAGATGGACCGATGCCAGCAAGCTGCTCTGGAACTGCAAAGGGGGTTGGAAAATAAAGCATAAATCATTAAAGAAGCAGAATCCACTGCTTCCTTATCCCTCTGGTTCCTAGGCTACTCTAAATGTCAAGGCACATCAGAAATTTAAAGTTCAAGGATGATGTATTAGTTCTGATTCTGTACTTAGGAAAACTGGCAGTTCCAAAGCAGGGAGAGCTGCACAAAATCTGCTCTGGCAGACACTTTCTCCCTCTCCCCATTTGGAGGGGGAGGGGAGCAGGGAGTAGCTATGGGAATCTGGCTTTCTCTCTGGCTGTGGAGGGAGAGAGAAGTAAATAACCAACGATGACTAGCCTTGGCTTCGAATGTCCAGCAATTATTAAATGCACTCCGGCTTTCAGTAAATTAAGAGAGTCAATGACCCACAGGGCTGTACAAACCATTTATGGTGCTGAAATCCTTGTGAGTGGAGTTTGATTTTCATACGCTGTTTTAGCATTATGATTGAGCACATGTGAAAGAATGGAGATAGGGATTCAGAACATGTTCTTAGTGGAGACCACGTTTCTGCCTTGTAGAAATTCTAGTAGTTAATGAAATTATAATTAAATATAATACTCAATAAAAAGTAATTGTTTAATAGTCTCTTCTGAAGATAGAAAGCAGAGCATGGCCTCTCGGATGTCGTCTGGCCCAAGTGTTTCCCAATACCATCTTTCCCTGGGCTGGGACTCTCCCTCCTGTTTCAAGCCTGTGGGTACATTAATCACACTGTGTTTCCAGAGGGCTCTGTTAAAATGCATACTATGGTATAGATTGAAGATTCAGGTACAAAAAGCTCCTTTTAGTAAGCTATGGGGTTGGATATGGACCGCTGCATACACTACGTATGGCTAGATAGCCTCACCAACACTTATCTAGATAAAATCAGCTGGGTAATTGTACTTCCAAATACTCAGAATCACACTGTTTACATTCATCTCCATCATGTGGGAAAATCTAAATTACTCACTTCTTTAAGTATTCCACTCTGCTGCATCTAAGTATCCTTTTTTTTTTCCACCATAACCCTATCTCTCACTATAAAATGTACACACAAAAACTTGCTTTCAACAGTTGATCTAGCTCCATATTATTTCATCTGGTCGGCACCTAACAAATGTCACAGTGAGCAAAGGAATGTAAAAATACTAGTGGAACATCCCCCCCACAACATAAGTTATATGAGGTAGCCATTCCATCTGGTTAGGACCTAACTCTGTTAAGGGAATTCCTTCTTTGCTCTTTAAATTGCTTGTTTCAAAATTATTTCTCATCAGTGGCCCATAGAGAAAACTCCAGATATAACTTCCACAAACTCTTTTCTCTCAGTTGCATGAGTAATTTTGTACAATTACCATCTATGGTTGGTTTGGGTTTCAAGATTATTTAGGGTTTCTATTATTTATCATTCTGAAGAGTTTGATAAAGTAAATTGTTGATTGTCTCTTGAAGTAAAGCAAATTAGCGGTACAAATTTTAAGATACATTATTATTGTAAATAACATTTTGGTATCCTTTTTTGATGGCTCCATACGATTTAACTGAGTCTTTTTAATTACTTTCTTCCATCCTATAATAAGTGACTAACAAAAATTTATTGTATCTACATGAGAAACTGCCACAAGAACACATGAGGATATGCTCAATCCATATCATCATTTGCATGTGGTATTAATGCTTTTACTTTGTAACTTCAGCCATTCTGATGGGTGTGTTTCTGATTCACCTTTTAGTTTCAATGTACATTTCACTAATGCTTAATGATGCTGAACATTTTTTCATACATGTTTATACATATATAGATAAATCAAAATTCTCCTTTAAGAGGAATTTAAGTCATGGTCAGCACCATTGCAATAGAAGCTTAATTTGCACTGTCCTAAAGAAATGTTGTAAGCCATGGTTAACAGTTTCTACGCTTAGTACATTATTGGTAAATTAGTACTTGGGGTACTCGCTAGTCACTGTTTATGTTTCTATGGAAAATACTGAGTTCCAAATAACCATCTCATAAATGAGAGCATACTACACTTATGCAGCCACATCAATGTGTATAGCTGCTCAGCTAACAATAGCTAAACTATGGAACCAACCTAGGGGTCCTTCCATAGATGAATGGGTAAAGGAAATGTAGTATATATGCAGAATGGACTATTACTCAGCCTTAAAGAAGAATGAAATGATGGCATTTGTCGGTAAATGGATGGAGGGAAAGAATATCATGCTAAATGAAATAAGCCATCCCTCGAAAACCAAAGGCCAAATGTTTTCTCTAATAAGTGGATGCTAATTCATAATTGGGAGGGTGCACTATGGTAGAATAGAGTTACTTTAGATTAGGCAGAGGGGAGTGAAGAAAGGAGAGGGGGTATGGGGGTAGGAAAGATAGTAGAATGAATGGACATCATTACCCTATGTATGTATATGACTATATAACAGGTGTGATCCTACATCATGTACAACCAGAAGAATGAGAAGTTATACTTCATTTATGTATGATGTGTCAAGGTGCATTTGACCGTCATGTACAACTAATTAGAAAAAAATTTTAAGATGACATTGAAAATTATTTACTGATTCTTTTTGTCTTTTTTTATCTGCAATCCTCTAATCATTTATCAGGTAGTTCAATGTGGGCACATGTTAAAGATTGCCTATATAATAGATTTTCTTAGTTTTAGTATTTTAAAAAATTAATTTATTCAATAATTTAATGAGTATATAGTGATACCTTCTATGTGCTGAGCATAATGCTAGGATTCAGGAGACAAAACCAAAGTACCATATATTGTATATTACATTTCAGCACTCAGTGAGTTTATAGTAAGCAAAGATCTAAAAATTGTCTAAAGCAATCATTTAATATTACTGTGTCTTATGGAATTTACTTACTTCCTCTATTTCAAGCTTAATTTTAGGTTATTTTTCAAGTTTAGTTCATGACTAGCTGAAAAAAAAAATCAAACCTGAATTGTCACAGTTCTCACGACATCATTCTTCTGATATCTTACTACTTTTCTTCCTTGATACTTTTGCAGTTGACCTTGGGGAGGTGAAGATAAGGTCCCAAAGGTCCTCTCTTCTACCTCCACAGGTTTTGACTTGTCTTTCCACCTCCTACTTCTGACCAATATGAGAGAAACCTACGCTGAGAGGGCTCTTTCTCAGGCTGTCCCTTTCAAGACAGCACAGATGACTTTATCAAAGCCTAGACATCCCAAAACTTTTGAAATTAGCAGAAGACATGTTACTCCTGAAATATAAAAATTTCTTTAAAACAAATGGAAATAACAAGTCCATCTTATACAATAAGCTATCGGAAAAGCAGTTTTCCATCATGAGGAAATAACACCATGTGGTGCAATGAGAAGCAAACTATGGAAAAGTTTGGTTTTCTTTTTCAATGACGTGTGTGTGTGTGTGTGTGTGTGTGTGTGTGTGTGTGTGTGTTTGTGCGCGCGCTCCACTCCCTGTGCACTGCTCAAGGTGCCACAGATGTCAATCACACACTATCACTTTCTTCTGAGAGTTCATTCCTAGTGGGAAACAGAAACAAAAATGGAAATATAGAGAAAATGTCCTAAGGGCTTCTGACTTGTTACAGGCAGAAAGAAAGAAGAAAATTAGCTGGTAACCCACTGAGAAATGAGTGACAAGTCAGCATGCCAATTTTTAAGCAATAAACATGTAGAATATGGGTCTAGCAATATATAGTTATACTTTACTATTGTTATAATTTTCTGATGCTTTCTTTTAGTCAGTTCTACATTTAAAGCAAACATTTTCTTAAATCCAATAGCATTTTAGTTATGTTTTCCTTTGTTTTACAGAAATTTTGAAGTGAAAAATATTATCAAAAACCTACTGAGGGTCTAAATAAAGTAAGAATATTGATTTCTTTAGTCCCAATTCATATTTACCTCCCAAAAGAAATTTTGTTGGAAAATATTGGCAGGAGTTATGGTTTAGTTCATTGTACATTCCATCACTAGCCTGTCTCTTTTCTATTTTTAGACTGGAAGGAGCAAAAGTCCCAAAATTTTCTTGGTCTATTTGTTATCTTTCTTAATGGTATATTATTTTAATGAGATAAAATCAAAAGCATAGATATTTTGAACATTTCAATTTCTTCCAAGGAAGCATGTAATAGAATTTTGAAAATGGTCTGAAGTTAGTATCTTCCTTCTAAAATATGTTAATCCAACTATATGAAAATGCCATATCTGAGAGCAGAATTAGGCATGTGTGTGTAGACCTTTGCATATGCAAATAAACGTGCAGATTATCTGAGGGTATGCTTATGTATTTAATTTAAAGTAATGTTTAACCCTAGGTTTTAATTCAAGTTCATGAGTATGGCTAAGTCATTTAAAAATATAATTTTAAAAATAAAATTAATTTAGATATGTAGTTACATTATTATCTGCATGTCAATGGTGTGTCTTTTCACATAAGGTTGCCTGAGAACTAGAGTGTATATATACAAATTGAGAGATTCCATTTTTTTATTCACATTCATGTTTGTAAGTGATTCCTTATTTTTGTTGTACTATTTTTAATGCTGCATTTTTATTATGGTAAGAAAAGGGCATGCCTTGAGGCTAGTTTTTGAAAAATATGTTTGTTATTATTTGCAAAGAGGGTTTTATGCCTTGCTCTTTGGCTCTATTCTACTTTCTGAGCTTAAGTAAATTTATGAAAATATTACATGTTCAACTCTTTTGTATTCCTTTAATGAAACATTCTTTCCTATCTATGTTCTGCAATGTTTATCTGAAGTCACATCCCATTATGTAAAAGAGGGAAGTATTTGGCTTATTTTCACGGAATTGTTTGACACTTACAGGATTAGAGAAAATTTGATTTATGATCTGTAACATGAATCCAAAGTACAGAAATGAACAATATTCTGAGATCTAAATTCAACTACCGATATAAAAATTCAGTTGATTTGCTTTGGTGATTTGAAATTCCTCCTCATCAAAAACAATCTGAAATGATTTCTATTTGTGTGATTTATAGATTATGACATCAATATTTAAAAGATAAATAATATGTGATATCTTCTGACAAAAATGTATCAAATGCCTATTATGTCCTATTTTCATGATGTTTACATTATTAGTTTCATTCTGGCTTATGAAAATAAAAGGGTAGAATTTCTAACATTAAAAAAATTAATAAATAAATTAAAATTAAATAAATTAATAAGATCCAAAGACTTAAAAACATATTTTTTCTTTTGAAGGAAAAAAAAAAGAATAGATGAGTACATTGAATATTTTCTTCAAAATATTGAAATCTGATGCCAAAAAAATTGATAGCAAAGATTATATATCTTTTTAATTGATATGTTTATAATGATAATATAATGATGTTTGGGAATCATTCCAAGAATATATTGTAAATGCTAGTAGATAGGAGGCACTTAGTGATAGTGCTTTGGGGCTTTTCTCTAAAACCACAAGTTCTCTTATCCTCACTAAATCATGTTTAAGCACAAAATGGGGCTTGTAGTTTGCTTCTTTGCCCTAGCCAATATGTTAATAAGATTCTCTTTAAAAAGAGATCTAAGGCAAAGTCAATGCAAAATTAACATGACAAGATGGCAAGTATGAAGTATACATTTTCCTAACACTTAATCTTAATGACCTCAGACACTTTTCCCAATTTTCTATAATTTTTAAGAAAGAAAACTAAAGAGTTTTTTATTTTGTTACCTCTTGATAATATATTTACACTATTCAGAAAATTAAAAACCATTTTTCTCTTTAAGATGCATTAATTTCTGGGTTGGAAATGGGAGTTCAAAGGTAGTGTGCCTTCTTAATATGTAAGAGCCCTTGGGTTTAATCCCCAGAACCATAAATTAATTAACTAATTTCCTATGTAGTCAATAAAAAATTAGTCCACTAGTATTTATAGTTTACTTTGGGTCAAGTCTAAACTTCCCAAGACAATATGTTTGTAAAGTAAAACCAAGGCAGTCAGACTCCAGGGACAATACTCTTAATTCCTTTGAATTCATTAGCTAAAGATTAACAGATTACCAGGAAACTGTCTTCCTTGCGGGGCTTTCAGAGGAGAAAGAGACAAAAAAGTAAATTGCAGCAACCTTGTAAATGGTACAAGGAGGTGCTAGAAGTCTCCAGGGAAAACAGGAAAAAGCATCTTTAGTGCCATGAAATGTCAACAGTCACATGGATAAAAGTCCACCAAGTCAGCACGTAGGAAGGGGAAGAGCTAGAGGAGAGAAGGCCACTTTAGCAAGAGATAAAAATTATAGCCTCAGTTATAAAGAAGGAAACCTGAGTGTCAGATTCAAGTAACATGTTCTGTCTGGAGCAGATGTTGTATTGGATAGAAAAAGGATCAGGAGGGTAAACAGAGACCCTGTGAGTCTCCCTAGTAGAGCTGACATTTTTCAACTGGAGACATGAAAAGTTAAAGAATAAAATGACCAGACTTACATTTTAACGAAAATTTCTACCAGTTGCATATTGAGGATGGAATGAATTGGTTGGAAATCAAATAGAGGTTATTGCAGCAATCAAGGCAAGATAAAATAAAAGTCCTAACCAAAGCAATAAAATGAAAATTGACAGGGGAAAGATTTTCAAGGAATTTGTAAGCAGAGTCAACAAAATTTATGATAGAGAAGGAGGTGATAAAGAAAAGAAAATCAATTATTAAAAGAAAATCAATCAAGATCCAGGCCTCAGCAGATACATAGATGGATAGCATCCAAAAAAAAAATAGAAAACACAGGAGAAAGACAAGTTTTAGGGAGTCATTAATGACTCCAGGTGAGTCCATGTCAAGTTGGAATATCTTAGTGTCAATAAGAAATATTCAGAGCATGATTTAAGGACATTTGATCAACCTACCTCAGTAAGACCTCTCAATAAGAAAAAAAATACGCATTTGGAAAGTCAGTTTACATAGACAAGGTCATTTGTTAGCATGAAATCAAGCAGGTCTGTTATATTAAAGACACTATTGTGTCTTTAATTGTGTCTTTATTATGGACTGAATTGTGTCCCCACAATTCATATGTTGAAGTCCTAACTCTCATGGCCTCAGCTTGTGGCCTTCTTGGAAGATAGAGCCTTTGAATAGGTGACTACATTAAAATTAGGACATTAGGATAGGCCCTAATGTCATTTATAATACAAGGAAATTTGGAGACACAGAGAAACACCAGGGTTGTATACAAAGGAAAGACTATGTGAGGACAGTGAGAAATCAGCATCTGCCCACCAACAACAAAGGCCTCAGGAGGACCCAAACCTGCCGACACCTTGATCTTGGGCATAATGTTAAAGTGGTATTTAGTTAGGGAGCCCCAGAAAACAAATGCTAATGTTTTTCTAGCCATTTGCACCACCTCAATCATATGAATATATTTGTGGGGGAAACAACACTTTTCCAAGCAGTACGCTGAAAACACTTAACATCTCATTCTTTGGATTTTATTTTTCCCAACTCCTTTTCTGTCCACCCTATGATTTATACAAAAAACATCAACTGAATTAGCATTTGTTCACATTCTAAATTTCTTCCTATGAACTACCTAAGACATTTTGTTGAACTTGAGTGTTCATAAAGTGTCTGAGACTCCTGTTTATGCTCTCTGAGCATAAATTGTTCCTACACCTCACTAATCCCATTGCAATTTCACAACATCCTTGTCAGAAGGTAACCATATCTTCCCAGAAAGCCATAACTTTCCTATATTACTAACCACATTTGCATCTATAACTCTACAACAAGCTGGAATATTGACTTGGAAAAACCACAGAGCCCAGGCATGGTGGCACATACCTGCAATCCCAGCTGCTGGGGAGGCTGAAGCAGGAGGATCGTAAGTTCAAAGCCAGCCTCAGCAACAGCAATGCAACTAAGCAACTTGGTGAGCCCCTATCTCTAAATAAAATATAAAATGGGGCTGGGAATGGGGCTCAGTGGTCGAGTGCCCCCTAAGTTCAATACCCAGTTCTCCCTCTCCCCCCCCCAAAAAAAAAAAACAGTTGTTCAAGTCAGTGAGAATTTTATAGACATAATTTAACATATTGAAACAAATATATCCAAAATATAGTCCTAGATTCGAAAAATATAAGTCCTATAGATTCAAAGCTCTCCTCAGTTGATATCATTTAGACATACGTCAACCTAAATTTTAAAAAATCAGATTCTTCAAAGAATAACCTTTATTTGGGAACAGTATTGGGAATACCACAAACTATGGGCATATTCAAAGGGAATGAATAAAAAAAAAGTTTTTAAAGACAAAAATGAGGAGGATCACAGACATTTTGAAAGTATAATCTTTGACCCAAATGATTAATAATGAGTGGTGTCAGTCCCAGTTTTAACAGAGTTGCTGGGCAGAGATGTCCATGGACAATTATTTTTTGGGTAAGGTTGTGGTGGCCTCTATAAAAAGCATAACTCTGCAGAGCCTCTTGTGATAGTTACCATCAGGCAATGGGGCCCAAGAACCCCTCCTTTATAATCTCCTGGGTATATTTACTTTTTTGGTTAGGGTTGACACAAGCGACTCTTTCACACATGAATATATGTATAAGCTTTAAAAAAGCCTCCAGCATTGTGTTTAGTGAATTAATATTGTGACAGAAAATCCTACATGTTCTCAACATATATTGAACCTAAAAATATTAATCTCATTGAATAGAGTAAAATAATGATTTATAGAAACTTGGAATGGTAGAAAATAAGGAGAATAGAGATAGGTTGAATAATGGGTACCAAAATATAGTTAGATGGAACAAATTCTATCATTTTACTCTATAGTAGGGTGATGATAGTTTACAACAATTCATTATATATTCTGTAAAGAACTATAAAACAGAAATTTGAAGAATACAAGCACAAGAA
Organism: Spermophilus citellus; assembly: GCF_964194105.1. Lineage (NCBI taxonomy): Eukaryota > Metazoa > Chordata > Mammalia > Rodentia > Sciuridae > Spermophilus > Spermophilus citellus. The sequence continues at coordinate 75,048,150 of NC_138194.1, forward strand.
ATGATAAATATTTAAGGCAATAGAATTGCATATTACCACAATTTGATCATTACACGTCGTATACATGCATACAACTGTCACATAGTACACATATAATTTCTATGTATCAGTAAAAAATAAAAAATTCAGACCTACATAGATAAGCAAAAAAAATAGCTTTTGCCCACTTTCGAAAAAGATTCTATCCTTATTTTATGATTTATAATTATACATTAGGAAACTCATTAATTTATTTCTTTGGTAAATAAATACTATTTATTAATACTTATACCATGTCTGGCACTGGGTTAGGTACTGGGTATATGATCAGATGAGGAAATTTAGAATCTAGAAACTCTGCAATAATAGCTAGGGAGAGGGGGAATTATTTAAAGGTTTTAAGGAGGTACTTGGCCTTGCCTTTATTTCACCTGTTACCTTGGCAAGAAATCATACATACCTACTCCTGGCATCTTTAACTTCAAACACACAAGAAATAGCTGTTGGAAAGGAAACTGCTCTTAAGTTTAAGATGCTAAGAGGATGCTGGTTATAGCTGGGAAAAGCTATTAAATTACAGTTTTTTATTACTAGACACTCAAAGTGTCACTATGGGGAAACAAACATCTCTGGGTGTTAATGACTAAATTTATTTTCCTTCCTCCATTATTCATTCTAATACTCAATACCTCAGAATGTGACTGTATAAGGTCTTTCAAAAGGTGATTAGGTTAAAATGAACCTTTGAGGTGAGCCCTAGTCTAATCTACCTCGTGTTCCTTGTAAGAAAAGGAAATTTGGACCCACAAATAAGCACCAGAGACTCACATACACAGAAATTCCCCCATGTGGACCCATAGAGAGAGGGCCCAGGGGAAACTAATCCAAACAGCACCTTGATTTTGGACTTCCAGTCTCCAGAACTGTAATAAAACTAATTTGTGTTGTTCAAGACACTCAATCCATGGTATTTTGTAATGAAAGTCTGAGCTCAGGCTGCACCTATCTGAAGACAAGTCAAGACCTGTAAGTAAAAACCAATTTGATAACCCTGCCATTATGTAATTAACATGGGCATTGCCACATGTGAGCTATTCAGATAATTCAAACCAATCCACGGATTTTTTTTACACAATTAAATACAAATGAGCACAGCACACTTTCCTCTAATTATGTCCTGCTGTTTAAACAATAATAAATTGCAAGGAGTGTAAAAATGTTTTCACTAGATGCTTTTATCAGTACAAAATCAGTGACATTTAATGTATCAGTTCCTATCATTGTGGCCATTCATTTCTTTGCTTAATAAAGGTTTATTCAGCAATCTTTCCTTCAGTCTTCTCAATGAACCATGATAATTTCTGGCACATATGGAAAACAGAGCAAACTTTCTTGAATTAATAAAATTAAGTCTGTCAGATTTAGGCCAGCTGGGTATTAAATTCAAACTAGACCAAATACTGGCTGAACATAGTTGCAGCTTGTATAGATCAGATTTGGCATAAAATTCAGTTTGTGATGTAATATAAATTGTCAATGTGATACTGCTTCAAATTCTGTGTGGTTTATTTTTAAAATGATATACATCATACAGAAAAATAAAGCTTAACTTAATGTGAAAATAACTACTTAGAAGAACAATAGAATGAGAATGTAAGCTGAGTATTCATTAAGAAGTGGCATATGATCTACATAATAATTCAGTGCCTCATTGTTTCCATTTGTATCATCAGAAAAAGAGAAGGCTCAATAAAATGCTACTTTCACTTTTATGTGGGAATTATACATATGTATATGCGTATCACTTTAGGAATAGGCACCTTGTACTCTTTTGAGTAAGTGTAAATTCTCCATCACATTTTTCTAATAAAAATATACAAAATCTGATTGACATACTGCCAAAACAGTGAAAATGACAAAATAAGCTCAATTAACATTGTTAAAATATATATTCCTTTTGTGACAAATTCAATATAAGAATTTGAATGACAATTCTGTGTGACAGTGAGCATTTCAATGAATAAAGATTATTGTCAATGTACTCTTTTGTGAAAAACAAACAAAATTCCAAATGATCTATAGAAAGGTTTTGAAATATGTAGTATAAAGGGTCAATTGATTAAATAAGACATTTTTTGTCATTAACCTCTCAACTCAAACAGTATAAAGAAAAATCTAGACTGAAGTTCAACACAAATAGCTACCTTTCTAATTGCATCAGAAAGCTAGCATTCACATTTTGGCTATTTTTAATCAATGTATAATTTCCAAGAAACTTTATTTTGATATTTTCCTAAGGTTTCTTTAAACATATAAGCCAACAATTAAAAGTATTAAGTGTAGGGCCTATTTGAAATAACAAAAATGTTTATGTAGCTGAATGTATTAAACTCTTCAAATATATTCAACTATTAGCTCATTAATTTAACAAATGATTATCTGCCAAGTTCTGGGGGACACAGACATGGTCCCTACCTACATGGAGTTTATAGTTCAATGAGAAAGATAAATGTTCAATAATTAAGCACAAATAAAAAATAGGTTAAAAATCAGATTGTTTATGATGTGCCAGGGCATTCTTCAAACTGCTTAAATATATTTTCTTAATCCTCATAATACCATGAGGTCATTATTAATTTGAGTCTTATTTTGCTCATTAACAGAGGAACTAAGAAATTAATGAATAGATCAAGGTCGTACAGCCTATTTAGTGGCAGAGCTAGAATCTAAACGTACCTCCTCGGGCTCCAGAGTTTGTATCCTTAACTACTACCCTGCACATACCTCTCAAATACTTAATAATTGTAAATTGTGATAGAGGGTATAAAGAAAAATAACAGCTAGAGGTAGGGAGAAGATGTTGTTGGGGATGGCATTTACAGAAGAATAAAGAGAATGTCCCAAAGTTATGATATTAAAATAAATTTTTAACCAAGTTATTTGAGCGTTTTCTTCCAAACTTTGTCTTATACAAAATATAAAATATATTATTACTATTTCAAAAAATATAATAAACCTTTCAACTGAATATTCAATTTGAATATTTTAAGCAGAGGAAAAAAAGGTGAACATTTTAAAAATAGAATGAAAACATGCTGAAAGACAGAGGATTGAGAAACTGCTTTGCAAGTTTCCAAGGTTGATATAATAAAAACCCTGGGGCCAAAATTGATTGTTTTCAAATATATTTCCACACAAAAGTTATCTTGTACCAGATTTTATCCCAGCAATCCATAGGTTTTCAATTCTGGGCTTGTAGTTAAGAAAGGCTTCCAAGGAAAGAGATCAGAGTAGGCAAATATCAAAACATAAATTATCTTGGCTTGTTTGTTAAACGGCAGAGAACGTGGATTTAGCTGAGGTATACAGGGAGGTATGGGAAGAAGGCAGCTTCAGGAATAAAAATAAGGTAGAACAGGTGTTGTGCTTTGGTTCTTGTGCTCAAGGTACAGTTTGGTCCATAGAATGATGGTAGCCATTGAGAGGTTGTAGACCTTTAAGAACTGGGCCTAATGGAAGAACCTTCAGTCACTTAGGATATGTCTGAGAGGGCTTGAAATAGCTCTCCTGAGAGGTATGGTATTAAAGGAACAAGTCTTTCTCTCTTTCTCCCTTTCCCTCTCCTTCCTAGTTGGAGATGTGAATGCTTGCTCCCATTGTGACTAAGAGACAATCAGCCATCCTCAGTAGAGGTCAAACCAATGGGATCACCCAATTTGAAAGTTTGACCCTTCAAAATTGTGAACTAAAGAGACTTCTTTTTTTCATAAAGTTAGCCACCTCAAGTATTTCATTATAGTAATGAAAAGCTTATGTATAAAACAGAGAATTAGGAACCAAATTGCAGGAGAACCTACAACCTATTATTTTTTAGGCAATGGAAAACTACACTAAAGTTTCAAGTGGAGATCTACATTGCAGGAAGCTCTTTGTGAGAGAACTAGAAGCCAAAAAAATGAGCCCCTGAACTAGAAAAGAACCAGAAAAATAAAACTGGAATGTTCCACGTACTAACATTTAAAAGTCTCTGTTAATTGATACAATAGTAAACTCATAAAATAGTGTTACTATTGGCCAAATGAAGCATGAGTACCAAAATGATAAAAATTATGTGTGTCATTTTGATATCAACTGTATTTCATTTATTGTAAAATTTTGATAGTTAATCAACATAGATTCTGTATTGCACAACAATGAATCTTATGAGTTAACATATAGAAAAGCATTCAGCACATGCCTAAAATATAATAAATGCTCAATAAATATTATTTCCTTTGATAAGATCCATTGCCAACCATGTTACCAAACTCTGATATTATTTGTTTTCTCTATTTGGAGACACCCAACACCATGAGAGGTCAAAACAATAAATTCAGGGAGAAGACACTTTATTTTTAAGTTGAAATTTACAAGCAATCATGCACTGATTATTTGTGTGTTTATAACAGGCCCAGTCACCATTAACCACTTCTTCCCTTTAGATTTATTGCCAATTTATCAAGACCCAAATGCAAACCTCAAAATAGTATTTCAATATCATTTTTGGGATAAACTTCAAACTGTGGCCTTCTCTAACCTGAATTTATATATATACACACACACACATACACACACACACACACCCCGCATTTTTTTTTTTTTTTTGTGTGTGTGTGGTGCTGAGGATCGAACCCAGGTCCCACCTGTGCTGGGCGAGCCGCTCTACCACTGAGCCACAATCCCAGCCCTCTAACCTGAATTTCTCTGTGAAAAACATTTACTTTAAGACCCAACTAAAAGAAGCTGGGACGAGAGGCGAAGTAAATACATGCACTGTGCCAGACCCTGTAATAAAGATTTAATGTTCTCACTTTACTTTAACAGTGTTCCTATTTATGTCCAAGAGAAACTAACACTCAGACTGTAGGACGCATTTCCCTCTGGAAGCAGGTGGAGTAAAAGTATTTAGATTTTGGACTCAGACTCACCCAGGTTTCAATCTTATTATTTCCTCTGTCAAGACCAGGGAGAGATTACATCTTAGTCATGATTTTCTCTCCCCCATTTAGCATACCAAATGCTTTGGAAGAGAAACTGAAGAAGAGAAAGAGGGAAGAAAACTTTGTTTTTTTTTTTTATTGGTTGTTCACAATATTACAAAGCTCTTGACATATCATATTTCATACATTAGAATCAAGTGGGTTATGAACTCCCATTTTTACCCCAAATACAGATTGCAGAATCACATCGGTTACACATCCCATTTTTACATACTGCCATATTAGTGACTGTTGTATTCTGCTACCTTTCCTATCCTCTACTATCCCCCCTTCCCTCCCCTCCCATCTTCTCTCTACCCCATCTACTGCAATTCATTTCCCTCCATGTTTGTTATCCCATTCCCCTCATAACCTCTTATATGTAATTTTGTATAACAATGAGGGTCTCCCTCCATTTCCATGCAATTTCCCTTTTTTTCTCCCTTTCCCTCCCACCTCATGTCTCTGTTTAATGTTAATCTTTTCTTCCTGCTATTCCTCCCTGTTCTGTTCTTAGTTGCTCTCATTATATCAAAGAAGACATTTGGTATTTGTTTTTTAGGGATTGGCTAGCTTCACTAAGCATAATCTGCTCTAGTGCCATCCATTTCCCTGCAAATTCCATGATTTTGTCATTTTTTAGTGCTGCGTAATACTCCATGGTGTGTAAATGCCACATTTTTTTTATCCATTCATCTATTGAAGGGCATCTGGGTTGATTCCACAGTCTAGCAATTGTGAATTGTGCTGCTATGAACATCGATGTGGCAGTATCCCTGTAGTGTGCTCTTTTAAGGTCTTCAGGAAATAGTCCGAGAAGGGCAATAGCAGGGTCAAATGGTGGTTCCATTCCCAGCTTTCCCAGGAATCTCCATACTGCTTTCCAAATTGGCCTCACCAATTTTCAGTCTCACCAGCAGTGTACGAGAGTACCCTTTTCCCCACATCCTCGCCAGCACTCGTTGTTTGACTTCATAGTGGCTGCCAATCTTACTGGGGTGAGGTGGTATCTTAGGGTGGTTTTGATTTGCATTTCTCTGACTGCTAGTGATGGTGAGCATTTTTTCATGTACTTGTTGATTGATTGTATGTCCTCCTCTGTGAAGTGTTCAGGTCCTTGGCCCATTTGTTGATTGGGTTATTTGTTTTCTTATTGTCTAATTTTTGGAGTTCTTTGTATACTCTGGATATTAGGGCTCTATCTGAAGTGTGAGGAGTAAAAATTTGTTCCCAGGATGTAGGCTCCCTGTTTACCTCTCTTATTGTTTCTCTTGCTGAGAAAAAACTTTTCAGTTTAATTAAGTCCCATTTGTTGATTCTTGTTATTAACTCTTGTGCTATGGGTGTCCTATTAAGGAATTTGGAGCCCGACCCCACAATCTGTAGATCGGAGCCAACTTTTTCTTCTATCAGACGCAGAGTCTGATTTGATATCTAGCTCCTTGATCCACTTTGAGTTGACTTTTGTGCATGGCGAGAGAAAGGGATTCAGTTTCATTTTGTTGCATATGGATTTCCAGTTTGAGGGAAGAAAACTTTATAAGATAGCAACCTTGAGTTCATTTTTGGAAAAGCTCAGTAGAACTACGTTATAAATTCCACACATAATTAGTTGTTCATTTTTAGATATGTCCTGGAGATAGCTTTAAGGAGCAACAATTGTTTAATAAAATGATCCAGAAAAAGGAAAGTAATTCAAATGAACAATGAAAACCAACCTTACACTTTCAGGGTTATCAAAAAATGAAAGGAAAGAAAGGTTTACAAAGATAGTACCCCCCATCTCATTGTCCCCTAATATCTGTTTTCCCGTATATTTTTTTTCCTACTACAATAGAACTTTCCAATTTTAGCTAACTATATTACTACTTGGAATAGCAATCACAAATCCCTATTTTCCTTTTATCTAGGTGGAGCCATAGGACGAAATTCTGGCCAATGAAATGTGAAGACAGTTAATATGTGCAGCTTCCACAACATGTCTTCAATGGAAGAATTGTGACCCTTCTTCTTTCTCCATCCTGCTTCCTGGAAGATAGATGTGATGGTGCCATCTTGAACCAAAAGGGCCAGAGCTCCCACACTATAACTGTGAAGTCATAAAGAAGCCACCTGAGTCTTGTTCTGGGTTTGAGTAGCCATGCCAGCCCTGTACCATTTGCCTTTATGCTATCAAGTGAGAGAAGATCAACTTCTACCTTGCCCAAGCCACTGTCATTTGGGCTCTTCATTATGTGCCACTGACCCCAGATGCTCAATGACACTGGGGGAGCTCACCACAACAGGTTCCTTGTGAACAAGCTCAGTCTGTCTTCAAATCTCAGGATTTTCTTCTGCATAATAAAATGGAAACCAGAAAAGCATTCACTGGGAATCAGAAATCAGCCATGTCTCTCAGTGGGCGAAATGACTGTTGGAAGCAATTCTAAGTCCTTTGAAATATTTTCCTTCAAAAAACTGTGACATAGTTTTAGCCAACCAGCTTTTCTCTTCTCAGGGTGACAAAAACAAAATATGTCAAAATATCCAACACATCAAGTTCTTACTTTGAAAAGAGTAAGATCAAAAGGCATATTGATCTCTCTATACCCCTCTATTTTTCTTTCTCCTTCTGATTTTAAATGTATAGAAGACTTATGGCTTTTTGAACTAAGTAGGGTGGTGTCAAAACAAATTTTAAGCATGAAAAATTAGTTTTAAACAACTCAGACTTTTCAAATGACTTGAGGATAGGATTCACATCCAGAGTCCCAGATCAGGCAGGATCGTCTACATATTCTTTGAATTCTAGTCTGGCTTCTGCTGTAAGCCTAAATAAATTGCATGCTGAAATTTCTGATTGTTGAGGGTTTTTTTTCCTGCTATTTAAGTATGTATTTTTTTTAAATCCAATAAAAATAAATCCCTGTGATGTCTCTTACTTACAATATTGGAGCAGCTTACATACTGCAACCTGGTAGCTATGTGACCTTGAACAAGTCACTTAACCTCACTAAGCCTTGGTTTATCACCTACAAAGCAAGGATAGTAGTTGCACTTGACTCAGGATCATGACATGAAACATGCACTTGGATGAGTACATGGCACATTGCAGGAGCTAAGCATTAGCTGCTATTCATTCTGTGATTGTGATTGCTATTTGAAAAAGGCATTTGTGATTCCTTTATTCTGAAATTGATCTCTTTTCCTCAGCCATTATCTGCACACAATCTTCTCTAGTTATTTAATACAGATGAGTTTATTGTAAGCAATGCATATATTTTCAAAGTGTTTGAGCAAAGATGGGGAATTTTAATCCACATCTATGAAATAGAATGAACTAATGATACAAAGCAAATGTATCCATTAGCTCTTTAAGTTTAGCTTCTTGAAAATGACACCAAACCCATGTGGATCTTTTGGACCAGTAATAGCCATATCAATACTCATGTGATTAATGTGTTTTGATCATTAGCAAAGTTCCTTTCATTATTGATAAAATATAAATATTATTCCATTTACACTATACAATTCTAAAAGACCACATCGGGAATATTTTAAGTCCTTGTGGTTTTCATAACAAAGACATAAGTGTGCAAATATGTGTATATAACTAGTTGAAAAAAGAAGTTACTAATAAATACAATGATGTGGAGGTAGTTGGGACCAGGGATGAGGCAGGAAGGGGGATGGATCAAGAATACTCATCCTTTGAGTCACTGACAGTTGTAGGCCCAAAATAAAATTAAGAAAAAAAATTGTAATGGTAACATTTACTAAAACTGCGCTTTTTAAAGGACTATGTTAAACCAGAATAAAGCAGCACAAGGCAGAAATACACATTTGTAAAGTGGACATTGTCACCAACACATTTAAAAATTGTACACCCTTAAATTGAATCTGAGGTCCAAGATGATCTAAAATGTAATTCAAAGATTGAAAGATGTTTCCAACTAGAAGTTTATGCTTCCTCCATCTTCGTTTAGTGCCTCTATTTTTTTGAAGTGCATAGTGTATTGCATTTACTCTGCAGATGATCAACATCAATTTACAACTCTCAACTGCTACTTTTGCACTCTTCCTACCCAACCAAGGCAAACCAAAAAAAAAAAAAAAAAAAAAAGTTTCTTTAATTGGAAAAAAATAAAACAACCTTATGTCTTGGTTGTTTCTTTAAAAGTACTGAACTGTTGCCATTTTGCTTAATTTCCTTTCAAATCTTTTGATTTGAGTGTGGCTAACACATGATACTTACACTATAAAAAGACTTAAAATACCAGATTTTAATAATCCTTAGGTGGCTCTATGCAAAGCAGATGTTCTGTTATACTTTCCAGATGCTAGCTGTAAGCATGATTAATTAAAGACAGGGCTTTCATATCATTTGAGTACATTTCAATACCTAGTTAAAACTATGTTAGAGAAAAAGGAGAATGAGCAAAATCCAGAACTACTTAACTGCAAGGGGAAGTGCCAAGAAAGATGAGGTTCACATATGTTATGCCAGGAATAGGCAGAACTAAAAAGCATCTGTAACCAAACTAAGAATTACTTGCTCAGTGCCTTGTGACAGCACCAAGAACTATAAAATACGAACTCTGTTCAAGTTTTTCACACTGCATGCCTTTAGTGAGGTTTCAACACAGGTATTAGTTATTCCAGAACCCTTCAGACAACCCAAGATGCCAATTAACACTTTCAGAGTACAAAACCCTGATAAAACTCAGATCAAATGGTTTCTCTTCAATTTGCTGGAGAAGACAATTTTTACATTTCAAATGATTATTGTGCTCATTTTACCTTTTGAGTATATCACACACCCTCTTTTATTGAGCAATGTCTTGTCTCTTGTGTGCTCTATAAAATCTCTTTAATATTTAGTTCAACTCAATGAGCATCGAGTATCAGTTTATTCAAAGGCCTATCCTGAGGGAGACAGGGATGAACCAGCTGCAGTTGGCTGCTCAGAGATCTGTCTTTACTCAAAGTCTATCAAAGCTTCAAGACCAAATTCATTATCTAACTTACCAACTTCTCTGGTTATACAATCTAATCATATTTTAGATTGAGTCCTTCGCAGTAAGTTACCTTAGTTACCACAACCTCTATCTTACTCAGTATCTAGTAACATTTTCTCAAGTCAGACAACACATGCATAAATTTAAAAAATAAAAACAAACAAAAAACACCTTCAGATCAAACAAATGAATACCCAGGCATCACTCCTTCGCAAAGTGTGGTGCAACCTCCTTACAAGCAAAAACTGAGCTCATCAGAAATAAAAAATCAAGTCGTGCGCAACGGCATATACTCTTGTAATCTCAGCAGCTTGGGAGGCTGAGGCAGGAGGATTACAGGTTCAAAGCCAGCCTCAGCAAAAGCTGGGCACTAAGCAACTCAGTGAGACCCTGTCTCTAAATAAAATACAAAATAGGCTGCGGATGTGACTCAGTGGCTGACTGCCCCTGAGTTCAATCCTTGGTACTCCCGCCCCAAAAAAATTAATTATGAAATGATTCATATTCACCTATTCTCTAATTTTCACCCCTTGGATTCCCTAGGAATATGCTTTTCTTGTTTTCTAAACTGCCACAGAAAAAGAAATTTACTTATTTTTACTCTGAACACAACTTACAGAGCTTTCAACTTACGTGTCTATGTGGTCAATTTTCAAAAGGATCTGTCTTAATCTACATTGATTCAACTGATTAACAACTAACTTATACCATATAAAATCATTAATATTCTACATTTTGTAGTTCAACCTATAAAACTGCTTTGTAACTTGAACATAGTACTTCATACAATCAGTAATCTGAAAACTTAATTGAGTGGGATCTGACTGTGTGCAATGGATTTGCTCACTTTCAAGTGACATATCATTTAAAAAATAGCAAGATTCAGAAAAAAAATGGAAAATCACAGCAAAAAAAAGTGAAGACGTTATACCTTCCTCCTAAGTGAAAGTAAACCAGGTAATAAATTCAAGAAAACATCCTGTTTCTAACCTACAAACTGATGCTTCTAGACATTTATTTGACACCCTCCTTTCACAAGTTTCCTTTTCCTTCCTTGTGGGAGGGTTGGTAGGAGGGGCTTTGCTGGGTATATAAACTATTGTAGGCCCATCTCTTACCTCTGGACCAAATTTTAACTGAGCCCATAGATTCATTCCTTCCCCACTCAATCACTACTGAAAAGTGCGACATGAAGTCACCAAAAATAGTCACTTGAAGTTAACCTCAAAACTACTCAGGTACAAAAATAAATTCACCATTAAAGTTCACAAGCCATTATTCTCCTTCTGTGTCCCAGTAGTGCAATGGACTAAAAGATCACATTATAGCCACCCTGGCTGCACCTGCAGTGTGAAGATTAACAGATAAATAGATGTTTACTAAAAACAGTAACAAAACAACACAAAAAGCCTCCAGATTACAGGAAAATATGGCATTATTTTACCTAGCAAGACCAGAGATGAGTATGTTGAAACAAGCTTTCCTAACTGAGTGGACTTGGCTGGGAAGCAGGAGTGGTTGCGCAGCAGGCCCCATGGTGATAGTACTACTGAGTTCAGCACCTTCCCCTCTGATAGAAACAAAGTCGAATCATTCTATTAATGCATGCATCTTAGGGTGCTGTGCACCCTGTACAGCACTATGCAAAAGGTGGTTATCATTTGTGTAGAGTCCTCTGCTCATGAGGAACTTCCTCTATCCAAGACTCTACAACAAACTCATTGACATTTTTGTAACAAGATCAATAGTTCTTCAGTGTCAAATTGCCTTTGTGAGCCACAAAATGAATCCTGAGAGTTGGTTTTAATCCTGATCTAAACCAAATCCTTTCAACTAATCCATTAGCACTCCTCACTACCAGGCTGCTAGTCCATTTGTTTATTTTACTTGTTTATTGTCCTTCTCTCTTCAGGTCTCCTAAAAGGCAAACTCTAGCACAGAGCTGGTCTGCCTCATTCATGGCTGGCTCTATCTCTGGTGCCTCCGTAATATCAGTCTGAATTAGTTAACCAATCAATGGAAACCTTCGTCCTAACACTAGTGATAGCATCCATCCACATGAAAACACTGAAGTCAAGATGATTTCTCGTTTGTCCTTATTGTTTGTCCTTTCTCAATGCTGTTTCCTCCAACCTTATAAACTTTACAGATGTTTATTCATCAAGAGTTTGCAGCTGGGCTACGAGTAATAAGAAAACATTCACAGAGCAACCTGACTTTTCTGCCAGAAAGCATTATATGTAAATAAAAAAAGGTCACATACCATTGGCAAAATATGCATCTCAGATTTTTTTAACCACTTATTTACTGGGTCTCCAGAGGGTAACAGACACTTTCACACCAAAGATTATTAATCTTCACTATTCATCCAGCTGAGGACTAAGTTTCCAGGATGACAAACTAGAAACATGCTTAACAACAGAGAAGGCCATTGTGGTTATTAAGAACACACAGACCACCTCATTTCTAAAGCAGGTTTTAAATCAATTCAACTATTTCTTCCATCTCCCGTGAAACACCAGTTTTTCAGAAATTCCCTTTCCTGAATTGGAAAATGAATTGGAATTGAGATATAAAGTCTGCCCGAAAAATAGAACAAAATATGGCATTCTTCATTAGATATGTGTGTGTATATTCTTCATATACACATACATATATACATATATGTATGTAGGTATATATGTGTGTGTGTATACATATATATATGGAAGAGAGAAATCAAGGAGAAAAGAGTTTTTCATAAAGATTTTCCTGACTTCAAACTTTCTTTTCTGTTATGTAAGTTTTCATAGGTTTTGTAGATAGATCTATCAACATCAAAATCAAAATATTAAAGATATCTATATTGCTTAGCCTTTGATATAGAGGTATTTTTAATAATAGCTTTGTTGAGGGATATTTTACATATACTATAATTTTCTCATTTAAAATGTAGAGTTACATAGTCTTTAACATAGTCACAAAGTTATATATCATCACCAAAAATAGTTTTAAATATTTTCATCACCACCCTCAAAAAATAACTTTTTCCTCCACTTTCCCAGCTTTGGGCAACCACCAATGTAGTTTCTACATCTATGAGACTTTTGTTAAATGATAGATTAAGAAGTTAAATTAATAAATGATTTAGAATTATATAAACTAGAGTATGTAAAATTTTTATCATAAAAATTAAATATGCAAAAATAAAAATACTAGATATATAAGAAGTAAATGTTTGACACATGTATGTATTATATGCTGTGATGCTGAGAAAAAGGAGAGTGAGATGCTGTCTGTGATGAATTTGAAACAGGACATGGACAATTAAGACTCACAGGTGAAATGTCAGGCCAGAAGACCTACATAAGTTCTAAGGGCACTGAAAGAAAGATGGGGTGTCTGGCAACTAGGCTGACAAGGAAAAGAAATTCAAATCAGGCAGTAAGGAATGGGCAAAATGAAGTTAAAGAAAAGTAAGGTAGGAATTGTAATTCTCAACTGCAGATGAAGATCCTCAAAACACTGAGTTATCAAGTGATAGTACCCACACATGAGCAGTAAGTGGATCCATTTTCTAAGTTTTTAAAAAAATTTTCTGTGAAGTATATTTTTGAAAACAAGAGATATGTGAATAGCTTGTTTCTTTCTCATTATGAAATGTGTAATTTTGTTATATGGATAGGGCTTTTACTTCTCAAATTAAGAAAAGGCAATAGGAATGGATGGAGTTGGAGAAATAATGCTAAGTGAAGCAAGCCAAACCCAAAAAAACAAAGGCCAAATGTTTTCTTGGATATGAGGATGCAGAAACATAATGGCGATTGGTGGGGGTGGCCAGGAGCATGGAAGGAATAGAGGGACTTTAGATAGGGCAAAGGGGAAGGTGGGGAAAGGAGGGGGCAAGAGGGTAGGAATGATGGTAGAATGAGTTAGACATCATTACCCTAAGTATGTGTATGAAGACACAAATGGTATGAGAATATTTTGTATACAACCAGTATCTTGAAAAATTGTGCTCTATATGTGTAATATGAAATGAATTGCATTCTGTCATCATGTATAACAAATTAGAATAAATAATTTTTTTTTAAAAAAAAAGAAAAGGCAATAGGGGAAAACTTTAGGAAAATAAAAATAAGATAACTTTTATCTTGCAAAAGCAAACAGTCTCATTAAAGAAGTTGTGTTAAGACTAGATTCACCTACTTCAACCTACTTCTCCATAAATCTACCTCCTTGGCTAGATCACAAACTTCATCAAAGTCTTCAATGGGGTCTATTGAACACAATCCCTCTTTTCTGCCTAGACTCTGGATCAACTGAAAAATAAGGCAAGGAATAAGACTGATAGAAGCCAAAATATGAGCTTTATTACTCAAAATCTAGGTTGTAAGAGGTAGTTTATACCTACATGAAGTTGTGGTATTGACCTCTAAAATTAAAATTCCCAGGGTGTTTAAAAAAAAAAGCCTGTCCTTAGAGAAGTAACTGAGGAGCTAAGTTCCCTTCCTGCAGCTCAGGCAAGAGGAAGAAGACATCTGCTGAGCTAAGCATGCCCAATTCTTTCTTTAAATGTGTCATATAAATCAATCTACCCACCTAGTGGACACTGACTTGGTGGTCAAACTTGAGTGCCCAACAGAATCTCGTGGAAGGCTTGTTAAAATACTCTGCTGGGCTTCACCCTTCAGCCAGAATCTCTTTTTTGCATTTCTTTTTTTTTTTTCCATGAAGCTTGGATATTTTTAAAAGACTGTGCAATATTCCAAATTATGGGACATTTGACTGTTTCCTGTGATTTGACTTTTTTTTTTAATTTTTCAAAATTTTTGTTTATTCTGATTTGTTATACATGATGGCAGAATGCAATTCGTTTCATATTACATATATGCAACACAATTTTTCAAGACACTGGTTGTATACAAAGTATTTTCACACCATTTGTGTCTTCATACACTCACTTAGGGTAATGCTGCCTAACTCATTCCACCACCATTTCTACTCTCTTGCCCCATTCTTTCCCCTCCTTCCCCTTTGCCGTATCTAAAGTTCCTCCATTCCTCCCATGTTCCCCCACCTCCAATCACCATTATGTGTCTGCATCCTCATATCAAAACATTTGGCCTTTGGTTTTTTGGGATTGGCTTGCTTCACTTAGCATTATATTCTGCAACTTCATTCATCTACCTGCAAATGCCATGATTTTATTTTCTTTTAATGCTGAGTAATGTTCCAATGTGTATATGTACCAAAGTATCCCTATTCACTCATCTACTGAAGGGCATCTAGGTTGGTTCCATAATTCAGCTATTGTTAATTGTGCTGCTACAAACATTGATATGGCTATGTCCCTGTAGTATGCTGTTTTTAAGTCCTCTGGGTGTAAACCAAAGAGTGGGATAGCTGGGTCAAATGGTGTTTCCATTTCCCAGATGTAACAAAATGAAATTGAACCTCTCTCTCTCATCATGCACGAAACTCAACTCAAAGTGGATCAAGTACCTAGGAATTAAACCAGAGACATTGTACCTCGTGGAATAAAAAGTAGGCCCAAATCTACATCATGTCAAATTAGGCCCCAAATTTTTAAATTAAACTCCTGTAGCACAATAATTAAAACCAAGAATCAATAAATGGGATGGATTCAAACTAAAAAGCTTTTTCTCAGCAAAAGAAATAATCAGTGAGGTGAATAGAGGGCCTACAGAATGGGAGCAAATCTTTACCACAAGCACATCAGATAGAGCACTGATCTCTAGGATACATAAAAAACTCAAAAAGCTAAGCACAAAAAAAAAAAAAAACCCAAATAACCCAATCAATAAATGGGCCAAGGAACTGAGCAGACACTTCTGGGGAGAGAGAGGATATATAACCAATCAACAAACATATGAAAAAAATGTTCAATATCTCTTTCTGCATTTCTGACCAACATCCAGGTAATCCTGGTTCTTCTGCAGGTCTGAGAGGAGCCACACCTTGAAAACCACTGACATTGTATTCCATGGAGCAGGAAATGTCTCCCACAACTTCTATGGCAGTGGCTGGTCATGCTCTGCTCTCTTCTCTCACCCATGACAGGCACAGTGGCAGCCAAGTTGTTTGCTGGTTTAAATATTAATGTGTTGCTTGATTTCCATACCAACTAGCATGTGAAAACAATGTGAAAAATACTTGAAGACGTCATTCTTGAACTTTCCCCCATTTTTAAAAGTGAATTTCATATCTCTTCATTTGAAGTTCTTGATTCTGATACTTAAATGATTCACTACTTCCTGGGAGGCAGAATGGATGTGAATTAGGAATGACTTGAGGCCACAATGCTACAAACATGCCTATTTCTGTATAATTTCCCTCTAAAAGAACCAGAAATTCTCCCCAAAAGGGCATTTCATCCACTGTTTCCCAAGGGGATTTAGCAGTTTGAGTAACTGGGAAATTAAAACCATGAGTTTGACTTTTCTGACACAACTCTAAACATTAGGTTTACTTATCTTTCTTTTATTGGGCATCTCCTATTTATACTCTCTTCATGGATAAATTCTTCATTCAACCTTCTAAATTATATTCAGACTTTTCACAGATACAGAGTACATTTTCATTCTCAGTTTTTCGGTGACTCTTAAAAATCAAGTTGGGCTACGTTAAATTTCAGATGAAATATACTAAAAATAACACTTCACAAATTTGAGATCCTGAATAATTTAAAGGAAATCAACACTTTGTAGCAGGAAAAATGTTATCATAGTAATGTGAATCCAGAGCCCGGAGATGGCATATTAAATGCACAAGATTTTATAGTTATAGAAGGATCCTTGAAGGCATCTTTCAGAACTGTGTTGAGAAGTTAAATTCGTCAGATTTTGTGAGCTACTCTTTGACTGCCCTCTACTGGCCAGACTTCAGAGTGCTGATCAGCATAAAGTACAGAAAATATCTGTACTGAGATTTATATAAGTTTTCCCGGCTTACAGAAGGCCTGTGTGATCCTTCTTTCCTTAATCTCTTGACAATCAAAACTTTTTAATTTATTTTGAAAACTTCCTGATACATATATTGATTTTTAATTTGTTCTAGTCACTTTGTCTAAGAGGTTTCCAGTAATGATTATAAAAGCATTGGGGATGACCACAAACAAGGTATTCAATGCATTGTATCCTCAGTGAGGGAATTTCTCTCCTTGTAATGTGGTGATTTGCTGAACATGGACCTGTCACAAGAGTTGTAGTGCTGAATTTTGTAACTGCTTTCCATGTCATTTTATCATGTTCTACCTCCATTTATCCACATGGATTACATCCAAACACAGACTTCTGGAAAGTTTTTAATTGGGAACTGGTAAGTTATTTTGTAAAGTTTTAAGGAACATTAGTAATATTACAAGTCTTAAAAATCAGGGGGAAGGAGACCGGAAGATGGCGGCCAAGGGAGTTCAGCACACCAGTACGCTGCGCCACTGTGTGGGAGAAACACGAGGTGAAATGGCTGAAGGCTACCTTGGTAGGAATCCCCAGTGAAATTGAAGTGCTCCAGAATCTAGAGGTCAAAATTCCAGCGCGCGGGATTCGGCTGCAGGGGCTTGGTAGCGGGCGATTTCTCTGCACGGAGCGAAGCAGTACTTGGTCGGCGGACCGCCCCGTGGATGGAGTCTGGGACGCGCCCGAGTTAATTAGCCGCGAGTTACCAGAGAGGGATTACAGCGAAGCGGATTCTGCAGGCTCCTGCCAGTGGCACACTAGCCGCGCTGAGTGCTGAATTCCAGCTTTGAAATATAGGAGAGAATCGGTCCAGTTCGTTTCCCGACACCGGTCGGAACACGCAGGAGAACTGCAGCCGCCATCATGGAGAGCTGACGCAATCATCCCTGTTTTCTACTGATCTCAGCTCATTCAACTACAGAACAGGTGATTCCAGGCTGGTATTTGCCTGCGTCGCGCAGACAGATCGCTCAGGCTCGGGACTGGAAACTCTGAGGAGAATACTCTTCAGGCCTCACCCCTGGCAAGGCGGGCGCCGGGCTTTGAGCGGCCAGATTCTAGTTCCCCGGGTTGCTTTGGCCCAGGGCGGGAGATCCTTCTTGGCCCGGGGCTAGGGAACCCGCGGCGACTGCGTCTTTGACCCTGCCCCTGTCTGAGCGTACACTGAGCTGGGAGAGGTTGGAGCTGCCAGGTCCGGGCAGGGGCCGCCTGGGCCTGAGGTTGGGGTACCTCTGTGGACCCTGCTCCGAGCAGAGTGTGGCAGGGATCGGAGAGGCTGGGTTCTGGCCCTCGTGGCTGCTTGAGCCCAGGGCCGCGGAGCCTGTGGGGACCGCGAGCTGAGGCCACCCACAAGTGAAACTTGCGACGAGGGGCAGCGGGACTCTGTCTCCTGGAACAGTTTTGACCCGGAGCTGGAGAGCCCGCGGGAAGTGCGTCTTAGACTCTGCTCCAAGGGGAGCGTACACCGAGCAGGGAGAGTTTGGTGCGGCCAGGCTTGGGCACCTAGCAGGGAGAGTCTGGTGCGGCCAGGCTTGGGCTCCCGGGGCGGCTCTGGCCTGGGTTTGGGGAACCCGCGGCGGTTGCCCTGAGGAGCCTGCTCCTAGCAGAAAGTGGCGGGGATCGGAGAGACCGGCTCCTGGCTCCCGAAGCGGCTCTGGCTCAGGGTTGGGGATCCTACAGGGACTGCTTCTTGGTCCGGGTCCTGCTGGGTACTGCGGGGGCCTGGAGGGCAGAGTGGAGCTGCCTCCTGTGCCCAGAGCAGGCTAAGGGTCCCGCCGGTGTGGTATCGCGACACCCCAACTGCAGCTGGGGCCGAGGAGAGTAGCCACCCACGCCTGGAACAGGACCAGCGACCCGACGGCAGGGTAGCCAAGTCAACCCACTTGGAGTAGAGGCCGTGAAGAGCTGCCGTCTGATCCTGCAAGGTAGGCAGTCCTGCGTCCCACTGGCAGGACAGGCTCGGCAGCCGGCCAGTGTAGTGGACGAGTAGCATCGAGGCAGTCACGTCACACTGGTTGGAGTGGGGGTTGAACAGAGCCGCCGCCAGCATCCGGAAGGAGCCCAGAGACCCGTTGGAGAGGCAGTTAGGTACCCCCACTGGGAGTGGGGGTTGAGCAGAACTGCAGCCCAGGCCCGCAGGGTGGGCAGATCTGAGACCCACCGGCGGAACAGGCTTGGAGGCCGACCAGCGTGGTAGACACGTCACATCAATTGGAGTAGGGGTGGAGAAGAGCTGCTGCCCACGTCCGGATCAGGACCAACGATCCGAGGACGTGGTAGGAACGTCACCGCAATTGGAGTGGGGGCAGAGTACAGCAGCCACCCGTGCCCGCAGGGCGGGCAGACCTACGACCAACCAGCGTAGTATATAGATCACCCTGATTAGAGGAGGATCACAGCCACTACCCGCCCTACAAGAGAGATATCCCAAATATACAAGAGCAACAAAAATAAACAGGGGGAAAATTTTCAAAAACACAACAGTTTCACGAAGCAGAAAGAAACGCAAGCAACATGAAAAGACAAGGAAAGAAAGGACCACAAGCAATGCAGGTCAACTCAACCCTAGAAGAGGTAATAGCTGCAACAGATGGAATGTCAGATAAAGAGTTCAGGATATACATGCTTCAGATGATCTGGACTCTCAAGGAAGACATGAGACAGCAAAATCAGACAATGAAAGATCACATTGACAAGGAACTACAGAAACAAATCCAGGAAGTAAAAGATCAATTTCACAGGGAGCTAGAAGTAATAAAGAACAAACAAATAGAAATCCTAGAAATGCAGGAAGCAATAAACCAACTTAAAACCTCAATTGACAATACTACCAGCAGAATAGATCACTTAGAAGATAGAACATCAGACAATGAAGACAAAGTATTTCAACTTGAGAAGAACATAGACAGTTCAGCAAGACTGCTAAGAAACCATGAGCAGAACATCCAAGAGATATGGGATAACATTAAAAGGCCAAACTTAAGAGTCATTGGGATACAGGAGGGCACAGAGCTCCAAACCAGAGGAATGAACAATCTATTCAATGAAATAATACGAGAAAACTTCCCAGACTTGAAGAATGAAACAGAATCCCATATCCTAGAAGCCTACAGGACGCCAAAAGTGCAAAATCATAAGAGATCCACACCTAGACACATTATAATGAAGATGCCCAACATACAGAATAAGGAGAGAATTTTAAAAGCTACAAGAGAAAGAAAGCAGATTACATTTAGGGGCAAACCAATCAGGATAACAGCTGATCTCTCAACACAGACTCTGAAAGCTAGAAGATCCTGGAATAACATATTTCAAACACTGAAAGAAAATGGGCTCCAACCAAGAATCGTGTATCCGGCGAAATTAAGCTTCAGGATGGAAGATGAAATTAAAACCTTTCACGATAAACAAAAGTTAAAAGAATTCGCAGCTAGAAAACCATCTCTTCAAAAAATCCTTGGCAAAACATTACAGGAAGAGGAAACTGAAAATAACATTGAAAACCATCAGTGGGAGATAGGACAGTAAAGGGGGGAAAGTAACCAAAGAGGAAAACTAATCAGGTTTAGTAACATAAATAAACAAATATGACTGGAGGAACAAACCTAATCTCAATAATAACCCTAAATGTTAATGGCTTAAACTCACCAATTAAGAGACACAGGCTAGTCGAATGGATCACAAAACAAGATCCAACAATATGTTGCCTACAGGAGACGCATTTGATAGGAAAAGATATACATAGACTGAAGGTGAAAGGCTGGAAAAAATCATTCCACTCATATGGACTGCGGAAACAAGCAGGAGTGTCCATACTCATATCAAACAAAATAGATTTCAAGCCAAAATTAATCAAAAAGGATAAAGAGGGACACTGCATACTGCTCAAGGGAACCATACACCAACAAGACATAACAATCATAAATATATATGCCCCAAACAATGGTGCACCTACGTTCATCAAGCAAACTCTTCTCAAGTACAAGAGTCTAATAGACCACCATACAATAATCATGGGAGACTTCAACACACCTCTCTCACCACTGGACAGATCTTCCAAACAAAAGTTAAATAAGGAAACTATAGAACTCAACAACACAATTAACAACCTAGACTTAATTGACATATATAGAATATACCACCCAACATCAAGTAGTTAAACATTTTTCTCAGCAGCACATGGATCCTTCACAAAAATAGATCATATATTATGTCACAGGGCAACTCTTAGACAATATAAAGGAGTAGAAATAATACCATGCATCCTATCTGATCATAATGGAATGAAACTGAAAATCAACGATAAAAGAAGGAAGGAAAAATCATGCACCACGTGGAGAATGAACAATAGGTTACTGAATGACCAATGGGTCATAAAAGACATCAAGGAGGAAATTAAAAAATTCTTAGAGATAAATGAAAACACTGACACAACATATCGGAATCTATGGGACACATTGAAAGCAGTTTTAAGAGGAAAATTCATTGCTTGGAGTTCATTCCTTAAAAAAAGAAAAAACCAACAAATAAATGATCTCATACTTCATCTCAAAATCCTAGAAAAAGAAGAGCAAAATAACAGCAAAAGAAGTAGAAGGCAAGAAATAATTAAAATCAGAGCTGAAATTAATGAAATTGAAACAAAAGAAACAATTGAAAAAATTGACAAAACCAAAAGTTGGTTCTTTGAAAAAATAAATAAAATTGACAGACCCTTAGCCATGCTAACAAAGAGAAGAAGAGAGAGAACCCAAATTACTAGCATACGGGATGAAAAAGGCAATATCACAACAGACACTTCAGAAATACAGAAGATAATCAGAAATTACTTTGAATCCTTATACTCCAATAAAATAGAAGATAGTGAAGGCATCGATAAATTTCTTAAGTCATATGATCTGCCCAGATTGAGTCAGGAAGATATAGACAACCTAAACAGACCAATAACAATAGAGGAAATAGAAGAAACCATCAAAAGACTACCAACTAAGAAAAGCCCAGGACCGGATGGGTATACAGCAGAATTTTACAAAACCTTTAAAGAGGAACTAACACCAATACTTTTCAAGTTATTTCAGGAAATAGAAAAAGAGGGAGAACTTCCAAATACATTCTACGAGGCCAACATCACCCTGATTCCTAAACCAGACAAAGACACTTCAAAGAAAGAAAACTACAGACCAATATCTCTAATGAACCTAGATGCAAAAATCCTCAATAAAATTCTGGCGAATCGGATTCAAAAACATATCAAAAAAATTATACACCATGATCAAGTAGGATTCATCCCTGGGATGCAAGGCTGGTTCAATATACGGAAATCAATAAATGTTATTCACCACATCAATAGACTTAAAAATAAGAACCATATGATCATCTCGATAGATGCAGAAAAGGCATTCGACAAAGTACAGCATCCCTTTATGTTCAAAACTCTAGAAAAATTAGGGATAACAGGATCATTCCTCAACATTGTTAAAGCAATCTATGATAAGCCACAGGCCAGCATCATCCTGAATGGAGAAAAATTGAAGGCATTCCCTCTAAGATCTGGTACAAGACAGGGATGCCCTCTCTCACCACTTCTGTTCAACATAGTCCTCGAAACACTGGCCAGAGCAATTAGACAGACGAAAGAAATTAAAGGCATAAAAATAGGAAAAGAAGAACTTAAATTATCACTATTTGCAGACAATATGATTCTATACCTAACAGACCCAAAAGGGTCTACAAAGAAACTATTAGAGTTAATAAATGAATTCAGCAAAGTGGCGGGATATAAAATCAACACGCATAAATCAAAGGCATTCCTGTATATCAGCGACAAATCCTCTGAAACAGAAATGAGGACAACTACTCCATTCACAATATCCCCCAAAAAAATAAAATACCTGGGAATCAATCTAACAAAAGAGGTGAAAGACCTATACAATGAAAACTACAGAACCCTAAAAAGAGACATAGAAGAAGACCTCAGAAGATGGAAAAATATACCCTGCTCATGGATAGGCAGAACTAACATCATCAAAATGGCGATATTACCAAAAGTTCTCTATAAGTTCAATGCTATCCCAATCAAAATCCCAACAGCATTTCTTGTAGAAATAGATAAAACAATCGGGAAATTCATATGGAATAATAAAAGACCCAGAATAGCAAAAACAATGCTAAGCAGGAAGTGTGAATCAGGCGGTATAGCGATACCAGACTTCAAACTATACTACAGAGCAATAGTAACAAAAACAGCATGGTACTGGTACCAAAACAGGCGAGTGGACCAATGGTACAGAATAGAAGACACAGTAACCAATCCGCAAAACTACAACTATCTTTATATTTGATAAAGGGGCTAAAAGCATGCAATGGAGGAAGGATAGCATCTTCAACAAATGGTGCTGGGAAAACTGGAAATCCATTTGCATCAAAATGAAACTGAATCCCTTTCTCTCGCCATGCACAAAAGTTAACTCAAAATGGATCAAGGAGCTCGATATTAAATCAGAGACACGGCATCTGATAGAAGAAAAAGTCGGCTATGATCTACATACTGTGGGGTCAGGCCCCAAATTCCTCAATAGGACACCCATAGCACAAGAGTTAACAACCAGAATCAACAAATGGGACTTACTCAAACTAAGAAGTTTTTTCTCAGCAAAAGAAACAATAAGAGAGATAAACAGGGAGCCTACATCCTGGGAACAAATCTTTACCCCACACACTTCAGATAGAGCCCTAATATCCAGAATATACAAAGAACTCAAAAAATTAGATAATAAGATAACAAATAACCCAATCAACAAATGGGCCAAGGACCTGAACAGACACTTCTCAGAGGAGGACATACAATCAATCAACAAGTACATGAAAAAATGCTCAACATCGCTAGCAGTCAGAGAAATGCAAATCAAAACCACCCTAAGATACCATCTCACTCCAGTAAGATTGGCAGCCATTAAGAAATCCAACAACAACAAGTGCTGGCGAGGATGCGGGGAAATGGGTACACTTGTTCATTGTTGGTGGGACTGCAAAATGGTGCAGCCAATTTGGAAAGCAGTATGGAGATTTCTTGGAAAGTTGGGAATGGAACCACCATTTGACCCAGCTATTCCCCTCCTCGGTCTATTCCCTAAAGACCTAACAAGAGCATGCTACAGGGACACTGCTATATCGATGTTCATAGCAGCACAATTCACGATAGCAAGATTGTGGAACCAACCTAGAAGCCCTTCAATAGATGAATGGATTAAAAAAATGTGGCATTTATACACAATGGAGTATTACTCTGCAATAAGAAATGACAAAATCATAGAATTTGGAGGGAAATGGATGGCATTAGAGCAGATTATGCTAAGTGAAGCTAGCCAATCCTTAAAAAACAAATGTCAAATGTCTTCTTTGATATAAGGGGAGTAACCAAGGACAGGGTAGAGACGAAGAGCTGGAGAAGAAGAATATCATTAAACAGGGATGATAGGCGGGAGGGAAAGTGAGAGTTAAGGGAAATTGCATGGAACTGGAAGGTGAGCCTCAGGGTTATACACAATTACATATAAGAGGAAAGGAGGAGTAGGAGAAAAATTATATAAGTGGAAGAAACGATTTATAGTAGAGGGGATGGAGAGAGAGTAGGGGAGGGGAGGGGAGGGGAGGGGTGAGGGGACAGTGGAGAATGGGATAGACAGCAGAATACATCAGTCACTAGAAAGGCAATTTGTAAATCAATGGAAATGTAACTGATGTGACACAGCAATCTGTATACGGGGTAAAAATGGGAGTTCATAACCCACTTGAATCAATCTGTGAAATATGGTATAATAAGAACTATGTAATGTTTTGAACAACCAACAATAAAATAATTAAAAAAAAATCAGGGGGAAGCAGTTGTTGTAAAGTTTAGGTAGTTAATATGGATTTAATTTTTAAAGGTCTTAAATAAAAAAACTATAATCCTTATATACTGAATATATTCATGGCCCACAAACTGAGACTGTGGATGGGGATAGTTCAGAGATAAATAATGTCTTATAAGCCAAGTCCATTATTGTCCTTGTTCACTTGTGAAATGGACTATAACAGAAGGACTGATGCTCCCCAGGTACTCAGTGGGTGGTTACAGGCACCTATTCCTTTTCCCTCACTAACCAACACAAGGAAGTGAGATCCTGGTACCTAATTGAGGATTGAAAAGGAGTTTGCTAGGACAGAGGTGCCACCCTGCCCTTTATGGGACAAGTTGTTTCTGCAGAATACAACTCCAAGATTGTGCCAAAAATAGAACTTGCACCAGACACTTGAGAGTCTAAAATGTCATTTAACTTTATTTTCTCCGATTCTAACTAAATCTGAGACTGAGTCTATAACCCACAGAGTTATTAAGACATTCAGTTTTAGTGATTATTCTGGGGCTTCTCCAACACTAGTTTTTTGGATGATGTTCCCTTGTGCAGGAGAAAATATTTGGAATGGCCCCTCCAGTTATCTATAATTGCCTTGACATCTATCCAGCACCCAATTTCACATGTTCTGCCTTCATCCACGCAATACTACCAACAGGAAATATGTGACTCTTAAAAAGCAATACTACCAGCAGTTTCCCTCTTCTCCCAGAACCTGCAATATTCTTCCCTCTATACCTGGAAAAATCAATTCTCCCAAGTCTCTCTCTCTCCTGCCTCTTTTAGGTCACCCACCATAATCTGCTTCATGATTTCAAGCTTTCATTTCTGCCAAAGATGAGGGATTGACTTCCAACAAATGCTGCTAGAAGATGAGCCAAAGATCCTGGAGGCAGACAAGCACCAAGGCAGGAAAAACGAGGCAAAGAATAAATAACAGTTTCCAACCTTTTTGATTCTTCCGCAGTAGTGAAATTAAAGCCTGTATTGCTACATCAGCCACATTTTCAAAATCAGGGAGATGGACTGAAATGAGAACTATATGAGGTTGAAACACTGGAAAATTTAGGTAAAAGGAACCATTTCTCTGGGTCTTTAGATTTTGTTTAGTTCATTTATTTTTGCTGCCACCTGCTGGCACACAGCATTTTCTAGAGTGATAAGCCAGTGAGAGAAAACTCATGCTTTAATTCACTGCCCCTTCATGACTCTGAGACAGAAGGATAAGCCTCTTCAGGGACACATTGTCTTAAAGGTTCACAACAGAATATTGACAATGCTTTAAATACAAATTGAATTTTAGTGTACTGGGAGAAAGTTTCATAGAAAGAGAAAAAGAGATGAAGTGAAAGTAACACACAGCCAGAGGCAGTAGTTTAGGGCCAGAAGAATGTTAACAGTGGGTTTTCGAAATGCCTGAGAATTCAGTATTCCAATATTTGTATTAGATTCTTCTGGGCTCATGGAGATATTTATGCAGTGTTGGAAGATCAAGTACTTACAGAGTCTATGTGAACTACAAAATGCATATTCTGATGAAACCTTGCTCGTTTCTTCTACATTTCCCTCCTTATCTAAAACAGTACCATCAAGAATTGATGGAATCTTACTGTATCAAAAAAAGAAACTGAACAACCATCTGCAATATAAATCACTTGTAAATGCCATCAGGGAACAAATTAATACATTCTACCTTCTGAAAATTGAGCAGAATACACATTACGCCTGATAGCATCAATGCACAAGCATTAACTAGATGTCAATCAATGTCTATTCTGGAATAATATGCTGAAAGGTTTTCATCTAGAATCAAAATGAATGAAACAAAGAGCCCTATGCAGATTTGTATATGTTCTTGACCATATATAGAGTCAAAACTTAGGCTATAAAAAGATTTCTCAGGATCCTGGACTCAGCAAGGCTGTAATATTTACTGCCAAGGCTGGCATTATGGAAGGCTGATTTCCCATGAGCATTACCAGTCACTTTTGAGGGATTTTAGTTCCACAAAAGGAATCGGCTCTGGCTGAAAACACTGTTGCTTATGTTGTGGATTTAGGCAGCTGCGTTTTCCAAAAACAGAAGGACAGTTTTCCAAGGTTATCATTCAGTTGTGGATGTAATAAAGCTCATGGTAACATATTCAATATTGCTATTTGGGTGAACTAAGTGTGATATTAGAGAATATAGCAGGAGACTACATATTAGCCACACATTTATTCACAAATGACTCGCAACTTGAGTGAGCTTAGACAAAATGGAAATTTGATGCAGTTCCTATAGGCACACCACAGGAAGGGGAATCTGGCTGGTCTCTAGAAGCAGCTAAAATAAAGCTCTAAGGGCTCCCGCTGTTCATCAGCCATACATCGCAATCTATAACAGTTTCAATCCCCAACAAGGCTGCTCTACAAGGAGGCATTATGCCCTCCACCAGTATCCTAGATTCCCACCCCAACAACTCCTGCCACTTAAAAGGAGAAAATACTGATTGGCTCGAGTCAAAGGTCCACACCTGGACCAAGAAATTGAGGCCAGAAGTAGCATGAAGACATAGTTAAGAGCAGGAATTCTGAATCCCAGCTTCCTCAGGGGTGTATCAACTCCTCATCTATTAAGTAGGAAAATAATAAGACCTTCTTCAAAATTTTGTGGGAGTTAGAAAAGTAAAATGATTGAAACTGTGTCAAATGTCCATCCACAGGTGAATGGAGAATGGAAATATGGTAAATACACATGATGGAATATTATTCGTCCCTATAAAAGAAAGCAATTCTACCATTTGTGACAAGATGAAACTAGGGGATTTTAGGCTGAATAAATAGGCCAGCCACAGACTGGCAAATACAGTATGACTGCGGTTACATGAGCTATCTAAAATAGTCACATTCATCAAGCAGAAAGTGGAACAGTGGTTTCCAAGGAAATGGTGGGAGGGGGAAATGTCCGTATAACATCTGAGTTATGCAAGACGAGTACAATGGCCAACAAGTATAGGAACAAATACTCAATCTCACTATCATCAGAGGAACATGAATTGAAACCACAATGAGACATCCTCTCACTCCAGCCAGAATAGTAGTCATTAAGAATGCAAATAACATTAAATGCTGGCAAGAATATGGGGGGAAAGGAACCCTTATACACTGCTGGTGAGGATGTAAATTAGTACAGTCACTATGGATGTCAGGATGGCGGTTTCTCATAAAACTAAAAATTGAATTACATATGATCCGGCTATACAACTCTTTGATATTTATCCAAGAGAATTAAAGTCAGCATACTTTAGAGATGCATGCATACCCATGTTTATCACAGCACAATTCACAATAGCCAAGTTATGGAATCTACCAGATGCTCATCAACAGATGAATGGATCAAGAAAATGGTATACACACAATGTAGTTCTATCCAGTCCTAAGAAGAATGAAATAATGTCATTTACAGGAAAATGAATGGGACCGGAGAGCATCCTGTTAGGTGAAATAAGCAAGTATTGCATGTTTTCTTTCTTATGTAGAATATAGAGGGAAAAAAATTTAAAAGACATGTCATGAAAGCAGAAGGGAAACCATTAGGGTGGAGGAAGAGAAGCAAGGGTAGGAAAGAAGAGAGGAGAGAAGGAAGCACTGGGATAATATTGAAAAAATTTGTTATATGCATATATGGATATGACACATAGAATCTACTATCCTGTATGATTAATATGTACTAATTAATAAACTTAAATAAAATAAATATTTAAAAAAAATTTTAAAGAATGGCTATTATCAAAAGAGACGAATGATAGCAAATGCTGGTAACAATGTGGAGAAAAGCAAATCTTTATATGCTGTTGATTGGATGCATTAATTAACTGTCCTTTGTAGAAAACATTAAGAACATTTCTCAAAAATTTAAAAATGGACCATGTGATCCAACAATCTCATTAGTGGGTATATATTCAAAAGAAACAAAATCAATATGTTAAGACGACACCTGCACTCTTATGTTTACTGCAACACTATTCACAATCTTTAAGAAATGGAGACAAACTAAATGTCCATCAACTGAAGAATGGATAAAGATGATGTGGTATACATACACACAATGGAATAGTGTTCAGCCAGTATGAACAGAAACCCTGTGATCTGTGACAACACGGATGGAATTGGAGAGCATTATGTTCAGTGAAGTAAGCTAGACACAGAAAGACAAATACCACATGATCTCATTCATATATGGAATCCCAAAAAGTTGATTTCATACAAATTGAGAGTAGAATGGTGGTCACCAGAAGGTGGTAGAGGCTGGTTACCAGAGGTTTCCAAGCTTTTAGAGCTCAGCAGGGCTGGAGGAAGGTCAAAGTAGAGCACTCTAAAATATGCCAAGGGGAGAGCATTATTCTATGTGCACATACATGTTACTATTCAGAAAAATGCTAGCTCCACTCTAGATTGCAATATTCTACATAGCAGAACTTTAAGGAGCAGCTTATACTGTAATTCAGGTCAAAACCTGCAGGCAGATACCTCTTGCCTTATACCATCAAAGTGTGCACTGACTTGCACATATATACTGTATAGCATATCTTCTGTGTTAAAACTTTCAGGAAGATTACATTTAGAAAAAAAGTGCTACAGACATTTCTCATTAATCGTGGCAGTTATTTTCTATAATGATGCTAGGAATACTGAATTAGGGAATATGGAGCCATTCCTAGGAGCCTCTAATCACACCATTTTTCTTAATACATAGACCTGAGTGTATGTTTTTTAAAAGACATATTGTTTAATTATATTGTTGATTCATTAATATTGAACTAAGAGTCAATGGCACCATAATTTCCACCTGAACAGAACTCCAACACATGCAGTTTCTCTGCAAAGCACATCACAACTTTCTTGTGCATAGGAACACTAGACAGCAATTTAGACCTACTGTCAGGGGCCATTTTAAACAGTAAAATAGAAAAAAAAATAGCTAATAGGCAAATTCTCAACTATAGAATCCATGAATAATGATAATCTACTCTATTTGATGTGATAAATTGTACAATCCTCACGTTGGAATTCCGATCTATTTGTTGGCTGCACTTGATCTTTTGAGCCTCATTCCTAGTCTTCTCCAATTCTCCTCTCTTCATTCTCCACTCCACTCTCAGGCCAAAATAGCCTTTCCTCTTTCACACCCACCTAATTCCTCTCTTGCCTGTTTCTGTTGACTAAAGTTAACATTTACCAGAAACATGAATATCCCAGGAACTGCATGGGGCAGAAGAGAAAAGCTCTCAATAGATGATAGATGGATGAATGGATGGATAGATAGAGTACCTGATCTCAATTTTCTTCAATTAATTACCTGCATTGAAGGCAGCCTACTATGATGAGCCTAATCAAATTTGAGGTGTCTTCATAAGTAGTGACCAAAAGGAAAAAATTATTACATGGAAAAGTATCTAGAGAGCATCCATTGCCATGAACAGACCAAATATTATACACATAAATTAACTAAAGCTTTGGAAAGTTCATGGTAACATATTTCTGTTTCCCATAAGATAAACTCATGGTTGGAATTAATAATTGTATTTGTTCCTTTCCTCTGTGAAATAAACTGTAAGCTATAGCTACATAGAAATCGCATGATAAAATTCTATTCCAAGGATTGATTTCCCACTTTCTGAAAAACCAAAACATATGGGAAAGTCTGCTTTCAATGACATTATTGCCATCTGATGACTTGTTAAGTATCACATAACTTGATTCATATATATATATATATATATTATATATACATATATACATTATATATATACACACACATATATAAAATACACATTATATATGTATATGATATATATGGATATGTGTGTATATATCTATATTTGTGAATATATATAAAGGATAATTATAATTCTCATTGTCTGAATCATTTTGCCAGTTGAAGAAAACCAAAAACTAAAAAAACAAATGGCCTGCAGTCCATATGTGTATCCCTTTATAGTTTTAAGATGAAATTAAAACAATGAGTCTTACTTTTTCTTTCTTCAACCAGCTTTTTGGAATAGAGAAGTATATGCCTTCCTCATCAAGTCTTTATTATCTTTAGCTTCTATATTGGTATCTGCTGCCAGGAAATGGATTTAATTACCTTTGTGTCCAATAAGGAAAGTTTAGAAAACCAGATGTTAAGCTAGGAATTAATTTCAGCACAGAGAGCATATATGAAAAGATGTGTTTTCTAAATTTATCACCCAGTTTATGTTTGAAAAAAATAATTCAAATGTCTTCAGTAAACGCACACTTCACTTTTTGAGTGTTAAGGAAAACAGTATGTTAGTGAAACCTACCCTGAGATGACATAGCAGGCTTCTCCTATTCCAAAAATCTTCAGCTGTCCCCAGATAAATACTTCATGGCCTAACTTTACCCTAAATTTTTAATTTAGCCTCTATCCTTAGGGAACAAAATAGAAGATCATATCATCATAGAGTGAACATCAACATATTCTTACAGAATCTTAGTCCACTTCCCTGTTCTAGGTCTCAAAGACAGCCAAAGATGAAGGGAACCCAAAAAGTAGGAACTTGATGATCATTCCTGTTTGGTCAGCAGAACCAAACAAAAGCAATGCTATTATGGTTTGGATCTGGAATGTCTTCCAAAAGTTCATGTGTTGGAAGCCTGCTCCCCAATACAGCAATATCCAGAGGTGAGTTTGGGGAAGTGATTGAATCATGAAGGCTCTGACTTCATAAATAGATTAATCCATTTGATGATTTAAAAATCTGAATGGATTGTTGGGATGTGGGACCTAGTTGGAGGAAGTAGGCCACTAATAGCATACCCTGGAGAAGTTTACTTGTCCTTGGCTTCTCCCTTCCCTCCTCTCCTCCTCCTCCTCCTCCTCCTCTTCTTCCTTTCTTTCCCCCCACCCTCTCTTTTTGTAGGTTGCCATGAGACAAGCAGCTTTCCTCTACCATGCCCTTCCACCATGATATTCTGCCTCACCTTAGGCCCAGAACTTTGGAGTCAGCCAGCCATGGACTTGACATTTGAAACCATGAAAGCCTCTCCTCCTCAAGTTGTTTGTGTAGAGTTTTCGTCACAGTTATGAAAAGCCAACTAAGACAGGTACCAAGATGGAGGCTGGATGGATGTGGAAGAGGTTGGAATGCAGCTCTGCTCTCATTCATAATGAGGGTGGAGTCCAAATACTTGATTAAAAAAATAATTACTCCTAAAACCTTGTTAGACCAACAGCCAAGTAGTTTTGTCTAGTACTGGAACTTATTACCCAGTGGAGTAGTCTAAAAGCTATGAATTAGAAAGCTAAGCCCTTCATTGGTAAAAGAATTGACTGAGAGGACAGATCAGGAGATTCTCCCAACCAGTGTGTGACCCACTGCTTCAACTGCTTTCTAGGGGCATTTCACTTCTGCATTCAGGTGTGCTCTGTCACCAGTGGAAAGCCATTGGAATTGAAATTGTATGACTTGACATACTCTCTAGAGATTCTCTGGGTTGTCCTCTAGAGGTTAGCCTGAGAGGCCCATAGAGGAAGTAAGAAGGCCTTTTAGGACTTGGGGGTAATAGTCCTTACAGGAGAGGGTAGTAGCTATGCCAGGGCTCTATTAGTGGACATGGAGAAAAAGATATGCACAGCCTC
The DNA here is from genome assembly GCF_964194105.1 of Spermophilus citellus. Lineage (NCBI taxonomy): Eukaryota > Metazoa > Chordata > Mammalia > Rodentia > Sciuridae > Spermophilus > Spermophilus citellus. The sequence continues at coordinate 75,080,648 of NC_138194.1, forward strand.
AGAGCAATGAAGAACTAGATAAAATATACAATTCTTTAAAATGTATATCTGAGAAAACATGTATTAAGCCTTTATTATATGCCAGAATTGTAACTTCCTGCTAAGTTTTGTAGTCTGAGATACAAACTAATGTCTAAGAGACTAATGAGATACATCATGGTGAGGTCATATTTATTTTTTTCTAGAAATCAGTAACCAGAGCCAGAAGGAAAGGAGGGAAGAAGGGTGAAAAGTAAGAAGGAAAGAAGAAAGGAAGGAGGTAGGGAGATCATCAAAATATTCCATACTGTCCAGCTTTGAAAACAGACCCTGACACTTCCCCAGAGGGAACCATCTCCAAAACCTCTCCTTCCCCTTCCTTCTATGGCCACCAGTTTGTATAAAAGTGGGTTAAAAGATGTTATCAGCTGGGTTCTATGGAAGCAGCTGCTAAAGTAGAATGTGGTAAGCATGTTTCTTAGGAAAAAGCACCTGTGAAGGGATAGGGAAGAAGAAGAATCAGACAGAGGGAGATGAATGCTACCAAAAGACAGGCAAAGCTGGGGCCCACATAAGCAGGGAGCACCAGAGTTAGCAGCGCTCACCAGAGTGCACTATGCAGGGCAGAAATGGCCAGGCCTATTCTTCCATTCCTTAGAGAAGATATATGTTGTCCCAAAAAAGGCATGAATTGAGATGTGGCAGCTCTATGCAGCCAAGTCTGTCCCTGAGGAGCTGACAGCTGGAATAGAAAGTGCTGGATCAGGGGTATGCATCCTATGTCCTCCTGTCTATTATGAGGCAATAAGTGGAGATAAGGGTGATAAGTTCTGTTCTGAAGAAAGAGATTTTGGAAAGCCATCATTCTTCTGCTCCCCTTCCTCACTCCAATTTATTCCCATCTTCCCAAAAGAATGGAGTACCCAAGGGCCTCTTCCTTCCCCTAAATTGGGAACTGGTGGGCTTTCTTCCTCTGAAGTTTGCTGATCTATGAATAAGTCTGATGCAGGAGAGAGATGTCAGGGCTGAGAAAGGGAGAGTTTGTAGAAGTTACCCAGTTCCCACTATTTGGCTTTCCCAAATGGGTCAATGAGAGGTCCCCATGAGTTAAAAAATTGAGATTTGGAATGATAATGTGTCCGACGTATGGAGGTGGTTTCTAAAGGGCTACTTGCTTGGTGAAGGGTCTGAACTATAGAACTACTTGTTTTCCACTTCTAGTCATTGATGGGGCATAGAGAAATTCTCACCTGGATCATCCATACAGAGAAATTTAGTGGGGCCTTTAAGGCCTTTCGAAGAACCAATAAATATGTTCACATGAGTAAATCAGCACCTGAATAGATGCTATCATGAGGAAGTGCAGGGACTGTAGTCCTGACAAATTCAAGAGAGAAAAGGAGGGACAATGCATTATCCTCTGTTTACACTGTAAATTTTCAAATAATAAGTTTGATATGGGCAACAAATTATTGCTCACGTTGTCCTATTTACTGTAGGAAAAACTTGCATATGTGGTCATATCAACAAAGCAAATTAGTAACCTTTAAAAGAGTCATAGGCAGCCATTATTCACAGGTGAAGGCAGCCTCTGCAGTAATTGACAAAACCAGCTTTAGGTAAATGGCGTTAGGGAACTTCACAGGTAAGAGACAACAGTGTTCCAAGAAAAAGAGGTTCAGAAGAGCTTTGGTATTATGAATAATACAGTGTTGCTACCTTCATCTCATACTGGGAGATATGAAGTTAGCAGGGAACATTACATTTGACAACCGAGAAAACAAAGAGATTAATCCTGGACAATACAGAAAGGAATGGGCATGGAAACTGAGGAATCTTCAGTTGCACTGATTAGACAATAAACAAATACATGAGTACCTCTTCTCTATTATTCTAAAGCCTAAAGCCACCATTAGTACGTCACCATCTCATATGAGGGTACGTGACTTTTATAGTGTATTTTAAATCATTTTTTATTAAATAGAAGTCACACACACACACACCCACATCCCCCCAAATCACACTGCCCTAATGTGATTTTTTTGACCAACAAATGAAGGAAGTCTCCACCCACCCTTCCCTGTTGTGATGGGAATGGAGAAAAAACAAGGAGAGAAATGAATTGTAGTAGATGGGGTAGAGAGAGAAGCTGGGAGGGGAGGGGAGGGGGTATAATAGAGGATAGGAAAGGTAGCAGAATACAGCAGTCACTAATATGGCATCATGTAAAAATGTGGATGTGTAACCGATGTGATTCTGCAATCTGTATATGGGGTAAAAATGGGAGTTCATAACCCACTTGAATCTAATGTATGAAATATGATATGTCAAGAGCTTTGTAATGTTTTGAACAACCAATAAAAAAAAAGAAGTATCATTTGCCCTTCCCCTCCTCCCAAGTAAATGACCAGAGGGGTAACAAGCAGAAAAGAAAGGAGAACGGAGAGTTAAAAAAAAAAAAAATAGAGCACACCCTTACATGCTCCCTGTCAGCCCTGGGTCTACAGATCTAAACTGAAACAAAGTGACCGACTGGTTGTACAATATAACTAGGTCGAAGGTAAGAGATTGCCATCTTAGGGGAGAATGGGGTTCCTCAAAATGCTAGCCATTACTGGAAAATAAATCGCATAATTGTACCTCAATTCTAACAGATGTAGTCTTGTAGGAGAAACCTTAATACTGCAGATTCCACAAACTTAAGTACCTAGTTTTATGCACAGTCAACATCATTTTTGGATAATTTATCCAAATTCAATGAAGACTTTATTCTGGACTTTGGAAGACAATACACTTAGTACACACACACTAAATAAAACAGATGCATACAGAGAGGGACATATGATAGCTAAAATCACCTGTCGGACAGACTTAAACTCTAAAGAACAACTGAAATCTTAAGGCAGATATGAAAGACCATTAGTGCCATCCTTACTATGATTTATCTTTGTATTTCTCACTTACAGTGGACATATTAAGGAAATGCAAAGGACCATTGTACTTAGTGGTTATGAATATAAATATTTAAAAGAGTTTGATACCCATTTTACTCATAACTTATTACCTCATTCTTTTAATGTGCAGAGAGCTGGTGGTTCAGAATAAGATGTCACTTATATACCTGAGCATTTGCAGACTACAGTGTTCCACACTAGTACTTCTTGTATCCCATTGAGTCTACAAATGAGAAAACATTCAAGAATCCACTAACATAAAAATAATTTTCTGATGTAGAAAAGTGTCAAAATGTTGATTAATTTTGATATATCAACCAACCCACCCCTAAATATGACTATTTAATTCAAATCTAGGACTAAGAAGATATGGGTTTGACCAAAGCAGACTATAAGTGCTGAATATCTCCATTCACCTAATTATATATTTCCATTAAAGTGTTAGCTATTCTTATTTTTATAATGTATTTTGTACTCTCCACATTTTCTAGGAAATCTATAAACTCTTTGATACTTAAACTTTTAAAACTCTTTTTCTATTGATTGGTGCTTGCTAAGGAAACTAGCTAATTAATTCTATCGTTCAACACTAACATGATAAAAGCCCTGTGTTAGGTTGTGGATAAGACAGTATCGTGGAGCTTACATTGTAAGAGAAAAAATAGATATCAAACAAGAATTTGTAAAAAGCTCTATGAGCTTGGAAGCTAAAAAAAAAAAAAAAAAAACGCAATTGCCAGGGTCAAAGTCTAGCACTAACTTCCAAAATAACATTCTATACTCAGAATTGGCCGAGTCTCTGCTACTTTTGTTTAGCAAAACAAATACTTTATTCATTCACTCAGCAACTATTTATTGAGGTTTTCTCAGGTTAATGTCTGTGATATGTAGAGGTGTCACAGTTAGGATGGCCTCTGCACTTCTCAGGCTTATATTTGGGGAAATAAGCAGAAGTGACACTCTGTCCTGCAAACCCAGTGGGCACTTGACTATAAATGGCAAACCTGAAGAAAACTCAGAAACTACATGCAAAATAAAATAAGTTTTTCAGAATATATGCATCCCCTGAAATTCATATGCCACTTAAACTTGCCAGATGGCTTATTTTGGAATGCAACCTTTTGCCTTATTTCTCCTATTCTTTTGCTACTTACAAACTCACTATTAAATTTTCATAAATATTTTATATCTTGAAAGCTAGGTACCATGGAAGCACCATTAAAAATTCATAAATCTTGCATAATATGTCATAATTTGCTTATTTGCCATCTGTTAATCAGCTTCCTGTTACTATCATGAAATACCTGAGAAAATTAACACAAAGAGAAAAGATTTATTTTGGCTCATGGTTTTGGAGATTCCAGTCCAAGATCTAGTTAACTATTTCTTCAGGCCTTTGGTGGGGATGCCAGATGGTAATGACAGGAAGCAGTATGATGGAGCAAATATGTCTTATCTCATGGGGCAGAAAGAGGAGCATAGGGTCCCACAATCCACTTTGGGGCACACCCCCAATGATCTAAAGACCTATGGTCCACAAGGCCACACCTCCCAAAGTTCCATGTCACATCCCGACAGTGTCATCCTGGAGACCAAAGCTTTGAGCCCACAGAACTTTGAGGGATAGTTATTCAAACCATACCACCATCTTAAATGAGCTAACCTCATTTTTGGGTAGTGAAGTTTCAACTTCTTGTTCAATAGAATGCATTAGTGAACAAATAATGGAATAAAGATACAGATTATGCATGATCATCCAAACAGTCCTGGTCTTAGATTTTTGATGACTTTCTTTCACTCATTAAAGCAAATATTTATAAAATGCTTATGTGGTAGATCTCTGTTACTTTCATCTGTTCAGTTCATTTTTAATCTTCATTTTCCCTTAGGTAAGGGAGATTGACTGACCCCAAACCCTGGCTTCAATATAGTGATGTAACTCAGGCCAAGAAATTCAGACTATTTCATTTTAATGGCCACAGTCATCAACTCAGCGACATAATGCAAAATAATTCCATGAGAGTCAGCCCTGGTGCTTTCGGGACAGCTATAGATAAAGAAGTGCTCTTTTTTCTCCTGGAGTTGCCAATATTTACATTTGTGTTTAAAGCTCCCAGAAGCCACCCTCCACCCAGATCCCACCTGATCACAAAGCCAACTGGAATAGAAGTGGGGCTTGATTGCAAAGAAAAGGAGAGGAAAAGAGAAAGTCTGAGAACCAAGGATTCTTCCCTCTCGAGTGGGTACAAACCCCAGAGAGCAAAAATGTCCTCTATTTTTCATAGGTAAATGCAATTTCTACTCTAGTGTCTCTTCTCACCTGGCAGTAAAACAATTAATATACAACAACTCAGTGTATCAGTCAACACAGTGCAAGTCCCCTCTCCTCTTCCCTTGGGGTGGATACAAAGTGCCACAGCATCAAATGTGAGGGGACATGTGCTACTGAATCTCCTGTCACCCCACAGCAGTCTACTTTTCCATTAAGTCCCTACTCTCTGTCCACACGTCTCTCTCTTTGGCCCCCTTGTCTCCACCATGTGATCACTTCAGATTCTTGAGTTTTCTCTTGATGACCCCTAAGTCCTCCAGAAAAATTCGGTATTTCTGACCCAACATGCCACGCAATCACTCCTACTCCATTATTTACACACGGTGGTGTGACAGAATGGTCCCTAGGGTTTAGTGGACATCATGTCACAGGTATCCTTTCGTCTCGAGACCCTGCACCCCCAAAGTGAGTTTCTAAACATCTACCCATCCTAGGACCCCTCCCAGACCAGGCTGCAGTCTGGATTAGGATTTCGTGAGCAGCTCTACTCTCTTGTGTCCTAACTGCCTGTTTCTGAAGCCTGAGATAACTAATTTTTACATCATGATCTATTTGTATCAATTCTATTCCTTGACATAAACTTTGTCTTTAGAAACTAAATGATTTCAGGGAGACGTGGGGCAGTGTTAAAAGCCACCACTTGGAAGTTTGAAACCTAAATAATTTGCTCCTTTGGACTCTGACTGCTCCCTCTCCCAAGGCAGTGAGGCTCCCTCAATACTTGCCTGAAATCAAGGACAGAAAGGAGAGTGCTGTGCTGGGGAAGAAAAACACAATCCGAGATTGGCTTTAAATGAATCCAGCAAAGGGCGCCAGGCTGGGAGAGTGGAGAAGTACAGATGAAAAGAGATTAGCTACATATTGGTAATTGTTGAGGGCAGACGATGGCCCACAAGGCTCGTCACACTAGCCTTTCCACTAGTTTACTATTTTCTCTACGTTTTTCTTTGACATATTTATATTGCAATGTTTTTCTTGAAATAAAAGAAAAAAAATCATTTAATATCAAAATATTATTCCATAACACAATGATGTTCAGGAATTAGGTCTTAGAAAATTATTAAAGGAAATTAAACTGAAAAAATAACTTTATTGAACTTGTAATTTTGAGAGATTACTCTGGCTGTGGTATGGTGAAGAGTGCCTCTAGGCAGAAAAACCGGAGTAGACCCATGCACTAGCCAAGATAAATAAGTTCAGAGGTGGTCCAGCTAGAGGAGAAGAGGCCTCTAGCAAGAAGGAAAATGGAAAAAGGAGACATCCAGAGTTTATTCCAGGTCTCTTCTTGGATAACTGGGAGAGTGGTAGGGCCATCTGCCAATATGGGGATCCTGGCAACAGAATCAGATTTAGGGAGTAAGATATTTGCCTCAAATTTTCGCTCCACTATAAAAGTTTTGAGGGGCCTTTGGAGAGTCAGTTAATTCTATGTTTAGCTTTTTTACTTGTGGAATTGTGAGAATATAAAATAATATAAAATATCTTAAACTATAAAGCAATTATTAAATGTAGTCATTCATTTCAAAAAAAATGCATCCTATGCAATATGATTCCAGTAAATAACCCATGATGAAACAAAGAATATAAAACTGTTTTGGCCTCTGGCTCTTTTTCTTGAAAATCCCTCAAGTTAGTTTAGAAGGGCAAATATTTAAGAGAAAAATGTGGTGAACACAAATTGTACCTTACACCAACACATTCAAGGGTACTAAGATATGTGCAAATGGAGATCACGGTTACATGTGAAAATGGACATTTTAAGAGAAAACAGTTCAAAAATAATCAGTAGAAACCCTGATTAAAATCCTCAAAGAGCTTATATGAACTTATTTATGTGTCATGTTCAAACAGCTAGGAAGAAATAAGATGAGTGCTGAAATTGGAATGAACATGGGCCTATTTATTTTTGGCTAATAAGATATAAAGTAGTCTTCATGCAAAAATACAGTACTCATGAAGATACCAGCTATGTATGTATATATACACATACATATAAAGTTTTATATATATATAAAGGTATATATATGCGCAAACACACATATATACATGTATACATATATGTGTATATGTGTGTATATATGCGTAATATATATGCGTGTATAGGTGTGTGTGTGTGTGTGTGTGTGTGTGTGTATGTATGTATAAATATTGCCGTCTCCTTGCAAAGGAAAAGGTGAAAACCAAGAAAAGAAATCATGAAGATTTATTACAGAATATTGAAAGCTGACTTTAACACCAACATTCTTTCCCCTTAATTTCTGCTTCAGGCATATATGTTAAAATCATTCATTTCCTTCTGACAGTCCTTTTAGGAATCATATAGCAATTGCTTTTCTTAAGGCAAGTATGTTCCAGCCCAACATGTGTAAGCTTTAGCCTACAATCTTTGTTATTCCTGTTTAGAAAATAAAGGTATGTTGATAATTTGTTCCTAGAAGTACAAAGCATTTTCCTGCACTGCAAGGAAGGAAGACTCGGTTTGTTACAGTGCGTTGTGCTTATGCTGATTTAAATTCCCAGCATTCTGTGCAAGTCTGACCTCTGTTCTATGGGGCCTTATTTCTCTCATCTAAGGGGTTCCTGCAGGAGTGTGGAATGCCACTACTGAGAGAGTAGTGTCAGCAGCATTTCTTAGCAAAACACTGCCAGAAATACAGAAAATAAACATCTTTGAAAAATAGCTAAATTGAAGTGCTTCCAGAATCAACTCTGAATAGCTAAATTCCCTTAAAGCCTGTTAAATTTTACAAAAAAAAAAAAAAAAAAATCAGACCATTAACAGTACTTCCACTTGCAGATTGCAACATGATTAAAACCATGGAGAACTAAAAGGCAAGTTTTGAAGCAGGGCTATTGGTCCTCAAAGAGGACAATCTCCTACTGACTTTAGGGGTGGGAAGAGGGAAGCAGCTGAAAACTCAGTACAAAGGAGCTCTCAGGGGGATCCAATGTCGAATTTGGGTTACCCAAGGACTGATAAAGAGCTCAGCACCTAATTAAAGCTGCTTTGCCAACAGCTCCCAAAGTAGAACAAACAACTCTATTGGAACCAGTGATCACTCTCTGGGGAATCATCATAAGACTGGAGAGAATGAGAACTTGGCCTTCTGGAAAATCTTCACTCTAAAATTTGTTAAGCCCAAAAGTAATGAAAATCAAGAATAGCTTGCTCAACTATCAGGCTAGAAATACATAAAGCTGAGAGAATGCTGAGGCTCTGGAGAGGAAGTAATCAGTTTTTTTCACACGGTGGATAGGGGCATTTTAACCATAAAGACCTGCATCCTAAGCACCAAGGATGCCTCCTCAGTACAGCTTTGCAGACTGCTTGTGAAGTCCTCAGGGCCAACAGGGAGAAAATATCTCATTACTACCTTTAAGTCTTTTTCAAACATCCAGTTCTGAAATTCCAAGTGGCCAAACTAGCAGGGAATTAATTCTTCATTCTTATTTACTCTCACAGGTTTACCTGCCTTAAAGTGACAGAAAAGAAGCAATTCTGCTACTTCGGGCTCAGAAGTCTCTGCAGGGGTGGGGAGCTCCTCTAGACCAGTTTGCCAGGGACACTCAAAGCATCTCCCCAGATGGTTGCTTCCAGGGGTGCATACCCCATTCCTAAACCTTTCTCAGTCTGGGTTTTTCCCTGCTCTCTGATCTGCTCTCTTTTCACAGTTTTGAGTCATATCTCAATAAACTAGGCTTCTGGGAAAGACTTAAAGACTGGATTCTAGAAACTCAGGTCTGGGCTCCCAAAACACAAGGAACACAGGGTTCTTATTAATCGTTCCCAAACAGAACCAGAGGCAGGAATAAAAGAGAAGTCTTTTTCCCATTTCAGGTTTTTTTTAATGCTAATATTAGCATTATTATTGCAATTAACAAATAAAAAAAATCTAAGGTTCATAATGTTTAGTAGCTTTCCCAGATGATCCTGGTGTGTGACAGGTGACAGCATGGGGACACAGGTCAGCCTGAATCCAAAGTCCATGCTTCTCAAAGTGCTTTTGTCAGAGGCTAAAAATAGTCAATATTTCAGAGGATGGCTTGCAGAAAGGAAATGATTATTTAATAAAAGAATAAACCCAACACTTCAGCAGAGTGACATATTAACAGGTAGATGCTCATGATGATAAAAGGTAAACTGGCTATAGAGTTTTGGTTGTCATTCTCCATTCTCCAAAGTAAGATATAGAGCACTTTAAATCAAGGGAGAAAGGGACTAGAATTTCTACTTACAAATATGTGTTTTATAATTTGTTTGTTCTTAGGTAACATAGTAGTTTCACAAGAAATATTAAGACCTCACAGTTTCTATGGGTCAGCAATCTGTTGGATTAGCTGGGCACCTCTTGCTCAACATCTCTCTTGTGGTTGCAGTCAAGTTGCCAGCCTGGGCTTTGATGGCCTGGGGACTCCACTCCTAAGTTCACCCACCTGGTCCCTGGCCAGACTGGTTGGTCTGAATGAGGACATGGGTTGCTAGAATGAGGACTCCCTCTGACCCTGCCTTGTAGGCATCTCCATTAAACACCTCACAGCCAGATATATGGCTCTTTTTTAAATGAAAGAAAGGTAAGAACTGGATGGAAGTTAGTCTTTTTATAACATTATCTTGGAATCTTGGAAGTAACACCCCATTCTTTTTGCTTTCTCTTGTTCCTTAGAAGCAAGACTAGGCCCAACCCACATACCAACTGAAGGGATCACACAGGGTTTGAAGTCCAGAAAGAAGGGACCCCTGGGAGCATCCCAGAGGGAGGGAGCATCTCAAAGACTGCCTATCACATGTGTTTATGGTGTTGTCATTGGCTGCTAGGCTGAGCAGTCAGATTGCTTGAATTCCAATCTTACTGTCACTATTTGCCAGCTAAGAGATCTTCAGCAAGCTACTTAACTTCTTTTCTCAGTTCTTCTATATGCAAAGCACAACTATTAATGGTTTTTACTGGTCTCAGGGAGTTAACCTGGATTGAGTAATAGACACTAAAAAGCCTAGAACAGTGCTTAGCACATGGTAGGCATTCAAAGAATGTTAGCTGGCATTATTTTAATAATTATGAGTATTTTTCCAGATAATAATGTACTCTCAAAACACACAACTTTTATTTTTGTCTGGTAAAAATCATACAACAAAAAATAAATGCTTACAAAGAAAACAAATCACTGGGCATGGTGGCATATGCCTGTAATTCCAGCAACTTGGGAGGTTGAAGCAGGAGAATACCAAATTTGAGGCCAGCCTCAGCAACTTAGTGAGAGCCTGTCTCCAGATAAAAAGTGTTGGGCATGTAGCTCAGCAGTAAAGCACCCCTGGGTTCAATTCCTGTACCAAAAAAACAAAAATAAATAAACAAAGGAAACAAGCTACCACCATTCTCCGGGAAAGTGGAAAATCTCACCTATGTTACTGTGGAACAGTTTTCTCTACATAGAATTGCAAACAACTAAAGCCCAATCTGAAGAGGTGGAGCACTTTATGTCTCTCTCTCTCTCTCTCTCTCTCTCTCTCTCTCTCTCTCTCTCTCTCTCTCTCTCTCTCTCTCTCTCTCAGTGAACCTCATATCCTAATCATAAATATCTTACTGCCCAAAGGAGATTATTTCCTGCCCATGGAGGAACCAAGTAGGATTCTTTGGCTAATGTTGCTCTATCATTGGACTCATGTGGTTCCAGCCTTCCCACGCTTCCATCCCTAAAGATCCCACCAGCCCTGCACATACAGACCACCCCAGACACACACTCTAGACTCAGACATGATTCTTGGATAGAGGTATTAGTTACAGTTTAAAACTAACTGGAATTTCATAATAGTATTATTAATAAACACTTTCAATTAGTAAGATTTTACCTAAAACTACTCCCAAAGTCCCCAACTTGGTAAATGGCATCTGTCATTTCCATCTCTCTAGACAATGGAACCCAAAACACCCCACCTCTCTTCCTCACTTGGACACTTCTTTCTACCCCAAATATATCAGCCTTAATTTAATCCCTCATCAATATTCAACATTGGGGTGAGATACTGAAATTAATTTTGGCATTTAGAAATGAACCCAGATTTGAATTAGTCTGCACAAGGGAACTGGGATTACATTTCCTACAATAAAAAAAAAATGACTACTATAACGCCTAAAAGTGCACCTTATCTGTCCTTTTTCTCTATCAAGTCTCAGTTGCTTATCATAAAGAAACAAATAGAAAGTCAATCCATATGTACTACTGCTACAAAATTGAATCTTTCATAAAAGCCGAAACAGGACTGAGGATATAGCCACTGGTAGATCCTTTGCCTAGTATGCCCAAGGCCCTAGGTTCAATCCCTAGCACTACAAAAGGTAAAAAGAGAGAGAACATGTTTATGTGCTGAGGTGCGTCTCAGTGATAGAGCTTTTACCTAGAATGCACATGTTCTGGGTTTGATTTCTAGAACCTTGGTGGGGAGGAAGGTAATGCCTTTTCAATTACGAGAATAGAAAATATATCACAATTTCTTACAAAGCCACAAAGTTTGAACTTAACCCACTTTAAAAATGTGAAGTGCCACTAGCTCCAGCAGCTCATCACACATGGTCACCTGGGCTCAGCAACACCATGTGTAAATGTCCTCATAACTTATAAAGTTCTTCATGAAAATTGTCTGCTGCCCTGATCTCCGCCAGGTCAGATCTAGTCCCTGGAGCTAGAATCCTCATGGACTCTGGCCCTCTCCATCTTCCTCTTCTCTGGTCATTCTCTCCTGAAACCAGTCCAAAACTTCTTTTTATAGGGAGCTGGTGGTAGGGCAAGGGAAGGGTCATTCACTCATTGTTTGCAGCTATGCTGTAAATTCCAGCTTAGATTCTGCTGGAACACCTTCACAGCTTAAAATGCAAAGGTATTTATCTGAGAAGGGTCACATATCAAAACACTGTCATCCATTTAGCACTGAGGATAATTGGAAGAGAGCAAAGTCCTTACAGACTAGGATTTGGATACATTTTATAGGAGTAGAGAATCCATACACCCACAACCAGGTAGCAGTGTTCTCAGAAGAAACTGACAGACATAAGCTACAGGGTGAGATTCTGAGCACCAAGGAGCAGCATGAGGTCTCCAGGTGATTGATTCCAATTATTTCTGGAATTTCATGGAAGAGATCCATGTTTTCTCAGTAGCCCTCACAGTGGCACCCCCCAGAGTAGGCTCTGTCACTGGGCTAAGCCCCCAACTCAGCTCAGGACCCATGGCTCCCTTCTCCAAGCCCACACCTGTTCTGCATTTACTAGGAGCAGATTATTTTTGCCTTCATCTCAAGACATCACGTATACAGGATCATCCTAAACACAGACCAGAGCAGGTGAAGTCAAAGGTAGGATTCTCTCTCTATGAGATGATGCCGAGTGTCAGACATGCTCTGAGAAGTCAGGCAATCCAAACTTTTTATCAGTTAGAAAAAAACTTAAATATCATGTATAGGACCTCACAAGAATCTCCTTTTTTGTCTTTCTAGTATCCCTTCCTCTTGTGTTTTTGTTAGCTAGCTAACTACTCCCTTATTTCATTTTGGGAACTATCCCACCTCCAATTTCATTTTATGTCCTTCCATCAATGTTGATTCTTCTTCTGGCTTTAGTGATAGGTGTGATATACGTGAGTCCCAGAAGTAGCAATGGAAGCTTCTCATCTCCAGGCAACAGTGATTGGCTCAGGGTGATCCTGTGGCTCAAGCCAATCAAACACAGTTAACCCTGGGACTACTACTAGAATTTTTAGAAAATAACAACTTTTTTTGAATGGGTTGCTAAGCAGGCATCATATAATCCCAAAACTTATGGGGGCTGTGGTTGGAGCAAAAACTGTTCTTATAGACATTATTTGATTACCTGGATTTGGTCATGCTGGGATATTAACCAGGATAGTCCTCTTTGGGCCTAGGGAAATTTATGATAAATTTCTGTTCAGTAAAAGCCAAAACAACCAGTTCATTTTCTGCAACTTCACTAGAAATTTGCTGGCCCTCTCTATTCCAGACAGACAAACCTCTGCTTTCTGCCACAACTCTGAGTTTTGAATTCTGATGCCCCCTGTTCTTCTGCTATTTTAAACTTTACCCACTATTAATGCTTTATTTGTTCATTTAGTTCTGTGTTTAGTTAGAAAACAACAAATATTAGAGTCTTGAGGTGGGTTTGAATTTTGTACATTAATAGGAAATAGAACAAAAAGCAGAACATCTACCAGATATAAAATAGAACAAAAAGCAGAACATCTACCAGATCTGGACAATAGTGAGGAGAGGCCCACATGATGTCAGATGGGTGAAGGCCAAAGCAAGAAAACTAGATTTCGTCATAAGAATAATATCTCATAGAGATATTTATCTAACAGAGATAAATAATGTGATTTGAATTATAGCATTTCAAGGATTCTAAATTCTATATATTGAATAAATAAGAAAGCCAAATTTCTATGACACCCTATGTTGCTTCAGAAAGTTGGAGGATCTGGGATTCTCCACAGTTTTCCTCTTCTCTATCATAAATATGCCTAGCTTCTTCAATTGCATTTCATGTTATAGGGTTCTCAGACTCTCTAACAATGCATTTACCTTCTCTGGGCTCATTCTAATTTGTAAACATGTCTCCTAAAATATACTACTTGGACTGAAGACGGGAACTCCAGTATTGCCCAAGCAATGACTGATAACAATGATTGTCTTCTTTATTCTGTTCCTTTAACCCTCTTTGTGCAATTTAAACCTACAGTCCCAATTTAGGCTATGGCTGGCTTCATCCTATTAACTCTTAATGAATCCAAGCAATGCATATGTACTAGCTGAGGATGTGTTTTTATTTTTTTTAACAAAGTGAATTCTTATCTAAGTATTTTCTTATAGGAGTACTATATAGACATTTTTTTACTTAATAGACTAAAGACACCTTGGAAAATCTTTATACTACAGATAAGAGGCACATAAAAACAGACTGCAACCAACTTTTGTACATTCAAAAAGAGATAAGATAGGGGGTTAGATTGTATCTGGCATTATGAATCTAATAGGGATTTAGGTAATCCATAGTATCCATGCAAAGAAGCCTATAAATCATTTATATGTACCCATTTAAACGTTTCTCTAAGCACTAGGAAAAGTAAGATTTTTTTTTAAAAAATTCTTGGTTTTAAAAAAATCTGATTTATTTAAGTGCCTTTTTACTCACAATTGGGCAGAAAACATGGTTCATTTAAGCAAATCAATAACAGTTAAAGATTTATTTGGAAAGTTACCAAACTGTCCCAAGGCACTTGTGTCCAATAATAATAAGATCATCAAAACTATATACTTCATTACTCAATGTTCATGCTCAACTCATTTAAAAGCATTTTAGGATTTTTAGAATTATTGATAAGTGGACACATATGCTAATTTCTCTGTGGGAGGCCAGGTGTTCTATCCACCAAGACAGCACAGGCCTCTTGGTAGAAGGTGCTTGCACTTATAAAGTTCCTGGTGAAGTACTGTTGCACAAAATTGACAACCTAGTTTCATATTGCAATATTCAATTTCATACCCAATTGGTAAAAATCAAGTTATTTTTATAAAAGTGGTAATTAATTATTCTGACCAAGTTTTTAAAAGCTTCACTTCAGAGGAATTATATTTCCTGTTTCAGAAGTTACAGTTAGAGATATTGCAAGTTAGGGAAAAAAATTTATATATATATATATATATATATATATATATATATATATATATATATATATATAAACTTTTCACCTTAGAAGATACAAATCCACACCAGGCTTCCTGGCTTAACAAGAGGACCATAGTCTGGATATGAGCCCCTTTTCACCTTTTATCAGTTAGTTACCTGTTGCCAGAATAAAACCATGTAACAAATTATCCCAAAACTCTAAAGTATAAAATCACAACAATTTGTTATTTCTCATGAATCTACACACTGGCCAGCCAGTTCTGCTGATGTGGGCCAGTCTTGCCACATCTCAGTGGGCCCATGCATTCATCTACAGGCAGCTCCATGTGATCTGAGGTCTGGCTGGTGTAGCATAACCTTAGATTTCCAGCTTCTCCCTGAAGCAGGCTCCCTCAACCTCCAGTAGACCAGCCCAGGCTCATTCTATGGCAGAGGCAAGTATCCAGCAGGAACAGGAGAAGCTGCCAGTTTGTTGTTGTTGTTGTTGTTGTTTAAGGACTATGCTTGAAAACGGCACCCCATCACTTCTGCCACACTCCATTGGCCAAAGCAACTTGCAAAACCAGTCCATACTCATGGGTGGAAAAATACAATCACTTGGTGGGAGTAGTTGCAGAGTCAGATTACAGGGGACTTGGATATGAAGTGGACAGTTTGTAGTTAATTTACTTTACACCTCTTTAATGAGGCACTTGTGCAAAGGTACACAGTCACCCTGACCACAAAACCTTACTTGGCTAGACATTTGGCTAGGTAAAATAATAGGCAATATTTGTTTGCCTTGATTGAGTCAACAAATCTTTGGCACAACAATTTTGTGCCCTGGAATTACAATGGCAAACAGAAATAGATATAATCCTTACTTTCAGAGTCTACAATCTAATGCCTTCTGATTCACCCATTACCAGTTTGCTCCAGAATTTGAAGCACCTATTAAAAATTAATTAAATTTTAAAAGTTGAAGTATCTTTAAAAGTCACTTGATCCAAGGTTTTTATAGTCAATAGACAGAGAAATTCCCAATTTTGCTTTTTCAGGCAGTAATAGAACCACCTCGTCCATCCCAGCCCACTGCTCACTATAACATGTGCCTTTTTTATTCCCCAGCCTTAGACTGTGTACATGGATGTTTTCATTTCCCAGAGGTCCGTCCTTCATCATGAATGAATTAGAGAACAAGAGTGGATGTGGGAAAAACAATCTTAAAGGTCATAGAGACTCAAGTGAGTCCTGTGGAAGAAGTGTAGCCAGAGCTGCACGAGTTCCAAATATAGTTAGGAATTAGAGGAAAAGAGAAGAAACGAGGAAGGAAATAAGGTTTCTGAGATGAATATCAGTGTAGTTAGTAATACCATTCACAGAAGAACGAGGCTATGTCAGTGGAAATCAAAACTGGTCTTACTGATTGTGTGCAACATCTGCCCATCCAATTAAGAATCTCCTTTGGGCAGTGGTCTAGGAGTCACCATGGAGAAATGCAACAAGTGCATTGGCTCACAACTTTCAATAAGTAACACACAAGCACCTATGACATATGGACCTGTGCAGGCAGAGAATGGTGTGACAGGCAGACAGCTTGGTACCTTCCATCATGGACCTTCTGCTTTTGAAGGACATACAATCCAATGAGCATTTCTCCTGGATGCATTTGTCTTCATAAATGTCAAAGATATAGACTCCACAGTGTCTTGTGATTTGTCCCCCTTGGCCACGTTATTCCACGTAGATTAGATTCCATAGTGCTCAGTCATTTGCCCCAAGTTAAGCTAACTGACAAATAGAAATGGGAAATGGAAAAGGAGCTCCAATCTGTTTTTCTGTCTCATTTACTTGTAAATCCTCCCCCTCCCCCTCATCTCCTGTTTAATCTGGAGAGGTATTTCCTTGTCATTATAAACCAGGTGGGTCATGTTTCCATGTGAGTCTCTGTTCCAGCTCCAAGTTCCACCAGCACTGAGAATATTTTTCAAGTAACTAAATCTTCCCTTCTTCCCCCATGCACTATGCTGGCCATGGAGCATCCCCATTGGCACAACTGGGACCTATGGACCTGGGACTTCAGCTTCTTCTTTTTTGAGACTCCTTCCTCTCTTGTGTGGAGCGAAATGTCTCTGGCCATTAATTTCTAATCATTCTTCAAGCTACAGTGCTTATTGCAGAGGCTGCCCCAAGGAAGATCATAGTTGCATGATAGTAAGACAAGTATTTATTCTGTTAGAGATTATTTAGGTAGAATTAGAAATTAATGACAGATTTCCTGCCAGTTATCATCAATATCGTAATAGTTTCTAGTCACTGTTCACCAAGCACCAGATGCTATGCCTAGACTAAGCTTATATGTAATCAAAATCATAATTTCCTTATGAGGCAAGCACAGTTTTTGTTCTTATTTGACAGATAAAAGACCTGAGGCTTAAAGAGGTTAAATAACTTAAACAAGGCAACACAGCTACTAAGTAGCAGAACTAGAATGTAAAGCATGCTCTTAACCACTAAGCTAAACTACATTCCTCCATGTTCAACACTTTGTCCAAATGTGGTTTTGAAATATGCTTTGCTCTACTCAGATTGTCAATTACACTGTTTATCACAAGGGCTTCCCCTTTCATTTGACCGTTGGCATCTGCTGAATAGTAAGTGTGGATTGCCATTCACACATTTCCCACAGTACAAACATTGTACTAAAGAGTTCTGAAGGGACTTGATTCTGAGTAAAACAAAGAATGAAAGTTCCAGAATATCATATTGAAAATGTAAGTTGATTCAATAATGATCAGAGTCACATCTATCACAGGAGGCAACAAGAAGTTGAACCACAGATTGTTTTTAATGCAAAAATGTCAAGTGCTCTCTCCTTCACACACATGGGATGCAGAGGAAAAGGAAAAGCCAAATAAAGTATGGGGAAAAGAACCTATTGCCATGTGATGTGATTGAGAGAGTGCTTTGAACACAAAATAATAAAATGAATCAACCAGAATAAAAATAGTGAAACCTATTGGATTTCAGTTTACATAAACTTCAAATGGGGACAAATGACAAGAAAAAGTGATATATTTTAATGTTGAGAAAAAATAGTAAAAATTTTGTTTATAATTTGGTTTAGTTTTACTCTCTGAAATTTACCTAGCTCTGTCATGATCTGAATTTTCAACACCAAATTTCAGCCATCATTTATCTCCTTAGAGCAAGACAGGATATAAAGGAAACAAAAAGAATCTCCAATGTTTTACGAAGTTGAACACCTCATGTTTTTAACAAATAGAAAATCTATCTGGGGTTGTTTTGCCATATACCACAACTTGCCACTAGATGGCGAAATATGACATGGAATGGAGGCTGCAGAAGTAGTGACTTGGAAGCCCAGGCAGATTGAGTATGTAAGAATCTATTAATTGTACTACATACAATAATAGAAGTAATATAGTCATTCTTAATGTGTGTTCATTACTTCTAAAAAACTTTTACCAGTTCACTCGAATTCATGTCCAGAAGTCCTAAGGCTAAGACCCAGTCAACTGGGAGGATTAGATCCTGAGTTCCAACAACCTCCCTTTACAGTTTTTACCAGTCTCCTTCCCAGGGGCTCAATGCAAGTCCATTGCTTAGCAGTATTTCTCAATATCAACCACTAGTTTGCCTGGGCCCTAATTATTAGTATCTCCTGTCACCTTCTCCATCATTCGTCTTAGCTTCACCTCAGCTGTCTCTCATTACCACTCAATTAATCTCATCAAGTGACTAATTCACTGATTGGGTTAAGGCTCTCACAACCCAATCATTTCACCTCTGAACCATTTCGCATTGTCTCCCACGTGAGCTTTTTGGGGACACCTCATATCCAAACCATAACTGTGTGTGCATGTCATTCTCTAAATCATCCTTGGGTAGCAATTGATGTGTATTTGCTTGGACTGAGCCTTGCTACAGCCACTCTGTAAACAGGGTGCTTTGCTGGCCCAATAAATTCATTTCTCAGTTCCGCATCTAGTGGGATGCTCTGTTTTCAGGTCTAACCCGAGTCAAAATGAGCCACAAGATGGAGAAGAAATTTTCTTAAAGAATGGGTTTGGGCTGGGGATATGGCTCAAGCAGTAGCGTGCTCGCTGGCATGCGCGGGGCGCTGGGTTCGATCCTCAGCACCACATAAAAGTAAAATAAAGATATTGTGTCAACCTGAAAACTAAAAAATAAATACTTAAAAAAAAGAATGGGTTTGATGGCTAATTTTATGTGTTGAATATGGCATAAGGAATACCCATATAGCTGGCATAACAATTTTTCTGGGGGTGTCCACAGGGGCATTTCCAGAAGAGAATATATTTGAATCAGTAGACTGAGCAGAGAAGATCTACCTTCACCAATGTGGACGACCAACAGATTGGGGGCACAAAACAAAAAGATGAGGAAGGGTAAATTTGCTCTCTCATCCTTTCCTATGACACTCAGCTTTTTCCACCACTCTCAAACATTGGAGCTTCTGGTTGTCAGGCCTTCAGCCTTGGACTGAAACTTACACCACTGGCTACCCCAGGTTTTCCAGCCTTTGAACTTGGAATATTTATACCACTGGTTTTCCTGGTTTTCCAGTCTGCAGACACCATATGGAGGGGCAGGGGAGACATTCAGCCTCCAAAATCACATGAGCTAATTCTCATACCACATCTCCTCCCGTAATTCTCTATTTACATGTGTATCTTGTTGGTGCGCTTCTCTAGAGGACCCTTATTAAATACAACAGGCCACATAAGTATTATAGGAAGGATGGAGAAGACTGGGATGAAATGCAGACCAGTTAGTCATCAATAACTGCTAAAAATAGAACCAGATAGTCCTGACACCTGATTTGGCACTCCACTTAGTCAATAGTATCTTTCTTTGATCATGAAATGAAAGAACAGAGTAGCAATTTGGGAGGAAGAGCTTGCCAAGTGGACTTAATATTCTTTCCCAAGTGCTATCAGTGAAACAAGGAAAAAAAAAAAAATTTTCACATAGTCTCTCCAATGTTCTGGACTTAATAATTTCTGTAAGACTCCATACCCTGAAATTGAGTCTCCTGTTAGAGATTAGCAAAGTGAAGGTTAGACTGAAGTTTCCCAAAGTGGTCTTTGTGAGAAAACTTCCACAAAATGTGGTGTGTGTGTGTGTGGAGGGGGGGGGGGTGTATGTATGTTTTAGTCAGCTTTTTTGCTGCTATGACTAAAAGACCTGACCAGCACAATTGTAGAGGAAGAAAAGTCTTTCTGGGGGCTTACGGTTTCAGAGGTCTCAGTCCAGAAATAGCTGGCTCCACTCCTTGGGGCTCGAAGTAAGGCTGAACATCACGGCAGAAGAGCCTGGCAGAGAGAAATGGCTCACATAAGGATCAGAAAACACAGAGAGAGTCTGCTCATCAGGTGCAGAATATATACCCCAAAGCCACACACCCAATGCCCCACCTACTCCAGCCACACCTCAGCTGTCTCTAATTACCACTCAATTAATCTCATCAGGTGACTAATTCACTGATTGGGTTAAGGCTCTCACAACCCAATCATTTCACCTGTGAATCATTTCGTGTTGTCTCCCACGTGAGCTTTTTGGGGACACCTCACATCCAAACCATAAATGTGTGTGCCATGTCATTTCATGCACAGATATCTTATACAATGTTGAAATAGCCTAGCGAGGTTCTCCATGAATATGGAGAACCAAACCAAATATACCTAACTTTTACCAACTTTATTTCCTTTGTTCCTGGCCAATAATGGATGCTCAGTATTTACAGAAGAAAGCAAAAGACAGAGGAAGGGAGTTGAGGTGGGAGAAAGTGAAGGAATAGGGAAGAGGAGGAAGGAAATAATAGAGGAAGTCTTTTTTTACAAGATACTAACAAATGCTTGTAAAACCACCCAGAAGCATGCTTTATTTGTCCACTTCAGTGAAAATGTCAGCTCTCTTCTCAGGATAACCTGTTTTAAATTGGGCCATTACAAAAACTCTGCCCTAGTCATCTCTTCTCTAGAATCCACAATCCCAACTCCCAAAACTTCCTGACAGCCTTCAAAAATATATTTGTTTTTATCAATACCAATTTTTATTTCTTTTATAAAAGTCACAAGTTTTTGATATTACACCTCATTGTTTTCACTATCCTTTTCAATATTTTCCTCTTTTGATTAGATACTATGTAGTTAAAACAGAAAATATATTTTTGAAATTCTTAAATCATTAAAGCATATTTTTAACCCATGGAAAAGGGGTATTTCTAAGGCTAGCATATCAAAACTACTTTTTAGCATAAAAACCAATTTTATCAAATACATCGTTTTTTTAAAAAGTAGAAAACAGATTAATTACTACATCCAAACTTTTAAATTTCCTAACAACTCTCTTTCTCTTTCTCTTCCACCCTACATACAACCTTCTACACTATGAAAAAAAATTTCAAATGCTATTTATATTTTCCATAAATATACTTTATGACATATACACTTTAAATGATTTTTTACCTTAAATTCACAAAATGTACCAAAAAATCTGTAATAATGTATTAAAAAAATAAAAACCTCAAATCTATTGGCAAGTACTGCTTGGAGCACATAGATAGGCTTTCTAGTTTAAGCACTTTCCTGTTTCTAAGTCAAATTGGTGTCTGTGAACCACCTCTGGCAGGATCCCCTGGCACAGCGGGCCTCACAGCACCTCAGAAGTGCCAATTCCTGGCATCCTTTCCAGCCCTGCAAAACTAGAATTCCTGGTGGGTGAGTCCAGAAAGCTGGAAACTCCTCAGATAGTTCTCATGTATATTTCAGTTTCCAGGGATGTTCATGTCTGTTTTGACCTTTTAACTTGGCAGAACAGCACTTTTTTTTTTTTTTTTTTTTTTTTTTTGCCCCTAGAAGAACAGAGACTTTTTTATGGTTAGTATTTAAATGGTGATGATAGAAATGGCAAAAATACCCTCTCCATCTAAAAATCAAGTCCACTGCATCTGGTTAGCAGCCCCATCATTGTGGAGACAGAATTTGTGTTTCTACAAATCTGTAAGGTGTTTTGACCTTCAAGCTTAACTACATTTTTGAAAGCTGATGTAAGCTAAACCCTATATATAACCTATTATATAATTCACTTATCTGACCAAGGATTACATTTGTACTTCATTTTGAAACAAGTTTGATTCCTTCTTTGTAGTGAGCTCTAATGGGAGACATTGTCTTTTGAATAAGGATGTGGAAATGTTTCTTTTTGGTTGGCCACTCAGTCAATTGTCAGGTGGTTGAGAAGAGGGGGAAATAATACTGAGCCAGAACTGCTAAAAGTCTGTTGCTTTGAGTCTGAGAAATTGGATCGAAGGAAGTGATACTTTGACCCTGCTTCTCTAATTCTGATTTCTACCAGTTCATTTGATTGAAGGGTACCCTATTACAATGACATAATAGCTTAAAATTTATATGACCTCATCATGTGACAGTTTAAAATGCCCATTTTTATGCTAGAATTCATCAATAAAGTTAAAATATAAACTATATTTACTAATTTCTTTTATTTAACCACACTTAAATAAATTTATTTTCACATAAAATAAATATATTTTGAAAATCTTATGGCTATGACTTAGTATATGTTCCTCTATAATAATTCTTCTTGATTTATTGATTTTCATTTTATATTCTATAAAATTCTATTGGTATTTGGTTTGAGTACAAATAGATACTTTACCAAGAACTTTCAGACCCATTTGATTCTATTGACTATTCAAAAGGATTAGGATGTATTTGAAATATTTTAATTTGAATAAAACAATAGATGCTAAACTATTTGGTATGAATTTTATCATTAGTAAAATATTAACAAGGATGTTTTGAAAATTAAATTTGGAATAAAACTAAATTAACATGGAAATTTTTTTGTATGAATGTAGAATAACAAATGAAATCTATTGATGAAAAATCTAGAGAGCATAAATCATATAATTTTAATTCAGTAATAAAAGGACAAACGCTTCAGGCTTTCTGGGTTTGTGATGTTATCTCTTTTTTATATTAAGTCACCACATTGGGCAAATTTGGTTTTGTATACCAGTGTACCCAACATTGTCCCCTTTGTAACTGCAGCTCTAGCACTCCAAAAATATTCACACTAAACAATACATTACATAATCATTCTAAGTATGAGTCCCTGGGTCACAACTGAGCATATATAACATGAGAGGATTTGCTTTATGATTTGATGATAACTTCCAGCACTAAAACTCCATAGAAGGAATCTCAATGTGAATTTGTATTATTTTATTTAATATCCATGCTACTTCACTCATAAAAAAAAAAAACCATATACCATGGTGAAGAAGGTACAAGAGGCTGAGCTAAATACATAAAAATGTCACCAATTCACAAATAGGTCAGGTGGTAGAAAATCATTTCAAGTTCATTACTTGGAAACTAGAACATACTTTCCCCTGCAATGTTATAATCATCATTAAATTCTAGGTTAATTCAAAATGTATGTAGGGGATACCCTTCAAAACGAAGTCAATACAGCCAGCAGCCAAAGAGGGGCTAGGTAATGACAGCAGTACATTTTGGCAACTGTGAGCCAATCACAAATGAGGGTCACACACACACACAAAAATGGACAAATAAAGGAAAACACAGCAGCCTCTGAGGCAGGAAGAGGCCTTTGATTTCTTGACAGGATATTGACACAGCACAGACTAATCTCCCTTGGGAATCATAGCCAGATGTGCTTCAGAGTGTCGACATAAACCCTTCTGAGATATGGTTGAAATATTTACTCTATTTGTCACAGAAGATAATGAAGTCAGTTGACTTCTAGCCCTTCACCCACTCCCTAGCCCAACTCCTCTCCATTTGAGTTCTCTTTTGGGGGCATCCATAGCTCTCCACTGAAGCTCAAGAAACAGAAGCTAAAGAAATGCCTTCAAAAGTAGTCTCTTCTCTCCAAACACCACAAGAGGGAAGAAAGATTTTTATCTGATTCTCTTCACTGGGCCAAAAGAACATAGGTTTGTTCATGCAGGGCCTTGTTGCTGCTTTTGCAGGTGGAACCTGTGCCCTTCTTGACCTTGGAATCAAGGGTTTCTTCTCATCAGAATAGGGCACAGCCATCCTGTGAAATTCCACCCTCTCCAAGGATCTACTCTCCCTATTTATTTACCAGTGATATTTAAAAACCTAATGTTTTAAAGCAAGGAACATTTGAATTATGCTACCTTCAGAACAGCAGGAAACCTATTGTCATGATAATGGTGACTGAATTGATTCACTTGAAAAATTCCTGCTATGCATTTTTTCCCTTGTGATTTGCCCCAGTCTTAGAATTCTGAAATTCTGATTATGCATTTCAGATTTATAAACAATTTTAATCAAACATAAAGAATTAATCAGAGTTCTAAACAGATGAGTTTCCTGGGCTATGATTTATCTATCATGCTTTCTCACCAGTATCATTCTTGTCCAGGAACGTTCCACATAGTCCATGCATGTTGGATGAGTTAGACTGAGGGACCACTGGGCAATCCACCGTTTGTCTGTTTAAACAATTCCAACACCTAGAACAATCCTGGAAGAAGAAATAATGAAAGATTCTTTTCTTCTGAATGAATTCTATTTATGTTTCTTCGTAAGTGATTAAAACAATATACAGTGTCTGCTACTCATACCCATAAGAATAATATAATTAAAACATGCAAACAGGGAAACAGGGGAAGATAGGGGCTGAGTAAGATCTGGTGATCTTCTCCCCAGTTATCAAGTTGAACAGATATTCACACACCAAAGCACCTGCACAAGAACTAAGGAAATCAGGTGACAGACCAAAGTTTCTGATTTTAGTACAAAGTGAAAAGACATTAGGAAGAAAGCAGGAAGGGAAAGGGTTGCCTGTCCATGACACCCCGTCCTTCCCTCTACTCCAAGCAACCCTCACAGAAAGAGAGGCCGCCTGCTTGGGACAGGGTGTAAGAATTAAGCCCCACAATCCACACCACCAGGCCAATATGCACAGAATGAGCTGCTGGAACTGCAGGAGGCTGGAGCTGACTCCTCCCACAACCTCTCCTCCAATCCTGGACAGCAGAGCAAGGAGTGGGACTCCACCTGCTGGGAACTGGGCAGGAAAGCTAGCACAGGTCTCCTCTCAGAGCCCAGTGCCAAGGCCTCCATGATAAGACCCAGCACCAGTAGAAACTGAAAGCCTCCTAGGCAGGCAGTGTTCACAGAACTTCTAGACCACCTGGCATCAGGCAAAGACCTGGGCACTAGTGGGAAAGACTTGAACTTCAACCTGAATCATTTTTTTTTTAAGAGAGAGAGAGAGAGAGAGAGAGAGAGAGAGAGAGAGAGAATTTGTAATATTTATTTTTTAGTTTTTGGCGGACACAACATCTTTGTTTGTATGTGGTGCTGAGGATCGAACCCGGGCCGCAAGCATGCCAGGCAAGCATGCTACCGCTTGAGCCACATCCCCAGCCCAACCTGAATCATGTCTAGCCTTGGATTGTACCTGTGATACACTCACACTCCACTCGAGATTGTGCAATACCCTATAGCAGTGAGATTCAGACAAAATCCAGCCATGTGTCATCCTTGCCAGCCAAGGGACTGTCTCCACCCCTCCCCAACCTCCCAGCTTTGGGCAACACAGCTATTACCAGGCAGGTGATCACACATGAGGCTGTAAAACTGCTCTGACCCCACACAGAGATGTGGGCCACAGAGGGACAGACTTGTGAGTCAGTCTGCATCACTGCCAGCTGTGGCATGGACCCTGAGGTACCCCTGAGACTGTGTCTACCCTTGCCATGACATCTTCAAATCAATCTTGCAAAGGTGAAAGATTAGGAGGAGATTCCTGAGGCTGCAAGAAAAAAGAACCCAGTGATGTACAGGGATATTCTAATTTGCCTGACAAGCAGACTTCTCAGCAGAAATCTTATGACCAAGAGAGAATGACATGAGATTTTCAAAGTACTGCACAAAACAACCACAAAACAAACAAACAAACAAACAAACAAACAAAACTGTCAACCATAATACTGTGGAGTAAAGACTTGAGAAAGAGATAAAACCATTTTCTAGTAAAAGCTGAAAGAGTAGATCTTCATCAGATCTGTTCTATAAGAAATACTAAAAGATATTCTTCAAACTGAAAGATTCAATAATAAGTAAGAAGAAAATATGGGAAGATATAAAACTCACTGGTAAGAGTAATTATATAGCAGGGTGCGGTGACACACTCATGTAATCCCAGCGGCTCTGGAGGCCAAGGCAGAAGGATCATGTGTTCAAAACCAGCCTCAGAAAAAGGAAGGTGCTAAGCAACTGAGTGAGACCCTGTCTCAAATTAAAATACAAAATAGGGCTGGGAATGTGGCTCAGTGGTCAAGTGTCACTGAGTTCAATTCTCAGTACCCCACCCCCAAAAAAGAGTAATTATATAAACAAATTTATTATAATGTTTTAATATTTTAAGCATAGAAGATAAACCATTTGTATCTTTAGCATGAAAACTTTAAAAAATATAATAACTATATTAATATATTAAGATATAGACAATATACCAAGATGTAAACTGGGACATTGAGAATTTAAAACATGGAGAGGAGTACAACGCAAGTGAAGAGTTTCTTATTAGTACATTTTCTCTTGTGGTTTTATTTGTCTCTGTTCTTATCTTTATGATTATGTTATTATTTCAAAATAACTTTTTATAGTCAGAAGATGTTTTATAAGCTTCATGGTGACCACGAAGCAAAAATCTCTAATATGCAAATTCAAAATAATAAAGAATCAAAGCATACTACAAGAGTAAATCAGTAGCTACAAAGGAAAATTGTAAGAGAAGGAGAAAGAAAATACAACAAAACCAGAAAAAAAATTACATAACGGCTATAATTAGTCCCTACCTATCAGTAATTACCTTGAATGGAAACTCAATTCTCCACTTAAATTCTCTAATTAAAAGACATAGAGTGTATGAATGAATTAAAAAATGCAACACCTGACTATACGCTGCTTACAGACTCAATTCACCTCTAAGAACACACATGAACTGAGAGTTAAGGAATAGAGTAAGATATGCCCTATAAATGAAATCCAAAAGGAATGACCATACTTCTATCAAAAAAAAATAAATAAATTTTAAATAAAAAGCAGCAAAAAAGAGATAAGGAAGGTCATTATATATTGAAAAATGAGTCAATTTGACAAAAGGAAATAACAATTCTAAATATATATGCACCAAAGATAGAAAGCCAATTTTATTTTATTTGTTCTTTTTAGTTACACATGGCAGTAGAATCTATTTTGATACCTTTATACAAACATGGAATATCTCTTATTCTTATTAGAATCCAAGTCTTGTGGATATACATGATGGTGAGATTCACTGTATTGTATGTATGTACATAGAAAAGTTATGTCAGATTCATTCCACTGTCTTTCCCCTTCCTATCCCCTCTCCCTTCCCTTCATTCCCTTTCTTCTAATCCAGTGAACTTTTTTCCACCTCCCTTGTTGTGGGTTAGCCTCCGCATAGCAAAAAGAACATTCAACCTTTGGTTAGTAGCTCAAGAGAGAGAGAGACTCCAACACAATAACAGTTTGGAACTTTAACACCCTACTTTCAGCAGTGGACAGATTATCCAGACAGAAAATCAAAAAACAGCAGCATTCAATTTCACCCTAGACCAAATGAGACTACCAGAACATTGCTTCCAACAGTTGCCAAGTACACATTTTTCTCTTTGGATGTAGAACATTATTCAGGATAGAGCATATAATAGGCCCCTCAAACAAGCATTGATAACTTTTTTTTTTAGTACTGAGTATTGAATCCTGGGGTACTTTACTACTGAGCTACATCCACAGCCCTTATTTGTTTTTTATTTTGAGAAAGCGTCTCACTAAGTTGTTTAGGGCCTCACAAAGTTGCTGAGGCTGGCCTTGAACTTCCAATCCTCCTGCCTCAGTCACAGAGATTACAGGTGTGCTCCACCATGCCTGACAAGTCTCAATAAATTTTTTAAAAATTGAAAATATATTGAGTATCTCTTCTTACAACAATACAAAAAAAAACCCTAGAAATCGATAACAAGATAAAACTTGGAATTATAGAAGTACATGGAAATTAAACAACTACAACCAATGGATCAAGTAAGAAATCAAGAAGGAATTTTTAAAAATTTCTTGAAGCAAATGAAAATGGAGACACCACATACCAAAACCAGCCAAAGAGGTGCTAAGAGGGCAGTGCATAGCAATCACTGCCACATCAAAAAAGTAGGGAGATATTAATCCTTTGTCAGAAGAGTAGCTGGCAATGATTTTCTACTGTTCTCTAGACTGTTTATTGACTCTATTAATAATTTCCTTTGCTGTGCAGAAGCTTTTCAATTTGATGCAATCCCAACTGGTGGATTCCCATTATTTTCTAAGCTATCAGAGTCCTAGTCACAAAGTTGTTGCCTGTGCCTGTATCTTGAAGTGTTTCCCCTATGTTTTATTCTAATAGTTTCAAAGTTTCAGGTCTTATATCTGATCCCCTTTGAATTTATTTATTTTTGTTTTAAGGTGAGAGATGGGGATCTAGTTATAATCTTTAATGTATGAATATCCAGTTTTCCCAGAACTATTTTTGTTAAAGAAGCTGCCTATTCACCAACAAATTTAAGGTACCCTTGTCAACAATCAGATGACTGTAGTTCTGTGGGTTAATTTCTGTATTCTCTGTTGTGTTCCATAGGTCTACACCAGTACCATGGTGATTTTGTTCCTATGGCTCTGTGGTATATTTTGAAATCTGGAAATGTGGCTTTCAGCATTACTCTTTCTGCTCAAGATTGCTTTTGTTATTCTGGGTCTTTTGTGATTCCATATGAATATCCAGAATATATAAAGAATTTAACAAACAACACCAAAAATAAAACCCAATCAATAAATGGACAAATGAACTTAATAGACACTTCTCCAGAGAGAAAATACAAGTGGCCAATAATTGGAAAAAAAATGTTC
Source organism: Spermophilus citellus (assembly GCF_964194105.1). Lineage (NCBI taxonomy): Eukaryota > Metazoa > Chordata > Mammalia > Rodentia > Sciuridae > Spermophilus > Spermophilus citellus. The sequence continues at coordinate 75,109,623 of NC_138194.1, forward strand.
AACATCTTTTGCATTAGGGAAATACAAATCAAAACTATATGAAGATTACATTTTACTTCATGATGGAGTATGACTGAGAGGAATACTAGTAACAGCAAATCATCAAGAATACCAATAACAACAATGTTGATGAGGATGCTGGGGAAAAGGAACCCTTATACACTATTAGGGGGAATGTAAATTATTACAGTCATTACAGAAATCAGTAAGGAGCTTCCTCAAAATCCAAGTGTAGAACTAACCTATATCAAGGTAAACCATTCTTCAGTATAAACCTGAAAGAATTAAAGTTATAGTACTACAGAGATACCTGCATACCTATGTTTATCACAGCACAATTCACAATCACCAAGTTATATAATCAGGCTAGGTACCCATCGACAGATGAATGGAGAAAGCAAATGTGGTCTATATACACAATGGAGTATTATTCAACCATAAAGAAAAATGAAATCATCTCATTTGCACACTCTCTCATATATACACACGTGTGTGTGTATGTATGTATGCATGTGCATATGTGTACACAGAGAGTGTGGAGATCATCATACTGAGTTAAATAAGACAGACTCAGAAAGATGAGTACTGAATATTTTCTCTCATATGTGGAATATAGAAAAAAAGATGATCTGAAAGTAGAAGGGAGATTATTAGAAGAGAAGGGAGTCAAGGGGAGGGTAAGGGGGTAATGGGATAGTGAAAATGAGCAACGCATGTTATATACATGTATAAGTATGCCACAATGAAACCCATTATTCTATATAGTTAACGAACACTAATAAAATGGTAAAAAGTTCTCAAGTAAATATCATGTCATTGCATATCAAAGAACTGGAAAAATAAGAATAAACCAAACCCCTAATTAGTAGAAAGAAAGAAATGGTAATGATCAGGGGGCATATAAATGAAATGAGGACTAAAAATACAATAAAAAAATCAATAAAACCAACAGTTGTTTCCTTGAAAAGATTAACAAAATAGACAAATCCTTAGCTAGACTAAGAAAAAAAGAAAAGAATCCAATAAGTAAACTCAGAGAAGAAAGCGGAAACATGACAACAGAAAACAGAAATACAAAAGATCATGAAAGGTTATTAGTGAATAATAGCAGCCATTAAATTGGATAGCCTAGAAGAAATGGACAAATTCCTAGGTACATGTACCTCACCATGACTGAATCAGGAATAAATTGGAAACTTGAACAGTAATGAAATTTAATCAGTAATATACAGTCTCCCGTTAAAGAAAAACCCAGGACCAGATGGCTTCGCTGTTGAGTTCTACCAAACATTTAAAGGAGAATGAATACCAATTCTCATTAAGTTATTCTAAAAGAGAGTCCAGGAAGGAATTCTTTCAAACATATTCTGCAAGGCCAGTATTACCCAGATACCAAAATCAGATAAGAATGCAACAACAACAAAAAAATGAACATAGACACAGAAATTCTTAAGAAAAACCTAGCAAACCAAATCCAACAGCACATTAAAAAGACTATTCATCATGATGAAGTGGAAATTATCCCAGGGATGCAAGAATGGTATATGGAAATCTATATAAGAAGACCAATAAACATGAACAGATTGAAGGAAAAGCAACATCTGGTCATCTCAGTAGATGCAGAAAAGTCTTTTAATAAAACCTGGCATCTCTTTATGATAAAAGCACTGCACAATTTAGGTTTATAAGGAACATATCTTGACATAATCATGCTGGCTTAAAATAAGCAACAGCTAACATTCCACTGAAGAATATGAATGGATAAAGAAAATGTGGTATATATACACAATAGAATGTTACTCAGCCTTAAAAAAGAATGAAATTATGGCATTTGCTGATAAATGAATGGAACTAGAGATATCATGCTAAGCAAAATAAACATCCCCAAAATCCAAAGGCCGACTATTTTCTCTGATATGCAGATGCTAACTCACACTAAGGGTGGAAAAGCTAGGGAGGAATACAGTTACTTTAGATTATGTAGAGGAAACTGCAGGGAGGGGAGGAGATTCAGGGATAGTAAGGAAAGTAGAATGAATCAGACATTTTTACCCTATGTACATATATGACTCTACAACCACTGAGATTCTACATCATGTACAACCATGAGAAAAAAAATGAGAAATTATACTCCATTTATGTATGAAGTATCAGATTGCATTTTACTGTCATGTATAATTAATTAGAATTAATTTAAAAATATAAAAAGAAAGATCTGAAGGAAGACAGGGATGCCCTCCTTTATCACTTTTATCTAACATAGTTCTAGAAGTCCTAGGCAGAGCAATCAGACAAGAGAAAGAAATGAAGGGCACCCTAATTGCAAAATAAGAATGACAATAAAATAAGTTACGATAAAATTGTTACTGTTTACAGAAGATGTGATCTTATTTTTAAAAACCCCAAATTCCACCAAAAAACTATTAGAACTAATAAATAAATTCAGCAAAGTTGCAGGATAGAAAATCAACATACAAAGTCAGTAGTGCTGCTATTCACCAATAGTGAATTATCTGAAATAGAAATCAAGAGAGCAATCCCATTTATAACAGTTACCAAGAAAAATAAAATACCTAAGAATAAACTTTACCAAAGAGGTCAAAAGTTCTCTACAGTGAAAATTCCAAAACTCTGAAAAATTAAATCTAAGAATACACACTAAAACGTGGAAAGACATTCTGTGTTCATGAGTTGGAATAATCAACATTGTTAAAAGGTCCTTCCTACCCAAATGATTTACAGATTCATCTCAGTCCCTATCAAAATACTAATGGCATTCTTCATAAAACTAGAAAATGCAGTTTTAACATTTATATGGAAACACAATAAACCTCGAAGAGCCAAAACAATCTTGAGTAAAAAGAACAAAGCAGAAGGCATTAAACTACCTGACTTCAAAATGCATTACAAATCTGTGGTAATCAAAACAGCATGGTATTATCACCAAAACAGATGCTTGGATCAATGGAACAGAATAGACAGTGGAGAAGTAAACCCATGAATCGACAGTCAACTGATTTTTGACAAAGGTGCTTAAAAACACAATTGGAGAAAGAACTGTCTTTTCAATAATGATGCTGGGAAAATTGGATATCCACATTTAAAAGAACAAAACTAAATCCCCATGCAAAAGTAAACTAAACATGGATTTAGACTCAAAAGTAAGATGTGAGACTATGAAACTACTAGAAGAAAACATAGGGAGAATTATTTCAGGAATTTTTGACACAAGCTCAAAAGCATAGGAAGCAAAAGCAAAAATAAACAGGATCCCATAAAACTAAAAAGCTTCTGCACAGCAAAGGACACAATTAACAGAGTTCAGAGACACTCAACAGAATGGGAGAAAATATTTGCAAACTATACATCAGGGAAGGGGGTGATATTCAGAATATTTCAGGAAGTCCAAAACCTCAACAGCAAAATATCAGATAACCTGATTTAAAAATGGGCAAAAAGTCTAAATAGATGTTCCCAAAAAAAACATATACATATGGCCAAGGGGTACATGAAAAACTCCTCAATGGTACTAATCATTAGAGAAATGCAAATCAAAACCACAATGTGGTATTACTTCATAGTAAGAATGCCTAATATCAGAAAACTAACCATAACAAGTACTGGTGAGGATATGGAGAAAAGGAAACTCTTGCATACTGTTGTAGGGAATATGAATTTATAAAGCTATTATGGAAAACAGTATGAGGCTTCCTCAAAAATTAGAAATCTATATACCATATGACCAGGTAGGCCCACTACTGGATATATATCCAAAAGAAAAGAAATCAGTGTATCACAGAGACATCTGCACTCCCATGTTTATTTCACTTCTATTCACAATAGCAAGAAATGGAAACAACCTAAGAGATCATCAACTGATAAATGAATAAAGAAAATATCATATACATACATACAATAGAATACTATTCAGCCATAAGAAGAATGAAATCTTGTCATTCGTAGCAACATGAATGGAGCATGATGCTAAGTGAAATAATCCAGGCACAGAAAGATGAGTACCACATGATCTTACTCATATTGGAAATTTAAAAAGGTGATCTTATAGAAGATGAGAATATAATGGTGGTTACCGGAGGCCAGGGAGGGCAGGGTTGAGGGTAAGGGATGAGAAAAGTGTGATTAGTGGGTATGAAGTTGCAGTTATATAGGAGAAAGAAGATCTGGTGTGGTTCTTGCCTCTGTGGGGTGACTATAGAGAACTGTATGTGGCCGTACATTTCAAAAAGCTAGAAGAAAAAATTTTGAATATTTTCACCCTAAATAAATAATAAATATTTAAGGAGATAAATATCTTTAGCCTGATTTAGACAGTATAAAATATACACATGTATTGAAATATTACATGGTACCCCACTACTATGCACAATTTGTATGGGGTTTTTTTGTGTCTCAGTCAAAAAATAAATAAAAAACAAACCAAGAAACAATAAATAAAATTCTCTTCTATCTCCCAGGAGATAGAATGTCAACTCTATTTAATTTGGGAGTAGTTAGCACATACAAGATCGCAAACATTTTTCTATTATTATGCTCTTATTTAAAATAACAATTCCATCAGGACATGAATTGTTTTTTGTGTCCGGAATTTGTATCAGGAATTAAATGGAAATGATGTGACAATGGGTTTTATTAGGTCAATTCTGGCATTTTATTAAAATATTCATCCTGCTAATATTTGCACTTGAACGTGTCACAGGCACCTCCAAATGTAATCCCTTCCATTCTTCCTGCACTCCTTGTACCCGCAATCTGTTTCTTCTGTAGTGTTCCTTATTTTGGTCAGTGTCATTGTCCTCTACCCAGGCACTCATGCGACAAACTTTGCTGTCATTGTTAACTTCTGTCTCTTAATTAGGAAAACTTGGTGAGTGCAAGAACCATGTTTCTTATTCACCACCACAAACACAAGTCATTATTGACTAAATGTTTAAGTGATTCTGTGATTACCCATCAGCATATTCTTAGGCAAGATAAGTTTAACCTTCCATAACTCAAGCTTCTGTATCAATGAATTCAGAGACATAAATGAAATAACTTGAGTGTCCTAAAAGAAGTTGCAACTATATTCATACAACACTTTCTCTACAAATAGTTGACAATTCATTAGTTGCCAATATTTGTATCTGTATTCTTTCCCTGCGGATTGGGTTTCCTGTTCTACAGCCTTTCCAAATTGTTCCTGCTTTTGATTCTATGATAGCAGTTGTCATCCTCAAATACAATTTTTGTTTATGGTCTATCCCTTCAGCAGAGGCTAGATTCCAGAAATTTAAATTCACACACACAGACTATGGCTTTTGTTGTTTTACTGTCTACTTCTGGCATAATACCCATCAGATGAAGCCATCCAAATGATTCTGATTTCGTTTTACTCTCCACGTTTGCACTAGCTACCCTTGTTTAAATCACCCTCTTTCCTACCCAGGATGATTAAAATACCCTCTTTAGTTGTCTACCTAAATCCTAGGGCTTCTTCCTACCCCACAAAGCAGTCAGATCTTGCTAAAATTCTTCCCTTGCCCTTAAAACCAGCTCTCAGGTCCTTCTGCAGCTTCACACCTGATTCTGCCTACCATTAACATCTTCTCCGTTCTCACGCTCACTCTGGTCCAGACACATCAGTCTCTCTTCAGACCCTCCTCCCTGTTTCAGGACCTGTGATCAAGACGTCCTCCCTGCCCTGAATCCATGGAATTCACTCCCAGAAAAAGGTTTACAATGTATTTCAGGTATTATTGTATGAAATTGTTCTTAGAAATAGTACATTAATCCTTTCTAGCTGGGGTTACTTTTCTAAAGAAAAAATAGGTAAGAAGTTAGTATTTTTTTTTAAGAGAGAGAGAGAGAGAATTTTTTTTTTAGTTTTTGGTGGGCACAGCATCTTTATTTTATTTTTATGTGGTGCTGAGGATCCAACCCAGCACCCCATGCATGTCAGGAGAGCGCACTACTGCTTGAGCCACATCCCCAGCCCCAAGAAGTTAGTATTTTTAAAAATATTTTTTAGTTGTCAATGGACCTTTATTTTTTAAAATTTATTTATATGTGGTGCTGAGACTCGAACCCAGTGCCTCACACATGCTAGGCAAGCACTCTACCACTGAGCCACAATCCCAGCCCAGAAGTTAGTATTTTTCACTTTAGAAGTATATTTGTCTTCAAGTTAGTTAAGTGGAATATCAAAAATCTCTCAAGTCCAAATCAAAATTATTATCAATGTCTGCCATAATGCAACCACTTCTGGGGGAAAATACCATAGTGCTTACACATTTTATTATCTATGCACTGGAATTACAATTACCCAGGAAGATTACCCAAAGATGGTCACTTAAGTTAGTACTATTATTTGAAGAAGTCATAGAATATCCATCATGCCTTATAGTCAGGTCACATGATCATATTATGCTTAAACAACAGACTGCATAGCAAAATAATTCCTTGGTACTCAAAGGTAGTGAGATCACACCCCATGAAACAGCACAGCATCCATGGGGGTATTTCCCAGTGGTTATTGCAAATATTTCCAAGAAGGTAACATCTCAAAAGAAGAAACCATCCTTATAACCTGATACTTCCTATATTTGAAGGTTTCAAGAACATAAGAAGTCATACTGCCTTAACAGGGGCCTCTCCACTGCCAGTAAACTCCCAATTTTAGTTTTGTTCATTTGCTTAGAATACCTAGAAATAGCATGTGTAATCTTGTCAGTTTATTTATTCTTAAACTCAGTATCCTTTCATGAGATTTAATCCTATCTTTACCAAAGCATTGCTGAATTTAAGGGAAGCTATATGAGTTAAAAGCTAATGTAGCCAGGCATGGTGGTCCATGCCTGTAAACCTACTACTTGGGAAGCTAAGGCAGAAGGATCTCAAGTTCAAGGCCAGCCTGGGCAACTTAGTGAAGCCCTTAGTGAGATCCTGTCTCAAAATAAAAATCAAAAGGGCTGGGGGGTCTAATTTGCTCATAAAGTGCTTCTGGGTCCAATCCATAGAACAACAACAACAACAACAAAAGCTATTAGAAGCATTTTTAATCATCTGCCCCTCTTGTTATGTAAGTACTGATGCCAGGGGATGCTCTTGCAATCATTAAATAGTGGGGACTCTTACATAAACCCACTGCCTAAACACCAACCATCTGAGTGATGTGAATTGTTCCAAACTTATTACTTAGAAACTGAAATAACAAAGACATTGACCCGTAAAGTACCTGAGGGAAGGACATACTTCCTCCTGGTCTCCCTGAGTCTTTCTACAAATGTAATCATGTTTACATAAGGATTAGTTCTCCTGACAACTATCTGGGTTTTGATTTAGGGACGGAATAGAACTCTGCCACGGAGAGCCACTGGATCACAGACAGTGTGTTCTTTTAATTTACTTCCATAAACAGGCAAAAATTGAAGTCAGCTGTCAGCAAAGACCAAATTAAAGAGCTGAGAGTCAGAGACACAGTCAAATCAAGATCAGTTTTTGAGGTGGGGGTGGTGGGAGACTGGATTTTTTTAAGTTTCCAAAGAAGATGTGTTCTTAAGGTACAAAGCTGAGACTTTCACTTTAACTGTGGTTTAGACATACTGAGCATTGTTTACTTTTCCAAAAATTAAATTTAGACTGAAACTAATATCATTCCTAAAAAGCTTACATGATGTACATGATCTCAACCTATAATACAATAAATGTGCAAACCATCACCATCCCTAATATAATTATAGCAAATATAGCTCAGTCTGCTAAGCTTGTGGGCTGTGAATCTCCTTGATATGGCTCAGAATAAACTCCTAATGCTTCTTTTAATGATTTTAATGATTACTCTAATTTTGTTCTGGTATTTTTTTTCCTCTTGTTATCTCACAACGACCTTGATGCTGTGCAACCCCGCTGTGACAGAGTGTTGTCATTTTGATTGCAGGAGGAAAGTAAGCATAACCTCAAGCTTTGAATTTATGATAATTTAATAAATAGTACATACACTCATCATGCTGATTAAGGTAAGTGCAGACTTCTGTGGCTATGTGCAATGCCTTACAATTAGGCGAATACAGGTTTAAATGTAATTAGGAGGCAAGCACTGGCCGTACAGTCAGACCTGGGTCTGAATTATGACTTGGCCATTTATAACAGAAAATGACTAAATGTCTTTGAATTTTAATTTTCTCATTTGTAAAATAAGAACACTAATATTTCATAAGGTTCCTTTAAAAAAAATACACTAATATATATTATGTGTTTAACAGAGAGTCAAGCATGTCCAAGGTGCTTAATAAAGTAATTGCTCTTACCATTTTTAACAGTTCAATTCAATAAATGGATTTTATGGTCTGTTCTGTGTCCAGCTCTGTGGGACAGAAAAAAAAAACAGTATGAAATCATGTCCCTATCTTCAAGAAGATTATAATCCAGTTGTTAGTTTTAATCATGGAGAGAAAAACCATAGGGCCTGGAAAAAGCAATGTGTTCCTGGGTGTGAAAATGTCTAAGTGAGTCGGAGGCGGGGAAGAAGAGCCAAGAGGGATCAGAGAAAGCAGAGACCAGTGTGGGTCCAAACCCTGGAGAAACTGCCTGGAAAATGGAAGAATTAGGTTGGATCTCGAAAAGTGGATTTTTCAAACAAGGAGTGACTGAGAGGGATAGAAATGAACTTGACTGGTCTGAGGAATAAACAGCTTACCAGAGCAGAGCTTTGCTGGCTAAGAAAGGACGATCTTGCTACATCCTCCACTGTATATCCAATTTTTTTTCCTCTATATACCTATGATAAAGTTTAATTTATATATTTAACACAATAAGAGATTAATGACAATAATAAAATAGAACAATTTGAACAATGTATTATAATAAAAGTTTCATGAATACAGTCTCTCCCCTTTTCTCTCAAAATAGCTTATTGTCCTATATTTAGCCTGCTTGTGTTGATGTGAGATGATGTAGTGCCTTTGTAATGAGGGGGAAGTGAAGTGAAGGATGTGGGCATCGTGGTCTAGCATTAGGCTACTGTTCACAGGACCACAGTGAAAGCAAAACGGCAGATCAGGAGAGACTGCCATAATAGAATTGTAAGTCACTGTAGTATTTTTAATTATAAGGCATCTAGTTGTCTTCTAAGAGCCATGATACCCATCGGTTTTGGAATACAAGCTTCCATGCTTTGGTCTTCCCCTTGTAGGAACTGTTAAGAGGGAGGAAGGGTGAGATTCAAAATAGATGAACCCAAGTTCAGTTGGAGAGCAGAAATTACTGTGTAGAATGAAGTCCTGATTTGAATTTGGCAGCAGGGGTTGGAGAATTCTGGATTATACTGCACTCAAAGATGCGAGGACCTGAGGGGAAAGAGCGCTGAGGGATCACCTAAGCATAAGGAGATGATGTGGATGTGGGAATGATCAGAAAGCAAAATAATGAAGCTCTCAGAATAGGATAATCCAGTGCTTCTTCCTAAGTTACTCCATTTAAGAGGATGTGTAAAATGCATCTCCCCAAAACCTGAGTAAAATCTGTTATACACAAAGGCCTTACATTTCAGCCAGGTTTCTCAGTTAGCTTATGGATCAATCAGCTACTAGCTCAGGTAGGGGCTGGCTGGTTTAGGACAACTTTAACCGGGATGGTTCAATTCTGTTCCATATCCAGTCTCTTGTTCTGCTGCCCAGATCAGGCATGTTGTTTCACATGATGAACAATCCACAAGATTGGCCAGTCTCCAAGAGACAGAATAGAAACACTCAGGGTCTCTTGAAGCCTAAGCTTCAACCAGCATACAGTTATTTCCCTGCTTTCTCTTAGCTAAAGCAAATCACAAGCATGGCCCAAATTTAGGAAATGGGGAAATCATCTCCACTTTTAATGGGAATAGCTGCAATGTCACATTGCCAAAGTGGTATGGATACACAGGGCACTAGTTAAGGCCATTTGTACAATTTATTGTATCTCGAGTAATTTCATTATGGAAACCACATAAAGGGGCTATGTTTAACGATCTGCAGAATAAGAATAGCAGACTCAGAAAGATGAACCAACTCAACAGAAAGAGCATCTCTAGCTAAGAGTGACCATGAGAATATATCACCTGTGAGGTCACCAAAAACTTGGAGCAGATATTAAATCTTCCACAAGTCAAGAAATGGATCGCTGAGCCAATGTCAACTAGCTCTTTTAAGAGACAGTCTGATGCCAACTGAGAGACAGTGTTATGAGTCTCCAAAAATGTACTATAGGATATGGTAAGCCCCTGGTACATAGGATCATGAGAAAGTTCTTCCTTTCCAGCCCTTCCTTGTGTTAACATCATCTCCTTCCTCTCCCGTTCTTTCCTCTGCTCTCTTCCTTTCCTCTCCCCACTTCTCTTTCCTTTTCTCCTCTTTCCTCAGCACTAAGAAGTGGAATGAGGATGGGAGGGATTTAGGATATAAGAATCATGCATTTGACCCAAGCTGTTAGAAATGGCCTACCTCTGGAAGATTGGGGCACAAATAATGTGATTAAATCAGAAGCATTCATTATCATTCATCATCGGAAGCATTGTTTGGTGAAGCAGAAGAAAACTTCATCTTTGAGAATGGAAAGCAAGTTACAACAGCTTCTACAGGAATCAAGACAGACACAAAACAAAGATATGCCTGCTTCTGCAAGAATCTAAGACTTTCAGCAAATGTTTGATACATAACTGCTCTAGTATATCCACACAGAAAAAAAAATTTAAAAGAACTTAACCAATAAGAGGCTTCATTTCATCAGAGATGTTGCCCATGTGTTATTTCTATGCACCAGAGATGTGAATACAAATGCAAATGTGTGCAACTGATTCAGGTGTATTTCTTGAATATAATATAATGAAACTTCTAAACTTCACAAAGATAGCAAAAGAAAGTAGGCCAAAATGATCAAACCCTCCCTATGGAATTAACCATATATAGTTAAATAAAGAATTAACGAATTTTTCAAGATGGCTAAATAGAGAAGGTCACTTTCCTGGCTGCTCCATGACGTGAAACCAAGAAATCAGATAGGCAGCTTCTCAGCAAGGTAGGTGAACAAAAAAAGGGTGGCGGGGAGCTTTGCTGGAGTTTAATATTGGACATTCAAAGCAGATCAGGGACTCGGGAGATTGGATATAATAAACTAAGGAAGAAATTCCCAGCACCACAGCCACTATTACAGCCAGAGACACTAGACAGTATCGTTCCAGCAGGAGCAAAATGGAGGGATAAAAGAATTAAAGGTATCTATATTTTTAGGAGGCCTGAGGCATGTCTGGGTATGGAGAGTTCAGAGATCAAAGACACTGGCCCACTAAACTGAAAGGTGTGCTGCACAATATCCGGAGGACAGAAGAAGGAACCATTTTGCAGCAACGGAATGTGTGGGCTGGCAGCTGGGGGAGCCAATTCCTGGCAAACTCAAGTTTGGCCTCAAATATAGGTCCAGTAAACACACAGTGACAAGTGTGCTTAAGTGGGCAGAGGAAAATCAAACATGCAGAGAGGTTTATACAAGGGACTGCTCTGGTTTTGGAAACCTACTCAGATCTCCCCCTTCCCCTCCCATCCAGCTGCTTGCAGGCCTAGCTGGGAGACATGTGCCTGGCCAGGAATTTGAAAGGGTGGGGGTGGAAGAGATTGAGTTTGGATTTTGAACCTGAGATAAAAGAAACATGGAGTCTACAGTTCACATAGTGGACTAAAAATTGGCTCCTCCACTACATGAGTGGAACTCTGGGTAGATCCCTGGGGTGCAGCTTCCAGTATGAACCAGCAATTGCTGGGCCCTGAAAATGAACTGATTTAAAATCTCCAGACCAATTGGCATTGAGCAAAGAATCTGGAGCATACCTAAGCCTAAACCCCACCTCCAAGAGTTCGCCTATGAGATTACCTCTCATTCCAACAACCCCACCATGAGGGTGGAGCAAGCTTCACACTCCAGATGACCCCACCTAACACTGCTGCAAAAAAGAAGCGAGACTCTTTTAAACTCCAGTGGAAACAATTCTTTTACTTTTCATCAAGATCTTTTGTTTTTGGGCTGGGGATGTGGCTCAAAAATGGAGAAAGATTGAAAGTATTCCCCGTAAAGACTGGAACAAGACAATGATGCCCTCTTTTATCATTTCTATTCAACATCATCCTTGGAAATTCTAGCCAGAGCAATTAGAAGAAAGAAATTAAAGGGATACTGATAGTAAAAGAATAACTCAAACAATCCCTATTTACTGACATGATTTTTATGTATTAAACCCAAAAAACTCCTCCAGAAAACTTCTGGAACTTATATATGAATTCAACAAAGTAGCAGGATATGAAGTTAACAACCACAAATTAATTGCATTCATACATCAGTGATGAATCAACTGAAAGAGAAATTAGGAAAATTATCCCATTTCCACTAGCCTTCAAAAAAATAAAATATTTAGAATCAATGCAAAAAAAAAAAAGAGGTGAAAGACCTCTATAATGAAAACTACAGAACACTGAAGAAAGAAATTGAAGAAGGCCATAGAAGATGGAAAGATCTTCCATGTTCTTAGATAGGCATAATTAATATTGTCAAAAATGGACATACTACCAAAAGCGCAATGCAGATTTAATGCAATTCTTATTAAGGTTCCAATAATGCTCTTCATAGAAATTTTAAAAAGCAATCATGAAATTAATTTGGAAAAATAAGAGGCCCAGAATGCCAAAAACAATACTCGGCAAGAAAAGCGAAGCAGGAGACATCACAATACCAGACTTAAATTATACTATAGAGCTATAGTTAAAAAAAAAAAGAAGCATAGTATTGGCACCAAAATAGGCATGAAGACCAATGGTACAGAATAGAAGTCACAGAGACAACCCCACTTAAATACAGTTATCTCATACTAGACAAAGGCACCATAAACATACATTGGAGAAAAGATAATCTCTTCAACAAGAGGTGCTGAGAATGGTGCTTATCTCTCATCCTGCACAAAACTCAACTCAAAGACCTAGGCATTAGATCAGAGACCTTGCACCTAATAGAAAAAAAAAGTAGGCCCAACTGTCCATAAGGTCAGTTTGGGAACTGAATTTAGACTCCTAAAGTGGAAGAAGTAAAATCAAGAATAAATAGATAGGATGATATCAAAATAGAAAGTTTCTTCACAACAAAGGAAACTATCAAGAACACGGAGAGAGAGCCTACAGAATGGGAGAAAATTTTTGCCACTTGCATCTCAAATAGAGCAATAATCCCCAGGATATATAAAGAACTCAAAAAACTTAACACCAAAAAAAAAAAAAACCCAATAAACAAATGGGATAGAGAATTGAACAGACACTTCACAGAAGATGAAATATGATTGATCAACAAATATATGAAAAAAAATTCAACATCTCTAGCAATAAGAGAAATGCAAATTGAAACTACACTGAGATTCCATCTCACTCCAGTCAGAGTGGCAATTATCAAGAATACAAGTAACAATGTTGACAAGGATGTGGGGGAAAAGGTTTGCTCATACACTCCTGTTGGGACACCATATTGACCTAGCTACTCTGGAAAATGTATGGAGATTCCTCAGAAAACTTAAAAAAAAAAATCACCATTTGACCCAGTTTTCCCACTCCTCTGCATATCCTCAAAGGACTTAAAATCAGCATATTATAGTGACGGCCATATTAATGTTTATAGCAGCTCAATTCACAACAGCTAAGTTATGGAACCAAACAAGGTGCTCTTCAACAGATGAATGGATAAAGAAAATGTGTTACATATACACACTGGAATATTATTCAGCCATAAAGAAGAATGAAATTATGTCATTTGCTGGTAAATAGATGGAACTGGAGATTATCATGCTAAGTGAAATAAGCCAATCCCCCCCAAAATCAAAAGCTGAATATTCTGTCTGATATGAGGATGCTGACTCATATAGGTGGGGATGGGCAGTGGAATTGTAAAATCAGTAGGATGAATCTGACATAACTTTCCTATGTTCGTATATCAATACACAACAAATGTAACTCCACATCATGTACAACCACAAAAATGGGAAGTTATACTGCATGTACATATTATATGTCAAAATACAATCTACTGTCATGTATAACTAAAAAGAACAATGACAATAAAAAAATTAACCATGTTTTTTATAGCAAAACGCTGCTTTTATTGAATTGACCCTTTTTATTTGAATTCCAGGAAATAAAACACACAATTATATCAATTAAAATACATTCTACTGTCAGGTATATCTATAAAGAACAAATTACAAAAAAAAATGCCCACACCATCACTGCATTAATGAGCCTTAACTGTGCTTCAGAGTAGCATGTGAAGATTTTTACTGTGAACCCCACCTACATTTCTTCTTTTTCCCTGACATTTCAATATTCCCAGAATACAATGTGATATTTTTTAAATCAAAAAGCCTGACTTCCTGCCTCAGTTATAATAGAAAGTTATGCCAAATTAAATAAAAACCACATGACCTGAGTCAGACTCGCCAGAAGCAAGCCAAAAGGCTGGACAGTGCTCCACCACAGATGCAATTTTGAGTCTCCCAAGCAATTAAATAATTTATTTTTACCTAAGGTGATAGAAAACATGGCTGTCTTCTCTTTTATGAAATGGATCAAAGCAGACCTTATGGCAATTTGATCCACATCTGATTCCACATCAGCCAAGTTGCTTTTAATTAAAACCCAGATTTGCCTCTCCTCCTACAGATTTGCAGCTCCACCTATTCTCATGGACTAACCTAACTGCAGGTGTCAAATAATACTGCAGGTGTCACCTATTCTCATGGACTAACCCTAGTTAGTATCAAAAACTAACTAGTATCAAATAATACTGCAGGTGTCACCTATTCTCATGGACTAACCTAACTGCAGGTGTCAAATAACTGCAGGTGTCAAAGTGACCATCTGAGAACCATCAAAACTTGAAATTGGTGTGGAGGAAAATTCTACCTATAGAAATATCCTTTTCCTGGTTCCCCAGGATCCTTAATGAAGGTTTCCCTGATTTTAGATGGAAATGTGTGAAGTTGCCCTGGGCATCGTGCCAGCATCCCAGGGAGCCAGGGGTTCACAGACAGTAGCAGGATGCAAGTTACTTCAATGCTCTTCTTCAAACTGTCATCCTTAGAAACAAGGCCATATAAAAGGCATTAGCCTGCAGGCCACAACTTGCTTCCTGGTTGGCAAGGTCGCATTGCCTGATTAAGGGTCACTGTTAACCTACTGGAACAGAATTCTTACTTCACCCACAGTGTCTATCTCTTGGCAAGATGCTCACCTGGATTTACCCTCTTTTGAAATTCTTTCCCTTTTATCTCCAATTTCCAAATGAAACTACTTCCTTGGAAGTGCTGTCCTGGCAGCCTTTCTTTCTCACTCTTGGAGACACATTTATATACTCTGTTCCAGCCAGAAGATGAGCTTGGACAAAAAGCAGCAAACCAAACTCAGATTTGAAGGCAGGGAGGACTGATGAAACACGACGTTATTGACTGCTTCCCTGCCAGAGCCCCTGTTCCCTCCCTATGATCCACATGTCTGCAGACGGCCACAGAGGGCCCTCCAGGGCACCCTGCCTGTGGCCAAACTTTAGGATTCTCTAGTATCATGCAGCAGCCAATGCACACACACATCTTTTAATGCAGAATTCCTGCAAAACCAAAAGGTACCGTGTGCTCTTGATTCCTTTCAATGCAAGACTCTTCTTTTGGAGGTCCAAATAAAAACCGTTTCAAGCCAAGCTTGTGAAAGGTCTTGCCCAATAGAAACTCGCAGGGTTCAGGTCTCTCAAAAAATGATGATGCTTTTTGCTTGTGTATCTATAAAATCTAGTCTTCATGGTTTTTTTTTTTTTCCACGCGACATCATTTTGATTACAGTTGCAATGAAAATCCCATGGTACTTGACCTCTTCCTTTTTATCCAGTCTTGGTTATAAACTGAAATCTTCCCTCTAGTTCTGGAAGACCAAAGCCCATCCCCAACATTGAACCACTTGAAAAGAACCTGGAGGCTTTCTTCATAAACACACCCATTTGAATTAGCCATATGGCTAATGCACTCTCCTTCAAGTCTTCCTTCTTTTAACAAGAAGTTTCAGGCCTTTCTTATGGTCTCAAACACTCCCTCTTCTCCTGGGCAGGCTAAGGCTACAGGCTGACTCAGGCATTTTGCCACAGCTCATCACCCAGCAAATTGCATTTTCTGTTTTCTTCAGTGATTTTCTGAATTTAGAATCTGAAAGTAGGTTGGCAGACTGGATGATCCAACTCTTGAAACAGGATGCTGTTGTTAAAAAAAAAAAAAAAATGTTTGGTCCATGGCATGTTGCTCATGTAGAATGGTACCTACAATATATTCAGTTAAAACATAAAAGGAAATTAGACAATGATTCATGTATTTTTATCTAATTCGTGTTTAAGTTAGAAAAATCTGTATACATATTTACCTATATAAGTATTATATATAACTCATGGGGGAAAAAAACTCCCTAAAAGCATACTTTTTGGAAGACCACATGTGGGAGGGAATTTTTACTTTCCACTTTATTCTCTTCTTCTTTCCCTGAATCTGTAGTATAAGTGTGCATTTTCTTAAAAACCTGGAAGTAATAATTATTATCAAATTGGTAGGAGACTAGTCAGATGCCATAGGGAGTTTATATATAGACTTCTAAAAGTTTAGCTTTGTTTTTTCCTAGACCACTATGTGCCTCTGTTCTCAAGTAGCCTATCGTTGATAAATGCCAACTTACATGTCTCTCTGATCTACTGTGCATTTAGATAAACCATGAAACTTCTTTTCCTCTGAAAATTCTGGAAGGCCGTATTCATTCTGCACAGAAGGTGCTGCCTTGTCACTTTGTCTCTAATTCATGCAGCTATTTTCTTTACCTTGTAACAAAAAAGTGAACCTTACAAGTCAGTCTCTTATTAACACCCTGCTATTGAGCCAAGAGCCCATGCAGAGGATAAGAAAACCTGGACCTTTTCTTCTTTTTACCTTTTCTAAAGCATCAGAAAGAGCACTGAGGGGTTGATAAGCAAGATCATCTGAAGGCCGGCCCCCAGAGGATCTTAGCCATCAGGGAGAAGCTGCAGCTCATGGACTGATTCCAGGTGGGGGTGAGCAGGAAGCCAGAAGGCATAAACAATCACAGCAAGTTGTCCAAAGGTGCTGTTGACAATGGACAGTATGGGTAGAGATTGACCAAAACAGGGTACGTAGTGCCGGAACGTCAGGATCATAGAAGATTTGCAGTAGATGTTGTGCTCACAGCCAGGAATGCAGAGACAGAAAACAGGACCTTGGGACCATAGAGAGTATCATCTTGGCTGGTTATCAAGAAAAAGATGTCGACGAGGGCTCAGCTATCAAAAGTACAGCACAAACTCACACAAGCACTGACAATAGTGCATGTAGCTCAGTGGAAGAGCATCTATTTGCATGAACAAAGCCCTGGGTTTAATCCTCAGTGCCATCAGGAAAAATAGAAGAAAGACGAGAGAGAGAGAGAGAGAGAGAGAGAGAGAGAGAGAGAGAGAGAGAGAGAGAGAGAACACACAAAGCAAAACAATAGAACTGATCCGTGCCAAGTTGCCTATTGGTCAGACTCAGGCACTATTTAATCTGTCCTAACAAGGAAGGATGGGTTCCATTGCCTAGAGTACATATGCCAAATGGTCCAAATTGCTGGAGAGCAGAGTTTGGAAGACAGGTGATTTATTACATTATATTGATCAGAGTGAAAAATTTCAGGGTCATTGAACACAAGCCACAGTGAGCTCACACCAGCCAGATGCTTCCATTGATTTAAAAGTTTAGAAAAAAAAATAAAAATCGATTCATTTCTCCTGCCTCTTGAACCCTTGTTGGATATTAGAAGCTTAGAATCCAGTACCTGCCTGAAACTCTAAAACTGTGAAGCAAAACAAACAACAAACAAAAGATAACCAACTGAACAAACAAACAAACAAAAAAACCAAAAAGCACAGCAGGGAACAATTCTGTAACCTCTGATTTTAAAAAGTGATGACCTTTAAGGCACCCACAATGAGGCTCATGCCCAGCATTTAACCCTGGTTGCAATTTTCTCTTTCTGTCTGGATTAGAAGAACACACCCATTTTCTTTAGATTTAATTTGTTTCTTGGAAATTCTAATATGTTCCAAGAGACCAACTTCCCCAATGCCAAAATCTCTTTTTGGCCTGATTCTTCTGGTCTTGGGTTTTGAGGCATCGTCCATTCCATGTCTCACACAACGTTACTCACTTTGTAGACAGCCTGGATATGTTGCAATATTTTCCTCTTCCAGAACTGAACTATTATAGCAGGCTGGTTGTTGGAAAGGGTGAAAAGAGTAAAGTGTAGGCAAGAGGTAGTTAGACCATTACCTTCTTTCCTTTAGCTGCCAATAAAAAGTGTTGAGCTGTAGACAACCCAACAGGGCCCTGTTAGCACAGCTACAGTTGGGACCACACCAAATGGAGCTCAAACTGTTGGTAATATTTATTTCAGTAATACAAGTTGCAGGTGAAGAAACACAAAAGGGAGTTTTGGGCGAGTGCAGCAAGTCACTTATTGAGGTACTTGAATCAAAATGCCTCCAAATATAGTCCATTTTGTAACTTGAAATAAAACTACACTTATTTGGTAAGTGGTCCCAGTACTGGAAGGCAATCTGCATTCCTTTTCAAAACCTGGATAAATATGTTTAGATTTCTCATTCCTAAGGCATGGTTGGTCCAAATACTACTCTGATATCACCTCCCAGGACTTTCTAAAGTATATTGATATATATTATATTCTATATAGGGTATATTTCTAAAGCTATAGATCTTAAAAAAATCCTAGGATTTTTTTTCCAAATCTTGTCCACATAAATTTTTATGGTTGATAAACAGATGATGGACCCCTAGCCTGCTCAATAAGCTGCCTCTTTGCTTCTTTTGGTTACTGTCTAGGAAGCCATTTTCTTGCAGCAGTCGTGTATTTAAACTTTATTTCAGTACAAATGTACTGACTGCTTTGCATGCATGTGTCATCCTGAAACTTAATGCAGCAGAGACCAAGGTGAAAAAGGCTAGAACATTTTATACAAGAGAATCACAATTAATGTTTCTTGAAACAATATAGTTATCTTGAAACAATAATTATATTGAATGTAATTATTTCACTGGTGGGGAAAAATGGGAAATGATCAGCTCATAAAAGAAGTTTTTAAAGACAAGATGTTTGAGAGAGTCTGAAAGAATGTGTGTGTTGGACAGACATTCTGCAAAGATGCTCTGGACTGAAGTGTGTCCTCCCCAAATTCATATGTTGAAGCTCTAACTCCCAATAACTTGGTACCTGAACATGGAGGCCTGTGAGATATACTTAGGTTTAGCTGTAGTCATAAAGCAGAGGCTCCCATGATGATAGCACTGTCCTTATAAGAAGAAGCAGAGAGAAAATACAAACTTCTTCCCTCTCCCTCTCCCTTTCCTTCTCCTTCTCCCTCCCCCTCCCTTACCCCTCCCCCAACCCCTTTTCTCCCCAATGTGAGCACATATCTGCAAATCGGGAAGAGAACCCTCATCAGAAACCTGATGAGCAGCTAGCTATCTTGGAACCTTGAACTTCCTAGATGGATACAGAAGGTAAGGAGGATGGCACACCCCACAGAGGGCAGAGGGCAGCCCTAAGAGGTTTGGAGATGAGCAATGGTTGGCTATACCAAGCAAGTCATTTATGCCACAGTATCATAGGGGAGTGGGGATTGGCAAGGGCTACATCATCCACATCTCTAAATTTGACACGCACCATCCCAGGGATAACACAACCTTCCGCCTCCCCCACTCATAGGGAATTGGGAATACTTGATGGGAGTATTATTGTATCCTTCAGGTATTTTCAGGCAATTGAAAAAAAATTTTTAAATTTACTTTTCACTTTTAAGGCAGTTTCCTACACATAGACCATGTGCTGCAACCCTGTGTGGTCAATAGCATTATCCCTATTTTCAAATAGGGAAAACTGAAGA
This sequence comes from Spermophilus citellus, assembly GCF_964194105.1. NCBI lineage: Eukaryota > Metazoa > Chordata > Mammalia > Rodentia > Sciuridae > Spermophilus > Spermophilus citellus. The sequence goes on from NC_138194.1 coordinate 75,129,654, forward strand.
AGTTAAGTGGCTTGCCAGAAGCCAAAGCAACCCGTCACCTCTACCTCTTTCCTCTCAGCACCATTTGTAAAGGAATTCTGCTTCCTGTTTTCCACATTGCCTGGGAATTCTTTCTTCACCTAAAAAAGATTCTGTCTCACCTGAAAGCAAGAACTACTTCTGATGCCCCTTTCATTGCCAGAACTGAATTCAGTAAATTATTGGGAAGAGGTGACAAAGTTGCTTCATCTCATATTTTCACTGCTGATTTTCCAGCATAACATCCTACTCTAAATAGAGGCCAGTCACTTGGGTTGGCCACTTTATGATCTTTGCACCTATTCCTTCCCAGGCAACCATCTACACACTGTTTCCCATCAGCACTTTACCCAAGTCCCTTCTTCTCTGAAGGTTTTGAGTTCCTCCATTTCAATTCCCACAGTCAGCCATGGTCTAAAAATATAATGTGCTACAGTAAAATATTTTGAGAGTGAGAACATATTCACATAACTTTTATTACAGTATACTGTTACAATCGTTCTATTGTTTTGGTTATTGGTGTTAATTTTTTAATGTGCCTAATTTATAGATTAAACTTTATCATGAGTAAGTACATATAGGAGGGGAAAAAAAAAAAACATAGTATCTGCAGGTTTCTGTGAAACCTGCAGTTTCAGGCATCCTCTAGAGATTTGGAGCACATCCCTCATGAACAAGGGGAAACTTTTGCGTTCATTTTTTAATGCTTATCACAGCAAGGAACTAGCAAGTGTTCAATATACAATTATATTTGTTTTTCATTGTGAGTTAGAGATAAGAACCCAAGACAGCCACTTATATGGACTGAAGAGATGTTACCAGTGTGCTTTGATCACACTGCTACCTGTAGAAGATCTCTGGGATCCTAGACCCCAGACAAGGTGATTTTCACCCATTTCTGTTCCCTAGCAAGAAGAAATGCAGAGTTGATTCTCCCTAGTTCTAAAATTCCACATGGATCCCATTCTCATCATAATTGCCAAATACTCAAATATGGCACTTAATATATACCTTCTGTCCTCTTGTACTGCTTTTGATAATATAAGTATATCTTCCTCTACATCACAGGGACATTTCTGAAAATGTGTCTACAAGCCAAATCTAAAATATTTTATTCTCTAGAGGAGAATGTTTGATTTTCAGAAATGATCCAAAAGATGGAAGATAAAACTTGTTGGATTTAATTTTTTTTCTTACTCATGAATTACCAGCTCTGAAAGTAAGCATGTTCTTTAAATATTAAACATACTAAATTAAATAAACTAAATATATCTAATATTAAATTAAATATCTTAAAGCAAATTGAAAAAGGAGAAATCCAGCAGTTTTTATCTTTTTATCTTTTGGATAAAAAGTAAAATTCTGGAGAGAAAACAGGAAAATATCTTGGGGTAAAATTTCTGTGTTGTTTTTTTTTTTTTTTTCTGGGGTGAGAGTCTTAGAAACTTTTCTAAGAAACTTCCAGACTTCAAATGAGGATTAGAAAGCTCGCCAAAAAATCTTTAACAGCCTTATAATTAACATTTAGATGACCAGGGTGTGTATGAAAGTAACTACTTTATTATCTTTTATTAATTTCATCATAATGACAGCAGAAAAAAATTTTCAAGCTTGCCACTTGTAGGTTTAAACGGTCCCTTTTCATTTTGCTCTGGTTTCTTTTTATAAATATCCAGACAACTCAGATTTCAAACTCTTTAGAGGAACTTAACTAATGTTCACAAGGCTGGAGCCAATTATAATTATGCATAAAGGATAAAAACAACACAGAGAACACTGGGGGTCACCCAGTGTGAAGGCAGCCCTCGCTATGCCTGGAAATTTCTGGCACAGGTATGCTTCTGTGACCCCAGCAAAGGGAAGCAACTGCCAAATTCTTCCACTTCTGTGGCTCTGGGCTCCGAATTCAGGCTTCCTGGGTATTATGGCTTAGATCTAGAATCTCCCCCAAAACTTTACACGTGGAAAGCATGTCCCCAATGCAGCAAATTGCTTAATATTAATTTTTCTCAATAATAATCCAATTGACGGATTAATCCATTAATAGCTGAATGGACTACTGGATGTGGAATCTCAATGGAGGAAGTAGTTCCCCGTGGGCATGCCCTGGAAGGGTTTATCTTATCCCCAGCCCATTCCTCTGTCTTTGTTTCCCAGGTGAAAGACTTTCCTCTGCCACATCCTTCCTCTGTAACATTCTGCCTCACCTCAAGGCCAAAGCCATGGAACTAGCCAACAAGAGACCGAATCCTCTAAAATTATAAGCCAACAAATCTTTCCCCCTTGAAATTGTTCATGTCAGGTATTTTGGTCACAGTGGCAAAAGGTTGACTAACACACTGGGTTCAAGTCCTTCCGACTTACAAATCTTATTAGTGATACAATGTTAAGCAAACCATCCTAATCCTCAGTCTCCTTGGTTGTGAAATGAGCAACTGCTTCATTGGAATTAGTGGAAAACATTAAATTAGAACACATGGATAAGAGATTTTAATGCCAGTGCCTTTCAAACTATCTGTGGTGAAGGGCTAATTTGGGAGGACTTTATAATTACCAATGGCTGCTGACAGATACTGTTGTAAAAATGCAATAAAATGAATTATTATAAATTAAATAAGAAAAAAGCAAATACATACAATGGAAGCCCAGATTATCATAAAAAATTCTAATCACTTTAATTTTTGTATATACCTCACTGTCATCAGTAACAATTTTTATGCTCTGATCTTCTGGACACACTTTGAGTAACACTACTTTATATCATCCCTAGCACAAACAAACACTCCATAAATGTTTGCTATCATTATCTTTATTTAATCTAAGTTGAAAGAGCACACAGACAAAAGTTAATCAATTAAAGAATAATGTGTTCATTTAAGATGGAATAGACATAAAACTTCCAAACCACTACCACATGTATAATCTTTATCTTAAAAAAAAAAATAAAAGATGATTTAGGAACCGTTTTACTTTATAAGTGAGAAAACTGAGACTCAGACTCTTCAAAGACTTGCTAATATTCATAGAACTCAGTGGTCTTCAAAATTGGCTGCACATTAGAATCAAGTGGGGGAGTTTTAGAAATAATGGCTGCCCAGGTATTGCTCTAAACTAGTTAAATCAGAGTCTCTGAGGCAGAGACATGAGCATACAGATTTTTAAAAAGCATTGCATATGATTCTCATGTGCAGGGTTTGCTTGATTTTCTGATAGAACTTAATGCTGGGGGAGGCAGGACTCTTTCTTCTAATATCCACAATGCTGCCTCATGGTTGTGGAGGACACACTGCAGGGATAAGATGTGTCTTTGGAGAATGTAGATAAATTAAGTTTAAGATAAAAGGAAGTATAAATTAAACAGATTTCCAATAAATCTAGTGCATAATCTATACAAAGGTACCTGACTTCATTTCTCTAAATGTATATGTGGGTGTTTGGAGAACTCCCAAGGAGGATCACGGATAAGCCTGAATGAAAGGGTGATAGAGTGTACTCTGCATAACCTTTTAGATTCAGCTTGGAATTCAAGGCACACACACACACAAAAAAAAAAATGAAATATCTTATTTCATCCCTCTTTCCAGAATTGTAATCAGAACTCTGGCTCTTAGGATGTATTATTTTTCTCATTTGGTTTCCCTTGGAAGAGAATGGAAATTCTGAGCCTTGGCCACTCTTCCGTCATGTTCTGATTTCCCCATTTAGTGGGCCAGGGTAATTCATGTGCTTTCTTTAATATCAGTGGAATTAAAATACATTCTGTGGAAAATGTACAATGGAGATTTATAGAACTCAAAAACAACAAAAATTAAGCTAAATGTAGAAGTTTTCTTAAAGGTAGAGGTGGTCCATATGATGTCCTTGCCAACGTTTGGTTTAGGGTAAAAGCATTTAAACTGTCCAAGGCTTCCTTTATTTAGTTTATATTCAAAATACTGGTTCCTACACCTTCCCTGTGTAGAACTGACTCTCATCTAGTTGGGAAGGTCCTAGACGTACAATAATGAGTGGGAGGAATTTGATCCCATCACAAAGCACAACTGTTAGTGTAATCTCCTAGACCAGAAGATAATGAAAAGGAAAAAATTCTCTGAAGAATTGTGCTCTTCATTTCTTATTTAGCCTGGATACCTCAAATTTCTCAGTCAGTCTCACTTTGAATATCTCTGTGCAGACTACTTAGAATATCTGTGTTATGTGTTTAAAAGAAGTCTATTCTCCTACATAGGACTACCATAACTCTATTTGCTTCATATATTTTCCCTGCTACAGTGTAAGCGCCACGTCTTGTTCTGTCTCCAGGCCCATAATACCTAACACAGTGCCTGGCATATAATCTTATTCGATAGATTTTGTTGAATGAATGAAATATGCCTCTTGTCACCGCTCCTGCCCCAGTACATGTTGTTTTAGTGATAATAAATATTGGCCAAAAAAGAAGTGGAGAATATAATCAATTTAAAATCCTTGTGACATCTTTAAATTCTGCTTTATATAACCCGTAAACTACTCAAATTATTACAAAATCAGAAACCACTTTTAAGATGGTTCTAGATGAAGCAAAACCTTAAACTTGGACTCCAATCCAGGGTCTGCCACTTGCTAATGATTTACCTAATCACCCAAAGCCTCAATTTTCACATCCATAAAATGTCCAACAGTAAAAGCAATGATGAAGAACATACCACAGACCAAGTTTGTTAAGATGGAATCAGATAATGTATAATTTAAAACCTAACAGAGCTGCTAGTCAAGGGTAGATCCTCAGCTAATTCTTGTTGAATCTGATTTTGAAAAAGAAAAAAATGACATTGGATAAAAGGTTTTCAAGGTCAAACAGGCTGAATCTAGGTGGAGCAAGCTAAGAGTCATTCACCGCAACAAGGCTCCATGGGGCTCCTGAGCCACAACTGGTACAGCAGTAACTTTTATTCTACCTGTGGTTTCTGGAATCACATCAGAGGTTTGGGGTAATTTGAATTAATATTCCCTCTATAACAATATCAGATAATCTGAGACTTCTATTGCCCCTAATTGTGCCCCTGTTACATTTTTTGAAATTATTCTAGAAAGTATAGTGAAAAAGAATATATTGGTATACTATTTAAGTAATTAATTCAGAAAATTTTACCTAATATCACACTCAGGAACTCACCAATTTTGTTTCACCTCCTTGATTTATTTTGAGGAGCACTTTGTACCTACTTTTTAAATGCAAGTCTTGCTGTTATCCAAAATCAACAATGTTTGGAACTGTTAACAACTTATAAAGTTTATGACTTTAAGGAAATTACTTAACCATGTTGTACCTTAGTTTCCTTAACTGTTACATGGGAATAATAAGAGGACTTATCATTTAGGGTTGTTTTGAGCATTAAATAAGTCAATTGATGTGAAGCACATTGAAAGTGCCTAGCACCTCATTAGAATTTAATAAAAATTGGCTACTTTAATAGTGCTGAGTAGATGACTGCTCATGCTCTCTCTTTCTCTCACCCCCACACACAAGAAGCCATCTAGGAACATGAACAGCAATTACTGCTCATGGTCACTTTCTCTGAAAATATTATCATGTAGTTAATCATGCTCAGAGTGCATATTTAACATATATTTTCAAACTTCCAATGTTATTGAGGATCTGTGAAAACTGAGTCTTTAAAAAGAAAATCTCTTGTTGCACAGAGTCCTGAGTATAAGTTAGACTTTTTCCAAGTATAGTGCACTAACCACCAGCATCAAAATACCTTATATTCTTTTACGGATGCAGTCACCTGGGCCCCATTCAGTCCTACTGAATCTGAAGGTGTAGAGTCCGATAATATACATTTTAATCAAATTTATTAAGCAAGCTCTATGCTTGCTAAAATTTGAAATAGGTATAAAAGAGTGAATTTGCTACTTTTGTATCATGATGACTTGTTTACAAAAATGTCTTAATACCTTACTGAGGTAGTTAAAACAGAAAAATGCAGCGTCAGACTGGAGGAGTTTACTCTCCAGCACAGTTGGTGTAGTCTAGTCTGAGATTGCATTTCCTTAAACTATTCCTTAAAAACCCATTCACATAACTGAGGTCTATATTGCGCTAGCATGGGTCAGCTCTAAGGATCACATTATGTAGAAATGGAATTCTTCAATAAATAATAGGCAGAAGAAGAAAAGTCCTCAGTTAAACCACAAACATCTATATGTCTGGCAGATGGATCATAGTCTATTGGTAAACTGCAAAATAATAGACTTAAATAAACAGACTTTACTGGTAAACTTCAAAGCAAGAAGAGAAAATGTCTCTGATCCACTAATGCCGTACAAGTCATGGGCATGATGTACCAGGAGCATGACCTGCCAGACATCAAGCACACAGCTTTGAAGGAAACTGTATCTGAGTGGAGGCAATTAGTTTTTCTGCAGGTGGGGTGTTCCTGGGTGGGAGCTGGGATGTCTGCATGCCTAATATTATTCAGAGATTCCTACAATGTCTTAGATTAAGATCACAGCTAGTATCCAACAGTGAGTTGGAGGAAATGCAGTCCTAAAGGAAATACCTCTCTTATAAGTTCACAAGATGAACATTTCTCTGGAACCTGGGAGCTGGAGGCCACATGCCTCTTGGTTCCCAACCAACTGATCTCTCCCAAAGCTCAACAAAGCCCTGAGTCAGTCTATCAGAGGCCAAAAATAGTGTGCAAGAGGAGACAAGAAAGACGACTATAACTAAAAGGATAAAGAAACAATAATTTTCCATGCCGAATTGCCCCAGGCAAACATAACATTTAAACTGAATGAGATAACAAACATTTTTATAAAACAAATACTGAAGTTTTACTCACAGCAAATAGTCTCTATTTCACTCCTTCTCCTACCTCTCATAAGAAGAAGGTATTTCCTTTTTATATTAAAACATAGTTTTTTTTTTTTTTACTTTAATTGACTGTGATGGCTTTTGGTATTCAGAGGGAAGAGGAAGTGGATGGAAATCATGAGGCACACAGTGAGCTTTCTTCAATCCTGAAATTTATCTACATTCGAGTTCAAAAAAAATAATAGGCACATTTGCATTTTCCACCCCTAATTGAAGAACCAGTTTCTAATGGAAGGACATGTAGCTGAAATGGTGCCAATGAAATAGTTGGGTTTCAGAAGCCACGGGACTGCTTTCTCTGTACAAATAGTATTTGCGGTTTCAAACTGGGAGTCTCCATGGCTGGGGAAAGTGAGCAGCGACTCAAACTAAACTTCATGTAGTTGTTCCAATAAGGAGGACCATTTCAAAATCACTCAGGCCAGTCAGATAAGAGACTACCATGTTTCTACTGTGCCAGAGTGTCCCCATCTCCGTTCTCTGCTCACCTGGTTGGTGTCTTCAGCTTGGAATGTAATCATCATTCATCTAAAACAGGCTTAATTGGACACTTTCTGCAAATTATAGTAAGTTACACACAAACAGTCAGGCAGGCTCATCCTTAATTTGGACTATTGTTTTGCCTTTGGGCTATGGGATCATTGAGAGCTCTTTTTTAAAAAGAAGGAAAGAAAGCACAAAGCAAAGAAAACAAGAATGGAAGGGAGGAAAGAAGGGAGGGAGAAAAGGAGAAGGATGAAAGGAAGGAAAAAGAAGAAAAAATAGGATCCTTAATGGGATAGTAAAACAAATACTAGATGTTCCTAAGGAAGGCCCTCTACAGGGCTCTGTAGTAAAGGTAGACAGTGTGACTAGGACAAAACCAGAACAGATTCTCCAGTCTTCACTTTGGGCTCTTGCTCCCACCATCTCCTACTAGGTCACATAGAAGAGGGAAGGCAGTGGCTGAGATACAGCTCAGTGGCAGAGCACTTGTTTAGCATTCACTGAGGCAAGGATTGATCCTCAGTGCCACAAAAAGAAGAAGGAGAAGAAAAAGAAGAAAAAGAAAAAGAAAACCAGAAGAGGGAAAGTGTTTATTTATTGCTTTATTATGACTGAAACCAGCATTATTTGGCACTTTCTCTCAAAAAAAAATTTAATGTCAAAACTTCGATTTCATGAAACAACAGGTTTGGTTGAGGCCAAAATGCTTTGAGAATTTTTTCTCATGGTATTTCCACTAGTGGTGCTAGCCAAAACCCAAACTACATACCCAGATGAAAATAAACATAAATCAAAAAGCCTCAGAAATGGTCTGAGCTTAGTGTGAAGAGTGAATGAATGATGGCTTAGGTTAGCGTGTATTTATCTGAACTAGATCCTTGATTTTTATACAAATAAAATTGTTATTGGACTGGTAAAATGAAAGCCACCCCCCTACCACCACCACCACCACACACACAAGAAATGTCCAAAAATACAGTCTACTCCATTAAATGCTAGGCAAATTCCAGTGATTGATGACATTCTGCAGTTATTTCCTTAGTTATTCCTGGTAAGGGGTCCAATGAAGATTTGAGAGTCTTTATAAAATAGAGCAAAAGCAAACCTCGAGTCTTTAACTCTCACAATTACTCGGGCTTGGAGAAAAACATGGCAACACCTTTTGTGAGTGGTACCTTAATCTCAGAAGATGTGGAGTCAGAAATTCTTCATGAGAATTGCCATTTTATTTTATTTTTTGTGGACTTAGTGACTTTTATTTCTCATGTGGACAGGATGAGGCACATAAAAGCATTTATTAAAGGACATAATTTTGCCTGAAAGCAAGCTCTGTTTCTGCCCCCACAGGATGTTGGTGCTCTCCACAGACCTTGTGTTGATTACCCTCTGTGGGAAGTAGCAGTCAACTCTAATTAACTAATTTACTTTCAACAAGTGTTTAATTAGGGCCTTTGCCCATATGTTATGCTCTTTTTGAAGAGTCTGCCCAAGGTAGGAACTTTATTCAAATACAAAAAATTAATCTGGATCTCTGACATAAATCTGTTGAGCATGTAGAAAATAATATGAATCCCTTGGTAAGTACCAAATTCAATAAATAAATTGTATGTGTGTGTAACAACTTAGAAAATGCATTGGGACAGCTATCACTTGAATAATATACACTGCAGAGCCTGGAACTGGAGATAAGCACTGGAAAAGCAAAATACCATATTCCAAAGAGGGAAAAATCATAATCACCAATAGTAGATGAAGAATAATAGTCAACATTTTTTTTTAAACTAGTAACCATGGGCCAGGTATTCACTATACTCTGATTTAATACTTGCATGAATTATAGATGATCTAAATCATCCTCACTTTGCAGGTGAGGGAACTGAAGGAGAAGTTAAGTACCTTGCAGGTTGAAGACAGGATTCAAACCTGGAAAGTTGTAGGGAATCTCAGTGGTAGGGAATTTCATTTGGTGTTTCCCAGATATCAATGTAAATAGGAAATACCGGGAACCTGGTTAAATGAAAGATTCTAGTTCTAGGGTTTGTGAATGAGTATGAGATTCTGCATTTCTAACAGGCCCCAAGGTAATTTTCATACACGTGACTTTCCAATAACTCTTGAGTATCAAGGACTTAAAGGGACAATGGAGAATATGCTATTGGGACTACTGAGAATCAGTGACAGAGAGTTGATAAATTTGTGCAGTCAGTTCTCATGCCTAGGACATGGAGTATTGAGCAAACTAGATAATTTTCAATATCCTCTCAGAGAGTAAGAACCTATATTGGAGTGGGAAAGGAAGGCAGGACTTGTGACATGTTAAAAGGAAAATTTCTTAAGCCAACTAAATTTAGTATACTTTATTTGAGCAAAGCAATACAAGAACAAACAAACAAACAAACAAACAAAAACTTGGGCATCCCCCAGAACCAGAGAAGTTCTGGGAATTCCAACCAACAACATAATCAGACAGCATTATAGAAAAATGTCCATGAGACATGGAAACAACCGAGTGGCCACAGTTTAATGAATCAGACAGTCAACTGGTTGGTTGCAGTTTAACTAGTTATTTACAGCTTCGTTAGTTAAGGGCCTTCTGCAACCAAAGCTCAGTTATTGTTATTAAATTTTATATTGATTTGGTCTGTGGGCTCAGTGTAGATGCCTGATCCAAATCCATGGCCTCCTACAAAATATTATTTAACAGACTTCAATAGGAATTGCTTACAGAGCTTACTCATAAGGTTGATGAACTCTACTCCCCCAATTCCTAGGTTCCCCTATCAATTTAGAAGGACTAATGGACACACAGATGTGCATTTTAATACTTCATATGATTTTAATGTTTGTGGTCCCCACACTTTGATGAACACTGTCCTAGCTAATGGATAAAAGCCAGTCTAGAGTTTGGCAGCTTTTTACAAATAATCCTTGTATATGTGATCCACATATGTCTAAGTGAAAGATAATATCCAAGGATAATGACAGTTCCTATTAATGCTCCATGCTACACTTGCAGTAAATATTAGCTATTTTATATGTATGTGTATAAAGTATCTAGACTTACAAAATCCCTGCAGATGTTTTTGAGCTTCAAGATATGTGAACCTATTAATTTCTTTTTTATTTAAGCCATATTGAGCTGGAGTTTCAGTTCCTTGCAGCCAAAAATAGCCTAACTACATCATATCTTCTGTGCCAGGCACTGTAGATTAAAACCGAGTTTGCCCAAAAAGCTTAGTGACTCATGGTAGGGAGAAAGGATGTCAGACAAGGAAAGCTGTGATAAGTTTCAAAACAAAGATGTATTTGAGATGCTATGGAAACACCAGAGAGGCCCGGCAAGGCTTCAGGAATGGAGAACATGAAGTAATGGTTGAATAAGAGCAAAAAAGATGGGTGAGCAGGGCGTTCCAGACTAAGGGACTAGCTGTTTACAGCTTAGTGACTTACAGGCCTTCTGAAAGCAACCTAAGTTCAGTTATTGTTATTAAACTTTATATTGATTCAGCTCATGCAAAGGGCCCGATATATGAGAGAGCAGGAGACACAGCACTTTGCAAGAAGCTAGACTGATGTGCCAGGCTAAGTAGCGTAGATTGTCAGGTCTGTCCAGGAAACAAAGAATGGGTTTTGTCTCCTCCAGGGACCATGTAAAAGAAGTATATTGGATGATACTACCTTGAACCTGATGAACCTAGATTTAAATCTCAACTTTGCCTTTTATTAGCTGTGTAGTGCTACTTACTGAACCTCTCAAAGCCTCTATCTCCTTGTCTGAAAAGAGGGGTTAATGGTATCAATTTTACAAGTAATTTAAAGTTGAAAGATGATGAGTATAAGTTCTTGGAACATTGTTCCTTTGTCTTTATCTATTTGCTATTATGACAAAGAGAAGTTGCTCTGTTCTCGAGACCCTCAACATCTAGTTGGCAAAGACAATATGCAGTTTACTGAGATCAGGGATGCACAGAACAGTATGAGAAGCACTGTTCCTAAAACTTAATTTGGTAAAATGTAAATACTTCATTTGGAAATAATGTAAACAGGTGATCAAGATTATATTTAACATAGTGTCCAAAACTGTGTAGAGAATTAATTGGAAAATGTAGAGGCAGCAGAGGTCGAGAGATTGTTACTGTTGGAGGTGATATGAGGGTGAGCTAAGAAGTAGCATCTGGAGAAAGAAAATGAAATAGATTTCGGAGTCATTTAGAGTAGAACTGCTTGTAGTCCATACTTGAGCTCGGAGTCTGGGATGATGGTAGTTTAGGAATGTTTAATATTGATGTCATTCTCTGGGAGCTGAAATCCAGGAGTTAGAGCTAATATCACAGTTTTCCCATTCTCATTTTCCTTACCTGTTCTACTCAGCGCTTGGCCAACAATTAATTATTCCTTGCCCTGAAATCTGTCTGAGCAACATTCAACTTTCAGCCTAATGCACTATCTCCTGCCTCTTTATGTCTACACATTTCTCCTGGGCAGGCTCAAAGTACAGTCCTTAAGTGAACAACATCAGCATGAAATGAGAACTTTTAGACATGCAAATCCTCGGGGCTCATTCCATACCTACCTAAAACTCTAAGGATAGGCCCAGCAGTCTATGCCTAAATAAGCCCCCCCCCAGGTGATTATGATACCTGCTGAATTTTGTAGAATCACAAGTCTATAATAACCTTAGAGGCACAAGATGTTTTCTAATATCCTGGCTTTCATATGAGGAAATAGTTCCTGCAATAATCTGTCAGACTCCAGGGAGATGAACCGGAACTTCCTATGTGGGACCGTGAGCCCTTAGGTTGGAGCAGCCCAATGGCCCTCACCCCAAGTTCAGGCAAGATCCCACAGGGAGAAGCACAGTGGACTTGGGCAGCTCTGTAACTGATGTGGCACAATTGGGTCTTCTTCCCTCAGCAAATCAGAAGACCATGAAACACACTGAAAACTACCTAGACTAGTCCAGAAACAAAACATTCAGCTCTACTGGGAGAAAAATTGGGGACCAGCAGAATATGTGAGAGGTAATTAAAAGGAAAAGTAACTCTCAAATACACCCTTCCTGCACACTGGGCCATTCGACCATTCTTATTGACAGGGCTACTCAGACTCCAAGAGGCATATATAATAGCCCATCATGCCAGGTCAGTGGGTACAATTTCAAGGGTCAACAAGCCTTGGTCTTAAAGGCTCTAATTACAAACTAGACCACCAGACAGATGCCCAATTGTCTACTGGCCTCTGCAGCAAAACTTCATGCTTTGTGGGAGGAGGGGAGCGGGTGTGTGTTCCTTGGCTCTTGGGGAAAGAGGATTAATCCTATCATGACCCCTAGGTCTCAGCTTCCAACTGCCCATTAATGTCTGACTAAATGGCATCCCTGGGTGGGCTACATAGTTTCAGAATAGCTGTGAAATCCCTTCCTGTCTGTTTTCAGAACAAAATCCTAGGTACAGAAGTATTTTCTTATTAAATCATTTACTTCCTCATCCAATGAGCTCTTCTGTTGAAATACTGTTGAATATGTTTAACAAAAACTATGGTTTCCAAATCTCTTTAATGACAAGAAGCTGTGTCTGACTATCTTGCTAAATATCTGCAGCTACTGACCATCAGCACTCCTTAGTTTCTTACAGTTCATCTCCTCCCTGACCCTCTGAGTTAATTACACTCACAGTCTGGCTCACAGTTAAATATCCACAGACAGGATCTAGACATGTAGGACTACCAAGAGGTCAAATGGAAGACCTTTCATTTGTCTATTTTCCCCCCACTCTTAATAGGAATTTACTGCAAGTAGCCAGACAGAAAGGGGCCCACAACCTCAGTACTGACCCAAGCCTCAGGGACATCTAACGTTAACTGCCACTTCTTCACTGTGTCTGCAGCAGCATTTTTGCCACCAGGATGCTTAGGATATACATTAGTTTCTAAATCGCCCTGGGCAATTTTCCTAATCTGTGAAATCCTGACTTTCCTTATCTGAAAAAATGGAGTTAGTTGTGAATGCTAAACCAAATGCATAGGAAAGTCATTGTTGCATCTCGTACATCTAGTTAGCACTGAGACGATAGGATTGTAATGAGCAGTATTGGTATTCTCCTTAAGTCCCCTAAGATCCCTTTTTGTCATTCATGCTTTCCTCCAGAGGCAAATAACTAATGATATCGAGTACCAATTTATAAAACCCAAAGACCCATTAGGAACAGAAAGATGCTCTGGAACCAAAGAAACCAAAAGTGTTACCAAAATGAGGGAAAGAGATTGTCCTTGCTTTAAAAGAAGAGCTTTGGATCTTTTATGTTGATCTTCTTAAATTTGTGATGTTAGCTTTGTTGGTAGGGCTAACGCCAGCTTCATCTGATTGTGGACGCTATAACTTTGAGTGGACCTGTGGCTCCAGAGTGTTGGTGGGGGTAGTAGCTGAGGCAAACCAGGCACAGGTAGCAGTGTGGATAGTCAGAAGAAGCTCGGGAGATTTTCTTTGTGACCCTTTTCTTTGTGTCCTCCCTGAATAACTGGGGGAGGGGGAGTGTTCTTCTGAGGGAGCTATTAACAATATGTAAAACACCGAAATATACACTAATGAGTCAGTATGAAATTCTCCATGATATTCAAAGTAAAGGAATGGTAGCTGGAGAACTTCTTACCTCCGTGCAGTTCCCTCGCCCCACGGGATGACCACAAATGAGGAAGCTGAAGGGAGGGCAGGGAACTTGAGGGGGCGGGCCACAAGAGAACTTCCTGCCCAGCACAACCTGATCAAGAACTGGTCACCAGCAGGCCACGGCATGGAGTCTGCCCATCCGCAGCCAGTCTCCATACCCTATGTTTCCACCTCACTCCTTACTTTCTGGCTCCCCACCCTAGGATATACACCCATGTGAATTGTCAAGCCCACTAGCATGTGTTATTAGAGTTTGCAATGAATTATGCTGATAATGTCTTTATTTTTCCAAATCAATTTCAATCTACTCAAGCCAATCCACCAGAATGTATTATGTTCTATGAACTGTGCCAGACATATTATATGTAATGTAGACTTTTTTCATTTTTCCCTCCTCATAAACCATTTTAAATATGTTTTGAGGTGTGTGAGACACCTTGTATGCTTGTCCTGAAAAACTTGTATGCTGACCCTGGATAATAATTGTTAGAGTTGGAATTTGAGTCCAGATCTACAGACAGTTTGCTTATCCCCTATCCCATCAGAAGTACATAATAAGAAATATCTAATTAAGGGATAGAGTGATCTTCCTGATGAAAATTATGTTTAAGAGGAAATCAAAAGAATATTTTGGAGTTAGCTAAGCAAAATGACTGCATGTGTGTGTGTTGGCAGTTGCTATAGAAAAGAGAATGGGTGGATGGAAGAGAGAAAGTACTACTGACAGACAAGCAAATATGAGAGCGAGCCCAGAAACAAGACACACCACTAATTACTAGCTCTGTCTGCTAGTACTTTGGAGGTGTGAAAGATAGGGAAGTTAAAAAGTTAAAGTACTTAAACTTTGGAGGGTGATAGGGAGCCATTGATAAATTTAAAATGGAATTATGAGATAAAACTTAGAACAATTATGTTGTTCTCACTGTGAGAAATGGATTGTAACTGGGTACATCTGAGAGAGGATATTTTACCATTCTCCTTATACCTATGTATCTTGTATGTGTTTTAACATGTTACTGTGGTAGTATATCATGTTTGGTATTCCATATTTTGTATTGAATTCATTGGTTTAACAAATACAAATTGTTAACCAGCAAGGGCAATGCATGTAATGAGAATCATAGAACAATATTCCTCATGAACACAGAAAATATTTGGCAACTTATAGCAACTCAAATTCAGCAAACTGTAGAGCAATAATGAATCATAACCAAAAGAGTTTTATCCCAGGTATACAAGGTTGGATTTATTTTAAGAACAAATAAAAATAAATGAAGGTAATTTACAATATTATCAGAAAAAAAGAAAATCCAGTGATTATCTCAAAAGATACAAAAATACAATGTGATAAAATTCCACATCTCTTCAGAAAAAATAGTAAACTAGAAATAAAGTTTCCTCAAACTTATAAGGGTATCTACAAAAACCCTACTCAGTATAATATTGTACTTAAAATAAAAGACTAAATATTTCTCCTCAAAATTAGGAACAAGGCAAGAATATTCACTTTCACCTCTTCTATGCAACATTGTAGTGTACATTGAGCCCATGTCAAAACGGAGAAAGAAAATGCATGAATATTGGAAAGACAGAATTAAAGTGGACAATTCCAATTGCAGCTGCTGGTTCAGGTGTTTCTGTTGGCACAAATCAACATCACAGCAGATATCTGGTATAAAGTGTAGCCAAAGCTTTCTTTCTAGTTGCACAAACAGGAAATACCAAAACCAATTTGCTTTCACTTGGCAGGAACAGAAGTGACTTTTCTGTTTTGTCTAAAATTATGTCAGCTCCCCAACTGGTCCATAATTGAGTCCTTAGGTAACCTGATTGTCCTAGCATCCGTGATGGTTAATTTTATGTGTCAACTTAACTGTACTGCAGTATGCTCAGATAGCTTGTTAAACATTATTTCTGGGAATGTCTGTGAGGGTGTTTCTGAAGGAGAGTAGCATTGGAGTTGGGGGCCTAAGTAAAGCAGATAGATGATCCTCTCCAATGTGGGTGGGCATCATCCAAGTTGTTGAGTATCTGAATAGAAGAAAAAGATAGAGGAAAGTTGAATCAACCCTGCCTGATTTAGGAACTTGATCTTCTGCCTTCAGCACTCTTGGTTCTCAGGCCTCTGGATCTGAAGGGGAAGCTAGACCATCAACTCTGACTCACAGGCATTTGAACTACATCCAGCATTCCTGGTGAGCAGCTGGTAGACAGTGAATTGTGGGACTTTTAGCCTCCATAAGCATGAAAGGCCACACCTTATCATAAATTTCTTCCTGTTAGGTTGAGATAAACAGAACTATTTCTATCTCATTTTTATCATCCCTCACTGGCTCTGTTTCTCTGAAGACCTAATACAGAATCTTAAAGAATCTATGATGCCATTTGGATGGGATCAGGAGAGCAAGAAGTAGTATGTATTATCAATGTCTTCTTAACACAAAATGTGAAGAAACTGCCACAAAAAAAAAATGCACGATTTGCTATATTCTTAAGTTTCTGGGGATCCAGTAGTCTGGGACCTATTTGCAAAGAGAAAGGGAAGGTGCTATGCCTTGCACCTGTATGTTGAAATATAATGACACCATTTGTTTGACCTCTTTGGATTCAAGGCAGCTTATAACATATTCAGGTTTACTATTCTGACCGATTTATTATGTGACTCAAACAATGAACAATGATGACATCTCTATATTATCATATTGGCCCATTGTGTTGTTACCTATTGTTCACTCATCCATCTTGTGAAATACCCACTGTACACTGAGCACCAATTGTGTGCACTGTGCTAGTTTTAAGTAGAAACCAAATCCAGAGAAGGTTCTCTAGCTTATCCAGGTTATAGATTAAGAGAACCCTGTGGAAGCAAATGTGATTAAAGCACTATATATCAAGAATTCTATGAAGTCTCTGATAAGTCCTAATAAGAGATCACAGTAGGGATTTTAAAGAAAACTCCTCCACAAAACTATTTCCTTTTAGTGGAAATAGTCTTGGATCCCAGTTGGTCCCTGCTAGAGTTCAACTTTGGGAAAAGAGGTGTCTGCAAACTGATAGCCAGCAAGGACTGTAAGTTACAGTTACACCAGCAGATAAAATTGGTCTTCATTACACCACTTCATCCTTAAGTGGACGTGTAACCAAGAAGAGACTTGAAAAGTGTAAATAATTTCAACAGATGGTTTGCATTCCCACTAAAACTGTCCCCACAGCATTACTATCTATACATGGCCTCAGGGGGAATTCTTTATGAATGATGATTAAGAAGGAAAAAAATGAGCCTGTGTTAAAAGAGTGTACTTTATGTTCCAGCATCTGCTTACAACAAACAGAATAACTGTGGATGAGACTTGGGAATATATGTCCTCCTAGTAGACAGAAGCTTTCTACTGTGTCACACTTGCACAGCAGTTTTGAACTGTAAAAATGATTGTGCAAGTTATAATTTTTAAAAGCAATTCTAACAATCAGTGGGAAAGACTATAATTAATATGACCATCAACTACAAGCATATAGGGAAATAAAATAATAAAATGAATATTTCCTTAGTACACTGTAATTTAAAACATTAGAAACATGGAGAATAAAAGGTTTTTTGTTTTTGTTTTTGAAAAGATAAACTTATAAAGAGTAGTTTGAACATCAGTCACTTCGTTCTTGTTATATTACTTACAATATGGAGACAACATCTTTTTTATGCCTTGGTGAACTGTCACCTTCCTAGGTTTAGATCAGCTTCCAGTGTTTTTATCCTTTGTACTTTCGATATCATGAAATATCGTTGAGAGTTCCTTCAATGTGATTTTTTTTTTGTCAATATCATTTCCTCTGGAATATCTTCACCTCTTGTCACAACCACTTTCCTCACTTATGTGAATGAGTTTGCCTTAATTAAGTTCCCTGGCTACCCACCTAAACCCCAAAGCATCAACAGTCCTAAAGTGGGCTTTTTCTTCTCTAACTCCATTTACATTTCATTTGAGTTTCACTCCCAGCATTATCATTTTTATTTCTTTGCTGCACTTCAATCTTTGTCAACCAATTCCCTTTTATTATTATTCGATTTTACAAAAGTCATGTGGGTTTTTCTCTGAGAAGTACCACAAGATGACTTCTGCTGTTGGTGTGTGAACTAAATAACAAATAAGTGATGGCCAATTACTGATAAGGTTTGAAAGAAGTGACGTGACTGTCACAGATCATAATGTGCATTGGTTGTTAGGTAGTGCTGTCGTCTGAAGGGCTTACAGTGAAGTTTACTTTTTGTAATTTCTCACGGTTAATATGTCATGAAACCCCAAACTTGAACTTACATTGTTGAGGGACTGAAATCCTTGCATATTTATATCAGGCAAAGTGAGTATTGCTGATACATGGGTTGTTCTTTGCCCAGGAGGATCAATGGCATAAGGTACAGATTCATACTGATATTACATGGTTTAGACATATAGCCAGAGATGTGGAAGGAAAATTTTGGGTAGATTAATGAGAATGAGGTTTGGGGAAGGGTCATATGGATATTAACCTCAGAATAGGCCCAAAGTGTGAGAATAATTCCATGGGAATTTCAACAAAGTTTCTTTCTGTGGAAGCATCTCTCAATAATAACATGAATAAGATACCACACACTAGGTATCAAGTCAACCCCATTCCAGTTGTTATTTGGAGTGTCCTTCTAAGGTTCCTGTAAAAGATTGGTCCACAGGGTATTAATGGTCAGAGGTAAGACTTGTGGTAAGTGATTGACTCATGGGAGATCTGACATCATCAAGGGATGATTCCATTGATGGATTAATAATTCAATAGCATTATTGGGAGGTGGTGCCTCCCTGGCTACCATGAGGTGAGCAGTTTTATTTTGCCATGATGTTTCCGACCTGGAGCCAGTTGACCATGAACTGTAACTATGAGCCAAAATAAATTTTCCTCCTAAGTTGTTCTTCACAGGAATTTTGGTCACAGTGATGAAAAGCTACTAACACACCAGTCCTCCCTAATGCTCAATTAGTCAACTCATGAACAATGTGGACATAATGACAGAGATGTCTTTCATCAAAATCAACAACATGGATTGTTCTTCCCAAAGTAGGTGAGAAGGTAGGACTGTTACCAGTTCTTGGTATGCAATATTCTTTATGAAATAGATACTTTTGGATTTAGTTTTATCTCCCCTCACACTATGCTTCTGCTAAAAAATAACATCCACAATCTCTCCTCTGTTAGAGTTTTCTATCAACATACCATGAGGAAGAAATACATCTTTCTGAAAAAGAAGTAAGCCAGTGGGCTGATCCTCCCAGAGCTCTCTCTTTTACCATGTATTCATTACCTATAGAAAACACAGTTTATAAAAGAGCCAATTACAGCACCAAGTGGCAGTTAAGACCTTACCTGGTTGGGAAGCAGGAAACAACCTGAGCCATTAACAGATATGGGATGCTGTTTCTCCCACAGTTAGAACACCTGACTATGGAAAACAAGAGACGGATGTAAGCAGGACATCTCTTATTATGCCTTATCACCCACTTGCAAAAAAAAAAAAAAAAAAAAAAAAAAACACTTTTCTATCTCTAAAACTCTGGGTTTTATTGATTAGAGTATTTAGCACCCAAGAATAAATATTTGCACAATGGGACACTGCACTGTTGCAGTAAATTGGCAGCTGAGACTGGCCCCTTTCCTTTTGAGGCCTCTTGATGGACATAGAGAAAACAATATACTAGTAGTGCCTAGGTGATGGATGCAAATTCAGAGTCTGCAAACCTTTTCTGTTAAGATATAGATACTGAAGTATTTTTGTCTTTGTGGGCTATATGTTCTCTGTCATAATGGATGCAATTGTGTGAAAGTAGCCACAGTTAAGCTAAAATGAATGACAGTGTCCATAACTTTATCAGATAAGATCAGGGAACAAAATTGGAAAATGAAAGTTTCTTCCTCTTCCTGAGTTGCCTTAATTTGATTACATTTGTATAGTAGCAGATATATTTTTTTAAGTTCTCTGTGTTTCTGCATGGACCAATAAGACAAGAATTCTTATCCCTGAGAAGTATTGGGAAGAAATTTTCTGCCATTCTTTGCCCATTTTTCTTATTTATCTTTCTCCTTGAACCTTGAGCAGAGAGTAAGCACTAAACATGAATGCGTCAACCACTTCTGTACTCTTTCTCTCTTCTAGAGTGAATATTCTTCCATATATATACTCTTTTTTTTCCTCTGATCTCGTCTGTGCGTAATTTTTGAGAAAGGAACCAAACTTACAAGGACAACTAGCTGTGCAGGTGAGTAGATCTGCAGTTTTGCAGCTATTTTAGTCTTCAGTTCTAAGTAAGCTCTAAGTAATATCATCAATCCATGCATAAGCATCAATGCTTCATTCCCTGATTTCCCTGTATTAAACCTCTGATAACTTTTAGGCCACCCAAGGGGAAAAAATATAAGATTTCTTCTCAAATGATAGTTTCCTATAATACCTGAATGTCTTGCTGTTCTGAATCATAGATGTTTTTATTATTCCTGAATCACAAGATCATGAACATCTCTTTGAGCAAGGATAGGAGAAATTAAATATTCCATTAGGAAGATCTGGAATTCTATAATCCAGGAACTCAACAACCGTTTTTTGTATTTTATTTATTTATTGTTCTATCCACTAAACTAAACATTCTCAATATTTGATACCTTACAAATTAAATACTATATTCTTAGTTTAGATGAAAAATGAGTAATAAGAGACATTAAGTAATTTACTATTGTTCAAGTAAATGATTAAGCTGCTAAACCAGAATTTAAACACAGATCTCTTTGACTCCTATGTCTATGCTCTTAATCACTATGCTGTTATCCATCTGCAGAGAGGAAATGAAAACAGAGATCACTTGTCTACAACCTCTCCCATGACAGGAGATAATTCTAACTAGTGTCAACTATCTAAGAAAGAGAGGTTGTTTAACTATGTCTATTCCTAAATAAAGACTGAGAAGTCCAGCGATCAACCATCTTCCACTTACAGAAACTTAAACTTGAGCATATCTTAAGACATGATTCCTCAACAGAGATTCAGTCTCTGACTTTACCCAGTGATCCATAGAAGGCTAAAACAACCTATTGTTATACTAACAGTGTGAGGGAATGATAAGTGGGATTCTAGTTTGGAGAAACCTGAGGAGGGAGTACACTCACGATCCAAGATCTCAGGATGGTTATCTCTGTGTAGTTTGCTTAACTGGATAATATTCTCATTATCCTGTTCTCCCTAATTCCCATAAGGACAGAACATTTTTATTTTCAGAGAAAATTATAGAACTGAAAACCCACCATATGTATACTTAGTTGACATTTTGGTCTTTTTATACATCTTTTACTGGTTCTTAAGTATCTTCCTCCACAGACATTACACCAAAACTTATCTCCTCGATTTTTTCCATTCAGAAGAAATTGAGAAGTCATGTGACATATTTCTTCATCTATGTTCTTCAAAATATCATATCATCAAAGAATTTGCTTTTTCAATCTAAAATATTTACCTCAGAAAATTTTTTAAAAAGTGGGCAGTAACTTTGGCTTATATAGCTAGAAATTCATGTAACTTCAGCCATCTGGCTTACACATGGAATAGAGAAAACTAACTGAATTGGCTGAGAACACAAGAAGAACCATCTGGTCATCTAACAAACATTATCTTGAGTGCCTACTCTGTGCCAGGAACTGAAACCAAGGGTGAAGATAATAGTTTGGTCCGTTTCAGTACAAGAAAGGCTTTTTCCAGTTGTATGAATGCTCGGTCAATGGAATAGGCACATGAAAGCCTATAAATACTCCATTTGTTAACCAAGTACTTAATGACCACATCAGCAATTGTAAAAACTTATATCTGTTTCCCATTGTGTAAGAGATTGAAATAATTGAGTTAGTTTAAACTCAGTGTTTCTATGGAATGACAATAGATCCTTTTTCCAGTATTTCATTTTCTACTCAGTACTCTTTTCACATTCCTTTAAAAATGTGTCTACTCCCTTTCTTGATGATGGCTCATAAAGTTTCCTCTGATTCTGAGGACTCCTCTAAACCATGCCCACTGGATATTTCCATTTGTATGTTCTGCTGTATGCCTAAGATTAATTAAACATTTCCTGAACTCAAAACTAGGTACCTTTCCTTCCTGAAATCTATAATTCTACCAGTAGCATCACTTTATTCTTTTAGTAATTTCAATATAAAACCTTGTATTTACCATTAATATACTATGTCAAATGTTAGAATTGGTTGATCATCAAATCATCTCGGCTCAACACTCTCTTATCTACTTATTAAAAATATGTTCTACCGATCAAGTCTCTGACCTCTTCAGCTGTGCGGGCATAGGGAGTCGTAAACAACCTAAATCTGTTTGCTCAGGATCACTAGGCAATGCTGAGCTGACGTGGATCTGGGGCGAACAGTCTGGGCCTCTCAGAACACACACTGAGCCCGGATCGGCTGAATTCAAGCTCCCGTTCGCCTGCTTCCCACAGACAACCAGCTGGGACTCAGCACTAATCCATCCGGCTGAAACAACTGGTCAGCCCTTCTCATCCTACGGAGGTAAATGCCTACCGAGCCTTCATAGGTAGTGGCCACAGGTTTGAAACAGGGCTTGGGAGAGACAGTAAGGACCCACCCT
This sequence comes from Spermophilus citellus, assembly GCF_964194105.1. NCBI lineage: Eukaryota > Metazoa > Chordata > Mammalia > Rodentia > Sciuridae > Spermophilus > Spermophilus citellus. The sequence goes on from NC_138194.1 coordinate 75,152,346, forward strand.
TTGCAGACACTTCTCAGAGGAGGATATACAGTCAATCAACAAGTACATGAAAAAATGCTCACCATCCTTAGCAGTCAGAGAAATGCAAATCAAAACCACCCTAAGATACCATCTCACTCCAGTAAGATTGGCAGCCACTATGAAGTCAAACAACAACAAGTGCTGGCGAGGATGTGGAGAAAAGGGTACACTTGTACATTGCTGGTGGGACTGCAAATTGGTGCGGCCAATTTGGAAAGCAGTTTGGAGATTCCTGGGAAAGATGGGAATGGAACCACCATTTGACTGTTGAGAGCCACAGCCAAAGGGGCCCCAGCAAACTTCCAGCTGCCAGCAAACTTCCAGCTGCCGGCTGATGATTGGCTCACAGCAGCCCCAGCAACATCTAGCTGATTGGCTCCTCTGCGGTGATGTTCATTGGGCTGTTTCCCTGCCCTTCAGACTGCCAGCTGATGATTGGCTCACAGCGGCCCCAGCAACATCTAGCTGATTGGCTCCTCTGTGGTGATGTTCATTGGGCTGTTTCCCTGCCCTTCAGATTGCCAGCTGATGATTGGCTCACAGCGGCCCCAGCAACATCTAGCTGATTGGCTCCTCCATGGAGCTGCTCATTGGGGGACTTCTTTGGCTCCGCCCACACGACCCATCCAATCGGCCTCAAGAACAGGAGGATTGTGGGAGGTGGGGAGGGTTGTGTGGGGGTGAGAGGCTTGTGGGAAGCCGGTGGTGGCAGTTGGGCTCTGAGGGGTTTTTCCTGAGGAGCAGTTTTGTTTGGTGTTTTTAGTTCTAAAAATAAAGTTAGTTTCTTTTGACAAGTGGCTCCTGAATTGTGCCCAGCCAGACTGCGGCATTTGGTGGCCCGTACGGGGAGCGACTGAGGGTAAGTAAACTGCTCGCCCCTGAGGGCAGGGCGAGAGGATGGGTAGCCATTCTAAGATTCCTCTTTTGTTTTGCTTCATTTTTGTTTTAACTTGCCTGTCCCTGGAGATGAGTGAGACGGAAGAAAAACCGCTCACATCTGAGGAAAAACTATTTGCGTCTGAGGAACAGATAGGGAGAAAGGACGGATACACATTTCAGGAGGATAGAAAGGCTGATATAATGATTTTGTGTGGTTCCAATTTTATTTCATTCCGTCTCAGTTTTGTTTGGTGTTATCTTGTTGGGTTGTATTATAGTAGAAATACGGGATCAGCAATTAGTAAAAAACAAACCAAAAGACTGTTAAGTAAATTATTAGAGGAAGGAGGCATCTCAGTAAAATCAAGAACAGTCAGGGCATACGTTGATACAATACAACAATGTAGCCCATGGCTTTTTAAGGAGGAGTTGTTAGATATATCACAATGGAACCATCATGGTGAAGATTTAAAAAGAATAGAAAAGAACAACCCAGGGACTCTGCCAGTTGGCACATTGCCATTGTGGACACTCGTATCTGGTTTGCTTAGTCCAAAGCCTTCAATTCAGACAAAGGTAGAGGAAGGAGAAGACATATTGATTCATGTAAAAGAGAAGGTCTCTCAAGTTAGTCAGAAAGAGGAAAAGATTCAAGTAAAAGAGAAGGTCTTTCAAGCTAGTGAGACAGAGGAAGGAAGTTTAGAGCAGAAAAAGCCATCAGGGGAAAAGTTACAACAGGAGACTGCTAATAACACCTTTCTATCAGAGAGTGTAAGTGTCCAACCATCAGCACCACCTCTACAGGAGACTGCTACTAACAGCATTCTATCACCAGAGGGCATAAGTGTCCAATCAACAGCACCACCTCCATATGCTAGGAGGCTCCCAACCCCCGCAGTTGATAGTTGGGATCCTGAGACAGGATCTCAAGTATGCCCTGTATTTGAGGTAGGAGGACAGCGAATTTACCAGGGTTTAAATTTCAAAACAGTAAAGGAGCTAAAAGAGGCTGTAACAACCTATGGTCCTCAAGCACCCTTCACTGTAAGCTTGGTCGAATCCATTAACAACTTGAACATGACGCCAGCAGATTGGGCTAATATGTGTAAAGCTGTGCTAAATGGAGGTCAATACCTGTTATGGAAGGTTGCCAATGAGGAATTTTGCAAGGAGACGGCTAAGCGAAATGCAGCAGCTGGTTATCCTCAGAGAAATCTAGATATGTTGTTAGGAAAGGGGCCTTATGAGGATCAGCAGCAACAAATTGCATATGATCCTGGCGTATACTCACAAATTGCTGAAGAGGCGATTAGGGCATGGAAGACTTTGCAAGGACATGGAGGTTTACAAGGTCAATTATCTAAGGTAATACAAGGAGCTAATGAACCTTACGCTGAATTTGTAGATAGGCTTATTCAAACAGCTACCAGAATTTTTGGGAATACAGAACAAGCAATGCCATTAATAAAACAACTGGCTTATGACCAAGCGAATCGTTGGTGCAGAGATATCATTAGACCATGGAAACAGGAAGATTTAAACACATATATTAAATTATGTAGAGACATTAATGAACAAGAGCAAGTCATGGCAGCTGCAGTAAAACAGGCTTTAGATGCCAGAGACATTAATGAACAAGGGCAAATTGTGGCAGCTGTAGTAAAACAGGCTTTATATACCAGGCCAAGAACATGCTACAATTGTCAACAAACAGGACATTTTAAAAGGAATTGCCCCATAGGAGGAGGGTTTAACAAAACTAGGTATCAAAGGAGTAGAATACCGGGTATTTGCCCACGATGCCGTAGAGGGAGACATTGGGCTAATGAATGCCGTTCTCAAACCACCATAGAGGGTACTCCATTACATTGGGCTAATGAATGCCGTTCTCAAACCACCATAGAGGGTACTCCATTATCAAAAAACGAACAAGGACAAGGTGTTTATCCACAATATCGTGGACAAAGGCATCGGGCTCCATTGCCAAAAAATGGATAGGGGGCCCCAATGCTCCGGGGCCCCAAACCACAAATATACGGAGCACTGGAGGAACCCAGCAACCCCATCAGGGTAGTGACCAGGACACATTGTCCATCAGATCCCTCATCAGACAAACCAGAGGGAGCGCAGGGTTGGACATCTGCGCCTCCGCCAGATCAGTACTAACTCCAGAGATGGGAGTTCAAATCATTCCCACAGGGGTAAAAGGACCTTTTCCCAAAGGAACAGTAGGCTTATTATTGGGACGCAGCTCTTCTACTCTAAAAGGACTTTTGATAAGTCCTGGGGTAATTGATCCCGATTATGAAGGTGAAATAAAAATTATAGCCAGTTCTCCAAAGGGTATATCAGTAATTTCACCAGGAGATAGAATAGCACAGTTACTAATAATACCAAGCCTACATGATAAATTTTCCAGTCATGCTGTAGAAAGAGGTTCCAAGGGATTAGGCTCCACAGGTGTAGATTGGGCTATGCTTTCTTTAAATTTAGATTCTCGCCCCATGCTAAAACTAAATATTCAAGGACATGAATTTAATGGGCTACTGGATACAGGTGCAGACCTTAGCATCATCTCTCGTCAAGAATGGCCAAAACATTGGCCATTACAACAAGCCACTCAAACGCTTCGAGGCCTAGGAGTGGCGACTAATCCCGATAGAAGTGCAATGGTATTAGATTGGAAGGATCCTGAAGGATGTGAAGGAACTATACAGCCATATGTATTGGATCATCTTCCCGTAAATTTATGGGGACGAGATGTCTTAGATCAATTAGGTTTGACATTAACAAATAACATCAATCAAAATGCACCCACTATTATGGCTAGACAAGGTTTTAGGAAAGGAAAAAGATTAGAAAAACAAGAACAAGGTATAGCAGCACCAATACAAATAGATCAAGGAACAGACAGACATGGGTTGGATTTTCACAAAGGGCCACTGAGACAATAAAAATTACATGGAAATCAGAAAGACCAGTATGGGTTCCTCAGTGGCCCTTGACTAAAGAAAAGATACAAGTAGCCCATGATCTGGTCAAACAACAATTAGCGGAAGGACATATACAACCTTCTGTATCTCCCCATAATATTCCCATTTTTGTCATCTAAAAGAAATCTGGTAAATGGAGATTATTGCAAGACTTAAGAGCCATTAATAATGAAATGGTCATTATGGGACCTGCTCAATCGGGGATTCCTCAATTGTCTGCTTTGCCAAAAACTTGGTATGTTTTAGTTATAGATATTAAAGATTGTTTTTTTTCAATTCCAATTCATCCTGAGGATAGTCCACGTTTTGCGTTTACTATCCCTGCACTAAATCATGAAGGTCCTGATCAGAGATATGAATGGAAAGTACTCAAGGGATGGCTAACAGCCCAACTATGTGTCAAATTTATGTTAACAAAGTAATCCAGCCACTTAGAAATCAAAATCCTGAACTACAAATATTTCACTATATGGATGATGTATTATTAGCACACAAAGCTAAAAACACATTGCTAGAATGTTATGCCACACTTACAAATTTATTAAAAAATTATAATCTAGAGATAGCAATAGATAAAGTACAATTAAATTTTCCAATTAATTATTTAGGAGTTCTATTATCCTCAACCATGGTCCGTCCACCAAAAATTCAAATACGAGTAGATCAACTCAAATCACTTAATGACTTTCAAAAGTTATTAGGAGACATAAACTGGATAAGGCCTTATCTAGGTATTCCAACAGGATAATTGGGACCTTTATTTGATATCCTAAAAGGTCCATCAGATCCAAATTCACCCCGAATGTTAACACCTGAAGCAAGAAAGGCATTAAAAATCATTGAAACATATATGGAAAATATGCTTTTGGATAGAATTGATATAAGTTTTCCTTTATTATTTATTGTACTACCAACAAAAAATATTCCTACAGGAGTATTTTGGCAAGAAGGTCCATTATTATGGATACATTTATCTTATTCTCCTAACACTATTCTTACTAGGTATCCTGAGGCTGTAGGACAATTAATACTCAAAGGAATAAAAACAGCAAAGGGAGTATTTGGAATTTCTCCCAATAAAATTATTACTCCATATACTATGAATCAAATTGATGAATTAGCTAATGAGTTAAATACTTGGACAATAATCATGTGCAAATCTAATGTTTCATTTGATAACCACTTACCATCTAATCCTTTATTGTCCTTTTGGTCATTGCATCCTGTAATTTTTCCAAAACTGACAAAAAAAACACCTATCATGAATGCTCCAAATATATTCACTGATGGGTCAAATAATGGTACAGCAGCAATAGTTACACCTGATCAAACTTTTACATTTTTAGTACCCAAACAATCAGCTCAAAAGGTAGAGCTTAATGCAGTATTACAAGCTTTTGTGATGTTTAAAGATTCTGTATTTAATTTATTTTCTGATAGTCAGTATATAGTTAATGCTATAGTATCCCTTGAAGATGCTGGTAGGATTTCCCCTTCTTCTACTGTTTTCTCTTTGTTTTCCACTATACAAAGTTTAATCTGGGACAGAAAAGATCCAGACGGGTAAGGACCATATGTAGTATTGGACAACCTAAGGCAGGCACGGTCCCCAAGCCACATGCTTGTTGTTTAAACAGAGAGAGGGAGATGTTGAGAGCCACAGCCAAAGGGGCCCCAGCAAACTTCCAGCTGCCAGCAAACTTCCAGCTGCCGGCTGATGATTGGCTCACAGCAGCCCCAGCAACATCTAGCTGATTGGCTCCTCTGCGGTGATGTTCATTGGGCTGTTTCCCTGCCCTTCAGACTGCCAGCTGATGATTGGCTCACAGCGGCCCCAGCAACATCTAGCTGATTGGCTCCTCCATGGAGCTGCTCATTGGGGGACTTCTTTGGCTCTGCCCACACGACCCATCCAATCGGCCTCAAGAACAGGAGGATTGTGGGAGGTGGGGAGGGTTGTGTGGGGGTGAGAGGCTTGTGGGAAGCCGGTGGTGGCAGTTGGGCTCTGAGGGGTTTTTCCTGAGGAGCGGTTTTGTTTGGTGTTTTTAGTTCTAAAAATAAAGTTAGTTTCTTTTGACAAGTGGCTCCTGAATTGTGCCCAGCCAGACTGCGGCATTTGACCCTGCTATTGCCCTTTTCGGACTATTCCCTGAAGACCTTAAAAGAGCATGCTACAGGGATACTGCCACATCGATGTTCATAGCAGCACAATTCACAATAGCTAGACTGTGGAACCAACCCAGATGCCCTTCAATAGATGAATGGATTAAAAAATGTGGCATCTATACACAATGGAGTACTATGCAGCAATAAAAAATGACAAAATCATAGAATTTGCAGGGAAATGGATGGCACTAGAGCAGATTATGCTTAGTGAAGCTAGCCAATCCCTAAAAAACAAATACCAAATGTCTTCTTTGATATAATGAGAGCAACTATGAACAGAGCAGGGAGGAAGAGCAGGAAGAAAAGATTAACATTAAACAGAGACATGAGATGGGAGGGAAAGGGAGAGAAAAGGGAAATTGCATGGGAATGAAGGGAGACCCTCATTGCTATATAAAATTACATATAAGAGGTTGTGAGGGGAATGGGAAAATAAACAAGGAGAGAAATGAATTATAGTAGATGGGGTAGAGAGAGAAGATGGGAGGGGAGGGGAGGGGGGATAGTAGGGGATAGGAAATGTAGCAGAATACAACAATTACTAATAGGGCATTATGTAAAATTGTGGATGTGTAACCGACGTGATTCTGCAATCTGCATTTGGGGTAAAATTGGGGGTTCATAACCCACTTCAATCTAATGTATGAAATATGATATGTCAAGAGCTTTGTAATGTTGTGAACAACCAATAAAAAAAATGTGTTCTACCATCCTTGGTGGTTCATGCCTGTTCCTGCCTCTATTCCTTAGACTGGGTTAAGGAGTAGGATACAGTATCCCCAAGTGTCTGTAGTTTTGGGTTTTTTTTTTCATTTCTCCATATAAACACATGGGCTCTTTTTAAGGTTTTGCTTTGCATTAGTTCTAGTCTTCATGGAGATATAAATGGGTTTGTAAAATATTTATCTACAGCTACTGTGAATGAAATGCATTCATTTCTTTCTATTTCAGGTAGCACAAAATATTCAGTAGATGGTTTATAGAGTGAAAAAATGTAAGTGCATCTCTAAAATTTGTAAATCATTTATAATTCAGAAAATCTCCTGACAGATTATTTTTTCTTATTTTTACACATGACAAACCAAATTTGATCACTGTCTACAATATTGTTCCAGCTATGGGATTCCTTTAGGAGCTCTGGCTCTTCAAAGCATGAATCACAGCCTTTCTGAAGGGAAATCCTCACCTCCAGGATTTATAGTGCACTGACATATGTTTCATAATAATCCATTTCCTTGCACTGATCAGTGGTAGCTCCGTATTTTACTACACTTTAAGTGAGGGGCACTGTTTTCAAATAGACATCTCAATTCTTAGATCCTAGCAAAGGTGTTGCATTAAGTAAGTTTGTCAAACAAAGAAAACTTGGTGTTTTGTTCTATTATCAAAACATTGAAAAGAAAAGCTGCATAATGGCTCAAGCGGTAGCGCGCTGGCCTGGCATGCATGCGGCCTGGGTTCGATCCTCAGCACCACATACAAACAAAGATGTTGTGTCCACCGAAAACTAGAAAATGAATATTAAAAGAATTCTCTCTCTCTCTCTCTCTCTCTCTCTTAAAAAAAAAAGAGAGTAAATACTGGCAAATGACATATCTAATTAAGTAACTGTATCCAGAATATACGAAGAATTCTTATAGCTTAATAATACAAAAACAAACAATCCACTTCTTAAAAATAGGCAAAATATTTGAAACAGATGCTTCACCCAAAAATATAATGACAGCAAGTAAGCACATCAAAATACACTAACAGCAGACAAAGTAAAACATTATGATTTGTCCTGCATACCTATGGGAATGTCTAATATTTCTTTCTATTTTTTCACCAATCTATTTTTTCACCAACACACCATGTTTGTGTGTTAGTGAAAAAAATAGATTAACTGGAGCTCTTTATGTACTTCTGGAGTGTCAAATGGTACAATCATTTTACAAAGATGTTTATTCATTTTTTTAAATCTGAAACATACATCTATGTATGATCCAGCCTTTCCATTCCTAGGAATCTACGTAAGGGAAAGGAAAGCATATGTTCACATGAGCTTTTTTATAATAGCCCAATAGTGGAAAAGACCAAAATGTTCTTCAACCTGGAAATAGATAAATTGTGTTATATTCATATCTGGACAGTTACTCAGTAATAAAAAGGGATGTAGTAAGTATGTTGAGTGAAAGAAGACAGACATAAAGAGTTCCTACAATATACTTCTATTTATATAAAATTCTTGAAAATATATACTAATCTATAGTGACAAAGTACAGATGTATACAAAGAAAGATCACAAGGGGCCACAGGGAAACTTCTGGAGGCAATGGATATGTTTAAAATCTTGATTGTAGTGATAATTTCATGGGTGTTTATATATGTCAACCTTATCAAATTTTATATTTTAAATCTATGCAGTTCTTTATATGCCAGTTATATGTAAATAGAGCTGTCAAAAGGGGAGAAGAGGAAACAGAATGACTTGCCTTTTTAAGTAAAAATCCGGATTATTGCTGCAAGTGAGAGAGTCAATTATTCATGAATTCATTTAATATAAATCTATTTACAACTTATTAACTTATAGGCACTATTGGAGTTACCAGGAATGTATCCAGGAAGGTCAGGTGAGGCTCCCACCACCTCAGAAATTAAATCCCATAGGGAGCAGAGAAGACACACTCACTACAGAGACAACTGAATCTGTGTCATTGCCAGGAACTGTGAAGCAGATGGAGGAGGGGTTGCTACTTTAGTTTTGATGGTCAGGAAAAATCTCAGGTGACATTTGAGCAGAAAACCTTTTTCATAATATTATGCCTTTATTTCATATCTTTATAATTTCACTTTTTAAAGAATTTGTATAGCAAAGTAATGCTCTGAACAGTAACTGTTAATTCTTTGACCTTTTATGTGATTCATCTCCTAGATCTTAAAGAATTTAAGAATTTGGGAGTTTGTTGGTGGTAGAAGTGACCACTGGAGAGCTAAGGAAAATATATATAAATTAAAGGCCTGTGAGATTTCTAAAACCCAAACTCCAATTAGAAAACCAGTTTCAAATTAGAATCATCTCTCATAATCACCACTCTGAAGGGAATTATCCTGCCCCACAGACTAGAGCATGTAGCTTAGCTCCCTTTCATTTTGCAGCTGAACCTAAGTATTCTGTTTTTATTTACCTTTTTTGGTCTGTGCTGATTTTTTACATGTTGAAATCAATGCTTTCATAACAATGAACAATGATGACATCTCTATATTATCATATTGGCCCATTTGTGTTGTTATCTATTTATTCACCCATCCAGCATGTGGAATACCCACTGTACGCTGAGCTCGGACTATGTGCAGCATGGGGCTATGTCAATGAACCAGATAAACCTTGAACCTGAATTTTTCTACCAGTAACCAATAAGAAGGGGAATCAAATGAGGTCTTGATTTCAAAGTGAAGTTAAAGATACCCTCCTATTATGGAGTGTCCTCAGTGACCTTTCTGCCTGCAGGCACTTCTTTACCCCTCATCCCCCAATGTCCTGAATCTAGTTCTTTGGAGTTAACTGAACTTGGTCAAATCCTTGTTCTATCCCATACTTCAAATTCCTGAAAAAATATTGTGAGATGTTTCAAATACAGTAAGGTTTACGTAATAAAACATAAACCCAGCTTCTGAAGTGAAACATTATCAATAAATTGACATCTATGTACCTGACTTTCTCATCTCTCTCCTAACTATATCCTCTTTGAAAAGAAGTGACTTCCATCCCACATCTGATGTCTACCAACCTCAGACACCCCTTTACACTTTTACTACATATGCATACATACATAGAAAAAGTGTGTACAGTGTTGCTTGTGTGTTTTTAAACTCTGTGTAAAAGACATTAGACTAGGTATTCTGGAAACCAGATTTTCCTACAAATGTGAAAGATCCCTTTCTGTTGATATATATAAAGCTAGTTTGGCCACTTATTTGCTTATATTCTTCCATCAGCATGTGAATATTCCATAATTTATTTCTACTATGGCTAGTATAAATATGGTTAGTATATAGGTGTACTTGGAAATGGAATTGCTGGATCATCAAACATGCAAAACTTCCATTTTGCAGATGTTAACCAAATATTCTGCCCAAGTGACTGTAGCCTTGTACATTACCATTAGCGGTGTATGAATTCCTATTTCCCACATTCTCACTAATCTATATATAAAAATGTTTTCAATACAAAGAGTGTAAAATGGTACTTCACTGTGGTTTGAATTTACTTCCCTATTACCAGTAGAGTTGAACATCTTTTTGTGTCTATTGGTCATTTGGTTTTCTCTTCTATGAATAATTTTTGCCCATTTCTTCAAAGTGGCTTCAATCAGAATAATTCACTTTTTGATCTTCTCCAATTTTAAATTCATTAAAATTTTGATAGTATACACTTGAACCTTTTGAAGTCTCCAAATAAATATGTAAAATTCTCCTTAACACTTCTGTCCCCAACTGACCAGTTTTCCTATATTCAATAAACACTTCTTCACACTTGAAAACTGTAAGCAATGCACAGTTTTGTTTCCTTAATTCTGTATGAGCATTGAGAATAAGGGTATAGTAGCTTGTATAAAATTTGGGGTCGTAAGGCAAATTTTTTAAGGAAAATAGAAATCGAAACCAATCTAGGAGCTTTTATTACTCTTGAACAGAGAGACAATAATAATGGATGCTTGCATATCATAGAGAAAATTAATAATAGAAAGAGTCTTACCATAGGGTGGCTCAGACTAGGATGGTTTTTGAGAACAATTGTCCCAAGAGCCATTAGCGTATGGGGTGAACATCTGTCTTTATGTAGGTAATAAATATTTGAAGTATATAGAGAAAAGGGAATCAGCACCTGTTCACCAAATGTTTCTTATGAAGCCTGGTCAGTTAAGCATAAGGCTAGATATTGCATTAAGGTTCACTGACATAATTAATATACTGTATTTATTAACTATTTGTATTTATAAAATGGTTGTTATGTATGGAATACTTTATAATTAGTTCATTGGGTTTCTAGACACTCCCAATAGATTGTTAAATCGTTTCACAGATGAGGAACCTCAGGTTCATAGTGGGAATAGTCATAATTCTCCATGCTGTCATTTTCAACCATCTTCCTCTGGCTATCAGAAGGGAGAATAAGTTACTTTTTGGTAGTAAACCTCTGGTTTACCACATACAAAATAAAATAAAATAAAGCTGAGATATGGGTAACTTGTGAGTAATTTTTGTTTCTACAAGAAAAATAATTTTAAAAGATAGGTCTATGATCCTAGCTTCTCAGCCAAAATGAAACACCCCAAGGACTTTCTTTTTGAGCTCCCTAAAATATTCCCAGCTCTCTCTAAGGTCTCCGCTCTCAGAGGTCATAAAAAACAGGCTGACATGAAGTCTAGTGGTCTAACTGCCAATGCTAGATGGTAAATTGCCCCTGGAATCAGTTTCTCATATGAAAAATTCAATGTCTTTTATAAAGTTATTAATCATTTGTTTTAAAAGGTGACATGCATCCTCTGAAACACTTTGTGCTTTCAGCAGAATGAGTTCAAGCCAAGATTTTGTATTTTTTTTTAACTCCAGTTGAGAGTTTTACTCACCCTTGAAGCTCCCAGGGCCACTAATCCACAGAAGCTGTTTGCTTCTTTGAAGTTTCTTTTTGCTTCAAACTTACAGAGTTTTAGCCAAGTTTGGCTTCAGGAGACCTTCAAATTGTTCTCTGCCCAGGTTGTGACCTCTTTGTGTGGTGGTTGAGGCCTTGGCTGAAATTTCCTGGGGAGGACCAAGTTGCTAAGGTCCAAGGCGGAGTGAATAAATGTTTCCAGCCCAGGAAGAAGGTTGCAAAAGGATCTTGTGCATGTGTGTGTGCTCCCGCGCACATGTGCAGGTATGTGTGTGTATTGGTTTAGTTTCGTTGAAATGAGCCCACAAGATGTATACTGCAAAAGTTCGGTTGCACTGAGTATGTTATAAAAATTACATTTATCAGATCTAGAAATAACTTTGTTTCAAAGTGATAATGACTACACAATAATTCTCCTCTTTGTATCATTATTTTCCCATGTAATTATTAGCTAACTTGAGATAATGATGAAATAATCTTCATAAATGATCTAATAAAAAAATAGTGTCATGCCAAATCGACTGTGAGCAGCAATGAAAAAGTAGCACATGAAAGTGGTTAAGTGTATTACCACAGTTCCCATTACTGTATTCAGCCATCTCGCCTTACGATGCACTAATATTTCTCTTAAATAGGGTCACGGATCATTAATTTCCTGGCCTTGAAATCTCTTATTATTAAAAGTGTTACTTAGCAACTTTTAGACATTGAAGTTAATCCAAATAAGAAAAGCCAAAAGGTCTGTTGGTCTGTTCACTCTTATTGTAAAAAACTATTGATGTCCTGTGCTGGAATATTTTTCATTTGCTTTCTTAGAATTATATTGTCTTGACTGGGTTAGGAAAAAAGGAATACAATGTAAGTTTCCTTGGCTCCCATAGATCAGGGAATAAATCACAAACATATTGATGTTCATCCCATGTGTCCGCCTCACTAGTCTTCATATATGAAAACGATTTTCTTCTCCAAATGTTGAAGTCAGTGTTTAAAATGACACATGCTATCAAATGTCTAGTTAGTGGATGTAGTCAGCCTACATAAGCCTATTGCTTTCTTTGCAGGTATGATTCATTGCCTGTTGTTTTTTTGATTGTTGTTGTTGTTCTTAAAAGCAGCCAGATTTATTTTGATTACTACATGCTAATTGGGAGAGACACAAGAACTATCCAGATGAAAGTCCATATTCCACTGTGTTCCTTTTATGCTATAAGACTCACTTCCATTAGGATATTATTCTGTACCAACTCACATTTATGCTTACATCTTAAGACTGGCTTTGTGGGCATGTGACTGTGCAGTGGCACAGGGTATGTACCTAGCAGGGACTGGCTCTTGGTTTTAATGCTTTGTTCTGGCTCCCTTGAAATTCCTATTTTTTAAAGAAGGGGCATGCTCTGCATTTCCAGTTATCCTACAGTTCACTAATTATGGAACTGATCCTGCTTACAAGTCAGTCTTCTCTACTGGAAATGAGCTATTTGAGGGAAGGGATTGCATTTTCAGGTCCAGTTCAATGTATGGATTGAATTTCACAGAAGTGTAATAGCAAACATTGGAATCAGTTTAAGCGTGTAATAAATAAATGATTTATTTTCACATAACACATTAAGTATTTATCTACATCATTTTGAGATAAGGCAAATTTTTATAAAAGAATTATAGAGTTATATTTAAATCAGTATCCTTCTAATTATTTTTAGTATACAAATACATTAAAAAATGGGAACACACCAAAATGTTCAAAGTTTACTCTTTTTTTGGTTCTAGGGATTGAACCCAGGGGTACATAAACACTGAGCCATATCTAAGGCCCTAAAATGTTCAAAGTAATGCTTTTTTTGAGAGAAGAGATCATAGATAGTTTTAATATTCTTTTTTGCATTTTTATATTTTAAGATGATAGAACTATTTTTTATTTTGACATATAATAATTGTACTTATTCATGGAGTAGTGTGATATTTTGATAGATGTATACCATGTGCAGTAATCAATTCTGCAAAATTTATAACTATTCCCTTAAATGCTTATCATTTCTCTGTGTAGGGAATATTCAAATTCCTGTCTTCCAGGAATATAAATTATTGTTAAATATAACCACCCAACTGTGCTCTAGAAAACTATAACTTAATTCTTCTAATTGTAGTTTTGTATCTATTAACCAACATGTCTCTATCTCCCCAACCTCTCATGGCCACCTTTCTACTCTCTACTTGTATGAAATCAACTTTGTTGGCTTCCACATGAGAGTGTGTATTTGTCTTTCTGTGCCTGGCTTATTTCACTTAACAATGACTTTAAGTCCCATTCATGTTGTCATAAGTGACAGTATTTTATCTTGTTTACAGTTGGATAGTATTCCATTGCATATCTGTACCATATTTTCTTTACTCATTCATTAATTGGTAAATTAATTGCTATTAAATTGATAAAATCCAATCTCATTGAAAATGGTAGTAGAACCTTTCCATGTGTTAGCTGTAACTTTAACACTTTGTATTCCAATTATCCCATGCTTCTTTGCACTTCTGTTTATATTATATTATTTCATGCTGCTTGAAGTCATAGACCATGTATTTTTCCTATGTCCTCCCTCCCAACGAATAGTATGAGACCTGGTATCTTGTAAGACTTTAGGAGTGTTTTTAAAGCAAATAAAGATTATGCACAGTCAGGTCTTACATATCTTAATGTAAGTTATATTGCTTGGTATTTAATGTTAATTTATGCTTTATAAATGCTTTTAAAGAAATTAAGCAGACACACATTTTGATGTCAAATATCAAACAAGACAATAGAAAGATGAGTTTGATTTAGTTTCAGTAGACACTTGATCCTGGAAGAAACTGCCTTTGTCAGATATGTTCATACACCATTTGGTTACCAGAGACAGTGAAGGAGAGAGAGAAGAGAGAGGGAGGGAGAGAAAGAATGAGAATAAATGAGAATCTAGGAAGGAGAAAGAATAGAACCAGGACCTACTGAAGTAAGTCCATACAGGAGTATGAAACCGGCCCCACTTAGAAGTCCTGCCACTTTGGGTAAACTCAGGAATGTCAGATTTAAATTGAATACACTTTGAACTTGGGCAGTTTGAGCTCACCTGGAAGAATGTAGAGGGACTTGCTCAGGTAATATCAGAACAAAAATTTATGCAGGGCAAGGAGAGGGATGAGGCAGAGAAAATCACTCCTGCTCATCTTGGCCTAGGCCCTGATTTCCTATAACTCCATTGCCTGGGGAGCCCAGACCAAGCTCTGGATATGCCCTAAATTTTAATCAACCTTCAGCTAGACTTATTTTTAATATACTTTTATATTAAATAATCCAAAACCCTAACAGAATCATAGGAAAATTTTTGGTAGCTTTTCCCCAAAATTATTCTGGAATGTGTTTGGATTGGCATTTAAGTACCAGTTCTATTTGTCTCTGAGTGTAAATCAAAGAAATAATCATTTCTGGAGAGATTCAGACCCAACTACCTCCAAAACATCCTGAGTAGAGATGCAACCAGTAGAATGTCATATGTTTTAGTTCATTTTGATAAAATACTGTTTGTTTAAACATCAAAAAAAAGTTTTAAAATAAATCATTTCACCACTAAACTCAAATCAGTATTGCAGAGGAAAAAATATATATATAAAAAGTCTAAGAAAACATATTTAATAATTGGTGCCAATTTTTAGATGGTGGTCTTTTGAATTTTCCAAATTTCCTAATTAGGGTGTAGCAAATTTAATGACAAAGGACTCCACACAAACACCTAATTACAGTGGAGCACCACTGATATTGAGGAGCTTAAAGAAAGGGTAACTAACATACCATCCATTTTGTCTGTTGCTACTCCACAAAGCACATCAGAGTTCAAAACTATAAGATGAAACACATTCGGCTAGCCAATTTTCAAAAGCTCAGCAGCCTGTGTTTTGGAAATGCACTAATTTAAATTTAAAGACACGTATTTAATGTTTCCCCTTTGTAGGTTTTCAGCAGCATACACACATGGAGTCGCCATCTGTTTTCAGCCTGGTTCATTACCAGTTCTTCCCCATGCTCTCTGTACTATCAGATCAAGAGGATGGACATAAATTTGGCCACCTGGGCACTGGTGCCATTAACATGCACCCCGCCCCACCCCCGCAACACACATTTATATAATCTGTAAGTGGTTTTGCTTAGAGCTGTACATTGATGGGGAGTCTTTTTTTTTTCCATTTGATCAATGTTGATGCTGCATAAGCTCTTAATAATGCAACCTCAGAACAAACTAGAGAACATGGAGAACCTTCAGGAATTGTTTTACCTACAAATTCACGACAAAATAATTTGTGTTTTCAGAGACACACACAAACTGGCAGCACCAAAGGCGCAGGGGTGGAACCAAGAGAGAAAGAGATACATAGGATGCTGGACTTGCTGTTTTAATGAACCCGTGGATAATAGTGCTCACTGTTTCTTTATAACTGAGTATAGCGCATGATTGAAAATGGGCAAGTCCAAATTTTCTCATTACAAAGAAAACCTGTAGCAATTCATCTCAGGTCACTTGGTTCATCGCAAAATTGTCACACTTAAAACAGATGTTCTACTCCTCTAATTAAAACTTCCACTGTGTATATCACTTTGTAAACTACATGGAATTGGGAACTCATCTGATAAATTGAGAGTCAATTAAAAGAGATAAATTGCCTTGATTCCTTTTTAGTACCCTTTCAAACACTGAGCAAGATCACAGAAGCACAATTATCTTCAAAAAACAATAGGAAATAATTATTAGTGTAGTAATCACATCTTTTAGAGAAATTTAATATTGTAACTGAAAAAAAAATAGTAACAAATAATATAAATTTTATCTTCCTAACCCTCACAAGAATTTTCTTGTAGGATTCTGGGCTGGGTCATACTTTGGTAATTACAAAAATCTATAAGAAAATATTAGATCATTAATATAATCCTCTCAATTGACCAAGTATTTACTGAATATTTACTCTATATAATTATGTTGATTAAAAAGAATATAGAACATGGGCTCTTCCTCCACGGGGTTTACAGTCCAGTTAATGGAACAAAAAAATACTCAATTGCTGAAGAAAATTTAAGGTATTTTATTTGAAAGTATTGCTAAGTTTCAAATTATATTCACTATAGAAATTCCGGAGGAGGGTATCAATGAACGACAAGTCAGGGAGGTGATCAAAGAGGTGATTTTCCCTTGTGAAAGATGGTATATTAGTTTGTTAAGTTGCCCTAAAGGAAGAGAACAGACTGGGTAGCTTAAACCTCAGGAATGTATTTCTCACAATTCTGAAGACTGACAGTCTAAGACTCCAGGGTGTTGGCATGTTTGGTTTCTCCAGAGGCTTCTGTCCTTGACTTGGAGACAGCCATCCACATCCTCATATGGCCATTCCTCTATGTGCCCAGATTCTCCATGTCCCTTCCCATTCTTTTTTTTTTTTTTTTTTTTTGTAGTTGTGTATGGACAGAATGCCTTTATTTTGTTTATTTTTTATGCGGTGCTGAGGATCAAACCCAGTGCCTTACACTATAGTATTAGGCATGCGCTCTGTCGCTAAGCTACAACCCAGCCCTCTTTTCCCATTCTTATAGGGATACTCGTCCTATTGGATTAGGAATTCATCCTATGACCTCACTAAATCCTAATTACTTCCATAAATGTCCTGTATCCATACACAATCACTTTTTTAAACCTTATTTTTGAAGTACTAGGGATTGAACCCAACAGCATTCTGCCACTGGACTACATCCCAGCCATTTTTGTTTTTTACATTGAGACAGGGTCTCATTGCCAAGGTCGGCCTCAAACTTGCCATTCTCCTGCCCCCATCTACTAAGTCACTAGAATTATAAGCATGCACCACCATGCCCAGCTCAAATATAATCACATGGAGAACTAGGGCTTCAACAATGGATTTTGTCAAGTTTGAGGTTGGGGTCACAGTTCAGTCCATAAAAAGATGGGATTTGGATGGAGCTATGTTTTGTGGTGAGGGTGGTCAATGATATGATATGAAAGAATACAGCCAGGAATCAACCTCATTAATAGAATAATTATAAGCCATCACTAATACCATTTCATAGTTTGCCTCTATTTACTGCATAGAGTAGGCATATGGAGATAATTTGTAGTGATGATGTACTTTCTTGACCTCCTAATATTATATAAATCTCTGAAAAAGTTGTCAAGTTGTATTATCATTACTAGAATATTTATCGATCTGTTATTGGAGATACTTCATTAAAAGTAGATATACAGGGGCTGGGATTGTGGCTCAGTGGTAGAATTTCCGTCTCACACATGTGAGGCCCTGGGTTCAAACCTCAGCACTACATAAAAAATAAAATAATTAAATAAAGGTATTTTTTTAAAAAGTAGATGTACATGTATTTTAGTTCTAAATTTATGTGATTATATTGCTCAAATAATTTGATTTTTCTGCTTTTCTGTATCTACTGATCAGATTTCAATTAAGTAAGATAGTTTATTGATCTCTAGAAAAAGCAAACCATAAAACTGAATTACAGAGAAATCCATAAGCTTAACTAATGACCCCATGATATCACTGACTTAATACAATAAATATTCATGTTTTTGCTTGGGAAAATTCTGATTAATCTTGGGAAGCCATGCAAGGCAACTATTTTCAATTCAGTAGCTCAGAGATCCAGGCTTTTCTACTCTTGCGATCTTGGCCAAAGGAAAAAGAGATCATAGAGGATGTATATCTGCTCTTAAGTGCCCAACCCTGAATTGACACATAACTCCCATCCCAACCCCAGTGATTAAAAGCATCCCCAGGACCCATATAACTCAAAAGGACTGAAAAATCGGATGTTCCTTGGTGCATCAGAGAGAACAGGCTGTGGATAACTGAAAGAAGTCTCTACCACACTGAGTCCTTCCACGTAGTTTATGTAGAATTGAGCAAACAGGACAAGCATGTGTAATAGGGAACAAGATTAGGAACACATTTATGTAATTTTAAAATGGAATGCAAGTATTTAGAACTTTCAGTGTCCCATTTTACACAGAAAACTGAAAAAAGTACACTTACCACCATCTTGCTTTCCTGTTAAATACCATGATTGTGTGCACATGCAATATATAACTCTGTTCAAACATGTATGCTCTTACATCAGACAGCTGCTACCAGAGTAACTCAATAATTACAAGTTTAAAAATCCTCATGTTGAAAATTACAAACCCAAGGACCTGTAATTCACAGAATGCTTGTTTTGCTGCTCACTTGATATGTTTTATTGAATTTGAAAGAAATAAAGGAAAATTCTTTGTAGGGTCATTGAGATAATTATTTCATCATAAATGTAGATGAAATTGGTAGGTGATACAGTAACCTGAAATTAAGTATCATTATCACATTTATGTGAAGAGTAGTTTCCAAACCTTTTAAGTATTGACATATTTTCAGTGCTTTCTACATTGAAACCATTTTCAAGAGATTACAAACCATCGTTAAGTTTCACTGTTGGAATATACAATAGGAAATAAATTTGAGAAGACCAAAACCCTCAATTATTACAAATTTTTGTTAATTGTCCTTCACTTTTCCCAAGATTTTTATTCTGAAACAGAGGGAAGGAAACTCTGTAAACTTTGAATCCCAACTCTTCTTGATCACTCTTAGTGACGACCAGCATTTGATTTTCCTCCTTGGACACTTTTTCACTATCACTTTATGTTGTCTCATGCTCTGGTTATTACTGAAGGTTTGAGTTTCTAGAATTATCTTCTCTTTCCTTTCAACATTCTCCCCTTGGGTCACCCCATAGAGTTCCATGAGTCTAAGCACCATTTATATACTGATATATCCCAAAATTTTCGCTCTGACCCCTTCCTTAGACTCCAGATTGATATCCAGCTTTCTTCTGTCTCTGCCTAGACATCCCATTCATCTCAATCTTAGCATATGAGAGATGACTTGGCTTATTCTCTAGTCTTCTCCATGTCCCCTAAATGCCCTACTGCTTAGGACAGGAAACCTAGGGGACATCTTTGATTCCTTCTCTTTCTTCACTCCACATTCAATTAAGCAAGTCTTTTTTTTTTAATTTTTTAGTTGTAGTTGGACATAATACCTTTATTTTATTTATTTTTATGTGGTGCTAAGGATTAAACCCAGTACCTTGCACAAGCTAGATGAGCACTCTAACGCTGAGCCACAATCCCAGCCCTCAATTAAGCAAGTCTTGAGTACTCTTCTGCCAAAGTATAACCTGGTTCCTTTCTACTATTCACTAGCTCATGTTAATAATATCACCTGATTATTGCAATAACTTGCTATCTTGTGTCTCTGTGTTTCAGTCTGAAAATACATCTTTTACACAGCAAACCAAGTGCAAAGGGCACAAGAATCAGGGTGCATCACTCCTCTACTTTAAGTCTTCCAATGCTATTCCCAGAACTTAGACTAAAATCCAAGCTTTCATGGTCCTTCATTATTCCTGACCTTATGTTGGTTCCATTTACTCCTGACTGTACTCCCAAATTTCCTCTCTTTTGTCTGTACTTTGATCATCCTGACCCTGTTTGCTCCTCGGGACCTTTGCACTAGATCTTTCCAGTATCTGTGCTGTTATTTCCCAGATTTTCATATGCTCATCACTCAGACTTCATGTCAAAGGAATACTTCCCCAGAGATGCCTTTCTGACATGCCTGCCTTTATTATGTTACATTTTCTGACTCCATAGAAGTCCTCATGATAATACCAAACATTGGCCTAAAAAATTACCTATCAGTCAATCATTATCTGCCATCATTATTGAAAAGGTTTTATACTTAAAAGGCATTTGGTGCATACTCAATTTTCTTAGGCTAAGACAGAACATGGGTGCCAAACACTAATAAGGAACATGTACTAAGATAAGGGGAGGCACAATGGAGGAAGTATGGGTCTCATAAGCACAGTAAAGAAGCCAATAAATACTTTGAATAATCATTTTTAAAGTGTCTTCTTGGCTGTGTTTAAAATGAGTCCACAGCATCAATTCACCTAGATTGGGGCAGCTACAAGAACAAGGGAAGAGAAGACCACTGACATGTATCACAGAGGAAGGATGGAGAGGCCTCGCTGAGGAAGAAATAGAAGACAAAGTCCACGGTTCTCTGATTCAAATGCAGGAATGAGGTCACACTGGGAGATAATTATGCTACTCACATCAATGAGGAAGTCAGAGAAACTGGAAAAAATAATTTTGCTTTTTAAGTTACTATTTCACATTAGGTCTGGCCCTGAAATAAATATAGCCTATGGACAATAAGAGAGAAAACTAAAAGTGGAGTGAGATATCAAGAATGGCAATATAAAGTTAAGACTTATCCCTTATTTTAACCACCCAGTTATTAAAATGACATATGCATTCAACACCTTCGTTATTGGACTCCTCCTGGGGCAGTGTGGATTGTGGAGAAAGAGATGAAGGTAGCCTCTTAGAGTCTGCAAGAATATTAGTACATTAACCAACCACCTGTCTTCCATGGTGGGGTCAACAAATTCGGACTGGAGGTCAAATCCAGACTGTCATGTTCTTTTTCATGGATGGTAAGCTAACAATTTAAAATTTTTTAAATGGTTGGAAAAATCAAGAGTCATGATATATCATAACACACAATAACTATGTAATATGCTTTTAAATTTTTATTGCAACATAGTCATGCCCTCTCATTAACTTGCTGAATATGGCTGCTTTGGGGAAGGCACATCAGCAGAGTCTAGTTGAGACTGAGACCATGTGCCACTGAGCTTAAAATATCTATTCCCTGGCTCTTTACAGAAAAGGGATTTTGTGCATGCTAAAAAAGACATGAGGAAGGAGGTTTATGGCTGAATCACAACTAAACTAGCAAGACAGAGGGAGCTAGTAGAAGAGAATCAGATAAAAACTGGATGTACATATAAAGAGCATGCCACCATCTGAGCTGAGGTTATAAAACCCAAAGAGGAGTTAGTGGGCAAAGCCTCTATGAAAGGACTGCTGCTCAGTTTCTCAAAGAGGGGTATATGCCTTTCTCCCATACGTGGCTATGTGCCAAGGAGTAATGAGAAACTCAGGTCCTAATAAACATGGTACATCTACTGGAAGGTGATTTCTTGGGAATGCTGGGGGAACCATTTTGCATTTAAAATGAAGACACTTCATTGAGTAGAATGCAAAATTTGCATGAATTTTTATAGTAAAATCAGAAGTCAAATAAACATGATCTGGTTATAATCCCAGAGTTACGAATTTGCTTTTTTGTCTTTAAGGATACGTTCATATAAAAGTTTAAAAATATACTACATGGAGTGCTCCAAGGAGGATTCCTGGATAAAGACAATTGTCATTCTTGAAGGCATTAACTTGAACCTGGGAAGCAAAAAGCTGTGACTCTCAACTCCAATCTGTTGGTGGTATTCCTTTGGAACCCTATTATTGGAAAGTATTGTGTTTTATTCAGAGGTTAAAAGCATGTGATTAACAATGTCTGCTAGAGCTGAAGTGGCAGCACGTGGCAGTTTGATTCAAATCTATGATTCGTCATAGATTCATATGGGAATCTGTCTAAACCTTTATTCCGCATTATTTTTTGGACTGCTCAGCCTCTTAATCTGATTTAGCATGTTTATCATCTATTTTTAAAGCTGTATTTGCAATTATATTTCTACCTTCACGATTCCAAAAGTATCAGCTAAGATACTGAGCATGTCAAAGTTTACCATTAAGGAACTGAAAATTTTACAAAAATAATCATTATAGTCCATTCAATCATTAAAAGTGTGGCATCCAATGTGGAAAAATTTAAAGACTAAGGAACAGGGAGGTATTTAGCAAAATAACAGCTGGACAGATAAGACAACTGGTAAAAACAAAGGTATAATTGGAGGAAGGTAATCCAGGGATGAGAATAATATTTAGGAATAATGAAATAACCTAGAGAGACAGAGAACCAGGCCTAGGACAAAAGAAAAAAAATGGAAGAGATGGAAAGAAAGTAAAGAGATGTTTCTAAGGTAGATTCATTAGAATTTAGCAATTGATCCTATACAGGGAACCACGGAAGTCAATGATAAATACAAGAGCCTTTGTTTAAGCAACAAAATAGATAAAAGATACTTTTAACTATGAAGGTTGGAAGAGGAGTAATTTTGGAGACAGGTCTTGGTGGTTCTGCTGATCATCTGTTTGCTCTTAGAGTTACCCTATGTATCACGGAACATTGTGTTACCCAGAATCCTTTGCCCGACAGGTTTGAACAACAGCAGACACTGAGGGAAAGGGGGACGTCCATATTTCTTCCCTCTCACTTTGGCTCAAGCAGTATTTCTCATAGTGACCAGGTCATCTCTAGGACTTCAGCTCCTACCAGACAAGCTTTCTGTCCTTGGTTCCAGCTCCTGCCCCAGCTATCTAATTCTCTGTGGGGGGCCTGGGCATCTGAGTTCTGGAAATTCTACCTTTTGGGTAACCCTTTTCACCCTAAGGATGATAGAGGCTTCCTGTTGTTGCTACTCTCTAGGTTGTCCTAGTAATCCATCTTGGTTTCTTGGCTCATGTATCACCTGCATAATCAATTTATGATGTTAAATTTCCTGTTTGAAATACTTAGATTGGTGTATCTCCCTAACTGCATCTTGCAACTACATGAGTTCAGTTTATATATGTTGTTTATAACAAGGAGACAGAAATCAAGTAGATGTAAATAAATTCCCATGAGAATGTAAGTTTTAGCAAATAATGGCTAGGCACCAATCAATAAATTTAAAGATTCTAATACTTTCATAAATATATTATTGTTGGTAAGGAGAAATTTTTGAAAGAAAATGTCCAATGAACAAGATAACAGGTAATAACTTGTGTAGTACTTAAAATATACCATGCTATGATGAGCATGCATTTTACATTTCACCAAATATATTCCCCAAGACAATTCTCATAGTTGTCCCTTGGTATCTGTGCAGCATTGGTTCCAGGAGTCCCTATGGATGACAAACATCCAAAGATGCTTGAATCGTATCAAATGGTGTATCTGCATAAAATGCATATCCTCCCATTTACTTTAAATTGTCTCTAGATTATTTGCAACTCTTAATATGATGTAAATGCTACATAAATAGTTGTCATACTGTATTATTTAGGCAATGACAAGTGTACATGTTCAGTACAATTTTTTTTTCAAATATTCTTGATTCACAGTTGGGTTAGTACACTGATGTGGAATCTACATAAATGGCAATATGACTACATATTTTAGTCCTTAAAACACAGCCCTACATGCACATAGTACTGTGATCTCCACTTCACAGATACCAAAACTGTCCTGGAGAGATTTATCCCAGTCAACTCCGGATTGGAACAAGAACTCTGGGTCTCAAATTGTCACTTTTAACTACTAATAATTTATAGTGAAACATACCCTGAAAATAATATTATTAAATTTAAAAATTTTTAAGGACCATTATTTGGAAAGAGGGCTGTAAAAAAAATATTGCATTTTTTCCTAAATGTATTCCTAAAGTAAAAAATCCACAAAAATTAATTTTAAAGTTTTTAATGCACAAAAGAACAGAAACAGAACAGGCATCAACTTATTAACAATGAAGCACTATATAAAGGAGACCCCTCCCCACTTAGTAAATAAGAATATAGTGTAAATAGACATGAAAGGAGGTGAGCACTTTAGGATTAAATGCAAACCCTAAAGTTGTATACAACATTCATATATGGCTTATTATTATCTCATAGCAATATTTTCATAATGATGCATATGACATTTATACGTATCCGTAAGATGCTTTTGACTCAAATGTTAACAAAAATGAAGAGGTAGTTTTGCCAATGCAAGGTGAAAAAAGGGTTTTACCTTACTTTGGTTTCCTCAATAATCTACAACCATTTATTTAGTCCTAAGTTTTCTCCTGGATCAGTCAGGAAGGTAATGATGTTTTAAAAGAAGCCAATTTTTAACTAATAACCTGTTGCCCTGAGTAGACAGTGATGTTTATGAAACAACTGCTCTGTAAGTCGACTGGGAAGTTTCTATCATGTTCCTCTGTTTTGGATATGAAATGGATTCTGGCTTACTGGAAATCTGTTTACATCTGACCAGCAGTTGTAGCAATTCAACCATTTTTCTCCTCAATTCTGTTCCTGGATTCATGATACAAATTTAGAGAGGGCCAAGAATATTGGTAGGTGCCAGTAAAAGTCAGGGATTGGGTTAACTTTTTTTTTTTAAGTCAGAAATAAACTACACTGTGAGTAATACAATTGCATATAGTTCTTCATGCTTCATAAAGCCATCACATAATAGACTCAGAGTTCTGGCTTCTGATGGCCAGATGTCACATGCTGCTTTTTTTGTGGGACACACGGACTGGGGAAGGTCTGCTGATACTGAAACTTTAATACCAGTCATTTGACTATGTACAAATTAGCTTATCCTATCTTTACAATGAGAAATAAGCCCAAACACACAAAAACAAGTTCCAAGAGGCAACAAAACATTTGTCAATTTGCAAAACTAAGTCATTTTACCAGACAATGGTTAGAAACCACTAGAAACAAAGTGACATCATATTAATCAGTTATGACTTATTACACACAAGAAAGCATAAATATACAGTAAATAGGACTTTGTATGTAGCCCCAGCAGAATATGTACATGTTAGCACGGCACTGAAACTGAACAGGAATTTCTGTTGCATATCCCCAGCTAAAAAGCAGCCTCATCACAGGACAGTTTGCAGGTCACAGATGCTTGAGAACACCATGTGGTAACACTAAGCAAATATCCACGGACATTTATCCTTGAAAATGCACAATGTGAGAAATAAAGGTCACAAGTGAATAGCACTTTGCCTGCCGAGCATCTTCTTTCACATAAATAGGCACAAGCGCCTTCTCCAGTGGTGGTCAACAGCCTCACCTCCCGCATGTCCGCAGTGCCCGCATGCGCCCAGTCAATCACAGGTCATGCACTTATAACAGCTTCCACTGGTTAAGGTCAATGAGCTCCTGCCTTTGCAGGCTCCAGATTCAAATCAAAGCATAAATAACCCAGAGACCATGCTTGGGGCTCCTCCTTTCACAATGTTACTAAGAACACTGTACACCAGTGTGCGGGAGTGGAGAGTAGCTTTGTGCACCTTTGCAAAACAACACCCCGCCCCCAGACACCATACACATCTTTTATTGGTTTGCTCTGTCTGTAGCTAGGAAGACACTGTGTTGCTCTTGAGCTCTTTCTATCAGCTTCCTCTTCTTCTTCTTGTTCCTCTTCTCCTTTGCCTTGGGTGTTCTCTTCCCTACAATGGGGGAAGGAGAATTAAAAAGGAGAGACGTCAGAAAAGGCCCTTTCTTTAGGAAAGAAAACACAAAACATTGTGAGTTTTGCACAAAGCCCATCTGGAAAACATCACCTATGGAAAAAGCAGCCTCAAAGAGAAAATTGTTCACATTAATTTTGACGGAATAATAATAATTTACTAAATTGGATATGCTGTCTAAAACAGAGACTGATCTTCCTGTTACAGGGAACTGGCATATTTAAAAACCTCCCAGCGGCCAGATCAGTCTTTCAAATATCATCCTGCCACAAAAATTCACAAAAATTTATCCCCTCCTACTTTTAACAATGCTACCCTTTACTAGACATCTTTACATCTTTCTACTGCTCCACATGTCAGTGGGTCGAAAGAAAATAAGCACCTATCTACAGTAAATATACCAGAAGTTTCAAACTACCCTCTCCCTGTCCCAGAGGAAGGGAGTCTTGCTGTTAACATTACTCCCTTTATGTTCTCCAAACACCAGTATGTGAAATGACATATGTGCCATGCTTTTTAACTTTCTATAACAATTCATGGGGACAGCATTATGTGTCTATGGGTTCTTTTCTAAACTCCTAGACAAGCTGTTCACGAACAAAAAGAACACTTGTTTGTTCTGATATACTGTTTTACTACCAGAAAAATCACACCAACTTATTCCTTTTTTCTTGTCTTAGCAACTAGGAAGCCCAGACCACAAACTAAATAGTTGGCTTTCCTCCACCAGGAGTTTTGGGGTACAGTTTTCCCTCTGCCATATTATACATCTTATACTTTATGGTTATGGTCTATAGTTTTTTTTTTATTTATTAGTTATTGGCGGACACAACATCTTTGTTTGTATGTGTATGTGGTGCTGGAGGATCGAACCCGGGCCGCACGCATGCCAGGCGAGCGCGCTACTGCTTGAGCCACATCCCCAGCCCCCTGGTCTATAGTCTTAATGTAGAGGGTTTTAGCATTTCTTTGCATATATGTATGCATAAGATTGAAGGAAGAAAAAAAATTAGGAGCCCAAGATATTTGGTTTTGGTCTACTGCCCTCTGTAGGTTCTAACCACATAGGATCCATAGGATTTATAGGAGAGAAAAGGGCTTTTAGAATCTCTGGTATTTTACAGAAGGTAAATCACTGCTGTACACCTTCAGCACAGAAAGATTCTTCAGTCAACTTGGAAAACATTCTACAGTTATTCTTCCTCTCCTACAGTCCCCACCTCTGTGGGATCTCTTAGTTCTACAAAGCTTGCTTTCTGTTCCTGTGGGGTGCAGCCATTAGATGCCACAGTAATCAGCACCACTGATGCACATCCAATTCTAATTAATACTCTTCAACCTCCCCACACCTACAAATCTCACTATCCTAGACCTTTTCATTGCAATCTAGGCAATAGAGACAGTGACTGATACCAAAAGAAACCAGATTAGCTAAATACATGTCTTAGGAGGCCAGAGCCATCCAAGATTAAGGGAGGCCTGTGATTTCTAAATCAAGGGAGGCACTTCTCATTTTCTGATCAGAAAGGATCTGTTTCTATAGAGGATGGAAAATGGTCATATTCTTCAAGACCCTAGCACAGTGATTGGCACATGTCGATTTTCAATAGATGTTTGCTAGGCAAACATTTTTATTGCTAGAAAAAAGATAAAAAGAATAACTTACTTTAATAGGACACTACATTAAAATAATGAGAACATGATCATGCCCTCATATTAAATTATAAAGGTCCTTGAAGTTAACTTCTGGTTCTCATTAAATTCTGGCATTAATGTTATAATGGCATTTTGCCATCTTTAAACATAGTTAATCCTACCCAATGAAACCTTAGTCCAAGCCATCATTAATCAAAGCAGCTGTAAAGTTACAACTATTTAGTAACATTATCTCTAATGATGAGACACACCTAATGAGGGCAGAGAGGAATACCTAACATAAAATAGGATATTTTAAAAGAATCTTCAATTATAAAGTTTTACAAAGTTTTCTCAGTAAATAACTACAAAACTCCTTAGTTAAAAAAAAATCATTGTTGGCTACATTTAAAAAATTCATTTGGTTTATGCTTCGTTTATATAAAGCCTAGAGTTTCTTTTAAAAGCAAATCAAAATTAAGTGAATGGAAAAATAGGCTAACTAGATTCTTAAAGTGTTCTGCTAGAAGAAAACTAATGAATGCTATTTAACAAAAGCATTTCATATTCACAATTTCAATTCTTCATGACTACATAGTTGAAAATTATATGTGCACTACTTTAATGGAAAATTTATACAAAATGACTATAAGCTCTCCTTTGAGGTGGCCTATTTTGTGTCACCCAATTTATTATTCTGATATAACTGTGAATATGCAATGGTTATTGGGTTTGTGAGCTGATATGATATTGTGTAACAGGGAAGTTACTCAATATTTGCATAAGGTGGTTAGTATCTCTTCCAGAATTTCAGCAATGCTTCTGAATACTTAGTCATATAAAATTTTTCAAATTGTACAATTATTTCTCTGACAATAGGTTATGTGATACCAATTCCAACTAATAATGTTTTCAGGCCCCTGATGAAAATCCTAAAGATTTTTCTCAGAAATCTTTTTGAATGACATCTCTGCTATTGTTTGGTTGGTTTTACTTCTGGCCAGTCCCATTTCACATGTAGAATATATTGCAAATACCAAAGATTTAAGATGGTTAGCCAAGATGTGACCACAGACAGGCCTAAATTAACTAAAAATATTTTTTGGTCCATAATAGTTTGTTCTGACTTTAAACTCAACTCAATGTAATAAAAAATATTAAAACATAAGGTATAGAAAGGATTTACATATGTTTTCTTCTGAACTCAAATTTATTATGTTTTTGAAAATCTATCATGAAGATCAATGCCAACAAAAATATATAATGAAAATAAGTTCTATTGGGCTTGCAAGTATGCTAATTTCTATTTCTTCTTCATTTCTTTTCATCTGTGGATATGACACTTGGAAGATGACTTCTAGACTTCGGATTATCACACATTCTCAAGATATTTGTGCTACACAGGAAGGATTTTAAGTATAATATACCAGTCACCCAAATGGAAATTTAGCTCTTCTTATTCTCAAGTTTATGAAAGAAGATTTAGAATAAATACTGCCCTATTAGATACCCACCACACCAAATTTTATTTTATGAGCAGATTGTCAGCCTCCACCATATTCACTCTAGTGACAAATTCTGCACAGTTTTTGTGAGTGCTTTGGGAATGTAGTGGCTTCAGCAGATCATTACAGAGTGACTCTCTTCAAGATCTGGCAGAATGGGGTCTACAGAACAGATCTTTTAAGATCTGTTATGTGGACACAAGAATGACAACTGATTTAAATATTGCCACATTTAGGGAATTCAGTGTGATTTAATGGGGAAAGGCAACCTCTGGGGAAGAAGCTTTCTAACTGAGAAAAGTCATGTAACTGAGTTGTCTGGTAAGGAATTCTATTCGTGATACTTGGTTTCTTCATTTGTAAAATAAAAAAAACAATTATTATGTTTCACTAGCTAGGTATGGGACATTATGGGACAAAGTCGTTTTCCAGCAATAAGATGAAACATGTAAAACATCACATCAAGACAAGATTATCAAAGCCACAGTCTAACCAATATGATCACACTGACTTGTACACATGTGGAAGTGTTCCAAGGGAATAGCTCATCAACTCAGCTGTGGCAAGAAATGAACAACCCCTTATGGAAATACTCCCAACATCTAGCTGTGGATTGCTGCCATTAGAATCAGAAACAGGGGACACTGTTCTGCACCAATGTATAAGGCAGACCCATGAATTATGTGAAACTATGAAAATACTGACTCAACTGCCAGTTAGACACCAAAATCATTCTTTCCCAAGTTCCCAAATTTAAGGAAGGTCTTCAAATGGTTTCCCTCTCACTAGGTTCCAGGTAAGAATCTATGCATCATTGGAGCAAAAGTTTTTGTGCTTTCATCAGTAAAGCACAGAGGTTGTGTAGGGTTTCCTACTAAATACTGTTTTTAGAAAGACTTTGTGAAGGTAAATGTGATGGAAAATAACTGAATAAAAAATTCAGTATAATTATAAAAAAAGTATACAGGTTTACATACACATCATACTACCTCCATACATATACATACAAACAAGAGAAAGGTAAACCACATGACCAATGTATTGAACTATAATTAGGACTATGACAACAGTGATCATCTAAGACTAGGCTAACTGCTTAAATTTGGAGAAATTTTTGATGCTCTGGATATCACTGCCTTTATAATGTCACCTTGGACACTTAAGTTCAGAGACTGAGGCATCCTTTTAAATTGCTAAAATTGATGGATGTGAAGCCTGTTTGTCCACCACTCTGGTGAATCTTGCTATACTTTACAGGATACTCTGGAGCAGAACAGAAAAGTTTGCTCCAGATCTTGAGTCTATGGTCTGAATTGTAGACAATGAATAGCAATTAGGCAATTTCTTTTTCTCATATGGGCAATTTGAGTTTGCACAAGAATAAGTAGCAACAGAAATGTATTTATTTAAGAATGATGAATGATTCTCTGGAAAAATGCCAGGTGGTTCCTAAAATATTTTAAAAGCTCACAAAAATAAACAAAAGACCTAAATACAATTCATAAAAAGTAGCTAATAAATATAAACAACTCAAACTACCAAATGAAATGAGATGTCAGTGCAAAGATTTTTAAAAGTAAAAGTACCTAAAGCTGGTAAGAATGTGGCAAGACAGGCATTGGAATCGATTAAAAGAATATAAAATTGACAGTCTTTCTGCAAAGCCATCTGGCAATGTGTACCAAAGCACTAAAAAATATTCATAACTTCTGACTGGGATCTAGGAATCTATCCTAGGAAAATAATCTAAACTTGAACAAAGATTTATACATGGAGATGTTTAGTATAATACTGAAAAAAACTGTAAATTACCTAAATGTCCAACTGCAATTTTTCATGACCTCTTCTTTTTATGATTACTGAAGCAATAAACTGTGCTTTCAACTATGAATTGGAGTATTGCATATTTTAAGGCCAGAGCAATTAAAATTTCTCTCCAATAGTACTACTGTTGCATGTCTCTAAAACTTTGCCTGTAATACAAATGCACTCAATGTGGTGTTTAGCAAATTCTTCTGTGCAGCATTTGATGATAACTGGATCGAAGATATCAAAGATTAAGAACTACTGACCTAAACCCTTCAGACAATGAGAATGGATGTTAGTTCATAAAGGCTCACCCTTGCCCCAAATCTGGAAAGGAATCCAAATAGATGCAAGTAGACAATATGATGAGCACACCTAGGATCTACCACAGCCGTCTCAAATAGCCTCAGATAAAAATCTTTTCACTGTCCCTTATTCAGAACAATATTTAATTGAAAAGTAAAGATTGTATATATTTGTGGTCTACAATTTTTTTTTTGTGTGTGTGTGTGTGTGTGTAGTGAAACAGCTAAAGCTAATTAACACATCCATCACCTCATGAACTTATCTGTGGTGGGAACATTTAAAATCTCTTCGCAATTTTCAAGTATACAGATTATTATTTACATCGGCTTGGGAGTCAGAAGTGCAGGTAAGGTAGAAAGTATAAAGCAAATGAACTAATACTGGATCCTTCTTATTCATAGTGCAAAGTTCTTCAAGTGCCATTTTTAGTAACATCCATCTGGTTTTTTTAGAAATACACCTCTTTTCACTAAAAACATTTCACAGATAGCTATCTTTTGAAAGGACCAGCAACAGCTAATGCTTTAATGATTGGTTGCGCTGATCAAATGTTCTGAGAAAAAAAATAACATTTATTGGTTTGTCTGCAGAATATTAAAGTGTTGAAAAACAACAAGCCACCTACTAAGGAGAGTTTAGTGGGCATCTTGAATTTCAAGTGATCACTTGACAATCTTCCAAGTGGTCACTTAGTCATTTCATCTTCATAAAAGAACATGTGTTTTAAAAACCTACAATGTAGAGATAACTTTCGCGTAGTTGTTCTTTTTACAAGGCTATTGGTAGAATGTGATAACTGTTGGAAATCAAAATAGCTGACAAAATGGACTTCTCTAAACATTCAAACATGAAAGTCATTCAAAATATCAGGATTCAGAATACTACCTATGTAGATCACACTAATTTATGATTCAATAAACCCATGAACTGAACAGAAAATAGCTGGCTCTGTTACTGTCCTAAGTATTTGCCATGTTTTTATTATAATCAGAATGGTACAAAATGGCTTGTTCAGTTAAGACTTCTCAATTCTTCTTTCAAAAGATTTTTTATTAGATATGAGATCCGATACCTATCTTGTTGACGGGAAGTCCTGTTGGGTTTTAAAATCTTGTTTCATGTTCAAAATGGTGAAAATGAAAGAAAGCCAACACTGAAGATCACCTGAGCTCTATAATTAATTACACTAAGGTTTACCACCCAAGCATTTTAAATTTTCATTTTACAGTTCTGAAAAAAAAAAATCATTCTTCTGGTGTATAAAAATGACTTATGGGGGAAAAAAGGTACTTCCAAGACCCTACCAACTCACTTGAAGTGATAAAGAGTACAGCAAAGTAATTGAAATGAGATTCCAACTTGTCCCATAAAATGTTGACCACTCCAGTTGGCTTAACTTAAGCTGTTAGATATCTGGCACTTCAAGCAACAAAGCAATGTTCCAAGGATCACCAAGAATAAGCAAGGAGATGTAGGTTTAAAGCTATCTAAAATTCATAAATACTTTTGGCTCATTATAAAGGACAAAGTTTCTGGGTGAAAGCTGAAAATAAAACTCCCCACAATTTCAGTTTGTGTGAGAAATGAATACATAATTCTACCACAAGGGGGCAATGATTCACTTTTACTTTAGTAAGAGTATTGGATAAGAGGGTTTGGGGGGATTTTTGTTGTTGTTTTAATGTTCAGGGAAGCTTTGGGCCTCTGATTTCTTTTTTTTTTTTTTTTTATTGGATGTTCACAACATTACAAAGCTCATGACAAATCATATTTCATAGATTAGAATCAATTGGGTTATGAACTCCCATTTTTACCCCAAATACAGATTGCAGAATCACATCGGCTACACATCACATTTTTACATACTGCCATATGATTTCTTAAATATTTTATTTTAAGCCAAGTTGGAGAGGTTTTTTTTTTTCTTTCTAGTGAAAGATAAGGTCTGTAGTGGATTAAACAATAAGTAACCAGACCTACGCACAAGGAAAAACATAATTGGAATGTTCTTAAAAAGATGTCTGAGGGTAAAGGTGGCTAATGAGAATATAATTCTAGGATGATGACTCTGCTATCCAAACAGTGATTTAGGGGAAAGCTTTGTTCACAAACCCAGGTTGCCATTTTTCTTATGGGGAAGTTGGCAGAACTGTAAGGGACAGATCTTTTGCTTAGGTCTTTATGAAAAGTTATAAAACTAAAAATTATTTTCACTATCTTTTGGTCAAGAAGATACACAGATCTGGTATCAAGGATGAAAGCTGGATCATGTGCAGCAATTCCTGACAAAAGATCACAATCGGTTGGTCTCCGAGAGCCAGTGGAGCAACAGCAAGGCTCATTTATGAGTCCAACACTGCAAAGTGGGTTAGATACTAGGCAAGTGAGACACAAAAAATTTGGAGATGATCTTACAGATAACTAGTAGCAGAGCTGGGCTTGGAGCACAGGTTTCTCTCTCTCTCTTACATACTTTTGTAGTCTTAAAGGGTCACCAGAAAAAGGATAATTATAGAATTGATTTTTCAAGAAAGGCAGAAAAGCATTAAAAGAGAGCTAATATTACTCTCATCAAGTTCTATGAGATAAGTTATCAACCTTATCATAACTGTGGAAAAAAAAAAAAACCTTTACGAACCATTAAGTACTGTATAGGTAACAACTCATCTGTAACTTAAGCTTTCTATAAATTCATATTGCATTGACTTATTGCTTATTCTTTTGCTTACCTTTTTGCAAGATGAAATCTGGAAAGTTTCTTAAATATGTACATGAGATGGTGGTTCCTATGTTACCATGAGCTGTGTTTTATGCATAATCTCAATTGATGAATGGGAAAAGATAAGTACTCAAACTATACAGCCAGCTTATCAAACAGCTACATGCTCTAAATTTACTCAAAATAAATAAATTTTGCAAAAAATTATTAAGTTCATGTGGTACTCCTAAATAAAAAAAAAAAAGCATCAGGTTTCTCAGAGAAAATGATACAACTATTTTCATTAGATTAGGAGCTTGGGGATAACAAGAATTTCAAGTTCCTCCATAGCTGACTTCATATTATAACATAGTGTACCTTCTAAGATAATTCCATTAGAACAAGAGGATTTAATACCTTCTCTTTGGTCTTAAATCAATAACCATTAACCAAATGAAAAAAAAGGTTCAAGAAATGACATTTAAGACTATCATCATATGGCAAGCATTTATTTAATTTGGATTCAGCCCAATTTCTATGGACCTTAAAGACACATGCAAGCGAAAAGCTACGTTTTCTGCGTGGTGGTTATAGCAGAACATGCATGATTAGACCAGGCCTTCCACCTATTCAGCAGTACTCACATGAACACTTGACATTGGAAGGGAAGCATGTTTCACAAAGGATCACAAACACAGCCCTTCCTCTGTGCTCCTGTAACACTTTGAACTTCTCTCTTTATAAACTTTGCCACTTTCTATTGCAATTTTGTTTGGCTGTTTCTAATAGTTTATAAATAGCTAAAAAAAATAACTATAATTTAATGACAATATGTTCCACAAAGTCCTGGTTCATCTTTCCAAAAAAACAAGTTACAACAGTACTCAAACTTAACCAAGAGAGAGAGAGAAAAGACATGGGGAAAGCTAAACTCCAAATGTGATCAGCAACCAAAACACAGGGTCTTTGTAAATCATCATATTACAAACCCTCCTACCCTTTCTGGGCTCCATTAACTTTGGCTTTATACATAGCCACATAGGCTACCCTGGCCCTGAACAAAACCTGCTACTTTTCAGTTCACCTCTCCCTCTTAGAACAGCTTTGGTCTCTTTGCCTCAATTACATATTCCTAAGAGGAGCCCTCAGCATTCCTCAACCATCTACAAGTCAAATGGTTGCCCAGCTCTTGAATGGGTCACTCCCAGGTCCAGCCCTGGAGTGAGTGGAGTGACACAAGGCTAGAGTGGGCCCGCTTCTGCACGTTTAATATCATGGGGTTGGGGTCATGCAGCCCTAGATTCAAAGTATAACTTTGCTAGTTAGAGATCTTGGATTAGTTTCTTATATTTTATGAACCTTGCTTTTCTCATTTCTAAGCTGACATCTCAGAACTGATGTGAAAGGTGGAAAAAAAATAGGTGTGATGTTCCAAATACCATACCTGGCCCACGAATGCTAACTAAGTTATAGTACATTATAGGCTTTCTCATATGTATTATTTCTAATTCTGCAACAACTCACAAGGTAAGCATTATTTCCATTTTGCCAATGAGGAAATAGGTTTAGAGAACTTAAGTAAATAACTCAAAATCACATAGCTCAGCAGTGATTCAAACCAACATCTGGTGGGTTCTTAAACCTGTACTCTTTAAACTGTACCCTTCGGATCCCTTGTGCCCAGCAAAATGCCTTTGATCTCATAATCATTTTTTCTGAACAAATTAATAATACTAGAGGAAGGCATCACCTTCCCACCTAACCCCACACCACATCAGGGCTCCCCTGGGCTCCATTAGCTCCCCAATGGACCTTGATTTAACCAGTGTTTCTCACATTTATAATTCCCTGGGGTTAAAGCATTCCGAGCCTCAGTTTCCTGGGGTCAAACACCACATTTAGCAGCTCCAACTCAGTATCAATCGTGCACCCGTGGTAATACCCAGAAGAAAGTAAACATAGGTTGCTTATTTTTCACCTGGGATTTAGAAGATGTTTTTAGCCCTGTGATTCCAAAACCAGTTCCCAAGCCCAAAATCCTCCAGAGATTTTTAAAATCTAGGTTCCCTCAGCACAAAAATAACTCTCAAATAAAAGTGCAGAATTTTCTTCACCTTCAGAAGTAATTCATTGTGAAATTAAAACTGCATGCAAGTCTGGAGCATTCAGTTCTGCTGAAAGGGTGTGGCAGAAAGGGAAGGGACTTGGGAACAGGGTAGAGACGTAGTACTAAGGGATCGTGCTTCAAAACACTTGGCAACCTCCTCCTCACTTGCGTTGAGAATCTACCTTGCAAAATGTGAAATGAAGTCAATCTCGTTCTGCCTGGACTCCCTTCACTGGATTCTGCTTGTGGGTGTTGCCCCAAGGAGGGGGAAAAAAAAAAAAAAGATCAAGCTGCCCCTGTCAGGAGGAACATGACATTCAGATTCAGCAAAGAGCCCTTCTTAGATGCTCCAGCCAAGATGTTGTAGGTTACTCATGGGGCAGTCGATTCATTTCTCCTGTGTTCCAGAATCTTAATTTACTCTACAAAACATCAATTTATTCAACAATAGTTTGTTTTGAAAGGCACACTAGTTGGTTTACAAAAATTCTAAAGCTGGGGGAGGGAGAAGAAAACAAAATTGCAGTTGAAAAACATAACTGCAATCAAATATGGGGCTTCTTCATAGTTAGGATGTAGAGTTGGCACTTCAAAAATGGAAGACAAAAACAGTACCTCTCAGTTCAGGTAAGACAAGTACCAAGGTGTCAAGATATAATTAGCTGGAGTGGAGAAAGAAGGAAGCCTATGCCAAGAGGAGACGTGCTTTCGATGAATTGCTTCCAAATCCTTACATGATGATGATCATCATGTAGGTGTAAGCCACTTGCCAGACACCAAGTGCTTTACATGGTTTAACTCACTTTATATTTTTAAAAAAATCCATGAAATAGATTCTTTCTTTATTGTCATTTTCTACAAGGTGCCACAGGCAGTTAATGATAGTGGCAGTATTGTCCCACGCTCACGCTCTTATCCAATGTGCTATTCTTCCTCTCATCTTTCTACCGTGTAGGTGCACTCTCTGGAGGGCCAGAGAGGAAGTCACTGGAATTCTCCTCCTTTCAGTCATAAACTTTTACAAAACCCTCAAACTGTCATTTAGTTAAATGACTGGGCCATTAAATTCATCAAATAGAGCCTGAGGCTATCA
The DNA here is from genome assembly GCF_964194105.1 of Spermophilus citellus. Classification (NCBI taxonomy): domain Eukaryota; kingdom Metazoa; phylum Chordata; class Mammalia; order Rodentia; family Sciuridae; genus Spermophilus; species Spermophilus citellus. Next base: position 75,189,534 of record NC_138194.1, read on the forward strand.
TTGGTTTGATACAAGTCCAGGATGGTCAAGTGCTTATTATTTTTACAGGACAAGGAAAATAAGCATATGACAAAATAAATAACCTCTATAAGTGAAGACCAAACAACTGTTTAGGTCACTGTAAAATCTTTGCCCACTACCCAAGCAATGGATTTCAACTGCAGGAAAACATTTGTCTACAAGCTTTAAATAAAACATTCAGCAAACCTCACGATTAGTAGAGACATCACATTTTCTATGGTTTCTAAAGATCTACAATCTTGCTGGATCATCTTGAATTCTAGTATCTTTGCCTATGAATACCAGATATTAAGAAACAATCACCATGTTCTGGTTGTTTTAATAAACACCCACTCTTAATGGATTTATTTGTTCTCAACTAAAAATAGCATTTCATACATCAAAAATAGAGACTGTTAAACACATAAACAACATCAGAGGAAGCCATTAGACATGTGTACACACAGACTTGTCATTCTCCAGTTACTATGTTCTTATCAGTTTAGTTCACCTCAGCTTCTAAAGGAAAGCACAGGAAACCAAAAGTTTACTAGTAAAAAAAAAAAAAAAATCAAGATGCAATAAAATAACTTCATCGAATCAGTACTGAATTGAAGTTATTCAAGGAGAATTCACATTCCAAATCATTATAATTTCAGTAATATATATTACCTGAAGTTTGGACTCCCCTCACCCCCCCAAAAAAAATCTATGTAAAGAATTGGTGAGCTATGATATGATACAAAACAGATTGTTCATGGTCTTAGCATGGAATACTAAAGGATCTGTACTGCCTCTTGAGCTAAATGGATCAGTGCAATTCAGTTTAAAGTCCATGGACCTCAAACTACTCAATAGTAAGAAAACCAACCCAATTTAATAAATGGGCAAAGAATCAAAACAGACATTTCTCAAGAGATGAGAACATATCCTGGGCAAAGGATATGTTTAATAAGGCTCAACATTTCTAATCATCAGGGAAATTAAAACCACAATGACATGTCACCTCACACCTGTTAGAATGGCTACTTTAAAAAAGATGAATGACAATGAGTATTGTCATATAGTGAAGATGGGCAGAAAAGGTGACCCTCGTACACCACTGGTGAGTGTGTAACTTAGTCCTACCCTCATGGAACGTAGTATGAAAGCTCCAAAAAAAACCTAAAACTGTAATCACTATATGACCCAGAAATTCCACTTCTGGGTATAGATCCAAAGGAATGGAAATCAGTTTACCAAAGGGCTATCTATACTCCCTTGTTCATTTCAGCACTATTCAGAACCACCAAGATATGGAATCAAACTAAGTTGCATCCGTAGATAAATGGATAAAGAAAATGTGATACACACATAGACATTTATACACATATATACATAGACATAAATATAATGGAATATTAGATGGCCTTAAAAACAAGGAAACCCTGTCATTCACAACATGGATAGAATTGGAGGACATCATATTAATGAAATAAGCCAGCACAGAAGGATAAAGACTGTTTGGTCTTACTTAAATGTGGAATCAATGTGATCCTGCAATCTGTACATGTGGAAAAATAAGAATTCATACCCCATTTGAATCAAATATATGTCAAGATCAAAAAAATAAAAAATAAAAAAGTTTATCTCATAGAAATAGCAAGTAGAGAGGTAATTACCAGACACTGGAAAAGGGAGAGGGAGAAAAGATGTATTGATCAAGAAGCACAAAGTTTAATTAGATTAATTACACTGCATGATGACCAGTTAGTAATAATGTATTATATATTTCAAAATTATTAAATATTTAATGTTCACCACAAAAAAAAAATTGTGTTACCTTGGTGAGGTCATGAATATGTTAATTAACCTGATTAAATCTTTCTATAAAGTATATAGAGATCAAAGCATCAAGTTATCAAATCATATGCCATAAACACACACAATTATTATTTGTCAACTAAAATAATTTTAAAGCCTATAGCTACATCAATGAAGAAAAGTACTGTGGACATTGACACAGAAATAAGACAAGCATTGCATAGTTTCTATGCTCGACTACTGACTTTATTTAAGTAATAATTAAAACAGTATGGAAATGATTAAGGGATTGATAAACAAACCAATTGAACAAAACTAAGACTCTGCCATACACATATTGAAACCTGATAGGACAGTGAAAAAAAGAACAGGCTTTTAAATAAGTTAGGATGATTGTTTATCCCAAAAGGGAAGAAAACAAATTGTTTTTCCAACTCACATCTACCAAAAAAAAAAAATCAATTTTCAAGTGGATTAGAGATTCAAATGTGGATGCCAAAAACTGAAGAGTTTTAACAAAATATAGAAGATAGACAAAGATACACTGTCCTTAAAGTTCCATAAAAATATTAGTATATATAACTATAATATAGTTACCATTCCCTATTCAAAAGGACAATTGTGGGGGTTTTTATTCCCCACTTTTTATTGGTACATTATAGTTGTACACAATGGTGGCATGTGTTGTTACATGCACACAATGTAACAGTTCATAATTTGACCCATATCATTCCCCTGTATTTCCCCTTTCCCTCCTCTCCTCCCTCCCCCTGGTTCCTTCAGTCCATCCTACTGATCTCCCTTCTGTGGTGAATCAAAGTCTTAAAAAACTTAAAAGGACAACTTATAAAAGGAGTAAAAACGAGACACAAACTTTGAGAAGGTATTTGGAATACACAGAACTGAGAAAAGCTTTGTGTTCAGAATACAAATTACTGAGAGCCGCATGAGGACAGTACTTACAAAATGCCTCAATGTATCAGTGAGGGAGCTCAAGCTAACCACAAGGAGAAACTATGGGACAGAAAATGCCCAACCAACATCCAGCTGTTCCAGCCATGCCCACTCAGGAGCCAAACAGGGGACCAAAAAAAGCCTTCAGCTCAATCCATCTTCACAAGTCACACAAGAAGAGCAGTGCCAAGCAATTGCCTCCCTGCTGTCAAGTGGGGTCCAGCACAATGATGAATGGTAACAATGTTGACTTTAAGTTACTACGTTTAGGGGTATTTGCTATAGATAGTGAATAGGCACTACCCTACTGGGAAGAATGCCCCAGCATGGACTCCTAAAAAGCACTGTCAATCCTCTCTTGGACTCACACTCTATTTAAAGGCTTTTGCTTGTGAATAGATGTGTACTCTTCTGATAGGATTTGATTCCTAAACTTGAAATAGTTTTTGTTGTTGTTGTTTTAAACAAGTTTTGTAGCAAATATTGCAATAGAAATAATTTAGGTTATCAGGTAACATGAACACCAGGAAAGATAACTTCACTGGGTATGATTTATAATTATTATAAATTGACATTCTTTATCTTTCAAACCTTAAATGCTACTGCATGCTCCCCTGCCCCCCCCCCTTTTTTAAGTCTAAAACTAGAATTTTGAGGACAACTGGACAACTTGATTTTTGTTCCTTGTGTGTGATTCCTTAAGGATACCTGTGGGATTTCTCTTTGCATTCAATCTTTACCAGCCTGTGTCTCCATTTCACATACTGAGTTCTTTGGCTCTACAAACCCAGGATATTTTTTTTACCGCAATTTTTTGTTATTAATATCTATCCTTTTGTTTATCATTTTTATGACTTTGTCTTTATCTTCTAAATTATTATTAGCATTTCCCAAGTTTTTCCTCTGTATTTTACTTTCAAGCAATCAATTCTATACTTGACACTTCCCAAACTTTAATGTAACCACTCTGGTTTACTTCCCTTCAATTCTATTCTTCACTTGACCCCCTTTTTAATTTGATATGTTGCTCTTTTATCTCACCTATTCATTACTGTTTTCAAAACTGGTTTGTGAATAATACACCTTCCCTACATCCTACCAAGGACAATTTTCCCTAAAGATTTTGTAAATATGCAGACTAATATCAAAAGTCTGGTCCTTACTACCTTTTAGAACAATTTCCCTTATTCTACAATAATGCCATAAGTTTTCTTTTTCTTTCCTCCCAAAGTCAACTCATATCCAGCAAATGAATTATGGAGACCGCATCCAGGTGTTGTTAGATTCCATTTGCCAACAGACTAATAGCACTTGTTATGCTTTCCTCCAACCTAACCCAATGTTTAGGTCGTTTTCTCTACTAAACCAAAAATGAATCTCCCCTTAGCTACTGTCTAGATCTCTAACACGGTGGAGGGAAATAAGTTAATTCATCATCTTCAGCATTCACTCTCATCTGGGTTCTTCCCATGATCCTCCTAACTTACATTGAGGGAACCACATTTTTCAGGAAACAATGTACTACCCACTTATGTGCTTGCTTTCTGGGAAATGGTAAATGTTCTCAGCAAGAACAATACCAATAGGGTTTAGAGAGAAAGATGCAACCAAGAAAAATTTGGCTTCACAAATAGCTTATCTTTGTCATTCAGAGTACTATCCCTGAAGCCAGACTATCTTGATTTATTCTTTTACAAATCATACCACTAAGACTGATCATCCCTGTACCTGTATTTCCTCATTTATAAATTAGAAGTAATAATAGTACTCTATGTAATTATTAAAGAAATTAAAATAGAGTATTATAAGTATCCACTATTAAGTATCATTCTGTTGTAAAGCAGAGACCATGCAACCAAAGATACCTGTCCAGTTTTCTAATTGATACAGTTTTCACTTTTGATGCAGTGGCCAGCTAGCTGAGAGTGGAGAAAGCCACTTTCTAACTCATAGAGGCAGGCTTATCAGTAGCATTTCAGTAATGTTTTTTAAATCAGCTCTTTCCATATTTAGATGTTGGGACTTCCTTCTAGATTCTGCCAAAAGGCTGGCTGTTGGTTTTAGTTTACAGTGCTACCCATCCCACCCTCGTAAGGATTTTAGGAAGAAATTAGGAGGGGTGTTAGCCAGGGCAAATCCATCCACTTACCATTTACCATTGTAAATCAGGCCGGTGGTCATTATTTCTAAATATGTTCAAATACTTCGTGTTACAAATCAAATGTACAACTAAAAATTTACATGACTGAAAGCAAATCATTGTCCAACTCTGTTTCATTTACCCTGATATCAAATGCCAAATTCTAAAAGCCCTGACTCAGAAATATTAAATGAAGAGAAACAAAAACAAAAATGCAATGTAGAATAAGACACTAAAGGTTCATCTGCTTTATTTGTCTGCATGAAATGCATCTACATCCATTTATCCTGGAAAGAATATTTTTGAGACCCTTGAGAACATCTCAGTGTTCTTAATAACCTTAAGTACCAAGGCGCTTTTGGTTATTTGAACTCCAAACCTTCTTTTGGGGTTACTCAAGCAGTTTCTGAAAGAGAAAAATAGTTGGCTGCCAGGTTCTACATAATCTGTATGTTCTTTAAACCTCATTAGATCATCCTTTACCCTTTCTAGAAGTATATAGTTAACAGATGTACTGCTTAGCTGACAAAGTTTGCATAAATAATTAGCTTTATATAAACACATGTTGCCTATTCTTCTTTTGAAATGTCATATTTATTTTAGAGACTAAAAATCTAGTCTTGCCAAAGTATTTCAAATTACTCTGCAAAGATCTCTCCCACACTGTGCTTCTGGCCTAACCTTTTGATACTCTTTACTAAAGGTACTTAGATGATATAGAAGTAACGGAACTGGGATAAATGCCATTCCAAATGTCAATGTATGAAACCTGTAAAAGTGGTGAATTTTTTTTTAAGAGAGAGAGAATTTTTTTAATATTTATTTTTCAGTTTTCGGTGTACACAACATCTTTATTTTATTTTTATGTGGTGGTGAGGATCAAACCCAGGGCCCGGCGCATGCTAGGTGAGTGCGTTACCGCTTGAGCCACATCCCCAGCCCAAAAGTGGTAAATTCTTAAAAGTAGATACTTTCCAACCATTGTCTTAGTTCAGGACCGCAATGCAGCATAGAGGTTAAGAACAAGCTCTCTGGAGATTGAGCCTTTACGTTTCAATTCTACTAACTATAATTTATCCACAGCCTCATAGCTAGCATCTTCTCTAAGCCTCAGTTTTTCTACTGTAACATGTGAGATGAAGTGGACAGTAGGATTAAACAGAAAATAAAACTTGAGCCAAGTTCATGGTATACCATGAGCCCTCAATGCATGTTAGTGGTGATGGTGGCACTGGTAATAGCAATAAAGAATGTCAATGAGACCAAAAGTGCAAGAATAGATCTTCTTAGCCTCCCTTTAACTAACCACATAAAAAACAACAACTCCGAGCCAAACAGCAGAAAGGTTTGACTACATGTCCTGGTGTTGCTGTAAGTACAGTGACATGGCTGGGCTATCCCATCTCAGTCACCCCATGGGCTGCTAGTTGTCTGACAAGTTATCACAAGTCCCTCTTCCTAACACTGATGGCCAGTAACTGCTGGTCTGGATGAGATTCGTCTTATATCCTCTGGCTTAAACAGCTTTGCAAAAGTAATTTTTCATTGTTTTGAGAGGATAAGAGTACAGCAATGCTCATGTCCAGCAAAGTGAGGATTGTGCAGCAAAAAAGAAAACACCCAAAGGAAAACAAATGTGTAGAGGAGATAAATTCACTTCAGGATGGATGCTGACCAAGAAGAAATTACATCCACAATTCTCTCAGTTGGGGACCAATGGCAAGTTACATGCCCCCCGTTTAGAAGCTGAAAGCAGGCCAGATCCTGTGGCTTGGCTCCCTCCCAGGCTTTAAATACACGAACTCACAGAACATCACCCAAGAAAGCAAATAATGTGCATGCTGCTCTCAGCTGAGAGAGAAAGGGGACAGGGAGAAGTTTTTCCATAAATATAAGTTTGAAGAGATTATATAGATAAATGGGTTCCATTTTTGCTAAGGTGAAAAATAGTGAAGTCTTCAAAAATTGAAGGATACTTTAAAACTTTAAGTGTCAGTAGCTCCTCACTCCTTCCCTCCCCCTCCCCTTAAAGCTCTAGGACAGGTTATAGAAACCCCAAGTATGTCTCCCACTATGAAGAGAAATGGAAAGCAATTCTGTTCTATTAACTCTGATTTTTAAAGAACTTATGTGGCAAAACCTCTGCTGGAGAGGGAAAATGCTGGGTAGAATTACCCGGCCCCAGTTCAGCTATGAATCACTTATACATAGATAAGAATCATATATATAACTAAAAAGAATAAAATAAATCATACACCCCCCAAAAAAGAACCACTTATACAAATATATAGATAAGAATCTGTGTGTCCTGGGGTACAGTAGCACATGCCTATAATCTCAACAACTCAGGAGGCTGAGGTAGGAGTTCGAGGCCAGCCTCAGCAGCTTAGCAATTACACAATTTAGTGGAACCCCATCTCAAAAATTTAAAAATATTTTTTAAAAGCAGGGGGAGCTGAGGACTTAGCTCTAGTAAAGCATCCCTGAGTTCAATCCCCAGTACTGAGAGAGAGAGAGAGAGAGAGAGAGAGAGAGAGAAGGATTCTATGTATGTACTCACACATCTGAAGCCCTCTGGGTGATCCTGGTACCCTCGTGGGTTTGGGAAAGCTATTCTCTAGATCACTACCATTAAGATTGTTTTATCTATATTCCTTAAGTGAACTGACAATATCAACATCAGCTCTAATGAACAATATATTACCAGGTACTATGGTGAGCACTGTGTACAGATTGACCCAAAGTATCCATCACAGCTTTTGTGGTAAGCATTCATTTTACAAATGGAGAAACTAAGGGTTGATTCAAGTTATGTAACCTTAAAGGTCACAAACCTACTACGTAAAGTTGCTGGGATATGAACTCTAGAGCTTTCACCTTTAACAGTATGTTGTTTTGCCTATTAATGTAAGCACTTAAAGGTTAGAAGTAAAGTAAGGAAAAGAGTCTGGGAAACTGTTTCCAAGAAAGATGAAGGTAGAGGAAAAGGAATTAAACTTTGCAGGCTCCATAGCCAGATCTCTGTTACTCAATTGGCAGTACTTTTCCAGGAACCATCTCCTCCAGTTCTAAAGCAGCAAGTCTCCTTCAGCTGCTAAATAACTCGGTGAACACTGTAGGTCCACTCGTTCGTCTGACTTAACAAACATCCTTCATTTTGCCATCGTGCCACTAGGATTTTTCACCATATGCAGATGTATTCTAAACCACACAGTTAAAAAACAAACATGAGTGCACTCAAATTATATATCTTGGTTTTGTAATGATTTCAAAGTATATTGCTTCATCCCTAAATAAGTCATCTAACTAATGATGGGCATTCAATAAAGCCTTATGAAATATACAGCTATGAGCTCACCCTTGGAGAAACTGGATTATTGTCAAGCGGGCACATACACCATCCCTGTATCAACAGCAGAGCCAGGCGCTGGGGCTGGCCCCATTACCAGACACTTGGCTTGACCACTGTGTCATTTTTCATCCCATGACTGTATGATATGCTTCAAATCCTTACTTAGCTAATTGACATGTTAAACTACCAAGTAGGATTTTATAATCCAATTTGTTTCTCATCATTTAGGCAGCTGTTTTAACCAAACTGTGCTAATTTGTTTCAGGGCATACATAAAATCCAGCATTCCTTTACTCAGACTGGAAAAATAATAGCACTTCGCTAGTGAGTAAAAAAGTTTAGATTATTTCATAAAATCCTGTGACATGAAAATTAAGCTAATTATAAGGCAAAATTAATCCACTAACTCTTGTTAATCATGCACTAAAAATTATACCAACAATGGACAAGAGTTATTCTGTATAAATAGCTCTCTCCTCAGTTGAATGCTACTTACTTTATGGAGAATATTAATATAAAGTATGTCTTTATTCTTCATGTGTCCTCCAAATCACGGCTGTTCAGTACTGCTGGCTCCAAGATAACCAAAGTCCAGTAATGTCCTTGGTAATCTGAGATCTGCAGTACACATTTGAAACAATGTGCACTCTATTTCCCCTTTAATTGCCATCAAAATACATGAATGTTATCAATCCCCATTACTTGATGTTTGGATGCTTGGTGCTCATAAAATTACTGACTCATTTGTGTCAAGTCACAGAACTGTTGTATGAAAAGTAGAAAAATAAGGTCAAATATAATAAAATAAAAATTTCAGAAGTCCAGTTACTAGGAACTAACAACTAACATGCAATAAGCAACTGAAATGCGATTCACAGTATTTCTCATCCCTCACCACATCACTGTGCCATGCCACAGAGCAGGGCAAATCCTAGGAAAACATTGCCAAGTAAGATACAGTTAGCTAATTTTCTTCTTATGATCCCTGCAGAAATGTTTTTATATAACCCAATATTATATCTTAAGTCCAACTCTGACAGTCTGTGTTTGAAGTATATACAGGATGACCAGGAGGTAATGTGGAGGTCAGGAGCAGAGGTAATGAAAGAACCAAGAGCTGGGAGAGAAAAGAAGAAAAATACAATAAGGAGAAGTTCATAAAAGGAAAAAAGATCCTCCTGAATAAGAAGGACTAAGAGCCAGAACACCTATGGTAGTATTTTTAGAAGAAAGGTGGTCTCACAACTTGGGGAGGGAGGAGGAGTTAGCTCAGTGGTAGAGCATTTGCTGAGCAGGCCATGGGTTTGATCCCCAGGATTGCAACAAAGACAAAAGGTGGTCTTGGTCAGGTGCGGTGGCCCATGCCTGTAATCCCAACAGCTCGGGAGGCTGAAAGGAGAATCGTGAGTTCAAAGCCAGCCTCAGCAAAAGTAAGGTGCTAAGAAACTCAGTGAGACCTTGTCTCTAAATAAAATGCATAAAAGGGCTGTCGATGTGGTTCAGGGGTCAAATCCCTCCCGCCCACGAGTTCAATGCTATTACCAAAAAAAAAAAAAAAAAAAAAAAAAAGTGGTCTTTTCCCTAAGAAAAAACAAGTAGGGATAATGTTTGATGATATACAGACAGGAAGGAAAGTGGGGGAGTTTACTCCATTCGTCTATCACAGAAAGCCCATATCTTTTGAGAAGAAAGAGTCAAGTTTAGGAATAATTACTATGCTGAAAGAGTAATTGCTGAGAGAGAGAGCTAGAGAACAGAAGTACCAAGCTGGCCTAGCTATCCACTGGGGTTATGAGGAAACTGGTCTACAGTCTATGATTTCTTCAGACCTCAAATGAATTGGGGTTGGAGGACTCTGAATTACTAGAGAAGGATGAGGCTGAGACTAAGGAGAACATGAGGAAATAAGTACACCCTCTTCATCTTCACTCCCTGTGGGTAGCTCAAGGTGGGGCCATCTCTCTAGGAACACCAGTGTTCCAGCCTATTTCCTGGAGCCTATGTAATTCAAGCACAGAAAGACTACCAGCCAGGAGACAACCTTTCCATGAGCCATGCCCAGTGTAGTCTTCACTCCTACATACACGTGCCTCTGATCAAAAGCCAAATTCAAATTCACCATGCCACCGTCAGGGCAAAAAAATCACACAGCATCATTTTCTAGTATTACAATCTAGTCTACACCCATGTTGGGCCAGCTATAAAAGTAAATAAAAGATCATATAAAACATTCAACTTTTAAAAAGAAATTGGCCAAAGAAGTTGTATATATATTTACATGAAATATACATGCATATAAATGATCCACTCACCTTCATTTATCTCTATGCTCATAAAGAAGTTCAGTGGAGCAGAAAAAGAAAAATGAAGGGAAGGGGGAGGTATGAGAAAGACAGTGGAATGACTCTTACCTAACTTTACTGTGTACATACATGAATATGCCACAGTGAATCTCACCATCGTGTGCATCCACAAGAAATTAATTAATAAATAACTATGGGTAAATGGCAGAAAGACCAGAAGAAGAAAGGGAGTAGGGGAAGGAGAAGTAGAGGGACTGGGGACTGAATTAGAACAAAATATATTCCATGCCTTTATAATTATGTTAAAACCGATTCTACTGTCATGTATAACTAAAACCAACCAAATAAAAAAATTTGTCTTACATTTATCATTCAAAATATATACATATATGTGTAAAATAAATTATTTTTACATATATATGTGCATATATTTTAAGTACCACTGTAGAACAAATGCTTAAATAATGACAAAAATCTATGAACACATTTCTGGGGGAACACACCGGCCAATATTTTTTAAATATTTAAATTTTTAAACTTCATTTCATAAAGCAATCTTTCATAAATGAATGCATATGCCTTCAATTCTACTTGCCTTACCTGACACCACGCAAGACTTGGTAAGTTTGGGAGATGAGAACAGAAACTTAAACTATCATAGTACACTACATCAATTTATAAATGCAGCACTTTTTGTACCATGTAGGGCTAATCTCAATCCATCTAAAAATTAAAGTCCTGGCCCTCGGACCTGATAATCTATTTTTAAGTATCAAACTGTGAAAATTTCAGAACTCTTCATCATTGTGCAAATCGTGGATCCTCATCTTAAATTATTATATATTTGGTTTCCTTTTTTCTAAGCTTTTAAAGGAATGCATATGTTCTTCGCTCAAGGAGGACAGAGGTTACAAAGACAATTCACAAAGGACAAAATGCAACTGGTACACAAGGGAAGTAGGATCCCCATCATGAATAAGCAAACATAACTGAGAACAGATGAAGTATTGTTTCAAAAGCACAATAAGGCCGGGCACATGACACATACCTATAATCCCAGCAACTCAGGAGGCTGAGGTAGGAAGATGGCAAGTTTGAGACCAACCTCGGCCATTTAGTGAGACCTTGTCTCAAAAGATAAAAGGACTGGGGATGTAGACCAATGGTAAAGAATACCTGGGTTGACCCCCCAGTACCAAAATAATAATAGTAATAATAATAATGATAACATGTTAAAATACAAAACTTAGTTCTGAAGAGGTTAAGACTGGTACTCATGCTTTCCTGGTAGCACGATGACAGATGTTAAGTCCTTTGGAAAGCCGCTTGACAAAATGAATACATGGGTGAAATAGGTTCTCATCCTTTTACATAGTACTCAATCTATTCCAAGAAACTAATTCAAAATACAGAATAATCACAAAAATATTTTCTTATAAAATTAGTTTTTCCTGATTATAATAGTAAGACAGTGTCATTGTACAAAATATTTTAAATGATGGAAAGTATAAATAAAGTAGTTTTCTGTATACCCATTCATTCAAGTCTTCACTAAGAATCTCCTTGTCTGCAAAGAAGTGTTGAACAGTGAAGGCTGAGTTTCAGGTATGGTGAGCCTTCCTATCATAAACCATAACTCAACTACAAGAACTGCCACAGTCAACAACTTAGTAACTTCCAGGGTTTTTTTTTTTTCTCTGTTCAAATACATTGATAATCTTTTTAATTGGCTATACTCATGACTAGGAACATTATCAATTTCTCTTGATCCTGCTGACAAAGGTTATCTCACTCAGAATGCAGGAAAATATTAAGTGCCCAACTTTAAAATTTATATACAATAAAAAAAGAACATAGGCTTGTTACATGTAAAGCATCTTCTCATTTCTATAAAAGGGTTACACATATAAATATGATGTTTTATATATATTTTATGCAGTTCTCAGGCTTATGTATACAAAATGTTTGAAAAGACACAAAAAAATATGCACTACCATCAATGTTTAAGGTAATAATTTTAAAACTTGTTTCAGAAAATATTGTTCATAATCCAAAAGTTATCCATTAAGAGATAAGGACCAAAATACTATCTAATCATTCACCTTAGAATTTTGCAATCTCATGATTTCCTGCTGAGTCCCTAGATTTATGAAAAATCCTTACCCTTCTGGGTAAGGATGCTGGTCCGATGCTGGTCAAGATGTCAAGAAACCATGACCAGGCATCCAAATGCAGAGATTGGAGACTGCTGCCCAAGTCAGTGGAGGTGGTAGATCATGCAAGTGGGAAGAATTAGAAGATACAAAGGTTTGGGACAGATCTACACCGCATCATTTTCTAGTATTAGGGCTGTAAAATAGTGCTCTACTGAATGGTAGAACAATATCCTTCATCCTTTAGGAGTACAGGACCTTGGTTTGACTGTCTAACAGAGGAACTAGGAAGCCAGAAGCACTCTACTGCTTTCTAGAATCTGAAAAGCCCTGGTGTCTTAGCAAATACCCAGGGTGGTCTGAAAGAGTTGCCATGCTCACATGAATAGCCTTAAGCAAGCAAATGCTAGTCATGTGCGGCACTCTGCGTTTTCCTTTAAACCTCATCAGCCTGCAATACAGACTATCATCTGCCCCCACTTTACAGAAAAAAAGCAGTAGCAGAGATATACCCACAGTCATTAAGATACAACCCTGAGAAGGGGACAATCTCAAGACTTTTGGACTTTCTACTCCTTTGCTCTTCTGCCTCCCACCTTCTAAAGGTTGAAAAAACACAGAAATAGGTGGAGTTCCAAGATGTGGTGTTGAAGCCAACATGAACAGGAGGTGCCAGATCATCCAGAACTAAAGGTAATTCACAGGACAGACACCAAAACACACCCAAATGTTTAAAAAATTTGTAACTCTACATTATGACTTCTTTGTAAAGTTTCTCTCACCCAGACTTTTACTAAATGGGTGCTTCACTGAATGGATTTGATCCAGATTAAAGGGAACCCCCCATACTTTCAGCAGACCAGTTAAGAAAATATACATTTTGCTCATATATCTATATATATAAGAGTGTGTGTGCGTGTGTATATATACATACAGAGTATGAATAAAATATACAAAGATATTTCTTGTATCTCTGCTTAAAATCCTGAACCTATCCACAATAGGATCCTTGAAATGCAATTTTAGTATAATAGTGCTATATTTAATAACTCATAAAAATTTAATAGCCTCAGAGTTTAACATTCAATTTAGAATAGATAAAATATTTAATAGAATTGAGCAATTGCCAAACTAAACTAAAAATTTTAAAACTAAAAAATTTTTGTTTCGCTACATTTCTTAGCGTGTTTATTAAATATTTGCCTCTACTACAGAAAGTCTTAATAAGATTTATATTTTCAGAGCTTTTTAACACAAAAATTCTTCAATCATTTCAGTCTTCTGATAATTTCTCACTACTCACCCTTTCCTAAGCAAATGCTGTAGTCATCCCCCTTAAAATACATTATCTTAAACTTTTCATTTATGAATTCCTGCAGAATTACTTAACATATTGAAATGAAAGGCTTTCTTTTCAAAATACACATTCTCCCTGCCCACAACACCATCAGCACAAAAGATCATTTATTAAAGTTGTAATATCCCACCCACTTAGTGAAAAAAAAATAAATACAATAAAACAGACCATAACTCCCCAGCCCATCAACCAACTTGATTAAAAATTGGGTGGCTCACCTAATGGTGGCTGTAGGAATGTGGAAAATATCTGGAAGCTAAACACAAAGCACAGGTTCAGTAAAAAGGAGCCCCTCCCCGGAGGCATATAATCTCTGAGGGACAGGTGACAGATGTGCCTATGGACCAAAATAAAATAAAGATCTGGCCAGCCGCGGCAGGGAAGGAATTTAAACACAACAAAAGCTCATGTTAGCACACATTGGTACCAAATGTATTCCGCAATCTTGAAGAGGAAAGTATGTTGATGAACTGAAGCAGGAAGTCCTGGGACTGAAAGGAAAACCTTCCAGACCTCCATCTTGGACTGTCTACCACCAACCTCATCCCTGTCATGCCCACAGCACAGCCTAACATGGTCGTGGTCCTGGGGTAACAGCACTGAAATCTTTCTGCTATTGTGTTTTGAATAAATGGTAGGAATCAAAAACAAAGCTTTGGACAAGCACAAACTACATGTTGAAAATCTCTAAGAGCAAAGCCAGGTGTCAGGAAAAATCTAACTTAACTACAGGAGATAAGGAATCGCGGAGAAAGGAAACATGTTTGTGAGCAAAACTAAGGTAATAATTTTTTGCTTGTTATTAACTCTAGCCAAGTCTAAACAAACATTTTCTTCCCTCTTCCAGTTATTATTGAGTCATATGGCCACCGGCAGGAACTGTTATCACTTCATTTTCTGCAGAATGTTTCAGAAACTTGAAACCTCCCACACTTTTCCCATGTGGATACTCTGGATTTTTAAACAACCATGAAGTGTTTGCTTCCAAAATTGAATACATTTGATGGCCCTGGTGGTACAGCTGATCCATCACAAACTGTTTAGCAGGGAGGATGGGAAGAAGGAAAACCAACAAGTCACTGGACCAAAAGGCACATTGATGAAAAAGTTAATACAGGACATTTACATAGAACTGCAGTTTTAATTAAATTAGCATTGAGGATTTTGTACCCATTTTGTTGTTCAATAACTCAAAATTCAAAACATTTGTTTACCCTGAATTGCTAAATGTGGTCACATTTTAAAACTGTTATCTTTGTATGACTGACCCCCATGAACAACCTTCTCAACCTGAACAGAACACGAGGAAGAAGTTGCCAACTAAGTTACCTGCAAACATTTTGCTCATATTCTATCAAAATAAGGAAAAACTATCTAAATTCTCCAAGTCTAGTGTGTGCTACTAGCTTGGTAATAATAAATCTTTGATTTTTGGGGGACTGTTTTATTAACAAAATGACGATTTTAGGTGAGTTTTATAATTGCTTAGCATGTTTGAATCAGAGATGACTTTAAGGAAGTCTCTAATACCAACAGATACCAACCAATGTCCTAAAATGTAACTCTTTCTCCAAGTTACAGGTGCAGCCAATCTGGACCTGTTTGCTTTTGATGTTATAATATCATCTTGGAATTCATCTACCAACAGTTTTAAGGAGTTCTGCCCTTTACCACTGAACTGGCTGAAGAAAGTCTTGTCTCAAGTGGATTTCCTCTCATGCAGTCTAACTCTCCTGTGCTGAGGGTTAGTTTTAATTTTCACAGAGGTGGTCATTTCTGCTTAGCAGAGAACATGCTGCATTTTGACTAAAAGGAGCTCAAAATGTCAAACACCAGTTTTGCTAATGTGAGCCAAGTCAAGTATGTGTGTTTTATAACGGACACTGGCCAGAAATGCAAATTATTTCTACAAAGTTCTAATCCTGTTATCAATCCCTCGAGACATACCCCCTTACCCTTCATCCCTCCCCTGGCTATGGTTCTACATTTTTATTGCATGTTTTAAAAAAGAAAAACACTAGTAAAGCTACCCTAGATTCTGGTTTAGGAGTCCCAAGAGATGACACCGAGGTGTGGACTTGAGCGGTTTTCTAATTAAAAAGTCAGATGGTCTGTTTCTCTTAGGAAACCCTCAATTCCCAGGGAATGCTTCACTCATAGCCTCCTGGCTCAAAGCCACTCAGCATCTGCCTCAACAAGCCTCTTCCTGAGGTAGGGTCCAGCAAGCGTTGGAAAGTCAGGATGTCAAAATAAATAAAATAAAATAAAAAATGGACTTGGAAATCTGAAAAGCTCCTCCAAGCACAGTTCTGAAAAAAAAAAAAAAAATTCACTTTACAGCAAAAGCATTTGAAAATTCTAACCATTAGATGAATATGGAAAGTCACACACACTGAAATGTTTCAACCATTGAGGAAAACAATCACAGGTCCCCTCTGATAAAGGGTTTTTGTAGAAAGGCGTAATGTATCTCCTTTACAAACATCTCAAACACTTGGCATCAGTATTTTTCTATGGCGTCTGTGATCCCTGCTGTGAGCATTTGGTTCTTCCTTTAATTTCAGTTGTAACAGCTTTGATATCTTTTCAAATCTTGAATCACTTTACTATCACAGCTCATGGAAGACTTTTTTATGATGAAAAACCATGTATCTTACCAGGAAATTACATATTTTAATCATTTCTCTCAAGACTGTGGGTTAGGGTACCCTTTGATCAAAGAGACAGCAATTATTTCCAGATTCCACAATAACTGTATGAGATTCATCGGGGGCTGTCACATAAATGACAGAATAAAAAAAAAGCTCAGAATATAGCTATGATAAGTCAGTCTCCTATATTCATTCTTCACTGAGAAATTGTCTTCTGTGGTATCCTCACTCTAAATCAAACTACATGAAAGTCTAGATCTTGGGTATTTCCAACAGCTTCATTAGATTCTTGGTCTAGATTATGATAATAAATTGACAAGTGCAAAAAAAAACCCCAATATAACAAGTAGATTCTAAAGTCGTTTTTAAAAAAGTAATCTACAGGGGCTGGGGTTATGGCTCAGCAGTAGAGCACTCGCCTCATGTGTGAGGCCCTCAGCACCACATAAAAATGAATAAATAAAGGTATTGTGTCCAAGTCCAACTAAAAAATATTTTAAAAAGTAATCTACATATCTATATATAATACATGTGGATTGTATCTAATGTTGTGTTGTGGGGCTTCATATACAGAATTTATTGAAATAGTCTTTGCCAGATATCCCATTAAATATAAGTAAAAACTGCCAGATTATTTAAAATATACAATTAAATTTGCATCACCATACACATTTGTTTCTGTTAGATCTGGGCATCGTTCAGATTCAGATAGGAGCACATCTATCTAGCATGGACTCTACATTTTGCTGATCCCTTTTTGTTCACACACACACAGAGCTATTTGGTTTCACAGTGAACAGAACTCAGTAATGGTGTAATTTTGAAGTAATCCTTGATTAAACAGTCAATGAATCATGTAGTGAAACTAAGAAGGAAATTCTTTATAGTTAGTGATTAATAAGTGAGGTTATGGCCACTGAACCTACCAAGGAAGAAAACAGGAACTAAATTTTGCAGAGGCACGTGTCACTGAAGAAACATAGCATGTACAACTTTCTCCCAGGGCCACAGAACTTCCTTCAATTATCTGACACCAATTATCTGCCTTCAATTAAACTGCCACCATCTGTAAGAGTTTTAGATTAGGGATGCTATGTGCCAGGCTTTGGGGATCGAAATTCTGTAGTAACCTCAGGGAATCAACTTAAACCAGAAAACTAAGATAAATAGAGAATAATATCCAACCATCTAGAGAATAACCCTCATCTAAGAACCTCTAAAAGTGGCTGGGCTGCCCATGGTTATTCCAAAAACTGGACATATCTTCCAATTCAAATTAGATTCAGAAGCTCTGGGGACAGCAGAATGTTGCTGGACAAATAGCTAAAGGTCTTAACTTCAGCCTACATGAACATTTTGAAAACCCTCCTTGCAGTGCCATAATCAAACACCCAACTCTCTTAAAATTGTGCCATTGTGATGATCCCCTAAGAGCTACAACAGCATCATTATATAACTTCGTTATATAAAGCTTCAGTAAGTTTAATTTCCTTCATATCAAAATTATCAGAAATTAAGACCTAAAGTTATGATACATTGACTCTCTTAGCCCTGGATTTCTAGCCTAAGATAGAGCTAGGAATAAAAAAGTTGTTAAATTCAATTTTTTATGGTAATAAAATAAATATCTTGTATTTAAAATAATTTTTAATACCCCTCCTAGGAAAATCTAGATAATAGGAAACCAAAGTTTTTTTCTGGTCCAGAGTAACTATGTATTTGCTTTTTTGCAGGGGTGGGAAGAAGAGACTAGTTCTGATTTTGTTATTGTTAAAAGGAACAGATGCTAAACATAAAAAAGTTTGAATGCATGGACAAGCTAGTTTCAAAACAAATGTATAAAATGAACTTAAATTGTGGTTGCTTTTTTTATTTGAGCTATCTTTGTTGCTTCCTGGACTTCCATCTCCAGTAGCAGACAAATGCACTAATTTTCCCAGTATGGAAAATGCCAGCATTAAAACCAAATAAAATTGGATTTAAGATAATTACACTAGATTTCATCAAAGCAACTTGGCACTCATCAAAATTCAATCCCAGTTAGCTGATGAGATTTCATCAGGCTGCTTAAGCAGCACAGAAATAAACAAAAGTGGAGAGACAATGAAAACAATGTGACAACTGTCAAACAAAATGCCGAGCACAACGCTGAACATTTTCCTAAATACAGCACTGAAACCACCAATTCTCACTCTTTCTGACATGGGCCTGCAACACAAATGTATATGTAACCACATATTTTGAATGTATAAATGACCACATACTTTGAATTTTGTCACCTTCATGGACTGAGATATACTAATCATAATTTGTTGTAAGTACTGAAAGTTGCATGCAAGATCAGCAATTTGAGCACTGTATGGTTTAAAAAAAATAACTTTTTAAAATGTTAGTGCTTAGGAGGTCACCACCCTTGTTTGAACTCCTCCAAGCAAGTTCTTAATAAATGTAAGCTATTATAAAATGAATGGTTCAAATTAGGCTACTACTGATGTTATAGTTTTGCAACTAGATATGCTCACGTGTCATCCACCTGGTAAAAAGATTTCTCATGGTGGTTCCTGGGATACACAGGTCTTATGTTTCTGATAAAGTAGAAGCAAACTGGGAACAGCAACAGAGTATGCACTGCTTCAAACAGCACTACAGAAGCCAGCTAAATAACTCTTAATTCAAAGCACATTTGATGACTGTATTAAGTCAATCTGCACACGTAGAGTTGACAATTATACCAAATAGAGGAAGATCTGAAATGCAACAGACACTTGACATTTGAGGCAGAAATTACTTTAAATTACTCAAGTTAGCAATACCATGTAAAATACAAGAATATTACCAGAAATCTTTGAACAGAGGCTTGTGGCTTCCTTCCACTGGTTTTGACATAAAATGAAAAGGAGAGAAGATGGGGGATGGAAGAATACACAAGTTACATGTTACCTGGATTATCATTCAATTGTTTTTACCATTTCATTAGACATTTCATTTAGAATTTTCATAAAAGTAATTGATATAAGCAGTTGGTGCTTTGGAAAATAGACCATTCAAGTCAGCCAAAGTCTGTTGTCCATTTTACTATGTTTAAATCCACAATAATAATCAAAGGTATATTACCAATTCAAATTTCTAGTTTGGGTCATTATCTTGAAGTAGGCACTGTAACTAAATTAAGGGTGTATCAATCAAAATGTAAACAGAACAGATATAAGACCTGTTGAGAATTTTCTTCTAGGGACAAGGTAACTTCTGAATAAAACATTAGAAGCAGTTCAATATGAACTAAAGCTTGTTTGGAGCATATTAGATGGTTGTCCACCTATATCATATTTGACTATGCATAATTTATATTTATGAATGAATGACTGCAAACTTGATCCATCATAGAATCTTGCAGAGTCCACCACAAATAGCAGTTATGTTACTTAAATCCAGGGTAAGTTTCATACCACTATTTTGAGAGGAATTGCTGCAAAAATAAAAGACTAATTGCCATATAGAGCATATATGATAATATGAAAATTCCTAGTTGCACTACCTCTGAGCAAGACCCAGGGATTACTGTAGGTTGAAAGACAAGAGACTAAGTGGGAGAAACTGATCCAGGTTTGATTTCTTAAGCAAGAACCAAGCTTTGCATCTACTGTCTACTATTATTATCAGGTAATTCACTTAACCACTGGGTACCTTGGTTTCTAGCATATGAAAAAGGGATACAAATGAATGCATCTTAAAGCTTTGTTTTAGGGGAATACATGTTCTTTTTTTTCTTTCCAAAAGAAAACTCATGAATTCAGAATCCCAAAATGTAAAAAAGAATAAAACGATTTTGTATAGCTCAGAATGAGAGACCAGATACCTACCTACTGTGCTTTTCACCGAGCCCAGAGGAAAACCCATACGCCATGATATCCAGCACAGTCAAATATGAACATCCTTGAACATAAGTTTAGTCCTAAAACATAAATCTAGCTCAAGATTTAATTACTGATACGTTGTGGTTTTAAGGAGTTGAATCTACAAAGCAAAAGTGCCTTTAGGTACAGACAGAAAAGTAATAAATATTTACTGAATTTGCTGTATTTCCATGCCACATTTCTAATTTCAGGCTCATTCCACTTCTGCAACTTGATTTCCTTGTCATAAACTATCATGTATTATGCCTGTGCTTTAATTCCTTATTGAATATTCGCATAACCAGAATTGAGGTTTGTATGTGCATCACCACAAATGAGCACAGACTTCCTCTTCCCTGTGATCACTGTTCATTCAACCTCAAATTCATCAGGTAATGGTCCATCCATGAGGCAACTTGGTAACCAGCTCCTGATTTTATATTCTGCATTCCTTCCCTATATTTCTGCTCCTTTTGCCCCAATTTTTGCCTTTATTCTCCCTAAAAGATGCATTGGTTCAAACAGACTCTCCACATTTACATAAATGTGAAGCTATACAACTCCTACTTTCTCATACTTTTGCTCAGTCCATCATCTGTCCTCACCCTCTACTCCTTATCATTTATTCAGTCCTCCCACAATTCCAGGGCTGCATTCTGTACTCACCTCTTTGGCTGTATTCTGTAGTCACCTGCCCTAATCAGCCTTCAGCCTTCACACTTTTCAACATGATACCTGTGTACAAGGTCCCCTGCTAATCATGGCACTCAGTGGCTTTCCCCATCAGGCTTACAACTTACTGCTTCACTTGACCACTTAAACTGCAGTGTGACTGAGATGAAGCAGGATCAGCTTTGAATATACCAACACATCTGTTAGCTAGAATGTAAATTAACTTTTGTTCCCTCTGTGTCATAAAATGTACAGTACTATTCCAGGTAAAGAAAGTAAAAGTATTCAAATAAAGATAAAAGAATTGAAGATGAATGGACAATTGAAAAACAGGACTGGGTGGATAGTTACTGAAAAAGAACCATATATTCTGATCCTTCAGTCTGTGCAAGGTGAGGTAGGAATGATATTATTTAATCTTTAATAAGGAGCTGCAGGTATATCCTTATATAGATGTTAAGGCTGAAGTTTAGAGAGAAAAACTGTTCAAGTGTGTACATTTTGAGGTGGCTGAGCAAAGACTGGTGTCCTGATCTGTTTGAATGTGAGGGAAGGATGCCCACCAGTGCATGCCTCTGTGAGACTGGAGCTCAAAAAGAAGTTGATTCACCTCGGAATGAAATAGCTATAGACAAGAGGTAGACTGAAATCAAAGATTAGTGAAGAGCAAGAATCAGCCAGCTATCAGAAGAGAAATACAACAATAAGAATAAAATGCAGCGCAGTAAGAATTCACCTATTTTCATGAATGTCCCTTTATTATAGTAGTCCTGTAACATTACTCCCGTTATATACATGGCTCAGCTTTAAGAAATTCAGTAACTCGTCATGTAACTAATAGGTGGTCAAGGCCAGCATATGCCAAATTTAAAATGCCACTACTTCTTTATATTTCTTTTTTTCCCAATATACAGACATCTACTGTCACTGAAGGTATAGACTAGAAGCTAGTTAACTGTTCGTCAAAGATGTCCAAGTGTGTTGGAAGGTAGAGGGAAAGCATCAGGAAGAGTTCTGAACAGAACGGCTTAAAGGATTAGAATTAGGAAAGAACAAATTCATGATATGTTGCTTCCTGTCCCATTCCCCAAATACCACAAGTTGCTAACTACAGTTTTCTCCTGAATCCAGCACTTAACTCAGAATCCTTCCCAACTCAATGTTCCAGACTACTTCTAGTAATCGACATGCCACATAAGATCATCTTAGATTATGCAATTAAAATTGGGCCTTATAAGGACATTTTCATCCTTGATTTGAAATATTTGGGTACTTTAAATTTTCAGAGTACCCCAAGCTGGCTGGTAAGGGAAAGGCATTAGAAAGTGAACATGACAAAATAGAAAATAGGGAATAATAAAGCCAAGGACTCTGGTAAAAGGCAAATGGAAGTAGTAGTTAGAAACAAATATAGTTCACTTAGGGTGAAAGCAAACTGTGCCTAGATTTTAAGAAAAAAAAAAAGAAGAAAGGAAAAATTGTACAAACACAAACTAGCGAATGGCCTGATTTAAAAAGTTGGCAGAAAGAAAGAGGGGTCACAGAGGACTGTAAGCCAAGGCAAAAGCCTGCACTCATTAGAAAAGCAAGCATAACAGAAAAATGCGTAAACATCAGAACCCTGAAGTATTCTCTGGTAATTCTCCCATTGAAATCAGCCTCTGCTTATTCTGGGCCTGAAATGTGGGGTGGACATCTTATCCTCTTCCTGACACCTTACCAACACAGCTTCAGTCATTTGATCCTCAGCTTTCCATGCCTCCATACTAAGAAATCAGCCTTCTGCTAGTGTACAAGGTCAAATCTAAAATCCTCATCGTCTCCATGGATATACTTTATAGCCATGCTGCAGCTTGTACTTTATGCTGAGCGCTTCTGTGATGGCCATTCATAGATGCTGAGTTCAGCCAGTGTCCCCTTCCTTGGGGGCATGAAGCATGTTTTGCTGTCTACGTTCTTCCTCACCGTGTTCCATCTTAATTGGTTTCCATTTTTAAACAGTTTTCAAGCACACCCCCCATCCTCATATAACTTAAGTTTTGCTCTTCAGGAAATATTCCCTGGCCCTAACAGCTAAAAGGTCAAACCTTTTTTCCCTATAATATCAGGGCCCATAACAATATTTTCTTAAAAATTCAACTTCACTTCTATTATTTTATAACATGAATTTTCTTCCTCTTGGATTATAAATCCTTTTGTTTGTACCACTCCCTCTACCCAACTTGCCCATTTTTTTAGAATATAGGAAGTAAAGTGCGTTTACATAATTGATTTGATGAATCTACAGACAAAGCAGTAGAAAAATCATGGTGTGTTTCGAATGCCAGCTCCAAAACTGGATTATCTAGGTTCAAAAGAGAAATGAGAAGGCACTTTGTAGCATATTTTAATAAAGTCAGTTTGACTCAGTAAGCATTTACTCAAAACCCACATGGTTCCCTCATAACAAATAATTTTGATAGAGATTAAGATGATCCAAGTCCAGCCTTGGAGAAGAAACAAAAATCACAGAAGTTTATTTGAAATACTAGTACAGGGCTTAAGATAATCACCAGAAATAACTCTGCATCTAAATATGTAACTCCTCATATAACTTAAGAATATCTTACTGTCTAGAAATGACACCATATTTATTGACAAATTTGGAAGGTAGATGCCCCACAAAGACAACAAACCTACAAGTCTTCTAGATACCAAGAAGTTCCAAATGTATTCAACATTCATTAAAAACCTACAGGATAATTCCAATCAAACAGAATTGAAAAGTCAAAAAGTCCTGATTCCACATCATTCCTGCCTCATTTCAAGTCAGTTTCCAATTATATTCCTTCAACTTTCATTGAAGGAAAAAGTACCAAACTGTCTTCCGCATTCTGGACACATAGATATGACATGGACACTATTGAGGACATGGTCCTCTATACTTCTATTGCCCTGAATGTGATCCTCCATTTGAGAAATCTGTTTAACACTATGAAAATCTGGCCAGTATTTCTCAGAGAAAATATTTTAGTTCTATAGGGAGCTATGGGACTAGAATATTTTCTGTTAAGAATCATCATTAATTTCTCAAAGTTTTATGAGGCAATTCCTACTTTAACACAAACACACACATACGCACACACCGTGTCTGAAATTAGAATGAGTATACATGTATGCATGTGTACACATGTATATGATGCATTTTTATACTCATAACTTTCTCTGAAAACTGGTATTAAATATTGTATTTATAACTAATCATTTTTAAGCTATGAAAGAAAGGACCACATCTATTTTTCCCTTTATCTAGTAGCAAACACAAAGTTGAATTTCTGGTTCAATTATTTCAACCAATATATATTCATTTGACCTATTTATCAGCCCAGAGCTATTACTAGTTCTGTTCTTTAAGTTTTTTTGTTTGTTTTACCATGTTATCATTCGTCTTGTATTACTATTACTAAATCCTTTGAGTAATGAGTAGGATATAAGGGGCATAACACCAATTATTTAATGTCTCTTAACTAGACAAGTTCAAATATTTCACTGCCAGTTTCCAAAGTCCTCAAATAAAAGGAAATAAATTTAATGCAAAAATCATTAGGCCCTAGTTTCACAAATAGGTCAGTTGTATAGTAAAAATTATTGCCTCTACATGTTCAGGTTAAGGGAAGAAATCTTTGCCAAATCTGTTACACAAAATAATTTTATCATCTTAACCACTTCTGTATGATGACAACATGAATCATGCTGGGATTTTAGTAAAGCTTTGTCATTCTTTCCATTGAAATGTTCTCTTTCTGCTTCCTGGTCCTGGAGGAAATCCACAAGTACAGCTCTAGGTCAGTCCAGTAGCTGGAGACGTATTACAGGAAATCCAAACGAGAACCGCCTGCTCCCTTTCATCAACACCATCTCCAGATCCCAGAGAGGTGTCCGATGAGGAGAAAAAGTTGTTCTGAGAAACCATCAGGGGATTTGTACTTAAGGTTTTCTTATCTTCAGAGGAGGGGGGGGGAGTCTCCCACCAGGGGCAGGGGTGTGGAATCTATAGCAGACACCATGTGAGTCCTATTAAAGTTGTTTTTGTTTTAGAGTGTTGTAAAAGTTGTTTTACATATTTTACATTAAGATCAGAGTAGCTTACTGCTGAGTAAAATTCATAAAAGGCAGGCCCTTTTGAAATTTCCTTGTCTTTGTCTTATTACCCATAGGACTGGGGGCCTTCAGTGGCATATGTCGTTGAGAAATTCTTTTTACAAGTACCCATAAAAGAGACTAGGACATGCTGCCCTAGACTATAATTAAATGGGGCTGGTAGAGATTCCAGATGGGAAGCTTAGGGAATGGCACAAAGGTGTGGCTTCTTTCACTTGCTCACTCACTCCCTGTCCCCTCTGGCAAGCAAAGCTGGCATGAGGACAGGCTCAAAATGAAACTGGGAAAAAGAAATTGTCTAGCGTCCACCCCCGCAGCCTCCACATTGTGAGTGCGTCACACTTTCAGATTTCTACAACTACATCTGTGTCTGTGCCCAAGACTAAAACTCACTTATGCCTTGTCTGGACTTCACAATCTCCATGCAGACCACCAACACCCCCTTCTCAGCTCCCCCATTTCTTCAGCCCCTATCCTCTGCAAGAATTAGTAAATCTGAAAGAAATCGTTGCTTCAAAACAATGGCAACAACAAACACACCATCAACAGGAGCCCATGGTTATTCTCTGCCTGTTTTTCAGGAACGAATAAAACTTTCTAAAATTAAAAAACAGGGTTTGGGGAAGAGATTAGGAGCCAGAAAGGATACTTTCCAAAACACCATTAACACCTCAGAAGCAGGAATTCCAGATTGAGGGAAATGTTTGGAGGCAGGTAGATCTTTGTTAAACATCAATTTGATATAACCAAAGTGGCTACTGTGGCTAACTCTCCCATTTTATCATGGCTAAATAAATAAATAAATAAACAGCCTCCACATATCCAGAATACCTGGAAAATACTAGAATTTACTAAATTGAGAATGAGTAACACAAATCACTGATTTCTAAAAAAAAAAAAAAAAACACAATGAAGTATTTGGCAGAACACACAGAAGGGCAGCAGGAGTTCCATTTTTGATGCTCACTTTGTCATATAAAAATTATGATATTATTGGCTTTCTTGACAAATCAAAAAGTTTCAAAAGAAATGAGGTTCTCTCTTATCCTCTCTCTTCCCAACCACCCTCGAGGCTGGCATGTATAAAGCAGACCACATAAATTGCAACTCAAATGTAAACAAAATGTAGAGAAATAAAGAACACATGTCTAAAGCATATTTTCTTGACCCTATCCCATTGAAAATGTGCTTATTTCCTGCTCTTGGTTTAATCCATCACAATCTACAACCATCTTTAGTTATATTATCTAATACCTAGTCCACATGTTGCTGTCAGTTTATATATAAAAAACATAGATTAGAGAGGTCTTATTACTGTTGCCTTTTAAAAAGTAGGTATTTCCAGAGATTAAGGTTCTGAGTTGCTAAATAATATTTTCTTTCATTTCCTACCAAGTTAAGAGGCACTTTCATTAAAAAAATCACATATATATATGTATATATATGATAGATAATGATCAGATAATATTTCATAAGAGGAATGAGTTATTTTCAAATTGAAATAGTATACAGTAGTAGGCTTCATATTTAATTTTTTTTTGCACATTACAAGAAAATGTAGAGAATTGCATGATATGATTGATCACTAATAACTGGAGCATGTGAGTTGAGGTAGTCAGAGTATAAAAAAGCAAAAAGGTATGGAGTATATGTCAGAGCATCACCTACCTAAGAGGTTGATTGCAGAAATGTGTCAGAAAAAAAAATCCATCTTGGGCACAGAGCCACCAGATGTGGGGGTGGGGGTCAGGTCACCCAGAACTTCTGTGCCGGCCAAAAGGCAACTGTCAGTGATGAAAGCCTAATGTGGCTGAATACCACACAGCCTTATCTAGAGGGATGAAAAGAACAATCTCGAAGCCCCATTCTCCCCGAAACTGAAAACCAAAGGCAGTAAAATTAAAGGAGAAGAGGGTCTTAATAGGAGCAGCCCAATCAGAGCAGAATTAGTGACTCAATGCTGGGCACTTACAAAGCCATATTTAGGGTATGTAGAGCTGGAAGATGTAAGGAGGGAGTGGGGATAGCAGGGAAAAGTACTTACAGAGCAAAAATCAAATGGATGGAAGGAGAAGTAGTTAAAAGACAGGTACTTTGACGTAGGGCAATCATTGCTTTATCTTTGATTTTTATCACAAGGAAGAAGGAAAGGCACAGGGAAACAGCCTTTCTAGGCAGCAAGACATTGGCCCACTCTTGGCTATCCCACTAGTGACTTATTAGGTATCACCGTGGGCCAGTCAGAACCTCCCTGGAGTTGGTTTCCTCCTCTTCTCTAAACATGGTAGGAGAATCAAGGTTATTTACAAAAAAAAAAAAAATAGTCATTGATTCGATAGCTTAAAAGTTTTCTTAGATCTTCAAGAGATCTCCTCTGTTACAGATCTCTGATCAAACATAACTTCTACCATTTTTCTGAACATTACATAAAACAGTATAGCCCAGCCCACGCATTAGTCTCCTCCTTCCTTGTTCTTCTTCACAGCCCTTATCCCCATATGAAATTGAGAAATATATATGAAATATATATTCTCATCCATTTACTTCTTATTTCAACCATTCCCTCCAGAGAAAGCCCTGGAGGATTCTTCAAGCAAGACCATGCCTCAAGCAATGAACAGTACACAGCAAACTCAATAGATATATGAGGGACTAAATTAATGAAAATAGTTGTCACAGAATGACAAAATAGGAGTCCCATATAGACAAGAATATTTCAAGATGAAATCACACAATGTTGGCTAATCCTGTGAAAGAATAGAAGATTATAGACACCTGCAGATGGCATGCTCTCCTGTCCATGAGCATCCACAGCCGGGATGCTGTTCTTTCATTTGTCGTTTGTATATATTATAATAGTATGTTTACCTCTTTCTGTTAAGATATTGCCTAATGTACAACGTGGTCCAAACTTGAAATTCCTTCCAAATAAAGCTTTCGGTTATATATGACTAAAGTAATCCCAATAGGAATCTGTGAACTCAGGAGGAAGGAGGGAAGTAAAGATGGCTACACCTGCAACAACTATAGCCTTGGTTTTTAAGGATTCTATACCTCCTTCTAAACTCATTTTCCAAACTTATTTCCATTCTTTCTCTTTTATTCCATAGTCTTTCATCCTCCTCCCACCCCGGGTTCTTCTTCTCCCTTCTTATCTCATTCTCCATACATCTGCTTTACCAGTAGCTAATACAGAGGTCACATGGAGATTTTAAAAGAATCCTATTTAGTCTTTGAATGTTGGCAACGCAAGTAGCCCTCCCTGAAGCAGGAGGACAAAAGCTACCAGATGCAGAAGGCTCAGTAAATGTAGCAACCAGGAAAGTGGTCAGTTCCTTGGCTGTGAGTAAGTGTTCTTGGGCTTCCAGGTCTCTTCCTCCCCCACCGCATGTCAACCACAAAACTTGCCCATAATCTTTTGATAATTAAGCCTAGAATCATTGGATTTTAGGACTAGACTGGGCCTTAAAGATCACCACACCAATCCCCACAATTTACAAATGAGGAAATGGAGGCCAAGGGAGGTTAAGTGACTTGCCAGGGTCACAGAAGTAATAAGTTGACAGGATGCAGAGACCCAGATCCCAGACCAGGCCTCTGAAGATGAGTGCTGGGAAAATCCTTTTTTTTATATAAAACCATATAAAAATGAAGTTTGGGAATGAACAGTAAGTACTTAGATTACAAATCAATGAATTTCTTAAGAAATTCCCAGCTATTCTCCTCCCACCCCCACCTTAAAGCAAATAAGTATGTGACAGTTAAAAAGGGAATAGGCATAAATAAGTTAGGTCATTACACTTTGTTTTTACTCAGCCATTTATTTTCTCATATTTAGGAGTTTTCAGTGTAACATCTTATACACTTAGTGACTATTCCATTACGCTGACCTCTAACTTCTGCCTTTCAGTAATGGAAAGCAGCTGATTTTAATGTGCCGCCGCTTCAGTGTGAAGGAGGTTAAGGCTGCATGCATTTGAGTGCAATCAGGTTAAGATTGGCTCCAACAGGAGAAAAATCCATACATATGTTGAAAAGATCTGAAAAATGCCTGTATTCCCAACCTGATTACGACTTACATTTTTGCATGGTTTGTCAAAGCAGATCACCAAAATCAAATCAAGATGTATAAAGGGATAAAGTGGTTTTCTTCTCCATTCTTCCATTAATCACCGTGACCTATTGAAGAAAGGGACTTTTCCTCTCACCTGAGGCAAGGTGGGATACTTCACTGGAAGTTATGCCAATTTTTATCGTCTCGTGCTCAAGATCCAAAATTAATTTTCTAGTTTTTATTTTCCACATTTGTCAACAGATATTTCAGGACAGAGCAATCTGCCATTTCTATCAACAATTAATTCTCTTTCACTTCCCTTTCAATAAAACAAAAACATCCAATACAACTTTGAAAGCCTACTTGAAGCTTTATAAAAATTTTGTTATTAACCTGAAAATATAGGTACCAAGAGAAATTTCTGACCCTTCATGATAGATAAAACTTAGTGAAGCCTAAATACAAATTTAAACAGAGCCCATTACTGAATCACTGGTCAAATAGAGAATACTAGCAAATCATACACAAGCAATCTGGAGGGAATGATTTAAAGCTGCCCACAGTGTGAGGCATATTGTGTTAAGAGAGTACTCTGTTGTTATCATAAAAAATACTAATAGAATAAACATAGTTAACAATCTAGCTGTTATCTGGGAAATTCTCAAACAGGGCTAGGTCAAAATAAAGAGTTTTTGAGGGGACAGGAATATGTTGGCTCTTGTTACACATAAGCATGTTTGTTATAGGAGCATTTTCAGTTTAATTTTTGCTATTAACGTAAACCACAATCGGGGGACCAAGTTGCTGGAAAAGGAATGGGGGGAGGGGCTAGTTAATATAAACAATATACAACAAAGAAAGTCTTTCTTTCCAATACCTGTTTTTAGGCAGAAGGTTGCAGGTTAAATGCTCTCAGCTATCCAAGAAGTAGCTTATTAGTTTTGTAAGAAAATATTTTCTTATATTTTGACTGAAAAATACCCAGTTTAAGTGAACAAAACCATCCTTGTTAGTGAAAAGCAGAACCAAAAAAAAAAAAAAAAAACTTTGTTTCAAAGACCCAGTAAGGAAAAGCAAAACTAATTCAAGAGGAAAACTGCTTTCTTAATAGTAGCTTCTGAATCTGGATCTAATAGTTCTCAGAGGGCGACTGGAGTCTTCGAGTCTTTAAAGTTTTGTCTCCCTCCATGGATCATAGACATTCTCTATGAGGCAGCATAATGTGGATATAAACCCATTTTAAGCAGAGATATATGTTCTTTTTCTGGGCTACATTTATAAAGCTGAGAAGCTATGCACCAACAGAAAGAACGAAGGAGAACAAGAGTTTGGATTATTGTGTAGGGCAGTTTTCCAAACACATCTTTCTTTTTCACTTTTCTATTTTGTACACCAGAAAATCCCAATTTCATCTGTGGGCAGTGGAGCATCCGCCAGTGATGCAAGTGATTACTGCTTTGAGAAGCAAAAGACGAGTGCTAAGAACTAACTGCAGCTCAACCTACCGCTTCTGCTTCAGCTGGCACCTCAGCTATGTACTCCTTTAATTTCTAAATGGGTCTGATCCTGTTATTACAGAATAATGACTGCAAATCAGCACAATTACTACCACGAGTTGAATAAACACACACATACCAGTAGCTGTTTTCTACAAATTATTATCAAAACAAAGAGCAACGGCTAATTGTGGTAACATTAAGACAACATTTATTCCTCCCAGTGTTTGGGTAAGTTTATTTTAAGTTGTCATCTTCAACTAGTAATGACGCGGATGATTTTACAGATTCCATAAACCTTTCTAATCTAAACTCTTCTCAACTCAAAGTTGGCTGCTTCCCTCAAAGCAACATCTGCAAAGGCCTGATTTCACAAGAACTGCTTTTATGGTACATTTGCAAAAAAAGAAAAAAGAAAAAAAAAACCCACGCTTTTAGAAATCTCATTTTAGAGAGTGCATTTGTAATGTATTCTTCTAAGTTATTTTTGAGGCATCATGAAAGTGAAAAAAGAATGTGCACTTTATATTCTTCAAAATTTATGGGTTTTTCCCCCCTAAATAAGTACAATGTAGAATTGGACCTCCTTTCCAAGGTTATTATCAGATTTCCTTCATGGATAAATAACTTTTATTGGAAGGGAGGGTGATGAGAGAATTCAGAAAGCACAGAGCACACGATAGAGATTATTCAAACCTACCTCCTGGACAGTGCCTCATGGCCATCTTACACCTCCTGGATTCAGCAATGGTTGGACATGGTATTGTGTCTTTTGCTGGCTTTTTAACAATTTGCCGTGTTCTGGTTTCCAGACCCCATTTAAATCCACACGTGCGATTATTTCTGCTACAAGTTCCCCATTCGCTCCAGTGACCAACTTCACATCCTTCTAATAAAGATTAAAAAAAAAATACAAATACATAAAAATCTGAGCCATTTGCTCTGTTATCAAATTCATATAACAGTGTTTCTCCATGCACCCTATTCTCAGAAAACCAAAATTAAAGTCCCATGGCCCACAAAGACCTACACTCGCCTTTAGGAATTGGACTTCTTTGAACCACAGGGTACTTTTATCTACAACAAATGCCACATCATAATTAAAAAAGCTGTTTGTCTCTGTTTGTCTTAGCTTATTTTTTTTTTAAGTGATGCTGCTGGTCAGTTCTAACAACACTGAAATGTATAAGCTCTAAAAGACTCAACAGCCAAACCCTACAGTAGAAGACACTATTTTTATACCATGACAGAAGCCGCAATTTTACAAGTTAATTCTGAATGCCTGACCCCAAATCCAAAAATGTGTTTATTTTGGAAGCACTTGAGGGAAATGATAGGAGGCTTGTTTTGCATTTCTGGTTGTCTCTTTCCACAGGTGTCTGAGGACCTCAGCATTATTTCTGAGTCTCTACATGGTTGCTGTACCTTACCACAGTTTGAAAAGTGAATGAACAGATATATATTTTTCCTAGCTATATAACAGCTTTTAGCATCCCCTTTGGTAAGGTATACAGAAGTAGAAAAGCAGACTGCGCCCATGCATTCCCCTGAAAACCTAAGGAGGGACTCTTCATCAACCTGGCCATTAGAGAGCTCCTTCACACTAGTAGATCAGAACTCGGATCCGGAGTCTACACATAAGAATTTATCATTCTGGAACTCAGTAGGCATCACAGCTATTTCTAAGATTTCTCAAAATCACTAAAATTTTTATTTGGAGAATACCCAAGACCATATTTGTAATATGTCTACAGTTAAAGATTTCATAAGCATGTCCACTGAACATCTGTAATGAGTGTGGGTCTTGCTTCTTAAAAGCAAATTCAGCATTCTGAATACGTTGTTTCAGACATTTCCTTATTTTTAGTCTTATTGTTTGCATGTATACATGAGCTCACACATAAATAAGAACATAAGTATATACAATTCTTCCACTTCACATTTACATATATTCCTTTTCTGAAAGCTTTCAATATGTAATTATTTTTTTCACAATATTTTTGCAGAAAAAAATTACAAATCTTCTTTTAAATCTCCTCCTTTTAAGGGAGGGAAAACTTGCTTTTCTCCTAAACATTATTCTCTAATAGTTACAAACAATTTATTAAGAAATGGATGTACTACAGATACAAAACTGTATCAGCACTTAAATAAGTAAACCTAGCAAATATACAACTAGAAAACTTCATAGCATCATATATGTGACTACCAATCATGATGCCTAAATATTTCAGTAAGTCAGCAAAGAAGTAAAATGATTTTCAGTTCTAATGAACAAGAGAACCGATTCATTTTTAGGTTAAATATATCCAGCATGCCCCTTTTCAAGAAATAGGTGATAAAAGTTGCAGTTTGAGAGTTACATTAAAAACTACTCACCCACGCATTCCATGGTCTCATCTAATGATGCAAAACCGTCTGGACATTCATCAAAGCAACGTCCTCGATGTAAGTAAAAGCCTACTTTGCACTTGGTACAAAAGTCTTTGCTAAAGCAAGAGTCACAGTTTTCTATTCTGCATCCTAAAAACAATTTTAAAGAGAAAGTATCAGTTAAGGAAATTTATTTATCTTGCAAATAAAATTCACAAACTCACTGGTTGGCCCAGTAAAAATTCTAGTGGTCGGAGAAATACATGTTCTATGCATTTGTTTCCTAATGCTATCTCATTCTAAATCATTCTATGTCTTCCAACAGCTTGCCACATTAATTAGCTAAGTCCAAACGCCAGCCCAGGGCCCTAGGCAGCAAGAGGCTCTTTGGGATTGTTTGCAATTCCAAATGGGATTAAAACAAAGGATAAAAAAAAATACCCACATTCCAAATTACATTGAGGCCTGGATTAAAATCTGTTCTGCCCTTCAAAGGACAATAAGAATACGATAATCAGTATCTTCTGTTTGGAGATAGTTATCAAGTTAAGAATTTTAAATTTGAAAATATTTTTAAATGTTTGGTCTATTACTCAGCATGCTGGACAAAGTATCAGAGGGTGACTTGACAGTGGTACAAGTGGGTAAGCTGGGTCATTGTGTGGAAAACTTATGATGGACCTAAGGCCTTATTCACATTTCCATTGACTCTTCCTACAGAGTATATATTAGACTCTCCTCTTTGCAAATGAAGAGTCTAACAAGAGTATTCTAGTGGCCGAGTTGGTCCTGAAAGCTCCCCAGACCACCTCCCTCCTAAATCCAGTATTTTTCCACTGGAATTCATTAACTCAAGATTGTTGGGAATAGTCTGTGAAACAGAAGTGCTTTCAGGTCAGATCTAGTTTGAAGACTAGCTCTGTAATGGTGGTTGACCACATTCCTCTTTGAGCTTCTATCACTTCCGTTATAAAACAGAAATGTCACTGACCATACAAGATTATTGTAAGGATTTGTAATAATATATGTAAATTGATTGGGTCATAATAGGTAGGCTGCAGATAGAAGCAAAGGGCATTAAAAACAGATTTGGGGGACTAGGATACAGCTCAGTTGGTAGAGTGCTTGCCTTGCATGCACAAGGCCCTGGGTTCTAATCCCCAGCACCACAAAACACACACACACACACACACACACACACACACACACACACCAAAAAAAATATTTTTACACAAAACACAAGGGTTTTTGTTTTTTTGTTTTTTTACAGCAGTGATGAATACAAGCAGGCTTATATTCCAGATCAGACTCCCTGGTAAAACTAACCTCTGGAACACAAGGTTACACCTGTCACTGGGATGAACAGGTGAAAATAAATACACTTCAAGGAAAGGAGAGGAGAGTGGATTGGCTAATTAAAAGGTCATTTTGAACATAGTACATTACTACTTTTAATAGATTTAACTGATTAATGACATGTAAAGTGCCATGAAAGCTTCAAGGCATCACATTTATCCATTTACCAAGTCCCCAGCACTATATTTGGTGCTTTCAGGATTCTAAAAAGCTGTAAAATATATAGCTCCCCCAAGCAAAGAGATAATGTGGTAGAAAATGTAACTAAAATATAAAATCGCTAAATATTAAAATTTTTTAAATTAAAAAAAATCCAAGAATGAAAAGGTGAACTTTTTTTTATTAAACTATATTACATTATAAATCATGACAGTTTTTAGACCTGTAAAAAAAATGGGCTTTCAATTCTGAGTTTTTATGTTAGTTATTATGCATTAAGTGACCGCCACAGAGAAGACAACTTCTAAAATGTTCCAAATAGGAACCAGCCACAAGTGGATTCAAGTCCATAGACAAATTACACGACGACTGCTTCTTTATAGGAGGAGGGAAATAGTGGGCATTGGAATCATAATTTAATGTCCATAAAACGTTTAGTTGTTATCTTAAATGCCATAACCTATATTTTAATAAAACAGTGGCCTATAGCTGGTCAGTTGCCTCTTAATCATGGTCAAAATACATGACCATTACATCCACAAATTGTGGGTTTTCTTGCTATATTAAAAAAAAAAGCAAGCATCTCTGCTACAGAATTATTTTCCAAGAAAAAACAAGCATTTGAAAGGATAAAACAGAACAAATGGGTGAAGAGAACAAAGAGTTTAGGTTTTAAAAAAAGACTATACACTTCATAAATCAGCTGTTATCTATAAGATCTGATTTCTCTTTAAAACGTGGCCTACACCAACAAGCTTTTTGCCTAAAAAGTTATAGCAATAAGTATTTGAAATTAATTTTACAAGGTTTTTTTACTGATCTTTATTATTACTTATAGCTCCCTTTCCTCATTTCATTCCATGTTCCTGATACCAGTTCAGGGAATGTGGAATTTCTGAAATACCTATCATTCTCTTCAAAGTCCCTTAAGACTCTTTAGGCATAAACCCCGCTAGAAGAAAGCTTAATTACTTGTTTCTCAAATTTAATAAAAATATGATACATTCAAGTGGTAAAAGTACTATCACCATTAAAAGGAAAAAAAGAATTATAAGTAATGACCCAGAAAAAAAATTCTAAAGAGCAATTGTTAAGAAAAAAAGTCAAGCTGCAGGACATTTATAGTGTGAGTCAATAAAACTATATTTGCATGCATGCACAACCACGTGTATGTGTGAGAGAAAATAGTTTCAGAGACTTTAATTTGGAGAAGGGATGGCAGAATTGTGAAATGTTGAAAATGTTATATATAATTCTGAACCATATCAATCATATATATTTATGTGATAGGTTTAACCAAATAAAATTATCAAAGAATACATTTGTGATCTACTTATGTTTACAATCTACTGTATTAACATAATGAAATAAACCACTTGATTTCAATGGGCAAGAAAAAATAAAGGCATAATATCCCATCCCAAACTTCTTCAGATTGGGGTACATGAGTTATACCCTTTATTTAATAATACTGAACTTGCTGTACTCTTTGAATCATATATTTAACCATCTCTTGCCAGTATCCTGTTCTCTTGCGTTCCAAGGCACTTTTCTTTCACTCTCATCATAAGGGAAAACATTTAAACAGTATCTATGCAATACAGCAAATCCTGACATCTAAGCCTTGCTGGCTTTCCTGGTCTCCATCACTCTTGGCCTCAATGTAAAACTCGCACACTCAGCAGCCTACCTTGAGATGCACCCCTCCACACAGAAGAGCCCAGGGCTGTTCACAGCTGGCCCTGCACAAACCAGCTTCTCCAGAAGTCTCCTTGGTGAGATGCAGTACCTGAAAACCTGTTCTCAGCAGCTACAAATCCATGCACTATCCCTGTCCAGCCAATTACCTAGGAGCAAACTCCTTTACTCTAGGGTGAGGAAGACCTCTTGGGGACCTCGAATTTCTATATATTCTCCCTTAGCCTGTAGCCACTTCCCAAAGGCCACTTCAGCATATTAGCCATAATTTAATTGGGGTTCATATCAACTCTATTAACTTTTTAATATATATAAAGCATCATCATAAATAAAAATTCAAAATATTTCAGAAGGCTTAAAGGAAAATAGAACATCCTCTTTCTCACCTCAATGGCACATCCAGGCCTCCTCCCCAGAAATCTCAGTTTCTTGTCTACACTTTACAAAAATTTCTGTGTGAATCTTATAAATTGAATAAGTTAAGCATCACTAAAATACCGATGTGATCACACAATAGATTGGTAAACCTTAGAAAACTTCATACTGTGTAAGAAAATAGGTATATCAAAATTTACTAAACATACGCCTTTTCTATAAAAATATGGGTTTAGAATCCTTGTTCAGAAATCTAAGACCCTACTTCAGCCAACTTACATGCCTCTAAATTACAGTGCCTCCTCAAAAATGTAATCCACCGAGGGAGGACTGCCAATATTGGTTTAAGTAAAATTACTGTCCAAGTGAAACTGTAGCCAACTAGAGTCTCATGGGGCTGTCATTTGGCAGGAAGAGCTTATGCTGGCCCCCA
This sequence comes from Spermophilus citellus, assembly GCF_964194105.1. Taxonomy (NCBI): domain Eukaryota; kingdom Metazoa; phylum Chordata; class Mammalia; order Rodentia; family Sciuridae; genus Spermophilus; species Spermophilus citellus. Next base: position 75,226,896 of record NC_138194.1, read on the forward strand.
AACAGAAAAACAGGCTGGGTACCACCTCTCCTGTCCTCCCACAGAACCTCATACAGGCTTGAATGTAACATTTTTCAAATTATACTGTTGTCCAGGTCAACATTCATTCTGAACAGTCCAAGGCTTAGTATGTGCCAGGTATTGTGCCCAGACCCTCAGCACGTAAGATATTAATGCCATTCCCTATCTTGGGAGTCCTAAAAGCAAAATAAGGGGCGCCACATGGCAGGAATAGGGCTTCAAAACAACAAAGCAGAGGCATGTGTTGGGTTTTCAAGAGACAGAGAAAAGGTTTTCATATCTGATCTGCCATTAAAAGTTTGTTTATATTTTTGGTGATCTGTGAATTCTGTTTCTAGCACAGTGCTAGATACAGTGGAATTTCAATGCTTGCCAAAGTGAACGAACATGAATGCCATGTTAAAATTCAACTTCTTTCAGATCTGAATGCTCTGTGTGAGATTGCTTGCACATGCACCGTAAATATCTCTAATATTTAAAAAAGCTATACTTGCTGTAAAGAACTGTAAATTACATTGGAAGAACCAACAGTTAATCACCTGAAAACAATTTTAAGAGAGAATGTAAATATCAAAGTAAAGCAGGTGATCTATGCTGTGGGGGTTGAAATCTCAGCTGAACCTCTTTTAGACAGAGGCAGGGTTTCCTGGCATGGGGGCTACCTTCACATGGCAGCAGAGAAAGCTCACACAGCCTGTGACAGGCCCTGAAAAGAGTGGCACAAATGAAGGGAAGGTCCATCGGTGGGGAGGCTTATTTAGGTTTAAAGGCTGTGAGTGAGGATGACAAATTATTTGTACTTGGTGTAGTTTGAAGTAGTAATTAAAATGAATAGTAAACAAAGCCAGGTTCAAGAATAGGGACTTAATCTGACTTGTAGTGAGTGATCTCTGTAGATTTCTGAGTACCTAGTTTGTTCCCTCATTTAGACAGGCAGAAGCCCCAGGATCCAGGCAGCCTAATAATGGACACACCTATGGCACAGATGAGAAGCTATGTTCCCATACCTTAGGGTCTTCCATTACTGACAGGAGAGGTCTTCAGCAGAATCGGGTAATAATGTGACTGCACTACTCTAGAAGTACATACAGAGTGAGCTGGTGAGTGAAGGTTTTCTGAGAGTTAACCTTCCTGAATGCACGAAAGGGTAAAGGTCGGGAAAGCCACTGGGAGGCTCGACATTCTAAGAGGAAACAGTCACAGGACAACAGAATGGACACAGTGAGTTGGAGAAGATGAACACCAGAGAGAGAAGGCAAAGATCACACAATTATCCCCACTTCCTTTGGTCCCACAGTGCTCTCAGGGCACTTGGTATAATGACAGTGTTTTTGTTTATCTTCCCAGTTCAATCTATTTGACACCAAGAACCTCTTTAACTATCTCAACGAGACCTATCAGGTAAACACAAAAAATCAAAACCTTAAATTAAAAGCAAAGGAGAAAAATAAAAAACCTTTTCTAAATCCAACTGTGGAAATGTAATTCTGGACATTGCAATCTATTATTGGAGAAAGGGAAGAAATCTGTGTGGTAGAGAGATCCTCATAGGCACAAAGAGAATCTGTTTTCTCCTATTGTTTGGTGCTCATCAGGGATGTGCAGTAAACTATGAAAACCTCACCTCTTGTTGCTCTTTATTTCAAACCAGCATCACCAATCAGAGAATGGCAAACACTGGTATCTCCAGGGGACATTTACTCCTCATACTGCAGTCCCCAATTCCTGGGAACGCTTAGAGGTTTTTTCCTGTTCATTGTTTGCTAAAATTTAAGCAGAAATTAAAAGAACAGGTTGTTCCAAAAAACAGTATTAGACTTTTAGCGATTTTTCACATGGAAAATACTAGACTGTGCAATTTAATATGAGGTTTAAATTATTTAAATATTTTTAGACTTCTCTAACCACTTCAAATACTACTATGAAACAATCCCTCCCAAAACTTGCAATGGTTTATAAGTATCCCTAAGTTTTTAAGCTTTATGTTACAGAAACCATGTATGTTTAATGTGTACTATTATAGTAATCCCATCACAGTGAATTGATGAAAACTAAAATACAAGCTAAAATTAAATTACTTTGTAACAGAGTAAACCTACACACAACTCATTAAAAGCTTCATTAAATTTCAACCTAAAGCTAACAGAGGTCAGATCCAGAGGTTTTAGGACTCAATGTCTCATATTTACAACTGAACTGCTTGAATGATGATACCAAAATCCAGCATTACTAAGTCAGGATTGATGTCTGTGTAAAACCCAGTGGAATAAATTCCAATCAAGATGGTTTTATAGTTAGCAGAGTTAGCACAGACAAAATTCAATTATGTCAAATGCAGAATAGGACACTTAGGATGAGAGCCAGAGTCAGTGAATAAGAATTATGCTGAGAATCCAGTGGCTATTCAAATAGTACAGTGGTTAGCAGATCTGTGGCTAGAATCTTGGCACGCTCTTATGTGATGAGGGAATAGTCAGTAATAGTCTCTTTGCCCTAACATCCTCATCCATCAAAAGAGGATAACATCAATCTTTATTTCACAGGTCTGTCAAGAGGATTCAGAGGCTTAATAAAAATAAGTAAAACCCATCCGTGCAGTATCTGCTGTGTAATTAGTGATCAAAGAATGTGAGTTACCATGAGAATAAAAATGTATTAAAGTAAAAAATGGCAGTCCAAGATGGTGAATGGAAGAAAGCTCAGAAAGGATATTCCAGATGGGGAAAAATATATATTTACATGCAACATTAATACTTTCATTAGTAATATATTATAATAATTTCCTATTAATAATTTCCTATTAATAATCTATGTAAGTACCTGTGCACTACTTAATGAAGGATACTATCCAAAGACCACTGTTTGCAGAAAACAGTAGCTTTACTCTTGTGTGGGTCATGCAGCTCAACAAACTGATCACAATCATTTTTTGAACATCTAGAACCTGGAGTCAGGAAACAGATGTAAAGGCAGTTTAACCTTGCGGGAGGCTAAAGGCAGAAGTTAAAAAGCTCTCTGCACTCTACTCCCTGCATTAGATAAAGGGAAGTCTGGTCTTCCCCCTCTCAGCAGACAGTGAAGTCCTGGCCTAGATAGGGAGTTTAATCCTCAAGTTCGAATTAACATGAATGGACTCCATTCAGAAATTTGTATATTGTTTTTCAGATAGCTATGGCGTTCTATTTCACATGACATAGTACCCTTTATTTCAACTTGAGGATATATGTCCTGTCAAAACAGTGTCTTTTTCCTCTTGACTCATTTTAACTTCAAGTCTTGCAACAATTCATTTTTTATACCCCAAACTCAAACTTATGAAATATGTTGCTGGTAGCATTACTATAAAATCTGAATATTTAACTTTTATATCTTCCCCAAACCACACACCAGAAAGAAATAAAAAGAGTAAAAGAGAATGAAGAATCACTCAGGATTGTTTAAAATCTTGTGTCAAATAATGAGGAACTATAAAGATGCTGCCTTCATTTCTCATAGAGTCAAGTAATTTTGCACGCGTAATTAAAACTTGAAAATACCTTCTTGAATATAATGCTAAGAATTTTAAAGGTTTTTTTTTTTCATTTAATGTGGGGAGGGGTATAGGGAAAAGATAATGACCTCAAAATAAAATTGATAATCATGAAGAAAGTTTTGAAAATTATAAGCCAAATTAATATTTCATATCAGATTTTAAATTCTTGCCAGTAGCAGATCTCTCATCTTGTTACTCCTTGTGCTTTTCCTTTTTTGGTAATTTGCCACTCTTCCACATTAAGGTGGAGCCACAGCAGCTTAATAAGCTTCAGACCTGAGTCTTAGTTGGATTTTTCCAATTCTTAGCAAAGGCAAATCTCTCCAATCAAACTCAATGGAAAAGCATATGTAAGTAAGTTAATGTATGTCTTGCCCTCCACTCAACCCCCATAGAAAGAAAACACGAAGAATCCCTTAATCCCTTCACACTCCAAACAGGCTAGAGCAGGGGTCAGAAAACTTTTCCTGTTAAGGGCCAGATAGTAAATATTTCTGGCTTTGTAGACCATACAGTCTCTGTCAAATCTACTCAACTCTGTGCTAGCACAAAAGCAGTCACAGACAATACATACAAAATGAAACATAGCTATTTTCCAATAAAACCTTATTTAACACTAAAATTGCAAGTAAAAAAGATTTTCATGTATCACAATATATTCTCCATTTTTTTCCTCCAAACATTTAAAAAATCTAAAAGTTGTTCTTACCCCAAGGGCCGTATACACACACACACACACACACACACACACACACACACACACAAATGGCAGGCCAGATTTGGCCACTGGGCTACAGACTGCTGACCCCAAAGGCTGAGGATGATTGAAATCTAGGTACACTTAGAAAGAAAAAAGAAAAGGGTTTCATTTTGTACACACCAGTGGTAGCCTTTAAACTTGGGGAGACACCGTGATGTGATACATTCACCATCTTGCTATGTACATAAGACAAGTACCAGCATGAAGTTGCCGGAATTTAATTATCTCAACATGGGAATGTTTTTACTTCAATATCTTTCACACTACATTGATAAATCAAGAAAGATGGCAATCGGCAGCCACCATCTTGGAGAGCTGAAGTATCCACCGCCACTCTCCAACACATTGCAACAACAAAACAGGTGTGTGTCACTCAGCTCAGCCCCCATACATAGGGGGATTTCGCATAAAATCTCTCCTAGGCTTTCCGGGGGAGGGAGTATCAGAGTGAGCCTGCATAAAGACTAAGGGAAAACTAGAGGCACCTGACCTTCAACCCCCCCTCCCATCAACAGCCAAAACAAAACCTGTCTAGCCAGCGCTGGGGGAGGGGCAAGCAGAGAAAATCAAAACCATAGAGTGCCGGGGATCCCAAAAGCCAACTGTGTGACCCCGGAGATCCAGGCTGTCTGATTCGCGCGGCCTGCCCCGCAGCTACAGAAGGCGTGGCGCCACAGAGAAGGGATTAACTAGCAAGCAGGGAGATAAGTGGCTGCCACACGGTGGAATCCTGCCAGCCAAGCCCGCACTGACCCCCGGGCTGAGTTCAGGATTTCAGACGGGGAAGGAAGCGGTACAGTTCTATCCCCAACAAGGGAAACAAAACAATAGAGTGCCGGGGTTCCCAATAGCCACCCTCCACACCCAACAAACGGCAGGCCCAGAGTACAGTTTGAACTGCCGAGAACCATCACTCAAGGGAAATCTGGTCTAGCAGGAGAAACCAAGACTAGCAGGAGAAACCAGGGGACTAGAGGCAAGGCCATCGTGACTGGAAACTGCAGGCCCGCCGGCGACAGTTCACCCACTGCCTGCGTAACTGGGCGGTAGGAGAACGCCCGCCCGCTGGCGACTGATCACCTGCCCATGGACTGTGATCCTGGGGGGCTCGAGACTGCCCGCCTGCCGCGACCGGGAGCTGAAACCAAACAGAGACAGTCCAGTCACACCTCCCCATTAGGACACCCCGGCAAGGAGACTGGGGCCCGTCATAGCAGAGTAGTGTCGTCACTGGAGCTCGGACGTGGGAATTCCTTCCCAGCGGAATCCACGTTAGCAGGCATAGTTTAACAACACAAAGGAGAGACATCAGAGTAATAGAGAAACAAAACAAATCTATAGAAGAGAGCAGAAACACGACAATCAAATAGAGCTGGAAAGTAACGTGGACAACATGAGAAAACAAGGAAAAAAAGGAATACAAACAATGCAAGACAACTCAATTCTACAGGAGGACATAGAAACATCAGAAGCAGGGATAGGGAAAGAACTCAAGGCATACCTAACTCGAATGGAAAGGAATATTAGAGAAGACATGAGACAGCAAGTCCAAGAAATAAAAGTATATTTTGAAAATGAATTAAACAAACAAATTCAAATGGCAAAGAACGAGCTCTACCAGGAGATAGAGATCTTAAAAAAAAAAATCAAACAATAATCCTAGAATTGCAGGAAACTATAAACCAAATTAAAAACTCAAATGAGAATATTACAAATAGACTTGATCAAGTAGAAGTCAGAACATCAGATAATGAAGACAAGGTTTATCAACTTGAAAAGAATATAGTCAACACAGAAAAGATGCTTAAATCCCACGAGCAATCTATTCAAGAGATATGGGATGTCATAAAAAAACCAAATTTGAGAGTCATAGGGATAGAAGAAGGCACAGAGATTCAAACCAAAGGAATGGACAGCATATTAAATGAAATAATTCTAGAAAACTTCCCAGAGATGAAAGATGGAATGGATTGCCAAATCCTGGAAGCCTACAGGACCCCAAACATTCAAAACCATAATAGACCAACTCCAAGACATATAATTATGAAGATAGCCAATGTACAGAACAAGGAGAGAATATTAAAAGCTACGAGAGAAAAGAGGCAGATTACATTCAGGGGTAAACCAATTAGGGTAAAGACCGATTTCTAATCACAGACTTTGAAAAGGAGAAGATCCTGGAACAATGTATTTCAAACGCTGAAGAATAATGGATTCCAACCAAGAATACTGTATCCAGCAAAATTGAGCTTCAAATTTGACAATGAAATTAAAATCTTTCACAATAAACAAAAGCTAAAAGAATTCGCAGCAAGAAAACCAGCTCTGCAAAGCATTTTGAGCAAAACACTACAAGAAGAGGAATTGAAAAATAGTGCCCAAAACTAACAGCAGGAGGTATCTCAGTAAAGGGGGAGGAAAATAACCAAAAAGCAAAACTAGCCAAACTAAAATAAATAAATAAAGAAGCATGACTGGAAGTACAAATCATATCTCAATTGTAACCTTAAATGTTAATGGCCTAAACTCACCAATCAAGAGACATAGGCTAGTAACCTGGATCAAAAAAACAAATCCAACAATATGCTGCCTTCAGGAGACTCATATGATAGGAAAAGACATACACAGGCTGAAGGTAAAAGGTTGGGAAAAATCATACCACTCACATGGCCCTCGGAAGCAAGCAGGAGTGGCCATACTCATATAGAATAAAATCAACTTCAAACCTAAGTTAATCAAGAAGGATAAAGAAGGACACTATATACTGTTAAAAGGAACAATCCACCAACAAGACATAACAATCATCAATTTGTATGCACCAAACAATGGAGCTGCAACGTTCATAAAACAAACTCTCCTCAAGTTCAAGAGTCAAATAGACCACAACACAATAATTATGGGTGACTTCAACACACCGCTCTCGCCATTAGACAGATCCTCTAGACAAAAACTGAATAAAGAAACTATAGAACTCAACAGCACAATCAATAACCTAGACTTAACTGACATATATAGAATATATCAACCATCATCAAGTGGATACACATTCTTCTCAGCAGCACATGGATCCTTCTCAAAAATAGACCATATATTATGCCATAAAGCAACTCTTAGTAAATATAAAGGCGTGGAGATAATACCATGCACCATATCTGATCATAATGGAATGAAATTGGAAATCAATGATAAAAGAAGGAAGGAAAAATCCTACATCACATGGAAAATGAACAATATGTTATTGAATGATCAATGGGTTATAGAAGACATAAAGGAGGAGATGAAAAAATTCTTAGAGTCAAATGATAACACAGACACAACATACCGGAATCTATGGGACACAATGAAAGCAGTTTTAAGAGGGAAATTCATTTCTTGGAGTTCTTACCTCAAAAAAAGAAAAAAACCAACAAATAAATGAACTCACACAACACCTCAAAAACCTAGAAAAGGAAGAGCAAAACAACAGCAAATGTAGTAGAAGACAAGAAATAATTAAAATTAGAGCAGAAATCAACGAAATTGAAACAAAAGAAACCATTGAAAAAATTGATAAAACTAAAAGTTGGTTCTTTGAAAAAATAAATAAGATAGACAAGCCCTTAGCCATGCTAACGAAAAGAAGAAGAGAGAGAACTCAAATTACTAACAAATGGGATGAAAAAGGCAATATCACAACAGACACTACAGAAATACAGAAGATAATTAGAAAGTATTTTGAAACCCTATATTCCAATAAAATAGAAGATAGTGAAGATATCGATAAATTTCTTAAGGCATATGATTTGCCCAGATTGAGACAGGAAGACACACACAATTTAAACAGACCAATAACAAAGGAAGAAATAGAAGAAGCCATCAAAAGACTACCAACCAAGAAAAGCCCTGGACCGGATGGGTATACAGCGGAGTTCTACAAAACCTTCAAAGAAGAATTAGTACCAATACTTTTCAAGCTATTTCAAGAAATTGAATTTGGAAGAGCTCCTTCTTTTTCCTTCTATGAGGCCAACATCACTTTGATCCCAAAACCAGACAAAGATACTTCAAAGAAAGAAAACTACAGACCAATATCTCTAATGAACTTGGATGCAAAAATTCTCAATAAAATTCTGGCGAATCGAATACAAAAACATATCAGAAAACTTGTGCACCATGATCAAGTAGGATTCATTCCTGGGATGCAAGGCTGGTTCAATATACAGAAATCAATAAATGCTATTCACCACATCAATAGACTTAAAGACAAGAACCATATGATCATCTCGATGGATGCAGAAAAAGCATTTGACAAAGTACAGCATCCCTTTATGTTCAAAACACTAGAAAAACTAGGGATAACAGGAACTTGCCTCAACATTGTAAAAGCTATATATGCTAAACCTCAGGCTAGCATCATCCTAAACGGAGAAAAACTGAAGGCATTCCCTCTAAAATCTGGAACAAGACAGGGATGCCCTCTATCACCACTTCTATTCAATTTAGTTCTCGAAGTACTAGCCAGAGCAATTAGACAGACAAAAGAAATTAAAGGCATAAAAATAGGAAAAGAAGAAATTAAATTATCGCTATTTGCGGATGACATGATAATATACTTAACAGACCCAAAAGGGTCTACAAAGAAGCTGCTAGAGTTAATAAATGAATTCAGCAAAGTGGCAGGATATAAAATCAACACGCATAAATCAAAGGCATTCCCGTATATCAGCAACAAAACCTTTGACATGGAAATAAGGAAAACCACTCCATTCACAATATCCTCAAAGAAAATAAGATACTTGGGAATCAACCTAACAAAAGAGGTGAAAGATTTATACAATGAAAACTACAGAACCCTAAAGAGAGAGATAGAAGATCATCTCAGAAGATGGAAAAATGTACCCTGTTCATGGATAGGCAGAACTAACATCATCAAAATGTCGATATTACCCAAAGTTCTCTACAGGTTTAATGCGATGCCAATCAAAATCCCAACGGCATTTCTTGTAGAAATAGACAAAGCAATCATGAAATTCATATGGAAAAACAAAAGACCCAGAATAGCAAAAGCAATTCTAAGCAGGAAGTGTGAATCTGGAGGTATAGCGATACCAGAGGTCAAACTGTACTACAAAGCAATAGTAACAAAAACAGCATGGTACTGGTACCAAAACAGGCAGGTGGACCAATGGTATAGAATAGAGGACACAGAGACTAATCCATAAAGTTACAACTATCTTATATTTGATAAAGGGGCTAAAAGCATGCAGTGGAGGAAGGATAGCATCTTCAACAAATGGTGCTGGGAAAATTGGAAATCCATATGCAACAAAATGAAATTGAATCCCTTTCTCTCGCCATCCACAAAAATTAACTTAAAATGGATCAGGGAGCTAGATATCAAATCAGAGACACTGCGTCTGATAGAAGAAAAAGTTGACTACGATCTACATATTGTGGGGTTGGGCTCCAAATTCCTTAATAGGACACCCATAGCACAAGAGTTAACAACAAGAATAAACAAATGGGACTTACTTAAACTAAAAAGTTTTTTCTCAGCAAGAGAAACAATAAAAGAGGTAAATAGAGAGCCTACATCCTGGGAACAAATTTTTACCCCCCACACCTCAGATAGAGCCCTAATATCCAGAATGTACAAAGAACTCAAAAAATTAAACAATAAGATAACAAATAACCCAATCAACAAATGGGCCAAGGACCTGAACAGACACTTCTCAGAGGAGGACATACAATCAATCAACAAGTACATGAAAAAATGCTCACCATCTCTAGTAATCAGAGAAATGCAAATCAAAACCACCATCTCACTCCAGTAAGATTGGCAGCCATGATGAAGTCAAACAACAATAAGTGTTGGCGGGGATGTGGGGAAAAGGGTACACTTGTACACTGCTGGTGGGGCTGCAAAATGGTGAGGCCAATTTGGAAAGCAGTATGGAGATTCCTGGGAAAGCTGGGAATGGATCCACCATTTGACCCAGCTATCGCACTTCTCGGACTATTCCCTGAGGACCTTAAAAGAGCGCACTATAGGGATACGGCTGCATCAATGATTATAGCGGCACAATTCACAATACCTAGACTGTGGAACCAACCTAGATGCCCCTCAATAGATGAATGGATAAAAAAAATGTGGAATCTATACACAATGGAGTATTATGCAGCACTAAGAAATGACAAAATCATAGAATTTGCAGGGAAATGGATGGCATTAGAGCAGATTATGCTAAGCGAGGCTAGCCAAGCCCTAAAAAACAAATGCCAAATGTGTGCTTTGATATAAAGAGAGCAACTAAGAACAGAACAGGAAGGAAGAGCATGAGGAAAAGACTACAGTAAACAAAGACGAATGGGGGGAGAGAAAGGGAGAGAGAAGGGAAAGCATATGGAAATGGTAGGAGACCTTCAATGATACATAAAATTATAAGAGGTTATGAGGGGCAAGGGGGAGGGAAAAAAAGGGAGAGAATTGAACAACAGCAGAGGAGGTAGAGAGGGAAGATGGGAGGGGAGGGGAGGGGAGGGGGGATAGTAGGGGATAGGAAAGGTAGCAGAATACAACAGTCACTAATATGGCATTATGTAAAAATGTGAATATGTAACAGATGTGATTCTGCAATCTGTATTTGGGGTGAAAATGGGAGTTCAAAACACAATTTGCGTCAAATGTATGAAAGATGATATATCGTGAGCTATGTAATGTTTTAAATAATCAATAAAAAAAAGAAAGATGACTTAGGATCAGTTACCAACAGATCAAAATTCCAGCCTTATTTAATAAACTTCTCATTTCTTGCTTGCTGTGGTACTGATTTGTGAATAAAGGAGGTGATGGCGGGGGGATAATTTTATAAAACAATGTGTTTGAACTGAAACCAGTAAAACATATGCCTAGTACTATGGATTGTTTGTGAAGATGGCTTTCTCATGTCTACTTCTCCAGTTTGATGACAAAAGTAGATACAGTGTCTGTGTACATGTAGCAGCAGCCAACCCTCAGGCCCATCAGTGGACTTCTCATAATGTCCACTACCTGCTCTGTCCATGAGATGCTACTGTTGCCTCCCTAGGATTATCAGATGAAAATGAAAAGATGTGGGTAAAACCACCATAAATACTAAAGTGCTGAGTAATGCCTTACTCTTACAAAGGAAAACAGAGCACAAGTACATGCCTTTAAAATAGAATGAGGTTGCTTAAGTTGGTTCTATATGGAAATAATGGGATCATTCAAGAAAACTATAAAATGTACAAGAAACTAAAGCATAAGCTTGAAAAATATGATCCCCTTTATTAAACAGCAGGTCAGGTCTTTCCCTTTCCAACAATTAATACCATTTAAAAAATAAAAGTATTTTGTGAAAAGCATTGAAAATCATAGTCATATTTGTCACAAAATCATTAATTCTAGTTCCTAAGATATTTGATCCTCTATCTTCAAGGTCAAATAGGGAGAGTGACTTTGGAGTTTTCTATAGAGAATCATGTAATAGAAGTAAAATAAGGTCTATTTCTCAATAGGCAGTTACTGCATTGCTCCATGGACCAGCACATTAGGCATGCCAGTGCACAGGTGAATAGCCATTATTGACTACTTGACCTACTATGTCCTTGATGGTTTAGCCATACTGGTGCCAATCACAATGATGGAACTAAGACTTCTTTTCTGCAGCTGGCAGGATGGCCATTGTGATCTTTCAAAACTACATATTTGTCGTGTTATTTCCCTGTTTTACATGATAATGTACTGTATATTTCAAAAATCTAGAAGATAGGATTTTAAATGTTTTTACCACAATAAAATGATAAACGTTTAAGGAGACAGATGTACTCACCCTGATTTGAACATTATACAAATTTATATATGTACTAAACCATCACATAGCATCCCATAAATATGTACAGTTTTATGCAACCACTTAAAAATTAAATCCTTCAAAGGTTCCTCTACACATCCAGAGCCTAGTTCAAACCTTTTGCTTTTAAGACCCAAGATCCCTCCTGCTGGACATACCTATTTGCTTCTCCAGCCTCCTCTTCATACACACCTTTTACCCTGGTCATTCTGAGCTACATGTGTGGTGTTTCCTCAAAGCACCCCATGCCCACCCAGCACCCAGATGCTATGACTGCCCTTCTTCTTTATACTGGTTACCACTTATAGTCCCCATAATCCACTCCCTGAAATGAAGGGCCCCATGAAGACAATAGAGTAGGCTGTCTTCACAGGGCTAACAAGGATGCCTTACCCGGCACAGGATGACAGATGTGTCTGAATGACTAATGCATTTAATATTAAACTTTTGTCATTTTAGACTAAACACTGAAACAATCCACTTCATATACTTACAGTAACAATTTTGCTACCAACAAAAAATACTTTAGATTATAAGGTATTTTCAAAGTAGGTACTGATTATATACTACGATAAAACTCTTATGCCTTATTTATGCATGTAAACCACATAGAGAGGAGGACTGCAGAGACAGATTGGATACTGAGGAAACTGGACTTAAAATGCATATAAAAACCAGATGAGATCAATATTTAACAAAGGAACTGCCAACCGGAGATTTTACTCTTTTACTGAAATGTTTTTTTTTTATAGATAGACTCATGAGAGTTCTATGCAGACTATTATTCCAAAGTGGGTTATGTAATTTGTCTAAGCCTGAAAAGCTAGGTACTGTCAGAGCTCAAATCAGAGCTCAGCAACCTAACATAACATGCTTTTATAGATGTGATTTACCATAAATTGGTTTCTCCCTTTAGAAGATAAACTGTGTGTCTTCAAATCTTTAATGCGATTTGAAACAAACTGACCATTAAAGAAAAAAAATAGGTAAAGAAATTTGGAGAATTTTCTAATACTCTGATTTATAATTCTATATCATATGGTTCATTTTTAAAGAAACCATACAATGAAAAGAATATTCCATTGGAATCAGTGTTCTAGACATTAGGTCACCCTGCTGCTCATGGTGGAGTTTGGAGAAATACTTCCTCCACAAACCTCAGCACTCACATTTATTGGAGTGGAGGGGAGAAGAGAGAAACAGGCAGGAAGACAAAAGGAAAGGGAGAGTAGGAAGAAGAGGAGAAAACAATTCTCTTCCAGATCTATATTTATGAATTTTAGTTAAACTTCCCTGTGCCCGACAGAGGCCATGCAGGGCTGTGAAGCACACACATTCTCCTTGATCAGTGGAAGCGTTTATTAACTCGACAAAACTTCTCTCCCTTTAAGAACTATCTGAAATACACTGTTATTGCTTATTTTTCCCCAGTACAATGCAATATGAACTGTCTATCTGAACTTAATCAACAGAATAGAGTTTTGGTATATTGTGAAGTATTTCCTATTAAATAGGAGGGGGAAAAGATCACCTGGTTATCACTGTCCCTAATGGCTCATTGGAAGAAGACATTAAAAAGGACTCACATGTGACAAATTGTGTCCCACTAGTGTGATTTACTATACTGCTCCTATTCAGAGAGTATTCAACAGCTTATCCAAAAATTCATTCATTCTTACATTATGTTGTAAAATAGGAATGTCTTCATTAAATATAAAAATAATTTGTTATATGCATGTACCAATATACCAAAATGAAGGTCACCACTCTGTACAATCAACATGCACCAACCTAACAAAAAGCAAAAAATAATAATAATAATAATTTATACCTGATCTGTTCCACATCTTTATAAGGAAATCCCTTTTTAGAACAAAACTAAAGCTGGGTATGGTGGTACAGGCCTGTATCCCAGTGAATCAGGAGGCTGAGACAGGAGGATTGCAAGTTCAAGGCCAGTCTCAGCAACTTAGTGAGACCCTGTCTCAAAATAAAGTAAAAAAGGGACTGGGATTCTTGTAGGGGGTGTAGCTCAGTGGTAAAGCACCCCTGGGTTCAATCCCTATTCAAAAAAAAAATTCCAGAAAACAAACTCCAATATCAAAGAACATCAGATTTCATCAGATACACATTTGAGTATCAAATCTACTACATACTAGTTAGAGACTTTGAATAAGCTATTCAGCTTCTCTAGATTTCAGTGTACTTGCCCTTAACACTCATATAACTACCACATAAGCTGTTAAAAAGAATTTAGTCCCCATAAAGGTGCCAGTTAAGCATTCATTATTAGCAGTAAGTACATAGTATCTGATCCAGAAGAGCAGCTAACATTACTGAGTACTCCCTCCTGCACTCTGAGACCCCAAACCACCTGGGACACCACAATAATTCAATACGTATTGAGTGTCTGCAAGATGCCAAACCCTTGACTGGCTGACCTCAGTCAATTAAACTGTGGCTCTGATGAAACCAAGCATTTTGGTACAATCCCTTAAAACTAAAATCAATTGACAAATGTTTTCTCCCAGGCATTGGTATATCAAATGTAGCAAGCTATCTTCCAGAGATGAGTTTTCTTCAGAAGAAGAAAGCATAAAATCATCAAGAGACTCAAAAAGCGATGGCATCTCAATTTTCTTCTAAAAGGGGGACAAAATAATCCTCTACTCCCTCCAAGGAATTATCCCTTAACCTAAGTTATGACCAAGGTCTTAACCAGCTAGTCACAGCTCTTACATGGTAATGTAAGAACATTTCGCTTTCTCCAGCTGCCAGGAGCCCATGAACCCAGCACAGGTCGGCCTGCAGGGCAAGGTCCCACTTGGGAAAGACATCGGCACAAGAGAATGCTCTTCCAACATGTGCCAACTAGAAGTGAGCACGGGGAGATAAATGCTAAAATTTATCCAGTGTTACACTTTTTTGTCATTTCCCTTAGAGAAGCTTTATGGTGTGGTTAAGGAAGTATAGGCATTCGAGTCAGAGAGAATCCTGGACTCCACTCTTGGCTCTGTTTCATATTGTGTTCTTTTGGGTAGGTTTCTGTACCTCTCAGAGAGTTTGTCTTTTCCATGGTAAAATGTAAATGGTTACCTATATCATAGGGTTAAGAGAATACTGAAATAGTCATTTCCACCCAAAGTCTGGGAAGATAGGTTCATTGAGAATTAAGAGGTGGTAACTTCTGGCAGTACTAATAGAGCCACTGAATATTAGAGCAACGATCTCATGGTTTTTCCCTAGTTTTTAGGAATGAACACACTGGGATTTAGACTATGTATTTCCCCTACTGTCAAAGAGTTAAGTTAGGACCCCTAGCCAATCTCTAACACAGAAGCCAGCTGTGGATGAGCTACCAGGACACACTATGACAAACAGTCCACCATATTCCCCAACCCCTGCCCACCAACATTGAGCTCTTCTTCCTTTCAAACTAGAGGTTTGTAATTCTATTCATAAGGAAGCTTTATTTCAATCATAGTCTTCTATTAGAACCATTATTGACAAAAATCAAATGGATTAGATTCTATAAATTAGAATATTATATGTATCAGAACACATAAAATTGGAGGAATCTTAAGGGAGTAGGAAGGAAACATTATGAGAGAGTGAGGAGTCTAAAAGAAGTGAGGAGGGGACAGACAGGAACAGAAAAGTTCTGTTCTAAAAGTCATTCTAGAGCATTCTATCATGATCAACTCAGATTCTCTAAGCAGATATTGACATCATGAGAAAGGTGGGGAAGAATCCACATCTCACAATATCTTCATATACTTAGAGGTTACCAAAACATACCATCATCTAAATACAAAGTCTTCTACTCCATCACTAGTGATGGGCAGTGTTAACATAACTAAACTATAGCAGAAATTCTCAAAGTACAGACTGAGTCAGCCATTGTCAGCATCACCTGAAAACTGTTAAAAATGCAAGTACTTGGATTCCATCTCAGATCTACTCAGTCAGAAACTCTAGGAGTGGGATCCCCAAATGGCATTTTCATAAGTAACTTTGATACTTCACTTTGAGAAATACCTCACTCTAGCATGAAAAGGTTTCAAGTTGTATGTGTCTATAATGAGCCAATCCCTATCTCTTGGAATAATAAAAATGAGATGAAAGATAAGACTGTCAGTCCAGCAGTAAGGAAGAAAGGTTACAACCAATAAGAAATACAGCAGAACAAATGTTTGGCAGAAGAGTTTCCTAATGCAAGTATCAAACTGCAGGGTGGTTCTGTTTGGCATTGCTTGGATGGGGAAATAGTTTTCCCAACATATGTTTCTCTACCTAAAGCACTCTTGAAAGATTAACTAATGTGCCCCAGCTGTATGACATGGCAATTTTATTCCCACCAGAATCAGTTTAACCACATAATAGTATCCTGATAAGCATCTAAGTATAATAAATACTCCTGGTACTATCTGCATCCACAATCAGTATTAACAGGAGATAGGACATGATAATAAGGAGACCATTACTGAGTTCTATCTAAAAGATTTGGGTGTCCAACTCTCCAATTCACATTTCTACACAAGTGTGTCATGTTGAACTCGGTGTTTCTAAAGTTGAACCACTTTCACTGTCAATCAGAACCAAAAATTGATATCAAATAAGCCTAACCCTCATCAGAGATGTATTCCCTCTCAGTGAATGTCTCTAGTATTTGTACACTCCTTAAAAACAAAAACCTACATGGTCTCTTCCCTGACACGTCCATTTACAATGAATCACCAACTTCTGTTAATTCTATCTCATCTCATCTCTTCCCCCCACCTCCATCTCCAGTGCCACTGCTTCAGTTGAAGTTCTCATTCTTGCCCTGGGTTTAGAGAAACACACTCCTACTCACTTTCCACACCAATTCTCTCTCTGCTGCCAGCTGGGGAGACTCTAAAACAAGAAAGCTAATTGTCTTCCCAGTTTAGGTTGGGGATCTTCTATCCTCATCTTCCAAGTTTCCACTTCTGAAACTTTGTGTTCCAACTCACAGCTGAGTTTGCTCTCAATGCCCTTTCCCTCATGCTCTTACCCACCATCCTCCTCCCTCAAGGTTGTTTCAGGTGACCTGAAGATTCACTCACTCCCAAGTGCAGGTCTGCTGACCCCTACAAGTTACCTGAACACTCCCAGTGGGTCTGTGTCACATTCTTATATTGGATTCCCTTTTTCTTGAAACAAACACTGCCTCTTCCTGGTACGTAAATAACAGTAAATGTTTGCTCAGCTTACAAGCTTTATTAAGCAGCCTAGAAAATCCCCCTCTTTTCCTCACAGAATAAACACCTGCTGAACTTGTAGGGAAAGCTACATAAGTACTCTTCTCCATTAGGCACCCTTAATTCTAACCTTACCTATACTCCAAAATAAAGACTATGGGTTCCTAGATTGTAGTCCTAATCCATTTTTTTAAGAATTATTTTTAGTTGTTAATGGACCTTTATTATTTATTGTGGCACTGAGACTTGAACCCATCGCCTCCAACATTTTCTAAAGAGCAAAACTGAAATTAAAAAACTAATGCAATTCATGATCTATACTTCTTGTCAAAGTGTAATCAGAATACAGTACTTTAACTTGAAATCTATTATCTTAATTTGGCACATCAGTAACATATCACCTTAGTTTACTATCAATGATTCAGTAATGGCCCATTGGCTCGTAAAGGTAATCCATCTCCTTTGATCCTAGATTGCCCCTAAATTTTTCCCACTTAGCCACCTAGGCTCAGTGGTAAGGAGAGGAAAGAATACAACTAAGTCCACAGTTGTTTAGGCCATTCTATCCTAACCACTAACTTCTGCCCTCTCTGACCTTTAATAGTTTTGTAACCTACCAACCCTATCTGTTGTGCTTTCACAGCTCTTTATGTAATGGTGCTGTGCAATACTGTTAGCTAATTCTGTATCCATTTTACATGCAACCTGATGATTTTTCAGTCCATTTACAGGTATCTAAAAAATTCCTTTACTTAAACTTCACTTCTGTAATCCTGAAAATACTGGGGTCATATTGGTGTATTTGTTATAAATATGCATCTTTACAGACCTCTAATAGATTATATTGTAAATAATGTAGAATTATATAAAATTTATGGTATTCATAATATTTGTATCTATAGTCAGCAGTTAGTTGCCCAGATTTTATTAAAAACATTTTAAACATATTTCTGTTAATTTTTTTCAAATGGATGATTCAAATGCATCATTCAAGAATGACAGGCATTTCTGAAAGCACTTAAACTGACACATAGTAATTCTCTAAAAACACCTGAATGCTGGTTCAGAGTTCAAAAATTAAAGGATGGTTATATTTAACTGTGGGTTTGCTTATATGTTCAAAATTACTAATTTTTAAATCTGTCATTTCATTTCAAAAAAAAAAAAAAAAGAATTTTGCACTATCCTAGCTAAACACATTCATAAGGGCAGAATCATAAAATATTCCAGAAATAGTTAAAAGTATTCTGAATCCAGAATATGAAATATACTTCTGCGATTTCTTGTTTACAAATAGTTTTTTTTAATATACTATCTTCTGCAAGAAAGTTTAATGTCAGCATTCTTGGGGTTTAATCCTCAGAATCTTCTCCACTCCAGTCAATTTTCTGTTCACTGTACCAATGACTCGGTTCAGATCCCCTCTGAAGGCTCCAGATTCTTACATCTTACTGTCCTTTGGAGAGTGTCACCAGGAGGGCTTCTTAGCTTAACTCAATAGGTCCCAAATCAAATATTCTCCACCATCCTCTCCAGAAGTCCACTCTTCCTTCTTCATAAAATCTGTGCCTTGATAAATCCCACTGTGTCACTCCCAAACCAGGAGTAATCTTAACATCACCCTTTATTTTATTCATCATCCTCCAGTTGATCAAGTCCTATCAATACTTCCTCAGTCTCTCTATCCATTCCCTCATGTGTATCTCCCACTCTAGGTATTCATTCAATGTGTGTTTATGGAGCATCTTCTACATGCCAGACATTAACCTGCCTAAGTAGAACCCGATTAAAGATAAAGAGACTAAAGCCTAAGGGGAGAGTTATGCAATATATAATCAAGTCAAACATATAACATATTCATCAATTGACAAGACTAAAAAGCAAGGAGAGAAGAGTAAGTGAAGGTGAAAAGGGAACAGGAAGAATGGGCAAATAGGGAAAGGAAGAAAGGAAATATTGGAATAGAGAAGATTACAGTTTCAGGTGAATTAGCCAGGTAGCTCTGAGGAGACAGCTTTTTTGTTGTTGTTGTTGTTCTTTTTGTTTTTGTTTTGATTTTTTTTACTTTTTCAACCTATATTATTGATCTTACTGCCTATGTGATTGGCTCTCCTTTAACTCTCCTTGATACTGCCCAACTAAAATGTCTCTAAAGACTGTAACTTTGCCATTACCTTACTTAAAATCCTTCATTGACTACTTGCTGCTTTCAGAAAGGCACTCCAATTGCTTAAATTTATCACATAACACCTGTTATGCTCTAGCCTCCACCCAACTGACTGAATATCATCTGGGGCAGAAGAGTGAAGTTATACTAAACCACTTGCTTTCTATTTAGCAACAGATGGTGTTCTACTTCTCCATGCATTCACACTTTTTTCTTCTACTGATAAGATTTCATCCTAATAATGCTGTAAACACCCACATACCATTCATGCCATCCCCTTCACTGCCACAATCTACCCCAACGGTTAGAAAGTGTATTTTTACCCAGTTTAGGTAATTTCATCCAGGAAATAGAAATGCATAACCTGTTTTGCACATTTGTTTAAAAAAAATGTGAGAAAAAGTACATCTAACAGAGATGTTGGCACTGAACAGAAGCTAAATAATTAGCAGCATTTTATGACATGCTTATGTCAAATGGATTATCAATCTTTTCCACTAGACCAAAGTTTCTCACCTTTGATACTATAAACATTTTAAGTTTGTTTCAAGGGGCTGTGCTGTGCACTATAAATGTCTAGAAGCATCTGTGGCCTCTACCCACTACATATCAGTAGCATCCCTCCCGTTTTAATATAAGTGAAAATGTCTCCAAACATTAATAAATGTTTCCAAATATTACTAAATGCAGCTAAAAATTACTAAGTCAGCTCCGTTTGAGAATCACTTCAATAGACCTTAAACTACTACACAACACAATGACATTTAGGGGGAGGGGATATAAACACACATAGAAACAAAAGGACAAGGACAAAGCCAAAATGTTAAATTTGTTATTTTTGAAGAGTACGTCATTTTTGTGTTTGCTTTTTATAAAGGTTTATACACCAAATTTTATACAAGTTACCTGTATAACAATTCAGAAAATAAGACTTTTTATGTCAATGAGTTCAACAAATGAAGAAGAGAAAATATAAGAAATCACCTAACATAGTAATAGGGACAACAATAGTGTCTATTAGTATGTCACAGCATGCCTCAGTGGATGCTGGATTGTTTTTTACTAATAGGTTTGAATTTTATAAGCTTCATACTATACGTATGAAGAAGCCAATCTCAACCAGAATTTCATAGAGCAGGTGTTCTTTCAGAAAAAAGATACTTTTTTTTTTTTGTGGTGCTGGGGATAGAACCCAGGGCCTTGTACATACATGCAAGGCAAGCAAAGCACTCTACCAACTGAGCTATATCCTCAGTCCCAAAAGACAAATATTTTATGGTAGGAATCTTAATGTACTGATTAGGAAACAGATGAGCAAGTTTCTTTGTAGAATTTTCTAAGCTACTGTTGCTTACAGTATAATTTCTCTTCTACTGTTGAGCAATATCTATTTTTTTCTTTGAGAAAACAAAAAGAATTCAAATTCTAAGTGTATGACCATTTTTTCCAATTTAAATCTTTTTTGTCCTCTAAATAGGATACAAATATCTGCAAAATATGTAAAATATGAAAAAAATTGAATGAATATGGTTTTTCTTTACTGTTTAGAGTCATACACTGAGAATTAAGAAATAACTTTCCATTTTCACTTTGCTTCACAAGAGTCTTGCTAATAAGTGCTTTCTGGTTGTGCCAGATAGGTAATGACTTCCTCTAGGTCAGTAAACTCTAGCCCTGATTGCATTCACGTGCATTAAGTTTAACCATAGCAAGCCCACTCTCACATGTAGACTCTTTTCCATTTCTGAGAAAAGGGATCAACTTAGTCAATATGTACATATTAACCCACTAGATTATTTCTCTAAGAGAGACTCTGATGATGTACAAAGAGTGTTGCTGAGGTGACATTCACACCAGCTTGCCCAGGACAGTCCTGCTTTATGCTGTATGCCCCTATAAAGTCAGTAACCACAGCTCCTTTCATTCTCCAATGACCCCAGCTGAGTAAGACATTGTATGGCTCATGTGTTGCCCACATCTAGTACATATGAGTTCCAGAATCCAGGATAAACACCTCAACCCATCTACAGCCTTGCCTCTTCCTCCTTGTGCACTGATGGCCTGGAGTGAAAACTGCACAGAACATTCATGGACTCAATCCCCCCATATGTGGTCTAAAGCAATATAAACAAAAAAACTATTTCAAGGTGGCCCCATGATCAATGGTCCCAATCATATGCCTTAAGAACAAAATACATATTTGCAAAAATTGAACAATCTATTGATGCTTTCTGGGATTAGTGTCCCTCCAACAATCCAAATAATTCCATGAATGAGGATAAATCTAAATTCTCTGTAAGCCTAAATATTTCTGCTACTATTCACCCAGTCAACTTAGCTAGACACCTTAGGACAAAATTTGATTCTCGCTCTTCCCACTGGGCATGGGATTGGTAAATCCCACTGATTATATTTCCCCTAGAACTCATCATCTACAAACTTTTCACAACAAGATTTCTAATCTGATTGCTACCATAGCCTTCCTCTACTTTTTGTCTTTCTCCAGTTCATCTTCCTCACTTCCCCTACAGTTATCTCAAATAAAGCCATCTCCATTCTACCACCAGCTCAGTGCCCAGCGTAAGGTCCAGAGGCTGGCACGCAAAGCCTTTATCAGCTGTACTCAGGTCTCCATTTCCTCCCCAGTCCTAACTACACCTGTGCTAAGCGCATGCTGTACAGTGTTCTTATCCCAGGATAGTACTGCTCTCCTACTCCAGGGCATTTGGAAATGTTTCAGACATTTTTGCTTGTCACTATGATTTGAGACACAAAGGATATTTAATAGGCACCAACAAAGGACACTATATGTTCATTGATGTAAGACCAGTCCTATGACACAGAACTGCTGTGCCAACATGCCAAATAGCATGGCAGATAAGACTTGATCCCCAAACACATTATTTTTGAATGTATGTAGTTCCTTTTTTTAAGATTTACTTAATCACCCCCTTCTGATTCTGCCTCTTTCCAAAATAATTCTGCTTGGATAAGGCCACCACATGGTGTTGATAGGAGAGAGATAGGAAAAAAATTTCATAGCACTTAATGGAGTAAATTATAATTTAACGCTTACTCATTTGTTATTTCAACCTCTATTCTCTTTTTCCCCATCTCTTCCTCCCCCCCCCCCAAAATCTGAGAAAGGGTTGTTCCTTTAGTATTTTATTTAAAATTCCAATTTTGGCTGTTGATCTAGAAGATCATTCTAGAAGTGAGTTTTAGATTAAAATATGAACAGCTGTGTTCTTATTCTTATGTAATTAGCAACAATTTTTATATTGGTTCAACTTAGAACTCAAAATATTTTAAACTATACTAAATGTTTTATCATTAATGGTGTTTCACAGAAACCCAAAATGCTTATATTTAGTTGCTGATAAGACTAATGCAGGTGTTATAAACTCAGATAAAAGGATAAAAAGAACTGTGGAAACTCAACCAAAGAGAATGTTCTCAGTATAAAGTATGTAAATTCCTTTGTGGGGTGTGGGGGGATGAGTGGTATATTTTGGATTTTTGTTTCGTTTAGAAGCAATGAGTATGTACTCCTCACTAAGATTAACCAGCATGTGTCCGAGAACTTCATAATAAAAAATACTCAGTTAAACTAAATAAAGAAAAAGCATGTGGCCCTGTAATAGACTTCTATACAAAATATAAAGTACAAGTTCTCTTATCCCACACGCCCACTAATTTTTTCAAAGTTGGGCTTAAAAGACTATTTTTCTAGCCTATTACAAACGTACATTTTTAAGTCAAAGTTTTCAATTGAGCTCATCCTCTAAGCTGCATGTATCAAGTTAAATAGAATGTTCAAAAGTCAAATGCTTACTTGCACATCTGTTCATATCTGGGGCTCGGTGTCCGTAGTACCCTGATGGGCAGGAATGCAGGCACTCTCCATATTGGCGCATCCCTTCTCTTCGAAGGAAGAAGAACAACTTCTGTTGACATCGGCTGCACCCATTGTCCTTTGAACAAGACAAACACCCCTTGCAAATGGGATTTGATACATAACTAGCTGTAAAAGAAAAACAAAAAGAAAACATGTTGAAACATGAATATGCTCAGACTTCTGGTCAGAAAATCATGGTCAAAGGACAAAAGTCTTGTCCTTCTGCTCTACTCACATAGAAGTACTAAACAAGATATCCTCCCCCTTGCAAGATAATCTTTAAAAGATTAAAATACAACTATACTTAGAAACACAACCAGACTGCACAAAGGAGTTGAGAGCTGTTTGTCCATGACGGGCACTACAACTGTAGCCCAAACCAAGTGTCCAGAGAAATGAATTCCAACTCAGGGAGGAGGACAGGAGCACAAGACAAGCAGAAACCTAGAGCCTGCAAGACATCCAGGTGTGAGAGCCAAATTATCACAGAAGATAAGATCCCTAAAATCAAGAAGGTCACATAAAAACTTGTCCAGATCCACTTGCTCTGTGAGAGAATCCATCTCTACAAAAATGAAAATTCATACTCAAAGAGTCATTCTGAGAAGAGACTTTTAAACCAACATCTTTGGATTATCTATACAATATATAAAGGACTAAAAATAACAGGTAAAAAGCAATAATATGAAAATTACAATGAATAAAAATTCTAAACCCAATTAAAAAATTGTGCACAAGTTGAAAGGCAGACTAAATGAGTGGTGTAACAAAAAACAAGAGAAAAATAAAAAGCATGTAAGAAAAAAAATGAAGTAATAGTAATACATGATCAGTAAGTGCTACAGATTTTTTTCTATATTTTCACATATTTCTGATTTAATAACTTAATTCAGTAAACCTGCAATTGCAGGAGGCAGACTGGAGAACTAAGTCAGATGGAAAATCACCCCTTCAAATGCAATTATTGGATATCCCTTTATATTCATGTGCATATACACAATATATAATTTGCATTTTTCATAAATGCAATCGTAGTGTAGAAAGGTCATAACTTGCTCAATTTCAACCAAGCTGTAAATCATGTTTCCATAGCAATGGTCCAGACCAATGTGACTTTTGTATTTCCTGAAAGTGGTAGTTTCACTTACTGCCTCTACTTACCACTACCCCCACTCAATGATCTCTAAGACATTTTTGAAGACTGCAATCAGTTTTCTTATCCTCAATTTAAGATTTAATTCTCAATTTCCAGTCCTCACACCTTCAATAGCTAAGATTGCTCCAAGTTTCTTCTTCTGCTAGTCCCCATCATAATAATACTTCCTAAAGACTTTACTCCAAACCTCACTCTTGTGGTTTCCACTAATCTGCTCAAATCTCAGACCTTTATTACTTCTCACTTGTACAGTTCTGAAGTCTGACCCCAGGCCCACCTGCCTCTTTTCTCAGTATTCTATTGCTGAATCAATCTTCCTTTGTATTTCCTACACTTTACCCTGACCAGATAATTATGATGGATAAAGCACTTTCACCTAGCTTCTCCCAGATAATCCTATACTACCTATCATTTCCCAGCTGTCTTCTGGAGAGGTTTTATTCTGGTATTATTCTGGATATCATGAACAGAGTAAAAGGAAGCGAGTTTCCCCAAACTGGGATTTCAAGTTTCAAGAAAGGGAAAAATTGGAGGGGTTGGTAGGGTACAGAAAACTGGAATGTTCCGGGGAACAAAGGCACAAAGATCCTATGGCATGGTATTTAGAAAAGCAATATAACTATTTTATGAAAGAGATGTCCCTTAAATGTGAGCAGTTGGAAAACTACAGCAAAGTCAGTTGCAGGCTAGAGCTACATCAAAGCCACACTACAGAGCCCTCTGCAACATGTGTGAGGAGTCGCTGCCTACCTCTTACTCTTAAACATAATTACAGATTTGAAAAAAAGCAGCATCAAGGTTCTTCAAATCCCAGACTTAGCTTTGAAGTGAGAAGAGAACTTGAAAGGTTTACATACAGAGCAGAATGGTTTAAGGAGAAGGTTCTGTGGCCCACAGTCATCACAAACTAAGATGAAGCTATACTTACTTTTAGTTTAAAGGTTAAGCCAAGAGCCCTGTATCACCATAAATCACGCTCCATACTAAGAAGTATAGAGCAAAGACAATTACAGAACCAAGGGAATCAGCACAAATTAAAGACTTTTTGGTTTTGTATTTATGTATCAGACATCAACTTTCATCCTGACCACAAGGATTTCAGAGTCAACAAATTGTGCCCTACATTTATTTTTAAAAAGGTATTCTTAAAACCATTAAAAGCATTGCCTTATGTACTTGAACCTTGACAGACTTAAACAATGAAAATGAATTAGAGAACACTTACCCGAGTCCATATCTCAGGTATCTTTATAACCCTCTACACAAGGATGTCTCTTAAAGCACATTGATGAGAGCCACACCCACCCTAAGTGCTCTCTCTTGGCCTCCTCCAATCCTCAGTCATTTGTTATACCACTCACTGCTGAGGGTCAAGAGCACAAGTGATCTTTGCATTTTGAATCTTCCTGTCCCACATCTCAATTACTTTTCAGTTTAATTACCATTGCCCATCATCAACTCTGTGGCCCCCTCTTAATAGATTTAGTAGCAATTCAACAAGAGCCTCCTCTACCACATAGTAACTATGTGAATCTGTGCAAAACACAGGGAAGATTGACATTTCAACACAACTATTTTATCGGAATCTTAATAAGTCTAATGGCTCTGTCTATTGCTGTAAGATTTAATTCAAATGTGCAGGTGAACAAACAGATATTAATTCCCAGCTTTGATGACCATGTTTATTTGTTCTCTCTGCGAGTTTCAATCCTTCCAACCCTGAAGCCTGCTGAGATCCAGAGCCTCATCCTTCCAACCAAAACACGTTTCTAAATCTAGACCCACCCGAAATTCTAAAGATGAAGTATGTCACACAAAACACTAAAACTCCTGTGATAGACAGCGATTCTAGCACAAACACCCACATAGCCCCTTGCAAAAAGGAAACAAAGAATGCATGCACGGATTTGAAAACAAAAATCATGAGGCAGAAATAAGGGAACAACACCACCTCTATCATGAGAAACAATTAGAACTCATTCTTCTAATTATTTGATTTGTGTTCCCTTAAAATGAATCCTGATATTTAAAGCTTGATCCTTTAAGTCAGTCCAGTTATCTGCATTTCTATCTCACAGAGCATTTTAGGTAGGTGTTGAATGGCCATCTGTTTCCAATATACACTTGACACGTTTTTAAAGTGTTCTCCTATTGCTAGATTTAGACCTTGCCAAGCAAGAAGAAATCTAAATTCCTTCTAGGTGAAGGCATCCATTTCTGACGAAGGTACACATTTCTAGTTCTGAAAATAATGCGACTGAACAATGCACCTTTGGCACCCTAGCCTCCCCTCCATCTTTGCTGGTTAAATAGTGTTGTAAGTTCAAGAGATTTTTTTTTAAATCAACAATTAGTATTCACTTCAATCAAACTTATCATAAAATTGCTAAAATGTCTCTCTCTGCCTAATCCAAAATTCAAGACATATTTGTTAAAAACAAACAAAGGGTTGGCACAAGTAACAAGGAACTTATGTGTAGGATCCTATACAAACCAAGGTAGGACCAGATCTTCCCCAATAGAACTTGGCAACATTGGTATAAAAATCTTAAAACACATCTACTATTACACACAAATTCAAATAAGCAATCGAAGTCATCAGTTAATGATCTACACGAGAATTGACCAAAATGAGAAATGCCCATCTTAGGATACTTAGCTTAATTTTTACATCATAAAACATGTGATCTGATTGTTACTATGAAGCCAAGTTTTAATGTTAGGTGTCTACCATTATATCTTCATGCTCTAGATAGAAAATGTTAAAATTCAAAATGTTAATAAAGCTTTAGAGATCAGTTTCTAAATGTCCATTAATGTCTTAGAGAAGCTAAATTAATGTAACATGAATTTAATTGAGAAAAACATTTTTAATCATGATAATGAAGGGCAAATTTGGGGCCCAAAACTCCAAGATTTTAGAACCTCTAAAATGAAACCATATTTTCTCAGAATCTCTTGTCATGAGTTCTTTACTAGAGAACAATAGTTTTAAATACAAGATTTTTAAAGCTTTAACTTTCCAAAGAAGTACTAGCTTTGCAAAGTTCATATCGTTATCTAGAAATGTCACTTATAAGAACATTTTATCCACCTCTGCCAATTAGGAATGAAAGAATAAATATGTAATTATCTCTAGAATTACTCTTTTGTAAAAAATAATATTTCCAAACATTAGCCCCAAATATGGCTATCACCTTTAGAAATTAATATTCTCTTTTTTTCCCAATATATCCATTATCTCAAACATTTATTATTTCTTTGCGTAAGGCCATTTAAAATTCTTTCTTCTAGCTCTTTGAATATACAACAAATTCTCATTAACTATGGTCAACCTACAGTGGTATAGAACACTTGATCTTATTCCTCCCATCTACCTGTAATTTTGTACCCATTAACCAATCTTTCCATATATTCCCCTCCTCTCTACCCTTCCAGCCTCTGGTAACAACTATTCTACTTTCTACGAGATCAACATTTTTAGCTTCTACATAGAGAACATGTAAGATTGTCTTTTGTGCCTGGCTTTTTTCACTTAAATAATATCCTGTAGTTCCATCCATGTTGCCATAAATGACAGAATTTTGCTCTTCTTTATCTTTGAATGATACTTTGTTGTGTGTGTGTGTGTGTGTGTGTGTGTGTGTGTGTGTGTGTGGAGAGAGAGAGAGAGAGAGAATTTTCTTCATCTAGTCATCCATTGGTGAACACTTAATTTCATATCTTGGCTATTGTGAATAGTGCTGCAATAAACATGAAAGATGTCTCTTCCACATACTTATTTCTTTTCCTTTGGATGTATACCCACTAGTAGGATCACTGACTTATATAATATTTTTTTTAGTTTTTCATTTATGTTTTTATTTATTTGTTCTAATTTGTTATACATGACAGTAGAATGCATTTCAATTCACAGTACACATATGAAGCACAATTTTTCATTTCTCTGGTTGTACACCAAGTAGAGTCACACCATACTTGTGTCTTCATACTTTACCTAGGGTTATGATGAATTATATGAGGATTAAAGGTTTCTAATCAGATAATTTTGCTTTCCATACTAAAACATATCTCACTCCACAAAAACTCAAAACTAAGAGAAACTAGGAGATTTTAAAATACGAAGAGAGTGTCACGGATGTATTTAACCACTGTAAAATGCTAATATCTTTCCCCAAATGAAGAAAATTACCACAATTATAAGCCCCAAATTACTCTCCAATGCCAGCACCATTTGAGCCACAAACCTGATGGACTGGCACCTCAGAAGGACATTTACAACCATGGTTAACTATTCCATGGTGTGATTTGCCACAGAGGATATTCTTCTACTCAGCACAGGAACCAAAGTCTCAATGAGGCATGTGTCATGAATGCTTCAGTGTGACTTAACCAAGATGTCCCAGGGAAGCCGAGGATACTCAATAAATGCAGGTCAAGGAAAGTCAATGAACCAAGATAAGGTTGCAAAATAAATGTGGAGGGCTCTACAGACCTGTCCAGAACATGCTAACACATTCTTCCAATGTAACAAGTTGCAGACATTAACATTCAAGACAATCTGCCAAACTGGAGGAGACTGAAAGGAACAACAAAGCAAACCATCTCTGCAGTTGTTAGAGAAAAATCCAATAATAATAAAATAATAATAATAATAATAATAATAATAATAATAATAATAATAATGCATTATGGTCCAATACATTTCACCTTGAGACAAAGCAGTATCCCTTTAACATATTTCACCCCAAACATTAGCAGTTGAATCAAATGTGGGCTGCATACATGGTATTAAGGGGCACAGAGATTCCCAAGGAGCTTCTGAATGCATATCAGTAACACAAGGTATGGTGGATGCTTTTTTTAAAATCCGCACCCATAATGTTCTGATTTCTCTGGGCTCACAACAGAGAGAGACTCAAGGAAAGCTAAAATTACCACTTAAACATGCAATATTCATGCAGTGATCAACTGAGATCCAATTAAATTCCAGGGAAGTTGATGAACCAAGATAAGGTTGCAAAATAAATGCCAGAATGAGAAGATCAAGTAGAACATAATAACCCAAAAGAAATAAGTGGGATTTAGAAATTATCCAGAAACATATTTCCCAAGCAGTTGTTGATACCTGAAGTCAAGTAAAAAGACAAGATCCAGGGGGAAAGGTAGCTATATATAGATAACAAGAAAGGAAAATTATTAGCTCTCAACTCCACACACACACAGTTCCCCAAATGATAAAAGCATTTCCTATAATTAACACTCACTTTGGGAAGTCTTCTTATAAGAATTATTCTTCTTTGGCCTACCCTACAAACTCGTTGACCCATTTTTTTTTCTTGGTGCTACAGATCAAACCCAGGGCCTTGCACATGCTAGGCAAGCACTCCACCACTGAGCTACATCCCCAGCCCAGACACAACATCTCAATGCCTATCCCTACCCAATGCTAATTCCTACAGGAAATAAAAAATGTCTGATTAAGGATCAGAACACATTTATCACAAGCCTTAACTGTTGAAGAGGGCAAAACATTCCACTAGAATAAAAAGCTTTTCAGCTGTCAACACTAAAATGTTAACTATTGATGAAGCTAGAAAAATATATAGATGGTTGAGTATTACTCATTTTTCCAGAGATACAATCTTTTGAAATAATCATATCCTACATTGTATAAAATAAACCACCTGCTTGAATTCATGAGAGAAAAGAAATTGTTCCATGAAATTGTTCTCACGACAAAAAAAAAAGTAAGCTTAGAGCACATACAACCCCATAAAACATAGCTAGAAACTGTTGTGGAGTACAGATGTCTCATCCTTAAACTTGGCTTAAGCTTTCACAACAATTTTTTAAAAGACCCGTGGAAATGTTGACAGACTGCTGGTGCTAATGGTAACCCCAACATGATCAGAGCTAAATATATACATTTATAAAGATTGTGAAACCACCTCTCACATGGTTCCATGTTTACACAAGGAGATAATCCAATTATTTAAAGAGGAAAAAAAAAAACTGCTCCCAGAGCCAGATTTTTGCTTCATAAAGTATTTAAATACTTGTTATGCTAACATTATTTCAAACACAGTTTTGCATACTTCCTAAGTACCATAACACAGTGCCACAGTGTCTGACCTGTAACTGCCCATTGCGGGGGGGGGGGGGGGGGAATCTTCATCCCTTCTACTGATCTAAAGATTGATTTTCTTTTTTTTTTGGACTGAGGATTTAATTCGGGCACTTTACCCCTGAGCCACATCCCAGTCTTTTTTATTTTCTATTTGAGACAGGATCTCATTAAGTCACTGAGAGTCTTGCTAAATTTCTGAGGTTGTCTTAAACTTACGATCCTCCTGCCTTAGCCTTCCAGTCACTGGAATTACAGGGATGTACTACCACACTGGGCTAGTCCAGTTATTTAGGGATACTGCCACATCAATGATCATAGCAGCACAATTCACAATAGCTAGACTTTGGAATCAACCTAGATGCCCTTCAATAGATGAATGGATTAAAAAACTGTGGCATTTATACACAATGGAGTATTACGCAGCACTAAAAAATGACAAAACCATGGATTTTGCAGGGAAATGGATGGCATTAGAGCAGATAATGCTAAGTGAAGCTAGCCAATCCTTAAAAAACAAATGCCAAATGTCTTCTTTGATATAAAGAGAGCAACTAAGATCAGAACAGGGAAGAAGAGCACGAGGAGAAGTTTAACATTAAACAGAGATGAGTGGGGTAGGAGAAAGGGAGAGAGAAGGGAAAATGTATGGAAATGGAAGGAGACCCTCATTGTTACACAAAATTACGTATAAGAGTTTGTGAGGGGAAAAGGGAAAAAAAACAAGGGAGAGAATTAAACAACAGCAGATGGGGTAGAGAGGGAAAATGAGAGGGAAGGGGAGGGGGGATAGTAGGGGATAGGAAAGGTAGCAGAATACAACAGTCATTAATATGGTATTATGTAAAAATGTGGATGTGTAACCGATGTGATTCTGCAACTTGTATTTGGGGTACAAAAGGGGAGTTCATAACCCACTTGAATCAAATGTATGGAAGATGATATGTCATGAGCTTTGTAATGTTTTGAACAACCAATAAAAAAATAAAATAAAAAATAAAATAAAAAATAAATAAAAGAGGTGAAAAGGTTAGCATGGAGTCAATGCAATACATATTCTCATCATGTATAAGTTGTCCAACCATCCTTCCTGTGCCACCTGCTTCCTGGAATACAAACTAGTTGCTAACTCCTGCTTACATCACTGTCTTAATTTTTTAAAAACAATAAATGGAAAACAAGCTTGATGGCTTATTTAGTGTCATAAACACAGCCCCCAGTGTCATAACTAAGAAGATTAAAGACTCCATGTGTTTTAGATGTGGAAACTTTCACTGGTCTTACTGCTGTGTTTTAAAATTAAGAATGAACACTCCTGGTAGTTCCATTGTTCAAGGAAAACAGGAGATAATAACTTTTTCACTTGTCTTAATGGAAAACACAGAAGCACTGAAGGTTGAAAAACATCGCACAATAATCACACAGGAATACACTACTATACAAAAAAAGTGAAAATTATATTATCTTCAATGTAGGTCACTGTTGGTAAAAATCCCATATATTAACAAAAATCTGACGACTTGCTACTGCTTCTCCAGACTTACATGTAATTTTCTTCTCAATTTTTTAAACTATGGTGTGTGTTCAACATGAAGAGTTCATTTTGACCTGCTTTGTTGGTTTGCTAATAACATAATAGCAATCCATACCTCATACCAGTAAGAAATCTGTTTATTGCTTCAAGAAGGTTCTGTCTATTCAAAACAAAAAACGAAAAATAGAAACATCGAAATGGGGAAACAAAATAAAACAAACATCGTGGATTGTGCTTTACAGGATGAATGCTTTCACACTTTCTGAAAATAATTCTTACTACTCCAAATTTCCATCTATCAAGTGAACTAATAGATCAGAGTTTAAGAAAACTTTCCTTGCAGTTTCAATGCAGCTCTGACCTTTGACTTCAAGAGCCATGCCATTTATTTTCCCACTAAGCAATATAAGTACAACACCTAGGGAGGAAATGAACTAAATCATGGCTAAAATTGTGGGAATTTATTTTAAGTATGCCTTATCCTCATAATTTGCTTGCTGCCCCTCTCCTGTTTTCAGCTACAGCAAAATACTCCATTTCTTTTGATGATTAGCCACTAAGTACTACATTAATTCCTTCCTAACAAAACTAGAATTGTGTAAGTCCTATAAACCAACACCATTAAGATGTCACCCACAGAACCCTTCAAAACAAAACTGCTGATATATCAAAAAGGAGAACAGGGGTAAACTGAGTTACACATTTCCTATAGCAGAAGTTAAAGAGAAATCTTCAGGATTATAAGTAGAAAGTTTTTAACTGCTTGGACACATAGCAATAGGCCAGTGCTTTTTAAATAGGGTTCCCTATTTGACAAGTTCAAAGAAAACAAAAATCACCCAAACCATGCAATTTCCTGCAAATGGGCCACTCTCTTTGCTGTCTTTGAAGACAGATCCTGTCCTGGCTAAGGGGCCTTTGAAGTAACAAAAAGCATACCTATGTAATTAGAAAGCCTCAGAACACCCTTCAAATCATCAAAACTGGACTTTAAAGATGCGCTGAAGTGGGAAGTGTGGACTGAACAGATTTGGAAATGGATTTGCCACTGCTTGCTGACCCCGATTCTCCTCTATTCCCGCCAATCCTTGAAAGCCAAAAGCCTTCTGCATACACATTCATGGAAAACTGAACACAATTTTTAAAAAATAAATAAAACTACAACAACAACAACAAAATATTTATTTTATGTGATGCCAAGAATTGAACCTGGGCCTTGCACGTGCAAGGCAAATGTCTAAGTCTTTAAAGTTCCCCTTGCTAGTTTTGGCATCCATTGATGCCAAAGCTCTACTGCTGAGCCACAACCCCAGCCCCTGAACACACAATTTGATTGCTCTCAAAAAGCAGCAAAACTGCATGCAAATGTGTATACAGATGTGTAGAGATAGACACACATACATTTATAATGTATGAGGTAGGCATGTGCTTTTTTAATTATTTGAGTGTAATTTATACACATTAAGCCCATTTATCTCTAAAATTTCAGTGCTCAGTATGTACATCCAAAAAGTAAGACATTGTTTTACATCAAAAATATCTGATATTAACATATTTTTTCTAATCCATTGTCCCCTTACTCAATTATTCTTTTCTTATATTAGAATCTCATCCAAGGTCACACACGACATTAGGTTTTTAATCTCTTTAAATCTCTAGTCTAAAATGGGTCCTTCTGCATGAGCTTTGCATTTCGGAAAAGTTATTTGCAATGTGTCTATTTGATGGGCCCTCACAACTGGTCATGTCTTTTTGGTGTAATATATGAAGTGATATTACATCCTTTCCTGTGTTTTGCTGTGACACATATGATGAATTGGGAGGCATTAGTAGTGATAATAAATTTAATCACTATAAGGTGTGTCTGCCCGGTTTCTATATCATAAAATCAATTTTTTTTCCTCTGAAAGTATTTGGTGAGGAACTATAGTAACACTGTATAAAATTCCTGTTCTTTAAAGTTCCCCTTGCTAGTTTTGGCATCCATTGATGATTTTTGCCTAAGTCAATCATGATTGTGAAGCTTGTCGATGGTGATTTTTTAACATTCCTTCTCTATTAGCAGGCATTCTAGTGTTAAGAGTTCTTCCTTCTCCCCAATTTTTATGTTTGTCCCTCTTCATAAGGACTTGTGGATTTCATTCAATAGATTAAAATCTGTTACTGTCTATAACATTACTATTATCCTAAATTTGTTCAGAAAGAGCCCTTCAAGGTGCTGTGGTTTTTAAACCATTTCCCGTGCTTTAGGGTGAGGAGAAAGGATGTGGGTCTCAAAGAGAAAGGGGGAAAGTGTCATTTGGAATAGGACTCCCAGATAGAAGGAACAGCATGTGCATAAACATACAGCTTTATGCACAGGATTGGGGAATTCGGGTGAAGGAGTTCAGTATGTTTGACAAATGGTAAATAACACAGACCAAGATGTATCTTTCAGATTTCTCAAATAACTAGCAAAAACAAAAGAAATTGTTAACTTTGACACCACAAAACATGGTTAATACAGAAACTATAGTATTGCCATGGGCT
Source organism: Spermophilus citellus (assembly GCF_964194105.1). NCBI lineage: Eukaryota > Metazoa > Chordata > Mammalia > Rodentia > Sciuridae > Spermophilus > Spermophilus citellus. The sequence continues at coordinate 75,261,695 of NC_138194.1, forward strand.
TTTAGGGATCAAATATAGAGCTGGGTGCAGTGGCTCACACCTGTAATCCCAGCAGCTTGGCAAACTGGAGGAGGAGGATTGCCAAATTGGAGGCCAGCCTGATCAACTTAAAGAGGCTCTAAGCAACTTAGTGATACCCTGCCAGAAAATAAAAATAAAAATGGCTGGGTATGTGGCTTAGTGGTTGAGCACCCCTGGATTCTATCCCAGGTACTGAAAGAAAAAAAAATCAAATATAGAAATACAGACACTGTAACCCTTGAAACACAACCCCAGATATTAAGAACATTTAATTTGAAAGTTTAAGAAAACAGAGTTGGGTTGGAGGCCAAAATTTCTCAGAGCAGGAATTAGGTTATTTACAAAATGAGAAATTATTTACTTGATAAAAGAAAAAAATGAATGATGTTCTACAGAATTCAGTATAGTTCAATAGGAAGTTCACTGCTGAATTCAAGCATCCTAAGCAGCATGTACAAAAAGATATATTCAGGAGCAAATAATCTCAAAATAAACATGAAAAAAAGCTGAAGTTTCTGTTTGACAGATGATTCTTTTTAGAGCAGATTTAACAAAAAGAAAAGTTCAAGGCCAACTATTAAGACATAAGGTAATATTACATGAAAGAGATAAAAATAAGAAAAATTAGTTGATTCAGTGACTAAAGACCTCTGACATACAAAGAGAAAAATCAAGAGCCTAATGAGTCACATCTTTATAGATTTTTTAAATATTGAGAAATTCCTGAAAAACATGAAAGGAATTCAAAGAAGGAAGATGAATAGGTATCTAGTTTTTCAATGTATCAGGAAAAGTGAACTTTGCAAACTCTTAAACTCTAGGAGAGACCTTAGGCCTTACACCAGGGTTGAAAGCACTTATAATTTAAAATTATTATGAAACACCAAATCTTGTGTTTATAGTCATTAAGAATAAATTATTTTTTAAGTAAGATTATTTTTTATACAATTTCTCCTGGTTTGTCTCCCTTTTATTAATATCTATGTATGTCTGTCTATATGCACACAGATCTAAAGATAAAAAGAAATACATGTGTTTTTTTTGGTAAATTATTTAAAATTAAGTTGTAGACATCACAATATTCACCCTATTCTTCAGCATGCATCTCTGAGAAGGTATTGTCTTCTATAGCCACAATGCCATTGTCAGACCTCAGAAATTTAACACAGATAAAATAATGTTATATTGTTGTCTATATTCTTATGTCCTCAATTGTCCCCAAAATATCATGATTTTCCACCTATCAAGAAACTCACTAAGGACCAACCATACATTGCTTTGGGTTCCTTTCTTTAATCTCCTTGAATTTTGAACAGTTCCTCTACCATTTCTTATCTAGACATTGAGATGTTTTGAGTTCAGGTCAGTTGTCTTGTAAAGTGCCCTTTCATCTGCATTTGAATGACTATGGCCACATAATGATAGCAAAATGGTGAATCTCCTTAACAAAATAAAATAACTTTATTTAGGCAAGGACCATGATCATCCTCACAGGATTGAGTGAAAGTTTATCAGGAAAAAAAAAAAACATATCACCCAAGAGCTTATAAAAGGGAAAGTGGCCTTTGTACTGGAGAGATTTGGCCAAAGCCACATTTCACAAGAGATCAACCTTATCAAAAAATGGGATAAAATGCATCACGTGCCTCCCAGTGTGGTACAGTGAGGCTGCACATCTGCAGAGAAGCCTGGCCAACATACACATTCCTGCAATTACTTTGTAATCACCAAGTCTACCATTTTCAGACAAGCAGAAATTGACACTGCAGAAACTCGTTTCCTCCTCATTATTCTTCTCATTTTTATTTGCAGTGCCTTGACAACAATGTATTCCAAAAAGGAGTGTAGCAAGAGGGGAAAAGAAAGAGCCAGTAAATAAACATTGCAAGGAGGTTAGTTTCTGCTCAGTGGAAGACAAAAATCACTAGGGTCACATTCATAGGTAGGCACTTTTGCACACACGTGCACCCATAAGAGGAAAGTAAAAGGGGAAAATTAGCTGCTTTCTGGGAATGTCAATCTGTCATCATGGTACATCAGCATTCCTAAGACTACCACATATAATCATGCACTACACAGCTCTATTTACAGTTATCTAATTATTCAGGTTTCTTGCTTTCTCTCAAATAATTAGAGGGCATGCCTATATTTCTGTTTAATAACCAATGACCAGGGCTGAGTAGCAGCTGTCCCCATATTAGAGTTCATCTATTTAATACAGACTTCATCACTGGCTGTTATCTATCTTTTGGCCCTCCTCACTCAGAAGCAAGTGGCCTGGCCTCTTATAATCACCCTCCACAAAGGGGACAAGAGACCCAAGTTCACAATGTCTAAGAACCTTTAAAGGACATCCAACTCACTCATTCACTGGGAGGCTTGATCTTCTTACAAACCATGGCAAATTTTCCCATTATGAATTATTCATCATGAGATGACAATTTTTTAACTATAGTCTAGTAGTGTTGGCATAAAAACGAATATTAGCTCATAAGTAATATTAACAAAAAACAAAATTTGACTCAGATTACAAAAACATGTAAAATGTACCCTAATTTAACAGCTGTATCATATGAATAAACTACATATGGTGGTTTGCACATTTTCAAGGCTATGTTCAGAGAGTAACCAAAAGGGATTTCCTGAAAGGATGTGTGATAAAGTCAAAAATTGAAGAAGAAAAAAATAAAAGGTAAATTTAATGAAAACAAACTTCTTTGTGGCAAAGTAAGCAATAAGCCAAGAAACCAACTGGAAAAAAATTATTGCAACATTACAAAGGGTAATTATTTTTTATAAAGAACACTTGCAAATCAATAAGAAATGTCCCTCTTGAAAAGACATGAAAATATATTCAATCTCACTAGTGACAAATACAATGTCAATCAAAATAAGAAGTCACCCCACCCTATATTAAGATTTAGAATGCTGATTTTAAAAATATTGATAAGCAGGGGCTGGGATTGTTGCTCAGCGGTAGAGCACTCGCTTAGCACATGTGAGGCCCTGGGTTCGATTCTCATCACCACATAAAAATAAATAAAACAAAGGTATAAAAAAAATACTGATAAGCATTTAAGAAATGGGCATCTCGGGGTTGGTGTTGTAGCTCAGCAGTAGCACATGCAAGGTGCTGAGTTCAATCCTCAGCACCACATAAAAATAGATAAAATAAAGATATTAGGACCAACTATAACTAAAACAAAAATAAAAAATAAAATAAATGGGTGTCTCACATACTGCTTCTGGTAATATAAACTGGTATAAATCTTATAGAATAAAATTTGGAAATATTGCAGTTCTCCTTTGACTTAGTAATGTTATCTCTAGGAATCTATCTAAAAGAATTAATTGCATAAGTGAAAAAGTACATATATTTTACATCACTGCACTTATTTTAATAGTTAAAAGATGGTAAACAGCCTAGATGTCCATCAATAAAATTCTGAATAACTTTATTAGGTATAAAATATTGATTGCAAAGATTAATTATATATAGCAGTATAATATATACAACAGGCTTTTTCTATATTGAATGTATATAAGAACAGGAGATTATAAATTAGCATAACATCTATTTTATATTATTAAAATTATACAATTATGTGTGATAGGATAATATTTCGAAATATTAGCCAAAATTTTTAAAATTCATTTTGAGCCTTCAGCTTTTTTTTCCACTCAGATATACAAATGGAATTCACAGGCTCAAGGGGAAGTTTTCTCAAGGTAATACAAAAGCTCAAATTTTCCCAGATTTTTTTTTTTAACTCCTAGAAGAAACAAACATCTGTCTTTCCTTTAACTTTATTGCATTAGAAGACACTTAATTTTGAGTACCAAAAATCAGAAATGCAAAAAAACTCAGAAAAAAACAATGTTGTGCATAAGCATAGAAGGTGATAATCTATCAAAGTCAATCACCTACTGACCAAGATCAAGACCTCAGGAGTTGGGGAGAAGGTAGAGATTGGATGGGTCTCTACCAAGGGACATGTGCCCTAACCTTAGGGGAATGGCAGAACAGAAGATAAGCCATGTGCTGCCTTCGTTTGTTTGGGAACCCAAGACCAGAAAATATCTGTGAAACCTAAAGCAGTGATAGTATTTGGGGGTGTTCCTCCACTCTGAGTGCTTAGAGTGACAGCTGGGGAGACATAGTAGCAAGACAGTCTGGGCAGAGAGAACTGAAATATCCTCCAAAGCCCAAAGTCATACAGAAGGCTATCTGAACTATCTTACACCCTCAGAGTTGAGAAATGGCTCAGAGACGGGAAAAAGTGGAGATGGCCTTGCGGTCAGGACAGAAACATCCTGGACAGAGGAACAGAGCCCTCATGAACACATGAGATGATGCCTACTAGATATGGAAGAGTACAGATCAGCAATGATGGCACACAGAAGTAGAAAGTAGCATGGGGATGACACAGGACCTCTATGGCTTTTCCTCCTGAGGAGCTTGAGGCAATTCTTGATGAACAGGTTGGAGGAGGGAGTGGTTAGAGCTCATCCAGGGATGAAATTGGAAAAACATTTAATGGACAGAATACATGCATTTACCAGAATTAATTTTCTACTAAGGGGAATGAGGTCGTCAAGATAGAAACTAAAGTTTGGAAACCAAAATGACTTTATTGCACCCTGAGCATGTGTTAGGAAATTTCTACCTTTTACATATGCATGGAAAAACCATCTTGCAAAAATATGTTAGCAATGGTTACTGAAAGGCCATAGATTGAACTGGATTTTTTCTTTATTGTATTTAGTGCTTCATAAACACCTTGCAATGAACTCATTATTTCTTTAAATAAGAACCCATAGCTATTTTTCAAATAAAAGGTAAATAACAATTTTCTGATCTTAAAATATTTTAAAGAAATTACTTAAAAATAATTTAGTTTTAAATAAAATAATTTTGGTATCAAAGTACATGGAATGTATTTCTTAGTTTTTGCTTTAAGTTATCCAGAGTTTCATACATAGAACTAAGAAAGAAAAAAAAGGCCTTACCTTAAATCTGTAATTTATGTAAAAGAACAAAGTAGGACATGCACTGTTTGAACCACCAACCCTGAATACATATACTCATCCATGCAGAGGGAATAATTGGGCAGAGAAGAGTTACTGTCTCTTTAAAACACATAAAATCCTAATTTGCTTAAAATACACACAGGAACCCAAAGGCTTTAATAACCTTAATTACAATTTCCTCCAAGTAGAACATTCATAAACCTTAAATCCCTTTACTGAGTTTTATTGCCAGTAATTAGGCAAAGTACACAGAGCTGAAAGATCGTGTTTAAATTTAATAGAATCGAGAAACATTTGTGTCATTTAGGTCTTCATTTTTCAATATAATGAAAATAGAAAGAAAAAAAAAAGAAGAGGGGTAAAGAATCCAGATAGCTGGGAAAAAAATTTTCAGCTTAGTTTAATATTCAAATAAATATAATATTTGGATATTCATTTGAGTAATTTGTTTTCATCATTTCTTTGCCTTTCTGAAAACATTCAGTGGAAAAAGCTGAAACAAAGATTGGCTTTATAAAACTGTTGTGTTACATTGGCAAGAATACTCGAAACCCTTGCCATGCAAAACTGGCCCTAAGACCTGCAGCATCAGCATCACCTGGAAGCTGCATCTTGGGTCTTGCCTGGTGAATTAGAGCATCTCAGCCCTGTTCCCACATCTGCTGAATCTAATTCTGCATTTAAACAAGATCCCCAGTAGATTCCAACACATTGCTTAAAGGCACTCATATCAAAGTTTTGAATTTGCCCTACTCTTCGAAAGCAATATAATAAGGAAAACAAATTTTTGTACCTGAAAATCCCTAAAATTACCCTAATGTTTCTCTATATGTAAATTAAAAAAAAAATTCAAAGGAAAGTTTCAAATATCATACACTCAGTAATTGAGGTAGAAATTTTATAATCTCAAACTATGAAATTAAAATGTGACATTCCAGAGAAATTCAAAGGTGAGGCTCTATTTCCCAAAGTCAATAGTTGGCCCTATTCAACCTACACTATGGAAAACTACAAGGTCACAAAGTACTATCATAACCAAGTACAGGGTACAAAATAAAAATGTCTTCCAAAAAGTTTTAAAAATGAGTCTTTTAACTGTACTATATGAAGGAGAATTAGAGATTAGGAAATATAAAAGGGAAGATTTTCAAGTTTTCATTCATCAAAATTTACAACTCTTCTATTGGAATTTACTCTAAATTTACTACCCACACAAATCTGGCACAGACGAGAGTCTAGTGGGTCTTGCCATACTGGATCAGACTCACAATCCTGCCCTGGATTCTGATGATGGCACCAAGGGACATGCTGTGGGGAAAATGGCTGCTCTTTGATGTCAACCTCAAAGGTTAGGAGAGTACCCAAAACATCCTAGTTCCCTGTAATAACCCATTATGGATCTGTCATCCACAAATTTTAGTTAAATCATTTTTGAGGTTATTTATATTTTTCCACCCCTACTTCCTCTTAGAGTAATTGGTTCCATAAGTTTATGACTTATTGGGCAAGGTGATATTTTCTCGTCTCATGCTCACCAGATCTTGGCAGAAGGCAGTGTTCTGACTATCAATACTATAAATATCCATGGCATCAAAAAGTTTAAAAAGTGGTCATATCTCCTCAGAGCATGTGTGCCTCTATAGATTCCTCCTGCTTCTCTGTACTTTTTATTGTTTGGCAGAGGATATCAGTCTATTAAAAGGAGTGGTTATACTGCTAATTTGTTTGAAGAGAATATTCTTCAAAATTCATTTCCTGATGATTCAAGTCCTCAAAATCCTCAGGAAGTCCGTATGCCCTCCCTCATCGAAACTAGTAACTTCAACATAAATTAGAAGCTTAATTTCTCATATTTATGACATGCTTTGTTTTCATGGTTTGCTCTTTGCCGTTATCCCTACACTGGTCCACTACTGTTACCATAAATTTGTCTGCCTCTTTGTGCTTCTGCACAGCTCAGAGGCTTGTCCCAGTTTCTCCCCACCCCCATTGGAATAGGCTTCTACTACCTGGCAGAGATTAATATTCATAGCCGAAAGTGGTACGTGTGTACACTTTCGAAACAGCAAATTAAGACTAATCAATTTTAAGATTCCATGCTTTCTACATATTTCCCTTGCATATTACAGCTGTGGCTCCCAGGTTTCTTTGTCAACCATAATGGAAGAAACAAAAGTACACCTTCCAATTCCATATTGATTTCAGACAAAGTTGTATCAGTTTCTCATAGTACACACACACCTAGATTAAATTTGTCAATGGCACTAATTGTTGGGCACTACTATCCTTAGAAAACAAATCCACATCATTATCTTCCCCAGCAAAAGGTCCACCCTTTATGTTGCATTCTAGCAATGTCACATACCCCAAATTGGTAAATGACTACTTTGAACATTTTTATTCTCTAACACCTGACCTGGTATAGTATAATCACAAGTATGGTACAGTCACAAGAAGTTGAACCATGTGACACTTTCTCCCTGTCTCCTCTGAGCCCTCCTCCCTCGTAGGTCTCAGCTCCGGCCCCTGACTTTTCTGGACCTGCATAGCGAGTTGTAGGAAGAATCCTGGTAAGTGAGTTTTGAGAAAATTGTCTGCCCTGATCAGATTCCTCCTTCCCCACCCTCAACATGTGATCATCCTGGCTTTCCTGCAACAAGATCCGTTTAAAAAGAATCCCACACTCTAGATGTCTCCTATTAGTGATTTTCCTTACACTGACACCCCTGTCCACTCACCCTCCCACTCATTGGTTATAAATCCTTTTTCTTGAATTCAGAATTTATCCAAGTCCCATACCAAGGTTTCTTTGATTTTAACACTTTCTGAATAAAACCTGTTTTCACTATTGCATATTCAGCTCTGATTTTCTTTGACAACCACAAAGAAAAATAAAACTATCAACTATCAGCCCCTCTGAGAACTTTTGAAGATGAGGTTGAGAGAGCTCCAAGAAAGAAAAGGTCTCTTCTAAGAGCACAAGTTCCTAACTCCCAACACCTACTTGGGTACTGGAAAAGATCTGGAGAGGAAATGGAGAGTTTGTTGTAGTAGATTCTATAGAACGCCCATCTTGAAGTTGCAACCTGAAAGTGAGGAGATGGCTGTAGAAAACCTCCAGAAGTATTCACAGCCACCCGAACTACTCAATGGTAAAGCAGAATAAAGACATAGATTTCTAACATGTATGGTCTCAAAAAAAATATATCTAATGTATCTTTTCTAAGTTGCTGAAGGGTATGCTCCACAAAAAGAGGAGAGTAAACCCCCCAAAATAAAACAGTGTCCAACAGAAGCGAGAAGCAGAAGGAATCCCCAAGGTGATCCTTAAAGTGTTTGGGACACCCCAAGATGACATCTGTGAAGCAGACTATAAAGCAACAGGTCCAGACCACTGAAGATCAAAGACTCTGAAAGATATTTCCTCAGAAGTATCAAATGGTTAATAGACTCTAACATACTTGGAAAAGATTTAGGCAAACCGAAGAGTTTATGGTCAAATGAGGGATGCACATATACAGGAAAAACCACAGAGAAACCATATTATACAAGATAATAAATATAAAAAACATACATACACCATGTGGCTCAGCAGATGTTTGGTTACAAAACATAAATGCCAGCTGTTCATACCTCTAACATATATATATATATCTACCAAGAGGATGGGAAAGAAACACGCTCTTGTGGGGTGAGGAAGAGGAATAGTGAAAGTAAGCTAAATCCTTGCCCTCCATAGTGGAAATTCAGTAGATAGTGCCCCAACCTAAAAAGTTCAGAATAAAATAATGTGATGAAGTGTTAGGAACATAAAAAGCCCAATGTTCTAAACAGTTGAAAGTAAAGGCGTGGTAGCAGGAGGGCATCAGGGGGATAACAAGCCTCAAGGAACTACTGGGTTCTTTGTGTATGTGTCTAACCAATATAAACAAAATTTTTAAACAAAGGATGTAGTATTTCTTTGTAATACTATTAATGAATGATTTATCTATACTTCAGAAAATTCCAATTTTGCAGGATTAAAGAAATTCTAAAGATTCAATTACATGGAATCCACAAAACTAAAGGGAGAGAAATATACAAATGAATGTAATATTCTGTGGGCTGTCAGCAGTTAATATCATACTCTTCAGATTCCTAGATTTTTTTTTTCTAATTGCTATCCATGAATAGCAGTTCAAATCTGAAGTCTCATTCTATAATCTTGCATTCACTAAACTGAATCATTTGTTTGATATAGAGAAAAAAAACATTATTTGGCATGTCACATATTTAACTGTGGACAAAATGATACCCTTAATTAATTTGTATGTTTCCTTACTATAAGGGAACTTCATTCACACCTTGGCAGAAAACAAAGATCAGAGTTTTGAGAGACACACTACTCACCTCATTCTAAGGTGAGTCCTTTTATTTTGGTGGGAGAAGAGAACGGTTCTTGTGCTACTCAGGGAATTAATTCAAGCTATCATGAGACATTCTTAAGTAAAGCATTAAGTTTACAAGGGAAGATTGTGTATATTAACGATTCAGGTCATTTGTAATAAAGCTTTCTCACCCTGTGGTATATTAACTGATATCTCCCAAACATCCCTTAAATCAACATGACAGACCTCAAGCTGCCAATCAGCTTAACCTGGACCACATCAAGTAAAACCAGGCCACACAGAAGTGCATTCCTACACAGGAGACAAAACAATACATGTATGATTTCAGCAGTTTAAGCCATTCCAGTGTTGGCTAAAACTTATATCTTTCCAGACTTAGCAAAAATACAGACATTATCTAAGCCTAAGGATTCTCATATTCAGTAGGAATTAAAACTCTTTGTTCCTCTTTGCCAAATGTCTCAGTCTTAAATAAGAATGGAAAGGTAGGGACATGATAGAAAATCCAGGTAAAGCAGTGATAATAAAAGCATATATCACCAAGGGCTAAGGTTTTATTTTTCTTTAAAATACTCAAAATCTGAAGGTGCCAATCTTCTGAAATTCATGTGTGCATGAGCTTTTAGAGAATTTGGTTTTCATACTTAATGATTCATATGTTAAGCAAACAGATTTCATGCCAACCCAAAAACCACATGTTATTGCATGTGTCCTTGAAATAGTTTTAAAAATCTGACCTATAGCAGTAATATTTAAGGGTAGGCAACACAATATATTTTAAATAGAAATATAAAACAGATTGGAGAAGATTTTTTATTTCTCATCTGTAAGCATCACAGTCTTTAATATATTCAAGTTTACAAAATGAATTCAACTCAAAACTCAGTGAACTATCCAACACTGATTCTTGTTAAGGAAGAAAAAAAGTACAATCCATACAGCCCTTTCCTATTTATATCTTTATCTGATCTTCTGTAAAGCTGAACACTCCATGATAGGCTTTCAGCTTTGTGGGCTTCCCTTAGCCTTTTAGTCTGAGCCAATTATCAGTCACATGTTTATATGCTGTCTTTAAACTTTCCTTTGATGGTTTTTTTTTTTTTTTTTTTTTTTTTTACTTTTCACTCAAATCAAACTGGTGAAAAAAAAACACAATTACCTACTTTCCTATTTTTTTAATTCCATGTTGTTTGTGAAATATATAACAGCCACACTTTTCTTCCAAATGTAATAGTCCTTGATGGGTGTATAACATTTTTCTCAAAATGTTCTTTAAAAGAATAAACTTAATGCACTTTAAATTATCTTGGTAGTAAGACCAACAGGTAACCTATCATGTAACTCCTAATTACTTATACTGTTTCAGGACCCCAATTCTCCCTCTTCAAAGGAGAAATATGCTTTGACTAAATCACTAATTGCTCAGACGCCCTGGCAGTTAGGAGGTATTTGTTACCCATCACTCTAGACAGTGACTTGGTGCCTACCAGTTAAGTCTTAAGAGAAAGCAATAGTTTTTCCAGAAGCCCAGTCTATGAGACTTCTGCTTACATCTCAGCAACTAAAAACCTTACATCCATCCTAGATCTATCCCCTCAATTACCAATTCTTCCCTCCTGTATACTCCAAAGCATGAGTTTCACTCCATTCTTCTGCATTTTTCTATTTCCTTGAATTCTATTTTTTTTACTGATATAAAATAACTGTACATATTTATGGGGCACAACACAATAATTTGATATTTTCTTCTATGAGATTGAGGCTTTTTACCTTACACAAATGAGACCATATAGTATTTGTCTTTTGTGCCTGGCTTATTTCACTTAGCACAACATCCTCCAATTCCATTCATGTTGCCTCAAATGACAATTTCATTCTTTTGATGATTGAATAATATTCCATTTTTATATCTAACACATTTTCTTTAACCATTCATCAGTCAATGGGCACCCTGGTTGATCCTGTGTCTTGACTATTGTGAATAGTACGGCAATAAACATAAGGCTGCTGCTATCTATGATGATTTCATTCCCTTTGGATGTATGCCCAAAGTGAAACAGCTTCAAGAGCAATTAGACAACAGAAAGGGAAAGCATCCAAATTTGAAAGGACATGATTTCATATAGAGAAAAACCTGAGGACTCAGTCACCATCTCCCTCATCCCAGAACCTGGACTACTCCCCCAACTGCACATTTCCAGGCTCCCAAATGTTAATATCTATCTATGTATCCTCCAATAAAATGTTACAGGGATTTATTTAAAATTAAAAATCCTATCACTTTCCCCATTTGATAATATGGTCTACACTTGAAAAATAGTACTTTGTCTCATTTCTAAATTGTATCTGATCCCTATACAAAACACTACCACAAACTCTTGAATTTCTTTGGCTCTTCACCTTCCCTCCCTAACCTCCTCTACCTCCAAGGTTCTTATTTGTGTACTCACTCATTGTTCATATTCAAGATTCATGTCAGGTTCCCTTTCTTTCATTCATTCATCTACACTTATGATTATTCACTATATCCCACAAGAGGAATATGATGAGTAAAAGGGAGAGTGTTTCAAAGTATGTTAGTAAAAGATGATTTTTTAAATTTCAGTGACTGTTCCTTTTATTAATTTCATTTTAATTCCTTTCAATTCAGGGATTTTTCTCTCTTTCCACATTTTCATTGGTGCATTATAGTTGAAAAATGACATATAATTTTCAAACTTAACAAGAAACATGGGTTGTCCTCCAGGAAGACTTCTGATACCTTTACCTCTTTTTAGAGCTAATGGTCATATGGCGTCCCTGTGAGGCATGCTGGAATTTCTCTACTGTCACATTTGTCACAAACACAGCTGTTTGTGTCCTCCCCAGTGGAGGGTAAGCTTCCAAAGCAGGTATCACTTCCTGTACATTTTGATGTACTCCGAGTTCACCTCAGAGCTTGGCATCCAGTATTGGCAATGGATAGTGTGCAAGAATGTATTACTAAAAGGAGTGATTTTCTATTACATTCTACCACGTACTTCTTTTTCTTGGCTCCTTAGAAAATAAAAATGTTCCTGGTCTTCAGAAACAGTCTAATAATACTTGTAGGCATAACATGAAAAACATGGTACAATATTAATAGGAAAAAGTACCCTTAAGATTGTTTAAAATGGTTGAGACAAAGCCTTATGACAATGCTGTACACATCAATTTAAAAGGCGAATAAATTGTATCTCTTTGGCCAAACAAATCATTAACTAATTTACTAACAGTTTGATTCACTGGGTTATACAATTAAGTTATTTTATTTTTTTTCTCCCCTTCTTCTACCACAAATCACCAATTTCCAATTGGGCATCAGATACAGGGAGAAGATTCCATAAATGAAAACAAGGAGGAATTTATTACAGTTCTTGCATATTACTTTTCAGCTTAAAATGTCACCTTATATCAAACATAAACCTCTTATCCACTCCCTGCAGTGCAGGTAGAAGATGTCTAATTCTCAAGAACCTGGAACATGAGCATTGGAGGGTTGGGGTACCTTCTCCAGTGTGCTATAAGAAAGGAGCACATCTTCTACTTAAAGGTTTCAGCCCCTCTTCAGTTGGCCTTAATGACCTCATTGAAGGTGGGCTCAGGAAGGTAAAGTGATCTGATCGCTCTATCCATCTTCATCATCTAGAGGAATTCTCTCAGGGTTTGGGGGTGGCTACTATACCCAAGCCTATATCTCCAGGCTTTGGGATCCCATTAACAACCACCTCACCACATCTTCCAGCTATCACTCAGTGGGCAGTATTCCCCTTCTATCTAGGACCCACGTTAAGCTAGCCATGTCTGTACCAGGTCTTGTCCAACCATAACCCCCATTCTTATGCACTCTGTAGTAAACCACACAGCCTCCATTTGCAGAAATAGTCCCTGCCTTGCAAAACCCTTTTCATCTTCATATAGCTCAGAGAAACAGCAACAGTCAAAAGTCTAAACATATTTCCAAGAATGAAAGGAAAAGCTATTTTCCACTTCCTGTCAGTAGCGCCAAAGTTTGGAACATTTTCTTGATGTCCCCACCCTTTGGGATGAAAAGCATTTCTCCTTCACACCCAAGCCCCAGACACAGAGTTCATGTGGGGAAGCTGGGTATAAATACACAGAAAATCAGAAGTGATTTGGGGTGCTCTTAACACACACACATGTAATTATGGAAGGTGGTAGAAATGGAAATTTGTTCAACTGTAGTGATCATTTCACCAGGTATACGTGTATCAAAGCATCATTTGAGGATGAACACTTCAAATATATGCAATAAAAATAAGCTTAAAAATGACAATAGTTGCATCTGGAGAAGGGCAATTAAAGGGGTATGAGATGTGCCTTTTGCTTTTTCCTCTATACAGTAAGAATATATTTGATTATTATACACATAACCAAACAGAATGAGAGGACAGAGAAGCTGAAAAGGGGCGGGGTGGGCAGAGTAATTCTTTATAATTAAGTAACTTAATAGTCATATTTTCAAAGTAAACTCCCTTAGCCTTCATATTACTAATTAATTTTCTCTTCAGAAAGAAAACTCCTCTTCATTGTACTACAAGGGAATAAAAGTATATTAGTTTTAGTCAAACGCAGGAAATTCAGAATTGAGAAAAATGTCATAGCATTTAAGCACCCTGAGGATCACACCACTTTGCCCCCTGAGCCCATCTGAAAGTGAAGCTTAGAAAGCACCAGCTTCTGGTTAAAGTCAATCAGCCCAGAAACAAGGGGGTCTTTGTCAAGGAAACCTGAGTTCAAGTGCATGAGGATCAGATAAAAACACAACACATGGCATCTGAACTAAAATGATATGCTTTGATTTTAGATTTAAAAGTTAAGTGTTCACATTCTGCTGGTTTCTTAAGAGAAAGGATGTACAAATAAAATTAAGACTGGCTTCCTCTTAGGTGGTGTCAGTTGGACAGAAGTAATAATACTAAAGGTATTGCAGGGTGACCCTTCAAACATTTTTATTTGCAAAGCCACAATACATGGTTCTATTTGATAGGACATTCTGTTATGATCACAGGTAACAGATATGAGATAACCAAGTGTTTAGAAAACACTAAGCCTCTAAGCCTACTAATAATAAAAGTAGTATTCTCTAAGACTACAGATAATAAAAGAACAGCTATTCATTTGGGAAACCACATGGCCATGCTGTGATCTGTAAGGCCTCTGCCCTGTATAGGGAGGAGGAAGCGGTGGATGGAAGGAGTTATGCAGAGTTGTGTCTCAATTACGGCTATAAAACCAGCTACCCAAATTCTTTTAGAACCTCTCGTTAGAAGCTACTCAGATTACCTAAGATAATAAAAAGCCAGGAAGCATAAGGGCTCTTTTGACCACACATTAAACATGAATTAAATTACTGAAATTTCATGGTATGTAGTCCCAATATGGTATGTTTCTGTGTTTGAAAGCAGAAGAAGGTAACGATTTTTATATGTTGAATACACTTTCAAAGGAAGAAAGTTAACACAAACTCCAAAATTCTCTCCATCAAAGACAACTTGGAAAAAAAAAAAGTTGGGTTAAGTTGCTTCAGTGAAGTGAAAATTATATTAACCTGGAAATACATTTGCAACTAAGTTTTTCTTTCCAGAAAAAAAATATTTCAATTTATGAATGGAAATATAAGAATCAAACCAAATGCCCTTA
This sequence comes from Spermophilus citellus, assembly GCF_964194105.1. NCBI lineage: Eukaryota > Metazoa > Chordata > Mammalia > Rodentia > Sciuridae > Spermophilus > Spermophilus citellus. The sequence goes on from NC_138194.1 coordinate 75,276,817, forward strand.
TACAGGAGAGTAATTGGTATATGATGATACATCCAGCCAACAGAGTACAATACAGCCATAAAAAAAATGAAGACTCCTAAACTGATATGAACTTATTTCCAGTATATATTGCTAAGTTTTTTTTTTACTTTTTTTAAAAAGCAAAGTGACAAAAGATAATCTAGTGAGTGTTAAACTTTGATATCAAAACAAAAGGGAAACAAATTACACATCTACTCAGATGGGCAAAAAGATATATAACAGGAATAAACCCGAAACTAAAGACTGGTTACCTACAACAGGTAGAGATGGAATAAAAGAGGGAAATGTGAAAAGTGTAAAAGGAATGGAGTATGGGAAATAAGAACTTCTCATGGTTTTGTCACAATAATGTTAGTATTTGACATACTCAATACAATAGATTTTAACAGAATTTGGAAGAGAAAACCCAAATGAAATACAAACAGTAGCAAATCTATGTAAATATGTATACATGAGTACACACATGCACACACATCTTGGTTTTGTTTGCTGAGAATGCCTGATGGTATTGAGCACATCTAGCATCCAGGGTTTGTTTTCTAAGTACCCTTCTCAAGTAAAAGAAACCCCTTGGGGAAAGACTAACTCATAGGCTGGGTCAGAAGAAATACAAAATCAGCCTGAGACATCTTATGCCAGAAAGCAGAAAAGTGCTCAAGAATTCTGCAAACATGTCAAAAAAAAAAAAAAAAAAAAAAAAAAAAAGCCAAACGCCAAACTTTAAGGAGCTCCCAGAATTTCAGGTCCAATCTGGAACAATTTGAGCAGCAAAATAAATGTCAGTAAAAATTATAATCCATAGAATAAACCATGAATCTCTACCTCTATAAATAAGTAAATTAATCAACAAACCAGGGAGAAGGGAACATTTTTCCTTATAGAATTTCAATCAATGAATATGGAATAAATTAACTATAAAATTACTGCTTAGAAACGCCATGGTAATAGCCGTTTCAGGCACTACCTGAAACTACTGAATAAACGTACTGAGAAACAAGATTTCATGTAGTATCGACATATCTCCCATAAGATACTAATCTCAGAGGGAAATGTACCAACTTTACAGACAAGAAACCTTATGTAGTAATCAAAGTTAATAACCAGAAATGGAACAAGACAGCATCATGTGTTTCCCGATACAGCACTGTAGAGAACACAAATCTTCCTATGACTAGCAAAACTCAGAACTTCATTCTAATCATGAGAAACATTAGAGCCAAATCGAGGACTACTGTAGAGAAACAGACCAGTCTTCTTCAAATTTCAGGATCATGAAAGACTAAGAATGGCTCAAGAATTGGTCCAATTGGTCCAAAGAGAATAAACATCACACCTAAATACAATGTATGATCTGAAATGACTTCTTGGATTTCTTTTTTTCTTACAAATAATCATTAGTGGGATAGTTGTCAAAATCTGAATTAGTTCTATGGATAATAGTATTATATCAGATTTAATTTCCTTATTTTCAAAAATGCATTAAAGTTATAAGAAATAAACAGGATTTACTTTATTTTAAATTTTCATTTATTGTGTACAATTTTTAATTGGTTGTTCACAACATTACAAAGCTCTTGACATATCATACTTCATACATTAGACTGAAGTTGGTTATGAACCCCCAATTTTACCCCAAATGCAGATTGCAGAATCACGTCAGTTACACATCCACAATTTTACATAATGCCCTATTAGTAATTGTTGTATTCTGCTACATTTCCTATCCCCTACTATCCCCCCTCCCCTCCCCTCCCATCTTCTCTCTCTACCCCATCTACTGTAATTCATTTCTCTCCTTGTTTATTTTCCCATTCCCCTCACAACCTCTTATATGTAATTTTGTATAGCAATGAGGGTCTCCCTTCATTTGCATGCAATTTCCCTTTTCTTTCCCTTTCCCTCCCATCTCATGTCTCTGTTTAATGTTAATCTTTTCTTCCTGCTCTTCCTCCCTGCTCTGTTCATAGTTGCTCTCATTATATCAAAGAAGACATTTGGTATTGGCTTTTTAGGGATTGGCTAGCTTCATTAAGCATAATCTGCTCTAGTGCCATCCATTTCCCTGCAAATTCTATGATTTTGTCATTTTTTATTGCTGCATAGTACTCCATTGTGTATAGATGCCACTTTTTTTTATCCATTCATCTATTGAAGGGCATCTGGGTTGGTTCCACAGTCTAGCTATTGTGAATTGTGCTGCTAGGAACATCGATGTGGCAGTATCCCTGTAGCATGCTCTTTTAAGGTCTTCAGGGAATAGTGTGAGAAGGGCAATAGCAGGGTCAAATGGTGGTTCCATTCCCATCTTTCCCAGGAATCTCCAAACTGCTTTCCAAATTGGCCGCACCAATTTGCAGTCCCACCAGCAATGTACAAGTGTACCGTTTTCTCCACATCCTCACCAGCACTTGTTGTTTGACTTCATAGTGGCTGCCAATCTTACTGGAGTGAGATGGTATCTTAGGGTGGTTTTGAATTGCATTTCTCTGACTGCTAGAGATGGTGAGCATTTTTTCATGTACTTGTTGATTGATTGTATGTCCTCCTCTGAGAAGTGTCTGTTCAGGTCCTTGGCCCATTTGTTGATTGGGTTATTTGTTATTTTATTGTCTAATTTTTTGAGTTCTTTATATACTCTGGATATTAGGGCTCTATCTGAAGTGTGAGGAGTAAAAATTTGTTCCCAGGATGTAGGCTCCCCATTTACCTCTCTTATTGTTTCTCTTGCTGAGAAAAAACGTTTTAGTTTAAGTAAGTCCCATTTGTTGATTCTTGTTATTAACTCTTGTGCTATGGGTGTCCTATTAAGGAATTTGGAGCCCGACCCCACAATATGTAGATTGGAGCCAACTTTTTCTTCTATCAGACGCAGTGTCTCTGATTTGATATCAAGCTCCTTGATCCATTTTGAGTTAACTTTTGTGCATGGCGAGAGAAATGGATTCAGTTTTATTTTGTTGCATATGGATTTCCAGTTTTCCCAACACCATTTGTTGAAGATGCTATCCTTCCTCCATTGCATGCTTTTAGCCCCTTTATCAAATATAAGATAGTTGTAACTTTGTGGATTAGTCTCTGTGTCCTCTATTCTATACCATTGGTCCACCCGCCTGTTTTGGTACCAGTACCATGCTGTTTTTGTCACTATTGCTCTGTAATATAGTTTGAAATCTGGTATCGCTATACCGCCTGATTCACACTTCCTGTTTAGAATTGCTTTTGCTCTTCTGGGTCTTTTGTTTTTCCATATGAATTTCATGATTGCTTTATCTATTTCTACAAGAAATGCCGTTGGGATTTTGATTGGCATTGCATTAAACCTATAGAGAACTTTTGGTAATATCGCCATTTTGATGATGTTAGTTCTGCCTATCCATGAACAGGGTATATTTTTCCATCTTCTAAGAGCTTCTTCTACTTCTCTCTTTAGGGTTCTGTAGTTTTCATTGTATAAATCTTTCACCTCTTTTGTTAGGTTGATTCCCAAGTATTTTATTTTTTTTTTTGAGGATATTGTGAATGGAGTGTTTTTCCTCATTTCTGTTTCAGAAGTTTTGTCGCTGATATACAGAAATGCCTTTGATTTATGTGTGTTGATTTTATATCCTGCCACTTTGCTGAATTCATTTATTAGTTCTAGTAGTTTCTTTGTAGACCCTTTTGGGTCTTCTAGGTATAGAATCATGTCATCTGCAAATAGTGATAATTTAAGTTCTTCTTTTCCTATTTTTATGCCTTTAATTTCTTTCATCTGTCTAATTGCTCTGGCCAGTGTTTCGAGAACTATATTGAATAGAAGTGGTGATAGAGGGCATCCCTGTCTTGTTCCAGATTTTAGAGGGAATGCCTTTAACTTTTCTCCATTCAGAATGATGCTAGCCTGAGGCTAGCATAGATAGCTTTTACAATGTCAAGGTAAGTTCCTGTTATCCCTAGTTTTTCTAATGTTTTGAACATAAAGGGATGCTGTACTTTGTCAAATGCTTTCTCTGCGTCTATCGAGATGATCATATGGTTCTTATCTTTAAGTCTATTGATGTGGTGAATAACATTTATTGATTTCCGTATATTGAACCATTCTTACATCCCAGGAATGAATCCTACTTGATGATGGTGCAAAATTTTTTTGATGTGTTTTTGTATTCGATTCGCCAGAATTTTATTGAGGATTTTTGCATCTAGTTTCATCAGAGATATTGGTCTGTAGTTTTTTTTCTTTGAGGTGTCTTTGTCTGGTTTCGGAATCAGGGTGATGTTGGCCTCATAGAATGAATTTGGAAGTTCTCCCTCTTTTTCTATTTCCTGAAATAACTTGAAAAGTATTGGTATTAATTCTTCTTTAAAGGTTTTGTAAAACTCCGCTGTATACCCATCCGGTCCTGGGCTTTTCTTGGTTGGTAGTCTTTTGATGGCTTCTTCAATTTCATCCATTGATATTGGTCTGTTCAAATTGTGTGTATCCTCCTGACTCAGTCTGGGCAAATCATATGACTTAAGGAATTTATCGATGTCTTCACTATCTTCTATTTTATTGGAATATAGGTTTTCAAAATAATTTCTAATTGTCTTCTGTATTTCTGTAGCATCTGTTGTGATATTGCCTTTTTCATCCCGTATGTTAGTAATTTGAGTTCTCTCTCTTCTTCTTTCATTAGCATGGCTAAGGGTCTGTCGATCTTATTTATTTTTTTGAAGAACCAACTTTTAGTTTTGTTAATTTTTTCAATAGTTTCTTTTGTTTCAATTTCATTGATTTCCGCTCTGATTTTAATTATTTCTTGCCTTCTGCTACATTTGCTGTTGTTTTGCTCTTCCTTTTCTAGGGCTTTGAGATGAAGTGTGAGCTCATTTATTTGTTGGTTTTTTCTTTGAGGAATGACCACCAGGCGATGAATTTCCCTCTTAAAACTGCTTTCATTGTGTCCCATAGATTCGGATATGCTGTGTCTGTATTTTCATTCATCTCTAAGAATTTTTTTATTTCCTCATTTATGTCTTCTGTAACCCATTGATCATTCAGTAACATATTGTTCATTTTCCATGTGATGTAGGATTTTTCCTTCCTTCTTTTATCATTGATTTCCAGTTTTATTCCATTATGATCAGATAAAATGCATGGTATTATCTCCACCCCTTTATATTTACTGAGGGTTGCCCTATGGCATAATATATGGTCTATTTTTGAGAAGGATCCATGTGCTTCTGAGAAAAAAGTATATCCATTTGATGATGGTTGATATATTCTATATATGTCAGTTAAGTCTAGGTTATTGATTGTGGTATTGAGTTCTATAGTTTCTTTATTCAACTTTTGTTTGGAGGATCTGTCCAATGGTGAGAGAGGTGTGTTGAAGTCACCCATAATTATTGTGTTGTGGTCTATTTGATTCTTGAACTTGAGGAGAATTTGTTTTATGAATGTCGCAGCACCATTATTTGGTGCATAAATATTGATAATTGTTATGTCTTGTTGGTGAATGATTCCTTTTAACAGTATATAATGTCCTTCTTTATCCCTTTGATTAACTTAGTCTTGAAGTCGATTTTATTCGATATGAGGATGGCCACCCCTGCTTGCTTACGAGGACCGTGTGCATGGTATATTTTTTCCCATCCTTTCACCTTCAGCCTGTTTATGTCTTTTCCAATCAGATGTGTCTCCTGGAGGCAGCATATTGTTGGATTTGTTTTTTTAATCCATGATACCAGCCTATGTCGCTTTATTGGAGAGTTTAAGCCATTAACATTCAGAGTTACTATTGATATATGGTTTGTACTTCCATCCATGTTTGATTATTTATCCTTTTTTTAAAAAATTTAGTTTGTTTCTCCATGATTATCTTTCCCCTCACCCTCTGTCTTTACCGAGGCACTTCCTACTGATGGTTTTGGTTATTGTTTTTCATTTCTTCCTCATGTAGTGTTTTGCTCAAAATGCTTTGCAATGCTGGTTTTCTGGCTGCAAATTCTTTTAACTTTTGTTTATCATGAAAGATTTTTATTTCGTTGTCATACCTGAAGCTTAATTTTGCTGGATACAGAATTCTTGGTTGGCATCCATTGTCTTTCAGTGTTTGAAATACATTGTTCCATGACCTTCTTGCTTTCAGTGTCTGTGAAGAAAAAAATCCATTGTTAACCTTATTGGTTTACCCCTGAATGTAATCTGTCTCCTTTCTCTTGTAGCTTTTAATATTTTCTCTTTGTTCTGTATATTGGATATCTTCATAACAATGTGTCTTGGCGTTGGTCTACTGTGATTTTGTGTGCTCGGTGTCCTGTATGCATCTTCAATTTGTATATCTGTTTCCTTTTTTATTTCTGGAAAGTTTTCTGTAATTATTTCATTCAGCAGGTTACTCATTCCCTTGGTTTGAATCTCTGTACCTTCTTCTATCCCGATGACTCGTAAGTTTGGTTTTTTTATGTTATCCCATAACTCTTGGATGTTTTTCTCGTGATTTTTTACCAGCCTTTCTGAGTTGGCTAGACTCTTTTCAAGATGATATATTTTGTCTTCATTATCTGACGTTCTGGCTTCTACTTGCTCCACTCTGTTAGTGATACTCTCAATTGAGTTTTTAATTTGGTTTATCGTTTCCTTCATTTCTAGAATTATTGTTTGATTATTTTTTATAATCTCTATCTCCTGATAAAGATGCTTAACTTCTTCTTTTATCTGTTTATGTAATTCATTCTCAATGTGTTCTTTCGCTGCTTGAATTTGCTGTCTTGTATCCTCTTTAAGATTCCATTCCATCTGTCTAAGGTGTTCCTTGAGTTCTTTATATGACCATTTTTCTGATGACTCTAGGTCCTCCTGAATATTTAGGCCGTCCTGCATTGTTTGTACTCCCTTTCTTCCTTGCTTTTTGAAGCTGCTCATGTTACTTCTTGTTCTGTTTGATGAGTTAGTGTTTACTCCTGTAGCCGCAGGTTTCAATGAAGTTATCTCCTCCGCCGCAGTCTGATGACGTCAGTTCTCTGCCATGGTGGTATCTCTTGCAAATGGCGACAGTTCATTTCCCTTTGCCGGGCGACCAATGCAACGGGTGGGTCCCGACTGTCTCTCCCAAGCCCCATTTCAAACCTGTGGCCACTACCTATGAAGGCTCGGTAGGCATTTACCTCCGTAGGATCAGAAGGGCCGACCAGTTGTTTCAGCCGGATGGATTAGTGCTGAGTCACAGCTGTTTGTTTGCGGGAAGCAGGCGAACGGGAGCTTGAATTCAGCCGGTCCGGGCTCAGTGCGTGTTCTGAGAGGCCCAGACTGTTCGCCCCAGATCCACGTCAGCTCAGCATTGCCTAGTGATCATTTTGTTCTTCAGTTGTAGTGTCAACACCCAGCAGAGCTGGCTCTCTTGGAACAGACCTAAGTTCCAGCAAAGCATTTCAGGAGCCCAGAGGGAAAGATATCCAAAGGCACTCTTGGTCTCAGAGTTTTTACTGTATTATCATGTTGTATTAACAGATTTTTTTTAGCTCCAATTGTTTTTCACATGACTCTTGATGGCAAATTCTCTGTTATATCAGGTTCCTTAATTACATTCCTCTTCCTTAATTTCTACAATTCTGCTTAACTTTACTTAATCACCAAATCTAATTCTTATTCTTCTACAAGAGATGTTCAGACTTCTTGGTTCATTAAAATCTTCTCTATGCCCGGCCAGGTTTTAATCACCTCTCCATCAGGGTGTCTGGGTAAGCTTATTAGGGGGATTCCGGACGAGCCCCCATATGTTATGGACAAATTCGGGACCCCCAAAAGACCACCCGAGACCCAAGATCGATGTAAGCAGCAAAGAGGTGTTTATTGCGAGCTAGCTCGGTCCTCTGCATGCACACACAGCAACTGGTGACGCTGAGAGGCCTTGTTTTGTTTTTTGTAGAAAATACATGTGGATGTTTCTAGAGACAAAGAACATCATATCACCAAAGTGTTTTCTAGTTCAAGTAAAATAGGAAAATACATAATATAATAGTTAAGTGTGAAGTGTAGTAAAGTATTAACATTTGAGGAATCTAGATTGAGTGTATACAAGAATTGTTTGTACAATGTTTAACTAGTCTGTAAGCCTGAAATTATTTCACAGTAAAAATTTAAACGCAATTCATGTTTAGGAAAGAGAAGCATTACCAAACAATTCATTTCAAAATAATATAATAATTACCTAGAAGAAACTATAGTATTTAACACAAAGTACTTCTACAAAACTGTTACTATTTTTTCCAACTATCCAGATCTCTACCTTGCTTCTATATTTCCTGGAATTTAATAAATCATGAAGTCAACCTCTGAAATTTCTTAGATAATGAGGTTCACCATTTAGAAGATGAATATGTTCAACAGTGTGTTTTCCTTAAGTTTCTCAGTAGAGAAACTAGACTTACAGACTAGTTAAACATTGTACAAATCATTCTTGTATACTCTCGATCCAGATTCTTCAAATGTTAATACTTTACCACATTTCACACATACTGTATCATATTATGTATTTTCCTATTTTCTCTGAACTATACATATTCATAATCTCACACAGCCAAATGAAAATCATTCAAGAACACATCCAAATGCCATTATCTCCATCAGGGGTTTCTGTTGCTATAATTCTAGAAGTAATTTCTCATTGTGAATTCCAAAACAATTTAATTGCCTGCCTACTTTTTGCCATTTGCTCTATGTTGTACAAAAGGAAGGGCACTTACTCCTCCTCCTGGTATTTCCTTCCTCTTGGGGTACTTCTGTACATATAATATTATTTCTAATCTCTCCATCTCACAATTCTTTTCCAAGAAGGGGAAGAGAGTCTTCTGTGTGGGGAATTTGGACAGTGGACTGTATGTTGCAGACCAGCACCCTCTTCCATCTTTCCATTCTCTGAAGTGTGCTTATCCTTCCTGAAGTGTTCCAGAAGCAGGCCTCCACATGCATCTTATGGTCATCACATTGTCTATGCCTGCTAGACCAGGTATGAGATTTAGAAATGCATTTTTCCAGTGCTCAAAAGTTATGTTCTCTATTTGCAGCTTTTGCCAGTTACAAGAATATTTGTCATCTGAACACACTGAGACTTTGTCATCATAACTTGGACAGGTAAAGGTAAGTGCTTTTTATTGACAGTCTCACCCTCTGAACTATAGGATGTTAATATAACCTGTATTGCACATTGTATAGCATCTTGCTGGTAACAGATACTCATAACAGTGAGCAAATACAAGTATCTTACTACTGAGATTTTTTTCTTTTTGTTTTATTTTAATCATAACATAATGGAATTAGTTCAAATCCTGGAGCAAGGTGATCTTGGATTGTCTTAGTTTCCCCCCCCCAAAAAAAAAAAATAAAAAAAGATCCTCTGCAGCAGGGTTCTGAAAACTATGATCCACCAGCCAAATCTGGCCAACCATATGTTTTTTTAAAGTAAAATATTATCAGAATATAGTCATATTTATTCTTTCACGTACTGTCCATAGCTGCTTTTGCACTATGACAGCAGAATTGAGGATTTACTCTAGGGATAGGATCCATAAAGCCTGAAATATTTACTTTTGATCATTTGCAGAGATAAATTTCTAAGAATTGTTGTGAGAAGCAAAGATTCTATTTATCATTAGTTTTTAACATAAGTGGTTGTTATCAAATATGATGGCAATATTCAAAGTAATATTTTCAAAAGAAAATTCTTATGGCCATACCAAATTAGCAGCTAGGGCACCCTATACTCAAACATTCCACACCTAAAATAGAAAAAATAGCCCATGAGAATCATCATTCTAAATTTTCCACAAATCTGGAGGCTCAGGAAGCATTACCTACCACAAAACTCTTAACATTGTGAAGTATCTGCAAGACAATGTTTATCACAATGTTCCCAAGAACAATGATGACTCAAGGGAAATTAAAAGACATGCCAAACATTTTTTTCCACTAAAATAAATACTGAAATAGAACTTGAGCAACAAGAGTAAGTACATTTATGTATTTGCTATTCTTTAATGCATGAGAAGCAGAGGGTACCAACAGGAGCCACTCTAGTTTGAATAGAGTGGGGGAAACTCTTAAGTCTGACAGAGACACTGCAATAATGCTTCCAATTAACTTTTATTCCTTTAACATTGTGTTAAGTGCCAGAGAGCAAAGATAAAGATAGTCCTTATTCTTGTAGAATTCAGAATCTGATGAGGAACACAATTATCCACTTAAGAGTTATCTGAATCCTACTAGATGAACTACAAAAGTTTGTGATAGAAATGCCCCCTTCTCCACATTACCCTGTTAACCAGGAATGTAGAAAGGAGTTTGCAAGGTAGAATCCTAAGATCAAAAAGAAGACAAGACAGTTGGCATGTGAGGTTAGCCAGTCTCTTGGACTGGATTTCAGTTCCAGAAGTTGGAAGAAGGATGAAGAACTGCAGCTGAATGAGGTGGTTGAGGACACTCCTGTGAAAAAATCCAAGCAGTATTCCTTCACATGACCAACATGCAGCCTAGAGCTTAGGAGTTACCAGTGTTTCTACCTCTGCATGGAAGCCAGCATGGCCTTGATATTAGCAACCCAGGAAGCCTCAGAAGTGAGTCTCTGGTTCTGTCTGCCTGGCACCTGTACCAGCACAGGTAGTGACATTGTGAGTCTCCCCCAAATGCCTTCAGGAGCTACAGACATTGACAAGTGGGTGTACAAGAAAGAGAGAAAGTCATAGATGATACTATATGGTAACTGCATGTGTTCCAGAAAGTACAGGGAAAATCGGGGTGGAAACCACAGAAATTTACTCATTCATATGCCCGTTTAAATATGCTCCACCCACATAAGGTATATGTGAAAATAAGACCAATATAGTAATGGAAGATACTAGCACAAAGGTATGTACAACTTCCTACAGAAATCCAGAGCAAGGACTACAAATCTTGCCATTTCAAACAAGTCAGGAAAATGTATCTGAGGAAGCCAAATTATAATCCATAACAAAAGCCATTCCTTGGTATGAAATTGTTCCCTTTTTTACATTTCTGTCAACTATTCATTTTGCCTCCTGCTGAAGGTATAATATTACAAATTATATTTGATAAAGTGTATCTAACATTTATGAAATTATTGCATGGTATTCAAGGTTCCTGAAAAAATGACAAGTACTTTGCTAATAATGATTGTATTCCTGTGTTCATATCCTTCAAGGACCAAGATAATCATTTTATATAACCAGGAAGAAAAATAGCATCTCTTACTGAATGATTTCTTTCAGATACAACCAATTCCTCTAAGTTATTCTTATATCACACAGGATATGCATCTAACTTGCATTTCCAAACTGGACCGAGCATAACTTGAACCAGTCTATTTCTAAGTCATGGTGTTATAAGCTTGAAGCTACCAGATTAATCTCCCTTCAGATACTTTCTACAAAGAGGGTACTTGAAAGATCCCAAAGATCTTGCATCACTAATGGATCACCATTACATGGTGCAGAACACTTGACTCAGGAAGTTTTAAGAGTAAACAGATGGAGTCCATTATGAATATTCCTTTCTTGTGGTGTAACTGAATGACCCTATTATGCTACCAAATTTTAAAAATATAAATTGTAATGTTTATTACTGATTATTAAAAACACCATGAATCACATATTTTCAAAAATTCAAAGTAGGTTGTTGATCTATTTAAAAAAAAAAAGCTAAACCTTTATGTTTGCCAAAGCACTTTCAGGATAAAAGGAATATATATTGTCACCTTAGTGACAATAATAAATATAATAAATAACAGGGGAAAACAAAAGACCCTAATGTCACATTGAAAATTCAAAATTGGTCATAAATGAAAATGTAAAAACATTTACCAATACTGGGAATGCTTGAGATTGAATTTTTTTGCTTAGCTGAATTTGTTTTATTTATTTCTCTCTTTAAATAGGGGAAGGGGGGAAGTGACCTTGAACCAGAAGATACAGTAATCTGTTCAGATTATTAGCAATCTTTTGGAGAAAGTAACAAGATTCCTCCATTTCTAGCACAGGGGTAAAACAAAAGAAAGGTGATGGAATAGGAGAGAATTGGTGCTCCATACACTGACTGTGTGCAGCACAGTTGGCCCAGCAGCTACAATGGTAGATTAGATTGGCAGAGAAGAGTGAAGGAGGAGGAGGAGAGAAGGTTGTCACTCACCCCCTCCCCACCGATTGCACAGATTATAGGTCAGCTCAGAAACTATGCCTGTAACTCAAGCATATAGACCAAATGCAAGTACTGACCCTCCCCTGGCTCTTAAACCCTACAACTCCAGTAAAATACCTTATACACTTTGTCCTACTTATAAAATTAAGAAAATTTTTAAAGTAAAACAAGAATAGGAAAAGACAGCAAAGAGAAGAAAAGGAAGTTATAGGAAAACTTCCATGAAGTCTACCAAACTTGGGCCTTATTACTAAACATAATCACCAACATTTAACAACAAATCACCCATCCCAAGAACCCACTCATTCAACTTCATTCCTGCTACATGATGAAATCCTTCAGGGAAGACACTCTTAAATTTTATAATTATCAACTAATACAGTCTGTTACATCAGGTAAAATGTGTGTTATATAAAGGAATAAATGGCCTTATTTATCTTCCAATTCAACAGTTTCCATTTCTAGTCTGTGTGCTAGCCACATACTTAGATATTCACTGAGAATATTCACTCGATTGTCTATGATTTCAAAGTTAAGATACATAAAAATAATCAACCTCCCCCTACCAGTCTTCATGTCTCATTCTTCTAATAAGCATTTCTTTATTGTATACTGCAGCAAAATCTCCTGGCCACCACTTTCCCTTTCCTTCCCAGATCTAGGATGTTACCATTTTGGGACAATATTTCTTAACTTCTCTAGCATCCCTTCTTGACACCCCATTTCATGATCCCAGTCTAGCTACTAGATTACTGTTCCTGGATTATTGTGGCTGAATCACTGCAAAAAAAAACTTTGGGGAGACCTTCCTGTTCCCAGTCTCCTCCACTCCTTAGAACTAATCTTCTGCAAGCCCTACTCCCATGCCCCCTCAGGAGACAGGCATGCCTTGAGGGAACGATCCATGTCTTCCCCTACTCAGAGTGCCCCTTCACAAATTTGCAATAACACTATTCAATTACTTCAGAGACTGAGGTACCACATTGGGCATCAATTTATATTCAGAATTAGACTTCTTTGTGGCCACTAGATTATTTTAGGAAAAAAGTATATTCTTTTATAATTTATAATGTATTACTTTTTAGGAAAAAGTTTATTCTTTGCGATCAAAAGGGAGCTGACAGTTTACTGCTTATTAAAAAGAAGCTCTGGAAATACAGATGTATAATCCCTCTGTATACTGTGCTTCCCAGAGCCCCATCAATGATAAAAACAATAAGAAGGAACAGGAGCTGGTTGTGCTTAATGCCAGTGGGATGTGTGGAAAGGAAGGCATGGTAAACACGGAAAAGCAATACCAAGCTGTGCATTCCTTATGCAATTCCATCATATCTGGAAAGCTAAAAACGACAACCCACTGGCAACACTCTGCGCTGAGTCATTGTATTCTTTGTGTGCATTTTTCTAAGTGCAATCAAAACAATAATTGCAATACTAACTTTAGAACATGAAATCATGCATCTGCATGGACATGGAATGCAATGTGAAAAGTAATCCCTCATTAAACCAGAAACTGTGGTTTGCATTGTTTAAAAAGTGCATTGGATCACTCATTCTCAGGGGATAGATCATAGTGCCCCTTAAGGACAGAAAATTGAAAGTATTAGTTCCTTCCACAAAAATACTTAAGAAATCCCATGGGGTTCTGGGTTTGGGTTTGGGGTCCCCCCCCCCATTCTTTTTCCCTCCTCACTTATTCTAACTACTTCAGGAATAAAGTGTTCTTTAAGTATGTCTTTAAAATGTCCTTCCCTAGCTAGGATCCACATTCCACCAAAAAATTTTAAAAGCATTTTTGAGGCAATCTGAGAAATCTAGTGGTGAGTATTTAGTGATAGTGAGGAATTAATATTAATGTGATAATGACACTGTTATAAATGAACATTTTATAAATAAATAATGAAAAGTGATATCAGATTTGCTTAAAAAGGCTGTAACAGAGACAAAAAGAGAATGAACGGATGAAGCATATGAAGAATGATCGTAAATGTCAAATCTGAGTGATGGGTAGAGGAGATAGCTTCTATCGGTTCATTAAAAAATATTCTTAATGTTCATTTTTCCCCTTTATTTGATACTCAGAATAATAACTGCAGAGGCCCAGTCACAGTGTGGGGCCATAATAATGCTAAAGTAGAGGAAGATTTTTCTGCGCCTAAGTTGTGGTCAAAACTATGTAAAGATTGAATCCTGAGGTGGTCAATCTGGGAAACATGCTAAATTGCAAGTCTATAAAGGATGTACATGTGTACATAGGACATTTAATCACATCACAACTCGTATGACTAATCAGAATCCTACACAAGTTTTATTATCTGCATATTTTGGCTAAAATTCCCAACCTTTTCCCCTAAGTGCTGTTTTGTGCCCCCATCCCCACATCATAACACATCAATGTTTTAAATCAAATTGAAATCTATGGGAAACTCTCTCCAGGAAAACACATCTTCCAAACTTTGACCTTTGCTTATTTGCAGGGATGGGGGTGGGCAGGAGAAAACTGGAAATAAGGAGATTGAATTCCTTTTGCAAGAAAAAAAAGTTGGACACAAAGACCAAATGATTACCTTTTATCCAGCAGTAGCAAAAGAATTTTAGAAGATCTTTTCTGAATTATAGTATTATCCTCCTCAAATTATTGCCTCTTACAGCTCTTTATGTAAGTAAGTCACATAAGAACAAGTCAAAAATTTGGCAATAAGTCCTACTCAAGTGTCAGCTCATTTGTGTTTTCTGACTGTACTTAGTCTCACCTTTCAGTGGAATCAAATAACACATATTCAATTAGTATCTTCCATATCAGTGGCACAAGTTTATAATCTATGTTGATTTCTCCCAGTTGTTGAATTTGTGTAGTTCCTACAGAGTCTGAGCTTGTCCCCAAGGAGTCTGCTTCAGTTTATCTGAGGCCTGGGCTCCTGCATCACTAAATGCTCCCCCATGTTATTCCCTCCACAATCTGGTTCAGGAACCACCAAGTCTATCCAGCAGCTGACTAAACATTTTTTTTTTATTTTGTTAAATACATTGCAAAGATGTACAGAGGCATCCTGTGTATCTGAGCAAACTTCCAAGAATTGAAAAGCAACCATTTAAAAATTTTGTTAAAATCCAAAATATTTTTTAAAACTTGATAAAATTAGCAGCTAACATTTCCTTCACACCAAGTAAACCATCACTGGTGCTTTGCCAGCCTCACATTTCTTAGTAGAACAAAACAAAAAACTTACCTGGCATCACTAAAATGTGCTCACCATCTATAGCAAAAGATGTACTCTAGCTGCTCCATAAAGCTGACCATTCAGCACCTACGAAACCCTCTTCTGCTAAGACCTCAGCAGAGAAGTTGTGGCCTGTGATATGTACCCACCCGTGTCAACAGCAATTTGCAGCATTGTGCATTTATACATTCACCAGTTTACTACAAGCTTCAGCATTCCCCAAAGACTACCAGTTACTTATCTTCACATTACCATCACCTTGGAAGTGTTTGATAAGTGCTGTCTACAAAATTATTATCCCTAATTTTAGATGGCTCATATAATTAAGTTGGTTAATGAGACCATCAGACATCACAACAAAATATGAATCTAGAGTCAATAATTTTCCCTAACATTTCCATTCACTCTTCTCTTATGCTGTATATTTTAAGAGTTCCCAGATCTTTCTGCTTCTTGCCTCACGTATAAAATCATAGCACTTTAGTAATTTAGCAAGTGAGCTAGAAACAAGCTCTAATACTTTTCCCTTTTACTTGCAATTCCTTATTGCTTAATAATATCATTGTCAGCATTTGAGAATGTACTATGTGCCACACTGTTTAGTTTGCTTTCTTTACCTAGATTGACTCACTTAATATTTACCCCCAAAAATCTTATGTTATTACTCCTGTTATACAAAGAATGAAAGTGAAGCTCAGAGTTACGCATTTTGCCCAAAGTTACTCATTTAGTAGTAAAACGTGGATTCAAATGCAGACAATCTGGTTTTAGGGCTTAAAAAATAAAAGAATGTTTCAAGTGTGTTTTCCTATGTGTCTGGGAGTGAAAAAATAAGATACTATTTGAAAGGTATTTTATCATAAGATTCCCTTCAAAAGGGGAAAAAAAGACATGAGCTCATCCACCCAGCCTCCATTCTCAGCTGTCCCTCTCCCGTGTCAAGTGAGTGACAACTAGCAGTCAAGCATTTTATACTCCCTTACAGAATAGATATTTGGTTGTTCTCCCTCAAAGTTTATACATTGAAACCCGAACTTGTAATTTGATGGCATTTGGAGGAGGAACCTCTAGAAGGTGGTTAGGTCATAAGGGTGGAGTATTGGGGAAAGGTTTTAGTGCCCTTATGATAAGGGCTGGCTAGATCTTTCTGCCACATGAAAAAACAATGAAAAGTTGGCAGTTTGCAACCCAGAAAAAGGCCTTGACCATGCTACCACCCTGATTTTGGACTCTCAGGCTCCAGAACTAAGAGAAATTTCTGTTGCTTATAAGCTACCTGGTCTATGGCATCCTGATAGCAGTCTGAACTAAGATACCCTTTCTCTCTGTTGGTCAAATAATAGATAATGTAAACAGATTAATCAAGAAAATAATACTGAGCACCAGTTCCTAGCAGGCTCTGAGGAATGAGCAAATAGAAGCTTGAAGTCCTTGCAAAGCCTCCAATGAAAGGCTATGTAAATAGGCATTAAAACAGCTCATTAACAGGCAGCATTAAGTGTTAGAAATACTGAAATTTCCTGTCTTAATCCAATAACTTCTTAGTGGAGGGTGACTACTGAAGACATCTGTCTTATGGGCCAGACTTCCAAAAGCAGAAGGTAAAGGAAAGACATTTTAGACGGGGTTCTGGGAGAAGGGAACACGTGAGCAAAAGGCTCAGAGGAAGAGAACGCAAGGCACCTTGGGAATGGTGAGTGCTGCAGTTTGGCTGCAGCAGAGAGTAAACTCTTGATAGTTCCAGAGGAAAGTGTTAAGGTAGGTGGGGTCCAGGCCAAGTGGAACATGGAATATCAGTGAGTCCAAAAACTAGCCTCCAGGCACTGAGAAGTTCGTAAATCTGAACAAGAGAACAATGCAACTTAAAGAGTAATAATAGAAAGTCTGCTTTGGTTTGATGTATAAAACTAATGAGTGGAGGTAATGAATAGAGAGAAAAAGCAGACTTCTATAATCACCATGACTAAAATATTGATCTGAGACAGACTGTTGGCAAGGGGAAAGTTTTGCAAAGGGTAGATTTGCTTCATCATGAACCAAAAACTAACAAGTATTGGTAACAGATTGAGTGTGGGGACCTAAAACAGAAAGGATATTTAAAGATTCAGTCAAAAAATTTCTACTTTGGGGAAAAATCTGAGGTAGTGCAAAAAAAAATCAACAGCAGACTGTGGAGTGGTAAGTTTTAAAATTTGTTTACTTTAGAACTGAGGGTATAGACCAATGATAGAACACTTGCCTAGCATTGCAAAGCCCCGAGTTCAGTCCTCGGCACCACAAAAATGAATGAATGAATGAATTTGTTTAGTCTTTACTGAGAGAGGGTGCACTTAGAAGAAATAATTTTAGGGAAAGTGAAGTTTTCCTTCATGTAAACAGGAATGCAGGGTTTGTCTACAGAGATTTTCAAGTTATCAGAAAAGTCAAGAGGAGAACCCCAAAATGTGAAGAAATCAGATTTCTTCTCCCTATAATATTCTAGAATGAGTTATTGAAGAATGAATGACTGGCAAGAGAGAAAGGTCCCATGAAGATTTCAAACGATTTTTTTCCCCTCGAATTGGATAACAAAAGAGCAAACAGGTTTTAATCAAAAATGTTTTATATATCATACTGAAGGTACCCAAGGTACCACTCACAGAAGGGAATGAGAAACAGAAGGCTAAACAGATCAGAAACTCAACAGATCATACCTGAACAAGGTCCAGAACAGGAGAAGGGACCAAAAGTACAGGTGAAG
Source organism: Spermophilus citellus (assembly GCF_964194105.1). Taxonomy (NCBI): domain Eukaryota; kingdom Metazoa; phylum Chordata; class Mammalia; order Rodentia; family Sciuridae; genus Spermophilus; species Spermophilus citellus. Next base: position 75,294,968 of record NC_138194.1, read on the forward strand.
AAACAGGCCCCACATCAATTGCAATCGAAGGGAAACCAAAGAATGGGTAAATAAGCTTCTAAGAAGGCTAAGGGATCATAACATGAAAACCCAAGAGTTATGAGGATGGGAGAAAAGACTAGTGAGCCCTCAGTGGACGCCTTCGATGTTCTCAGTATATCAAGTGGCAATGTTGTTTTCTGAATAGAGACAGAATGGAATCAAGACCAAGAATGCAGAAAACCATTTAGAAGAGTCACTGTGCCATAAAGTGCAAATGCTAAAAAGTCCCAAACCAATGATCTAAAGGGTCCCCATGGATTGGTAAATCCCAGCTGATGTCAAAGAGCATTCCAAACATCCCTTGACAACCATGGGATTGGCATCACAAAAGGCCATAGGGGAAAATGTGGGGTGATGCAGCCTGGAGGACCACCGGGGTCCTAGCAGAATCCCAGATCCACCAACATACTGACAGAGTTAAAAACTAATAATAAAATAGCCAGAATGATATTTGGGGACCTGTGGTTACAAGGTCAGAGAACAAATTCAATTAAGGCACAGTGAGGAATAGTTACGTAATACAAATTAGAGTCAAGAAGAGATACAAATTTGAGAGCTGGGAGTTAGAAGGTTCCCAAGAGGCAGTCACTTTATTCAGTAATTGAGGCAAAAATTAGATGAAGGACAAGCTCTCCGGGGTCACCCACATGGAAGGAACCCTGTGAACCATGTGTAAAGGCGTTCCTAGAGGACCATGAAGGTCTGAGGATTGGTGACATCGGAGTAGACAGCAGGAACAACAGAGGACAAAGGAGACTCTTAAATAACAATGGAGGGAAATAACAGCTAAGAAAGGCCACAGGCATCAAGAAGCAATTCTTTTCCAAGGAAATCTGGAACATGGACAGGAGGGATTGCCACATGAAGAAGATTCCAGAAAAGACATTTCCTATAATCAGATTTCAATATGGCTCAATACTGGTACTCTTTAAATGCTGAATTAATAAATGGCAAGGAGATGAGGCCACATAATGAAGTTGAACAAATGTGGCCCTTCACGCAGCTTTCTCCAAACACCCAGGGGACCTGAGTGACAGGGAGGAGCATGAGGAAGTTGGAGCCAAGTTCTTAAGGATGATGACCACTGGTAGGCAAGGACAAACTGTCTAGGCAACAGCAATGAGAGACTGAAAAAGCAAAAAAAACTGGCAGGACCACAAAACCAGGAGGCTGGGGAATCAGACAGTGGATTCTGCTCTTCTTTGGATGCCGATTCCTCACAGAACAGCCCTGAGTGCCTTTTTCCTCACTTCTCTGATCCCCTTAACCCCTCACCTGTGAGCTACACAGTCCATACTAATGGCATGTGACCATTCCACAGAGTGAATAGAACAATCTAGACTTGTAATGCACATGGCTAAAACATGCTAAGCACACAAAAACAAAAGAAATCAAAAATAAATGGTAGCTATTATTACCAGAGGAGAAGAGTATGGAATAGCCTCAGATAGAGGCTGATGAAAAAGGAAAACCATCTCAGGCAGCCAGTGAGGAGGAGAGGGGAAGATAAGAGCAATTATGTAACAGCCAGAGACTTGACAAATGGGGCTTTTAAACCTTACTGCTAAGTATACTCAATTTGTAGTGGGAAGTTTGTTTTGATTAAAATGCTTGCTCTATTTACATGTAATGCTAATGTTTTGCCACTTTAAAATCCTGCACTTTATTGTATAAGCCTCAGAGAGATAAAAGCATACTGGGAAGCACAGATTTGCCAATAAAGAGCCCTCCATTGTGGGCTCTCTGGCTCTGGCAAGGTAAAGATGACTTGCATCCACTCTGTTTATCTAACTGTGCCAAGTAAGAAGTAATATTCAGTTCATACCGAGGCAAAGAAAGAAAACTTATTTCTAAAGTTTTGTCTAAAACATTATATTACTCTTTTGCTAAATGGCTGCCGAAGAATGGTAAATTTGGCTAGATTTGTTCTTAATATAGTTTAGGGGGGAAAGCAGTCTCTTGGAAAAAACCCAAAAGATAGTCTTAGCACCTCTCGTCCTGAAGCATGCCAACATTCTCCCGTTCCACGTTTAATTTGAAAGAAAATTAAAGAGATACCCATGACAACTTGGCTGAACTTCCCAACTGTGATAGCCAGTCAAGAAGCAAAGGAATTCGAGAGCTCTGTAGCCTTGTTATGGCTGAGGAGAAAGGAAAGAAGTCCCTGGGGGGTGGGGGGACGCTCCAGGGGGACAGTGAAATGAAAGAGCTGCTTGTTCAAAACATTGTTTAATGACTAGGAGAGCTTTAAGGGACGTATATGGTTAGAGCTGCACTTGAATTATCAAAATCAGCTTTAGAAAAAGGAAAACACCCTCAGCGTTCCACCAAAGAAATTAAAACAAAAGCCATATTTTTGCTGACTTGAAAACAGCAGTCAATCTTTAGCACAAGGCATGACACCGAGTAGGAGCTTAAGAACTCTTTGCTCTAGAAATCTATGTCCCACAAAGAGCTGACATGTCCCTAGAGTTGTGCCACAATTGTAAAGTGAGATGCCACCAGTTCTGCAGTCCAGAAAAGATTTATTGAATATACATAACATTTATTATATGCGTATCTGACATATATAATATATGCTATATATAATATAAATAATTGAGAAGGGAAAAACTCTGATTTTATAAGAAAATAATGTTAATATTTTGATTACAAAGTTCATGTACTAGACAACTGGGTTCAAAAATCCAAACATTACTTCATTTTCCCCTTTATTATATGACACATTCCAGACTACCAAAAATATATTTCACTCTCCACACATATCAAAACTTACAAATACAACAACTTAGGGTAGGAGAGCAGAAAGGTCAGCCACATGCAGTCTGTGCACAAGGTTCCCTTTTTCCAGACATTAAAAGAGAGTCCTCTGTGCATGTTACACTGATATATACATTTTAAATAGTGGAAGTATTTTCCCTACATCTATGTGAGTGAGATGCAGGGGAGACGTGAACAATCCACTAACTGCTGACTGTGGAGGCAACAGCCCTCCAGGATATATATATATCTCCACATCAATGGTTGTAATTAAACTGTGTAATATAAAACACAGCTACATTTTAAATCTTGCTTTCCCACATGGCCATTTTTATTCGTGAAAGTGAAGAATCCCTGTCTCTCAGGCCCATTTAAGTAAACACTCAAATGAAAGACTTCTCACCTGAGAGGTGCAAAAAGCCCAGGTAGGTGTACCTAATGCTAAAGGACCCACTTTCTTTCCAGACAGTGCACAAGATGGTAGTTGCCGCTGGAGGAAGGTTGGTCCACACATTCCACGGAATACGGAAACCATTTGTTAATGAGCAGCCATAATTTAGGCCCAGGGCCTTATAAAAAGAAAAACATTTATACATTTGCAGAACGACCTAGCAAGATTTCAATAATGCAAAGATAAAATGTGCTATCATTTATCTTGGATTATAACATCCAAATCAAGAACAATTACAGATTTTTCTCACACCACATACACCATGAAACACTTAACAAGTACTTCTTTTAGACTATTCAAAAGATTAGAAAGGAAGAAAATTGTCTATTCAGTGGTAGACAAAACCCATTATGATGGGAACATGATATGATGTAAAAGGGAAAATAAAGAGAACTACGATTAGCACTGAAAATGGTCACTGGTCTTTTTTTTTTTTTTTTTCTTTAAACGATTTGATTTGGGAAGGAACAATCTCTTATTTGGCCGAGTGAACTTTTTTCCTGGGTTAATATAGGGAGTCTTGAGATAAAACTATCATGTGCAAAACATATCCCTAGTAAAAACACAGGGATACTAGGGGTCTGGACATGCATACTTCAAGTCCATAATTGAAATCTTACCTAGTGCATTGACATGGTTCTGCCAAATTATACATAGAATGGATAAGAATTTAAATATTTATCCTATGAATTCCGTCCCCCAACAACTATTAATCTAAATTATAGGGGTTTTTTTTCCAAAAGAAATAAAGTTACACATTTAGTTACACAGACAAAATTCTTCTACCTAAGCAGCAGATATAATTGAAAAAACCTTAGTCATTTCCAAGGGCAACAGTTGATTAACTTCCTGACTTTTCCCCCACTCCAGATACTCAGAGAGGGGGAAACAAAGATGGGAATCAGTAGCTGCCTTGAGTCCCAAGCACCTGAGACATGGGAGTGCAGTGGGACCTGGCAGCCAGAGCCATTTCCTTGGCAGAGGTCACCCCTTAGAAGCAGCATTAGCAATTGAGGTTATTTTTATCACCTTCCTGCTCTTCAATATTGCTTAATATAACTTATAGGCATTATCCAGGATATGAAGTATTACTAATGAATGCGAAATTTAATCATGTACTAGAAACATTATTCAAAACTTTCAATCTCATTATAAATATTTAAATTATAATTTTTAATTCTATTTATGTTGGAGGCCAGGCCAAGTATATTAAGTGGAACTCTGGGGTATATGTGACCTCACATTTTGCCAGCAGAATTAATATTTTCTGATAAAGAATTTGCATATTTCACCATACATGGTCTACAAAACACCTCAGGAACATTTTTAAATATATATTTTAATAGAAAAATTAAAGTTGTATGTAGAAATGCTCAAGAATACTCTTGGAAAGTTGCTGGGCATTGTTTCTACTCACCTGGATAATAACTAGATAAAGACAGACAAGAGGTGCCTTTTAAAAAAGTAACTCTGATCTGCTTTGTGTACAATATTCATCCAAGGCAACGGGAAAAGTTAAATGATTAATATAAAAGAATTATTTAAAGGCTATCTATGAGCTGCTGTGCTGTGGCACATGCCTATAATCCCTGCTAAGGCAGGAGGATTTCAAGTCCCAGGCCAGTCTCAGCAATTTAGTAAGACCCTGTCTTCAAATAAAAAGTTAAAAAGGCTGGGGATGCAGCTCAGTGGTTGCCCCTGGGTTCAAACCCCAGTGCCATAAAAAACAAAATTTAAAATTACCTGTGTACAAGAGATCTGCTTCTATGTATCTATTAATTTTGCATGAAGTTGGACTTAAAATCATTTTGTCCTTGTATGTGAGGTAGGAATAGGGCCCTTCATAGGAAGTCTAATCCTCACAATTACCGGAAGGAGGTAGGTACCATTAATGTCCATTTAACAAATGGGGACACTAAGGCCTATAGAGGTTCAGCAACCTGAAGACACACAGCTTCAACCTACAATGCTGCCCATGAAGCACCCTGCCCTTTATCATATAGTTCATATAAACTTGTGAGGAAAAAAAAATCATGAGGGACTTTAAGAAAGCAAATTCCAGGAATACTGGGGAGGGGAGCAGGGCTGACTTGTCCACATCTATTCACCTTTCACCATTGCTCTTGCACAACTGTAGGACACTGCAATGAGAAATACTAAAGTCACAAACTAACAGTGAAATCATTGAAAAAAAATCCATTTGTGTCAGAAAATATCAATGTTTAAAAAAGAACTTTCTTGAAGTTCCAATGCTTAAAGGATTTCATTTCATCTACCTGTGATCTCAGCCTTCCAAAATGGAATATTCTCTAGAGTTATAAATAGCTTATGCTTTACAGTCCCTTTTAAAAGCCTAACACCTAGGAAGAACACAAGAAGACCTTTCCATTCTATTTTTTCTTTTTCCCCCAAGATGGGAATTATAAAACTTTAAAATTTCTACCATGTACATAATTCCATAATCTCTGGGAAAAGAAAACAAAATACCATAGAGCTTACTATTCTATTTATCCACTACAGTTAATCAACACTGAGAAAACTTCAGTACCCTTCACATTACTTTGATTCCAAGTTATTTCTTGATCTATGTTGCAATCCCAAATAGCACTGCCACAGCCCCAGAAAAAAAAGCTTTCCAATGAAAACAAGATGCATTTACTTGTAAATATTTAATTGTGGAATACTAGCTGTAAGATTTGGGGCTTGAGATATACATTAAGGATAATAGTTTTTAAAAGTTTATCCAAGAGTTCAATTCTTTGGGGGTAATACATTATTTCTTTCATGGGGCATAATAAACATCTTCAAGTTCACCTGTTCAAAAAATAAGTACCATTTTCATATGGAATATATTTATACAAATAGGTATACTACATATATTTGTATGTAGCATGTAGATTTTTAAAGGAGATATGGCAAGACTAATATTTTTATTCTAAGCTGTATGTGGATGCTTATTTTACTATTTTGTTTCTGATAATTTTGAGTTTAATCAAAATTAGAAGTGAAAAGGTATTTTTAAAGTAACAAAAGGAGGCACGGTGACATTAATGAAATTCTGTTTAGAATGAACAAAACAAAGAAATAAGTTGCAAGTATGAATAAATGAAACAGACTACAGAAAAAACTATTGCCAAGCTGGGGCTGTAGCTCAGCGGCAGAGCACTTGCCTCACATGTGTGAGGCACTAGGTTTGATCCTCATCACTACATAAAAATAAAACAACAACAACAAAAAAAAAACTATTTCCACTACCTGGTAGATGCTGAACAGAACCTGAAATCTCAGGTACTTGGCTATCTGTCCCCGTCTCACCACCCTCCTCTGCATTGGGGGTAGAAGGGAGAGGGAGCCAATTGATACCATCTATGAAATCAGAACAAGTTGTCTACATCTCCAAGAGCAGAAGAGTCCTCTGGGAGGGAGAATGCTTCTCAGGTGCTTTTTCTTGGACTCCCTTTTACCGACTTGAACCTTTGGATTCTTCCCTGGGAAAATAATTACAGTAATGGCTACAGGAATATACCATAGATGAATCAAGAAGTAAAGACTCTGTTACATCACAAAAATCAAACCTCATACAAGGATGTGAGCAAGAGCTGAACAATACCTCCAGGCTTGAGACAAGGGGCAAAGTAATTGCTCATCCCACTGCATCTCTAACTTCACCAACAACACAACTGATGAAGAAAAATTGAAATGTTAAAGAACAAAAGAAAAGCTCATCTCAATGTTACAACAGAACATCCATTACTGTGAAAGAATCTAGTCAGTGTGACACTGATGATCACCAATTTGAGAATGAACATAGCAGAGGTAGTTGGAAGATAATCAGAGAGCTAGAAAGCAAGACTTCAAATTTTTTAAAATATTTATTTTTTAGTTGTAGTTGGACACAATATCTTTATTTTATTTTTATGTGGTGCTGAGGATCAAACCCAAGGTCTCACACGTGCTAGGCGAGCACTCTACCACTGAGCCACGATCCCAGCACCAAGACTTCAAATTTAGCATAGTTAAGGTTTGAGGTTGTGTAGCTCCTCAACAGAAAAAGTTAGGGTTCTGCAAAGATATTGAATTTTTCTTTGAGCTGGCTGCTTCCTACAGTGAAAAGATGATGTGGTACTTATCATGTCAAATGATTTAAAAGAAATACTTAAAATGCTACTTATTTCCTAAAAGCTTAATCAATAAAAATAGTACGACTTAGAGAAATGAATGATTTGAGAACAAGGTAGAAGATTCAGGGTCTCATTTTGAAGGGAAAAGTAGAACATTGAGACAAAACAGTTTTGAATACCATCCTAGCAATGGAGAGGAAAGACAGGGAGTGAGTGGTCAGAGAGGCACATACTATTGAGCCACATACTCAGATTCATTCTTATAGCATGAGGCCCTGAAAGATTCAAAGACCATAGTTACATTGAGGAGATGCCCAGCCAGGACTCCATCCCAGGACTCCTGCCTCTCAATTTGGAATTTTTTACTCAATTGTCACCAAAGGCAGTCACCAACTCACATTCATAATGAGGGTTAAGTAAGCTTACGTTTGTTTATTCAAGTGTTTTCTTTGGGCATGTCCATCCTAGCTCTTGGGTAACTCACACCAAACTATGCTATGTACATGTTAAAACACAGATTTATAGATATTATTTTTTTAGAAAGTAAAAATTCTATGATAAGTAATATTAAAAGGAAACCTTCAGCTTTTTCAGCTGGTAGAGTAGTTCTAACGTGACTCATTCTCACAGCAAAATAAACCTATTCACGTAAAGCTGGATCATATAGAAAGTTGGGAACACAAACATGTGATTTAAACGTCCAGCCTGGCATGTTTCCGTGAACTCATTATTTTTCGTCTGTTGTGTTTTGCAGCAACACTCGGTATATCTTTATGTTTCCATGTTTTCTCTTTTTTACTGGAAGCAGCCAGTTGAAAAGGAAGAGCTCCTTCGAGGAAACCTACCTGTCCCGTGGCACCAACTTCCAACAGGGTCAATTCCTCAGCACTGTGATCAATACCAGATTAATCAAACTGTACCTTTCCTTCAGTTTCTACATATTTTAGAAGTACCTTGGTGGCTCACTGGAATTAGAATAAATTTTTTAAAGATGCTACTTCAGGAAACCTGTCTAAACCATGAATGGAGAATTTATCAGAGACCTTGTATGGAAGGCAATGTGAGCCAGGAAATGCCCACAGGAAGCAAGCAGAAAATTCAGCTAACTGAGGGGTACAATTGCTGCACACCTGCCCAGTGCCAGGTGCTGTTCCAATAGATGACATGTGCCTCTATTTGGTTCTTGTGGCCAAATTACAAGTAATGAGTATTCTAATTCACTAATAGGAAAACAGACACAGAACATTCAGTAATCCAATCAACTTAACACAGTAATAAAGACAAAGAAGAATTTGAATTAGAACAAAAAATTAGACCAAATGAAAGCTAGAGATACAAGTTTTATCCTTAGAAGTCTCTTGCGAGTTTTAGATCAAACTTTTTATTTTAAACAGGAAGGATGTCTGGTCCAAAGGGTGAATTTAAGTTTCTTTTTTCCTCCCTCCCACCCGTCCCCCCACCCCACATACACATACATAGAATTTGTAGCAGAGCTGGTGAAGAATTGTTTGTGAGGACTAACTTAAGGAAGATGATATTACTAGCATCTTTAGAATGTAAATGTGAATAAAGGGTTCAGAGATTCTGTGATTCTAGGTCTTAACGGGGATGCTGGCCCTGTCTATATTGATCCTCTAATCATAGAACTTGGGCCACGTGCTGCCACCACAGTCCTTCCCCACCTGGCCTGCAGGGGGAGCTTCAAGGTGGGACGGTGCCCACAACTCCCAACAGCCTGCTCTAGGACCCAACCACAGACCACCTGCAAACCTCATTTACAGAGGTCACGACCCTCCTCTTTCTTGTGCTCCTCCACACCCACAATTCCCACAAGTGAAAAATCAGTTCCCTTCTTCAAAACAAAAAGATAAATAAATCAGAAATAGCTTGGGTACAGAGATACATACTCATAATCTCAGTGACTGGGGAGATTGAAACCAGAAGATAGTAAATTCAAGTCCGACCTCTACAACTTAGCAGAAAAAAAAAAAAAATCAAAAGGTGAGGATGTGAATCAACAATAGAGCACCCCTGGGTTCAATCCCCAGTACCCCAAAATAAATAGAAATCCTTATTACTGACAAAATCTTTCCCATCAACAGTATAATGCCAAACAATGCCCTTTCCTTAGAGCTCACAGACATTTTCAGAAGGGATGCCACCAGTTCCTAACTCCAAACTAATGGTTCTACCACTTGGAAAGCAAAATGACCCACTGAACCTTAAACATCAAGGAATTTCACTACATCAGTCATAAAAGCAGACGTTACTTTTGTTACACGAGTTAAATTCTTACAATAACACTTCAGACAATCTTGGTCATAATCAGTAAAAAAGGAAGAAATTTTCAGTATTTTCTGGTTATAGGCATATAACTATAAAAATGATTTGACATAGCCTAATATGTGAACTGGGACTAAATTGTATATGTATGGTGTGAAATTATTGCGATGTAATATTGGAATATGTTTTCAAAATATCTGTGGCTGAGAAATTGAAGAACCACTTTATAAACAGTGACTGCCTTATGCTCAAGAATTAGCGCAAGCTTGCAGCTTCATGAAATCTTTTCCTAGAACATTTTCCCACAATATTTCTTTGCCTCTGAACTCAGAAGATATTTCATAATATATCACTGTTTTGCAATTTTGTCTAAAATAATTTACATATTGGTATAGCGTTTACATCCTGCATTATTTGTTTTTAAAAAAAATATATATTTCCTGGATACCCACAACAGGCTAAGCTCCATACGGGGTAACATGAACAAAGATACCTCCCATTTGGAGCTTATATTCCATAAACCTGGGTGGAGTGAGATATGAGGGCCTGTATTAATTAGGACAAGCAATATTATATTCTGAGACAAACAAGTCTCAATGTCTCAGTGGCTCATCTAAAGAGTTTCTCTTGCTCATGCAGGGTCCAATAATGTAGCAGGGAGACCTCCACAGAGTCATTCAAGGACTCCCACATATTTCACGTGGTTGAACTGTCATCCTCCTGGGTCTGAAAGAGCTAGTTCCTCTCTACCAAGCAGAGACAAAGAAGAGCAAGAGACCACCATAGGAAGTTTACTGGGCCAGACTCAAGTAGAAAATATACCACTTTCACTCACATTTCACCAGCCAAAACTCAGTCACATAACTTCGAGGGAATCTGGGAAACACTGTCTAGCTTACATGCCCCAAGAAGCAAAAGTGGATTTTGATGAATAGACAGTGTCCTCTCTCATAGGAACAGGAATTGGGGTGGGGAGGAATGGAGAACATTCTAGAATAGAGGGTTGGAAAAATAACCAGTAGATAAAGCAGAGCAGAGCAGAGGTGGAACTAGAGGGATATAAGTGAGGTTCCTAGCATATAAAATTCAAGGAGGTGATCACTCTCAAGTGTGAGCAAGTACACACCTCCTGTTTTGTACCCTGAGCCCCTCTTGCTGCTCCACAGTCCTGGCCCTGATAGTTTGCTATGGAAAATGGAAAGGAAAAATATGCTGCATTAGGTAGTTTTTCAGTATTGGGGATAGGAACTGATCACAAAAAGGATAAAACCTTTTCAGAGAGTACACAGACCAGACAAAAGTCCTAAAACAAACATGTTTAGAGGGTTTGAGAAAAGAACATGCCAACAGGATCAAGATTAAAAAAAAAAAAAAAAGAGTTGGAGAGGCAGGCAGCAGTCAGATCATTTTGAATCTTCCAGGCTGGGCAAGGAGTCTGGAATTTATTTGAGATATAATGAAAATCTATTGAAGCACTCAAGTGGGGCACTTAAGTGCTGGCTTTTGTTTTATATGCAATAGCTCTGGTTGCCCCATGTAGAATGGATCACAGGAAAGATATTCTGAAGGCTACTGATGTGGTTGAGGAGGGACGTGGTCAAGTGTGGTCTACAAAATGGCAGCAGACTTAAAAGCAGTTCAAAATGTTCTGGAGAAGGGATGTAGAAAGAATAGGTTTTGCCAAGAAAACAAGGAATAAGATTGAAGCAACTGAGTAGAGAGTCATGTTATTTGGAGTCGGGGAGTGGTGGGGAGAATGTCTTATCTCCCTCATTATTTACATCGTGTTTTCTTTGGGGTAATGAAATATTTCTTAAAGGAGAAAAGTTCTAAAAGACTCAAGGTAATATGCCCATCATCTCCTACCTACTGAATTAGGATCAGTCTGTACGTATTCTGGAAAACACTAGGCAAGAAGATCAAAAGCTTCATGTTTCCATCTTATTGGTGAAGAACATGACAGGGTCAGGATGCCTTGACTTAAATTCTAGCTCTATGACCTGGGGCTAGCTATTGATTCTCTAGTGTCTGATTCTTCATCCTAAAATGGGGAGAAATATAAGATCTTTCGCAAAGTAATTTGAGAATTAAATAATATGTAGCCTGAAGAACTATGCTATGCTTGAGAAACCTGATGAAAAACAGTGGTAAAGTACTCACTTAGCATGCCCAAGATCCAAGAGGGTTTGAGCCTCAGCTCCACAAAACAAAATAAAAATAACAATAAATCCTGCAAGACTGCTACATATTAAGTGCTCAATAAATACTATGACTACAGTATGTTGTTATATCGAGTTCTGCCAATGATGCCTATGGGAAAAAACAGTGTGGAAGGAAGGGAAGGGAGATAGAAATAGAAAAGAGAACGAATCAGACATAACTTTCCTATGCTCATATGTGAATATACCACCAGTGTAATGCCACATCATGTTCAACCACAATGAGATTTTAATAAGTTGTACTCCATATGTGTATGTGTGTGTGTGTGTGTGTGTATAAAACATGTAAAAATACACTCTACCATATCTAAAAAGAATAAAAAACAAAATATCTAAAAAATGGTGTGAAAAGTGATGCATAAGAATTATAGTAGCATATGAAAAATTGTGGTCTCTATGTATAATATGAATTGTAATGCATTCTGCTGTCATATGGAACAAATTAGAATTTTAAAAAGTGGTCAAAAGACATTCTGCACATATTTTGACTTATTGTATATATGATATGTATATATGACATCATAAGAACTGATGTCATATATACAATGGATGAACAAATGCATTCGAGAAACAATTTTGATATGATTACTAAATTGTTAGGGAAAGAATGATTCAGACAGGAAAAAAATTCACATGAGGTATGTAGTTTGAAATAACTAACTTTCTAATCAACTAAGAGCTGGGTAAATCATGTGTGACAAGACTAGGCTTAGAGTTATAATCTATACATGCAGAAAAAGTGTATATCTAATTTTAAAATTTCATTTCTCTATGATTTAAAAATAAAATGTACCAAAAAGTATTTTTTTAAAAACGATTAAATCTTTCTAGAGTAATTATATGCAACATCATGCTATCTAATTGTTTGTATTTTGGAGTATATGTACTCCATTCACAAAATGTAATCTATAGCTATCTATTTTCTAATTAATTTTCAACATTACTAGTATTTTAATTCTCATTTTAAAATTTGTTAATATTTGTGCAAATGATTCCACATTAAATGTATCATTCCAATTTTAAAAAAAGAATTGTAGCAGCATTTTTAATATTAAACTTTTTAATGATACAGAAATATTTAACTGCCCAATAAGGAAATGGATTTTAAAATTTTTATGATGAATAATTTATGATGTAAACATTTCTGGTATCATTAAAATAGTTAATAATACATGGTTATGATATATAAAGTTCCTAAATTTTATAATTATGTAAAAGGGTAAAATAATATCTGAAATGACAGAAGCCAAAATGTTAAAGGGAATTAATTGTTGAATGGAAGGTTATTGGTAGTTTTATTTTCAATAATTTTCCAAATTGTTGGTAGTATTATTTTTCAAAGTTTCAAAACTGAATTAATTTTGGGCTTATATTCATTTTTAAAACCACCATGAGTGGCTTTAAAAAAAATTCTTACACAAATAACAATGTAAAGTCTTACCATTTGCTTCCAAGGCAAAAGACCTAAATGTCTCAGTGCAGAGGGTTTATTACAAAGACAATTTTCAAATTACACATAAAAAAAAGGTATAGAGGAGATGACCTATTAGCCCTAATTAGTAGATGCAGTTTATTTTCTTAGTGACTTAAAAACACCATACATGAACTAAAAAAAAAAAAAACAAAACAAAAAAAACTCATTCTTTTGTTACTAAAAGAAGCTATTTATGTTCCTCATTCTGTTTCCTGACTTGCAATATAACCATTTTCTTGAGTTCACAGTAGTTTTTGCTTTATTAAAAATCACTGTGAAGGCGGTTTACAAGTATTGAATTCCTGCAGGGTTGTATTTCTCCTGTAATAGAGTTTGTATTTATGAGCCATTCACTAAATGTTTTATATTCATAATGTCTATGTTCAAAATTGCTAACAACCTCTTTAACTCTCCAAATAGACATTTGTGTCTATCATTTGGATAATAAAATAATCAAATGTAGATATTATAGGCATATTTCTATGGGTCATACAAATTTCATGCCAATGTTAACTTGATTGGTAGCAATGAGCTACATTCTTAAGTGAATAAAGATTTCTATAATTAGAAAAAGCCAGTTTCAGCTAAAAAGCTACAAAAATGTTAATTAAAAAAAAAACTTTGTCATTTAACCACTAAAGACATGAAATCTCTAGACCCTTTGTGTCTGCAAGTTGAAGACTGCACAGCAGAAAATGAGCCATTGATAGACTTCAAGAGCAATTTCTAAATGGCCAGCTGCCACTCAGGTCAAGTTTTGAGGAAACTTTAATCCTTCTCAGGTAACATTACTTGTATCCTACAACATCCAGTTGATCTCCTCAAATATTTTCCTTCCTCTCCTTGCTAAGCCTTCCAGAGGGTGTTTAAGTAGTACAAAGTACTGTTTTTCTATCCAGTGAGCCTCAGATTACACCAGGCTGAGGCCACTGTGTGTTCCCATAGTGGCTTCTCTGAAAGCTGTTAACAGAAAACATTATCAGAAGATGGCCAATAGACCTCAGGTTTTCAGAAGTTTGCATTTCACTCCGTTAGCAAAAAGCCAAAAAGTCATCCTACCACTGCCGTTTCAATAAGCAGAGGCTATAGTAGAACCTTACCTCCTCCGTTTGACAAGCAATGCATTGACACAACCAAAGCTTTTGATTCTCCAGCAGTGAAGTTGACCCACTGTCCAGCTTCACACACATCAACTCCTTACTCTGGAAAATTGCAGTTAAAGAATTACACTTATTGCATGTCTTTCCTATAAGAATTGTTTCACAGTAACAAGATATCTGTGGTTGAAAAGGAACAGGTTTTCAGTAGAACTGTCAGCTAACAAATGTAGAAGGAATGAGAGGAGAAAAGTTCCACTATTTTGCAATGCCTGAAGAAACCATGATTCAGATAAAGATCATCATAGAAGAAACCAATAGATGAAAGGTCAATCGGTACTCTACAATGAAGGGATCAAGTTAGTGCCTCATAACCCTATTGGTTAATCTTAGTATCATTTAAGAATAGCACAACAAGACATTGTGTGCTCCCTGATGTGATGCAATATGAAGCACAGGGTGTCATCTGGGAAGTGTTCTAGCCAAAGAGTTGAATCTGAACTTCATTCAACCTTCCAGGAGAACTTGCAGTTGGCAGAAAATATGGGAGGTAAGAGGAACAAGTTAAATGAGCCCCACAAAGGATCAAATGGAAAATCCTCAATGTTAGACATTCTACAGAGCCTTGACCTTGTTTTTTCAATAAGGTGGGGTACAGAAAAATGGGTGGGAAAGAATTACTGCTCTAGAATCAAGGGATCTTGAGGAATATCCCTATAAGTGAAATGATGGGAGTGTTTTGAATGCTGGTTCACACATACAAGCTGCAAAAAGGCATTTTTGAGGCAATTTGAGAAATTCATTACATACAGGTCATTAATAGGCATTACTTCAGAATAATTATGTTAGGTACACTAATGACATTGTGGCTTGGTAAGAAAACATCCATGTTTATAAGAAATGAATTCAGAAATATGAGGCGCGAAATAAAATATCCAGGAATTGCTTTATAACATTTCAACACATAAAAATAAAAGAATAAAGTAAGTGTGGCCAAATCTCAGTATTTGTTCAATCTGCATATATGTCTATGGGTATTCATTAGATTACTTTGTTGTGTTTTTGAAAAAGCTCGCTGTGGTTTTGGAAGAATGTTCTTACTAACACTTTATATTATACATAAGAACAAAAGTATGAATAGACCAGGCTCCTTGGAAGTGCTAATGTCAGATACTAATCAGAGGGTTCTAGTCTAAAACATCTCTAACACTGGAAGCCACATACAGCAGACACTCTTGATATTGCAGTGATATTCCATAAAGGCTGCTAACAGCTCTAGGAGGATAGCTCTAGGATAGTTCACATTAGTGGAAAAAAAAGAGGGGCCAGATGTTCAGCTTCAGCTAAAAGAGATTTTAGCAACAAGAAGCTAACTTGATGGATTTATTTCAAAAAGTAATAAGCAGATAACTGAATTTGTGCAGTTCAATAGTACTTCAGAGACAGAAAGGATCCCGAGGAGTATGAACTCACTGACATCTTAAAATCTGGGACTTCTGGTTTCCAGAACTGTGAGAAAATGGGTTTCTGTGTTTTGAAAATCATCTGGGATAAACCCACATAAATACAGTGATCTCATACTGGACAAAGGCACCATAAATATACATTGGAGAAAAGATAGCCTCAACAAGTGATAGTGAGAAAACTGGAAATTCACTCACAGCAAAATGAAATTAGACTCCTCTCTCTCACCCTGCACAAAACTCAAAGTGGATCAAGAACCAAGGCATTAGCCCAGAGACCCTGTACCTACTAGAAGAAAAAGTGGGCCCAAATATCTACCACATCAGCTTAGAAACCAAATTCCTCAAGACGACTCCTAAAGCGCAAGAAGTAAAATCAATAATCAATGAATGGGTTGGTATCAAAATAAAAAGCTTTTTCACAGCAAAAGGAAACAATCATGAACAAGAAGAGAGAGTCTACAGGATGGGAGAAAATCCTTACCACCTACATCAAGAGCATTAATCTTCACAATATATGAAAAACTCAAAAAACTTACCAAAAATAACAAATATCCTAATAGATAAATGGGCAAAGGAACTAGACACTTCACAAAAGAAATAATTTGGTTGATCAACAAATGTTAAGAAATGTTCAATATCTCTATCAATTAGAGAAATGCAAACTAAAACTACACTAAGATTCCATCTCACTCCAGTCAGAATGGCAATTATTAAGAATATAAGTAACAATAAA
Source organism: Spermophilus citellus (assembly GCF_964194105.1). Taxonomy (NCBI): domain Eukaryota; kingdom Metazoa; phylum Chordata; class Mammalia; order Rodentia; family Sciuridae; genus Spermophilus; species Spermophilus citellus. The sequence continues at coordinate 75,311,614 of NC_138194.1, forward strand.
TGTTGGCAAGGATGTGAGGGGGAAAAGGTTCACTCATACATTGCTGGAGGGACTGCAAATTGGTGCAACCACTCAGGAAAGCAGTCTGGGAATCCCTAAGAAAACTTGGAACGGAATCACCATTTTGACCCAGCTATCCCAACTCCTTGGCATATACCCAAAGGACTTAAAAGTCAACATAGTACAGTGATACGGCCACATCAATGTTTACTGCAGCCCAATTCACAATAGCTAAACCTCCCAACCTAGATGCCCTTCAACAGATGAATGGATACAAAAAAATGTGATGCATATACACAATGGAATATTACTCGGCCATAAAAAAGAATGAAATTATGTCACTTGCCAGTAAATGGATGGAACTGGAGACTATCATGCTAAGTGAAATAAGCCAATCCCAAAAAACTAAAGGTCAAATGTTACTGATATGCTGATGCTTACACACAATAAGGGGGAGGGGAAGGAAGAACAAAAGTTCATTGGATTAGACAAAGGGGAATGAAGGGAAAGCAGATGAGAATAGGAGAGAAAATAAATTTTTAAAAATCTGGTTTGTGGCATCTAGTTATAGTGCCACTAGGACTATTATAGAATTTTAAGTGTGCTACCAATACACTTTTGAAAGTAATGAACATGAGTGTAGGTTGGGGGCCTTCACCTGCTTTACTCTTGAATCTAGGTAAATATTGCACTTAATATAGCCAATTCTTCTTGCAACCATATCACATAATCCCAAGTTGCATTAAAAAAAAATCAATGAAAAGCCTTAATCTCCAACATTGTATATTCCATGGTTAGTTCTTTAATCTAAAAAAAAAAAAAGAGTAACCTCTACATGTTTCTAGTTAGTGTTTCATCAGTAAATTCATCCTGTTATTTCTAGCCATTGAGATCTTTTTTGTAAACCAACAATTTCTTTAATTTTTTAGATGTTGATGTGCCTTTATTTTGTTCATTTATTTATATATGGTGCTGAGAATTGAACCCAGTGCCTCATACATGCTAGGCAAGCACTCTACCACTGAGCCACAACCCCAGCCCCATAAACTAACAATTTAAATGCCCTGTTCAACTTCATATTACACAGAAGTGTGGATGGTATATCATCAGTGTACAATTAATTTTTTTAAAAGTGTTTCAAGCAAGACTGAAGACAGAATCTCTACTATACCAGAGGATTCCCACATCCATTATTACCCACCACTCTCTGCCAAATATAATTCAAGTAATATAAATGATGTACCTACATCGCTCTTCTTCATCCAATAGGAATTTTAAGTCTCTTATGCTTTCAGAGATTCCAGTTATTAATGAACTTTTGTCAAATACTTTACCTTACAGTCTAGTGACCTCATTAAAGAAAGCAAAATATCTATATGCCAAAAGCCACAATGATTATAGCTGTACTGAAATCTCAGACTTGCTTATAATGGAACAGTCTACAAATTGACATGGTCATGTAAGAATAGAGAAATATGCTTTCTTTTCTCTTTGAAGAATTCAAACCAAATTCCAGTGTCTACAGTATTCACTGCTGAAGTTTACAATGATGCAGAGTCGTGGGAGGCAGAATCTAAAGAAGAAATTTTGTTTGGTGTCCTCCAGTTAGGAAGGGTCTCATAATTTGAATGCAAATAATTGTCAATAAGAATTTATATATAAGCAGCTATTAGATGCCATGTGCTTTACAGATGTTCACATGGTGGTTTGTACAGTGTGCACAGTGCTTAGGATCCTCCACTCAGTACACCTGCTTTACCACACTTCATGAGAAGCTCTCCACTTTTGAAAAGGGTTAGTTTCCAAAGTCAAAGGATTAAGGCATCAAGAAAGTTCTCTTCCATTAATGGGTAGTTTTCTAAATAGAAATTTGAATCTTCCTTTCTATGAAACATCTTCAAAAGTAGAATAAATCACATCCTTAAAAAAAAAAAAAAAAAAAGACCGGCTTCAAGTCTTAGAATCTTGTCCCTACTTTTTCCCCCCTCTTCCTCAGATCAGCCTCTCCCATTTCTTTAAATCTTTCTACATTCAATGAAACTTGAGTGTTTCATGTACAGAAGACTGCCAAACCCTTTAGAACAGTAATTATTCACTTGAAACACTTTCAAGGTCATGTTGAGATTGCTCATAGTACTGCAAAGAACTAATTCTCTTTACTTCTGCAAAGGAAAGTAAATTATACCAAATTCATATTTCTGGATAATCAATCCTCAAGCGTAGTTTTCAAACTCTAGATCAATTTTCAGGATAATTCAAGGAAGATCTTTTATGATCAACAGGATTCAGTCAAGAATCACATCAACCATAACAAGTTTTTTTGGCCACCAGAAGTGGTAAAAAGGCTTTATTTACCCAGCCCAACAAATTAGCCTCAGCCCACTAAGAGCGCTTCTGGGAACCACCACTGTCCACTTAGAGCCCAGTGGTTTTTCAAATCACTTAGTCTCCTTACTCCAAAAAAGTTTCTCTACCGAACACAGCCAGGGGAAGGAGGGTGGCCACATAATAGCTAACATCAGTAGAAAAAAAGGCTGTGGGTAGAATAGCTCTAGTTTCTCTAAAATAATTAAAAGGCATCCAGATGGATGGATAAACAAAATTTTCATCTAGTTTTCACATTCCAATTCACCCAGCCTACAGCTAGCTGTTCCCTAGCACTTCCTCGTATCTGCTAAGAGTGCAGAATACCTAAGAGTTCTCCAAAATAGTCTATAAATCGGACCCTTAAACACACACATATACTCTAAAACATCAAAAATGAACTGTCAAAATTAGAATTTTTAACAGTGTTCTTCCACCTACAAGAACTACCCATAGGACCTGACAAGTCCGAGAAAAAGACTGCCTTCGTGCCTATTTAGGTATAGAAACCCAGGAATCCCAGGAGAAATTCTTCCCAATTAACTGGGCCATCAAGCATCTCTCCCTCAGGGAAGAGATTTCAAAAACCATCTATGGCAGTGAAATAGCTGAAAAGAATAAATATCACAGTTACCCCAAATAGTTCTATTTGGGAGGCTAGACATAGGCTGTGTCTTTGGTTAATATGATTAACCCTACTGTGATTCAACTAAACATCATAGAGAGAGCAGACTGGGTTTGCCATCTGAACCAATGGGTCAAAGTAAATCTTCCAAGTCTTACAGAGGAAAAAAAACAATGATTAACTCAATGGGCAAGTTAGTAATGACAGATAGCACACATCCTCCAATGTTAAAAATTCAACTTCTGAGTACCACAAAGAGCCATTTGAACACAGCATGAGAGGGGAATAACAGTGAGGTACCAAAGGATTTTTAAACCCCAAGTCAGACTTTATTATATAAGGGGGGAAGTGACTTTTTTGAAAAATCTAAAATTTTGATTTTCAAATAAGATCAGACAATATTCACCATTATTTAAAGACTATAATATGAAAGATCCATGGAAAGAAAGGGGTCTGTCCATAAAGATTAAAGAATTTGGCAAACAATTTTCCAATTGAGCTTATTTGGCAACATGTGGAATCATTTGGGTAACTCCAAACTGCCAATTGCTTACATTTTTAGGCATACACTTAATGGAAAACATTTAAAAACCATGGATTTCCCAAAGTGGGTATACATGCTGGAATCTACCTGCAGACTAACAAAATCTCCAGCTTTAATATCTGCCTTGCTGGTATTAAAAATGGTTAAGTTTGGGCTGGGGATGTGGCTCAAGCGGTAGTGCGCTCGCCTGGCATGCGTGCGGCCTGGGTTCGATCCTCAGCACCACATACAAACAAAGATGTTGTGTCCCCCGAGAACTAAAAAATAAATATTAAAAATTCTCTCTCTCTCTCTCTCTCTCTCTCTCTCTCTCTCTCTCTCTCTCTCTCACTCTCACTCTCTCTCACTCTCTCACTCTCTCTTTTAAAAAAAATGGTTAAGTTTGCCTTTTGGTGAGGTCTTGTCAAAAAGAGATTAGGAACCAACCCAAAAATGCTTAGGAAGACTAAAATCTCTCGATCTGTCCCCTTCCTCCTCTGTAATGACATCGCTATGATCTCAATATGAATGGAGGGAGCAGAGCATGTTTGCCACCCCAATCAAGGAGCCAGAGCAAAGCACAAATCCTGCGGCACAGCAGAGAACAATGCAGGAGGGAAAGAATGCAAAGTGTGCCCTCTGTCGGTCCATGCATTTTAATTGCTGAGGTGGTTGGTTGGCAATTTGTACCAAGCACCAAAACAAGGGGACTAAAGCCATCATGGTACAAAAATTCTAAAATGCACTGACATAGGAGCAAGGATCTAGCAACAGCCCACTGGCCAGGAGAGGGGCAAGCCCTGGTTCTCACCATTCTGTGAAGTGGCAGCATGGTGCATCAAGTCACATCACAGCCACCTCTGCAAGACATCAGCTGAAAACTTTCAACAGCTATTTCTATCTCTACATTATCTATTTTGTTTATGAGATAAAACTTTTCAGACAGCCCAATTTGTAATAATGCCCCTTATACGCTATATTTATGTTGTACTTTGTAAAAGTCTTTTTAAGGGGATGGAGAAGAGAATTTAACAACTATTGTCTTTGAGGAACAGACTACTGGCTGAGCAATTTTTACTGAAATAAATCTTGAGACACTACACCTGGCGAATGGCTGAAAAACCCACAAAGAAAACAAGCTTTTAGGAAACAAGAACTATGCCAACTTGAAGCAGCTGCTTGGCATCATGCTACTTAAGCAAGTCTACTTGCTATTTCATTAATCAATGTTTCTTAACCTGATGAAGGAAAGAGAGGAACCCTGAGCTACTTTGAGACTTTAGGGAAAACTCCAGATCTTCCCCTGGAAAAAAGCAGAAAATGTTTTGCTTCTAATTTCAGAAGACTCGTTAAAACCCTGACCCCACCTATGAGCCGCAGATTAAAAACTCCTGCTCAAAAGAGATGTGCTGAGCAGGATAAATTTCATTTTATAAGTGTTCTTTTTATCCTTTAATTGTTGATAAAAATTGAAAGGTTTTTAAATAAATTATAAAGGTTTTTCTCCAAACTAGAGAAAAGCTACCTCTACTTTCTCTATAGAGTAAAAATAAGAATATTTAATAGCTTTTCCCTGACCTTTATTGAATATTTTGATTGTACTGATATACATATACATATAGACACCTAAAACACGTATGTACACACTGCTATAAACACACATATAAGTACCTACATCTGCTTGCTCTGGCTCTTGAAGTACTAGAAATAAAAGAGGTTCCTATAATTCATGCACAAGAATGATAAAAATATTTACCATAAAACTTATCCAAATTTTTAACTGAAACATACTTATGATCCTATCCCTCAATAACTTCACCTCTCAGCCTTCAATTTTTTAAATATCAGCTACTTGATTAACTTAATTATGAGTTGTAGGAAGTTCTAAGACTCGATCAAAATCTGTGGTCTGAAGAACTTTTAAATGGATTCAAAGGTGACTTTTCTTTTGAAGATGTTTAGATTCAAAGTATACCATACACAGAAAAAGTCAGGGAATTTAGAAATTTGGATTCCAGTTCTCTCTTCCACTTACCTATTAGTTTTCAAACACAAGCCTCAGCTTGGTAAATAGCTCACCTTCCTTGAAAGTCCAAGAGGCTCTGCCTGCTTCCCAAGGTTAGTGAAATTCCAGTGTTCTAGAAGGCACTGAACAACTAGGTAGTTGCTTCATCCTATAGAAGAACTTGTCCTAAAATACATGTTGTGTCTCTCAGAGGTATGTCCTCATAACTGTAATACACTAAAGTCATAAATGTCAGAATAAAGATTAAATTTCTCTTGCAGTAACTTAACCATATAAATATAAATGCCTTCAAGAAGGCAGGTACTACTGTCTTTTAATTTCCCCTAAATGATTTTTATATTCATATGGATCAAAGTGTTTGGGGATGCCAAGTCCCTTATTGTCCCTTTCTCTAGGAAAAAAAAATGCATTTAAAAATATAGTTACCCCTCTCCCACACATTTCCCTGCTGTACCCTAAATCACCTACCACTTAGGCTACTCTGTCATGCAAACAGCCAATGGGATGTCAGTACACAATCAGGTACAAGATATAATGCTCTATGAATTTCTGAAATTATCAGAAGAGACTTCAGGATGGAAGTTGGGCTAGGGATGCTTTTAGACTTCAATGTTGTTTTTCTAATGATATAAAGAGCAGCAAATAATGAGATTGCACCTATTATTTAACTAATCAAACTTTTGTACAACTATGTACAAAGCTCAAATTTGGGGAAAAAACACATTTTTCATTAAGTCAAAATTAACAGAATATCACAAAATTGCCTATTTACACTTTTTGTTCAACTCTGACTTGTACAGGAAGTACCCTACTAGGCCTAGTTTGAGGAGTACAATGAAAAACATGCCACTGTTTTGCCCTAGAGAAGCTCAAGATTATTCTGATTTTCATGAAATATCTCATTCAAAGAGGAAAATAAGAGTCCCTTAAGACTAGCAGAAGCAGCTAAGGAATCATGAGGGAATGATTGATGTGAGCTTTAGAAAGGCAGACATACAATTCCAGGGAGGCTTCCTGGAGGCCCTGACATTTTGGCTGGGCACTAAGATGTGCTCAGCCATACAAAATGAAATAACCTGGTACAGTTTAAGGAGACAGTGCCTGCAGGGTTGCAAAAGGTTCAGAGTAGGCTGCAGGCAGATGGTGGGAACATTGACAGCCCCGTGAAAGAAGTTGGCACTCACGTGTGGTCAACATGGAGGCCTAGAAGTTTGAGGTTTATCAGCAGAAAAGTAACCCAATCCTTTCTATGATTGAGAACAATTCCGTGTGGCAGCATTCTAACAAAGAAAGCAAGGAGAACATAGAGGCTGGGAAAGGAGGAGTCTGAGAACTGAGCTAGGAAATACCTTTGGGAATGGAAAAGTTGGGATGAATATAAACACTGGTACAGTTTAGGCTACAATGAACTGATTTTTAAAAAGCCAAAGAAAAGTCCAATACAGCAGGGAGACTTCCCTCCGTGAGTAGAAATAGGAAAGACAGCAGAGGGACAGAGTTGAGAGAAGCAAAGAGGAAAACACGAGTTGTCAAGTTTGAGCATGAAGTATCGATTTATACAGCAGTAGTCGGGAAATCAGTATCACATAAAGTTTCAATAATGTTGAGGGGCTGGGATTGTGGCTCAGCGGTAGAGCACTCCCCTAGCACCGGCAGGACCCGGGTTTGATCCTCAGCACCACATAAAAATAAAGGCATTGTGTTGTGTCCATCTACACCTAAAAAATAAATATTAAAAAAAAAATGTTGAGGATGCAGTGGAAGACCCTGCACAGAAGAACAGGGATGGGTTTTTAAAGAAATCCCTCAAAGAAAAAAAATACAAGGTGAAATATCACCCAGCAAACAGTGTGTCACCAGCCAAAAGGAGGAGAGCTTCCTGATAGAGCTGTGATAAATCATCTCCTGGGAAACCAGCACCACAGGACTGTGATGATGGATGTGGCCAGAGCAGACAATGAGGCAGGAATGGATCACGGATGACCATTTATACACCCCTGCCAAAAATCTCTATGCCCTCTACTTAGTTCTGCTGTGAACCTAAAGTGACTCCAAAAAAAAAAAAAAATGATGATTTAAACTTTAAGAAAACTACTTCAGGAAAAGGATGGAGGTAGAAGCCAAAGCCTAACAGACTGAAGAGTGAATTAATACAACAGGATTATCAAGAAAAGGGACAGGATGGCAGGCAGGGCCAGGAAGGGGGGGGGGGAGTCCAGAATGCTAGGTCAGAGAGACAGCAAGGCCTTGGAACAGAGAGAGGTCTGGAGGAGAGGACAGGCGGAAGGCAGACCCTGGAAAGAGGGAAAGCACACTCACCTTTCCCCGTCTCATGCCCTCCCCCAGCCATCCTTCATCCTAAGGACAGATCAGAATGAAAGGATGGAAAACATGAGTAAAAATGCTGTTTACTTCTGAAAACCCAAACCTCTACCATTATCCCATCCCACCCACACCCTCTACACACACCCTCATATACACATGTGTGTATAGACACTTATATACCTTCCCAATTATATATCATTATATATATGCTTTAGTATTAACACTCTCCATATTTATTCCAGCTGAAAATATAAGAATTTATAAACATAGGTGGCCACATTTGCTATCGAGGAAAAAATAATGAACCTCATGATATCCTGAAAACTATAAAAATTCAAAACTTTATATTCATCCCAAAGCTTACGGCTTTCTTTTAGCATACTGATTCTCAAACATTACATTGAAAGATCTGTCATCTATTTCCTGGATATGAGATGGATAAGAGTATTTCCAGCGGGTTGAGGGATTGTATAAAGGCAGTCAGTTGAAAGGAAAGAAGTAAAAAGTAGGGCTGGGGTTGTGGTTCAGTGGTAGAGCCTATTGAGTGTGAGAGCCTGGGTTCAATCCTCAGCACCACATATAAATAAACAAAATAAGGGTATTGTGTCCACCTACAACTAAAATAATATTAAGAAAAAGTAAAAAAGTAGCCTACTTAATCCATAAACTGGCCAGATTTTAGATAAATGAAGAGGAGGTTTTGCATTAAGGAATCTTGTGATTGTTCCAAATATTGGATTCTATTCAGACTTGATTTTAAGAGCAGATAAAGTAAGCCAGAATTAAATGGAGGCTAGGCAAACATCACCTATTCTGAATCACTTCCAAATTTCAGTGGCAAAATAAAATGTTGGTGTGAGCACAGCAACTTCCTGACCTCCCTGTATTGGTAAGACACTGGCCAGAAAAACTGATGCAATTGTGCTGGAAGCAAAACCAGTCAATTAAAAAACAAGAAAAAAAGAACATGTTTATGTTGCAAAATTAAACAATCACATCAGCTTTTCTGAAATACTCTGGAACTCAAAAAAGTAAGCATGCATGCAAAATGTATTTTGAAGCATTTCCATTTAAGTGTAGGTTAATACGTTCCATGTGCCACTTAATATTATGAAAGAATAGGAGAAATAAACTATTAAAAAGTACTTGTAAAAAAATAAATATCCCCAAATCTCTTCAGCAACTTTTTAAAAAGACAAACACAAATTATTCAGCCTATACAATTTAAGAAAAAGTATTTATCTTTTTGTCCCAACCTCATTTGCCAGAAACACAGCACACTGTTTGTGGTAAACACTTCATTATCATGTAAGAAGTCAAATATAATTTTGCAAAAAAATGAGATGTTATAGAGGAAGGAGAAGATGAAGCTTCAGTCAGTATAGAAAAGACTACAGAAATCAACTCCTGCCACACCACGCCCCCTACCATCAGTCCACCAGAAACACCAGTTGTATGTCTAGAAGACTTGCTGCTTTCAAAGAGTTTTAAAGAAGTTTGCATTAAGTCCCTGGTTAAAATATGGAAAGGATTTAAGATTAAGTCATCATATGCCAAGCTCAAGTAATTCCAAGGGATCATAACAAAGTTGATTTGTCTATCCACTTTCAGTAATTCAGCCTGAAATGTAGCTTACAATCATTCCAAAAAAATATAATCAAATAACCTCATTTGCCATACAAATAAATCATAAGAGGTCCATAAGACAGATATAGTAGAGGTTCACAGTAGCTAATAATGACTGTGCATTGAAGTGGGATATAAGGGCCAATGAATATTAACATTGTTACCATGTAGACCAAACATAAGTTGTCAATCAGATTTCCAAAATGTTGGTATGTGTCTTTCTTCCACGAAGATATTTATTCTCAGTATTGTGTTTGTGCCTAATTTATAGAAAAAAAAAAAAGGAAAGAGTATTCCAGCTGGGCCCCATTAGGGACTATCAAACACATTTTCTGATTTTGCTTCAAATATGGAGAAGAAAAATGCAGAAGGAGATTAGCAAAGTTATTCATGATGGTCTCCCCCATACAAAATTTTGTCCAAAAGTATAGAAAGTTCTACATTCTATTTTCCCAATCCACCGGCTGTATTTTGAAATAAAACATAGAGTTAAATGATACATTTGCACTCTATTCCAGACTGGATGCAATTGATTTTAACTGACTAAATTATCTGATCTCTGCCAAGAATTTTATTTCATTAAGAAAATGATATTATGGAGCATCTGAGATCATAGAGCAGACTAAACATAATGCCAAAGGAGTTCTGAGAATGCTCCACAGTGAAGGTTTGATTATTTGCAGATGGAATATGAAAAAAGAAAAAAAAAAAAAAAAAGGAGGTCCCAGGGGAAGCCTAACCAATCCTGGTACAGCTGCCGCCTACACAGGAACATAAGCCAAGAAAACAACTGGTCTTCCAAGCTACAACACCTTTTCTAAAAAGTAGTAATCACTTTTCTTCCTAGAAAGTAATATTTAACTGCCACTATACAAAACAAAGGGGAAAAGGGAAATGTTGGCACCACAATAAGCTCTAGCATGTCAACTGTCACTGCTGACATGATTTGGCTAGTAGTCAGGCATTCACCAAGAAACTAATTTAAATCAATCTCCTTTGGGAAAGCCAATTGTTTGGTATGCACAACAATTGGTGTAGGATCAATCAGTGGACATGAGATCAATTAAAACCAGCTTAAGTTTGTGAAGAGGGGCAATTCACACAACTTGAGTTAGATCTCTATTCATTTCAATACCCTCACAATGCAGTCCTTAAGCTTCCTTGCAAAGCAGAAAAGCTACTATCACCCTGCACTGTCTAGCCAGCCCTTTAAGTAGTTCCACTTTTAATTAAAAACACAGTACACCCTTTGTTGGCACAGATAGTGTGGTCACTTTTAAGGACCGAAGTTATTTTAGCTAGAAACTTGGGATTTGGGAAAGGACATCTGTTGGGGGTGAGGGGGGTGACATACTTTGATAGAATTTTTTTTTCCTTTTCTTTTACAACCTTATTAATTTATATGTACTTAAAAGCATTCAAAGTTTATGCAATGGAAAGGTCAGTTTGGCCACAGTTAATATTGCACACTTTGGAACTGGGTTTCTAAATGTCAGCGCCTGGGCAAGTGGATAGTAGCTGCTACATGAGATTTTGCTAAGGCAAGCTTTGAAGGAAATGGGTTCTGCCACAGGCAGAACCTTAGAGATGGCCCTGTGGAGAAACATGCAGTATCGCTTCTGGCCGCAGGAGTGCTGTAATGTCATTCTCCAAAGAACAGCATCGACAGCATCACTGCATTAAGTTCACTAAAACAACGTGCTTGATTCTTCGCCACTCAAACACAATGGGACAGGCTGGGTAGATCAGAAAGCCATCACTGAATAGTAAAGAATTTGTTCAAGGGTTTTAGATATTTCTATATTTTACAAACTTTAGGCACTTTAGTTTTTCAACTAGGCTTCAGCTTTTAAAGGGGGAGGGGAACCTCTCTAAACAATTTTGACTGCAGTATAGCCAAAAATTCCAGCTTTGCCAAATAATACCTCGAAGGAAAATACTGGGGTGTGGAAGGACGCGGAGAGGGGCTTTTCAAAGTCATATCTAACTCTCGTGGCCTGTAGAAAGAAATTTCTCCCTTGTATTTTTAGATAGGGCAATTTCTAAAAATAAGCATTTTCTAAAGTCAGAACTGAAAGAGATGTGGGGGTGGGTGTAGGTATCCTTAATGTCTAGAGATACATGTCAGCAATGGAAGTTGGTAGCTGGAGAAGTCTCACACCAGTCATACCCAGCTCTGCCCTGGGGTAGGTCAAACTCCAGCTCTTCCAATGGTGAGAACTGCTTAATGATACCCTAAAAAATACACATTAAAAATAAGACTTGAAAAACTCTAAATGTAGGGCCGCAGGTTCCATAAAATGAATTATAAACAAATCACATCACAGGTCGATATGTTTATATCACGGGGGGGGGGGGGGCAAGATCTATGACTCTCTCAACAAATTCTAGCAGCACCAAAGTCTGAACTGCTGGAAGGAGACAAATAGTTCTCACCAGGTAGGTGCCTGCAAAGGGCTTCTGCACACATTCCCTGAGCGCATAATTCAAAGGATGTGTGGAGGTTCATGTTTAAATCCTCCGGGAAGACTTAATTGTGACTAGCTGCACATACCCTAAAATGCAGTTGGATGAGCTGCAGGCCCAGCAGGGCTGCAAGACCGAAATAAGCGCACAATAACTCTGTAGGAAAGCTAGTTAATTCTCCAAAACCTTCCTTGAGGTTGGCATCCGCGTTCCTTGCTGCTCGCACAAGTGATGGAGAGGGAGCGAGCGGTTAAAAAGCCGCAAGTGAATTTCGTTGTGCACAGAAACCCTACTCCGAAATTGCTGCTTTTGAGGAAAACAAATGGAGAAGCAAAGCGGGGCCTATTTTTTAAAACATCACGCTGCAGGCAAACACTCTAGAAAGCCAACGCAGGAGTAGCTGGTTCATTCAGAAAGTTCTCATTTTCGTCTCAGGTTCCCGAAAAAAAAAAGAGCAATAGTGCTCTTTTCCTGGAAACGCAGGTTCTTCAGCTCAACTTGACAGAAACTCTTACCCAGCTCTTCAACACCCCCACCCCCACCCTCATACGTTAGGCCAGGTCCAAGCAATTGGGGCAGGGATTTGGGGGCACGAAGATAGAGAAAAATGGTGTTTAGGGAAGATATTAAGAGGACAAAAAGAGAGCAAACAAGAAAAAAATGGATCCCAGATAAGAAATGAGACCCAAGAAAGAGTCCCGGAGTGGAGGCGCGGGAATCACCCGGCGTGTGAACCGCACGACTTAAGAGCTGAGCGCTCTGGAGACGCCGGGCTCACCGGGCTCGCAGCGCGTCTCATTCAGGCTCACCGCACCCACCCGGGACAGAAGAGACCGGCATTCTGCAGCCCTCGGGGCCTCAAAAGAAAAGAGAGGTGGTCCGCAAGAGCTGGGCTGTGGAAAGCACCGTCCTGCCCATTTGAGCCCCCGAAGCCCAGTGGTGGGCGAGCGCCTGGACACCCCCGCCCACGCGGGACCCCACGCACCTTCAGCTGAGAGGGACCCACCTCGCTTACTGCGTCTCCATCGATTGCCTTGGCAGTGGCTGTAATCCATACAGTTCAGAATGATGAGGGCAAAAGAGAAAAGGCGAAACTGCATCTGGACGGTCGGGCGGAGGAGAGACGCCTCTCAAAGTAGGGGAACTGAAAGGTTCATCCAAAGAGACGGCGCCGGCTGCGCTGCTGGGGACGACGCAGAGGAAGGGTTGCCACTAGCCCCGGGGCTGCACTGGTCAATTCGGCGCGATCAGCATCTCTTCCACCATGAACCTGAGAGACGAGGAGCGAGAAAAAGAGTGGATGGAAGACAGAGAATCCCGGCCAGGCAGCTGCGCCTTCGCGCGTCCCAATTTAAAGAAGGGAGGGAAGGAGGAAGCAAACCCAATGCCTGGCACGAGCCACGGAGCAGCCTATTGCAGAGCGTTAACAGCTGCAGACGACTTGGAGAGGAATTACCATCAGTGAATTAGTAACCTCTGCCGAGCTAAGGGCTCCGACCCGGGCTAAAAGTGCGGACGCTCAGGGGAATGAAAAACGCTCTAAAAGCACTGAGAGTGCCCAGTTAAAAGAACATTCTTGGGTCCTTTAGGCCCCACGGTGGGGTACTCAAGCGCTGCGGCAGCGAGGTGTGGGTTGCCTACCGTGCGCACATATGTCTCGGGAGGCAAGGGGTGCCTAGGCGCGGCGTTCCATCCCGAGCTCGGGAAGCGAGCCGCTTGGTTAGCACGTGGGCTCGAGAAAAGTTTGCCAACACCCGCCTAGAGCTCCTGGCGGCTCTGGGATTCCGGTCCCCGCGGCAGGGTCGGCACAAGCTGAGGGTCCTCCGGCCGGCGGCGCCTGGCAGGAACGCGGCGGGGCAGGCTTTTCCGCAGCCACTAAGATGCTGCGTCTCCACCCGTGAGTGCGATCCCAGAGCCAGGGGTGCTTCGGCTTTCGGCGTTTCTATCCAATAGTGCTGCTTCTCGGGCTCTCTCCACGGTCACTCCCCAGCTAAGGTTTCTCCCTGACCAGCCCGTGAGAGACTAGAACACTCTCGGGAGGCCGAAGAGATGTGGCGAGCGCACTTTCCAATGGAGATGCAGACCAAGGCTCGGGATGCCTCTATAAGTAGGTGGTGGCATCTAAATCCAGGCTGCCTCAGCGTTCCTGGGTCCTAAAGCCAGAAACTCTTGGGTTTCCCTGAGGTCCTAAAGAGAGCTGACCGCCTCTAAGGAGCCTAACTCCAGGAGAAACCCTTGCCGAGCTTTTCAAGAGGAGATGGCCAATGTGAACAGCAGCTCGGGTCACAGGCGCCCCCTGACCTTGCTTTGCGCGAGAGACAAGAGATTCACGCCCAATTCGTCCTCTCTAGCGCTCTGGGATCTGTTCCAACCTTAGCGCCAACCTTCCCGCAGGGGGATCTGAGGAGGGACTGATGCCTTCTACACTTTCCTTCCCAAGCTGCTACTGACCAGCACAATTTAAACTTGAGCCACATTCTGCAGGAAGCCACACCTCTGCCACTTTTTAATTTACATCTTGGCTTTGTTTTATAGGAAGAGCTGAAAGCAGACTTCAGATCTGAAAGCAAGACTAAAATCAAAATGTACAGTTTAGGGAGTGAGATGAGTTTTTCTAATAGCTTTTCCTTGTCCTCAGAACTGTTGTTTCTTGACTTTGTTTTTCCTGCTGGACATTTCATAAAAATGTGTGATACCTTGTCTGCAGTACTTAAGAAACTGGGACCCTGATTTTTATTTTTTTAAGAAAAATTCACTTTCTATTGGTGTTTCTCATTCTTAGTTCCCCTCTCTCCTCCCACTTTGAAATTTTCCTGAATTAAACTTCCAGGTGTCTTGGGTTTGAGGGAATACTCTACTCAACAAGGTTTTACATTAAAGACACATGCTTCTACCCTATTTCTCGCTGGTGAAATCTCCTGTCCTGCACTCAATACTGTAGGGAAGAATGTATTTGTCCCTTAGGCAAAAGATAAGAATTTATACTGCTAAACATGGCAGTATGGACGTCTCTATAGACATGCTCACAGGTACTATATTATTATGGTAGCATCATATTTAAATTATTAAAAAGTTTCAGAAAATACTCAGAAATTTGAGCCAAGACAATCATTAAAAAAAATAACATCAAACTACTCATGTTTGTTAACTATTCCATTATACCTGCCTATCGTGCTAGGAATTTCAATATTATGCCCTTTATGCATGCCTGAGAACACTCAAGTGAATCTGAGATGAGGTCATTGGTCCCACTTCATAGATAAGAAAATCCAGCCCTGAGACTGGCCCACAGGGCATGAACAGAGTTGACAAAACACATTGCAGAAACAGCGAATCTGTTTCTTGGCTTTCTAAGTCTTTGATTTTTATCACAGAATTTGGAAGCAATTGGAAACATTTCAACTTTGGGAGTGGTGCCGCATTCAGCATAATGACTTGATATTCTACTGAGTCTCTCCAGTATCATAAGTACCACTTTCTCCCCCATATACTCACATGCATGTAGCAGATGTATTGCACTAATAAAGGAGTAAAATCCATGGAAGTTTACCTAGCATGTCCTGAGTTCAATCCCTGCACCACTATGTAAATAAACAAATCCTGGGGGGGTGGGGGTGGGGGTCATGACAGAAAAAAATCTCTAAATAAGCTCCCTGCCTTCCTGAATAGTTTGAGGCCCCATTCGGCATTAATGGCGGTGAGTGTCCTTTCAAATGCCTAAAGAAAAATAAGCACAAACCCAAGCAGATTTAGCTCCACCATTTACCACCAGGATTACTTTGAGCAGCTCTCTGGATCTCAGTTTCCTTGGTAGTATTTTCAGGAAGTCAGGCCAAGGTCACTTTCATCTCTATCATGCTCTGGCTTAAAATCAATTTTCCATTTTCTGTTGAGATGTTTACTATGGGATCTGACCAATGTGAGGACAAACTCATTATCTCTTTGTAGAAAAAGAGACATCCTTATTAAATTACAGACCTCTTTCAACCTTATCCCTGTAAAGATAACTTTCCATAATTTTTGTCCTTTGGGTGGCACAGTTGGCATTTTTAAAACCAGAGATACTTTTCAGTTTAGTGAACTTCCAGATTAAGTTCATGAAAAAGAATTGTAACAACCCCACTTCTGTAAAAATATGCTCTCACTTCTGGTTTCTCTTTACCCTCACCATTCTCTTCACTGAACTTCAAAACTCTGCCATGCTTAGTTAGTGGGAAATTTAAAGTCTCATGCTAAATCTCTGGGGCTAATTTGTTAATAATGCAGGGAAGGGTTTTTTTTTTTTGGGGGGGGGTTGTTGTGGTTTTTTTGTTTTTTTGTTTTTTTTTTTTTTTTTTTTTGCATTTTTTTCCATTCACTGAACATTTTTTTCTGATTTCAAGAACCCAGGAATGTTCTTGCTACTCAAAAATACAACCCCAGTGGATCCTAAACTATCATTAACTTTAATCCCATATCTCTGCTTCCTTTCATTTCCAAATTCTGTGTTGTCATTGAGGCTCACAGCTTACAGATTCTACATTTCAGAGTCTCAATGAACTTTTTCTTCAAACTAAATTTATATTGTGTTTCATTAAACTAGGTTTGTAAATAGACATGTGCCAGTGTCTGTGTACAGAGAAGCATACTGATGATATTTAAGATGTAGACTGCATATCACTCTTAGGCAAAAGAGAAGGTTAACAGAGGTCTGGAGTAGGGAAAGATGTAAAGACTAGAGGCAAATTTTGTATTTTGCTCTTTTAAGTTTGAATTCATTCAGATAGCTTAAAATCAATTTTTACAAAAGGATTTCTATGGAAAAGGCTCTCATACCTCTCTCCCCCAGGTAGTGAATGAGTTCTCCTTAGAGATAAGTTATTCTTGTATAACCTATCTGGTTCTGAGTAGACTTCAAGAGATATTTTGTGTTTATTAAGCAAATATATATGTGAAGATAAATGCGTACATGTGTGTGTACATCCACTTGTAATATATTCTTTCCATTTTTTATGCAGCAGTATTAGTTGAATACTTTATTCGCTGATCAGCATCTTGTTTCTTCAATGTACTTTACCGTTCATTGAACATCAGTTCATAGAGAATGTCCTATTCTTTTTATACATTGTATATCTTTTCATTGTCTGGCTATGTTGAGCCAGCTGCCTACTGACAGACAGTCATATTGTTTTCATTCTTTTTCTGTTATAAGCAAAGTTTTAATTAACTCTCATAGATCATTTTATAAATTCCTTCAAGTAGAAAAGTTGGATCAAACAGTTAGACATACGTGTGTGTGGTTTGTTGTACGTTTTCTACAAATTGTTTCCTGGTGACGGGGGAGTCTATCACACTGGCCAATATTTTTTTGACTTTTGATACTTGTAAGCAAAAAGTGGTATCTCAGCATATTTTCATATGGGATATTTTTCCCTTTAAATGCCTTTACTATGCGTTAGTCACTTACATTGCTTTTACATGAACTCTCTGAACATATCATTTGATGCTTTTTCTATTGTGTTCCTGGTCATTTAGTTTTGCTTTTTAGAATATGAACATAACAATATATATTATGTTGTGAGATTTGAGTTACAAATACTTTTCAAACTTTATCATTTGTCTTTTATATTTGTTTCTAATGTATACCAATATATATAATAATTTTAAATATTTTTACATAATGAAATTTGTCAATCTTTTATAAATTCAGAAAGGTCGTGCTTGAAAAAGCTCTTTCACATGCCACTCTCTTTAAATTTCTATTTTGGAGTCTGCTAAAACTTACTTTCAATATAAAGAACCTTAGAAAGTTAATGATTTTTATGACTGAGCAATGAGAGCTAAAGATAGATTGAAATTTTTCTGAATATTTAAACATTTAAGTTCACAGATTTGGTTGATTTTGGCATTGATTCTTGTTTTCATTAGCTAATTGATTTAGAGTTCTCTTATCTTTTATGTTATCAGATATTCATATTTTCAAATTCAAATTTTCCCACAATCTTTTTATTCATTGTTGATATTTGTTCATGTTATATATTCTCTTCTAAGCCAGAATTTATCCTTTAATTGCTTTGGAATAAATTATGGCATTTTTTGATATTATGTCAATATTAACTGTATAAGTTTTTTTCCTTTAAATATAAACAAATGTCTCTTTTGCTAGTTGCCTATGTTATCACATGTTCATTTATTATATTTTGTATAAAGTAATTAAATCAATATGAAGGATCTTCACCAAGGTCAGGACCAGTCCTTATCCAGGCTAATTTGTTGTTTTTAAAAAGCGTATCATAATCACTTATTTAACATTTGAAAAATGTGTAAATATTTGACTCCTCCAAATGTTAATACTGTTCTGCCACTTGAAAACTCTCTGTACACTGATGTGATAAGGCCTATTTCTTGATTTGTTCTCCATCCCATGGAAGAAATCCAGGAGGCAGTTTTTGTTGACTTCAAAGGCCATCCAAATCAGACCAGCTTAACAGAAAAAACTCAAGATTTGACCTAATGTTTTTGAATCATTTCCCTTACATAATCCTTTATGTCCTAAGCTTTTTTGAACTACAGTAATTTGTGTCATTACCATTCTTTTTCATGTAAAAGAGGTTGCTAGAAGGAAGCATTACTATACTACATTAAAGAGAGATACCAAAGATTCTCTGTTTCTAAAGAATTAGGCTCAGTCCCCATTAATATAAATAGAATGTGTGTTTTCACTGTGTTTACCACACTGAATTAGCTATGCTTATTGAGATAAACATAATTGCTAATAATAAGAGATAAACATAATCCCTAAAACCAGGAAATATCCTCCTCAGAATTTTTTTCCCCCCACTGGTATCCAAAATAGCTATACCTTTCTAAACATTTGATTTGGTTTTTAAGTTATGATTATAATGAACTGTGCTACTGCTCAAGAGCAAATCTGTGACTTACCATCAACAAGTGCATAAGACTTTATAACTAGCATTTTATTTATTGGTTTCATTTCTTCATATTTTTACCAGTATTTTCCCTTTGCCATATTTTCTCACTTATTTTCAATATATTTTACTTGCAATGTCATATGCATCTCACTTTAACCTTGGAACAATACAGAAAAGATTTTTTAATGACTGTTTTTTAGTTATGAATAACCCTTTATTTTTATTTATTCATTTATATGCAGTTCTGAGAATGGAACCCAGTGCCTCACACATGCTAGGCAAGCATTCTACCACTGAGCCACAACCCCAGCCCCTAGAAAACATTTTTAATAATAAAATATATATCTTTTTTTATACACACACTCACACAGAAAGTTCAGAGAATAAATATTGGGGTTCTTCTAGTTGGGGAAATAAACATGCAGTGGTTTGAGGATCAACTGGGCCTACTGGGAGATAGAACCAAGCTAACCAAGCCAAAAACTTCATTAATCACTCAATTTTTATAGGTCCCTATTCTTCAGGACCACAATTTTGGGTGTCAGGAAATTAATGTCAGTTTAGAGTTAGTATCTTGTATTCCTCCAGAGTCTGGTAATTTCCCCTTCCCAGAAATATAGTTATCTGAGTAAATGGCCCTAGGTCTTGTAGAGGAAGGCCAGGAAAAATATTTAGAGTGAGGATACTTTTCCAGAGCCTTGACCTCTTCATGCAAGAGATTCTGGGGCCATGGTGGCTCAATTCTGAGATTGGCAAAGGAGTTGTGACTCTCTGTTGTGATGATTTGAGTTATACTTGTAAGCCAGACCAAAAGTTTTTCTGTTATACAAATCAAGTATGACATAGTTGGCTGCCCAAATTGTAACTACCAGTTGTAACCATATTACTAGTTGCAAAAGCACAGACTATAATATAAATATTTCTTCCTTGATTTGATATGAATATCAAATATCAATGTTTTATTTCCTATCCTCTACTAGCTCACATAAGAAATATGAACTGTACTTAATCTTATATCTCAGTATTTAAACTAAAGAATATGAAATAGTGAGTGTGATTCAACTAAAACAATGAATATTACCCCAAGATGAAAAGGGCATCTGAGACTTTGTGTGTCCTCTTTGGGAAGAAGGTCAATATGTTTTTCTGTGGATAGGTGTTCCATGTTCCATGGAAGCACAAATTCACTTTTGTCTTTATTCAGAAATTAAATGTGGTTATCAGGTGCATCTTAGATCCAAAATTGTCAACAGATGGACTGTTGTGGTTTGTAGTGTATTATCTGGGTTAAGTTGGAAACTATATTTCCCACACCTCCTGTTGTACGATGGATTTGGAGTGAGAGCTGGCTGAAAGAGGGATTTAGATGAGATTTTGGAGATGGACAGAAATAGAACAGTGGTTAAGACTTTCTGAAAAACTTTCACAGTAAGATGCAATGAGGGACAGAAGCTGAAGTCCACCAAGCTTAAACTCTCCCTTTTGCTATACATCCAGCTCTTCTTCCTGACTGGTGGTCCTGCTGACCTACAGAGACCCCAAGCCTGCTACTCTGGACTGCAGTGTAGTCAGGAGCTTTCTGTTGCCCTCTCCATAAAATCCTCTGTGGCTCTCACACTGTGGTGGTGACACAAAATGGTTCTCAGATATATTAGCAACTCTCCTGATTCTCTTTTGTCCTTTCCAGAACTTCACTTCCTAGCTCCTCTCAAAACTGTGTAAGACCTAATTCCTGTAATAAATTCCTTATTCACAACATCCACTGACTCTGTCCCCCAGATCAAACCATGACTGATACAAATATTTTTTTATTGATTTCCCATTAAAAAAATAAAAACTTACTTCTTTTGCCCCTTCCTTCCCCCTGCATACCATCCTTCCATCCTTCAAATATAGTTTGATCAATATTAAGTAGTTGAATCATTATGACTAAGTATGTTATTCAGAGCTGAGTCACATAGTCAACTGTGAGTACAGTTACTTTCCTGTACAACTTTTATTTTCTCTGCAATCATCATAATCTTGTTCTTCTCAGCAGAATTTCCTGTGCCCACCATGAATTCAACCTAGCTTTTTCTCCTGGCCATCTGAATCACCCTTGATATATTCCTTCACACCAAATAGGCCATTGATTCATCTTCCAGAAGGCCCTACTGAAGGTTCCATTGTGCTTCAGCTGAACAGGATGTCCCCTCACCATCTTCCTGGAGAGTCCCTTTCCTGCTTATCTCTGGTGAATTTGTCTCATGTCTTTCTCTTTCTTGGTCCTTTGTGGTATAGGTCCTTTTCTAAGAATTTCCTGAAGATTTTTATAAAGGGCAAATGTTTTGACACTTTGCATGTATAAAAATGTTCCTATTCTATCCTCACAATTGACTGTTTGCCTGGTTGTAACGTTCTAGATTAAAAACCATCATCATGTAGTATTTAGAATTTTGAAGTATTTAGTATTGTCTTTTATTTTCAGGAGGCCAAGGCCATTCTAATTGCTGATCCTAATTTATGTTCCTTTGAAGATCATTCCCCAATGCTTACCAGTCTGAAATTTCACTGGTGTGAATCTTTTTTTCACTGAATTTTCTGGAAGCTACATAGGCTTTTAAACTTGCAAATGTATGTCCTAATTATTTATTTATTTATTTTGGCAGTGCTGGGGGTTGAACCCAGGATTTTATGCATGCCAGGCAAACACTCTACCAACTGAGCTATATCCCCAGCCCACTGGAAATATTCTTAAATTATTTTATGGATGTTGTCCACCCCCTTCATTTTCTCTTTCTTTTTGGGAACACCTATATTCAAATATAAGATGTCCAAGAGTGGTCCTCTAATCCTCCTACATTTTCTTCCTTATTTTTCATCTCTGTCATTTTTTTCCCCCTCTACTTTCTGGAGTATTTCCTTAGCTTCATCTCTCAAGTCTTCTAATGAGTTTTCCATTGCTCTTCTCATTTTTTTTTTTTAATTTCCAAGAGATCACTTTTTCTTTTTAATTTTTTCTTTGTATATAGTCTTCTTTTTTTTTTTTCCAAATAGCTCTTCCCTATGTTTGGTCTTTATTTTTCATCTTTGTGGATTTTCTTTGTAATTGGTAAGTTGGAGATATTTGCTTTTATTTAAAAGTGAAAGATAAAAAAATTGATTAAAAGCTCTCAGCAACTGATGCTTACTTTTCAATTTGAGTTTACCTTATAGTAAAAGTAGACCATACATAAAATGATTGAGCATTTGCCGGTAAATCTATGGAGGCAATCAAGACAGAATTTATTTAATTATTTTCACTAGAGTTAATCAGATTTTCCAAAGAAAAGTTTGTCAATATTCAACCAAGCAGGGGACTATTAAAGGAACAGGGAAGGTGGGGGTGGACAGTTGTTGTCCTTTCTCTTATTCTTTCTTTTCTTGTAGACTTTCCCACTTTTGGGGGGAAAAATTGTTTGACTTTGGATTTCAGTTTGGTTTCAGGAGAGAGCAAAATTACAGGTATAGAAGTTTGTGATTTGTCTTCATGTTTTTCAGTAATACTTATTAAAGTCCTTTATAATGACTCTGTTATGGGTGCTGAAGATACACTGGTGAAAAGAGGAGATCTTTGCCTTTATGGGAATTTCATTCCAACTGGAAAAAAAAGTAAACAATAATGAATAAATAAATAAAAATAGGATAGTGTCTTTGTTTTTCAAAGGTTTATTTTATTTTAGTACTTTTTATTTTGATGAGATTTTTAAAACTCCCAAATGCCCTTTCCAAGTAGCACCAATTAATTAAATTTTACTTCGTTTGCTTTATCATTTACTTTATCACTACAGTTAGATTTTTTAAAACTAATTGACAAGTTTTAAACATCATCTGTTACTCCTAAATACTTCAGTATATACTTCCCAACAATACCATCTACTCACATAACCTCAATATGTCAAAATTATTATTTTAACATTGATAAAATATTATCTAATCCAGTCTATATTCAAATTTTCTCAGCTGTCAAAAATGTCTAAGTTATAAACTACTTGTTCCTCAAACCAAGAGTGTATCCAGAATTATATACTACACTTAGTTGTCAAGCTTTATTGTCCTCTTTAGTCTATTTTTTGTCATTAGTGGCTTTGATATTTTGGAAGAACACAGTGTCTTAGTTTTCATCACTGTGACCAAATACCTGAAAAGAACAACTTAGAGGAGGAAAGGTTTATTTTGTCTTACAGTTCCAGAGGTTTAATCTGTGGTCTGCTGAACCTATTGCTCTAGGCCCAAGATGAGGCAGACTATCATGGTAGAAAGGCTTGGCTGAGAAGCCCTGCTTGAAGCAGAGAGAGAGAGGAGAAAGGGGCTGCAGGAAAGATGAACGCTTCCAGGAGATGCCCCCAGTGACCCACTTCTTCTAGCCACACCCCAATTGCCTACAGTTACCACCCAGTTAGTCTTTTGGAACTAGGATGGACTGATTAGGTTACTGCTCTCATTAGCCAATCATTTCACCTCTGAACATTGCTAAATTAACCCAGGAGTTTTGGGATAACACCACATTTCGAAAGCCTTACACAGTTACACAGTTATGGTAAGCAAAGAAGGTGAAGGTTTAGATTGGCAAAGTAGATTACAACTAGATTTTAAGTGAACTGAACTTCCATGGTAACAACTATGAACTTTATTGTCAATGCACTAAGGATATATATATATATATATATATATATATATATATATATATATATATATATATAGTGTAACATATTCAGTTCTACCCAAATAAGATAGTTACATTGGCAAAACTGAGAATACATTGGAGGGAAACCAGTTAAGAGTTTGGTTGTACAATAAATGTTGGCAAAAATGTGGGGGAAATGGTACACTCATATATTGCTGGGGGGACTAGAAATTGGTGCAATCACTAAGAAAACTTGAAATGGAACCACCATTTGATCCAGTCATCCCACTCCTCAGTTTATACCCACAAGATTTAAGCATACTACAGTGACATAGCCACATCAATGTTTATAGCAGCTTAATTCTCAATAGCTAAACTATGGAACCAACTGAGGTGCCCTTCAACAGATGAATAGATAAAGAAACTGTGGTATATATACACAATGGACTATTACTTAGCCTTAAAGAAGAATGAAATTATGGCATTTGCCGGTAAATGAATGGACCTGGAGAATATTATGCTAACCAAATAAGCCAATCCCAAAAAACCAAAGCCTGAATGGTTTCTCTGATATATGGATGCTAATTCACAATAAAGGGGTGGAGGTATAGAGGTAATTTGGACTAGACAGAGGGGAGGTGAAAGGAGGGGAGGGGCTATGAGGGTAGGAATGATAGTAGAAAAACTCAGACATGATTGCCCTATGTGCATACATGATTACATGACCTTGTAACTACATCATGTACAACCAGACTAATGAGAAGTTATACTCCATTTATGTATGATGTGTCAAAATGCATTCTACTGTCATGTATAACTAATTAGAACAATAAAACTATATTAAAAAAGAGTTTAGTTGCAAAAATTATATATATACTTATGTATATCCACATGATTTGTCGTATGTGATAGCAACTGTTATATGATATATAGACTAAAAATGATTCTCATTGTTCATGAAAATTATGTTCTATAAAGTCTCTATGAACATTAAATTAGCCAATACTGAAACATTGCTCCTAGGAGAAATATAGGGTCATTTTCCTAAAAGCCTTTGGTCACAACATTTTTATCAACCAATCACTACATAACTTTTTAATGCATGTTCTATATAAAGATATTCTAATATATATTATTAATTCATTAATCTCAAACTGATGGAAATAGTACTGTATCTTATGCCTGAAAAGAGCTCATTTAACACATGTATTTTTAATATGAGGCACATGACAGTGTGATTGCCCTTAGGAACACTAGACAGAACTTCAGTGCTATGTTGAGAACCATTTTAAACAGAAATCAGCACAAAAGCCATTAGACCTTGAGAGTATTTGCTTAACATAGAAATTCTGTCAAGGCAGCTCGATAATAAACCATCCTTCATTATTCTGAATCCCAGATTTACATCTCCCAGTTGGTCTAGCGACCTGGAAGCACTGAATTTGAGTTTAGATGATCCTGGCCTTGTAGTGCCCACAGGTGTTGACAGAAAAAAAAAAAAGTTAAAACTTTTCTGTGATTAAAGTAGCTTTATTATAGATTCTCATTATTCCTGCAAATGATTTTTTAAATATGATGACTAGCATCAAATAAAGGATAACCAGACACACATATACACAGAAAGATACCATGAGCAAGAAACATCAAACTAAACAGACCCACAAAGACTGTAAATGATGGTGTCATCTTGCATACTAAAAAGCAACTGTGCTTTAATGTATTTAAATAAATTAAAGAAGCTTAACAACATATGCAGGGAATAATATTGACAATGAGATGGGAAAAGACTAAGGACAAAAAAGAAGCATGTGGGGGGCAAGCACTAATGACAACAAAATTTTGAGGAAAGAAAAAAATTCTCTTTGTACCCACAAATGTCTTTAAAATGAATAAAACCAGTAATAACACATTTTTATCAAAATGCATGATTAAGCACCTACTACATAGCAAATATCTGTTGTTTTTACATGTTTATTTTCCATTTCTTCCTTCCTCTAAAACAGCAATCTTATTTCCCTAAGGGATTACCATCCCTGTCCATTTACAAGGAAGGCCTACCTTCTTCCATACTCTAAAAGTAGTAATGTGACCCTAGCCCAACATTGACACATTCCATTCCCCTGGTCATTATGAATGATTCAGGAGTGAGACTGTTTATCAAGACAAAAGTAACTCTTGCTGGAACTCCTGCAAGAGCTGGAACCATGGAGGTTGCTAAACTGGGAGCCTGAAATCTTGGAGCCATGGATAGAGAGATCATCTGTTAAAGCCCAAACCAGGAAAACAAAAGTCAAAGAACAAAAATAGGTTCCTGCTGACATCCTTTAAATGTAGTAGTAGCATCTGATCCACAGACCTAGATAGTATGGTGGTATTCTTTTTTTTTTCCTATACAAACATATGACAATAGGCTTCTTTTGGCATATCTGATTTGCCAGCAAATCTACTCCTGTGCTTTAGAGTCATTATTCAGTAAAATGGGATTATTTGAACACAAGTACTGCAATACAAAGTCAATCTGATAACTGAGACAGATACTACATAACTAATTTACAAGTAGCATATATGGTGTGGATACGCTGGATTTTACATTTAATATTTTTAGACTGTAGTTGACAACAGGTAAATAAAATACAGAAAGCAAAAAACCAAAGATATGGGAGATTACTGTGCCTAGACTCTATGTTATCATGATTTGAAAGTCACTTCAAAAACTCGTGTTAAATTTAATTGCCATCATAACAGCCTTGAGAGGACCTTTAGGAGTGATAAGGTCACTAGGCTCCACCTTCATGAAAGGATTAATGCCATTATTGCAGGGGCAAGTTATCTATGGCAAGAGTTGGTTCCTGATAGAAGGAGTTTGGCTTGACTTCTGTCTCTTACAGGCTCACTTGCCCTTCTTCCATCTTACATATAATACATCATACAGGCCCTTGCCAAATACCAGCTCTTGGACCTCTATGCCTCCAGAACCATTAGCTAACTACATTTCTATTGTGCGTTATTTACCCAATCTGTGTTAGTATGTTAGAGCAGTGGAAAATGAACTAAGACATACACCTAAAATGCCTGATATAATTCCATTTTAGGAATCAATACATTCCTGGCCAGTTTGAATTGAGTTTCTATATGTAACTTGAAAACAAAATATTCTTTGTGCTTAAGAGCTATATTCAGAGGCCTAAGCTAGGTACCAAGGATAAAGTATCTGAAAGAGAGAAAAAGAGTCCATCAATAAAAGAGAAAGAAAATTTTAAATATAGAAAATTCAGATAATGAGACTGATCTATTGCCAATCTATTCTTTTAGAATCTCCTTCTACTAAGTCTTCATGGCGACTATCTATTACCCCTCCATGGCACTTTAAATATTTTACTTTGTATTATAGCTTACTTTGTATATCTTTGTGTCTCTTACAAACCTGCAGGCCTCTGGGAGCAAATAATCATAGAATTTCAGAGTTATAAAGTACCTTGGACCAATTTAGTAGAGCTTTCTTATTTTATAAATTAAGGTAAGGACCATGTTTTTTATCTTTGGTATCCTAAATGAATCCAGGAGTTAATAATAAAAATTGAATGAAGAAATGAGTTCATGAAATGGAAAAAAATGAATATAGCAAAGATGAATTATGAAGAAATATAATAAAAAAGTTTATGTATTTGGGTAAGGGAGAAAAATTAACACATATTAAAGAGGAAAAGAATAAGATAAAGCAGAATGAGAATTTTGAGCAATACTTGAGTGATTGTGTATGTCTCCATTTCTGAGCCCATTATGTTGCTTTTCTTTTAGAATATTGACCCTTTTAGTTTTTATGTTCTTACGAAAATAATAAAATTTATTTTTTAAATACCCTGAATATACGCCGAACTGTAGGAGAAATTTACACTGGATGTATTCTTTATCCTGGAATGCAATGGATTAAATCATGGAAGTAGGATAGAGATTGGAAACACACTTGACTGAGTAGTGATGGGTTTATGGGAGTTCCTCTGGATTGTTCTGGTAGATTGTATTGTCATTCTAAATTATTTGCTTCCCCTTTCCTTTAGGATAATTATCTTCTCTGTTGTTATGGAATGTGCTATGACTCCATGTGGGAGGAACATACCACCCTGCCTTATTGACATCAGTCTTGGCCTTGCAACTTGCTTTGGTCAGCAGCATGTGTGGCCAAAATAGAAGCCGAAGAACTTTCATGTGTTTCCCTTGCTGTCTTTCTTCATGTGCTAAGAATGACATTTTCCAAATAACAGGTGCTCCTTTATCCTGGATCCTGGACATGTACAGTATAGCTACAGCTGATCATCAGACACCATTGTTATTCAAACTTATTGAGATTAGGGGATCATTTGTTTCTACAGCAATGCTGGCTTATACACCATTAAATTGCCTTTGAGACATAAACACTGATATTTTAAGTAACTCCTAAAATACTTTGTTTATAGCATGACATATTCTGAGGTAAAACTGATTCAGAAAATAGTGCAACATTCAAAATATAATCTTGTCTATCATTATAAACCTGTTTTATTTCTCAAAGCCTATGTTGTACATTAAAAAGAAGAATGAAAAATCCATAGTCTGCATATTTCACAGATACAGTGTCTTAGAATGCAATAATAATCATCATCATTTTCTCAGCTGAAAATTGGTTTGCTCTCATTGCAGGGAAAAAATAGACTGTACTTTTAAATGTTAAAAAATAAAAATCATAAGGCCAGTCTGTGTGTATAGGGGTAGACTACCCTTTTCTTCACCACTACCACCATAAAAATATTTACAGACTATAAATATCTTGGTTTCAGGACCCAACTGGTCATCTGATAGTTCAGTAATGGTCTCAGTGCAGAAAGAAAAATATGTTTCTTGGTTTTAGAGGAAGGAAAAGGAAAACAACCCCAATGGTTGCATTTTTTAATTCCAAGCTGCAAAGGAAATGTTTTCTTTCATGAAAAACCAGTGAAGCAAGACTCCCTTGAATTTTTATATAAAACTCAAAAAATAAAAAATAAAAAAGGCATAGATTATAAGATAGTCGTAGTTCAGAAAAGGTGGGGGATTCATTTTTAAAAGGTGGTGATTCTGAGCCCGAATACCATTTGGAATATGGTATGTACTCTAGTATGTAGAGATACAGCCAGCCTGTTATAATACAGTCCTTTTCTTCAAAATCATCAAAATTACTTTCCCCCTAAATCTAAGAAAGACTACATGTTCCTCCTTTCTTTTCAAATCAAAGGAAAAGAAAAGAAAGTGAGAACTAAAACATGAAGGGATGGCTCTTATAGTTCACTTGAATTTCACTTCCAAAGACTTTTTTTCCCTCAAAAAGGCTAAATAGGCATAAAAAATAATAAGAAAAATATGCTGTTCACTGCATCCTGAATCCTCATCTTTCAAACTGGACCTGTTTGCAAGTGTCAGTTGGAACTGCCAACTGTGGAAGCCATACTCCTGCTGGAAAGTCCTAGTACAATAATATCATATTTCTCCTGCAGAGCACCCATTACAATTTGCTAACATTCTGAAGGTGAGAGGGCAAACTTACACTGCCAGCTGTACCCACCAAGTGGATTTGGGAAGATAAAGCTTTGTAGAGTGCTCAGAGAGAGAATTTTTAGATTCCAAATGTTTTCTATTTTGTGTGTGTGTGTGTGTGTGTGTGTGTGTGTGTCTGTTTGTGTGTTTTTATAGACATATTCATCCATCAAATGAGGGGTTAGGTTTCCTTTCCTGTTTGGGAAGGAATCTGTTCTTTCCCTCTCTTTTGGTGGCAATTCATTATTTTTTGCAAGATTAGTCAGTAGCCATAAATCTCATGTGTCTAAGATACTTGGCCTGCTCTTTGCTGCATCACTGTAAAATATTAGTGAATCTAATTTAACAGATTGTGTCATCCAATGTATGCATTTTTGAAAGTGGAAGCCAAATGTAAGTAAATTGAGTTGGCAGACTTCTAAGAACCAGAGAGCTGTATGAGGTAGTTTGGACTGAGTACAATCTCAATCCTGGCCATTGTGCTCTTTCATTTCAGTGACCAAATTCTCTAATTGCAAGCCCCTGGCTTGAAAGAGACTAGTCTTCGTTTACCATAAAGGAACATTATGCAGCCCAAAGAAATGGAATTTGCAATCTTCCAATCTTTCTTGGAATTTTCAGTGCACAGTTGCTTTGCTCCCAAACAGATTCACATTACAGGTGTGTGTTCCTCCATCTCCAACCATGACAGCACCCCATCAGGTCCAATTATGTTACTTGGAAGAGGAGGTGGCATCCCCTTTTTCCATGTCTGTCCCCCTACATGTTTAACCAGGCCATTGTCTGTTGTTGGGGGTCATTAACTCAACCTGCTGTTAGGGATCCAATAGATAGCACAAATAGATAGTAGGTGGGGATTATGGTGAATTAGAGATCTTACATCCTACTCAGAGACAGCAGCCACTACTTAGCTCTCACCAAATCTTTTCCCATGAGCATTTGGCTTACTTTTGATTTTTCTCAAGATAAATGGTTTATTACTTCAGGTTCAGTCATGTAAAACAAGCAAATGCCAATTTTTATAACATATCCCAATTTCTGCATGTAGCTACCAAATTCAACATTTTAAAATACATACATATGTACACATATTACTTACCAATCAAGCCTGTGGACCTTCCATTTGTGATAATGAGTGGCCACATTTCTCCAGATATATGCACGAGTAGAGTTAGCCTCTTAAAATAATTTACAAAGCTACAATCTCAACCTCTTTGGCATAGCAGGGTACATTCTACTTGCAACTTGAGGTTACTAAACTCTGTGATAATTCATTCATTTACTCATTCATCCATCAAACATTTATTGAGTACTTATGTTTGGGGATGGGTGTGCATAGAGAAGGGAGACACGGCATCTGCCTCCAAGGAGCTTACAAACTACTCAGAGTGTGACATACAAACTAAGTTATTACAAGTATAGAAAATTTACTGGAATTTGTAGAATGCAAATACATCAGTGGTGCTTAGCCTTTCCCCAATCTCCCATGCCCTGCTTAACCCACACCACCCACTCCTCATATCACATGTTGCATATACTGAAGGAGTTCATGGTTGCCCCATGCTCACTAAACTCCATTACTCTACCAAATTGTATATGCCCAGAAGCCAGTTATTTTTAGATACCACCTTTTCAGACACTCTGTATGTGAGTGGGCAGAGTAACTTAAGATGGAAGACAAATAGAGTATTTCTCATTGATTTCACTTTTCTCATTGTGATTTCTTCCTTATCCTCAATTCTTTCTAATCTTCTTACCTTCCCATTCATATCTTATATATAGGAAGAACACAGCAATACATTTGGTATAACTTTTAGCCACTAGAAAATAATGCAATTAAATTCAATCTCTAAAAAATTAAAAGTATGTCATATGCTTTGAGACTTCCCATTGTAAATGCTAAAATAAAAATAGGTATCCAAATATACTAGACTGAGAAAGGAAGTTACAATGAAAATACTTTCAGATGTTTTGGAAACATTATATCTCTGTAATTTACAGCTGAGTTTTGGGTCTCTATGGTTTTAAATCAATAGGTCAAGAGATTTGGGGTATTTATTTTACTCCTGGGATAGAAGATATTGATATCCTCTGGAATAAATTATAAGGCATATTTAAAGGCTGGATGGTGTGTATTGGGTACCTTCTATGTTTCAGACACTATGTTAGATTATTTAAAGTCTGATTTAATTCTTACACTTACTAGTCAGTGTTGCCACATTTCCAGAGAAAGAAACAGAACTGGGAAAATTGAGTGATCTGTGCAGAATCACACACTAGAGAGTGACAGAGTATATATGCAGACCCTGGGTCCTTGCTCCTCTCACTATACTACACTGCTACTTTAAAGCTGACATTGAATAGATTCTGGCTTACTCATTAAGCCAACAGAGAAATACAGAAAAAAAACAGTTAACAACTTCAAATATGGATTTATATATTTTTTAAATATTTATTTATTTTTTCTTAGTTCTCGGCGGACACAACATCTTTGTTTGTATGTGGTGCTGAGGATCGAACCCGGGCCGCACGCATGCCAGACGAGCGCGCTACCGCTTGAGCCACATCCCCAGCCCTGGATTTATCTTAAAAAAATTTTTTTGTAGTTGTAGATGGACAGAATACCTTTATTTTATTTGTTTATTTTTATGTGGTGCTAAAGATCGAACCCAGAGTCTTACACGTGCCATGCAAGTGCTCTGCCACTGAGCCACAGCCACAGCCCAAATATGGTTATATCTGACCAATTTTTCTTAACAAGGCTAATATCTTTTATCAGACATGAAATGCCAATGAATTCCCTCCCTGGTGATAGCAGAATATGGTAAGAAGCTCAAACATAAGATATTATCAATTATTCTCTCACAATATTGCAGGAGTAGACTGGCTTCCCTGGGAGAGACTGAAGATGGATAAATTTGATGTATATTCATTTTAGCATTGGTTGCTATTAATATCAACTATCAATGCACCAATGCTATTCAGTTTTCCCCCAATTCTCCTTGGCCTAGCTGCTTTATTTATCCCTATCCACTACACAGATCACATGCATTAATTAATGCATGTACTAAAGAAGTTATGTGTGTCTATTCTACACTTTATACCGAGTAAGTTTCATTACTTTATCAAACTAAATATGCACAGAAATCAGCCATATACCACCTTCTTTCATTCTCAAGTCTACATTGAAAAATGAAGATTCTATGGTCACCTGAAAATTCAGAGGATGTGGTATAAAGTAAGTTAACCTCCCAGTTACCTGCCATTGATTCATAGACTAGAACTCTAATGAGACAGAGCCTGGATATACTCCATTGCAACCACAGAAAAAAGTAGAGGAGCAAATATTTAGCATTAATTTCTAGTGTTGGGATGGGAAGTGAAAAAAATCAAGGCAAGTCACAGTCACTTTTCTGTGACTCAGCCAATTCCTAACTCAAGTTTTTTTTTTCCCCCTCAAATCCAAAAAGACTTCCTCCTATCCAAGATCTACTTTATTACTCCTTCCTAATATATGTCCACTGATTTTCACTATTCAGAGTAAATCCAGGTATATGATGAGCCTTCGTCTGGTTCCCTCTTTATAGGGGCCCAAGGTGGCAGGAGAATCTGTTTCCTATAAAGTGTGACCACATTGCCATTGAACATTCTACTTCCAGACTCAGAGAGTCTGTGCTAATGAAACAGATTCCAAATGAAATACTCCCTAGACCATGCCAGTGTGTTCTATTCTTTGATTTGCAGTCCTGATCCCTCAAAACTAGGAAATGTCACCAATATTTTTCTAGGACATTTGTTCATTGACTTTGTGAAATTATTCTACATTTTCAAAAGGGAGAGTTGTGAACTTCTTGGTGTTTCCTTCAATTTGGTCCCATAAGCAATATATCTGGCAAAAATTCATTAAACTTTGTGAGATAAGAATGGTCTTCTTCCATGTATACATGTACCTTCACATTTGTATTCTTTTGTTGATTTCAGTGGAAGAATTCTATGATACCTGTGTTCATGAAGTCATTATTCCCAAAGTCTTTTACTGAGATTTCTTCTGTTTGTTGCCTTCGGGTACCATACCCAATCTCCCTCTTCTGTGTTTTCTGATGTTCTAGGAGCTTGTGTGTCCAGAAAAGACTACTTAAAATTACATGGAATTTAAATATTCTATTTAATACATATCCCAGTTAAACACTCCAAATTTCCTTAAGTCTGTAAATCCATCTTAAAATACTCTTTTGTTTCACCTATAAATGTTGTAATTTATAGAAAAAGAACAATAATTTTCAGGAGAAAAATGAATGTTTTCTCAACTGAAGTTAGCATAGACTACATTCTAACGTCAATTATTCATGGACTTAATTTCCCTAAGCAAATTTTCAAGTGCATTTTTTTAGATTAGTATATGCTAATCTTGATCAGATAAACACACAGAATTACTAACAATTCCTTCCTAAAATTCTTTCATCTAATAAAGTGTGAGGTGGGGAGAAAGAGAGAGATTTTGTGTGTGTGTTAATTACAAAGTTATCTTAAATTTCCTATAGTCTTTTTTTTATTATTATTATTTTGTCTTTTGAAAATGGTTTTATTTTTCGTGAAAGTCAATATAAATTATTTTTGCATTTGAACTGACAATAATCATAAACATTGATGTTGCTAGTCCTCAAAATTTGTAGCTTTTATATAAATAATTTAAAATTGTTACACAATGTTACACACATGCAGAAGTAGGGGACAACCATAGGAGAAGATTTTTAATATCAACTTTTGTTATATAGCATCAAAAAGTTCATTAACATGAATTAGGGTTGAAAACTGGAAATTGATGATAACAAAACCTCTTAAACATTTCACATGTTATAAGTCCTCTGTGTTAGGAATCTGCAAAAAAATAAGAATGAGACTATTCTTTCCATTCTAGCGGTCAATTTAGTTGCCAAGAGGGACATACTCATGTATATAATAGATTCAAATAAATTGTAGAACATCCTATAACAGAAGCATAGACCAAGCCCTTATTTTATTTTGGAAACAAAATAAGGAGCAATATATTCCAACTGGGGAAGTGTTGATTAAAAGAAGAGACGACTTTTGAAGTTTGCTTCAAAACAAATTCTCATTCTTAAAGTTCTTAGAGTATATGTTTCCACTCACTAGACTTTGAAAGCTCGTATTTTATTCCCTTGAATCTCTGCTAGCTAACAGACATCTGGCACAGGATAAATGTTCTGATGTCTCTTGAATGAATTCATGAATAAGATAATCAACAAATCAGTCATTCAACCACAATTTCTTGTTACCAAAATCTCCCAACCTTTGTAACTGAAATCTCTCCTAGATGTGATTTTATTGATATATTATTGCTTTATTAAATTTTTAAAAAATCGGGCACGTAATGCTTATTGTAAAAAGAAAGAAATTTTAAAAATCTTTCCCTGGGCACAAAATCCATTTCATAAGTGAACAGTAAACATTTTTTTTATTAGAGCATTATAGTTATAAATAGTAGTTGGGTTTATTTTGACAAAATCACACATGCATGGAATGTGATGTACTCCATTGCAATCACATTTTCCTCCTCTTTTCCCTCTGCATATTCTATGAATCTTTTATTATTCATTTATTTATTTATTTATTATTATTATTTTATTGGTTGTTCAAAACATTACATAGTTGTTGATATATCATATTTCACACTTTGATTCACGTGGGTTACGAACTCCCATTTTTACCCCGTATACAGATTGCAGAATCACATCAGTTACACTTCCACTGATTTACATATTGACATACTCATGTCTGTTGTATTCTGCTGCCTTTCCTATCCTCTACTATCCCCCTCCCCTCCCCTCTTCTCTCTCTACCCCCTCTACTGTAATTCATTTCTCCCCCTTGTATTATTTTTCCCTTTCCCCTCACTTCCTCTTGTATATAATTTTGTATAACCCTGAGGGTCTCCTTCCATTTCCAAGCAATTTCCCTTCTCTCTCCCTTTCCCTCCCACCTCTCATCCCTGTTTAATGTTAGTCATCTTCTCATGCTCTTCTTCCCTACTCTGTTCTTAGTTACTCTCCTTATATCAAAGAAGACATTTGGCATTTGTTTTTTAGGGATTGGCTAGGTTCACTTAGCATAATCTGCTCTAATGCCATCCATTTCCCTCCAAATTCTATAATTTTGTCATTTTTTAAGGCAGAGTAATACTCCATTGTGTATAGATGCCACATTTTTTTTATCCATTCATCTATTGAAGGGCATCTAGGTTGGTTCCACAGTCTTGCTATTGTGAATTGTGCTGCTATGAACATCGATGTAGCAGTGTCCCTGTAGCATGCTGTTTTTAGGTCTTTAGGGAATAGACCCAGAAGGGGAATAGCTGGGTCAAATGGTGGTTCCATTCCCAGCTTTCCAAGAAATCTCCATACTGCTTTCCAAATTGGCTGCACCAATTTGCAGTCCCACCAACAATGTCCAAGTGTACCCTTTTCCCCACATCCTCGCCAGCACTTGTTGTTGTTTGACTTCATAATGGCTGCCAATCTTACTGCAGTGAGATGATATCTTAGGGTGGTTTTGATTTGCATTTCTCTGACTGCTAGAGATGGTGAGCATTTTTTCATGTACTTGTTGATTGATTGTATGTGCTCCTCTGAGAAGTGTCTGTTTAGGTCCTTGGTCCATTTGTTGATTGGGTTATTTGTTATCTTATTGTCTAATTTTTTGAGTTCTTTATATACTCTGGATATTAGGGCTCTATCTGAAGTGTGAGGAGTAAAGATTTGTTCCCATGATGTAGGCTCCCTATTTACCTCTCTTATTGTTTCTTTTGCTGAGAAAAAACTTTTTAGTTTGAGCAAGTCCCATTTGTTGATTCTAGATATTAACTCTTGTGCTATGGGTGTCCTATTGAGGAATTTGGAGCCCGACCCCACAGTATGTAGGTCATAGCCAGCTTTTTCTTCTATCAGATGCCTTGTCTCTGATTTGATATCAAGCTCCTTGATCCATTTTGAGTTAACTTTTGTGCATGGCGAGAGAAAGGGATTCAGTTTCATTTTTGCATATGGATTTCCAGTTTTCCCAGCACCATTTGTTGAAGATGCTATCCTTCCTCCATTGCATGCTTTTAGCCCCTTTATCAAATATAAGAAAGTTGTAGTTTTGTGGGTTCGTTTCTGTGTCCTCTATTCTGTACCATTGGTCCACCCGCCTGTTTTGGTACCAATACCATGCTGTTTTTGTTACTATTGCTCTGTGGTATAGTTTGAAGTCTGGTATCGCTATACCACCTGATTCACACTTCCTGCTTAGCATTGTTTTTGCTATTCTGGGTCTTTTATTTTTCCATATGAATTTCATGATTGCTTTCTCTATTTCTACAAGAAATACCATTGGGATTTTGATTGGCATTGCATTAAACCTATAGAGAATTTTTGGTAATATCGCCATTTTGATGATGTTAGTTCTGCCTATCCATGAACAGGGTATATTTTTTCCATCTTCTAAGATCTTCTTCAATTTCTCTCTTTAGGGTTCTGTAGTTTTCATTGTATAAGTCTTTTACTTCTTTTGTTAGGTTGATTCCCAAGTATTTTATTATTTTTGAGGA
The DNA here is from genome assembly GCF_964194105.1 of Spermophilus citellus. NCBI lineage: Eukaryota > Metazoa > Chordata > Mammalia > Rodentia > Sciuridae > Spermophilus > Spermophilus citellus. Next base: position 75,348,278 of record NC_138194.1, read on the forward strand.
TATTGTGAATGGAGTGGTTGTCCTGATTTCCATTTCAGAGGATTTATCGCTGATATACAGGAATGCCTTTGATTTATGCGTGTTGATTTTATATCCTGCCACTTTGCTGAATTCATTTATTAGCTCTAATAGTTTCTTTGTAGACCCTTTTGGGTCTGCTAGGTATAGAATCATGTCATCTGCAAATAGTGATAATTTAAGTTCTTCTTTTCCTATTTTTATGCCTTTAATTTCTTTCGTCTGTCTAATTGCTCTGGCCAGTGTTTCGAGAACTATGTTGAACAGAAGTGGTGAGAGAGGGCATCCCTGTCTTGTTCCAGATTTTAGAGGGAATGCCTTCAATTTTTCTCCATTCAGAATGATGCTAGCCTGAGGCTTAGCATAGATTGCTTTTACAATGTTGAGGTATGTTCCTGTTATCCCTATTTTTTCGAGAGTTTTGAACAAAAAGGGATGCTGTACTTTGTCGAATGCTTTTTCCGCATCTATCGAGATGATCATATGGTTCTTATTTTTAAGTCTATTGATGTGGTGAATAACATTTATTGATTTCCGTATATTGAACCAGCCTTGCATCCCAGGGATGAATCCTACTCGATCATGGTGTACAATTTTTTTGATATGATTTTGTATCCGATTCGCCAGAATTTTATTGAGGATTTTTGCGTCTAGGTTCATTAGAGATATCGGTCTGTAGTTTTCTTTCTTTGAAGTGTCTTTGTCTGGTTTAGGAATCAGGGTGATGTTGACCTCGTAGAATGAATTTGGAAGTTCTCCCTCTTTTTCTATTTCCTGAAATAGCTTGAAAAGTATTGGTATTAGTTCCTCTTTAAAGGTTTTGTAAAACTCTGCTGTATACCCATCTGGTCCTGGGCTTTTCTTAGTTGGTAATCTTTTGATGGTTTCTTCTATTTCCTCAATTGATATTGGTCTGTTTAGGTTGTCTATATCTTCCTGTCTCAATCTGGGCAGATCATATGACTTAGGAAATTTATCGATGCCTTCACTATCTTCTATTTTATTGGAGTATAAGGATTCAAAATAATTTGTGATTATCTTCTGTATTTCTGAAGTGTCTGTTGTGATATTGCCTTTTTCATCCTGTATGCTAGTAATTTGAGTTCTCTCTCTTCTTCTCTTCGTTAGCATGGCTAAGGGTCTGTCGATCTTATTTATTTTTTCAAATAACCAACTTTTAGTTTTATCAATTTTTTCAATTGTTTCTTTTGTTTCGATTTCATTAATTTCAGCTCTGATTTTAATTATTCCTTGCCTTCTACTTCTTTTGCTGTTGTTTTGCTCTTCTTTTTCTAGGATTTTGAGATGAAGTATGAGATCATTTATTTGTTGGTTTTTTCTTTTTTTAAGGAATGAACTCCATGCAATGAATTTTCCTCTTAGAACTGCTTTCAATGTGTCCCATAGATTCCGATATGTTGTGTCTGTGTTTTCATTTATCTCTAAGAATTTTTTAATTTCCTCCTTGATGTCTTCTATAACCCATTGATCATTCAGTAACCTATTGTTCATTCTCCAAGTGATGCATGATTTTTCCTTCCTTCTTTTATCGTTGATTTTCAGTTTCATTCCATTATGATCAGATAGGATGCATGGTATTATCTCTACTCCTTTATATTGTCTAAGAGTTGCCCTGTGACATACTATATGATCTATTTTTGAGAAGGATCCATGTGCTGCTGAGAAAAAAGTTTAACTGCTTGATGTTGGGTGGTATATTCTATATATGTCAATTAAGTCTAGGTTGTTAATTGTGTTATTGAGTTCTATAATTTCCTTATTCAACTTTTGTTTGGAAGATCTGTCCAGTGGTGAGAGAGGTGTGTTGAAGTCTCCCATGATTATTGTATTGTGGTCTATTAGACTCTTGAACTTGAGAAGAGTTTGTTTGATGAACATAGCTGCACCATTGTTTGGGGCATATATATTTATGATTGTTATGTCTTGTTGGTGTATGGTTCCCTTGAGCAGTATGCAGTGTCCCTCTTTATCCCTTTTGATTAACTTTGGCTTGAAATCTATTTTATTTGATATTAGTATGGACACTCCTGCTTATTTCCGAAGTCCATATGAATGATATAATTTTTCCCAACCTTTCACCTTCAGTCTATGTATGTCTTTTCCTATCAAATGCGTCTCCTGTAGGCAGCATATTGTTGGGTCATGTTTTGTGATCCATTCTACTAGCCTGTGTCTCTTAATTGGTGAGTTTAAGCCATTAATATTTAGGGTTTTTATTGAGATATGAGTTATCCTTCCAGCCATATTTGTTTATTTATGTTACTAAACCTGATTTGTTTTCCTCTTTGATTACTTTCCCCCCTTTACTGTCCTACCTCCCACTGTTGGTTTTCATTGTTATTTTCCATTTCCTCTTCCTGTAATGTTTTGCCGAGGATTTTTTTGAGAGATGGTTTTCTAGCTGCAAATTCTTTTAACTTTTGTTTATTGTGGAAGGTTTTAATTTCATCTTCCATCTTGAAGCTTAATTTTGCTGGATAAACAATTCTTGGTTGGAACCCATTTTCTTTCAGTGTTTGAAATATGTTATTCCAGGATCTTCTAGCTTTCAAAATCTGTGTTGAGAGATCAGCTGTTATCCTGATTGGTTTACCCCTAAATGTAATCTGCTTCCTTTCTCTTGTAGCTTTTAAAATTCTCTCCTTATTCTGTATGTTGGGCATCTTCATTATAATGTGTCTAGGTGTGGATCTCTTATGATTTTGCACATTCGGCGTCCTGTAGGCTTCTAGGATTTGGGATTCTGTCTCGTTCTTCAAGTCTGGGAAGTTTTCTCGAATTATTTCATTGAATAGATTGCTCATTCCTTTGGTTTGGACCTCTATACCTTCCTGTATCCCAATGACTCTTAAGTTTGGTCTATTTATGTTATCCCATATTTCTTGGATGTTCTGCTCATGGTTTCTTAACAGTCTTGCTGAGCTGTCTATGTTCTTTTCAAGTTGAAATACTTTGTCTTCATTGTCTGATGTTCTATCTTCTAAGTGTTCTACTCTGCTGGTAGTATTCTCAATTGAGTTTTTAAGTTGGTTTATTGCTTCCTGCATTTCTAGGATTTCTGTTTGTTTGTTTTTTATAACCTCTATCTCCCTGTATAGTTGATCTTTTGCTTCTTGGATTTGTTTATGTAATTCCTTGTCAAAGTGATCTTTCATTGTTTGATTTTGCTTTCTCATGTCTTCCTTGAGACTCCAGATCATCTGAAGCATGTATCTCCTGAATTCTTTATCTGACATTCCATCTGCTGCAGATATTACCTCTTCTAACGTTGAGTTGACCTGCATTGCTTGTGATCCTTTCTTTCCTTGTCTCTTCATACTGTTCGCGTTTCTTTCTGCTTACTGAGACTGTTGTGTTATTGAATTTTCCCCCTATATATTTGTATTACTCTTGTATAGTTGCAAAGTCTCCCGCGCAGGCGCGGGCAGGGGCTCTGCTCCTCCTCCAATTGGGGCAATGTGCCTACCACATCAGCAGGCCGCTGGGCCTGTTCTGCTGGTTGGTAGCAGATGCGCCTATCTTGCAGGCGTGGGCGGCGGCTCTGCCCCTCTGAGGGCCGCTAGGCCTGTCCTGTCGGTGGTCGCAGTTCCACCTCCTTTGCAGTCGCAGGCAGCGGCTCTGCCCCTCTGAAGGCCACTGGGCCTGTTCTGCCGGTGGGTCACAGGTCCACCTACCTTGCAGGTGCGGGTGGCGGCTCTACCCCTCTGCGGGTCGCTGGGCCTGTTCTGTCAGTGGTCACAGTTCCGCCTACCTTGCAGGCACGGGGGGAGGGGCGGGCAGCTCTGCCCCTCCGCAGGCCGCTGGGCCTGTTCTGCTGGTGGGTCACAGGTCCGCCTACCTTGCAGGCGCGGAAGGCAGCTCTGCCCTTCTGCAGGCCACTGGGACTGTTCTGTTGGTGGGTCGCAGGTCCGCCTACCTTGCAGGCAAGTGGGGTGGCTCTGCCCTTCTGCGGGTTCCTGGGCCTATTCTGCCAGTGGGTCGCAGTTCCGCCTACCTTGCAGGCGTGGTTGGCAGCTCTGCCCCTCCGTGAGCCACTGGGCCTGTTCTGTTGATGGTCACAGTTCCGCTTACCTTGCTGGCACGGGGGGAGGGCGCAGCTCTGCCCCTCAGCAGGCCGCTGGGCCTGATCTGCTGGTGGGTCGCAGGTCTGCCTACCTTGCAGGCACATGGGGCGGCTCTGTCCCTCCGCGGGTTGCTGGGCCTACTCTGCTGGTGGGTCGCAGGTCCGCCTACTTTGCAGGCGTTGTTGGCAGCTCTGCCCCTCCGCAGGCCACTGAGCCTGTTCTGTTGGTGGTCACAGTTCTGCCTACCTTGCTGGCGCGGGGGGAGGGGGTAGCTCTGCCCCTCTGCAGGCCACTGGGCCTGGTCTGCTGGTGGGTTGCAGGTGTGCCTACCTTGCAGGCGCGTGGGGCGGCTCTGCCACTCTCAGGTTGCTGGGCCTGACCTGCTGGTGGGTTGCAGGTCTGCCTACCTTGCAGGCGCGGGGGGAGGGCGCACACCTATTTGCATTTAGACAGTTACGCAAAATGGAGGACGTAATGCTTGGGATGAAAGTTGGGGGGAAGCGGAAGGTATGTGCTCTTGAAAAGAAAGAAGGAGAGGGAGATAGATAGCATAGAGGAGAATGGAAAGAGCAGTAAAACTTGGAAGGGGAGAGAGAGAGGGAAAAGGGAGAGAAAAAAATAAAATGAAATAGGAAATAAAATTAGGTCTTAGAGATCCATTTTCTTCTCTTCCTGTAGGCAAAGCTGTGCCCTCCGGGCTGAGTTTTGCCCTCAATGTGTCAACAGCAATCCCTGTAAGGCGGTTCCTGGGAGTCTCTCAATCCTGTTGGTCCAGAGCCATTTCACTTCTATGGCCCATCCTCCCCTTCCTCCTGCCAGCCAGCCAGGTCCTGCTCACCGGAGGCAGTTCCCCAAGGATTTGGTTACACTTTCAGCCCCTCCGAGTGCTCTATTTCCCTAACTACTGAGCACTCTCTCTGTCATTCATCTAAGCCCCAGTGCTATGGAGCTGTGGTCTGGGAGTCAATTGTTTAATTTTTCCGGACCCCTTTGGTGGGCACACCTTCGGAATCTGGCAGCTAAGACCATTAGTGTCGCTGCTGGTGGTAATGGGAGTTGGGTGTCGAGGATCCCCTCTACTTCCCTCAGCCCCTACAGTCACAACCACTCTGCTGGCGGTAGGAGGAGTTGGGGGTCTGGAGTGTCCTCTGTTTCCCTCCGCCCCTACCGTCACACCCTCTCAGTTTGCGGTTGGGGGAGTTGGGGGTGGGGAGTCTTCTCTGCTTCCCTCTGCCCCTACAGTCACGCCCACGTCACTGGCAGTAGGGGGAGTTGGGGGTCGAGAGTCCTTTGGCCCTTACGGTCACGCCCACGGAGAGATTTTGAAGTTTCCCAGTTGTTTGTATCTGATGTGGGTGGGAGTCACACACCTGCTAAAGTAGATTCCGCTGGGAAGGAATCTCTTTGGCCGAACTTTGGTGACTTCCCCTCTCTGCTATGGCGGGCCCCTGGCTCCTTGCCGGAGTGTCCGAAGGGAGGGGTGGAACTGGCTTGTCTCTGGTCTGACACAATCTCTGGTTTTAGTTCCCAGTTCGCTATTTCGTAAAGGGTTGCTTAGATTCCCTTCACGCTGTCTCAGGGGGGGAGCCGTTAGCCGGGTGGGCGGGGCTGTTAGTAGAGCTGGGAGGGCACGGGCTGTCTGCTGGGCCAGGCGGGGACACTTCTCGCTGCGCCGGGCGGCCGGGGGCTGCCTGTAGAGCCGGGCAGCTGTAGCCGCATGGCTAAGATCCGGGCGGGCGGGGTGGCCGTTCGCTGAGCGAGAGCGGGGCCTCCTGGGAGGGCCGGGATGGCGTGTGCTGTCTGCTGGTTCGGGCGGGCCGCGCCACTCCGGGCCGCCGGCTGCTTGCAGAAGCGGCTGGTGGCCGCAGGATTGGACCTCTGCACCCGCCGGGGGGCCGCTTGTAGAGCCGGGCAGCTGCGGCCGCGTGGCTAAGAGCCTGGCAGGCGGGGTGGCCATTCGCAGAGCGAGAGCAGGGCCTCCCGGGAGAGCTGGGATGGCGGGATGGCGGGTGTCGTCTGCGGGTTTGGGCGGGCCGCGCCACTCTGGGCCGCCGGCCGCTTGCAGAAGCGGCTGGTGGCTGCGGGACTGGACCTCTGCGCCCGCGTGTCCGGCCAAGATCCACTTGTCTGGGACAAACTGACACTTCTAATAAACCTACCAATTCCTGGCAGGTCCCCTCTTAACGGAATTTTGCTAGAAGTTCCTCAGTAGGTAGACTGCAGCTGTTCCAATGGGTCTTTCTGATCCTGTTAATGTGGAGACATTGGAATTGCTGCTTCCTTGCCGGCGGCCATGTTGGATCCCTCTCCTATAGTCTTTTAAAACTTAAGCAAACTCCCTTAACTTTCACCTGAAAAATCATAAGCCTAGCATCATTTACCTTTTCTAAGTTGAAATCTCAGGGTTCATGACAAGGATTAAAAATTTTCTAAAAGTTCATAGTCTCTTCATCATTACAAACTATTTATATAGCAAACATACAGAATACTCTTAGATTAATACAAAATAGGCTTGACTTTCTCATTATGGGAACGATATAATTAATAAGATGAATTCAAGAGCTACATATCAATCTCCAGGCCCCCAATACTGAGACTTCACATTCTTTTCAAACAACAATGGAACAGATGAAAACTTACCATATATTAGGCCACATAAAAACCTCAATAAGTTCTACAAAGCAAAATTTAAAAGACAAAATATAATAAATTTTTAAATAATAAAGAACAAATAAAAGAAAGCTATTGGTTGAGAAATTTAATTTTTTATAATAATGATTGGGTAAGAAAAATCAAAACTGTAATAAAAAATACTTTTAATAATCATACTTCATACCAACACAAAATCACTGGGAATATCTCTTACTGAATCTCCTTACTACTATCATTTGCCTCCTAATCAGTCTTCCTCTTTCAAAATCACTTTAGTACTGGTGCATCATTTTCTGCTCCATCACCTGTTCTCATCATTCTTGGTTAATTTTAATTTCATGTAGATAATTCATTCAACATCCTGGAAACTTAGTTTCTTGACTTTCTCAATTGCAAAAATATTTCTTTCACAACTAAAGAAAAGAACATTCTTTTTGTTTGCATTGTAAATATATTACTAGATTATTATCCTGGTATTATATCATCCATTCCATAATACTTAGTCTACAAGACATAGAGTAATTTCAATAAGTTTGCTTGACTCTATCTTCTATCTAATTATTTTATTTTTCATTCACTAGCAATTCAGAGTATTCCCTTAATAGAGAATTGTAATGAAATTAAGTACTGAAAGGTAATTGAAAAAAACTCTTAACAACCATTTTTAAACAAATATGTTAAAAACTCCATATGTAAGTATCTGATTTCTGTTGTCATGATGAAACCATTTCAAAACTCAAACTCTCATAGCAGGTACTGTGTCTGCTATGCAGGACACATAGTTTATATTATGATTGGCTGACTGATGCAGTTAATTTCATCAGCATTTTCACTAACAGCTACTCAACATCAAACATGTCTGAGAAGAATAGTAATGAAATATTGATAATGACATAAGATGTCATGCATCTCTGAGGAGACAATATCTTGTTGTAGAAAGAAAATTAACAAATATGAGAGTATAAGAAAATTGATAATGACTAAATATGTGGGGGTACAAGATATATATTGTATTAATCTGCATATATACTTCGCCAACATACTGTGAGTTACCCAACAAGGTTTATTTTTCTCACATAAGAAAAAAAAAAGAAAGAAAAGAAAGGCTGGCTATAGGTAGGCAGCCGTACAGTTGGTAGAGTAGCTCCATGATGTTATCAATATGTCCATTTTCCCTCTCTTTCCACCCTTCCACCTTTAGCATTTAGCTTTTATTTATTTATTTTTTGTCCATTTTAAAAACACCAGATCACTGCTCCATCTGTATCTTCTGGTCCAAGTTCTAGAAAAAGAATGAAAGAAGCACCCAGAAGAAAATGTGATGCCATGTCTAAATCAGGAAACCAATTTCTAGACATACATTTATATCTCCCTGATTGGAATATTACCATTCTTGCTCCAAAAAAGCTGCCCAGAATAAAATAAGGATTCCACAAGAAGAAAGAAAGAGTGGATGTTAGGAAGTTGATCATTTTTGCCTGTCATACTGAGAGTGGAAATAAGGGAGAAAATTCTTGGCAAGTATTATTGGAAAAGGTTTCATGGAGGAAATGGAAGAAGAGCTAGATTTTTTTTATAACTGGTGCATTATAATTATACATAATAGTGGGATTGATTATGCCATATCTATATATCCATATAACATAATTTAATGAATCTCATTACCTACTATTTCCTTTTTCTCTCCCCTCCCCTTTCCCCTGATCCCCTTACTCTGCTGTCTCCTTTCTATCACTACTTTTTTAATTGGTGCATTTTATATATATATATATATATATATATATATATATATATATATATATATATAACAATGGGATTTATTGTGATATATTTATACACAGACATAGCATAATTTGTTGATTTCGCTTCCCACTATTTCCCCATGCTATCTCCCCTTCTCCCTCCCCACCTCTCAATCTCCTTTGCCTGCTCTATTGGTTTCCTTTTATATTTGTGATATAACTTTTTTTATTCTTCTTTTTTCTCTCTAGCTTCCACATATGAGAGAATACATTTGACCCTGGATTTTCTGAATCTGGCTTATTTCACTTAGCATCCATTTGCCAGCAAATGACATAATTTTATTCGTCTTTGTGTCTGTGTAAAAATCCATTTTCTTTTGTTGTTCATTTGATGACATGCACCTAGGCTGGTTCTATAACTTGGTTATCACGAATTGTGCATGCATGTATCATTAATAGTGTGATGATTTTAGTTCTTTTGGATAAATTTTAAAAGATGGTGGCAGTTAGATATCCAGAAGAGGACAAACTAGTTTATTCCACTAGCTTAAAACAGAAGATGAAAGTAAGTTTGAGTGAGTAACATGACCTATTCAGGTGCTAGATTAAAAAGGATACTGTGCCAGGGGGCAATGCAGGAAGACTAAACTAGCAGAATGAATTCAAGTTATGGAGCTCTTCAATGGCAAAACTTTGGACTTGACATGGAGCACATTAGGGATCTACTAGAAGTTTTAAAGCAAGAGGAAGAATGTATTTAACTAATAGTTTAAGAGAAGCATGCTGTGGTTGTAGAATGTGGCATAGCTGAAAATGGAAATATATTGGATTGATTTGCTTATGAAGTCACTAAATAACATGCAAGTGTTTTCACTGCAACAATTAAGGTTATTGCTCAACTGAATGTCTTCGGGTTATCCTAGCACAGTGTTTCCTAACTAATGGTTCACAAACTGGCAATCGTCCATGATGTACTTTCTTATCTTCCCAGAAAATGTGCTATCAGTTCTTGGAGACTTCAGGAACAATCACATCAGAACAATATTGTCACTATATTTTTCAACATTTGAGTCATTCTCTACCTTAGATTGTGGCAACTGAGCTTTTTAGAAGGAAATATAAGTGGTGGTTTTTAAAAAGCAGGCCATTTTTATTTTGGTCAACATGTTTAAAGTTAAGAGTTGACAGTATCCATGTGTGCAGAAGTGTGTGAAGACTAATTTTCATGCCAGTGTCCTTTTCAAACACTGTGCATCCAAAGTCTGGCTTAATGGCCTGACTCATTTTCCATGCCTTCTTCTATTCCTCCACTCCCCATCCCTGGGGCAACTTGGATTTCTGCTGCAGGCTGGAATTTAGCCCCACCTCCATTGTAAGGACCAACTCTTCCTTCTATTAGAGGAGAAATTCTGAAATAATAATCAAGTAGCTTAGTGATTCAGCAACCCAGTCATGAAGTCAGCGTTGGACAGGGTTAATTTTTGAATCCCTTCCTGGATGTTCAGTCCTCCTGGTGTTTTTCCTTATTGGATTATGATGCACAACCCAGTATTCTTTTCTTCCAAAGCTGAGGTCCTACCTGGAGGCCATTGGTCCTCCTGAAGACCAATGTCATATGCCAAAGTCCCAATCCCATCTACCCTTTGCTAAGCCTTCTGATGTTTTCAACATTCTTGCTGACATTTCCAGCTAGTGGTAGTTACTAAATTCCCAGGAGCTCATCTGCCATTATTTATTTCCTATTTCATATTGCTTAGAGTTGTCTGGTCTCTTGAATCAAGTCTGTTGGATAGCTGGCTGCTAACCACAACCCTAATTCAAATTTGTTCTTTATTTTTTATAAATGTTGACATCTCAGGGCCACACTACTAGCCTCTTGTTTGTGAAAGGCTACTTTTTCTCATAATATTAATACATTTTTATTAGTTATATTTTCCATTCTCTACCATTCCAAGGGGTTATCCGGGCCTTTAGTATTTCCTTGACCCAGAAGATTTTGCTGAGAAGGCAGAAACTACTTGAAGAAGATAATCTCAAGAGGGTATAAGAGAGAGCTGTGTAGTCTATGGGGACCCAGATCCATGTGAGGGAGCATCCCTGGGAGTTGACCAGACCACAGAGGGAATGGCTGTGTGAATTACCAAAAAACATAGGAACAGGAATCTCTAAAGCCTCCCACATACAGGAGTGGTACTGATAGGGCCCAGCCACAGAAATGTAAAGAACCAGTCCAGCTGGGACAGAGTTTTCCCAGCTGTGAGCAGGATAGACCAGTGATGGAAGGGACCAACAGGAAGGACACTGATCATTCCTCCAGCTACTGCAATCGGGGTTCAAAGAGGGATGTAATTTGATTTTTTTTGAGAGAGAGAGAGAGAGGGAGAGAATATCTTTTTTTGTAGATGGACACAACACAATGCCTTTATTTTTATGTGGTGCTGAGAATTGAACTCGGGTCCCACCCATGCTAGGCGATCGCTCTACCGCTGAGCCATTAATCCCAGCCCCTTAATTTTTAAAGTTAAAAAAAAGTACAAATAAAATATGAACTTAGCTTTCAAGGAATGTTAAGTCAAATGTGGAAGATAATATAAATACATATATAATAACTTAAGGTATAAATAAATATCAACAAATAAATAATCATCTATAGCATAATATGACATAGCAAAACAAACCTTAACATAGTATATTGAATGTGCCACTGAAGATTTTTAAAAATTACCTCTGATGGGAAGAATCAGTAATATTTTTATGGAGAACTAAGATTGATCAAAACTCAAATAAGCAAAACAATCTCAATCAGGCATAGAACAAAGATATTTAAGCAACACTCAGTGGGAAGTCCACTTGACTGGGACTTCTGATTCCTCAGGTGTCCTAGGAGGTGACAGAGACAAAACAGGGTTTATTGATACTGTTCTGCTGACAGGTTGTACGGAGTGTGCCAGGTGATGATAAGAACCATGCTAGCAATGTGGGAGGCTGAGTCCTGATAGTCCTGATGGAGAGCCATCAGGACTGTGTTTAGAAGTAGCTAGGACATATACACAAACTAATTTTTATCCTGGGCTGGGGATATAGCTCAGTTGGTAGAGTGCTTGCCTTGCATGCACAAGGCCCTGGGTTCAATCTCCAGCACCACCAAAAAAATAAAATTAAAAAATGAGAAATTATACCCCCTTCTCCCCCCAAATTTTTATCCTGTTTATAACAAACAGTAAAACTAATCTACCTAGAATAAAATTTGTAACAGCTGAAATGTGAAATTTTCTATTCAATTTGAGAGTTAGACTTAGCAAAAATATGGGTTGAAAGAGTGTTATAGTTTGGATGTGAGGTGTCTCTCAATACCCCACATGTGAGACAATGCAAGGAGGTTCAGAGGAAAAATGATTGGGTCATAAGAGTCTTAACCCAATCAGTGAATTAATACCCTGATAGGGATTAATGAGTGATTAGTGAAGTGGTAGGGTATGGCTGGAGGAGGTGGGAATTGGGGTGTGTCTTTGGATATATATTTGTCTCTGACGAGTGGGGTCTCTGTTTTCTGATCACCATGTGAGCTGCTTCCCTCCACCATATTCTTCTGCCATGATGTTCAACCTCACCTCGAGCCCCAAGGAAAAGAGCCAGTCTTCTATAGACTAAGACCTCTGAAACCATGAGCCCTCAAATAAACTCTTTCTCCTCTATGGTTATGCTGGTTGGATCATTTAGTCACAGCAGTGAAAAAGCTGACTAAAACAAAGATGGATCAAAATTATAAGTGGAAGAAGCTGAGTAATATTCCATTGTGTATATATATTACAGTTTCTTTATCCATTCATCTGTTGAAGGATATATAGTTTGGTTCCATAGTTTAGCTATTATGAATTGAACTGCTATAAACATTGATGAGGCTGTGTTACTATAGTATGCTGATTTTGAGTCCTTTGGATATAGAGCAAGGAGTGGGTCAAATGGTGGTTCCATTTCAAGTTTTCTAAGGAATCTCCATACTACTTTCCAGATTGGTTGCACCAATTTGCAGTCCCACCAGCAATGCATAAGTGTGCCTTTTCCCCCCACATCTTTGCAAACACTTATTGTTGTTTTTATTCTTGATAACTGCCATTCTGACTGACATCAGATGGAATCTTAGTTTTGATTTGCAATTCTCTAATTACTAGAGATGTTGAACATTTTTTCATATATTTGTTGATCAACTGTGTATCTTCTTCTGAGAATTGTCTGTTCAGCTCCTTAGTCATTTATTGACTAGGTTTTTTTTTTTTTGTGTGTGTGTGTGTGTGTGTGTGTGTGTTAAGTTTTTTTAGTTCTTTATATATCCTGGAGATTAGTGCTTTATATGACATGCGTGTGGCAAAAATTTGCTCCCAAAATGTAGGCTGTCTCTTTACCTCATTGTTTATTTTACCAAGAAGTAGCTTTTTAGTTTAAATTCATCCCATTTATTGATTCTTGGCTTTATTTCCTGTGCTTTAGGAGTCTTGTTAAGGAAGTCAGGACCTAATTCCATGTAATGAAGATTAGGGCCTACTTTTTCCTCTACTAGGTGCAGAGTCTCTGGTCCAATTCCTAGGTCCTCAATCCACTTTGAGTTGAGTTTTGTGCATGTTGAGAGATAGGATTTTATTTTCATTTTGCTGCATATGGATTCCTTCCATGATGTTCAGTTTTTCCAGCACTATTTTTTGAAGAGGCTATCTTTTCTCCAATGCATGTTTTTGGTGCCCTTGTCTAGTATGAGATAACTGTATTTATGTGCATTTATCTCTGTGTCTTCTATTCTGTACCATTGGTATACATGTCTATTTTGGTGCCAATACCATGCCATTTTTTGTTACTATAGCTTTGTAGTATAATCTAAGGTCTGGTATTGTGATGCCTCCTGCTTTACTCTTCTTGCTAAGGATGGCTTTGGCTATTCTGGGTCTTTTATTTTTCCAAATAAATTTCACGATTGCTTTTTCTATAAGAAATGACATTGGGATTTTAATTGGAATCACATTAAATCTGCATAGCGCTTTGGGTAGTATGGCCATTTTGACAATATTAATTCTGCCTAAGAGCATGGAAGATCTTTCCATCTTCTGAGGTCTTCTTCAGTTTCTTTCTTTAGTGTTCTGTAGTTTTCATTGTAGAGATCTTTCACCTCTTTTGTTAAATTGATCCCCAAGTTTTATTTATTTTTTAGTTTTCAGCAGACACAACATCTTTGTTTGTATGTGGTGCTGAGGATCGAACCCGGGCCGCATGCATGCCAGGTGAGCGCGCTACCACTTGAGCCACATCCCCAGCCCCCCAAGTTTTATATTTTGTTTTTGTTTTGTTTTTTGGAAGCTATTGTGAATGGGAAAGTTTTCCTAATTTCTCTTTCAGAGGATTCATCACTGATAAATCAAATGCATTTGATTTAAGGGTATTGATTTTATATCCTGCAGCTTTGCTGAATTCATTTATTAATTCTAGAAGTTTTCTGATGGGGTTTTTGGATCCTCTAAGTACAGAATCCTGTCATCAGCAAATAATGACAGTTTGAGTTTGAGTTCTTCTTTTCCTATGTGTATTCCTTTAATTTCTTTCATCTGTCTAATTACTCTGGCTAGAGTTTCAAGGACTATGTTGAATAGAAGTGGTAAAAGAGGGCATCCCTGTCTTGTTCCAGTTTTTAGAAGGAATGCTTCCAATTTTTCTCCATTTAGAATGATGTTGGTCTTGGGTTTAACATAGATAGCTTTTACAATGTTGAGGTATATTCCTACTATCCCTAGTTTTTCTAGTGTTTTGAACATGAAAGTGTGCTATATTTTGTCAAATTCTTTCTCTGCAACAATTGATACAATCATATGATTCTCATCATTTGCCAGAATTTTAGCATCTATGTTCATCAGGGATATTGGTCTGAAATTTTCTTTCCTTGATGTGTCTCTGCCTGGTTTTGGTATCAGGATGATACTAGCTTCATAGAATGAGTTTGGAAGGGCTCCCTCCTTTTATATTTCATAGAATAATTTGGGGGAATATTGCTATTAATTCTTCTTTGTAGGTCTTGTAGAACTCAGCTGTGAATCTGTCTGGTCCAGGGCTTTGCTTGGTTGTTGGTAGGCTTTTGATGATGCCTTTATGTCCTTGCTTGAAATTGATCTGTTTAAATTGTGTGTGTCCTCATGACTCAGGTTGAGTTGATCATATACCTCTAGAAATTTATCATTGTCTTGGAGGTTTTTTATTTTACTGGAGTATAAATTTTCAAAATAGTTTCTAATTGTCTTCTGTATTTCAATAGTGTCTGTCATGATATTTCCTTTTTCATCACAAATTTTGGTAATTTGAGTTTTCTCTCTTTTCTTTTTGTTAATGTAGCTGAGGATTTGTCAATTTTATTTATTTTTTCATACAACCAGCTTTTTGTTTTGTCAATTTTTTGAATTGTTTCTTTTGTTTCAATTTCATTGATTTCAGCCCTGATTTTAATTATTTCCTGTCTTCTACTACTTTTGGTGTTGGTTTGTTCTTCTTTTTCTAGAACTTTTAGCTGTAATGTCAGGTTGTTTATTTTACTTTTTATTCTTTTAATGAATGAGCTTAATGTAGTGAACTTTCCTCTTAGCACTGCCTTCATAGCACTGCCTTCAGAGATTTTGATAAGTTATATCAGAGTTTTCATTTACCTCTAAGAATTTTTTAATCTCCTCTCTAATATCTTCTGTTATCCAGGAGTCATTCAATAGCATATTAGTCTCCTGGTGTTGGAATTGCTTCTATTTTTTATTTTATGATTCATTTCTAATTTTATCCCGTTATGGTCAGATAGAATACAGGGTAGGTAGCATCTCTATTTTTTTTTGTATTTGCTAATATATGATTTGTGGCATAACATATGGTCTATTTTGGAGAAGGATCCACGTGCTGCTAAGAAGAAAGTGTATTTGCTCGTTGATGGATGGAATATTCTATATATGTCTGTTAAGTCTAAATTATTGATTGTTTTCTTGAGTTCTATAGTTTCTTTGTGTTTTGGGTTTTTTTTTTTTAAATCTATCCAGTGGTGAGAGAGTTTATTAAAGTCACCTCTTTTTATTGTGTTATGGTCTATTTGATTCTTGTAGTTAAGAAGGGTTTGTTTGTTTGGGCTGGGGATGTGGCTCAAGTGGTAGTGCGCTCACCTGGCATGCGTGCAGCCCGGGTTCGATCCTCAGCACCACATACCAACAAAGATGTTGTGTCCGCTGAAAACTAAAAAATAAATATTAAAAAAATTCTCTCTCTCTATCTCTCTCTCTCTTAAAAAAAAAAAAAAAAGAAGGGTTTGTTTGATATACACAGATGCCCCATTTTGGGGGGCATAGTTATTCATGTTTGTTATGTCTTGTTGTTGTATGGATCACTCATATCCCATTGAATAAAATGTCCTTTTTTATCCCTTTTTACTAGCTTTGGTTTGAAGTCCACTTTGTCTGATAAGAGGATGGAAACCCCTGCTTGTTTATATGGTCCATGTGAGGGGTACATTTTTCTCTACCCTTTAATCTTTAGTCTGTGGATGTCTCTTCCTGTAAGATGAGTTCCTTGGGGGCTGGGGATGTGGCTCAAGCGGTAGCGCGCTCGCCTGGCATGCGTGCAGCCCGGGTTTGATCCTCAGCACCACATACAAACAAAGATGTTGTGTCCGCCGAAAACTAAAAAAAAAATATTAAAAAATTCTCTCTCTCTCTCTCTCTCTCTCTTTAAAAAAAAAAAAAAAAGATGAGTTCCTTGAAGGCAGCATATTGTTGGGTCTTTTTTTTTTTTTAATCTAATCTGTCAGTCTGTGTCTTTTAATTGATGAGTTTAGGCCATTCATATTCAGGGTTATTATTGAAATATGATTTGTATTCCTGGACATTTTGGTTTATTTTTGGTTTTAAACTTGACTTGGTTTCTCCTTTGATTGGAGTTTCCTTTAGTGTAGTTCTTCCCTTTGCTATTTTTTATTGTTATTTTTCATTTTCTCCTCCTGGAATATTTTGCTGACAATGCTCTGTAGTGTAGGATTCCTTGTAAATTCTTTTAACTTTTGCTTATCATGAAAAGTTTTTATCTTGTCATCAAATCTGAAGCTTAATTTTGCCGGATATAAGATTATTGGTTGGCATCAATTTTCTTTCAAAGCTTGGTATATGTTGTTCCAGGATTTCTTAGCTTTGAGGGTCTGGGTTGAAAACATCTGCTGAGATTCGAATAGGTCTCCCCTATATGTGATGTGATTCCTCTCTCTTGTGGCCTTTAAGATTCTATTCTTATTCTATATGCTAGATATTTTCATTATAATGTGTCTTAGTATAGATCTGTTGTAGTTTTGTACATTTAGTGTCCTATAAGCCTCTTGTATTTAATTTTCCAATTCATTCTTCATGTTTGGGAAATTTTCTGATACTATTTCATTGAAGAGACTGTGCATTCCTTTGGTTTGAATCTCTGAGCCTTCCTCTATCCCAGTAAATCTTATATTTGGTCTTTTGATGCTATCCCATAATTCTTGGATGTTCTATTCATGGTTTCTTACCATCTGCACTGTATGGTCAACTTTATTCTCAAGAGTGTATATTTTGTCTTCATTATCTAATGTTGTGTCTTCCAAGTGATCTAGTCTGTTTGTGATGCTTTCTATTAAGTTTTTTATTTGGTTTATTGTTTCATTCATGTCAACGATTTCTGATCTTTTTTTCAGAATCTCTCTTTCTTGAGTAATTTTTTGCTACCTGTATTTGCTCCCTTATCTCTTTGTTGGAGTGATCAATTTTTGCCTGTATTTGCTCTCTTGTGACATTCTTTAAATCACAGATCATTTTGATTATGTACATTTTGAACTCCTTATTTGACATTTTGACAACTGCACTGTCAATGAATTCTATTATTATAGTATCTTGGTTTGTTGGAGCACTTTCTTCCCTTGGTTTTTTTTTTTTTTTTTCATGTTATCTATGTGTCTTCCTTTCTTGAAGTGCAGATCTCAGGTATTACAGTTTTTATCCTATAATCTTGTGGTGTCCCTGCAGATTACCTATACCTCACCCTGGTGTTGGGCTTTCAGGCCCCAGCTGGTGTCCCAAGATGGATGCTACTACAATTAAAGGTGGTGGTGGCAATAGCATAGGGAACTCTAGGTAGAAGTGGGGGTGTCTCAAGATGGATGCAACCACTTTAAGAGATGGGGCTGAAAGGGTGAATCTTGCAATGGCTTTGGGCTCCTGTTGGAGATGTAGCTGCCTCCAGGCCCTGTCTATTGTCCCAAGGTGAAGGCTATTACATGGAATGGTGATGACTGCAGTGTCCCAAGAAGGAGGTGGGCTATGCCTGGGCTCCCAGGTAGGTTGGCAGGGACAGTCCTGGGCCTGATCTGGGTCTGGGCTCCCCTATGAATTAGTTCTTGATCTCTGAGATCATGCAGGGACTCAAAACCTCAACAGGAAATCTTCCAAGCATGCTTTGCTATTTATGGAAGTTCACTAAGATCCTAAGTCCATCTTATGCTCCTCTAGGTCTCAACATATTAAAACCAAAGCCACCTTCTCCAGCTCAAGCATTATGACTAGTAATGTGGAACAAGTTTTCATAACTGACTGGGTTTTCTTATTTGTTTTGTAAATTCTTTTTTTGTTAACTGGAATGTTTCAGATTATTTTCTCACACTCTGGAAATATTCGTTACAACTGTATATAACATTACCCTGATCACTAACTGGTGATCACTAACTGGTAAAAGCTTGAAAAATGATTTCATATATAGCAGCTACACTACAATTCAGGAGTTCAATCCAGCCCCATTAAAACTGTACATACTATCCCACATATTGAGAAATCATGATTCTGACTGCTTATAATGTTGTATCTTGTCATTTAAAAGCAACTGGATTTTTTCATAATTAAAATCAAGGTAATCCTTATTTCATCTTCCCATATACTTATCAAAAGTATTCTTTCCTTCTTGTCTGCTAAAATTCAATTTCTGGGCCTGATAAATGATTAAAAAACAAAACCTTTTTCTTCAAACCCTTGAGACAGTTATGAAAAGAAATTCATCCTGGGGCTTTTGCTGAGAAGTACTGAAATACATGACTGAGTCACAAAAGAGAAAATATTTCTGGGTTTGAGTTCCTTTGGAATACCAGTGCAAAAACAGATTTAAGTTCAACTAAAAATACTTTCTAGCCATGTTAGTACAAAGAAAGTCCCTCTCTGTGTGAACATATCCAGAATTTTCTAGGATTTTGGTGATGGAGCGGGCAGAGAAAGTAATGGCACCAGCTTTGGCTTCCTGTGTGTGGATCATGGTTCTCTTCCTCACTCTCTCCCAGCCTTTGGGTTCTGTTTCCACCTCCTACCCACTGTCTCCACAAATTCCAGTTCATCCATTTTCCACGCATTCCCCGGCATCTACATCCATAAGGAGGCTTGTCACTGAAAGGAAAATACACATTCCTCTTCTGTTCCCTTGTCAAAGGCATCTTGCCTTGCCATTGTGTGTGTATGGCGTGAGGGAGTATAGGTGAGATGCAGAGTTCAGGGGAGGACGTTGGACCTCTGCGCTTCCCCATCATTGTGCATCGGAATAGTCCTTAAAGGCCCACCAGCTCAGCAGAGTAATTTGACAAATGGTCCCTTCTCTGTTCTCCTTAATAACTTGCCACATCACAAGGCTCTGAAGGTCCAGAGACATGCCTTCTTTAATCTCATTACCAAGACTTAGTCCTTTCAGAACAAGACCTAAATCCCACCCCAGTTCCAACACAATAGAATTCTCAGAAGCAAAAAACTTCTCAGGCAAAGAGCAATAAATCAGGACACAGCACTTCCTCCCTGGGTCCTCTCCAGTAAATGTCATATTTTCCAGGCAAATAGGAGCAGGCAGCAAAAAATTAGGGAGCTCTGGTTTCCCTGGGATGTGATTACTACCTTGGGGGAGAGAGAAGGAATAGGGGAGATGGACAGAAAACCCGAATTTACCTTGGATTTTTTTTTTAAACTGGTATTTTGGCAGTCTGACTACAAGTGCTTTCTGAATGCCAAGTCCACTGCAGAACTCAGCCAGAAACAGAGACCTCCGGTGCCTTGTGATAAGCCACTGTTTCACTCGCTCCACTTCTCAATAGTGTCAGGTGAACAGAGCCTTGCACTGCAACCTTAGAACTGGGAGAACAGAGGCTGCGAGGCAACCGAACACCCGCCTCCCTGGTGCCGCACCCGCCAGGCTAGGGGAGGAGGCGGCCCAGTATTCTTCTCTTTAAAGAAAGATCTTGCTGCTCTGTCCCCTTCTTAACCTCACCTTGACTGCTGTGTAATCTACTCAGGTTTATCAGTTGGGCCAGGGTAGATCAGTTCAGGCCACACCTTCACCTGGGCAATTGCACCCTGGGGCTTTTTCAGGGTAGAGAGCTTGACTTCTACATCATCCACCATCCCCTCAGGCTTTGCAGAGTTTTGGGAGTCCAACAAACTTGACTTGGACTTTTAGCCATGCTTTCTCGGATAATAAACTTAATTTCTTTAAGCCCTAGTTATGGGTTCTGTAAAATGTAGATCATTATACCTGTCCTGTATTGCCTCATCAGGGATTAATAAAATCATATAGAAAATACTTGCGATCAGGGGCTGGGGATGTGGCTTAAGCGGTAGCGCGCTCGCCTGGCATGCGTGCGGCCCGGGTTCGATCCTCAGCACCACATACAAACAAAGATGTTGTGTCCACCGAGAACTAAAAAATAAATATTAAAAAAAAAAAGTACTTGCGATCAGGTCTAGTATACACAAAGCATTTGAATAGCAGATATTGGGTGCAGTTATGTGCAGAGCAGATGTGCAAAACCATGACTTTATTTTACTTGGGAGGTGCTTTTATCTATTTTGGTGCTTCTTTGTTCATTGTCTTTTCACTAATAAATCAGGATTTGACCCAAACTTCTCTACCTCTAAAAAAAACATTCCTAAAGTCATAGATTCAGTCCATTTTGTCCCATATTACCAGAACAAATTGTTTGAGCATTGTGTGTACTAGTTTTCTATCACTGACAAAATGTCTGAGAAAATCAACTAAAAAGGAGGAAAGGCTTATTTTGGCTCATGGTTGCAGAGGGGTCAGGCCATGGTCAGCTCGCCCATTGCTTTTGGACCTGTGATGAAGCAGCACGTCATGGTGAGAGTGAGGGTAGAGGAAGCCCTCATCTCATGGCAGCCAGGAAGCAAAAGAGAGAAAGAGAGTAAGAGTCCCAATATCTCCTTCAATGCACATCCTCAGTGATCTATCTTCCTTCCACTAGACCTTGCTTCCTAAAAGTCCCACTGCCCTCCCCATAGCTGCATAGGCTGCAGACCATGTCTTCAACTATGCCTTTGAGGGATATTCAAAATTCAAACTATGACAGATGTCTACACTGCAGCAATTTCTGCACTGTTAAATGTGGTCTTTCCTTCAACATCAGTCCTATCCTGACATACTGAAAGACAAAGGAGAGATTGTTTGGTGTGACAGTTACAGTCACAGGTTCTGGAGCCAGGCTGCCTGTGACCAAGTTCCACTCTCCTGTGCACCCACAGTTAACTGTGTGCCTCAGCATTCTCTCTATCATCAGGAAGGATATTAATACCCACCTACCATGTGTTCCCAGCACATGGTAGGCACCACAGAAGTTAGCTTCTATCATTATTCTCCTTTGTATCTCCAGATACAAAGTTCATGGTTCCTTCTTCATCACAGGTACCTATGTCTCTACATTTGCACTAAGGTGTTTTATGTTTGCTAAGCACCTGCTGACATCACTTAGGAAGACTGAGAAGTTCAATTTGGGGAAAACTATATAGAATGAATGACAGCTGAAATTTAAAACCTTCACTGCTTTAGCTGCTCTCTATCCAAGGAGTAGTTTGCTTTCCAAACAGGTCTAATGCTAGGTAGCCTGCTGCATTTTTCTCTTTAGCATTCATCTCCATTGGCTTTGTATATTCATTGGGTTCATGGCTTATTGTTTGCTAATAGAATTTAATTCCATAACTTAGACTTGATTTTTTTCAGGATTATATCCTCAATACTTGGAAGAGTTCCTAGCACATAGTAGACACTCAATAAACATTTGTTGAATGAATAAGACTCCTTTTAGGTGAGGGACAGGAGAAAATATTGTCTTTAGCTAAGTCATCAAGGTAAATAAAGATGCTTAAGTGGAATAGAAAATTGTCTTTGGAAGACTAGGATTATTTTATCTCTTTTCATTGCACTATTTTACTCCTTTGAATCAAACTATGCAGGCCTCAGTGCCACTCTGCAACATAGAAAATAAGAATTTTGTTACTCTGGACTAGATATATCCAGAGTAACTGAACTTGATAGATGTTTTGGACAATGAATTAATTCCAGGAATTGAACTTAGTGATAAAAATTCATCAGAGAGAGAGAGAGAGAGAGAGAGAGAGAGAGAGAGAGAGATATTACTCAGGCAGGGTTAAAAAAATAGAAAAGTGCAATTTAGATCCTGAACCATTTTAATATACTCTCAAATAATACCACTTGAAACTCTGTTGAGACGCAAAGAAAGAGAGGTGTCTAATACCCGGAGACTTAGAGTGTAAATCCAGGCATTCCTGTAATCAGCCTCCAAAGGTCGAGTCCCCACCCCAAGTTAAAACTCTTCCTGTTTCTTTCAAAATCTAAGCAGATTTTCTACCAAGGAGGAGAAGGAAGAGGAAAAGGAGGAGGAGAAGGAGGAGGAGGAGGAGGAGAGGAGGAGGAGGAGGAGGAGGAGGAGGAGGAGGAGGAGGAGGAAGAGGAGTGAGGGTTAGGACGCTAGGATTATAGAATCATTCTATGTATCCTAAAACCTTCTTGCCATGTTTATTAAGAAGATAAATCACACTGGTGTCCTGACCATGGAGACCCTGCATCCACAGCCTTTAGGAAGGCTCTGTTCACACCAACCTTCCGTACCTGCACTCCATCATTGCCATCTGCAGCATCTCATGCCATCCCTCCTTGTTGGCCCACAGAAGATTATTTTTATATGCTTCACTTGGGTTTTCTTACGGAATAATGAGTCAGAGATCTTTTCAGAATGATAATTGGGGAAGCTATCACAGCTTCAGAGGGAAAAGAGACCAATGGAATTTTTTTTTCCTCTTAGTTTTCTTCGAAACAATCCCAGGGAGGAGGTTTGGGGGAAACTTGGTTGGGTTTATTATACACTTACATCAACAAACAGCAACCAAAACTGTCAGTAGCTGACTTTACACAGCAGTTTCAAAACCAGAAACCAAAATAAACTGCCAATAGGAGCCTATCAATAGTAGGATTTCACTGCATTTTTCCCTGCTGTGTAACCCAGACTCCCTTCCACCTTCCCTCCCAGAGCTCATTCCATGGGGAAGGATCATTTCCCTTCCACTGCCCCAAGCAAGTGCCTTATGAATGCATCTGTAATTTATAAGATTCCTCAGTCATATTGGATATGGCAGGAAAAGACTTTGCAGGGATCAGAGCAGGAGACAAGGATGGAAGTCTGTGAATTCTCTCCCCACCTTACTCCTGATCAGGGAGGGTAGCTCAAGGAGAGCTTCAAGTCCAGGGATATCATGAAGAGTAAGCACTTACAGACAAGTAAAATCCAGATGAAAAGCAATAACATTCACAGTATTCAGAGGGAAAGAGAGTCGAGAAAGGCCAGCAGGATGCTGTCAATTGATGTGAGTGAAAAAGGAAAAGAATTTAGGCTTCATGGTCTTAGTGAGCAGACCCATTGAAAAGCTAGGTGTATGTGACTCTAGTGTTAGTGATAATATTGACAGAGTAACAGCTGCCATTTACTAAGCATTTTACTCAGTGCCCCACTGAGGCAACTTCTTTCGGTACAGTAACTCACTCAGGCATAGCGCCACATGTGAAATCCCTTTCAACTCCATCTATCAAACGAGGAGAAGGAGGTAGTTAATAGCATGAGCGTGGTCTTTTATTCATTGGGAGGGAGAACTGGGATTTCAACTCAGACCTGTCTGATTCCCATTTGGTCATGCTCAGCCCTGTGCAGGGCTGCTATACTAGGACTTTGAGGATGACCTCTGGATGGAGTGTTCAAGTTCTGATTTGTGCCCTTCCTCCCAGTCATCTGCCTGTCAAGCCTATGCATAGGGGGAAACAAGGAAAAACTGAAGAGGCCACTCCTGCTTAGTTCTCCTAGGGGCATACCTTTGTTCTATCACTAGGGACAGGACAGGCTGACCCCCTACTATGGGACAATAAATAGCAAAGAGAAATCCATAGAAGGTCATGCAGCCCAAGCAGATGCCCAAGGCTTCTGGGCCCACAGATACCCACTGTGATTGTTTTATTTTCCTGTGCGGAGGTTTAATTGTCAGGAAATCTCTCTCTCATAACACTATCCCATCTCAGACTTTGCTGACTCCTCACATACCTTCTCTTGAGCATTGCTTCACTCAGCTGCCAACATGGAGAGCAGTTGGGGGAGGAAAACGGTGGGCCCCAGGGCCAGGGTTTCCTTGGCAGTGGCTTTTCAATTTAGTAATGGGCATGCAAGGGCTCCAAAAATGCAAATATTTTCATTTTTCTTTTTGGAAGAATTGATGAATAAAGAATAGGAATATGATGTAGGGAGGCTGCAAAGAAAGGGGTAAAAGAGGTGAGACTTCTACGGGCTGGGGTTGTGGCTCAGTGGTGGAATGCTTGCCTCACACATGTGAGGCACTGGGTTCCATTCTCAGCACCACATAAAAATAAGTAAATAAAACAAAAAAGTATTGTGTCCATCTACAACTTAAAAACAAAACAAGACAAAGCAAAACAACAACAACAAAAACGAGGTGAGACTTCTGACCAGACAAGGATCCCATGTGGCGCATCCTCTCTCCTGCTTAGGTGTCTTGTATTTCATATTTTAGTTTTACCCAGATAAGAGTCTTACCTCCTATGTTTTTAGCAGTTCCTACCATATTGTCAGAACTCCACATATTTTGGCTTTCTCTAATGGTAATAAAAAACACTTTCTCTTCCCAAAATCTAACTCTAAAAATGCTGCTGCTGCTGATGATGATGATAGCCATCACACATGAGACCCTATGCTGAACACTTTTATTGGTGCTGATGATGATTGATGATACTGTACCTGGCAATGGGATAACTAATAGATAAAAACTACTTATTGACATTGGAGTTAATGTGTCAACCTCACCACAAAATTATGAGGTAGCTACTATTATTACTCTATTTACAGATGAGGAAACTAAAGAACAAAGAGTTTCAATGGCTTTGCCTGAGGCCATATCCTCAAAGGTGGGTGTTTATTTCCCCAAAAAAACTAAGGTTCAGCGGGGCTCAGTAAACTATTCAAGACCACTCAGTGGGAAAGTGGTGAAAGCAAGTGTCAAGCTAACTCTGCAGAACTCCGAAGCATAGACTATTAGCTCCCATGCTAGGTTATCTCTCTGCCCCCACATAGCACATGTATATATGTGTTTACACACATACATCTTAAAGAACTAGAAGTTTCTATCTGAGAATTTAGGATTCAAAGACAGCATTTCTTAGTGCCTCCAAAAAATGTCTTATCTTGATAGACACAGAAAAGCATCTCATTTGAAGGTGACTTGGGATACATGGAAAAATAAGTGTGAAGTCCCTTTTGACCCTGTCCTGTCACCTGTGAGCTGAAAGATCACTATTTTGGCACACTTGAAATCAACCCCGTTTAAATTCTGCTTTAAATAAATATCCCAGGCATATAAGTAGGAAGTTCCCAGCTTCTCTTTTCATCTCTCCATTTCTCTGGTCCTTCACTTGCTGTGAATTTCATTGTCCTCAGGAATAAGAAGAAATGTATTAAATAAAGTCAGATTGACCACTAAAAACAGGCAAAAGAGGCCTACCACTTGCAAAATTCCAGTTTCGAGGCTTCTGTTTCTTTCTTCTTCCGGCAGGTAAACAGAACAATAGTAATTAAAATGAAGAACTCCAGTGCATTGTTAACACCATTTGCTTAAAAGACTGCAAAACAGCAGAATTCACTCCTCATTCCCAAATGAATAGCAACTACTGTCCTGCAACACTGTAACCAAAACCTGCTTCTTGTGTGCAGCATGTTGGTGCTGGGTTTCCCTTGGAGCCAAAGCAGTGTGAGCTGCACCACTGGGGTGGGTGTTTTTTCCAGAACAGAATAAACCTTGGCACACATATCTCTGGGTGTAGGCATGCCCTGGCAGAAGGGCACATTATGTGATTGGCAGCCAGTCCTCCCTGGCTTTCAGTTTTACATTTCTGTGATTGGGATTGACTTGCAACCACATGGGGAGGAGTTCTACTTCATTTCAGTATTACATAAGGCTCTACAGTCCAAGGCTTGGAGCTGTGGGTGCATTCCCAAAGCTGCCTTCATACATAAGGAAGATAAAAAGAAGACAGCACCTGTAAGCCTTCTCTTTTCTGCTTTATCTGCTCCAAGGCCAGGGGGTGATAGATGCTCCATAGACCCTGTTGCTCCTAATGCCAGATGCGATGCACATGTGTTGTCAAACTGGGATTAGTTTGTTATTTCTCTTTTAAGTAGGTTAAGCTTTTTTAAGCAGGAGTAATTAAGATTACGACTAGACAATGAATGAAAGGAATCATGGGGCTTAACGAGGGTACTGTAGTCACCCTCAAATGGAAAGGATAACAAGTTTGCTTTTTATTAGTATGAGAAAAAAAAAGGATGGATATCAGACACACAGATAAACAGCTCCATCCACACACTCCCAGTACAATCAGGAGATCACCTGGCCAGAAATACAACTTGACCCTCACTTTGGAAACTGTTTCTTGAAAAGGGTTTTCTCCCACTGCTAATTGGTTCCTTAAATGTTTACTGCTTACCAATTTCAAAATGCTAAAACCACATCCCTACCCTAAAAACAAAGGTGGTACTATTAGCACAGCCTAAATTCTGATTACAGGTTTTTGTCATCTGCCAAAAAGAACTTTGTGGAAAGAAAGCCTATGAAGTTCAAGGAAAGCACGGAAAGGTTGTACAAATCTTTCTTGTTTGATTCTATCCATTCACTGTTTCTTCTCCTCTGTCCTCTGCTCCCAGTACCCACTTCTGGTGCTTTCAGTAGCTCTTGCTTCTGATTGCTCCTCCCTCCACTCTATCCTTCTCCCAACTGCCAGACTGATAGTTCTAAAAGGCCAACACATTCATGCCATTCCTGCTTAAATTCCTTCCTAGAATCAAAGAAATTCCACCTTGAGCAGTATCTCCTTTAAGTAATACCCATGTGTTTTTTTCTAAGACAAGAATATTCAAATCAGCATTGTTTATTGACTGGCAACATATTGAATGTCTATCATTAGTGGGCTGGTTAAGTAAACCATGGTTCAACCACATAATTGGAAAACATGGAGCTGTGGAAAAGAATGAGATAGATCTAAATGAGCCAAATATGCTGACATGGAACAATCTCAGATGCAAAGCAAGATTTATATAGTACGCTCCTGTGCATGTGACAAAGGATGAAGAATTGAGGCACTTATACATAGAATATTTCTGCAAAGATACACAAAAAGGTAAGGATTGTGGCTGCTTCCAGGGATGGAAGGAACTGATGATCTGGGTGGCTTTTTTATTGTATGTTCTTCAGAGTTTTTAAAAATCATGTGTAGAGGGGCTGGAGTTGTAACTCAGTGGTAGAGCACTTACCTCACAAGTGTGAGGCACTGGGTTCGATCCTAGCACCACATAAAAACAAATAAAGGCATTAAGTCCATATACAACTAAAAAAATTAAAAATCATGTGTAGATATTACTTTTGTAAAAGGAGACATTGATTTAAAGAACAAACAAAATCCTCCATGTAATGAAAGCACTTATAATTATCTAATGAAAGCACTTATCATTATCTAAAGAAAACACTTTACTACCTCATCCCAATTTACCTTTGATGCCTTCTCTACTAGATTGGGTGTTATTGCCTGTCCTACTGCTACCCCAAGTGTGTTCCAAATATGTACCCACAGCTAAGTTCCCTCTTCTGTATACTGAGGATCATAGCAGATTCTATAACATAGAGTTCTTTAAGAATTAAATGAAGTAAAACAAACAAGTGCTTGTAACAATGCCTAACAAATAATAAGTACTCAATAAGTGTTAGTTGCTAATATTGTTTTATCCAAAAGTGGTACTTCTCTGTATAAAGCCTTTGTTGCATTCTCTGCCTGGTGACTGTAAGGACTGGCTTACATGTTACCCTCTGTCACAAGTGTTCTGAGATCTGAACACTGTGTTCGTACTCTTGTGTAGTGATTCTCATATTCCATCATAATTAATAACATACCAGTATTCTTCTACCCATCCCTGATAGCAATTTAGAGCAAAGACTGTGATATATATCTTTTCGGGTCTGACACAGTCTTTTGCTAATCAGAGAATCTAGTGTAAGAAAAGCAAGTACAAAAATCTTCAGAAGACGTAGCATGTATGTGCTAAAACAATCAAAATGCCCTCACAGTGTGTCTGCTAATGGTTCCCCCACTGTGTGACGCTAGAGGAACCTTCTGGGAAATAGGGATTATCATTTGTGCCAAGATTCCCTCCAAGGTGATCTAAGCACTTCATACATACTGGTTGTCACGCATCACTGTTCACAGCTCATCCTTCTTGCCAGAATGCTGGGCCAGCTTTAGTATTTAGCAATATAGATTGTGAGCTAACACTTGGCCAGTGTTTAATTTAAGAGATTGACTATGCCTTAAAAGCCCTAGAAGACAAAGACATTGAATAAACCATTATAAGAGAAATATCTTGGCTGATTATTGTTTTAGATCTGAGTCTCCAATATCGACACAATGCATATTCAGTCTCATATGGGAAAGAGCATATTATTCAGAGGTATAAAACACAATTCAGCAAATGAACTATCTGAGGCAAAGAGGTTATTGAGACCAATATCTCTCCATGGTAATGTATTATCAGAATCATCTGGAGGCATGTGCTTAAGATTCAAGGTCTTCAGCTCCACCCCATCCCCCCAGACATCCTAAATCAGAGTATCAGCAACAAGGTTCTACAATCTGCTTTTTTGATACCTTGATGATTCTTAAGAATGTTAAACTTTGGAAGCCACCAATTTACGTTAGCATCCAGGGAATTCTTTAATGAGCAAGTACAGCAAATGTAAAGATTTCATGAAACGATGAGCTTCATGAAATCTCTCAATTCCTACTATGTGCTGCTCCTCATCTTCTGTGATTTTAAAGCAGGGGTTTGGTGTGTTTGGTTTCACTAGGCACTTTGTACAATGCTGTGCTTGCAAAGAAGTCAAAGTGTAGTTTGGACAACTAGAGAGAGTTGATAGTGGCTAAGTAGTAACTGATTCTTTTCTCCTTGGGCTCCAAATCAAGTTTCCCAATTCTAATTAGAGCTATAGTTTTCTAGGCCTACGACTGTTTAGGGACAACGGCCATAGTAGGAAAGGGTAAGCAACATACTTGATCTCAGCCCAAAATAAGGTAGAGCCCAAACAATGAAATTGCAACAAAATCATAATTTGCACCCACTTACTTTGTATTTTTAAATTCCTCTTCTCTTTGGAGTAAATCCAAAGACTTTCTAGTCTTTGCTCTAAGCACCCTGCATAAAGGTAATAATTAAAATGACACACCACTCGACATATTCCTCTTCCCTGATACTGAATAGGTCACTCAGTAGTTTTGGAGTCGTACTTTATAAACCAATCTACATATTAACAGAGATTTTCACTGTAAAACTATGATCTCTAGTGGAAAGACATTTGTTTTCAGGTCAGTATTTAGGTTTGAGGCCCACTTCACCTTTTTTGAGGTAAATAACCTTAATTAAGCAATTCACTTCTCCTTTCTTAACCACACTCCTACAAAATAAGAATATGAATTCCCACTTCAGATTGTTGTCAGAGGATTGAAAAAATATGAAAAAGCACTTAGAACACTATATTGTACATAGTAGGTATTTAATAATACATTACAAACTTATCAAAAAAGCATATATTGGGGCTGAGGTTGTAGTTCAGTGGTAGAACACTTGCCTGGCATGTATGAGGCATTGGTTTGATCCTACATAAAAATAAATAAATTTTAGATCCTTTGTACTACATAAAAATAAATAAATAAAATAAAGGTATTGTATCCCTCTAAAAACTAAAAAAAATTAATAAAAGCATATACTGATTTCTACTATGTAGGATAAATAAACTATGTTGCTCTGGGAAGTACTAAGTGAGTAGCGTGGGTCATATTTAGGTTACTGTGTTGCTTGTCAACAAGATAAAAACTGAAATGCCCAATGTAGAGTAATATAGCATAAAAAGCATTTAATACAAAATACATCACAAGTCAGTATGTGATCAATTGCAAGAGTAAGGGTATAATTTTTAAATACAATAAATAAGAGAAGGAAAGAAATAATTCAAAGATCAGAAAAGCAATTTGTTAAGATTCTCTTGAGTATTCATCTTTATTCATTCAACAAATGTTTTCTGAGTGCCTACTAGAACCAAGCACTGTTCTTTGCTTGGGAATGCAGGAATAAACTAGAAAGAAAAGATCCCTGTTACTGGGGAGCCTATATTATAGTGGCAGGAGAAAAACAAAAATAAGAGAATAAATTCATATTCAAAACATGTAGAGTGGTTTAGGATAAGTTCTATGAAGATAAGGAAAGCAAGGTAAATGATTAGGGTGTCAGTTATTTTAGAAATAAGGTCAAGGAAGTCCTTGCTCAAGAGGGAACAGTTGATTGGAGACCTGCCTGAAGTAAAAGGGTGAGCCAAGAAAAGTTCAGAGGGAAGGCCAGGGAACAGAAAGTGCAAAAACAAACCTGCACCTGACCTGCAAGATCCTGCAGGAGGAGCAGAGACAGGCGTGAGGCAAGTCTCAAGAGCAGTGGCAGGAAACAGGCAAGATAGGGAGGTGGCAGCACACAGGATCTTTTTGGTCATCAAAAGAGGGCATATTTTCTACCTTGTGGTGTGAGCCTATTGTAAGATTTGAAGCAAGTGAGTTGGCTAAGGTAATCATTTTCTTTGTAGTGATCATGAGACAGCAGATTTTGAGGTGAAAGGTGAAAAAATATAAGACCAGTTAGGAGGTTAATGTATTGGACAAGGAAAGTTGATGGTGGTTTAAGTTGTTGAAGACCAGAAAGGAAATTAAAAATATAGTCATTAAATGGAGAGATTAAAGAGATGCCCAAATGAAGAAATGATGAAGAAATATGATGACAGATGATAAAAGATAGCAAAGTAAAGGATAAAGAAGAAATCAGTTGGAGCTGGGGTGAAAAACAAGAACTTCAGAAAATGATTATTTGGGGAATGGAGTATAAAGAGTAGAATCTGGAGCCCACATACTTGGTCTTGAATCTCAAATGTACTCTGTACTATCCCCATGCCATGAGAAGCATTATTCCACCTTTCTAAGCCAGTTTCCTCCTTCATAAAGCAAGAATATCAATATCTACATCATAGAGGTGTGAGAATAAAATGAGGAAACATCAATTTTCTGACACATTATAGGTTTTCCCAAAACATTTATTACTTCCCTTGTGACCCAACTGAATTTACACATTATTTACCCACTTTTCTTTTTAAAAAAATATTTTTAACTGTAGATGGACATAATGACTTTATTTTATTTATGTGGTGCTGAGGATAGAACCCAGTGCCTCACACGTGCTAGTAACAAGAAACTTCTAAGTTCCATCATTTAGAACTGTTTCACTACTTCATGGAGGCTTTCTTCAGTGGACCAAAATTTATAGCTTATTTTTGTTAATTACCATATTCTCCAATAATACACAGATATTTCTAAGAACTGATCTAGCATTATGGCAAAAGGGAGGAAAATTATAGGCAAACTGTGTGGTGTGGATGGATCACCTTAAAGGGAATCCCTGTGCCAAACCCTACTTACCAGATGGCTCAGTCTTGGGTCCCAGGCAATTGTGAAGTGTTAGCAGACACACTGTGGGGTGATTTTGATTGTCTGGGACACTGTATATGCGGAAGCAGGCTCTTAGGCTATCAAAGCATAAACTGTATAGAGCTTTATGGATTAAGGTCACAGCCCCTCAGTGAATACATAATACTCTAAAGATGATTCTCATTTGCTCATCCAAAAAGGGAAATGGAACAACAGAAGGGGTGGCTTTTATTTCCATTGTGCAGTACTAAGTGACTCTAGGACTCATGTAAGTTACCATTAGGGACATCCTTGTCACAGCTATTCAATAAGAAAACTATTCAATAAGAAAATTGAACAGTTTTCCAAAAATTAGAGCGAATCCATTAGGTAACTGCAGAAACCTTGAGTTGGAATCTCCAGGAATGTTATATACAACTATGATGCACCAATAAAAAAAATGTGAGGGAAAAAACAAATTTCAGGGTATTCTATATGACTCAAGGCTTGATCTTTTACCTTATTACAAGGACTTTCTGGACATGGTGGGTGATGAGGTGTCTTATTTAGACCTTAGGGAACAAGACCTCAAAGCAAAATGAAGGGGCTCTAGGAAAACTTCCCACAAGGAAAGAAGGCAGATTCTCCTTTCACTTTGGTTGGTAACCTAGAGTTGAGGTCCTAGTTGGTGCTCAGCATCATGCTGAGTGCCATATGTTTTCTATATTCCCTCAGTGGTTTGCAGCCTAATGGGTGAGTGGTTTGAATGCCACAGGGTTTTACCAATGAATGGTGTCCGAGAAACTACACATGTGGCAAGTGTACTACCTTGTCCTATGTGGCTGCATGGTTCTTCCCTCCTTTATGCTCATATACCATTATTCAGATGACCCATGTAACTTGATGTCTTTCCTTCTTCTTCCAACCCATAAAATTTACCTCCCCATCATTAAGTTCTAAGGGACTTGCTCTTCTAGAAGTCACCTAAATTCTGTTTTCTATTTAATGCATTTTCTCCCTTTATGTAACAAGTTGTCCCTCCCTTAAAATGTACATGATATATGAAGTTAGAGTCTGGTCATTGGCCTTTCTGTTATTTTATAGAGGCCTAGTTTATAGTCTTATTATTCCAGCATTTCTGGAAATACCACAGATAGAAATTCAGGTTTTCAGTTAAGAAACAAATTGATAAAAATGTTCTCTTCCTCTGCAGTAACATTTCAAATACCTTTATATGGTGTTGCCACCCTCTGAAGGCATTTATAGCTTAGTCACACACTTCACTTATCAAATAAATATTTATGAGTTTCGATTATGTTCCTAGATGATAGGAATGTAAAGACTAAAGGATATCATACTTGGCATCAAGAACCCAAACACATAGGACACAGAAATTAAATTGGTTTGAGAGAGAGAAACTGCCAAATGAAGATCTATAAAGGCAGAAACACACAGTCACTTACAGAAGTTTTTGTTGTTGTTGTTGTTGTTATTGTTGTTGTTGTTGTTTTAATCTCTGAAGAATCATCTGAGTCTGTTGACTTAGTTATAAAACTGTAGTTCTGGAAAGAAGCCTTTGACCTGAGGTAAGGAGTAGAACAGACATTTCTGCAGTCTCCCAGGGAGAGGTTCTTGACATTGCCCACTGCCTGTTCAATGATGAACAGGCAAATACTTCCAAATACTTCTTGCTAACTAAAGGACAACAGAGTTCATAAGTAGACCAGAGCCTTCTGGGAAAGAAGGGGCCAACATACAAACATCAGCATCAAAGAGCCAAAGAAGGAACACAGGAAATGTTGGCCCTGGGTGGTTTTGAGTAGGATCCCAGATGTAGAGCCACTGGAGGGCAGTGAGAAACAATTTCAGTGCAAATGTCTGAAGCTGCACAGAGAGAAAACCATTCTGGAAAATTGTATTATTTAAGTCTCCTAGAGCATATCAGTGACAAATGGCCTAGAGGAAAGTACAAAAAGTCATAGAGACAACCCTAAAGTAGGTCTAAAAGCAATACCATTTTTAACCAAAAATGGATACAGCAGATTTTATTTGCATTATTTGAATAATCTTCAATTTAATTGCAGATTATTTGGTAATCTGGAGTTACAGCACTCCACAAGGTGAGAATAAAGTGCAGCATTTAAGTGAGTTGCAAATGTGGGTGATTTATCTGTCTTTAACTTTGTGGATTAATTGCCACACTTTGTATCAAAATAGTGCTAATTTGATTTTAATACTGTCAATACCTTTATATGGTGATTTTATTTTGTAAGATTTCAGATAATAGTATCATTTTAAACATAATCTAGACATCATCAAAAAATAGGGTTAAATGACTATGTTCTTTAAGTGATAGATGCAATCATACATTCAATTGGTTTTGGTAAGTAAATAACAAAAAAGAAGATTTTGTTGTACAATATTGATGTAATATGTAGAAAAGAATTTGGGGTTGAGCATGAGAGAGAAAGGGAAGTAAAAGTCATAGCAAGATTAAATCTCACAAGTCAATGATGAACAGGCAAATACTTCTAAATCAAAGTTTTTTCATCTCCTGAAAAGATACCAATACTCAGTTGAAAACAATAGCCGTTGACTCAGCTTTTGGAATACTACATAAACACACTATTTATGTCATTCCCTTAATTTCTATGAAGTGGAGTGAAGTAACATGTCCTGATTCAAAAGATTCCAACTAAAATTTCCTGTGGACAAACAAAAAGGGGAATTTTGATAACAGATGCATTGGTACCTTAGTAAATCTAATCCTGTCAGATCTTACCAATAATCATGCTTTTTATAATAAAGTAATGAACTGAGTTGTGGCAAGAAAAGAAATGTTTTTCCTGACTATTAGGAATGTTGATTTGAATAATGGAATTTTAAATCATCTTTGCGATTTCTATGAAAATTTTAATGAAACAACAGACAATGCCAAAGATTGCTTGTATCTTGTTCAAATAAAACCAGTCTTTATTCATCTGTCTACATAGTCATCACTACTCAAATGTAAATTTTAGAAAATTCCATTAAATCTGTAAATAGTCAAAGAAAATGAAAACATCTTACACACTAAATGTCCTACATACAACATTATTTTTAAAAAGAAGGGTGTGTGATGTGCTTACCTATAATATTGAGGCACTCATAATGAAAACCTAGGTGACTTCATTATGCTCAAAGTATGCAGGAACACTTATTGAGATTTTTGACTTTACAGAAATAGAAGGAGTTTGCCTCTTTAGACATGTGCCTACAAATGGATACCATTGCTCCGAGTCATAAAAAAAAAGTTAAAATGTTAGCTTGACATAAAATCATATTTTCAAAATGTGATACAAGAAGAATGTCCTTCTCTAATTTGAAACTGTATTGCAAGTAAGAATGGAGAAAAAAGAAGGTGAAACAAAAATTTATAAGAATTGATGATCTTTGGAAAATGATCACCTAGAGGAAGATAACCTGGTTATACACTAATTATTCAACATTATGTGCAGGTTGCAACAAAACCCCCACAGGTGAAAAGAAAGGACACATTTTTGGGAAAAAATGTCTTCAGACAGAAAAGGGAAGCCACATTCAGCAGAACTTTCTCATTTCTTTATAGTTTTAAAACTATACTGTGTTTGGAAACTGTCTTCAATTCCCAAAGTTAAAATTACCTCCATCCTTTAAAACAATTTCCCCCGAGAAAGAGAGGTTTAACTTATAATGAC
This sequence comes from Spermophilus citellus, assembly GCF_964194105.1. Taxonomy (NCBI): domain Eukaryota; kingdom Metazoa; phylum Chordata; class Mammalia; order Rodentia; family Sciuridae; genus Spermophilus; species Spermophilus citellus. The sequence continues at coordinate 75,383,438 of NC_138194.1, forward strand.
TTCCAATGTACTTAAGAGTGTTTAAAAAATGATGTACAATTTAGACATGCATAACCTACATGATTAACTTCTTGACTGTTAAGCAGCTGGTCTACTGAAACAAGTCTGTAGAAACAACAGATACAGACAGTTTTGGAGAGCTGAAATTAATTCTGACAAATCTAAAAACCTCCTATTGCTAGTGAGTAAAATCCCAAGATATTCAATGTTAAAACTCTTTTGTTGAGAGAGAGAAATGAATTACAGTAGATGGGGTAGAGAGAGAAGATGGGAGGAGAGGGGAGGGGAGAGGAGGGGGGATAGTAGAGGATAGGAAGGGCAGCAGAATACAACAGATACTAGTATGGCAGTATGTAAAAAAGTGGATGTGGAACTGATGTGAATCTGCAATATGTATAAAATGGGAGTTCATAATCTGCTTGAATCAAATGTATGAAATATGATATGTCAAGAGCTTTGTAATGTTTTGAACAACTAATAATAAAAATAAATAAATAAATTTAAAAAACCTCTTTTGTTGGAAGATATACATTTAGATCAATGTCATTATATTGATTTGATGCCAGGAATCAGTTTAATTGTGGAGTTGATAAAAGCAGAGTTTCAAATCAGAGTGAATTTTGCATTCAACCATATTCATTTTTACCATTACATTAAAGAAAAGGATGTCCTGAAGTGAAGGCATTTGGCAGTCCAGAGAAATATTATTGAAAGAATAAAAATATCCTACTAAATCATGAGGCAGAAAAAAACATCTCCTTGTTATTTTATTAGATATATAGGTAGTATCTATTTAGTATGTATCTTAAAATATTTACTACTAAAGATTAAAATTAATACTCAATAGAGAGATGACAAGAGTTAAAATACTATATCAGAGGAAAGAAATATTACCAAATAGGGTTAAATCTTCCACACATATTTGTTTAATTAGACTGACTACTCACTACTAATTGATACTGTTAATTAGTTCAGTGTTTGGGTTTAATAATAGCATTTATATTACAGAAAAGTAAATTATGCAGAATTTAAGATAATTTTGAGTACAAATATATTCTCAACATTTTAATGCCAAAGTAATAATACATATAAATTATTTATTATATATTATATATGGCTGTATCTCAGGTTGAATCTATAAAAAGTTGCTCACTCAACTTCTCTTCCAGCCGTATTCTGTTCCTTTACCCACCCAGTGTTTCCCAAAGCACTGCCCACCCAAACTCCTTCACACAGCTCCCAGTCAGCTGAAGTCCAATTCCAGGAAATCTAATGACAGTGACAAATGTAGAAATACTTCCCTCCTTTAATAGATTTATAGTTTAGCAGGAACAAAAATTATCAAACATAACTGCAAGAAAAGCATGGAGCAAGCATAACAAATGTACAGAGGGTTATAGAGATTACAACCAGGAAAACCAATCTGGCCAGGGAAACAACAGCTAGTCAATTCCCTGGAGGATAAAATGAAAGTTATTTGCAAGCCCAGGCTTCTGGTATTGGAGTAAGTTAGGGATTGCAAACCAGTTGCCAACAGGGCAGGTGCAAGCTGAATGCATGCTTTGTTTGGACCATTACTGTTTTATAAAAAAAAGTCCAAGATAGTCCTTTTTAAAAAAAAAAAAATCAGGAAATTTTTACTTAAGAAGTGGATTTCTGACCTCTTAAAAGATGAGAAATTCAGCAATATTGGGCCTAAATCCCACATGACCATCCTCAGCAAGAAATGAGTGACTACAGTTCCCTTTACCAGTGCAGGCCTTCTCCAGGTCACATGGTCTCCATCATTCCCAACTCCTGCCCTATGCTGAGCTTGAGAGTTGCATGCCATACATCTCCAGGCATTCATGCTGTTTCTTATAGTAAGAATACACTTCTTATATATACACTTCTTCTCAAATGTGAAAACAAAAGGACTGAGTGTCCATTTATATTCAGCTCACTTCACTTTCTGAGGTCACCTTAGGCATTTGAGCTGTAATGGCCACCATGAGGCACTCTCAGGGAAAAAACAAATGTTTTAGCTTACTCTGCTAGCTTCTGGGAAGCATCTCCTGGCCAAAGGACTCTAAGAGGTTTGGATGTAAGCCATGATGTGCTAAGACAACCCAATAAAATGAGAAAGAAAATGTTAGTCTTATATTTATCTTATAAAAAGAAAGAAATTAAGATTTATAAACATTCAATATGCAGCTTAGTATGGTATCTTCCCTCCTTCTGATGCTAAAGACTGGGATGTTTTTGACCTGATGACTATGAAATCAAGTCAGGTGCATGAGCATGCAGGCAAAACTTTTCTGACTGCTTCCACTTTGGGAGACACAGCTCTGACAGGAAAACATCAGGCTGGTTCTCTGAACAAAAGACAGTAGCTAGCTTTACTGGTTACTTGTAGAGGTGGGAATCCTAATTGACTGTAGATATACTTGACTCAAGCATTTTGTCCTGTGCTAAAGAAAAGTTACTGCAGCTGTTCAAAAGAACACATACAAGGCACTCTGACCTGAGTGATGCAAAGCTGACCCTGATTGAGGGTAGCACACACCAAGACTCCTGGGTTCTGCCATCAGGTCCTGAGTCAAGGCCCAGAAGTACATTTGTCCTTTGTCCCTTTGGTGGTGCCTGTCTCAGTACCATGTGCCAGACTGTTATGGGTCACCCATTTTTTCAGATTCAGTACACTGTGATTTGTTGCAGTTATATTCATCAAGTTGTGAAGTGGTTGCCATGGTTCAGTAACAATTTAGAGGCAAAATGGGACCATAATTGATGTCTTAGATAACTAAGTCCAAACATACCATGCCTTTCTAGTTTGGGAGCTCATTATTAATTTCTTTTGGTTTTTTAAAAAGTTCTATCTTCTCTTTCCCTTAGGAAGCTGTAACAACCCTACTAGTAAACAGCCTTACTTCCCAGTCTTTTATTAGTTTAGAAAGACTTTCCCTTATATACGAATCTTCTCTGACTAGTTCATTCAAATTTTGAAGTCCTCTCCTTTTCTTCAGAAAATAGCTATCACCTTTCATTTTTGCCTTCTATTCAGACAGAACTGAGTTGGTATTCTAGCTTTGCTATATGTTCTTTTTTTTTTTAAGAGAGAGTGAGAGAGGAGAGAGAGAGAGAGAGAGAGAGAGAGAGAATTTTTTTAATATTTATTTTTTAGTTCTCGGCGGACACAACATCTTTGTTGGTATGTGGTGCTGAGGATCGAACCCGGGCCGCACGCATGCCAGGCGAGCACACTACCGCTTGAGCCACATCTCCAGCCCCATTTGCTATATGTTCTTATTCAAGTTATTTATTTTTATTTTTGTGATGCTGGGGATAGATTCCAGGACCTTGCACATGCTAGGTGAGCACTCTACCTCATCCCCTTGGTCAAGTTATTTAACCTAAAAAAAAAAAAAAATCTGGTTTCTTTTCTAAAAACCACAAGTTTGACAAAGTTGTTGGAGGGCTATGGAAAATATCAATACTTTGTATATAACAATAAAATATGTATTATAACAAGGCAAGATTTATCTGCTATGGTATTCTAGTATTTCTCTTATTTAGTCTTGGACATTTACTTTGTGCCCAGGATCCCAGGAGAGAGAGAGAGAGAGAGAGAGAGAGAGAGAGAGAGAGAGAGAGAGAGATATTGACTGATTTGATTGAACCTACATAATTTTAAAGTACTTCCAAATAACCAGCTCTTACCTGATTAGTTATTAAAAGATAAGGAGCCCAGAATGAATCTTTTCCTTGCTTAATAAATTCTAGAAACTTTCAAATAGAATATTAAACTTTTTTATTTTAGTTCCCACCTGCTTAGCTTGCATCTTATTTTCTTGGCAGCAGGCTTAAAAGAAAGCAACAAGCAATGGAATGTCTGGGGCAGATATCAGACACAGGAGATAAACTCCATGTGTCTAAACTTGCACATATATCAGCCTATATCTCATTCTGATCTTCATAGAAGTACATTCCTCTGGTTTATCCTCACTCAATCTCTTCCATTTCCCTACTGAAGACTGACCAGACTTTACTCCAGCCATACCCTTGATAGAGGAATGAATTCCATCATCCTTTTTGGTGGGGTGTCATTTGTCAACTGGAATAAGGGCTTCAATTGTAAGAGGAAGTCTTTAAAGTGATAGACAACTCCTGGCTCTCAACACATCGTTCTTGCCTTGCGCCTGATACCCTAGACCAGCTAGCTAGGTGTCAGAGGTAACATTCCTCTTGGAGGATTCAATACCCTCTGTGGTGACCTCTTGTCTGTACTTGGTGACTTCCATTATTTATCTCAGTATATTGAGGAGGGCGAGATTTTTTTCAGCCTACAGGAGGACAAAAAAGCAACCAATAGGATACCACTCAGCACTTACAAAGAAATGGATCAAGTATCACTTTATTTAATTCCTTCTACTCCACAACATACTATACTCTCTGGTTGGGCATGCTGACTCCCTGTACCCCATACAGACTTTTAAGTGATTCCACTTTTTAAAGAAAAATCAACTGTAAAACAAATACCCAAGTTTCTTTTCTCTCTCTCTCTCTCTCTCTCTCTCTCTCTCTCTCTCTCTCTCTCTGATACACACATACATACATGATTATGAAATAATAGAACATTCTTAACATCACAGGAGTTCACTGTCCACTTTCTGAATTACTTATGCATTCATTCATTAATCAATAAAATACATTGGGTAGAGATTTTGATTCAATACTATCCAGTTTAATATTACATATAGCTCACAAATCTTTTCTTTTATCAATATTGTCAGACCCATGATAGTATGCAACTTGTACTTGTTAATCCTTGGTTCAGAATAGCAATAGTTGTCATTTGTTGTATGTTTACTGTATGTCAGGCACTGTTTTAAGGGTTCTAGAGATATAAATTTATTTGCACCCTACAACAATACTATGAAATAGATACTATTATGCTTACTTTCATTTTACAGATGAGAAAACTAAGGACAGATAAATTACGCAAAGTGCCCAAAATAATACAGCTAGTGAGTGTTAAATACAAGGGATAATAGAAACTTAAATATAGTCAACTTCATTATTCAAAATGACATTTGGTTACCTTTTTGGGTTATATCACTGGTAAAGTAATTTGTAAACTGAAAGTGGAGAGGTGTTCCTTGAGAAGCTCTTTTGTGCATCAGCCAGGGTGGAACTTAAAATTAGAATAAAAAAAAAAAAAAGACCAGCAAATGGTACAGGTTTAAAAATCAAAATGTGTATACATTTTTTTCTTTTTAACTCTAGTTTACAAACTGTTAAGTTTCACTGTCTTCAGTGTACAGTTCTATGAGTTTAGACAAATGCACAGAGTTATTTCACTACCAATACAAATGAGATATAAAATGATTGCATCCACTCTTCAAAACGCCCTTGGGTTACCACTTAGGTTTTCCCCTTCCTCACTCCTATTGGTCTGTTCTCAAGCCCCATAGATTTACTTTTCCAGCGTGTCATATAAATGAAATTTCATGGTACAGGACCTTTTGAATCTGGCTTCTTTCAGTTATTATAATTGAGACTAATTCATGATATTGCATGTATCAATAGTTCATTATTATTTATTAATGAGTAATATTCCAATGTATGAATGCACCACAGTTTATCACTCTCCAGTTGAAGAACATTTGGAGTATTTGTGATTGTTGGTGATTAGGAATAAAACTGGTAAAACATTCACACATAGGTTTTTTATTAAACATAGGTTTTTATTTCAGTTAGTTAAATGTCTACCAGTGAGCTGTCAGACTGTAATGTATATTTAACATTATAAATAACTACCAAATTGTTTTTCCAAAGTTAGTACGTAGCATTCTCACCAGCATTGTGTAAGAGTTCTAGTTGCTCCACACCTTCCAGTGCACATGGCAGCAATTTTAGGCACTCTAATCTAAGAGTAGTTGTTTCCACACTGCAGGTTTAATTTGCAAATACCTAATGGTCAATGATGCTGAACTTATTTTCATGTGCTTACTTGCTATCTATGTATCTTTTTCAGTAAACAGTTCAAATCTTTGTCTGTTTTTGAATTATAGTCTTTTTTTTCTTATTATTGTGTCTTGAGAGTTTGTTATATATTCTGATCTAAGGTCTTTATCGGGTATTTCAAATATTTTCTCCAAGTAAAGATGGACATTAAATACTGCTCAAGGAAACCATATACCATAAACCAACAAGACATAACAATCATAAATATATATGCCCCAAACAATGGTGCAGCTATGTTCATCAAACAAATTTTTCTAAGTTCAAGAGTCAAATTGACAACAACACAATAATCTTGGGTGACTTTAACATACCTCTCTCACCACTGGACAAATCTTCCAAACAAAAGTTGAATAAAGAAACTATAGAATCAATAATATAATCAATAACTTAGACTTAACTGACATACATAGAATATTTCAACCTGTATCAAGTGAAAACACTTTCTTCTCAGCAGCACACGGATCCTTCTCTAAAATAGACCACATAATATGCCACAAAGTAACTCTTAGCAAATACAAAAAAGTAGAGATACTATCATGCATTTTATCAGATCATAATGGAATAAAATTGGAAATCAATGACAAAATAAAAATCAAAATTACTCCAACACCTGGAAACTAAACAATATGCTACTGAATGAACAATGGGTTGCAGAAGACATCAAGAAGGAGATTAAAAAATTTTTAGAGGTAAATGAGAGCATAGACACAACATATCGAAATCTCTGGGACACTATGAAAGCAGTTCTCAGAGGAAAGTTTATTGCATGGAAATCATTGCTTAAAAAAAGAAAAAGCCAACAAATAAATGATCTCACATTACATCTCAAAGGTCTAGAAAAAGAAGAACAAATCAACAGCAAAAGCAGTAGAAGGCAAGAAATAATTAAAATTAGAGCTGAAATCAATGAACTCAAACAAAAGAAACAATTGAAAAAATTGACAAAACAAAAAGTTGGATCTTTGAAAAAATAAATAAAATTGACAGACCCTTAGCTACGCTATCGAAGAGAAGGAGAGAGAGAACTCAAATTAACAGCATATGTGATAAAAAAGGTAATATCACAACAGACACTACAGAAAACAGAGGATAATTAGAAATTATTACTTATACTCCAATAAAATAGAAGATATTGAAGGCATCAACAAATTTCTTAAGTCATACGATTTGCCCAGATTGAATCAGGCAGATATACACAATTTAAACAGACCACTATCAAGTGATGAAATAGAAGATGCCATCAGAAACCTACCAACCAAGAAAAGCCTATGACCGGATGGATACACAGCCAAGTTCTACAAGACCTTTAAAGAAGAACTAATATCAATACTCTTTAATGTATTTAAGGAAATAGAAAAAGAAGGAGGACTTCCAAACTCATTCAATGGGGCCAATATCACCCTGATTCAAAAACTAGGCAAAGACACATTAAAGAAAGAAAACTTCATAACAATATCTCTAATGAACATGGATGCAAAAATTCTCAATAAAATTCTGGCAAATCGAATACAAAAACATATCAAAAAGATCGTGCACTATGATCAAGTGGGATACATCCCAGAGATGCAAGGTTGGTTCAGCATATGGAAATCAATAAATGTAATTCTTCACATCAATAGACTTAAAGATAAGAATCATATGATCATCTCAATAGATGCAAAAAAAGCATTTGACAAAATACAGCACCCCTTTATGTTCAAAACACTAGAAAAACTAGGGATAACAGGAACATATCTCAACATCATAAAGGCTATCTATGCTAAGCCCCAGGCTAACATCATTCTAAAAGGAGAAAAATTGAAGGCATTCCCTCTAAAAACTGGAACAAGACAGAGATGCCCTTTCACCACTTTTATTTAACATAGTTCTTGAAACACTGGCAAAAGCAATTAGACAGACAAAAGAAATTAAAGGAATACAAATAGGAAAAGAATAACTTAAATTAGCACTATTTGCAGATGATATGATTCTATACCTAGAAGACCCAAAAAGCCCCACCAGAAAACTTCTAGAACTAGTAAATGAATTCAGCAAAGTAGTAGGATATAAAATCAACACCCACAAATCAAAGGCATTTCTGTATACCAGTGACAAATCCTCTAAGAGGGGAATGAGGAAAACTACCCCATTTACAATAGCCTCAAAAAAAAAAAAAACATCTTGGGAATCAACTTAATGAAAGAGGGGAAAGATCTATATAATGAAAATTACAGAACCCTAAAGAAAGAAATCAAAGAAGAACTTAGAAGATGGAAAGATCTACCTTGCTCTTATTTAGGCAGAACTAATATTATCAAAATGACCATACTACCAAAAGTACTATACAGATTTAATGCAATTCTGATAAAAAATCCCAATGGCATTCCTCATAGAAATAGAAAAAGCAATCATGAAATTCATCTGGAAAAACAAGAGACCCAGAATAGCTAAAGAAATCCTTAGAAGGAAGAGTGAAGCAGGTGGCATCACTATACCAGAACTTAAACTATACTGCAAAGCAATAATAACAAAAACAGCATGGTATTGGCACCAAAACAGTCTGGTAGACCAATGGTGCAGAATAGAAGACACAGAGACTAACCCACAAAATTACAATTATCTTATATTAGACAAAGGTGCCAAAAACATGCATTGGATAAAAGATAGCCTCTTCAACAAATGGTGGTGGGAAAACTGGAAATTCATATGCAATAAAATGAAATTAAACCCCTATCTCTCACCATGCACAAAACTCAACTCAAAGTGGATCAAGGACCTAGGAATTAAACCAGACACTCTGCATCTAATAGAAGAAAAAGTAGGCCCTAATCTTCATCATGTGGGATTAGGCCCTGATTTCCTTAATAATACAAGACTTCTATTGCACAAGAATTAAAACCAAGAATCAATAAATGGGATGGAATCAAACTAAAAAGTTTCTTCTCAGCAAAAGATACAATCTGTGAGGTGAATAGAGAGCCTACATCTTGGGAACAAATCTTTACCCCTCACACATCAGATAGAGCACTGATCTCTAGGGCATATAAAGAACTCAAAAAGCTAAGCACCAAAAAAACAAATAACCCAATCAATAAATGGGCCAAGGATATGAACAGACACTTCTCAGAAGAGGATATACAAACAATCAACAAATATATGAAAAAATGTTCATCATCTCTAGCAATTAGAGAAATGCAAATCAAAACTACTCTAAGATATCATCTCACTTCAGTCAGAAGGGCAGCTATTATGAAGACAAACAACAATAAGTGTTGGCAAGGATGTTGAGAAAAAGGCACACTCATACATTGCTGGTGGGACTGCAAATTGGTGCAGCCAATATGGAAAGCAGTATGAAGATTCCTTGGAAAACTGGGAATGGAACCACCATTTGACCCAGCTATCCCTCTCCTCGGTCTACACCCAAAGGAATTAAAAACAGCATACTACAGGGACACAGCCACATTAATGTTTATAGCAGCACAATCACAATAGCTAAAGTGCAGAACAAACCTAGATGCCCTTCAGTAGAAGAATGGATTTTAAAAATGTGGCATATATATATACACACACACACACACACACACACACACACACACACATACATACACACACACACAATGGAATATTACTCAGCAATATAAGAGAAGAAAATCATGGAATTTGCAGGTAAATGGATGGCGTTGGAGAAGATAATGCTAAGTGAAGTTAGCCAATCCCCCCCAAAAAAACAAATGCCGAATGTTTTCTATGATATAAGGTGACTTACTCATAGTGGGGGTAGGGAGGGGGCGCATGGGAGGAATAGAGGAATCTAGATAGGGCAGAGTGGTGGAGGAGAAGGAAGGGGGCAAGGGGTTAGCAGTGATGGTGGAATAGATGGACATCATTATCCAAGTACATGTATGAAGACATGAATTGAACATATTTTATATACAAAGATATGAAAAATTGTGCTCTATATGTGTAATAAGAATTGTAGTGCATTCCTCTGTATTTAAAAAATAATATCAATTAATAAAAAAAGAAAAACAAAACAAAACAAAATTTTCTCCAAGTCTATGACTTGTGATTTTATTATTAAAAGTATCATTTGCACAGTGAAAATGTTTATATTGATGAAGTCAATTTTATAAATATTTTTCTTTTATAGAGTGTTATTTTTTGTGTTGTATCTAAGCATTCTTGCCCTAATAAAGATCATAAGATTTTCTCCAATGTTTTCCTCCAACATTTTATAGTTTTTATCTTTATATTTATGCCTACATATTTATAATATTATATATATTATTTTTTATTTTTTTGGTACTGGGTATTGAATTTAGGACCCCATACATTCTAGACTAGCACTCTATCACTGAGCTATACCCCCAGCCCTCATGTCTACATTTTAAGGTAAAATTGGTATAGGATAGGGGGTATAGGCAAAGGTACATTATTTTTTCATGTAGCTGTTACAACACAAGTTGTTGAAAAGATTACCCTTACTGTCTTCCCACCTTTGGAAAAAATAACCTACCTGATTCTTCCACTGATCCATGTTCCTGTCCATAAACGCACACTTTCTTGACACTCCAACCTTAAAGTAAGCCTTGAAATAAGGTAGTGTTACTCCTTCAATATTGTTCTTGTTTTTCAAAATTGTTTGACTATTTTTTTCCTTTACCTTTACGTATACATCTTAGAATCATTTTGTTAATATCTACAAAATATCCTGTTAGGATTTAGATTGGGATTGTATAAACCAATCGATATCTTAATAATATTGAATTTTCCAGTCCATAAATGTGGTATATATCTTCATTTATTTATGTTTTTAAAAAATTCTTTCACAATAATATGCAGTGTTCAGCATGTAGTTTTCCACATATTTTGCAGGATATATACCTAAGTCTGTCTGCCTTTCTTTCTCTCTTCCCTCCTTTTTTCTTTTTCTTTACTGGGGATGGAATTCAGGGCTGCTTTATAGCTGAGCTATATCTGCAACCCTTTTTATTCTGAGACAGGGTCTCACTAAGTTGCCAGGCTGGCATCAAACTTGTCATCCTCCTTCCTCAGCCTCCTAAGTCTCTAGGATTACAGGTGAGTGCCATTGTGCCCAACTTTCTCCTCTGTCCTTCTCTCTCTCTCTCTCTCTCTCTCTCTCTCTCTCTCTCTCTCATATGCCCTTTCTTTTCTTAATGCTATTGTAAATTGTAGTTTTTAATTTTTTTCAATTTCCAATTATTCATTACTAATATACAGAAACAAAATTGACTTTTGTGTATTTACCATATTCTGTATCCTGAACCCTGGTGAATTATCATTTAAATAAAGATAATTATGTATCTTTCTTTCCACTCTGATGTATTATACTTCTTTTTCTTTTCTTATTGAAATGATAGGAGTTTCAGAATAATGTTTAATAGGATTGATGAGAGCAGAAATCCTTATTCATTCAGTTTTAGTCCTTTGCCAGATTAGTTGTAGTTTTGTTGTTGTTTGTTTGTTTTAATAAACCCTTTGTCAAATTAAGGAAGTTTCCTTCCATTCCTGGTTTGCTGTGAAATTTTTTTAATTGTTTTTAGTTGTAGTTGGACACAATACCTTTATTTAATTTATTTATTCTTTTGTGCTGCTTAGGATCAAACCCAGTGCCTTGTACATGCTAGGCGAGCACTCTACTGCTGAGGGGTAACCCCAGCCCATTGCTGTGAATTTTTATCATGAATAGTTGTTGTATTTTTTCAATGCTTTCTGTTCATCTACTGAGAAGATCATGTGTTTTTTTTTTCTTTACTCTGTTAATGTTGTGAATTACATTGATTATTGCATGTTGAACTGGCATTACATTCCTGGAATAAATTCTTCTTGGCCAGGACGTACTACCTGTTTATAAGTGGCTGGATCTGATTTAATAATCAAATACTGTTGGGAATTTTTGTGATCATGTTTATGAGGACTACTGGTCTGTTGTGTTTTCTTGTAAAGTCTTTTGTTTACTTTAGGTATCAGAATAATGCTCACCTCATAAAACAAGTTTGGAAGTGTATCTTCCTTTTCTATTTTCTGGAATAGTTAGTGAACACTTCACATTAATTCTTCCCTAATTTTTTGTATAATTTGTCAAAGGAGCCATAGTTTTCTTTGTTCATGGGTTTGTAACTATAATTTCAATTTCCTTAAGAGAAGTGGGACAATTCATATTATATCTATTTCTTTTGGGGTGAGCTTTGGTGATTTGTGTCAAGGAATTTGTCAATTTAATATAAGTTATAGAATTTATAAGCATAGAAATGTTTACTGTATTATCACTCTTTTAATTTATTTAGGGTCTACAGAGATATCAAATTTTATTCTTGCTATTGGTAATTTAGATATTTTCTCTTTCGGCCCCTTGGTCAGTCTTGCTAAGGTTCATCAATTATAATATTTTCAAATTGGATGCATTTTAAACACGAGCTCCCCAAATTCCGATATTAATTGTTGCAGATGGGTCTTTAAGAAGCCCCAACTTACAGCATACAAGGTACTCACTATCAGTATGGGGTAGTAAATTTCAAATAGGATTTAAGTTTGAATAAAGCTCTTAGAATTTGTGTAATTCAAACCTGTCTCATCATCTATGATATCATTTTACTATGCTAACTCAAAATCTTTTTTACTATCTAAACACATTTTGGCTGTTTGGGAAACTCAATAACTAACTCAAATGAGAAAAACAGTGCATCTTCATTTTCCTGAACACACCTTTATAAATCTCTGCTTGCATTTTTAAATAGTTATATTTTCAGAATAATATATTAAATATCCTATTATTTTAATCAACAGAAGTTATTACAGTTCACAAAATTATGGAAATTTCAGGAAATATCAAATGCTTTCTATATGTCCTTTAATACTGACGACTGATTCATTTGCTCATGCTGACTTGAAAAAAATAAAATAGGGCTCAAGAAATGATTCCAGCATATAAGATACTAAAATCAGTTGCCCATTGACCCCAATATGCTAAATGCTAAGATAAATGAGTTGGAAAATGATCATCTCTTTTCTGAAGGCCCTAAAATTTATGGCTAAGTAATTTCTGTATGTCTAAGACCAATTTCTTCTTCTGTTTCCATAAAGTTGAAAGCAATGCCACCATTATATTAGATTCTAAAGGACGCATTTGTATTTTAAGCTATGGCTATAATTATCCAAATCAAGTCAATAAGATAAATGTGGTGGAATACAAGAAGTTTTAAGAAATGTTTATTATAATTCCACTTTTATTTGAATACAGTTTTATTTACAAATAGAAATTTACCTTGAAGTTTCATGAGATTTGATTAATTTTTCTACCTTTTTATTGCTTTTTAAATATCCTCAAAGAAGCTATATACTGCAGTATAAACACACCTTCTCTAATACACCACTTAAAGTTAAGTTGTATATAAATTTCATAAATTTCAATCTAGATGATAAACTACAATGCTTGAGTTTGAATGAAAGCAGTTAATATAAAATCATACATCCATGAGAGCAAGTACTAACTGCACTACACTAAATGCACAGCAGTTGAGAGATAAAAAGAAGTAATGTCTTCTACTTTTAAGGAAATTATACTACCAAAAGGTTATATACATATATATGTTCTACCAAGTTAATAGATGGCTTTTTAGAAGTGCCATTATAAATATGTCTAAGAGAGTATAACTTAAAGAAGAAAGTTCCATATAAATTAGACTTTTATCAGAAGAAAAACCAAAGCATGTCTGTTTTGGCCTTTATTCGTCCTTATTACCTAACAGTGCCTAGAATACAATAGATACTCAATAAATACTTACTTGCTGATTGTAAGACCAGTGGTTAAGTACATAGTTTTGGAAGTCAGAGAGATTATGGTCAATATCCTGTCTCATCCTGGGAGACATATACTAGGACTTTCATTAAAGGCAGTATTATCCAGTTTATTCTATCATGTAAGTCATAAGACATGATTATAAAAGACTTCTATTTCTAAAATGAAATCTACTCTCAAAAGTTAAGATTCCACAAGTGAAAATAGCAAGAAGGTTATGCTTCAGGCTTTGAAGGGAACTTTTAAAGAAGACTCTCAGTGTTTGGAGCATGTTACATAAACATTCATCTGTATAGAATCAACACATTAAGGGGTGATACTTGGAGTATATAAACTCTAATATATTTGTTTAAGTTCAGTCCCAGTCACTAATGGTAAAAGAATAAATTTAATAAAAAGTGGAATTATATATCAAAAGCCTTATTGTAAATGTTTGTATACTTTGACTCATTAATTCCTCTTCTGAGAATTTATCCTAAATGAAAATCCAGAGAAATTCATTGGATATCTTGAAACAATTACAACAAAAGGGACAATCCAATGCCTAATAATAGAAAGTTTATGGAAAAATTACACTATTCCAACATCATTCACTATAATTATGAGAAGAGTTTTAACAAAGAAAACTGTCAAAATTCAGAATATAATAAAAATTATATATGCAGTATTCATTTAACTATATAAAAATAGACATGTAAAAAACACTGAAACTACTTCAATTTAAAAATAAAGACAGATTAGTTAAAAACATAATAGACAAATTCTTCAGACAAGAGGAACAACTAAAAAAATTAACAGATGATTAAAAATGTATGAAGCAAGTATAAATAAAACAAGTCTCAGGAGATTATTTAATAAAAAGGGAAATTCATAAATATAATAAAAGGGCAAAAGATAAATATGTGTATGTGGGAGGGACTTAATACATTAAAAAGACCAATAACAACTACAGAAGTGTATATCAAATTATACAGCACCAAAATTTAAAAAATAAAAACTGTTAAAATATATGAGAAATACATAGAAATAAAATTTAGATAGAAAATTTTAACATGCTATTATAAATTCAGAAACAAATAAATAGAAAAACAAATAAGAGCAAAGAAATTGAATCAACTTATTAGCCATTGGATTACCTGTATGATCCTGCTTGAAAGAAGTCAAATTCACAGAAGCAGGTAATTATCAGGGGCTGGAGAGAGGGAGGAAATGGGTAATATTGGTCAAAGTGTACAGTTTCAGTGAGAAAGGATTAATAAATTCTGGAGCTCTATAGTACAGCATGTTGATGCTAATCAATATACATTGCATATATACTTGAAAATTGCTAGGAGAGCAAATCTTAAATATTCTCAACATACACACACACAAATTATGTAAGGGCATGGATATGTCAATTAGCTTAATTGTGATAATCATTTCACAACACATACTAAATCAATATGTTTTACACTGTAAATATATACAATTTTTATCAATCATGCCTCAAAAAATGCAAAATATTTAATTACCTATGCACTCCACGAAGAGTACATACTATGTATTTATTTATTTTGTTTGTTTTTGCAGCACTAGGGGATTGAACCCAGGGGCACTGTACATCTGAGCTATATTCCTACCCTTTATAAAATTTTATTTTGAGATAGGGTCTTTCTAAGTTTCCCCGCCTGGCCTTAAACTCGTGATCCTCCTGCCTCAGAGTAGCTGATATTATAGGTGACACCATCATACCCAGCACTTCATATCATTTTTTAAAGTATTGAAGTAAAATTAATATAAATACATTCTGCAAAAACAAGTCACATCAGGATAATTTCTAAATTACAAAGCAAAAAGTTTGTAAACTAATAATAGAATTTCAAACAAAAGACCCCAACTGCCTCAAAATTAAAGTACTTATATTGAGTCAAAATTTATGAAATACAGTCAAATTTATCAAAAAAAAATATAAACCAGGCACAGTGGCTCATGCCTGTAATCTTACAGTTCAGGAGGCTGAGACAGGAGGATTGTGAATTCAAAGCTAGCCTCAGGAATGGTGAGGGGGCTAAGCAGCAGTGAGACTCTGTCTCTAAATATAATACAAAATAGGGCTGGGGATGTGGCTCAGTGGTTGAGTGTCCCTGAGTTCAATCCCTAGTGCCAAAAAAGGAAAAAAAAAAGAAAAAGAAAAATATATAACCTTTATTAGTGAAATAAATGAATAAAATTAATGAACTAACATTGAATACAAGAAGCTACAAAAATAATGTTTTTATCTCTATCAGACTATAAAATATTGGAGTTTCTCAAAGCAAGATCCTCTCTCAACCTGGTGCTAGGCAATTTCTTTCATTCCCACAGTTTCATTTGCCATCTGAATGGCAGGAGAAATAAAATGGATGGAAACAACAAAAAAGAAACCCCAGAAGAATAGAGAATGGAAATCACTTCACCAAAAGAAAGACAAAGCAAAGAGCAGAAGAAAATTTCAACAAATAAACAAACAAACCTATAAAAAACTCCTCTAGATGGAAACCAGAAAGATAAGTTACCACAGTTTTGAAAAAATGAGTGTTATTGAACATGATGGAGAAAAATAAGAGAGAACTCCTAAAACCCAAAATAAAATAGAATGAAAAATTCAAACAAAAGATCAAAAGATAAGTTAGGACTTCCAGTTACTTCTCTGATGTGTAAAGAGCTTAGAAGTCATCACTCACACCTTCACAGCAAGAGAAAAACTGAACAAACTGAAAATCAATGTCTTTTGTGGTAATCCTCAAAGAAATGAGGTCATAGGATGAAACATCACCCCCAAACTGTAGAAACAAGTGAACATAGAGGATTCAGGTCAACTTAACCAAAGTGAATGTCATTGGAAACAGGAACTGATAGAACACATAAATGATAACATTGACAAATTAGTTGAGGCTGAGTGTAGACTAGATTGGGAATTAAAAACTTTTGAGGATCCAGTTGAAAAAGAGCAACCACACTTGTAGATTTTAGCTTATAAGATTCCCACCAGGTTCTGGTGATGAAGACTGGAGAAGGTAGGTGACAGGGGGAAAAGTAACCAGAGCAGTCTCCACACACACACACACACACACACACAAAGCCTATCAAATTTGGCAAAAGAATTCATTGGAGAACTATTCTGAGGAGATAAACCAGGTCATGTCCAAATGAATAAAAAACTGATCTTTCTGAGGGAAAAATTCCATGTGTAGATTAAATTATTTTTAAACATATGTAAACTGTCTATGGATGACACTAAAGGACATATTTTCCATATTCTAGGAAAGCTGGAGAATAATCTAGGAAAAAAAAAAAAAAGAAAGCAAGGGGACAAGGAAACTAGAAATCCAATCCAGAATAATAGTAAAAGAAAAGCCATGATAAGAGTGGCACAGTAGGCCCTGAAAATGAGGTCTGAAGATAAGGCAGAATAGAGGATCCCAAGAGGGATCTCTCCAGGTTCAAAGGAAATGGAAACTCTTTGTGGCATATAGTATTTTCAGAAGATGGCCACATCTAAGTTTACCCCAGCCCCCACATTCCTTATAATGTGAGAATTACATTCCTCCACTGAGAAGTAGGCTTTGTGTTTACTCTTCAAACCTGGGTGAACTTTGTGACTGCCTTGAGCAAAGGAATATGGAAGAAGTGATGGTGTGTGCCTGAAAGCCAGATGGTAAAAAGCAATGCAGCACATACTTTGCTCTCTTAGATCATTTGGTCTGGGAAACATAAAGCATAAAAACATCAAACATATGCCAGAAAATCAGATAATAAGAAGGGAAAAAACAGTGGATAAATTACTTTAGTAAAATTTTAAAAGTTCCTATGAGGATAAGAAAGCAATTAAGACTTTAACAAAACAGAAAAAGTGTCAGTTGAAGTATAGGCCATAAAAAAGAAAGTTGAGTTGTTTCACAGAACAGGTGAAAGGTTCTCTTTAGCTGCCATGACATGAGGACACCCAAGCAGCTCTGGAGATAAATCCAGAAGGAGACAAATCAAGATCCCCACTGTATAGCCAATACCAAGTGACACTGTTTTGTTTTTTCATGAGCTGGTCATTTGAGTACAGCCACAGAGTAGACAGAGGAGTGACTCAGAAAAACAAAGTTTATTAATCTCACAGGTCCTAAAAACAGAAGGAGAGCCCTTATGTAGGACCACATGAGAAGGACACCAAGGTGGTCAAGAGGCAGAAGAAAATCGAAGGGAAGATTTAAATGCCTATTGGCATTTCTCTATGGAAAATGCAGGCAGGACAGAATAAACAGTTTAGGATTGGCTAGTTTAAGTAATTTCAGTAAATTCTAAGCTGGAAGGGTGGTCCCTAGTTAACTGTTACCCAGTCCTTGAGATCATTAAAGTGGAGAAATATTGCCTCCCGGAGTGCAGGGCTTGATAGAAAAGATATGGCTCTGGATTGGTTAGTCTGCATATCAAAGGCATGTTCCAGCTAGAGCCCTTAAGTATTTAAGATATCACTAGCCCCAGGTGGGTCTGTCTTCTCCTAGCCAGAAAAGATGGGTATGGTGGGGCACACCTATAATCTCAGAGGCTCAGGAGGCTGAGACAGGAAGATCAAAGCCAGCCTCAGCAAAACTAGGTGTTAAGCAACTCAATGAGACCTTGTCTCTAAATAGAATACAAAATTGGGCTGGGGATATGGCTCAGTGGTAAAAGCCCCTGAGTTCAATCCCCAGTACAAAACAAACAAACAACAACAACAAAAAAAAAAAAAAGAAAAGAAAACATGATATTCGGTAATTTTCTCCTCCAACCCCATACAGCCATCATGAAAGTGGGTCCTGCAATACTTCTCAAGCCTTCAGATTACTTGCAGTCTCAACTAACACAGGATTGTAATTTCATGAGTGATCCCAAATAAAATCCAACCTGCTGAGTTCATCCTGAATGTGACCTACAAAAACAATGAGGGATAAATGATTATTGTTGTTTTAAGACACAATGAAGTTTGGGGATGATATAATATACAGCATAAGATTCCTAATACACTATTTTGATAGGAATGTGATACATAAATAAAAAGTTTTAGGAAAAAAATTATATCAGGTATAAAGCAAAATAGACATAATGGTTGAGAATTTTTCTAAAACAACGAAAGTCACCTTCTACTGATTTAAATAGCTCAACAATTTTTAAGTAAAGTTAAAAGAAAAAAAATCACACCTACATTTCATAATGAAATTTCAGAACATCAAAGATAAAGAGAACTTCAGAGAACCAAAAAGAAAAAAATAAATGATCTTTGAAGAATCAGAAGTCACACTGAAAGCAAATTTTTCATAGCAACAGAGGAACCCAGACATCTGTGAAATGTTTTCAATTTTGCTAAGAGAAGGAACTGTCAACCAAAATTCTGTACCCAGAAATTTTTATAACTAAAAACTTATTTAAAGTGAAAGTTAAATAAAAATGTCTTCTGAGAAGCAAAAACAGCGAATTTGCCACCAAAAAATATCACCAAAGGAAATTCCAAAATATGTGCTTTATGGCACATATGATCTCTAGTGAAAAACTTAAGGTACAATAAGAAAAAGTTATATGGATAAATTCAAGCATACACTAACAGTATAAAACAATAATACTAATGTCTTTGTAATGAAAAGAAGTTATAAATAAAACTCATTTATAGGCTATAAATGGAGAGTAGGTGGCTGAAATCAACTGCAAAGTTTCATGTATTGTTCAGGAGAGGAGTAAATATTTTAATTAAATCTAGATCTTGATTAATATGCTGAAGTATATCAATGTAATATATAAAATTAAATTAATATGCCAAAATATCTACTGGAACTCCAAGAATAATACCTTTTATTATTCGATAGATACAGCAATTATTAATAAGATTGATCCAGAATAATGAAGAAAAAATAATCACTTGGAAAAGAAGATTAAAAAAAGAGGAAAAAAACAGAAAAGAGAAACAGAGAGGAAGCACAAAATAAATGTTAAAAAACCCAAATATGTATTTATAGCAATTAAAATGTATATTTATACAAATACTAATATAAAAACATTTATACATATATGGTAGTTATATATATAAATAGTATATAAATAGTAATTAAAAATTCATCCTACTGCACTAAACACTCTTATTAAAAGGCAAAGATAATCAGAACATACTTAAGAAAAAATTATTTACATAATTTATATAAGACTATAAAAGTTTAAAAAGAAAAAGAAAAAATACCAGGAAATGTTTAAAAGAAAACTGGGATCACTATATTAATGTTAGACACAATAGATTTTATGATGAAAAGCAATATTAAAATAAAGAGGTTCATTACATACTGATGCTAGGAAGTTAATAGCCCTAAACTTGTATACTCCTAATAACATGGCCTCAAAACATGTAAAGCAACAAATAATAGACAAGATAACAGCAAGAAGAGATACACAAATCTTCCATAAAAGTACAAGATTTTAATACTCAGTAATTGGTAGATTTAGCAAAATAAAAGACACAGACAATTTGAATATCAGAATTAATATGATTTACCTATGTTAGCCTGCAGAATTCACCCACTGACTGTAGAATGCACTTTTTATCAGGCAAACATGAAGCATTTAGTAAAACTGACCATGTACATATAGCAATTCTCAATGAACTTGGAGGGTTTAGAATCTCAGGACTTATTCTCTGATGACAATGTGATTAAGTAAGAAACAAGTACTAGAATGATAAGAGAATAAAGATTTTAGAAACAAATGTTTTGGTTGTCATTCACTATATGACAGAGATAGTATTACCTAGCATCTATATGTAACAAATTATATGCAAAACTCAAGGTGGATTTCACAACTAAATATAAAAGACAAACTATAAAATTTCTAAAGACAATATAGAAGAATATTTTTATGGCCTCATGTGGTAAAGAATTTCTTAAATAAAACACAAAGTCCTAGTAAAAGGAACAGATTTTTAAGTATAACTCTGCTAAAATTAAGAACTTATGTTTATCAAAAGACTTCATAAAGCAAGCAAAAGATAACAGCAAATTATCAACCAATGAGGAATCATGTACCAAAAATATCTAAAGAATATTATGATATTGTTATATTGTGTGCAACTATCATCACGTACAACTATAAGGCACCAATAAAAAAACATGTAAAAATATAAAAAAAGAAATAAAAAATAACATTATGATTATTTTTAAAAGACAATCAAATAAGAAAATTGGGGATGGGGGATAAGATGGACTTCACAGGAACAGAAACACAAAAATGCACAACCAAACATGTGCAATCTAATTGATAAATCAGGGAAATGCAAATTAAAATCCCAGTGAGAGAACAATTTACATCCACCAGACTGGTACAAATTCAAGGGTATGTCAGTACCAAGTGCTAATTAGAGTGGAAAACAAAAGGAACTTTTATCCACTCTTAGTAAAATTAAATATCGATACAATCATAAAATGTTGGCATTACATAGTTATTGGACATATGCAAAGATTATAGTCCACCAATTGTCCTACGAGGTATAGACTAATGGTGTCTCTTGTGTATGTGCACTAGGAGATGTGTAAAAATATTTACAGTGGCATTTTACATAAAGTAAAAACCTAGTAATAATTTAAATGTCCATTATAGATGAAGTGGATGTATATAAGTTGTGGGATACTTCCACAGGGATCACCATACAGGGTGAAATGAATAGGCAATAATTATGTGCATTCACATGGACAAATCTCAAAATCTAGAGTCAGGCACAAGAGTATCAGTCATACAAAAGTACATACAGTATTATTTCATTCATATTCACACACACAAAAAAAACCCAGCCAACACCTAACAATGTGTTGTTTAGTGGTACAGATTGTTGGTCTAAAAACTTAAGAAAAGCAAAGGAATGGTTAACAAAAATCCCCGGAGGAGAGGTATAAATGGCATGAATGTGGAAATCACCTAGTCTAAGATGTTGGTCTCTCTCTCAGAAAACTAGTGGAAATAAATTTTACAAAGTTCTAAAATTAAAAAAAAAATTTGCCAAGTGATGATACACATGCTGAAAGTAAATTTTCTCTCAACTAACAAGTAATAGTAAAGATTATTCTATTTGCTCTGAAAGCAAGAAACATAAAATAAACCTAATTATGTAGGACTTATATGACAAAATTATAAGAATTTATGAAATTATGTAGGACTTATATGACAAAAATTATAAGAATTTATGAAATTATGTAGGACTTATATGACAAAATTATGACTCCTTTTATCAAATAAGATTTGAATGTAGAAACATACTATGTCCATGAATGGAGAGGCTAATTTTGCAAAGGTGTTTATAGCAGCTCAATTCATAACAGCTAAACTATGGAACCAACCTAGGTACACTTCAACAGATGAACTGATTAAAAAATATGAGATATTCTCAGCCTTAAAGAAGAATGAAATTATGGCATTTTCCAGTAAATGAATGGAGCTGGATAATATCCTAAGTGAAATAAGTCAGTCCCAAGAAACCAAAAGCTGAATGTTTTCTCTGACATGTGGATGCTAATTCACAATTGAGGGATGGGGCTGGAGAAGAAGAGTTACTTTAGATTAGGTAGAAGAGAGTAAAGTGAGGGGAGAGGGTTTAGAGGTAGGAAGGGCAGTAGAATGAATCAGACATTATTACCCTATGTACATGTATAACTATAAGACCAGTGTGATTCTACATCATGTACAGTCAGAAGAATGAGGAATTATACTCCATTATATATGATGTATTGAAGTGCATTCTACTGTCATATATAACTAATTAAAATAAATTCAAAAATTTAAAAAAGCAAAGTAACTTCATAAAACTAGAAAAAAATACAGATGGTGACGGTTTCATAATGTGTCCACTTTCTTTTATATTTCCCATTGGCATGGACAAGAGAAATTCTTAGATGAGATTTGGAGGTAGAAATAAAATTTTTGTAGCGAACACTTTATCAGCTGACTTATCACTCTGTATGAGTTGGAGTCTAGAATGCATCCTTCTTCAGTGGCTCTGACTCCTGGACCAGGTGTGTGTTTGGCCCAAGTCCAAAAGTGATCCACACCACAACACCAAAAGCAGAAAAACAGAAATTAACATAAAGATCTTGGTTTCTAATCATCGAAAATAGATGATATAAGATACTGGGTTTATCTTGTCCTTGCTCTTCCCATGTTACCCACATCTTCCCTTCCAGGTTACCTGTCCTGTGAACTCCTAGCTCCAGCATCAGATGTGAAGACAGCGCTTTTCACAGATTATTTAACCAGCTACTACAATGATAGGAGATCAAATGTTAAGCAAGTGTATGTGTTCCATAGTGGTTCTGCTCTCTGTGATTGAACCCTTTCTGATACAAAGCCTCTGAGGAAGGACTAATGTGAAAGATCTATATATGTATATATAGTATGTATGATAAAGGTTTAAATCTTTAACATATAAAGAAATGTGTGTTCCTGTGAGTAATTTTCTTAAAAATATAGCTGAACAATGAGGGGAAATGTGAATAGATATAAAGAAAAAAATGTAATTTGCCATCAGACATATGAACTTAAAATAGAATTGCAATTGTATTTTAAAAAGTACAAATTTAAAATGGCCTATATAATCTGTCAATCATACTTCATTGAACATTGAAAACCAAGGTCTAATCTCACATAGTGACTGTGAGAAAGTGAATTGATAGGTGATAAATGTCAATTAGGCCAGACATGTTAAGACCCTTGGGGGTAAACATGAATTCTAGAAACACAATTAGTACTTGGATAATTAATAATACACAAATATATTCATTATAGTGTTACTAATGATAATATACCATTGCCTACATAACTATTTGTGAATAATTTATTTTCAAAATTGGTTAAATATATTACCACTCATTCATAAAATAGACTAATAAGTCTCACACATTTGAAATATTAAAATAAAAAAGTATTGCCCATAATACTATGTAAAAGAAATGGTCTATAAAAACTGATAAAATGCCAGTTTTACTAAAAATTATAAAATATAAAAGTAGTGAAATAAAGGACTATAAGGAAAAATAGCTTAAAATATAAGTGATGATATTGTAAGGGATTATGGATTTTTTTTCTTTTGCCTTTTACTTATATTTCTCTTTATACTTTTTTTATTTAATGTTTTATAATATTGGTTTTTAATTATCAAAAATAGAAACTATAACATACCAGATACTTGTCACTAAAAGGTGGGATTAGGTTTTATGGAAATACAATTGTTTTATGTATTAAGTTTATAATCTTACTTTTTTAAAAAATATACTTTTCACATTATAGTCTTATAGGCCAAATGAACACACTTGAAAGTCTCCAACATTCTTGCAAAAAATGAGTTGCTTTTCTTTCCCTGGAAAGTATACAATCTCTGAGCAGAAGATGAATAGAAACAGTCTGACCAGTAAAGGTCTTGTTATTATTTTTCAGAACATGACTTCTAATGGTGAGAGCTTTAATTGTTAGAAAGTTCTCATCCAACTATCTCCAAGAAATTGTTTTAATTCTGCCTTATTGATCAATAAAGGCTGTATCTAATCCTTCTTCACAAGGTCGTCGCGTACAACCTTCGAACTTTTGAAAGTTTTCATTCCCTCCAGTGTCTTCTCAGAGCTGTCTCCATATTCTACTTCTTTCTCATAGGTCATGATTTTGAGTGTCCTCAATTCAGAGGCCATACTTCAGACATTTGCCCTTATTTTCTATTCAATGAATGAGAAAACTTTGCTGGCTATCTATAAAAAAGGGAGAGAAACCAACAGTAAGATTTCTTATCAGATTCAGTACTATTATCAAAGAGTTGAGTTTTTTTTTTCTCTTTCGAAAAGGTGGATTTCCATGTTATTCCTGGAAGCCTGGTTGGGGCAGGGGCAGTTAGTATAGGTGAGTGTTTAAGAGTACATGTCCTGGAATCAAAACACTACTGCCCACTAGCTTTATAATCTTGCACATGACGTGTTTGTTTTCTTCTCTGTAAACTGGATAATTACAATAGTAAGCATTTCATAGGTTATTTAAGAATTAAATAGGGTAATGTTGGAAAACACTTAAATCACAGTGCCTGCACAAGGCCAAGTTTTAACAATATTTTTAAGTAAAACAGCTTATATACATTCTCTAAGTCATTTGAAAAAATTCTTATGGGTTAGAGAAGAAGTGTATCCCCAAAGTTCCTGTGTTAATACAGGAATATTCAGAGGTGAAATTATTGGATTATTAAATCTGTAATGTTATCAGTCCGTCTTAGTTTGAATGGACTTACTGGGTATGACTCTAGGCAGGTAGAGTATGGCTGGAAGAGGTGGGTCATTGGAGGCTGGCATGGAAGAGTTTATCTTCCCCGCAACCCCTTCACCTCTCTCAGCTTCCTGGCTGTCATGAGCTAAACAGCTTTCCTCCGCCATGTTCTTCTGCCATGATGTTCTGCCTCATCCCTCCAGAGCACTGGACTGAACCTCTGAAACTGTGAGCCAAAATAAACTTTTCCTCTTCTAAGTTGTTCTTGTCATATATTTTGGTCACAGTGATGAAAAACTGACTAACACAGAAATGTATTCAAATTTTTCTGCTTATGAAGACAGCAACTAGATATGATCAGAAAGCAAAATCGAACAAGATTAACAGTAATTTTGCAATGTTCCATTTTCTAATTCTAAACTTATAATTTGATTTTAAAACTGTGCTTTTATAAACTCAAGCCAATGAATATAGAACTTCACTTTAAAGAAAAATAAGACATAGCAACCAATTAGCTAAATTGAGGGTTCTAGGTAAGAAAAGAAGATAAGGTTTTATTAGTGAAGAGGAAGGGGTAGTTTTATAATAAGGAAAACTACTTATTGCATGCTCACCCTGGGACAAGCACTCATGGGAGGAGAAGGAGGGAGGGTTGGAGAGAGATGAGGTAGAGTGTGGATAAACCAGCATGTTAATCATTTTATGTGAATTGTTTCATTTATTCTCATAATCTACCTACAACATAGGTATTAGAAATATTTATTAGAAATGTTAAGTAAATACGCTAAGTAAGCTTAAAAATGGCAAAGAAGGATTCAAATCTAGTTCCTAATTACTAAGTTTTAGCTGTGCTTTTGATAGTTTTGATTGAGAAAGCAAAAGGACAGGAAAGAACAAACCAAAGTCTGGGGTCTTCATAAATAACAGAAGTGACAGTGATATGGATTGGAGTGGGGGTGGAAGGTGAAATAAAAAGTGCATTTGTACTTCTTAAGACAATATCCATAACTCTCAGTAAAGAAAAGTGGATGTTGAGATTATACTAAATCAATTTCACTTTAGAAAAAATTAAATTACAAAGGTCAATAAGTACACTTAAAAAACTAGGTAACATCTCAGTCCTTCTTTTTCCTTAATTCTGATTTCTGGGAAAGTTAAAACATGAAAGATATTAAAAACACTTTTTTTTTTAACCAACATGATTTTCAAACTTGGTAACCCTAGAAAGGCCCATGTTTACATTAATTTTATAAAATAAAGTTTGGAACTAAGAAATGACTTTAACTGTTATTTCCTTAAATTCATACACCAAAGCAAACCTCAGGACCAGCAACATGTTTTAGTCCTGCCATGCTCACTTTCAGAGAGAGGCAGAGTCTAGCTGGGACATCAGTATGCCAATGCTTTCTTCTTGTTGATGCACACCTGATTACAGGCTACAGGATCAAAGAGCAAAACACTGATGGTAACATGCTGCAGACCCATCAACTCATCTGTGACTGGAATCACTTAAAAGTATTTTAAAGGGCCATCACAAAGAGGATGCCTATTTTTAGAAATGAGTTTTCTTTTGATACAAAGAAAAATGTTGGCCATTCCCCTTATGTTTATAACAACATTCCAATTTAATCTTCAGTTTAAAAATTCTTTAATTATTGCACAACAGTGCTGTGTTCATTGCACAACACCCACATTTCTGATAGTAAAATCTAGACTTTTTCTGGTAACAACAAGAAAACTGGAAAGGAACATGGTATTGTACAGGTATCTGATTTTGTTCCCAAAGCGTATTCTTCAAAATTCCATGTCCCTGTTATCCACTACTAAAAGTCATCCACACGCACATACGTAAAGTCTAAGCAAAAACCACCAAGAGGTGTGGTAATTTTTCTCAGAATGAGGATTAGAATCTAGTATAGAAAAAGGCCTTCCAATCTAAATTTCCTTTGTTGGTTATCAAGAGCACCACTGAAAAAATAAAAAAAAATTAAAAATATGCCAAAACACACAACTGCATGTTTTTTTTTGTCCAGTCACATATCAGAACCCAGCATAATTATTCTTGAATTAAAATCAAAATCAAGTTAATAAGAAGAAATCTGTTCTTTTGAATACTAAGACTTAATTTGCTAGTGTTAGTAATAATCATTGTACTGGCTTTATTTTTATTTATAATAAAAATTAAATATATGACAATAAATTGCATCCGATCTGCAGCTATAATGCACCAATAAGAATGTAGGAAAAAAGTTTAAAGATTAAAAGATATCCTGTCAATTAAATACATAATATGGGAAAAGTACTACATACTATTTTATATCTGTATATACCTTTGCTGATTTTATTTTGAGGAAATACATTGTTCTAATATAGTTAACATATTTTGAATTAAAATCAAAATCAGTAATTTTATTGTTTATTTTCTTTCTCTTACATTATTGCATAAAATTCAAGAGTAAACATTTAAAAACAAACAAGCAAACATGAAACAAAAGGAGTTTGTTCACTCCTAGAAGACAGAACCAAAAAAACATTGCATAAATTTAAACACACACACACATACACACACACACACACACACAGTTCTGCTTCTCTACAATTTAGTCATTATAGTAGAATATAAGTTTCAAATACAAAAAAAACCCCTCGAGTCTCCTGGTGCATCTTGTGTTACCATCTCTTGTTCCACTGGCATTCCTGTGTTGGAGCAGAGTGTTCTTAGGATAATTTAACTGAAAGAAAAAAAAGAAAAAACTCACAGTTCTTCTGTGTTGTCTATTCAAATAGTCAGAGATGCCAAAGAGGTTTTTGTTTTTTAAACTTTTTTTCCCCCTCAGATGCTCCAGAAGGAAACAAACTGTTTTTATTATTACTTTTAACTTTAATAAATGATATTTCACCTAAAATTTCATTCCAATTATCTAGTAAGACAATGTAGCACCTTACAAATGAAATGATTTTATTATGGGGAATATGCTTTTAAGTTTCTAATGGCTGCCAAATGACTAAGTAGATAAATCCAAAGACTAACAACCAATAAATATTACAAAGTTTTTTTGAAATTCACTTGAAATAATGTAAATATTATAGGTAAGTGTTAAGTAAAAGTGAAAATATGAAGCAAATAAGAAGTGTTATTGATTGTTAGGTCTCTCATTTGAGTTCTACAAATTCTCAAAGAACTGGGCATAAACCCAGAGCAAGGGAGTTTTGGGTAGGCAACTAAATACATTGTCTGATAATGCTATCCATTAAAATATGAGGTATACTAATTATGTAGAACTTTTAAAGAATTCTGAATCCATGAGATTATCAGATTATTCACATTCTACCCATTATTTTCTAGGACAGGTTATATGAACTCAGGAGCAGAAACTTAATTTTTTTAGGCAAAAGTGATAGCAGAAGTTACATTGTTCAAGTTTGTCAGTTTCCAAAGGTTCCCTCCTATTCTATAGCATTTACACGGACAGCAGCATATGTGGCATCAATGCATTGATCTTTGAAAGCACAAAAATAAAGCTTGTGAACTGCCGTTAAGGGATTCATGCTTTATGCTTTGTTTTTAAAAGTTGTAATGATTTTTCAGCTGATCTATCTGAACTCCTCGGGTCTCTCTCGCTTCCAAAGGCATGCACTTAGGAAACAGATGGCAAAGATTCAAGGCACACGTCTGTGGCTAGGAGTGGAGAAATGCTACTGGCTTATGCAGAAATGGACCAACAGCTCTGACCTTATTGGTCAACTAAACAAAGATACAACTAATCATGTGCTTCCTTTCTATGCAGACCATTTGTCTTTAAAAGTGAAATGAAAGCTTCATAATCTCTCATTAGAGAAAACCAGAGGTACCTCACAGCAATTTTTTTCCCCCTTTTGTCAGGCTGCTGTTTTAATATTTCCCAAACATTGTCTGTATACCTGAATGGATGGATGGTGAGCAAGTAAATACCTACTAGTATTTTTATGCTTACCATTTGCAGAGTACAAGATGAACAAATCATGCTTACTGTACCAAAAGGGCAATATAGAGGCAAGATTAAAAAAAAATCCACAAATAAGAGCAACTCAGTAGCATTTTATTCCTGTAGAGGAATTGCTAGATTTTAAATCCTGATTAAATAAGTGATTCAGTTGTTTTAAATTCTGTGATCCAGTTGTTTTTTTCTCCAAGTCATTCTGCACACACCATATTTCTGGCCTCAAACAGCTGCTCTCTTGCACCAATGAGTGTAGAATCTAAGAGTTATACCCTTAAACAATTAGTCTTACACATACCTACTTTATTTACCTGAGATGGTGCCTACATGGCCAAACTGTTTCCCTGTTCACTATGTCAACTTCCAATAACATTCTCCTCATCTCTTCATTGTCTTCACCACACTTAAAAACAAAATCAATCAATCTGGCACTGTTCTCCCAATCTCCCCAGAGTAAATGGAAGACAGTACAAGAGACACAATTTTAAAAACCAAAATAGGAGATCCCTTAATGTTATTTCTTACAGATCTAACAGTCAAACAGTTTATTAAATACATGAGATGAAAAATTAGCAAGATAGAACAGAGTTTGTGCTGCCTCTCCAGGAACTTTATGCTTTGCCAGAGGATGGCCTGATCTCTGAGAATTAAAAATGCAGGAGTAAATTCTGCATGGGAAACACACAAAACAGTGGCCTGTTTTTAAGAGTCTAATTGAAGTCTCTTTGGAAGCTTTAAACATTTCACTCTAACAGATAGTTTGGCTCTGACCTTGACTACTTTTCTTACTGCTGGTCTTTATTACTCAGTATTAACTGCTGGGCTTAACTGCTGAAGCAAACTTGACTTAGGCTTTCAACATCTCCTGTGTTAACAGTGGCACAAGAACCAACAGGGTTTATTTCCAAAGTGACCTCTTCAAGGTGCTTAAAGTTATTTGAGAATACCTGTACCACTTTCCTTTGTTCACACACCCACCAGTTGGGAAGCAAAACAGTAACAGTATCTGCGTATCAACACTAGGCTAGCATATGACAAAAGTTGAGTATCCCGAATCTGGAAGTTCAATAGCTTTGTATGCTGCCCAGCTATTTTCTTGATCACTGGGATGCTGAAAGGAAAACACCTGAGAGAGAGAGAGAGAGAGATCATTAGTATGATCTCTTTCCATTTTTACCTCAGCATTACCAAGACAGAGCCAAGACCAAGAGAAAATGTTTTGAAATTTTCATAAGTTGTAATATCTCGATAACTTTAATATCTTCAAAAGACCTTAAAACCATTTTTCAAAAATGTATCCTACAGCATTTTGCAAGTCTAAGTGTGTCCACATACAATAATACTATATTGTTTTAAGTTTCTGTCTGCCCTAGAACTTAACTTGCACTCATGTAAAGAAGGGCTGTGATAGTTTCTTGTTGTTTTATTTACTTACTTATTTCAGTGCTTAATTCTAATAGCCAGGCCCACAAAGCAATAAATGTCATTAGACAGATGAGGAAATCAGACAATAAGAATCATATGGTTTTGGTTGAGAGCACTCATCAGACTGAAAATTAAGGTTTTTCTCACAAGCAGATTCTTTTTTAATCTTTTACCTTCAAATCCATGTTTTTTCCCTATGATATCATTCTGAGCAATATTCATTCATTCAGTAATTTACTGAAAGCCTAATACGAGCCAGACATTGAGGATTCAGTAGTGAACAAGACAGATACTACCCATGAACAAATGAAAATGAAATTCTAGAACAGTCATTAGCTAACTAATTAGAAAAAATAATAACAAAGCTACAAGTGAGGTAAGTAATACAAATGAGACTGAGACTATAACAAAAATCCAGACAATTTTGAGAAAGGAAAATTCCTTGATAGCTGAGTTCTGAAGAAGTACAATACCAGAAGTACATGTATATGGAGGGAATTCATTCCCAGGCAGAGGGGCAGCATTGCAAACACCAAAGCACAGAGGATTGTAGCTCTTTAGAACAGAACTTCTCAAAGGTAGATTGATACTGTTAGAAGGTTATAAAATCAATCTATGGAACACAATCAACATATGTACATTAGGATAGAATAGAATAGAATAGGCTAGAATAGAATAAATACAATAAGATAGAGTGAAATACAATAAAAATATCAGAGATCATTGCATATACTAAGGGGTATTGTTTTACAAAACTTTTACATCAGTTCTATCTATCTATCTATCTATTAAGCAGAGAAGAAAAATAATTTAATTTAAATTTGAGGACTGTTGACTCTTCATGGAGGGTCATAGCCAGGCATAGTGGCACATGCCTGTAATCCCAGCAGCTCAGGAGGCTGAGGCAGGAAATCATGAGTTCAAAGCCAGCTTCAGCAATTTATCGAGGTCTTAAGCAACTCAGTGAGAACCTGTCTCTAAATAAAATACAAAAAAGGGCTGGGATTTGGCTCAGTGGTTAAGTGCCCCTGAGTTCAATCCCTGGTGGTAATCATCATCATCATCATCATCATCATCATCATCATCATCATGAATGCTTATAGAAAGACTAGTTCAAAAGCTATTGTACACTCATGTAAATTATGGGTGTCAATTTAGGCAATGGTGACATAGTAGTAGATTAAAAACACAACATAGGGACTGGGTTTGTGGCTCAGTGGTAGAGCACTCACTTAGCACATGTGAGGCACTAGGTTTGAACCTCAGCACCACATAAAAATAAATAAATAACAGAGTTACTGTGTCCATCTACAACTAAAAAAATTTTAAAGACAAAATATAAAATAATTTTAAAGAATACAAATGGGCATTTAAAGTATGATTTTTAAATTAGACTATGAAAGATAAAAATATCACTGAAATGAGAAATTCAATGAATGTATAGCAGCAAATCAGACACAAGTGAAGAGATCAGTAGTGAATGGGAGGACAGACTTAAAGAATATTACCCAAAATCTGTTGCAGCAAAGATTAGAGACAAAAAAAATGTGAACAAGATTTTTATGGTATAAGAGCTGTAGAAAACAAACAAAAACCTGAGGAACCAGGGAGAAGACATATGAAAGAACTAATTTTCAATACAAGACAAAATCACCCTCCAAATCAGGAGTCTCAGTGAATCCCAATCATTATTAATAAAAGTCATATTAAGATTCATTATAGTGAAACTGAAGAACACCAATGAAAAGGAGATCCTCAAAGCAAGCTCATAAAAAATTCTGATTATAAGAATATGGGCCAAAATAGCAAGCTGGAAGGAAGACTATTCCAATAAAAATTTTTCTTATGTTTCTGGGGTGGGGCAGATATATTAATTTTAAAGTTTTAAATTAGAAAGACTTGTTAAAATTTCTAAGGTAACTATTTTAAGAATAAAATTAGAATGTTTAGCTCCTCAA
This sequence comes from Spermophilus citellus, assembly GCF_964194105.1. Taxonomy (NCBI): domain Eukaryota; kingdom Metazoa; phylum Chordata; class Mammalia; order Rodentia; family Sciuridae; genus Spermophilus; species Spermophilus citellus. The sequence continues at coordinate 75,415,861 of NC_138194.1, forward strand.
CTAATTTAAGGAAAATAATCAACTAACACAAGGAGGATAAACTGAGAATGATCTCTAAGAAAGCAAGCAGTAGGTTAAAAAAAAAAAGCCAAATGGAACATATTGGAAGCTATGTCACTAATCATAATTTATGTAAACAGATTTAATTCACCAGTAAATAGACACAAAATTGTAAGGCAGTCCAACAACTCCAGATTAAACAAGAAGTTGGAAGCAACCTGTGTTCATCAACACTTGAAATAATAAATTATTATATATTTATCATATATGTGTGGAATATGACACAGATCTGAAAAGGAATGAATTACAGCTGAATATATCAACATGGATGAATCTGTGTTGAGAAAAGCAGACTATAAAATACCAAGTATGATTTCAATTAAATACAGATTGAAAACATAAAAAATAAGCATTCTTCTTAGGGATATATACTATAAAATCCTAAATAAAAAAAATTATTAGAATAGGAATTATAGTGTACTCTTCAGAAACAAAGAGAAGAATGCAACTAGTGAGACTCTTCAGTTACTAGGACCGTTGTATAAGTAGCAAGTAGGAGGTACTGGATAAATGTACACTGGTTTCTTCTTTAACTGGACATTTATGTGTGTGTGTGTATTATAAAATGTGTGTAACACACATACATGTATGTACTCATTTGTATAATTCATTATAATTAAAAGCATAAACATGTTTGTGAATTCACACTAAAAATTTAAGACACACAAGCAGATATTTATTGTTTCGTGAAAGCTTTTTCATTGATGTGCCTGTAAAAGCTGCTAATGCATAGGAGGATTAATTTATTGAGTAAAAAAATACTAACAAAGAAGAAAATTAGTACCTTTTTGTGCTCAACATCTCACTGGAAAAATTTACTTGTTATCAAAGCATAAAATTAAACTCAGCATTGATTACTTTTTTTGCAAACCTCAAGAAAGCATTTTAACAACAAATGTTGGAAATGTGCAAAAGAAATGGCCACTTGTTATATCAATGTTTTTCCCCACCCCCAACTGATACTGGTAATCCATAGTGGCTTCATCTTTCAAGTTCAAAAAGTAGCAATGTGTGAAAAGCAAAAAGTGGTAGAAAAATTAATTATTCATATTATAAATATAACATAAAAGAAGCAAAATATAAATAAATTTTTAAAAAGAGATGTTCTTCAGTATTGTATGTTCCAATAGTTTTGTTCTTTTTATTTTTTGGTGGGGCCACTAGAAACAAATGATGATACCACTAGAAAAAAAAATATATTTGCTCTTATGGAGGATAATAATAGTATGGAGAACAGAATTGAGAATCAGTCTGCTCACCCACAAGTTTATGAGTGTATAAACATGTGTACCATAACCCTTTGCAAATTTAAACTGAAAGGATTATAAAGCATCAATGATGTAAGGAGGGAGATTGTGCTACAATTGTGATACAACCTGTTTTCTGTTCCTTACGTTAACATTTACTAGGTAGGCCTTGGGCAAACATCTGAGGATTCTTCCTCATCAGGAATAAATCATACTACATAAATTTCAGAATTTCCAGGCTTAAATGAATTATCCATCTCAACCTGTTTAGAGACAGAGGACATTGAAAATGCCTTAGTAAATCCTCAGTCTGTACCCAAAGGACTTAAAAATCAGCATAATATCATGACCCAGCCACATCAATGTTCATAGCAGCTCAATTCACAATGGCTAAACTGTGGAAGCAACCTAGATGCCCTTCAACAGATGAATGGATAAAAATCTGTGGAATATATACATAGTGGAATATTACTCAGCATTAGAAGAATAAAATCAGCATTTGCGGGTAAATGGATGGAGCTGGAGAATATCATGCTGAGTGAAATAAGCCAATCCCCCAAACCAAAGGTCGAATGTTCCAATAAGTGGATGCTGATCCATAAGAACGGGGGAGGGCATGGGAAGATGCAGGAACTTTGGGCAAAGGGGAGGGTGGGGAGGGAAGGAAGTATGGGGGCAGGAAAGATGGTGGAATGAGATGGACATCATTACCCTAGGTACATGTATGATTGCACATATGGTGTGATTCTACATCATGTACAGTTGGAGAAATGAAAAGTTGTGCTGCAATTGTGTACAATGAATCAAAATGCATTCTGCTGTCATATATACCTAATTAGAATAAATAAATTTTAAAAAAGAAAATGCCTTAGTACATGTTCATTAGCTGTCAAAACTCAATTCCTCCTTGAATTTTTACTGGTCCAATAGGGCACATTTGATAACCTCTTAGCTGCTTGACTAGGTAATTATCCAGAAATATTTGTTAGCCCGTTAGCATCGTTTGACTGAGTTGTAGTTTTTAAATAGAGTCAATAGTCAATAATGTCTCAAAGTAAGGTTTGACTCTTTGGTTTCTGATGAAAAGGGAAAAATGCAGATTTTCTCACTTCTTAAGTAGTCTAATGTATACAATTCTATACGGCTTTGCAATTAACTACTTGGTAACAGATCAGTACCTGTGATTTATGGAATTATATCCTACTTTTAAGGATCTGTTTCTATCTTGTTACTAAAGTCACTTTTTGGTACTTTCTCTATGAACCTTGATCATTTTGTTCTAAAAAGAATCCACACACTACACAGTTCTTCATATATATCTTCCAACCCTATCTTTAGCATTTTCCCAATACTGGCAAATAATACATTAGCACTTAGCTTACTCTAATCAGTAATCTTGCCACTAGTTTCAGCACCTCTGGACTATGGTTTAAAGTATCAATACTCCAAGCCAGGGCTAGAAATCGTAGGAGGTGGTCCAATTCTGGCAGTTGGGTGTTTCTGTAAATAAAAATCTCATTGGAACACAGCCATAAGCATTCATTTACATGCAAAAACTGCCTTTGTGCTACAAGATAGTTGAATAGTTGCAACAGAGAACATATGGTCTCTGTTACAGAAAGCTTGTTGGCTTCCTGCTCTAAGTTTAGTATTAGGCGTTCTCTAAGTTCTTTAAATGGAAGATGCAATTAATTATTGTAGTCTCTATAAACAACTGCATGTTGGAGGTGGCCTAAAAGACAAAAAAAAAAAAAAAAAAAAAAAAAAAAAAAGCGGGAGTGGAGAGAAAGAAAACGCATGTATCTTTTCTTTGTACCATTACATAAAAGCAGAAATATTTTATCTGTATTTTAATTCAATAACCAAAGGGGGAGGGGGAAGACCTTGTAAAGGAGATCCAATAAAGGCCTTAGACTTCTTAAATACCTTAGCTATCCAGTAAATTGTGTGTGTGTGCACTTATGTTGTCTAATACATATAGTCATTATAAAATTCAACTTATACTCCTATTTGGTCTCTGAAGCTACACAGTGATTAAAGAAGTATTTGAAGAAACCAAGGAACATCTTTATTTATAAAATTCCCCACATGGAAAGAGCCAAATATCTTTCGATGGGTACATAGTTAAAAAACATGGTACATCAATACCATAAAATCCAATAAAAAGCAACAAATCAGTGATCTATATGTCAATTTCAATAGATCTCAAGGAATTGAATGAAAATATATGAAATATAATAATCTCAGGGTAAAGGTCTCCCTCACATGTGTGAGGCCCTGGAATTGTTCAATTCCTAGCACAACCATGAATAAATAAATGGAAGGAAGGAAGGAAGGAAGGGAGGGAGGGAGGGAGGGAGGGAGGGAGAAAAAGCTAATCTTGAAAGGTCCCATATTACATTCAATTATATCTGCAGGGGGTTACAAAAATCCATGGATGTTTAAGCCTCTTACATAAAAAAAAAATAATAGTATTTGGATATTAACTAGGCACTTCTTGCCATATCTTTAGACTATTTATAATGCATAACACAATAAAATTACTACATAAGTGGTGAATTAAAGAAATAATCACCAGAAAAGTCAAGTCTGCATACAGAACCTGCAGACACAGGGGGCTAACTTTAATTCTACTTGTCATATTCTCATTATGATAAAATTATAGCGATGGGGAACAGATTAGTTTTTCTTGGGGAATCAGAGCTGCTAGGTTAGTTATAGTTACAAAAAGGTCACATGAAAATGATCTAATGAGAGTATTGCACCTTGACTGCAATGACAGTTACACAAATCTATACATGTGATAAAATACTTTAGAGGCATTCACACACATTGTACCAATGTCAATAACCTGGTTGTTTTTTTTTAAAAAAAATATATTTTTAGTTGTATATTAACACAGTTTCTTTATTTTGTTTGTTTATTTTCCTGTGGTGTTGAGGACTGAACCCAGTGTCTCACATGCGAGAGGCAAACTCTCTACCATTGAGCCACAGCCCCAGCCCCTAACCTGGTTTTGATATTTTATAAGATTAAAAAAAATAATAATGAAAGAGGGGAAACTGGGTTTAGCTGACAAAGACCTCACTGTACAATTTTTTCAACTTTCTACGAATATATAAGTATTCCAAAATAAAAAGTTAAAAACACATACTTGCACATACAAGGAAAAAAATCACAACAAATGAAAATGAACCACAGCCAATTTTATTTAAATTCTTCAAAATGTACACTGAATATGTTAATTGCTTCTAAAATGTGTCACCCTTTATATATTGGCTTTATTATTTCATATTCCCCTTTTTCATGTATTCTTTACAGCTCTTCAGTAGAAGCCAGAATCTTGGGTTGCCCAGTTGGGTGCCTAAAATGTGCAGAAAAAAAATTGACATGGTAAATAGAAAATACTTTCTGAAAAAGCTAACATATAAAAAAGTGATACAGCATTAATATAACTTTTGGCAAATAGCAAAATATAACAATAACAGAATCATCAACAACACTGAAACAATAATCGATACAAAGTGATCCTGGAGTAAACAGAAAAAGAAATCATAAAATTTATTAATAATTCAGTTATTCTAGACTTGGTTGAAAGATGCCATTTTAATTCATCCTTTTCTTTTAAAATTAATCTTTCTCTAAAATCTCAATTAAATGGAGTACCTGAATGTTCCACAATTTCCTCCTACCTAACAACTTCCTAATGCCCAGCCACATATAATCTTAACATCTAAAAAGAGAATTAAGGATGATTTGGAATCTCAAAATTACAAGGTCATTCAAGTTCCCTCAATATCTAATATACAGGATCTCTACCAAAATAGGGCATTATTTTTGACAGTTAAATATGAACATCAGATAAAAGATATAATGAATTTTGTAAAGAACCAGCATTAATAGGTAAAACAAGACCAACATTTTAATAGATACATTTCTTTTACTTAGAAAGAACACACATTTCAAGCACAAGAAGGCTACACATGTAGGTATGTTATCAACTACTAACTAAATGAAATATTGAAACCCTGAAGAAATGAGTTAATGAAGTCACACAGGAAGACAAAATTGTTTCAGTTCCTTAATCTCAACATATATAATACTTCATAGAAAATTATTTTCAGTTAGTAATTTCTTAAAACAAGATGTTTATGAAGTTGGAAAGATAAAAATCTGATACTGAAATGTTTTCCAAATTCATGCAGCAATTATGTTCTTGCTAAATCCCAGACAGAAAGAAAAAAAATAAGTGGTTCTTACCTCTGACCTACTATTCTGATTAAGTTTCTTTTCAATATTCATGGCCAACATCTGGCTTCTAAAAGAAAGGCTTTTGGTCTTTTCAATCACTTGCTGATAGGGTGAGACTGCATTGTTACCCATAACCACATGGCCCTAAAATGAAGTAGAGGAAAACTGTTCCTGTAATGCTAATGACATGTTTCCCAGTAAGGCATGAGCATGACATGACAATACTACATATTGTTGCACATATTTTTATATACTGTACAGAAATAACAATATTTATGTGCAAGAAAAAACAAGAGGTTGATGTTAACCTCAAAGAACTATTATGCATTAAAAAAAATGAAACAAAAATTCTTAATAGATTAAATGTACTAATAGAAAATTCCCAGAAGTAGTAAAAAAATCAGTGATTATGATTTAGTATGTACCATAACTAACACAATACTCACTAATTTAGAATCAATCTTGGCATCTAGTCTTGCATTTCTAATCAAATTCACAATCCATCTTTCAGCTTCTTCTGGAGTCATGTTCAGTTTATCTGCCAACATACTAATAACAAAAAAAGTAAAAACAGCAATGTTAATTAACCAGGCCAAAAACCTGTTTTACATACATAGTGTTTGATCCACTCTGTGCAGAGACTTCTGGGTTACATTCTTTTACATACCATGTCTGCATTGTTCATATTTATGTCTACTGTCTTGTAATGTTTTCATTTCACCAGCCAGACTATAAGATCCTTGAGTGGAAGGTACTATGCTCTGTATTTATAGAAATCCTTCTGGTTTCTGGTGTACCACCTTATACATAACAATGTGAGGGAAAAACAGGTTTTATGATATATAATGATTATACAAAGTAAACCTATAAGGAGCATCAGTAAATAAGTATAATCTAATGAAAAACAACAAAAGCAAAAGGATACTGTGTATGATTGTGTTACAAACTTGGGTTTCTCCACAGAGATGTACACCACATAACCTAAATGGCTATCAAACTGAGATAATCAGAAAGACAAACTCTTTAAGTCCTTCATCTAAAAATGTTTTCTGACATCAATCAATCTGTATTTTATATTTTTTCAACTTATAATCAGATTTTAGATGACCACTGCAGTGCTAGATTTATCAGGGCTAAAACAAAGGACTAGCTTTTATAGCAGCTAAATCATCAGTCAGTTGATGGGAGAGTATCTATGTATGCATGTATAGTATTAAAGAATATAATATATATGCACGCATATATGATATATGATAATATTACACAATAGCCAGCCCCTTGGTGTAATCACTGGTTTGATTAAAACATCAACAAAATAATTCCTTGCAAAAAGACTACAATTCCTGAACTGATAGCATTCTCACCTTTAAAATGCAAATATTTAAGACATTAGTATAATTAACTCTTATAATTATGTAATTCTAGAGCTCCCAACCAAAATCTAACCTAAATTTACTTAATAAAAGTACCTTTATAAAAATAATTTCTCTGTGGTACCCTTATTTCATGTTTATCGACAGGGAGTTAAAATGTGAAAATTAAGTTGGGCTATCAATACAAAGGTACAAATTTATGAAGAGGTGATTTCTAAAATCCCAAAATAGGAAAGAGTACCGTTTTATTTAAACAAAAAGGTATTTTTTTAAGGAAGAATTCTTATAATTGTGTTTTCTGTGGCTTCCTTTTATTTTTCATGAGTACTTGACTTGTTTTAGAGAAATATAAATTCCATTCTCATGTGCACTAAAGTAAGCAAATCTGAAGCTGCTAATTTAGAAATAAATAACAAGTTTTCCAAAATTTTATACTCATATTTTTCTTCAGTTAGCAAAAGTAAAATAACTATTGAAATTGAAATCTTTAAGATCTATATTTTTTTAAAAAGCAGAAACAATTTTTACATAGCAAATAGATATGTACAATTGGTATAAAAATTTTTAAAGTTACAATATAGAACCTACTTACAAGCTATTAAAGTAATAACAAAATATCTAGTCTTGAAACCTAAGTTAAGACTCCTCTCCTTGTTGCCTATGCCCAATTAAGAAATCCTTCTGTCATTAATCATAACTTCTCATCTAAAGTTCCTTACACATCTATTCTCATTTTTAAAGACTCTCATCTCCACAAGCCATACTAAACCTCTCTGTTCATTAAACACGCCATACTCTTAACTACTTCAGGGCCTTTGCACATGCTGTGAAATCTGCTTAAATAGGCCAACTCACCCTTTTCTTCACTTAGAGCTGTTAACATGGGTCTCAGCTAAAACAGCATACTCATAAGCCTTCCAAGACACCTCTTCAAACTATGATGCATTTATTTGGTGCTTTTATAACCAACCCCCTTCCTTTTCAACAGTATCAATAATAGCTGTAGGTTATTTTGTTGTATATCTACTTTTAATAAAGACCATATATATGTAACCAAAGAGCATGCACTATATTCTCCTTCTTTACTAGTATGTATCCAGCAATTAGCACAATGCCATTCACACAGGAGACAATTAATAATAGATTGAATCTTATTTTAGTCCCTTTCCTAGTTTAGCCTCCATTGCTATTTCCCAGTTCTCCAACTGATTAACCTCTTAAATCTCAATGCAATCTATTTTACAGAGCTACCAGGTTAATTTTAAAACCCAACTAATCAGTTTATTCCCAAGCTCCCTTCAAAACAGAGGAACCTGTTTTGAACAGGTTTCCAACATCTCATTATTCTCCCTCATGAATACCACATGCAGACCAAACCAAACCACTTCTCTTCATTCCCTGTCATTTATTCAATAAAATATGAACTGTGTTAGATACTAACACTAAAATATCACCTGATCTCGGCCATTAGAGTTTTAAACAGGAGGGTAGGACAGGGTATAATCACCTAATTCTGAAAATATATAAACTAAGACTAATGAAGAAAAACTTGAAGGACTATATGAAAGGCACAGTGTTTGCCAGTTCTAGTTCAGGGCTTTGCCAACAGTTTTCTTGAGGAAATTATATCTAATTTTCGATTTTAAGATTTAAAAAAAATCCATTTATGTAACTACACTAAAATTCTCTTATCCCACCTCTTTCTTTAAATCCATATTCTAAATCTTGTATTCCAACACGGCTGGAAAAAATTCAACATTGCAAGACAATTTTGCAAGACCCAAATGATTTGCATGCTGTGAGCTCTAACTGCACTTTGGGGATTTACTGTTCGTACTGTTTAGTGAATCAAGTCAAAGAAAAACCTGAAATAAGGTCTAAGAATTGTTAGTAAATTATTGATGGTGTCTCAGGTTATCTAAGCCATCAATCTTTCCTACAGTGAATTAAATATGGCAATAGTCTAGTTTCTTTTAAGTAACATGAAAATACAATAAATGGAATTAATGATTAACAGAAATTCTCAAAGTCTACAATTCTTTTCCATTCTAATAATGTCATACAAAAATAGTAAAGGTTTGAAAAGTTTAAAAAATGTATTATCTTAGCTGGATAATTACATGGTGGCACATGCCTGTAATCCTAGCTACTTGGGAGGCTTAGGCAGGAGGACTTCACCAACTTTAAAAGACCCTATATCAAAAATAAATAAATAAAAAAGGGCTGGGATGTAGTTTAGTGGTAAAGCAACCCTGGGTTCAATCCCTAGTACTAGAAGTGGGAGGAATTAATAATATCAGGAAAACTTAAAGTAAAAAAAAAAAAAGTTGGCTTAAGTTGTCCTGATGTTATTAGGAATCACTCACTTTATCAATAAACTAAGTAAAAGATAAAATGCATCAAATGTAGAATGAGAAAAATATCTAATACAATCCAGATTTTAAACATTAAAAAAATAAATTCTACATTTAGATTACACCAAAAATCTCAACCTTGTCTATAGGTAACTTAAAGGAGACATGTAAATATTTTCTATAAATCTCGTTCATACATCTTTGATTACTTGTCCTGACAATACCATATTGAATGTTAAATAAGACAGAGTTAAGTACTAATTCAAAAGACAAAGCAAAAATAGTCTATACTCAGTTCAATTTCTTTAATTAAGTATGTTCACGATTCTAGCACAAAACACACTTTTGTTTTGGGCAGTAATTAATACCAGTGATCCCACTTAAGAACATATATATGTAAATCTTGATGTAGGGACTATCAAGTCTTCAGTGCCTAATCTTTTTAGATGGGTCTCCCTTCTCTGAACTCTCCCATAGCCATCAACCACCACCCCCCACCAACACTTCTTATCTTAAAAGATTTGGGTAAATAAGAATTTTGGAGTCCAGCATTTCCTATGTCTTATTAACTGCTTCTTTATATAATCTCACTATAAACATAAATACTGCTGTTTCAGGCATTAAGATACGTGAACCTCTGGCCTAGTTTTTACTGAACGATATGGCTAATATTTCCAAAGAAAAGTATTTCAGGTCTTTAGTAAGTGTATGGTATGGAAATAAAAAATAAGTGTTAAGTAGAAACTGTGTTTAACTGTGAAACTGAAAAGAAATAGAAGAAAAATAGAAGAAAACTGAGAAATGTTAAATGCTGCATGTAATAACGAATTTTCAATATCTTCCAGTAGTTAAAAGAGTACACTACCTTATATTACAGTTAAATGATAATGGTCTTTGAAACTATCTCAGTCTAGCCATGTTCTACTTCTCTCTCCTATCAATAAGTATAATTCTTATGCTTATTGATATGAATTTTTATGTGGTATAAGAATTTTGGAAAAACTATTAAGATCTAACACGTAGGGCTGGGGTTGTGGCTCAGTGGTAGAGTGTTTGCTTGGCACCTGTGAGGCACTGGGTTTGATGCTTGACATCACAGAAAAATAAAAAAATTAAATACAGGTATTGGGTTCATCTACAACTAAAAACATATTTTTTTAAAAAAGATCTAAAATGTTACTTCATAAAATAAGTAATGACATCATAATTTAAAATCCGTAAGAGTAGTTGGCAAATACTTTCTTTAGTGAAAAGCCAAAACTAGCTCTCTTTAGGGAAATCATATTAATGTATGCACCATTGTGTTTATCATACACATTCAAAATATTACTTCCATACTTTGTTTTTTTATCTACAGTTGAAAACTGGTCCAAGAATTATTTTAAAACAGCTTTTAAATTTCAGACACACAACACATCTGATAAACTATCCAGTTATACTAAATTAAACCCACCATGGGTAATCTCTTTTGACAGATGTTGCATATTTTATAATAAACAGATTTGTAACTTATCCTACAAATATATAGGATTGTATATAAACTGATAAAAACATCCTTAACATGCATTTTTATAAAAATATGACTATCACATGTGCTTATAGTCAACAAGTAAGAATGTTCCATATCATGACTGTAGAGTTGTTTAATAAACCACAAATTTCACTATTCTATTCAGCATTTAAAATGTGTCCTTTGAGGGACAGGCAAAAGGCCAGAAACATATGCTTTTCCCCCTCAAAAGATAAAATATCAAATAAATATACAGTAATTAGAGGTAGAGGCAAGCCAACATGAACTAGTGAATGGAATAATGTGTCATAATTAGTATTCAGTGGAAAAAAATCCAGTTTGGTGCTTAGGAAATTTCATTTAAAGATTTATCAGGGTTCACCAAAACTTCTAAATTACTTGTTTCATTTTTCCAATACACTAAATATGTCCATGTACTTCTTGCTAACCACTAAATAATGTTCTTCAAAACACCTTTCTTAATTTGCAGTTTTATATTCATTTGTGCATTTATTTAATATCTACTTATTCCTCTGTATTTTAAGTTTTTTGAGGGGATACTCCCAGCTTTCTCCCCAGTGACTGGCCTGAGAAGACACTCTCTATAACGTGTTCTTCTTTGAACTATACATATTGGTTATGCTGTTAATTAATTACTACATTGTTTATTTGTTCTTTCAAAAATTTGAATACTACCTTTTAGAAAAGGTTTTGCACATTCTCAAAATAAAATTATAGAATGGGAAGAAGCATGGTTGCAGGGAATAAGAAAGTAGTGGGAGGAAAGTAAGAACAATTCAAATTGAGAGGTCCTTGTGGTAATTGTACCTTGAATGTACCCATGTAAAACATCCAGGGTGCAATATTTTACTATGGTTTTGTTAGATGTTAATAATGGGAGAAAATGAACAAAGGACATGCATGGGAGTGGGGCCCTCCTATAATTCTTAAAACCAAAAAATGATGTTAAGATTTAGGAAAACACAAGTTTGCATCAAAATTACTTAAAAGCCTTTTACAAAAATACAGTATAGATTTTACCCCTATTTCAGAGAGTGTTTTTGTCTTTTAGGTGTTCACCCATTATTTTTATTTCTTTTCAAAGATTATCACTTGATTCTGTTATGTAATCAGAATCACTAATTTAGATAAAGCAATGATTCCCTAAGTATGACTGTAAAAGAATCATTGGAGAAGCTTTCACTCATTTTCAAGTGTTTACTCCCTATATTTTTATTAGTACATTTTAATTATGCATAATGGTGGTGCTGTTACATATTTGTACATGATATAACAATATAATTTGGTTAGTATTTTTCTCCTTTCTTCATATATATATATATATATATATATATATATATATATATATTTTTTTAGCAATTTTGATTCAGAAAGTTTGGGCAAGGCCAGAAAAATCAATTCTTTTTAAGTTGTTTAATTTCTCCAGATTAATTCAATGTAAAGCTGAGTTTAATAACCTCTGGAATAGAGCTGGGTATGGTGACATATGCTTGTAATCCCAGCTACTTAGGAGGCTGAGGCAGAAGGATATCCAGTTCAAGGCCACCTCAGCAACTTAGCAAGGCCCTATTTCAAAAAATAAAAAGGACTGGGGATATGGCTCAGTGGTTAAGCACTCCTTGGTTCAACCCCCAGTACAAGAATAAATGAAACATTTTGAATTGAAGAATGGTTGCTTTTTTGCTATGTTTAAAAGTAAATATTAGTTCTATTGATCATTTTCATGAATTCCAAGTCCTTGGAATCTGAATCAAGAGGTTTGCTGCATTTGTGAAAGCCCAACATGATTACTTGATATTAATTATTTTCAGCTGCTGTATTTCTAATTCAGTGGAGCAGCTTTAAAAACATGAAAAAAGCTACCTTCAAGAGCTTTGTAATGTTGTGAACAACCAATTAAAAAAAAAAGCTACCTTATTTATTATATAAGATATTAGATCACTGATCTCCCATTCCATTACTATACTAGGCTGTAATTTCATGGCAAAAAAAATGGTGACCAAATGTAGTGACTTTCAATTCTGGCTGTACTTTGGAATAACCAGGTATTCTGGCTATATCACAGAACAGCTTACTTTTAGTAAATTTGATTCAAGGTGGCTACAAAGAACTGTGTAAAACAAAGCTACAGAGACTCTGAGTTAAACACAAACTTTGGGATTTAATCTTTACTCTCTGGCTCAACTGACACTTTAAATGGCTAAATGGTCTAAACCTATTACTTCTGAAAATACAAACTGTTTACAATGAAAAGGAATTTATAGTAAGGTACAGAAACCTATTACCCTAGGTTCTGACACTAAATAAGACCCAAGTAAGATTAATGGCCTGAGCCTTAAGTTGCCCAGCTAATGGACTTACACTCTGTGTTTTGTAAATCTTTGTTTCAGAAGTCTCAAGGCTCCAAAATGAATTCTTAGTTGTCAGTAGAAAAAGAGCTATGGGATAAGTAGGCCCTGCTTTGATCTGTTTGTACACATACACAAATATATGTAATACTGCATTTGAAAAAAAGTACTTTAGTTTACATGATACATAGGCATCATGACCACTCAAGGTTTGAAATCCATGGATCTACAACTTGAAATGTAAACTACCTTTCAAGTGAACCATGCTGAATAATAGAGATATAACATTGCCATCACTGCAAAAACATCTACTGAAGAGTCTAATCTAGATAACTGTAGTGGTGGGTTAAAAAGTTCCCAACATTTCTTTCAGCTCAAAAATTCTACCTTAATATTTGGAGAAAATATATTAATCTGTGTATTCTTTACTTTTCTTTCTATGTATTCTTACTTGTCCATGTTAGTGAAACATTCCACAGGGAGCTTTAAAGTTTGAACAACCCTAAATGAAAGCAAGTACTATCACTACAGAAGAAAAAGATTATTGAACTTTGGAAAACCACCAGGAATTTAGTCTGAAAATGTTTTAGAGACTTTGTCTAGCAGAAAATTAAAGGAATCAAAGAAAAAATAAAAATCTACACTATGATAAATCTGAAAATTATTTGGCAATAATAATACTACAGACCAGTTTACAGAAACATTCCTACTTTATTATCTTCTTTGAGTGAGCTATACATTTCTCCTAAGTAGACAGGAAAAATACTTAAATTTATTTCACTGCTAAACATAGGAAACTGAATCTTAAGAAATAAAATAGTGAATCCAAGGTCTAGAAGATAATAAAAGCAAACAGTAAGAATTTGAAAAAACCTTTGATTAAAAACACAAAGTTAAAAAACATTGTAATGGGCTGGGTGTGGCCTGTAATCCCAGCAGCTTTTGAGGCTGAGATAGGAGAATGGTCGGTTCAAAGACAGTATCAGCAAAGGGGAGGCGCTGAGTAATTCAGTGAGACCCTATCTCTAAATAAAATACAAAACTGGGGTGGGGATGTGGCTCAGTGGTCAAATGCCTGAGTTCAATCCCTGGTACCCCTCAACCCCCCCAAAAAAACCCAAACACTGTAATGTTAAAAAATGTTAGCTTACTACTACAAAGAAGAAAAGAAATTTATTCACTTAACAAATATTTATACTATATATATATATATATGTATATATACATATATATATATATATTACACTGTACAAAGCATGCTAGGTGCTACAAAATTAGTACAGTCAGTGATAAAGACACAAAAGGGAGAGAGAACCTTTCAAAGGGTTCACAACCAGGGTAAAGAAGTTCTAGACAACAAACAAAAATCCCCAAACACCCAAGTGACCACATTTTAATGATAAATGGAGAAAATTCCACAACGAACACCAAAATGCTAACATTCTTCCCTCACAAGCTCTAATTATAAATCTCAAGAACAAACAATGCATGAATTCAGTTATTACCTCTTTATCTCAGACTATAAATGTATTGTGTAAGACAGATTTTTAAAATTATGTCTTCATGCTTTAGTAAAGTACAAATAAAACTAAATTTCAAGATCAACAAGAAAAGTCCCATGATCTCTATACTTCTAACTCTGGATAAACACTTCCTGATAATCACTTAAATAACAGCCCACTAAAATAACATTAAAGAAAAAGGATTTGGTCTACACACAATTCCTCAGAGGCAAACATTAAAGTACTAAGTTTTTATGTTTTTATTTGACTTCATCTGTGGCCAAAGGCAGTAATTATTTTTCAAACTCTAAAATGTGAAATTAGTTTCGAATAGGTTATGTACATTTCACAATTTTTTTCCCAATAATTTTCTCACATAAAAGAAAATTTCAACTAAAATTCACCATAATTTTTCCATGTTTCAACATTTTAGGATGTCACAGGAGTTTACTATATGAGAATTCAAATAGGTAATTAAATAAAACAAACTTAATTAACAAATGATTACCAAATGTAGTCTTTCAACAAAACTTAAAATTTACTGAGGGCTAACTACTTATTTCAACTACTGTTGAAAATCCTTTTAAAACTGGTAACTTTGGTTTTCTTCCTATGTAATGGTACAATAGTATTTACTCCTTACCAAGTAACTAAGAATCTTATACTACCTTAAACTTCTTATTTTGAAAAATTATGCTGTGCCACACACATGAAAACTAAAAATTTTTCTGAGTCTGCAGCATCAAAAAAGTTAATTTTTTATAAATCTCTAATAAATTGTTTCCTTTTTATTCTATAAGTGAAATAAAATAAAGAGCCAATTAACTGGGATTCTAGTAAGTATAACTATTTTATAATAAGCGGAAAATTCCAGGAATTTGAAAGTAAAAAATACATATCAAATCAGAGTTCTTACTTAATGCTGATACACTGGTGGATTCGACAAAAAGTCTCAAATATAAACAGACGGGCATTTTCAATGAAATCCTCAAGACAAGCCACCAGGAAGAAGTCATTCACAAGCACCTATGTGTGTAAAATGAAAAAAAAAAAAAATTAATGATTCACACAAGCAATTTTCAAAACCTGACTCAAACGCTCTGTCTGCTTTACTTACTGTTCTAATCACTACGACTATACCACCTAAACAGAGTTCTACACCACAGCACCCTCAAGACACTCCATATGTTCTAGCATCTAACAACTTAAACAAGCAGTAAAACAATGGTTGAGGAAAAAAGACCTCAAAACTCATTCCACTGATGACTTTAAATAACAGTCATCATATTATATATTATCATATTATCATATATTAAATAAATCATATATTATATATCATATATTATCATATATATATCATATATTAAATAAATCATATTAAATAAATCATATATTAAATAAAATATATATATATATATATATATACTTTTTTTTTAGAGAAATAAGATCTTAGCCTGTCAACTTAGCCTGAGTACAAAAGATAAAACTGATGACTAGTAACCTGAGAATCTAGTAAATGGAACTATGCTTATCAGGTAAGTTCTTATTTTAGTAATTCAAAACTCATTAACTAATTCAAGTTTCAATTAAACAATAGAAACACCAGAGTTATTTCATAACTACAACATTCTGAAGACAGCCACCAATAAAACAAAACAGTGAATCACAGTTGTGACATGTAATTCACAGTGACCCAGCCTATACATATAAAAGACCTACCTAATTAAGTATTCATGTGTGCATTTAAAATACCTCCATTTTTTTAAAGTTGTAGATGAACACAATACCTTTATTTATTTGAATCCAGTGCCTCCCATGTGCTAGATGAGTACTCCACCCGGGCTACCATCCCAGCCCAAAATACCTCCACTGTTTTAACAAACTAACTTAACAGATATACATATAAGCCAACATTAAAAATGTCTTCACTCTTAACATTTCCAAATAATCTGCCATTTTAAGATTAACATATTTCTGATTCAACTGATTAATTCTATAATATTCAAAAATTTAATTAGTTTATAAGTAAATATTTATACTCACCGATTCACATTCCCTCAGCTTTTTCTGAGCCCCATCAAAGTCAAAGTTAACATATAAGCATTCAACAAATTCTGTAATTGGGTCTTTATATGTATAAGACTCCTGTAAAATTAAGTCAAATGTCCAGTTAGATTGGATTAAACCCTGTTTATCAACTGCTCCTAAATGATCCCACTCTTCCTGTTTTCTTCCTCTTTACCATTGATTCATAGCAAATAGCCTAGTTTCATCTTCAAAAAGCAATTCCTACAATCCTGATTCCAGATCACCGTAAGGTTGTAATACTTTTCAACTCCAAATTCTCATCTTAAAATCATTCCAAAAGCTTGACCAAAGTGTCCTTTAGTTTATAAACAATGATGAACTTTCCCAGGTACAGATATATTCTTTCTTACCCTACTAGTGACAATTACTTCTTTGTAATTTATTTTATTCTTGGATAAAATTTTTACAATTTCTCCTAATCCACGGTGTTTTATGGGTTTTTTTTTTTGGAGGGGGGGAGGGGAGCTCACTACAAATCAATCAGCAGGGCTGTATGGCTTATGCCCAACTTGAAGACTATTCTAAAGGTCACTCCTCTAGAATTATGCAGCTAATGATCTCCCAAACAAGCAGCTCCAGATAGCTTGTCTTTGCAGTAAGAGCAACACATATGCATTAAGTAGTCACCTAGCAAACAGCAATAATCATTCATATCACACCTAACATAAGAATATCTTGGACATAAAGACAGTAAATGCTAATTTAAATCTCTTCTGACTTCTAAACTTCATGTATGCTTCTCTCCTATTTTCAGTACATTTTTACCTTAAGAAATAAGAGTCTTATTTTAGAAAATCAGACTAGACCTAAAGTTGTGGTACTTTAAAAAAAATAAAGATTTGTTTTACCTGTTGAATAACTTTTACTAGATCTTTTAGCACCTGCCGGCGTTTGCGAACATCTTTGTTTGTTATAACTGCAGTAGTCAAATAACGGAGAATATGTGGACACATTGTCTGAATTGCATTAAGATATCTAAGGTAAAAATAATAGTTAATATTCAGTAACTTATCTAGTTTTCTACGTCTACAACCCAGTGTGAGTTAAACACTTGAGCGCCCATCAGATGCACTGTTTTACTAGCCTGAAAATGAACACTGAAGAATAAATATTGTAAGGACATCACCTCCAAGGAATTAAAGAAAGCGCATTCAACTATAGTAATCTAAATGACAATCCAGCTAGTATTTAACTTAGAGTGAGATGAAAGACTCATTTAAAAAACTAAGTATTACATATAATTGCTGACTTTGAAAGGCTAAGTAGATGTGCTGCTGGTATATTCTGAAAAACTACTAAGGTTATGACTTTTCATTCAGCCATTAGAATAATTATGTGAAAACTTTCTGGGTGCAAAACAATCATCATAATTAGAAAATCAAGCACTTACACAAATGTAACAATCAGGGATGAAATACTGGAAACAATAGGGAGAAGTCAACTATTACATTATTACACAATCTGGGTTAAATCAATAGCAAAAGCAATCAGAAAAAAGGGAACAGATGTCAGGTAATGTCAACAGAGCCTTGGCTAATATTTAACAAATCTTGCTATGACAATCAAGAATGGATAACCCCCTCTGTCATGCCATGTATTTCTTCTGAAAAATTCCTTAAACAACTCCTTATTTATTTACCTAACAGGTACTCAGTGGGCACCTCTGAGTGCCAGGTTTCATGCTAGTTTAGTGGCTGAACACTTAAACCCTAAAATCTCACGCCACATGAATTGCTCTCCCAGTATACCCCTAAAAACCTAAATCCTAGTCATCCATCAAAGTCCAACTTAAATATCTTATCTTCCAAGTTCTCTCAGTCTATAATTTTTTTCTATTTTATTGTACTGTGGATTCCCTACAAATACACTTTAAGAGAACCCTAGAATTTAACACTTAATACTATATAGTGCCACTCAACCTCCCTTAAATGCTCCCTAAACAAGGCAAGGTATAAAAAGAATCAATATCCATTCAAGAATATAAAAACTTCTAGGGGTTGGGATTGTGGCTCAGTGGTAGCGTGCTCACCTAGCACAGGTGGGACATGGGTTTGATCCTCAGCACCACATAGAAATAAAGGCATTGTGTTGTGTCCATCTACACCTAAAAAATTAAAACAAAAAACAAACAAACAAAAAAAAAAAACTAGGAAGAGAGACCTAAAATGTACCAAATAAAAGTTGTATCAAGCCAGGCATGGTGGCACACGCCTGTAATCCCAGCAGCTCAGGAGACTGAGGCAAGAGGATTGCAAGTTCAAAGCCAGCCTCAGCCAAAATGAGGCACTAAGCAACTCAGTGAGACCCTGACTCTAAATAAAATACAAAATAGGGCTGGGGATGTGGCTCAGTCGTCGAGTGCCCCTGAGTTCAATCCCTGGTACCAAAAAATAAACAAATAAATAAATAAAAATAAAAGTTGTATCATCTTAGAAACTGAACTCTGAGTTTCAAGTGGCAATTTAAAAAACTGTAATTCTCATTCAGAACAATTAATAATTCTCCACATTCTCTTGCCAGCAACCTCACATACAAGCATAGGAGGACATAATTGTTTTCTTACTATTAGTGTAGCAGACACTTATGAGTTCACAAATAATTCGTCTAAAATCATTATACAGCAATAATAAATTCTTTAAGTTTATTGTATATGACATTAAACTCATATTTCTTTTTTGCTTATCTTGACTTTCTATCATTATACCATATATATTTTTATTATTTTTTTTCTGGAGAATTACTTCCTTGGGAAATCATCTATTTCTGATAGAAACAAACTTGAGATAATGTAGGTACATATTATATATAAAAAATTTTAAATCTAAATTTACAAATTAAATTCCTTCATCAACAATAACTTCACTTAACTAGGTTCAAATTTAGAGGTTCTGACACAAATGTTTATCAATTAATGCTGACCTGAAATGAGACCTCACATACTTTTTTTTTTGGTAGTGCTGCAGATCAAACCCAGTACCTCATGAATGCTAGGCAAGCACTGTACCACTAAGCTCATACCCAGCTCTTTTTTACATTTTGTCTTTCAAAACATTTTTTTTTTTGTAGACTGGTACTACTAAATACTGCTATTAATCAAAAAGCATATACTTTAATTGGGTTTAATATACTTATTGCTTATTCTATTAAATTCTTCTTTTGATATTGCCTTTAAGTGTCATTACACTTAAGATTAATCACCTCCAATTCAACTGGGTTAAATTTTGAAATATGAAAATTTCCTTTGTACTTAATTGTCTAAAATTTTTGGAAACTATTATTTGAGCTTGAATATACGGCTGTTGAAAATTGTAGAAATGAAGGTCTTTGGACAGAATAGAAAATGTATGTTGCTAGACATTACTTGTGACTCATATATGTTGTCACTGAAAGACTTCAGTATGAATTTTACCATTTTACTTTGTAATTTTATATTGAACAGACTAAAAACCAAAGACTGCAGCAAAAGTTAATAGTGAATCATTTAGTGTGTGACAGTAGTAGTTATGGGCAATTTTTATCACTTAGGAAAATGTCATTCTTCCCCTAGAGCAATATGGTCTCAATATCCTCAACTATAAACAACTGTTTTAGCTTTTAAAAAGCTTAGTTTCTCTGGACATGTTTCTTTGGCTGCTGCAATTAAAAAAAAAAATTTTAACAAAATCACCAATGAGAAATAATTTTCCTTAACTGGAAAATTTTATTTTTAATACCAATTATAATCAGTCAGAACCAATAAGAAACTTGCTTTGGTTGAATCTTCATTTTTATTAATTTTTGTGAGGAAATTCTGCTATGATTCAATATTTAAATTTTCTGAAAGTTGTTTTCTAACTAGTTGCAAATACTGGTATAAGTGTACAGTTTGGTGACGTGGACATATATGGTATTCTTTTAGCACATTATAGTGTGAACTTCTTGCTTTACTATCTAATCCAGTATAAGGAAAAAAATTCCACTCCATTGTGCCTTAAAAGCACATTTAAAGTCCATCTGTCTCTTTGTTTTGACGTATTCACTTATAATAATAAAAATATATAAGTAAACAAAATGTTTCAGTGTGATAATACACATGGCATGAAAAACATCATTCAGGTATAACTGTAGCATCCATAGCAGTAGAATGGGAGACAAAGCATAATGTATAACCTCTATCTCAACTACTCAACTCCACCAGTATACTTCAAAAGCAGCCAAACAGTATCTATATACATATCTACACCTACATATCCTAGTAAGAGAAGCTGCTTTCCAATAAAAATTTATGGACAATGAAGTTTAAAGTTCATATAGTTTTCAAATCACAAAACATACTTCATTTCCCCTCAAGCCATGTAAAATGTAAAAGCTATTCTTAGATCGAGAGAGCATAGGAAAACATTGGCCATGGGCAAGATTTATCAGCCAGTGATTCAGAGTTTGCAGACCCCTAATACACAGCATTGCCATGGTTCTGGATTTCTAAACAAAGCAAAGATACCCCACTTTTTAAGGCAGAGGTGATCCATTCATCCAGTGCAAGTATGTACAGGAAAACAGAGGAAGGTCATGACATAGGGATTAGGGATAATTCTTTCAAAGCTATCTCAATACCCATTCTTATGATTATCAATTATAATGATAATCATATTTAAAATAATATTTAGCTCAGACACAAGGAAAAACATAAATCCATGTTAACAGCCTATATTTTACCAGTGTATTCTTTTATTTTACCTCTCTGGTTTATCATCTTTTTTCTCTGTCAATCCAAATTGAAGAGTCTAAATTTTCATTTGGATGTTCCAACTTTTCTCCAATTCTCACCAATGTATTCTCGTGTTACTTCCTGTGTTATTAGTTTGGACTATAAATTATTTGAAAATGGGCAATACCTCCCCATTTTTAAATCAAATTCTACCATGTTTTTATTTTAAATAAGAGCCTCGGTATTTCTTTTAAAATGTTATTTCATGGTAGCTAAGTAAAAAGGTTTCAGTTTATTTTTTACTCTAGTACAGCCATGTTCCAACTGTACAATTTTACTGAAGTTTTCCTAGTGTTTCACAACCATAAGTCAGAAAATTTAGTAATCAAAAAATACAAAAATATGAAAACTAATGGCAGGACAAATCCGAGGTACCACCTAGATGTCCTGTTAATAATAAAACTTGAAAATTCTTAGGATATTCACATTGTTTTTACATAGAAAGCAAATTAAACTGCTAAGAACTTGGCATCATTCTCTTTCTAACTGGGGAACAAGAAGGCATTGTATTTTAAATGAATTCTTCTTCGGACAGCATTTACATTTAGTAGCAAAGCCTCACCTCTAATAGCCCAGGACCAGGGTTCAACCTTGCACCTGATATATATTATGTTACACTTAAAAGTTCAACATTTTTCAAATGTGTAAATCCATTTTAGATAATAGAATAAATTATGGCAGAAATGATAATATACATGATCTCAGAGACTTTAACCTGTACTGGCATCTGAACTTCCACTTCAAAGATAAATGCATAAAATTATTTCCAAAATGTACACACACACACACCTTTCCCAATTCATAATTCATTTAAAATATCAATATAACACATTTACACCATTCAGTTAAGTTACTAAAAATCATTAAGTTGTTAACAAATCTTTTGGTCATGGCATCAAACCATACTAGGCACTTTAATTTTTACCTTCATAGTTGTGCAGTTAAATATATATATATATTTGCCAGTTTCAACCAGGTCTTCAATTAGACAGTACAAATCATTAATTCTAAAAACTTCAAACCTTGATTACTAATTTTTTTAATACCCTGTATGACTAAATGGAAATGTACAAAGTACTCCTGCTGCATACTTAAGTGTCATAATTGTCTTTAATAAAAAATACTTGAAGGATACACAAGGACCACTTCATTCCTCTTTGATCCCAGCACCTCATTCCCCCTCCAAAACCTTCATATGGCTCTTAATAAAGCTTACTTGCTTCGAAGGAGGCTCCCAAGAAGGAGGGGGCTGCCCTTTTCACATCTTTTTGACTGTAAGACAGGGCTGTGTATTAGTGAGACAATGAGAAAAGTCCCAGGTAATGGCAGAAATTTGCACTTTGAACACGTGTGTTTTGTGTTGTGGGGAAAAAAAAATGCTTCAGTGATGATTAGCTCATTTTCTCAAAGAACACTATTTTCACTTAAATGAAGCAAAATCAAAGTTATTCAGATTAGGATTTCTTCTAGAAAATGGAGTGAACCAGTCCTTCAGGAAATAAATAAATAAATAAATAAACAAAGAACTGTAAAAACTGGAAATACTTTTGCTGTTTGAAAAATTAAAAAAGACACTTTAAGAAAAGTAGAACTGTGGAAAATTTTTTATCTATCAATGGAAGCTTTTCAGCTTTAAAATACCTAAAGCCTTTTCTAATGGGTTTGGCACTGATAGCAATCAATGCAGGGTTTTTTGATGTTGTACAATGTTAACACATTGGAATACCTGCACAACTCACTGCACCAATATTTCCAAAACAACCAATGTGTGTTATAAAGTCATGCATGGGTAAAATTCATTCCAAGTTGTAAAATACATGAATAAGTCTAGAATATCAATATAGTTAAGAACAAGAAGTTTAATGATATGGTTTCAGATTTCATATTAAAAATAACTTTTAAAAAAACATGTGAAGTTTTATTGTATTATTCAAAAAGAATATTCACAGTAATCTGAATAGGTGTTTAGATATAAACACACCTGTTTTCTAACTACATACAGAAAAGACTTATATATGAGACTTAGGCTTTCTTCATATACTTTAAACAAAACCCATCAAAACAAATGAAAATTACGTTTAAAAGCAGATATGAAAATCCAGCAAACATAGATGTTAACCAAGCAATTAAAGAGATATAAAAACTAAAAATGCCATTCTTTTCACTAAATTGTCTTTTGAAAGTCATTCTTCACCTCCTAAGTTTCACAAATCCAATCAATTTACTACTTAGCAATTAAGAAATATATACTATTGCTCTAATTTTTAAACTGTGTTTAAAACATCAATAAATATAAAACCTGAATAGATATAATCAATGCAAAGAAAATCACATTCAACAATTCTTAATAGTACTAAGGGGTTGACCAAAATATTTAAGGGCCATTGGCTATTTGAAACAGTATTCCCTAAGATAACTCTAATATCATTCTATTTCTCCTTCCATACATCCAATAGCGCTTCAGCATATATTACTAATTTGGATCACCAAAGAGGAAGGCTTTTAAGTTAAGTATGTTCCAATAGAGGCCTATTTGCTTCATAAAGTTAGAGTATACCCACATATTCACACACTTAAAAAAATACTTTTAGTTGTAGAAAGAAATTTCTTTTTATGAGGCGCTAAGGATTAGGCAAACGCTCTACCACTGTGCTATAACCCCAGATCTACACACACTTTTATCAACTCTGAAATAATAACCCAGAGTCCTTTCAGTGGATTCATTTAAGAACAACAAAACCCCTCAAAATTCCTTCCTTGGTTAACTGACATAATAATGCCACCTGGGATATTCTTGAATGTAGAGAATGTCCTCCAAGAAGAGTTTGTCCTTATGATTTTTAATTTTTAAAATATTATAGCATTCAAGTTTTATTTTCTTTTATTTTCAATGAAATTAATAGGTTAAGACTAGTAATTTCAATATTTTTTACCATATGGTTAATTTTATTTTCATTGCCTTTGTTGTATTTTTCTTTGCTTTTTATTAAAAATTTAAAAAGTGAGCAAGTACTAGAAGCTATGAATTAATTTGAGGGCTGGCTTTAAAATATTTCCTTTTGTAAAAATTTGATTTTTATCTTAAAATCACAATTGTATTACTAATATCTATAACAACAGGTAATGAATTAAAGTTTAATTTCATGAAAGTCAAGAGTTGTCAGCAAGTGACTCATTATAGAATTTTCAAAGGGGGTTCAAATACTTTCATCTTTCTAGTTTATATTTCCCTTAGTGCTTGAAAATGTTCTAAGAGCCAGATGAATTCAACGTTTCTTTTGGGCTAAATACACAATTGCAAAAAAAAAAAAAAAAAAAAAAAACAAAACCCAGAAGTAGTTATACTACAAAGTGGCAGCATAGAAAGCCAATTCATATTGATTCCTATGGCTGAATTCAGGAAAACCTTTCCGTATCCTTAATCCAGCACTAGGCATCACCAACACTGGAGGCAGCTGTGACAGGATCCATGCTGAGGTCAACTCTGCTCATTCAGGTCAGGCTCATCTCCCCATTCTTCACTTTCAGAATATCAATCCACTCTTAGGATAAACTTACAGGTTTTAGTCAGGAGGGAAGGAAAATACTGACTAAATTATTACTAAATATTGTCTCATTTTCATGCATGTTTGATTAAATCTCCATAGATACTGAGAAATATGTACTCAAATATTGAGTTTGAAATTCTCAAAGCATCTTTTTTTTCATAAGAATAGTTTGATGGCTGCATAAAGGATACAGGAAAATGTACTTCTCAAGAACCAGGCCATAAGGGCCTACTCTCATAGTAGTAGTAAGTAAACAAGACAGCAGCTGAGACTAATTAATCACCAGATGAGAGGACCACAGAATAATCTAATAAAAGATATTAACATATTTAAATATATATTGGTCAATACGGAGGAATGAGAGCAATGTAAAGGATGCTGATAGTGAATGATGAAAATAAAACTTGAGAATGTTCAACCAAATGTTTAAGGTGATACACATGCAAAAATTGCATGGTCCTAGTAGAGTGAATATTCCTATTGCAATGATGGTTGTCTGTCCAGCTTAACCTGATGGTGCCAGGTAAACATTCTAGTCATAAACTAATTCTCTATTCTGATTCCAAGAATCTACAAAGCAACCTCTGGTTTGTTATATAGCTTCCTATGTAACAAGTCTACAAGATGAGAACATTCTGGTCAAATGCACCATATACTTAATCCTCTTAGCACTTATACTACTCATTTTAAATTACTGATGGCAATCTGGTTTATAAATCAGGTTTGTTTTTAAAGCTAGATTCAAATTTGTTTCTCAGAATATTGACAAATAAATGTTCAGAGCTTATCATTTCTTTCAGAACAAAGAAATGCCATCCTTACAGGATTATTTTAGTAGTCTGTTGGCTTTTTTTTCCCCTAAACATTTTAACCTAGCTTTTCATTTCCTCCAATGTATAGACTATTGATTTGGTTATAAACTATAACATCCAGCAAAGAGAAACATGCAAAAAATTTTTAATTTATAATATTAATACTGAATTTCCCACAAATAGGACTTAAGAAAGGAACAACCACACAGGCAGAACAAGGCTGTTGTATACACACTCGTGAATATGTACAGAGAAGGCATATTTCAATGTTATAAACACCCCTCATTAGAAAACAGAAATAACCATAATGCTGTATAAATTATAATTTTCTTCTCTCACCATTTATTTACACTTATAATTAAAACTTTAGAATGCAGGCAAAGTTCATACACTATCTCCTCACTCAATGCCATATCTGTTTTTCCTTTATTAAAAAATTCCTATTACAGAAACATGCAAACAGTGACTAAATTATATCAATACTGAACTTAAGTTGCAATGTTAGTATGAAAAACAAACTAGACTATTAAAAGTGTTCCTATTAACCAGAATCAGGTAAACATTTAGTATTTAATGCAGAAATCACAATACACATCTCTTAAAAATTACTCCTTTATACACACACCACACACACACAATACTGGCACTTTTCCATTGTCTAAATATTTTAAAAAACTGTATCAATAACTTAAATTTCTTTTAAATTCAAATTCCTGGTTGATTATGTTAACAATTTAACTGACAAGGTCAAATATTTCAATCTGAAAAATGTTCCCAAAGCAAACACTTAACAGTACATGCTTATTAATGTAATTCAGTTTAGATCTTTATATCCCATCAACCTATCCAAAACCATCAAGAGTATCATTTTACTTTCAAGACCGAAAATTATGGAAAAATAAATAAATAAATAAAAATAGGCTGTTAACTTAATCTTCATTACACTATCTCTTTCTAAACTATACTTTTGTGAATTAAAATGTTGTTTTAGTGAGCTTCTTTGCTTGCAACTGAAAGACCCCACCAAAACAACCATAGAGGAAAGGTTTATTTAGGAGCTCAGTTTCAGAGGTCTCAGTCCATAAGTGGCTGGATCCATTCCTCAGTGCTCAAGGTGAGACAGAACATGCTGGTGGAAGAGTGTGGCAAAGGGAAGCAGTCCACATGTTGATCAGGTAGGAGAGAGAGATAGAGGCTCCACTCTCCAGATAAAAAATATATATCCCATAATCATACCCGCAATGAACCACTTCCAGCCTCCAGTAACCACTCACTTAATCCCATCAGGGATTAATTCACTAATTAGGTCAAGGCTACAGCCCAATCATTTCTCCTCTAAATCTTGTATTGTCTCACACATGAGCTTTTGGGGGACACCACATATAAACCATAACAAACGTGCATTTTTAAAAACATGTTAAAACCATAAATTTTGTTGTTGTAAATGTGTTAAAATCATAAGTTAACAGACAACTGTGAGCACAAAACAAAATGTAAGAAAACTATAAAATCTTTATTTAGGTTATTAATAAACAGCAAAAACATGGTTTAAGAGTGTTTATGTGAAATCTTGGGCTGGGTTTGTAATCAATGGTAGCATGCTTGCCTTGCACATGTGAGGCACTGGGTTCGATCCTCAGCATCACATAAAAATAATACAAAACACACAATAAAGGTATTGTGTCCATATACAACTAAAAATAAACAAATATTTTTTTTAAAAAGGGGTATTTACATGAAATCCGGTTAACAATGCAGTTAATATAAGTCATAACAAGAAGCAAATAAATAGGGTATATTAATTAAGTAAATGTACAAATGGGAGCTAATTTTGCCACCACACTCTATAAAGCTCAGACAATAATCCTAGAATAGGCTTAAATTTTGAAGTTACAGATTTTAAGGTATGAAATAAATGCAAGTGATCCAAAGAAGACAATCAAGCCAGTGCTAGAATCTAAAAACCTGTAATTTAATGAAGTAACATGGAGATACTTATTCTAAAGGACACAGAAGTGAAAATTATCTTCAAATATGAGATGTTTACAATAAAGCAGACTTGTTTCAGAAACTAATTGAGAAAGAAGGAACCAAAGTTTTAGGGGCATTTGAACTCAACTGAAAGAGTAAATTTTTGAAATTTAGTAGCTAACAATGGAATAAAATGTGCATTTAGAATAATTCATAAAGCAGTGAATTTCTCTTTTTTTGTGATGGTAAATGAAAATTTATTAAATTCCTCATTAAAAGAAAATATTCTGAACCTTTTATTTTGATCCTGTAATGAACCACTTATGAGAGTGACAACTAAATAAAGGCAGGCTACGTACACCCACATACACAATAGCAATATATTAGCAAACAAGCAAAACAATAAACATAAAAATCAGGCACATAGCAATTATGGAATATAAAGAATATATCAATAAAGTATATCCATAATGCAAAATGATCCATTGCATGCCCTGTGTGCTATCATCACATCAAACTATACAAAAAGTCTTAAGTTTTGTAAATTAAAATTTGTAACAAAATGGGATGGAATGAGGCAAAGAAGAAAGAAAAATAAATACTCACCAAAAAAGTGAATTTCTTATTGTCAACAGATTAACAAAAAGCTGGATAGGACAAAGATGATATAAAAAGGATTCTTCCCTAGGATATATGTATTTCTTTCCAATAACATAAACTAGAGCATTACTTCTAAAACTTTAATGTATAGTCATCCTTCAGTATTCACAGGAAATTGTTTCTAGGAGACCCTGAACAAACAAAAATCTACTAATGCTCAATTCGTCTATCTAAAATGGAGTAGTGTTCACTTATAAACTAAGCACATCCTCCCATATACTTGAAATCATCTTAAAATCACAGGTTAACACCTAATACAATATAAGTGCTATACATGTAGCTGTTATGCTATAATCACAAGAACAAAGAATCTGTACATGTTCAGTACAGAAATATTTTCCCCCTGAATATTTTCAATCTTTGGTTGGCTGAATCACAGATGAGCAAACCCACGTATATGGGAGTCCAACTTTATATATAAATTTTCTAGCACCTTGTTAAACATGTTCCAATTAGCTCTTTTTTGGTGAGTCCTGAGATTCTACATGATACCCATGCTACTGACTCAGGGACTTCAAAATAGTACTTTGAGGGGCCTACAGTACACTTCACAAAATAAAGCACTTAAGAGTTACATGTGAGTTTTCCAATTGAAAGCAGATCTACCACACAAGGAATAAATAAATGAGGAACAAAAAAATTTTTTTTAAATATTTTTAGTTGCATATGGACACAATACCTTTATTTTATTTATTTACTTTTTATTTGGTGCTGAGGATCAAACCCAGTGCCTCACAAATAAAAGGCAAGCTCTCTAGCTACAGCCCCAGCCGTAGAACAACAAATTTAAATGTTAACACAGTGAAATAACTTACTGTGGTTGGTAAAGGAAGAGATCAATAATATTATCACGACCTTTGGGGTGATTGAAGAAAACAAACAAAGACCAGTGAATAAGCCATGTTCGCTGCTGAAGAGACTGGAGTGGAGAACTTACAGACTAAAAGAATGGGGGAGGGGGGTGAATATAAAGAAAAAAAATTAATATAAGAGAAAAAGAGAAGAGACTAAATATTACTGATTTCAAATCTGTGATTAAAAACTGGACCCTTGTAAGGCATGTACTAGGGTCATTATCATCAAAGTCTGACCCCATTCTTCCTCTCTGCATGATTCTCAATCTTTAAATCCCATCACACAGTTCTTACAGACAGAATCCATAATGTCCACTAAATAATACTTAGATTATAAACTACAATCACTTCAGAAAACATTTTAATATCAAGGACTAAACTAAACGTTTCCAAGTTGATTTTATTAGACATTAATTACACCTAATACACATGTCATCATATGCACAGGACATTCAATAACAGGAGGCCCTAATAAATAATAACACTGGCATAGAATGAACAGGCACAGCAGCTATAGCAATATTAAAGACTGAGTTCTTTTCTATAAGAACCAAAAGAAGTTTGATCATTATCTCCAATGGAGATTCAGTAGAACTGGTCAGTTCACAAATTCATATTGATATGTCAAGTCAAACAAAAGCTAATTTGAAACTTCAGTTCCCCCCACCCCATAAACTATACAGTATTCTTCCTTATCAGAAAATATCACATGTATGCATAAATCATTCTGAAAAAGTGCAACTCACATTATTATCGATGGTCTCTTTTAATCGTGTCAGGTCTTCCATAGCTGCATCCCAATTTTGCATTAAGATCTCAGAAGCCAGTTTCCCCCATAGTGAACTTAAAGCATTTCTATCTGTTGCTGGGACCTGTTTAAACAATCATAATTAATTATATTCTGACCCTCTAGAGGGAAAAAGATAATGTCATACCCCACACAGCCACCTAGCCTACAAAAAGATGTTACCTTTTCACCTAAAACTTTAGTTATCTAAGTCCTTACTAGATCATACTATTTCAAATAACTTAATTTACTAAAAGTATTTAATCTTTAATATCCAATCTAAATCAGAAAATAAAGAAAACTTTTTAAACCAGGAAATAGCAGCACTGTTTTAATACAACCCACTTGAAATAATTTACATACACAAATTTTAGGAGCCCAAGACTTTAGAAATAAAGTGAGATTCACAGAAATTTATCTAACTATCACTGACTTCAAATCTGTAATTAAAAACTGGACCACTGGAATGAAGATGTAAGAAACAAAGACTTGTGGATCTCATTCACAGTGTAATGAAAATTATGTACAAAATGAAAAAAAAAAAACCCTCCAAATGATGAGACAAATGTAAGCGGTTATATATAAAGAGAAAAAAAATAGTCCCACTAGTTAATAAAAATACTTAATGAAGGATTAGGTACTAAACAATAAGTTTTCCCAAAATCCTAAAAAGCCCCCCATAAGGTAGATAATTTTTATTCATGAGGGGAACGAGAGGGTCTATAATAGAGATAGTAATATAACCCAACTCAGTTGTGTAGCTTAAATAACATGTAGAAATTATATCCCCTGATAAATAGTAAGAACTCAGTAAATGTTCTTATCAAAATGATGACGAACCACACTAAGATTCCATCTCACTCCAGTCAGAATGGCAATTATCAAGAATACTAGTAAACATAAATTTAGTGAAGATGTGGAGGAAAAGATACACTCATACATTGCTGGTGAGACTGCAAATTGGTGCAATCACTCTGGTAGGTAGTATGGAAATTCCTCATACTTGAAATAAAACTACCATTTGATCCAGTTATTCCACTCCTTGGTATATATCCAAAGGAATTAAAATTAGCATACTAAATGATACATCAATGTTTGTAATAGCTCAATTCACAATAGCTAAGCTGTGGAACCAACCTAGGTGCTCTTCAACATATGAATGAATAAAAAAAAATGTGGTGTCTATGCACAATGGTATGTTACTCAGCCACAAAGAATGAAATTATGGCATTTGCCAATAAATGGATGTAATCAGACTATCATGCTAAGTGTAATCCAATCTCCAAAAGCCAAAGACAGAATTTTCTGATATAAGGGGGGATGGAGGAGATATAAGTTCCATTGGATTAGAAAAAAAGGAATGAAGGGAAGTGAGAGGGGATGGGAATAGGAAACATAGTAGAATGAATCGAACATAACTTTCCCATGTTCATATACAAATAAACCACCAGTGAAACTCCACATCATGATCAACCACAAAAACGGGATCCTAATTAGAATAAGTTATATTCCATGTATGTGTAACACATCAAAATACATTCTACTGTCACCTATACATCCTGTATGTCTAAAAACAATAAATAAAAAAAATAAATTTAAAAAAATGACGAGGAAAGGGAAATGATATCATAAAACTACAGGTTAACTGAACAAAACTCTGCCCACCCTAAATTTCTTTCTTTGGTAGTATTAATTATCTCAAATGTACTAGAAAACATTTAGCAAAGTCTAAGAGCAGGCAAATTAATAGAGACTACATTTATAAATTAAATTCAAAAACACAGCCATGAAACCACTAGTTTTAATTATTATAATGAAGTATATCCACAACATAACTTGTACATGAATATTCATGACTATATTTGTTACAGGCAAAAACTGGAAGTAATCCAAATGCTCATTAACAGACAACTACATATTTAGATTTTGGTATATTCATAGAATAGAATACTACTTAGCAATAAAAAGATTCCAACTTCTCATAAATACAATAACGTGAATGAATCTCAAAAAACTGCTGTTGAAAATAAAAAGCCAGACACGCACACAGACATACTATATATCCTTCCACGTGATATTTGAGAACAGGCGAAACTAATCTATAGGAACATAAAGCTAGGGGTAGAGCACAACTACAAAGAGACCACAGAAAATACTCTTAATCTTAACAGGTGACAGTTATCCACCTATATGCATTTGCAAAATTTGTTTAAATTAAGCCAAGTATGACCTATAATACCAGCTACTCCGGAGGCGAATGCAAGAGAAGCACAAGTTCAAGACATGTGCAAGGATCTGGGTTAAATACACAGGAGTGCAAAAATAAATAAATAACTACATAAATAAATGAGTAAATAATTTTAAAAAACCCACAAAAATCATTGTTCCAATTATAAAGGATTAAATGTTTAAATGTTTGATCCTTCTTAGGAAAGGAAATCTGGGAAATAAGATATTTCATCAAGTCTTAAGTTGCCATAAATTTTAAGATAGAACATTTTGTGTTTCCAAAACCAAAAACTACCAACAACTAATTTAAGTCACATTCCAATTTCAGATGTTAAAACACGAAAAACCATGTCTGAAAAATCAATATGAAATAGACATCTTTTATACTGATATTACAACAGGGTACGTCAAAGCCAAAACCTCAGTCAAGACCCTAAAAAAGCCTTCCAAAGCCACCAGTACTCAAACTACTGTTATTATTATTTTTTTTCCAGGGGGGATAGGGTCTTTGTATATGCTTTCCAGGGTAGTCTGGTCTTGAACTTGTAGGGAAGAGCTCCTTCTGCCTCAGCCTCCAGAGCAGTTGGGACTATAAGCATGCACGAGCATGCTCACTTCTCAAGCTGCCTGAGCTTCACAGAAAATTACTTTTACATGGAATGGTCTACATTTAACAGTGGATACACCCTCAGTCCCATATATACACATATATATCTACAAAGCTCTGATCACAAAGAGTTCTAGCATCTTAGAGTGATGTTTACTTCAAATACTTGCTTACTGGGTTATATTTTGAAGCCAGACCAAAGGGTACATATGGTGATGGCAGTTTTAATTAAATAGTTCAGTGTTAACTTTCAAAACAAAAGCATTAAAAAGTTCCTACCAACCTTCTCCATTTCATTTCAATTAACACATTTCTCAGTGCTTAAGGCAAAGAAGCTTCACAATAAAAATGGATGCATCTAAGAATTCCTTACTGTATAAAAGTCTCCAAGTCCTTTTAAAATAAAGGCAGATTCTAGGGTCACACTGCTTTAATTTATACAACACTGACCTACAATAGGTCATTCAGAGAGTCAAATTCTAATCTCAGAGCATAGTTACAATGGCTCTTTCATAGCTTATGTTTCTCTAACCATAGATTTAAAAGAATAACCAACCACCAGAAAAGAATTTAGAAATGAACAAAGCTATCGCAGAAAAATTAAATAAATGAAAACAATGATGCTTTTCATCCCAAATGCAAAACATAATTTTTATTTTTGATATTAAAATTTCAAATACACAGATCTATCTAAAAGCAAAAAAAGATAATATAATCTATTCTTATTCTTTTAATCTTAGCATTCTTAACCTCTGCCAATATGCCAACAGAAAGCACAAGATGAGACAAAAATTTAAAAATGAGTTGCACCTAACTTCTAAGAACTATTCAATCTCTATATATTCACTGCTCTTAATGTCAAGACATTATTTACATTAATATGTTTTTTGTGTTCAGATCACAGTATTCACCACTCTACCAAAATGATATTTGAGTTCCAGCACAAGATTTGTTGGAGCAATGCAAAAACTTAAAATTAAGCCAGATTTTTTTAAGACACCATTTTTTATATTGCCATATTTTAAAAAGTAAACATAAAAATTCCCAAAGTCTTAACTACCAATTGTGAAAATGTTCACACTAATTATAAAACCATACTACATAAATATAATGTCCATATTCTGCAATAAAAGCTTTTTGTAGAAGCATAGTGAGTTTTTTAATCCCCAAAAGGTTCATGTGTACTACTCTGGCTCAACTCCATGTCATTACAGTTGGCTCTTCATACCAACCTGCTTTCAAGGGTGGATATGCTAGAAGAGTTTCAATATCTGGATTTCCAGAAGTTACCTTAAGTTTCCATGTCTTAGCAAAATGGCACATTCACTCACTGACCAGCAACAATAAATTTACTGTGCTGGAACTCTAACATGACACTAAATCTTCATTCTCAAAATTCAATCCCAGCATTAACAAATGATATGAATAACCAATTCTTTTCATGTACCTGTAATCATACCAGGCTTCTGATTTTACAATCCTGGTTTAAGCTGTTTACATTTTCAAAGTAATCAACTTTTGCTCTCCTAAATCCCTGGTAATATTCAAAGTAAACCTGATGGAATTTTCTGATAAATCACCACAAGTTTAGCATCACTGATTACCTTCAATGCACTTGCAAGCTAACCACAGCTAATCTGCAAATGAAGAATCAAATTGTACATGGAAAGAAAAGAAAAATAATTTGTTTTAAATCAAAGTTGGGAATACACAGAACAACTTTATGTTTCGAGGGAAGGATAGTGGATAACTTTAAAAACGAAGTTTTTTTGCACAATTTCAACATAGGAATTGTATGAATCAATAACACCAATCTGTTCCCTTCCCCACAAAAAGGGAAAATTAAATTTTGTAGAAAACAATCAAAGGTAGAAGCTATAAGTCTTTTCTATGTGAGTCTTTTCCAACTTCCAGGATTATGGAGAGAAATCACAGGCTTTTAGGTACTTGCTTACTAACTGAAAGTAAGTAACAAATTGTAATTTCTCCAATGTGAGGCTACATAAAGCTATTTCAGTTATACTAGAAGGCATTTATTAATACAATTAGCTAAACAGAAGAGAGAATGAAGAAAGTCTATCTGAAGGCCTGATTTTTAACTGGCTTTACACAACTCTCCTTCCCTAACAAAAGCACTGAATCTAGGCTAGGAATTCATTAAACAGACTTCTTTGTAACAAGAAGGGTACTTTATGGTTAATAGTATTATTTAAACTTATCTATATATCTCACATAATGCATTAATCATTGCATTCTAACAGTTGAAGGCATAGCTAAATAGAAAAAGTTACTATTAAAGCATAAAATCTTTTAAAAATACCATTAGATTTCCACAGATGTTTAAAATGTTTTAGGACTAAATATTTAATTAAAATTAAGAATTATGAATTTATTAAATAATAAACACCTAGGTTATGCCACTTACTAATATTATAATAAATCTATTACACCACAGAATTCCACTAATGCTAAAATTCACATAGCAACAAATCAGTAGTTCCTGCTTTTGGATTTCAAGGACAAGTTAATTCTCCAAATTTTGAGGTCCTAATGTAAAGTTTCCTTTTTTTTTTTTTTGCTGTGGAAGGTTCATTTCCTCCCTTCTTTGCCAAGGACTGTTGAAAATGTGGACAGAACGAAATCTATACACGTTCTGAGGAACCAAGAAAATTCTACAAAATAGAGGACACAGAAATAAAATAAAATACTTACCAACACTCTAAAAAAGTAAAGATATTCTGCTGCTCCTGAGTAATTTCCACATTCATACTGGAATTTTGCATACCTGTAGAGTGTATCTAAATATTCCTGCCTAAACTAGGAAAAAAAAAAAGTAGTAGTTTATTTGTTAATGAGATTTAAAATTCGATTCTATAAAATGTGTAGAATAAACCTCAGTTAACTAAAAATTAGCCTCCAAACCAAACCAACTTTTTGAATAATGTAAACAAAGTGGAACTGAAATCTAAAAGAACTATAAAATGGAAAATACACAAATCCATTCAAATATGCTGTATGGACATCAGAAAGAGTATTCTGCTCCAGTGCTTTCTTTGTTATAGTAATTATTAAATGAGAGGTGAAACTTGAATGCAAGGAGCTAGGGTTGTGGCTCAGTGGTCAAGTGCTTGCCTAGCAGTGTTCGGCACTGGGTTTGATCCTCAGCACCACATAAAAATAAATAAACAAACAAATGAATAAATAAAGATAATGTGTCCAAACAACTAAACAAATTTAAAAAAAACCTTTTGTTTTGAATGCAAGGTAAAGATTATACGCAAAGCATTACACTTTGAGTTAATACAGGAGAAATGAGATTAAGAAATGGCTAGAAGGGCTGGGGATGTGGCTCAAGCGGTAGCGCGCTCGCCTGGCAAGCGTGCGGCCCGGGTTCGATCCTCAGCACCACATACCAACAAAGATGTTGTGTCCGCCAAGAACTAAAAAATAAATATTAAAAGTTCTCTCTCTCTCTCTCTCTCCTCTCTCTCTCTCTCTCTCCTCTCTCACCCTCTCTTTAAAAAAAAAAAAAAAAAGAAATGGCTAGAAAAGGTTATAACATTTTTTTTACTTGTGAATTTGAGAACTCAAGAAGACTTTGATGTCAAGAACCCAAAGAATTGCTTAATTCTACTACTTAAAGCATTTCTAATTCATATCTAGTTCTGTTTTTACTTACTTGTGAATCCACAAAAAAGGCACCCTGTGCCCTGTAATTCTTAGCTTGCAATTGGTACTAACAAATACTATAATAAGATAATTCCGGAGTAAATGAATCAAAACTTTAAGAATCTGTTATTTAAAGGTAATTATAAACATATATTTTCCTATCAATACTACTCTTTAAAAACTAAATTTTCAAAAACATAACTGATATATTTAATATGTAAATGTGGAAATTATGAGTAAACCAAGATTTGAACCTATCTGCACAGCACTTGTATTTAATTAGCCTTATTAGATCATGAATACTTTGAAACATTTTTAAAAACACTTACCCCATGCTTGTCTGCCAGGTAGTCAAATAGCATCCGACCATCCCTTAATAATAAAAAGCAAAAATTATTGTATTTAACACACAGAATACAAGCATATCCAACTTCTAAATTATTACCTACACAAAGTTAATTTAAATATCTTAATATGAGAATTACAAACTTAAAAAATTCACTTTCAGATTTCTTTAGCTCTAATTTAAAAATTATAAATGCCAATTTACCACATCTAAAGTAAGGTCCTTAAGACATTTTAAATAAAACCAGAATATATATGTTTTTATGGTGGTTTACTTAGGTAGTAATCTACAAAGAATGATATTTGCTCTCTGAGATTACAATTTTGATGGGTAATACAGTCTTATAAAAGAGGGGCTCAAAAAATGTGCTACGTAAAATAGCAAGAATTAATCCTATATATAAATGTTATCTCCCTCCTCAATCTGATATTTTTCAGAGGAACAGTGATTTGGTATGTTTCCAAGATTAATAAATCAGGTCAAATTTACAAATTTACAATGCCTATGTCACATATCCTATATAATCATTATTTATAACAAACTGCCAAATAACCCAATTTAACTTAAATCAACTTTGCATTAATTTAAGATGCTAACAAATTGGTAAAAGAAAAGTTAATGAAAAAGATATCAAGGGACAATGAACAGACAGGCATAGATGCCTTTCTTATGTTCATTTTTAAAAATTAAAAAGCTGTAGGGCGGGGGGGGGGGGGGGGAATATATACTCTACCACTAAGCTACATTCCTAGTTCCTTTTATTTCTGAGACATGTTCTCTCTAAGTAGCCCAGGATCAAATTTGCAAACCTCCTACTTCAGCTTCCTGAGCTGCTGGGATTATAGGTGTGTGCTAATAAACCCAGTTAAAAAATCTGGGAGTCTAATTTTATTTCAAGATTTAATAAGGAAGAAGATGTCATCATTAAAATTAATAAGGGTATATTATAATAGTGAAAATGAAATTTGCATGAAATTTTAACATAATAGGATTTTAAGAAAACATTTCTGTGGATCATAGTAAATAACTATGTTATCATACTCCTTATGCCACTCAGGTATATAATCCCTGACTTACAGCTGACTTAGTATTTCTGAGAAAGTATGAAAAATAAAAGTTTATTCCTTTGAAAGATTCTACTCCTTGGAAAACAGATAGTTTATAAGTTTATTCATATTGCAAATGTTAACACTTGATTATTCATCTCCCATTTACCTCCTATTAAGCTACAAGGAAGTATTTTCCTAATATTTGGTGAACACATCTTATGTCCATCTTATTCATTTCCTAATACCATTACTTCCCAGCCTTTAAATGACTAAAGCATCCTAAATATTCTAATGTACTCCAACACCTGGATTATTTTAGGCATTCCTTTGTAAGCACTTATATGTGGCTTGACAGTCTATAATTACTCATTTATTTCAAGAATATACAAGTAATTTAGTTATACTATATCTTTATAAGAAAGTTTTATCAGTGTATGTGAGTATAATATGCCATAGTATAGTATACTACAGCATGGCATAGTAATTATACAGTATTTGCTTGTTTTCTAAAAACATGTAATTAACATATCCTCAAATCACAAATAAAAACGTGGAGCTAGTCTCTAAATATCTGGTTTGAACACATATTATACAAACTAAAGCTGCAACATGTCAACACCTTCAGGAATATATTGATAGCTAAGGCTTTCACAATGATATTTAATAATTTTATTTTAAAATATTTCTAATATCCAAAAGGCTTCAATTAGTGGTATGTCTTAAGTCAAACTAAGGCAACATTACTTTCTTTGGAAACCAAACAATAACTCTATTTTTAGCTAAAGGGAAGTTAGTAATAAAATAATCTTATCAGCTCCACACCACCTTCCTTGAGCTGAGCATTGAGAGTAGACAGATATGAAAGAATGTAGCAAGTGATAAAATGAGTTCAGGTTTCTCTTCCACTAGGCAACTTATGTGCTTCATGAATTGCCCAGACAGGAGTTTTTGTTTTTGTTTTTTTTCCAGATGGATCTTTACTTATTTATATGTAGTGCTAAGAATCAAACTCAGTGCCTCACACATGCTAGGCAAGGGTTCTACCATTGAACCACAACCCCAGCCCTGAGATAGAGGGTTTTTTAAGCAACATTTTGGTTGGGTAATTCTTTGTTAGGGAAATGCTCTATAGAATGTTTAGCAGCATTCCTGGTCTCTACTTGCTTGGTGCTAGTACCATCTCTCCAGTTTTGACAACCAAAAATGTTTCCAAATAGTACCAAATGTTGCCTGAAAAGGAGGAGAAGGGATGTATGGTTACAGCATAATCAGGTGTGAATAACTGGTTAAAAAACCATTTATTAATAAGAAATACTGCACCCTGAAAAATAAAAATTAATGAAAATAAACAGATGAAGCAATCATTTACATCATGAACTTTTACCATGGAATACTAAATAAAGTTTGATTTAAAATCTGTATGCATCCCCGCAAAAGATCACTTTTAGAATTTATACTAAGAGATTACCTGGTTGACTGCATTTGCCTTGTAGTTTCTGGATCTTCAAACATCTTCACAATTGGTTCTGTTTCTGCCTGAAGCTGCTTCAACTGTGCAACAACTGTGGTTCTTTTTTCTCTCAAAGCTAATTAAAAATGCAAAACAGTAAAGTTAAGGAATGTTAAATTACACTGCTCACCCTGAGAATGCCTAAAATATTGTCAATTTACTTAAGCTATGCACATATTTATTTACACCCGATATAGTCACATGCTGGAGACCACAGTACTTCCCAGATTCACAATTTCTTTTTTTCTAACTTGGTGAAGGCACATAAAAGAAGGAAACCTCTTCCTCAGGAGATTTCAAGTTCAAGGCCAGACTCAGCTACCTGGCCAGGCTCTAAGTAAAAAGTGAGACCCTGTCTCAAATTAAACAAGAAAAAGGACTGGGGATTTAGATCAGTGGTAAAGTACTCCTGGGTTAAATCTCCAATACCAATAAAAAAAGAAAGAAAAACAGTTTACTGTTTACAGCACAAACTAAATTTAAATAGCTAATATCATTGCAAGAAACTATATATAAGTGAAAAAATGATTATTTGATTGTAATAACTTCTGCATTATACATTATAAAGTATACTATTCTACTATAGAACAGTGCTTCTTTATACACACAAGGGGATCTATGAACAAATTTTAAGAAATGTCAATCTAAACAAAGTAAACTGTACTTCTCTACTGACAGAATTTAAATGCTATTGTACATAGAAAATGCTGCAGTATTTCCCAAACTTACAGGACCACTTTTTGAAAGAAACACCTATTACACAGAAAACAAGAGTTTAGAAACCATTATCCCAGTAGACCTCCAACATGAGTTCTGGGCCTCATCCATGAATCAAATGTATGAAATATGGTATGTCAAGAGCTATGTAATGTTTTGAACAACTAATAAAAAAAAAAAAACATTTCTGATTAAGTAGGTCTAGGGTGTGGTCCCAAATTTCTAGTTTTAAGAAATTCTCTCAGGTGAACCGATAA
Organism: Spermophilus citellus; assembly: GCF_964194105.1. Taxonomy (NCBI): domain Eukaryota; kingdom Metazoa; phylum Chordata; class Mammalia; order Rodentia; family Sciuridae; genus Spermophilus; species Spermophilus citellus. The sequence goes on from NC_138194.1 coordinate 75,456,378, forward strand.
TGCTGGTCTTGATGACCATACTTGGAAAATACAGGCTATATCAGATGCCTCAAGATTAAAAACAAACAAAAAGCTAACTGAAACAGTTAGCAAACAAACAAAATTGCAACATTTTCAGATAATCCTAAGGAAACAATGTGATCCATAGGCACAACTTTGATAATATATAATATGAAGTGAAGGTATTTGATGACCAATTTCATATCTTTTTTTCTTTTTTTGGTATCAGAGATTAATCTCCTGGCACTTTACCAGGAGCCACATCCTCAAGCCTCCCCCACTTTTTGATACCAGGGAACTGAACTCAGGGGCACTCAACCACAGAGCGACAACCCAGCCCTATTTTGTGTTTTAGAGACAGGGTCTCACTGAGTTGCTTAGGGCCTTGTTAAGTTGCTGAGGCTGGCTTTGAACTAATGATCCTTCTGCCTTAGCTTCTGGAGCCACTGGGATTAGAGGCCTGCACCACCAAACCCAGCCTAGTTTTTTTTTTTTCACATCTCCCAGAAAGAAAAATAACACATTTCAGAAGCTCTCTAACCTTTACATTACCTTTCACCCAGAGAACTTTAAAATCACTCAATTCTTTTTGGCTAAAGCTTTTATAAATCACAAAATTACTGAGAATGTACGCATTCTCAGTCACAAAGTAAGTTTCAGTTTTAGTAACAAAACTCACCATGAGGAATATCATCAGAATAAAGGTTTTTGTACACATCCATAGCAAAGTCTACCATGTTGGTGTCACTAAGTAGATCCAATTTCCCTTGTAGTAATTCTTTTTCATTATATATCTGCAAGAGAAAATTACTTTCCAATGAATACATTTAAGTTCCCCAAATAAACTGATAATATCGAGATAAGCTTACCTAGAAACATATTTCATGATACCTTTTATAAAATATTATAACTATTAATTCATCTTCTAACAAGAAAAGCAACCAATACAGAAAGCATCCTACCTACAGAGACATATCTTGCTTACTTGGAGGTAAAAAAAGCCATTCTTTTTTCTATCAAGTAACCTTTTGTCCTTTCTAGACAAGACTAAAAACCCATACCATTTCCCCTGCAAAGCACAAAGAATTGTCTCCTATCCATATCCAGTTAATTAAGAATAAGCTCTTAAGTTTGTCACCTTCTTGGTGCCCCTCACATCCACATGATGCCTACCCACCTCTCCTTAATCTTAATGTGGCCTCTCTTTTACCTCCACATATTTTCTCTCATTAAATAGTAACAGTCTTTTATAGTGCTTCCCCAAATGAAACTAGCACCATTTTGTAAGTCAACAATGTCATACTACATTTTTAGTTTGCAAAAAGTCTTGGAAGAAAACAAACTCTGTAGTATAGGAACTAAATAGATACATACACAAACCTACATAAACAAGTAGTACATTAAGCAATATGCGAGTAAATCATAATATTTAGGGGGAGGCTTCAGCAAAAGAAAAGATTTCTGTACTGAATTTAATTTTACCAAGAAAAGAAAAATTCAAAAAGATACTGAAATATTTCACTGTCCACAAGAAGGTGGTCAAATGGTATGACCACAGCTTAAATAGCTCTGAGTTCAAAACTGAACCTTCAAAACATAAAATTCACACAAAAGAGTAGATAATTCAACTGAAAAGGCTAAAAGATTGAAATAGTCACTTCACAAAAGAGGATAACCAAATGACCAGTAGGTGTATAAAAATGTTCTCAACCTCATTAATTATAAAAGAAATGAATATTCAAACCACAATAAAAATCAGAAAAACTGTAGTTAATGTAGACATAGACTAACTGGAATATTCATACTCTGCCAGCATGAGCACAACCACTTTGGAAGACTGTTTTTATCTCATAAAGTTTTTACCTAATATCTCATTTATCTCATACTTTGTGACTCAACTACTCTGCTCCTAGGGACCCAAAAGGGTGTGTATATTTAAAATGCATTTCTAAAAATATTTACAGCAGCCCTATTGACAAAAGTTGAGTCTATCAATGTCAAAATGAGTATACAGACTGGTGTATTAGTACAATGAATTAACATTCATCATTGAAAATCCTGACTGACAGAAGTTTCACACACTTAAGTGATAAAAGCCATACAAAGCAGCACACGGTGGCAAGTGCTAATTTCAAACCAGAAAAAAAACTGATCTATCATCAGAATAGGGATTACAGTTGGTAGGTGTGAGTAACAGACTAAGATCAGAAGGCAAAGTTAGGATGTTTTGCAATTTTTGACATTATTGATCCAATGATGGTGGTTAAGACAAATGTGTTCCTTGTTCACTTGTTTAAATCTACACCTGCACAGATCAACTTCTCTCAATTCTATCACATAGGTCTATTTATTCTGTAAAGGGCAGAAAGAATATTTTAGATTGTGAGTCAAGAAGTAAAAATTAAGGACATTATGTAATTATAAGTAAAAAGCAGATCTCCATAATTTCTTTTTTCTTTTCACATTTATTTTTGGTGCATCAGAGCTGCACATAATAATGACATTTGTTGTTATATATTTGTATATGTGCTGAATAATAGAGGTCTAATGAGAATGAAATTTTTTTGAAGAAATACTTGATTTAACTGGCATATAAAATTATATGCAAATATAATTGCAAATGTTTGCAAATGTTCATCCACTAAAAAATATTCTTATTCAGCTATAAATAAAAAATAAAATAAAATAATATCATTGGCAGGAAAATGGATGGAACCTGAGAACATTATTTTTAGTAAAATTGGCCAAACTCAGAATGTCAAGGGTCGTGTCTTCTCTCATATGTGGAAACTAAGAAGAAAAAGGGAAAGAATGGTGGTGGTGGGGAATCTCATGAAAATCAAACGAAGATCAGTAGAAGAGAGAAAAGAGATCAGGGGATAGGAGCAGAGGAGTAAGAGGGGAAAGTGCTAAGGAATGATATTGGCAAGATTATATTGTGTTCATATATGAACATGTAACAACAAATCCCAACATTATATACAACTATAATGTACCAATAATAATAATAATAATTTTAGCTTGCAGAGCACACAAAAACAACAGGCAGAAGCCTGTTATTTGGTTCCTAGGATATGGTTTGCTGATCCCTAAATCCCTAGTTTATCAACTTCTTGAAAAACAACTTCTTAATAGATTTAAGAACCTTTTTTTTTGTCATCTCTTCCAACATCCATAATGAGAATTCTTTGAAAACTCAAGTCTTAAAGTTTCTTTATCCCACAAATTGTGACAACATCCATCTAGTTCCTCATCCCTAAGAATTCCAACTTAAACTCATCACCATTACCATCATTACCATTAAAACACTTTGGTGCCCCCAACATATGTTCTAAAGCATTTCCTTCTCCTCCCTTTTTTCTTTTTGCAGAGCAGGGACAGGATGGGGACTGAACCCAGGGGAGCTTTACCACTGGGCTACATCCCCACCCCTTTTTATTTTAAGACAGGATCTCCCTAAGATGTGTAAGGCCTAAGTTACTAAGGTTGATATTGAACTTGAGATCTTCCTGCATCAGCCTTCTTCGTTACTCAGATTACATGTCTGCACAATGATGCCTATACTGTTTCCAACTTTTGTGTACCTCTTTTTGGTGTCTGTCACTTTCAACCTTGGTTTGGATATCACTTTTAGCTTTCAAAGATTTTCTTTTTAGCACTATTATTGATTTCTTCTTTTTCTCTAATCACATACAATTTTAATGTCAACATCTAGATCTGAAAAATTCATATATTTTCTAGGTTCTGGCTAAGGTCAAATAAATAATGTTTCAAACTTAAGCAATAATGTTATTCAATCACATTTTGTGCTTTTCTCTGATCAGTAACTCTTAATCTCCAGATAATATTTATCTACAAGCCTATCCCCAAATACTTCTCTATTACTCTTAAAATCTTCCCCAGCTACTCCCACTATGACAATGACCATCATTAGTTCTATAATGTGTGATTTTTGATGTCCCTGTACTTGTCTTCAGTCAGTTTCCTTGATCACCATTTCTAGTCTTTTCCTCTGTACTCAAAACCCTAATTCCCTGTCTCCCCGTATAGTATGGTCTAGTATCCTAAGGGAAAATATTCAGGAATACTTACTCTACCTCCAAAGTATTAAATGCTTTATATGCATTACCTCAAGTAATTTTTCTAACAATCCCATATCAACATTTTATTCATGAAGGGCACAGAGATATTAAATCATAGAGCTAGGATCCTAACCCTGGTCCAAATTCAGTACACAGAGACCCACACACTGCACTACTTATCCTTCCACTTCAGGAGAATAAAAAAGTAAGACATAAAGATGTATTATTTAACTATTTATTAAACAGCCATTAAAAGCCAGACAATTTCATGTGCTGAGAACACAGCAGGGAATGAAACAAAGCTCCTGCTCTCTTGGAGCTTATGTTATCCAACACACCACAAATATTAGCAAATTATTTTCCTTAGTGCAATACCCTCATGTATCGTGATCACTGACTCTACCCTAACTATCTAGACTTCAAGACTCAAAAGCCCCTCAAAAGTGGTTTCTGCCTACTAAAGGTAACAGAATCTCAATTTTGACAGCCCCTTTACCAAAAGTTGACCAACATTACTTTTGCATTATATTATAAACAAATAATCTATCTAGTCTTCCTCTTCATGTATAAGAGCCAACATTCTCTCCAGGGAGGAAGGTATTGGGTATAGATATGTTTCACTGTAGGATCTTACTCTATTAAAATTTATATGTACACATTCCTCCCTTTCTTCTGTCTTGAAAAAATGAAAGTGTAAAGAACACAAAAAATATGAAGTTCAACTACTTTAGAACACTTCTACATGTAGTTGGTAAAGGATCTCAAAATATGGCCCATTTCTCCTCCTTGATCTTTGGTAAATTATCCTTATCTATCAAAAAAGGGAACAAGACAACGAACTCAACACTTTATTCAAGCTCTAATATGCAAGCATAAAAAGAAAGTGAAGGGAAAAATACATCCTTAAAGTTTTATGTGGCAAAACATTTTTTGGACATTTGGTGAAAATGAACTTTGCTGTTTCTGAACATCAACAATCTTAATAGTTGTCTGTGTTTAGAAAAGGTTTATATAAATACCTGTTTAGTGAACCAGAATTATCTGGAAGCTTCGAGAAATTTATTGTGATTATGAAAAAGCACCAATTTCCCAATAAACATAATTTTAACTAAGCTTAATATTTCTTTTACACCAATCTTTCTTTTCAGTCCAGTAAAACTTTTAGGATGGAAACATGCTTTAAGATTATGTTCTGTAGCTACACATTTATTCAAGGTATCTCAAGGAGTTACAGAAAGGTTAACAACCCATTCAAATTACTTGTAATCCATACACTTACACACTGGAAAACAATCTTTAAGTTAAAATTTGTGGTTTTGTGGAGTTTTAAAAAGTTTTTGGTCCCTTTCCGAATCTGACAACATCTGTTACGCTTCCTGGAAGTGACTACTTCAAAGATCAAGAAACAACGCAAAGAACTCACAATTCAAGTGCTAGGTATTTAAGTGTACGAACGATTCGATATGCAATAATCCAAACCCAAACGCACGGTTCCCACAGTTCTCCAAAGAAAAACCAAAACTTCTAACAATACTGCAATTTGCTTTTAGGAGCCGGCCTGAAGCTCCAGCGTTACTACAGCAAGGCCAGGGAAACAACTTCCGAGAGACCTGACGCGAACGACCCCGGGCCCGAACCTCAAAAAGTGAAGCAAAGACCTTTCTTCCCAGAATTCTACACAGTCATCTCACTCCTTCCTACCGCCAAACTTCCCGGAGCTCATCAACTGGGACCAAGCTAAACGACTAGTAGTGGGTCCTTACTCTCCGGATGGGGGCCAAAGTGGCCGCCGCCTCACACGTGCATCAGGCCTAGGGCTACACCCGCCGTCTTAGGGCCGTACCCGGCAACTCGCCCGCTCCCACACCTTCCTCACGCCCACAGTCGTCTCACCTCCTTCACGGAGAGAAACTCAAGGAGCGGAAAGACCAGATGACGATCCAAAAAGTGGGCGATACGAGTAGTCAGGTCGTACTCCGCCATCTTGCCAAAGAAAAGGGGAGTATGGCTCACTAAAACTTTATTGATACAGCCGACAAACGAACAGACAGACGCCTACTGCGCATGTGCGCTGCTTAAACTCGATTAGACCAGGGCGTGGTGTTCAGCCTGTGGAGCGCAGAACAATGGCGCATGCGCACGGGTTCTTCTTTCCTCTGGGCGACTCTGGGGGCCAGGGGGTGTGCCAGCAGCCGCCGCCGTGTCTTCTGTAGCCGAGTTTGTCGGTGCTTTCTTTCTATTTCTAGTCTACGATTTACACAGTGATCCGCAGTCTGTTCCACTAATAATTATTGAAAGCTCAAAATGATTGTTCAGGCAATGGCGATTGCATTAGAGTGCGGCAAAGAACAAGGTAATGGGGCCGCTGCTCTCCAGGAAGTTACCTGCTAAGGAGTGCCTGAACTTTCATTTGGCAATCAGTGAATCGTTTGTTAAATTGGTTGGTTTGGGTTTATAGTAATGAGCTATAAATCGGTGGGGGTGTTTGGATCGGACTGTTTAATTTGATAGACAAAACTCTGAATCAAGATGGTTAGAGAAAGTCAGATGGCAATTAGGGTGTTTAGGGAAAACAGGGCAACAGTTGAGCTGACACTTTTTGTAACAGACGGCGGTGATTAAAATTAGAATCAAGGTAAAACATTAGACTAGGAAGGACTTGATGTGTTTCAAAAACGAAGTTGTCCTGTGTGTGTGTGTGTGTGTGTGTGTGTGTGTGTGTAGAAGGCCCAGGTGATGATTATGGTAAGGAACATGGACTTTCCTCACCCCCAAGTGTTCTGACATCTCTGTTGCTTACCTTCACATTTCCAGGCCTTTTCATTTTGTAGTGCCTGGTATGTGTGTGGGGGCCGGGGCGGGGGCGGGGGCCGTCTTGAACCTCTTCTCTAATCTACAGCAGTGCCGTATGGGATAACGTTCAATCTAATGGCTTCACATGCAGTCTACACACTTACAATTCCCAAATTACAGCCCAAACACGGACTATTAGTTAATCCCAGACTCACCTATACCCAACATTTCAACATGAACACATCTCATACCTAACTCCCCCAGGTAGCCACCAAAACCTATTCCTGCATTCTTCAACTCAGTGAATACTAATTCCATTCATCCAATTGCTGACCCCCAAACCTTGGAGTCATCCTTGGCTTTTTCTCTTACACTGTAAATCCAATCCACCAACAAATCCTTTAGTTCTAACCTTTAGGGCACATCCAGATCCAATCAGTTCACATAATCTACCAAGTTATCCCTAGTCCAAACTATTGTCTCTCACTTTAATTTTTGGAGTAACTTCTTCATTAAACACTTTGTTTCCCCTCTTTATAGTCATCTGGAAGAGAAGAATATGTACATTTATGACAAACACAAGATAAATCTATTCTGGACTGGAAATATATGTTTCAATATAATTCTCTTTGATACCATCCATTTTAATGCTGTTGCTGCCATGGTTTCATAAGATGATTGTCAGGTGGTATAACAAAAGATTTTGAAGAGAAACTGCCTTTAAAGTCTACTTCTAGGCACACCAGTTTTTACCCCATGAGACCAGCAGGTGCCTCAATCTGGGTCCCAGGTGACTTGGAGCCAGAGCTATGTCTCCACCCTTTGCTGTGTTCTTCAAACAGAAGCCAGAGAAACTTTCAAATTTTTGTTTAAAACCCTCTGAGCCTTGCTATCTCACCCAGAGTAAAGGATATAATAATATGATGCCCTAAAAAGCTCTAGGTCAACTGGACACTTAACCATTCTGCCCCATCTCCTGTAGCTCCTCCTCTTGATCACTTGACCCAGGATTTCCTTTCAGTTCCTTAGATGCTCCTACTCCTTCCATTTTGGCCTGTTATTTGCTATTGACCTTATTTAAAGTATGCGCTGCCTTTTTGCCTACATGGCTTTTTCCTTATTTTTTTCATGTTTTGTTTAAATGTAATCTGCTCAGTGAAAATTTCTCTTGACCAATCTAAAAGTGTAACTCACCTGCCTACAAGATTTCTCATCTCCCTTTCCAGCTTAAATTTTACCACCATATTTTACTTATTTATTTTGTTTATTGTCAGCCTTGCTTCAATGTATTATCAGCTCCACAAGACCAAGGATTTTGTCTATTTTGTTATCACTGCTTCTTCAATGCCTAAACAATACCTCAAAAATATTTTTGAGTGACTATATGAAGAAAAGAAGGACTAAGATTTTTACTTTGGAGAGTGATATTATATAAAGATTCCAAAATAATTCAAGCTTATTCTAGCTGTTTCATGATAAATGGGTTATAAAAGGGCAGGAATAAAAACAGCTAGATCAGTTTTATGTTCTTGAAGACTGGGTGAGAGCATGTGATAGTTTGGAGAAGCATATAAATACAGGTAGAAGAGATGAAATTTCAGATGCACTTTGGTGGTAGACCTGACAGGACTTGAGTTTAATGTGATGGATAAAGAATAAAAATGAAAATAATTTCTAGAAATACTCATCAATAGGAGAAAATATTTATACACATAATCACATATCAATTTCAGAAAATTACACTAAGTGAAAAAGTCAGTACCCAAAGATTATATACTACAAGCATGTTATATGACATTTGGTGGTGGCAGGGTGGGGAATTGAGTCTTGGAGTACTGTACCACTGAGCTACATCTCCAGTCCTTTTTTAAAAATTTGAAACAGGATCTCACTAAGTTACTGAGGGCTGGCCTTGAATTTATATTCTCTGCCTCAGCCTCCACAATAGCTGCAGCATTCTTAAAAAAAAACAAAATTATAGAAATGGAGAATTGATTAGTGGTTGACAGGAGTTAAGGAGAGTGTAGTGGTAGGGAAGGGAGGATGACTAGAAAGACAAAAGCAATAGAAATCTTTGTGGATACAGCAATCTGTATACAGGGTAAAAATGGGGAGTTCACAACCCACTTGAATCAAACTGTGAAATATGATATATTAAGAACTATGTAATGTTTTGAACGACCAACAATAAAAAAAAATTAAAAAAAAAGAAATCTTTGTGGAATGGAATGTTCTGGATCTTGACTATTTCAGTATCCTGGTTGTGCTATGGTTTTTGTTTTAAACAGTTTTGTTAAGATACAATTCACATACCGTACAATTTACTTATTTAAAGTGTACCATTCATTAACTTATTAGTATATTCACAGATATGTGCAACTATCACCACAAATTTTTTTTTTCTGGTACTGGGAATTGAACCCAGGGCTGCTTTACCACTGAGTTATATCCCTGGTCCCTTTTGAGACAGATTCTTGCTAAATTGCCCAGGTTGGCCTCAAACTTGTGATCCCTCTGCCTCAGTATCCCGAGTAGCTAGATTACAGGCATGCACCACTGTTCTCAGCACTATAGTCAGTTTTAAGAAAATTTTCATCACTTCAGAAACAAGTTTTGTACCCTTTGATTATCATACCCCTCTTCTGTTTTTCTCCCCCCCTACAGCTTGATGCATTCACCTCGCATCTGTATAGATTGCCCTATTCAGGAGATTAATATGAATGGGATTGTATAATTATGTGGCCTTTTGTGTCTTTTCAGTTTGTATGATGATTTTGAGTTTCATCCCAGTAATAGTATGATATCAGCACTTCTTTCTTATGGCAGAATAATATTTCATTGCATGGATATACCACTGATTGTTTGCCCACTCATCTATTAATGAACATTATAGTAAATAGTATAAACTGCTAAATTGTGGGGGATAGTCTGTGTGACCACTAAGAGTTGAAAAATGATAGTTGTAATTTGAATTTTCCTGGAAGTCCAGGGACTAAAGTTGTAACAAAGTATAAACAAGAAGAAGGGGAGTTTTAAAAGAGGAAGGATGAGAACCTGAACTCTCACCCTTAGTGAACTAGGGCATAGCCGGGAGGGAAGCAGAAGCCAGACTGGGAAACTTGGATTTGATCAGATAGGCAAAGGGAGCCACTTATTAAGTTTTTAAGTAGAAAAATACATGAAGACAGTGGTGTTTTGTCCTTTAAGATTAAACTGGAAGTGATTTACAAGATGGATTAAAGTGGTGACAGACTGGAAACTCTGCTGATTTGCCTGGCCTTTCCTTTGGAATTTTCCTTGCTGGTTAGTGAAAATATCTTGTTTCTTGTTATAAGGGAGATTTAGCCCCAAATATGGAAAATCTGACTTTCTTGCTTTAGTCTCTTCCTAGTGTTTTCATTAAACACAGAGGTATTACAGAGAAATCATAGGCTAGGCATCACCTGGTGCTATCTAGGTGAAATCAGGTGTAAGTTTTAATCCTCACACATTTATCAGCTTATTAAATGCTTTTCATTCTATGATCACCGTGTCAAACTGTGGGAAAACAAGGAAACCAATCCCAGCCCATAAGGAATTCACAATTTAGTATGGGGTGGTGAGCATATGAAATGTAAAACTAATCATGGCACTGTGTGAGAATGTCTGTGTACACAATGTTCTTGGGAATTCTGGAGAGGAAGTAACTGAACTGTCAGAGAAGGTTTGAGCCTATTAGGGAAGGTAACATTTGACTACCTCTACTGGACAGATGTTCAGCAGGCTAAGAAAGTGGCAAAGGCAGGCACACGGGTTTGGCCACAATAAACTTGAGAAAAAGCATAAGGTGATCAGAGACTTTTGAGAAGATCTTAGTACCCGGAGGGTAGGCTGTCTGGAGTGGCACAACATGAGTCTGCATTGGGAGGTTACAGCTGAATTATCAAAATCCCTGTGGACTATGCCGAGGAGTTGAATCCTCTTCTGGAGGCCAAGGATCCTTAACGTTCTCTTTACATCGCTCTCTTTGCTGTGCCCTCCTGTGTCTTGTGAAGGCTCATCATCTCTCAAAGACTTTGGCAACATTCTTTCAAAGTGTCTCCCTGCCCTGGCCCTGTACCTGTCCACCCTGCTAGCTGGGTGATTTCCATAGCTTAAATGTGTCCCCCAAAATTCACGTGTTAGAAACTAACCCTGAATGCTGCAGTGTTGAAATACCTATTGGGAGGTATTTGAACCTTGGGGGCACTGCTCTCATCAATTAATTAGTGCCATTATCATGAAAGAGTTTCCTATAAAAGTGAGTTCAGTCCCCTCTTGCTCTCTTTCACCTTCTCTTTGCAAGGATACCCTCACCAAATACCAGCCCCTAAATCTTGGACTCAGCTTCCAGAACCATGAGTCAATAAGTTCCTCTCCATTCTAAGTTACCCAGTCTGTGGTATTGTTATAGCAGCACAAAATAGACTTAACAGTTATTGAAGTTGGATACAACCCTGTTATGGTATGTTCCCTCCACGTTTGTATGTTGATGTCCTAACCCCCAGTACCTCAGAATGTGATTATGTTTGGAGATAGGATCTTGAAAGAAGTAATTAAGTTAAAATGAGGTTATAAGTTTGGACCTTAATTCAGTATTAACTAGTGTCTGTAAAAATAGAAGATTAGGACACAGACATGTACAGAGGGAAGACCATGTGAAGATAAGGAAGACAGACATCTGTAAACCAAGGACAGAGGACTCAGAAGAAACATCTCTACCAGCACCTTGATCTTGGACTTCCAGCCTCTAGAATTGTGGGAAAATAAACTTCTGTTGTTTAAGCCACCCAGTCTGTGACACTTTGTTATGGCAGCCCTACCAAAGTAATATATTCTGTCACTTCCTGTTTTGTATGGTATAAAGTCAGAACTTATTAGCATATAAAGTTCTTGAAGACATTATCTCTCTAGAACCCTACACTCACTGAGCTCTGATCAAACAACCTACCAACTTTATTGTTTCTTCTGTAAGTTCCTCAGTCTAAAATGCCTTTCTTTTTTTATTTTTTTTATTGGTTGTTCAAAACATTACAAAGCTCTTGACATATCATATTTCATACAATTGATTCAAGTGGGTTATGAACTCCCATTTTTACCCCATATACAGATTGCAGAATCACATTGGTTACACATCCACGTTTTTACATACTGCCATACTAGTGACTGTTGTAGAGGATAGGAAAGATAGCAGAATACAACAGTCACTAAAATGCCTTTCTGCACCCTCTCATCCTATTCTCTTCATTTAAGATTTGGGTGAGGGGCTGGGGATGTGGCTCAAGCGGTAGCGCGCTCGCCTGGCATGCGTGCGGCCTGGGTTCGATCCTCAGCACCACATACCAACAAAGATGTTGTGTCCGCCGAGAACTAAAAAATAAAAATATTAAAAAATTCTCTCTCTCTCTCTCTCTCCTCTCTCACTCTCTCTTTAAAAAAAAAAAAAAAAAAAAGATTTGGGTGAGGCATCACCTTCCCTATTCTGTGTTTTGCATTGGTCAAACATAGCTGAAGAAATCACCCCATCCTCCCCCACTCTACTGAAAACAAACTTATCTTAGAGCTCCTAACATTTTAGCCTATATATAGGTTTTATTTGCACCACTAGACTCAACTGGGATATCTTCATTCAAATATAATGTTAGAGTTCTGATTACTGTCTCAGTACCTGACATATAACAAGTACTCAGTAAGTACTCTAAAAATGAATGAATGTACATTAAGTCTAGATATCCAGAACTATATAATCTAAAAGGAAATTGATCCATATTTTGGTATTCCCTAATGAATACCTACTACTACTGTGGTGAATGCAATTTGAGTGACCAAAATGCTCATATCAGTTGATTTAATATCTCAGATATTTCTGAATAGCACATTATTTTTAATCCATCTATACTTTTTATATACTACATGCAGATGCCTATTGCATTTTAATGCCTGCCTTCTTTAGTTATATTTTCAGTTAGTACTGTCATTTTTTCAGTTCAGCCACATTAAGCTTGAGAAAAAGCATAAAGTAATCAGAGATTTTGAGAAGATCAAAGTCACATAGCTTTTCTATGCCAGACACAGAGTTCAATTCTGAGGGGGAAAATATTACTAAATACTGTTTTTATAGAAAGGAATTCAGCTAGGCAGAGGACATATAAACCAACAATTATACTTCAGTGTGATAGGACAAAGATATGTGCATGGGGTGTAATAACAGAATGGTTTAATTAAATTGAAAGCAAACCATGTCCTACATTTAGGTATTACTTCTAAGTTTTTTGTGTTTGTTGGCAAAATAATTATTGTTTCTTGGTGTGTATATCTTCATTAGATGACTTTTTCCTGACCTCTTTCCCTTGCTCTGGAGATACCTTATTGGAACTCCCTACATGCTGTTTACACCTAATGCCTGTGTGAGAATTTCCAGAAGGCTCAAGCCTGCTGTCATCCTCATTAAAGAATCACACAGAGAGAAGCTGCCTTTGGGAGGACTTTAATCCCCTCTTTCTTCACTTAGCACCTCATATAAAGCTAGGATTGACAGATAATTCTATCCTAGCTCTGAGGTCTTGCAATATGTGAAGGGAAGGATATTAGCAAAAGGGAGCTATCACTGTTCTTTTTCATCTGTCCCTAACATAAGGACCTGGCATGTGGCTGCCCCAGTCTTTGAAGGGAAGTAGCAACTCCCAGTAGTTGGGTGAGAAATCCAAAAGAATTGTAATGAATCTGTAAGAGTTGACAAGCCAATATAAGCCACTAGCCAATTCAAAAAGATAATTAAAATACCTGTGTATCTGTCAAAATATTTCTAATTCTAGTGTCTTTTGTAGAATATTCATTGTCTGTTTTGTCCTCCTCTAAAATCTACAGTATAAATAAATACTGCCTGATTGATTAGCAGATGAGCATGGTTGGTTGACACAATTACTGATAGAATAAGTGATACTGAACTATAGTAGAGGTATTATTTTTTTTTTTTGGTACTGGGGGATTGAATCCAAGGATGCTTTACCACTGAGTCACATCCCCAGCCCTTTTTATTTTGAGGGTCTTACTAAGTTGCTGAGGGTCTCACTAGGTTGCTTAGGCAACTTTGAACTTGAAATCCTCTTGCCTTTGCCTCCCAAATCACTGGGATTACAGTCAGTCATGAGCCACTGTACCTAGCTAATACAGTTTTTTGATAGTGATAGTTATTAACACATTCTAAGGTGATAACTAACTTAAATTATCTGGCCAAAATGTTATTGTTGGAAAAAAAATTGTGAAAAAAATACAGACTTCTTATTGAAGTAACTTTAAAATGAATTTCCCATTTATTTTATGTATTATGCCAGTGAGGAAATTAAGCTAGTATTATATGCAAGTCAAAGTTATTACTGTTTTAGTTTAAAAATAACAAGTAAATATTGAGATGATGTAGGGAGCCAGGCAGAATTTTCAACCTGGAACCCAAACAGGACAAGAGTTTTCAGGAACTCTAGAGACCCTAGGTTGAAGAGTTAACTAGCAAAAACAGTAACACTCCTCACAGGTGTACCCTTTGTTATCTGTTTATATATCTGTTATAGTTTGAATCCTAAATGCCCCACCCTCTTAAGGCCCAGATGTTGAAGGGTTAGTCCCGGGGAGACACTATTGGGAGGTGGTGAATGGTGGGGCCTAGTGGAAGATCCTTAGGTCACTGAGGATGTGCCCTGAGGAGATTGTGCCTCTTCCTTGTTCTCTCTTGGGCTTTCTGGCCATGAGATGATCAGTTTTGTTCCGCCATGTGCTTCTACCAACATATGCTGCCTTGCCACAATAATTATAGCAAGGGGGTCAATTGATCATGGACTAAAACCTGTAAGCCATATTAAACATTTTCTCTCTATAAGATGATTATGGCAGGTATTCATTACTGTAATGGGAAACTAATATAACATCTATTCTTTCCACTAAGCTGTTAGTTCTGTAAAGTCAGGAATGAGGTGTATTTCTATCTTTACATTTCTATCTTTATCTGTACATTTTGGAGGATATAAAATAAAGAGAAAGAGGCCTGAAGATAGCTTGAAAAGGGAATAACATGGGGTTTCTTAGGAATATACTTGAATAGTCTAATATTATACCAAAATAATCTGATATGAGACTATGTATATGGTTAGAGAAGTCTTCCCTGACTTTTCTATTTAGAATAGAATGACTTCCCTCCATTTCTCATCACTGTGTTATTTTCTTCCCAGCATTCATCAGTCTGTAATGGCCTTGTTATTTGGCTATAGGGTAACATATCCCTTTTCACCTCAAGATGATTATGACAAAGCAGGAACCTAATATGTGGTCTTATTTATTACTAATCAATAAGGATTTGTTGCTCAGTAACTATTTGCTAAATTGGGCACAGTGGCACAAACCTGTAATTCCAGCAACTAGGGAGGCTGAGGTGGGGATTCTCAAGTTCACGGCCAGCTTGGGCAACTGAGACCCTGTCTCAAAATAAAATAAATAAATAGAAAGGGCTGTGGATGTTGCACAGTGGTAAAGCACCCTGGGTTCCTCAGTACTACAATAACAACAACAAAACTATTTGCTAAATGAATCTGAATGAATTCATATGTATGATTTAGGCTGAATGAATGTTTAGTTTGTGTCTTGAACATTTCTTACATGATAGAAAAGAGTACTTATATTCCAGCAGACAGTGGGCAGAATGGGAGATAAAATTCTTCAAAAAGGAGAGCGCAAGAAATGCCTGGAATCCTGGTGTTTGATCTCTGAAAGGGAGAGCTCTTCTTTTCACTCTAAGTGACAGTGGATATTAACCCCTTTCCAGGGGAGGAAGGGACCTGGGTCAGTGGTATTCTTGTCTTCGAAGGCTTCCCTGAGTACTGGAGATAGGGTCTGAAGGAGTTGTCACCAGGAACTGAACAACCATGTATTTAGCAAAAGTATTCTGTAGCTACCATGTGTATATATGTGCAATAAGAATTGTAATGCATTCCACTGTCATTTATTTATTTATTTTTAAATCAATTAAAAAAAAGAACTGAGGCCATGGACACAAAAAAATGTCTTAAGAAAATGGTTGTAACAGCAGCAGTTACAAAGCAGAGGTGTCTGAAGCTGCTGGAAAGGATTCCTGTACTAGTTGCACTAACTGTCCTTATCTCTTCATCTCTTTGATTTTAAAAAAAATCTTTTAAAAATTAAGAAAAAAAGTTCGCCCACTCACTTTCCATTTCTTTTTTAGCATTATCTGCTGTGTTTCTCTGCTCTTATATTCCTTTTGTTTTCATCTCTATTTCAGAAACATTTTTTTTCTTTTATTTCTCTTTCTTCAGTTCTGTCATCTCAAAGCTGAGCTTTTTAATGTTGTGTTCTTCCGCATCTTGAGTTATTTTCTGGGTGTTTTCATGCCTATTTTTAAATGTCAGGTTACGGTTTTGAGCCATTTGGTGGACACATCTTCCTGTCCTGTTTTACTTGTCTGTAGGGATGAATCTAGTTTGCTTTTAATACAGTTTTCTCATAATTATTTTGTATGGGGTTTTCCCTCCCTGCTCTCCTGTGGTTATTCCTATAGGAAATTAGTTCTTTTTAGTTTTCTTCTTTCCCCTCCTTAAGTTTTACAGTGACACAGTAGGAGGAAATCTTTTCTGACTTCAGCAAGCTCCCCTTTTTGTTGTTTTGTGGTTAAAACCTCAGTGACTTGTTTCTAGATTCCCTGAACCTGTTCCCCCTGGAGCTTTCCTTTTCTCTGTCTTGTCATTTATTTTATTCTCTGCAGCTGCAGCTCCTCCTCAGTGTGGAGCCTTGTTGCAGATCCCAGCAGTGGAGAATCATGAATTTTGTAGTCTCTGCAGCGCTGCGTCTTGCCACTCCAGTGCTGCCCTGGCCCTGGTGCGCTGAGTGCTCACTGTCAAAGCTGTGGTAACACCGGCTGGGCTTGCACCTATTTCACCAGCTAGCTGTGCCATCCCTGCAGCTGGCTGGCTGTTTTCTTCACCTGGCACAGACCCTGGCAATCTTGTGACCTCTTGTGTTGTGAGGTGTCCTTGCTTTATTGTAAATGTCCAAGCGTTTGGGCTTTGACATCCAGTTCCTTTTCTCCCTCTCTCCCCTCCCTGCCTCCTCTCTCTCTACCTTGGCCACACACCCCACCCCCAGCAGTCACTTTCAACTGCATTTAAAGCGGGGGTCAAACATGGGCCTGAGCATATATGACCTTCCGGACAGGCTCTTTAAACTAAAGAGTGGTCCTAAATATTTTTAAAATGTATTGTTCCTTGTATTACCACGCCCTATTTAGTTGCTTATTTCTTTTTTAATCATTTGGGCTATATTCACCTTCACCTTCCTCCTCCACTCCAAGTTTAAGTAACCTGTCTAGTACACAAACATTACCACATCACTCAAATTTATTACCACATGATGTGTACTTCTACTGAACAAATTAGGTAGGCATGGAAGGGCATGCATGGACGGCCTCCATGACTGGGGCCTTCCTCCCCATTCTGCCTGACTCCTTTCTCCTGGCCTTCAAACTCTGTACATTAATTGTATTGGACTGCTTGTGATCAAGCACATACGTATTCTGTTTCAAGTTTCTGTGCTTTTGTGTATCTTATTGCATCTGTCTAGAATGCCTTTCCCACTTTTCCAAATCTTCTGGCTAATTCTTTTTCTTTTTGGTACTAGGGATTGAACCCAGGGGTGCTTAACCACTGAGCATATCCCCAGCCCTTTTTATATTTTATTTTGGACAATGCCTTACCAAGTTGCTGGGGCTGCCTTTGAACTTGAGATCTTCCTGCCTCAGTCTCCCTAGCTATTGGGATTACAGGTGTACCCCACTGCACCAGGCTCTTCTGGCATTCTTATTGGACCTTCCAGAGTTGACTGTCCTTCTGAGATCCCACAGCATTTTGTATTTAACTTTATCTTGATCTATCTAGATCAATTGATCAATCAACTTGCAAATGTGTCTGTCTCCTCTGCCTGACAGTAAACTAGGGACCATGTCTTTTTTTTTCTTTTTTTTTATTGGTTGTTCAAAACATTACATAGTTCTTGATATATCATATTTCACACTTTGATTCACGTGGGTTATGAACTCCCATTTTTACCCCGTATACAGATTGCAGAATCACATCAGTTACACTTCCATTGATTTACATATTGACATACTCATGTCTGTTGTATTCTGCTGCCTTTCCTATCCTCTACTATCCCCCCTACCCCCCTCCCTCTTCTCTCTCTACCCCCTCTACTGTAATTCATTTCTCCCCCTTGTATTATTTTTCCCTTTCCCCTCACTTCCTCTTGTATGTAATTTTGTATAACCCTGAGGGTCTCCTTCCATTTCCATGCAATTTCCCTTCTCTCTCCCTTTCCCTCCCACCTCTCATCCCTGTTTAATGTTAGTCTTCTTCTCATGCTCTTCTTCCCTACTCTGTTCTTAGTTACTCTCCTTATATCAAAGAATGCATTTGGCATTTGTTTTTTAGGGATTGGCTAGCTTCACTTAGCATAATCTGCTCTAATGCCATCCATTTCCCTCCAAATTCTATGATTTTGTCATTTTTTAATGCAGAGTAATACTCCATTGTGTATAAATGCCACATTTTTTTTAATCCATTCGTCTATTGAAGGGCATCTAGGTTGCTTCCACAGTCTTGCTATTGTGAATTGTGCTGCTATGAACATCGATGTGGCAGTGTCCCTGTAGCATGCTCTTTTTAGGTCTTTAGGGAATAGACCCAGAAGGGGAATAGCTGGGTCAAATGGTGGTTCCATTCCCAGCTTTCCAAGAAATCTCCATACTGCTTTCCAAATTGGCTGCACCAATTTGCAGTCCCACCAACAATGTACAAGTGTACCCTTTTCCCCACATCCTCGCCAGCACTTGTTGTTGTTTGACTTCATAATGGCTGCCAATCTTACTGGAGTGAGATGGTATCTTAGGGTGGTTTTGATTTGCATTTCTCTGACTGCTAGAGATGGTGAGCATTTTTTCATGTACTTGTTGATTGATTGTATGTCCTCCTCTGAGAAGTGTCTTAATGGCCTTTATATCCCAGACTCAAGCACTAGGCCTCACATATAAAAAGTAACATTGTGGGCTGGGGATGTGGCTCAAGTGGTAGCGTGCTTGCCTGGCATGCACAGGGTGCTGGATTCAATCCTCAGCACCACATAAAAATAAAGATGTTGTTCCACTGAAAACTAAAAAATAAATATTAAAAAATTCTCTCTCTCTCTCTCTTTTAAAAAAAAGTAACATTGTCACTAATTCTTTCTTCTATTTATTCTTTCTGAGTTATTTTACCTCTCTTGATACTTCAGCTATACACTATTTTATTTACTTCTGTGCTATATTAAAATAAAATACAATGCTGGTTACCCCCAAATTCCTGTTTTGCACTCCAGAGCACTTATTCACTTTTTCAATTGCTTGGATAACATGTGTGCTTTAATGTCTCCTAGGAATCCAAAATCAACCAACCTTCTGCTAGTGTTCCATCTCTTGACTAGTAGCACCCTGTTGATCATGCCAGAAAATAAGAATCATCCTAACTCATTTTTTTTAACTCCCAAACATTAGGCCTTTTTGATTCCACTTTCCAAGATTATCTTGTTTTTGTCTCTTTCTCTCCCTACCTACTATCACTGCATCAACTGAAAGCTATATCATCTTTCAGGGGAAACCATGAAAAATTTTTAACTATATTCCTGTATGTATCTTGACTTCTCTATTTTATACATAACAGACAAGATAATTCTTTGAAAACTAAACCCTGGTTATTGTCCTTTGCTTAAACCAATCAATAGTTTTTAATTGTTCTTAGCAGGAAATCTGAAAATCTTTAAGCTGATCTATAAGTGCCTTTCTAACTTTTGTTCTTGTTTCCTTTAAGTTCCTCAAATTTCTGGCTTTTTCCCTGTCTGGATGCTCTCTCCATCCCACTTCCCCCTTACTGGGCCAAACTCATACCTTAGCTTTAATATGGAAAGTATTTTTTCTGCTTTCCTTTATAATCATATTACTTATGCATGCATCCCTAAATAACTGTGTAGTCTGGCTTTTTCTGATACTTTAAATAACTGAAATCACACTGTCTGCATCATTTTGTGACTTTTATTTTATGTTCAACATTATTTTTAAAGGATTCATTTATGTTGCTCAATGTATAGTTTGTGCATTTTCACTGTTCTTTAAATATTCCACATTTCCATAAAATCTATTCTAGATTTGATGAACTTTAGGGCTTCTGGTTTGGGACTATAATGAACTAAGAATAATGCTACTATGAACCTTTTGTACATATATCCTGGTCTATCTGAGCACTCATTTATTCAGGGTATGGATTAATGGGGTGCCAAACTATGTTCTACAGTAGACATTCATGATTATACTGTTAAGCCAGTTTTCCATTACTGTAACAAAATATTTGAGACAAACAAAGGTTTATTTTGGCTCATGTTTTCAGGTTTCAAACCATGGATGTCTGGCTTCACTCCTGTGGTACCTGTAGTGGGGCAGAACGTCTTGGCTGAGAATACATAGTGGAGCAAAACTGTCACCTCATGGCATCCAGAAAGCAAAGAAAAATAGTGGGAGGGTCTGGGGTCCCAATATACCTTTCATGGGCATGCCCTCAGTGACCTAACTTCCTTGCACTAGGCCCTACCTCCTAAAAGTTCCATCATCTCCCAATACCACCCTAGACTGGCAGCCAAGCCTTTTGCATATAGGCCTTTTGGGGACACCAAACTATAACACACTCCTAACCAAGAGTGTTTAAGAGTTATTGTTACTATACATCCTAACTGACACTTTTTAATTCATAGCAACCTGATGAAAGTATATTTTGTATACACGTATTATAAAATGACATTTTATAAATTGATAATATGGCAATATGTGGTCAATTGTTTCTAATGATGGCCACAACAATCCCTATTACCCAAATGCCCTTCTGCAATGTGATGATTTTATAGCTCCTCCATTAAACAGTGGCATCTCCTTCTCTTTTCCCTAAATGTGAGCTGGACTCATGATTTGCTTTAACTTATAGGTCTAGTCTTAAAAAGCCTGTCAGCTCCATATTTACTCTCAGGGATCCAGCCACCCTATAAATAGGGTCAGTCTAGAATACTGAGTAATAAGAGACTACATAGGGGGCCAAATCAATCCCCAGTTATTCCAGCCATCTCAGCTGAAGTGTCAGACGCAGAGTAAAGCCATCTTAGACATCCATGTTTCAGTGGAGCTTCTGCTGAATACAGTTGCATAAGAAACACCAGCCAATACTATGCAAAGAAATAATAAATGGTTGTATTAAACTACTAAGCTGTAGATATTTTGTTATAAAGCAATATGTAGCTGAATCACAACATATCAAAAACTTTAAAATCTCAACTCTCTCTGTATCAGTTTCTTTCTTCCTATAACCTTTATATCTTAAAAATATTAGATGTCATTTTTAAATTTGTACAAATTTTCATGGTAGTGTCATTGGCATGTTTTGAAGTAGAAATGGCCTCTTTGTTCTAATTTAAAAGATTGCAATAAATTACAACACATTCATAAGATAGAATAGCATGAAACAAAACTACACTGAAAAGATTTTTGTTTTGCTTTGTCCATACATGTTTTTAATTGCTTCTTTTTAGTTATACATGACAGTAGAATCCATTTTGAAATAATTCTAAAAGCATGGAATATAACTTGTCCTAATTCAGTCCCCAGTACCTCCCTTACATTTTCCCTCCCCAACCCCCTGCCTCCTTTCCTTTATTGAGCTTTCTGCCATTTACCCCTAGTTATTTTTTTCAATTAATTTTTTTGTGGATGTACATGATGGTGAGATTCACTGTGGCATATTCATATATTATACAGGAGTGTTATGTCAGACTCATTCCACTATCTTTCCTTATTCCAACCCTCCTCCTTTCCCTCATTCCTTGAAAGGATTTTAATGACTTTGGAAAATGCCAGAGAAAAATACTAGGTGATTTTTCTTCATATGTATAAATTTTATTCCCAAGTTGTTAAAAAATTGTACATAAAGGCTAGAAAAAATGAATACATTGACAGTGGTTTGGTGGTTTTGATTTGATTTTTCCTATTCTTTGAAAGTTTCTACGGAGCGTATTATTTATATAAAGAGAGAAAAGAAACTAATGTTGTCTTTTTACATAAGAAGTTTGTAGTCAAACTTGACATGCTTTGGCGGAGAAATTGTCAAGATGTGACACTCTACCCTTGGTGGCAATCAGTTCAAATTTCAGGAGCAGACTCAAAAGGTTTGGTAGCTTGGATTTTTGAAATTTGAACAACATTGAATTTTTAACTGTTTAACTTTCTAAATTAATTTTTAAAACCCTACTGTTTTTACTCTTGGAAGTAGTTTGTAAAAGAAAAGGTATCTTGAGGTCTTGAAAGTAGAAAGTATATAATCTTAAAGGACAATACACGTTTAAGTTTCTGAATAACTCACTATGGTCTTTCTAATTTTCATTTTGTTGTGGATGGTAGAAACATTATTTAGGAGACTCTGGTCCAAAGAAAGAAAAAACAACACTAAAATGTAAAATTATACAGGGATAGCAAATGACATATACGTTCTTAATCAGTAGGAAAGCATCTAGGTTTCCCAATAAAATCATCTTTGAAGTAGAGAGTAAAGGAACTTCTAGAGCCATGAGTCAAGTTTGGCTTCTCTACAGCAGTGTTTCTTCAAGTGGAGGTGCTTATTAAATAATCAGCATCCAAAGCCCCATCCGAGACAATTGTTATTGAGTCTCTGTGTGAATGTGGCCTAAGGATTCTTCATTGTTAACAACATTCTCAGGGGAGTCATACATTAGAACTTGAAGGAAATACTGTCTTTGAGAGATTCTCTATGTTGATCTGGTCAGTGGTTACATGGCTGGAACATATGTAAAAATTCATCAAGATGTACAATTAACTTGTTTATGTTAGTTACATTCTATTAAAAAGTAAAAAGAAACAAAAATGTTTCTAAAACATAATGTAGCCAAATAAGTCATTTATTATTTAGCAAATTTTAATTTACACTAGTAGCCATAATTTATACATTTATATTGTACTGAAGCAGATTGTTTTGCATTTTTGTTAGCAAACTTGGGCATTGGTCATTTTAGAAAGACTCTTTGATGTATTTTTGGTTAGATTAATCTACATTTTTTTTTAGTGGAAAAAGAATTTTGGTTTATAGCCAAATTTTTTGGATACTGATATAGATAAAATTACTTTAAACGTTAAAATTTCATATTTCTTTAGAAAAATTATGGTTGAAGTAAATAATACTTTTAAACCCTGTAGTCTTTGTTTTGTAAATGTGAAAAAATGCAAGTATGGGAGGGAAGAGAGGAAAAAAATGCAAGAAACAGTTGCCCTCAGGACAAATACTGTAGCCCATACTCTCAAAATAAGACATTTCAGAAATTTTGATTCTTAAGTTAAATCTCTCATGATTTATTCTTTAATTGCCATTTAGAACAGCCTTCTTAACTGTGTAATAGCTATTGCAACATTTTATGTTTGAAAATATTTTGTTATTGTTTATGCTGGTAATATTATTATTTTTTAATTTATAAATATTTCTATATTAGAAAGAGAGAAGCAAAAACCACTGTGATGGGAAGAGAACCTTTAGGATTTTGTTGCCTCTAATTTTGGTCCCTGATTCATCATACACCTTCACAATTTTATTTCTGTGAGAAAGAGGTCTGTTTTCTCTTGGAATGCCACATTGTGTAGGAATGAAATGTTCGGAGTCTTTAACACTGTATTGGAGTGCCTCTTGAGTATTTAGCATCTGGATATAGCCGTCATCACAGTCATGAGAGATAGAGCAGGCCAGAACTGACTCTGTCTAGGGGAAATATCAGGACTAACACCAAATCTAACACAGCTCTTTCCAGTGTTGCAAAAATAATATATCAGTAAGACATCTCTATGAAAAACTTCTGCAGGCTTGTATCTAATTTGTATTATTGTCACCCAGCCCATTATATACCTGTAGTAGGGAAATTCTAATAGTGAATGATATTATTATAACAATTTCAGGGGATTATAAATCATGATTTTCATAAATAAAATGGTTGAAGCCTATTATTGTAAACTCTGTTTTTCACATACCTATATAATAGTATCTTTCTCTATTAAAATAATAGTGCTAAAATATTGAAGGACTTCTGAAATCTAATAAATTGTCCACGTTTTCTCAAAAATGATTGCCTTAGTATCACCAAGAGAGACAAACTTCTAAGGGAGATGGCCCATCTGATTTACCTGTATACATTAAAAACACTTGTAATTCCAGCTACTTTGGAAGCTGAGGCAGGATTGTGGTTCCAGGACAGTACTGGCAACATAGTGGGATCTTGTCTAAAAAATAAAAAATAAAACAACAGCAACAAAAGTTTATTTCTATTGCTATATTCTAAATATCAGAAATATGTAATAAAAACATAAACTGGGAAGAAAATAACTAAAATGTCTGGTAAAACAGCCAATTAAATATTATTATGCATGTATAAAGATACATCAAGAGTGAGATTGACAGATTATTACATTTATTTAGCACAATGACTAGCTCTTGCTTATGAATATTACAGTCCAACCAAGGGGTACTTATAAAATCCCAATTTACAGAGGAGAAGTTGAGAAACAAGAGTTAGATAACATGCCCACAGTCGCACCAGAAAGATTTGAGGCCAATAAGTCTGACTTAGGAATTCTTATTCTTTATCACTGTGGTGTGTGTGTGTGTGTGTGTGTGTGTGTGTGTGTGTGTGTGTGTGTGAGTACTGGGTATTGAATGCTCTGCCACTGAGCTACATCTCAAGTTTTTTTTTATTTTTTATTTTGAGACAGGGTCTCACTAACTTGCTTAGGCTAGCCTCACACTTGCAATTCTTCTGTTTCAGTCTCCCAAGTCACTGAGATTACAGATGTGTGCTATTGCACCCAGCCTCTTTATCACTTCTTAAACTCACATATGTCCATATAAATAGCTTTATTGAGGTTAATTGACAAAAAATGAAACATACTTAAAATACACACTTTTGTTAAAAGTTTTAAAAAACCATTTTAGATGTGCAATTCAATAGCGTTCACTTTATCTGCTATGTATCAGATGTCCAGAACTTTGTATCTTGAAAAACTTATGCTCTAAACCTACTAAGAACAATGTCCCATTTTTCCTTTCCCTTAGACTCTGGCAGCCATCATTTTATTTTCTGTTTCTATGAATTTGACTACTTTAGATAACCCATGTTAATAGAATCAATAAATTATTTGTCTTTTTAAAAATTTGTTTATTTCATTTTGCACTATTTCCTTCAGGTTCGTCCAGGTTGTAGCATGTGTCAGAATTTCCTTTCTAAGGCTGAATAATATTCAATTTCATTTATCCGTTCATCTGTCAATGGATGATAGGTTGCTTCCACCTCTTGACTATTGTGAATGATGTTGCAGTGAACATAGGTGTGCAAATATCTCTTGACGATCTACCTTACAATTCTTTTAGATACATCCCCATACATGGGATTGCTGGGTTATATGGTAGTTCTATTTTTAGTTGTTTGAAGAACTGCCATGCTGTTTCCATGGCATCTGCACCATTGTTGTTGTTGAGTTGTAGAAAATATATCTACATATCTATATATCTGTATATATATTAATATTAACCCCCAACATATGGAATTATATTTTGTAGTATGACTTACATGCTTCTTTCCATTTTACATATTTTGAATATATTACTTAACGTTATTAATATTATTTTGCTATAATACATAAAATTATAGCACATTGGCCCAAACTAGTCATATGGTCCTGCCCAATTTCATGGAAGGTACAAGATGTGGGGGAATATAGATTCTTTTGTAAACAGTAAATCTTTCTGCCACACCTAGTGGATAGGTTGAATTCAAAATGCCTTATTTGCTCTGAACTAGGTTTGCAAGATAAAATATAAGACATTCAGTTAAATTTGAATTTCAGATAAAAGATGAATATTTTTAGCATGAGTACATCCCTTAAAATGTTTGGGATATACTTATATACAACTCTTAAAGTGCTGAGTGTCTGAAATTCAAATTTTGATTTGTTACATCTGGAAACCTTACTTAAGGCTGCATGTTTCATGCATGACAAAAACCCATTAAAGTGAAGAATTATTATCCTCACCAAAAGGTGTTTAAAATCATATTTAAAAATTTCCAAGCCATATAGGCACATCTGCAGGTTGAACATTGCTAGCTAATTCCCAACTTCAGTTATGCCATATAGTAGGGTTGCTTTTGTTTTTGTATTTTTGGAGTAGAGGGGATTGAACCCAGGGGCACTTAAACGTTGCACACCCCCAGCTGTTTTATTTTGAGACAGGGTCTCACAAAGTTTCTGAAGCTGGCCTCAAACTTGTGATTCTCCTGCCTCAGCCTCCCGAGGTATTGGGATTGCAGGTGCGTACCACCATACCCATCATCAATTAAGGATGTGGCTAGCCTTCTGCAACTTATTTTGGTTGCCTAAATCTCTCCTTTCCTTATTTGTAAAATTAGGAGTTTTCACTTGAAAATCTCAAGTGTACCATTTTCTTCATAAAATCTGTTATCCTATGACCCTATCGTGTTATTTCTGTAGTAATATGTCAGGATATTAATGAGAACATGGTACAAATACTCATATCTGAGCACATGTGCATGCTTGCATATTTTCTCTCTCTCTCTCTCTCTCTAAGTTCCCTAGGAAGCTATATACTTACCTGATGATGATGATGTTGCTTAAATAATTATTACAAAATATTCTTTTGATTGTCTTCCTTTAATGGTAAAATTTTTCCAGGAAGACAGATTTGATTTTTGGAGCCAAACAGAAGTTACTTGGAGCCAAGAACAATGGGTCCTCAGAATGAGACATATAGGTTTATCAAATAAACAAAACTGATTTATTTATTTTAAAAATATTTTTAGTTACATATGGACACAATATCTTTTTTAATATTTATTTTTTAGTTTTCGGTGGACACAGCATCTTTATTTTATTTTTATGTGGTGCTGAGGATCAAACCCATTGCCTCAGGCATGCCAGGCAAGCACACTACCGCTTGAGCCACATTCCCAGCCCTGGACACAAGATCTTTATTTTTGAGAATCTTAAACCATCAGTTAAAAGAAGTTAGTCTTAAAAGAGAAATCCAAACATCAATTTTACTAATTTATCTTAATAAAACTATAGCTGTTTTATTATACAGATCACATCCCTGTAATAAGTGCAGGGCCTCTGATTTTGTAAGACTCACACTAAACTTAATATGTAAATTATGTAAGTTGCTATGAAAATTCACCCTCTGTCAAAGAGCTGGTGAATCATTGCTGCTGATGATAAAGTATTAAAAATACAATTCCACATGATTTATTACCAGAATGCTCTTGAAAATGACTTTTATTCCAAGATGCATTTCCTTTTTGGTGAACTTTTCAACTATGTTTAGGAAACAAAAATATCCAATATTGATGGTTTCCATCACTCAACAGAAATAGATAGAAAGATAGATCTAAATTATTCATGAAATGATTCTAACAGCTTCCACTTTACACTCTACATTGTAAAGATCATGTGAAAAATGAAGAAAACAGAAAAATGTTTTTGTTTTAATGAAAAATATAACTGTTCAAATCAAAGATCAATTATTTTCCATTAAAATTTATACATTTGAAAAAAAACTTATATTCAGATAGAAATAAAACAGAAATCAGTCAGTCAGTCAAAACCAGGTAAGTTCAGTTACATTTTTAAACCTGGACTAACAGGTACATTTTATTGACATACCTGTGAACAGTATTTAGATGATCAAGGAGGACAACTCTGAAAAGTCCCTACCAATCTTTTTCTCTTTTCTACCCAACCTCCAACCTTCTCTTGTTTTTATTTTTATAGGGTTCACATGCGTTTTTGCACTGTGTATGCATATACACTACATAACAAGGATATGTTTAAGAGCATCCAAAATTCAATTCAAAATTATTTTGGAACACAATCTTGAAACATTTATCTAAAAGTCTTTAAATTTTACATACCCTGAACTATTAATTGTAATTTTACCAATTTATCTTAATAAAACTATAGTGTACTGAATTGTGACCTCCCAAAAGATACATTCAGCCCTAATCCCTGGAGGTGTAAATGTTACTTTATAAGAAACATGGGTGTTTGTAGATGTAAAATTATATATATAAATATATAAGGTTTATATATGTGGGTTATAAAATACATATTTTGTGTGTTATAAAATACATATTCTACATGTATACATTTATATGTGTGTGTTGTTAGCTGACTTTTGTACTTAAAAGCCAAAGTACAACACCCAGGTCATTCATTACTTGCTACAGTGAACTAGAACCATATGTTTAAGATGGCCAAGATGCAAGACATAGCAGACTTAGATTTCAGAATAAAAGTTGGATTGAGGGTACTTAGGAGAATAGTCAGACTCACAACATACTTTGTATGTATCAGAAATAAAACTTTATCTGTTAATACTCTGAAGTATTAGAAGTGGTTTGTAATCTATCCTGACTAATCTTCCACGATAGACTAAATAATTTCTGAGTCTAAATTTGTTGTTTAATCTTTATGGAGTTGCCATCAATTTACCAGACTGGCTTGGAGTACTAAATAAGAATTATAGCTGAAAATCTTTAGCATCTTTGTGCTGCATGGTAGGCTGCAACAAATGAGAACTATATTTAATAATAAGAAGTCCATTATGAATATTATCATTGATACTATTCATAAAAATTTTTTTAAATTGGTATTATTATCATTTCTTATAACAATCTGATGTGAGACTTGGAGTGGTTAAGCAATTTGCTCAAGGTTATTTCACAAAGCTCTTCTAAATATAGAAGTAGCTCTTTATTCCAGGAAAGTCTGACTCCAAAGTCCATATTTTTCAATTTATGCCACATAAACAATCATCTGTGACATACAGAAGTGCATCATTTTGACATTCATTTATTTTAAAAATATTTATTGATTGCTAGCCATGTAAGCTACTTAATATTAGCATTAGAGACACAAAGGTGCACAACCAGATTAATCTTGTCATTAAAGAAATCTCAGTCTTTCTCAGGTAAGTAAATATTTCTTTGTGGATTAGTACAACAACTTAGGTAATTATGTAGTCCCATCAAAGCCTAAGCTGACTCCAATAGGTGGTTCTGCAGCCAAGACAGCTCTTCGAAACTGTACTGAATTAGGATTGTATTTTTATATTCCCATGATGATGGTTCTTTAGATATCAGCTATTCTGAGCTGGAGGCATGACTTGGGACAAGGCAGTTTTCTTTAACTGAGGGAATCTTGAGAGAAAGATGACAGCTGAAGACCATCTTCTAACAGCATGCCCAGAAGCTGGGGAAATAAAACCTAATATCTACCATAATTCACTCCTTGCATTACTCGATATTTTCACTGGTTCTGCAAGCAGCTCTCCATAAGCTTGTCTTCCTGAGGAAAATGTGGGAAAAACTAGAGTACTCACTGTTGTAGAAGGTCACAGGGCCAAAACTAATAAACGACTCCATCCTCTATTATGTATTCTAGATCCCTGTACCCCTCAGCTACCACCTCTACTGGTCTCTGTGGACTCATTGATTAGTGGCATGACCAAGACTCTCTTCTCTGAGGCATTTGTGTCACAATTTATCATGGCTTTCTCTGGCCGAAGTTACTACACTGGTTATTTACCATCAGAACTGAAGAAGTACCAAGGGTCACCTCAGTTGGTCACCTGGGGTTCCACAGGTGTTTCAACAAGCCCTACCTCTTCCTGATGGTCAGAATTAATTTTCTCTGCAAAAGTGGTGACTTCTTATCTTGCTGACTGGACTCTGCTGCAGTTGGCCACAGGGCCACAACAAATAACTCTTTCCCTCACAAGAAGCCCAGGAAATAGCCAGTCTGTAATTCAACTGGACTCTTTCTGTGTCCCTGTGGAAATGTACTTTACAGATCCCAGAAGCCTATATACTATAGTAATAAAGAGAACTTTAATTTCAGTGAGGATCAATTGTTAAGGTGTTTAAAAATTTAGTGGACAAAAAGAACAGGAAAAAGTACAAAAGAAGACCACAAAGGAAGCAGTAGGCTTGAAGAGGAAAAACAGAAGTGTGTGTCATCTCTGAAGTCAAAAGAAAAACATATTTCAAGAAATGGAGTTTTTTCAGTTATTATCAAATGCTGCTCCAGGAAAAATACAGTAAGTTGAGGATTTAGGATAGACCATTGTATTCAGCAAGAATTAGGGGCCCTGAGGAATTATTTTTGGTGGAGAGGATGAAATGAAAACCTGAGTTAGAGGAAGTTATAAATACAAAAGGAAGAAAATAAAGTGAAGATGGTATTGAATAAAGATGTTTTTCTTTAAAAAGGGATAAGTAAAGAAAGTAGCTTGCGGGAACATGTGCAGAGGAATTTTAAAAACTTGTTTACTTTTGGTTTTATTTTTTAAGGTGGGAGATAGTGTGGTATTCAAGGAAACTGACCCAAAGGAAATGACAAAGATGCTTAATTATTTTTTGGTCACAGATGCTTAAAAGAAGTTCTCAGTAACTATCACTCTGATTATTTTATACTATTTTAAAAATCTGATTTTGATAATTATTGATAATTATAAATACCTACTTTATTAAATTTTTGATTTCTAGCAAGTTTTCAAATAATATTATCCATATAACCACAATCTCAGATGTCCATGAATGTTGCTGTGAAAATTAAGAAACAAACTTCTTATCTCTTATGACTATATGAGAATAAAATTACATACATTGTTTTGGAGAAAGGATGTTGGTTTTGTAGTCCATGAATCTGAATATAAACTTGTTATCCTCCAAAATAACTTAGAAGAATGATAAGGGTTATTTTTTGAGCAGATTTTTGTCATCAGTCAATACCAGAATGACCTATGGTTATGCAGGATCACAAAACAAAAGAAATATGAACAACAATATGAAGAACAACAACACAGAGAATAAAGAATACAGTCAATGGAACTGTTGCTGAGCATTAAACACATTTGAGTGTTTAGATAAAAACTTCCTAATTAAAAATAATTATGGTGACTGGGTAAGGTTGCAGGGATCAAACCTGTTACTTTAGTGGATCAAGGGCAGACCAAAGGGAGGATTCAGTGTACATATTTTATTATTTTGAGTAAAAGAGAACAGAAATTTGGAAATTTGTTCAATTTGTGCATGAGGAAAAGCCATGGCTATAACCAGAGTCTTCATCCAAGTAAAAGATTACAGAGAATTATTGTCAGATGCTAGATTTTTTCCTTCCAGAAAAATGACAACCCTATACCTTGAAAATTTCAAGAACAGTCTTTGGAAATCCCTCTAAAATATTAAACTAATGCACTGGCAATTTTAGTACAAATCAGGAAATGCAGAAATTACACTACTCACAGTGATTTTCACTAAGTTCAAGGGCATACATGTAGGACTATTTATTCTAAATAAGCCCAGTTTGAGGAGTTAATAATATTTCTTTAAGGACTTAGTACTTGCATTTTCCATCTTCTCTGAATTAAGGTTAGAAAATAAGAATGAGGGTTTGTGTACTGCATTTATAATATAATTTCTTAACACTGCCAAGATGTTTGGTGGAACCCTGGTTTTGTATCAATAATTAAGGGAAGGTATTAAGTTGGAAATCATCTTGAGCCAAATTCAAAACCATGTTAGGTACTAAGGCTTTTATATATTTTATATTTGTGATGCAGCTAACTTTATTTTTTAAATTAGTTTCCACAAATTAAAAGAAAAAATATTTCATTTATAAGGATAAATCTCCCAGTTTTTCACATGTTTATGTTAAAATATAAAGCAAAAGAGAATCATGCAAGTTAACATTTGATTTGCTTGTTTTTCTCAGTAAGTTTGTTCTCATACTGTGGTTTTTTATTTTAATTGTCCAAATATTTTAGGTTGGCTCCTTCTGGAAAATATGAATATTGATTTGGGAGCTGATAAAATACTTCTGAAAGTTATGATGGGATGTACACTTGCCAGTGTGAAAATCAACATGATTAACATATTCCAACATCTTCAACTTGGAAAAAATATATTCATTTTAAGAACTATGGCACATTAAATAATATGGTTTTTGTCATATGAGAACAGCTTGAGGAGCTGTGTGGAACATACCTCAGAACTGTCCACTCATAGGATAAGCAAAGGGATCTCTTATCTCCCATTGTGTTAAATCCGTCACACCTCCGAGATTATGTGTAAGTCAAAATATCTGAGCATATTCCCATGGGCAATACAGCAAAAATTCCCTGATGCAGAAAGCAAGGAAACTTCACTGCCGTGGAGACAAGATCCTGTCACATCACACTTTTGCACAGCTGGTTGTCATAGCAACAACTGGGCTAGAAGTGCATTATGAGGACATGAGGTAGGGCACCAGAGATGGCTAAACACCATTTCATGATGAATTTTGAAAAAATAACATGGCATAACCATCAATAGATGTGATTACCTGCAAATAAATAGCTAAGGTGATACAGGAATATACAAGATGTACCAAGGTGACTATGAATGGGAATGACTAAGTCTAATCAATCATATTGCATTCAAGTGAAGCAAACATACACTATAGCTAAAGAATACATACAATGTTTTCCACTGTGCCTAGTGTCTATTAAAAGGAAAGCAAAAAGTACTATGGAAACTCTGTGTACCTTCAGAATAGCTAAGCATTGTGTACAAATGAACTGGTCAGATTTCTAATTTGCTTAGCAGCACAGTCTTTAGTGAAGAGGGACATCAGGCATTAGGCCATAGGATGTTAACTAGGAATATTATCTAATTTTATCTCTCCTGTTTCCACATTCACCAAATGCCTTGTGTTTCTACTGAGGCTTCTTCATAAATTAGCATATAAGGATAAAATGCACTCATTTTCAACACAAGTCATTGTTTTCTCTTTATAGTCATATCATTATGAATTAAAAAACCTAAACCATGTAGTATACACTAGTCTTTTGTGTGAGATGAAAAGGACTGGGCATAGTTGGGGATATTATTTAAGTGTATAGTGCACATGGACATGACAAGGAAACCAAGATGGAATGACAGGAAAAGGTTTACATTAAGTTGTAGTAGGAAAGATTCTAGGTAGAAAAGTTGTAGTGAAAGATTCTAATGGAGGCAATAAATGGCTTGGAAGGAGCAGAAGATGCAGAATATGCTGATTCCTCTCCTCGGCTCCTTGGGCAAAGAGAGAGAGGTTTGAGAGACAGTAGTTTTCAATTAGTGGGAGGAAGAAAAAGTATTTGGGAAAAGGTTCAAGACCATAGCATGACTATTTTGACAGTAGATGGGGCTCTACAAGAGATTGTAAACCAAATTACCGTCAATTTTCAGCAGTAATGTGGTAAAATGGTGTCTTCTACTTCAGCAAAATCACTTCTCCAGGTTAGTAGTTTGGTTTGATCCATTATCAAAAGTCTTTGGAGATGGGAAATAAAAGTGATTCCAAAGCATTGTAAACTTAATATAAAACTCAACATTAGCAACTTTCCAGAAAATGTCTCTGAAGTAAGTGCTGCATTTGGTGTAAAACCTCATACGGTGGTTTCTTGATACATTAAAAAGTTTCCTCTTATTAGTGATGCTTTCATAGTTGGCTTGATTCACTTGATATCGATGATCTACACTGTAATAAAATTTAAGCACAGAAACTTAATCCAGTCTGAATTAGGAACCACAGCTTCACTGGGACTTAGCGTATCATATTGCAGCATAACATTCTAATATACATAATTTCCTAAATCATGCCTTGACTTTGGGGAGTACTTAAATATTCAGCTCAATTCTCTCGTAAGTGTGCAGAATACAGTTAATAATATAATGTTCTCCATGAAGAAGGCAGAAGAGTTTGCACACTCAGATTCTCTAGCAGAACCAGAAAATAAAACAACTATGTGAAAGAGCTTCCTGGCATAATTCTTTAAAAAAAAAAAAGCAGAAGAAAAAGAAAAATCAACTTTTTTGAGTGCCTACTATATGTCAGCTTTTTCACTAGTATTTTAATATACTTTAATCATCAAAACATATCTGCAAATATGATATTCATTACTCCCATTTTCCTTTTAAGGAAGCAAAGCTCACAGATGTTGCTGAAGTTAACACAGCTATGGTGGAACTGAGAATAGAACACAGTCCTGTCTTTAATCTGTTCATACACTTGACCAATGATCTATGTCTGAATCTGCAAATATAGAAGTCTGCCTAAGAATTCCATACTGAATATTTTAGCATCATTTTTTTGGGAAATTCTCTTGGTGCTGTCAAAGATGACATGCATTCAAGAAAGTACAAAATCTCTTCTGCCTTCTTAAAAGCATGTGTTAACAGACCAGTGTTTGCTTCTTCACTGACAAAAGTGAAGATTTTGGGAACTAAACTCTGACTTGTTCACTTGTCTGTAAATTTCTGAATGGCAGAGACCATGACCTTGACTTCCAATATCAAATTTATACCTGGTTTAAAAGAATCTTGCACACAGTCAAGCCATGATAATAGTAGGTTATATTATAGTAGGTGAATTTTTATTTCATCTAAACACTGAAGACTCAAGCCCTATATTATTTCAATTATGTATGAAATAAACCAATGCTTACACAATACAGTTCTTTATTTATTTGATACAAGTAAAAGAAGAAAACATTTGGCAACTGCTCTCTTCTACAGTGAATTTGGTTTGGCTTGTTAACTGAGTGGTGAAGGATTTGGATATGAATATTTTCAGTTGGCAGCAAAGAAGAGAAAGAATTCCACATTTTCTCCTTGACATTGTAAGTTTAAGGAATGCTTTGTGCTATTATTCTGACAGCCTTATAAATCAAAATAAGGAAGAAATGGTAACTACAGGTTTCAGGGACAGACAATAACTGGGGAAGGAGGCAAGTATATTTTAATTTTCAAAAGGGTAAATTCTGTCAGTAGGAAGAAGGGGGAGTTCCTATTTTGAGGCTAAAATATAAAATATTAATTTCAGATAGCTCCAGAAGCAGATTAGAATTCCTTTTCATTTCATAAGGGAGTTAATAATGTGAAGATGAAGGTAACTACTTCAGATGAATAACTAAGTCACTTTATAGAGTGTTTTATGTGCAGCCTCTAGAACAGCCTCAATGGACCCTGACTATTGGTACTTATCCTTGTGTAATCCTTTCCCATCAACTGTGGGACAATTTAGTAAATAGACTAGTATAAGGTGGAACTAATGATGTATGATACAAGGGTAATATGTTTCTCTCTTTCCCTCTTTCTAGCCCTCCCTCCTCCCCCCGCTCCCTTTCTTTCTCTCTCCAGGATCATGATTCACTCTTGGGGAAGCTAGCTGTCCTGTCACAAGCAACCATATGAAAACACCCATGTGGTGAGAAACTGAGGTCTCTTGACAACAGACAAATAAGTAAGCTGGGAAGTGTATTCTCCAGCTCCATGTAAGCCTTTGGATGACTACTGCCCCAACTGACAATTTGCCTGCCACCTCACCAGAGACTGAACTAAAAGGACTCAGCTATTCTCCTTGTGGATTTCTGAAACTGTGAAAGATAATAAATGTTTGTTGTTTTAAGCCACTAAGTTTTGTGGTAATTTATTGTGCAGCAATAGGTAACTAATACAATGGGACAGGAGTCCCAACATGGCAGTCTAGCCTGAAAAAGATAGCCAAAAATGCATGTGAGCAAGAGGACGAGGCAAGAACATATACAATGTTTCAGGAAGTCCATTAAAGTTGGTACCAATAGCCAGCACATCAAGCCCTAGGATCAGGGAGCCAACAAAATTGTCACACTTAAGAATTAAGTTGGTGACTAATGTTTAATTCTAAAGGTTGGTAAAAGATGCAGGTGAATTGGAACTTAATGGACGCAGCTACAGAAATGCTATAATTATCTCACAAATTAGGAGACCCTATAGGACATAGAGGTTGGAAGTTGTCAGAGTTATGAGTTCAGTTAAACAAATAGGCATCATTTTTACCCCATAGGAACTTATATTTTTAAATGGATAAGTTGATACGGGAAAGCATCTAACAGAATGTAATTTGAGATTCCAAGTGCACACTCCTCTCCCTCCACTGCATTCTCTTTGCCACCATCACAGCTCAAGCTCTCAGCACCTCGTGTCCAGCACTTAATTGCTACCAGCTTGTTTCTTGTTCTTTTGCCTTGTCTTCTCAGCTACACTGTAGGCTGCTTAAGGAAAGGATCATGTCTCCTTCAAAAATCCCCCTCCAACCACAAGTTCTTCTTATTTGAAATGTGAGTATATGTGGACTTATTTCTGTATACCTTCTCTGAGACCACAAGAATGTTGGATCATTATACATGAATCATTTCAAGTTGCCACCATCTTATCTCTAGTAAGATTCAGGGTCCTCTGGATTATTTGTTTCTACCCTCTTCTGCTTCTCTGTACTATTGCAAAAGTTCTCCAAAATCTTATTCAAAATGTATCCTTTGTATTGTGGGTATTATTATGGGAGAATACACTGCCACAGATAAGCTAGACCTGAACTCTGATTTCCAGTCATTTGCTAACCATGTACTCTGTACAATATTACAAAAAAGCAACTAATAATAATATATTTAAACTGTGGCAAATCCTGGGAATGTGTAAAAAATTATTCATGATGTGTCATGATATTGCCCATTTTTTTATCTGATTCTATGTAGTTAAGTTATAATTCTTATCAAAGAAGACTTTGGAAAACCTTTCTATACAGAATGCTTTTCAGGACAGAAAAATTTACTCACATAAAAGGCTACCAAGCACTTGGATGTTGGAGAGACTGAAAAATGCACTATCTTAAAAGGAGGCAGCTGGCAACTTTCAAAGTATCTTAAAGGAAAGGAAGACCTTAGAAAACAATTTCTAAAACCTTGGGCTATAAACTTTTCATTTGAACAAGTGGATAACATGTATTTTAAAGAAAACTTGAAAGGTGTCCTAAGTGATTCACCACAATTCTATAAAATGACTAATTCTTTCAAATTTATTAGGTGTCTGTTTAAAGCTGTTTCTTCCAGGAATTCCTCCTGTGTATTCCACTAGTGCCTTATCCTACACTTAATGCAATTAAAACTCATTTCACATTTAATTTGCTGTTTGCACCAGTCACTTGTGGGCTTTTAATGGGAGTGGTGACCTTTCTTGATTAATTTTGTGCTGCCAATTATTAATATAGTACTTTAATGTAAAAGGTGCCTCAAGAGTATTTGTGCATGAATAAAAGAATAAATAAATGGAGATAAAATGTTATTACACACCTTAAAAAACAGTTGTTATATGCATGTTTTCTTTAAAAAATAAAACACTTATGAAACCAACATGTAGGTCTATTCAAGCATATCTGATCATAAATAACTATAGAAGCACAATCATTAATTATTTTTTATTCATTCCTTCATTTATTACCTTCATTTTCTTAGATGCCAGATTTTTCCTCTCTGTTTTGGTTTCTGGAAACTTCCTGGGATCCTTGCTAAGTTTGGCCCTGGAAAAGAGATCTAGTATTTCCAGAACTCATTCTCCTTCTTATCTTTTG
This sequence comes from Spermophilus citellus, assembly GCF_964194105.1. Taxonomy (NCBI): domain Eukaryota; kingdom Metazoa; phylum Chordata; class Mammalia; order Rodentia; family Sciuridae; genus Spermophilus; species Spermophilus citellus. Next base: position 75,493,923 of record NC_138194.1, read on the forward strand.
TTCTGAAGGGTCTGAAACTAAACAGCCCAGATTGCTCATTCACAACAGGTTGAAATGTTTGAACTTTATTCTACAAGCAACAGCAGACACAAAATGTGTATGAGAAAAGAGGCAACTTTGCAAATCAGAGCCAGAAAGATTCTTCTGTTGATAATGATTAGAACTGGTTTTCTCTGGAGGGTCTGATGTTGAACAACCATAGCTTTTGAGAGGAAGGCCAGGCATGGAATGTTGAGGAATGAGGTGCAATACAATGTCTCGTACCTGATTTTAACTGAGTGTCACTGGTATGAATTCAATGAAGGGGACATGATATAAAATGGCAGATCAGGGGGCTTCAGTTATGAAGGGATATAGAAGTGATCATTGAAGGATTGAAAGGATTTAGATAAGTACTAATGCATATGACTTGTTATAGCAGCAGCTTGGTTGTAGTGGTGTTTCTCAAACTAAAGTTTGGATTTTCCATGATTTGCTCAAATAAAAGGAAGATTCGTGTGCTCTGTCAAATGCCTCCAGCCAAAGGCTAGTAGGAATACACGTATTATTGAAGATTGAGTTTATTGATTCATTGCAAAGAGAGAAACCTTACATCATGGAGAACTATGGAGTGTTTCAGTAAAAGGATTTTGGAAAGTATTTGGACTTGTGCTAGGGGGCCTGGAGGAGGGTCCAATGAAGCAGGGCTTTCCTCTGTATTAGATTTTGCCAGTAAGTCAGGTAATTCTAAGATTTGGTATGTTTCTACCCAGTAGGTGGGAAAAACCAAGCAATATTAAAATTGTGATTGGTAAAGAAACAACAATCACAGTGGCCAGGATGAGGGATATTTGTTCTTGTGGTTTAATGTTCCTGTTTTTGTCTGCATTCATACTTAAGGATCAGCTCTCATGATCACTGAGTGGCCTTGTCTGATGCTGGTGTTCTGGGAAATTGCCTGTGTTTAACAGGAGAACACCATGGCCTAGCTGTGTGTGCCAGGTCAGCTCTTGGATGTCAGGCACTGTTTTCCAATTTCTTGGATGAACGCAAGATACTGATTCACTGGCAGACAAGAAATTTCTATCTCTAATAAGATACGTATTGGATTCTGATTGAGAGAATCTGAAGACTGTGCATGGAGAAACATTCCTATAGTAGGAAATAAGACTAGAAAAGGAGAAGAAGATTGTAAAAACTATTTTAAAAAACCAGGCTAATAGGTTTGAACATAATTCTGCCAGCAATAACAACCATTAAAGGAATATGAGCAAAGAATATTGCAAAGCAGGAATCAGGAAGACTCTTCTATTGGAAGTGGGTTAGATAGGGCCTAAGGGATGGGGGCAAGCCTAGGATGAGCAGAGGGGAGAGAAGCAGAGAGACCACCAGCTAAGGAACTCCTGCCAGAGTCCTGGCCTATCAAGACTATAAATTGGATTAAAATACTGGCAATGGGAATGGAAACAAAGTATTGGATGTGAAAGACATTAAATAAGAATCTGAAATCCATTCACAGTGAAACTAAAAGTTAAGGACTTACCTTATTATTCTTAGCCCTTATCTCTGTGCTTGGGGACACAGTGAGCATCCAGTCAATATTTAAATTTGAATGAATTAACCAATTAATAGAACTATGTAACTAACAGGATATAGGGGAAGAGGAACAAAGAGAAATCAACAGTGATTTAGGGATAGTTTGAAAGGGAAAATTTATTTCAGAAAAAAATGGGTAACCAGTTTAGCCATGTTTAATCTTGTGATTGTGGAACACTCAACAGGAGACATCTAGCTGGAAGTTGGCAGTGTGGGTTTGGAATTTGAATTCAGAGAGAGGTCAAAGTAGGGGTTACAGGATGATTAAGTGGGAACATTGAAGTCATAGAAGTACATGAAAATTCCAAGACTGGGTAGATGAGGAAAGAAAGGAAGACAGAGTCAGCTGCCCCCTGATTTTCCATGGCAATTTTTGTTTTCTAACCTAGAAGAAGAGCTGGTGTTAGGGAAAAAACTATTATGTCTATTTCAGGAATACCATGTAAGTCTTATTAGCATGGTTTCTAGAAGCATCAGACAGAATTTCACTAGATCTGTGAGTTTTCATGTATTTAACCTAAGTTGAAAGTTTGTCATATTTAAGAAGTTGATAACAAAAGTGAGGCCAAGCTCTTTAAGACAGGTCCAGAAATAAAATTAATTTTCATATATCATAAAATTAAAACTTCATATGGGAAGTTATGAGTGTTGACAGGTAGTAAATATGGTGAAGCTTCTGTTGGTTGATTAGAGTATTTCACCTTTCTCAAAACACAATCTCTTAAGTAGGATTGGCCATCTTTGGTGACTATGCCCTTCCATGTCATAGGACAAAGACTGAAAATTTAAACTTATCCAGTTGCTACCTAAATAGCTGTATTCTAAGGAGAAAATAAGAGAACATTCTTTTGACTTAACCAGATAGTACTATATACAACCATTAATGACTGTTAAATAAAAGTAAACACATTTGAGATAGCTCTTGCCTAGACCATTCTGAGTTTTGTAAAAACCTATTTCCAGAAAGATCACTTGATGTGATCTTGCTCATTAAAATCTAACCAACAGGTGGCAGTATTCTTTACAAATGCTCACCATTCCTTCAACTATTTCCTGTATATTTTGAAATATGAATGTTTCAACAGTAAACAATGATAATTAAATTACTAAAGACCAGATAAAATTTATTGGATTCACTGAGAAAATCTGAGATTTTACAAGGACAAACAAACAAACAAAATCTTCAAAAAGCAATGTAGAACACACAATACAGTGAGCAAGAGGACTTGTATACTTAAAAAGATTGCTATGATACTTAGAAGTTGGAGAGACAAGAGACTGAGGCATCATTTTCATACTTAATATATACACAGCCTTCTTTTCACTATCATACTGTCCACCTGAACAGTATAAAATTGATTAGGGCTGCTTCTTTTTCATTAAACACATCTTCTTCCTTCAGCCGACTTCAGCATAGGGTGGCCCTTCAGTTTATTGCAACAGTATGTGTAATCTAGGGGAAAAGAACACTGGTCTGCATTTTAAGATATCTGGGTTTTAATTCAAGACACATCCTAATTATAAAAGTGGAAGAAATAAACATTAACTACGCAACAAGCCAAAATATATGTGATCTTGCAAGTGGCAAAGGAGACTTAAAGGATAAATAGCATTTGTTCCACTTTATGAACAAGGAAAACTGAGGCTCAGAGAAGCTAAATAACAACTCCAAGGTCACTGACTGACAACTAACACGTAAACACTTAAATTACCTTTTAAGTCTCTAATTCTTTCTATTTTATCAATTTCCTATCGCTAAATGCTGTTTATGTTTCTTGGTTGTTATTTGATGGTACAATTGGGAAGAAAGCTATGGAAAATTATGAACATTTTTCAAGACATTGGGATTTTTTAATGGTATTTTTTTACAGCATGAGTTAAATATGATACAAAGATCTGGAAGTATGTGTTCTAGTTAGTATATTTTAATCACACTAGAAGAAATGAAATAGCTACTCTGTGACATTGTTGTTTTATACTTAAAGTTTAATGTGAGAGAAAAAACTGTATTACAACATATCATCAGTATCCATATTTTATTGCAGTAACCTACATTTCCCCACTCTGGGCTGCATTTTCCAATACTCTTTAAGGATTTTAGAATCCCTAGTATTGTGTTTTTGCAGCCCAACTTTTTGACAGTCTCTGTGAAAATTCAATTGATGAAGTGGTTTGATCCCCACCCCCTCTTTTTTTTTTTTTTTCCAACAGTCTATTTCGCTGGAATATTTTAAGGCTGTTCTTACCATTTCCTGCTGGGTGGGACTTTTTTTGGCTATGCTATTTGCTTAAACTATGAAGCCATTTCAAGTAGACGTGTTTTATCATCCCTTTTTCCCCTTCAGAGGAACCTCCCTGTAATTTAAGGTTGTTAATAACCTCACCGAAGTGACATTTTGAATATTTATTTATTTTTCTCATTGGAAACACAGAATGAAGGACAGTAGTTTTTCAGCAGTAGTTTTTATTTTACCCTATGGAAAATCTACAATAAACAGTTGATTATGTATTCTCTAAATGAAACTCTGTCATATAAGGGAATAATTTTAAACACAAATATAAATAAAGCTAATAATTTTAAAATATATAAGAAAAATAGCTAGTAAAAAATACAGGTACTAATGCCTGAAAACATACCACGTCCATTTTGGGACTGAAAAACTAAAACACATTCCTTGAAGTTGCTTTTGGAGAGTAAAAGGTATTGGGATTAAGCCCCTTAAAAAAGTGTTTAGTAAATGTTGTTATCTTTCCCATGATCATATTATCAAGCCACTTAATGCACAACAAGAATGTGGCACATGAACTCCTCTACACTTCATCTTATAACCAACTCTAGTGACATGTCCTTTGGGAACTTATTGAACTTGTTATTAAAACAGAACAAAAAATGTCAGGGACTACTTTAAGCCAACAAATACATTGGATAATTGAAGGTGAAGGCAATGGACATCTTTCCCTTTCTCAGAAACTAATTTGAACGCTATTTTATAAAATTATCCCAGTATTTCCTGCTCCATCTAGGGAGGAGTTCCACATTTTGAAATTCCCCTGCACAGTTGTCCCAACTTGCTAACACATTACCATTAGATACATTCCAGCATGATATTAATGAAAGCAGGATAAATCTTCTTCCACCTTACTCCGATTTCAGCTAAGGTCCTCATATGTTCTCATGTTCTACTCCCATTTAGTCAAAGAGTGTGAGAGGATTGGGCCCCCTGGACAAACGACTCAGTGCATATTATGCTCATGTGAGTGAATACTGTCCTCTCACTCTGGACATATTTCTTATTTCTTGAAAACACAGGGAAAGTACTGGGCTGGTAGTCAATAAATTGAGGTTCTAGTTCTAACTTCATTTCTAACATAATCAAAGCTTGGTCTCCCTTGTTCTGTTTCCTGTTGGACAAAATGAGAAACTTTCAGGCTATATTGTTTCTAAGATGGCTTTTAGATCTAGGACTTCAACAAGGTTCACATGATCTGTATTTAACGTCAAATTCAATTGAAATAAGTACACATTTATTAAGTAAAACACTGAGCACTAGCAAGGGGTCTGCATGCATCTGCTGAGTGATGTTTTGAACTCTCTAAATTCTTTCCAAATGTAACAGCACCAAATAACTTCCTTCTTCTATTAGTATTAATGCCATAATAGAATGGCTACATATGTGTTCTAATGAAACATGTGGAGAGAGCTGTAACTCCGAAGGAAGAAACAAAATCAAGTGAAAAACAACTTTCTTTTGGAGGGATTTCAAATGTTTCTCTTTTCATTTTGGGGGGGGTGGTGGTTAAAGTATTTTATTTATTAAATATTTTTATTTCTGTGATTTATTCTTTAGAGCATTTTTAAATTCACCACAGAGAGAAAAATACAGAGATTTCCTGTACACATGCCCCATTTCCCTGGCTTCATACTTGGGCAGCCATTTCCATTATCAGCATCCCTCATCAGACTGGTGCATTTGTCATAATTGACAATAAACTTACATTGACACATCATAATCACCAAAATTACAATTGACTCTTGGATTAGTACATTCCATGGATCTGTCAAATATATAGTGACACTCATCCATCATTATAGTATCATACAGAGTACTGATGCTACTCTAAAAATCCTCTATCCCCCACAGATGCATCTCTCCCTTCTCCCCCAACTTTTGGCAATCTCTAATGGTTTTACTGTCTCAGTAGTTTTGCATGTTCCAGAATGTCATATAATTGTAACATACTATGTAATCTTTTCATACTGGCTTCTTTCATTTAGTAATATGCACTTAAGTTTCTTTTGTGTTGTTTCATGGATTAATAGCTTGTTTCTTTCTAAAACTAAATAATATTCCATTGTCTGGATGTAAAATAGATTATTTGTACAATCATTTATGAAAGGATAATATGGTTGCTTCCAAGTCTTGGCAATTATGAAAAAAGTTTCTGTAGATACTTATATGAAGATTTTTGTGTGGACGTAAATTTTCAGCTCTTTGGGGTAAATACCAAAATCATTATTGATAGATTTTATGGTAAGAGTTTTGTTTCATTTTATAAGAAATTACCAAATGTCTTCCAAAGTAGCCACACCATTTTGCATTCAGGGAGCAATGAAAGAGAATTCCTGCGCTCCACATCCTTGCCAGCATGTGGTGACATCAGTATTCTGGATTTATGCCATTCTAAATAGGTGTGTAGTGGTATCTCATTGTTGTTTTAACTTGTATTTTCCCAATGACATATGACGTGGAGCATATACCCATGTGCTCCTTTGCCATCTATATAACATCTTTGCCAAGGTGTCTGTTAAGCTTTTTGATCCTTTTTAAAAATTGGATTGTTTGTTTTATTATTGTTGGGTTTTAAGAGGTCTTTAATTATTTTGAATAACACTCCTATATCAGATGTGTCTCTTGTAAATCTTTCCTCCCAATCCATGGCTCTCACTCTTCTGGCATTTTAATAGAGCAGAAGTTTTCAATAAATGATAATTAATAATTAATACTAATTAATTTTAAAAAATTATGAATCATGTCTTTGGCATATACAAAAAGTTATCACTGAAATATTTCCTATGTTTTCTTCTGGAAGTTTTATAGTTTTTCATTTTACATTTAGGCTTATGATCCTTTCATCTACTTTTAAAATTAAAAATAGGAAATATTACCTTATATTCAATAAATTTAACAATTAGGGAAAATGGCAAAGATTCATGAAAGAATCTTAGGAAATTTAAAACATGTTTTTATTAGTGCAATATACTTATACATAATAATATTATTAATTTTGACATAATCATACATTCATGGAATTTAATTTGCTCCACTCTAATCTCTAGTACTACCCCTTTCCCTCCCCACCTTCTTCTGGCTGTTTCCCTTCCTCTACTCCACTGGTGTTCTTTGTATTTATTTATTGTTTTTTAATTGTTATTTATAGATATACATAAAGGTAGAATTTACTTTGGTATATTCATATATATACACACACACTCATGCACACTCACACATATATATGGCACAATTTTGTCAATGTCATCTGCAGTTCCTCTCTTTTCCTGTTTCTCCCCTGCCCAATCTCCTTCCTCTGCTCTACTGACCTACCCTTTATTTTCATGGGATCCCTTCCTTTATTTTCATGGGATCCCTTCCTTTTTTTTTCTTATTTTGTCTAGATTCTGCATATAAGAGAAAACATTTAATCCCTGACTTTCTGAGTCTGGATTATTTCATTTATTATGTTGTTTTCCATTGCCATCCACTTACTAGCAAATGCCATAATTTCATTCTTCTTTATGGCTGAGTAGAACTTTATTGTGTATATGTATCACATTTTCTTTATCCTTCATCTGTTGGCAGGTACCTGGGCTGGTTCCATAACTTGGCTACTGTAAATTGAGCTGTTGTAAACATTGATATGCCTGTATCATTATAGTATGCTGATTTTAGTTATTTTAAGTATTTACCAAGGGGTGGAATAGCTGGGTCATATGGTGGTTCCATTTCTAATCTTTTGAGGAATCTCCATACTGTCTTCCAAAGTGATTGTACTAATTTGCAGTTCCACCAATAATACATATATAATACATGGGTGGACCTTTTCCCCACATTCTCACTATTTATTTTTATTTGTATTCTTGATGATTGCCATTATAATGGTGTGAGATGAAACTTCATGTAGTTTTGATTTGCATTTCCCTGATTGCTGGATTTTTGACTATTTTTTCATATATTTATTGGCCATTTGTATTTCTTTTTTAAAGAAATGCCTATTTAGTTATTTTGACCACTTATTAATTGGGTTATTTGCTTTTTTGGTGTTTTTTGAGTCCTTTCTTTATTCTGGATATTCATCCCTTGTCAGAAGAGCAGGTAGCAAAACATTTTCTCCCATTCTATAAGCTCTCTCCTCCTGTTCTTAATTGTTTCCTTTGCTCTGAAGAAGCTTTATAATTTGATGCTGTCCTGCTTATTGATTCTTGGTTTTACTTTCTTAAGCAGTAGAGGTCTTGTTAAGGAAATTGTTGGTCTCTACTTTTTGGCTGTAGCTTCTACAACTTAATTTTTAATTTAAATTTTTTTTGTACTAGGGACTGAACTCAGGGATACTTGATCACTGAACCACAACTCCAGCCCTATTTTGTATTTTATTTAGAGACAGGGTCTCACTGAGTTGCTTAGCACCTCAAAGTTCCTGAGGCTGGCTTTGAACTTGCAATTCTCCTGTCTCAGCTTCCCAAGCTGCTGGGATTATAGGTGTGCACCACCACACCCAGCTACAACTTTATTTTTGATTATCATCTAAGTTTTACTTTCAGAACAGATGAACTATGTTTTTTATAATTTCTACTCCAGAAACACAGGAAAGAGATGGATGAGAACTAGGTACTCTGTGCATGGCTTTCTGCTGTGCTTTATGTTAACCTAAGTCTCAAATTGCAAAAGCAGAAGTGGTGTGTTTTGGGTAAAGTCTTTGTGTCTTGGGTAAAGATTTTTCAATTGTTCCATAAGAAACCTGGAGAAACAATTGTGTTTGGAAGTCTGGCTTTGGCTACCACCTGAGACTGGTATTCTAGAAGTACTGAGTACTCAGTCTCCTAGAGAAGAATGCTTGCCTCTTACTCACACACTGCTTTATTTGTAAGTTGAAGTCTCAGAGGAGCCTGCCTGTCTACCCAGCTGCAGAATGTGTATGCAATGATTGCATCTGTTGCTACGGAAACTGAAATTTAACCGATAAACTACACACCCCAAACAGATTAAAATTGACTTGGAAAACTATGTAGGGTTGTTACACAATTTATGATAAGACATATTTTTACTATATTTCTTTTTATTTAAAATGATAGCCTATGAAATAGAATTATCATAGAAACCTTTCTCCTTAACAGTGTATCGGTGGCAGCAAGATTACTATTGAATAAATCTTTAAAATGGTATAAAATAGTTGCACATTTCAGAAAATAAATGAATGGCATAAAATATATGTTAAACATATTAGACAAATGACATATTTGTGAAAAACTATAAGTCCCCCAAATCCAATCCTAAATATATTTGAATATATATTTTGAGTTTGGTACCTAGTACAATAATAAATTGATTTCTGTTGCAACAATTTATGATTTTAAAGCTACATATCTATTGTCTTGTTGTTTAATTACAGTATCAACCTAAACTTAATGATAGTTACCATTTATTCAGCACTTCCTGTTTGTGGAAAACTATGCTAAGTTTCTCTCCTTTATTGGATCTTTTAACTTTGTCTCAGAGAGACAAGACTTCAGGCAGGTAGTGTGGGAGGTAAGTCCTGGTCTTAGGAAAGTTTTAGCTATATGAACCCTACTGTGCCCTACGCACTTTCATTTCTACCAGTATGATAAATACACATTATAACATAACTGGCAGCCCACGATGGAGGTCTGAGTAGAGCTTCCAAAGACATAATGATAAATAGATTCTATTATACCCAGTGTATATTTAACTGGCAATCTTCTCTTCCTAATAAATCATAATGTAAGCTCTTAGCGATATAGAAACTAAAACTTCTACAAATAGTTCACAAAGGGTAATGTGTGAGTGGTGTGTGATGAATACTCATAATGATAAAAATCACATCTATGGAGAATAATCAATACTTTTGTAGAATATTAATTACTTGAAATGCAAATAGGCCCCTCCTCCTCCAGTTGAAATGAGACTATCATGCTTAGGTAACTAAAATTGGTCATGGTGAAACGTAAAAAATTATGTAATATAATTATTTAGGTGGCATGCATTTAGCAAAATATTATTTTTTTATTTAGGTCAATAGTCAAGATTAAAGTAATTTGATAGCAATGATAAAATTTTGTTAAAAATTCCTAGGAAAGATGATCAAAGGTAATATACACTAAGGTAAAGAAATGAATTGGGATTGTACTTGAATACTTCAGGATTTTCATTGTGTATTGAATTTGTCCTACATTAGGATTTTTAAAAACAGCTTTCTGTGTTACATAGAGCAAGAGGACAGCTGATGAAAGACTTGTCCCATGGAATTTTTGAGCAGTTTATTTTGTCTCCTTTTTGTCTCAAAGGAGTACTGGAGAGTCTATTTTTCCCATTTGTTGCTCTGAAAGTTATTTTAAAGACAGCTAAAACAAAGTTCAGTGTTCTAAATTCTGTCTCTGTAAATGACTTGTAGCTTCTAAAATAGGTCCTTCTAATGATCCATGTATAGATATATGGAATGTACAGAGGTCTAGGAATTATAACTGGATCTTAGTCTAGATTCTATTCTACCATTAACTGCCTGTGGACTTCAGAGATTTCTGGGCCATGGTTTTCTCATCTGTCAGATCTCAGTAAGAAGTGCCAAATAATCTTTAGTATTCCTTCCAACTCTAACTAGAATCAAACCTTGTGGCACAATGTTTCTGGCCAACTCAACCTTTATTCCTAATTTCTCTCTGCCTAGCCATTTCTAAGTACTGGTCCAGGGATAAACATGTGTCCAGTTCTGATCAATGAGCTGTTACTTACTGGGATTTCAGGACAGCTTTTAATAATGACAGCCTGTGCTGGAGTGCTTCTCGTGGTCTTTTGAACCTGTCTCCTTCCTATCTGCAAAAAATACAATGCCTAAAAGTGCAGCGTTTTGTTTTTTGTTTTTTGTTTTTTTTTTTTTTTTTGATTATGAAGTGACAAGCTAAACACTAAGGATGACAGAAGCAGAAAGATGGGAAGAATATGTGTTCCTACTGGTTTCCTTGGCAACTCTACCAACTCTGGACTGCTTACACCTAGGTTTCTTGTTATATGAAAGAAATAAAGAAAAAAAAACATAGTTTAACCCTCCATAGTAGGGTTTGCCATGATTTGTAGCTGAACATATGCCTAACTGATACAGTGTACCACAATAAGGAGCACTACTAGATTGTTCTAAATTAAAGAAGGGTTCATATGAGGGACATGAAGATGAACACTTATGACTGCATATCTTAAATGCCTAAAATTAACAAAAGGCAGAAGACAAGCCCTGAAACAGGAACAATATAACAAAGTATTGAGTACATTAGGAAGGGAAATGGTTCCTATATTTTAAACAGGATGTAGACACAGCTGATTTCAGAAAAAAATTGTGAAGCAGTCAGGAAGAGAGCCTGAAAAATATCCATTTTATAATTCTAACTCATAATTCTTAGAAGTTCATGCTGTCTCCTGATAATGGCATTACTACTAATTAAATATAGAACTAATAAGTGAACATTGGGTTATAACTACTCACTTTATTATGCTGACCTAGAGATTTTGCTTTCTCACTATGGTGATATATTGTTCTAGCTTTACTTTCATACTAAAATTATACTACAATATTGTTTTTATAAAGTATTCTTTTACTTAAAATTTCATATTTTAGGAATGAAGTTGACTGTGGTAACTTATTTTCTTCTGCGCCATCAGCTACTGGCTTATACAACTATACTCAAGACCCAGTTTGTTACTTGGTAAAAATACATATTAAACTCAGTGGTTTTCCTTCCTTTATTTCATACATTTTAGCTACTGCTACCAGTGCTATGTTTATCTTACCTTATTGTTCAAATTTTTATTCAGACTATGTAATCTAATAAATGATTCAAAATAGATGATCTAGTAAATGAAAATGCTTACTATACTATCAGCTCTCTTTTCATCAATGTTTATACTTTTATAACATCTAACCCAATGAAGGCAAACCCATTCTGGTCTTGGAATCCTCAGGGAACTACTTCAGTATACCAATGCACACACCTCCCATTTGGCCAGGTTTGAATTTGATCAGTCTGTAGTGGAATGCATGAGTGGAAGGTTTAAAACATCTCAGGAACTATTAGTATGCAATAGAGGTTAAGAACCAGTAGTCAACTGGGTGTGGTGGTGTGAACCTATAATCCTAGCTACTCAGGAGGTGAAGGCAGGATGACTGCTTAAGCCCAGAAGTTTGAGATCAACCTGGGCAATATAATATGATGAAAACCCATCTCAAAAAAAAAAAAAAAAAAAGAAAAGAAAAGAAAAGAAAAAAGAAAAAAAAATCAGTGGTTTAACTCTTCATTCAAAATATTCAACATACTTTTAGCGCCTTTATCAAATATAAGAAAGTTGTAATTTTGTGGATTGGTCTCTGTGTCCTCTATTCTGTACCATTGGTCCACCTGCCTGTTTTGGTACCAGTACCATGCTGTTTTTGTTACTATTGCTCTGTAATATAGTTTGAAATCTGGTATCGCTATACCGCCTGATTCACACTTCCTGCTTAGAATTGCTTTTGCTATTCTGGGTCTTTTGTTATATGAAAAAATGCTCACCATCTCTAGCAGTCAGAGAAATGCAAATCAAAACCACCCTAAGATACCATCTCACTCCAGTAAGATTGGCAGCCATTATGAAGTCAAACAACAACAAGTGCTGGCGAGGATGTGGGGAAAAGGGTACACTTGTACACTGCTGGTGGGACTGCAAATTGGTGCGGCCAATATGGAAAGCAGTATGGAGATTCCTAGGAAAGCTGGGAATGGAACCACCATTTGACCCAGCTATCGCCCTTCTCGGTCTATTCCCTGAGGACCTTAAAAGAGTATACTATAGGGATACTGCCACATCAATGATCATAGCAGCACAATTCACAATAGCTAGACTTTGGAATCAACCTAGATGCCCTTCAATAGATGAATGGATTAAAAAACTGTGGCATTTATACACAATGGAGTATTACGCAGCACTAAAAATGACAAAACCATGGATTTTGCAGGGAAATGGATGGCATTAGAGCAGATAATGCTAAGTGAAGCTAGCCAATCCTTAAAAAACAAATGCCAAATGTCTTCTTTGATATAAAGAGAGCAACTAAGATCAGAACAGGGAAGAAGAGCACGAGGAAAAGATTAACATTAAACAGAGACGAGTGGGGTGGGAGAAAGGGAGAGAGAAGGGAAACTGTATGGAAATGGAAGGAGACCCTCATTGTTACACAAAATTACGTATAAGAGTTTGTGAGGGGAAAGGGGAAAAAAAACAAGGGAGAGAATTAAACAACAGCAGATGGGATAGAGAGGGAAAATGAGAGGGAAGGGGGAGGGGGGATAGTAGGGGATAGGAAAGGTAGCAGAATACAACAGTCATTAATATGGTATTATGTAAAAATGTGGATGTGTAACCGATGTGATTCTGCAACTTGTATTTGGGGTAAAAAAGGGGAGTTCATAACCCACTTGAATCAAATGTATGGAAGATGATATGTAATGAGCTTTGTAATGTTTTGAACAACCAATAAAAAAAATATTCAACATATATTACATGGTGTCTGATATGGCAAGTTACTGTATAAACTACTCTTAGTCCTTTGTGATTAGATGATTAAAACAAATTACTTTATCCTTGAGGTAAAAAAGAAAATAAAGTTTTTTTTGAGAGAATACTGGAGGTTTTCAAGAAAACTATAGGCAAAGCTGATTTTATAAAGCCTATACACAGAGTCAGGAAAGCTGAGAGGAACCAAGAAGTTTCTCTCTCTATCTCACATACCTCTGCTTCTCTGTAGATTTTTTATTTATTCTTGGTTCTTCTTCTCCTAGCTATTTTGTTCACTCTGCTTTTATGCAGCTTGCTTTCTCTGCCTCCACAACTATGAAGGAAAATACTGTGGCTACCCACAATCACTTCATACATTTGTGCCCTGCAGCTGAAATTGAACGCACCTAGAGGGCGGCCTTCTCCTAATGTAAACAAAGAGATATCTCTGCAGGGACACAGCCTCATAGGTACATCACTACTGGTTATGGAAAAGAGTTCTTTAGATTCCTAATTAGGAGACTTACCCAGGTTAAGAAGCTTTTCTGTTTATGTGTTTTGTTTTGTTACAAGTACATAGTCTCTGGAAAGAATCAAGCAGGCTTGGCAAGGTCAGATGCCATTCCAGATCTATTCACCTGTGTTCTCAGAAGAAGGGCAGTATAGTGGAAGTACAGGTGCAAAGGACCCGTCCCTGTATGTGGAAAGGGATGCAAACAGAAAAAAAGGATAATTTATAAGGTAGACAGTTATAAAAAAAAATCTACTTGATGGCTCAAAGAGCTAACTCTGCTGAATAAAGAGAGAAGTCTAAAATTCAAAATGTCTCTCCTAAGCTTTCTGTCCATGGAATTAGCATAAGGGAGAAAATGGGTAATTTACGACTGATGTGTTCTAGGAGAACATCATGAATTTGTACAGGCAACACAGAGAAGGAGGCAACTCAGTCAAGTACAGCTATTGGAAGAATGAAGTCATGAAGGTGAAAATGGAGACTATTTCAGACCGACTGGACTGCACGATTAGAATAGAGCGGGGGGGGGGGGATTAAGTTGGGGTCAAATTATGGAGATTTTAAAAACTCAGGTAGAGGAGAAGAGATTCCTTTAAAAAAAGGCATTTTTTTTTCTTGAGCAGAGGAAATATATGAGCGGACTAGTGTTTTAAAAAGATGGATCTCTTCCAAGATATGTAGTAATAAAAAATACTGGATCTAAAAGAAAGAGACAGGAAAAGGTCTAATCTAGGTTGGGGTCAGTAAGAATAAAAAATTTTAAAAAGAGAAGACATTCTTCAGAGCCATAGTAATTTCAGGCAGCATACCAGGGGCAAGGATAGAGAAATTTGCATTAGGATATTAGCATATTCCCAGTGTTCTGGTTGCATACAAGTATGGTAAGGCCAATCCTCTCTAACAAGTTACTTTTTAAAGTACCTATTACATTTGTTTATTTCACTTTATTCATTTTATCACTCGTTCACTCAACAAACATTTATTGAACTCCCAACTTGATCAGACTTTATAGTAGGTGGCGATTCAGATAACATGAATAAGCCTGGTGTCTTCTAATGAAGAGATAGACATGAAAACAATGAATGAAAAGACACCATGCAAAGTGCCACATTACCTCATAGAGCTTCTGGGAAGATTAAATGAGATCACGTCTGTAAAATGCTTAGTTAGGCACAGTGCCTGGTACCTAGTAAGCGCTCAATAAATAGTGATTATTATTCCACATAAAATCCCGTGAGAGTAAAAAGAAGGAGTGATGAACTGTCTTAGGATGCTGAGGACAGCTTCAGAGAGGAAGTGAGAAAATTTACCAGGCAGAGACAAAGATGGGTACTTTGGATGGAAGGACCTCAGGGGAAAAAGCATGGTAGGTTCTG
The DNA here is from genome assembly GCF_964194105.1 of Spermophilus citellus. Lineage (NCBI taxonomy): Eukaryota > Metazoa > Chordata > Mammalia > Rodentia > Sciuridae > Spermophilus > Spermophilus citellus. Next base: position 75,509,201 of record NC_138194.1, read on the forward strand.
AGAAGATGAAAAAGTATGGCCTACATGGCATGAGGGATGTGTATTTAGGAGTGTTAGATTTAATGTTGAGTCTAGATTTTTAGAGGGCTTTGAATACCCAGCAAAGTTTAGACTTTGTATTTTAGTCAATTAGAAGCAACAATTAGTTTTCAAGCACAGTGGGAAGGTTGCTTAATATAAAGCTCACCCTGGGAACAATCTGGAGGATAGACGAGGCAGGGCTGAGGGGTGAGAAATAGGTTAGGCACAATTGTTAAATTGTTCAGGCAAATCATGTCAGGGAAGAACATGAATTAAGATAGCTGTAGTGAGAATGGAATAGCAGAAAAATCGATATTTTAAAAACTTTTACCACTTCACTTTGAAAAAGCATTTTATGAAATATCTAGAAATTTATTTCTAAAGTTCTAAAAGTATATGAGATTATGTTTGAAAACTTTTTATTTAATTCAAAATATATTGCATTTTTACTAGCTTACCCATTTCTTTTCATTTTTTTCTCTCCTCTCCTTTCCTGATCTTGTACTGGGGATTGAACTCAGGGGTGCTCTAACACTGAGCTACATCCCCAGCCCTTTCTTATTTTTTATTTTGAAAGTCTCACTAAATTGCCCAGGCTGGCCCCAAACTTTTGATCCTTCTGCCTCAGCCTCCAGAGTAGCTAAGATTACAGGCATGCACTACTGCACCCAGCTAGGTTTTTTTGTTTGTTTTGCCTTTTTTTTTTTTTTTTTAACATGGGGATGTACTGTACTGCCCAGCTTGGCTTCAACCAAGTCCCTTATCTTAGCTTCTCAGTAGGGACTACAGGTGCATGCCTCTGTGCCTAACAATAGTAATGTCTCCTAAGACAAATAAAAGACTAGGGTAAAAATAAAACAAACCTTCATAATTATAACATTCATTATAACGGCCTACATTAGACTACTTGCTTATATAGTGTGCAAAAATAATCTCATGCAAATATTTTAAAGTTGTGCTCCAATTTTATCTAATCCTTACTGTTCAAGAACAACTGAGTTCCAGGATATGATAAGTGGCCCCAATGTATCATGACACTGCAGCAGACAAATCGAGGATTGCACTGAGTACAATTTATTGGGTAACTTAGTGACAGAAGTATTGTCCTAGGCAGCAGTAAAATCAAGTGGATCCCCACAATCAGAAAGAAGGACATACATATTGGTTAGGACAAAAGTGACTTTGTCCAAACCAGAGTACACTTGGTTTCTCTTAAGCTAATATAAAAGTGTTAGGCACATTATTAGTGCCAGAGTCCAGTTGTAAATCTCCATATACCACTCTAATGGACATATCACTGTAATGGTTTTGTTTATTTATAGTATGCTGAGAAACTGCAGGGAAAATTCTGCAGGGTTTCTCTGAACTGTGACTCAGGATGGCTGCAGTGATGTCAAACTGAATCCATACAATGAAAATCTTATTTTTACATTTCAAGACTATGCAAAAAGACATAAGCAAAATCTAAGTATGGTGGTCTGCTACTTAAGAACATTCTTTAAGAATTTTTTTTTATCTTTTTTGATACACATGACAGTAGAGTGTATTTTGACATGTTATACATACATGGAGTATAACTTCCCATTCTTGTGGTTGTACATGATATGGATTACACTGGTTGTGTATTTATATATGAACATATGAAAGTTATATCTGATTCATTCTACTGTTTTTCCTATTCCCATCCTCTCTCCCTTCCCTTCCAGAAGAAGTTCACTGGATTAGAAAAAGGAGAATGAAGGGAAAAGCATCCTTTTGTTAACCTCATTACGTGATAGCTGCTCAGATGACCTACACATAGATTACACAAGGAGTCACTTCATCTTCCTGACCCCTGGAAAAGGTCACTGGATAATTATCTGAATGATAAGAGGTCTCATTAATGCAATTCTTGTGTACAGTCAATGCTCATTCATTGAAAACCCAATTAACTAGGAATTTCTAATAATGAGACTTTAAAAATAGTCCTTATGTGTGATAACTCATCTTTACAATGAAAATCATGCAAAAATTATTTTAAAACAAATGTAAAGTATTACATTTTATTTTATATGATTTTAGTTGTCTTTTAAAAATTAAATTTCTTCTTTGAAAATAATTGTAGATTCATATTCAGGTATAATAATCAATACAGAGAAATTGTTTTAGTCAGCTTTTTGGTTGCTGTGACCAAGAACCTTGACAAGAACAATGTAGAAGAACAAAAGTTTATTTGAGCTCATGGTTTCAGAGGTCTCAGTCCAGAGACAGTCAAGTCAATTACTTTGGGCCCAAGATGAGGCAGAACATCAAGACTAAAATGTGTGGTGGAGGAAAGCAGCTTAGAACATGGCAACAAGGAAGCACAGAGAGAGAAAGCTCTACTCACCAGGGACAAAATATAAATGCCCGAGAATGCTCTCAATGACCCACCTCTTCCAGCCACAACCTACATGCCCACAGTTACCACCCAGTTAATCTATTCAAGTGGATTAATGCACTGATTAGGTTAAGGCCCTCATAACCCGATCATTTCACTTCTAAACTTTCTTGAATTGTCTCACACGTCAATTTTTAGGGGATACCAGATATCTAAACCATAACAAAAATATCTCCTCTTACCTGTTGCCCAGTTTCCTTCAATGGTAAGTATCACGCAGAATGATAAAACAGCAACCAGGATATGATTATTTATATCATATATGTCTATTTCTGGGTTCTCTATTCTACTTCATTGATCTATCCACATTTTTGTACATCAGTAGCACACAGTTCTGATTACTATAATTTCAGAGTAAGTCTTAGCTGGAATAGATTAACTCTTTTTATTCCTCTTTTTAAGATTGTTTTAGTTATATATATATATATATATATATATATATATATATATATATATATATATATATATATTTCACTTGAAAAACTAGAAACCGAGGTATATAATGCATAAAAATCTTTATAAACCAGAATATTAAGTTAATTGTTAATATGTATCATTCTTAAAATTCTGAATAATTACTTTTAGCTCTCTAAGGTAGGATTACCATAAACTAGATTACAAAAAGGAATTATAGAATCTTCTCTGTAGGTATTTGAAAAACATCTATTCCTGTTTAGATATGTCATGAATATTGGCAAGCCTAACAATTCTAAGATATTCATCCTTTAAAATAATTTTAAATGCTAGCAGTTTTAATATGTTAAACTACTTGGGGTATTCTGTAAAATGCTCCATTCTATTGACCTTTAGTCATATTTACCTACCTATAACCTTTATAAAGCAATGAATAACTGCAAGCACAGAACATGAACAAATCCCAAGAGCAGCCTGTTGAAATGTAACTTTGTTTTTAAAGAATCTGCTGTGCTATTTGCCTTTGGAGAAGAAAGGCCACAGAAGTCAAACAAAACTTCAGAGATTGAGGCTCTGATATTAAATAAGTTGGTCAATATATCTTTATTCATGAGAATGCATATTTTCACCAGAGATGCCCATTCATAATTGCTTATTTTAACAAGTAGATTAGGTTTAGAAAAATGATACAAATGTGTCAGGACACCTAAGATAAATTTGCAAACTACTAATTCACTTTTTATTGATTTTTGAAACAACTGACATTATAAAATTTTAAGCAATATTCTTTAATACTTGATACTGCCAATTTTCTTGTGATGTGGAAATTTTTACTTTCCCCAGACATATTATGAAAATTTCTGAACTGTCCTTAAATAATACAAATCATTAACAAAATAATCTTTTATTGCTGAAAAATGTGAAGTTTAACCCTATCAGAAATTACTGCAGCACATAATCAAAAGAAACAAATATAAAATCAAATTTTCACCACCAATGCAATGCTTCTTCTGCTTGGCTAGTAAAGTCTTTAAGCAAGAAAAGAATATTCTTTTCAGGTCCTTGGCCCATTTGTTAATTGGGTTATTTGTTATCTTATTGTTTAATTTTTTGAGTTCTTTGTACATTCTGGATATTAGGGCTCTATCGGAGGTATGGCGGGTAAAAATTTGTTCCCAGGATGTAGGCTCTCTATTTACCTCTTTTATTGTTTCTCTTGCTGAGAAAAAACTTTTTAGTTTAAGTAAGTCCCATTTGTTTATTCTTGTTGTTAACTCTTGGGCTATGGGTGCCCTGTTAAGGAATTTGGAGCCCGACCCCACAATATGTAGATCGTAGCCAACTTTTTCTTCTATCAGACGCAGTGTCTCTGATTTGATATCTAGCTCCCTGATCCATTTTGAGTTAATTTTTGTGGATGGCGAGAGAAAGGGATTCAATTTCATTTTATTGCATATGGATTTCCAATTTTCCCAGCACCATTTGTTGAAGATGCTATCCTTCCTCCATTGCATGCTTTTAGCCCCTTTATCAAATATAAGATAGTTGTAACTTTGTGGATTAGTCTCTGTGTCTTCTATTCTGTACCATTGGTCCACCTGCCTGTTTTGGTACCAGTACCATGCTGTTTTTGTTACTATTGCTTTGTAGTACAGTTTGATCTCTGGTATCGCTATGCCTCCAGATTCACACTTCCTGCTTAGAATTGCTTTTGCTATTCTGGGTCTTTTGTTTTTCCATATGAATTTAATGATTGCTTTGTCTATTTCTACAAGAAATGCCGTTGGGATTTTGATTGGCATCGCATTAAACCTGTAAAGAACTTTGGGTAATATCGCCATTTTGATGATGTTAGTTCTGCCTATCCATGAACAGGGTACATTTTTCCATCTTCTGAGATCTTCTTCTATCTCTCTCTTTAGGGTTCTGTAGTTTTCATTGTATAAATCTTTCACCTCTTTTGTTAGGTTGATTCCCAAGTATCTTATTTTCTTTGAGGATATTGTGAATGGAGTGGTTTTCCTTATTTCCATTTCAGAGGTTTTGTTGCTGATATACAGGAATGCCTTTGATTTATGCGTGTTGATTTTATAACCTGCCACTTTGCTGAATTCATTTATTAACTCTAGCAGCTTCTTTGTAGACTCTTTTGGGTCTGTTAAGTATATTATCATGTCATCCGCAAATAGCGATAGTTTAATCCTGAACAGACACTTCTCAGAGGAGGACATACAATCAATCAACAAGTACATGAAAAAATGCTCACCATCTCTAGCAATCAGAGAAATGCAAATCAAAACCACCCTAAGATACCATCTCACTCCAGTAAGATTGGCAGCCATTATGAAGTCAAACAACAGTAAGTGTTGGCGGGGATGTGGGGAAAAGGGTACACTTGTACACTGCTGGTGGGGCTGCAAAATGGTGAGGCCAATTTGGAAAGCAGTATGGAGATTCCTGGGAAAGCTGGGAATGGAGCCACCATTTGACCCAGCTATCGCACTTCTCGGACTATTCCCTGAGGACCTTAAAAAAGCGCTCTATAGGGATACGGCTGCATCAATGATTATAGCGGCACAATTCACAATAGCTAGACTGTGGAACCAATCTAGATGCCCCTCAATAGATGAATGGATAAAAAAAATGTGGCATCTATACACAATGGAGTATTATGCAGCACTAAGAAATGACAAAAATCATAGAATTTGCAGGGAAATGGATGGCATTAGAGCACATTATGCTAAGCGAAGCTAGCCAAGCCCTAAAAAACAAATGCCAAATGTCTGCTTTGATATAAAGAGAACAACTAAGAACAGAACTGGAAGGAAGAGCATGAGGAAAAGACTACAGTAAGCAAAGACGAATGGGGGGAGAGAAACGGAGAGAGAAGGGAAAGCACATGGAAATAGTAGGAGACCTTCAATGATACATAAAATTATAAGAGGTTATGAGGGGCAAGGGGGAGGGAAAAAAGGGAGAGAATTGAACAACAGCAGGGGAGGTAGAGAGGGAAGATGGGAGGGGAGAGGAGGGGAGGGGGGATAGTAGGGGATAGGAAAGGTAGCAGAATACAACAGTCACTAATATGGCATTATGTAAAAATGTGAATATGTAACAGATGTGATTCTGCAATCTGTATTTGGGGTGAAAATGGGAGTTCAAAACACAATTTGAGTCAAATGTATGAAAGATGATATATCATGAGCTATGTAATGCTTTAAATAATCAATAAAAAAAAGATTAGTCAGTTTGTGTATTAATTTTACACCAGATAGCTTTCTGAATTAACATGCCATTTATGGTAATTTTTCACAAGAGTCTCCTGTTTTGCAAATAAATAATATACCAACTGCAAAAAAAAAAGAAAGAAAAGAATATTCTTTGTAATTTTTACTTTTAATAGCTTTATTGAGATATAATTGACATAAAACAAACTGAATATATTTAAAGTATATGAAAGATGTATCCCAGAAAACAGGAATGTATTATACAATTAAAATATTGTTTAGATGGTGAATCATGTGTAAAGTGTTCTTACCACAACAAAAATTTAAAAAGTGTATAAGTTTTGGTATACAAACACCTTTTGAAACCATTACCATGATAATAAACATATCCATTACTTACAAAAATTCCCTCATGCCCCCTTTTAGTCCTGTCTACCTCTCTTTCCCCAGCATAGGCAACCACTGATCATATATGATAAAACATATATTAATTATAATTAGTATATTCTACAATTTTATATAATCGGGATCATGCAATATTTGCTTTTTTATTGTTTGGTTTCTTTTACTCAGAATAATTATTCTGAATCTCATCCATGCTAACACATGTATTAACAGTTCATTACTCTTTATTCCTAAGTTTGATACACCAGTTTGCTAATCCACTCATGTGTTGATGGAGCATATGGGTTGTTTCCAGCTTTTTGTTATTACAAACAAAAACAGTATGAATATTTGTGTACAAATCTTTTTATATACATGTTTTAATTTAATTTAAAAAAATTTTTTAAATACTTAGTGGAAGAATGGCTGACTCACATAATAGGTGTGTGTTGAACTTTTTAAGAAGTTGTCTAGTTTTTCCATAGTGGCCAAGCCATTTACTTTTCACTTGTGTCAAATGAGAATTCCAGCTGTTCTACGTCCTCGCCAGTACTGGAGATAGTCAGTTATTTTTGTTGTTTTGTTGGGTTTTTTATACCTTTATTTAATTCATTTGTTTTTATGTGGTGCTGAGGATCAAACCCAGCGCCTCACATGTGCTAGGCAAGCACTCTACTGCGGAGCCACAACCCTGCCCAATATATTCAGTTATTTTAACTGTAACATTTCTTTTAGGTGTTTAGTGGCATCTCATTGTGGTTCTAATGTGCATTTACTTAATTACTAAAGATGTCAAGTGTCTTTATGGATGCTCATTCATTATCTATTTATATCTTTAGTGAATTATCTGTTTTATTTCTTTGCTCCTTTTTTGTTTGTTTGTTTTTGGTACCAGCAATTGAACCCAGGCTCACTTAACCACTGAACCACATTCCCAGTCTTTAAAATTTTTTTTTTTGTTTGAGACAGGGAGACAGGGTCTTGCTAGGTTGCTGAGGCTGGTTTTGATCTTGTAATCCTCCTGCCTCAGCTTTCCAACTCACTGGAATCACCAGCATGTGCCCCTGTCCCTGCCTGCTCCTTTTTTTTTAATTGAGTCATTTTCTTATTTCTGAGCTTTATGAGTTCTTTATATTTGTTGTGGTAAGAAATATATATATATACACACATACTGGATACAAGTCCTATATCAGATATGTGATTTGCAAATATTTTCTCTTACTCTGGATTGTCTTTTCATTCTTTTTTAAAAAATTGTTTCTTTTGGGGCTGGGGCTGGGGCTCAGTGGTAGCGCATTTGCTAAGCACTGGGTTTGATTCTCAGCACCACATATAAATAAAAAAAAATAAAGATCTATCAACAACTAAAAAATAAAAATTGGTTCTTTTTAGTTATATATGACAGTAGAATCCATTTTTACAATTATAAAAGCATAGACTATATCTTGTTCTAATTCATGTTTTTGAAGAGCTTAAATTCCATTTTATTGGTTTTTTTAAAAGAATTGTGCTTTTGATGGACTTAGAAAATATTTATCTAACCTAAAGCCCAAGACCTCAAAGATTTTGTTTTCTAGATGTTCTATAGATTCTGTTTTTTAAATGGTCTGTGATTCATTTTGAGTTAATTTTATGGAGAGAGGTATGGATCAAAGTGGTTTTATTTTTCCTGTGGATATTCAAATGTTACAGCACCATTTGTTGAAAAGATCAACTTTTTTACATTGACTTGCCTTTGCTCCTTTTTTTTTTTAAAAAAAAATGGTTTTCTGATGTAGGAGTTTATGGGCCTTCTATTTCATTAATCTATTTATCTATATGATAAGACTGTACAGTCTTAGTATAGCTTTATAGTAAGTCTTGACATCATACATCACTGATCTTTCAACTCTTTTCTTATTCACTTGGTTATCCAGATAACCCAGGTAATATGGCAGAGGATAGTATTTTTTTAAAAGGTCTCCCCTTCTTGGTCTATTCCCTAAAGACCTAAAAAGAGTATACTACAGGGATACTGCTACATCGATGTTCATAGCAGCACAATTCACAATAGCTAGACTGTGGAACCAACCTAGATGCCCTTCAATAGATGAATGGATAAAAAAATGTGGCATTTATACACAATGGAGTATTACTCTGCACTAAAAAATGACAAAATCATGGAATTTGCAGGGAAATGGATGGCACTAGAGCAGATTATGCTAAGTGAAGCTAGCCAATCCCTAAAAAACAAATGCCAAATGTCTTCTTTGATATAAGGAGAACAACTAAGAACAGAGCAGGGAGGAAGAGCATGAGAAGATTAACATTAAACAGGGACAAGTGGTGGGAGGGAAAGGGAGAGAGAAGGGAAATTGCATGGAAATGGAAGGAGACCCTCATTGTTATACAAAATTACATATAAGAGGAAGTGAGGGGAAAGGGAAAAAAAGAGAGAGAGAAATGAATTACAGTAGATGGAGTAGAGAGAGAAGATGGGAGGGAAGAGGAGGGGAGGGGGTATAGTAGAGGATAGGAAAGGCAGAAGAACACATCAGACACTAGTATGGCAGTATGTAAAACAGTGGATGTGTAACCGATGTGATTCTACAATCTGTGTACAGGGTAAAAATGGGAGTTCATAACCCACTTGAATCAAATGTATGAAATATGATATGTCAAGAACTATGTAATGTTTTGAACAACCAATAATAAAAATTTAAAAAATAAAAATAAAAATAAAAGGTCTCTGTTATTCTGGTCTGTCCTGAAAAAAATGGCATCAAAAATTCAATTCAAATGACTTTATGAGGGATGAGTTCACAGCTGATAAACAGCGATGCATGTCATTCTACTTGTATCTTGGCCTGTGTTGAACATAGACTATGTTGCAATCATTGTGGCTGCAGTTTATATTATTTTAATTCTTGGCAAATGCTACTATAATGTAGATAAGTGAAAAGTAAGTGCTAACTATAACTTTTGGAATATATCTTTGCTTTTTGAGTCCTTGGTGCATCTAGAAAGAAGCTTGAATGAGTTTTCATGCAAAACTTTATCAAAGAGTTCAGCAGGTCTAAGAGCTATTGTCCAACACGGAACCACATGTTAAAAGACAAGAAACACATCTGATCTTATCCAATTCCCTACAACAATGTTCGGTAGCCTTTCACTCTCTTTTCAGTTTGACCATTTGTTTGAGACCATTGTGAAATGTGATCAAACAATTCTATGACTTATCAAGTATGTACTATCATAAACCTGGATCTTAGAGGAAAGGGACCAAGGAAAGGGAGAGGGGAATGAAAGGAAAGATACTGGGGAATTATACTGATCAAATTTTATTGTTACATTGGGTACATGTACAAATATGTAACAATGAATCCTAATGTTACGTACAATCATAATGCACCACACCTATAAAATATATGGGAAAAATCTGGGTCTGTTTTTTTTTCCCCAAAACAGATTGTCAGTTGAGTTTGTGAAATTCATGTATCAGTAATTCACTTGAGGCTAGACAGCATAACTGAAAGCTTGCTCTTTGGAATCAGAAAATTTGGTTTTACATATTGTCTCTGCCTTGTACTGCTATTTGACCTTGATTATGTTATTAATGATCTCTAAACTCCAACTTATTAGAAATTGGGAATAACATGGTGCCTGCCTGTTAGGATTGTTACAAACATTAAGTTAAAATAATGTTATAAAACCCTTAGATTGTATGCACATATATACGGGTATTGTTCTGCTGTCAGTGATCCCAAATTTGTCTGCATTATCAACATCACTTAAAGATCTTCAAAAGCTTTCAAAGCACAGTCTACCCCTGACCAGTTATACCACAATCTCTTGGGATGGAACACAAGAACCAGTATTTTTAAATCTCCTCATGCTGAATCCAATGTGTAGACAACTTGGGAACCATTATGCTAGGTGATTTATATAAATTATCCTATTTAATTATACATCATTCTATGAGTTGTACTTTATTTCCATTTTATAGATGAGAAAATAGGTTATCCTTGAATATGTTTAGTGAAGTTATCCAGCAAATAGTGCTTTAAATATTCAAACTCAGGTTGGTGTCACTTCAAAATTCTGCTTTTAACTACTTTGCTATATTTCTTCAAGCAAGTTTCTTAGAGAATTATAAATTCAAATTTTCAAAAAATGCACATATACAACAATATAATCTATATTGTAAATATCTGACCCACAGTTTTCACTATACAACTAAAGGAGGGAACATTTTGATGCCATTCGTGCAGTTTACCACAATCCATCAATATAATTTTACAAAAACATTGAGGATTTTTTAAAAAAGAATTTAACCTTTATTTTATTTATTTATTTGTTATTATGTGGTACTGAGGATCCAATCCAGTGCCTCATCCGTGCTAGTACAAGCACTCTTAACACTGAGCTACAATCTCAGCCCTCACTGACGATTTTTAAATCAGGGTTTTACCACCATATATCATGGAGTTAACTTTGGCAGATTATACACTGCAGCTTGATATGTGCTTCATTTTTTTCCAGTCTTTGCAGTAGCCAAACAAAGTCCAAACCACTAGTCAGAGCTTCTATTCAATGTTTTCTTGAGAATAATTCCCAGATGTGCTGCATGTATATTGGCCAAAATAACCTGATGACTACTTTCTGCAATACTACTCTGTTAGCCATAAAATGCATTCCTATGGGTATGTAATTTACTCCATACACACCTAATTAAAGACATAGATGAACCAACATCACAGCTCTAGTGGGAACACAACAACAGGTTTTGGCATCTTAATAGCAGATGGCTCTGGATATTACCATTGGCTATTGCTCTTTCAGGCATGTAAACAAATTACAAAAACTGAGCAAAAAATGACACTTCTGCATACATGATGACATAATTATGGGTGTAGACTTAATCTTAGAGAGGAATCCCCAAAGAGCTTATGTCAGTACAAATTGTAAAGACACTATCATGAGAGTATTTGTAGGATTTTTTTACTCACCCAGTACTTGCAAAGAACCCAATGTCTTTTGACAGTAATTCTATGATTGTGAGAACTTTCTGCTTGACTAATAGGCAAACTATTCTTTACTTCTACTTGGCACTTTGAAGCTAAGCACTCTCCAGACTTTATCCACTGAAACAACAGTGGTCTGAATTCAAAGTAGCATACTGATGCCAATTAAGAAATTAATAATTCTTAGATATACTGGAGAGTGTTTTCCCACAGTAGTTCCAACATTACCAGATGGTATTTTCCAGTAGGTGATAAAGTACTCAGAAAGGTTGATTTTTTTAAGTTTAAGATTTTCTTTTTTTCAAAGGAGAAACAACTTAATTTTACTCTTATATCTATGAAAATATTGCCTACTCATTGTAAAATAGCTGATCCATAAAGTTATAATGTAGAAAGAAATCACTTGAAATCTCACTCTGCAGGGATAACCTCTAGTTATAGGTTTTCCTTCCTCTGTCCTGTCATTATTCCATTCTATTATTGGTTTATCTATCTGTCTAAAACAAGATAATAAATTCACATGCATGAAAACATGAAATGTTAAAGAATGCATCGAAATAAAAATGGGTATATAATGAAAATCAAATTTTCCTCCTCCATTTCTTAAATCCCTAAACCAGTTTCTAAAAGGTTAAATGTTTATGTTTTAATTATTTAATTAATTGCCAAAAAACATGCTTTTGTTGCCATTTTTAAAAAAATTATCAACCTAGATTTTTAGCTGTTGAATTCTGTGTATAAATGGTTAAGAATTTAGTTTATTCTCTTTAATTCCCTAATAGTTTTAATAATTGTTACTACTTTTATTTCTGTAGATAACTTTCTAATTTCAAATATTATACTGAAACTACTATTACCTCTTTTATCAACTTTCAAGTGCATCTCTTTACTTTTCATGTTAGTAGAATGATATTAACATAAGTATTCAAATTGCCATCTTAACTGTCTATCTTTAGAAACTTCTGTATTTTTGCGCTGTCAAAATTTATATTTATTTATTGTTCTGTTAGCTTCAAAATCAAGAGACTATATTAAAACAGTATCTCCATTATATCAAATAAGTATAATACAATTTTTCTAGGTTGTGGCAGTGAGTTTGCAACTTACCTCTTCATTTTCTTACAGGTATCTTTTGATAAGCAGAAGTTTCTAATTTTGATAAAGTTCCAATTCATCATATTTTTCTTTGTGGTAAGAGCTTTTTGCATACCAAGAGACCTTTGCCTACCCCATTACTGCAAAGATATTCTTCATTATTCCTTCTAGGAACTTTATATGTTGTAATGTATATGTCAGGAAAAAATACATTTATATCTACATTCTTACAGTTTAGATATTTGGTGTCCCCCAAAAGCTCACGTATGGGCCATGCAAAAAAGTTTAGAGGTGGAATGATTGGGTCATGAGACCCTTAATCTGGTCAGTGCTTTAATCCTCTGATAGGGATTAACTGGGTGGTAGAGTGTGGCTGGAGGAGGTGGGTCCTTGAAGTTCAAATTTTGTTTGTGGTGAGAGGATCTCTCTCTCTTGCTCTCTCTCTCTCTCTCTCTCTCTCTCTCTCTCTCCTCCCTCCCTCCCTCCCTCCCTCCCTCCCTCTCTCCTTTTGGTGGTCATGTCCTCAGCCACTTTCCTCCTCTATACTCTTCTGCCTTGATGTCCTGCTTGCCTTGGACCCTGAGGAATGTAGTTGGCCAAGTATGGACTGAGTCATTTAAAACTGTGAGCCCCAAATAAACTTTTCCTCCTTAAAATTGCCCTTGTCAGGTCTTCTGGTCACACAGGAGAAATAGCTGACTAAAATATGCATCTATATCTAGTTGTTCTAGTACCATTTATTGAAAAGATTCCTTTTTCCCCATTAAATTGCTGGGATCTTTGTCAATTGCCTAAATACATAGGAGGATCAATTTCTAGATTCTTTTCATTATATCTATTTGTCTTTTTTTAAAGACAATAACACTCTGTCTTAATGGAAATTTATATTGTCTTTTTAAAAAATGTTTATTTTTTAGGTGTAGATGGACACAACACAATGCCTTTATTTTTATGTAGTGCTGAGGATCAAACCTGGGTCCCCCCTGTGCTAGGCGAGTGCTCCACTGCTGAACGACAATCCCAGCCCAATATAATGTCTTAAAATAAGGTAGTCTAACTCCTCTGATTCATTTCTTTTGACTTTTTTCAAATTATTCTGGTTATTTAGGTCCATATTTTTTTGCATATAACATTCCATGTTAGATCATTAATTTTCACCAAAAAACAAAAACAAAACCCCCATTGAGTTAGAAGTACATTGATCTCATAGATCGCTTTGGGTAGAATGAGCTTTACTATATAGAGTCTTAAAACAATGGCATGGCATATTTCTCCATAGTCTTTCTTAAATTTGTTTTCGAAATTTTGTGGTTTCAAAGTAGAGGTGTATTATACTTTTTCTTAGGTTTATTTTTAGGAATTTTGTGTTTTTAAACACTATAATAAATAAAATTTATTTTTAAATGTTACCGACTTTCAAACCTTTAGCCTTGCTGAATTCACTTACTGAGAGCTAATAGATTTTTAGAGATTCATGTGGAATCATACTGTCTGTGAATGAAGGCAGTTTCATTTCTGCTTTTTCAATCTTTATTCCTTATTTAACCACTGATTTACATGTTATATCCATCTTTTCCTGTAGACATTTTAACATATTTTTCAGTTATTATAGCCTTTCTTTGCCAATTCTAACACTTAAGTCCTTTGTTGGTCCATTTATATTGACTACAAGTGACATTTTCCCATTTTTTTCTTTTTAATGGACACAACACCTCTTTTTGATTTATTTATTTTTATGTGTTGCTGAGGATCGAACCCAGTGCCTCATTTGTGTGAAGCAAATGATCTGCCACTGAGCCACAATCCCAGCCCCACATTTTCCCATTTTTTCATGTGTCTAATAACAATTTTTTGTTGTTACACTGTAAACTACACTGAAGAGATTCTGAATCTTCCTCAGAAGAGTGATGAGTTTGTTCTGGCAGGCAGTTACATTAAAAATAGCTCACCCCCAATTTGAGGAGGGTCTACTTTTCCCTTGTCAGGGCAGGTCAACAATTTGGATTGGATGTTCCTTTGATGTAGGTATCCCTGACTCAGTGGAATGTCACAAAGTGTTAACCAAGCTCTTCTAACTTATTTGTATTTAAGCTTCGAATGTCCTCTTGCCTGTGGAGGGCATCTAAAATGTCTCTTTAAGTTTCTGAGCATTTCCTACCTGTTATCTTCTAGCTAACTGCTTCAACCATGAATGAATGAGCAGTTAGCTAACAACTTTTTTTTTTATAGTAGAACTAAAGAGAAATAATAATAATGGAGTAAATTTAACTAAGGAATTGCAAGATCTGTATACTCAAAACTATAAAACACTGATGAAAGAAACTGAAGACAACACAAGTAAATAAAAAGCTATGTTCATGGATTTGAAGAATTAATAAGATGTCCATACTACACAAAGTGATATATAGATTCAATGCAATTCCTGTCAAAATTGCAATGTCATTTTTCACAGAAAAATAGATAAAAATCAATTCTAAAAGTTGTACGGAACCACAAAGGCCCTAAATATCCAAAACCATCTTGAGCAAAAAGAACAAAGCTGGTGGCATCACTCTGCTTGATTTCAAAATGTATTACAGAGTTGTAGCAATCAAAACAGCATGGTACAGGCATAAAAAACAGACACATTCAACCAACGGAAAAAAGATAAGAAGGTCCAGAAATAAATCCACACATTATGGCCAAATGATTTTCCATAAAGTTACCAAGAACACACAAAGGGGAAAGGATAGTCTCTTCAATAAATGGTGTTGGGATATCCCTATGCAGAAGAATGAAATTGGACTCTTTTCTCACATTATAGGTAGAAACCAACTCAAAGTGTATTAAAGACTTACATATTGATTTTAAGTCCTTTGGGTATAAACTGAGAAGGGATTAGCTGGGTCAAATGGTGGTTCCATTCCATGATTTCTGAGGAATACCCATGCTGCCTTCCATAGTGACTGCACCAATTTGCAGTCCCACCAGCAATATATGAGTAAACCTTTTCCCTCAAATATTTGCCAACATTTATTGTTGCTTGTATTCTTGATAATTACCATTCTGACTGGAGTGAGATGGAATGTCAGTGTAGTTTTGATTTGCATTTCTCTAATTGCTAGAGATATTGAAAATTTTTTCATATATTTGTTGACCATTCATATATCTTTTTCTTTGAAGTGCCTGTTCAGTTCCTTTACACATTTATTGATCGAGTTATTTGTTTTTTTGCTATTAAGTTTTTTGAGTTCTTTATATATCCTGGAGATTAATGCTCCGAGGTACAGGTAGTAAAGATTTTCTCCCATTCTGTAGGCTCTCTCTTCATGTTCTTGATTGTTTCCTTTGCTGTAAAGAAGCTTTTTATTCAATTCCATCCCATTTATTGATTCTTGATTTTACTTCTTGCACTTCTGGAGTCTTGTTAAGGAAGTCAGTTCCTAAGCCAATATGAGGGAGATTTGGGTCTACTTTTTCTTCTAGTAGACACAGGGTCTCTGTTCTAGTGCCTAGTCCTTGTTCTACTTTGAGTTGAGTTTTGTGCAGGGTGAAATATAGGGGTTTAATTTCATTTTGCTATGTAGGCATTTCCAGTTTTCCCAGCACCATTTGTTGAACAGGCTATCTTTTCTCCAATGGATGTTTTTGGTGCCTTTGTTTAGTACAAGATAACTATACTTATGTGGGTTTTTCTCTGTGTCTTCTATCCTGTAGCATTGGTCTATGTGTCTGTTGGTGCCAACACCATGCTGTTTTTGTTACTATGACTCCATAGTATAATGTAAGATCAAGTATTGTGATACATCCTGCTTCATTTTTCTTGCTAAGAATTGCTTTGGCTATTCTGGCTCTCTTATTCTTACAAATAAATTTTAAGATTGCCTTTTCTAGTTCTATGAAGAATGTCATTGGGATTTTAATAGGAATTGCATTAAATGTGATTAACACTTTTGGAAGTATGGCCATTTGACAATGTTAATTCTGCCTATCCAAGAGCATGGGAGATCTTTCCATCTAGTTCTAAGGTCTTGTTCAATTTCTTTCTTTAGTGTTATAGTTTTCATTGTAGAGGTCTCTCAGCTATTTTGTTAGATTTGTTCCCAAGTATTTTTTTGAGGCTATTGTGAATGGGGTAGTTTTCCTAATTTCTCTTTTAGTGGATTCATCACTGATGAATAGAAATGTGTTTGATTGATGGGTATTGATTTCATATCCTGTTACTTTGCTGAATTCATTTGTTAGTTCTAAAAGTTTCCTGGTGGACTTTTTTGGATCTTCTAAGTATAAAATCATGTCATTGGCAAATAGTGATAGTTTGAGTTCTTCTTTTCCTATTCATATTGATTTAATGTCTTTCTTTTATCTAATTGCTCTAGCTAGAGTTTTAAGGATGATGTTGAACAGAAGTGATGAAAGAGGACATCCTTGTCTTGTTCCAGTTTTTAGAGAGAATGTTTTGAATTTTTCTCTATTTGGAATGATGTTGGCCTTGGGTTTAGCATATATATTTTTTACAATGTTGAGGTATGTTCCTACTTTTCCTATTTTTCTACCGTTTTCAACATGAAGCAGTGCTATATTTTGTCAAATGCTTTTTCTGCATCTATGAAGATGTTCATATGATTCTTGTCTTTAAGTCAATTAATGTGATGAATTACATTTATTGATTTCTGTATGTTGAACCAACCTTGCATCCCTGAAATGAACCCCAGTTGATCATGATGTACTATTTTTTATATGTTTTTGTATGCAATTTGCCAGAATTTTATTGAGAGTTTTTGCATCTATGTTCATCAGGGATATTGGTCTGAAATTTTCTTTCCTTTATGTGTCTTTGTCTGGTTTTGGTATCAGGGTGATAGTAGCTTCATAGAATGAGTTTGGGACGGTTCCCTCCTTTGCTATTTCATGGAATAATAATATAGCAGATCAATTCACAATAGCTAAACTATGGAACCAACCTAGATGCCCTTCAACAGATGAATGGATAAAGAAAATGTGGCATATGTACACAATGGAATCTTAGTCTTAAAGAAGAAAGAAATTATGGC
This sequence comes from Spermophilus citellus, assembly GCF_964194105.1. Taxonomy (NCBI): domain Eukaryota; kingdom Metazoa; phylum Chordata; class Mammalia; order Rodentia; family Sciuridae; genus Spermophilus; species Spermophilus citellus. The sequence goes on from NC_138194.1 coordinate 75,526,797, forward strand.
ATTTGCTGGTAAATGGATGGAGCTGGAGAATAGCATACTAAGCGAAATAAGCCAATCCCAAAGGAACAAAGGCCAAATGTTTTCTTCAATATGCGGATGCTAACACACAATAAAGGGGGGGGTGTGATAGAGAAGAATATAGGTATTTTGGATTAGAGAGAGGGGAGTGAAAAGAAGGGGAAGGGTTATAGGTTAGGAAGAATACCCTATATGCACATATGATTACACAACTGGTGTAATTCTATATCATGTACAATCAGAAGAATGAGAAATATTCCAATTATGTATGATGTGTTAAAATGCATTCTATTGTCATGTATAACTATTTAGAACAAGTTTAAAAAATTCAAAAAGCAATAAAAAGTAGATCTAAAAAGTCCTATGTGTTAGGCAAGTAAAAAAAGTCTATGTAAGTGTACATAATAGCTTTATCTACAACTATTAATGGTATAATAAACCATAAATTTTTTCTTGATTACAGAAAAGTTTAAAAAGAAAAAGACTAAAATGTAAGACCTGAAACTATAAAATGACTATAAGAAAACAAGTAAAGCTCCATGATACTCACCTGGGAAATGATTCCTTGTATCTGAACTCAACAGCCTAAGCAACAAAAGCAAAAATAAGCAATGGGATTGCATTAAACTAAAAAGCTTTTGCACAGCAAAGAAAATCATTAACAAATCAAGGTAGAGCCCACAGATTTGTACAAAGTATTTCACTTTTAATGAATAGTATTTAATCATTACTTTTAAAAACATGCCAGAAAAGCTAAGTGTTGTCTTTAATATTTTAATAGGAGGTTCTATTATAAATCTCTCTTTACAAATTGCTTGACTTTAAAGGAAAATCATAATTACAAAATTTGTAAACCTACAAAGTATTGAAAGAAATAATGCACAATACTTAGTCCATGCTCTTAAACCACTGCACTTCCTTCTTTACAAGATGTAGACATTTTCAATGCCTATACTCTTTCGTTCTTTATCTGTTTTCTAGAGCACTGTTAACATAATTTGTTCAAAGTAATCACCTATTTGTCTAATTGCCTTCCTCTCAATCTTCATCAGAGAAACGGTAATACCAAAAATATCAGGAATCTCAAGGTGGATGAATGATGCATAGCTGTTTTTTTCCATTCTCAATTTTTCTATATTTTTAATTTTATGTGCAATATACATACACATAATGTAAGTAGTTAAATCATTCTATAAAGCAGCACTTTACCACCCCTCCCTTCCTACTCCTTTATGTCCTATTTTCAAAGAGCAATTAATTATTTTTTTGCTATTTTAAACTTATCTATATATCTCTAAGTAAATGATTTTATTGTTGCATCTTTGTTTTTTTCAATTTTAGACATTATCTCATGTTATATCTGGAGGCTTTGTTAGATTTGGTTTTGATATTTTAGCAAGAGATTTTCAGAAATGATGTTCTGTACTTCTCTCAAACCATATGTAATGTTTATCCTTCCTTCAATGATGCTAACAGGCATTAATGGTTACTGTCTACACTAATTAATTTATTAGAGGTTGCAAATAATGATACTATAATTCCTCATTCTTTAATAAGTTCTTTCCATAAAGTAAACCTTTTCAAAATCAATTATTTGTTTTCCCTGAAGTACAGTCTATTTTTAAAATGATTAATGAAGGCTTTTTAAAGAATTATTTGAACATACTCATTTAAATATATTGGATTTGCTTCAATGCATCACCATTATTAGCCCATTGATATTCAAGATCCCAAGTCAATAGTATATCTTGACACTTGAGTCCTTTGGATGTGACTCTACAGTCCTTGATACTTTATTGCTTTCTATTTGACATGACATTGCAGGCTCATCAGTATATTTCATGTTTTAGAACTGGAATCAACCATTTGTTCAAGATGTACTGATTCCTTTTAAGGAGAAATGATATTTATAGACCACATTCTGTATTTTAATATTGTTCATTTATTCTAGATTCACTGTTTCTAGAATTTAGTAGTAGACACACTTAGAAAATATGTATGATTTTGAAGACAAATTTAGAATATTTGTTTAAAAGATGAGTTTATGTTGATGCTTACAATTCAATTTCTGGTCTAGAGAGATTTTCCTTAACTTTATATGATTTGTAAGTGTGTCTTCTCCTGTCAAAAATCTGCTATGCTAACATAGAAGGTTATTGCTGTAATTCACTCCTGCTCATAGAAAGTTGAGGATTTGAGGATAGTTTTACAGATTTTCACCTCTTTAATTCAGGCTAGTGGAATTTTTGGCACTACAACTCTTTCAGAAACATTGGTTTCCTGATGTCTTTGTTTTACAGAAGCTCCTCCTGTCATTAGACAGGTTCAAAATTAAGAGATATTCCTCTAGGCTTCATTGCAAGTAATTTGCACTCTTTACTGGCCAAATGAATGATTTCTTTACCCTGAGCCATTTGTAAAAGTGAAATGACTTATTAAGGAATCAGAGGTCTCAACAGAGGGGGTATCCCAGATCTAATACGAGATAATGTCTAAAGTTGAAAAAAATCAAGATGCAGCAATAAAATCATTTACTTAGAGATATATAGATAAGTTTAAAATAGCAAAAAAAAAGAAATAAAATAATTGCTCTTTGGAATCATGAAATGAAAAGAGTAGGAAGGGTGAAGGGGTGGTAAAGTGTTGCTTTATAGAATGACTTAACTACTTATACTATGTGTATGCATATTGCACATAAAATTAAAAATATAGAAAAATTGAGAATGGAAATAAAACAGCTACACATCATCCATCTACATTGAGATTCCTCATATTTTTGGTATTATCCTCTTCTCTGATTATTACCACTCTAAAGAATCAGAGATTTTAATAGAGGGTGTGGTAATCACAAACTTAATTTGGTCTTTGTCCCCACCTTGAGTCTTTAATAATAAGAATCATTATCAGTTGTTACAGATATTACTAATTTGGTATACTTTTAATAAAAATATTAACTCTTCATATTATGAGTGATGCTAAAGACATTGTCATAGGTACATTCCAATACATATTTTGTACAGTTGCTCTTATTTTCTGCTCTTTATAATGGGCTTCCAAAAGATCAAAGATAATAAAAGTTGCTTCCACTCTTCCCCTTTAAAATATCTTTGAAATTATCCTAAAAGTTGCCCACATGCTATTATGGTACTTACTATAATTTGCTCAGGTTGCTAAATTTCTGATGCATTTTGAATTAAATAAACTCTCCCACATAAGAAAATGTAGACACAACTAGAGAACAGCCAGCCATGCCCTACTCTTGGCGTTTATGCTTAAGTTTTATCTCAATTTGAAAATGGTTCTTTGACTGAAAATGAGAAACAGTTGGATCCTTCAACCCTCTCTCTTGATTTCTGGATCTTCTTTTTCCCTTTCATTCTTATTCACAAACAGGCCAATTTTTCTGTGCCCATTTTTTTTTCTTGCAGTACTTTAAAAGCAATTTTGAGCAAACAGTATTCTATCTTGAAATTTTTTTTGTCATACTTACAGGTAATTTGGGATATTTTCAGCCTTTTTTTAGGTTATCCCAGGTGTCAGGTTTACCAAAATGTTCACCATTGCATAGTATAGGTTATCATTTTTCTAGCCTCATGAAGCATCAGGACTCCTCTAACAGGCATGGTGCAAATTCCTTGCCTGTTTTAGTGTATTTTTTTTAAGTTATTGTTTTAGTTTGTCACTTCTATGCACCAATTTTCTTACCAATTGACTTGTTGTGGCAATAAAAAAATCCTAAAATCTCAGGGACTTAGAGCAATAACCAGTTGTTTGTTGCTCTTGTTACTGGGCTCTGTGGGTCTTTTGTGCTTGCCTTGTATCATGTGTCTTCACTGTAAGAACCAAGTCTAAGAAGCAGCCACTATTTCACTATTTGAAACTTACTTTTTTTTTTTTTTTTTACTGTAGAAGGCAGGAAGAAGAGGAGGTACAATTAAGGCTTCTGACCAGGCACACTGCACTTTGTATTTTCTCACATCCCACTGGTGAAACAAAGCCACGTGGTCACACTCAAAGTTAATGGACAAGGGGAATATATGCTGACCATAGGATAGGAAGAAAGAGAATAATTATGAATAAAAAATAAAATATACTAAAAAATATTTATTGAAAAGCAACTGTGTTCCTTCTAACTGCAAAAAAACACTACAAACAAAACAGTGTCTCTGATCTCTGGACATGCAGTTTAGTGGAGGAAAATTCAGCTAAGAAGAGAGGTAACAATAATGCAACATGAAGTGTGCAGGAGATTATGCCACTCAATTCAGAACCAAGTGACTAGGCAGAGTTTACAGGAGAAAGGAGTAACTAAATTAAGACCTGGATGGGGAACAGGAGTTGAACAGGAGCAGTGGGTAGGAGGAAGATTCCTAATAGCTTGGCTATTGCCCTCAGAGCAATAGTGAGCAAGGTGAAGAAAATATTTCAGTTGCAGTGCAGAATCCATTCCTGTCAGAGGCACAAAGTAGTGCTTGAATATTTCATATTCAGATTATGGGTTTAAAACTATGAAGTCATAAGTCCCATAAACATTCTCACAGCAGTATCCTGCTGTACACTGAAAAAGAAAAGAAAACAAAATAGAAACTGAGTCTTTCAGAGTTAGAATACCCCAGAGAGCAAAGGCAAGATTTTGTTATTGTTGTTTTTGGTACTGGGAATTGAACCCTGGAGCACTCTACCATGGAGCTATATCACCAGCCCTTTTAGTTTTTCAATTTGAAAACAGATCTCTTTAAGTTGCTAAGTCTGGCCTTGCACTTGAGGTCCTTCTGCCTTAACTTCTCCAGTTGCTGGGATTGTGGGCATGTAACCACCAAGCCATCGAGCAAGAGCACTTATACTTTTATATAGTCACACTGAAAAGCAGAAGTGATTTCATTAAACTGCCTGTTGGGCTGGCACTTTCCTTCAGCAAACTTTGTGGAGAAACCTTACAAGTGTTGAAAATAGAGTTGAATGTTGTTAATGTCATTATTTTACTATCAAGGGCAACCATTAGCAAGAAAAACATTGCCTTGAGGTTTTTAGTTTATATATCATATCAGAAAATACAGTTGCTTTTTAAAAAAAATTTTTAAGTTGTAGATGGACACAATATCTTTGTTTTATTTATTTATTTTTTTATGTGGTGCTGAGGATCAAACCCAGTGCCTCACACATGCAAGGCAAGTGCTCAACCACTGAGCCACAACCTCTTCCCAGTTGCTTTTTTTTTAATCAGTCATTTACATTAAACAGATCAACTGCAAAACCAGAAATTAAAATGCAATATTACTCGATCACTTTTCAAGGGCATGGATTTGAATTTGGTCTCAGCAGAATGAAGAAATCTTAAGAACATCTCTATTTTGTCTCTGAGCACAGTGTACTGCTTTGTGGGAAGATCCAGGACATTTACAACATGGACAGGCCCCAATGTCCCTTTAAAATATCCAGCTGGAGAATGTTAATGTGCTGATGACAAGCATAAAAAATAACCCTTCTGGTTCAGTTTGCACTGTTGTGCATGTATTTTAAGAGGGAAGAATCTTTCAAATGTTATCCATAACAGTATCTGGTAAAATATGACTTTGTAAAGCAGACCAGGACACAGAATTTTAAAATACTCATCTTTAAGATATACTTCTCACTTGCCTTAAATACTGGTGTAGTGCCATTTTCTGTCTTTTAAAAGATTAGTTAAAGGAGAAGTTGTAATTGCAAACAAAAGAAAAATCTAGAAAGAATCATTATGAGAGACCAAATGTCATAAATATTAACACACTATATGTAATCTTTGTATCACCAAAAACATTGCATACATGATGGCACATTTGCACCTCAGCATCGCCATTGCATGTCACATTGTTGTTCAAATCCACATCTCTGATCTTGACTTAGGCAAAAGTGTGGAAAAGGTCAAGTTAATGCCTTCCATCCACCTAGAATCCCACTGTTTTTAATATAAAATTATCTCTTCACCACCCTACTATTAACTATTAAATAGTCATTAACTATTTTTTTAAAGAGAGAGAGAGAATTTTTTAATATTAATTTTTCAGTTTTCGGTGGACACAACATCTTTATTTTTATGTGGTGCTGAGGATGGAACCCAGCGCCCCGCGCATGCCAGGCGAGCGAGTTACTGCTTGAGCCACATCCCCAGCCTGTCATTAACTATTAATTAGTCATTTAACCAGGCTCTGGCCAATATACAAACTAATGCATATATCATATAACCTGATTTTACAGATTATGAAACTGAAATAACTCAAATATTAATTTGCTCAAGCTCATAAAGTTAGCAAAGTATAACAAACAAGATTTAATTTTTTTTCCTTTGGTACTGGGGATTAATCCAGGGGCACTTTACCAATGGACCACATCTCCAACACTTTTTATTTTTTATTTTGAGGATAGGGTTTCACTAAGTTGCTTAGGGCCTTGCTAAATTGCTGAGGCTGGCCTCAAACTTTCGATCCTCAGCTTTCCCAGTTGCTGGGATTACAGGCATGAGACACCGTGCCTGGCTAAATCAGATCTTTCTGACTTCAAGAAAATACACAGTCTGATTACAAAAAACACAAAATTGTGTTTGGTATAATGTAAAACTTTAAATAACAAGAAAAGACTGAAGAAAATCAGTGAGTTATATTAATAGCAGACATTTGAATTAAAGGTTTTTTGTTTTGTTTTGTTTTCTTCAATATTGGGGATGGAACTCAGGACCTTGTATATGCCAGGCAAGCACTCTTCCACTGAGCTACACCCATAGCCCTTGAGTACAGGTTTTAATTTTCCTGTTTGAACCTGCAGGATGCTGGCAATATAGGTGAGTACGTTAATCCAATTTATACAAGTCTAAAGTCTTTTGTGCCAATGTAAGATTTCCACTTGTCTTCATTCATAATTTATTTACCAGGCAACTTCTGCTTATATTTTATCTCTGGCTACATAAAGGAACTCTTTTCCATATACTTCTTCATCTTCATTTACTTGCAGAGTTAACTTATCTTTCTTTTGTGTTCCCAAAGCACTTACCTCTCATACATATATTACATATATGTAATAGCTCATACATATCACTTTATATTTTATACATGTTAATTTTTTCACTATAACTATTTCTCAGATTCTACACTGACACAGATTTTTAATTAGAACATCTAGCAGTGCCCAGTACTGGTTGACTGCAGAACAAATGAGCATGTAAGTTCTATTTCTGTATTCATATTTGAAAAATGATAGCCAGAGGCTCAGGGTAATCTAAAATGTGTTTCTGCAAACGTTAGATTTTCTATGTGAAACTAATTCTTCTAATTCATTTCTCTTTTTCTCTTTTATTTTCTCATTCACTCCTGTTTTCTCTTGCACTCATACCCATTCATTCCTGCCTTTTTGCTCTCTCACTTAATTCTTTCTACCTGTCTCTCATCACTGTCTGTCTGTTTAATTTCATTCTGCAGATAGGCTTCTTATCATGGCAGGAAAGATGGCCACTGGCAGGAGGCTCAAATTTTCCAAGCATAGCACCCTGAGAAGAAAGAGAATTTGTTTCTTTTAGCAATAGGAATGCCATTCCCCTGCTTTGGTTAATATTCTAATATGAAAGGAAGCCAGGAGGATATTTTGTAAATATCTGGAACCTGATCTCTTATCTTCTTTGGTGTATCAAAAAGGTTTGTGCAGTGATTATGTGGTTTAATGAACAACCACCAAAAACTCTGCTCCATTCTTATAAGATTCTCCCAGGATGATCCAAAATTGCTGTCAGCTGCTCTCAAGGTCAAGTTACTTCCTCATTACCATACAGTATTTGTATCGTTCCCTTAATCTTTGATTGAAAGTTTTTGGCTTCATTTCTGTTGTAGTAAATTATATCACGCTGCCATCTATGAACTAGTTCTGAGGTAGGCTACTGTTAACTAGTTTAGGCCTGATCTACACGTGTCATTCAAAGAAACAAGGCAGAGTTATACTTCTCTGAAGCAAATGAAGCTGCTAAGGGGGTGATGAGTAATCATCTAAAATACAGTCAGGGTACTAGAGCCAAAAGAATGTGATAAAATGCTACCAGAATCAGTAAAAAAATCCAACAGAGAATATCGTGCTTCCATTTCTAATTTATTTTTTTCAGGTTTATGGTTAGTTTACTTTGTCTCTGGAAGAAGGACCATGCAATGGTCATTATCTGTACTTTTTCTATCAGCAGACACCACTTCAAAGACCAAACTGAGGAAATTTGTGGAGTCAAAAGGAAAGATGAAGAGATACTTCACAAGGGGTGATGTTTTCCTTCCACTACCTAAGCTAGTGATAAAAGAGCAGCTACTTGAGTTTAAACCTTTTCCTTCTCTGGAAAGAACATAAGATATTAATTAGAAATATTTATGGGTACATCAGTCATTTTTCTAGTTCTAGGGGGAAAATGTCATAAAATGTTGGTTATAATAGTGGAGGGAGAATTATCCAGAAAAAAAATTTAAACCCCCATGATACATATGTGTAAAAAAATAGTAAAGTTCCCATTAAATAATATAGAGATACTAAAAAACAACCTTTACATATGATATTTCTGATGCATAATAAACATTTAAGGGTAGTTAAGAAACAATTTTAGTGATATTGAGGACAAGGTTATTGCTATGTCTGGGTCACACCTATGAGTGTCTTGAACTCCATATTTGTTCATATGATTGTCATGACTTATCAATGAAGGATTGCCTATATAAAATTCATTATGGTTCTAAAGCTCCTACCTCATTCTTTTTCTGTATTTGTCTGCAAGGTGACTTTGAACTACCCTGAAGATTGAGGTTATCATTTTTAACTTTAACTGAAGCTATTCCTCTGGGGAAGGCCCACAATTGTCTTCTTATTCATATTCTAGAAATGATATTAAATAATATATGAAATATGATTAAAAGAGTCCTAAGTACATGGAGAGTGTTCAAAACACTGTTTGAGCAGTTATCTATCTTATTATTTTTATTATTTTGCCCCATATCATTTGAATCATTTTTCTGTAAAGGCAAATTCTGCATACACATTGCTGCTCCAAGAATTGGGTGGCAGGAAAGTCTACTGACACCTTTGTCTGATCCCAAAGGATGAATGAAGGAGGCAGCTGGTTTCTAGCAGCTTACTTTGACAGCCCTCAGAGTCACCAGAGTCTCACATGCAGTTGGAACTGCTGGTAGCTTCTGGAAAAAGAGCACTTGGACGTCTTCAGAATGCCAATGTACTTTCAGGGAATAGTATCCATGTGTCTCAAAGTGAAAATTAAATCCAAACTTCCTTCGTCATCAAACACTTGCTGTTCCTCTTTGAAAACTTGGTGAATCCGGTGTTCATGAAAACATGGATTAGTAAGGATCAGTGTGAAAGGCCAAGTAACACATGTCTTCTTCCCCTCTTAGGCGTTTAATTTTCATGGTCCTAGTAATTCCCCAACAGCAAGCAAGCAAGCAGCAAAACAAAAAAATAGAGGAATGATGCTAACGAAGTACAGAGTCATCTCATGGTTAATGACAGAAGTTCTGTGATATGTTAAATGCATTGCTCAATGAAGAGCAGTAAAATAAATACCATTCTTCATCTTGAGAGTTTTGATTCTTTAATAACTATAGAGAAGTTTTTGAAGATTATGCTCAAAATTAAAACTGAAACTAGGAAAAGTAATGAATATTTTAATACTTACATTTATGGGAAGCAAATCAAAATGAGATTTATTTATTTATTTATTTTTATTCAGAGTAGACCAGGGTAGAATAACAGAAGATGTGAGATAAGTAGTCAAATATTTTAAAAGGATTTGGATGGAAGGAGGAGTGTGAAAGAAAATAGAAGGCTCAAGGATAATTATGATGTATTTAGTTTGAGCACCTGGAAAGATAAATTTAACATCAATTGAAATGAGAAAAACCAGAAGCAGAGCAGATTTGGAGTAGGAGTATGGAGGAGAGGGGTTCAATGTGGATAATGTAAAGTATTAAGTTTGATTTTATTATTGTAAATAGTTTAAGTGCTTTCCCTTCAAATTACCTTGATTAAGTCTTTTGGTTTCCAGAGGATAATGTTCCTCAAGTCTAACCTCAGGAAGAGATTTAGCATTTAATTAATAATTTGGCTAGTCATGAGTTCCACTAGTATTAAATTATTATTTTGAGATTCTATACTTTGAAAAACAAAAATGTGTCAACCTAATATAAAATAACTCCCAGTTATTATTATCACTATATTAAGCACTATAATAACTGCTTTACTAATGTTATCTTACATGATCTCCACTGAGAACTGTGAGATGGTATTATTTTCCCTATTTTTTAGACAAGAAAAATCAAGACTTTAAAAGGGCCTGAGGACACACAATTAGTATTTAGTACAGCTAGTGATATCAGTTTGACTCTAAAGCCCATGCTTAAAGCCACTAAAATTATATTTCATGAATTCATTTATTATTTTATAATGTTATAATTGCTCTTTATACATATATTCATTAGCATTTCTAATTTTTAATTTTTATGTACATTTGTTGATTATATTTTTGTTCAGTTTCATACTAAATAGACCCAAATATTCAAAATCTTTCATAAAAATATTTAACATAGTTTATTTTCAATTTAAGAATTTATTTGGCTTCAGGGAAGCCATAGTGAATTATCATCAGAATGGAAAATCATAAAAATAAGTGCTTAAAAGTATTACTGATTAGCTGAAAAATATGTCAATTATATATACTAGGTAACTTTTTGAAAATCATGTATACAAGTAGTAATTTTTTTAAAATGCTGTGAATGTAGGAAAGATGAGTATGATTGATTATAGATACTTGGTCTGTATTAAAATATTAAAGTGGGCACTTTAGTTTTAGGGTTGAAAAACATTATCCTTAAAAAAGTTAAGGAAATTAATTAATTACCAATTTATCTTGAAGAAAAGCAATCTCTGGATTGTTCACAGGAAAGATCAGGTCTCCCAGGACTGCCTTGTGCAAAACCAGACCAAAAGAGAAATTGTGTTGTACAAAAAGCCAAGTATGGATTAATTGTTAGTGGCTGCTCCTTTGATGTTGCCTTCCTGTTTTGAGTTTTGATCACTACCATTAAGGCTAGAAGCAATCATCCCTACACCACCAGGCCCTAGACAAATTCTCATGATATTCATTATTTTAGTATTCTTTTTAGATAAAATCATGTTAAAAAGAACATCACTAGTGTTCCTTTGCAGTAGGGAAGGTAAAAAGGGCAGATTGGTGCTTACTGTGGAAGGAAAGTCTCATTGCCCTATCTTGGTGATAGCAGGAGTTATCAGCTGATTCTCTAAATAGAATTCTCATGGAAGTTTTTACATGTTCCACTTAAGTAATATGAACTCCTTGCTTTTTTTTCATATTTCCCCAGTGTCTGGGGATAGGCATTATCCAGTCAAAAGAAATACAGAGAGCAATCCCAAAGAATTAATACATAAGTGCTGGGACATTTATCAATATTCTAGGCACCCACGAAAGTGACTGAAGTTGTGAAGCATGACAGAATGGACTTGTGTTTCCATCTTTGATTTATAAGCTCTCTGTGCCCTATAGTAGTAGAATTGTTCTGACTGGACAGGTTATTTTAGTATTTCCATCCCCGTTATCACCTTTTCTACTAATGAAGCCTTTGTAGTTCTGGTAGTTTGGTGCCTCCTCTTTCCATTATAAACTGAACAAGCCCAGTCAGTGAAACTCCCAGATGAGTCAAGGAAGGATGCCTGTTCTTCACCCTTTTATAACTTCCCAACCCTGTCAGGATGGGGTAAAATTATCCTGTGAAACATTTTGAAAGATTATTAGTTGAAACATGAATAAGTGACTATATTTTAACTTATTCCTGTGCACTAGTAAAACGAGAATTAGAGAAGTCTCTAAATTAGATTATTCATTCTCAGGTTCCAATTAGCATTATTCAAGAAATCGTGTTCGCCTCTTAGGCTCTTATGCCTGAGTTATGCAAAATTCTATATGATAATGCACATTTCATGTTTTGTTTTTTTTTCCAGATGGGCTAAATCAATCTTGAAATCAGACTCTCTATCTCAAATTAGTAACATCTGAAGTTACCCACCATCAATGAACCATCTTCCTTCCTCCTTCCAGTTCTTGTCGATACTAGCTGTTCCTCTGGTCAGCTATTACTTGGCATGCAGTCGTCTTTCTTTTCTACCAGCTGTTTTTAAACTTGACTTTTAAAATTTTAACTTAATGCCTTGCAGAAGCCCTTTTTCTTTAATGATGAATTTATTCCAGAAACTTGACATATATTGAAATTTTGGAAATAGTAAGCCCTTTAAACAATTTCTTAAAAGTCATGTAAGTTGAAATAGTAAGGGAAAGGAGTAATCAAATCATGTCTCTTTGAGACAAATTATTTTAGAAATTCTTAATAATCTAAATTATTGTTAATTATCAGGAAAATAAATTCCTCTTGTGGATTAGAATTCTTTTTATGTCTTTTTGAATATTAATGGGGTATACCTTCAACTTTATACATTAAAAACAAAAAGAAATATGAAAAAATCTGCTCATTTAACATATAGAATATTTGTTTTCCTTTTGATGGTCATATTTCCCCAGTTATAATCTTAGTTATTCTATTATTAATTTAAAAATAGGTCATGAGAAAAAAGTTATGCCAACACAACTAATCTTTGGATGGCTAGTGCCAGAAAAGCAACATCTATAATATTCTCCTTGCTTGTTTTTCTTTTGAAACTGTGGTGTCATGGATTATGATTTACTACCATCCTGGACTGAGACTTGAGCTTTGTAGAAAAGATTTATTGGCATCAACTTAGTATAAAGCCATAATCATCCCTGAAAAGGCATTTGTCATTATAAACCCTTATTTTCAGGTGCTTGACACTTTCCATTAAATTATGTTTCAAATGGAAAAGTGATTTGTGTTTCATATTCTTTATTCCAGCATTTAGAGACTATCTTTTAAAAGTCTATCATTTCTAAGAACTTTCTGGGCACACTAAGGCAGTGTTTCTGGAATCTATCCCTAGGTTTCCATGAGACCAGGGTGGCAACTATAACTATATTTCAAGCAAAAGCCTGAAGAGATTCTGCTACAAAGTAGAAGATTCAAGAAGTACTTTGGGGAAATAGGCATGTAGTTCTGTATATAAATTCAGGTTCCACCTTTTTTATATGTATAACTTTGAACATATTATATGACCTGTGTCATTTGTTTCATTGTGTGTATTTCCTTACATATTCTTTAATCAGCCAAGTAAACTTTCTGTTCACAAATAATGAAGTTTAAGGAAAATAAAGTAAGAAAGGACCTAACAGGTATATCTTAGTCCTGTTCCCTAAAATTCATGGTAACCAACACAAACACACACAAACAAAACTACATGTATATACATGTAGCTCTGGAAACAGTGACTCCATCTTTTGATCGGAATGGAAGTCAAGACCACAGCCTGGCAAACAAAGTTAAGGGACATAAACAAGAACTTAATATTTATAGGAAGATGGATAATAAAACTCTTGGAATACCAGTCCCAGGAAAAGGAAGAAGCTGAAATCATTCCTCAGGTATTAATGTCAGGCACTAAGAGTTGACCAAAACCTTTAAAGTACTTAATGCACTTAAGGTAGCCTGAAATTGTTAACTATTAACTTTACCATATTCGTTAACTTGTCAAGACTTAGAGACTTTAAGAACTGTGCACAAATTAATTAGTCTATCATTTAATCTTATCTGTGCCACAAATCAGAAGAGTTCAAAAGTCAACCTAATGGCACTTGTGCATTTCAATTGATTCCAAATGTAGGGTTGTTAAAGCATTTACTATTTTATAAAATAATTTATAGCAAGCATTATAACATGGATTTGTGAGATCTAAGGTCACTTATTTAAACTATTTAAGTTTTTTTTTCCCCTTTTAATGGTGCTAGGAATTGAGCTCAGGGCCTTGCACATGCTATGCAAGCACTGCACCACTGGGCTATGTCCCCAGCTCTACATTTTTATTTTTATGTGATTGCTGCCTTATGCTTCCTATTTGAAACTCAGACAAAAACTTCCCTTTAGTCTGTTTTGGAGAAAATAAAGTAACTCATGAGATCAGTCAAAAGAAAGAAACTACCAAGCATTTGTTCATTTTATCATGTGTCTGTTATTCTCAGAGTTATTCATTTTGGTCACAGTCTAATACCTGTTGGCTAAATTTTTTATTTTAAATTGAAATATGCATTTAGAAAAGAGTTTTGCCTTTTAGTCATCATTTTATAAATACACAGAGAATATTCTGTGAGGTATTACAAGTAAAAATAAAAATCTGGTAAATTTGTGCCCTTAGTGTCCAAATCCTATTTAACCAAACAAACACAATATGGAGATTGATACAAATGCATTCATTAATTTAAAATAGAAATTTTACAATGTCACTAATTTCTAGATTATCAACAAATAAATTTGTTTAAATGTTTTCTTACTGGATTACCTTTAATTATAATTATTTGGAATGGATTATAGATTATTAGAAAAGTAATATTCAAGTACTAGAGATGAAAAGCTCTTGGAAAATTTTAGTTGTTTTTGATTATATAAACATGAAAAATAGGCTGTTCATTCAAATAATCAACAACAATATTTATTGATTTTCTACTTTAGATACATCAGAGAAATACATAAGAACTCTCATGCAGAGTTTCAGGGCTGCAACACTGCTTAGCTTCAGGTGGACAATCACATTGTGCACCATTGGGACGGCATTTTCTGGAATTCAGCAGGACACAAACTCAGACTGCAAGCAGGATACATAGTCCCCTGCCCCAGCTAGTCTATAGTCTAACAGGAGAGCAGGTCAGGGTTGAAGACAAAAGTGAAATACATAAAGCAACAGTCCAATAAGGCAAGAAAGTATATGTAGCATGAGTAAGGTATAATATAGGTGGTACAGGGACTAAAAACAAAACCCTAAGTGCCTTAGTAAGATTCTTTGCCTCTGTGTCCAAATGACCTGACAAGAACAATTTTAAGGAGGAAAAGTTTATTTGGAGGCTCATGGTTTCAGAGATCTCTGTCTACAGATGGCCAACTCCATTCCTTGGGGCCTGAGGTAAGGCAGAATATTATAGTGGAATTGTGTGGTAGAAGAAAGCACCTGGCACCAGGAAGTGGAGACAGAGCTTCCTTCAAAAAGGACAAAGGGCCGGGGTGCACACCTGTAATCCTAGCGGCACAGGAGACTGGGTCAGGTGGATTGTGAGTTCCAAGCCAGTGTCAGTAAAAGTGAGGCCCTAAGTAACTCAGTGAGACCCTGTCTCTAAATAAAATACAAAATAGGGATGAGGATGTGGCTCAGTGCTTCTGAGTTCAGTTCCCATGTTCCTATGCACCCACCTCCTCCAGCCACATCCTACCTACCTATAGTTACCACCCAGTTAATCCCTATCAGGGAATTAATGCACTGATTAAGACTCATAACCCAACAAATCACTTCTAAGTTTCTTGCATTGTCTCACACATGAACTTTTAGGGGACACCTCCATATCTAAATCACAACACTTGGGGAAACTAGTTTGCTGGATCTCTGAAGGAATCACTCAAGATATAAAGAAAGAAGACATGAAGAAAGAGAACAACAAGAAAGGAAAGAAAAGAATTACGATAGCATGTACCAAAGACATGAAAATGCACTTTATCGCTTTTTCCTTTATTAGGCAATAATGAGCAGATTCAGAATAACTTGAATAGTTGAGCATATAGTTGAGGACATGCTTTGGAGTAAGTGAATTGAGTGAGAACCTTCCTATGAAACCTCTCTGCCACTTGTGTTTCACTGCTGTGCCTATAAGTCATTTTAAAGTTGCACATGTTCAGCCATGATGATCACTAACCTTAATGGGCCAAAATGATGTATGTGAACCCGATACTGCAATAAGGGACAATCCCCAATATTCACTTTGAGAATTAAGTTTGAACCTGCCTCTTGAACCTCCTTGCCATGAACTGTTTCATTGCTATTCCTACAAGCTGTTTTCAAACTGCTCATATTTGGCTAATTAAGAATCACAGACAACTGAGTTCTGTGTTGTTTTCCTCATCCTTCAGGCCTTAATTTGGAAGTCAGTTCCTGATCTCTCAGATTAAATTAGGTGTTCCTCTGATGTAGTTTCACAGAACTCTTGTATCTAGTTGTAATTCCCCCTTTACTGTCTTATGGTGGTGGTGGTAGTGGTATTGGTGGTGGGAAGAGTGGTTCTGGTTACAGCCTACTGTTGGGAAGAGAGAGACAGCAGACAATAGCTCAGGGTAATGAACCTGCAGTGGTGGAGGTAGGAAGATTTGGGGTAAGAACAAGAAACAGAAGCAAACTCACTGAGAACCTGAGATGGGCTGTTTACTCATTAACTGAGTACATCTATGGTGGAAGCATCCAGCTCAGGTTTGTTGATTCTGAACCTATGTGAGAAAGGTGATGTCATGATTATGGAAGAAATAGAAAATCTTCAAGAAAGAGAAAGAAGGATGCTGCCTTTTCTATCAGCCTTTTGGTAAGTAACTGTGTTTATCACTTCTCCCCTTTGAAGAATACTTAGAACTATGTTCTTGAGGCAGGTGATTTGGTAAGAATTGACACTGAAGTCCACATGGATGATTGCATTGCTAATGTGGTTAACACATTTGTAACTGATGTATCTCAGCAGACCCAATTAATGGGAGGAAAGCAGATGTCAGTAGGGAAGCTCACTGCCTGAAACAAAGTTGCCCAATTTTTTTTTTATTGCAGACCAGTAGAAGGTATGTTTATGGAGGTTAAAATCATTATCCATAATCCTCCAGAGCTGCAGAAACAGTACCATGCAATAAATGAATTTGTGTTATGTGAAGTATATGCTATAGATGTTGTTATGGTTTGGATGTGAGGTGTCTCCCCAAAGCTCAATTGTGAGACAATGCAAGAAGATTTGGATGAGAGATGATTGCATTATAGCCTTGACTGGGAGGTTGTGGCTGGAGGAGGTGGGAATTGGGATGTAGTTTGCAGTAATTATTTGTGTCCAGCAAGTGGAGACTTCTCTCTCTGCTTCCTAATTAACATGTGAGCTGCCTCCCTCTGCCACACTCTCCTGCCATGGTATTCAGTATCAGCTGGAGCCCCAAGGAATGGTGCTGGATTTCTATGGACTAAGACCTCTGCAACCATGAGCCGTTAAGTAAACTTTTCTTCCTCAATAGTTGTCTGGTCAGGTCCTTTAGTCACAGCAGTGAAAAAAAGCTTACTAAAATAGTTATTCTCAGCTTAGGAGTGGACAAGGCCAAGGATGCAGAATAGAGAACCATCATTTATAAGCAAAACTAGTCTAAACAATATAGCCAGAAAATGAAAACTTGATGTGACTTTTTCAGTGAAGTGTAAAGGCATTTTGATGCTTGCCATTCACTTTAAGAGTATGTGAGGATGAGAAGAAGGCTCAGATGGGTGTGGTAGAATGTGCCAAACATGAACTGCTGTAACTAATGTTCTCTCTGAGAAAGGTGAATTTGTTGCCCAGTTTACACGTTCAGTTCTACATGAGCAGAAAACTAAAACCAGTAGTTCCTTTGAGTCTGACTTCTGCAAATCTGAGTTGGAGATCCAGGGTGCAGAGCTAAAGGTCCTCCTCCAGAGTTCTACACATCGAAAAACCCAGAAAAGGAAGAAAAGAAGGAAGAAAGGAAGAAGCCCAAGACTGCAGAGGACCTTTAGCTCTGCACCTGGATCTCCATCTCAGATTTGTAGAAGTTAGAAGCCAGAAAGAAATTGAGCTCCCAGGCAAGTCCCATGTCCCCAGCTTGCCTCACCTGCCTCATCTTCTTTCCACCATACCACAAGTATAGGGAAATCTGGGCAGAGTGGAGTCTCCCTGCCCTCATTACAGTCTCACAACCCAGCCCTTCCCACAACAACCAGCTCCAACTGTCTTGACTCTGCTTTTAGGAAACCAGCCTTTCAAGTCACCAAAGACTACTTTAAATAGAAAAAGAGAAAATGAATAACAAAATCAAAAGAAAATAATAATAAATATTCACTAGACATTTTGCTAAATAAAACACTGCTCATAAAACTTTAAGCAATTATCTTCTTTAAAAATAACAATCACAAAAAAAACAAAAAAATAACAATCACCTTATGAGGTAGTGATTGTTACTCCATTTTAAAGATGATAAAACAGGCATAAGTTGGTTAAGAAACGGTCTATAGTTAAAGACCTAGTACATTGCATAGAAAGAATTCAAGTGTAAACAGTCCAACTACAAAGCAGGAAAAGTGTATTTTATACCCAATACAGCACAATGTTGGGTACTTAACATTCAAATATTCATTGGAATAACTGAATAATTTTGGAAAAAAGGGAAAGAGAATAGAGGAGCTATACTGAAAACTTGCTAGGGAGAGAGTAGAATTTGAGCCGAACCTTGAAAAATGGAAAAGTAGAGGGCAAAGTGTGAAGACTGGAATCAGGCAGTGAGTGTGTGGATCAGTGAGAAGATCATCTTATTTGTAAAGGAGGAAGCAAGTTAGTGGGCACAGAGCCTGAATATCATAGTTGAAGTCAGTTTGTAGAAAGCATTATAATTCAGAAAAAGTAATTGGCTACAAAGCAGAAAGTCACACTAAAAATCCTGCATATGGGAGTGACACAGTAAGAGGAGTTTTAAAGCAAAAGCACTAGCAAAAAGCAACTAAACACATTTTGAAGAATGCCTATTTCACTTACAAACTGATTTCAAGAAGGGCAGCTTTCATTTTATTACTTTTGGTTAGATGACTACAGTTTATTGACTATATGCTCTTCTTTATGTATATACTGTGAAAGATGCAATCATTTGCAAAAATGACTTAATATCTTTTAGCTGTATTAAAGTTTAATTTTGAATTAATTTTTACTTTCAAATTTCTAGGCTCTCATCTCCCTTGAATAAATCTTAATGTTATATTTGTCTCTAATAATGACCTTGTATGCCAAGGATACAACTCAGGAACAGTGAGTGGAAAAGATGTATAGGGCAACATTTGAGGGAACACGGAGCTTCCATGCCCTTTTTGGGCACACCACCCTCCTGGCACTTTCAGGTGTTGAGACCCAGAAACTCATATCATTTTTTAAAAGTTTTACAGTGCTGAATCTCCAGCATTTCTACCCCTTCCCAGGGGTCTTTCAGTCCTCTAATTATTTGGTCTTTATGGCAAAACCAGGCTATTTAGAGACAGGGGTTCTCATGCTAATGCAACTGTACTAATGTTAATAATTTTGGATCTTTATGAGATGGGAAGGGAAGGCATGTTCTGGCACTACAGAGAGATAAGCATGTTTTCCACCTCTCACAAGAGCTATTTTTGGACTTTTAAGGACAATGCAATTATCTTGCATGTTTTAGGAGTTCTTGTCCTTCCTCTTTTTCTCTTTTTTTTCCCTCTGTTCTTATTTCCTGTTTTCAACATTTATTCCTTTAATGAGAAGGCGGTTGAGGGAAGGGGATCATTTATTCTTCAACTTTTCTTTTTCTGGGGATATTCTTTCTTCTGTGATCCCTGTTTCCTGACTATGACCTTTCACATAATTCAATATGTCTGATAAGCATCCACCATCAATCTCACACTAACAGCATTTTGAGAAAAAACAGAAATTACACAGACAAAGTTTCTGCAGTTCCCAAAGTGCCAAATGGCTTAGTGAATTGGTGAGGGTGGTGTGGGAGCTAGGAGAGAGTTGGGAAGAATGTCTAAATCCAGGCAGAGTAAATTCTTGAGAACTTCAGTTCCAATGGTAATTAACTCTTTGTTTTGAAGATGCCATTTTAAATACAAAAATGATTCCATACTTAATGGTATCTATTGTACAACTTTTTTTATTGTTGGTCGTTCAAAACATTACATAGTTCTTAATATATCATATTTCACAGTTTGATTCAAGTGGGTTATGAACTCCCATTTTTACCCCGTATACAGATTGCTGTATCACATCAGTTACACTTCCATTGATTTACATATTGCCATTCTAGTGTCTGATGTATTCTGCTGTCTATCCTATTCTCTACTATCCCCCCTCCCCTTCCCTCCCCTCCCCTCCCCATTTCTCTCTCTACCCACTCTACTGTAAATCATTTCTTCCACTTGTATTATTCTTCTCTTACCCCTCATTTCCTCGTATATGCAATTTTGTAAAACCCTGAGGATCACCTTCCATTTCCATGCGATTTCCCTTCTCACTCCCTTTCCCTCCCACCTCTCATCCCGGTTTAATGTTAATCTTCTTCTCAAGCTCTTCGTCCCTACCCTGTCCTTGGTTACTCCCCTTATATCAAAGCAGTCATTTGGCATTTGTTTTTTAAGGATTGGCTAGCTTCACTTAGCATAATCTGCTCTAATGCCATCCATTTCCCTCCAAATTCTATGATTTTGTCATTTTTTAATGCAGAGTAATACTCCATTGTGTATAAATGCCACATTTTTTTTTTTATCCATTCATCTATTGAAGGGCATCTAGGTTGGTTCCACAATCTTGCTATCGTGAATTGTGCTGCTATGAACATCGATGTAGCAGTGTCCCTGTAGCATGCTCTTATTAGGTCTTTAGGGAATAGACCGAGAAGGGGAATAGCTGGGTCAAATGGTGGTTCCATTCCCAGCTTTCCAAGAAATCTCCATACTGCTTTCCAAATTGGCTGCACCAATTTGCAGTCCCACCAACAATGAACAAGTGTACCCTTTTCCCCGCATCCTCTCCAGCACTTGTTGTTGTTGGGCTTCATAATGGCTGCCAATCTTACTGGAGTGAGATGGTATCTTAGGGTGGTTTTGATTTGCATTTCTCTGACTGCTAGCGATGGTGAGCATTTTTTCATGTACTTATTAATTGATTGTATGTCCTCCTCTGAGAAGTGTCTGTTCAGGTCCTTGGCCCATTTGTTGATTGGGTTATTTGTTATCTTATTGTCTAATTTTTTGAGTTCTTTGTATACTCTGGTATTAGGGCTCTATCTGAAGTGTGTGCAGTAAAGATTTGTTCCCAGGATGTAGGCTCCCTGTTTACCTCTCTTATTGTTTCTTTTGCTGAGAAAAAACTTTTTAGTTTGAGTAAGTCCCATTTGTTGATTCTAGTTGTTAACTCTTGTGCTATGGGTGTCCTATTGAGGAATTTGGAGCCCGACCCCACAGTATGTAGATCATAGCCAACTTTTTCTTCTATCAGACGCCGTGTCTCTGATTTAATATCAAGCTCCTTGATCCATTTTGAGTTAACTTTTGTGCATGGCGAGAGAAAGGGATTCAGTTTCATTTTGATGCAAATGGATTTCCAGTTTTCCCAGCACCATTTGTTGAAGATGCTATCCTTCCTCCATTGCATGCTTTCAGCCCCTTTATCAAATATAAGATAGTTGTAGTTTTGTGGTTGGTTACTGTGTCCTCTATTCTGTACCATTGGTCCACCCACCTGTTTTGGTACCAGTACCATGCTGTTTTTGTTACTATTGCTCTGTAGTATAGTTTGAAGTCTGGTATCGCTATACCGCCTGATTCACACTTCCTGCTTAGCATTGTTTTTGCTATTCTGGGTCTTTTATTATTCCATATGAATTTCATGATTGTTTTATCTATTTCTACAAGAAATACCATTGGGATTTTGATTGGCATTGCATTGAACTTATAGAGAACTTTTGGTAATATCGCCATTTTGATGATGTTAGTTCTGCCTATCCATGAACAGGGTATATTTTTTCATCTTCTAAGGTCTTCTTCTATATCTCTCTTTAGGGTTCTGTAGTTTTCATTGTATACGTCTTTCACCTCTTTTGTTAGGTTGATTCCCAAGTATTTTATTTTTTGGGGGGATATTGTGAATGGAGTAGTTGTCCTCATTTCCGTTTCAGAGGATTTGTCGCTGATATACAGGAATGCCTTTGATTTATGCGTGTTGATTTTATATCCTGCCACTTTGCTGAATTCATTTATTAGCTCTAATAGTTTCTTTGTAGACCCTTTTGGGTCTGCTAGGTATAGAATCATGTCATCTGCAAATAGTGATAATTTAAGTTCTTCTTTTCCTATTTTTATGCCTTTAATTTCTTTCATCTGTCTAATTACTCTGGCCAGTGTTTCGAGGACTATGTTGAACAGAAGTGGTAAGAGAGGGCACCCCTATCTTGTACCAGATCTTAGAGGGAATGCCTTCAATTTTTATCCATTCAGAATGATGCTGGCCTGTGGCTTATCATAGATTGCTTTAACAATGTTGAGGTATGATCCTGTTATCCCTAATTTTTCTAGAGTTTTGAACATAAAGGGATGCTGTACTTTGTCTCATGTTTTTTCTGCATCTATCAAGATGATCATATGGTTCTTATCTTTAAGTCTATTGATGTGGTGAATAACATTTATTGATTTCCATATATTGAACCAGCCTTGCATCCCAGGGATGAATCCTACTTGATCATGGTGTATAATTTTTTTGATATGTTTTTTAATCCGATTCGCCAGAATTTTATTGAGGATTTTTGCATCTAGGATCATTAGAGATATTGGTCTGTAGTTTTCTTTCTTTGAAGTGTCTTTGTCTGGTTTAGGCATCAGGGTGATGTTGGTCTCGTAGAATGTATTTGGAAGTTCTCCCTCTTTTTCTATTTCCTGAAATAACTTGAAAAGTATTGGTGTTAGTTCCTCTTTAAAGGTTTTGTAAAACTCTGCTGTATACCCATCCGGTCCTGGGCTTTTCTTAGTTGGTAGTCTTTTGATGGTTTCTTCTATTTCCTCTATGTTATTGGTCTGTTTAGGTTGTCTATATCCTCCTGACTCAATCTGGGCAGATCATATGACTTAAGAAATTTATCTATGCCTTCACTATCTTCTATTTTATTGGAGTATAAGGATTCAAAATAATTTCTGATTATCTTCTGTATTTCTGAAGTGTCTGTTGTGATATTGCCTTTTTCATCCCGTATGCTAGTAATTTGGGTTCTCTCTCTTCTTCTCTTTGTTAGCATGGCTAAGGGTCTGTCGATTTTATTTATTTTTTCAAAGAACCAACTTTTAGTTTTGTCAATTTTTTCAATTGTTTCTTTTGTTTCAATTTCATTAATTTCAGCTCTGATTTTAATTATTTCTTGCCTTCTACTTCTTTTGCTGTTGTTTTGCTCTTCTTTTTCTAGGATTTTGAGATGAAGTATGAGATCATTTATTTGTTGGTTTTTTCTTTTTTTAAGGAATGGACTCCAAGCAATGAATTTTCCTCTTAGAACTACTTTCAATGTGTCCCATAGATTTGGATATGTTGTGTCTGTGTTTTCATTTAACTCTAAGAAGTTTTAGATTTCCTCCTTGATGTCTTCTAAAACCCATTGATCATTCAGTAACCTATTGTTCATTCTCCAAGTGATGCATGATTTTTCCTTCCTTCTTTTATCGTTGATTTTCAGTTTCATTCCATTATGATCAGATAGGATGCATGGTATTATCTCTACTCCTTTATATTGTCTAAGAGTTGCCCTGTGACATAATATATGATCTATTTTTGAGAAGGATCCATGTACTGCTGAGAAAAAAGTGTAACTGCTTGATGTTGGGTGGTATATTCTATATATGTCAATTAAATCTAGGTTGTTAATTGTGTTATTGAGTTCTATAGTTTCCTTATTTAACTTTTGTTTGGAAGATCTGTCCAGTGGTGAGAGAGGTGTGTTGAAGTCTCCCATGATTATTGTATGGTGGTCTATTAGACTCTTGAACTTGAGAAGAGTTTGCTTGACGAACATAGCTGCACCATTGTTTGGGGCATATATATTTATGATTGTTATGTCTCGTTGGTGTATGGTTCCCTTGAGCAGTATGCAGTGTCCCTCTTTATCCCTTTTGATTAACTTTGGCTTGAAATCTATTTTATTAGATATGAGTATGGACACTCCTGCTTGTTTCCGCAGTCCATATGAGTGGTATGATTTTTCCCAACCTTTCACCTTCAGTCTATGTATATCTTTTCCTATCAAATGCATCTCCTGTAGGTAGCATATTGTTGGGTCTTGTTTTGTGATCCATTCTACTAGCCTGTGTCTCTTAATTGGTGAGTGTAAGCCATTAACATTTAGGGTTATTATTGAGATATGGTTTGTTCTTCCAGCCATATTTGTTTATTAATGTTACTAAACCTGATTTGTTTTCCTCTTTGATTACATTCCCCCCTTTACTGTCCTACCTCCCACTGTTGGTTTTCGATGTTATTTTCCATTTCCTCTTCCTGTAATGTTTTGCCAAGGATTTTTTGAAGAGATGGTTTTCTAGCTGCGAATTCTTTTAACTTTTGTTTATCGTGGAAAGTTTTAATTTCATCTTTCATCCTGAAGCTTAATTTCGCCAGATACACGATTCTTGGTTGGAACCCATTTTCTTTCAGTGTTTGAAATATGTTATTCCAGGATCTTCTAGCTTTCAGAGTCTGTGTTGAGAGATCAGCTGTTATCCTGATTGGTTTACCCCTAAATGTAATCTGCTTCCTTTCTCTTGTTGCTTTTAAAATTCTCTCCTTATTCTGTATGTTGGGCATCTTCATTATAATGTGTCTAGGTGTGGATCTCTTATGATTTTGCACATTCGGTGTCCTGTAGGCTTCTAGGATTTGGGATTCTGTCTCATTCTTCAAGTCTGGGAAGTTTTCTCGTATTATTTCATGAAATAGATTGTTTATTCCTTTGGTTTGGAGCTCTGTGCCTTCCTGTATCCCAATGACTCTTAAGTTTGGTCTTTTAATGTTATCCCATATTTCTTGGATGTTCTGCTCATGGTTTCTTAGCAGTCTTGCTGAGCTGTCTATGATCTTTTCAAGTTGAAATACTTTGTCTTCATTGTCTGATGTTCTATCTTCTAAGTGATCTACTCTGCTGGTATTGAGTTTTTAAGTTGGTTTATTGAGTTTTTAAGTTGGTTTATTGCTTCCTGCATTTCTAGGATTTCTATTTGTTTGTTTTTTATTACCTCTATCTCCCTGTGTAATTGATCTTTTGCTTCCTGGATTTGTTTATGTAGTTCCTTGTCAAAGTGATCTTTCATTGTCTGATTTTGCTGTCTCATGTCTTCCTTGAGACTCCAGATCATCTGAAGCATGTATATCCTGAACTCTTTTTCTGACATTCCATCTGTTGCAGCTATTACCTCTTCTAAAGTTGAGTTGACCTGCATTGCTTGTGGTCCTTTCTTTCCTTGTCTTTTCATACTGCTCGCGTTTCTTTCTGCTTGGTGAAACTGTTGTGTTTTTGAAATTTTCCCCCTATTTATTTATATTGCTCTTGTATAGTTGGAAAATCTCCCTTGCAGGGCGGGTAGTGGCTGTGCTCCTCCTCTAATTAGGGTGATCTGTCTACCACTCTGGTCGGACGCAGGTCTGCCCACCCTGCGGGCGCGGGTGGCAGCTCTGCTCTGCCCGCACTCCAATTGTGGTGATGTAACTACCACGCCCTCGGGTCGTTGGTCCTGATCCGGATGTGGGCGGTGGCTCTGCTCGGCCCCTACTCCAATTGGTGTGACGTGTCTACCACGCTGGCAGGCCTCTAGGCCTGTTCCGCCGGTGGGTCGCAGGTCTGCCTACCTTGCGGGCTCGGGAGGCAGTTCTGCTCAGCCCCCACTCCCAATGGGGGTACCTGACTGCCTTTCCAATGGGTCGCTGGGCGCTGGGCCTTTTCCAGACATGGGCGGCGGCTCTGCTCCACCCCCGCTCCAACCAGTGTGACATGACTGCCTCAGTGCTACGTGTCCACCACGCTGGCAGGCTACCGGGCCTGTCCTGCCAGTGGGACGCAGGTCTGCCTACCTTGCAGGCTCAGATGGCAGCTCTGCACAGCCCCTACTCCAAATGGGGTGACTTGGCTACCATGCCATCGGGTCGCTGGTCCTGTTCTAGGCGTGGGCGGCTACTCTCTTCAGCCCCAGCTGCAGTTGGGGTGTCGTGATACCATGCCGGTGGGTCACTTGGCCTGCTCTGGGCGCAGGCGGCAGCTCCACTCTGCCCCCCTGGCCCCCACAGCACCCAGCAGGACCCGGACCGAGAAGCAGTCACCGCAGGTTCCGCAACCCTGGGCCAAAGCAGCTTCGGGAGCCAGAACCCGGCCTCTCCGATCCCGGCTCACGCTCCGCTAGGAGCAGGCTCCAAGGAGCGACCCCCGCGGGTTCCCCTGCCCCAGGCCAAAGCAACTCCAGGAGCCAGAGCCCGGCCGCTCCAAGCTCTCCGAGCTCGGTGCACGCTCCGCTTGGAGCAGGCTCAAAGACGCAGTCCCTGCGGGCTCCCCAGCCCCGGGCCAAAACTGTTCCGGGAGTCAGAACCCAGCCACCCCGAGCTCAGCGCACGCTCCACTTGGAGCTGGCCTCAACACGCAGTCTCCGCAGATTCCCCAGCCCTGGGCCTAAGCAGTCCCGGGAACCAGATTCCGGACGCTCAGAGCCCGGCACACGCCTTGCCAGGAGCGAGCCCCTAGGAGTATTCTCCACTGGTTCTCCAGCCCCGAGCCTGAGCGATCTGTCTGCGAGACGCAGGCAAATACCAGCCTGAAATCACCTGTTCCGTAGCTGAATGAGCTGAGATCAGTAGAAAACAGGGATGATTACATCAGCTCTCCAAGATGGCGGCTGCTGTCCTCCTCTGTGGTCCAACCCCTGTCGAGAACCGAACTGGACCGCTTCTCTCCTCTGTCTCAAAGCTGGAACTCAGCACTAAGCACGGCCATTGCACCACTGGCAGGAGCCCCCAGAATCCGCATCGCTGCACCCCCGCTCCGGCACCTCGCCGCTTCCCAGCGCGTGTGGCAGACTCCAGCTGCAGGGCGCGACCCTCCGTGCGGAGAAATCGCCCGAGTCCGAGCCCCCGCAGCCGAACCTTGCGCGATGGAAATCCGTCCACTAGATTCTGGAGCACCTCAATTTCACTGGTAATTCCCAACAAGATAGCCTTCAGCTATTTCACCTCGTCTTTCTCCTGCACAGTGACGCGGTGCACTGGGGTGATGCACTCCCTTCGCCGCCATCTTTCCCCTCTCCTATAGCTTTTTGAAATAAATCTCTATTGTACAACTTTAAAAATGACACTTTCCATTATCTAGAAGGGCATTCTGGTGGTTGTAGGGAGAGCAATTTCCTCACAAGATTAGCATCTAAATGTGGCTGAGAGTTTTATGTTGTGCAACTATCTGGTCTTCTCTGGTGATTTTGCTATTTCTTGAGGTCAGAGCCCTATTCAGCTCTTTTTACCAGTCTTAGAAGGCTAAGAGCAACCTATCCCTCATATGGGACCAGGGTCATTATTATTGGATCAAATCAGGTTTATCCAATCAGTCATTCCACCATGACAAAAGCAAACATTCCTCTAAGCAAAATCACTTATTGCACTCCTAAAATCACAAATTTTCATGATGAGAGGAGGGGAAGTAACTTGTGTAATATTTAGCTCTCAGGCACTGACCAACATGAGTGTCAACTGTGATTTAAAATGCCATGGTGGTTTTATATCCTGGTAATTTAGGGAGATAGACTCTTTTAATTAATTTTATATGCTATTTGAAGTATGGTCAAGTTTGTTGCCACTGCTATACCAAAATCTCTGAAAGACTAAATATAAATTTTTAGAGATTAGACATTCTGTGATATAAATCTGAATACCATTCTGAGGTAATGGAGGAAAACTATCATCATAAAGGATGAGGAATTATGTAGATGAAGGAAGGGTCCTTCCAGCTCCATCTCATCGCCTATTCTTCTGCCTGAAATTTAATTGTTCTATCAGTTCCCGAAGTGCAAATACTCAGGAAAAAGGAAGAAATCTAGAAGTATTAATAGTCTTTCCTAGCCACTGAGTTCCCCCTACATTAATAACACTAACAGAACAGATTGGTGACCAGGTGCAAAGGCAAATGTTATAAGTTGAGACAAATGACATTTTTTTTTAATTTTTAAAAAATTTATTCTAATTTCTTATATTTGGCAGCAGAATGCATTTCAATGCATATTACAAATGACTTTTTATTTGGGGTTGATTCCAAGTAGTAAAGAGAGTTTGAGAACCAACAATCTCTTCTGTCATTTGATCTTCCATAGATTAAGTGGGCTTCTAATTAAAATGTCACTTAGAGGTGGAAAAACAAGAAGGAAAAACTTGCCTAAAAACCTGAGGAAACTATCTTGTTGGTCAAACAAAACAAACCTCCCACAGAATACCCCTTCTTTCCACATATTAGTATGGCAGAGCATTTGCAAATCTCTGAGAATGTCACTGAACTGTTTGAAAATAAAATAACTAATTTGATTATTTTCTTAGTAAAACACACTTAACATAATATGGTAGAATTAAATTAAAATTAAATGAGGGATCAAATTGGTATTAAGAAAATAGGTTGATGGAATAAATAAGATGAAGCAAGAGAGGAAGTCAACACTCAATGTATTTTAGAATTTCAGCACATTTACTGCAGTAGAAATGATTTCTTGTTGTTTGTTTACTTTCCTTTTTCTTTTCAATATCAGAAACACAGAATTGGGTCACTGAGTCATGCATGACCCTCTTCCTATGTAGCTAGGTATTTATATAGGTACTTTCAATGTTGGAAAGAATCTTATAAACTGATCATCAAAGTGTTTCACAAATCAAGAGTCACATGTTTGGCTCTAAGTTTCCTAACAGTCAATGAAAAGAAATGAAGAGAAATAATAATGTGATTTGTAATATTATAAAATGATGATTTAAGAAAGCACTATCTCTGACCGAGATTGAAGAATTTTCTCCTATTAGTCTGCCACACCACTCTGGTTTAATTTTCCTGCTATCTGAAGAGATTATGAAATGACTACCTAACTAGTCTCATAGCTTCTATTCCTTTGCATCCTTAGTCTGTTCTCAAGCTAGTGGCTGGAATGATCCTACAAAATCAGATAGTTCTAACCTTCTACTCAAATCCTCCAGGGGCTTCCCATCCTACTTAGAGAAAAAGCTAAAGAAAACCTGAAGAGACACTCTCAGAAGATGATGTGCAATCAATCAACAAATACATGAAAAAATGTTCATCATCACTAGCAATTAGAGAAATGCAAATCAAAACCACTCTAAGATTTCATCTCACTTCAGTCAGATTGGCAACTCTTATGTATACAAACAACAATAAGTGTTGGTGAGGATACAGGGGAAAAAGGTACACTCATACACTGATGGTGGGACTGCAAATTGCTGCAGCCAATATGGAAAGCAGTATGGAGATATCTTGGAAAATTGGGAATGGAAGCACCATTTGACCCAGCTGTCCCTCTCCTCAGTCTATACCCAAAGGAATTAAAAACAGCCTACTACAGGGACACAATCATATCAATGTTTATAGAAGCACAATTCACAATAGCTAAACTGTGGAGCCAACCTAGATGCCCTTCAGTGGATGAATGGATAAAAAAAATGTGGCATATATACACAATGGAATTTTACTCAGCAATAAAAGAGAATAAAATCATGACATTTGAAGGTAAATGGATGGAGTTAGAGAAGATAATGCTAAGTGAAGTTGGCCAATCCCCTCCAAAAGAAATGCCAAATGTTTTCTTTGATATAAAGAGGCTGATTCATAGTGGGATAGGGATAGGAAGCATGTGAGGAATAGACAAACTCTAGATAGTGCAGAGGGGTTGGAGGGGAAGGGACAGGGCATGGGGTAATTAATGATGGTGGAATGTGATGATCATTATTATCCAAAGTACAGGTATGAAGACATGAATTGCTGTGAATATACTATGTATACAAACAGAGATATGAAAAATTGTGCTCTATATGTGTAATAAGAATTGTAATGCATTCTACTGTCATATATAAATTTAAAAAAGAAAATAACTCTTTAATTTACCCTTAAAAAGTAATTACTGAAAAATCTAATAACCTTAATTACATTTCTTTCTAAAGTATGTGGAATGTACCTTTTTTGTGCATGAGTGGGTGCTTATTACTCATATAAAAATGTTTGTAAATATTGGCAATGGATTAATCTGAGACACACATGATTCTTGTCACATTGTCTGGTGTTTGGCACAAATCTCAGAAAAGGATTTGATATACTGTTTTAGATAACGTTTCTGGGCCTACTTAATGCTGTATAGCTCCATCAGATGCTATTGCACACTTTATAAGCTTTACCACTATTGCGTCTCCTAATGCTTAGCTTACATAATGAAGTCTGATACAAACGCAAAGTGAGAATTGTAAAACAGTGTGATTTTTAAATAAAACATTAAAAGACCTTAAAAAAAAGCTAAAGAAATCTCAGTGGCTTAGAAAGCTTGGAATAATCTGGCAACATAAAAAGAGGTGACAATACTGAGTATTGGGAAGGTGTGGACCACCAAGAGCTTTATATTTTACTTTTTATGTTTTTAAATTTAATTTAAAATTTTATTCTTTAAATAAGTGGTTAAAGTGCAACTGGTACAATCACTTTGGAGAACAATCTATCAGTATTTAATGAAACTGAAAATACAAATATAATGGGAATTCTATTCATATTTATACATCAAAAATTCATGCTTAGAAAATGATACAGTGTTAGTGACCACAGTGCATGCCTGTAATCCCAGTATCTCAGAAGGCTAAGGCAGGAGGATCACAAGTTTAAAGTCAGCCTCAGCAATTTAGCGAGGCCCTGTCTCAAAATAAAAATAATAAATAAAAAGGGCTAGGGCTGTGGCTCAGTGGTTAAGTAACCCTGGGTTCAATCCCTAGTATTAAGAAAAAAAGAAAAGAAAGAAATTAAGAAAGAAAGAAAGTAACACAGACAAAATTTTTATAAAATCATTGCTTATAACAGTTCAAAAGTGGGAATAATCTAAACATCTGTACATCTATTCATAAGAGATTGATAAACAGATCTTGGTATACTTATACAATGATATACTATTTGGCAATAAAAATCAAGCTAAACCACATAATTAAAGCTACGTTTATCAACCTGGAGGATCCCAGTTAGTTCTAATGTTTTATTTCCAAACTGAGTAGTGAGCTCAGAGGTGTTCATTACATTTGTCCTTATACTCTATGGATGCCTGCAATATGTCATAATGTTTAAAGGAGGTAAATGGAAAATATGCAGAATGCACAAACAGTTGAAAGGGAGAGCTTGTCAGAGGAGGGCATGAACAGGCATGGGAATAAACATAGACAATAGTACATTAGGACTGAGCAACTTAATTTCCACTCTCTTCCTCTGACTCCCACTGCTATTTAGGTTTTCATCTTCTCAACAGCCTCCTGTTTGTTCTTCCTTACTATGGTCTTGTTCCCTCCATTTATTACTTGGTAGTGTTGAGTGGTTTGTGTAAACTCAAACCTAAACATGTTGGTCCTTCTGTTTGCAAACCTTAAAAAAGTCTTCATTGCTTATAATGAATACAGGGAAATTTCTTAATAGAATATAGAGGGCCCTCTGCAATGTGGACTCAAGCATCCTGACCAATATCTGATTCCAAATCTCTGTTAATGGCTCTGTGCTCTTTTTCACACCTGGGAAAGACCATCACCATATCTTCTTATCTCCATATTTCTATAGAATTTTGTTCATATCTCTGTCATAGTAGTCATACTGTACAGTGTGGTATCCTCAGCGTGAGCTATTAAAAGTCAGGAATACTGTTTTGTTGTTGTTGTTGTTGCTGTTTTTCTTTCATTTTGCTTATTTGTTTTTAATTCTTTATATACCTAGTTTCTGGCAAGATGCTTAATACATAGATGTTGCTAAGTAATTATTTATAGAATCAATGAAAGAAATAGTGTAGGTTTTATTTAGAGATGTATTGATACAAATAGAGAATCAGGTGAGATATAACCTTTTTCAAGTTCTCAGTTATCTAGTTGCTTCTTTTATTAGTTAAAATGCTATTTCAGCTTCTGTATTATCATTTATACTTACTAGTTTCAAGAAAGACAAAAAGGCTTCAAGCAATATTTTGTTCATGTTAGCTAAGAGTGGTCAAAGTTGAACTGTTAATTTGGAATTGCTAGACTGATGAGATATCAGGATATTTGATTTTTTAAAAAAGTATGGATTAATGCAACATTAGCTTTGTTGTTGTTGTTGTTCTGAAAAGATATACAAGATGGTTCCCTCCCTCACTCTCAAGATTTGAATCTGTAAGGCCTGGAAAATATATGTTATAATAGGGTCATACTACAGAGAATGGGGACTATGAGAATTGTAACACCTGTACAGAAAGGTTGCTTTTCTTTGTTTTAAAATTTTGAATATGAAGTTATTTTACAATTTGGAAAAAATTACTTCATCTCCATTGGTTCCCAGGAAACTTGAATGTGGTAATTTACATTTTTGAAGACATGTCAGCTTAGGCATTTACTCAAAACTGGACAAATTCCATGCTTGAAAAATCACTAGCTATTATTCAAGCTCCAACTTACAAGTTGAATATTAAAAACTGGTTTTAAAAACCAAACCCATAGACTACTCCAGGAATTGTAAATTATTTTTCAATTGTCAACCACCAAGGCACTTCAATTTAGAAAAGAACCAAGAGACTTTCCAGTTATTCAAGTCTAAACGCCTTAACCCAGTTTTAGTCTAAGGACAGAATACTCTAAAGAAAAAGAAAATAAGATAATACTCATTTTTTTAAAGGAACGGTTTTATGCCTGTTTTTTCCAAGAAACTGAGTTATAAGTTATTACTGATATAGGTAAGAGGCAAGCTGATAATCTGAACAGAGGAGAGGAAAATTGTCTAAGTAATCAAAATAACAGACTTCCATTTAGACCTCTGAATAGACCTCTGAATGTTACCATGTATGTTTTAATTCTTGTTATCATTTTTGTAATTTCCCCCAAATAAATAAAAATAAAAGAGGATATAGAGTAAAGTACTGGGGTTCTCCACTTTTTTTCTCTTTTAACCCCACACATTAAGGACAGCAAACATTGCCCCATGCTGGTTCTTGTAGTATTTTGTAGGAGGCCCCATGAAACAATCATTCTCTGAGACTTCTAGAAAACTGCCAGACTCACTTTTGCTTGGGAGAAATGGAGGAGTTTAGAAATTGCAAATCAAGACCAAAACCAAAGTCACTAAGTCAGTAAACATTATCCCTACAGATAATTATTCTTGAAAAAATTTTCCTTTGTCTTTTTCAGAATTTCCTAAATATATCATCTGAGTGATGTGGGAGTTATATGACTTTGCTATAATTGCCAGCTTTACAAATGACTGTTAACTTACTGTAAATAATACAGAATGCTAAATGCAATTTGTGGCAAATTTCAATAATTCTATTTGAAAGATGATGAGCTTATATTAGGACTTTTATTTAATAATTTCAAAAAATAGCAGTTGCTGCTAGACAAATGAAATTGAAAACTTGGGAAAGAGGACGAAAACATTTTTTTCTATAAACACATTTATATTGTTATAATTTCTTGCCACATAGATACAATGTTTTTACAATTCTGTTTTATTATTTTTCAAACTATATTGCAGGGATTAACTGTGCACTTGCTATCCTAACACTAATTGTAACAGGAAGTAATTGTAGCACTTGTTCTTCTAACAAAGATAGAAAGAATTAAATAACTTGTTTAAAGATTTCAGACATATCAGAACTGACAGGAAAATCACAACCAAATATTCCAATGTTTCCCTATCTGAAATTCTTTACTATACCACATTTCGAATTGGTTACAACTAAATTTTTATTTTCAATGTCTATCTATCTCAGGGCTTTCTTTGTATTTTATTTGTAGATAGTTACTTGATATTTATTTTAATCATTCTTGATTATGTTTTTTCCCCAAAATAATTTTCCCTAATGAAAGTGAAACACAAGTGATAAAGAGATTTTAAAAGAGTTTTTCCAGAACCAGGGTCATTGGTGACATTGCCATAAATCACACACAATCTCAACACAGACCATCTTACAGAGAAGCCTCACTCTAATAAGCATAATATACAGAGGTTAAAATAGCCCTGTTGTATTTATCTTCCACTGTGCAGCTTACCAAAACCAAATTTCTGTCATCAAAAATTATTAATCATCTGTATGTCCTGCAGAGAATTTTAATAAAGCATATTATGAACCTGGGGGTGGTAGAGGTATAAGAAAGACACAAATGTGATCCAGTTTTTAAAAGGAAAAGAGAGTCTCTATTACTCCACCACATCTGTTTGCCACATGTTCATAAATCACATCAATGTTCTGAACATTTCTCCTAGCACCTTCCTGTCACCTCGGTTTTATAGTTCATAATTCTGTCCCTTCTACACACACACACACACACACACACACACACACACATCTTAGGTTTGGCAGTAAATTTGACCAAATATTAAATCAAGTAACTGCAGGTAATGACTAGTACTGAAAGACTTTCTAATTTCTTGAGATTTGATCACAGAAAGCAAAAGTGGTAGGGAGCAAAACATTCTGCCTATTCAAGAGGAGCTATTTAATAATATGGACACACCAGTGAACATCACTGCCAAACCAAAAACAAAGCTGCAGTGGAGTTTGAATCCATGGAATAGAATTACCAAAAAGAAAGTTGCCAATTTAGAAAATGAGGTTTTTCTTCATAAACAGAATCTTCAGAAACTCCATGAACACTGCTATTTATTTTTATCTTCCAGTGATGCTAATACATGTGTACAGATAGTGCAGTGATTGTCTTTCAGGCATTTGCCATCTGAGATGACCTGCACACATGAAGATAGAGTAAAAAGATTTCAGACTACATGTTTTAGATAGCCTAGGTAATCTGTTGGTTTATTTAATGGAAATAAAAGGAAGCAAACTATGTATAAAGAGAAGTCAAATTAGTCACGTGGTATTATATAGATGAAACAGAGATTTCTGGTCAGTATGGCTTACTCCAACACATAGTACAGCTAAATAGATACCACCAAAATGTGCATGTACATATATAAGTCTGAGAACAACAACAGAAAAGGAAGACCATATGTGGTACCAAGAATGAAGAGAAACAATCTGAAGCGACAACAGTAAGTGGGAGCTAATGTCAAATGGCCCATAAGATTACTGAACCTGGATATTCTTGTGATGAGATTCTAACTCAAGAGTAAAATGGTGAAAAATAAGGTAAGAGTTGAATAGTAGGCCTGATGGCATGGAAATCTATTAGTACATGTCCAGCTTAAATCTGAGGGTCTGGAAGGACTAGACAAGTTCTCTCTAATGGTATGGAGATTTGGGGGAAAATATGGCTTCTTGTTTTAGGTCATTGTTGAAAATTAATCATATCATGTTTGATCAAGAAACTAGAGTCAAGAAATTATTATAAAAACTGGCTGAGAGTGTCATAGGACTGGCAGAGGTAGACATAAAACTATGCACAGTAATAACTTGATGACCTTAAATCATGACACAGCCTTAGAAAACAATTCCCTCTAAAGATAGCTGGAGTCTTAACAAACAGGAAAATTCACATTACAACCAATAGAAAATAGGACAGTATGATAACAAATTTGTTTTAAATGTTTAAAGATATAAATATGAAATAAAAATCATGAAGCTAATGTCTCTAAAAAAGAAGAGACAGTTTTGAAAGAAAACAAAATGGAATTCTAGAAATGAAAAATGTGATAATTAAAAGGAAAAGATCAATATATGATCAAAGAGTATTAAATACAAATAAAAAGAAAATTAATAAATGGGAAAAGATAGATAATTTGGTGTATAACACATAGCATATATATTATTCTTCAAATAATTAATTGTGAACTTATTGGTAACAAATTATAATGTGAAAAAAGAAGTTCAGAGACATGGGGGATGAAATGAAAATTTCTCACATCTCAATAAATTTAATAATGTTCTCTCCAGAATGAGATTGAGAAAAAAACAATATTCTGGAAATAAGGGAAACCAAGAATCTTCATACTCAAGGAATGGACCATGCTAGGTAGGGTAATTAAAAAAAATTCATCCTTAGACATCATAGTGAAACTTTAGAAGACCAAAGACAAATTTTTAAAATTTCCAAACTCATACAGAGAAATGAGAGTCCATCTGCTAAGAAATGATTATAGACCTGACATCAGCAAAAGATGTCAGAAGGAATTATGTTTTCATATTGTTAAAGAAAAATAATTTTTCACTTCATATACTCAACTAAATGAACATTCAAGAAAGGGTGAAATTTTTAAAAAAGAATTCTGGTGTACAAAGACCAGGAAAGATTATATTGACAGATCCTGTCTGAAATATTACCAAAAAAATAAACTTTAGCAAGAAGAAAAATGTATATAGACAGAAAGATTGTGGTCAAAGAACCAATAATGAACAAACAAAAGACTTAAAAATCACATCAATAAGCTTAGGTTTAAATGTTGAAAAATGAGTGTGCATGAATGTATATATGCATACTTAAATAAACTAAACTATAACAAATATGGTGGTTTAGGAGAAAATATTTTAATATCTTGTCTTATTTCAAGAGGCAAAACTATTGCTTAACCTCAAAACTCATTATATTAAGTATATATTACTATTTAAGAATACTACTAAACACAATGCCAGCATTGTGCTCTTGGACTTAAAGAACTGTGGACCAAAATAAATGTTTCTTTATAAAATAACCCATCTCACATTTTTTGTTTTTGCATTTGGAATTGAATCCAGGGGCTTTTTACCACTGAGCCACAACCCCAGCCCTTTTTTATATTTTATTTGGAGAAAGGGTCTCACTGAGTTGCTGAGACTAACTTTGAACTTACAATCTTCCTGCCTCAGCTTCCTGAGCCCCGGGGATTTCAGATGTGCACCACTGCACCCGGCTCACATATTTTTTAATAGCAACAGAAAACAAACTACAACAGTCCCCAATGTGGCAGTGTTAAGAGGTGTTGGGACCTTTAAAAGGTAAGGAAGGGGCTGGGATTGTGGCTCAGTGGTACAGCGCTCCTCTTGCATGTGTGAAGCACTGAGTTCGCTTCTCAGCAACACATTAAAACAAACAAACAAATAAATAAATAAATAAAATAAAAGTATTATATCCATCTATAATTAATAAAAGATTAAAAAATAAAAGAAAAAGTAAGGAAGTCAGGAGAGCTCCAATCTCATGAAAGGATTAGCATAGTTCCCAGGTGAGTTAGTAAGAACAGATTAATTTAAAGCAGGCCAGTCTTTGTCCCTTTCTCTTTGTACATGCTGTCTTCCCCTTCCACTTTTCCACCATGTTGTCATATGGAATAAGGCCCTGATTGGAAGTTGAGCAGATGCTGATGTCATGCTCTTGGACTTCTACAACCATAAGCCAAAATAAACCTTTTATTTAATAAATTACCCAGTAACGTAAAATGGACTAAGGCAAATGTATAACTCACAAATTTACCAAGAGATATTTTTAAAAGAGCAATATAAGGAGGGGTATAAACTCAACCAATTCAAGAGATACAACAGCCCCCTTACCTGTCTTGGTTTTTTCATTGGTTGTTATAGCTTACAAGATACATGAACAAAATCAAGGTTTTATATGCATTTTCAGAAATAACAATAAATAATAGGAATAATACATAGGATGTTTTTGAGTACTAAAGGGATAATATTTAAGAGCATTATAGCACACAGGAAGGAACAAAGTGAAAACATTCAACAAATGATAAGCATCACTATCATTATCATTATGTTTAAATGTTAAGAAATTTAAAATTTCAGACTTAATCAGGAGAATAATTCTGTATCTTCCTTGATATTAATGACCTACATGATTATAAATGAACATTCTAAACTTACAGGTAATGTGGCAATTCAAAGCAGGAGTCAAAATGTCAAAACAACAAAACACTTGATACTGATCATACAAAAGTAAAAATTTTTTAAAAATGCAGTAAGAGCAAAGGATAGGCAAAAAGCCTCACAGAGAAATTTAAAGCAATTGTATACACTCATTTGAAAGCTGATACCACTTTTTAAATGGTTGGAGAAATTCCACTTTGAAGAAATGTTAGAAAACATTAAATTTACATTTAAAAGTGCTCTATCCTCTCAGAGATTGTATCATTTTAATAAAAATTTTCTTTTTCCATATGATTCAGTAATTTTTTGAATACCCGATTTTTTTTTTCTTAAACCAGGGATTGAACCCAGGGGTGCTTAAACACTGAGCCACATCCCCAGCCTCCTTTTAAAATGGTGAGTACCTGAAAATTTTTTCCCTTTTTTATCATAAGAATTTGAAGGTTTGAATAACATTTATCTTTGGCCTTCCCCATGTATCTATGTGCCTTATACATAGTTGAAACTCATGAAAATTGATTTGTAGATGAAGAGATGAAAATAATTCTTAAAATACTGTCATTTGTGAGAAGAGCTGGCTAAATTCAGTAGCACTTTCCCTTTGTTACAGAGAAAAATAATCATTTTCTTTACCCCTCTTCTTATGTCAGGGAATATAGACTAAACAGGAATCAAGAGTATGATTTATCAAGAAGTGAATGCTTCCAATTTTTTAAGGTAAAAGCTTTCAGATGCTTCATGAATAGACCTGACAAGGATTCAAAGATTCCTAGTATTGAAAGTACGAGGCACATACAATGGCACTGACTCTTATTCAGCCAAGATGTTGGTTTCTTTGCTCTTCCTTTAAGAAGTGTTACTTTACAGCAGAGCCAGTGTCAAGAAACTTAAAGGACCTTGCTTTTCTCCATTCACCTACTGTATCTATAAAGGAGAAGACAAATCCATGTAGAATTTTCAATGATGCATATTCTTACTGAGGTATTCTGTGTTTACTTCTGTTTTCTCTTCTCCCTCCCCACACCACTTCTGTGCATCTCTCATTACCACAAAGAAGAGGACTGCATGACACATCATTATCTAAGCATTTTTATTGATTAAGCCAAAGACAGCTTTATTTTAAAGAGAGGCTTAAAAACTACACCTTACTCTATGTGTAGAACTCCGTAACTGCCAGATGGTTTCATTTCAACATTAAGTTGCTGATCTTCCCATGACACTTGCCAGGAGAGAGTTTGGGACACCTCTTCACATGTTTCTTGAAGTAGCCTCTTGATACCAAGGAAACCTCTCCAGATGTAACCCAGTAAAGATAATACCTTGCAAACCATAAATAAAATGACCTCAACTAAGCTCACATAAGGAGACTGTCAGCCTGTAGGAAGGGTTTTTTTTTCTTCCCTCCAGCAAAACTCAACAAATAAGATAGCAGGGAATGGAAGGTACAGGGTGTGCACCTTATTCTGATTTCACATTATAATCATCCCAGACCAATTAAGAATTAATTTTTCAGGAAGGGAGAGTAAAGTCACTGGTAGTTTTTAAAAACTTCTTTGATGATTTTAATAATGTTCATCTAGGTTGAGAACCAGTGTTACAGGGTCTACTGGCAGGAAGATCGTATTTTCTCTTTAAAGTGAAAAAGCTACACATGCTTATAAATAAAGTAAAAAAGGAGAAAAGAATCCATATGTAACCCTGATTTCAAAACTAAAAGTATTATAACTGTGGTATATTTTCTTCCAGATTCTTTATATGCTTGTGTGAAAACATACATGCATATATAAAAAAATTGCTTTTGTTTCTTGCAATTTTTTTCACTTCATGTATCATAAAAATATTTAGGATCATGATTCCACTGAGAAAAAGACTAAGAATATAGGGGGAAATGATCAACATAATTAAGAGGATATTTATTTATTCCATTCCAAATAATCTAATCCATTATCAGAATGATCCTATAAGCAGAAAATCTTTCTGACTTATTTCCTTCCCCCTTCCTTTCTTTCTGTCTGCTTGTGCTTTTGTTTTTTAGAATGTGAATTTATAAAAGAGATCTAATGTGGAACAATTGGAGCCTTCAACACTGTTTGTGAAAATATAAACTAGTAGCTTCTTTGGAAAACATTTTGGCAGTTTCTCAAAAAGTTCAACAGAATTATATGTTAGTTAGCTCTTCATTAATATAACAAAATACCTGAGATAATCATCTTAAAAAGACGAAAAGTTTACTTTGGCCTATAATTTCAGAAGTTTTAATCCATGAACAACTGCCTCTATTTTGGGGGGTTTGTGGTAGGGCAACACATCACAATGGGAATGCATATCAAAACTGTTCACCTTATGGGCAGTTGCCAAAGAGACAGTAAGGGCTGGATTCCCATTATTCTCCTCAAGGGCATACCCCACAATGATCTAAGAGCTCTTAAGGGTTTCACCACCTCCCAATAACTTCACTCTGGGGAACAAGCCTTTAACATATGGATCTTCAGATAACATTCCATATCCAAACTATAGCAAATCACCATAGACATAGCCATTCTACCTCTAAATATCTATGCAAGAAAAATTAAAACATACCTCCCCACAAAAACTTATGCACAAAGTATCCAAAATAGCACTATGCATATGTTTATATAACTCTAAAGTCTGTCAACTGATACAATGACAAATAAAATGTGATATTCAATAAAATGCAAGGCTGTTCATCAAAAAATAAAGTGAAATATAGATACCTAATATGGCTGATCCTTGAAAACATGGGTTAAATGAAATAAACTAGTCACAAAAGAACATATATTATTCCATTTATATGAGATATTCAGAAGAGGCAAACACAGAAAGTAAACTAGTAGTTGCTTATAATGGGAGTGAAATAGGGATGAAGACAACTGGTTGCTTGAAATAGTAAATGAAGGCAATTGGTTGCTAATAAGCATTTTTTTTATTTTAGGGAGAATCAAAATGTTCTGTTATATTTTGCTGATGACTACAACATGCTATATGTTAAAAATGAACTGCACACTTTAAATGAGTGAGTTATATGGTATGTGAGTTATATTTCAGTAAAGATGTTAAGAAGAGAAGCTGAAAGTTCGTATTTAACATCTTGGTGTTAGGAGGTTGATAATTTCTTACTCCTTTAAAAGGGATTCATCATTATTATTTATTCTTTCCCTCATTTTCCTACTCCCTGTGGCTCTTTTATATATAAAACTATAACTAAACTATATATATAAAACTATAACTAAACTCTCTCTATATAAAACTATAACTAATAAGTTATAGTTTTATATATATTTATATATAACTAATAAGTTATAGTTTTATATTTATATATATATAGTTTAGTTATAGTTTTATATATATATATATATATATATATATATATATATATATATATATATATATGTTACAGTTGGACACAATACCTTTATTTCACTTATTTATTTTTATGTGGTGCTGAGGATCGAATCCAGGGCCTCATGCATGCAAGGCAAGTGCTCTACTGCTGAGCCACAACCCCAGCACCCCCATTGTGGCTCTTTTAAATGAACTAATGGAGAACTCTTTATTACCCCAGTGGCCAAGGAAGTGATAATATCTGCTTAGTCCTCATTTTAAAGAAGTCTTTTAAAAGTAGGCATATGATAACTTTGATTGACAATGGGCTGAAAAATAGGAAAGAGGAAGTTGGGTTTGCTAAGAGTGTTAAACGGGGACTGGGGTTATGGCTCAGTAGTAAAGCACTCACTTATAATGTGTGAGGTACTGGGTTTGATCCTCAGCACCACATAAAAATAAATAAATAGAGGTTTTGTCTATCTACAATTAAAGAAAATTTTACAAAGTATTAAAGGGAGTTATGAAATTGAGCCACATTTTATATTGATAAAGGCCATAATAGCAAATGCCTACTTCTTTTCTGTGTGTGGTTAACTTGATTAAGGACAGGGTTAGAGTCAGCTTGGCCTTCTGGTTGCACTAGGCTGGTCAAACTCGACTGTTTCTTGAAATTGCAGTTGGACATGTGAAAATAGCAATTTGGTGCCTTCTAAGGATTTTTTTCCTCCTATTTGCTTTCAAGTAGAAGAAAATAATGTAAAATTTTCTGGTATATCATAGATTGTTGTAGTATGCATAGTAAGAAGTCAAACCACTAGCTAATATCCCAGGGCAGACATCCAAGTACTGGTGGGTATACTCCCTTAGAATTAAAGTACCAGTTGAAGGCCTTGGAAAGTTTGTACATTATTTTAATAAAAATTTGAAATTATTTTCCAATATTTCTAGACTGAAAGTGATAAAAAAGAAAATGCATGAGGAAAAGGTATTTTGTATTCCAAATGCAATTTGTATTCATGGTCCATTTAAGACAAATGATCTATTACTTTAGAAAATAAATTGTATATTATACTATTACAATCCTGTGACATGTTTTAACCTATTCATTACCCCTTTCTTCCTCTGATGACCTGGAAGCCACTGATATTTCAGTCTCTATAGTTGTGTCTTTTCCAGAATGTCTTATAGTTAAAAGTATACAGTAAGTGCTTTGTTCAGATTGGGTTTTTTTTTTTCACTTAGTTATATAAACATAAGCTTCCTATACATTTTTGGGGCTCGATAGCAAGTTTTTATTTATTGCTGAATAATACTCCATTGAACAGATGTACCACACTTTTTTCATTTACCTACTGAAGGACATTTGGTTCCTTCCAAATTTTGACAATTAAAAATAAAGCTATTATAAGCATTGCTGTGCAGGTTTTTGTGTGGACATAAGATTTCAACTCATTTGGGGTAAATAACAAGGAGTGTGACAGCTAGAACAGATGAAAAGTGTTTATTTTGAATCCATCCCATTTACTGATTTTTTATTTTACTTCTTGTGCTTTAGGAGTCTTGTTAAGGAAGACAGACCCTAAGTTGACATGATGAAGATTTGGGCCAACTTTTTTTTCTATTAGGCGCAGGGTCTCTCTTCTAGTGCCTAAGTCTTGATTCATTTGAGTTGATTTTGTTATTGATTTTTCATTTGTTCAGGTTTTTCTTTGTTATGATGATGAAAGTGACAATTTCAAGCTCCTTACACATCAAAGAAGAAACCAAAGATCATCTTCAAACTTTAATGTGCATAAGAATCATTAGAATTTGAGAACCACTAACAGTATTTCAAATGAAACACTATTGTGGCTTCTGACTCATACTACCATTGTTAAATTGTCTAAAAGTTGTAATAATTGATGCCCATTCAACCTATGTTGTAGCAATTTTGACTCTGTGTTTTTATATTTTCATGCAAGTTGAAGGCAGGTCATACAGTTTTTTAAAAATTTTCATCCAGTAAATAACATAATAATGGATATTAAGTAAAATCAATAAATGTCTACTGAATTAATAAATAAGGCTATTAGGGTCAACTTTCCCTAGTCATTCCACCAAAGATCAAGTTTCCTTCTAGATGTGAAAGCCTAATTGTAGATGAATGGCTATCTGAAAAATCTATTTATTTTTAAAAATAATTTTTCATTTTTGAGACATAGTACATTTACCTATTTGTGGGACATGGTGTAACATTTCATTACATGGGTTGGATGTAATTATCAGATCTGGGTAACTGGTATATCCATTTTAAAAAATGCTCTGTGTTTCCTGAATGACTAGGAAAAAAGCTAATGCTAGTGTACTGAATTATTTTCAAATTGTCTAACAGAAAACCTCTGCCTCACATGGGAATGTCTGTTCATAAGAAGATAGTGAAAATTCATTTAAGAAAAATGAGGAATGTGTTTTTAAGAACTAGTTGACAAAGAAAACTAAAGAGTTTGGAGTAATTTATCATTATAAAGAAAATATCTTGAGAGCATTGCTTTTTCTGAACTCTCTATAAAACCCAGCTTGCTTTCATACTATTTTTCTCTATAGAATCTCTCTCCACAAACCCAGGGTTTCGATAAAATCAGTTATTCAAATCTACATGTATAAGTTTGTAAAGGCTATCATGATGTGCTATAAGAGTCCAAAACAATGTTTTCCACTTGCCATTTGATCGTTTGAATAAAATATGACATCTTAAAATAAGCTGTGTAGTCAAATAGTCTTGGAATATTTTATGTATGACTTTTTTCTTACAAAGAGTATAATGAAAATATTACATTGAAGTCTTTAAAAGTTCTATGGTCAAAAACCCACACAGATTTTTAGTTAATTGACTACATAATCTTTCCCTTATTTTCCTCTGCCATCTATAATCATCCCATAAAATATATTTTAAGAGATGATCTATTTAATTTTTTAAAGAAACAATTTTTTTGTAGTAAATTTGGGAAATTCAGGAAGGTCAGACTTGAGTTAATGAGTAACTTTATGCTTGATTCTTTTTTGTGCTGTATGACAGATTTGGGGTTGGTGAGGGAGGAAGGCACAAATGAGAAACAAGCTATCTATAATGTAAAAAACAGAAGTACCAGTTTTCCTTTTGCTATTGGATTTTTAAGTATATGTCCTATCTATAATAACCCAATATAAGATTAAGTGAAAGTTGTAGAACTATTTTGGTAAAAGATAAATAGATGCTACTTACCACATTGGATTTGCACATAGATTCACATTTACCTTAAATACATTTAATATTTTATATTTGTATATATTATATAATTCTATGTCTTTATTTTTGCTTCTTTTCACCTATGAGTCACAGAGGAAAGGATTTCACTTCATACTTGTTTTCCAGAGTAGCTAAAAGATTAGTATATATAAGTAGGTGATAATATCAGCTTCCAGTAAATGAAGAAGATAACATTATTTTTAACTTCTGAGTCATCTCACCATAGCCACTTAGTATTGATACCTCCAACAAACTAAAAAAAAGAAATTAACAAGAGTTCTTAATAGAGCCATCATAAAACAAATTTATAATTAGGAATTTATTTAAAACACATTA
The DNA here is from genome assembly GCF_964194105.1 of Spermophilus citellus. Classification (NCBI taxonomy): domain Eukaryota; kingdom Metazoa; phylum Chordata; class Mammalia; order Rodentia; family Sciuridae; genus Spermophilus; species Spermophilus citellus. The sequence goes on from NC_138194.1 coordinate 75,571,537, forward strand.
TTATCTGGTTGCAGAGATGTTAGCCTAGTAAACGGTGGAACATTATAATGACAAATCTTATACTGTCCAAGGAAAAGTTACACAACAAAGTCTCTGAAGGAATGAGAATTTGGAGATCTTGGCAGAAAGAGATTTTTAATTAATAGGACTCCACCATTATTCAGACTTTGCCACACAACATTTTAGTGTTTCATCACTAATATGATTCAGGTATACTACATATGACTACTACTCTCCTGTTTCTCAATTTCTTGATTTTAGAACATGTATTTTCTACTATATGTATTATAATATAAACACACACACACACACTCATGCAATCAAACCCAGTTCCAAAAATTAGTAGTAAGAAGCAGGAAGGAAATTTGGTATAATTTCAGAATAAACAGCAATTTCTGACCATTTTTAAAAAAAATTCTCAGGTTAGAAAAACCATAACTACTGATTCTTTTACTAATCCCTGTTATCTTGATTCTTTGAATCATTATGCATAATGAAGACTGTTGTAGTATGAGTGGATCAATGTCAATCCACCCCTAATACTGGAATAATATTTCTAATTGTATGCCTTATCATGAGTAAGGCTCAACATCTTGATAGATAAGAGGCTAATTATAACCACCATTGAAATCAAGATCAGAAGGTGGTACTAAACCAAGCTTGGAGTCAATCTACAAATGTGGAAAGATTAAAGGGAACTGTGAGTTTGGGGAACAAAGGTAGAAAGGAAAGTCTGTGTTCACATAGAAAGTGAAGATGTTAGGACAGCAGAGAAGAGAAATGAGATATATCAGGTACACTGTACTTTGAAAGTTGAGCTAACTTCATGTAACCCATAACATTAAGGCCCTGTTTTAAAACATTTTAAGAAGATAGTGCATCATGATCAATATTCATTCTAGGGATATAAAATTAGTTCAACACATGGAAATCAAAAAACATAATCCATCACATCAATAGACTTAAAGATAAGAATCACGTGATTATGTCAATAGATGCAGACAAAGCATTTGATAAAATTCGGCATCCATTCATGTTCAAAATACTAGAAAACATAGGAAGAGCAGGAACATATTTCAACATTGTAAAAGCTATATAGGCTAAACTCAAGGCCAATATCATTCTAAATGGAGAAAATTTGAAAGCATTCTCTCTAAAAACTGGAACAAGAAAGGGATACCCTCTTTCAGCACTCCTACTCAACATAGTCCTTGAAATCCTAGCCAGAGCAATTAGACAGATGAAAGAAATTAAAGGGATACAAATAGAAAAGACGAGCTCAAACTATCTCTATTTGCCAATGACATGACTCTATATTTAGAATACCCCAAAAAGAGCACCAGAAAGCTTCTAGGATACATAAATGAATTCAGAAAAGTATCGGGATATAAAATTAATACTCATAAATTAGTTGCATTCCTATACACCAATGACAAATCAGCTCAAAGAGAAATCAAGAAAAACATCTCATTCACAGTGACCTAAAAAATGGGGGGGGGGAGAATCAATCTAACAAAAGAAGTGAAATACCTCTACAATAAAAATTACAGAACACTAAAAAAAGAAATTGAAGAAGACTTTAGAATAAGGAAAGATATCCTATGTTCTTTTGATAGGCAGAATTAATATTGTCAAAATGGCTGTATTACCCAAAGAGCTATAGAGATTCAATGCAATTTCAATTCCAAGGTCATACCTTACAGAAATAGAAAAAGCAATCAGGAAATTCAGTTGGAAAAATAAGAGATCCAGAATAGCTAAAGCAATCTTCAGTGAGAAAAGTGATGCAGGAGGTATCTCACAATACCAAACCTTAAATTACACTACAGAGCTTTAGTAACAAAAATGGAATGGTGTTGGCAACAAATTAGACATATTAGACCAATGTTACAGAATAGAAGACACAGAAACAAACCCACATAAATACAGCTATGTCACATTAGACAAAGGAGCCAAAAACATACAGTGGAGAAAAGATAGCCTCTTCAACAAAAGGTGCTGGAAGAACTGGAAATCCATATGCAACAAAATGAAAATAAGCCCCCATCTCTCACCATGTTCAAATCTCAACTCAAAGTGGATCAAGGACCTAGGAATTAGACCAGAGACCTTGCACCTAATAGAAGAAAAAGTAGGTCCAAATCTTCATCACTTCTGATTAGGCCCCAACTTCCTTAACAAAACTCCTAAAGCACAATTAAGAATTAATAAATGGAATGGATTCAAACTAAAAAGCTTCTTCTCAGCAAAAGAAACAATCAATGAGGTGAAGAGACAGCGTACATTTTGGGAGCAAATTTTTGCCACATGCATGTCAGATAGAGCACTAATCTCCAGGATATATAAAGAACTCAAAAAACTAACACCAAAAAAAAAATTCAATCAATAAATGGGCTAAGGAACTGAACAGACCCTTCTCAGAAGAAGATATATAATCAATCAACAAATATATGAAAAAATGTTCAACATCTCTAGCAATTAGAGAATGGCAGAATGTCAGAATGGCAGCTATTAAGAATACAAACAACAATAAGTGTTGTCGAGGATGTGGGGAAAAAAGCACACTCATACATTGTTGGTGGGACTGCAAATTGGTACAACCAATCTGGAAAGCAGTATGGAGATTCCTCAGAAAATTAGGGATGGAACCACCATTTGACCCAGCAATCCCACTCCTCAGTCTAACCCAAAGGACTTAAATCAGCAGATTATAGTAATTCAGCCACATCAATGTTTCTAGCAGCCCAATTCACAATAGCTAAACTGTGCAAACAAGCTAGATGCCCTTCAATAGATTAAAAAATAACTGTGGTATATATACACAATGGAATATTATTCAGCATTAAAAGAGAATAAAATCACGGCATTTGTAGAGGAAAATGGATGGAGTTGGAGAATATCATTATTACTAATAATTATTACTTACTAAGGGAAGTAAGCCAATCCCCCCAAACCAAAGGCCAAATGTTCTCTCTGATAAGTGGATGCTGATCCAGAATGGGGGGCATGGGAAAAATGGAGGAACTTTGATTGGGTGGGAGAAGAGGGGAGGGATATTGGGGCAGGAAAGATGGTGGAATGAGATAGACATCATTACCCTAGGTACATGTTTTAGTGCACATATGGTGTGACGCTATATCGTATATAACCAGAAAAATGAAAAGTTGTGCTGCAATTGTGTACAATGAATCAAAATGCATTCTTCTGGGGCTGTGGCTGTGGCTCAGCAGTGGCACACTTGTCATGCATGTGTGAGGCACTGAGTACTATTCTCAGCACCACATATAAATAAATAAAATAAAGGTCTATCAACAACTAAAAAGAATTATAAAAATGCATTCTGCTTGGGCTGGGGATGTGGCTCAAGCGGTAGTGCGCTCGCCAGGCATGCGTGTAGCCCGGGTTCAATCCTCAGCACCACATACAAACAAAGATGTTGTGTCTGCCGAAAACTAAAAAAAAATAAATATTAAAAAATTCTCTCTCTCTCTCTCTTTAAAATAAATGCATTCTGCTGTCATATATATCTAATTAAAATAAATATTTTTTAAAAAATAAAGTATTTTGATAACTGTATTACAAAATAATTGGTTTCCTCTGTTCTCCTAAGGATGTATTTTACTTTATACCTTGAAAACTTGATTGCAAGAAACATTTCATTGGCTTCTCTAGTCTGAAATTGGGTTTATGAAACAAAGATTTCAGACTTCCCATTAAGAAGATTCAAAATGTCAGTGATAGAATTAATAATATTAATTAATAGATTTCTATATAATAAATACAGAATAATAGGAAACATTATTATACAGTATAATAGTATATAAGTAAAAGTATATAGTATATCTTGTTACCTGAATATAGTCCTCATTGGTCAATTCACTGTATCTTTCCTGACATTTTCTATGCATATTATAATTATTTATTATTAAATGAATCTCTTTATTTAAACATATAAAAATATAAAGGGAATCATAATTACATACTATTCTACAACATAGATTTTAAATTTAATAATGTTTCATAGTGTTGGTATAATTACACAATTTATGTATTTGGTCTTCTATTAGTGGCTACTGGTATTTTCAAAGAAACTACAATTAACATTCTGATTCACATACATGATACTGAAATTATTTTCACAATCCTTATGTAATAACTACTGGACCAATAAAATCAATCTCAACTTTTTTGCTCAACAGAGGTCCTGGTGGTTCGTTAGTGTATCGGGCATTAATCCCTTAGTTGCTGGATTACAGAGAAGTCCGCTGCTGAGGGCCAGGTGTTCAGGGTATTGAGTGAGAAACTCAAGTTTAGCATAGCAATCTTTTACCAGCTGGTACAGAAGTGTTTTAATAATCAGCATGACTATAACTTTTCCTACCTGCTGATTTAAACCCTGCTTGCCATGTATCTTTGAACATTTTTGAGTTTATCTATTGCTTAAACCACTAAGGTGCTGGTTCAATGGAAATTTATGTTATACTTAGTTAAATGTCAAATGGACCTTCAAGAAAGTACACTAATTCATTCTCCCACCAAACTTTCATCAATAGTATCATGTTCTCATATTTGAATACATATGTAATATCTAATATTATCAAATTTTGATCTTTGCTTATTTTTATTACTTCCTTTTATTTTGAATTTGTAAAGTTATAAGTGAGAGTAGTACCTTCTCACAGGTTTATATAATGAAAGCTTCTTTTTCTGAAGCCAGCTATTCTGAGTACTTTGTCCATTGTGCTATTGAGTTTTCATTTTTTCTAATGGAACTTTGAGAATTTTTAAAATTTGTGATAAAGAAATTAACCCTTTGTCTTCCATATTTGTCATGTTCATTTTTTCAAACACACACAAAACTTTCATTTTTATGTAGTCAAAATTATCAGTATTTCCCTTTTGAATTCTAGGTCTTATGTCACTTTTTAAAAGCCTTTTCTAAGTTTATTAAAAACAGTCATCTGAGTTCTTTTTAAACACATTTATGGTTTCAGTTTAATTTTTTCACCATCTGGAATTTATCTTAGTATAATGAATAAGGTAGGACTCTAGCTTAATTATTTTCCAAATGGCTAGCCATCCATCCAAATACTATTTATTGGCTAATCAGTCTTTCCTCCACAGATTATACTAAATTCCCAAATGTACTTGCATCCAGTTTCAGACTTTCTGATATGTAACATTGACTTTTTATTCTTGTTCCAGTATCATACTATTTTAATTGCTATAACTTCAAGTGTTTTAATATTTAGTAGGACTGTCTACTTTGTTTTTCTTTCATATTTTCCTCAATAATCTGATATATTCAATCATCTGCCCCATACAACTTCAAATTATTTTTTTTCACATTTTACAGAGCATGTTTTCTCAATTGGAATCACAATGAATTCATAGATCAGATATAATCTATATCATCATAAAGTTGAGTCTTCTTAAAAAAGAAATGTTACCCCTTCCATATATTGCCATCTTCAGCAGAATCCTAATGCTCTCTTTCCTTTTGAAAAAAGTTTATGTTTAGATTTTGGACTGATTTTTTTATGAACTGGATCTTTATGTACAATTTCAAACTAATTTTTTGGTGTGTGTAAGAAAGTTATTGATTTGTTTTATTTCAAACTGTATACTTTTTAAACTCTGTTTCCTGTTGTTAGGGGCCTCCTACAGAAATAACCATATTACCTGTAAATACTGCCTCCTTTTTGCAATAATTTTATCTTTTATTTCATTCTCTTGCTTATTTGTATTTTCCAAAATAGGGAAACATCAAAATACTGATAAAGACATAGAGAACTTCTTCAGGGACAAAAATCACAATCTTGAATAAAATAAAATGCTAAGAATTAATTCCTTCTGTCTAGGGAAGCTGATTTTATATATGTTGGTATATGGTGATTCTCTGTGCAAATCATTCTAGGTCATATTTCCAAGTTTAACACACACCTCCTTCCTACCCCACAATTGCTCTAATAATTTTAAAATAAAAACTGATAGTTGTGGTTAGCTATAACCAATGAGGAAGGCATTCATATCTATGCTTTCAAAATGCACTTGTTTAAAGCCAGGCATGGTGGCCCATGCCTGTAATCCCAGTGGCTCAGGAGGCTGAGGCAGGTGGATCAAGAGTTCGAAGCCAGCCTCAGCAACAGTGAGGCAATAAGAAACTCAGTGAGACCCTGTCTCTAAATAAAAATAAATACAAAAAAGGGCTGGAGATGTAGCTCAGTGGTTGAGTACCCTTGAGTTCAATTCCTGGCCAAAAAAAAAAAAAATCACTTGTTTAGGTTTATTTTGCCAATAACTTGAACCATATGGAAAGGGCAAATTCTCCTGGATATATATATATATATATATATATATATATATATATATATATATATTTTTTTTTTTTTTCTACAAATGACAGGCACGATAAATTATAGCATTTGATAAGTTTTATTAATTTATTTATTTTCAGAGGTAGAAAAGCTAGTTACAATCAGTGTTAATTGAGAAAACCATATAACTTCTCCAACGGCTGGACTTACTTGTTTTGTCTGTGTTAAATCATGTTTATACAACAGCAGTTTTGCTGGCCATGTTGCTATGTATATACTTTTACTTCTTTTGCTCCTGTCCCAGAAGCTGAAGGGTCAGTGACAAAATGGTTAATATTAAATACCATGTGATGATGAGATTGATAACACTCAGGAACTTAAAGTTGAAGACACGATGGACTTCCGATGTTCAAACTCTGTGAAGATCAAGTTGTAAAAATTAAGAATGAACTTCACACCTTCTAAAAACAGTTTGGGTTTGCTGGCTAAAATATTGTGGGGCAGCTAAAGTAACAGAACATAAGTAGGAATAAGGCACAGAAATTTATTATTTAAACCAGTGACCCCCTTCTCTAATAGCAACAGGAGGTGGGAAAATACTTAGGGACACCCAGATTTGAACTGTAAACATTTTATTTACACAAGATAAAATGTAACCTTTTGGTGTGCTCATGTGTATCATAGCCTTCTTCCTATACAATAAATACTTGGCCTGGAGCATGAATAGAGAAAGGTGAGAAGATGGAAGTCACAAATATTAAAGGTTAAATGGAACCAAGGTGAGCTCTACAGCTAGATTCTATTTTTCCCAGTGCACACAAGTGGCCCTTATATATATTCATATACTCATTGAAAGAATTAAGTTGATTTATTTATATTTACTATTTTGTTTTCATCTCTATTAAAGATTTAATCCTTCTGTTTGAAGTTGCTATTCTCAGTAACTTAAAAAAATGTAAAAAGGACTAAGCGTGGTGAAACAGTGAATGATCAAGATGGAGGTTTAGGGGATGTTATAGTCAATTATAAATAGAAAGCTTTCATAAGTCCCAAGAACAAGAAGAGAAAGGATACAAATTTTAAAAGGACAAAGTTAAAGGCTATATTTGGAGTGTAAAAAAGAAAGGAAAGATGGTAAAATAAGTGCTGATATCATCTTGTGAAGATTAGTAATAAAAGCAAAGTAATAGTCATTTCAATGCCACATCTTTGAAGAGCCTTTAGAAAGTTATAGTGATATAAACATTGAACCATGATCTAACTAAAATTATGACATAATTACAATGGATGTATTAGATATGGAAGACAAGGGTATGTATGATGAGATGGGGGAGGAAGGAGACCCATGTTTTCAGGCTCAATAGGAAGTCATCAGTAGATGACATCTACTACTGATAAAAAGAAAAAGTAACATCAAAACCATGTATTTTTATTTCTTTTAGAAATACAGAAACAAATAACAAAAATATTTTTTAGTATTTTTGCTTTTCATAATAAAGCTTTTCTGATCTATGTAGAGTAATTTGGCTCTTTAAATCATGTAATAAATAACAGCTAAAATAATTCTGTTTTATTATCAGAATTTTTCTTAAGACTAGATTACTTGGAATGTAAAATGAAGCTCAGGTACTGGAAGCTCAACTAAGACTGTTTACATGTAGTAAAATCCATGGTTAAAACACATATTATTGTATATAAAATACCTTTTAATTCTGTTCATTGTAAAATATGTTAAAATCATTCTTTGAAACACCTTTAAAATCATCTCTGCCTTGCTATATTCTGTATCCTTAATAACTAGGCATTATTCTCAATTTAAAATGAATTTTCAGAGAAAAGGTTTTAAAAACTGCCCAACATCTTTTAGGGATTAGGGAAGAGTAACAAAATCAGAATATAACATTCCAAATTCTTTGTCCATATGCCAAAAAATCATGTTGAATTTCTCCAAGTATTTAAAAAAATAAACAAAACCCCTTAAATAATTTGAGAATCTCCAAAAGAAAAAAGCAATATTATTAACACTATTGTGAATTAGTTGTACATATCTGATGAAAAGATTCATAAATTTCTGTTATATTTAAAGTGCAGAAGTCAATTTCCTTCAAAGCTGTAGTGGGCAATCATAATTGAGTAACAACTATTATAAATAAGTATAAAAACAGAATGAGCAATAAGACCAAGTGTCTAGTCAGTAGATAACTATGGCACAAAGCTAATTACAATATCTATAAAGTTAATGGAGGGGAGAAGAAGCTAAACACACACACACACACACAAATTTATTCCAATTATTTTCCATCAATGAGACTGATTATTTCTGGCTTTGATTGAACACTATATTAGTTTGCTTATTTAGACCAGAATATCATTTAAATCTAGCTTATATGAAATTGTTCTTCTTTAACAAAATATAGAAGAACAGAAAAAGTGAATAGTTAAAATTGGCCTCAGATGTCTTTAGAATTAGGTCAACAGTCCCCATCCAAGAAATTGTGGTGAAATAATTCCATGAAATAATTCATGGAAGTAGTTGCATAATGCTTCAAGAGATTTTAAAATTAAACTCTAATTTCAATGCTGCTTCTGCTTAGATCTCTGTTCTGTTCTGGAATTGAGGAAAACACCTCAATAGATACATTAGTATTTTTAAGTGAAGGAAAGGTCTTTATACATGGTCTGGTGAGAGAAAACTGAGAAACAGAATGTTCTGCATAATATATTAATCAGAACCTCCAATTGGTTGAGGGTGGTGGTACAAATTTGGAGTCTGGAGGTCTTTGATAGGGAAGAGGTAGATGTAACAGAAGAAAGGCAATAGAAATACTGAAAGATGCAGAGCCACTTTATTTTAACACAGTCTTCTAATGATTAATTTTACTTTATCCTGTTCTTTATTGGGCATATTCCCACTCCTCATTTTATTTAATAAAAATATCTAAGTCTTTTATTAGTGCAGCTTTGGGAAATAAAAAGAGAATTAAAGGTACAGACAGAGGAATGTTACAGAAGCAAAATAGTAAATGGGGATCATGACTGGGAGTTGAGAGATGATTAGATCCTCAATCCTTTCTCATACCCCTACCATCCTAAGGAATATCTGGAAGTCTGTGGCGGACCACGAATTTCCCAGAATATGCAGAGTAAGGAGCTAAGCAAATTCATTTGCTTATCTTAGTAGGGTGGTAAAATTGGGCTTCTCAGGACTAATGTCAGTAGTTCTTTCCTTCAGTTAACTCAAAACTATTATAATGTTATGACAAGTTATAGTGGTTCCCTAAACAATGATACACAATAAGTTTTGATGGCATTGGAGGAACAGTTTTAAAAGTTTTATAAAAGTGTCTCAAAAATATTAGCTGTAAAAATTTCAGAAAAACTCTGAGGTCATGAGTTTATTTTGATTTTTAATGAGAAAAATAGACTCAGATTATGTTAGGGAACTTGCCAAAAATACCACAGTGAGTGTAGGTTTTTCACTACACTACAAACAAATCCAAATTGTAGTGGGAAGCTGTATTAGTTAGCGCTCTGTCATCATAACAAATACCTGAGATAATCAATCTATAAAGAAAAGTTTTATTTTGTCTCAGGGTTTTAGAAATTCTAAACTATGAACTAGTAGGGGTGTAATGGCAGGGAGCATTTAATGGAGCGAAAACTACTCACCTCATGGCCAGGGAGCAAAAAAGAGAGAGGAAGGGGTTAGGTTTCCATGATCCCTTTTGGGGCACCTCCTCAGTGATCTAATAACCTCCCATAGGCCCCAGGTGCTTTTTTGTTTTGTTTTTGGTGGTGCTGGGGATTGAACTCAAGACCTTACATATGATAGCCAAATTCTGTACCACTAACTACATACCCAGCCCTCTTAAAGGTTTTCTTACCTTCCAATAGCAAGCCCTATACATATGTTTCTTTGGGGGACACTTAAGATCCAAGCTGTTATAGAAGGAGAGAAGAGAAATTTGACTTACTTCAAAATTTTCCTATATATTTTCTGAATAGATGAACCAACTTAAAAACTTACTATATGCTTACTATTGCAGCTGCTACTTCCAAAATATTAATAAATGTGATTTTGGTATTCTGGGATATTTTAAAAATTTGCCATAAATTAATGTGCATCCTAAAAGAGGTTATCTTCCAACATGATTTATCAATATATTTATGAGGAAACATCATTCCACATTCCCAACCATATTGGTTCTTTCCATTTGTCTTTTTCCATTATAGTTTAAAGAATAAAAACCTATTTTAATCTTTAAGCCAAAGTGAAATAAAAGCTAGTGTGTAAATATATCTTTTATTATCAAAGTACTGATGAAAATATAGAGTCTAAAAATAAGTGAAAAAGGAAATTTAATGCTATATGAAAGGAATTTGGGGGGTATAGTAAAAAGAAATTGGACATAGTAATTGAACTATTAAGAGTCAACTATAGTTTTTAAGTAAGTTCAATGTCCATGATAGAAATGTGTTGGTTTATGTATTCAAAAGTCTATACATGAATGATTTCCCAATGTCTTTAAAAATTGGTTTTCTTATAATGATCTACTGGAAGCACATAGAAAATTAGTTTTGGTAACAAATATCTCTTTACTTAATATGCAATCCTCTGCCCCCCATCAGTGGCGATTGCTATTTACATGGTTAGTGTTGAAAAGGCCAACTTTTCTCTGCTTCTGATTTAGATTCATAAAAAAAATGAGTCCACTGATTGAATACAGTGATAGTAAATCTTTCTTAGTGTTTTTCCTGTTTTGTCAACCTTTTCATTAAATTGAATTTGAGATAGTATGGTATCATTTTATGTTAAATTAATGGGTATTTTGCTTACATATTGCATGTGTTTAAAGGTTCTCTGTACCTGTGCTTTACTAAAATTTAGTGATACCGAATTTAGGGCACTATTCTACCAAAAATATCATGCCAAGATATTATGTAGCAATAGAGCCAGAAACCAATGATCACCAAAGCACATTAGCAATAATGCAGAACAGTTTGGAGAGAACCAACTACAGGAGAAGCCATTGTACATCTGTTAGATTTCTTGACTGGAGAACATTCTTCTTTGACAGTTTCATCAATAATCATATTATTTGTTCCAGTTCAAATAAAATTGATTTTTAAAAGCTGATTTATAAAAATTTCAAAAGGGTAAAGAGTTTGGATTTAAGCACTTAATTCTAACACTTTTCAATTGTGTTGCTAACTCTTCTATACTTCAGCATTCTTGTTGACAAATGAAGATAATGACAGTGTCTATCTCATAGGATTGTTTTGAGTCATAAATGAGAACCTGATTTTAAAAGTTGGGCTTGGCACATAGTGATTCAATCAACATTTGTTATTTATTGTTTCTGGTTTTCTTTTCAGTATAATTTTTCATTCTGAATGTCTTAGTTAAAATGTTTTTAGTTGTATGTTTTAGGCCAAGTTAGAGTGGTCTAAATGCACAGAAGTTTGTTTTCTCACTTAATAAATCTAGAGATTGGCAGTTCCCTCAAAGGCTCAACAGTATCAGGTGTCTTTCAATGTGTCTGGAATTCTTTTGATTTCTGTGACCCCAACCTATGATCACAAGATGGCTTTAGTATTTCTTGAGAATATTCAAAGAAGAAGAAAGTAGGGAGGCAGATATTCTTTTCCCAATGATATTCTCCTTATGACTCATTTTTCCAGACTGGGTTGCATGCTTACCTGTGGGCCAATAAAGAATGAGATTCCTTTGACAGAGACTAGGTAAGAATTTATCCCCTGGACCTGTTGTACTCTTGGCAAGGCAAACCACAGGGTGACCCAGTGTTTTGTTCCAAGGCTCCCCTCCTAAACTTTGGAACAAGTTTAATCAACAACATGAAGATGTTATTACCTGTTAGTGCTTGTTATTTCAATATGTAGAAAAAGGAGGCCAGAGCTCATGGTTTATTTTTGGCTTCTAAACCACAAAAACACATCTATTTTACTACATGAGAAAATTTGGTGTATATAGCAGGCTTTTTTCCATGGTAGTTGTTTGTTCATTTTCTCTGAATTACCCAGGTAAATGTTTTCATTCCTAACTATATTCTATATACTTATCCCCAGTCTCTCAATATAAAACTAGATACTTATTGCTCAATGAGAATATTAAAATTTGATTGGAAAATAATCCCTGTCTAGAATCAATTAAATATATAACTGAGAAAAAAGTTTTTTCTAGTTATTTAAAATATCTTCCAACTCTCACTTTCGGATTTCTACATACTCCCAATCTCCAAGAGAATTTCTTGGCTGCAAATGTCATATGTAGGATGAAAATGCAGGTAAAAATCATATGTAAAACAACTGAACAAGAAACCATACCTGTTTGGAATAATGTGATTTGAGAACTTCATTCTTGGTTCTAAAAATTCAAGGAATTTGATTAATTTATATTGGGAATAATAAATAGTCAAATATGAAAATGTTTACTCACAGAATAAGTAATTTCTGAGTTCATCCTCATATTTTATATTTATTTTATCTTTTACTAGATAGGACTCAACATCAGTAACCTTCTTTCTCCTTTTGCTGCTGCTGCTTTTGGTATAATGTATACCAGAAGTCTCCTATTTGTTGTGAGTGCCTCTTAAAACCATTTTCCCCACTAAGATGTTACAGCAGCTGAAAATTACACAAAGTTTCATAAGAACACCATATGACCATTTGTTCAGTTTATCCCCTTTGGGCTCTTCCAATCCCATGAAACTAATAATATATTACAATTTGTTACTATATGAATCTGGTCCAGACCACAAGAACACTCTGATAAAGAATTTTAAAAAATGTTAAATATTTGTCAGAAATGAAATCAAGTTACTTTTGGAAGAGACTGATTTTCTACCTGAAAGTTTGTAAATTAACAATGATTGGTTCCTATGAAAGTCTCACAAATAATTTCTAACATAAGGTTTTCTCAGCACTTTTGAAGATATTTTAATAATTGCATTTTCTGTCTAAAGAATATGCTTATTCAATTCTTCTACAGACTGGAAGACCTATAAGAAGGAACAATGTAAGCTAGTCACATGAGAAGATGTTGATAAGAACAAGTATGAACTCAACATCTAGACAGTAAATTATTTTTAGGAGGTTCCAAAATGTTTCTGCTAAAAATTAATCTAAAGTCCATGGGTAAATAACCTTCAGCCCTAGGCTTAATTTCTGATGAGGAGAGAACAGAAAAAAATATCATGGCTATCAGCCCTTAGAGGCGTGCAGACTGTATTCTTGTGTACAGAGACTGTCATCTGTGGTCTCCTAGATTTAATTGGCCTCCTGGGGCATGTAGAATGCTGTGTGTTTGTCACACTTGTAGAGATCTTGGCATAAACTATTTACAGCTGTTTGGAACCTTAACATACAATAGAAAGGGCCTGCTGGGTCTGGCATTTGCTGACACAGCCTTGGAGTCAATAGAAAAGTCTGGCTTCTTTTTTTTTTTTTTTTTTTTTTTTGAGGTTTTTACAGTGAAGGATTTGCAGACTGCAAAGTACACAAGAAGCTAAGAATCACCCTTACCATAGCCAAACTCTCCCCTGCAGGGATGCCAGGAATTATTGTTAGTACACTTTTTCTTCAGAGCCCTGGAATATTTTTCCTTTCCTACTTGAATAATGCCCTCCACAGTAAAAGATTTTACAGTATTTTGCTTAGATTTGTCTCACAAAGAGATTATGATAAAGGACCCTACAGCAGATGTGATAGAATGGTAAAGTGTAGACTGAATCCAGTGCACAGGCATTTGCACTTTTGTGGGGCGGGGGTTTGGATCCTCATAGTGTTTCATTTTGCTTTGTTTGGTTAATTTGAATTAGTTGCCAACTTTAAAAACCAGGACATTTCACATTTAAAACCAAACACAGGTTATTAAGTTCTCTGGCAGTAAGAAGTCTGAGTTCCTGCTTGGCAACAGATAATGAGAGCTGGGTAGTGGTTGCCCTTTGGAGAGGCCATAAGTCTCATGTGTCAGAGCTCCACTGGAAAGCTTCTCATCCCTGACTGGCCCTACTTGATGCTTCAGTTAGTAATCACTACAAATAAAACATGCCTTTAAAAATGTAGATCTCAAATAATGAGAACAATAAATAATAACATTACATACAACATAACTACCTCTTAGCTTGTGTGAATGACAATATATTCTTATTTTACATTTTTTTAAATTTTAAAGAACTAAAACAAATGGATAAATTCAAGATCCATGCTTACTTTTCCCAAATCTCAATCATCTTTCTCCAACCCTACAATCAGCATTCTGATTCTTTATCATTCTTGTGCCTGCTTTTTAAATATATTTTCTTACTTCTACTTTCATCCCCTCATTGACTTTGGAAAATTAAATAGGATCACAGTAATTCCTTGTCTTAAGGGACATTTTTCTGCAGTTTGTAATAAAATTCAATGCCTTCTAATGCATCATCTTTTGTCTCAGTTCTTAACATTCTTCCCCTAGGTCTTATGAACTGGAACTTTCACCTCTATTGACAACTTCCTGACTGCTATATTTAAAATTGTCCCTCTATTCTGCCCTGTCCCTCATCTCTATTCACTCTTCAATTATTTTGTATATTTTTCTTATTTGCATGTGATTTACATATCACACTGAAATAGAAAGTGAAAGAGAGAGAGAGAGAGAGAGAGAGAGAGAGTTCAATATTTATTTTTCAGTTTTCGGTGGACACAACATCTTTATTTTATTTTTATGTGGTGCTGAGGATCGAACCCAGCGCCCCGCGCATGCCAGGCAAGCGCGTTACAGCTTGAGCCACATCCCCAGCCCCCTTGCTTACTACTTTATTGTCTGTTTCTTCCCCTAATGTATAAACTTCATAAAGGCAAAAGGCAAGATGTTTTTGTGTCTTGTTCCTGATAGTATCCACAGCACTTAGACTTGTGCTTGATACCTTACCGGTGTTAATAAATACATTTTGAGTGGATACATGAAAATTAGTGCTTCCTTCTTTCATAATTATCCAATATGGAAACTCTGAATTCTGACTGTCCCTTGGCGCTAAGGAAGGAAACTATTATAAGATATTGGAAAATTGATCAAGAATAAAAGTAAAGGTCAAACTTTTCAAGACAACGATGTAAAAACATGTATAATCCTTTCTCAGTGGATGGTCAGTCCTGCTAGATGAGCAAGTGAACAGGTTCTGATCTGACTTAGGTTTTCTGGGAGTAACAAAATTTCTTGGCAATAAAACTATGCCTCTCATTGTGGTACTACTGTTGTTGCATAGGTCTAGGTCCTTTCTGGGCTATGGACAGTTTTGAGGATAGAATCCTAGTACCTGAATCTCCGAACTCTTGTTCCACATCATGGTACCCTTATTCACTTCCCCTCAGGAGACTTTTCAGGACCTGTTTCAAATGCATAATTGCTCCTACAGGGCAAATTAAGCTGAGACCTCTATTATGTTAGCTAGTATAGATGAGAAGCAGCCAGGATTGGGGTGGGGGCTAGAATAGTGAAAGTAATTCAACAGCTATATTTGAAAGGAAGAGTCCAAAAGGCATGATTAAGTCTACTGTGGTCCAGGAAGCCATTCTGTCCTGCGAGAACTCTAGAAATGGGGTTGGAGAAAATCCCAGAAAAAATAAATATTTAAAGTGAGAAAAATGTTTATGTTATATCTAGTCTTATAAATGTTAATATTTTGAAGAACAGGTTAACAATTGATGCGCCACCATCTATGACTGACATCCATCCAGTTCAACAAGTCAAACTTGATCACTCCTCTGCTATATGCCTCTCATTTAGTCAGTAAGCTCAGCCTTGTTATTTATGTTTTCAAGAAGCCCAGAAGATAGGTGAATGCAATGCTACAAATTCATAACAGCTCAAAAAAATAATCAAGACCCGGGTGTTCTTCTTTCCCTTTGCTCTCATCTTCAGGCTTTTCTGACTTGCTTGCAAGATGGCTGTCAAAGCTCTAAGCCTGCATGCTTATAAATCCCTATGGAGTGGCAGAAAAGTGATAAATTCCTGCCTCTATCACATTTTAAAATTGAGAAAAATTTCCCAGAAAGTTCCCAGTAAATATCAAATTGTAGCTTCTTGCCCAGTGTTTCATGCTTAAAAGGAGAAGTAGAATGATCACAACTGGTTTATACTAATTACTTATACTAATCAACTCTCACTCTCTGAGGTTGAAGAGGGGCCCATTGGTTATTATACTTCCAAATATATGACAAAATCAGAATTCTATAAAAAATGAATCAAATGAGAGCAAGAATAGCTATTCAATAGACGGCTCTAGCAGAGACTATGGATGCCCCAATTACTGCCTCATAATACCCATGGCTTTCTGTTTCACTCTGCTTGAGAATACCCACTCTTTGCTCATGACAGCTTGTGCTACCAGGAGGAATCCTCCTCAACCAACGAAAGCAGGAAGCAGTGGGCAATTAATGCAGATTTTTCATTCCTGGAACATTTTTGAGGCATCTCCTAGATGTTTAGTAGAATGGAGGCCCACTTGCCCACAGTGGTTGTACACCCACTCAGACACCCTTTATTGTCTCAATTCCTCACAGTGCATCCTGGGATTGCACCCAAATCTATGTCTTGGGGTTTACTTTCCAGAGAACTCAATTCAGCAATCAACAGGATCTTCCACTTGTAACTCAGGTGTTTGACTTCTGAGATGTCCTCCCTGATACCCAATCAAAAGTAACTTATTCCTTTTTGTGACTACTATGTGGTATAAACCACTAACATGGTACATGTTAAATGTCTTCTTTCCTACAACACTGTATGTTCCTTAGAGTTAGGGACCCTGTCCTAGTCACTGCTTTATTCCCAGTTTTTTGCCCAGTACTTGGCACATATCAGGTACTGATTGAATGCTGCATTAACACAGCCCAGTGTCTTCCTTCTTACTTGGGGACTACTCTAAAATCACAAAACAAAAAGTGTATCATAATCCTTTAAGCAACCCACTTCTCCCTTTTCTTGTCATCATTTCCATTACTTTCTGCTCCAATTGCAGCCTCAGAGATTAAATATCTGGCTTTCTCCAGGCAAGCAAGGTAGTCATATGGGTTAAATATACTCTCTACAAGTTAATGTCCCTCAAGACATTTATTTTCTTTACCTATGTTTCAGCATTCCCAATCATTGACATAGATTTTTTCACTTTAACATTCCCTCACAAATGGCAAATCATCCCCAGATCCACTAAACTACTGCTCACTGTGAAAGGTAATAATTCACTGGCCTAAAATATGGGCAGCAGGGCAGAGGGCTACCCTTCTGCTCCTGCAAGGAAACTTTATTTGAGAAACTCTAATTCTTAGTGACATATTTAGTATATGTCCATTTTCCCCCTTAAGTTTATTGCCTTATCAGTAAAACTTAAACTTCTAACATTGAAATATAGCTGGCAAATAAGTCAAATGGACAGTGGAGTGGCTGCTATGCATTTGTTTAACTCTTTAATGAAAGAAAAAACAGAAAAAAGTTACTATTGTTAATTAAATAGAAAGTTCCTGATGCAGATTGACAGTTAAAAGGAGTAAAAAAAGTAAACTTGGGACCAAGGGCAACATTTTTGAAAGGGAGAAAGAATGATATTTCCAAGCCAATACGTAGCTAGAGCAATGTGACCATCACTACTTACATCACTGGGTTAGTATCAGTGTTATTAACAGCAGTTCTGGTGAGTCTGGCTTCTCATACTGATATCCAGTTGGCATTTAGCTGAATGCAGTAAACAGCAGTGACGAGTGTGCAGAGGAAGGGTGGGGCTGCATCAAAGGTCAGGCAAAAAAAGCTGTGGGATGAACGTGGCTCAAATGTTACAACTCACAAATTCTGGACATAAGTACAAGAAGAATCATGTTGCAAACAAGATTTCAGCCTAGTAAATAGAGATGGATTTATTATACTAGAGCAAAACAAAGGATAAGTTTTACACTCTTTTCATCCACACAGGTCCCTTCTAAGGAACATACCTGATTTGTATATAGTATCTTTTTCTTTCAGAAAGTACCCACCCCCCCTGAATTGTATGAACTAATCTAAAACATCTATATCTTCCCTGTCAGTTGAATTGATTTTTAGGGGTTCCTAAAAGATGTCAACCAATATTATAATGAAATACAGATTCAAAAGAATTTGTGAAGAATTAAAAGTCTAAAACACAAAAATAAATCAATATAAATAAACATTTTTATAATGCCTGATCAAGAGATTTAAGATCCTGTCTCTTTCTTTAAAGGTAGTATAGTCTAAATGAGAAATCAAGACATAAGTACATAAAATATTTTTTTCTAAAGTTAAAAAATGGAAAGTATTCATTTAACACATATTTATTAATTATGGTCTTTGTACCAGCCAGTGTACTAGGCACTGGATGTGAAATAGTTAACAATCATAATCAGCTTTCATTGAACCTGTTGTCAATGGGGAAAAATGTAAAAAAAGTAAATAAATGAATAAACAGTAATTAAGAGTTTTTTTTTTAAAAAAAAGCTCAGTAAAATAAACATTTATATTGTTAAACCCCAGATTAAAGAAGACATCCACTACCCTTTGAATGCTGGGGATTGAACCTAGGGCCTCACACATGCTAGGTAAGCATTGTACCATTGAGCTACAACCCCAGCCTGAAGAAGACACTTCCTCTAGACTGAGCAGTTGTCAAAGTTTGAGGTGATCGACCTAAGGGAAGAGATAACCAATAAAAGTGATGAAAGGAAATACATTCTGGGCAGACATGTAAACATCTGAGCTGGGAAACAGCTTAGCCCTCTTTGAGCAAGTATGGGTAAGCCAGTGTGGGTAAGTATGCTCAGGGACCAGGAACATGAGATGATGCAAAAGATGTTTGGTATATTCTTCCTAAAGGCAGAGACTTTGAAATATTTATCTTGTTGTATCTCTTCTTTAACCTGAGAAGTGATGACCTTGGTTCTTAAAGCACAGTCATACAAGTAGTGCAAATTCAGCTATTACATTCCAAGAGTTAGTTTCTATACAATAAAGGAATGAAATTAAGTATGGGTTATTCTATAAAATCCTTATATCCCATTCTCTCCCTCTCTCTCCCTCCCCCCTCTCTCCCCCCCCCTCTCTCTCTCTATATATATATATATATATATACTGATTAGTGTTTCATTAATTGGCAAAAGGTAAAAGCTCACTTCTCAGTTGTAACCAGATGTTAAGACTATCATTCATGTGGATTATAAAAGAATCCCTGCCTTTGGATAAACTTAGTAATCATGTGTACAGAAAATTAATCATAGATCAGTCTTATCCACCCCATTTTGGTTAGGGGAGCCAGGTAGGAACAGCAACTTCAATGGTCCAGACTCTTAAAATAAAGAAATCCAATGAGCTGACATCTGAGGAACTGTGTAGATAAAATTCCATTATAACTCTTTATTAACTTGGATAAAATAATAAAAGAAAATTTATTGAAAACTTTTCAGCTGACTTTACTTAGAGAAGTGAAATGAATCTCTTTATAAAATAAATTTCTTAGTAAAATATTTAATTAGGGTTTGAGGAAGAAGATGTAGGTAGAGACCAGATTATACCTGGCTTTGAAGCCAAAGACATGGTGATTGGGTTTTGATCTAAATGCAATAGAAAGCCACTGAAAAGTCTTAGCTGAGAAAATCATTTGGTTCAACTTATATTTTAAGAAGATGGACGTTTTAAGAAGTAGAACACACAACAAGTTCTAAATAGGTAGAATACATGTATTCATCACAGAGTGGGGCAGGTCTTCTCAGTAGAGATCAACAGGGGCTTTAAATTATGGGTGAAATTAGATATGCAGGGAGAGGTCAAAAGGGGATATTCATGGTAAGGGCAATGAAATGAGAAAAGATTTTGGGATGGGCTTATGTGGGGGAAAGCAGGGACTATACCTGCCTGCTTGAGGAATACTAAGTTTTGCTGAAATTGTAATAGACTCTGTGTAATAGACTAGAAACATATAGGTACTAGGAGACACTAGAAATTTCATATGTATGATATAATGGAAGTAAAGTTTCAGAACATTAATATGGTGGAAATGTGAAGGAAGGATATATTAGAAAGTAAAGTAACAAACAGATAAAATAAAACTAAAAAAACTAAACAACATAAAGTTCAAAGAAAGATAAACATTTTTTTTGAAAGGCAATCACTGCATCTTTTTTTTAACCTTTATTTAATTTATTTATTTTTATGTGGAGCTGAGGATTGAACCTATCACCTTGAATGTCATAGGCAAGCGTTCTACCACTGAACCAAAATCTCAGCCCCATTTCGTTTTTAACATGTAGTTAAAACCTTAAAAAGCTTTGCAAAGGCTATATTATTCTTTCAGTAGCAGGTCATTCATTACAATTCATTAAAGTCCATAAAAAAGTTAAGGAATTTATCACAACTCAGTTATATTAAAGTATTCAAGGCTGCATTTTGTTGTTCTGCCTTCCAAGTAAAATACTAATTAAATATTGCAACCTCTAGGGGAAAAGAGCACCTGATGCATTATAAAACTTAGTACCAATAGTCTCAGGGCCTGGACAAACCTAAGACTGCCTGATGTAGTGATGTACTGTGGTATAATGCAAGTGAGCCCAAGGACCTGAGCTTATATCCTCAGTTCTTTCTTTTACTTACTAGTGGGTAACAAGTTATAGTCATGCTGAACCTTTATTTTTCCAAAATACACAGATACTAATACCTTAAGACAAAGTTGCTGTGATAATGTTTGTAAAAGTCCTTGATGCAAAAAATTAATGAATAAATGACAGCCTTTTATTACTACTAATGGGGTAATTAGTAAAAATATCCTAGAGCCTATGTTATAGGGCTATTTTACAAATTCAAATACTTATACACTTCCCTGATGATCTGAGATAAATAAGTCATAAAGATAAACAAAATTATTGCATCTCTACCTACTGGACCACAAATGGACCCAGTGGTAAATAATGAGGAACATCAGACATAATGGCTCAGACTATTGAGTACTTAGTAAGTATGACATCTATATTCCCCTCTGATTTGCTATTATATCCTGACATTTTAGAAGAGGCTGCTCAGAGTTCACTGTTAGAGGTAGCCCAGGATGAAAACATTTGAAGAACAACAGCAGCAAAATTCACAATAGCTACATTATGGAATCAACCTAGACACCTGTCAATAGATGAATGGTTAAGAAATTGTGGTATATACATACAAGGAGTTCTACATGGCCTTTAAAAAGAATGAAATTGTGGTATTTGCTGGTAAATTGATGTAAATGGAGAATATTATACTAAGTGAAATTAGCCAAACTCAGAAACTCAAAGGTCTAATATTTTTTCTCATGCGGAAGCTAGAGTAAAAGAAAGGGGTGGGAAGGATAACATTATATAAAAAATCCAAACAAATACAAATGAATAGACATGCAAAAGGAAGTCTAGTAGAGGAAGGAGAAGGGGAATGAGGGGAGGAAGAAAGGGGAAAAGGGAGGAAACAAGGGGCTGGGGTTGTGGCTCAGTGGTGGAGCGCTCACCTAGCATGCACGTGGCACTGGGTTCTATCCTCAGTACCACATAAATGTAAAATAAAGATATTGTGTCCACCTTAAAAAATGTGAATCCTTCAATGTGATTCTAACAATAAAGAATCTTTAAAAAAAAGATATACATGACAGTAGAGTGTATTTTGACATATACATACATGGAGTACAACTTATTCTAATTAGGATCCCATTTTTGTAGTTGCACATGATGTGAAGTTACACTGTTCTTGTATTCATATGAGAACATAGAAAAGTTATGTATGATTCATTCTACTGTCTTTCCTATTCCCATAACCCCTCCCTTCCCTTCATTCCCCCCCCCCTTTTTTTAAAGAGAGAGTGAGAGAGGAGAGAGAGAGAGAGAATTTTTAATATTTATTTTTTAGTTCTCGGCGGACACAACATCTTTGTTGGTATGTGGTGCTGAGGATCGAACCCGGGCCGCACGCATGCCAGGCGAGCGCGCTACCACTTGAGCCACATCCCCAGCCCCCCTTCATTCCCCTTTGTCTAATTCAATGAACTTCTATTCTTCCCCACCCCACCTTATGGTGTGTTAGCATCCACATATCAGAGAGAACATTCAGCCTTTGGTTTTGAGGGGACTGGCTTATTTGACTTAGCATGATAGTCTCTAGTTCCATCCATTTACCTATGGGGAGGTGGCCAGTGCCTTGCTAGGGGGTCCTTCTTCCTGCTCAGAAGGGTATAAACCACTGGAGAAGATAAGTCAGAAATAATTAATGAACAAACAATAATCAGAGTTAGAATTATAATTTTGAAGCTGAGTGCCTGATACATCCAGTCCACACAGGAGCTGGAGCTGGACAATTAAAAAATGACTCCCATGGTTTATTTAGTGGGGTACATCAAAGGCAGGGATGGGGTTTCAGGGGTGAAGTCTTGTTTTGTGATATCTTACAGTCAGCAGGTTGATTGGCCTCTTGGCAGGACACAGCCATCTCTGAGTGGCTGTGTAGCTGTAGCAGGTCACCCCATCGCAGGTGCTGTGTGGGACCTGGGGCAGAGCTGAATAGGGCTCACCTGTGTCTGAGTGGTCTGGGCCACTGGAATTTTCCACATTCCCCCATTTATTGGCTGTGATACCAATTTTTGGTTCACACATAGCCTATGGATGGCTCTCAACATTTACCTGCAAATGCCATAATTCCATTCCTATTTATGGCTGAGTAATTAATATTCCATTGTGTATATGTACCACATTTTCTTTATCCATTCATCTGTTAAAGGTCACCTAGGTTGGTTCCATAGCTTTGCTATTGTGAATTGATAAACATTGATATGGTTGCATCACTGTGATATGCTGATTTTAAGTCCTTTGGGTTTATGCTGAGGAGTGGGATAACTGGGTCAAAAGGTGGTTCTTTTCCAAGTTTTCTGAGGAATCTCCATACTGCTTTCCAAAGTGGTTGCACTAATTTGCAATCCCTCCAGCAACGTGTAAGTGAACCTTTTCCCCTACATCCTCGATAACATTTATTGTTATTTGTATTCTTTTTTTTTAGTTTTATTGATTTTATTTTTTTAAACACACAACAGAATGCATTACAATTCTTATTACACATCTAGAGTACAATTTTTCATATCTTTATGAGTATGTTCATGCCAATTCATGCCTTTATACATGTACTTTGTTTTTTTTTGCATTACAATTCTTATTACACATATATACCACACTTTTTCATATCTCTGTTTATAATATAAAGTATGTTGACACCCAATTTGAGTTCTCATACATGTACTTTGGATAATGATATCCATCACATTCCACCGTCCTTGCTAATCCCCTGCTCCTTTCCTTTCCCTCCCACCCCTTTTCCCTATCTAGAATTCATCTAATCCTCTCATGCTCCCCCTCCCTACCCCCCTATGAGTCAGCCTCCTTATATCAGAGAAAACATTTGGCATTTGTTTTTTTGGTATTGGCTAACTTCACTTGGCATTATCTTTTCCAACACCATCAATTTACCTGCAAATGCCATGATTTTATTCTCTTTTAATGCTGAGTAAAATTCCATTGTATGTTATTTGTATTGTTGATAATTGCTATTCTGACTGGAGTGAGTAGTTTTAATTTGCACTTCTCTAATTGCTAGAGATCTTGAAACATTTTTTCATATATATTTTGTCCATTCATATTTCTTCTGTTAAGTGTTGTGTTCAGTTCCTTTGACCATTTATTTGTTGTGTTATTTATTTTTTTGTCTGAAGTTTTTTAAGTTCTTTGTGTATCCTGGAGATTAATGTGTAGGTGTAGGTGGTAAAAATGTTGTGCTGTTCTGTAGACTCTCTCTTTATGTTCTTGATTGTTTCCTTTGTGGTGAAGAAGCTTTTTAGTTTGATACCATCCCATTTATTGATTGTTAATTTTACTTCTTGCACTTTAGGAGTCTTATTGTATTGAGAAATTTGGTTCCTAAACTGAGAAGAGAGCTGGGCCTACACTTTCTTCTAGAAGCAGACTTCTTAACAAGAGAAAGTCAGTTTAACTTATTTAAAATTCTATGTAGTGTTTGGCACATAGTGGATGCTCAATAAATCCTTAATATTAAATGACTAAGCTAGTATCATGGAAAATACTTCTGTAACCCATGTGGAAAAAAGGTAAATAAAGATTTTCATAGGGAAAAAAAGAAGAAGTATATCTCAGAGACTGATATGTTAAAAAATATTAAATCAGCTTCTCCATCTATGACCATGATGAAAAGAGAGATAATAGAAAGATTAATTCTGAGTTGTGAGTATATATTTACCTTAAATTTTGGCCACATTAACTGGAAATTAGATTCAAACTCAAAATATGGTGGAAACAATTTCCATTTTATTGAAGTTTATGATTTTCAAAATTAACTACTATTTATTGTTTTAAATACAGAATTCAGTCTTAGCAAATATCATAAAGAAAGGAGTAAAATCTTTCAGTATAAAATTCAAATATAAGCAGGAACAGTAAAAACACTGTGGTTATTAATTCAGTATTAAAGAAGACAAGACTTCAGGTCCAAAAATCTCAGAGACTAACTTTGACAAATAAGACCCATGAGAAAAGTAGGATGACCAGGAGGTGTTGGAATTGGATGTGCACATCTATTAACGTGTTACAGTTGGGTGATTTAAGAGACCCCAAAGCTAATGAATATCATCAGGAACCAGAAACTCCTCGGACAGCAATGTATACATGTGTAAAATAACAAGGAATCTGAATGCAAGTGTTTTTACTTCATCATGCAGTCTGAATTCTTTCCAATACATTCAATCCCAGAGAAATGTGCAGCTCTAGCAAAAAATCAGTCCCTCCCTTGAAACAAAATATTAATGTTACCACTGATGTACCCACTTTTCTAGGCATTCTTCATTTCAGATGTTCTTAATAGAACTCTGACACTGCATCTAATCAATTCATATTAAAAGGCCAGCAATAGGACTTGACATTTCCTCTGGAAAATTACATGTGTTAATATAAAATCTGGGCATTTGCCACAGAGTTATTTTGTATTAAGTGAAAACTGCTGCTTAAGAAAACAACAAATTTTGCCTGAAGAAAAGTGTGGAACTTTTTATTCAACTTAATTTGATATATAAATTCAAAAAATGAGAGAGGATAACATATTTCTTTTTCTGTGCTGATATTTATGCACCAAAATGAATCTATTTTAGTTGTCTGTGTCCTTGTGTTTTCTTTGATACATTTTATCCCATATTAAATCTAACTTTAAAACAATAAGCTTTTTGAAAGAGTAATAAAATTTAGCTTAAGGGGAAAATTATAAGTTAAAATTTGGGTAGACTGGAGTAACTGGACAATCACACAGTATCTTTCTAGAGACTGTGGTTATATTGTGAATAGTTTATTTATTTTCCTAAAATATATTATTTTATAATATCATCAATAATTGCAACTCTAATTAATTTCAGCCTGACATGATAGATGTCTTTAATGTCGAATCATAATTTTCAATATTTGGACATTTAAAAAGACATTTCTATAAACTAGCCCTACCTCTTTAATGTGTGGCTTAATACACTGATTTTTACTGGCCAAAAGATAATAACTAATATCATAAATCCAATTTCATTCATATTTGTTAAGTTTTTTTCCAAGACAAAAACACAAACTCAAATTAAGATCTCATATTGGCAAAGTCATATTTAATGATAGCAGATTAGTATGAAACTCCAAAGTCAAGGTCATAGCTCTCAGGATTCATGACAACTAACTCTTGGTTGGTCAAAGTCAAAGTTTTGTTTTTACCACATTATCCTCTTCCTGCTCTTCCCAAGCTTCTGAGTTTGAATAGCTTTAGGAATTAGTCCTGGATACTCTTCTTTTCTGTCTCTACTCTATTTCAGGAATCTTAACCACTTACTGGGCTCTGAACAGCATGTCTAGCACAGACCACTTGCCTGAACTCCAAATGCTTTTTATCTTCACATGGAAGTGACATACTCATTTTAGAATCCATTTTTCGTGGGATGTTTTACAAATATGAATAAGATTACGACTCTCTTCTAGTTAAACCTCTTCACAAGCTTTCATTTATTTTAGTATAAAATTCAAATTCCTTACCATGATCTAAAGGCCCTGACTGATGATTTATTTCCAACTCTTCACTTCCTTTCTTTTGCTTTTATCCTCAGCTCTTGAGTTAAGGTACATAAATGGCCCTCTCAAAGACTTTCCTTTACAATCTTCTTAAAAGTTTCTTCCTGTTTTCATACCTTCTCATCACCCAGGTTGATTTAAAAAATTCTGGCCTCATACTAATGACAGTGTGTAACTATCCTGTTTATTTCATATTATAAATTCTTTAAAAATGTATTTGTTTTTCCACACTGACTAGTTAAACTCTACTGCCTGTTCAACCAAATGCCTCAAAGGCATTGTCCTAGGAAGGATTAGGGCTGCAGTAAGAACGCAAGGAAAATACACTACTCCCATGATGCCAGCTACGAAGCACAAAGCTCTTGTTTTATAAGATGTTTTTAAAAATAAAGGGGTCTTCAAGGACAGTGGGCTTTATTCTGAAGGAGTCTCAGTTTATCCATTCACAGCAATATTAAAGGAAAACAGATTGAAAAGTCTAATTATTATAGATGAATTGATAAAAGAGGAAGCATTAAAAGTATAAATGATGGGCTGGGGATGTGGCTCAAGTGGTAGCGCGCTCGCCTGGCATGCGTGCGGCCCGGGTTCGATCCTCAGCACCACATACCAACAAAGATGTTGTGTCCGCCGAGAACTAAAAAATATTAAAAAATTCTCTCTCTCTCTCTCTCTCTCTCTCTCTCTCTCTCCCTCTCTCACTCGCTCTTTAAAAAAAAAAGTATAAATGAGGGCCAAATTGGGTGGAGGTAAAGAGATTTAGTTTGACTATTCTCCACAGCCTGAGTATAAAGAGAGAAAAACTGAAGACCATTACCCTGACCCCTAAAAGAAACTCAGAATCAGACTCTTAAGATAGATCTTCAGCTTTTCCTTCAACCAGTTGAGTTTGGGCCAGGTTCCTTAGTTGCCTTAGCTATAAAATTGCTTTTTACTTCATAGAATCTTG
This sequence comes from Spermophilus citellus, assembly GCF_964194105.1. NCBI lineage: Eukaryota > Metazoa > Chordata > Mammalia > Rodentia > Sciuridae > Spermophilus > Spermophilus citellus. The sequence continues at coordinate 75,598,963 of NC_138194.1, forward strand.
AGTATTAAAGTCATCAACTTTATACTGTGGTTTGAACTGGGTCTAACAGGAAGAACTCAGCATTAGCTTTGTTTTGTTTCTAACTATCTTAAAATATCTTATTCAGGTTTTAGAATTGTGGTTAGGCTTCTTCATTGCCTCCCTGGAGACTTTAAGGCCATCTCTCTCCTAATCCTGTCTCTCCCCAAGTATTTGCACTGCTGTACTTTACATTAATTTTACTTAGTGTCAGAAGAAATTTTACTGCCAATCCAAAATTGGTAAATTACATAATGATGGTTGAAATTTTACTCAATCATTTCTAATTCCCTTTAAAAGAACAAAGATTTCTGTGATGATAATTTCTGTAGCCAATATATTTACATAAATTGTGGAATTATAGCCAGGCACAGTGGTTAACACCTGTAATCCCAGAGGCTTAGGCAGCTGAGGCAGGAGGATCTCAAGTTCAAACCTAACCTCAGCAATTTAGCAAGGCCCTAAGCAACTTGGCAAAACCTATCTTAAAAAATAAGGTGGGAGGCAGGGCTGGGGATGTACCTCAGGGATTAAGCATACCAGAGTTCAATCCATGGTACCAAAAAAAAATTTTTAGTTCCAGATAAAGCTAATTTTTCTCAAAGGCACTTTATTAGGCACATTGCTAATTTCTGAAAAAGAGTAAGAGGATAATTTATATGACCTCCTTAAATGTTAAACTTTCATAAACTAAAAATTCTTCAAAATGATTTATTATGGGGAGAGGCAGTATATTCTTCTTACGTTCTAAATCTAATGTCAATGTTCTCATCTTATACTTATGGCATCATTATTACAACAACATGAACTCATATTCCAATTAATCTCAACTGCATGTTGACATGCCCTTTTCCCTTGGAGAAACTGCTTTCCTTAAAAGTACATCACATTCATTTGTGGCACTTCAGGAAACCATACCAATTAACCCATTCTGTCCCATCATCCCAGATGTGGAACACATACAAAAACTTAATTACAGTACATAATATGTATAGTAATATAATTACATAACAGTATAATTATATTGCTATATGCAGAGCTATTATGATTTCCTAGTGTACCTGCGTGAATTTTATTGAAACATATGCAGAACTGAAAACTTGACATTTAAGGGGTTGAGTATACCTGGAAAAATTACTTAGTATTCCAGGCTTGCTATGCTTGCTAGCACAACTGGAGCAAGAACAATTCAAATTAACTATAAGTCAATGAAATAAATTTTAAGTTTATGCCCTGCGAAGAAATGAATACTTTTTACCTTGCTACTTTACTGTGCAAAGGCTCCCGAAAGTATATGTTGAATCGGTAACTACATTTTCTGGAATTCTTTATAATTTGTCTTAAACAAATTGGTATTGATACATATCAGAAGATTCTGGAGATTAAGTTTCTAATCAATGGAAATGGCTGTAATGTGAATCTTGAAACAACAGTTCTATTTAGGCAAAGGGGTGAAATTCAACTTGGTTCTAAAAGTTAATATGTCAGTGATATAAATAATTATGCTAATATAATATTTTGCCTTTTTGTGAAAACTTTTTCACTTTCTTTCCTTTTTTTTAAGAGAGAGAGAGAGAGAGAGAAAGAGAGAGAGAGAGAGAAAGAGAGAATTTTTTAATATTTATTTTTCAGTTTTTCGGCGGACACAACATCTTTGTTTGTATGTGGTGCTGAGGATCGAACCCAGGCCGCACGCATGCCAGGCGAGCCCGCTACCGCTTGAGCCACATCCCCAGCCCCAAAACTTTTTCACTTTCATACCTTGGTGTTATATTTGGAAATGGACATAACGTATATAAACATGCATTTCATTTCCAAGTGCTTATGTTGCAACTCCAAGTATATTGAGCATACTTTCTAATCTCTATTATTTAAATGTCTTCATTCTTCTTCCTTTTCCTTCCTACCAGATATACTGTCTTTCCTGCATCAAAGTGCCCCCAAATTTAACCCTCTTCCCAGAATTGCCCAAACTAAATGTAAAGAAAACTATAATGCCTTTCAATCTAAATCTCATAAGGCAGGCCAGCTTAATGTAAAAATATTAATTTTATTTTTTCTCCCCAGACCTCTCCTTCCCTATCCCAGTGACTTCACTCCAATGATAGAGCTCAGCCCTTTAATGGCCCTTAGTTTCTCTTTTCTCATCAACTTTACCTGTCTTGCATTCCATCCCCTCGGGGCTTTCTAGAGATGATTAAATCATGTGAGAAACTAATATGAGCTAATGTAATGCATGAAAGTAGTACTGCTTATGGTCATGTGATAGAATAGATATAAAATATATAATGTGAAAATGTATGAGCTCAAAGAAGACAGAGATCATTAGTTATCAGCATGGAAATCAGTGCCAACTTGTCAGATTTTACCACAGTTCTGAAAAGGCTTTGTTTCTGGCTTGTTTTCTAGCTTATGGTATATATTTTAAGTTTTGGTTCTTTAAAAAAACAAATCCAATGATTAGTAAAAACTTTAGCACAGCATTTTTTAAAATGACATAAAATAAATAAACATTATTGGAACTAAAATTTACTGAATTTAGTAGCCATTGTACTAATGGCTTCTGATTAAGTATTGCTTTCTTTGAACATGTTCTGATGCATACACCAAATTAAGGCCAAGTGACTTCATTCTTCCCAGAATGGCAATTTCCCAGCAAAAATACACTGGAATGTATTATTGTGGTTTCAAAATGGACTCTGTAGTGGCAAATTTGTCATAATTAAGATGTCTGCAAAAAAATAATATGCCTATTAAAACATTAAGTATTAAGTTATTCCTAATTATAAATGTTGACATGTGTGGAGACTTACAAATATATGTAATTTAATGTACTTTTATATTTTATATCTATATAATTACATGTAAATATGTAATTAATGGTTTTAGATATGACATATAACTAAAATGAATACATAACATTAATGCTAATTATTTTCCATATTTAGTTCAAACTCTTTTTTCTATGTAACTTATTTAGTTGCTATACTATTTCTTAATATAACACTACTGAGGAGACTGATGAACAAAGAGTAAAGTAAATGAAACCCCAGAATTTAAAAAACAAATAAACCAACATCTATGGTAGTGAGGATAGGGGTGAACAGGCAAGTTCTCAAAATTCTCAGGAATAAATAAATATATATATATATATATATATATATATATATATATATATATAAAATATGACCTTTTTGTTCTGGAAGTTGATTTGGTCTTTACAGCAAACACCTTAAGATCCTGTGTGCACCTAATTCACCTAATATATCTACTTCTGCAGTAACAGGAAATAATTAGATGAAAGTACACAATGGCATATATTGGGGTGGTCACTGCAGAATTGTTTTGCACATCAAAAAAGTAGAAATCATTCCCCAGGGAATATTTTTAAAGACTGTTAAATGAGGCCACCAACATGGTGGTGCACATCTGTAATCCCAGTGACAAGGATGGCTGAAGCGGGAGGATTGTGAGCCTAAACCCAGCCTGAGCAACTTATCAAGGCCCTAAACAATGAGACCATGCTGCTAATAAAATATAAAAAAGGCCTTGGATATGGCTCAGTTGTTAATAAGTGCCCTGGGTTCAATCCCTGGTACCAAAAAAAAAAAAAGTGTTAAATGTTTCTTAGGATATTCCAGTAGAATTCAAATAAGAAGCCAAAAGGAATATTATAATTATGCACAAAAAGAAACAGAAGATGTTAAGTTTTTAAACAGAAAGAAAAAAATGTCAACTATCCTAATACTTACTTTATTTGTACCTTGAAAATTTTAAGTCTTATAGCTTATATTCAAAATTATACAATTATATAAACTGAATATAGAGATAAATCTGAATTCATTATGGAGACACATTTAATTTTTCTTAGAATATGATAACAAGGCATTTTATGAATGGTACATTTAAAACATACCCTTTTATTTATAACAAAGCCAACTGAAAAAAGCTATAGAAGGAAATCTTAAGAAAATAGAGACAAAAAGCACAAATTTACCAAGACAGAATTTAATTTCAATAAAATCCATCTTTTTCATCTTTCGTATGCTCACAAGTTTTTCATACAAAGGCTCATCCCTCTTTCCCCAATAAAGTGTATAGAGTACATATATAGGAAGAAAGGAAGAAGTAGTATGTATACACATAATAGGCATGAAACTGTGAGATGGATACTTTTCCTTTATGGAAGAGATAAGCATTTTTTAAACTTTTTGGTCAATAATAGTTCCTAAATCAGTTGGTGAACTTTTAAACATAACATTTCATTTTTTAGTGCTTCATAAATCACTTCTCCCACTTGTCCTGTTATGGTTACTGCATAATCCATGCATTCTTCATGGATCAGCCATCTTGGGATGAAGGGTGTTCTTGCTTAGCAGCTGGCTAGCTTAGACACAGCTTGAGCCTTCTGGAGGTAGAGGGACTCTTTAACAATTATTTTAAAGAACTATATACTTTTAGTTTGTCTTAGAAAAACCCATTTGTATAATATCACTCATCTATGGTTCTACAAATGGATGAAGGATCCAAAGCATTGCACTAATGCTTTGGATATGAGAAAATAGATATTTTTTCTAAAGATTTCCAATTTTTAAATTCCAATGCCTTCCTCTTAGGTTCCTTAAAGAATTAGCTGAAGTCATCACAAGCTACTAACAATTATTTTCAAGACCTGAAGAGACTGGCCAGATGCCAATGGGCTAGGTTTTAAGTGCTTATAACCACAGGAGGGAAAATAACAATGTTAGAAGCTATAGATTTATAACATCGAGTACATAACTCAGAAAATATCAATATATATTTCAAAGAAATATATTTGTAGTCATTTTGATCACGGATAAGAAAAAAACCAAAAACCAGAAAACAATCTAAAACACTTTAAAATAAACAATTTTTAACATTATTTAAAAAGACAGCAATTATTTCTAAGTTTTCGCATTTCCACATGAGATACTAACATTTTAGTGATGTGTAGTTTATAAAATATTTTGCAAATCACTTTTATAGTTTTACCATAAAAGTATGAATTAAGATGAGAATTTTAAAGATGAGAAAACTAAGAGAAATTAGCAAAGTTATCTAAGGCAAGTAACATTGGTAGGTCTTGAACCTAGGTTTTTTATTTTAAGGCTGGTTTTCTGGATTTTAGATCACTCTGAGTCAGATTCATAACAAATGGATCAGTTTTTTAAATTATTTTTTTATTTATATTTGACAGCGGGATGCATTACAAGTCTTATTATACATATAGAGCACAAGTTTTCATATCTCTGGTTGTATACATAGTATATTCACATCAATTTGTGTCTTCATTCATGTACTTTGGATAATAATGTCCATCACATTCCACCATCATTTCTAACCAAATGTATACTTATTGATTGATGCAATATCTTTTCTTTATGTACTTCCAGAGTTAGGGAATGAAGGCATAATTAATCTTTTCTTTCTCTTTCCTCCCAATGGGAAATGCAAACATGATTACTTCCTGCTACCCAACTGTTCTTGCTTTAAGGTAAGCACTCAACACATACCATTCTGTTTGGAATACAGCAGATCATTATTATAAATCTAAAAAATAAACTCCAGTCTAGACCTGAAGATTCTATTAACAACATGATGTATCAAAATCATCTACAGGCATTATTATGAACTGTCACCTAAAATGTCAGGAAATGTAGATCCAGCGATAGCCAATCATTAGAGCCATGTGGTTAGTGTTTAAGCAAAAATTTTTATCAGGGAGGAGAAATTTGGTACATTGTCCGGTGCTATGTCTTTTCTGAGACTTCTTACACATAAAGGAACAAACCGACTACACTGAGGAAATGGAAAACAGTGTGTAATGAATCAATAAAGTTATCTGTGGTTGCATAACACTAGGGCAGACAATAGGTTTGGGACTAAGTTAAAAATAAAATATAAGGTAAAGCTGCATTTAATTTTAATGTTTTGTTTTTGTGGTTATCAAATTATATCCTTGTTTTCTGTGAATACCACAGAAATGATCTTACTTGCTTTAGAATAAGTAATGGTTAATGATCAGATAATGATCTCCAAGATTTTTCACATGGTTGATGCCTTCCTAACATGTATAATGGCACATACAAGACCTGGAAAGTCAACTGTCTCCTTATTCCTCATAAACAAGCCTAGACCACAAAGCAGGGATGTTTACCCCTTTTTGTATTTATGTAGGATAAATTTTATAAATTATTTCCAAATTTAAAATAACAATAGTTGTGTAGGTGCCAAGGAATATTTAATTTAATCAGTCCTACCTGCAGGGTAAGGTGGAAATCTAATGAGTCTGAGCTGTGAAGACAACTGTTCTTTATAATTATGAAATAATATTTATCTGTTTTTCTTATTGGGTAGAGGAACCCAATTGTAACTTAACATAAATAAGCTATTTTAGTTTTCATGTTAATAGTATCCATAATACTACTAATAGTGATCTTATTGAAAGAATAAATGTACAATATGTGTGGAATTAATGCTCAAATTAACATTTGAATCAATTTTTTAATGTGTGAATTTCTCTTGAGCATTTATTATGTGGTTGGCAATAAGTGAAGTGTTTTATTTATATTATGGTTACTCTTCATTAATAAGCCTAAGTTTAAAGAATTATATGTTACATATTTATTCTTTATATTAACATTTTCCAGTTTGTCCCAAATCATTAGTTCTAAAAGATGTTCAATGAAAAATAGAAACCTGTGATCAAAACCAGATCACTGAAATTAAAGGAGGCCTAAATAAGTGGAGACATACTAAATTTATAAATTAGAACCTCCATATTGTTAAGAAATCAATTCTCCCCAAATTTACTTCTAGATTCAACATAATCCCAATCAAAATCCCTAGAGGCTTTTCTGTAGAAATTAACAAGATGATTTAAAAATATGTATGGAAATACAAAGTCTAGAATAACCAAAACCATTTGAGAAAGAATGAAACTGGAGGACTTATACTACCTGATTTCAAGATTATACAGCTAGAATGCTATAGTAATCAACATGGCATCAGCCTAAAGTTAACCACATAAGCAAATGAAACAGAAAGTACGATGAAATAAGGAAATAGTCTTTCCAAACAACTGTCTATACAATTAAGCAATTCCATTTCAGGCATTTTTCAAAGACAACACAAATATATGTCTACACAGAGACTTGTTAATGACTCTTCATAGCGACTTCATTCATAATATCTGTAAGCTGCAAATAACCCAAATGCTTACCAGCTCCTGAAAGAATAAACACATTGTGTTATATATGCTTACTACCATTCAGTAATAAAAAGGAATTAATTATTGATACATGCAAAATCAAGGTGAACCTAGAAACATTATGCTAAGTAAGAAAAATCAAATATAGAAGTTACAAGCTGTATGATTGTAAGACAGTCTGGAAAAGGCAAATTACATAGCCAGAAATCAAATTGGTATTTGTCAGGGCTGGGGATGGGAAAAAAAGAATGACTATAGAGAGGACTAAGGGAAGTTTTGAGGGTTATGACAATATTCTATATCTGGACTATTGGGGTGGTGTTACAAGCATAAACATTTGTCAAAACTCATAGAACTGCACATTTTAAAAGGGTAAATTTAAGTGTTGGTAATTGTACTTCGAAAGACCTATCTTGATGGGGAAAAATATCTCAGGAATACTTAAGAACTTAAAGATTTTAATTCAGTTTTCTAATATTATTTGTCATTGAAATTTGCTACTTCTTTTATCATTTTATACAAGTGTCTACAATGGTTTTCTATATAAATTCCAAAATGTTAATCCAAAAGATGTTCAATGCTCCAGGACATGAAAATAGGAAATAAAAGCAATTAGTGATTATAAAAAGGAAAGATTTTTAAAGTAACTTTTGGGGATTGTATGCATAAGATGGAAAATAATCCATGTATGTTATTACTATCTAACAGAAAAGTGTTCCCAAATGAAAATGTTTTGCATTTAAGGAATGTCTATGATTGATTAGATTCTGTGAGAGCTATTGAAAATATAGAGTTAAAATTCACATTTCTTACCTTTGGGTTAGAAATAAGTGTAGGAGATAGACAAGTCAATTGTCATTGAAAACTCAGCTTCATGAATGTCAATGCTCAAAGTTTTAACACTGATGTGGATGCACTCAAGAAGGCCATAGGGTTCTCAGAGAGGAACAGACAAAGAATGGCTCAAGGAAGAATTCCTAGAGGAACGGCCAAAATAGGTAATTTAGCACAGGTTGACTTTAGGTAGGTATAGACTGTGGGGCAGGGGCAAGAGAAACAGCAGCAGAAGGAAAAACATGTACAACATAGGATATATAATCTTTGAGAGAAAATTCAAGTGGTTCAGCACAATTAGAACCCCAAAATTTTGTGGATCTTTTAATCAGCTTTGGATTTTAGAAGGCAATTCTAGTTGCAATGGGGTAGTGTTTGGAGAGGTAAGACTAAAACAGAAACCTGTTAGGAGGCTTTTATGGTATTTGAGGAGAGAAGCTACTAGGGTATTAACTTGTGTAGTATTAATGGATTCAAAAAAAGGAAATATTGGATAAAAATATTTATAAGGTAGATGTGATACTAGTTGAACACTAAGAGGGAGCTAAGGGGTTGGTGTTACTCAGCTTTCTCACACAATAACAAATACCTGAGAAAATAAACCTATATTGATTTATTGGTTTATTTTGGTCCACAATTTTGGGAGTTTCAGTCCAAGACTGGGAAGACCCATGGTTTTTGAACCAGGTGAAGCAGTACATCATGGTAGGAGAATGTGGTGGAGCTAACCCACTTAAATGAGTCAGGGAACGAAAAGAGAAGAATGGTTCAGTCCCACAATTCCCTTTAGGAGCACACACCCACGAACTAAGAACTTCCCAGACACCACTTCTCAAAGATTACATTAATGCCCAATAACAACAAGCCTTTAACAGATGGACCTCTGTGGGACATTCTAGAGCCAAACTACAGCAAGGTTCTTCCTAGGTCTTGCTAAAAAAAACAACTACTTGTGTTCCAGGTAATTATTTATTTATTAATTATGCAAATTACTTGTACAGTACATGAAACTGTATTTGTACATTCATATTCATGTGTTCCAGGCAATTATTTATTTATTAATTATGCAATTTACTAGTACAGTACCTGAAACAGTATTTGTACATTCATATTTCTTACAATTCTCTGCAATGCTTAAAAGGCAAGGAATTCTCAAAAACTGCTTGTTGCTTGTTTCTACACTTGTTGAATATCACACAAAGTGCAGAAAATTCAGTTTTTAATTTGTTCTTTTAAGATATACATGACAGTTGAGTGTATTTTGACATATTATACATACATAGAGTATAACTTATTCTAATTAAAATTCCAGTCTTGTGATTATACACGATGTAGAGTTTCAATGGTTGTGTACTCATATATAAACATAGGAAATTTATGTCAGATTAATTCTATTGTCTTTACTACTCTCACCCCCCTCCCTTCCCTTCATTCCCTTTTGTCATTTCTTTCCAAAACCCTAAGAACCAAAATATATGAAAATTTTTATAACACTAAAAGCTCAGTATCTTTTACTTTTTAAATACTAAACTGTGTTATAAATCTGAATATGGTTAATTATAAGAATGGATTTCTTTTAGTATTATCAAAGTTTTTTAGGTCTAACATTTCTTTAAATCTCTCTCTCTCTCTCTCTTTTTTTTTTTTTTTTTTTGGTACAAGGGATTGAACCCAGGGCAGCTTACCACTGAGCAACATCCCAACTCCCCCTCCCCCACCCCTGCCTTTTTTTTATTTTGAGATAGGATCCTGCTAAGTTGCTTAGGGCCTCACTAAATTCCTGAGGCTGGCTTTGAACTTGTGATCCTCCTCTCAGTCCCCTAAGCCACTGGGATGTTTAAATCTTTAAGATAAACATTTTTATTTTCATTTCTCTTACAAAGAACTATGTTAATTTCTCATTGTTCTTTTTTTCTCTGAAAAGGCATTTGCATGACTTGCATATACCTTGCAAAGTAACTCAGTAAATTTTCTACCTGCTTTTCACATTACCTTATCTTTCCCATTTTCCCCAAATTCCCATTCCTATTCTTCTCTCTCATTTTCAGTGAAATACCTCAACTCGCACTTCAACAAAATACATCCAGCCTAAACTCTCATTGTCCTTCTTTAAGCCTCCTGAAATACTGAAAACATTTTCCTTCATAGGAAGTTATTTCAATAGTTCTAGTGAAACTGACTGATCTGGGTATCATAAAACATTTGAGAACATCTTCAATATAAGAAACAGACACTAGAATACACAGAAAAATATATCAAGAGGAAATAGAGACATTGAAGGGAACAAAACATAACTTACTTTAAAGAATGTTCTCAGAGAGTTAATAAGAAATAGGAAATTTGAAAGATAACATTGAAGAAAATTTCCTGTGTAGTAGAATAAAAACATGAAAGACACAGAAAATAAGCAAAAATTTTAAGAGGATCCAACAAAAACTAGTAGAATGAAATAAAAAACTAATAAAAACTGGTAAATACAAACTTCAGGTAATTATTAATCATTAATTATAGGGGAAAAATGAAGGATTGCATATAAAAGAGTAGTACTTGGCCTGTCCAAGTACTTGGTTGGGTGACAAAATATATGTGAAAATATGTTTATTATGACCATGAATGGTCATAATAAAGTAAACCCTTAGTAGGAGGGAGATAATGATACAGTGGGTTAGAAGTAAAATATATTATTTAGAAATATGGAAATACCAGAGAAAACAAAATTTTAGAATTATTCATGTTTGGGGAGGAGAGGACTAGCATAAGTTTTTTAGGAAAATTTGCCTTAATAAAAACTATGTACATACACTTAATAAAAAGAAAAATCTAATTAAAATTAATATAAAAGAGAAAAGCCAAGATTATAACAAAGAAACTGGGTAAGAGAGACTCAACTATTTCCTTATGTTTTACTTATCATAGTCTGACTTTCTTTGATATTATGATGTTATGAAAGCCTGATGTATTCACTAGACACTGTAGTTTGATTTTGATTTTCTTCCAAGGTTAGAGATAGGTTGTATACTACTATCAAGATGCTGGGAAATGGCAATGGCAGCACATTACACTCCAAATCAGCCATGTGATTACAATGGTAAACAACTGATATTCTACAAAGTACTGAGATATTAAACTATGATATTCAGATGGTTAGGTGTATCAAATGCATTTTTTAATTAGAATATTTTTACCTTATAAATGGTAGACTGAGACATAATCCCATCATAAAGAACATATCTATAGATTTGAAATATTATGAGACAATTTTAAGATGAAAAAGAGGATCCAATTTGTAACAGACTTTTTAATTGGTCAAGTAATATTTATCTTACATTATGTTAATGTTTTGATTTGCCAAAATCAAATATTTGGTATCTTTGTTTAAAAATACCAAACAAAAATTTATGGTTTTGTTTGGTATCATTAAATTTACATGACAAATACACTAACATTTAAAAAACAAGAAGATTCTGGGCTGGGGATGTGGCTCAAGCGGTAGCCTGCTTGCCTGGCATGCGAGCGGCGCTGGGTTCGATTCTCAGCACCACATACAAATAAAGATGTTGTGTCTGCCGAAAACCAAAAAATAAATAATAAATTTTCTCTCTCTCTCTTTAAAATAAATAAATAAAATAAAAAACAAGAAGATTCAAATTGACATGTACAGCATCCTACTAAGTTAATAACTCTACATCTCTGTATTTCTGTAAAACTTTTGAATTTCAAATGAGACCAAAAAACAGCTCATATCTTACCTTAGTCATTGGGTGTAGGAAACAAACTACTATTAGGTAAGTAATGATGGTGAATTTATTTAATAGAAAATTTAAAAGATAAAGGATTTAAGAACAGACTTTATGAGAGACTAGAGCAAGAAAATACAATGCGATAAAGATCAAAGGCAGTTACTTCATTCTTTTTCTCCAGTGCCAAAGGGACTCTCATTTCTTCATTTTTTTATGCGCCTGAATCATTACTGTTTCTATAAGGAGCAGTTTTTTCTGGGTCACTTACACAAACCCAAACATGGCCACTCCAAAGTTACCTTTGTGATTTACCTAAATAACCCAAAGTTGTCAACTAGAATTCTAATTCCAAATTGTTGGAAGAGACAACCAGATTGGTTCAGTTTGAGTCAGGAGTCTAGAAGTGATCCAATCAGCTGTGTGTGTGTATGTGTGTATTTTACGGGGACAGGGAGGATGTCCTATGATCTGATGATCAACAGAGGCTGTGAGAACACCATTATACTTGATTTATCTTTTCAGCTGTTGATAAGGACTTAAAAGCTTTCTGTATATCCCTAGCCCAATTCCACCAACAAAGTGGACATAAAGTAAGTAAGGAATGATTGATAGAAATGCCATAAAGCCAGGGAAGTTTGGAAAGTGTAAAAAATAATGTATATATTTCTCATTCCTTAATAACTTTTTCACATGCATGCATCCAAATCAGGATCGCTCCAAGAAACTTCAGAGTCCTATTTTTTTCCTCAGAGAGATATTATCATAACTGCCAGTATTTTAGGCTAATATGATTCTCTGGGGATGAAAACTTGAAGATTTTCATCATGGCTACCAATGGTTTGGGAATAGACCCTGTATCACAGAAAAATTTTCCAGAAATAATTATTCAAACTTTGTCTTGTTTATTATTAAAAATTATGTTTATACTTCTAGTTATAGGAAACCAATGCTTATATCTCTGCCTACTTCATATTTTATATATGTATGTAAACAAGGAACAGGGTTAGGCTAAGCAGTGATGGACTAGAAAAGATAATGATCTAAAATGCAAGAAACATGAACTAGCATGTTGGCCCCATAAAGATATTCCTTGGTTTTTTTTTTTTTTTTTTTTTTTTGGTAATACTGGGGATTAAACCCAGGGGTGTTCTACCACTGAGCTACATCCTCAGTCACTTTTATTTTTTAATTTTTAGACAGGGTCTCATTAAGTTGCTGAGGCTAGTCTCAACCTTCCCATCCTCATGACCCAACCTCTCAGGTCACCAGGATTACAAGAGATGCATGCCATGCTCCTAGTCCAAAGTATTCATGTATTGATAACTGCCTCCGTTTCCTTTTAAAGCTGAAAAAAGTATTTAAAAAATAAAATTCTGTTCAATGACACTCACATTTTGGCTTTTTTCACCTACATACACTGAGAAGAAATTCCAAAGAGAAGTGGGGGGTGCATGTTAGTGGGGTTTATCAGCAGTGTTTTAAATTGGTTAAAGAAGTTCAGTTTTAGATTTTGTGTGGGAAGATATGTGAGACAGGTGTGATTATAACCTCACTGCATTCCAAATCATCACAGAAAAGTTAATTTAGAATAGGTAGATGCTTATTTTATAAGCTTTAGATATATTTGAGCTTCCGGATGTCTGGTTGAAAATTAAAGACAAGAGTCTATAGATTTAAAAAATTTAAAGTAGATTCAGTAAATTATAATAAAAAGGCAATAAACAGAAATTACCTTTGCTGCTTCTGAGATATTACTTTCAAATCTACAACAGACTGATGTTTAACTATCACCAAAAAAATTACAAAGTTTGCTAGATCATCCTGTACTACTGCTGAATAATAAATTGAAAAGAAAACAGAAATAGTCAATGATGATGACTTCATTAAAATGATTATTTTAACCACTTAAAATTTATTCATATGTCAAGTATATCTTTAGTTTTTATGACATTTTCACATTTAATTTTCTCAAGGAACCTGTGAGGAAGGTATTACCTTCCATCAAATAAGATATTCAGGGATTAACAGAAGGTTGTATTATTAATAAATTGTCAAGTCAGAAATGATATCAAAGTTTTAAGATTCCAAGGAACATCCATATTTAAATATATTAACAGAGATTGAAAAAAAGAATGAATTCGATTTGCCAATTCTTTTTGGTAGTAACTGTAAGAAACATCATGTCCTTATATTTTGTCATGTCTTTATTTGGATCAGTATTGGCATTGCTATGACTTCATTTGGGATCCATTCTTCAGTTACAATTATTTTTTAAAATTTGTCTCCTATAGTTTTGTCTGTTGGTAAATCAAAGATGAAATTCAGAAACCCTGCTACCTAAATCTTGCAGCAAAAGTTTCATAGCATATTGAGTAATATATCGATTTTCTCTCTTAAGTTTTAAAAATAATTCTCTTTTTGATTTAAAAAATTGCTTATTTAAGTTAGTTTAATGTAACTGATCTTAAAAAACAGTACAATGAAACTTTAGAGAACTATTCTCAAAATCTGGACCAATGCACTCTGGTTGAACTTTTGTTTTCCAGTGAGTTATGCTTAGTGTGCAGCTTAGGTTGATAATCTTGTCTGTGTTGACACTTTGGTATCTACTTATTGATATTATGCTGCCAATTATAACTATTTTCATAGGTGATAAGCCAAATTTAGCTCCTGAAAATTCAAAAATATTTAACTATTATCATTAACCCTTTTTGTAAAATGATACCAACATCATTTTTTGTTTTTCCTTTCCTAGAATTTTTAGAACGGAAGAACTTGTGCTCAAAATTAAATGGTTTAAGGTATGATTAGTCTATTTATGAACTAAATAACCTATAAGACTAGCTTACATTTAAAAACCATATAGTGTCCTCTACTCATGTTGAATATAGATTAACAAAAATCACAAGTACCATTTTTAGCAAATCAATTATTCATTAAGTTAATAAATAAGGTAGTGTCTTAACTAGGGAAACTGATACATTAAATAGATTACTTATCACAATTTTGACTATATAAGGTACATATTTCAAAATAAAATCAAATGTACTACTCTTACTTTCAAATTCTAATTAGCAAAAAATCCAATTTTTTTTTAAAAAGCACGATTCTTCTTCAGATTTTACAGTATACCAAGATCTATAATTCATGAGATTTCTAATTTGTATTCCTACATGTGCATATTGCTCAATTTACTGTTTCACTGGGAGGCAGGACTTCGCAAAATTATTTGGTAACAGAAAATAACACTTTGCTTTTAATATCACTGTTGGATAATATTTGACTAAAACTGTAATATTTTTTTCTTGTAACAATAGTAAGGAAGTTAAAATAGAAATTAAGAAAAATAGGGAGAGAGCACAGATTTGCAAATTTTTCTCAATCTGATGCATTACGACAGACACAGGCAGGATTTATAAGGGAGTCTCCTGTATCATCAAGGGTCTAGGTTACATCATCATTGATTTAATCTTTTCCATCTCCTAATTTTAATGGCTCTGCTTTCCCAAAGGCTGCTGTAATTTATCCCATGGGTTGAAATTTAAAATAGCAACACTGATGCTCAATGTTCTTTATTGTCTTTTCCATTTGTTAATACCACACCTATTTGTAGAGATAACAGTGTCTTTTGCTCCAGTTCCAATAAAAATACTCTTTGTGTATTCACTATTTTGTCAATGAGATCAAGAAAAATATTTGTGACTTGTGAAATGAATGTGAAATAAAAAACTAACACATTTATTCTTCTTTAGCATAAAATTTAACTGAAATGAATTTTGCTGAATTTAAGAGACAAGAGTATATCTAAAATAAATTTGCCAGAAATGTTTTGCATTAAGAGATACTTCAAGTATAATTTTATATTTCTTCTTAGATCAGACTAAAGCATCTGAGTACAAAGATGAAATTCTAGGCAATTTATCAGTCATTGTATTAATAGTAGTATTAACAGTAATATTAATTCCTACCAAAGAAAAGAATGATTCTTGATTTGTATCTCATAAAATCCAAGTCAATTGTCTTGTCTCCGTGGATTTTACACACACACACACACACACACACACACACTCACTCACACAAGTGTACATATATATGTTTTTCTGCCATGTCTTACCTTCAACACAAGGCAAACATTGGTGAACTAGTCATTATATACTAGTAACAGAATTATATAATATAATTCTGTGCAGTTGAAATACAATTTCTATATGTCAAATATCTGGAGATTTCTAAGTCTATCTAATATTTCAGAAGAACACAGACCCTACCTCTCACCAAAATACTTCACTTAATAGTGTTTACCTTATGCACACCTAGAGGAAAAAACAATAAAGGCTATTGTAGCAGCCATAGAGGTGAATTGCTCAAATCTCCCTTAAAAAAGAAACTTGCTGTTCAGATGCAAGATATGCAGGGAGCTCACAGACTCGAGGATTTATTTCAGCTTGTGGGCCATCCCAGCCAATTTGCTAGTGCAATGCTGGGCTTGGCCATTTCCGCCCCTATGGGACTCCCCTAATGGACAACATTTTCTCAGTAGCTTTACATTGAGTTGGCTGATATTATGTCAAAACTAAATCATGGTCTGAGGCTTCTCCTACCTAATCTTGCTTCTTACTTAATTTTCTTTCACAGGTACTACATATGTATCATGGTCTGAAAGATCTCTCAATCCATCTCGTTTTTTTTCCCTTTGTATCCATCTGATAGAGTGTGCCTAGTAAGTTTATTGCATTTCTAACTCCACCTCAGTGTCTGCTTTCCACAGGACCAAAGTAACACAGCTACTGTTTACTAAGACTAGTACATGAAGGTTTGATGTTTTCTCATGATTAGGTTTAAAATTTCATAATATTGTTATTGCGGAAAAATAGTATCAACTGAAATCATACCTCCCCCACCTCTCTTCCCCTAAACTAGAAATTGTTCAAGCTTGTTAAAGATTCAAAATAAATGTATAATGTAAACTTAATGGATATGAGGAAAAAAAGACTATTATAATGATGAAGCAATATCTAGTGAGATGGCAGTCATTTGAACCAAGTGGCAATTTCCAAAACATTATCTATATTGTTCCTTATCTCAGTTTTAAGAAAAGAATTTTATATAAGAGTTAAAAAATATGTTCAATACTTTTTTAAAAAAATTGAGATTGTGTTGTTTTCTAAGGAATGAAAGGTGATGTATCATGGGATTGGTAGCATGAATTTAGGGGATGGACAGTCTTTTTAAAGACACTATTCCAGGAAATTAAGTGTTTTCCCCAAATAAACCCAGGGGTTTAACTAAGCCCTCCTGTATGCAAAAGGACACATAATTAATAATATGAAGACTTTATGCCCAATGTGACTACTGGTCTTTAAGATAATTTTAGCCAAAAGTGGTCAGTATGACCACTGAAAGAAAAAGATGACCAGAAAGTAAATGGCCAGTCACCTAGTGACCAAAGTATGATAGCTCTCAACTATAAGTCTAAAAGAATGATTTAGTCATTTGTAGATACAGAAAGTTCAAAAATTAAAGTCACATCTTTAATTGAAAACATATAATTATAGCATATGTATGTTGACATTTAATATATTTTTGCATGAATTTGCCATTTATTGGGAATAAATACCTTTCTGGACATTTTCAAGTAAAGAATTAATCTATAGTCCTATTGTAAAAAGTAGAATCTAGAAGGTCTCTGGAGACCACCAGGTCACAGTAGTAGAATTTAGGAATATTTGGTATCCAACAATGGATGTTCCTGAATATACATTTTTACATAAGAGCGTGTTAAATTTATACAGATGTATATGTGTGTCTTAACAGAATACACACTATGGGAGAAATTAAACATTTGAAAAACTGGACTCTTAAGTATGTTCTAAAGAAAGAAACATCTCTAATTTATTGTTCATGTGGGAAAAAAATCTGGGAATACTCCTTCTGGAGGTACTTTCCTCTTCACTCTTAAAACTATGGCACAGAGGTATAATTATCAGTTCGTGAATTCTATGTAAAAGGACCAAAATGATCTCACTAGAAATGTTTCCCAGAGGCTCTCTTTTGCCTTCTAAAATAATATAATCAGATATAAAATGGCTGGCAAATTTAAAAATATACACATTGCAAATGACAGCAAACACAAAAAATTAGAAGTACCAAAGTGCTACAGTTCGGCCAGCAAAGAGGGTATAGGTGTTTGTTCTGGAGGACTGCATTAATTATTGAATCCACTAAAAGTATAATTAAAAACAATGTCCAGTAAATTACTAAAACAATTTATGCTAATCTGGCTTTTGGTAAATAAATCTCCAAGGAAAACTAGAAAATTTCTTTCCATGGCATGTCAGAGTGAAAATCTATTGACATGGAATGAAGATTAAATAAGTACTATTTTCCTGTAAATTAAAAAAAGGGATTATGGTTATGATCCACTAATTCAAAATAATAATATGATTTAAAAGCTGTGGTAAATTTATATGAGAGTTCAAATGAAAACAATTTACTTTGATGGATAATTGTCATGGCAAATAGAGGTTATAAACTGTGCTATATAACATGGGGCACTTTAATTCACTATGATTAAGACAGAACAAAGCAGACATTAGATTCTAAATAAATGATTTGAGGAAGATTCTAAATATTACAAAAATCAATTAAAATACTATTGTACTGTCTTGTTAAATAACGTACATTGAATACATGCCATAAAGTTTATTAAATTTAAGATGCTGCTTTATTCTTTAATGTCTGAAGATATTAATTGAATTAAGTAAACCATAAAAGAGATGATTCTAAAATTCTTTGTGGGCCAATTTGGCTCAATAAATAATCAAAGTTTATCCCATTTCAAAGAAAATGGGGGCTTATGCCCAAGTTATTGCTGTCTTATAACAGTTCATTCTGATTTACTGTCATTCTAACACTCAAACATAACCAGGTAGAAAAAAATCCAAATCACAGTTCAGCTTCACCTAAAAAACACATTTCACAATAAATGAGATAATGCTTCACATCATATTTGACACATTTTATTCATAATGTGGCTATTAATATAACCTAATATTTGGATGAATAGACATTTCCTTGGGATTTGTTGGCAATATTCTGTAGTCAGAGAAGCTAGCTTTGAGAACATCCTATAAATGGGCTGGGGATACAGCTCAGTTGGCAGAATGCTTGTCTTACATCACAAGGCCCTGTGTTCTAATCCCCAGCACCATAAAAAAAAAAAAAAAAAAAAAAAGAAAGTTTCTGAGTACATCCCATAAAGATGGCTTAAAAAAATACAATAGATGTTTATGTTTTCAGGGTCATAATTTTATTTATAGAAGAGATTTCTTTTTTATTTGCAGTTATAATAAACTATTTTTTGTCATTGACATAACAATTTTTCCTGAATGTTCCTGAGGAAGGCAAGTTTTATTAGACATAAAATGTTACAATCTATAAATAATCACTTTCCCCACTTGGAAGAATAGTATTGGTGACAAAATTTCCCTTCAATATATTTTTCCCATAAATATTTCAAATTTCATCTATGATCTAACAAATCATCTCCACATGAATAACCCATCTTACCTACTAGTGGCAAGAACTTGGGCAAATCATTCATTTCTGGTTTTGAGATTAGGAAATACATAAAATGTTCATTTGTGTATTTTAAAATATGGGTCATAACCTCATTGGTGTATCACACCAGTATTTTTAGAGAAAGAATTGACTAAATTTGAATAGAAAATATATAGAAATGGTAATAGTTTGTAAATTTTCAATTTCAAATATATGTGCATACAGCATGTGACAACCTAAAATGCACTCTTTAGTATGCACTGTAGGCAAAAAAAAAAAAAAAAAAAAAAAAAAAAAAGTTTGAAAAAAGTTATTCTAAATAATCATGTCTATTTCCAAAATAAAATCCTTTCCAGCCTAAAAGTTTGAATTATTTCTTTTAACTTAGTGTCATATGCTTATTGCTTAACAGACAATAGTAGCTAGCTACTTTTAGTTGAAGTGATTAAGAAAGTATTTCCTCAATTATTTGTAACCTTTAAAATTCCTTAAAATCTTTAAAATATACTTTCTTCTTTATCCCAAGGGGAGCAACTCCCTCATAAACTGTAACAAAATTTTAGACATCAACAATTTAATGAAAATATTTTTAAGCACCTCTTGTATGCCACATACTATGGTAAAAAGTTGGGAGATATAAAATGAATTGGTATGGTCCCTGCATTGGTTGAATTTATAATTTTTAGGAAAGCATCAGATACAAAAAGAAAACATCTTATTTTTAACAAAATGGAGTTCATGTGTGTACTATTATGAAATATTATCCTTAATATCCACTAGTAGAAGCCATCATTTATTTTATCTACTTCATTCATTCATTCAAGAAATATTTACTATGCATGCACTAGGTATTTTTCTAGGCTTGATGTTGCAAGATTAAAATGACAAAGTCGGCCTAGTGTTAAGTGTCGTAACGATTACAGGTATTAACTAGGGACTACTTTTTTTTATTGATTATTTAAAGCATTACATAGCTCATGATATATCATCTTTCATACATTTGACTCAAATTGTGTTTTGAACTCCCATTTTCACCCCAAATACAGATTGCAGAATCACATCTGTTACATATTCACATTTTTACATAATGCCACATTAGTGACTGTTGTATTCTGCTACCTTTCCTATCCCCTACTATCCCCCCTCCCCTCCCCTCCCCTCCCATCTTCCCTCTCTACCTCCCCTGCTGTTGTTCAATTCTCTCCCTTTTTTTTCCCCTCCCCCTTGCCCCTCATAACCTCTTATAATTTTATGTATCATTGAAGGTCTCCTACCATTTCCATATGCTTTTAGGGATTACTTTTTATTGAATGGTCAAAAAAGGTTTCTCTGAGTAGATAGGAATGGCTAAAGGAAGATGATCACTTAAAGCTCTGGAGAAGAACATATAGGAAAAGGGAACAGCTAGGAAAATACCAGACCCAAGGCAGATAGGAGCTAAGCAAGTTTGAGGAATTGCAAATAGGTGAGCATAGCTGGGAACTAGTGAAGAGAGATGGAACAGTAGGTGAGATAGGGAGGTACATGCAAGCCAGATTGAATAAGAACCTATAAATCATAGTAAAGCTTTTGGAAGACATTTTCATTGCCATAAGGAGCCATCTGAGGACTTTAAACATACAGGTGTTGTACACAAAACAGATTTTACATAGCGAGAATGAAACAAAGTTGGTTATGAGATATCAGTCATCCAGGCAAGAGACAGATGGCTGTGACTTGGATTAAGCTGGAAGCTAGTGGAGATCAAAAGAGGTATATGATTTGGGGAATGTTTTGGAAATTAAATATACAATGTGCTGATAGCATGAATATGGAGAGGATAGTAAAGAAGGGAATCAAGGATAACTCCTATAACTTTAGCTTGTACAACTAGATGGTTTTATCTGTGATGAGGAAAAGCGAGGTGGGAGTGCTAGAGATAGCAGCAGCAACCTAGAGTTCTAGTTGCATATTAGCTGTTCATCTAAGTGAATATGTCAAGCAAATAGAACTGGGCTTGGGGATGATTTATGAATTTAGGGGTCATCACAATATAATAGTACTTATAGAAACAAGACTATAGTTGCAAAAATTCTTTTAATCTGGACAACAACTTAAGGTTGTTAACTTTTTATACATTCTTGACTTTTTACATTTGAGTGTCTCTGATGCTCAGAGATACTGGCTGAAAGTCACCCAGCTGTTAACTGGTAAGGTCTGGGTTCAAATGTGAGTCGTTGTTCTCCCCATTACACCAGACCATTTTATTGGAATATTAGGAGAATGTGAATCTTTGAGGGGAGTATATTTTAATTTTTGAATGAAGGACTTTTTAAAAGTCTACTTAGTCTGGAGAGAATGAAGCTCATTCAGAATCTAAGTCCATAAATTCACTAGTCTTTTCTGTCCTTATGTGACTTCTTTGTGGCAGATGGCATTAATTGTTCTTTTTTTCCTTCCAAACAAAAAGCAAACTGAGGTTGCCAGGGACAGGGTATGAGGAAATGTAGGTTAACGGGTACAAACTTTTGGTTATAAGATGAATACTTCTGAGGACCTAATGAACAGTTTAATGACTATAGTTAATAACACTGTATGGTAAACTTGAAATTTCTTAACAGAATAGATACTAAGTATTCTCACCCCCCCCCCACATTCATACATATGCAAACACACACAGTAACCATGGGAGGTAAATGATGTATTCATCTGATTGTGAATCATTTAAAAATGTTTATTTATATCAAACCATCCATCATCTTATACCTTAAACATACACAAGTTTTAATTTGTCAACTATATTTCAATAAAGCTGGTAAAAATAAACTCTTACTCTCTAAGCTTGTGAGATAGAACTCCTTTTTTCTTCTTTCCTTCTCAAATCTTGATTGCATCTTATTCATTAACCCCTAACTATGGATGTTTTGCAGGAATTTTTAAGTCTTCTTTTCTCACTTTACATCCCCCGCTAAAATTTAATATTCTTATTGTTTAAAATACTAAATATATGCTTTGGACCCTCTAATTTCTTGCTGGCAATCCAGACATTTCTCTTTAGCTCAAGAATAGGTCCAAAGGTTCCTGAATGTGGCTGGAAAAGAGGGTTTCCCCTCGCAGTAAACAGGTGGAGCAAAGTTTAGGAGCTGTGAAAGTTTCACTCGTGCCTTCATTCATTATTTACAAGCACTAACACATTGGCTGCTTAAGGAGATTCATAACTAGAGTGGAGGCAGACAGGCATAATTCCATGCAATATGGTCGGTAGGAGAGCATTCATGTGAACATAAAGCGTAAAGGGTGAGTATCCCATTTAGCCCTTTAAAGAGACTTAATAAAATTTTTGGAGTATTTCTGTTTAGTTCAACCTTAAATGGTAAATGGCAAGCGAATACCATTAAGGAAAGAAAAAAGTTGGGGAGAGAGGTTATTTGGGCAGAACACTGCAACCAGTCCTGAAGTACTGACTGGGAACTATGAAGATAATGAATAAGCCCATGTATTAAAAAAAAAAAAAAAACAGGGAGTGGTGGGCACCACCGATAAAATGATAAAAATCTAGGGTCAATAAGACACCTCACCCCAAATCTGTTCCGACGACAGGCCGGCCGCCTCAGGTTCCGCAGGCTCCTGACGCACCGCACACGGCCTGGCTAACTCCGCCCTCTTCTTCCAAAAGCCCTTCCGTAGAATTGCGTGCACGTGCGCGGCGGACGCCACCCACTCCGCTTTCTCGGCCAATGAGAAATGGCTTCGTAATTCACTACCGCCCGGTCGCAGGTCAAGTGACTGCGTCTGCCCGCCCTCTTACCCCGCTGCCTCTAGGTTCTAGGAAGATGGCGAAGGTCTCAGAGCTTTACGATGTCACTTGGGAAGGTAATTTCGGGCGGGGCGGGCACAAAACGACCCAAAGCTCTGGGGAATCGTTCGGAAGCACCCACTACGCTCAGACAGGTGGGTTCTCCGGTCTTTGTTTGGCACCGGAGCTCTCACTGGACGGGCCAAGCTGAGGAAGAGGTTGAGGCTGACCCTTTCCTTGGCCGGGCCACTGACTCTGGCATTCCCCGCTGTTCGTTTAAAGAATGACTGACCTCCCTACCTCTGCGCCAGTCCAGCGGCCCGGCGCAGCTTCCATTTATGAGGCCGGAGCGACTTGGAGTTAAGGATGTCACACTTTCCTGTGGTTCCTGGGCGGCGTGGAGGGGGCAGGAGAGTGGATTGTTGAAGCTTCTTTGAAGCCAAGAAGTACAGGGTCTGTAAGGCCTTGTGTTGTCAAATGTTTGGAAGTCTTTCAAGTCTGTGCAGAAAAAGTGTGTAGAAGACCGGTGAACAAATTGTTATTTTTTCAAAACCGGGTTTTTAATTTCTATGCTTTTTATTCTCTATCCCACTCTCCCCTCAAATCACTTTTACACACTCCATACCATTTTGTACCTATTTACTACCAGTAAATCCTATTCTAAAGGGGAAAATAACTGTTAACTCTTGGACAGGTGATCACTTGTGGCATTCTTGTGTCTCATCCTTGGTTGATTTAGGGCAGAGTGTTTTTAAATCCCCAAACAGCCAAACATTGAATCCATTCTGCAAGAAAGATTCCCCCCCCCCCATTTTAGAAACTTTCGTGGGAGACCTGCTTAAGAAACTTGAATTTCATTAAAGCATGAAGTTTATGTTATTGAAATTCACATTGCCAGCCTTTAACATAGTTCAGTAGATTTCAGTAGCTAGTTTGTTCAATGAATGCCTTTGTGGGATGCTTAAATAATGGCCTAATGACATGTGGACTGAAAATTATATTTACTGTTTGATCATGAATAAATTTCTAAGTATTATGAAGTTGCAGACATGTAAGGGAAAAGACAAAATTTCTTTACACTTACAGTGCATTCAATAATATAGATAATATATTGGTTTTTTAGCTTGTAGCACATGAATATTTCTGCTGGTACTGAAGAAATACATTATATTACACAGAAGTCTTAAATGCTTAGTGTTAGATCTTGCATATTTCAAGTAAGACAGTCCCTACTTCATAGAATCACAGTCTAATGGAGAAGACAAACCTGTGAATAACTTAAAAGTCTTGTCAGGTTGTATCCTTTCAGCCAGATGGGAAATATGTGACTGTTTAATATTTTTAAAAAGTTTTTCAAATGTTTCATAAGTTTTCAAAAGTGATATTGTTAAGGTATGTTTAGTATAGCTCACTCTTAGCTCTGTTAGACTTTATAATTTCTCAGAATTCTTCTCAGAAGTTCCGTACTACAGAGAGCCCTCCTTAACCTCACCCCCTTCCCCATCCCTCTATCAAAATTTAGAAAAAAAAATTAAGAATAAAGAAAAAAATCAAAACTTGCCCCTGGATCATGTGTTTTCATGCCATTGAAATACTTACCCAGTTAAGTTTTAAAATTTTATCTCTCCTAGAATGAAAGTAACCAGTCTAGTTTTGTTCACTGTCATGTCATTAGAGTTGGACATTTGGGAGGAACTCTGATTGTTTATTAACTGAATGAATTATTAATGGAATTAATGATAAACATTAACAGATTGTCCCAAAATATAACTAAGAATCATTTTTTTTGTGTTGGATATATTTCTTTAGTATTTTAGGTGAACTTAGGCAACTCAACTAATAGTATATGGTTTGTTCACTTGTTCAATGAAGGTTTAGACTTTTTCAGAATTAAAACTGTTTTAAGGGAATTTTAAGAAATGAGTTTTCTAGATTTTTATTTCAGAGACTCAGAATAACAGATTTTTTAAGGATGTATGAGGTCAATGAAAGGTCTCAGAGAGATTTGGAGGGGAGTAGTGTCAGAGGTGTGTCCTTAGGAATTCCATTGAATAACATGAATTGGTTAGTTGAAAGAATAATGTAATTCTTGTAATAGGATAATTTATTACCTGTCTAGTAGTTCTAGCACTTTCCAAGTCTCTAACAAACTGTACAGAGATATAGAATTTATGGCTTATTAATTCAGCCACTTCAAAGCATCTGTTACATAAAGAAATTTATTGATTGGAACTTTGGATGTGGGAAAGAGAATTTAGAGTTGTAATAGAGTTGTCAAATTTCTTGAGACTATATTGTTAAGCAGGATGTAGATAGGATACCTAGCACAGTTGCCTGACATGTAATAGACACTAAATGAGTATTTGTTGAAAAAATTTTTAATATTATGTTTAAGAGAATTCCACTTGTTCATGCTCACTGTTCCTGCTTCATCTTTTTTTGTTCATTCTCTCAGTAACCACAATTTGGTTTCCACCCCATACCTCTTCTCTAAGGTCTCTAAGAAAATCCAGTGTCAACTCAAATGTTTGTGTTTTATACATCTGTACTACATTTGCTAGTGTAGATCACTCTATGAAAAGTTCTTAACTTGCTTTTTTCCTCCATGCTTTCTTAATAACATTCCTCCAGGTTCTTTTCTTACTTTTCACATCTTTCCTCTACTGAGTTCCTTACATCCACTTGCTTCTTTTTTTTTTCCCCCTGATTCCTCAGTGATTCCTTCTGTAGCCCTCTTTTTAATGTCATGTCATTAGGTTGGTTATTAAACTTGAGATCTGTAGATTCTTGGTCTGTGCAGTCATGTTATATGGCCTGTAAACTTCATGAACTTATGTGCAAAATTAAGATTATGTGTGCATATTTTTGGGAAAAGATGATTCAGAGATCTCATCAGTTTTGAAGACCTCTAAAATGGATAAAATGTCTTCGGTAGGCAATCTTGTCAACACCCAGGTGTAAATATCAGCCTGTAAATATGCTAAACAACATACTAATTAAACATAGTTGAATGCTTTTTATCAAGCACTATTACAGTTATTGAGGATACAGTGCTGAACAAGACAGGCAAGTTCCCAGAGTTCATAGAATATATCCTGAAGTTTAATTTTTAAATGAAGATTAGTATTCATAGTTATCTTAGGGCATATCTTCTGGATGTTTTGTGATAATACTTAAAATTAACTTCTCCTCCCCCTCCTACCTACTGCTTCTAACATCTGCATTTTCACTACTTCTTATTTTTTGCATTTTTTCCTAGAAAAATTAATAGCACCATTTATCTTTCCCTCTTCATAATGTAACTCCTGCTCATTATTTGAGATATAGACCTGCTCTTTGAAATTATGTTTTTAAAAAGCATATCCCCTTTCCTAACAGTGTTATTTGCACAATCCACAAGAAATAAATTTTAGAAAACAACTCTTTCAAGTATGTTCATACATATATATATGTGTATAAGTTGAAATTAGAACTTCACTTGAAAAGTATTAGCATGAACATTCCATTCTGTTCTATTCATTCTGTCTTATTCCCTCCCCCACAAATGCTGCAAGAAGTACCCTAAATTGATTTCATATTCCACTACTGGGTTACAATATAGAGTTTGAAAAACTTTTTTGCTGAGTTCTCTGTACATGATAATAAAATAATTTTTCCTTTTTTCAAATCAGGTGACTTGTTCTTTCAGAATGGGTCTTTTCAACATCCTGTGACTACTCCAATTAAACAAATTCATAGGACTACAGATAATTTAAAATTTATTATCTCCCAGGTATCTTACGGAGTATGATGTTTCATGTAAATGAATCTGTATTACTTGGGAATATATAATTAAGTGAAGTATAGAAAATATAGGATTGGAGTAAGGAGTTTTGAATTAAGAGTCATCAGAGTAAGTAGCAGGCGTGTTTTTCCATCTTTCCGAGGTTAGTTGTCTTACCACAGTGACACCTAGTCCTCATGGAAGGAATAAGCAGAATAATCCTAGTCACTCTCATAACCTTTGGTCTTTAGATGACCCCACATGGTTTACACAGTTAATTGTTCAGGTAAGCAGTGAGCAGCTTATTTTACACATATATAATAAAACCACCTTAATTTTGAGGTGTTTACCTCTTGGTGGGGGTATTTAGGGTAAAATAAAAAGTTTAACCCACCCTTGAGTAAAGAGTGCTAGGAAAGCCTTTATTTCTAGCCAGTGGCTGAAACAGTTATCAGTTGTTTTTCCTTAAAATCGAAGTAACTAAAATTTTGCAGCATTTTACGTTTTGTAAAATGCCCTACATAAATTACTTAATATTAAAAGTCTTAAACTTCAGGGCCAAGCAGATGAGGAAAATGTGTGAAATTTGTGAAAGATAGTATTGGTGCCTATGTGCCTATGAAGAATTGGTGAGTGCATGCCCTCCCAACTATAATAAAAAAATCAGCTCATAAACAAACAAAAAGCCTCAGACAATTGTATTATCCAAGCAACAATGTAAGAGATCCAGATTTTACTTTATGTAAAAGTTTCATCAGAGATTTGTAGGACAGGCTTGTGATCCTTTGTATTTTATAGCTGAGGTGTTAGAAATGTCAAATGATAGGTTCAAGATCACCTTGCTGATGCAAATCAATGGCAGAGTTGAAATTTAAATAGTGGTTGTTTAACTGTAGATCTTTTCACCTTTCTGCTACTTATTACTCTCAGATGTTGGCATATTTTTTCCTGGAAAGTACTAGATAGTGAATACTAGTGGTTTTGGTGTGCCACATGGTTTGTCTTTACTGTCCCTTTGTGATTGTAACACACAAACAACCATGGATATTATCTGAATGAAGAGGGCTCTATAGGTTCTGATAAAACTACAAAGAGTGTGGCTATAGATTTTGGCCCTGGAGCTATAGTTTATTGACCCCTGTTTAAATCCCCTGATCTAAATGCAATGTGAAGAGCAAAATCAGAGATGGTGGAATTATAAAAAGACTAAGCATTTGCTGCTATATAATTTGCCGTTATCTTAGGGAGAATCTCTAAAACCTCTTGGTTCAAAAACTAAAAGAGAATTAGTAGCGTACATGAAAGTAGGAAAGGATATAGAAGGTAAAATATTAATAGTAGCTAAAAGTTTTTGAGCACATGCTATACTAAATATGTTACTCAGTGCTCACTACAATAATCATATGATGCCATTATTATATTTTTATCTCCATTTTTTAGATGAGAACTGTTGACTGGCAAAGTTATTAACTCAGTTCATATCACACAGCTACAAAGTGGCAGAGCTGGAATTTGAACCTAAGCATTTTGAGTATAGCATTTCTATTCTTAACCACAGTCTACTACTGCCACTACATGGGTAGAAGAGAAAACTAAAGAAAGAAAATAACACAAAAAATGGAAATATTGAACCATTTGGGTGTTTTTATTGTTTACAGTTTTTCTGTTAGCTTGTGAGCTTTTCAATTGGGTTTCATTTTTATGTTTCTAGCATATGTCATAAAAATAACAATGCATTTTTGGATGAATGAGTGAAAATCATAGGGATATATCAATAGATATATCAACTTATTGCATATCAAAAGGGAATATGTTAGAAATTAGGTTGTCTGATAATTTATCTTGACTATAAACAAATTAGTGGAGCTGGATGCAAAATCCAAGACTGACAAGTGTGATCTTGACACTTTTCTGCTGCTCATTTTTATGTGAAATTAGTTTTCCTGTGATTTTAAAGTGAGGTGTGGCATTCAGTAAAGTTTTTATTCTCAGAGAGCTTCCTTTTCTTTCTTTCTTTCTTTTTTTTTTTTTTGGCGTAGTATTCTTGCTTTCTGAATTTTTTTTTTTTTTGTGGGGGGGCTTCCTATTGATCTTGGGCTGCTGAATTTTGATTTCACTTTCCTTTGTTTGGAATCCTGTCCTAAAAATGAGGCCTGACCAGTCAGGACTGACTACCTGTCAGAGGACCACCTGCTCCAGACAGTTCAGTCCTTCTTGCCATTGTCTACTTGCACTCAGCTGGGATTGGCAAGAGCAGAGCCCTTCTTGTTTCAGATGTTCTTCACATAATAGCTCTTAGTGCTTTGCAGTGAATATGTATTGGCTCTTTGGGAGTTCTCCTGTTTTGGAATTTATCAGCTTGCCACTCATTGCTTCCTGTAGCATTCTTCTGTGTAGATGTTGGTACATGTAGATCTTGTAGCTATTGATAGTGCCATTGTAGCTGCCATCATCTTTCCAGAGTCTTTCTAATTTGAAGAAAAGAAATACTTCACATCATTTGTACTTATTTTTCTCCATTTTGTATATCTGATGCCATTGCTTAATTGTTGCATATCGTTTAGATCACTTCATTGATTTGGAGGGAGCTAATGTTTAATGAGTTCACACTGTGTTCCGGATATTTCAGAGCAACCCAATGTATAATAGCTGGCTCCAATGTACTGGGAGACTAAAGAACTGAGGTAGTCAGATCCAAGATTGCACAAAGTGAAGTTTATTGGAGGACTAATTGACAGAAACACCATCCTGAATGGCAGTAAAACCATGTGCATACTCACAATTTGGGTCAGAGGTCAGGGACTTTGAAAGAAGATAAGAGAAAAATAACTTCATCAAAGCTGGAATGTACCTGTTTTATCTTAAGCTAATATCAAGAATATCAGGCACGTACCTGGAACTAATGATGACGGGTCCATGTCAATAAAGCTCAACATACCACTCTATTGGTTTCATTTATTTATAGCATGCTGGAAAACTATCTGGGGGGAAAACAGACCAGGGTTAATCAGAGGCAATCATGACAGTTGACTCAAGGTGGCTGCAGTCATGTCAATCTGAATCTCTACAGATACTTTGCTAAGAACTTTATATACACACACATACACACAAATACACATCCCTGAGTTTTAGGTGTATTATCTCCATAAGTGTGGAAATTTAAATATATTTTCATTAAGTTGGATGAGGTCATTTAAAAGATAAGAGTTTTTATTCAAACCAATTTCACTAATATACATTTTCCATGATTAGTTTCTTTGAACTTTTTACTACTTTCCAGTAGATCTTCTGGTTGGTTTGCTTGCTTGCTTGCCTGCACCACAGTGATTTTTGTAGCATACAGCTCTAATTGTGTTGTTTTTCTTTTGCTCAGAAATTTTCAACTAAGAACCTAATTCATTACTTCCTACCTTCTTATTTCTTGATTTCACTGTATTTTCAATCCCAGGGACCCAAACCCCTTAACTTTCACGATTTTGGGGGGTGAGGGGTTTGGGTCCCTGGGATTGAATTCAGGGACACTCAACCCCTGAGCCACATCCTCATCCCTATTTTGTATTTTATTTTGAGACAAGGTCTTACTGAGTTGCTTTAGCACCTCACTTTTGCTGAGGCTGGCTTTGAACTTGCGATCCTCCTGCTTCTCAGCTTCCTGAGCTGCTGGGATTACAGGTGTGTAGCACCATGCCCAGCTTCGGGAGGTGGGTTTTTTTTTTTTTTTTCTTTTTTTTTTTTTTGTAGTTTTAGATGGACATTATGCCTTTATTTTGTTTGTTTTTATGTGTTGCTGATGATAAAACACAGTGCCCCACCACTGAGCCACTGCCCCAGCCCTTCAGGAGTTCTTGTTCCTTCTTTTTTATTTAGAGACAGTTCTTTTTTCTTCATTTTTATTTAGAGACAGCTTAGTGCCTTGCTGTTGCTGAGGGTGGCTTTGAACTCATAATCCTACTGCTTCCGGAGCTGCTGGGATCATAGGCATGCACCACCACGCCCAGCTAGGCCCTCCTCCTCCTCCTCCTCCTCCTCTTCCTCCTCCCTTTTTGTTTTTAATATTTATTTTTTAGTTTTAGGTGGACACAATGTATTGATTTTATTTTTCTGTGTTGCTGAAGTACCTCATGCATGCTAGGTGAGCATTCTACCACTTGAGCCACAGTCCCAGCCCCAGGAATTCTTAATAAGAAAATTTACTTTATTTGCCTTATGAACTCCTTTTTGACCTTTAAAACTTAGTTCAAGGTCATTTCTGTGCAGAATAAAATATAAACCGATTTATATGTTTCAGAAGAAGAAATTAACTGTATATTACTCTTTCATGATTTGTCATGATTTTACCAATTCTGGGGCCATTTTTTAAAATTAAATTCATTTTGTGATAAATTTTCTTTTTATGATATAGAGCTCCAGTGTACTGTTCATTTAACTCATCTGTTCAACAATATTCAATTCAAGTGTTTAAATCTGTCTAGCATGTATGTCTATAGAAGGAAGAAGGTGATAACTTCAAAGTGTAGAATATATGTAAGATTTTCAGATAGTAATAAGAAGCATGTATGTGATGAATTGGATGGTTGATTTTAAACTATGTGTTTTACTCATTTCAGACTACTGTAACAAATATACCATAGACTGGACATCCTAAACAAAAAATATTGATTCCACATAGTTCTCAAGGCTAGGAAATTTGAGAAGCAGGTGCTCGAAGAGCCAGTGTTTAGTAAGGGTAGGAAGCCTACTTCTCCTCACCTAATGTAGAGGAAAGAGAAAAGACACAGTCTCTAACACCTTTTTTAAATTTATTTTTTAGTTGTAGTTGGACACAATACCTTTACTTTATTATTTTTATGTAGTGCTGAGGATCAAACCCAGGGCCTTGCAAGTGCTAGGCCAGCACTCTGCTACAGAGCCACAACCCCAGCCCTGTCTCTTACTCTTTTTAAAGGCACTGATAAACTCCCCAAAAGCGCCACCTCCTAATATCATCACATTGGGCATTAAGAATTGAGAGAAGGCACATTCAGTCCTTAATATTGTGGGGGAAAAAAAGGGACTAGATAAGATACCTGTGTGTGTGTGTATTTCTATTATTATTAGTTCTTAGTCTGTTTTGAGCTGCTATGACAATAACCCAGACATTTTTTTAATGAATGGGAAGTTTATTTGACTTACAGTTCTGGAGACTAGAAGTCCAGGATCTAGGTCTGCATCTACCAGAGGCCTTGCTTGTGTTATTCCATAGCAGTAGGACAAAACAATGTGCAGAAGAGTAGGGAGCTGAAACTCATACTGTCATCAGAAATCAACTCTTGTGATAAATAACCCATTCCTGTGATAATGACATAGTGCATTCATTAGGTAGAGCCCTCATGACTTAATCACCTCTTTAATGGTTCCTCCTCTCAACATGGTTGCATTGGGGATTATATTTCCAACACATGAACTTTGGAAGATACATTCACACCATAGCAATGCTGTTCTTTGAAACTTGCAGAATTCCCTGTTGTATTATAATATGCAAAGTTATTCTGTTGATTTTTATTTTTGTCAGTGCTTTTGGCTTTATTTTACATTATTTATATTATTCCTCATTTAAAATAACAAAAGATTTCCTTTACTTTTACTTCCTTACATGGCACTGTAACATTAAGGAAATTTATGTTGAATATTCCTTCATTGCTGGTAGTCTAATATAATAATTATAATGAAATTTTTATATTCCTGGATCAATGAGTAAACTTCAAAATACCTTGAGTATTTAAAAATTTCTATAGATAATTATATTTTTCTGGAAGAATAATCCCTGACTTTTATCAAACTCTGAAAGGTCTGTGACCCCCCCAAAAGTTAAGACACACTCTTGCTTCAAGGAAAAAGCATCTGTGTAGCAGATTCATGCCATTCATTACTTTTAAAGATAGATCACTTCTGATGCTTTTTCATTCTTCCAAACGATCTATTCAATTTATGTACTACTTTATCAATTTGGAGATATGGTAGACTTCTACATTAATATGAGTTTATTTTCTTTACACAAATAGTAGATTTCATTTTGTCAGTTATTTTTATGTCTATCATTTGTGTGTATGTATATAATACGAAAAAATAACTAGCTTATGTTTTCAGAAATGCGAGATAAAATGAGGAAATGGAGAGAAGAAAACTCAAGAAATAGTGAGCAAATTGTGGAAGTTGGAGAAGAGTTAATTAATGAATATGCTTCTAAGCTTGGAGATGATAGTAAGTTCTTCTGTTAATTTATTACATTCAGACTCAGCACATTTCATTTATGGTTTTTCTCTCTTTTTTTAACCTGTCTTACGTATTTTCTACTGGTCAGATCACTCTTACCTGTGACTTTTTGTTTCATAAAATTTAATACTTTATTTTTTTTCTTAAAAAAAATTGCTAGTAGAATTGAGGCTATCGAATAGGCATTTTTATTTTAAAGCTTACAAGTCACCAGATGTCTTGCCAAAATGTATTTCATGAAGAATCTTAGAATATAAAAGTATTTAATATTGGATTTTTTTTTTTTTTACCTCATAAGATACCAAAATATTTTATATACCTGAAAGGATGCTTTCTTTCCTTATTATTCTGGAAATAATAAATCAATTTTCAGTTATAAGTTATATTCTCTAAAGTATCACAAACTAAAGAATACATTAATTTATGTCTAGCAGATTTTTATTTTAAACTGTGTTCACCCTCTTTATTTATCTAGTTTGGATCATATACGAACAGGTGATGATTGCAGCCCTAGACTATGGTCGAGATGACTTGGCATTGGTAGGTATTTAATTATTATTATTATTTTTTGGACTGGGGATTGAACCCAGGGGTAACTTAACTGCTGAGCAACATACCTGGCCCTTTTTATTTTGTCTTTTGAAAGAGGGTCTCAGTAAGTTGCTTAGAGCCTGAGAATCTGAGGCTGGCCTTGAACTTGCAATCCTCCTGCCTCAGTCTCCCCAGTTGCTGGAATTATAGGTGTGAGCCCCCATGCCTGGCCTATTTTATATTTAACTTGCTATATATATATATATATATATATATATATATATATATATATATATGATTAAGACTTGGTGCATGGCTTGTATTGAATATTTTCTGTAATTAGTATTGACTATTTCTCTTAACAGTTAGTTGAGGGCTGGGGTTGTAGCTCAGAGGTAGAGTGCTTGCCTACCACATAAAGGCCCTGAGTTTAGTCTCTAGCATCCATTTTTAAATACAAAACAAAAGAACAGAAAAGTTAAGTGGAACTAACAAGAAATTTTCAGACATAGTAAAAACTATGTAAACCATTCTTTGTAACCCATTTAATATATATAAGGTAATTACTACTGTTCAAGTCTTTTTTACCAACTATTTTTTCAGTTTTGTCTTCAGGAGTTAAGAAGACAGTTCCCTGGCAGTCATAGAGTCAAACGATTAACAGGCATGAGATTTGAAGCCATGGAAAGGTAACCAAATCTTGTGAACACTGTGATTCCATTTAAAAATGGCAAAATGGAGATTGTGTTAGGTTCTCTCATGCTCCTGGCACATCATTCATTGCACAAGGTCTCTTGCTGCCGAGTTCTAGAATAGTGTCAAAGTGTTTCTCATCACAAATCCTGTCAGTTACTCCCAGGAAATGGGTAATGTAACCCATTTACCATCTCTAACCTTCTGAAATTAGATCATGCTTTGGAGTAAGAGCTGGCTTCAAAGTCTTGTTTCAGCATTTCCTAGCTTTGACTTGAAAAATTATTTAACTTTTTAAATTCTTTTCAAATTTATGCCTCTAAAGTACAGATATTGCCAATTTGTAAAGGTTGTTTTGAGAAATATACATAGCACATGCATGCACAGACCCAAACACATACACACTCAAAGCAAATGAAAGACACTATTATTATCTAGATTAGAAACACATACACACATTCAAAGCAAATGAATGACACTATTATCTAGATTGGAGTTAACAACCTTTTTAAAAAACAGAATTCTGTTTCTAAGTGTACTCTTAACCTAGTAATGGAAAAGAGAAAAAAAAATGGTCCTTTTTTTTTTTTTTTTCCCTGTGATACTGGGGATTGAACTCTCAGGGTCACTCAACCACTGAGC
Source organism: Spermophilus citellus (assembly GCF_964194105.1). Lineage (NCBI taxonomy): Eukaryota > Metazoa > Chordata > Mammalia > Rodentia > Sciuridae > Spermophilus > Spermophilus citellus. The sequence goes on from NC_138194.1 coordinate 75,634,002, forward strand.
CACATCCCCAGCCCTATTTTGTACTTTATTTGGAGACAAGGTCTCACTGAGTTGCTCAGTGCTCGGGGTTGCTGAGGCTGGCTTTGAACTCATGATCCTCCTCCCTTGGCTTCCCAAGCCACTGGGATTACAAGCGTACACCACCATGACTGGCTGAAATAGTCTTGTTTTAATTGAAGCGTTGTCTATTGCTCCCTCTTCAATGATAACTTTAGAAGCACATCTGTAGGTACTCCAGGAGAATTACGAGTTCATTATATCTAGAATGTAATGAATGATGGAGTTGCTGTTTGGGACTGAAGCTAGAGGTACAGGCAGGTACCAGATTGTGTGGGACTTCATATACCCTACTAAGAAATTTCAACTGAGAGTAATAGGAAACCATTATAGGAATTTAAGGAAAGAATAATAGTTGGATTTGTCTGTAAGAACATTGTAATATGGGTGTGTAGTGAGTAGTTTCAGAAAGGAAGCAGTTTTGAGATTGTTGCACTAGAATTATAAACTGTAGCAGAGATTGTAGAGAGAGTAAGATGAAAAGAAATTGAGAGGGTCAGAAAATAGGCTACCGATTACATTTTAGAAATGAAAGAGAAAAAGAAATTAAAAATGCCTTTTGGTTTTCTATCTTGAATGTTCAAATGTTATCTACCAAGTGGAAAAAAGGAAAAAAAAGTACATAGAATGAGGAAGAAATATTTCTGGTAGAAAGACTTGTTGAGTTTGAGGTATTTGATAGTTAGCTGTGAACAATGAGAAAGTTGAACAAATATTCTGAGAGAGGTGTCCATGAGGAACAAAACATAGAAAATAAAGTCTGTTTTCAAAGATTTATGTTTGTAATGGTAGGATAAAAAGATGAGTCATACCAGTGAGAATGTCATCCAGCATGATCTATTCAGTAAGAGTATTGAATATATTCTTATGGTTTGGTGTCCTCAATCTGTAAGGCTTTTCTAATAATCAGAGACATAGAAATGAATCTTCGTCTGTTTACATTATCATCTGTTTTTGCCTCTTGTCCCCTTTTCCCATTAGAACCATTAATTTGGACATAGGTGTTTATACTGTGTATTACTTATTAACATTAACATTTCTGCCATATCCCAGATTTGGTTCTGATGCTTGCTCTATCTCTTCAAACAGTGTTGCTAGTTTTTACCTTTGTATTCAGACCAAATTCAATCAGTGTTTTTTGAAGTTTTCTGGTAAGTATTTTATATACAGTGTGTTTTTATTTAAAAACTTAGATTGTAGTAAACTTTCCCTTTTAAATGCAGATGAGAAGACTTGGACATCAATTATGAATGCAGTTGAAGCCCTGCCAGTTAAATCTTTTTCTGTATTTACTATTATCACTGCATTTTAAAGATAAGGACTCTCGATTTTCCTTTTTCTTTTTAAATAGATATGATGATGCTGTACAGCTATATGATCGAATTTTACAAGAAGACCCAACTAACACTGTAAGTTGGCAAATTGTCCTGAGGATGATCTAAAGTTAATTTAATAAAACACTGCTCTTACAAAAGTAAGAAATAGTTTCTGTTGGTTTATCAAGATACTAATAAAAAGTAAAATTGGCCAGGTGCCTTGGCATAGGACTGTGACTCCAGTGACTTGGGAGGCTGAGGCAGGAGGATCACAAGTTCAAAGCCAGCCTTAGCAACTGCAAGGCACTAAGCAACTCAGGTCTCTAAATAAAATACAAAATAGGGCTGGATATGTGGCTCAGTTTTTGGGTGCCCCTGAGTTCAATACTTGGTACTCAAAAAAAAAGTAGAATAGGAAAGTTTTTGAATCATTTTCTAATCTTAACTGTCTTATTAGCTTGCCATCTTGGTTAGTATTGGTTCTTTTAAAGTCTGGTAAAATTCAGCAACATATCCATCCAGTCTTGAGCTTTTCTTTATTTGAAGGCTTTTTTTTAAATTTCGATACTTATTATTAATTTATTTTGGTTTATTGTATTGATAATGTCAATTTTCTATTTCTCATTTGCACACACATCTTCTTGTATAGTCTAGTGAGATTTATTCTTTTACATCCTCTCATGATTTTGTTTTATCTTTCTTCTTCTGAGTATAGAATTCCCTTAAACATCTACTGTAGTACTGGTCTAAAGGTCATGAATTCCACTCCCCCCCCCCACCCTTAATCTGTGTTACCTTTAAAAATTTTTATTTCTTCCTCAATTCTGAGGTGTAACCTTGCTGGGAGTAGTAATCTTGGTTAGCAGTTATATTCTTCCAGGATTTGAAATATATTGTCCTGTGCCCTTCTGGCCTTTAGAATTTCTACTGAGAAATATGCTGTTATGTTGATTTGTTTACCTGTGTGACTTGGTGCTTCTCTCTTGCATCTTTTTGTATTCTTCTTTATTTTGTACTTTTGGCATTATAACCATGTTGTGTAGAGGTTCTTTTTGGCCATGTCTATTTAGGGATATAAATGCCTCCTGTACCTGTATATTTTCCCCAATATTTGGGAAGTTTTCTGCTATTCTATAACTGTATATGTTTTCTGTTCTCTCTAATGTAGCTTTCACCTTCTGGTATGCAAATTATACAATTGATCTTCTAATGGTGTCCTAGTGTGTTAGTCAGCTTTTCATCCCTGTGACCAAAACACCAGACATAACAACTTAAAGGAGCAAAGATTTTTTTTTTTTTTTTTTTTTGACTCAGTTTCAGAAGTTTCAGTTCATGATTGGCTGACTCTGTTGTTTTGGGCCTAAGTTGAGGTAGAACATCATGGAGGAAAGGTATGGTAGAGCAGAGCTTCCAGGAAACTTCAGGGACGAATAGCAAGTGCACATGCACAAAAAGGGGTTAGGGACAAGATATCAAGTATCAAGATATAGTCACTAGTGGCATCACAGCCAGGAAGCTGAGTGGCAGGGACATGAGATAATCCCAGTGGCATGTCTCCAAGGACTACTGATTCAACTAGGTCCCACCTTCTACCATTTCTACCACCTCCCAATAAATACTATCAAATTATTTGTCCTCTGATGAAGTCTGAACCTTCATAATCCAAATATTTCCCAAAAGTCTGACTTCCAAACATAACTGCACTGGGGACCAAGCTTTCAACACATCAGCCTTAAGGGAACATTCCATATCCAAGTCATAATACTCAGAGACCTTGTATGTTGTCTTTTTGTCTTGCTGTCTTACTGTAATATTTTGACAGTTGTTCTTAAGCTTTAATACTTTTTCTTCTACTTGATTATTCTGTTGTTGAGGCTTTTAACTGAGTTTTTTTTCCTGTGTATTGAGCTTTTGATTTTTATTTGGTTCTTTTATAAAATCTCAATCTCTTTATTGAATTTATATCCTGAATTTTTTTTTTTAATTCATTCAGCTGTTTTCTCTTGGATTTCATTGAGCTTTTAAAAATGATTTTTATGACTACTTTGGCATTTACCCACTTCATTCAATATCTTTGAATTCTTTTACTGTGAAGAACTTTGAGAGGTGACATATTACCTTGTTTTTTCATATTTCTGTGTTTCTGTATTGAGATTTGAGCATCTGTTCTAATGAATTTCGTCCATTTTCATGTGATAGCCTTCACAGTATGTGCCTTTCTTCTGCTAATGTGACTTGGAGTTTTGATTTGTTGTGTAATATTGAGTTTATTTCCAATTTGACTCCATAGTATAATCTTCCTATAACTTTTTTGGTTACAATTTGTGGTTTTGGGCACAGAGTGTACCATAACAGGATTAGAAAGACCCATTGTCTCTGCAAGACTTGTTAGGGTGGGGATACTCCAGTACTTTAGGCACATATGGTATAGGTGGCAGAGAATGTGAGATATGCCTCTGTGTGGTTACTCCTATTATGGAGTCATTAGCTCCCAAAGCACTATTCATAGTAACTCTATTATTTGAAAGTGATTCTGATTCTTGGTGTTCTAGGTACATTGAAAGGCTTGAAGCTCTTGTTCTCTGATCAGAGACTGGTACAGATCTAAGTGCTTCACAAGGAGGGCCAGCTGGAATCACACAGCTCCCCCTCTGTTGCACTCACTTCAGGCTTATGAGCCCTATGCACTCTGACCAGATGCAGCTGTGATTGATATAGAGGATTCACATAGATGTGATGTAATCAACTATTGTGTTTTCTCTTTCTGCTGCTACTGTGGGGTATTTGCCCAAGAACCAGACCTCAGCCTCCCTCTATCTATGCTTCTCTGGGGATAGGTCAACAGCTGGGAGCCTATATACCTCTTTTCTTTAAGTAGAAGTGTTTGTTAGGGTTCATGCAGAACTGGGTACATGGCATATGTCAGAGCTGCAGCAAAACCTTCTGGCTGACCAATTTTGGGCAGAGTGTGTATGACACCTGGAGTATATTCTCTCAGGAGGTTTTTAGTCTGTGTACCCTGGGGCATGGTGAATGTCAAAGCCATATTTGGATCCCTGGAATGATTCAAAGGGATGGGAAGAAGGAAGAAGAATTGAAACTTGGAGCTCTGGGCTGGAGAGGTTATGCAGGGACCAAGTTATTGACTAGATTTTATCCCTGAGCCTTTAGACCTGACTTCTGCTTGAAGCTACATGCAACTGATATTGCTCTACATCACAGAGAGCAGCATTGCTGATCTGCTTGCTGTGCCTTCCACTCCCTTTCCTGTCATAGCCATTGATGCTTGGATTAAGTCAGAAACACTTATCTAAGCCACAACTGTCTCGTGTAGCCACTGCCCAGCCACTAAATGCAAGAAGATATCCACAGGAACCCTGAAGTATGATTATTCTCAGTTTTATGATCCCCAGAGAGTTTAGTGTTTTGACAGTAGGATCCGAGAATTTATTGAGAGATGCAATGAATTTCTTCTCTAAAGCCTGCTTGTTTTGCAGACTCCAGATCACCTGTTTATTTAAGCTGTTTGTCTTCAGTGTTGAACTTTCTGAGTCACACTGTGACACTTTCTCTTTTACCTTTACTTCCTTGGAGGGAAGTTTCCCTTTCCCCCACCACTGGGGTATCTTGCTTCTCTTGCTTCCATCATTCTCCTTATTCTCTGGAGTTCACTTAGTTTCATTGTCTGTGCAATTTCCAGTACTCACCCAAGTTACCCACCTCCACAAGCAGTTGTGTTTGAAGAACCAAACTAAGGCTGAGTCTATCTATTCTGCAATCTTGAGCCCTCCCACACCTTATTATTCTTTCAGAAACATTTGTTGAGTGTTTGCAATATGCTTGATGCTGGAAACAGAAGAATATATTAGATAGCATCTTTCTCATGCTTTTAGGGAATCAGCATGATGTAATGAACACATTGTGGACTTATATATAAATATATTAAATTCTGATTTTTGGTGACTTACTGCATGAGGTTTGAGCCTTATAGACCTTGAAGAATGAGTATGCCTCATCAGATCCAAGTGAATGACCTGAGTAAGCTTTAGCATTAAAATACAAAGCCCCCTTAGGGTTGGAAAAATTTCTTAAGAAGATTTAGAGTGGAAGTTTTCAAATTTTTATTTTGAGGTGATGAAATGGGCCACCTGCCTATTAAAGTTGTAAAATATTCTTTTGTTAAGTAATGCATACTTATGTTAAAATTATATATAATAACAAAATAAAAAATGCAAAAACCTAAGTTAGTTTTTCTACCTCTGAGCTCAATACTCCTTCCTTTAGGTAAGCAGACACTGACAGGTTTTTTTGGTATTGAGATTCTTTTTTATTTTATTCTTTTTTATCTTTTTTCTTTGACATTCTTGCACAGACAAGTGTTTGCATGTGCATGCTTGTGAGTGTGTACACGTGTGTGCATGTGTTTATCTTTTGACAGGGAGATTGGTTGGAAATGCAAGTAGTGTCATACTCTGCCTAACCATGTCTTTTAAAGATCAAGCCATATCAGCACGTCCTTTACCTCTTGAGTAACTGTATAGCATTGCATTGCATGGATATGTAGTCCCTGTGATGAAAAATAGTTTTAAGTCCCCTTTGGTGAACTCTTAGATTGATTCTAATATCATCCTCTCAGACAAGTGAATATCATTTGTAGGATGAATCCCTAGATGTAGTGTATCTAGGTCAGAAAATCCATACATTAAATTTTCAATTTATAACGAACACATTTTGTTAGTACATAATAGTGGGATTCATTGTGACATATTCATACATGCACATAACATAATTTGCTCCATTTCATTCCCCAGTACTTCCACTTTACCTCCTCTCATCCCCTTTCTCTATTCTACTAGTCTTCTTTTTATTTTTTTTAATTGATGCCTTATGATTATGCATAAGAATGTTGAACATTTTGTCATATATTTGTGAAGAAGAAGAATTCCAGTTCTTTGTGCTGTCTTCATACATGCATATAGCATAATTTGGTCAGTTTCATTTTCCAGTAGGTACCTTTCCCTCTTTTTCTCTTTTCCTTGATCCTCTTCCCCTGCTGTTTTCTCTTGTATATTTATGACTCTGTCCTTTCATAAACTTACTTTTTTTTCCTCTCTAGCTCCTGCATATAAAAGAAAATCCTCAACCTTTGACTTTTTGAGTCTGGTTTATTTCACTTAGCATGATGTTCTTCATTTCTATCCACTTACCACCAGCAAATACCATAATTTCATTCTTCTTTATGACTGAGTAGAACTCCATTTGCATATATACATATCACATTTTCTTTACTCACCTGTCAATAGATACCTACACTGGTTCCATAACTTGGTTATTGTGAATTGGACTGCTAAAAACGTTGGAATATACATATTGCTATAGTATGATTTCATTTCTTTGGTTACATACTAAGGAGTGGATTAACTGGGTTATATGATGATTCCATTTCTAGTCTTTTGAGAAGTTTCCACAGTGATTCTATAGTAGCTGTGCTAATTTGCAATCCCACCAGCAATATACATGTGATCCTTTCTCCCCACGTCCTTGCCAGCATTTGTTATTATTTGTACTCTTCAAGCTTTCCATTATAACTGGGGCAAGATGAAATCTCAGTGTAGTTTTCATTTGCATTTCCCTGATTGCTAAGGATATTAAACTTTTTTTTCATATATTTGTTAGCCATTTGCATTTCTTCTTTTGAGGAGTGTCTGTTTCATTTGTCCATTTATTGAGTTATTCAGTTTTTTGGTGTTTTTTGAGTTCTTTGTGTATTCTGAATATTAATCCTCTGTCAGAAGAGTAGCTAACAAAGATTTTTTTTTTTCCATCTGTAGGCTCTTTATTTATTTATTTTTTTATTCTTGTTTCCTTTACTGTGCAGAAACTTTAATGGCATCTACTTATTGATTATTGATTTCGTTTCTTGAGCTTTACAAGTCTTATTAGGGAAATGGGTGCCTGGAGGTTGACCCTATGGTTTCTTCTAGCAGTTACAAATCTATACTTACTTTTTATGGTGGACCAGAGTGGTTATTTGCCTGTAACCTTTCTACTTATGTATTATCAGCTTGTTTTGTTTCAATCCTTGCCATTTTAATTGGTTAGAAATGTAATCTTGTTATTTCCATTATGAGTAATGTCAAACATCTTTTAATATTGCTTAAGAAACCGTTTGTATTTCTCTTTCCAAAGTGCTTCCTTGTATACATTTTTCAAATACAATTTCATATCTGTGATTTCATTCCTCATTCATTTGTCTCTAAGGAGAATTGTATTTTATACCTCTGAGTTGGTTGTACAGAGTAGTTAGAGGTGCAACAGAGTCTATAGAACAAGCTGGTATGCTATACTTCGAATTTTTAGGTTTTATTCTCAGAGTATGGAAAATGAAGTCAAGTTTTGATTAAGGAAATACCTGCAGATATTTTTAGAATAACTTGTCAGCAATGTAGGATGATTTGAAGGATTTGAGAAGAGATAAATCATTTGGAGCTTGTTTTATTTCAGGCCAGAGATAATGAGGATCTAAGACTAGAACAGGTGGAATTGATTGGGATAGGGAAATGAATTAAGTGTGTTTTGTAATAAAAATATTAATTAAAAATTAGCTGTGAATATGTTTTATAAGCTCTGAAGTGTGAAGATTTCATTCACTAGACCATCACAAAGAAGTATTAAACAGGACTATTTGTAAACTTTTATTCCTTAGATTACCCCCAAACCAGTCAGTTTTATTAGGTTTTGCTTGCTTTTAAAATATAGATTTTTCCATCATTTGAATGCTGCTGCTTTTTTTTTTTTTTAGTTCAAATCAAATTCTTCAATCAACTCATGTATTTTAAATATACTGATTCAAAATCAGAATTCATCATTTTGTTTGGAACAATTGTTTGAAAAACAAATGGTAATATAAATGAGGATGGAAACAGATATAAAATGACAGAAAAGCAAATGGCAAGACAATACAATCTTTGTTTCACTGACTACTATAGTGTAATAAATAACAGCCCAAAGCACCTTTATTTCTTAGTCTTCAGAAAACAAACTCATTTCTTCTTTTTCCAAGATAACCATGATTAACTTAGAAAAATGATTATACATCTTCAAAGCATTTCCCTTTAACTGGAAAATTAGCTTTAGAGAATCTTGACCTTAAATGATTTTTTAAAAACTCCATTTTGTTGCCATTATAAAACAAAATGGAATCTAGCATAAGTCAAGGAAATTTGTTCACACTTCAGGTTCTTCTCCTCCAGGATCCAGCATTGTTATTTTGATTTAGTAAATTTGATCTAATTTAGTAATTCTTCCTTCTGGCATAATTTCAAACTCAGCGACATCTTCCAGTACTATATTACAAAAGTCATCAAATCCTAGAAGCATACCAGCAATTTCCTTATCACTCCCTTTATCACATTGTAAATTCTTGATTCTAACTTGTCCAGAAACTCTAGCAGCAGCAAGTGCGGTGGCTTGGTAGTTAGCTACCATGACTAAGCTGGAAGTGGCCCACCGTTTGAATGCTTCTTGAAGGGAAAAACTTAGGTCACTAGCCTCCAATGTAACTAGCATATGGTAGGCCTTCAATGAATAATTGTTGAATAATGCCTTCAAAAAGAAAGTGTTATAATTATTGTCTTTTAGTTGGTTTTATATTTCAGAAGGATTTAGGTTTTTTTTCCTGAAGTGTGAATTGCCTATTGTGATGAATCAGATATTTGAAATCTTATTTTGGTATTAGACATAACTGTCTCTGTGCCAAGGGTGAAGGTGCTTTAAAATGCCACATATTCTTGGAGGCAGGAGAATCTGGAACTGTGCTTTTCCTTTGCTGGCCAGCTAATCATTTCTTCCCAGGTCCTCTATCTGGACTACAGGGAGTACTGGATTTTATTTTGCTGGGAGACCTTAATCCTTCAATCCTTAGTCCTTCAATCAAGGGCTGTCTTTTCACAAGTAATTAGTTTCTTAAAGGTGTGCCTTTCGGGAAAAATTGCTAGCTAGACCAATTGTGTGTTATATTAGAGAAAACATGTAGTACACTTGAATATTATTTATTGTCTTTAAGGGTTTGAAATATTATATAGTTTCTTGATTATTTTACTTTAACACCATTATACATGGTTTTAACTGGGAAATTCTTATAGGAGCATAATGGTTCAAATCTAGTGTATCCTCAGAGGTAGCTCCCTGTGGCCATCTCCCCTTTTAATATTTCAGCAAAAATCACAATATCCTTTATATTCATACTGAAATTTTAAAAAATACTGTATTTCTGTAGTGTTTTCTTCCCAAATATATTTATATTATAGTTATTATATATAGTTCACCTAGAATTTTACTTATGCCTAGTGAAGAAAAAAAGTAGAATCTGTGTTGTTGGTCAGTTAATTTATTTTTGAATGGTTATAAATTGTTTGTGCCATGGTATTCTTTTACTAGAGTGATTTCCACTATCAAACATTGGGTTTTCAGAGCAGTTATTGTATTTCTTAATGCCTTCAGCTTATTAATTTAGAATGTTGATTAAGGAAACTGATAAACTATTTGAAATGGTATAGGCTAAAAATCTGCTGATCTTTGTGAGGGCAAAAATGGAGTTGTTAGCATTGATTAAATAATTATATATCTTATTTAATGTTTATTCATTTTTTTTAACTCGGTACAAGTAAAACATGCTCAGATAAAATAATAGTTTATATAATTAATCTGGGCTTTTTTTCTACTTTACAGCCAACTTAGAGTAAAGCTGCAGCTTTCTGCAAAGCAGAAGGTGTGATAAATAAGTATAATTGAAAGGAAGACTGATAGAATTAAAGAAAAGAATGATGGTAATGATAATGATGATGAAATGCAACATTTCTTGAATATTTACTGTGGGCCCTCACTAAGCTAAGCACTTTACATATGTCATCTCATTAATTATCACCACAGTCCTCTCTAATATTATTAACTTTATTTTATGGGCAAACAGGATCATAACAAATTCAAGTGCCTTGTTCCAAGATTATGCAGCTAGTAAGAAATAAACTCTGGGGGCTGGGGTTGTGGCTCAGCGGTAGAGTGTTCGCCTAGCATGTGCGAATCCCTGGGTTCGATCCTCAGCACCACATAAAAATAAATTAAAAAGAATAAAAAAATTAAACTCTGGATAGTTAGTTAATTATTCTAGATTCATGATTAATGTTCTTAATCATGAAAAAAAAAGCAATGGCAATGAATTGGAAATGGAACATGGCAGCTACCTGTCCCCCATACACAAATTGCTGTACTTAAACTTAGTCATTTAGATTGTACCTGCCTTTTTCAGAGAGTATACGAAAAACAACAATGTTTTTATTTTTTTCAAATTTTCGTTTTTATTTTTTTCAAGTATCCCAAGCATGATTCTTCATAGAATATTATATATACTAGGGAAGTTATGATAGAAATCGGTCTTTTTTATGAGCCCTTTTTGTATGTTCTGGGTGAGTTCCAGAAGGTAAGAGAAGACTTTTTTGAACCTTATTCTGGTTGCTTGGTCATTTAAAATCCAGGATTTTGTGTGGCTTCAGGGAAATGTGTATCGCTTGACTCTGGGTAGGACACTGGATACGGAATTGGATGGCTGAATAATAAGTGTCCATAGAACAACTATGGCAGAGAAGAGAAGTGTACAAATTCAGGAATCCTAGGATTTGCTGTGTAAGCCTAGGTTTTTGGTTTTGATCCATGTAAAATGAAGAGATTTAACTGTTACTACCTACTCCTCAAGTTCATTCCAGCCATAAAATTGTAATGCCTTTATTTTTGCAGCTGATTACTATGCATTACTTCCTTTAGTGTCCAGGACTGTTCTGTGTGTGAATACACAAAAACTGAGATGTGTTTTTCTATTTTCATCTTAAATTTTTTTTGGTGGAGAGGTACCGGGGATTGAACTCAGGGGCACTTGACCACTGAGCCACATCCCCAGCCCTACTTTATTTAGAGACAGGGTCTTACTGAATTGCTTAATGCTTCCCTGTTCCTGAGACTGGCTTTGAACTCATGATCCTCCTGATTCTCAGCCTCCTGCGTTGCTGAGATTACAGGTGTGGGCCACCATGCCCAGCTTCATTTTAATTTTTTGAATCAGTATTTTTGTTACAATTAGTTGTATATATATTGTATTTAAAATTTTACATATACATTACATGGCAAGACTTTTAATACCTTAAATGAGGCTTTTCTTTTCTAATTCTGTATCTTAATGAGTACTTTTTGAAGTTTCATGTTTTACAACTGAAATTTTAATCATTTATAAAATGTAGAACAGTTTTTATTATAAATATATATATTGACTTTTGCAAAGATTGAGCCAAACAAAATATTCAGAATATCATTATATGTTACAGGAAAACAAAGTACAAGAAAGAAATGCAAACTAGAAGTTTATTTAAGACTTTAACATTTAATATTACTGTTTGTACTAAATCTTTCTGTTCCTTCTCCTTTGGTTAGTTTCCTTATCTGTATGCAGTAGTCAGTACAAAGCTGAGTATTCAGGGGAAACCCTCTGCAGCATGCCAGAGTTCTTACTCTGTAATTTCTTTGCTTTTCCGGTATTCTGTCTTATATACTCTGGTGTGTTTGGTCTTTCTGGACTCAGTTCCTTCCCTGAACTCTTGTAACTCAACTAGGTTCAATCTGCTTTTCTGCTCCCTGCACAGGCAGCCTTAAAAATTTCTAAAGATAGTAAGCTAGGACAATACAAGTAGGTCTCACCTGGTTTGCTTCCCACCTCTCAGGGATCACTGTCTTTCATTGCCTGATGTCCTGTAGCTTGAAAAATAGTTATTTCATATATTTAGTCCAGCTGGTGCAGTCCAGTAGGGCAAATCTTACTTAATATTGACTGGAAAATGATGTTAATTTAAAGCATTTGTTATAAAGATTGGTTTTAATGTCCAAAACACTTCATTTTTAAAACTGACCATTACAAAGTCAATTTAATTAATTAATTTATTTTTACGTGGTACTGAGGATTGAACCCAGTGCCTCACATGTGCCAGATAAGTGCTCTACCACTGAGCCACAACCCCATCCCTCAATTTAATTTTAATATTAAATTTGTTTTACTTAGTTCTTGTATAATTATGATATTCTTTTTTCCACAAAAACACATAATTCAAAATAATACTAACAAATTATTTAATTAGTACCACTATAGAGTCTTCTTTTTCAGCATGTGTCATAGAATAATCTAGGAGTCTGAAATTCCAGATCCTAATTCTATCTCTTTGATGAATGGAAGTTGTGTACACCTTTATTTTTATAAAAAGTACTTTTTAATTTTTTTTATATATTGCAGCATGAATCTAGGGGCACTCTATCACTAACCTACATAACCAACCCATTTATCTATCTATCTATCTGTCTATCTCTTTTGAGGCAGGGTCTCAATAAGTTGTTCAAACTGGCCTTGTACTTATGATTCTCCTGTATCAGCCTCCACAGTAGCTAGCATTACAGGCCTGTGCTGCTATACTTGGCTTAAAAGGACTGTTTTTTTTTTTTTTAAGTCATTTTGAAAGATTAATTTTCTTTTCAACACTCTAGAGTGGTGCTTTACAAACTGTATTCTGCAGAAGACTGGTAAAACATTAGTGTGTGTTCAGCAGGGTGCCTGGTCAAATAACTGAAAAAAATAAGCTAAAGTTAGGTGTTCCTTGTACACTGTACTTCATGAAATTCATATTGTGTATAATGGTATTCATTACAATGTTTTTACTACCCTTTTAGTTGTTGCTATATATATTTATTCTTTGTGTCTTATTCATTACATTTGCATACAAAATTTTCAGCAAGTTTTCACTGCATTTTTATAGTATGTTAGCTGGTTATAAATCCTGTAAGGATTGGGATAAGATATAAATAATTAAAGTAGTCTTTGCCTTTCCTTTAAAGATCTTATGGTTAGGGCTTTTTTATAAGACTTAACACATAAATGTTAAGCATAGACCATAGGTTGAAAAAGCTGTAGATAATACTTACTTAATTCTGTTATGTGCTTGGTACTGTGTTAGCTGCTTCACAGTGATACTTGGATGCAGATGGTAATGCTGAGGTTTGAAGAAGTTAAGAAAGCTGATATGTGGGTTTAAGTTACTTGTCATGTTGTTTTGTTTTGTTTTATTTGAGATACTGGGGATTGAACTCACAGGTGCTTAACCACAGAGCTACATCTACAACTCTTCTTAATTTTCATTTTGAGACAGGGTCTAGCTAAGTTGCTGAGACTGACTCTTGAACTTGTTATCCTCCTGCCTCAGGTTCCTAAGATGCTGGGATTACACACATGCACTCACCTTCCTAGCTTTTTGTTTTTAAAAGCTGGATTTTTTTTTTTTTTTTTTTTTTTTTTTTTGCTATACCATATTGCCTATGGAAGAAGTAGTGTCATGGAAAATGAAAGGAGTAAATTATGCTTCAAATGATGCTTGATTGGTGAAATCAGATATTATATTTTTCCAAAGAAGTCAGTTTCTTGATTATATGTTCCTCAGTATTTATAGGATTTGAGACAAGGGTCTTATTTTAAGTCCAGTCATAATGGCCTTAAAATTTGAGTTAATTTCAGAGCTTTAAAGTTTGAGACTTTTTTAACTTGATGTTTATTATAATAACACTTTTATTGTTTTTCATAGTGGTATTATCCTAAAAATATTTGAATGTGCCTACCATGTGGCAGGCATTATTCCAGGTCTTTGGCATGAGCCAAATAATCAGGGATATGCATTCATAAAACATGTCATTTTTATTACTCAAATATTGTTAGCATGATTACAAATATTTTTCTTGGCTTTACTTGTCAGGTAATGTCTTGATTTCTCTACTCTTTTAACTTTCACTTCTTCAATCCCAAATCATTCAGTCTATACCCCACTGGGTTTAGCTCCTATTAATCCAAAGAGACTTGGGATTTTTACCTCTGTCTGTATCTTTTGTAGTGCATTTTACATAAAGCAACAAGTCTTGTATCATAATTAATAAGCTTAACAATTCTAATCAGAGTATTTTATTGTTTATCCTTCAGCATTTGAATTGAATAGAGATTGAGGGAATGCAATTTAATAATTTGTATAGTCCTCTCCAGTTGCTGACTTTTTACTTTAACCTCAGAATTAGTTATACACATCAGTTTTTTTCCTGTCCCTTTGCTCATGTGTTTCTCCTGATATACCATATAACTTCCTGTTTTCTTTCTTTTTTTTTTTTGTTAATTTTTATTGTTGGTTGTTCAAAACATTACATAGTTCTTGACATATCATATTTCACACTTTGATTCAAGTGGGTTATGAACTCCCATTTTTACCCTGTATACAGATTGCAGAATCACATCGGTTACACATCCACTGATTTACACATTGCCATACTAGTGTCTGTTGTATTCTGCTGCCTTTCCTATCCTCTACTATCCCCCCTCCCCTCCCCTCCCATCTTCTCTCTCTACCCCATCTACTGTAATTCATTTCTCCCCCTTGTTTTTTTTTTTTCCCCATTTCCCCTCACTTCCTCTTGTATGTAATTTTGTATAACCATGAGGGTCTCCTTCCATTTCCATACAATTTCCCTTCTCTCTCCCTTTCCCTCCCACCATTGGTCCCTGTTTAATGTTAATCTTCTTCTCATGCTCTTCCTCCCTACTCTGTTCTTAGTTACTCTCCTTATATCAAAGAAGACATTTGGCATTTGTTTTTTAGGGATTGGCTAGCTAATGTCTGTTCACCTTTTCTTTTTCAATATGGGTCTGGGAACCTCTTTGCTTCTTATACTTACACTTCTTCCACTGTGCTACAGCCTGTGTTATCTCTTTCTTGTCCTCTTGACACCCTATATATCTCTATCATTGCCCTTACTGCATTAAAATTTTTACATAATGTGTCTTTCTCATGAGACTGAGAAAGAGGTTATCTCATTTTTAATCTTTATATATTCATTGCCTGGCATAGTTCCTGACCAAAAAAAGTAGATATCTAATATATATTTGATGAATGTATAGATTAATGGCATTGATTTTTGTATTTATTGTTAAGATTTTAATGTGAGTTTTAAATGCTTATTACAAAATGTTTCTGTCAAGACTTGTTTTATTCTTTTGAAAGACTCATAGGTAGATTTTTCTCTTAAAATTGTGAAAACATTGTCAGAAGCCATATTTGTATAATGACATTCAAGGGGCCATGGTGAGATTTTTCCCTTAATCTCCCCTATTCCTCTACCTCTTAAGATATGGATCTTATGAATGAGACAGAGTAAAGGACTTTAGGTTGGATAAAGATTAGGATTCCCTGCTGGCTTGTAATTATCAGAATCTAGATGACTGTTTATTTGGATGAACTGATGCATACATTGTATGCATCAAAAGTAAAGCATATGTGATTGTTAGAGGAATGTTTGAATTCCCCAGTGGGATATCATGGGGTATGTTTATAAACTCACACTAAGCAGTAGTTCCACAATGGAATTTCACTGGCATTGAGATAATAATTTGCACAGTCAAATTACCTTCTTTACAAAAACCCAGGGAATCCTGAGAGCCTAATCCTTTATTAATGTCAACCCATAGGCTGCCAGAAAGCGTAAGATTGCCATTCGAAAAGCCCAGGGGAAAAATGTGGAGGCCATTCGGGAGCTGAATGAGTATCTGGAACAGTGAGTGTTTTACAAGAGGATTGTGTTTTGTTATTCTGATAAATCTTTTTTAATTAAAATGGAATTTGCATTTGATTTTCCTGATTGCCTCCATGCTGTTCATTTACAGAATAACTACACATTTACTTTTTCCCCCCCTTTTCTCCCACCAGATTTGTTGGAGACCAAGAAGCCTGGCATGAACTTGCAGAACTTTATATCAATGAACATGAGTAAGTTGTTAAACACATAAAATTTTGTTATGAGTGAAATTTTCATCATTAGAGTGGGTTTCCAAAGAATTTGTAAGAAGGTATGAACCACCTGTCATTTTAAATGAGGAACAAAATAAATTACCAATTAAGTTTAAAAATAACATATCAACAGTTTTCTGGTTATAATGTGTGAATAGCTCTAATGAGGTCATTTGTGTGTGTTTGTTTGTTTGTGTGGTCAGTAAATTTTTCTTTAAAATATAGATAGCAGTCTTTGGAATTTGAAAGTTCTGCATTTTCAAAGCTAAGGTTATTTTTGGTGAATTAAAATTGTGAATTTTTAAGAGTTCAAATTGTTCTTACCTACAAAGAGTATAATACTACCTGCTGTTTAAAAATTCTGTCAATTGTATGCATTTATTAGCCTTAACACTAGAGAATTAACTCTTCCAAATATCGAAAGAAGCTTTCAGTTGCCTGGGTTAAAAACCAAGAATAATCAAGAATGTTGAATGCTATAGGGAACTTGCTTATTGGATATAAATGTTTTTGTTAGCTTTTTTATTGCTGTAGTGACAGGAGGAAATTCCAGTGTGAGGGGATTAGTGCAAAGTCTCAGTGAACATTTTCTAATATCAGAGCATTAACCTAACTTCCATCTGGAGATGTAGTTTTTTTTTTTTTTTCTTTTTTTCCCTTAGTTCTTCTAAATCCGAAGTATATTGCATTGTTTGTTTCCTCCTTTTTGAGAGAATAGAATCAAATTCTCATGCATGTACATGAATAGTTTACTTTGTTCTCATACTTGTAGAAGCTGAAACAGGAAATAAAATAGCATGAAGACATTTGTCTCTTGCCTTTGCTCAAATCTATGTGTGTGTCTGTGTGTGTGTGGGCGCGCGCGCACGTGCATGCACATACATACAATATGAAATAAAGGATCAAGTAATTATTTCCATAATTTTAATAAAGGTGGGAGCTAAAATAAAAGCAGTAGCTGTTATTTAATGAAATGTGTACTATATTCCAGGAACCATTCTTTAGTTCTCTGCTGTACTCTGGCTGTCAAAGTCTCTGTTTTCAGTTAGGAAAACAGAGATGTATCTATGCTTGTATGTACACATATATAAACATACTCAGTTATATATTATGTACACATATATAAACATGATTATGGTACAGTATGTATTTAAATAATAAACTGAATTTTTAGTGTACATTGAAAAAAATTAACATTAGTTTTATTCTGTTTCTAAAGCAAGGGACAGTCATTTAAATTTTTTTGTATTGCTTGAAGGTTTTGTGATTAAAAGTAATAAAGGAAATATTTTTTTTTAATTTTTCAAGTTTAAAACCTATACAGAAAATTTAGAAAACCCAGTATAGCTTAAGGACCAAGATAAAAGTTACTTGAAATTCTATCATTCTAAGTTAATTACAGTCTTCCTTTCCTATTTTATCTTGCTTTATATTCTATCAGAACCAGACACATAGTCCTCAACACATTTCAGTCCCTAAGAAATTTATTCCTAGCCTTAATTGAATTTTTGGCATCATCTTAGTTAAAGAATATATATATAACAAAACTGTTTTTGATAAATTGGATGTTTAAGGTAGAGACAACTTTCCTTTTTTCTTTTAGAATGGTAGATACTAAATAGTCATAATATTGTTCTGACATTTATTAAATCATTCGTTCAAGTCATTTGTTTAGTCACTTACTAAATGCCTTGGTGTTTCAAGAATTAATGCTTCAAGAATCAATGCTGTCAATTCATAAATCTAAAGTGCTTTAGTTCTTTGGTAGTGTGCAGGGTGCAATTAGTTTGTTAGGCCCTTTGGGTTTGACTCTGGTACCCACTTTTTATGTCACCATTGACAACTTCATCAATATTATTACCACAGATTTTCATTGTGGGTCTAGGCAATACATATTAGGATTGCAAGCTGTCTGGAGGAACACAGCCTGGTATTCAGTTTACATCTCTGCTGCCCCAGTGTTCTCAGCTATACAGTGATGATAATCTGCTTTCAGAATTTTTGTAGGATAGAATATTCATAATACTGTTAGTGTGCAACACATAATGAGTATTTTATAAGTTAAACATTTGTGAAGCTAGAGTATCTGTATTTCAAAAAGTAAATATATCAGGCATTAATGCAAAGGTAGGTACCTATGCATATTGGTAATGAATGCTAAAAATAGCTGTAGGTAGTTTTTTTTCTTTTGGATAGTGTCATCACCTGAGAATAAATTTGAAATACCTGTATTTCTTAGTATTTCCTTTTAAATAGTAAGAATAGTTGCATGGTTTTAAACATAAAATATATTAAAGTGAATAATAATGATGACATGGTTTAAAGCTGTTTTCCAAAGCCATTTCTGGCAATTTTCAGCAAGATTTTCATTTTACTACCACATGATTTGAACTAGTAGAGGGCATATCAAAACTAACAATGTATTATTCATAGGTTTAAAAGATATAATTTAAATATAATTTAATATTTGACAGTAAACTTAAGTACTGAAAATCTTTGTAATAGAATATGTTGGCAAATATATGTCTGTGAAGGATTTTTAATGATTAGGGAGTATTTGATAAAGTGTGTAGTTCCTCTTTATGCTAGCTATTTGAACATTTTGTTAACGATCTGTGGACTTCCAAAAATTATTTTATGTGTAGATCCAAGGTCTTAAAGTCTTTGTTATTAATAATGTTTAAATATCATGATAGTGGCCTAATTTTTTAAAAAAGTAGTATCTATAAATTGTTCATAGACTGCTTTAGGATTTAGACATACATTTGTTTCAATACATTAAAATTTTTATATTGGTATTTATGAATTTAGGATAAGTACTTTATTAATAAAGCCATTAGATTGTTTTGGAAATAATGTGTTTTGACATAACTAAAATTGTTTTGAAATTATTTAAAGGCATACCTAAGATAAAATTTGTGATTTTTCAAAAGTAATTTCTCCTCTTGATATTCTTCAGCTATGCAAAAGCAGCCTTTTGTTTAGAGGAGCTTATGATGACTAATCCACACAACCATTTATACTGTCAGCAGTATGCTGAAGTAAGTGTTTTTAGAAACAACAAATTTCTGTGATTTTATTTTTCTTGCTCTTGTGTATTGTTATGGTACTAAAAATATTTTTTTTCATTGAGGTGAATATGTAAATATTTAAACCATCTGATGAATATTGATTGAGGGAATAAGAAATTCTGAATTTTTACTATTACAGTGGAAATGCTGGACTTTCAACTAAAACGGTGAATTCTTTGTGTTTTATATAGTATATTAAACTATTTTCTTTCCTAATATAAATTTATGTCACAATTGTCACCATTTAATTGCTGTGAAATTTACAGTGATTATGGTTTTTAAATTCATATTTTTTGGAAATTCATATTAAGGCCAGTATTTTAGGATGAAGGAAGTATTTAATCTGTCTGTGGTTAAAAATGGTGTATAGGGGTTAGGGTTGTGGTTCAGTGGTAGAGCAGTTGCCTAGCATGTGAGGCACTGGGCTCGATTCTCAGCACCGCATAAAAATAAATGAAGGTATTGTGTCTATCTACAACTAAAAAAGAAAAGTGGAAAAAAAGAATATCAGTATAATTTTATGCTATCAGGTTAGAGGACTTCATTATTAAGGAATGCAAAAGTATCATTATTTTCTTAATTATTAGAGTACAAATGTAAAAGGGCAACACAATATCCAGGTCTAGATTTGTAATGGTAGTAACAGAAAATATACTGATGTGTAGCACTTGTAAGGCAATACAAGCAGAAATTTTTCTGAGCTTTTTTATTGTGCTAGTAGTTTTAGAAACTACTCAGTGATCTTAATGTTCATAGAATAGAATAGCTTTTTAGGGGAAGTTATGTTAGATTAGATTTAACAACCGTAAGGTAAATTCTTTTAACATCTTGCATTTGTTTATATAATATCTGTTTCAATTACTTAATGCCTATGGTATGATGAAGCATTTTAAAGTAAACAAGTTTCAGCACACTGCAATTTTTAACAGGTTAAATATACCCAGGGTGGACTTGAAAACCTCGAACTTTCAAGAAAGTATTTTGCACAGGCATTGAAACTGAACAACAGAAATATGAGGGCTTTATTTGGGCTTTACATGGTGAGTTGAGGTGCATGTTTAATGTTATTTTGCAAAATCTGTCTTTTAAACTCCATTTAACAATCCTCTTTATCCATTCCTTGTTTTTTCTTTTTTTTGTATTAATAACAGTAGGTTGTAAGGCAGTTTTATATTTGAATGTTAAGATATCCTAGCTATTTGACATTTCTGTATAAAATATCTTTTATATCAGAATTGATATCTACTCTTACACAATTAAATAGTAATATATAACAAAGTATATTATATATATTTTAATTATTTTGATATTCTTGGGTTTGTGCCCAACATTATTTTATTTGTTACCTAAGTTTACTGGTGTGAGATGTTTTTAAACTATGCTAATAAAAAACATTAGAAAATAGAATCTCTAATATGTCAAATTAATTATTTTTATGGCATAGAAAAAAGTTTAGAAATTGTTGGGAGTATGTAGTTATCTACGCTTTATGCCAAATGAAGAGCTTAGAAAAGCCATTTAATAAGAGCTATGGGAAATAAAAGAATTTGCTGAGCTTCATATATAAAATGAACACCTCTGCAATCAAAGAGACTAAGAAAATAAACTTTAATAGGTCAGTTCTTTGAAATTTTGTTTTATTTTACTCTTTCTATGAGTTTTCTAATGAGTATCTTCTTGTTATAGCTCAGTAAAAAAATGACTTGATTTAAAAAGTGATGGGAAGAAATATAAATAATTTTTAGAAAGGAATGACAAAATATGGCTAGAATATTGTTCAAAGGAATTTTAAGAAAATTCCAAATTTCAAGTGCTTAGAGATATAGTTAACAGTAATATATGTTACTAAATAAATTAAATACTTACTTTGAAAATTGTGTGTGACAATACATCATTATTAATAATACATTTACATTGAAATTTATGCACCAGGCATCGTGTTTGCATTTTTTTGTTTTGTTTTAAATCCTTAAATCTTCATTTGAAGTATTTGAATAAATATTTCTGTCATTTCACAGATGGTAAAACTGATATACAGGCTTAATTAATTTACCCAAATATGTACACAGAGCCCCCAAGTGTTTAAGCTGGGATTTCAGTTCAGGCATTTTAATCCAGTCTTTTAACCACTGCATTTACAAAAATTCATATCCAACAAGTGATGAGACACAGAAGTTTTGTTATTAACATACAGATACATCATTGACAGTGGAGGTTAACCTATAACATACACTTAGGTATAAAAGAAAGGCTTAACCTTTTTATGAATCACTGGGTGACAGATCCTTTTAAGAATAAGATATATTTAAAACAGAATTTATACCTTACTCTTCCCCAGAAATACAACATACATTTAAAAATTAGGATATGATTTGAGGGATTTATAGATTCTTCATGGGTCCAGATTAAGAATTTCTTAAATACGTTTTTAAAAAGGAGAGGGTATAACAAATTGTAGTTATTAATGAATTCTGTAGAACAAAACTTAAAAGCTCTTTAGCGAAAAGAGAAATAGGTTAGTTAAAAGAATGTTCTTTCAAAGGTCTTCTGTTGAAGTTGTTTTTGTCAAGTCAGATCACTCCTATTGGACTGAAATTTTTTCACTTGTTAGTATAGTATAAATTATTTTTGAGATTTCTATTAATACTCAGTGCTTCTGACATTGGAAAGCTGATTCTATTCAGTAACAAGAATATGCATTACTAAAATTCTAATGAGAAAGTACTTTTTGGTTTACAAAAGTATGTTTCCATGGCTTCTTTATTTAAGTGATAGGGGCTTTTACCTTTCAGATTTGTGGTAGATATACAATTAAATAACTTCAGGTATTATTTAAAATACCCTTTTGTCTCATTACTTTGGATTATGCTGTATTTTAAAATGCTTTCATTTTTAAACACCAATTTCATTCAACTTTATTTTTTAAAGCTTTTGATAGTTTTAAAATTTTTTTGTTATCAATTCACTGCAACTGTTACCCTTACACGTTTTTGATTGGCTAGAATAAAAGAAATTTTGCTTTTGATGTTTCTTTGTTTTTAGTCTGCAAGTCATATCGCTTCTAATCCAAAAGCAAGTGCAAAAATGAAAAAGGACAACATGAAATATGCTAGTTGGGCAGCTAGCCAAATAAACAGAGCTTATCAGGTTAGTATTAATAATTTTGTTTTTATGTAGATGAGTTAATGTATTTCTTAGTGATTTTTGTCTCTTCAAACTTTGGTAAATATGAAGTAATTTTAAAACTTCATGTAAGATAAATAGCATGATCCATTTCAAAAGCATATTTGGTATGTGAATGTATTATTAATCAGAGGTATCCCAAGAAATAAAGAAGGAAGGGAAAACCTAAAAATAAATGAACCAAACTATTAAAGTTTCTGCAGTCTGCTTACACTTTAAATCTTATATTAAAACTTCTACATTCATTTCTTAGTTCTCTGAAGCTCATCTCTAAGAGTTTTTTCAGGAAATATTTTTCGAGGAAAATTTGCTCATGGGAAAAATATTTTTTCACATCTTCCATTGTTTATAACTAGCAGCCTTTATATTTAAAGGATAGTTTGACTGTTTATGTATTCTTGGCTTACATTTACTTTAATTATGTATCTTAATCATGTAGTTTCATTGTTATTTAGGATAAAATTTTGCTGTCAAGAAGCCTAATGCCATCCTGAGTTTCTCTCAGAAGTGATTTAGACTTTTTTCTGGTACTCAAAAGAATTTGCTCTTTTTCTTTAAAATCTAACAATCTCACTATGATATGTATTGTTGGTTATTCTTGTATAAGTTTTCCTAAGTACACAACACAGTTACTTAATATGTAGATTCAGTAATTTTCTTTGAGAAAAGATACTTTTAGAATTATAGTTATAGATTTTTTTTTCCACTTGCTTTAGTTTTTTTTTTTTTTTTTTTTCAGGGCTCCAATTATAAGTATATTGGATTTCCTTTCCTTACCTCCTATTCATTTTCTCTCAGATTTTTTTCTGTCATTTTTTGTATTTTATTATTTTTCTCTTCATAATAATTTTTTATACATTTTTTTTCTTGTTTTTCACTTATAATAAGACAGTTTTACTGGGCTGTTAGGAGGAAACATGGAATGTGGGGAGTGGAAGATAGGATAGGGTAGCTTTCCAAACTTGACTATTCTATGGCTTCCTCCTTTTTGTTACAGACAACTTGATTAAGACCTTTCTGTATATCCAGTGCTTGTCAGAACTAACATAGATATTTACTTCATGGTAGTTCTCTGTTCTACCCTAAAAAATTCTAACGATCTTGGATTCTGAAATATTACTCTCAACTTTAAATGTTATATAGTGCTGTGCCAGTTTTTTTTTTATATATTTTATTTTTTAGTTTTTGGCGGACACAACATCTTTGATTTTATGTGGTGCTGAGGATCGAACCTGGGCCGCTCGGGCCGCACGCATGCCAGGCGAGTGTGCTACTGCTTGAGTCTCATCCTCAGCCCTGTTTTGTTTTTTTAATAGTTGCCTCTGGGCATTACTCCCTTCTTATGTTCCTTATCTGAACAGTCTTCCTCTTAGCATCTGAACAGTCTTCCTCTTAGTATATGTTTTTTGCTTCAGTTTTTTCTCCTAGTATGAGGTTTTTAAATTTGGCTTCAGTTATTCCTCCTGGTATGAGGTTTTGTGCTTCTGTAAGAGAGTGTTGGCTGACTATTTGAGAGATTTTGAGGCCTTAGATGTAAACTTATTTAATTTCTCATTTGCACAGTTTATTACACTTGCTTTTGATTTGGAGCTTGTGAAGACTTTCCAAGTTTTGTAGACCATTTATAATTCATCAATTTAAGTTTCCTTGTTGAAGGGATTAATGCTTGTTCATGATTTTATTTTTGGTTTCTTGAAAAGAGTAAGTGGGTTATTCTGTTACTTTGTGTTGCTCCTGTTGCAGACTTGTTGATCTTTTATAGGTCTTTCTGCTACTGGTGACAAAATCACATTCTAGGGTTTTAGAAAGAAGATGTAATGTGGGCTTTGTTTTCTTCTGTGTTGGTTTTGTTTTTGGTGCTGTTTGATTCTTTATTTTCATATTCCTGGTTGGAGAAGATAGGAAAGATTTAATTTAAAAGTTTAGTATCATCTTAATCATGGCATTTAAAATCACCTTTGTGTAGTTATCTGTTGCAGAGAATGTTAGTGTTTTTTAGTGTATTGTAAGTCAAAATATTTATAGATACCAGCTAGATTGTTCTGCTTAAAAACACAGTTTGAGATATCTCAGATCTGTAATAGATAGGGTTACACAATAAGTAGGCCTGCTGTGTGTGTTTGTGTGAGTGATTGACTTAAAAATAAAACTTATATAATACAAAACTAATAGTATGCACACTTCATCATTGTTTTAACTTATCTTTGAGAAACAATTAACTACTAGGTTCTTTTTTTTGACATAACTATGTTTTTTAAATCCATTTCTATTAAATTGTAACACAGAAAAAAGAACACAAGTCATAAATATGCATCTAGGCACATAAATATAAACATCACCTCCTGATAGGTCCTTGCAATATCTACTTTTCAAGAGTACTGACTTATAACTTTATAATTTATGGCATCATACAGTTGTATTCATTTTCTCCTGATCTCACTCACTATTAGGTTTATGAGATTTACCCTTGTATATGACTATAGTTTATTCATTTTTATTATACTGTAGTATATTGAATGACTATATTACAATATATCTACTCAATTGTTGACGGGCAGTTGGATTATTTTCTGTTTGGGACTATTCTGAATAGCGCTGCACTGAATTTTTGTTTGGTCAACATTAACATACATTTCTGATGCATATACACTTTTCAGTGGAAATTTTGGGTCATAGAGTATGTGTATATTGAACTGTAGTAGATGTAGACAGTTTTACAAGTTAGTTGATTTACTCCTACAAGTAACTTAAAGAATTCTCATCACTTATATCTTCACTAACACTTGGTTCTGTCAGTCTTTGTAATTATATCTGTTCTGGTATGTGTATGGTGGTATTTCGTTTATTTTATTTTGCATCTTCCAGTGAGAATTCTGTCGTGTTTATTGGCCATTTAGATATCCTCTTTTTTAAAGTCTTATCTTTTTCTTATTGGTTTGTATGACTTTTTCTTTTTTTCTTTCTTTTGGTTTTCTGATTATGAGCCCTTTTTTGGTTATGTATGTAGCAAATACCTCTCTTTTCTTACTCTCCTTCTCAAATGAGTTTGACAAATAGAAGTTCTAAAGTTAAATGTGATCAAATTTATCAGTGATATCCTTCATGGATATATCATGGTTTGTACTTTTTATTTTTTGTTAATAAATTTTTTGCTACTCAATGGTCAAAAGAGTCTTGTGTGTCTTCAGGAATTCTAGTTTTTTACTTTCATATGTAAATCCATAGTTTACTTGGAAAAGATTTTTATTTACGATGTGACATAGTAGCCATTTCATCCCATGTGGATATCCATTGTTTTCTGTCCTTCTCTGTATTCTACTATGAATCCCATTCCATAGAACTAGTTCCGTGTATTAAAGAAGACACAGATGGTAGATCTGTATTGTCTGGGTTCAAAATTTAGCTCTGATATTTATTAACTATGCAACATTGGATAAATTGCATAATATCTCTGGACCTGGATTTTCTTTTAAAAGTATTCTGAGAAGTAGAATAAAGGAAAGGGAGCAGGCGGAAGGAAATGGGAAGTAATGGGGGTTGAATTGGATCAGTGATATACTATGCTTGTATAATTATGTCAAAATGAACCCATATATTATATATAACTACAATGCACTAATTTAAAAAATGAAAGTATTCTGAGGAGTTAAGCTTTATTATATTATGAATTACATTGGAATTACATCACCAAATTACATTATGAATCATTTCAAATTCACGTTCTTATGCCTATTCCGATCATTGCAATTAAAATAATAATTAAAAATAACAAACATTTATAGAGACTGTATTATGAATTACATATTTTTCCTACTTTACAGGGCTTTTTATTTTTGTTTTACATTGCTGAGGATTGAACTCAGGTCCTCCTGCCTGCTAAGCAAGCATTCTAACACTGAGCTATATCCCCAGCCCACCTGTTTTACAAATGAGGAAATTAAAGCACAGAAAGATTAAATAATGCTCCCAAAGTGACATACCTGGTTAATGACAGTTGTTTTCAAACGCAGAAAAGCTAACTCCAGAGTTGATATTCTTAAGGGTAATAATATACTGCCTCTATAAGATGTGTCAGGTATAAATGTATCTGAAGATGTTAATGTAGTTTCTAATTCTTTCCTCAGTTCTATTTTCTTGTGAACAATTGACATTCTACCTGTGCTTATTTCTCTCTTCATTTAGGATATACAGCTCTCAATAGTATAAAATTACTATAATTACTATAACTCAAGAACTCTTTTCAGTGATTTGGAAAGCCCAGTTGATCAAGTCTCTAGCCAAATACACCCTTCCTGCTTTATGAGATGCGTTTGTTTATAGAACCAAATCCTGTTTTTAGTTCCATGTACCTGCCCTCTTTCTCTCCTTGCACACACTCTCAATATGTTGTGAGATCCATTTTCTTTTCATAGAGTCTTATAAATTCTGAGTGTTCTTTGGAAAAGCTATGAAAGCACTACTGGTACTCCTCAGGCATTGAGTATTACACCATAAACTCCATAGTTACTCAGAGATATCTTAGACTTCTTACTGAAGGTGTAATTTGTCTTTTCTTCATTCTATAGGAAAGACAAGGCATGGAAATTTTCTTGTCAATTTCTCAATTCATTTTGAATATCACCGTAGGAAGATAACACTCCTCTCAGTTGGTCCTGTCAGGTTTCTGTATAGCAATGTGTAATACTCCTGAATTAGGAATAACCTCTCATACAAAATTTATTTTTATTTCAACACCAGAAAAGGAACAGGTTTTAAAATCTTTTGGTGTTTTTGAAGCTTTCATATTCTATACTTTCTCTAGGAAGTTTCTCTGTATTCTTTCTGTAAACCAAATTCTTAAATATTTGTATCCATTAACTTTTGCATACTTAGTGATTTAAAATACCTTATTTGCTTATGATTCTGTAGGTAGGCAGTTTGGTGTGAGATCTGCTGAGTAATTGTGGTAGTTTTGGCTGAATTCATTCATATTTCTGCTGGTATGCCATAGTTGGTTAATTCACTTAAATAGCTGACAGTTGACTCCATCAGCTGGAGATACTGGATCTTTTCTCTCATTTGGCAGGCTAACTTGGGCTTATTCACATGATAGTTTCAGGATTCCAAGAGGAGCTAATAGGCAAACTACAGTATGCACAGGCTTAAAAAGCCTCTAATTGTATCATATTTTTCTAGTATTTCATTGGACAAAACAACTCACTTGGTTAACCCAGATTCAAGGGACACAAGTTCTATAAATCTTTAAGTCACATCCTTTTGTTTTAGTTTATTTTGCCTTTTTATCCACTTTGTTACAATAGAATTATGTACACTGCACATATTTAAAGTGTATTGTGAAGATACACAGCATTTTCATCACCCCCAAAAGTTTCCATCTGTCACTTTGTAGTCAGTCCTCCCCACCCACACATAGCAGGCAAGCAGTCATTTGATATCACCCCAAATTAATTTTGCCTGCACCAAAACTTTATGTAAATGAGATCATAGGTTATGGGCTCTCTAGTGTCTGGCTTCTTTCACTCAGCATGTTTCTGAGATTCATCCATCTGCCATTCTATTCTATTTATCCTATTACTTTGTTGGCCCATACTATTTTCCACAAATTGTGTGAGCTAATTTTTGTTCAGTGTGTCCCAGTTGTTAAAATGGACAAATCATTGATTTCTGGTTTTGATATGCAAGATTATTTGGTTGTTTTATTGTTCTTTTGATGAGTTTTCTTATAGATCCAAAAAAGAAGTATGAAAGAAGAGTTTACTTAATTACATATAACTGTATGAAAAGAAAAACACAAAATTTGTGAATAATGTGGAAAAGTACATCCTCCAGAGATTGACATTTTTGTGATTAGGTAAATTCTGGGATCTGTTCGAGAACTTTGTGACTCTCATCTAGGCATGTAAATTAGAATTAAGTATAAAATAAATATTCCTTATAGTAATGTTTTTCTAGATATTTATGAATGAAAGAAAAATGAATTTTTAAAGATGGTTTTTCTTCATCTCCACTGAATAATGAAATAATATAGCTACTGCTTGCTTTTCAGTTAAATAATTGGTTTAGCATGTTCAATAGAAGCAAGCACATTTGATTAATGCTCATGAAAAACTTTAACATGAACCTGCTAACAATTCTCCAGATAAATGCTCTTTGGCATACTGTTAAATTCACCTATGCTATTGAGCCGTATGTTATCTGTGATTACAGGGGTGATTCTGTTATTATCCTTGGGAAACAGAAAATTAAATCATGATTTGAAGAAAAAAATGTAATTCCAGCATAATCAGTTAAATTGCTATGTAATTCTGGGATAGACAGAATAATTACATGTCAGGCAAAATTTGAAGTGATAGATTTATATTCCCAATTTTGTTTTTGTTTGTTCTGACACAATTTAGGTTGGTTTATTGTAAATTGCAGTTTTGTCAGTAGTGTTTGACACCATCTTAGATGATGTTTTAAAATTAGCTAATTTAAAAAAATCATACTTCCTATTATATTTGTTAGGTACAAATCAAGAAAAATACTACAGCTTAACATTCATATTAGAACATTAGCTTTCTACAATTTTTAAATTTTTACTTTGCTGCTTTAAAACATTAAGAGTCAATGTTACCACATGGTATCCTATTTTTGTACCCCTCCCCCAACCCATCAAAGCTTCTCTTCTCAGAATTAGACCTTTAAGTATCTGATTAGGACCATTCCTGTTTACATTGGGTAGGCAGTGGTAAAAGAAAAGGCTTTCTGTTCTTTGTAGATCCTTGTGAAGGTGAATTTATCAACTGGGATAATATAAGTAATAACCATGCCTCACATCCTTTATTTGCCAAGGGAAATGAAGAAAAAAAAATGTTTTAAATGTGGTGTTACTGTTGCCATATTTTATAATTACAACTTGTATTTTTAACATTTCAGTTCTTAGTGATACTTTAATTCAGGGAAAAATAAAATTGATCTTGATTTTTATGAGCTTTTCTCTTTCCATGGCATTTCCCTTAAAAAAAACAAACAAACAACTTTTTATTTACTCTATTAAATAAAGATTCAACTACAGAAGCTAATGTTTTAGGAACTAGGGGAGTTGTAATGTTATGGTGTAGCCAGAAGGGTCAGAGACAGGTTACCAATTTGTGAAGCCTATGCCTCTATAATGTTACCTGTACTTGATTATTTAATCTTTCTGAACAGGTCATGAGAAGTTTGCTTAGTTAATTATGAAAGAGAAGAAACACATCATAAATCAAGTACTAAGTACTTAAGATAGCATTGCTATTTGAAGGCAGGATCAGTCGCTTTAAAATATGTTATCTAGATGTTAGATGTTACTAATACCACATTTTAATTAATACTTTGACCAAGGGAAAACAGATAATATAATTAAGCTTTCCTCCATCCTCATAACACTTATTTATCAGTTAAATCTGTTGTGTTAAATAAGACTGATAAATGATGGAGATTGTCAGTCCAGTTAGAAAATTCATTTTGAAATCAGCATGGGGTATTCAACAGTGTTCAACCCCACAGATTATGTGTACTATATTGAATTTAAGATGCCATGAGTTTACTTTTATATATAGAGAGATAGTACTTGATGTATTATTTTTGGTTTTCATTATAAAATCCAACCCCAGTTTAGTTTTATAAAGTAAATTACAATTTCATAAACTAGAAAACGGATATTTAAAAATATGTTGCATCATTTTAATATGTTGTGTGGAGTGTTGACAGGCTTTGTGCTACAAAAACATATCATTAGTCAACTGATAAATCTGTAAACTTAAAATATGACCAACTTTGACTTTTTTGATTACTTGCAACTTGAAAATATTTAATAAAAAGTACTTTAATTTACATTATATCTTTGTTTGAAACTAAGAATCTGTTTAGAGGTGAGATAAGTGGAAATTATTATTGTGTGCCTTAATAAATATGTTAAATTTCTAAAATTTATGCTTGTTATTTTATGCATGTTTGGGGTCTGAATATGAGATAGTTTTAAAATCAAATCTATGATGTTATCATACTACTTAAAACCAACCAAGAATGGAGTGAAACCTTTGTACACTTCAACTGAGGATGAAACCTTAATAAAAAGGTTCTTAAACCTTAACTTTTGTTCATATGAAGATGTTTGATTCCATGCTAGTGAGAAAATAGTTAATGTTAAGTTTCATTAGCAATATGAAGGTGATGTTGTGATTTTTTTTTTTTTTTTAACCTGCGATTGAAATTGAGCCTAATAGAGCTTTCTTTTGTTGTTGTTTAATTAGTTTGCAGGCCGAAGTAAGAAGGAAACCAAATACTCTCTAAAGGCAGTTGAAGACATGCTGGAAACATTGCAGATCACCCAGTCTTAAGGTTTCAAAAACTCTTTGACATTAGATTTCACAACTGCACAGTTGAAATTATTGACCTGTGACTTATTTAACTAAATGCCCAGTGCTATTTATATTCTAATTTTCTGTGAAGAGGCAGTTGTAAAGAATGTGTTTATATAAGCCTAAAAATGCCTTTTACTACTAAGCAGGGAGATGGGGGAAATCCATGGAAGAAAAATATAAGACCTATTGATTGTACATCGGTCTTTTCATATCACATATATAACTGCTTTTAATCCACAATCTGATGTAGAAATAAACCTTGTTAAATAAACCATGATGATTTGTTAAACTTGCATATGAAGATCCTAGCTTCTTTTTTGTTGTAATCATATTATTGTCTAGCTCAATTTCTAGTTAACTCCTCACTGATGATTGGAAATGCACAGCATACCTAGCTTACTTGTTTATAGTATTAGGTTGGATTTTGCTTTGCATTCCTTTGGGCTGTTTAAATTACTTTGCTATGTTCTGAAATCTTGCTTTTAAAGTATGTCATTCTCCAAAGTTCTGCAATATCTGTGAAATTTTTGTTTTGATGTAGATATTTCTACTTATAAAATGCCTTAAGGTTAGTCTGTGCTGTAACACTTCAATTTAGCCTTTTCACAAATTATATTTATTGAAATATAACTGTAAATTACATAAAGGTATATTTAAGTACATAGAGAATAGGGATTAAAGAGGTTGCAGTGGTTGAGTTCCCTTCAGTTTTGGCAAGTGATAAAATTTAAACTATCTTTAGAAATAGAATTATTACAATTCTCATATTCTATTAACTTCCTAGTTATAATTACATTTTCTTATTTTCATGAAAAACAATCTTTATCCTGTCTTCAACAGTATTTTACATGTTTCAATGGAAAAGAAAGGACTTTGAAAGTTAAACATTTTATTTAGACACAAATCAGTTTTTAAAACAGGCAGTTGCTCATAAGGACAAATATTTATTGTTAGTATTAGTTTGTAATTTATATATGTATATTTAAATTAAACTTATTTTTGCTAACAATATACAAGGCTTCCAAACTTGTCATTGCTGGATTTGGGCAAGTAGGGACTGTGGAGAATTTTAATAACCTGTAAGTCTTTAGGAAGAAAACTATTGCCAATATCCACTTCTTTTAACTTTTGAATGATTCTTACTATTAGTAAATCACTCTTTATATTTAGTCTAATATTCCATGTTACAGTCTTTTTCATCTTATTCTGTAGTGAGTAATAAGCAGCTGATTAAATATCTTTTGTGAAATAATTTCTCCCGTATGCAGATAATTCTTCCCTACTGATCTTTGTTTTCACAGAGATGTACTCTTTGTGTACATAAAACTGGTAAATGTATTTTCACCATGATCAACAATTTCAAATTTACATTTGCTATAAAGAAACTAGTGCCTGCTCATTGTCCTACTACCTTTTCTCCTTCTGACCACCCATCATCACTAGATTACTATTTACTTTACCAATTGTTATTTGTGTAATAGTTAATTTCTTGCCTTCTATAGCTGTCAGTCTTAGCTTCACTTCATTTTTACTCATAAAAAATAAAGTTATTTTTAGATAACTTCTTGCCAAGAGTTTTTGCTTATTAAGTACTTTGTCAATGGTAATATTTATAAACTTCAACCTAAATGTACTGATAATCCCATCGTGGCAGACAATTCTCAACATATTCCTATTACTTCTATTTCTTTTCATTGACAATACCATTTTGCCTGGATAGTGCTGAAGATCCTTCTCCTCAAAGAGATTAGAATATCCCAGAGGATATATCTTAATTGATTTAAAAGAGAAGTGGTAATTTTCTTGTGGTCAGTGATTAGAGCAAGGCAGAACTTTTTGCAGTAAAGGAAATTGTATTCATGCCATGTGCTGTGGTAGCTACTAGCCATTAGTGGCTTTTGAGCACTAGAAATGCTCCTGGACTCTTAGTGCAACTGTGATATTCAGTTTCTAATTTTTAAAATTTAAATAGTCACATTACTTTTGACTATCTTACTGGACAAATCTCAGGTGTGGGATGCAACAGTTCAGCTAATGAAATGCATAGAAGCCTTCTGGGAGGGCTCTCCTTTCAAATGAAGAAGTCAGAGCTTTGTGCCTCTTTCTCCTTCTGACTGAGTGCCAATAAGAAAATTGTAACAACCGTTTTACAACCGTGAAATGGCAAATGTGAGAATTGAAAGTTACATTTGAAAGGTATAGCTCATAGATTAGGGAGAACCTGGTTCCCTGATGACATTGTTGAACACCTGAACCAACATGAGCAATTGCCAACCTGTGCACTTTTTTATTTGAGAGAAAATAACTCCTGGTTGTTTAAGACACTGTGTTTGGGGTTCCACTTTTTTTTAACTGTATATGTTTCTAATATATCCACCATTCAATTTTTTTTTTTTAACACACAAAGCTCTTATTTTAGACATATCAGGAATGCTGTTTCAGAATATAATCATTTAAAGCAAGCAGATAGTTATTTAAACTAAATTACCTATTTAAAATATTTTATTATAAATAGTCATTATGAGAACTATTACAAAATACTTAGAACTGTTTTCAACCTCTTTGACTTTGAATCTCTATTGTGCCCTTATCTTCGTCCACACTCTTTTGGCAGGTAAAACCTCTGTTATGAGCTGAATTGTGTTCCTACAAAATTTGTAGTCTTTCCTTATATAATAAAGTCTTTCTTGACTCTTCATCCAGAATATTAAGGTCAGGCCTCTCTGTCACGTGCTCTTTTTTTGTGTGAGTGCCTACTAGTAATTTGTTTATAATGTTACATTTTGGAATACTTTAGGACTTAACAAGAAGTTGCAAAAATGTTAGAGATTCTTCTATATGATTAGTACAGCTTTTCCCTTTTATAATATCTTATATAACGATAGTACATTGTCAAACTGGGAAATTGACATTGCAGCAATACTACTAACTCAGGTACAGAGCTTATTGAGATTTTACAATTTTTACATGCTTTTTTTCTGTTTATGAACTATTCTCATGCGTAGATTCATATTTCAATCGGGTCATAGAACTCTTCATCTCTACAAACTAATTCTAAATGGTTATGCCCTCATCTAACCCTAATGCTTCATAACTATAATTTTGTCACTTAAATAATATTATATAAATGGAATCTTATAAAGTATGTAACCTTTTAAGACTTTTTTCATCCATCATAGTACCCTTTTAAATCCTCAGTGTTGTTTGTCAGCAGTTTGTTCCTTTTTATCACTAATTAATATTCCATTTTACCAATGTACCACAATCTCTTAATCCAGTTACCATGGAAGGACATTTGAGTTATTTCCAATTTTTGCTTATTGCAAATAAAGTTTCTGTGAAGATTTGTTTACTGAGTCTTGGATGAACATGAAATTTTCATTTCTGTAGGATAAATAAATACTTGAAATATGATTGGGTTGTATGGTAAATGCATAATTACCCTTATTAGAAACTGCCAAATATTTAAGAATAAATAACAGCAATTTTACATTATCTCTTTCAGAAAATACAGGGAAAGGGAATACCTCCCACCTGATTAGTTGAAACCAACATTATTCTGATATCAAAATAAGAAAATAAGAAAAAGTGATTATAAGAAAAGAGAAGTGGAGACCAGTGCTTTCATGAAATAGACACAAAATATCAGCAGTTGGAATTTGTGAAAGACAGGAATTCAGGTCTGACTAAATACTTGAAATTCGATGTATTTCATCACATTAGGAAGAAAATCAGAAAAATACAGAATAAACATTTTGCAAAACAATACCCATTTATGATTCAAAACCAAACCAAACCTCAGAAACAAAAGAAAACATCTTCAGCTTAGTAAATAGCATCTCACCAACTTAATGATAAAAGACTGAATGCTTTCTCCCTAAGACTGGGAATAAGGGAAGCACATGTGTTGTCATTGCTTCTGTTCTACTTCTATTCAACATGGCACTTTACATTTAAATACCCTAAGGAAATGAAAAACATACAGATTGAAAAATAAAATGTCCTTATTTGCAGATAATATTATCTACATGGGAAGTCTCAAGAAATCTCCAAGAATGTACTATAATAAGTAGATTTAATAAAATCATAAATTCAAGATTAATACCCCAAACTTAATTTCTGTGTGCTAGCAATGTATACAAAATTTTATAATCACTCAAAAAATTATACTTTGTATAAATTTAACAAAACACAGGATCTAATTGCCAAAAACTATAAATGATTACCCCCATGTTTGAGTGAATTAGAAATACTATGCACACTTAGTTGTAATTTATTTAACAAACTATACTTTCAGAAATAATTTAACTCCATTTCCTCACTTAGTTTCCTGATAAAAGAAATTGGAAAGTCATTGCAAAAATCTAGTCTGCATATCATGAACAGTACTGTAATGCTGCCATGAAAATCATCTATATGCCACAAAAATGATAGGGAAAAAACCCTACCTAACAATTTGACTACTTTCAGAATATAAGCTAGAGGAATTCATAGTAGCCTCAGAATATTCCCCCCAACTATCAGGACCTAGAAAGATCTAATAAGTGATTCCCACAGTATGGCCACTTGGAAACTTAGAATTACAAATTTTGGGGGGCCCCACCCTAGGACCATGGAATGAGGATGGGGTCCAGCAATTTGTTTTAAATGGGTATTCCTAAGGCTCACCAAAATTGGAGAACTATTGGTGTACACTAGACTCAGTTTTGGAAAACAGATTGAAAGAAGCAAATGATTCCATAGAGATCAGAAAGTACCTTTGTTCCTTGTATTGTGTTTGTAACATTCTTTATGCTTTGCCCTCTTCTGCTTTGTATGTTTCCCCCACTTTGTCCCATTCAATTTATTTCTACAATCCCATTCTTCCTGAATGCCATAATAAAGAACTGAGGTATACTTCTTTTGTGTTTTTAATAGGATATTTTTGTCGATGTAATTTTAAAATTAGCATATGAGTTGAATTATTACTATTTCACTTCTCATAAGTCAAGTTTAATTCTTTTGATTTATATGAGTAGCCATCAATAGCTTTTTTAAAAACTATATTTTTAAAAGAAGAATAAAGATGAGTAAGTGATCTTTAAAAAGAGAAAAAGTACCTATATATTTGTATACATATATGTTCATATGTGCACTATACATATCTGTGTGTACCTATGATTATATATATACATAGTATAAGTGCAAATTTGGGTTTATTTTGTACCCAATTGTAATAACCGTAATGGGTGATAGAAGATATACAAGCTTTATATTATATCATAGCAAAGCAAGAATTAATATTGATTTCTATACTCGTTGTTTCTTAATATTAAAAAAACTGATTAATAATTAAATTTAGGTGCCCCCCAAATTAAATTAACACATTGAAACAACCACTTTTGTTTACAAGTGAGTGAATTCCAATAGGGTAAAGTACATATCTACTATTCAATGTAATAAAATTAAAAAATAAGATTATACAACTCAATTTCAAGACTTTAGATCCCCCAAAACTATTCTACCTCAACAAACTGCTGCCAACAGCAATAAGCTTAGGACATTAATCTTGCAAATAAGTCACTACTGGAACAATGTCTCTCTGCAGAAATCTAAGTAATGATCAACCTTTCAAAGACAGAATGGATTAGAAATGAAAATAAATCTGAACTCATGCTCAACTGACTTGAGAGATACATTACTAAGAATTTCCTTTTCGTATGAATTCAGTTCTCTTTCTAGTCAACAAATATTACATGAAAACATGGGTAAGAATTATGTGAAATGATGAGTTTATCGCATCTTTTGAAAACCTTAGGAAATAATGTATGCTGTCAACATGACATCCATTTAAAATCATTGAAAGTTTCCAGAGTGGTAACTATAGCCAATGGTTTCCAGAGTGGGGCTCAAATGACAACTGATTTTAGATCTAGTTTCATGATACTGGTCTACCTGTCATACTCAGTAGGTCAGAGAGGATCAGAGACAATACAGCCCCATAGGTTGATAATTCCCAAATGACTGGGGAGAAAAAAAAAAAAGACCTGCTTGCATATAAATATGGTCATCATTCTTGTGAGGGGAACCTAAGTTGAGTGATTCCAAATAAAACATTTGAAGAAACACTATATAAAATCGTCTTACTAAAAAGAACTTCACATGGCACCATATAAATGAATTGTAATATTATTGGGAAATAGACATGGTGTCAAACAAATAGTTGCATCCCCAGTGACAATCAAGAGCCAGAGCTGCCCTTGCAAACAGCCCCCATGGTGTCAGAAACTGGTTAGTGTGCGAGGGTCATCTGACAGATATAGTGTTGTCTTTATATGTAAACAGGATAATTTTCAAATAGTAATGAGATGTATATTTGGAAATGACACCAATGCCTACACAAATGTAGTCTTACAAATGTTAGAGGGAATTTTTTAATATATGAAAGTTAAAGATGTCAAAGTAGTTGAATACAATACTGTTTCTTTTCATTTTGAGGTAGGCACTGTTAAAATGTTTCTTCTGCATGCAACTCATTTCCCACACGTAAATATTCACTAATGTAAACAAACTCACAATCTTTTGTGGCTTTTATTTAGATTAATAGATTTAAACTTACATATAATTTTCTATTAACAAATCTCAGATGTCAGTGGACTGGTTGCTCGATTTATAGTTTCAACAGTTGTTGATTAGAAATAATAAAAAGCTTGATCAATTTTGTGTTTCCTTCTACAAACTTGTAGAAGTACGCCACCTAGAGTTTTAAAAATTTTTAATGATTAAAAACTTCAGGCTGTGTAGATGTTATGTAAAAATTTTTTAAAAGCCACATTTTAATCAAAATCATGCCAAATATTAGAATAATTATTGAATTTGTTATATATGTAATCTTTGTTTTTAGAGGTAGCTTTCTTTATATCACTATAAAAGAAATATTCTATTTTTGTTAGTTGTTTCAATTTAAGTACTTCAGCCAGTATGCCCATTTGAGATAAATCAAGTTCACAAGTTATAATTTTTTAAAGCCTGATTCTGTAGCATTAGAATAAATTTTAATGTTATTACCAACTTCAAAAATTAGGAAAAGATATTATACACACACACACACACACACAAACACACAATGCCCATTAACCTTGGCATGCTCAATGGATTTTTACATTTTAATAGTAGATGACATTAGTAATGTATAATTTGTATACATAGCATGTAATATTTTTCAAATGCTTATAAAATGTAAATAAAAAATCTTTTATTTGGCCTCATGGCTTTTCAAGTAGGCATTTTCAGGTACGTACATTTATTTTGGAGGAAAAAATAGGGAGAACTGTTTTTCAAATTCATCCACTGACCTAAATATCTTTACTGAGAACAAGTAAAATGTTGAGGCCTTCCCAGGCTTCTTCAACTGGGCGATGCTAAAAAGCATTACCATGTCATAATGCTTGTGATAGGGAAAATTTCATAAAAATTAACACAAATCTTTCTGAATTTAAAAGCAGAGTTGCTTTTAGAGATCAAGATCTTCAATATTAACTTTGCTTTAAAAGATTATTTTCTTTCCTGATTTTTGTATCCATTGAAATATAATACTTGGAATTTTTATTTTAGGATGTTCAGATTTGGGAGCAATTGGAGACAAATGATGTTTCTTACAACTTGGTCCATAAGAACAGTTCTTTAATGAAATACTGCTTTGACTTGTTAGTGTCCTGTATTAATGATTTCTACAGAGTAGAGGAAAAAAAAATCCTGGAGATTTTCTTTTCCTCTACAGTATCTAACATATATTAGCCCCACAGTGGATGTTTATGAATATTTGTTGATTTCATATTTTGTCTCCATGCCAAGTGATGTCAGTGAGAAGTGTCATGGAGCTGCTAAACTTTAACACTCAAATTAAATTATCAGAATATGAATTTGATTAGCAAAGTTTGAAAGTTGTTTGTATTTTTTTTAAATTGAATATGGCAAATTTTATTTAAGGCTTGATAGCAGTTACATATTGCAGAAGTTCAGAATGAAAGATTTATGAAATTTCCCAATCCACTATGAATATGAACCAGACAGAAAACTTACCCATTGAGTTACAGTAAATGTCAGTGCTAAAAAACCAAAAACTTATTTTCAATTATAAGGAATGTATACTCTTTTAGTTATAAGATTGTCTCAAGCTTTAAAATATGTGACCCAGAATATCTTCTAGTTGCTATGGGGAGTTCTGTTATTCGTCAATGTAGGGTTTCCTACTTGGCAACACCATGTATTTATGATGGCATCTGTGTTTGCTGGTTGTTGCATTTGCAGTGGAATTTGTATTTCCGCCAGTTGAAGAGAGAGGGGAAAAGAAAGCAAATTAAACTTGACTTCTTGGCAATGAAGCAGTAGCTTCTTGTTACTTGCATCCATATATTCCAAGAACACCAAATGCAACTGCAGTGTGTTCCCTAGTTATTCCATGTGTAACTGGTTTGTAGTGTAATAAGCTTTTATAACAATATTAAGAACGCAAAATTAAAAACTAAATAGCATGCCTCATCAGTTGACATGCCACCTTTTTTTTTTT
Source organism: Spermophilus citellus (assembly GCF_964194105.1). Taxonomy (NCBI): domain Eukaryota; kingdom Metazoa; phylum Chordata; class Mammalia; order Rodentia; family Sciuridae; genus Spermophilus; species Spermophilus citellus. Next base: position 75,673,467 of record NC_138194.1, read on the forward strand.
TCAGTTCTTTGTTTTTGTGGTGCCAGGAATTGAACCTGGGTCCTTGTGCATTCCTGGCAGACACACTACCACTGAACCACACCATAGAAGAATAAAAACTTTCAGTTTGTAATCAGCCAACAATTTTCCAGTAGGTCAATAGGAGTGAATCTTCATTGTTTAGTAAATTAATATGTTTATGATATGTATCTCAAATGAAGATGCAATTGAAAGCTGGAGGGTTTTGTAAAGACTTGTGGAGAAGAGAAGATAATGCTAAGTGAAGTTGCCAATCCCCAAAATCCAAATGCTGATATAAGGAGGCTGATTCATAGTGGGGTAAGGAGGGGGAGCATGGGAGGAATAGAGGAACTCTAGATAGGGAAGAGGAGTGGGAAAGGAAGGGAGGGGCCATGGGGTTAGAAATGATGGTGGAATGTGATGGACATTATTATTCAAAGTACATGTATGAAGACACGATTCAGTATGAATATACTTTATATAAAACCAGAGAGATGAAAAATTGTGCTCTAAAAGTGTAATAAGAATTGTAATGCATTCTGCTGTCATATATAAATTATTAAGTTATAAAGGATGTCTATGTAATTTTAATTTAATTTAAATACCTGGTACACAGTATCATTATTCCTATTTTAAAAATATGGAACTAGGAATTATTTTTATAAACTATAAATGGACAAAGCATACATTTAAGCATTGATGATCAGGAGAAAAACAAAAGTTAAGGCAGGGTGGATAATGGCTACAAGAAGAGTGATAATTTATTTAATCTTCCATTTAATAGTTTCAAAGTTACATTAAAGATTCTTAAAATATTCTTCTTACCTTTAAAAAGATGTTTTATTTAGCAACCCATATTTTCTGTGGAGGTGAATATTTGTCTAAATTTGAGTGTTGCTTTCTAAGTTTTAAGAAATCTGTTAAAAATCATCATGTTAATCCAGTTTTTCTTAAATTCTGTCCATATGAAATGTGCTTTCTAAACTACATATGCATAGAGCTGCTCAATCTAAGTTGGAAGTGGCTACTTTTTGATGGTGAAATGATAGAATTTTAGGTTTCTTCCTTGCACTTTGATATACTTTCTAAACTGAACATGCGTTTTTTTCTAAAAAAATAGACATGATTTTTTTTTTTAAGTTGGACACAATACCTTTAATTTTATTTATTTATTTTTATGTGGTGCTGAGGATCAAACCCAGGGCCCCGCATGTGCTAGGCAAGCGTTAGACTGCTGAGCCACAACTCCAGCCCCAGACATGATTCTTAAAATTGAAAAATTTCATGCAGCTACTGTTCTGAGGAATAATATATTTTGGGAACCACTGATGTAGGTCATTATTTCCCAACCTTTTGGATGAATGATCTCTTTCACAACAATGCATGGTCTTGCCAACTCAAGAATTTAGAAGATTATTTTCCAATGTTTCTATGGCATATTAATAAGGAAATTTTAGCAAAAATGTTTTCAGAATTATTATATTTTATTCTCAGATGACAGCATAAGAGACAATGCTGTTAATTGTTAGTTTAGCTCCACAAATGTGTTGTAAATGTGGCTTTTACTCCCAGCTCAAGTCAAGTTGGGTATAATTGTCATTGTAGTTTATTTTATTATTTCTTGAGGTCTAAGAAATATTGGTGCATTTTTAAAGAATTATGAAGAGACAAACGAATGGGTCTAAGGAATATCATTTAAAATAAATTTACATACTTACATTTGTACTCCTCACTAACATATATTTCAACTTTTTTGTTATCTTTCATCAACCATTGACTGATTATCCATATAAATTAGGTATTAAGAAATCTAAAATGGATGATCTAAAACTAAGTAATGATTAATACCTTGCTTGCAGTGAAGACCAGCTGTTCTCTGTTCTCTTAAACAGACAGTAACTGCACCTGGAGCACTTTAGGCTGATTTCTAATAATCATCGTCATTCTTACTTTGCTTACACTCTCAGACTCTCCAAATGTTCCATTTGAAATGAATATATTTTTTAAAAACTTATTTACATTTTTTAAAAAGGTACTGAAACAGATACAATTAGCAAATTTAACATCATCTTTTTTTTTTTAGAGAGAGAGAGAGAGAATTTTTTAATATTTATTTTTTAGTTTTTCCGCGGACACAACATCGTTGTTTGTTTGTGGTGCTGAGGTTCGAACCCGGGTCACACGCATGCCAGGCCAGCGCGCTACCGCTTGAGCCACATCCCCAGCCCAGCAAATTTAACATCATCTTTAAGAAGAACTTTGTAAACCTTGAGGATTACTATTTGTGAAATGATGAAATAGGGGAGCTAAGGAAGGCATAAACTTCCATATAATTCTTAAGGAAAAGAGAATATGGAAAGGAGAGAAGAAAGGTAAGGGCTTGTTAGAATGGAAGAAAACAGCTGTGAAGTAAGAAGAACTAAAGATACCTAATAATTACTGAGTCTACATTAAATCTGTCAGGGAGAACAACTAAAATAAGACCTCAGAAAAGATGGCCAGAATTGCCAGAGTTTTTGGAGGACAGGTTTCATCATACAGAAGAGGCAAAGCCACATTCTGTGACATTCAGAAGACATGTTTGTCTTTCACATTGGAATTGTGCCTTATGCTTCAAGTGTGTGCTAAGGCTTAGCACAGGGTTTTGCCTAGAACAGGCACCAGACTTGATAGTGATCTTGATAGTGCATGACTGATATTGATTACAGATTAAAATGGTCTTGAAATAATCAATTTAGGCCTTAATGAATAAAGACCCAGAGGATAAAGGCACTCTGAGGGGGTGATCCACAGGACTTATGATTTGAAAATGGTATTAAATTAAGGCAATGTAGGTGTTTTCAACAGATGAATGGATTTTAAAAAGTAATGTGTATACACAATGGAATATTAGCCATAAAGAAGAATAAAATTATGGCATTTGCTGGTAAATGAATGGAACTGGAGAATATTATGCTAAGTGAAATAAGCCAGTCCCCAAAAATCAAAGGCCAAATGTTCTCTCTGATATGTAGATGTAACTCACAACAAGGGTTGGTTGGGAAGGGAAGAATAGAAGTCCATTGGATTAGACAAAGGAGACTGAATGGAAGGGAGGGAGAGAGGAATAGGAAGGACACTAAAATGAATCTGACATAATTTCCTATGTTCATATATGATATACACAGCCAAGGTAACTGCATCATGTACAATCACAATAATAGGATCCTAATTAAAATAAGTTATACTTCATGTATGCATAATATGCCAAAATACATTTTCCTGTCATGTACATTTAAAAAGAATAAATAAAAATAAATAAAAATAAATAAATAAAAATAAATAAAAAAAGAATGAACTTCCAGACTAAAAAAAAAAAGGTGAAAAAAGATGAAAAACAAAGATGCATGGCAAATAGGTCATCTGGATCTGCCTCTAGAGTCTAAGATTGTACTTCCCACCTCTCCCATATTCTAGCCTTTCCTATTATAGCCACTGTGAGTCAAGACCAGTGAAAAATACTAATTTAAATATTATTTTTTCTATCTTAAATTTATGACAACTTAAAACTCTAAAGAATTTCTTATATAAAAATGTACTAATGCTAGTATTTTTAATATGATGAAGAAAAAGCAGTATAATTCAATGCATATTTATGAATTTTTTAAAAGTCAATAAAAATGAGCAAAGTATATGGATACATAACTCACAGAAGAAGGTACTTAGGCAAACTCAATTTAATAAATATTCATTGAATAAAAAGCAGGTTGTGGTAGGAATTTGAAAGAAGAAATGGAAAGTAGCCAGATTATCAATAGCCTTGTATGTCATACTATAGAGCTTGGACTCAGTCCTGTAAGTGATGGAAATCTACTAAAGCATTGTCCACATTGAAGTAACATTATCTTATTAGCCCTATAGTTGGTGTACTGAAAACAGACTTGAGCTGGCAGAGAAAGTTTATAGGCAGAGCAGTCCACATGAGAAAACACTGGAATTGTGGTAGGGATCAAAAGAGAGAAATGGGCAGATTTGAGAATCGCAGAATACAACAGTCACTAATATGGCATTATGTAAAAATGTGAATATGTAACAGATGTGATTCTGCAATCTGTATTTGGGGTGAAAATGGGAGTTCAAAACACAATTTGAGTCAAATGTATGAAAGATGATATCATGAGCTATGTAATGCTTTAAATAATCAATAAAAAAGAAAAAAACTTAAAATATGTAAGATTTGTTGATGAACTAGATGTAGTAGGTGAGAAAGAGCACGAAATCTAGTAAAAAATCTGTTTATCAGACTGTCTCAATGATGTAATGTTTGATAGGAAATAGATAAATAATACGTGCACTTATTATAAGATTTCAAAATCATGCTTGAAGTCTACTTTAACAAATTCTAAATGCACTTGTCTTTTTAAATTGAAGCTACAAGGAGTTCTAAAGTTTTATATTAGTCAATTAGTTATATAGGAGATACCATTCATCCTCCATACTAAAATCAGAACTAAGATAAAATTCACATAATTTTTAAAAAATAGCTTGGAAGAGAAAATGTTTATTAATATATCTATAACAAAGAATAGACATTGAAAAAGTATTTCCCTTCAATGTGATTGAAAATAATGTTAGATTCAGTTCTGGCCTTTAGATTCAGTTCTGGATAGAATTTAAAATAAGATATGTATATTAATTTTACTTTAAGAACTTAGAAACCCCCTGGTGCAAGTCTCATCTAACATTTTCTTTTTTTTTAAATCAGTAAACACAATTTTTTTATTTAGAGATTCAGATAAAAATATAGTTTCAGTTATAAAGATATATTTTTAATTCTAGCACTCAGGTTTTGGACTTAGTCCTGTAAGTAATGGAAATGCTCTTTCAGGAAGGTATGCAAAATAGTTTGAAAAATCTGTTCAGTATCATGAAAATATATGTAGAAAGATAACTAATGTCTTCTACTTAGCGACTGTCACTCGCCTAGATAGTCAATTCACAGAAATTCTACTTGTGAACATTCAAATTTGACTCAATTTAGAATACTATCAAATAGATTCACACCAAATAAAACAGAAGATACCAATTTGTTGCACATCTGTTAATGATGACACTATATTACAAGATTAATATACCATTTCATTTAATTTTAGTTTTTTATGCAACACTTAAAACACTGGCTCACAGTAAATTATTGAATCTTGGTAACAAGGAAATGAATAAGATTATTAGCATTTCAACAAAACCCTGAAATAAAATATCACTTGGTAAATAGCAAGCCAGTTACATACCAAATGAGGGAAGAAATCAGAAACACAAATATTCCATCACGGCCTTACTTTTGAAAATGAGTAAAAGGAGTCAGTATATTACCATATAAAATGTTACCTTATACTTACTAGACCTTTATTTTTTTAAGAGCAAATGATAAAATAAGATCCAGATTTTTATAGGGTGGGAGTAGGAGCTGGTGTTCTCTTTCTGTTGTACGTAAGGATATGTCTGTCTTAATACTTTAATGTAGGATTGTTTCTTTTGCATTAAAAGTTAGGAAGACCCATATAAAGGAAAAAATTACATCAAAGGGAATCTGGAACAGATAAATGTCTTTTAGGACCTGAGTTAACGTAGTATGTGCTTGAAAATACCAATCTTAAGTAGATGTGGGGTCTTTTACATAGACCCAAAGGCTCATATTTTTCTTACAAAAGCAGCTAGGCAGAAAGCTTTTGAGATTAGGACTAAGAGTCAAAAACTCAAATCATGGACAACTTTACTCACCCAAGTGATAAAAATAAAATAAACTGTTCTGTAACATAAATTATAAGTTTTATACAAAACATTCTATACCATAAAACACTATATTTTTAATAATTTTAATTTCCAACAAAGATACTAGTAGGAAGATAATTCAACAGTATCAAATCCTTTGAACCTAAGATGAGAAATGGAATCTGATTTCTACCCATGGTGAAAGATGACCTCCTTAGCTTACCAAGTGTATTAAGGGTCACCAATTATTTTTCTCTTACTAAATCACTAAGTACAACTCTGATATGCTATGGTATTTGCTGAATTCTTAGGATTATTCAGCTACTTTTTCATCAAATGAAGGGATTGAACGAAAATCAAGTTTTTCTATGATTTGAATAAATCACTAGTTCTTTCATCTTGAAAGCTAACAGACCTGTTCTGCCATTTGCCTGCCTGGAAGCTTTGCACTGAGTATGATTTAAGGAGAAGATGTTTAACATTGTGGCTGATTTGGATTGCAGGAAATAAGATAGTCAGCTGGTGAATGCCAACTCAGGCCACACATTTTTAAGACTTAACTGCTGAACCTTCATGGTGCATATAGCTGTTTTGGAAGCTGCCAAAGAAGAGTTACAGCCTATGTGCAGTAGCCTGGATTTGGTCTAAAATGACCTGAGCTTTCCAAGTTTCCTGCTTCCCCCACCCCCTTCTTTTTGGATCACACCAAAACAAATTTCTTCACTGTTGAAGTATCTGGTTAGTTCTACATATTCTTCTGATTAACTAATGGAGAAAAATTGCTTCAAGGGGACTAAAGCTCTGATCCAATCTAAAGTTTGTACCAAAGACAAAGTTTAGTGACACTAATGCTCAGGTCTATGTATTGTGTGGATTTATGATGAGCAAAATAACAGTATCTAATTATGCTCAGAAAGGAGATATATTGTAATATACTCAAATCCATCAATCTAATCTTTTGAGTAGAAGTTGAAGTCTTCCCTCAGTTGTATTTCTGCTTCATTTTTAAAACTTACATGATTCTACTAGCTTGTACATTCTAACTTCACTTTAAATGCTAAGCAATAATTTTTGTAGAGTGTGATCTAATGTATTCTTTCACTTCTTAGATAATTAGAGCTGTTTGTGCACAGTTCTATCAATTGAGCTTTAAAATTATTTTATAATTCCATCTGACTGTTTTATTCATGCCAAAATATAAAAGAGACATATCTATTAGAGAGTTGGATTAAGAACAAAACATTTTTCTAACATGAAATTTCAGGGTAGACATGCAAATTATTGTCCTGCTTTGATTTTTTTGAATCTAGAGACATTTTTATTTAGTGTAATACTTTATTTATTATAATATTCCATATCTGGGAAAATCATCCAACTTTCTCTACAGAAAAATAAAACTTCTCTAAACCCAAGTTGATACAGTTTTCATATACATATTGAATGTTTGCTGCTTTTAGGGATGAAGATATAACTCAGTGGTAGAGCACTTGCCTAACATGTGTGAGATCTTGGGTTAAATCTCTCCAGTATGGCAATAAGTAAATAAATAAATAATGCTTTTGGTTACATAGATAGACCATACCATATTTCTCAGGTGGCAAATGTATCCTCACTTTCCTGTTTCTGATGTTAGTCTCCTCCCACCTACTTATCTCTCCTAATCTCTAACCTTGCCTTGATTACAAAAATCAACTGTCTATTGATGAACTTGGTTCCTTCAGTGAAATAAGTGTCATCAGAAATTCACATATACTTTTGGACACAGATGAGTATTTACGGAGAAGCATTTGTTATCATGATTAAACCAATAACTGATTTCAAATAAATAAGCCTTTTATGATAACTGTATGCAGTATACTAGTTTATGAAATTGTATGATAATGTTTTTAATCCAAAAATCAGCCTTTCAACAACATTGAGCATCAGAATAAAGTACAGATGTTAAAAAAAAAGAAAAACACTATATCCTCAGAGATCCATGAAAGTCCTTTTTCCACTCTAGATATAACAACCTTGGTTTATTTGAATTGACCTACCATGTGTTGCTTTAGATATTAAGTGTCCCACAAAAACGCATTGTGAAACAATGCAAGAACAACATTCAGAGGTGAAATGATTGGGTTATGAGAGCCTTAACCCAATTAGTGAATTAATCCCCTGATGAGGATAAACTAAGTGATGACTGTAGAAAGGTAGGGTGTGGCTGAAGGCGATAGGCCTCGGGAGCATAACTTTTGGGTATATATTGGGTGACCCGAGTTTAGTCTCTGTTTTCTTTCTGATCATCATATGAGCCACTTCCTTCCACCACACTCTTCTGCCATGATGTCCTGCCTCACCTTGAGCCTGAGGAATGGAGTCAGCTGTGTATAGACCGAGACCGATGAAACTGTGAGCCCCCAAATAAACTTTTCCTCTTCTAAAATTTTTCTTGTCAGGTCTTTTAGTCACAGCAGTGAAAAAGTTTACTAAAACACTGGGTCTTTTTCCAGAAACTCAAAACTGTATCTCTGGACCCACCTAAAGCCAGACTAGCCTGATAGGCCTGATTTAGCCACATGTGTTAATCAAATCAGTTTAGCCTTTTGCCATAGGGAAGAAGCCCATATGCTATAGTAGAGAACTATAGATCTTACATCCAAGATGCACAGCACTAGAACAAAGATGAGACAGGAGGCATATTACAACATGGGAAGCAAGAAAGTTGAGTTGATCACTAAAAGAAGATGTATATCTGTATATGACTCTGAAGATTGGATATCCACAACTGCCTTTTGAACTGATTTAAAAAAAACTGTATAAAATAAAACATCTCTATTATTTTTAAACGTATTGGTGAGTTGGGGGGGGGATCCTCATGTCTAAAAATAAAGTAAACCAGAAGCCATAAAAGATAAGTATCACATCTAATTTTTGTTCTGAGGATTTCAGCTAAATCCTGAATGCTAGTTTTCTATATTGGTAGCTTCTTGGGACATGGAGGATACTAATTAAAATTTAGGGTCCACCTTTGGTAGAGGACCTAATAGGATACCCCTATACAAAGATAAGTTGTGTAAATCTGAGAAGAAGAAAAATATGCCAAGGAAACTTGGCTGTATTAACACTAGTATGAGGTAAGTGGGTGGAGGGGGTAAGAACTTACTTGAAAATAAGTATAGGTTAGTCCTCAAAGAGTCTGAGAAGAACCTGAAGTGAATTTAACCTTGAATGTTCTTGGCTAGTAAGACCACTCAGGTGCCTGGTAAAAACGAATAAAAATCATTTGAAGGAATTCACTTCAAATGAGGCCTCAACCACATTCTACATATAGAGAGTTGTAAGGAAGATAAACACTATAATCAAAAAATCATAAACCACCCAAGGAGACATCATAAGAATCAACCAAAACACTAGGTCCCAAAAGTAGACCCCTAAAACCATATAAACATCAGAGTTATCAAACAGAATATACAATGACATTTAATATGTTTGAAGAAATAAAACCTTGAATATATAGGTAACAAGTGCATTTTTAAAGTAAACAGAAATCAGTAAAGTAATAAAATGTAAAACTCAATGGTAAGATCAACCAGTAGACTTGGACATAGCAGAAGATAAAACTTGTGAAGTCATTTATTAAGAAATTATTCAAAAGTACAGTCCAGAGAGATGAAAGAAGACTGACAGAAAAGCTAATAGTTGTGGAGAATGCAGGGTTGGGGAGAGTCTAAAGTATTTTTAATTAGAGTTCTGGAAGTAAATTCTAGAATCAATGGGAAAGATAGTATTAAAAAAAAAGTTCTCCAGGATTTTTTTAATACAATCCTCAGATCAAGAAAGCTGAATAAATTCAAAGTTATATTAAGAACTTACCTTCATCAAAATCATCATAAAAAAAGTAGAAAGGTAAACCATTGGAAGATCCTTGAAATACATACACACACATACACACACATACATGGGATTAATAGTTCTAGTAACTATCCAGAATATATTAATATAGATATTATTCTATATGCTTACAAATAAATATATAACTATATATAATAATAGAAGATTGAATATAGTATATATAATTGTGTGTGTGTGTGTGTGTGTATACACACACACACACACATATATACATACATACACATTTTTTTCTTTTTCTTATGAATGAATAGGAAAAACTACCCAGTGAAGAAATGGGCAAACTTAACTACTATTGCTTTTGCTGCTGTTGCAACCATTTGTGTTCTTATCAGGAATTTCCTTAAAGATTTCTAGTAACTTCTCATAATAGAGAGAGAGGTCCAGGAGTGTGTGTGTGTGGGGGGGTGAATATTCTGTTTCAAAATCTTTCATGCGAATTCCCATCACTATTTTTCTTGCCCTATTTGAAGGGTCTGGGATGCCTTTCTCTTCTTTAAATATTCTGCCTCAGGGAAAGTGTAAGTTATCCATGTATTCAAGTTTTTATTTCTTCAATCATATTAAATATCATTGTATATTTCAGCTTTCTTGATCTCATTGGTGTTAGAAATACTTTATATCAAAGCATATAACTATAGGACTTTATAACTATACATTTTATTCTCACTTCAATGTATTCACAGCCATTTAAAATGTTATCTGAAGTAATTGCTTTACATCTTTTGTTCTTTTTTTCTGAATATTTTTTAATCATGTTTATCACCATGGCTTAAGTCAACACCGTGAATTATAGATGCTTAAATGACAATATGATATTAATTTGCCTAGGTGTTAAGTGACTACATAAGGATAAAAAGAAAATCTCTTAGTTGTCCATAAAATTTCAAAGAATATGTAGATTTGATTCTTAAATGTTCAATGGCTGGCTGATCCTGATATTTTCCTATTCATTCCTTCATCCCTCCTCAGGATATTTTTTCCAAGAAGTCTTTTAGAACTTCTGTCTGATGTTGGTTTTTGAAATAATGTATTAAATTACATTATTGATTCACGGGTACCAGGAAAAGGAAAAAAAAAACAGTTAGTAAAAATAAATAAATAAATAATAAATAAATAAACAAAAACCTTTAACAGCATAGTTGGAGTCCCAAATTAACAACTTCCAGCGAAACGGCTCTTAACACTAGTTGTGCCTATATACAGAGAATTTTGATGGATTGTTTGGCAAATTTATTTCCTTGAAGTACACAGAGGCATTTAAAGATGTCAGGTTAAAGATATTTTTTATTACTTTAGGCTTTGGGGAAATATGACCAGCATCATACATGAAGTAAAATTAAATCTCTTTCCTAGTAGAGCTCATTTTTGTTTAAATTTCAGATATGGTTGGAGAAATATGTGCAGATAAATTTTTAATTGATCACATATTGGCATACATTTTAAAATTTGATATAATTCCCTTGAGTGAAATATTGCAGACTCAGGTGGCCTCTTTTGGTACTGGACTGTGCTAGTTTGGGTAAGGTATGGAGGGAGGCAGGTAAAGTAAAATTGGTCTCATTACCCATGTCAGTGTGGCTTTTCTTGGCTTTGTGCTTATTTTGGGTACTACAGTTTCTTAACTAGATCCTAGATTTCTCACAAAGGTAGTTGGTCCATGTTAAATTGGTGTTCTTCAAAGGGTGTATGTAAGCACTTCTGCTTTCTTTTTTGCCACCTTGATGATGTCACAAACACCTGTTGAACATACTCATGAAATGTACTGCTGACACCTCACAGTTGCCCTAAACAAAGTGATCTGCTTTTCCCTTATACCTGTGTTTCCTCCTGGATACTTGACTTTCTATCCTTTTAATCACCAAAGTGTAAACCTTGGACTCTTTCATGATCATTAAGTTTTGCAGTTTTTCATATGAAATGCCTGTTGCATTTTTCTTCTCCATTCATTTTTTATTTCTTTTTTTTTATTCAGAGCTTTACTGAGGCATTGCATTCTGTTCCCAATTAGTCTTTCAATCTCTTTAAAGACTGCCAGCGAACCTTTTGATAAATTTCATTATTTCATATTGATTATGGAGTTAATTCCTACTTTTATTAATAGAGCCATTAAGATTCCATAGAACCTCAGTGTTATTATTGGTGGTCAAGTTGGAGGGCTTTAGATTGTCACGGAGATAGACACAAATCCTGTTTTCATCACTTTCATATGACTTGCTTAGGCAGGATTCCTAATTTTACTAAGAACTTCCATATCCACAAAATGGTATAATGATAAGAACAATAATAATTTCATCTCTTAGAATTTTGTGAGGATTAAAAGACTACTATATTTATTTAAAGTACTCAACACTTGCTATTTAAACTACTCATCACGTGGCAAACATTGAAAGCTGCCCTCTTTGTTGCTTAAGAATTTTTAGCAGATATGATAAATTTTAAAAATGGGAATATGGTAAATTCTACCTTATTTTTAATAGGAACTATCAACAAACTCAAACATATTTGGCCACCTTTTATTTCAGAGGAGCAGAGAAAAAGCAAGAATAGATATTAAGAGGGATTTTTCTTTTTAACATCAACATCTAAAATAAGGTCAATGCTAAGGTCAATATCAAGTCACTTTAAAGTGATTTAAGGACTGTCCCATCCTTAGTCTGATATGCTGCCCAGTAGAAACTGACTTTTTTTTTAAGAGAGAGAGAGAGAGGAGAGAGAGAGAGAGAGAGAGAGAGAGAGAGAGAGAGAGAGAGAGAGAGAGAAAGAGAGAGAGAATTTTAATATTTATTTTTTAGTTTTTGGCGGACACATCTTTGTTTGTATATGATGCTGAGGATAGAACCTGGGCCACACGCATGCCAGGCTAGCGCGCTCCTGCTTGAGCCACATCCCCAGCCCTAGAAACTGACTTTTTTTAGAATATATTTTTTAGTTGTCAATGTACCTTCATTTTATTTATATGTGGTGCTGAGAATCGAACCCAGTGCCTCACACATGCTAGGCAAGTGCTCTACCACTGAGCTACAACCCCAGCCCTGGAAACTGATTTTTGTAATGATGATCCTGAAATACTTAAAAAACAAACAAACAAACAAAAACTCTTTTCAAATCATTAAGGAATAATAATACATCAACAAATTTTTCTATGTTGTGCCAACAACCAGAAATCTTAGCATTGTCAGAATATTAGACTTGAGTTACATTTGGGGGTTGAAAATAAAACTTTTATAGGCAGAGTAGAGAAAAAAAACAACAAGATTTGAGAGTAGCAAGGAAAAATAATGCAGGAAAAAAAGGCCGAATGCAAATTCAGAGTACTTCCAATGTTGCCTACAATTAACTTGACTTCTTCAAGTAGAATAAAGTAACCTGTCATCCTATTTCCAACCATTACAGACAAATAGACTTTTATTATAAAAATTTATTTTAGACTTTTAAGAGTTGGAATAGACCTTTAAAAATCTGTCTTAAGAATGTGGGCACAGTGAAGGTTTGTAATTCATAGAAAATTCTTGAATCACTCCACTGTCCATCTGGAATTCAAAATGCTTTTTCTACCTTCAAGCTGCTCTGAACAGGTGAAGTGAGGGGAATGGAGGAATGGGGGTAGGAGGAGGGAAACTCTACAGTACTGGATATCCTCTGACTGTCTCCTTTTCACATATTAAGCAGACCCCATTCTGCTTAGCTTCCAAGAGTGCAGGGCTGTCAGAAAAAAAAAAAAAAACCCCAAAGTGCATGAAGTTTCTATTACAGTGCACATGTGGTGGAGCGGTGTTTCCTTTCTTGGCTGTTTGAAGGCAACTTCATCACTGTGTAAAGGAATTTTTCTTGATACTGTGGGGATTTATTGGCATGAGTTATAATGTGTCACAGAGGCACTACTTCTCTCTGGAGAATTATGTCCAATAGGTGATAAAACAAATGCACAGTAGTCTTCTGAGAGATGAAGTACAGAATATGAAAAGAAAGGAGTGTGATGACTAAAAAGGAAGAGAGAAGTAGGGATCAGGAAAGTAAGTTTGCTCTTTGATCTCATCCTTGCTCTTCTTATGGAACTCTTGCTGTTAAAACAGAAAGAAAGAAAGAGAGAGAGAGAGAGAGAGAGAGAGAGAGAGAGAGAGAGAGAGAGAGAGAGAGAAAGAAAGAAGGAAGCTCATTGTTCACAGACATCTTGGCTAAGAGATGAGAATGGATCTTTTAGCAGACGGGCCAGGCAGTGTAGACGGAAAATGAGGTTTAAAGAACTGCATGATCTAAGAGTATTCTTGGAAGGTTTTTCAGGGGATGCCCTTACAAATCTAGTTGGGAGGTCTTTAAAAATAGGACTGATAAATTTTCATCTTTTTAAACATTTTTTTTTAAATGTGAATCTGCCTACATATGGATGCAGAGAGCTGGATTCAATGACTTCTATTCTAGCCTAGCAAATTTATGCTTAAATTCAAGTCATTTAACACAAAGGAACTGGCCTTTAGGTACATATGAATATTTAACCAGAGACACATTAGGAAAATCTATTGTAGGAAAGTAAAATTTCCCAATTAATATAATTTGAAAAAAAAAATGAAGGGACTGGGGATGTGGCTCAATGGTAGAGTGCTTGCCTAGCATGCATGTGGTCCTGGGTTTAAAAAAAAAAAAAAAAAAGAAGTCCTGGGACAGACGTTTCAGAAAGAATTATTGAAGCCTTTGTTAATTGAGAATATATATATATATATATGAATCTTGCTTCCTGCAGCACCAGAGAAGTGGAGAGCCTTGAGATATTCTATACTTAAACCAACATAAAAAGAAAAAGTCAAGGAGAGCAATCTCCCTTATTACGCCTTTGCCTTGCTTTTGTATTTTGGGCATACATCCCTAAATGAATGGGCAACTAATTTTCAGGAAATTGATGTATTCTGTCAATATAGAGGTTGTATTTGAAAAAGCATTGCATACTACTGCAATGTTTATGGAATCTTTACATACTCTGATAACCTTTTACATATGTCCCTGGTCAAAGAGCAGAACTTGCAAAACAAATAGAGAATTACTATCCAAAGCCTTGTTACTTCCCATGTAGGTCTCTTGGGCTTCATTTATAAAACATATACCTACTATGTACCAGGTGTAATTCAAATCACTGACAATATGATGAGGATATTATGGACAAGGTCCTCATCATTAAATATTTTTTGCCTGGACTCCCAAATTCTGTAGGCAATATTATATCCAGTAATAATTTAATATAGTAAGAAGAATGATTCTTTTGTATAAAGCTAGATTATTGCCAGATTTTTTTTAATACTTACAATAGAGATTTTGGAATTGGAAAAAACTTGTAAACAATTCCTTTTTGAGTCAAGTATCCATTTAAAAAATCACTAGTTGTTCTAGATAAATAAGATTTTCCAATTTATTTATAATGTGGTAGGATAGACTAATTTTTTTTTTTAGATCTGCAACAGCAACACTGGTAAAAGAGGCATGCAATAAGAAACCCATTTCAATTTTTTTCTTATTTCTAAAATGGTTTTCTGTCAAAAATCTGGAAAACCAACACCCTGAATTTTGTAAATTATCATTAGGCAGCTCTGGCATAATTTATGTTAAGAGGTTTTGGCCTGTTTATGTGCCCTGGAATTTGCCAAAATTAGTAATGTGATATTGCATATTTAGCAAACCTATAGAGCAATAAATAATGACACATGCCTATTGGAGAGTGATGTTTGTTTAAATTCTTTTTTGTGGCATTCATGAAATGCAGGGGACTTCCAACTCAAATTCTGCAATATTAGGCAGCAAGTTGTACTCTGAACCAAACCAGATGCTCATCGGCTCTATTCCTATTATCAACTCAATACAGCGATGGTTACCAGACCTTACTTGAAAAATTAACATTTGGAACAGATTAGCAGCAGTTAGGCTGAAACGAGAAACCTTCATTTTACTAAAAGGTTCAGAACATATCATACTGTAAAATCAGAAAGACTAGTAAGAGAAATTATGAGGGAAAGAGTTCATTGTCTACATTGGTCTCTCTCTGCAGGATGTGTTATTTCCCATTTGTGAGTTCCTCTTTCAATGGAATGTTAATGTGGGGTATTGGGAGGATTAGGATCTATTATCCCATCAGTCTCCTGAGGTGCTCCTGACCCATTCCACAGTGTGTTGAATTTCTCTCTCTGTAACTATGATCAGTCTAGGCCTTGGGCAAAAAAGGGGGATTGTTCGCACTTTCAAGGAATTTCCTTTGCAAGAAATTTATATGTGTGTGTGTGTGTGTCTGTGCGTGCACACCCAGACACATACAAATACACACACATAGTACAAGTTTGTAGTTTCACCCAGTCGCTGAAAATTATGAAACATTTGAGCTGCCTAGATTTGACCTGTGAATCTGAATGTATTTGGTCAAATGCTTTGCCTGCCTGTCTATTCTACGTGCTGTCTACTTTTAATAATCTTTATTTATTTATATGCATTTTTGATGACCATGTATTAATTGTACACATTAAAAGGTTTTAGTATGCTGTTTCAACACCTGCATACAATATGCACTGATCAAGTAAGCATCTCCCTCATTTTATTTTTTGTTTGTTTGAAATCTTCAAGTATCTCTCTTCTAGGTCTTCACCAAAATAAATAATAGACTATTCTTAACGACACTGTGCTATGGAATACCAGAACTTAGTCCTTCTGTCTACCTGTAAAACAATTCACATTTGCTAAGATATGGAATCAATTTATGTGCTCATGTATGAAGGGACATGCATGGTGGAATATTATTCAGCCATAAAAAGAATGAAATCCTGTTATTTGCAGCAAAATGGATGGAACTAGAGGATATTGTGTTAAGATAAGCCAGAAATAGACAAATATCACATGTTTCTTGTACATGGAAAATAAAAAATAGTTGAGTTGAATGCAGAATAGTGTAAACTAGATGTTCGAGTTGTAAATAAAGGCAAGTTGCATAATAGGTAACAATTATTTCTTTTTGGCATCTATTGGTCAAATTCATTCCCAGGGTTTTATAGAACCAGGATAAATCAATCTTGTGCAAAAATAAAATCAAGTTAAGATAAACACTAAGGCCAGCAAGATTTAAAAATATAGCTATTAGATGAAATGTTGAAATAAACATAAACTAAGTTCAACTTCTGTTTTACAACATAGAAAACTGAATTACTGATAAGTTAAAGGATTTTTTTTCAAAGGCACCTGGTTGTTGTGGATGGTAGAGGTGAATGTAGGTGTTGTTAATCTATCAACATTCTTTTTTTTGTTGTTTTTTAACATTCTTTAGTTGTCAATGGACCTTTATTTCAATTATTTATATGTGGTACTGAGAATCGAACCCAGTGCCTCACACATGCTAGTCAAGAACTCTACCACTGAGCCAAACCCCAGCCCCCTATCAACATTCCTTTATGACTGTGATTCAGAGATAGAAAGGAATCTATTGAGGTACAAATGGTGGCAGCCCTGCCCTCATTATCCATACAGCCTGCCAAAGAAACCCTTCAGAGAAGGGTCAACTGTTTTTTGTGCACTTTCGTGTGTTCTCTAAGACCTTGATGCAAGCATGATTGAGAAAACTTTTTCATGTTTCTTGTGTGGTAGGAAATATAAACTCATTTTTAGTTATGGATTTTTGGAGCGTTCTGTAATATACAGAGTTAGAATCCAACTAGTCTTTAATTCCAGGTGGATAAGAATACCTCACTGTGTCTACTTGAACTGAGTTTAGGGGTGCAGTGGTCAGGAATGCAGATGATAGGGTCAAAAAGAAACCTGAAGGAATGGGATAGGGTGGAAGAGCATGAGAAGAAGACTACCACTAAATAGGGAAGAGAGGTGGGAGGGAAAAGGAGGGAGAAGGGAAGTTGCACGGAAGATGGAAGGAAGGAGAACCTCATTGTTATACAGAATACATATATGATGTTGTGATGAAAAAAGAAAAAAAAGTGTGTCACATTAGATTGGATAGAGAGAGGATGGGAGAGGAGGGGAGGAGTAGGGGGGATAGGAAGGGCAGCAGAATAGAATAGACATTATGATTGATGTACGTACATTCCATGTATGTATTATATGTTAAAATACATTCTGCTGTCATGTATGACTAAAAAAAATAAATTGTATGGTTAAAAAAAAAAACCTGAAGGAGAGTTACAAAAGAAGACAGGGTGGTGGTGGAGGTGGGAACAAAGCACAAAGTAGGCAGAGAATGATCATTTTAAGTTTCGAGGAGAGCGTGTTTTATTCTAAAAGTGGAAAAAGCTCTTTTAAGTATTTTAACTGGGAATGGCATGATAGGATTTACATTTTGAAATGATACGGCTTCGGTCTGGAAGAAGAATTTTTGGAGGTCAAGAATAGATGAAGACCAGGAGTAGATTACTTCAATAGGCAAAATGAATGAACTTTAACTAGAATCATCCTCCCAAGTTTTATTCTACTCATATTTATATCTACCTATATCTATGGCTACATAACTTTAAGAAACTCCATTATATCATATACTCCTTTTAAATACTTTGATTTTTTTTAGCTTCACAATTATTGTAAAAACTTCAAATCATTTAATGTTTTTCTATATTAATTTTAATGGCCATATACTATTCCCTAGTACATATTATATGTATTACATAAGCTATGACATTTATAGTTTATTGAATTATCCTATATGTGTGGACATTTGAGTTTTGATGTTCCAGTAGGTACTACCTTACTGTTTTTGCAAATATATCTTTGGCCACACCCATGACTATTTCATTGGATAACTTCCTAGAACTAGTATTCTTGGATCAAAGGATAATTGAAAATCTTAAATTTTGAATATGGCAGCAATTCAAATTTCTTTCCCAGAATAGCTGATATCCAAGGAACTGCAGGAATATTGTATGAAATATCTCCACACTGTATGACTGCTCTTCCCAGGCTTTTAGTTTGATTCTTTCTTATGGTATAAAGTGCCTTATAAGCAATCAATGCACCATTACTTCTTTGTTCTAGATATTAGAGTTAAAATTTGAAATTGGAAGGACTTGTGAAATTTGAATTGAGAATTCATCTTATAATCTAGATTCATCAGATTCCCTAATTTATTCATAATATGATAGAATAGATAATGCATACATGCATGCACCTATCTATCCGTCTGTTCAAAAAATGCATTCGCTAGACATGAAGAAGTATAATCCTTGCTCTTAACTATTACAAATAATTTTAAATAGATTATTTTTAGCTGTTTGGGGCTTATAGCATTAAGTATTTTATAATTACAAAGTAGAAGAAAAAGAAAAGAAGGAGAAAAGAAAAAATTAGGGGCATAAATAGATATGTATGTGCTTTTGAAGGAAAGAAATTATCTCCTCTAAATATTTTACAGAGAGATATTATAATTGGTTAATAATTGGAACTTCTTACAATGAAGATTTGTCATTTTGTACAAGCTTCAATTTTAAGTGTTTTTCATCTGCTTCTGAATCTTGAAGAAATCATGGTGAAGCTAAATGAAATTAGATGACAGACTTTTTAAAAAATCATTGAAAAATTAGATGAAGCCAGTTATGGTATCCCATGCCCGTAATCCCAGGGATTTAGGGGACCAAGTTTGAGGGCAGTTTGGGGAATTTAGAAAACCCTGTCTTTAAAGAAAGGGTATGGTTGGGGGATTGGAGGTTTATTTCAATGGCAGAGTGCCATTGGGTTCAATATCCAGTGCTTATTTTTATTTTTTTATTTGTTGGCAGAGCCAGCCAACAAAAAGACTAGCAAGACTTTAACCAACCATATTGTCAAATAGGAGGGTTATCTTGAGGCCATTCAAGTCTCCATTTAATAGATCCTCTCTAATATTCTACTTGCAGAACACCAACCCCACTGTGGTGTCTCATTAGGCAAGAACATTTTCTCTGTTAAATCTTTGTCAGCTAACACTTCTGTTATGGTTTGGATCTGGAATATCTCCAAAGTGTCAAGTGTATTAGGCTTGTCTCTAACGCAGCAATGTTCAGAGGTGGGGCTTTGGATTATGAGGGCTCTGATCTCATAAATGGACTAATCCATTGTCAGATTCATAATCTGATGGTATTATTGGGAGGTGGGACCTAATTGAAGGCAGTGGATTCTTGGTGGTATTCCCTTAGGAAATATATCTTGTTCCCATATCTTCCTTTCTCTCCCTTCGCTTCCCAGCTACCACCAGGTGAGAAGCTTTCCTCTGCCATGATGTCCTTCCTCTGTGATGTCCTTCCACCATGATATACAGTCTCATCATAGGCCCAAAGAAATGGGGCCAGCCAACCAAGGACTGAAATCTCTGAAACTTGGAGCCAAAATAATTTTTTTCTCTTTTAAGTTCCCCCTTTCCGGTATTTTGTCACAAGGACAAAAAACTATCACAATTTTAGAAGGAGAGTTTAAAGTCTTACTATTTTTAGGAGTAACTGAATTAGAACTTTGAAAAGGAAGAAACCTTTATGACTCAAAGTAGCTGTGTACAATAAAGTGGATTTTGGACAATGACCTATGGGCCCATTTGGAAAGTTCTTCCTAAAGTGTATATTTGGAAAGGTCCTTTACAGCATCTCTCATGTGCTACCCAGTAAACTGATGCCAAATTTATTAAAGTTGTCTCTCCTTTCTCTCCTGAATTAAAGAGTTGTCTTTTGTTCTGCAATCTGGCTCCTGTCCTCTACTGTTTTCTTGAAATTTGTGATTACCCAAAGGGCAAACACAATGGGCACTTTTCAGCTGCCATCCAATTTGATGACTCCTTGGAAATGATTTTCTTTCTCAAAACTATCTTGCTTTGGTTTCAACATATTATTCTCTTAGTTCCCTTTTCATTTCTTCAAATATTTTCCCCAAACATTCTCATCAACCTTTTTTTTTCCTCCTTCCCACACAGTAATTTTGGTACTATGTAGTAAATATGTTGATAAATCAATGTATAAGCAAATCTCTTTTCTTTTGGTCTTAGAGTTTCTCCGTGTGTGCTTTCTTTTCACTCTTTAGTCTTCAGCTATTATCTCAATGCCTGTTACTCCCTAACAGTTCACCTCCTCTCTGGAGATTCAGAAAGCCTTCTGGACATTGTTATTTATATATATTTTAAATATAAATGACACCACCACATCATCAACCTCAGTATACTGCATTTGCATATTTTCTTGCATTCTGTCTCAATTAGTGACATCAAATTTATTCAACATCTCTCCTTTCCACACCTGCTAGCTAATTAATATGTATCCTTGAACTTTCACATCTACATCCAATTGACCACCAGGTTCTTTTGTTGGTCCTTCAACAGCTTCTCTTAATAACTCAGTGCTTCTCCTTCAAGCTAGACCTTCACCTCCCCTGTTTAATTACAAGTTTACTGATTATAGGCAAAATATCTAGTGTTCTCTTTCTACAGTAATGTTTCTGTCACACTGCTGCTAGAAAAATCACTAAATTCCTCTTCAATTAATATCATGGTGTCTTTTTGTGTTCACAAGACAAAACACATCATTCCTTCATTTCAAAATTCCAATGAATACCTACTATTAGACTGACAATGGATTTTAAAAAAAGGATTTTTTTTCTGTACTTAATGATCTAATTCCAATTTAATTCTTTGGGTTTATTTTCTCTTTCCCAGGACCCTTCCTCATTGCCTATACCTTCCACTGCTTAATTTGTTGAAAGATACTCTTTACTTTAGCTGTTTAGATATAATATATATTCTGCTAACAGATCATGTTCTACAATACTGATGGAAAGTTTTAAACTTCCTTTGGCAACACAAGAATGGACCTTGCGTGTAAAACACTTTCTTAACAAGAGATAAGGGGTCTTCACAGCCCATACTGGTCTTGTCACCTTGTACAAGAATATTTCCTGTTCAGAATTCATTTATACTCCCATTTTTTACTTAAGCATGTAAATGGTAAGACTCCTGCTTAAGCTTATGTATGGTCTGACTCCTTCTTGTTCAGAGAAAGTTCTCCATGGATCTCTTACCTTTCTGTATGTCTGTGACTCACTATCCTTGATCTGGATTATCTTTTCCAGGATGCTACTATGGTGAATAGCCTTGAAAGATGGAGGTAGTGTCTCTCTCTAGAGTGAAAAACATTATAAAATAGTTTGATTCCTTAAGCTCAGGATTGTTTTGTTTTGTTTTGTTTTTAAATCTGCAATGAAAGTCACTCTGTACTAAGCGTTATCTGAGCCTTGTTACATTACTCTTGGGAATTCAGACTTAGGCAACAAGTGCGAGAAAAGTTTTGATACTGCTGTTATAACTATGGTTGTGAGTAATATCTTTCTGTTCAATGAAGCATTCCTGTAACTATTGTAGGCTAACAAGTTAGCTTGCTAATAAGGTAAACTTCCAGATCTTTAGGGTCTTGGCTCTGTCTTTCAAAATCCAGCTTAATGTTTCCTTTTTGATGAAGATATCACTGATTCTTATGGGCAAACCTTATTCTTATGGATCTGTGATCTTGCAGAGATTTGCTTTTTATGGTGATTGACACACGTTGTTGTAATTGTCTTTGCAAGTCTATCTCTTTACTAGATTAATAACCTTTAGAGTCAGATAGTCAGCTCTCTACATTGTGACTTCTGTATCTGCAGATTCAACCAACCATGGATTAAAAATATTCAGAGAAAAATTGTGTCTATACTGAACATATATAGACTTCTTCTTGTCACTATTCACTAAACTATATAGTATAATAACCATTTACATAGCATTTACATTGCATTAGTTATTATAAGTAATCTAGAGATGATTTAAAATATACACGAGTGTGTGATTTAATTTTATACAAATACTACACCATTTTTTTTTAGATAAGGAACTTGAGCATCTATGAATTTTGATATCTGCCTAGGCAGTTGGCGTTCCTGGAATCAATCCCTCAAAGACATTGAGGAATAACTGTGCTGTTGGGGAAGTTAATCTCATGTGTGCTGTCTTTCAATTCCCTCTTACTACATAACAAATGGAACTTGGACCTGGAATGCTTCCTTACCAAGAGATAAAGTATTAATTGCCTGTGCTGGCCTTGTCACCTTATGTGGGAATATTATTTCTATTTCAGACTTAATGTATGCTCCTTTGTTTTGCCTAAGCATGTGTGTCACATAGCACCTGGACCACCACACTATTGTATCTGTCTCATGTAGGGAAAGGATGAGATCTCTTTGTTGCAATGTGACAGGGCTGCTTGTGAGCCAATTGCCCTGCATCCACTGTTGGAAGGGACCAACAGCTATCCATGGGGGACCAATACCCCCTACTGAAGTTGATCTTCCTCTGTCTTCTATGTGAGGAAAGCCTTGTTCATCCACTGCTTGATTTAAACATTGTTTGTGTTTTTTGGTGACTCCAATGCCAAGATGCAGTGAATCACAGATTTTTATTCTTTTAAATAGGCAATAGATGCTACTTGCTCAACAGATACCAGGTTACATTTACCTGATGGCATTTATGGAACCCATACTAAAATATTCAATAAACATTGAGGAATCAATGAATGCAATTGTCCTTCTTTTCCTGATTCCCTCCTAGTCAGCCTCATCTTTCTAATATCTTGAGTGTTGAGGATTTTTAATATGTTTTCCTTTCAAGGCATATCTACTTCTTTTTGTCATTCTCCTTCTAGTCTCATCTTTTAACTACTGAAAGGCATGGATTTCTCTATACCTCTACCCAGTCAGAAATATCCTGACTGTGGAAATGTTTGCATGTTGGAATTGCTTTCCCATTTATGATATAAGGCTAAATTTCTATGAATATAGCAAATACCACAAATACTGCATTGTTGAATATCCTTGGTTTCAAAATTGTATATGCATGAGAGGAAGCCAACATATATTGAGTACCTTCTGTGGAAATCCTACAGAACTTCTAGGCTCAAATACACAACAAACAGTACTACACACTGAGTGGTTAGGTCCAAGAAATTTAAAATGTTTTTATATTCAAATAACTTAGTAGCTATTTGGAAACAAGAAAACACATAGCTTGAAATAGAAAAATGTTTTTATTTTAGTCTTAATCACAGTTACTAATAACATGTGTGGACTTTTTGGACCCTGTGTAGCTCTCAGACTTTGGAATCAGATTGAATACCACCACCTTCATTTCCTGTTCCACATCAGTTTTCAGTGCTCACTTGCTCTTTATTCAGCAACCACCAAAACTCTGCATGGAAAAGATATGACATCACCAAAAGGAATATAGAATGATCTAATGCTGAATCTGTGGTCTACCTTGGACTAGTAGTTCACACAGTGGCTGATAGGTTTCAAGTATTGCTTTATTTCCCCTAATACTTTAAGATATCCCCCCACACCTCTGTAAGTGTGCTACAGTGTCACAGGGTACCTTATTAAACAGTTTGGCGACCAAGGGCCTATTGGCCTAGGTGCTGTATATATACACTTGCTTATAATAGTCTGGAAGGTAGGTGTTATGATCCTCAAGTTGTATAAGGAAACTAAAGTTTGAAGAGGGGCATAAAGTCTACCCTAAACCTCCCAGTAATTAGCAGATCAGAGGCCTGAACCCAAACCTCCTGGCTCCAAACCCCATTGCATCATGCCATGTGTCATGAGATTTGCAGGATTAAGGTTTTCACAGCTTCCTCTCCCCGTGAACTTTCCTGGATTTCAAGCAACATTGAAATGACTATTTTTTAAAACATGTGGAAGTGCTTGAAACTCATGGAAATGATTTTAAGTCATGTCTACATTTTAGCTTTAAGGCACACCTGGTAGAAGATAAATTTTCTTGAGTAGAGATTAAAGAACTTTACAATGGCCTTAAAATGGCCCCAAGAAAGACTGTTTAAGCTTTGAAATCAAGACAGTAAATTTCAAATTAACTTGTAATTATTTTACTGCTAATTTTTAATGTGACATTTAGTAAGAACCACATATCACTTTTCTCTAGCTGTCAGGACAGTCCCTATAAAGTGAACCTTCTTCACCAGCTGTTGCCTAATTCTGTATGGTCCAGGTTGGAATTTTTCCAACTCTTCCTGCACATAAATTTCTCAATCTCAACAGACCCATGCAAAAATGAGCCATAACTATAATCTTTCATTTTACTCATAGCTCTATTTAATTATCTGAAATACTACCTGATAAATAGTGCAATCAGAAGAAATCCAGCTTAACAGTAACTACTTCCACATCGCTTTTCTGCTCTCATCTAATTTGAAACAGGTCTTAGATTACTACCTCTAAATTATGTAAACTCCTAATCAATGATTAATGTAAGAATCTTCGAGCCACTGGTGTGTGTGTGAGTGTGTGTGTGTGTGTGTGTGTGTGTGTGTTGTGTATTTGCTTGTATGTGTTTCCTAAGTGTCCATTAATCCAGGCCTAGTGAATTTTTTTTTCTTTACTAGACTTTTAGGACTTTATTTTATCCTGAATTTTTAAAATATTAAAAATTCAGGATAATTTTTAAACATTGATTTCAGCCTTGTGAACTCAAGAGTAGAGGACCCAAGAAAATGATGACCAAGACAACTGAGCCATGGGAAACCATGAGATAATACATTCATGATGTGTATATTATCTCATGGATAATGAGAGGAGATGAAGGATGAGTGGTTGTGACCAAAGAGAGTAAATTTTTACAAAAGGAAAACTGTTCTCATAGAAAATGTCACTGACATTTCTGGATTAAAAGCACATTTATATTAAACATCCTTAAAGCAGATTATAGTTCAGAAAAAAAATCTGATCAGTAGAAAAACTGTTTTCTACTTAAAAACCAATTCATTGGTGGATGGAAACAGAGTAATCTTTATAGAGCACCCTCTAAATGTCAAGCATTTTACACGTATCACTTTGTCTGAATCTAAACAATGAGAGGTCACTGTTATCATCTTCATTTTACAGATAGAGAAACTCATGGCTGAGAGTTTGAGAAAAATCTCCCAAGTTTATAAGTGAACAACTGTTGAATACTCACATTCAAACTCCTGGGTCTGACTTCATAGTGACGGCTTTGCCCATAGACTTGTGCTGCCTTTGGATCTAGATACAGGTAGGGAAAGGATTCTTTCTCACACGTTTCATAATGGTGATTTCATATGAAAATATGATTTTAAGTATTTTTATTCATCAAATATTTAGCTGGTAATTAAACTGGGACCAGAACTTTTCCAGGAGTTAATTAGTACTAATTGTGAATATTAGACATTCATCAAGCTATATAATTTACATGCATTTTTCTAAAAGTGATTTGTTTTCAGTTCTTCTGTTGTTTTGCATTAGTGATATCAAAGAATCCTAGTGAGTAAGTGTGAGGACCTAAAACACTAAAAAATATTGGATTGAGTCCCAGGAGACCTGCATTTACTTCTTCACTTGCTCTCTCTGTGATTAAGAGAGCCAGTTGCTATATCCATGGACCAATTTATTTATTTATTTATTTATTTAATTAATTTTATTTTTTTTGAAGAGAGAGTGAGAGAGGAGAGAGAGAGAGAGAGAGAGAGAGAGAGAGAGAGAGAGAGAGAGAGAATTTTTAATATTTATTTTTTAGTTCTCGGCGGACACAACATCTTTGTTGGTATGTGGTGCTGAGGATCGAACCCGGGCCGCACGCATCCCAGGCGAGCGCGCTACCGCTTGAGCCACATCCCCAGCCCCCAATTTATTTATTTGTACAATAAAAGGAAGGTATATCTGACCTCTGAGTTTTTTTTTGTTTGTTTGTTTGTTTGAGTATTAAGACCCTAAGATTTTTCTAAGCATGGTCCTGTTTTATAGGTTTTTCCCAATGATCCATGAGAATACACTTGAAAAGATTGTGGTAAGTTATCTATAACTCAGAGCTGAAGTTACAAGTTTTGAGTTTGAGTTTTGGAAATAGAAATGTGGCACAGTGAATGGAGCTTTTAAAACACTAATCATTTGTATTAGTTTTCTCTTGCTGTATAACAAATTACCACAGATTTTGTTGCATGAACAATCATATATGTATTATCTCATGATTTCCCATGGCTCAGTTATCTTGGTCATCATTTACTTGGGTCCTCTACTCTGAGTTCACAAGGCTGAAATAAATATTTAATGTCTGTGTATGGGGGTGGTGCATTCATATCTGGAGCTTTTCCAAGTTTGGGTTGTTGGTAGAATTTATTTTCTTGTGGTTGTACCATTTTCTTTTAGTAATAGCCAGCAGCAGGCAACTCCTAGCTCTTGAAGCTTACCTGCAAGCTTCTTGCTATTTGGTTCCTTCATAAGCCCACTCAAAGGCTGGGAATTTACTTTTTCAAACTCAGTAAGGATACTCTTTCCCTTTTGTTTGCAAAAACAGCACCTCATATATACTGAGTTAAATACCACCCCCCAATTCATTTACACTTAAAACCTCACAGTGTACCCATATTTAGGAACAGAATCTTTGCAGATGTAATTAGTTAAGAGGGACTCATACTCAGGTAGGGTAGGTCCTAATCCAATGACTTGTGATGTTACGAGAAGAGGAAACAGATACATAGACACACAGAAGGACTATGACATACGGCGATGAAGGATAGAGTGGAGTTAGGCTGCTTTACAAGCCAAGAAACACCAAGGATTTCTGGCAACTACTAGAAGCCAGGAGAGGGAAGAATTATTTTCCTAAAGTTTTCAGAGAGAGCAGCTGTAAAGCACTTGATTCAGGACTTCTATCCTCCAGCATTATGAGAAAATAAATTTCTGTTCTTGAAAGTAACCAAATTTGTGATACTTTGCAGTAGAAGCCTTAGGGAATGGAAACAATAAATCATAATGTAATCATGAGAATAACATTCCATTCAGCTGGACAAATAACCATAACCCAATCAACAGAGTGTCATCTTATCGCATTTGCTATATTCTGTTGGCTAGAAGCAAATCAGAGGTTTCCTCGGACTTGAAGGGAAAAGGATCATGCAAGAGAATGACTCTCTGGGGATTGTTTTAGGATTGTCTGCCACATTGATGCAAGGTTATATTTATTTTCCTATAAAAGTGGGCCCCTTTATTATGTAGGAATGGGCTTGAACAACTCTAATTTTTGTCACAGTCTCTATGTATTTCAAAGTTATCTGCAAAGGTATTTTATTCAAAGTTTCAGAATTTCCATGAAATTTTTAAACTCAAAAATGGTTCTTTTCTTTAAAGTCCATCAGTGAATGTTTAATTGTGCATTTAGTTGCTTTTTAAAAAAATAGATTTGATGGTGCATTGCCTGCAAGCTATTTGTGGATAAAAGTTGATCATTTGAAAGTATAAAGCAGAGAAACAGAGGTTTATTAACTAAACTCTGCCCTCTTAAAAAATCATTAGTACCCCAAAAGATATTGGTCAATAAGTTAAAAATTCCATCGTGCATCTACCATGTATATATTCAGCATTGTACCAGTTTATCAAGTGTCCTTTACTACATATTCAGTATTTCAAATGATACAGTGATGTGGTTAAGAAGAGTTTAGACTAATCAGCCAGAAAAATCATTGCCCTCAGATTACTCTAGCAAGGATACACTTACACAAAACATAACTAGATTCCAACTATATTTATTAGATTCCACAGAACTGCTGTTCAGGGTTAGCAAGAACCAACAAAGCTAAACAATGTCATTATTTAGCCATAGGTACCCTGTAGTTTTTTTTTTTCATCTTGGTTCTTAAATCCAAACTTACCAATACTATGAAATGCAGTCATATTTGTGAATTAATGTTCCAGACACATCTTTCATATTTTCCTATGGATTTCTTTGTGGGTTTTCAGATGGACGTGTTTTTCTTTGTGTTCTGCCATGAGCTCCCTTATGGGATAGATTTCAATCCTTAGTCAGCCTTTGGAAAAAATAAATGTTTCCCTATATATGAACTTAGTCCATATCATGTTGCATAACTGTTCTTGGTGCATAGTCCCTGAACATGTTGAATATTCTCTGGGGTTCAAACTGTAAGAGATAACTTGTTTAAAAATCTATTTAATATTGTCAAAGACAGAGGCTTACATATGTAAGGGCTGTCAAAATCAGGTCCCTAAATGAACCTTGATTTTGTAAAGACTACAATTATTTTTTTTTCTTCCTGCCAAATTCCTATCTTTAACACTGTGTGAATAATCCTTTAGGGTATTAGTGTTTATTTTTCTGATTTTGATATTACCCAAATAATGTTTCTGAGATTACAGCTCTTTCTGACAGTATTAAACACTACATTTTAAGGACATTTTAAGTCTCTTAAGTTTAGAATGTAGTGAAGTTTGCTTCATGCAAAGAAGTTTATGTGGTCAAGCTCCCCAGATCTGGATTTTAGCAAAGTGCAGTGAAGTGTTCTGTAGGTCCCTAATGAAACCTAGATGATCAAAGTCAGCATTTCTCCTCCAGCTTTTCAGGATTGGGTCTCTTAATGAGAAAGGTCAGAATCCTATAGATAAAATTGCAAACTCTGGAGTAATTGGCTTGTTTTCAAAATTCAAGCTCTGGAATTTTTTAGCTATAAAATGGGATAGTATCAATTACAGAGAATTTGTCATGATTATGTAATGAATGTAAATTGTATAGCATGGATCCTAGCTCATGGAAAGTGCTCAAGATAAAAGATGCAATGAAAATAAAATTTCATCTCAACACTTCTGTGAGGCAAACTTAAGTTGTGGAGAAATATACAATTGATTTAGAGTTTTTTTTTCATTGATTTAGATAAGTTTGATACTACCCATCCAGCTAGAAAGGACAAAACATTCATTGGACACCTCCTGCATATCAAATGATATTCTAGAGTTTTACATAGAATTGATTAAATTCTCAAAAGAAATCTATATTTTTATATTTAAAAAAGGAAATTGAGGCTAAAATATAATACAAATAAATTGCAGAGCTATGATTTAAATCCACATCTGTTTGACTCCATAAGCCAAGCTCTCCTTGCTCTACCATGCTGCTTCTCCAAGACCAGAGTTCTCTGAAATTCATGATTTTTATGTATTATAAAGAGAATAGCAGAAAGTAATAGAGCAGAAAGGAATAGAAAGTAATGGAGATTTCAACCATATAGGTAACTTGACAATTCCTGTGAAAAGACACAAGTGATTTTAAATGGTGAATAAGCCTAAAAATTTGGGGGTAGTGGGGATGGGTGATACATGATTAGGAGTATACAATCTGACACATTCTCAAACTCCTTTATGTAGATCTTCCTCTTGGATTTCCACCCACATATACAATCAGTCCTATCACAATTATTTAAAAGATAGCCTGATTCTTCCACACAGAGATTGGGAATTAGAATGTAGAGTGTGGAACTATTCTAGACCAATATGGGAGGAATCATCTTACTTGGGAAAGGGCAGGGAGAGAACAGGAGTATAGTTATGATGGTGGTGGGTACTTTAGCTGGGTAAGATGAAAATCTAAATTAGCTAAATTATCCCAGAAATTTCATTATTGTTGAAGCTTGAGTCCTTGATGTTCCCAAGCTAATAACACCTTTCTTTATATTTCTGATGGGATTTCTTTTTTAGGGGTGGCAATTGGGTGGCAATGCAGTGAAAGACCTGGTTTAAAGAGTGTGTGTTTAAAGAATGTGGCCTAATTTAAAGAAGAAGAAGATCTCTGGTATAAGAAGGTCAGTATAAAACTGTTTCTTAGAGTGAGAATACATTATTTTGTTTCTGTTAAAGGCAGTGAATAATGAGATTCTCTGTCATCAGTGTTTTAGGTATTCAATCACATCTTATTGCTTTAAGTATTTTTGAGGCAGAGACCATTTTTAAAAAAAAATTTAAACTGTATTTTGTAAATTAATAAACTATGATATTAGTTTTCTTTCAGCATGCAATTCTATTAATTTTACCAAATGTGGATTTTTAAAATACTACTGCAATCAGAATGCAGAACCATTCTATTACCCACCAAATCTTGTTCCTACTAGATTTACCTTCTTCCCACCTAATTCTTTGGCACAATTGATCAATTTTCTGTTACTATATCTTCTTCTTTTGAGACTGTACTATAAATAGAATCACAGAGTATGAAACTTTCTGAGGTTGGCTTCCTTTACTGAAAATAGCACCTTTGAAATTCATCTAGGTTATTGCATACACCAATAATTCATTCCTTTTAATTGTAGAATAATATACCAGTATGTAAATTTGCAAAAATTTATCTATTTACCTGTTCAAAGACAATATTATGTTTCAATTTTTGGCAATTTTGAATAGAGCTAGTATAAAAATTCCTTTACAAGTTTTTGTGTGAAAATGTTTCTTTTCTTTAAAGTAAATAGCCATGATTGCAAGTATTGGATCATATTTTAAGTATCTACTCAACTTGCTAGAACAATGCCAAATTTTTCTGGAGCAACTATGTCTTTTTTTTTTATAAAAAAACTATACCTTTGTTTTAAAACCAAAATGAGATACATACTCACTAGAATGACTAACGTTTAACGCCCTGACAGTTTCAAGGGTATGGAGTAACTGGAACTCTTGCCCACACTCAGGGAGAGGGAATTAAACTTCCTCCTGAATATCAGGAAAGGGATCACATTTGGAACCATTTGAGAAGGCTACCTACTATGGTAATTTAAAGAGCGTGAGAGAAAATAATAATATGTATAGCAAATAATAAACTGACATAGATATTTGTTATTTCTATTGCTCTTCCTTGTTTGTGATGTTCCAAATTTCCTTCTGCTATCATTTTTTCTTTTGACAAAAACCATCCTTTATCAATTATTTCAGGCAGATCTGCTGACAATATATTCTTTTAATTTTTCTTCTTCTAATAACATATTTCACCTTCATTCCTAAAGGTTATTTTCATTGTGTGATATTACTATTATAAGTCTTTTGGCTAAAAATCTGGAGCTTTTTTAAAACTTTAACCTGATTTGCTGCCACTTCTCATGAATGTACCTGCATTAGGAATACAATGGTTTGGGAGAAGAGAGAAAGAATATAGGAAGTGGGTTTTGCCCTGTCCTAACTGGGACTGAGTTTCATTACTGAGAATTAAGACACATTTTTTTTTAGCATGATTAGTTTCTCATTTTTTGGAATAAGTTTGAAAGGGAAAGTCATTTTCTAAAAGATTTTACCTTATTTTATCGAAGGATTATACATTATCTGGTACCATGTGCAGGAAACAAATGTTTGGTCTAGTTGTCTTGAGTAAGTACTATGTACTGAGGGAGTTCTTTGCAGGATAAGTTATCTGAAATCAACCATTAGATGAAAGATCAGAAAACAGAAGGTCAAAGATAAGAGAACAAGAAAGAAATAGTTAATGTATCTAAAAGGTATTAGCCCTGGGGTGGTGACATGATGTTGGAGTTAAAATACCACCTAAACAAAGCGAGGTTCGCATTATTTTGAATTCTGTTAAATCTTTAACAGTTATAAATTCCAAGTCTTATGATGGCTTTACAAAAAAAAAAAAAACAACTTTTGTAGGCTAACAATTCAAAGATCACATTTTGATGTTTCTGGTTTCTGGGAGGTCTGCAGAACTCAAACTAAATGAAAACTAAGACTTCAAATCATACTCTTATCACTTTTCCAGTGCAAGGATACAAAAGAATCCTATTCATAGGTAAACCCTTTAAAGTTCTAATTTTATTTGAATAAAACATTTAATAGGTATTGTCCATTTTAGACTCTGAACTGGATACTTAAAACCATGTGATTAGTTATCAGAATAAGAGTGAAAAATGATTTTAAAAAATAAACGAAACCTCGTAAATGGTGCATAAAAATGATGTCACTGAAATCTGAAAACTCTCTTTAACAGTTTATGTTTATATCTTGCTGATGTTTGATTAAAAAAAAAAGCAAAAACTGTTAGAAAAAGTTAGCTACTTGAACCTGGGCTGTTGAATGCATTTAAATTCTGCAATTTGGCAGAATATTACATCATCTAAATGGCGGAGATAAACTTGAGGTGTAAGGTATATGAAATGTAGTTTGCATTCTCGACTCAATAGATTTCAGAAGGTGATAAGTTAAAGCTTCTGAGGAAAAAGGTAAACTAACTTTGGAGCTGCGAGTGACATATCCTGGCTGGACTGAAACCAAGGCATTTTCACTAGTTGAAAAGACATGGGCTATTTTGTTTTATTTAAAAAAATTTCCTGGGGTGGGGGATGTAGTTCAGTGGTAGAGCATGTGCTTAGCATTCATGAGGGTCTGGATTCAATCCCCAGCATCCAAACAAACAAACAAATAAATACAAATGTATATGATTTCTACACTATGATTAATCAAAAATCTTTCTAATTAAAGATCTTGAAGTTGGGTACAAACTAAAAATGGCTCTT
Source organism: Spermophilus citellus (assembly GCF_964194105.1). Classification (NCBI taxonomy): domain Eukaryota; kingdom Metazoa; phylum Chordata; class Mammalia; order Rodentia; family Sciuridae; genus Spermophilus; species Spermophilus citellus. The sequence continues at coordinate 75,706,421 of NC_138194.1, forward strand.
TTTTTCAGCAATGAGAAAAAATAACCTTGAGCATAAACAACATGAAAATACATAATTTTTTATATAAAGAATGAAGAATTACAAAGCTTACATCTTAAAAGAATTCCTTTACTTTTTTCATTATCAATATGCATGAGAGGCTAAGTACTCCATACATCTTTGAGGACAAAAAAGGGATTTGTTCTGTGGAAAGTACTGAAGCTTTTTAACTAGTCTAGTTTTGGGGTAGATAATTGGTTAAGGGAACAAAGACATTGTTCTGTTACCACCGATGGTAAAAATTCATGATATTCACTTGGCCAATGCCTAACTTGCTGAATTTTGCTATATCTTTTGGGTAGTGTGGGGTAATTGCTAATGTTAAGCTGGGCTTCCATTGTCATACTCTCTAGGTAATGATCCTGGCTTCACTATTCACATTAGGCCCATTATTTATTCTTTCTCAAAATGTATTTATCCCAACATGAAATTGGGTTACTAGTGTTTATCTCATAAGGGTGTTGTGAACATTAAATTATCTTATATGAAAAGCTGTAGCTCAATTACCTGGTACTTAGTTAACGACAGACAATAAATGTTAATTTTTATGACGCAAAAATTTCAGGAAAAATCATATTATTCAGTGAAAGCTCTTTTTCCTGAAAAACATTATGCTATAAAAGAATTCTACCTTGGATATAATTTATTCCAGCAAGTTTGGAATTACTGGCTTCCAATGTTTTAAAATCTGGTCTATAACCAATATAATTTAACTACAATTTTAGAAATTGTTCAAATTATATTTATAAAATTAAATTCTGTTCAAACATTTATAGAAACGGGTAAATGTGTTCATGGACTCTTGGATATCTTAAGAACTCAGTTTGAAAATCTTGAGTCAACTCTTAACTCCTTTTCCCTGTACATAGTAGAAAGTCATGTAGAATATTTAGTATCGATCTGTTTGGCTGCCAATCAGGATATTTATCTTACCTCCTAAGACTATGTCTCAGATGGAAGACTTGAAAATCTCTTTGAATTAACTTTCTATTTTTTCCATTGAATCTGGTCATCAGCCTTTCAGCTATTTATCACTATTCTCTTATGTATACCAGGATGGTGGGGAAGAAAGCAATGTTTAAATTCCATCAGGAGTTCCATCAGGAAAGAATTGAACATTGGTTTCCTCTGATAAATTCTCAGGGCTAAGGTTAGGTTAATACCCCTGCTGTATACTCTCATGAAGCTTGAGATAAGGTGCTCAACATATATTTTCTTAATGATTGAATCCTACTCATATTTGCCTTCACTTTTCTTTGTTTCCCCTTAGAATAAGACTGGTTTCTCTTCTGTTTATACTTTAAGGCTCAGCTCTTTTCTGGGAAAGTTGCAACAGGGTTGATTTTTCCCTTTTTGTAGTATCCATGGCTTCCTTTGCACAGGTATGGTATGATATGCTTTGAGGTAGTTACAAAGAAGTTCTTGTACTATTTTTATTCTATCTGGTGTTGCCAAGCTTCCACATGAATAGCTTAAGGCCCCACAGGAGTTTGGTTTGTATCTGAAACTGTTACCAGCGTGTTGGAAAGAAGAGCAGAAATACTACTTATTTCATTACCTCTGAAACAGAGGGCTTAGTCTATGATTTAAAAAAAAATATTTTTTCTATGTCAACTAAAGGGCCATGAGAGGTTCTTTGGGCTCTGTTTTCCATAATTAACATGTTGTGTCTCTTCCCTCTGTATTCTTTTATGGGAATCATAACTATGTTTCAATGTTCTGAAGTTCAGTACAAGTTGGAAGAATTTACATCTCAGAAATCTAGGACTCAGTGAATGTAATAATAGGATGGAGAGAACAGCTTCCTCAAAAGTAGAGTTAAAAAAGAGAATAAATGAGGCCGTGAAGACAAACCTAGCAAAGCAAGAAAAGTTCACCCAAGTGAAGATTTTCAGCAATGACGAGAGTGTCCCAAGGTTTTATTCTTGTGTGTGAAACCCAGATTTCCTGGAAGAGTGCCTCCTATTGTTTTGGCTCCTTACAAGCCACATAAGTGTATCTGAAACAAAAAGTGGAGATGCTGTTTGGACTCCATCCAGCAGATTGCTCCTATGGTCCTTCCCACAAATTATTGGTTTCTTGCTAATTCCCTCATTTACAGATCCTGCAAACAAACAGAAGTCCTGTATGGATCACTGAAAGGTAGGCAGAAGATAGCAGCAAAATGGGTATAATGATGGAGTTTTGACATTCCAGCAAACGCATGAAGTACTAGATTCCAAAGAGGATTCAGACTTAAACTGTTGTGATAAGGTATTTGCAAACCCTGGTACAGACATGTCCTGAACCTTTTGTTTTGTAATAAAATTTTACTTTTATTTGGTCTCTGTAGATGGAAGGCAAATTCTTTAGCTTGCTTTAAATATAAAATTATATTGCCTCTGGTTATCCTAAAGATCAAGGTCTTTTGTATAATTTTCTTCCCCAATACAGGAAGCATTCTTTCTATCCCTTTAAAATAACCTCATTTATTTAACTTTGAAATTAAAAATTCCTAGGATATTGTTTTCACCAATATCATTCTATGTGCTAGGGAATAAATGGTAGCAAAAACAAAACAACTCCCCTCAACTCCCCCAAATAAACCATTCTGTGGTAAAGTCCTGTACTTTTTCTTTGTGCCAATAAACTCACTAGGGTTAAAAATCCCAAGGCTATTTGAAGTCTGATTCTTCATAGAGATAAGGGAGCACAGTGCTGGGTGGCAGCCAGCTACATGCATGCAGAGCAGATCTCCCTACAAACTGATTCTATCATCTCTGTAATCCACATGCATTTATTAGAAACTTGTTGGGAGGTGCTGACATACAACCCTGCACCGGCTTACAGGAAGCACTGAAATAGGTGGATGTGACATGTTACTTTGTAGTAACCAAAGGGAGGAGAAAAGGGAAGAATTAAAATTGCCTATTTGCTTAGATTCTGGGAGGATTTTCAGACTAAAGTAGGGTGGGGAGACACCTGCCACTCCACTTATTTCCCCCTATTTTTCTTTTCTGGATTAAAAATATTGTCTGAGGTTATATTGCAAGTATTTTGATTATTTCTTTCTCTCCTACACACACACACACACACACACACACACACACACACACACACAATTTACAACAGAAACTCAATTCTGAAACCACAATCATAAAGACCCCATTCATAATATGCTTCGTATAAGATATATGATGTATAGATCTCTCCATCCATACACAAAACCATATGGGCTATAGAAGTGAAGATACATTGGTCAGAAATTTCTTCTTACATCTATCCCACTTTGCATATACTGTTTATATATTCCGTTTGATTTCAGTTTCTTTCGTTTTATTGTTCCATGGGGAAACAAGAGACACAGTTCTGTGGAACTGTGACTTTCATGACTGAGTGCTGAGGCTGGGAAGGAAGGCACTAGGAATCATGTGCTGGTTTGTGGACTTTAAAAAGCACTAACTTCTGGAAAGCAGGGCATCAGTCTCACTGAAGGTCTCCACAGAGTTTGGTGGAGGGTTGGATGGGCAGAATGGGCATGGTGGTGAAGTATACCTCTGCCTTTGCTCCTCCCCATCTATCTGTCTATCACTCTGTTTTTTCTTTACTGCTCTCCTCTCCACTCCATCTAGAGGGTGCTTTTAATTGCTTTCCAGATATATAAAATCTCAGTTATGATGGCTCCACCTTCATGGTATTACCAAATAGCATCTCTTCCCTCTATGAAAGCTACCGCTACTTTCCTCACAGAGAGATTTCCAGTGGCTTTTAAGAGAGCAACAGTCTTTTGGCTGAACTAATTCACACTTTAATAATTGATAGACTTTTATTATTCCCAGAATGTTTGCATTTTAAGAGATTTTTATTACCCTAAGGAATCAACAGTTGGAAATGTTTCAGAAACCTTGAAGTGAACTGAACTAGTCAGTTTAAGGAAGACTGGGGGTAGGGGTGGGGGTAAATCAGTGGGCAGCTGTTTTATTTGGTGTTAGAACAAGGCAAGTCTGTGTTAGTGCACAAGCCACCCTATGAAAGCTTGTGCTGGGAAGCCACACAGGATGGGAAGTGCTAGTGGACAGTAGGAATGAAGGCTGTCCTCTGCGAAGGGAATACCACAAAACAGCTTAAATGTAGAACATCTTTAGACATTGTCTAGGCCAACTTTCTCATTTTATTGGTGAGCAAAATGTCAATGAAAACTTGCTACTGCCTAAGGGACATTTATGCCATTTATTGTTCACCGAAAAAGGAAGAGCCAAGGATAGTTGACTTGAAATCTGTGTTGCAATTTACTGTTGCTGGAGAAGTGATTTTATTTTTGTGTCTCCTGTTCCATCAAATCTCTTGAGCATCCTACAGGATGAAGAGCACAGCAGGTAGAATGACAAAGAGGGTGGAGGAAGGTACCCCTGGTTTCTTGCTTTGTGATCATGGGCATGGCTTTCCATCTCTGAGCTTTGGTTCCTCATCTGTTATGATGGGATAATCCATACTGCATAGTTTTACTGTAGTTGTGGGGAGTTACTAAGATAATGCAGAGGGTAGGAAATGACTAAGTTGGGAGGCTCTCTCAAATTTCAGTCCTTTCTTCTGAAGTCCTTTTTCTGATGCTTTTAGATGCATAGGGCACTTGGCACTTGAGATGGAGAACACCAAATGGACCAAGATGGACGTTATATAACCTTGATTTTTACATTTGACTGTTAGTGTATATGTACATGAGCAGGTGAAAATAAGGGGAGGAGAGTCCTAGAGTCTTTAAGTCAAGGCCTTGGCTTTGGAACTGGACTTTGAGATAAATGCTAGTGAGTGAAAGATGTGTTTTGCATTGTGCCATCTTAGGAGAGAGATTCAGATTCTTGATCCTTGTGAGTACTCCCAGTTAGAACATCATACAAGTTAAGAAAGGAAATACTTTATGGTTTTGTTCAATCTTGTTCATTTAAAGGTGATAATTGCATTTTTCAGAAAGATCAAACGAGGACTTATGAATGTCCCTCCTTTGGGAGATTGCCACTCTTGCTGGCTTGAAAACTTTTAATTTCTTAGGACTGCATTGTCAAGTTGCTAAGCTATTACTTTTCTCTGCATCTGGTCTCTTCATGATGCCTACTTAAGCCAACCCAGCTCTTTCCTATGACTCTAGCTGTTTTCACCAGTCATCTCTTCTTTTCTTTTGCACATATGTGTGTTGTCCAGAAGTTTATCATAATTGTACAACTATTTTTTCCTATTATAAGCTTAAAATTGACTGTAAGAAAAATAAGATGATTCAGTAGACTAGATTTTCTTTTGAGGAGTAGAGAGGATTAAGGGAAGCTTCTGTAGGGAGAGACAATGTCCTCCTGGGAAAATATCAGTCACACTAGTACAGTTTCCCCTAAACAAGGCTACCAATGACCAAAATTAGAAAACCCTCATCATTTTAAGTCACCACAAAACAGCAAACTTGAATTATTGCCTAAAATATAGCACTACACACACCATTTGTCCATTTTTTAAGGCTCCTGAAAGACTCTTAAATATTTTACTCAGGTGGAAAAGATCTACATATGTTCAGGGTTGGTAAGATGGCTTAGGTTGTGGTGGTGGTGGGGTGGTGGAAGGGGAGCAGCTAGAGGATGGAAGTTGCAGGGTATCAAGTATTTCTTACCCTATTTTTTTTGCCAGTTCTTTAGACCTTTTGGGGATAGTTTCTTTAGATATTTTAAGTTTACTTCACACAATCCATTCTCTGGTTTAGAGTTAGAGCCATCATTTTCCTCTCTGTAGATTGTATATTTATATTATCTGTCAATTTTACTATTGGTTTTTCCATCTTTTCTTGCTTATTTGTAGGAGGTCTTTGTACAGGATATATATTCTTTGTACAGGATGCAAATATCTTCTCTGGAATCTGTCATCATATATAATCAAATCCATCAAACTTTCCTTTTATAAGTTTGTGCATTTTTATCTTATTTAAGATGCTTCCAGATGTTGTAAAGATAGTGTTTTATATTTCTAAATTTTTCTATTTCTGTATTTAATATTACACCAGAGATCATACAATGCAATAAAGAGACTACAAAATAAATTTGAGGATTGGAAAGAAAATTGATATAAATATTTATGTAGAATATTTGTAAGAATCAGCAAGACATTGTTCAAACTACAAACAATTTAATAACATGGTTAGACATAAAATCAACAAGCAGAAAAAATAGATTTAACATTAGGACACAAATCAAATTTAGCATATTAACAGAATAAAAAAAAACCCAACCAATCATATGATCATCTTGACCAATGTAGAAAATTCATTATTAATTTCAACATTTAATAATAAATATATTTATAATAAAGCCCCACAAAATCCATTTGAAATAGTGGCACATTATACCCCAAGAACAATTGTGTTTATCTTTACCAGTTGCTATTAACAAGAAAATATAATACCATATGTAATGGCAACAAACTAACAAAAGTGAATGAGTTTTATTACAGAGACATACTTTAATATATCACTGGAGAACACAAAAGATCTGAATAAATGGGAGAATATATGGGTTTTAGTCATCTTTTTCACTGCTGTGACTAAAATATCCTATTAGAACAATGCTAGAGGAGGAAAAGTTTATTTAGGGGCTCATGGTTTCAGAGGTCTTAATCCATAGACAGCAGGCTCCATTCCTCGGGGCTCAAGGTGAGTAGAAGAGTGTGGCAGAGAGAAACAGCTCACATGATGATCAGAAAGAGGAGAAATAGTCTCCACTCTCCAGATACAAAATATATACCCCATAGCAACACCCCCAAGGAACCACTTCCTCCAGCCATACCCCATCTGCTTCCAGTTACCACTCAATTAATCCCAGGGATCAATTTGCTAATTAGTTTAAGGCTATAACACAACCATTTCTCCTCCAAACTGTCTTACATTGTTTCACACGTGAGCTTTTGGGGGACACCTCTTCTAACAATATGTCATATAACAATATATCTCTGAATGGAAAGACAATGCAGTAAAGATAATGCTTATTTCTCTATAAATGTAATGCAATTTTAATAAAAATCTATGAATATCTAAAAAAATTTGGAAAAGAGGAGAAAAGATGTGAAATCAACCCTTAAGTTATAAAAGTATATAACAAATATGTAATTAATTACTCCAGCACTGGCACAAGAATGGACAAATGGACTATTTGAATACAATAGTTCCAAAACCATGCCTAGGTACATACAGGAAATTGTTAAGGATATATGAGCTATTTTAATAATTTGTCATAGAAGATGCTTAAAAATTATGTTGACATATAATAATAACAAGAACAAAAATGATAGCTAATACTTATTGAATACTCACTACATCCCAGCACTGCTCCATTTGGAACATAGATTGACTTGGTCTCACCGCAACATATGAATATTTTTAGTATTGTTTTACATATGATCAATCTGAAGTACAGACAGAAAGATTGGATAACTTGGGAGATTTCCAAGCAGGACTTTCATCCCAGGCAGTTTGGGTTCAGTGTCCATAAGCTTAGCCACTACTCTTCTCTCTGTTTTTTTTTTTTTTTTTTTGGAGGGGGGGGTGTTTGAACCCAAGGCTTAGCACGTGCTAAGCAAATGCTGTGCCATTGAGCTACATCCCAGCCCACCACTGCCATTCTCAATGACTATTTCAGAGCTATATTGGCTCATTGTAAGACAAAAAAAAAAAAAGTAAATAAAATTAGGTCCTTACTCTAAACTACACACACACAAATGGAATAAATTATAACCCTGTTTTAAAGCCTATGATTTATTTTAATATTTCTTGTCACTGATATATGGTGGGAGTGGTGACTAGCTCACCTCACAATATAAATCTAAAAACTCCAATCACTTGTTGACACCTGGATGCTAATTTTTAATTTTAGTTTTCATATTTTCTCTGTTCAATAAATAAAGAAGTAAAAAAATTAATTTTTCTGACCACTGTTAATTATTACAGAAAGAAAATAAAGAAGTGATGAACCATGTCTAATCTCAATCTAGGACACTGTATACTTTGGGGAAAATGTAAGAAGGACTGTTTAAATGGGGAATTTGGGACACATTGAGCTGAACACTCATGGAAGTTATTGGGGTATGTTAGCTAAATGTCTAGATGCTTCCTGAATATTGCTTTGGGAAGGAAGCAAAAAAGTACATGATTTCTAATGATGTGGACTTTAAAGATAAGGGAATTTACCTAGAAATCCATAAATTCATCTCTACGTCTCAACCATGTGAAATAAAATGTATCATCCCAGCATTAGGATTATAAAGTTTTGGTGAATAAAAATATGTAAAATTTACAATTTTGTTTACATTATAATAACTTTTATATTAAAAATAGCTCCCTGAAAGGAGATTCAAGATGGCAGATTAGAGGAAGGCTGCATTTCTAATTGCTCCATTACTTAGGATTCAAACAGCAGGAGTACTCCTTCTCAGCAAGGTGGGTAAAAGATGGATTTCACTAAAATTCAGTCAGAACATCTTAGAAATTCAGAAATTTGAGTTTATTGAATAAAGAAGAAAGAGTACATTGGAGCTGAGCCAAGCTAGTTGTGGCAGCGTCAACTATAGCAGCACTGGTTTATCACAGAGAGAGGAAGAACACAAAAAGAAACTCATGGACTGACAGATTTAATGTGGAAAAACCTGAGATCAGAAAAGCATTCTGAATTTGGCTATTCCAGAGACTGCATTGTGAACTGATGCTTGGAGAGCGTTCTGTTTCACAATTGGCCAAGGACAGCTGAGTTGGGAAGCATCTTGAAGCAGCCATGCTGTAGCTGTTGGTATGGTAGCTGGGAGATTGTAGCAAACACTGCCACACCATCACAACAAGTGCCCACCTTGGGGCCTGGGGTGTACCTAGCAGGACATGAGTGAAATAGGCACATGGAAGATTGTACCCAAGGAGCCCAACTCACTTTCCCTTTGAGTCTGGTGGCTCACGTGACCAGCTGAAGTGGGTCAGGATTTGAGCAGGTGGGTGTGAATATACCCAGGGACTAAGGGTGGGAAGGTTGTGTTCCTAGGTAGCAGAGTGTGTGGAGAACTGCTTCCCCTGCACTGCTAATAGAACTCTTCGGAGTCTTCTGAGATCCAGACTCCTGACTGAAATCAGAAACTGCTGGGGTATATGTTGATTTATTGTCTTCAGAGCAGACACCACCCAACAAAGCCCCTGAGGCCTGATTAGATCTAAGCCCCCGGTGGCCACAACAGCCCCACCTTGGGAGTACCTTAACCTGGTCTGTGCAGACAAAGCTCCAATTAAATGGACTTCGCATCCCAACCTACCTTACACTGGTAAGATGGGAAGCTTAGAACTGTTTCAAGCAGCTTCCGTTTTAGGCTGCTCCTGCTGGCAGCATGATGAGCAACTCCCCACCCACCCATCCACCACTTTTTCTACCTCTCTGTAGTAGCCCAAGAAGAAATGGAAAGAAGGACAGATGGGCATAGGCAGTGACCATTCTCATCAACTATTCTGAACACCTCGGTGGAGACAATTTATTCATTAAGACTCTTTTCCTTATTTATTTGTTTGTTTGTTGTTGTTTTGGTGTTCTCGCCTTGCTAATTGGCTCATGGACGTATACACATGGATATATTTGGGTGTTTTTTTCATCTCATTTTTAGCATTTTTTAAAGGAATTTTTTAAACTTTTTTTTTAATAGAGAGACTCAGTATCTTTATTTTGTTTATTTATTTTTATGTGGTGCTGAGGATCGAACCAAGTGCCTCACATATGCGAGGCAAGCGCTTTGCCACTGAGCCACAACCCCAGCCTCAAAGGGTTTTTGTTGTTGTTATTGTTCTGTGGTGCTGGGGATTGAACCCAAGGTCTTGTGCATGGGAGACAAGCACTCTACCCACCGAGCTATATCCTGTAAGTGTTCCTAGTCACTGGTGTGGACTTTGGTCACTGGCTACCTCAGTTGTAGGGGGTAGAAACGCGATGTCAAAGCAACACACGGACACTGGGAGCTGGTGAGAAAGCTGGCTGATGAGAAACCGGAGAGACGTTCAACAAGCTCAGTTGATGTTCAGGAAGCTCAAGCTCATTTATTTTTGGAATGCATACAGCTGTTATAGGGTTCAGGTAGGGTGAGACTGCCAGTCACACATAATCACCTTAACATCTATAAGCCAATCATCTTATGCCTAATGTAACTGCACTACGAGGAAGCACTAAATATTGCTGTCGATGGAAGGCAGTATGGAAGGGTCTTTGTCCCTAAGGGAGGGGGACTTTATGAGTTGGGGGGGTTACATACCCTGAAGCACTTGACTCTCCCTTTCCTGACCTGGTAGTCTGGTAGCTTGGCAACGCTGACCACAAGTGCTGAGGATGTGGTTTCACAGCTCGCTAGAACAGAGCACTCCGTCCTGCAGGTGTTCCTGTCAGGCCTGTACAAGTGTAGGTTTTCCTAGCACTCTGAGCTGCTCCTAGCTACTAGCTGTGAACCGTATGTTATTCCAACAATATCCCCAGCCCTTTAGCATTTTTTAAAGGTGTCGTTATTTTTCTTTGCCTTATCTTTTGAGGGTTAGGGTTTGGGGTTTGTTTACCTTTGTATTGTTTTGTTTTCTTCTGCTTGTTACTCCTGTTTCTATTTCTCTCTTTTATTCTCCTGCCAATAGCCAACTTATCTTATTCTCTTTCTCTCTCCCTTTACTTTGTTTCTCCTATTTTCTCCTTCTTCCTTAAACCATCATCTATTTTTATCTCTTCTGCATTTTCTGTTTACTTTTGTAATTGTAAACTTATTTTTACCTTTCTATCACATTTTCTTTCTCTTAATGAACTGTATTTTTAACAACTTTTAGATCTAATTGGTTTATATAACTTTTTCCCCTTCCATTGATGCAATTGCTCTTATTACTGATGTGGATGACTATAGCTGATACCTGTTATTTGCTTTAGTGTCAGATCTGGTTCATGGTTACTTATTGTTTTTTACTGTTAGGAATTGCTGATCCCAGAATTCCCATTTTCTGTGGTAATTAACATTGCAAATGTCATAGTAGGAACCAGGTATTTATTTTAATTCTGAATATATTGTTTGTATTGGCTGTCACTATTGTTTGTTTACCTCTATTCTTCAAGGTGCTAGGAAACTGCACAGACCCTATAAGTTCACAGAGTAGAGATTCTGCTGCTGAGCTCAACCAAAAGATAGTGTGCCTTGCTCTATATACAAATTAACAACACTCAATCTCTAGCTATACTTTAATACAAAGAATAGAAAGAGACAAAGACATAAACTAACAATCAGGCCCCACGTAAAAATAGTTGGGGTAGGCACTCAGGTCCCATGCAAGAGCAAAATCAGAACTAACTCAAAGGGAGTGGATATGATACCTATAAGGAGTGTCTCTATCTAGACCATTCTAGAACACTTTGGAAAGTGAAGGATATGCCCTAAAAGAGTGGAAGAGACATCCATTGTAACAGATGCATGAAACTCAACACAAGAATACAAGAAATATGAAAAAAACAAGGTAACATGACACCTCCTAAACTTCACAATCCATCAGTCTGAAGTGTATGAATGCCAGATAAAGAATTCAAAAGAATTATTATAAAAATGATCAATGAATTTCAGGAAAACACAGAAAATAACTGAATGAGTTAAGGAAGTCAGTATAGGATATGAATGAGAAATGTAATAAGGATATAGAGATATTGAAAAAGAACAAAATAGAAATTTGGAAATTAAAGACATAATAAATCAAATAAGATGTTCAGTTGAAAAATCTCTTTATAGAGTAGGCCATGTTGAAGATAAAATCTCAGAGCTGGAAGATGAAGTAACCAGTCTTGAACATTCAGACAGTATTTTAAAAAAATGAAAATATAAGTAACCATGATCTGAATGTACAAGAACTCTGGGACAACATTAAGAGACCAACTTTAAGAATCACCAGAATAGAGGAGGGTTGTTAGATGCAGACCAATGGAATGGATAACCTCAACAGGGAAAAAATAACAGAAATACTTACTAACCTTGAGAATGAGATGGACATCCAGATGCAGGAGGCATTTAGGCCTCCCCAAAAACAAGATCAAAAAAGAACCTCTCCCTCTCCATGAGATTTTACAATTAAAATGGCTAACATACAGATTAGGGTAGAATTTTTAAATCCTTAAGAGAAGAATATCAAATCACATTTAGAGGTAAGCCAATAAGTATCCCTTATAATTTCTCAATAGAAACTCTAAAAGTCAAGAGGACTAGAAATGATGTGTTTCAAGGCCTGTCAGTCAAGATTGTTGTATCCCACAAAACTATCCTTCAAAATAAAAAAGGAAATAAAAGAAAAACCTTCCAAGATAAGCAGAAACTAAAAGAATTCAGGACTTCTAAGCTGGCACTACAGAATTTAAAGAATTTCTTCATAAATAACAGACAAACCTCAGAGCTCACAAAAGAACAAATATTACTTGAAGAGTAGCCAAGCAAGTGAGAAACAGGATGAAATTAAACAATATCCACTAATTAAAATGTCAGGAATTAATACACATTTCTCTATATTAACACTGAATATAAATGACATCAACTCTATAGTTAAAAGACATAGGCTGGCAGAATGGATTTAAAAACAAGACCCAACTGTATGTTCTCTGTAAGAGAGTCACCTTATTGGCAAAGACAGCCATAGGCTGAAAGTTAAAGGATGGAAGTTGATATGCCATAAAAATTGAGTTCCCAAAGAAGCAAAAGTAGTTACTTTTTTATTTGACAAAGATTAATCAGAAGAGACAAAGAAGGTCACTTCATACTGACAAAGGGAAAACTCCAAGAAGATATAACAATAATAAATATTTATTTGGGCACAAATTGTTACATGAAAGAGACTACTCAAAATGAAGCCTCAAAAATACTGTTGTATTATTGAATTCAAGTACAATAATACTGAGTAATTTAAACATAGCTCTCTCACCATTAGACAGATCATCTAGACATTGACTCAATAAAGACTCTATGGGCCTGAAAATATTATAAATTAAATAAGCTTAACAGACATTATAGAATATTTTATCCTACAATAGCTGAATATAATTTCTTCTCAGCAGTTCATGGAAACTTTTCCAAAATAGATCATATTCTAGGCCACAAAGCAACTCATAGAAAATATAAAAAACTGAAACAAGCTAGGCATGGTGACATATGCCTATAATCCAAGCAACTTGGCAGGCTGAGGCAGGAGGATCACAAGTTTGATATCAGCCTCAGCAACTTAGCAAGACCTTAAGCAACTTAGCGACCTAATGATGTATCTCAAGGCCTGAAAAAGAAGAGTAAACCAATTTCCAAACCAGTGGAAGGAGGTAAATAATTAAGATCACAACTGAAATCAATGAAATTGAGATTTTTAAAAAACCATACAAAGGATCAATGAAACAAAGATCTGGTTTTTTGAAAAGATAAACTAGATTGATAAGCCCTTAGCCAAACTAATCAAAAGAAAAAAAAGAGAAGACTGAAATTAATAAATTTAGAAATGGAAAAGGAGAAATCACCACAGACATCACAGAAATCAAGCATATCAGTAAGGACTTTTTTGAAAACTTATATTCCAATAAATTGGAAAGCCTAGAAAAAAAATGGATACATTTATAGACACATACAGTCTGCTAAAACTGAATCAAGAAGATATAGAAAACCTAAACAGATCAGTAACTTGTAATGAGATACAAATAATAATAAAAGGTCTTCCAACAAAGAAAAGCCCAGGATCAAATGGATTTCTCAGCTGAATTCTACTCGACCTTTAAAGAAGAACCAATACTAACACTCCTCAAATTATTCCATGAAATAGAAAGGGGAGGAACATTTCCAAATTCATTCATGAGTATCACTTTTACCAAAATTGGATAAGGCACATCAAGGAGAGAAAACTACAGATTGATATCCCTTAGATGCATAAATTATTAATAAAATATTAGCAAATCGTGTTAAACAATATAGTAAAAAGATTGCACATCATGACCAAATTGGCTTTATCCCAGAGATGCAAGATGATTTAACAAACACAAATCAATAAATGTAATTAACCATATAAATAGAATTAAGGATAAAAATCAGTCATCTCGATAGATGCAGAGAAGGCTTTTGACAAAATTCAGCACCCTATCATGATAAAAACACTGAAGAAACCTACCTTAACATCACAAAGGCTAATATGATATACCCAAATCCAAACTCATAGTAAAAGGGGAAAAACTGAAAGCATTTTCTCATTTTTCACCTCTAAATTTATTAATTTCAGTCTTCTTTTTTTATTCTTTTGATTACTTTGGCTAAGGGCTTATCAATCTAGTTTATCTTTTCAAAAAAACCAATTAAAATTTTATATATCTAGAACAAGATAAGGATGTCCACTTTCGCCACCTGTATTTAATATAGTGCTGGGAATTCTAGCCAGATAAATTAGGCAAGAGAAGGAAATAAAAGGAATAAAAATAGGAAAAGAAAAGGTCAAATTATCAATGTTTGCAGATGACATAATCCTATATTTAGAAGATCAAAAACAAACAAAATAAAAACACAAAAAAAAACCCACCAAATGATTGCGAGAGCTAATAAACAAATCCAGCAGAGTAGCAGGTTATATTATCAACAACATCATCATCAACAACAAGAAAAAAACAAGAACTTTTCTATATGTCAACAATTAATCTGCTGAGAAAATTATCAGGAATCCATTCATAACTGCCTCAAAACAAACAAACAAAAAACCCCTCAAACAAACAAAAACCTAGGAATAAATCTAACTAAGAAGGTGAAAGACCTTTACAATAAAAACTACAGAACACTGAAGAAGGAAATTGAAAAACACAAAAAGGTTTTGTGTTCATGTTCATGGATAGGCAGAATTCATATTGTTAAAAGGCCCATACTATGAAAAGCAATATACAGATCCAGTGCAATCGCCAACAAAATAACAATGATACGCTTCACAGAACTAGGAAAAAACTGTACTAAGATTCATTTGGAAGAATAAAAGATCCAGAATAGTAAAAGTAATCCTAAGCTGAAAAAGCAATGCTGATGGCATCACAATACCTGAGTTCAAATTATACTGCAGAGCTATAGTAACAAAACCTTCATGGTGCTGGCATAAAAATAGACACATAGACCAATGGCACAGAATAGGAGACCCAGAGAACCCACACATCTACAATTATCTGATCCTTGAAAAAGATGCCCAAACTGTACACCTTTTAAACACATGGCACTGAGAAAACCGGTTATCCCTGTGTAGAAGAATGAAACTAGAAACTTACCTTTCACCCTACACAAAAATCAACTCAAAATAGATCAAAGACCTAAGGAATTAGACCAGAAACTACGCAACTGCTAGAAGAAAATGTAGAATCAACATTCTAATATACAGGCACAAGAAATGACTTTCTCAATAGGACACATAAAGCTTAAGAAATTATGCCAAGAATTAATAAATTGGATGACATAAAATTAAAAAGTTTTTTGAATAGCAAAGGTAACAATTAGGAATGTGAAGAGAGAACCTATAGAATGGGAGAAAATCGTTGCTAGTTACTCTTCTGATAGATGTTAATATCTAGAATATATAAATATCTCAAAAAACTTAACACCAAAACCCAAATAACCCAATTAATGAATAAATGGGCAAGTGAATTAAACAAACACTTCTCAAATGAAGAAATACAAATGGCTAACAAATATATGAAAAATGTTCAACATCATTAGCAACTAGAGAAATGCAAATCAAAACTAAGTCACTGAGATTTCATCTCACACCAGTCAGTTTGGCAGTCATCAAGAATACCAATAACAAATACTAGAGGGGATGCAAAGAAAAAGGAACACTGTTATATTCTTGGTGGGACTATAAATTAGTACAATGACCAAGGAAATAAGCATGGGTATTCCTCAAAGACTAGGCATGGAACCACTATATGACCTAGGTTTACCACTCCTCAGTATTTATCTTAATGAATTAAAGTAATTATACTATAGTGATACATGTATACCTATGTTTATAGAATCACAATTCACAATAGCCAAACTACAGAACCAGGCTAGATGTCCATCAACAAATGGATGAATAAAGAAAATGAGGTTTATATGCACAATTGACTTTTATTCATCCACAAAGAAAAATAAATTATGACATTTGCAGGAAAATGGATGGAACTTGAGACCATTATGTTAAGTGAAATAAGCCAAACTTAAAAAGTCAAAGATCCTATATTTTCTCTCATATGTGGAAGCTGGAGAGAAAAAAGGAAAAGAAAGTTATGCGTGGAGGATATGGATCTAGTGAAAATCAAAAGAAAATCTATATAGGAAAGGGATCTGGGGGTAGGAAGTGGAGAAGGAGGGGAGAAGTATTGGGGAGTGATATTGGTTAAATTATGTTGTTTTATTTTGTGCATTAATGAATGTGAAACAACATCATTATGTACAACTATAATGCACCAATAAAAATGTGGAAAGAAAAAAAATCATCCCTCTTAACACAGCTAAACTCTCTGGGACTTCAACACTTTCTCATCTCTTTTCAATTCATTCCGTTGACTTGCCCAGTACCTTCTATTTATCCTTTCTCCAAACCTCAAGGGCAAGGCTGGAGCATAAATAAGCAGACTGCAGACAGGAAATTCAGCCATTTCTTCCATCTCTTACAAATATTTATGGCAGTCGAAGGACATAAACCAACATAATTATCATTAAAGTCTCTTATCTTCTCTAATATTTGTTATTCCCAAACTTCTGGGATCCTTGCCATTATCTGTTACAAGCGGCTGTTGGCTGTGCTATTGTATCCTGAACAATGTGAGGTCATGAATATCTAGCTCCTGACACTATGTCTTCTCTCTCCTCACCAGAGTCCCCAGGAATGGAATATTAACCCACTCACACATATCTTTCAATGTATGGTGTTGGAGAGAAGACAGAGAAGGAATCAGTGGAAGAAGCATGTGTGGGAGGCTGTGAATATGTATGTTAGTGACATGGGCATATCGTGTGTTCATGTTCCCCCTCAGTTCACCTCAGTTCTGTCACCCTCCTTCCTAGATAAAAATCAGCAAAGAAGAGGTAGTAAAAGCAGATTGTAGAAACATTCGTAAATGCCTTAAAAAAATAAAAACAAAAAACCTAAATGCTTTTGACTTTATAAAAAATTGACCTCCTAGAAAATACCAGTATTATTCAACCCTGGACCACAGCCCGTTTTTGAGATCTTACATCTACTTTCTGGTCTCTTTATCCTATTTGAGGATACACCATCCCATACTGAGAAATAAGAAACTGAGAATACAATTATATGGAAGAAATTGCCTGTTCCCAAGCTGCACTCACCTCATGTTTTTATTTGTGAAGGATTTCCATGTTGATTTTAATGAATTTCAACATAATTGCAGAAAAAAATAGAAAAGACTTGTTTAAAAATTTGGGATCAATTGTATGATTGGTACGCCTGATTACAATTTAATTCAAGTTCTATTTTATCTGTTTACTTTTTATTTTACTATTAAATGCATATTAATCTTACAAATTTATGTGTTTTCATGTTATATTTTGATATACGCATATATCATAGTGTGATCATTTCTACTCTCCCTTCTACCTGCTCTTGACTTCTCTTCTTTCCCCAAGCCCGTCTCCTTTCCCTACTCTAATTCAAGTATTGTTTAACTACCCAATTTCAAATCTCCTGTCCTTATCTTGCAACTGTGGGGAAGAATATTGGTGAATTTCAATCTGCCACAGCAAGTTAGCAAGACCTTGTCTCAAAATAAATAAATAAATGAAAAGGGCTGGGGACATGGCTCAGTGGTTCAGAGCCCCTGGGTTCAATCTATGGTAACAAACAAACCAATGTCTGCTTAAATTTGTTATCACAGTTTTGGAGAACAGAATCTGAGTTCCATTTAACATTATTAGTATTAAATCTATATCATTAAAAGTGATATAAATAACAAGTATTAAATACCCTCACCAAATCAGAGGTGACCCAGAGAGTAAGTAGTCTCTGGTTTTGAGGAGTCTTAAGGCACAGACCACCCATGCTGAAGAGTGTGATTTTTGAATATGTTCTTGAGTTTTAGAGGAGCCCTGAACTATTATCTTGTTACTACATATATAGTAAATGCTTTCTGTAAATCTGCCAAATCTCATCTACCAACTTCCTTGACAAAACCAAATGTTTATGCCTGTCATCACTGCAAATCTTAGGGAACCGCAAGAATGTCACTAGGAGTTATTTTACTCATGTTTTCTATCAACCAAATTAAAACATTAATGCTAACAATATTTTTCACTTAAGTTTTTTTTTATTTTTCTTTTTTAATGAGAATACTATAATGAGCTGTTTTAAGCACTTGGATTCTAGAAGGAGCCATGCAATGTCACATGACCTGAAACTGACCTTGGAGGTCAGTTCCAGAATCTGCTGAATGTTAGATGCTCTCATATGTACTCTCATGGGCATGGAAACAACATCCTTTTGTTTTCTTTCTTCTCTTTTTCATCTCTCTGTTTCCTTTATGAGGGTGCTGCTTACTGACACAATATGTAGGTTTCCATTTTGGTTACTGACACAATATATAGGTTTTCATTTTGATGTCTCACTAGTATTTTTAAAATATTTTTTAGTTGTTGATGGGCTTTTATTTTTATTTATTTGTATGTGGTGCTCAGAATCAAACCCAGTGCCTCATCCATGCTAGGCAAGCGTGTTACTGCTGAGTCAAACACCAGTCCCTCTCTAGTATTTTTGAGTGTGTCTTTGTATAACATTTTTAGTGGTTACCCTAGGTGTCACATTATATTTACCTAACTTAGCATAATCTCCTAGTGTCATCATTTGACAGAGTGAAATTTAGAAAACTTCTCTGTCTTTATGTCCCTTTATGTCCCTCTCCTCTACTCTATTTTAATATAGCCTTCTTAAATATTTTCTCTGAATAATTTCGAAACATATCAGAGAGTATTAAGTTTTCTTTCAATTTTTGAACATAATGTACAAATATCAAGAGAGGAAGAAAAGAATATCATATTTACCTATATTTTTGCTTATATTCTATATGCTCTTTTCTTTCTTGACATTTAAGGTTCCTTTTTTTCCCCAAACAAAAAAAAATTATTTACTCTCTGTTAGAGCACTTCTTTTAGCCGTTCTTTTAGGGTAGGTCTTCTGGTAACAAATTCCCTTAGATTTCTTTTATTGGTGAATGTACCATTTATATTTTAGTCCTGAATGATATTTTAACTGGTTATAGATTCTGAGTTGACAGTTTTTTGTGCACTTGAAAAATATTGTTCCACTTCTCTCTGGCTCTCATGATTTCTAATGAGAAATCTGCTACCATATGAATTGCTTTTCCCCAGCCTCTAAGGTGTTGTTTGTCTTTTTCTATTTCAGTAATTTTCTTTGTCTTGAGATTAAACAGGTCTGACTATGTATCTCGGAGTGGATTTCTAGTTCACTTAGGTTCTCAAAATTGTAAGTTTCTGTATTTTGCCAAATTTAGTATGTTTTTAGCCTTTACTTCCCTGAGTTATTTTCTATCTCTCTGTTCTTTATCCCTTATCTGGAATTCCAATGATATGAATATTAGATTTTTTGTTTCTGTTGTAATACCACAGGGTTTTTTTAAAGTCATATTTTTTCTTTTCATTGCTTATATGGGGTAATTTTTATTGTTTATCATACAGTTAACTGATTTTTTTCTTCTGTTTTCCATTCTGCTATTGAGCAGATCATTGACTTTTTAGAATTTCAGTTATTTCATTTTTCAGATCTAAAATTTTCACTTGCCTATTCTTTGTATCTCTGTTTACATGCTCAGATTCTCTATTATTTTCATTTGTTTCAAGCATGTTTGTAATAGTCTGCTGAAGAATTTTTATGAAGGTTAATTAATTAATTAATTAATTTAATTTTTGTGTGGTACTGAGGATCGAATTCAGTGCCTCACACGTGCTAGGTGAGCACTCTACCTCTGAGCCACAACCCCAGCCCTGATGGTTACTTTAAAATCAATGTCAGATAGTTTTGACATCTCTGTTATCTCAATGCTAGCACTTACCATTGTCTTTTTTCATTTAATAGGAAATCTCCCTGGCTCTTGAAACAAAACCTGAACATTTGGGCATTATATAATGAAAACCTGGATCTTGTTTAAACCTCCTCTTGTACCTTGCTTCCTGTGGCCCTTTTTTTGGTCACCTGAGTGGGGCTCTATTTTTTACTACTGGGTGAAGGTGGGAAGACTAGCTTAGCTCTCCATAAATCCTTCATTGACACCATGGTGGAGGGGTTATTTCATTATTACTGGGAGATGGAAAAATATTGACTCTGTATGAGGTCTCCTCTGATGCCACTCCATCAGGGAGAGAAAGATGTGCCTCGTTACTTATGGGAGGGTACTGACACTGGGAGGGATGAAGAGTCTTATTGCTACCTAGTGGGGATGAAAGTCCCAGCCCTATACTCAGCCTTCTCTGCCACCACAATGTATATAGCAGGCTTGTGCTAACTCATTACAGCCTGTGAGGGTCAAAGACTAAAGTTCCCATGGGGGCCTCTGTTATTATGTGTGGGCATAGTGTCACAATTTATTTCTGTTGAGTTTTCCTGGAATAGATGGTTATTTTGTAGAAGTTTTCTTGCTTAATAAACTGCCTTTTCCTTATCCTTTACCTACACACAGTAAGCTTCGCTTTGATTTGTTCATTTTTTGTTTATGCTTATTGGTGTTTCTGGGTTGCTGGATTCCTTGCTTGGAAATATGATATCTAGGAGGCAAAAAGAAAATCCAGGGTACTCACCACCATATTGTTTCTTGGGTTTTGTTGACCCTATCATGTCTGCTACCTTCTTTCCATCTATCTCTGATTAAATTCTATGTAATGTCAAAAGTCTTTACTTTACTTAGTAATAGGAAATAGAAACAAAAATGGACAAAAACTCTATCTACTCCAGAAGTGCATGGCCCTTTGAAAACTTTTTAGCCATTCTCTAAAATGACATGGGACCCTGCACACCAGAAATTTCATGATACTTAGTAATGAATGAATACTTTCAGCATGATGTTAAGTACTCACTGTAATGTTAAGGAAACTATTTTGTCTCAGAAAAATATCTTAGGTGATCTCTTCTCTAAGACTGATGACCCCAAAGCAGTCATTTCCTTTTTGTTTCATCATGAATCTATTTGAATTCTCTTACAAATCCTGTGTGTGTTTTTCCTAGACATCTATTCAAACCTTAAGAGTCTTTGGCTTCACTATTATGTTAATTGCCCAAGCTGCAAGTGGCAAGATGTTCCTAATCTTCATTGTGTCAAATATAACCCATGTATTGAGTCAGCCATAGATATAAAAACATTTTATTTTTCCAATAAATCTCCCTCAATACACATTTGTAGAAAAGGCAAGGCATTCTGTAGATGTTTTGAAAAAAATATAGTGAGGAAAAAGTAGAATTTGTATTTTTATATCTGATATAAAGGTAAAATCCATAGGCTTGCTGCTGGTCCATTTATTTTGTTCCATTGTTTTTTTTTTTTTTTGTTTTTTCTTTTTTAAGAACTGCTCCATTCTTTTTTATTGCCACACCTTCTCATTTGTCTCAATACCTGACAGGGTGAGGAGTGAATCATAGCTATTTGGAGATTTTTATTCTCCTGTATAAACATTTAATGTTTTTGAAGCTCTCCTATAAAATTCTGCAGAATTTTATAACTGTTACTATATAGAATTTAAAGATAATATATTGATCCAATTATTTTTTTAAGTGCTTGAACATTTTCCTCATCACAAATGCTTTGTCCCTTCTTCATTAGATTAACCTCACCTTGTTTTTTGAATTCTGTAATGTGATGGGATGTTTATTATCTTGAGGAATTCTTTTACTGATTCCAATAGTTTGTGGTTTCCTTTCCACCTCCCATCCCCACCCCCCATCCTCCCCTCTTTAAATGATGATATCATGGGGACATAATGTCAGAACCTTCCCTTCCAACTATACCACTTAACTTTCATACTACATTCGGATGTTCAGTTCTGTGGCAAATAGTAACAAAGAACATGGGAAATTCTTATTTTGTTCTACCTCTTAAAGGAAATGTAGTTAACTGTAGGTTTTTAGTAACTGAATTTTATCAAGCTAAGGAAGATCTTTTCGTTCAGTTTTCTGTGAAGTTAATCATGAATATGTATTGACTGTTATCAAAGATAACAGTCTGAGTTGATCACATGATGTTTTTTCATTCCGTTTATTATTGCTTCAATGGTATTAGTAGGTTTGCTGATGTTAAGCTTTGTTGAATGGTTTGAATACATCATACTGGATCAATAAAGTAATTTTAAATCAAATGATAGACTCAGATGTATAATCACTTGTTTATAAATTTTGGCATGCTTAAAATATTAGTAAATTGAGCATATTTATAATTTTTCTTTTCCTCTGTTTTTCATCTATTTTTGGAATTAAGGCTATACTAGCTTTATGAAATGAGTTGGGACACTTTCTTTTTTCTTTTTCTTTTCTGGCACAATTATATGAGAAAGGGATTATCTGTTCTTGAAAGTTTGGTAGTGCTCAACTGCAAAGCCATGTGGGGCCAACATTTGGTCATTTTTGGAGGAGAAATCCTTGATTCACGTATCCAGGTCTTTAATGATGATTCATCCATTCAAATATTGTATTTCTTCTTAGGTTTATTTTGGCGTCTTATATTTTCCCCAGAATTGTATCTATTTAAGCCTGATTTTCAACTATCTTGGCATGCATTTTTAATAATATTCTATTATTTTAAAAATCTCCATTGCATCTGTAATTGATTGCTAGTTGTTTTCTCTTACATTTAAAAATATTTTAAGGGTCTTTCTGTTTTATTCATCTCTGCAAGGAAGTACCAGTTAGTTTTGTTAACTATCTTTATTAAAAATAAAATTTATGCAGTTGATATGATAACACACATCAGTTACCATATATTATATATATGGTATATATATATATATATATATATATATATATATATATATATATATATATATGGTGTGTATATATATAGTATCAGTTACCATATATTATATATATGGTATCATTCAGAGAATAAAAATTTTGCTAAGCATATCAACTTTAGAATTTTTCTACTTTTTTTCTTTTAAAAAATTACATCTATTAGATCCTCCTACTTGGACATAATTCTGGCAACAAATCTTTTCTCAACAGGTGCAAGTGATTGGTGCAAACAGTTTTACTGCATTATTTTTGTGCACTTATTCTGAAACTGGACACAATATTACTTTTCTGGGTGTTGCTATCTCCCACCAGAAAATGCTTCAGGATACTTGTAGTCTAATCCACCTGCTGACTTGAGATTTTATATTTTTGTGGTACTCATCAGATCTGGTCTATGAAATATTTATTTAAGCCTATTTTGGTGGCAGAAAAATATATGATATTAGTTACAAAAATGTACTATATTATTTACTAAGATATCATACACCAACTTGTTGATTGACATTACTAGCAATGATTCAATGATTTTATTTTTAGAGCAAATTTTGGATACTTGTTTCTTTTTTTCTTACATTATATATAGCCTTTTGTAGATGGAGTTAATTTTATTTATATGTTCATTTCTGTGTCTTCATGTTACTTAACTTGTAAGAAACACTTGATAAACTTGAATAATCCTCTTCCTTGGAATACTCCAACAATTTTCTCCTTATTTTGTACCTACATTCTAAGCTGTCTCTTGCTTAGTTTCCTTTTTCCATTTTCTCCTCAACTTTCTATTCTGTAAATGATGGGAGAGAAGTCTAGCAATTCTACAAATGCTCACTTTCAGCTCACAGATTATAGTCTACAGTAAGTGTGTGTGTGTGTGTGTCCTCCTCATGGTTCCCACAAGCCTTGTAGCTTTGGATATTATTAAGATGTGTGCCAGCCTCCCATCAACTGGTTTTCTTAATGTAAAATAATCATCTTCCCATAAACAAGTGGTATTGTAAGTCTTATTTAAAGACTGGTGGAATCAATATTTCCCTTTCCAACTGTTCCTACATAAATGAAAGGATTTTCATCTAGTTTTGAAAGTGTATACCCCTTACTCGATTAGGAAAAGCAAAGAAAACTGGACAGTTTTTATTTCTCTATTTTCCAGCTCTCTATAACCAATTTCCTCTCCAGCCTTGTCCTGTACAAAAATTTCCAAGCTGTACCCCTCTCCATGAATATTTGAGCTAAGGTTCTGGCAACTGCAGGTCCTTCCTGTTCCTTTTTATTTTTTCTCTTACGGGCAGAGTTGATTGAACATTTTTTACTTCTAAATAAGGAGTTCAGTTCTTTAAAATGAAGAAAGGCATCCTCTAGATTTCAATTAATTTAGCTAGTTCTTTCTCTACCAATGAGTAAATCATGCCTCTTCGATAAATGAGATTCTCAGAGACAAATGCAGGTAGTGATGATGGTGGCAACCAGGACAAAACCACCTTTCATTATATTACTTCTGATCATAACTTCACACTACTCATATCAGGAAGAAGAAAACAAAACTTTGGAAGGATCATATTTCATAATCCTTCTTCATTAGAAAAATGAAATCAAGAAGGGTCTCTCGAAGTCACAGAAATTTAGAAACAGCTCTAACAATTTTAAAAAGACTTTTGTTGTTGTTCGTGATATAGAATTTTTTGGGTAATCTCTAGTGTTACACATGAAACATTAAACGTTGGATGACCTAAAGATCCAGAATTGTCAGTACTAAATATGTATCCATGAACAATTAAATCAGAAAATTGAAGAGATACCTCTGCTTTTGTGTTTAGTGCAAACATTTTTCTCATTATTAAAGCTAGGGACTCAATGTGTGTGCCCACCAATGCCAAATGTGTAAAAATATGTACTTATATACTACTATTATTTAGTTATAAAAATATTTTTCTCTTAAAGTCTTATAAGAAATATATGCAGGACTTTGAATTAAGTGAAAGGTGGCAGGCAGGTATTAAGTTGTAGGAGCATTTGATTCACATGTGGAAGTCAGAAATTCAGTGAGCAAAATTTTGCTCACCAGGTACTGTGTTTTGTGTAGGGTTGATATTATAATCAAAGTCTCCATATTTTTATTTTATTTAGCATAATAGGTTCAAGAGTTTTATTTTACCACATAGTGAGTGTATTATGTTCTTCATAAATACTAGTAGAAGAAATACAATACCTTGTAAGAACAAAATTGATAATTATATGAAATAATGATTGTGTTAATGCATTCTATTTAGTCATTTTACCTTGTATATATAGTATAAAATACCATGATATATTTATAAAAAAACAAAGTTGTATTTGTCAATAAAGGAAATTCTCATATCACACCAATAAAAATATAAAAATCAATTTATAAAAAAAAAGAAGGGTCTCTCCTTTTTTGGATTTGGTCCTAGCATATTGAGTTTCCTCACATCCAAAGCCTTGATTTTACCCCTCACCAACCCCGCTGTAGACATGAAACCACATAACCTTCTACCTAAATTTTACTCCTTCCCTACTTCAGTTTTCAGCATTATCAGAATCATTTTTTATTTTACTTCTGTGTCAGTTTAGAATCTTTCTTCCACCATCAGAACAAAAGTTCTTAAATATTGGGATTTTTTTCTACTTTATTAACAACCAAATCCCTAGTATGTAGAATAATTACTGATATATAGTGGATGGTAAAATAAATGTGTTGGGGTAATGATATATATAGTTCAGTGGTAGAGTGCCTGTATACATGTTCAAAGGCCCAAGATTGGTTCCCAGTACTGTCAAAAGAAAAAAAAAAAGTGTTCATTAAATGAATTAATTTAATCACATCACCATCAGATTTATTTCCACTGTTTTATATGATGCTTTAATAAAAATAATATAAAATATAACTTACTTTATTATCATAATATTAACAAATTTGAGGGGCATATGTAGTATAAACACTTCTAGTGGTGTTTCTAAGTATTGAGTAACCTCAAACAGTTAATTTCTCTGGGCTTCATTAGAATCATCTATAAAAGAAAAGGGTGAGGCAAATTGGTCTATAAGATCCCTTAAACTCCCCAAATTTAAGGATTTCAGGTTTAGGTAAGAACAGTGAAATAGAGGAGGAGAAGAAAAAGGTCAGTATTTGAGAATGCTTTTTGTATTTGAACTGTGAACTCAAAAGAGTAGAATAAGGTCTAAAAGTGAAGCCAGGTTGTGGACAGGTAGAGGACATGGGTAGTCAACTCTGATAAGCAGGATAAAAATACGATTTCATGAGAAGAAAGCTCATGAAGTGTTCTTGTTTGGGGCAGTCATTGTGTACTTCAGAATGAAGGAGGTAAGCTGTGGGATATAATGTCATCTAATAAGAAGTTGGTAGGGATGAAGTCCTGAGTTAACAACTGCTGGAGAGAGAACTGTTTAGGGTCAGAGTTTGTGTTGGAACCCTGGTGTGGCCACTGATCACTGAAGACCTCATTTTCTTTGCTCACTGTATACTGCTGATGGGTTTTTGGTCCTCAGCTTTGGATGATGAGCTGATAGAGTGCCTAGATATATTCTTATGCTTAAAAAACACAAAGACAATTCTTAGTAGGCCCTTCTAGAAAATCTGAGGGGATAATTCCATCTATTCCAAGTTCCTTCTCCTCTGTCTTGCCTCTGCTCATCACCGCAAATAAAAGAATGCTTTTCTGAATACTTATTTTGTTTACTTGGGGTTTCACAAGACCCTGGTCTCAAATGAATAGGCAATAAAACCATAAAAATTGTAGAGGTTTTTCCTTAGAGAAAATTCAACTTTCTCAATAAGCACATACTTTTGCAACATTCAAAATGACTTTGAGTAAATATTTGGTTTCATTTCCTCCATTCTTAAAATAAATCCAACCAACACCATAACATCTCTGAAATTTTATTAAATGAAAAATCACTAACATCAAATAAAAACATAGTCTTTCCTCTAGCTTATACATCTATCCACAATTCCAGTAGGGTTTCCTAATTAAAACCAAAAAGAAATAAACTGACTAAATCCCACAGAAATCCACTGAATGTAGATATAAATTTTAAAAATATAAAAAAACATTATGATATGTCCTTTGAGTAATTCTCTACATTCTTTCATGTGTTTAAACCATAACTGCAATGTTGAAATACTACTATGAAAAAATATTCTTAACTGAAAGGAATAAAAATAATAATTTAAATATCCTAATTAACTCCATTATTTCTTTTGACTTCTGCTTTTTAGCTCAGTTCCCATAGAAAACTATGACTTCCTAGATTTTGATAGATATGCACCCCTTAATTAACTTATATAGTAATGTTGCTGATTTTTTCTTTCAAATGTAAAAAATAGCAATTAATCTTTCTTCATTTTATCTAAAATTAAATTTATGCATCATACC
The DNA here is from genome assembly GCF_964194105.1 of Spermophilus citellus. Taxonomy (NCBI): domain Eukaryota; kingdom Metazoa; phylum Chordata; class Mammalia; order Rodentia; family Sciuridae; genus Spermophilus; species Spermophilus citellus. Next base: position 75,733,901 of record NC_138194.1, read on the forward strand.
CTTCTGGTAAAATACATGGGTGGGCTTTTTGGGATTGAGGAGTGGCCCTAGAACAGTTTGGGGGTAATGGTTCCTACTGAGTTCCCAGGCAATACAGTGCTTGAAATGCAACTCATATGAAGGGAAGGAGAGTCAAGGCACTTAGTCCATTAGCCAGAATGTTTATGAAGGTGCAGTATAATGTGGTATCACTGAAACTGCATTTTTTTTTCTATCAGCACAAAGATTATGGGCCAAGGAAGGAAGAGTGGGAACAGCAGTTGAAGTTTTTATTAAATGAAAAAGCATATTACTAGAAGTGCTCTAGAACACCTAAGACATACTGTGTTTTAGTCAGCTTTTTGGCTACTGTGACAAAAAGGCCTGACAAGAACAATTTTAGAGGAGGGAACGTTTATTTGGGGGCTCATGATTTCAGAGGTCTCAACCCATAGACAGTAGGCTCCATTCCTTGGGGCTTGAGGTGAAGCAGAACATCATGGTGGAAGAGTGTGGTGGAGGGAAGTGGCTCACATGATGATCAGAAAGCAGACAGCGAGCGATCTCCACTTGCCAGATACAAAATATATACCTTAAAGTCACGCTCCCAATGCCCACCTCCTCTAGTCATGCCCTACTCACCTTCAGTTAACAATTAATCTCATCAGAGGGTGAATTCACTGGTTAAGGTTCTCATAGTCCGATCATTTCTCCTCTCAACCTTCTTGCATTGTCTCACACATGAGCGTTTGGAGGACTCCTTACATCTAAGCCATAACACACTGCTACTTTAATAGAGTTTTACTTAAAGGGAAGAAGTAATTTTTTTCTTACTGCTCCCCTTCACCTATCATCACCATCCATGGAGGAGAGCCATGGTCTACAAACATTTCACAAGTGAGGCACTTCTGTCTTCAAAGAGCATTTTATAAAGATAAAAGACATTTGAAAGGATAGTTACTGTACTCATTTTCTGTGCTGCCCTAACAGTGCTACCAACTGGGTGATTGAAGACAACTAAAATGTCTTTTCTCAAAACTATAGAGGCTGGAGGTATGAATTTCAGGAGTCAACAGAGCTGTCTCTTCTGAAGGCTCTGAGTGAGGATCTGAGTGAGGGTCCTGCATCACTCCTAGCTCCTGGTGGTTGCCAGTGGTCTTTGGCATTTCTTGACTTTTAGACACATCCCATCATCCTAATCTCTGTCTCTACCTTTCCATGCTGCTCTCCCTAGTATGTTTCCTCTGTGACACTACACAGATCTCCCTCTTATTTGAATATCTACCATTGGATTAGGGACTATCCTAATCCACTATGACCTTATCTTAACTTGCTTACCTCTACAAAGAACCCTGTCTTCAAAAAAAGTCACATTCATAGCTTCTAGGGCTTCAAAATTGAATGTGATTTTTAGGGGGGCAAAATTCAACCTACAATAGCTATCCTGGTTGAAAGGATGTCTCAAGAAGGAGCAGGTTCACGTGCATTAGGTGTCCCTCATTTCTGAGGTATCTACTGGGACATTTTTAAGGACTCTTAAAGTTCTGCAGAAAGAAGTTTGAAAGGGGAGGAACACGAGAGTCATTATAACATCAGTATTAGGACACCTCAAGACAGCCTCCAGAGTAGCTGTGGCTAGAATGAATAATAATATTATGACCAAAAAATGATGATTATAGACTCAGAAGTTAATGAGAGGATCTTGTTAAAAAAACAGATTCTGATTTAGTGGGTTTGGAGGGAAGCATGGGATGCCTTTTGTAGCAAGCACAAGCACACATAAAGGGATTTATTATAATAAATTGACTCATGATTATGGAGGGTGAGCAAGTCCCAAGACCTGCATGGTGATTCAGTAAGCTGGAGACCCAGGAGAGCCCACGCTTTAGTTCCAGTCCCAGAATGGAACCCTGAGAACCGGGAAGGCAGATGGTGTAGTTCTCTCCAAAGGCTGGCAGACTTAAGACCCAGAAAAACCAACATCCCAGCCTGAAGGCAGTTAGACAGGAAGAATTCTCTCATCCTTAGTGTGAAGTCAGCCTTTTTGTTTTATTCATATCTTTGGATGAGGTCCACCTATTTAGGCAGGCCAATCAGTTTAATTCAGCCTACTGATTGAGATGTTGATTTTGTCCAAAAACACCTTTACAGAAACACCCAAAACAATATTTGACCAAATATTTGGGCACTTGTGGCCCAATCAAGGTGACACATAAAATTAATCATTGCACTTCATTTATTGAGCATTTATTTGATGCTATCTTATTATTCTGATTCATCTAATATTTGCATGCAACCCTGTGATTTGGTATTATTATCAGTACTATTTTCCAGATGAAGATGTGAAGGAGAGAAAGATTGCATAAATTTTCCAATATCTCATATATAGTAAATAGTAGATCCCAGACTTTAATTCACTTAGTCAAAGTGGAGATGCCATATTCTCAATCTCTGTGGTTTATGGATTCAACAATTTGTTCCCCTTAACCAATCATCTGCCCAAAGAAGATTGAAGCTAGCCACATGGAAATTCAGTGGGTTTGGTCCAAAGGGACTGTCAGCCTTTAGTGGGCCAATTCACTCACTTGTGTTTCACTGATATAGCTGTGAATGAGCAGATAGATCTTAGGAGGGATGAGGAAGAACTTTCTTGTGATTTAAAATAAATAATACTTTTCAAATGGATTAGAAAGACTCGTTAACAGCATATTGTTATAACCATATGATATAATCTGTATTTGTAGGGATAACCCAATGGATAGAAATAAATCTCTAAGAAGAGCAAGCATAGTCTTAGTTTTAGCACATTTTTACCTGTCCCTTGCTAACATGATTAAGTAAGTGCTTCCAAACAGTTGACAGTTTGGTCATGACCAAATCCTACTAATCATAGGGTACTGGAGAAATCATTTGGACATCAGGAAAAAAAGAGAGAGAAAGAGAGAGAGAACTGCATGATCTAATGAGGTTTCCTCATCTCCAATATCTGTGAAACATATTATTTAGTAATACTTGAGAGATGCATATGTAATTTGAAGTAAATTAATATTATAACCAGAAATGTCTATTTTGGGACCCAAGTTCAATTACACTTGGTTTGGCATGTTTGTTCTTGTGTGCCTGCCTGGTTACCAGGAGAAAGTCTGTGCTAGGCTTTGTGTTATGCAGGAGACAGTGCTTTGTCTGAGCCTGTTGGAAGCTGGCATTACTGATTGATTGAGGGACTTCTAGTTGGTCACAGCACATCTGTGACTTCCCAAGTTATAACTAATTGTCTACTTATTCATTTATAGTAGGTGCTTCTTGGTTGGATGAATGAAAAAAATAAGCACACTTCTTAGAAAAAGAGTCACTCAACCCCATCCTACGGAGGTCAGCAGAACAGCAATGCTTGGATGAAAACGTTGATACTGTTTGGAAACAGTATATTCGAAAGTGACTTAATCACACTCAGCACAGACTCTGGTGAGGGAATAAATTGTGTACTGCATGAGGTAAAGCAAACTTATTTCTAGGTTTTTAGTAGCTATACTTGGGGCAGAATTCTGGATGCACATGACATGGCCTCAGGAAACACTTGTGTGGTGAAATGCTTCTATAGGCGATCCCTGGCTAAGGTCCAATTCTTTATGAGAATCAGGGGCATCAGGACAGTGTGGAGATTTCACTAACCTATTACCCATGACACCAATGTTCATTGAAGGGTTCAGCTTTGCAGGTCTTAGAAGACTGACAAAGGCCAGGCTGTGGAACTTTTCCTTGGTTCCTGAGGATGGGGAATAGATTTTTTAGATGGAGGCTGTTTTGTGCCTTTGTCAGTATAAGAATATCACTGAGGGATTGTGTGTTCTCCAGGTACCTATAAACATATTAAAGGCTAGAAAAAAAGAAACAAAAGCATTGGTTCCAAATATGAAAAGATGATAGTAAAATCGAAATTACTAAACATTAAACATTGTATAACATCATCTTATTCTATTACCTGTTAAATAGCTTATAAAATTTGAAAACAATTTGTAGACCAGATGCTTCCCTTGCCCAAATCATCAAGAATGAGTGATGATTATAGGGAAGTTGTTGCTAATTTCAAATTAAGTGTACTACATAATTTCTTAAACAAAAATTATGAAGCTCTTTCACATTTTTATATTAACATATTGTATTATTCACCAGGAACAAGGGACATAGGGTTTTAATATATATGTATATTTGATACAGTAATACATGGTATCTCGAATAGTAAAGTTGGCTGAGCCTAAACCAGACTTTGAATGAATCAGAGTGTGAGGATTAAACAACGGAAGATGTCTTTTCAAACAACACCAGTGAAGTCCAAGATAAAGTAACAGGAAGTCCAACTAATGGGTGGAATCTAGAGAGTGAGACTAGGCAGTCTTCCACCAGGGGTTGTCAGCAGGTAGGTATATTGAGCTTACCTCCACCAAGACAGAAACTAACAATAGCAACCACCAAAACTAGGGTCTGAGGTCAGGTCCATTTTAATTTTTTTTTTCAGGAATGTCAGATGTTGAATTTCTACAAGATAATAGAAGATAAAAATTGCCTTGGTAGCAAGTTTGACCTAGTTGTGATTCCCATGAGTTTTAAGCTAGAACTTTTTCCTCCATGTCCACAAACAGGTCTCAGATCCTTGGGAACTGTTTCTATATAGGGCTCAAGACAGTCAGAAAATATTTAGTAAGCACACCCTAAGGGGAAGCGCTGGGGACTGTGCTGAGCATTATGAACACAATAGAAAATAATCAGATACCTCAATTTACCTCTTCTTATTTGAATACCAGTTCAGATGTTAACTCCCTGGCCTTGGTGCTCACTGCATGAGAGAAGACAGACATTAAATCAATAACAAGTGGGATACATGCCACTGAAGAGAAGTATAAAGTGCTAAGAAGGTAGCATAAAAATTGTAGGAGTAAGAGACCCAGACAGAAGTTACAGAGAAATCAAAAGCAGAGAAAGCATGCCCAGAACTAGGAACTGTATTGACAGGAGAATATTCAGCTGGCAGAGGACACTGCAGCAGAAGCTGCTGGAGAGCTGGAAAGGGGCTTGACATGGGAATATCACTATGGATTTGTGGTACTAGTGCATCAGCAGGGCTGAATTGCTCTAGGTTAGCTCCTCATGGGCAAGATTTTTTTTTCTAGCACAATATATGACAATAAGAGATACTTCTCTGTGTTACTGTGCATTCCTTCATGAATGAGCAATCATTTAAAATTTTTCTCTTTTGGTAATACTTCCTCTCAGATACCGTGACTTTCATACATGTAATGATCAGTTAGTGTCAGCTTACTGGAAGGTCCAGCTCAGAAATATGTCACTTTCAATCTTTAACATGCAACCTAGGCCTTTGAAACTGCAGGCATCCATAACCCATGTATAATTCTTGAGAGTTATAAATAAGTTGTATTCAACACCAATTAACATCTTCATCAAAAATATTGTGCATGGCACACATCTCACACAGGGAGCAAGCACTGACTGTACAAAGTACTCTCAACTGGAATTCTCCCAGCCCAAATGACTTCATGCAGAGAAAATAAATAACAGTGAGCAGTCAGCGTGATCTGGGTAGAGTAGGCTTCCCCCCTGCCACCCCTGCCTCCAGCAGTCTTTTTCACTGCTGAAAATGAAATATTTTTGAAATGAAAAGTATACAGAACTTGGTGTATTTTTCTAATGCCACATCTGATTTTGAAAGCCAACTAGTTCAAGTCGAATGGCCCAGCATTTTTATTTTCAAGATAGTGCCCTGTCCCTTTGCCTTCCTCTGGGGGAAAGAGACAAATGTGATAATTCAGTCATTTGTACTGAGCATGTTCCAGCTGAAAGGGCTTTATTGTCTCAGAGAAAGGTATTTATTGCTAGTCTTTTGTATTTGAAGATGACCTCACCGATAAGGCTTTATCTCTAAGAGGCTGGAAGGGCTGTGGTCTGGGAGACCTGTGGGAAGGCTTTTTGGTCTGTGATGAGAGCCTGTTTTATAAGACCTAGTATTTGCAGCACACCTTTTCTTCAGGCTGCTTGTCAAGATATGTTGGCTCATGTCTGTTAGCTGTATACCAGGTTCCTTTGTTGGCAGTTGTTCCAATCCAGAATTCCATAGTTATCAAGAAGTGGACTGTGTCAACACAGGCTTTTATTGTGTGTTGAAGCACTTTGGAGCCTCTGACAACTAACTGCTCTCATTTTGCAGAGCAAACTGCAGTTGAAGGTTTGGCAAAGGTTAATTTTTAAATGGATTCTCTGCTGCTATATGCAGCATCTCCCTTGGTATTTGAATCATTCAGCATATAACCCCATCGTTAGATCATTTTTTTTATGAAATTTTTGTTGGTTACCTTTAAAGCTGCATCAATCACTTGGTAATGGAAAAAAAGTCAATGTAATGATCTGCTTTGAAAATAAACAGTATAACTTGACTTTGGCATTGAGAGCCTATTATCATGTGGTAACATCATTCTATTCCAATGACATTATCTGCTAAGGATATTATGATGGTGGAAAATATTTCAATTCTGTTATCGGAACAATGAAGCTGTGATATTTAATTATGGAGAAGTATGTTTAATTTGGGGACTCTGGTATGTCAACTGTCACAGTTTACTCATCAGAAGCCTGGGCAGTGGTAATTAAATTCAAACAGAATATTATTTAGTGACCCATATGAGTTATTGACTTAATGTTTTTTCTTACTTTCCCAAGTCTTTTCCTTTGTCATTTTAGTTCTTCCAATAAGTTTTCTGATTAAAAAAATAATTAATGAACCAAATGAATATATTACAGTACTACTAGGTGATAGAGATGGGCTTGGCTATAGAGAATAGCATCACTGCCCAGGTTTTACTTTTGGACAGTAAGAAAGGAGGTTCCACATTGAAATAATAGCAAATGAGAGGTGTCCTCTCTGGTTCTCTCTTGGTCTCCTTCCCTTATCTCTCCTACTTCCCTCTCATACTCATGTATACATATACATGTCGTAGGTTGAAGAAATAAAAAATAAAACAGAGAAAATAGCCATATGGTACACTAATAAGACTGTTAGGTGATGGATTAAGGCTGACCTTAGAGTGGCAGAGTGAGTGTCATTGATATAAGATTTGAAAGGCAATGCAGGTTACTTCCTATTGTGTAGTTACTCTGCTGCTAATGATTAGTTGTATCATCTTGCCTTCTTAAATAGCCTTCAGATACAGACATCAGTTAACCAAGAAATAGCTGGGTCCTTTTCCTGATTATCTATTATATCAGAGAGCATGACTGATTTGAGGGCATGTAGGTAGATCAGGTAGACAGGATCCTCCAGGAGCTCTCCATCTCATGGGAGACAGACACACCAAAATGGCTATGCTTGGTGCTTATATGTAGTTGGGGATGGGAGAGAGGTTGTTAATAGTATATTAATAAAGATCAGTTAATCAGAGAATCCTGCAATTCCTGAGCTGGAGGAAACTTGGAAAGTAGAGTTCACCTTTGTTTGATAACAAAGCTGCTGAGCATCTGACAATTGCAGCAGTTTGCCCAAGGTCATGGAGCAAGTTGGTGGCAGAACTAAAACTATAGCCCAGTCTCTTCACCAGTATTCTTCCTATTCCATTGCACTTCTTCCAAAGCTCTCTTTCCACCTGGGATAAGGAAGAATGGAATCCTGCTGTGGAAGGGGTTGCAGGGGAGACCTTGGACCTTAGTATCTACTTCACAGTTTCCCTGGGTCACCACTCAGCTTTGTGCTTCCTTTTCATGAATTCAAGGTCAAAGGATAGACTCCAGAGGAACCTGGCTGACAGCAGCCTGTTTCAGCAGCTGGGCCCGAGAAGAGAAGCTCGGTGCCCTGATTTCAGCTGCTGAAACATTCTGAGTCACTCACTTGGAGTGTCTTGGATTCACAAAAGTGCCGCAGGGACCATGAAGCAGAACTTTTGTATAAATAGAGGGTTGGGAAGAATGGAGGGGATTGTACCAAGGGCTACCACCAAACTCACATGGGAATTGGGTTCTCAAACACAGTGTACAAAGACAGAAATGCCTTTTGCTTTTGACAGGAGACCACAATCAGTTTCAAGGCTGGTGACAGAAAACGGTGGAGAAAAGTAGCCCAGCCTGCATGTTAGCTGGCATTGAACAACTTGGGAAACTGGTGGAAATATGACCTTTCTGGTTTGTTTGTCTGTTTTTAATTATTTACTGTTTTTGATTGTCAAAAAAGTTGTGTATATTTATGGCATATGACATGATGTTTTGATGCATAAATGCATTGTGGGATGGCTAAATCAAGCTAATTATCATGTGCATTACTCACATACTTATCATTTTTTTGTGTGTGCAATGTAAACATTTAAAATCTTCTAAGATCTACTCTGTTAGCAATGACCTATGTGGCTTGTCCTTCTCTACTGTAGCTCAGGATCCCCTGCAGATTCTTAGTATATACAACAGGTTGAGATCTTCTCAGTCCATGGATGCTTCAGGTAGAATACATATCTGAAAGAAATCATTAAAGAACTTATTTTAAATATCCCCAAACTGTGATTGTAGGCTAATACAATAGTGAATGCTGAGTAAATACTAGTATTTTTATATTTTATAGGGAAGCTTTACTTTGTTACTTTTTAATTATCTTATTAAAAAATATAATTCTCTGCTAAGTAAGGTGCCCCATTCCAAAACTCAAATAACTGAAACTGATCACAAGGGCACACACACCACTGGTAACCATACACAAAACAAAGGAGAAATAAATGAAAACCAGGTTGTCCCCATGCTGTGGGATGTCAATTCATGGTTTTGTGATACAGCAAACATCACACAGGTAAAGAATGCCTCAGAAAAATACAAATTCTTTAAATAAAGAATATGTAGCTTTTGATCCAGTCAACAACATTTTTATAGTAATGCATAAATGTGTTCTATTTGCAATTAAGTGGGAGGGACCACGTGTGAGAAGGAAAGTAAAACAAGGGTCAGACTCATGGAGGCCAGGGTCCTTACTCAGGTCCCAGGAAGGTTCTTTAATCCTTTTGAACCTGAATTTTCTCATTGGTAAGATGAGAAATTCATTCACATAAAAGTCTTGGCATAGCACTGGCTGGCATTATGGGCATTCAGAAAATGTTAGTCCAATTTTCCTTCTTATTTTTTCAAATTTTCCTTCCTTGTTTTATAAAAACAAAGGAATATGAACAAAATAAACCCTCAAAACAAAAAACAACCCAAACCCAGTGGAAACATGCCTTTGGAAGCCCTTATTAACTATCCTTCCCCCCACCCCCACACCCAGCAATAGCAGCACTTCAACTGTGAGATCTCTCAGTGGGCGTGTCTCAGCTCTAGAATAAAACTCTAACATACATGAACCAGGACTTAGAACCAGGACTCTATCAGTCACAGCTATAGGAGTCCATCAGGTCTTAGGTAAAGTGGTGTTGCTCAGACCTTGGCCAGAATCCCCACAGGACTCCTAAGGGCCAACTGGACACACCACCCTCACTATGCAGTCTCCATGAGGCTCAATTTCTCTATTAGTGGAAGAGAATCAATGAGCGCTGTGCCTCTGGCCTGTTGTCAGGATCAAAAATAATAATAATAATAATAATGTACAGGACTTTGTGCAAGTTGGTGTAAAGTAAATGGAAGTTGCTTTAGATACATATAGCAGAGGGAAAGCCTACCTGGGAAGGGACTGAGAATATCCTAAAGCAAAAGAATCCCCTCCCATTTCTGTCTTCATTTTTTTAAAATTTATTTTTATTTATATATGACAGCAGAATGCATTACAATTCTTATTACACATATAGAGTACAATTTTACATATCTCTGCCTGTATACAAAGTATGTTCATACCAATTCGTGTCTTCATATTTGGATAATAATGACCATCACATTCCATCATCATTTCTAATCTGTCTTCATTTTTATAAAACATTGAATGTTGGGCAATTAGGACAGAAATGGAATTTATAGAAAGATTTTGCTAGTTGTTGTTAACTTTATATTTTGCTAACTATTAAGGATTTTGTCAGATAAAACATATTTGACTATGATTTTTAATCTAATAAATTACATTTTAATCTAAAAAATGTGATGAAACCAGACATCCAGAGGTGTATTCAGGAAAGAATTATTATTGAAGGTGGAGTGTTGGCAGTGAGTTCTCCCAGATTGGGAGAGATCATTTGCAAAGGGTTGGGACTAAATAGTATAAGTGACATGCCAGAGGTGGAGTCATCTGTCAAGAGAGAGTGCAGCAATCCCTTCCTTTGCCCATCTCTCCAACACATAGGAAAGTAAATCTCCATTTACAAACAAAGACACCAGTGCCTGATGTGCATGTTTGTTTCACACTAGTGGTGTGAACTCACTAGTTAGGTGACCTTCTGAATTCTAGTATTTCCCCACCACCTTGCTACTCTCTACATGCACAAATACTTACATTCATGTATTCCTTCAAACCACCAAGTCAGGGCAGAACTTTAACAAATATACCGATGCTAGCCCTGTATAGTGGATCTGGGACTCCAGAGGCTGAGGCAGGAGGATCACAAGTTTAAGGCCAGCCTCAGCAACTTAGGGAGACCCTGTCTCAAACTCAAAAAATAAAAAGGGCTGGGGATATAGCTCAATATGAAAGCACTCCTGAGCTCAATCCCCACAGGGAAAAAAAAAAGGGAAAGAAACATACCAATGTTTACTCACATTGCAAAGCCTTTAATATGTATCCAACTGCCTGCTCAATATAAATGTTAATAGACCAACACTATGATCCTGAAACTTGGTTGTAAAAATAACAGGGGACTTCTGAATATTTTGTCACATGTGGTTATCCACTTACTACTGGGCTATGTGTTCACCTTCATTGTATCTGTATCAGCAAAGCATAGGAGAGGAGACCAAGACCTGAAATGGTTTAATGGCATTAGGAGATAAACCTGCATTCAAATAATTACTAAAATAATTATATACATTTTTTTGGAAAGAACCATATCAGCTGGGTGAGGAGCTGTGATCATTGAACTATTGACACTACTATAGTCTCATTGCTGTTTCTTCTTAAAGCTAAACCATTCCTAAAAGCCCTACTCTTGTGAGAATAGATGTTTCCTAACTACTGTTAAGAAATACTCTTGCATTTTACTTCAATTCATTGCATTTATTTTATTATTATATAGATCACTATAATAACCCAAACTCCAGTCTTCTTTGATTTTTTCTAAAAGACAACATACTTTTCCTAGGGCTGTTTTTCATTTTAAGAACAAATTAATAGATACATATATACATTTATGTCTTCATTGAAATTTTAAGTACTATTCTAGGAAAGAAATTGTATCAATGTATGTTTTTACCAACCCACAAGTATGATCAAATAATAGATTTTCCTGAGCTTTGTTTTTTTAAACCAAATCTGTTCTTTATGTGATCGTATTGTACTTAAAAAGAGGTCCAGTTTTGCAATTTTATAATGGTAAAGTTAACTTTGAAATAAGAATTGAGCAAGTGAAATTGAGATCTTTATTTTTTAAGAGAAATGACATTCAGTTTGACGTATTTAAATGAGCAATAGGTAAGTGCTGCATTCCCATGGTATGAAAGGAAATCGTCCCAACCCCATGTTATCTCATAATTGCCGGGTTTGGTTTGGCAATTATGTTTCCCAAGAACAACAGAGTCTGGTTTCCCTGAGTGTCTTTTTCTTCCTTTTTTTTTTTTTTTTTTTTGGCTGTTCTGATTCTGGCAAATTTTTTGGAAGTTCTTCTGTAATTCTTGGAGTACACCTTCAGTAATGTGCTCATATGATTAAGAGACACATCTCGGCTAGACAATTTAATGCATGTCTGGTAGGATAATCCAGCCTGGCTAAAAGTTAATATTGGCAAGCTATTGTCTATTACCAGAAGGTAAAGGGAGTGAATAAGAAATTCCCAACAACTTTCTCCAACCTCTTATTTCCTTTTTTGAAATAATGGAGTGGAATTGGTCTTTTTTTTTTTTTTTTAGAGAGAGAGAAAAAAAAATTTTAGAATTTTTTAATACTTATTTTTTAGTTTTCGGTGAACACAAGATCTTTTATTTTTATTTTTTATGTGGTGCTGAGGATCGAACCCAGCGCCCCGCGCATGCCAGGTGAGCACACTACCACTTGAGCCACATCCGCAGCCCCTGGAATTGGTCTTTTTGTACATATGTGTGCAGTTGTGTAACTTTATTTTGTCTTGCTTTATTACAATTTGCAATGTAATTTTTAAAAATATTTATTTTTTAGTTGTAGTTGGACACAGTACCTTTATTTTATTTATTTATTTTTATGTGGTGCTGAGGATCCAACCCAGAGTTTGCAAGTGCTAGGCAAACGCTCTACTGCTGAGCCACAACCCAGCCCCTGCAATGTAATTTTGAATGAGAGTGGTGAAATTTGTTCACAATCTTATAGGGAAATTTTCTCTATGCTGATGTGAGAACCTCTTTCTTCTTCAGTAACAACTAGATGGCTTCTCCTCTACTCTCAATTTCTAGGCTGATATCACTTCCAGGTATCAACTGGGTGATAGCAGAGGAGAAGGAAATTGTAAACTCACTGCTAGCTAGATGGCACTTTGCATTCTGGTATTTCCCGCCCCCCCACCCCAATCCACTGGCTGCTAACAGTTTTCAGTTCTCAAACAACTACTCTATGTGTCTGCTCTAGGGTATTTTAGCTGCATTTAATGGGAAAGACAGGATGAAATGTGCTTTCTCCATCTTACCTGGAAACAGAGTCCTTTACAATTTTTAAGATAATTTGTGTGTGTGTGTGTGTGTGTGTGTGTGTGTGTGTGTGTGTGTGTGTTTTGTCATGAGAAAATATTTTAACCCTGAGAATATAAAAAGTACTTTGGGAACAATTTTTTTCCCTTTGCATTTCTTCTTATGTAGGCACTTATTGAGAAAGTGGGACCTTGTCCACTTTGAGGTATCTCAATATTTAAGGCAAGTGAGACAAGTTGCAGGCTGAAAAGAGCTTCACTTTCTCACCACTTATACCCAGATAGACACTCTTTGGTGGTTAATACTATCCTTGATTTTCAACCAAATCTTGGGTAGTTCTCATCACTGATCATGCTCAGATTAAAAAGAAATGTCCTTTAGTCATTTTTACAGCAAATCATTGCAGTTCTACATCCTATAATAATCAAATGTAAGCCTTCTTTTCTTTTTGATTTTATTTTTAATTGATAAATAAAAATTGTCCATATTTGTAACTTACAACATAAATATCTACAATTTTCACAAAGTATACATGTTATATGATTCTTATGTTAATATGCACATACATATATTTTTAAAACAGAATTTTTGTTCTTAACTGCTATTTTTCTTTTTTTATTAATAATTTGTTTTTAAGAGGTAATCATACATATATTTATGGATTTAATTTGATGTTTTGGTTCATGTTTACAATATGAAATGATTAAATCAAGCTAATTAGCATTATCTAGCACTTTAGTTACTTATCTTTTTCTGTAGTGAGACCTCTGAAAGTTATACTTAGCTATCTTGAAATATGCCATATAGTCTTATTGACTATAGTCAACTTGATGTGCACTAGATCTGAAAATTTGATCTTCCTGAGATCTGCCCTCCTTTTAAAGCTTCTCCTCTGGAGCTGCTATAGACCAGGTTTTATAGGTGAGAGATATCCTTATATCCATTTTGCCATTAGCACTTCTCTTTTTCTCCTCCACTCACCAGCCACTAGTCGGCTTTCCTAGAACTGAAGGGGTAGGGTTGGAAATGGGGAGGACAGCAGAGGGACAGGAAAAGACTTACTAGACAGGCAATGTTTTGAGCTGACACTGCCCTGGCTTTGCTAGAAGTTTAAAGTGACCCTCATGTTCAGAGTTCTCAGATACTGCCCCTTCACTGCTGATCTCTCCCCTACAGTTCTCTGCACAGGTAATGTGTCACCTCCACATCAACTCTCAGTGTTGGTCTTCCAACAATTGTACAGGTGACTTTTTAAAAAAATTTCTTTTTCTTTTTCTAGTTCATTTTAGTTATAAATGATGTTATGGTCCATTTTGACACTATTATATTAGGCATGAAATATAATTTGCTCTAATTCACTTACTTGTGCTTTCCTTTTTCCCTGTACTCCTTCCTTCTCTCTTTTCCCTTCTCTTCTGGGCAAAATTCATTGAAGAATATTCCAGGCCAGGTTATTGAGGTGAAAATTCTAATTTTGCACAAAAGGGTCTATGACTGTGAAATTGGAATTCATTATTTATTTAGTGCACTTGCCCTGTAAATGTGAGCAACTTGAGAGCAAAGCCCAAATTTCATAGACTATTTCATGCCTCATATCTAGTAAAATACCTCAAAATAGATAAAAATTGAGGCAACTGATATTGTGTAAGTTAATATAAGGTAAATAAATCTGATTCGTGCATTGGTTAGCTGTCCCCTGTCTTAGTAAATAAAAATGCCACTACTTAAAGGACTGAGCTGTAGTTCAGTGGCAGAGCACTTGCTCAGCATGCATGAGGCACTGGGTTCAATCCTCTGCACCACATAAAAATAAATAAATAAACAAACAAATAAATGAAGGCATTCTGTCCATCTACAACTACAATTCTTTGCCATAAAGAATCTCATAAAAATGTGCTTCTACTGCAACATAATTCTTCCATTAACAATAAGAAGCAGATTTTACTTGCTAATGAAACTTTCCTGGATGTTGTTAGACATTCAACTGAACTCTTTTTCACATGCCAGGAAGGCATTTTTCCCCCCTGTGCCATTTATTAGTGATTTTTCTATCACCGTATCTGTTATCTCTTTTCTGTTAGGTTGGAAACAAGGAGGCAGGGGACAGAAGTGCCCTTCAACCTTGACAAAATACCTTGTGAAGTAAAAAATTCCCACTGAAAGTGTTTTAACTCCAAATGCAAGTTTTAGAAAACACGAAGACTTCATTGACAACAAGGGTGGTTAATTCAATGACAATCTTTGCTTTTCACCCAAATATGAGAAGGACTTTCTAGGCTATCACTCTTGTTTCCAAAGCATGGCATGGGCTTACTAAAAAACTTCTTTCAGAATTTATTTCTTGCATGATTATTGCTTAAGTTTGTTTGCATGAAATTTGAGGACATTTTGTCCCATCCTTCCTGAGGTGGAACACCTATTAAAACTTAAATCCAACAACAAATATACCACTTATGGCACAAAAGAATGAAGAAGAGAGCAGGGGAGAGAAGGCAGTTAGGCATCATAGTTTGCAGAAAACACAAGGATAGTCCATAGAGAAGGCAGATATGATGGTAATTTGTAGTGATGTCATTTTTACTTTCTCTGCCTTTGAAATTTTATGTTACTGATATGATGGTACTTAGCTGAGATGAACAGGTATGTTCTGGTAGTGAAAGTATAAAGATACTTCTTCATGGTAAAAATGTGAACTTGAGGACAAGACTGCTATGGTTGGAATCCCTGCTCCCTAGCTTTCTAGTTATGTGATCTTAAGGGAAATAATCTTCTAGCATCTAAACTGTTATGTCTGTAACATGGAGATACTAAAGTATCTCATTTACTTCAAAGAGCTGTGAGGATTGAATGAGTTAATACGTGGAAAGCAATTAGAGCAGAGCTTGACATGTTGTAAACACTCAACAATGCCAGTTACTTTGAGCAATGTCTAATGATTAAGTTTTATTGTCATCCCCCTACAATAACCATCCATATTCAGTCTTGCTGTATGTTATTTCCAGAAAGGATAGTTTAAAATTAGCACTCTGATATCCAAATCATCTACTTTGCAGATGTCAGGTGATATTTAATTAGTCTATATACAACAATTTTGTACAGCAAGACAAATCCCTCATTTACTTTGAATACTTACCTTAATATATGAGACATCATCCTTATCAAAAGTCATTATAATCACATTTCCACTATCATGAGAGATGATTGGCAATTCTTGCCTAAAAAATTTCCAAGCTAAACTTCATAAGACATGCACATAGATCTACATGTTTGAAGCTTTGATTGACTGTTCATCTATCTGTGGCTTGAAACCAGGCTGTCTATCAAAGGCAGATGTTGGCACTGTATATAAGTAATCTCTTGTCCATTTGTGTGAGGCAGCCCATCATACATACCTGTGTCCTGATTAGATTTTTCATGTAAACATGTTTACCTTACTTTCTGCCTAATTGGTTTTTAAATATGTAGTACAGAATATTTGAACTGAATACTTTCCTGGGAGAATGTTATTTAAACTTTTTGATGACTAATTGTTTTTTGAAAACTCTCATTTGTGCTAATATTTATGGAAAATTTTGTAAAGGACTTTAAAGTCTTTAAGATACTTCCACATTTCCTCTTTGATCAAGCAACACTAGCAGGACTGGAGCACTAATACTCTATTCTTTGTAATCATT
Organism: Spermophilus citellus; assembly: GCF_964194105.1. Taxonomy (NCBI): domain Eukaryota; kingdom Metazoa; phylum Chordata; class Mammalia; order Rodentia; family Sciuridae; genus Spermophilus; species Spermophilus citellus. Next base: position 75,750,319 of record NC_138194.1, read on the forward strand.
ATAAAACTAATTTTATTAAATGGTGTCTCAGTATTATGCCATTGGCTACTATTGAAAGACACTGTAATATATTTATTCAAAATTTACCACTGTATCCAGTGTAAGGGCTCTATGGAAGACATTCATTATTCGCTACATAGAGGAGAACACTAGAGAAGTTATTCTCAGAGAAAATTTTGGTTCCCCCATTCATTAAAACAAATTTAAAAAATCCTTATTTTGGTTTCTTTTTTGCTTTGGCCAGTAGGAATCTTGTAATTTTACACCTTATAAGGTTTGTCTGTCCTTCCTTCTTTCCCTCTTTCCTTCCTTCTGAGACAGGCAAGAGATCAATGTTTGTATACCTAAAAAAGGCACATACCTTTGGAAAGCTCTGCTCTATGGCGTATGTTAATATGATATTCTTTAAAATTGTTCACAGGATTTACATCATCATTATAATCTTTGTAGAATGAAGCAAAAAATAAAAAAAAATATAATCAAGTAATTGGTGGAAAGTAGAGTGCCAAAATTATAGAAATGCAAAACAGAGCTTCAGCAGTAGCCAGACCACCAGCATTTTACAGACAACCAGCATTTTGCAGGAACCTCTAAAGACAAGGAGAATTCTTCAGTAGTCCTGTGACTTTCTTTTCTTTATTCTTTTTATTTTTTATTTACATATGACAGCAGGATGCATTACAATTCTTATTACACATATAGAACACAATTTTTTATATCTCTGGTTGTATACAAAATATATTCACACCAATTCGTGTCTTCATATCTGAACTTTGGATAATAATGATCATCACATTCCACCATCATTAATAACCCCATGCCCCCTCCGTTTCCCTCCAACCCTTTGCCCTATCTAGCAGGAGTGGAGCGCTAATACTCTATTCTTTGTAGTCATTATAAAACTAATTTTATGAAATGGTGTCTCAGTAGGCTGTCTATTCCTCCCATGATCCCTCTCCCTATCCCACTATGAATCAGCCTCCTATATCAAAGAAAACTTTTGGCGTTTGGATTTTTGGGGACTGGCTAACTTCACTTAGCATTATCTTCTCTAACTCCATCCATTTACTTGCAAATGCCATATCCTCTTTTATTGCTGATTAATATTGCATTGTGTATATATGCCACATTTGTTTTATCTATTCATCTACTGAAGGGCATCTAGGTTATTTCCACAGTTTAGCTATTGTGAATTGTGCTGCTATAAACATTGATGTACTTTGTTATAGGCCAAGGAGAGGGGTAGCTGGGTCAGATGGTGGTTCCATTCACAATTTTCCAAGAAATCTTCATACTGCTTTCCATATTGGCTGCACCAATTTGCAGTCCTACCAGCAGTGTATGAGTGTACCTTTTTCTCCATAACCTGGCCAACACTTATTATTGCTTGTCTTCATAATAGCTGCCATTCTGACTGGAGTGAGATGAAATCTTAAGAGTGGTTTTGATTTGCATTTCTCTAATTGCTAGTGATGATGAACATTTTTTCATATATTTGTTGATTGATTATATATCATCTTCTGAGAAGTGTCTTTTCAGGACCTTGGCCCATTTATTGATTGGGTTATTTGTTGTTTTGGTGCTTAGCTTTTTGTGTTCTTTATATATCCTAGAGATTAGTGCTCTATCTGATATGTGAGGGGTAAAGATTTGCTCCCAAGATGTAGGCTGTGTCTATTCACCTCACAGATTGTTTCTTTTGCTGAGAAAAACTTTTTAGTTTGAGTCTATCCCATTTATTGATTCTTGATTTTAATTCTTGCACAACAGGAGTCTTATTAAGGAAGTTGGGGCCTAATCCCACATGATGAAGATTAGGGCCTACTTTTTCTTCTATTAGACACAGAGTCTCTGATTTAATTTCTAGGTCCTTGATCCATTTTGAGTTGAATTTTGTACATGGTGAGAGATAGGGGTTTAATTTCATTTTGTTGCATATGGATTTCCAGTTTTCCCAGCACCATTTATTGAAGAGGCTATCTTCTCCAATGCATGTTCTTGGCACCTTTGTCTAATAAAAGATACTTGTAATTTTGTGGGTTAGTATCTGTGTCCTCTATTCTGTACCATTGGTTTACCAGTCTGTTTTGATGACAATACCATGCTGTTTTTGTTACTATTGGTGTGTAGTATAGTTTAAGGTCTGGTATAATGATGCCACCTGTTTTACATTTCCTGCTAAGGATTTCTTTAGCTATTCTGGGTCTCTTGTTTTTCCAGATGAATTTCATGATTGCTTTTTCTATTTCTATGAAGAATGTCATTGGAATTTTGATTGGAATTGCACTAAATCTGTATAGTGCTTTTGGAAGGATGGTCATTTTGATAATATTAATTCTGCCTATCCAAGAGCAAGATAGATCTTTCCATCTTCTAAGGTCTTCTTTAATTTTTTCTTTAGGATTCTATAATTTTCATTATATAGATCTTTCATTAAGTTGATTCCCAAGGTGTTTTTTTTTTTTTGAGGCTATTGAAAATGGGGTAGTTTTCCTCATTTCCCTTTCTGAGGATTTGTCACTGATGTAAAGAAATGCCTTTATGGGTGTTGATTTTATATCCTGCTACTTTGCTGAATTCATTTACTAGTTCTAGAAGTTTTCTGGTGGAACTTTTAGGGTCTTATAGAATCATATCATCAGCAAATAGTGCCAATTTGCGTTCTTCTTTTCTTATGTGTATCCCTTTAATTTTTATCCTTTTTTAATTTTTAAAGGGGTGCTTTATTTTGTTGAATGCTTTTTCTGTGTCTATTGAGATGATCATATGATTCTTATCTTTTAGTATTTAACATGATTTTTCCCAATCCTTCACCTTCAGTCTATCGATGTCTTTTTCTATGAGATGAATCTCTTGCAGGCAGCATATTGTTGGGTCTCTCTTTTTTTTTTTTGATCCAATCTGCTAGTCTATGTCTTTTGATTGGTGAATTTAGGTTATTAACATTCAGGGTTATTATTGAGACATGATTTGTATTCCCACCCATTTTTGTTTATTTTTGGTATTTAACATGACTTGGTTTCTCCTCTGATTAGATTTTCCTTTAGTGTAATCCCCCCTCTGCTGATTGTCATCATTGTCTTTCATTTCCTCTTCTTGGAATATTTTGCTGAGGATGTTCTTTAGTGCAGGCTTTCTAGTTGTAAATTCTTTGAACTTTTGTTTATCATGGATGGTTTTTATTTCATCATCAAATCTAAAGCTTAGTTTTTCTGGATATAAGATTCTTGGTTGGCATCCATTTTCTTTCAGAGCTTGGTGTATGTTGTTCCACGATCTCTTGGCTTTGAGGGTCTGGGTTGAAAAATCTGCTGAGATACAAACCGCTCTCTCCCAATATATGATCTGATTCCTCTCTCTTGTGGCTTTTTAGATTCTATCCTTATTCTGTATGCTAGGCACTTTCATTATAATGTGCCTTGGTGTAGATCTGTTGTAATTTTGTACATTTGGTGTCCTGTAAGCCTCTTGTATTTGGTTTTCCAATTCATTCTTCATGCTTGAGAAATTTTCTGATATTATCTCATTGAAGAGATTGCACATTCCTTTGGTTTGAAACTCTGTGCCTTCCTCTATCTCAATAATTCTTATATTTGGTCTTTTGATGCTGTCTCATAATTCTTGGATGTTCTGTTCATTGTTTCTTACTATCTTCACTGTGTGATCAACTTTATTTTCCAGAGAGTATACTTTGTCTTCATTATCTGACATTCTTTCTTCCAAGTGATCTAGTCTGTTGGTTATGCTTTCTATTGAGTTTTTTATTTGATTTACTTTATCCTTCATTTCAAGGATTTCTGACTGGTTTTTTTTTTTCAGAGTCTCTCTCTCTCTCCTGAAGTCATCTTTTGCTACCTGTATTTGCTCTCTTATCTCATTGTTGGAGTGATCAATTTTTGCCTGTATTTGCTCATTTAGGTAATTCTTTAATTCACAAATTATTTTAATTATGAACCTTCTGAACTTCTTCTCTGATGGTTCATCAACTTCGCTGTTCATGAGTTCTGTTATTATAGTGTCCTGGTTTGTTTGGGGCACTTTCTTCCTTTGGTTTTTCATGTTGTCTATGTGTCTTCCTTTCTTGCAGTGTAGATCTGAGCTACTACAGTTTCTTCCCTATATTCTTGTAGTACCTGTGCAGATTGTCTGTACCTCACCTTGATGTTTGGCTTCCAGACCCTGCCGGTGTTCCTCAATGAATGCTACTGCATCCTGGATTTGGGTCTTGAGCAAATTGGGGTGGGTGGATCTGGGCAGCTGGGCTTGACCTCCCTAGGTGGTCTGCTGGTAGGAAGGGCAGTCCTTGGCCAGAAGCTAGGCTCTGGTGGGTGTCTGCCCTGCTCGGGGAGGGGTGGGCTGGGCCTGCTGTGTGCCTGGGACCCACACAGGATGGTGTGGGTGAATCTGTGTCGTGGGCTTGACCTCCTATCGTAATCTGCTGGTCAGAAGGGGGGGGTCCTGTGCCAGAGGCTAGGGTCTGGTGGTGTGTGTCCTGCTGGGGGAGGGGTGAACCAGGGGAAGGGTGACCCAGGGGAGCAGTGAACTGGGCTTACTGAAAGCATGGGTCCCCTGAGGGCTGGTGTGGGTGGACTGGGCTGGATCTTGGCTCCTGAGGTAAGATTTTTTTGCTGATGGGAAGGGGTGGTCCTGCACCCAGTCCTGTATGTTCTGGATAAGAGTGAATTTGAGTCCAATGCCCAATAAGAAATATTTGAATTGTCAGGGCCATGATATGACAAAGACAGTTCCAAGTCCATTAGTAGGACATAAAGAATAGTAGGTTTGCAGAAAATTGAAAACACCAGAAGAAATGAAAACTGTATGCCCACATTAAGGCATGATTGGGTTACAGTTTTTATAAGTTTTGTAAGGAAGAATTAGAAGGTGAAATCAAAGCCCACCATAAAAATTTGAAATTAACTTTGAAATATATGCTTCAATCAATATTTGAGTAAAATGTATATAGTAGTCAATATATACTCAGTATTTAAAAATTGCTTTTTTTGTTGTTATCTTTCAGTAAGTAAAAAAAAAAAAAATGGGAGGATCCCTACAGCTATTATCACAGTTTACAGTCTTTAGAAAGTGTTTTTACTCAGTTTTCCTCTCCCTCTGAAGGTTGTATGTGATGCAATTACAACAAACAGATTTGGTCATTGTTACAATTTGGATCCAGAAATGTCCCCTGAAGAGCTGGTGTTTTGCAAGCATGATTCCCAATGAAGAAAGGTTCAGAGGTGGGACTTACAGGCAATGATGAGAGCTGTAAGCTTATTTCTGAAATAATTCATTGGATGGATTAATCATTTTACTGGTCTACTGGGATGTAATAGTAGGCAATGGGCATAGCTGGAGGAAGTAGGTCACTGGGGGTGTGCCCTTAGGGACTACATCTTGTCACTGGCTTCTCTCTTTCTTGGTCTCTCTCTCTCTCTCTCTCTCTCTCTCTCTCTCTCTCTCTCTTTTCTCTCTCTCTCTCCTTCCCAGCTGCCATGAGCTGAGCAGTTTTCTTCTGCCACACCTTTCTACCACCATGTTTTTTGCTACACCTAGGTCCAGAGTACTGGAGTCAGCCAACCATAGACCGAACCTCTGAAACTGTGAGTCCAAAACAAACTTCTCATCCTTTAAGTTGTTCTCAGGTATTTTGGTCACAGAAATGAAAGAATTGGCACAACCATCTATTTGCTGACAATTACCATATAATATCTTTGACTCTAAGTTTGTATATTCAAATTCCCACTTAACATCTCCACTAGGTTCTTTTAAACATTCTGATTTCAAAGTGTCTATGAATGATCTCCAGGTCTTACCCCTTACCTTTTCACGAAAAACCTTCCTCTCAGTTGATAATAATTGCATCTTTCTAGTTACTCAGTCTCTAATTCTTCTTTACTTTTCATGTTATATTCAATCCATCAGGAAACTTTATTATATATGCATTTACAGTGTTTTTAGAATTTAAGCACTTTCCTATTCTTCTTTTGTAACTACCCTAATCCAGGCCACACTCACTTGCCTCTGGATAATTGCAGCAGCCACCAACTTATTACTGTTATTCTCACCTCTTTGAATCAATTGTCAACATGGTGGCCACAGTAATCCTTTGACATAGAAATCAAATCTCATTATTTTTAATTTGTTATTATTATTTATTATATTTTCATAATCTCTGTAAAGGACATTGATCGTCATCAGTTTTGTTCCTAGAATAGCATCTGATGTATGATTGAACAAATTAATTCTTAGAAGAATGTGCTGATACTTATAGAAAGTAGCTCACTTTCCAAATATCTTATGGGGAGTGGCAGAATTTTGCTAAGGTCTTTGAACTCCACTCTGATGTTCTTTTTACTGTCTCATGGTGCCTCCTAGACATGTTGACAGAATCTTCAAGGTGAATACCAAGATTTTCTTGAGGAAGGATGTTGTGTTGACTGATAGAAATCTGACTTCACGTCATGATTCTGCCCTTGTGCAGGCAGAATCTAAGTACCATAAATTTCTCACTTGCAAAAGATGGTTGGGCTAAAATAATCCCCAGGGTTAATTGTTGAGCCAAAGAAAATCCAGTGATGTTACCCAAATATTTCTCAAGTCTTCAATATCATCATAAATGACAAAAGTGTCATTTGGGAATATGGGCAGTTCAAGGAAGCCTACCAAATATGCTAATCTACTTCTTAGATTACTGAGCAGCCAGATATAGTCATCTTGTTAAGTGGGACAAAGTTTCCCAGTTGCTAACTGGTATTATTTGGCACCCTAACTGGGGATATACGCAAATGTGGTTATTTGGGTAAAATGGAGAGTGATATCTATCTATTTATTTATTTATTTTATGTCTTTGTCTTTGCTTTGTTAAATCAAACCCACATCCACATTAGTGGTATAATGACTTAGGGCTTACATTTCAGCCCTCATATGGTTTGTGTTAGCTCCTTAAGTTAGGACTCACTGTGTATATCGACTTGTTCAAGTATTTGTATCTATTCCTCTGCCTCAAATACAGTAATTTTGCCTAAAAATATACTTTTGTCATTGGTGTTTTATTTCAGCCAAGCCAATTGTTTTATGGTTCCTTTTAATTTCTCTTTTATTTATTTATTTTTAGGGGGGTACCCAGGATTGAACTGAGGGGCAGTCGACCACTGAGCCACATCCCCAGCCCTATTTTGTATTTTATTTAGAGACAGGGTCTCACTGAGTTGCTTAGTGCCTCACTTTTGCTGAGGCTGGCTTTGAAATTGCAATCCTCCTGCCTTGGCCTCCTGAGTCGCTGGGATTATAGGCCTGTGCCACCATACCAAGCTCCCTTTTATTTTTAGTGAAATTTTTCCCCCTTCCTCCCTCCCTCCTTACCTTCCTCCCTACTTCTCTTCCTTTCTTCTCTTCCTTCCTCTTTTTGCATTTCATCCATTTATACTATCTTCCTCATAAAAAGTCTCCCTTCCTTCTTTCTGGCAAATCTCACCCATTACTATTTAAAGATGTAAAATTTATCTATGAGGAGCCTCATTGGCTACTATACTCAAATCAGAACACTATTTTTTTTATTCATTCTAGAAGTTTCTGGTGATCTGTTTGCTACCATTAATACTTTATCACTTGTAGTTGTTGATTTGTGGTGCTCACTGGATTAAAAGCTTCTTGAGGGTACTGACTTTGCCTTCTGTATCTCTGAAATCTTTCTTTTCACATATTAATATAGGTTTGGAAGGAGAAAAGGAAGTTTCCTAATAGGTCTTGTTACAGTTGTCTATTGATTCATCATAATAAATCATCTCAAAGCTCAGTGATTAAAACAACTATTTTATTCATGGTTTTAGAGGCAAGAAACTCAGGAACAACTTGACTCTTGTCTTTCACTCCTGTGGTGTGAACTGGGCAGCTGGAGCTGGAGGATGTATTTCCAAGATGATGTTTTCATCCACCGTCAGGCACCTTGATGTTTCCTGATCTGTTTCTGTCTCAGCATGGCCTCTCCACAAGGCTTGGGCTTCTTACAGTGTGGTCATCTTGAGGGAATAAATCACTCTTCTTCACAGTCACAAGTCTTCTCAGATTCAAAGGAGAGGAGAAATAGATTCCAATCCTTGATGAGAAAATGACAAGGTCACACATGTCAGGATAGGAGTTGTACAGGTCACCTTTGAAAAATAAAAAATGACTAAATTTGCAGAAGAAATTCCATGGTTTTATTTGAAAGTGCACTTGAGTAAAATATACAATGTATGAGTTGAAAAGTCACACTTTAGAATGTAGAAATGAATGCCAACATAGACCAACCAACCAATAGTGCACTCAAGGTCAGTGCACTAAAATGTACAGACCAAGATTATATTAAGACAATATAATACACTTGGGTTCTGGCCTGTGGTCTTCTTGATGGCCATGAAATGATGTGCCATTGGCGGTGTCTTGACTGTTCTTTGATTAGGTTGAATGCACTTATCACTAATTTGGTTGCAGAAGCTCTTTTCTATGACAATTGTAATGATGACACCATCTACCATGATCATCTCTTTGCAGGGGTCTAGAATTTAGCTTAAAGTCTACCTTATAAAAAAGTCACTCATGACTTCCAGTTTAACTCACCAATCTCAAATGCCACCAATCCCAATCTTAGAATATTAGTTTTCATTTTCCAGATTAACCTACAAAACAAGCAAGAAAATAAATAGTATTCTGTTTATTTATTCACTTACTTTTTATCATGGAGGGGAGGGAAAAGGGAAGAACTGGAGACTCAGCCAAAACAAATTATATTCTGTACTTGTATGATTGTGTCAAAATGAACCCCAATGTTATGTTCAACTATAATCACCCATAAAAACATAAAAAAACCTTTAAAAGTCTATTTTACATATGTACTATGCTTAAAAATGCTTTAAGTTCTATGCAAGATACAAAGATAAATTTTGTTTAAATCAACTAAAATAAGGCTCTAGTCTTAAGATAACCATTAAAATTGTGTGTGTGTGTGTGTGTGTGAGTGTGTGAGTGTATGTTTATATATATTAAGATTTGAATTTGAGTGAGGCTGTTACTGTTGGCTACTTTAAGTCAGACTACCTTGATGTTTTAAAGTAGAACATTGCAGCATCTCCTTGGGTCTTATACCTACCTACTAAATTCATTCATTCTTAATCTCAGGAGTAAGCCTTATTCATCTCTTTTTTTCCACTTGGACTATAACAAGAGTACCTGGTACTTTTCATGTCTCTAACAAATATTGAGTACTCAACCCTCATGAGTAGAGTTTCTAAGCAAATGGAACTAATCCTGATAATCTAATACCTGTTTGACCATATTGAGGGTTTGGAGTCAAAACAGGCTACTTTTGCTTCTCAGAACCCCAAGAAAAACTTATTATTGTTTGGCCCACTGTATTTTGGGTGAATTCTGCTGTTTCTGAGTTAAGTACTTTGAGCTTCCCTGTTCTTCCCACTCTTTTACCTGCAACTTTAGAAACTGTGTATAAAAAATCTTTTCCAAAGTTCTTGAAATCAAATACCCTTCACTGAAATGTTATTGGATATGGAATGAATCAGAAACATGTGGATTAAATTTCCCTGAAAATTTCTTTGGTTATGAAAATTAAGGAAAATTTGTTTGGCCCAATGCATCATAGGTGATGCCAAACCCAAATGGTTTGAAAATGTGTGCTAGTTAGATAAACAAATAAAAAACATAAACAGGTTTTGTTCCCCTTTTGCCTTGTAAGACCTCACACTCACTGTACAAATCTCAGGTCAGTTCTAGCCAGGTTTTATAAAAATTATGTTTGTAGTGTTCTTCTTTGTCTCATTGTCTGTCTCATTATCGGAGACAAATAGCTATGCAGATAAATACCTCTGGGGATGCCTGTAAGCAATGCTGATGTTTTTCAATGGATTAAAGATGGATTGAGTGATGTAGGATGTATTTGTAAGATTTGATTTCTGAATGTTACCTGAAATTTTCATCTAAAATAATTCCTTCATAAGAATGTTGTTAACTTTTCAAGTTAAACTATTCATAAAATATTTAAAAGCTTGAATATGATCTACATAAACTTGAAAGTAATTTAGTTTTCCAAACACCTTTTACTCAGTTAAAAGAGAATATATAAAGGTCAAAGTAAACTTCATTGTAATGGTTATCATTCTTCTTGCCCTCTAAACCAAAAAACAAAAATAACAACAACAAAAAACATCAAATGGCTGGTTAAGCAGATATGTCCCTGTACCCTGAACAATCTAAGGAAAATTGAAAGGACATGGCTGTGCTAGTTAAAGAGGCACATTGGCTCTGTATGCCCTAGTGCAGAGCTCAGAACACAGAAAAAAGATGTTAAGAAAATTAATGGGCCACAAAATTTTTCTGTCAATGGATTTCACCCATTAGGTTGTGTAAGTATTACCTGAAAAAGTTACTAAAAGTATAGGCTGAAAATATCTCCTTCCTTACCTGGAGAGTTTGACCTGAATCAAGTACAGTGAAACAAGTACAATGCTCTGCATATACAGCACCAGTTGTACAGATGCTAGTTTTAGATTATAATTGAGGATTTCCAGAAATGCATCTATTGGTTAATACATATTTGAGTGTCAAAATATACTTTAAGAAAAATAAAAGCATAAGTTCATGCTCTCATGTACCTTATATTCTATTTGAAGGACACACTCAATAAAAAAATAAAAAAACAAAATAGCTTATATGTCAATTAGTTGTTAAGTGTCAAGGAGAATGTAAAAAGTGGGGAAAGAGAAAAAATTTTAGAAAGAATTAAGACAGCCTAGTTTACTTTTAGAGTAAAAACTTTAAGAAGTCAAGGGAAGAGGGAATAACCACAGGTGTACCTCAGAGAAGAAGTATCCAGGCTGAGGGGACAATAGTTGGGAGGCACAGCTGGTTGCTGAAATGGAGTGGGTCAAAAGGGGAGGGAAAGCAGTTAGGTGAGAGAGCTGAACAGGAGTAAATCTTAGATGATCACAAACTTTGGCTTCTACTTTGAGTTAGTGGTATGGGAGGCCATTAAGGGTCTTGAGCAGAGATGAAATTTACACAGAATGTTCTACACTGCAGGAATTGGAAATGAAAACACCAATTCTGTGATTCACTCTACAGCATTCGCAGAGTTAGCTGTGTGCAGTATTGGTGTTGGAGGATTTAGGGAGCACGATGTTCAGAGAGTAGAAAAGGGCTGGACAAAACAGGAAAAGCCTGTTTTCAAAATAAATGGAAATCCATGTGGGGATTATATAATTGACTTAACCCCTGAACAACTATAGTTGAAAGTAGCCAATTTTTACAATTTTTGAAGCAGGTCTATATGGAGGGTTTTTATTAAGACATTAAGAAAATAAGAATTTGGTCACATTTGAAAGGTATTTGAGATCCATGAATTAAAGCAGAGTATATACATCCGTGGTTAGTGAAGTCTACCATTTTTATTTCCAAAGATTTAGGGTTTTCAATAAACATACATTAATACCTGATAGGCGATATTTAAAAACATTAAATCAGAATCACTTTCCTAAGTTAGGCTACCCAAGAATATGCAAATAAGTTAGGTAAAATATATAAGAATAAAAAAATGTTCTTAACCTTTCCAACATACTGACTCTTCAGTCATCATAAATTACAGTTGATTATAGAACCATGGGGTGCTTATTTTTTAGTTCACTAAGACACATTTTGGCTCATAGAAAACATGATAGTGCTTCACATCAACAGTGCACCTTGTTTGAGTGGGACTCAATATACAAGGAAAACCTGGGGCAGAGGGTGAATAGGAGTTCATGTGAATGTTGTTGTCGTCCTCAGCAACATTCTTGTTCCTATTTTACTTCAAACTAATTAAGAAAGCCAAGTAACCAGTGTGACTAATTTTTTTCTGTCAATGAACTGATGTGTCATCTATCTTTGGAAAGGTATAACTTAATATTTGTTCCTGACAACATATTTTTTTCCTAGGCATTGACTCTTGGATTCTTTAATTCCACATTATTTCTATGTTAAAGAAAGTGATATTAAAAGGAATAACTATATTTCCTAGGCTTCTGGATGTTAAAGATATTGAAACCTACTTAATATTGTTTTAGCTCAAGAAATATTAAAATAATTAAAATAGCATCTTACACAATTTTACAAAAGGGCAGAAGAATAACACATAGTGATTATTTAGGGCCAAATAGTAGAAGTGAAAGGATTAGTCCAATTTTCCAGATGAAGAAATGAAGCTAGCTGGCTTGCCAATCCTGTATGGCTAACAAATACCAGATCTGGGTCATGTCCAGTTTATCTCACTTTCAGCATCAAGCACTGGAATGTTCTACAAGATCAGAGCTTTAACAAGAATTGTCTGAAAATTGGTCGATGCTATGATTCATTATCGAAAGCCCTTTAGACTAAAGATAAAGTGACCTACCAGCTCCACACATGCATTTAATATTAAACAGGGTCATGGAATGTTAGAAGGGGAAAGAGCTGTGGAGAAGGTGGTCCAACTCTCATTTTAGATAAGAAATGTATTTTGTGTGGTTTTTGTGCTTCAGCTGCATCCTGACTCTAATTAGTTTCTTTTTTTGAGCTGATGCTACTTTCTAACTCAATGCTCCTCTAAATTTTTATAGCCTAGATCACTTGATTATTTGAATCATTCCAGCTTGCTATCTTCATTGGCATTAAAATAAAAAGTCCAGGTTTTCTATTATTTTTCCCCATAAGTTAGGTTTCCTAGTAGAAATCTCAAAATCCCATGAGCCACTTCTGCCAAGTATCCATTTAGAACATAAACTTTAGGATTAGAAAAATAAAGATTTCAAAGAAACGGCACTATTTGGTTGAGTTGGCTGGGCTTCCTTTGCTTCTTTAGTATTCAAGTGGACAATTTGTACAATTTCCTTTGCTTTGATCTTGGCTGCCCACACTACCAAGCTGCAGGCACAAATTACTTGCCCATCCCTCCATCCACAAACTTTGAAGGACATAGAAAAAAAATGCAGCCATTGTGAAATTTCCAGACTGAAAGTGCCTACAATTATTGCTGCTGCTGACTTGGACCATATGAGAGGAGGCAGCTCCAGGCTGGGCTGCCCCCAAGCCACCCACCCTGCTATACCTCTTGATCTCGCCAACATCATTTCCTGAATGGTGAAGCTCCCCGTGTGTGTCCACTGGCATGCTCTTGGAAGACCAGGAATACCCAATCAGGAATCAGTTAATGGTGCAGATGAACACAAGGCAGAGTATTCTATTTTACTTGGAACAATGATAACCACGAAATGACTCTGGGTATTTTGTGAATCAGATTGCTGTCAAATCCATGTTTTTTTTTTTTTAATTTGGATACACTTCAGTGATTGTACTGTTCTTTGGTAAGAACTGTTTGATGTTCAAAAACCTTGAAGCCATTTAGACTACTTTCTTTCCCCCTTTTCAAGTACAAGTTTGCATTTTGTCTACCACAAAGAGAATGTGAATGCCAAGAGGTCTTGGTTCACTTTGAAAGTCCAAAGCCACAAACTCTGATTAGCTTCTAGACTTGGCCAGACACATTCTGCAGGGCTCCAGACCTTGTATCAAATGTGACAGTAGCATGTCATAATGAGGAGTGTACTTTGCAGAACAGATCACCTGAATTCAAATCCCTTGGCTGAAATTTGGAACAAATTTTCTTATTCTACTTGGCTTCACCTTCCAATGGGATAGAAAAGTACAAATTTCCTTGTAATACTGACACAATTACAAAATATGAGAAGATGGGAAGAACTTCCCTTTTTGTAAGGTTTATTTGCTTTGGGCATTTGTTTTTATAATAATGAAGAGAAATGATCTTTACTAATATAGGACACAAAAGAAGCAAATATATAATGTTACAATTTAGAAAACAATTTAAAAAATCTTGAGTGAATATTACTTATGCAGCAACTTCTGCTCAACCTATAGTAATACTACCATCTTTTCGTTTATTAAAGTTTTTTCCCCACAATTTTACTAAACCCAATCAATATTTTCTCTAGTTCTTATAACCCTGAGTGTATCTCAAGTGTAGTGAACATTATTTTAATTTGATACTGAGAATTATTTTCTGCAGGCAATTCACTAATAGTGGTGAGAGATTAAAAGGGATGAGACATGGAACTTGCAAAGACAGAAAGGCAAGAGGAAAGAAGGAGGAATAGGACCAGAGATACCAGACAAAATGAGCTAGAATTCTAATGAAAATGTCCAAGTCAGGAGAGGCGAGTCATAAGAATATCTGAGTGTTAGTAAACTAGGTGGAAAAGTTGAGGTTGAAGTCACTTAGATCCTGATGATAGGTGAGCTATGTAGGGATGGAGGCTTTTGTGAGAAACTCAAAGGTGGGACTCAAAATGTAACTGGCTTTTGTGGGGCCCTGTGTTGGGGTTAGGACCAGCAAAGCAGCACTTACTACTGTATTTTCAGGAATATGAAAGTATGTAGTTCATCGAAGACCTTGAATAGATATATGTCAAGTGAATGAAGAAACAAATGAAATGTTATAGTCAAATAGGGTTCAGCAGTAAAATGTAATTAAGTTTATTTTTTGTATTCCAAGTTTAGAATTGAAATTCATAGAGTATTCTGAGATCTATACTATTCTAGTAAAAACTGTCTTCTTGGAATAGTATAAGAAACTAAAGCATTTTATATGGATAGGTCAATATCCTAGACCCTCCTGAACGAGAGGAAATATATACCAAATGGATTACTCATTTTCACTATCAGATTGTGAGAGAAGGAGACATCTGGCAATAAATCATTTTTACCTACCCTAGATAGCTCCAGAAAAGCAGGAGCTTCAGAGAAGGCAAAAGACCAGTTTGGGATGATGCCTTAAAGATCTAAATATAGGCCATATCTTATAATAGCAGTTTCTACTTAGGAAATGGTTAGCACCTAGATTATTATTTTTAAAAATGCATTTTTGTACTAGGGGGGGCCTTATAGAAAGTTTCACCCCCAAAATTCATTCACCTAAACCTTTCAACTACTTAAAGCCCCTGAACATGAAGCTGCAGCTGAAGATAGGGTCTTACTTTTCATCCATGCCTTGATTAACAACTCAGTTATGATTTTTGAAGGCCCTTAGTCCTTCCCTTGTTGTAGGTTGGGTTCCCCTGGAAGCAGATGTTGAGATAGAGTTTAATGTGCAAGGCATTTATTTGGGAGCACTCTGGAGAAATAGAAGGTAGGAAAGGAAGCATAATTGGGCAGGGAGAGAAGCTGATCTCCACTGAAGACCTCATTCCTGTTTCTTGGGGAGCTCTAGAACTGGGCTGACACATCATAGTTGGGGAAAGATGGGTCTTAGTCTTTATAACCCCATGATGATTGGAACTGGAGGAGTTCATTGAATAGGAGAATCTCCTCAAAGTAGAAATGATCTTAGGCAAGCAGTTTTCCTTAGCTGAGACAGTTCCCCTGTCAACACTACCAGTAGCTGGGGAAATGAATCCCTTGTTTCTGGAAGGGAATCCAGGCAGCACCATGGCATCCTACAAAGGTACTTCCTGTGTATTTTTTGTGGTTTCCTTTTGAATGTCAAAGCAAATGAATAAAGAACTGTAAGAGTAACTTTATTTCAAAAGATGATATTAATCATGTAGAATATTCTGCATAACTGGAATATCCATTGTATACTCCCAATTAAACATTTAACACATTTTATTAGATATTTTTTGTCCAAAATCTTGATAAGTATTAAGTGGAAAGTTTGTGAGAGTATTTTTTAAGTCAGATCCATAAAATAGGTGATTTTTATTAATTTTTACATCTGCCTTACCATACCAGAATACAGCATTTGTGGTAGATATCTGTTCTTAGAGATGGCTTTCATTTCTAGGTTTTTACAGTATAAGATCTTTGGGTAAAATGTTTGCATACCAACATAGGAAGATATAACAATGCATACCACCTTACAAGTGACTATGTTCCAAGCTTGTTGCTAATCAGATGTTTAGAACTTGGAGTTGTATAGATTTGTGCTTAAACTGATTTCTTGTAAACTTCATATGGTGATTACTCCATGGTGCAGGTGCTATAGTTTCCAACAGACAGTATTGTTTTTATACAAGTCTGAGTTAATAGCCCTGGCATATAACTATTATAAAGAAAGATACCTGGGATTGATCAATTTCATGTAAATATTCATATACTGTAAATATTTATATGTAGTAGTAGAGCAGAGCAATTTGAGTTGAAGGAATAGATGATGTATTCTAGGCATCTAGGAACCCTTCCCCGACTCATTGTCACCTGAGTACTGAAAGTTAACCAGAGAAAGTGGGGTCTACAGAATAGCCCTCAGGAAGAACAGTCCGTGAAGATAAGCACATGAGCAAAGTCCCTGAAGTAGGAAGGAATAGATGAGGGTGAGGTTCATTTACTTATAATCCTTCATCTCATGAAGTTAATTTGAAACATAAATTGTACCATGGCCTATGGGTTGCTTTGAGTAGTTTTGGATTTTTATGAAGTCAGTGATAATATATTAATAACCCTTTGTTTTAGATTCAATCTTGAAAATTTGGATCCCAGCTCAGAAGCAACTGCTACTGCATGTGGTTTTGGTTAGTGAGTATATGGAAGTTCCCCACTTCATAATGTCTGAAAGGAACCCCCTGTCCCTTAGCAGAGTTTCTAGAAAGTCTACACTCAAACCTTGTTTGATGGGCTTTTGAAGGCCTTTTGGTTTTATAGGGAGTCAGTATTAAACAAGAAAATATATTTGAGAGGCATAATAATTAAGCAGGAACTTAATTTTCCTACAGAACATCTAACAGAAAGAACACAGACCTCATGAAAATGGAATAACAGTATTTAAGAAACACTGGGGTGAGAGGGAAAGGAAGTGGGGAACCAAGGCCTCCTAGATCTTTGAAAAGAATGAAAAGGGACAAAAGAAGAAGTTAACCTCTTGGGTGTTCAGTCTCAGAACTCCCATAATTGCAAGGAAAATTTAACAGTGTTGGGCTGTGCTATTTTTCACGTAGTTTTCCTAAACCCTTCCATAATCTCCCCAGCCCTCACACATTCTCCCAGATTTTGTATTGGGAGTATTATTAGCATGGGGAGGTGAGGGAGCCATAAAAAAAATGGGTATTCTTTGCAGGTGAACTTCACAGTTACATTCCTCAGAGAGATTGCATTTATTTATTAATTTCTATTTTGTACTGATTATATTGATTGAAAGGTTGTGCCAAGGGTCTTTAATTCTGCAGTTCTAGGTCGTGCATGTCTTTTCAGATGTCCTGCTCCCATAGTCCCTGACAAGCCCTCAAGCAAGTCCAGAATGGCCAGTCGAAAAGTCATTCATGTAAGGTGATGTTTACTGTATTAGAAGTGGACTGGAAAGCCAAGGGAGTTGGTATAGTGTATCCACAGCTTTCCTGTAGAGGACTTGTGAACTGACAGGAGTCTTGATGGAACTAATGGGTCTCTGAACCATTCTGTAGACTCCATGTCTATGTGTGAATGATTAGCAACAAGCTGGCTCTGGACAGAGGCAGTATGATACACTAGTTATAAGCATGAATTTTGACAGCAGTCTGGGTTCAAATCATCCCTGATACTTATTACCTGGGTGAACTTGACCAAGTTACTTAGCTTCTTAGTGCCTGGCCCCCATCTGTGTGATATGAAGATGGTGTGATAAAGCCTATCTCCAGTGATTTGCTGTCAAATTGTGAGGAGCTCATCTACAAAAGAGCCAAGCACCAAGAAAGCACTTAAGCACTCCTTATTTGTGATCATGAAAGCGACCTGTGTTTCCTTTTAAATAACATTAAACTAAACTTAAAAATATCTTCCTAGTGAATTCTTTCCTATTTATATACTGTAGTAAAAGTCTACTCTTTCAAGTCTAGGACTTCACATATATCTTAACATGTGATCTATCCTAATTTTGAATTCAACGTGTAAGGGAGTTAAGTTTATGAAAAGGTGTAGCAAGAAGAGGTTTTGAGAACCAGAAAGTACTGATGTGGCCATAAGCAGTCTAGACACCCTCAGACCTTCATATAAAGAGCACCCATTGTGACATAGTTTCCATTATAATGGAGATGAAACACAATAGTGATCACTACCAATGGGCATGTGCAGGGTGCCCTAAACATTATCTTATTTAGGCCCTCTATAAAATGTATAAGGTAGATATTACCAGCTCAGTTCTTCAGATGGAAGAGGCAGATTCAAACAGCTGCAAGAACTTTCTCAAGATTTTGCAACTGGTAATTTGTGGGGCTGGGAGTCTGACACCAACGCATGTTTTAAAAACCACAATATGCAGTTGAAAAACTGCAACAAGCTAAATGTTGTCTTGCAGTGACATCACTTGAGGTACTGTATGCTCAGGGTGGCTGCACAATTGAAGCTTGTGTTGAGTCCTTGCTTTACTGTTTGTGGCATTGTGTATCACTGAATCCATCTGAGCTCATTACAGTTGTAGGTTTTCTGTAAGAGGACTAATGATCTCCACCCCAGAGGGTTGTTTTGAGGATTCTGTGAAATTATCTTAGTACTGTATAGCACAGAACTATGTAAATTTGATTATCTAAAAGGATAAAAGTTTTGAAATGAGAGGCTGGGAGTCTGTGTGAATGAAAGAATCACAGAGAAGTTCAGCTTTTAAATTCTTTCATCATTTACTTAATGCTTACACATTTCAGTTTCTAATTGAAATTGTTTGCCCTTTTCATTTTCTTATTGAGTCAACGTAAACATGTATTAAATACTTACTGTATACCAGTCATGTTTTACATCTGGAAATAAAAAAATGAAAGTAATATGGTATCCACATTCATGTTTCATAAAAAAAAAACAGGATTATAAACAGTGCCTCAGAAGTTTTTCTCAAAATAGTGGGAGAAAAATCATGATGATGAGGTTTGGTTTTGCCCACCTTCCCATTTAATATATTTTCAACTTTCATAGAGGGAAAGGAAAAAAGAAAGATAAACCAATTCACAGTTTTATTTGCTCTCATTATTTAGAAAGAACTAAGTGTAAATGCTTTTAAATTAGTTTTGACTGTATGTCCAGACTGTCATAAGGACATATGCTCATTTATAGGTAGATACCTCTATCTACAAATTAGGTCCTTCCCCAAAGCTGTGAAACATTTAAGTCTTCATAACCATTAAGACTGTTGAAGACCGTTAGCTTTGGCTGTAGATAAGAAGAATAAACAAACCCCTTTCCAAGTCGGCAGTAGCTCTGCTGCCCTTGCTGGCTTTGAAGCTCAGGGAACTCAGAAATCTGAAAAACTGCTTCTCCCCTAAACCAAGAACTCCCATAATGGGTTTCATTGCTTTTGTTTTGTTTTCAGTGTTTCTCCCAGGTGTAGGTGACATAAAGCTTCAACTTTCACCTTGAATAACCTTTAATGATCTTCCGATTTATATTAACTTTTTACTTGAATATAGTTCTTTACTTACCCATCTCTTATCCCCAAATTGCCCTTAAAATACAATGATTATTGTCTTTTCACTCCTAAATAAGCAGGCAGTATGTTGAGGGGAAAGTCGTGGGGGGTTTCCTGTTGATGCTTCCCACTAACCCAGTGATTCTCAAAGGGCAATTTAGCCCCTGGCTGCATGGCCCTATCTATAGACTTTGTTATTGTTGTTATTACAACTACTGTTGCTTTTTAGCTGCTCCATGGATGATGCGCCTCCTATCCTGCAAAGCACTGGGTAACTCCTACAACAAAGAAGTATCTGACCCAAAGTATCCATAGTACCAAGTTTGAGAGACGCTCTGAGTCTAACCTTATTCTGGAATCTGAAGACTTGGGGAGACATAATTGCATTTTTTAATAGTTAGACAGAAAGTATGTCAGCCATAGTCTTGGGTCTCTTAGTGTCAGGTTAAGCACAATCTTACATATTTATTTAGTGTATCAACAAAGTAGGGGAACCCACAAATGAATTTTAGTGTTCCCAAATGAACAAATCAGTTTTGGCCTGGTTTTTTTTTTTTTTTTTTTTTTTTTTGGACACATCTCATAGACGCTCTTGCCTTTATTTTAACTATTGTCTGAGCATAGATGGCAACGATACCATAATCTTTTCATTGTTTAAGATCTCTGAGGATTTAATGTGGCCTGGTCAGTCATCAGGTGGAAAGATAGCAAAGTAGGGAATGCAGTTTCTACTTGTAAAAGGGTTAGAACTTGAATCATCTTAAGGTTTTCTCACTTTAAGTTGCTCATACTACCCCACTCTTCCACAATGATTAAAATTCTTTCCGTGACTTAAGGTGTAGTTGTCTGTAGATCAGCCCATGAAAAAGTGATTGCTTCTTTCTTGAATGAATTTTGTGGATTCCATAATTTTGTGCTCCTCTGTCATTTAAAAAAAAGATACACACACTCTTATCTATTTAAAATATACATGGTGTTTCCAACTAAATTTAAACATCTAGGCTAGATACTCAATCTTATATATTTCATTTTTTTCACAACACCTAGAACATGCACTTAATAGGTACCTAATAGATTTGGGCTGATTGGTAGATATGTGCAGGTTTTTCTTTACCATGGAATTGAATACCATAGTAAAAATAAAAGTATGTGAACATTTTACTGTATTTCATTTTACTGTATTTCATTCTTTTACTGTATAGGAAATATGTGTCTATAACATTATGAATGTAATTATTCATTGTTTTTCTATATTTTTCCATCCCTCTAATGTAATATAAGCACTCTCTTTTAGATTATTTTATTATGTCTTAAAGTACAGTTGTCACTTGATCTTGGCAAGGGCTTGGTTTCAGGACCTACATAGATACCAGCACCTGTGCACACTCAAGGCACAGATATAATATAAAATGGTATAGTATTTGTATATAACCTATATATATCCTCCTGTATACTTTAAATCATCTCTAAATGACTTTTACAATACCATATACACTGTAAATTCTATATAGATAGTTATTATATTGAGTACTTAGAAAATAATGGCAAGAAAAATGTTCATACATGTTCAATACAAAATGCAATCTTTTTAACCATTTTTGATCCATAGTTCATTGAATCTGAGGATGCAGAGCCCATTGGTACAGAGGGCCAACAGTTCCAGGAAAAGATAATTTATTAGATTACTGTAGAAGGACATCCATGCTTATTTGAATTAACCTATTTAGTTTGGTATATTTTGAAGCATTTAGATTTTCTACATAGCTTTCCCACAGAATGTTCCGTCTGTTAATGAGAACTATGGAGGGAGAGAGATGGGGGGGCGAGAGGTGAGGAAAGATAAGAATTTGGATGCATTTCTCACAGGGCAGCAAGTGGTGGGAGGCTTTGCCCTAGACCTCTAGAGCTTATCTCACGTATTTGTTAATCATGTGGAAGAGAGAACTCACAGATTTTAAACCGTTAACTGAAGTACAAACCACACATGTGAAAGAGGGTAGCAATGAAACATGAAAGCAACGCACCAAGTTTTGCAATTCTGCATTTGTTTTGTTTTAAACTTTCTCTAACTATGTTCATACCATAGAGAACAAATCAAAACACAATGAGGTAAACATTCTATACAGTCAGGCGATGAGATCACAGTTAAATACTAACATATTTCTTCCCAGTATTCCCTTGAAAGCGTTTTCAACTATCGCTTTCCAGTTCACAAGTAGCTTTACTCTTCCCTTCTCAGTACTAAAAATTCTCCTGGACTGTTCAAATTTTCTTTTCCAAACAAAACACAAAATTATATATTGCAGATGTGAATTCCTTAGATTAAAAATAGGATCAGAGTTTAAGGTTTGAAGATAAGGTTTAGCAGTCAAAATGTTTGCAGAGTATACTTTACAAATACATATCATTTAATATCCCCAATGTGCTTACAATGTTGCCCACTATGCAAAATAATTCAACCAGAATTATTTTGCTCTTGAGAAGATCTATTCATTTTTAAGATCTCTACTACATATTAATTCTACTACAGGGGTGGAGTTTGATACACTTAAGAAGTGATTTTATATTTGGAAAATACCAGTTACATTTTATCTCAAACAAAGGCATTCCTCAAATATAGGAACAGTATATAAGAGGTACATGGTAGGTCAAGCATACTTCATGTAAACTTTATGTACACTCTAAGGCACACAAGAGTAATCAGTGTATAATTGAATCACTCAATAATGTGGTTGATTGACTTGATGACCTGAGATATTAAGACTTGATGTCCTGAGGATAGAATTGGGATTGCTCCTTTTAACAATAATCCAGCATCTCATTCAGACTTTCATTGGCTTAACTGATGGTCCAAATAATTTTTTTTTTAAATGATGCTCATCTACCATTGCATTATTTGCATGACACCTGTTTTTTACATTACTTAGATTATTAAATTAGTTCTAATACATTTATTTTCTCTAAAACATTATTCTGGGGCTGGGGATGTGGCTCAAGCTGTAGCGCGCTCGCCTGGCATGCGTGCGGCCTGGGTTCGATCCTCAGCACCACATACAAACAAAGATGTTGAGTCCACCGAAAACTAAAAAATAAATAAATTCTCTCTCTCTCTCTCTCTCTCTCTCTCTCTCTCTCTCTCTCTCTCTCAAAAAAAAAATAAATAAATAAAACATTATTCTGTTTGTGTGTTGAGGAAATCAAGAGTGCTACTATGTGACTAAAAGTCCTCAAAGTAAATTCTGCTCTCAATTTCCCTCTTACAATAAAAAATTGTATGATGTCATGTATCTTTTTATTTCATTTAGTTTATTGTTATCATTTTGTTTTTTTGCTCACACATGTAGTAAAGGCCTGGAGAATTACTTGAGCTCTATATGAACTGTTTTCAGTATTAATGTTTGCCATGTAAAACCACATTTGAATTATTTATTTGTGCTATGTAAGAGCAAGACATTAATTGCTGTCTTATCAAATGAGACATTCTCTCTCCACTGTTTTCCATAAAGTTTTACAGCAGAGAGGGGCAGTGGCTGTGGAGGTGGTCTGAGCCAGTGACCTGATGATTGAAAAATCGCTGACTATCTGATATGGGAGATGACTGTACACAGTGTTATCATCCTTCCTGGTTCTTAAATGAAGACAAGAGGTTATGGCAGTGAGATTTCTATTTGCTCAAAATGTACACTGTAAAAATTCAGTGTTTTTTTTTCTGGAATCTATATATATATATACAACCTGTCCATTAGTCACCTCATACATTTTATTATCACTTCATACTTTATTTTCTTCCTTTGACCTCAGGAAGATTCCCAAGTAATTCTAAAACCCATTAGTATCTCTGAACACTCACAAAAAATCCATAAATGATTTCTTAATGGTCATTACTAATCAGAATCCAGCAATCTTGTACTGGAGATCATTGTATGGAGAGTTTAAATCAATCTTTAATATGCAAATTATCCCCTTTTTGTTAATACTATAATCTCTCTTTTGAGTGTGTAAAAATAATTCGAAATGTTTACCAATATAATAAATGTGTGAATTTCACCCTCACTTTCCATTTGTAGTTAGACTTAGAGAAAAGAGGAAGTTGCCAAGCTTCTCTAGTTTACAAATAGAGGGAAGAATTCTTCTAACTGCTGTCCCTTCCCTTCTGGTAGGTCCTTTAAATAAATCAGGTTAGACAAAGGATTTAGTAATATTGCATTTAGTTTTCAGCTCCTGTGGGCACCAGTGCATGTAAGAAATGATCTTGAGTGATGGGTATATAGTGGATGTAGTGATATGTGAAATTTAGAGTAATGCAGATGGTGTTCAAGTCTTGTTTCCACCATATTCAAATTGTGTCCTTTGGGCAAGTCACCTGTAAAGTAGGGATGATGCTAGTAATGACGTCCTATGGTTATTATAAAGAATACATGAGACAATAAATTGCTAGCACAGTGCTCACCATTCAGTAAGCACTCAAAACAGGTTAATCATTACTCTTACTTCTGCTTCCAAGCCCAAGAAAGCATTTTGAGACAAACTGCTTACACTCTGCAATGTAGTCATTAAAAGAATACAAGGGAATTAAGAACATATCTCCAAAATGAGAGACAAAAAATTTCTTGAGGCTTACAGGTTGGAGAATGGTACTATTTATTGGGCATTATTGAAAGTCAAAATAATTTTCATAAATAATGGCTCATAGAATGACCTGAAATTTTCTTCTTTGAGTATACGTCTAGTGCCATCACTTAATTTGTCAATCCACAGAAAATTTGGCCAGAAGTAGTTGACCAAAGCTATAACACTCCTGTTTAGAGGCCGTGGAGTTATTTCAAACCAATCTATCATATTTTTGAATGTTTAGGAAAATGAACTACTTTTATCTGTATTTACATTCAACACAAGAACTTCTTTGACCAAATTTATGGAGTTTTCCCACAAAAACTCAGCCCTCCAATTCTCTGCAGATGTGTACTGCAGATGTGTACTTAGTGTCTCATAATTTAATTCAGTTCTTATACTATTTACCTGAAGTTTATTCAGACCCCACAAATTAAGGGCTTATTTTGATAAGACTATCCCCTCTTTTGACACCAATTGGAAATTGTAGGTCCCCACGTTATTCACAACTTCTGTCCGACTTAGCTACAAATCAGAGGGGAGGGAAATAGTATAACCTGATGAGGTCATTGAGTTTGCTCCATCTGATGTCAGACTTCCTGGATTCCAAAATCTAACTCATCCATGTTTAAGCCTGGCGACTCTGTGAAATGTTTTAGCCTCTTAACCCTAATATCTCCATCACTAAAGTGAGGTAAAAATAGGATCTGCCTCACAGTTGCTGTTGTGGATAAAATCAGATAATGAAAAAGCACTTAGCACATTTACTGGAATGTTTTAAATGGTCAATAAATTAGAATTTTTTGTTGTTAATATATGGAGGGCACTGTTTGATCTATATTAGAAAGCTGATCTAATGAGATGAAATTTTCTTTGCATTGAATATAGTAGTGATGGGCTCCTTAGGGAATCAGGGATCTAAGAGTATAGGAAGAGCTGCCTTAGCTATAAATTTGGGCTGGGAAGGGTGAGTTCATCTTAAAAAAAAAAAAAAAAAAACCTGACAAATTGAATTTAGTGTGTAGACTCCTTGTGTGCTAAGTAGGCTGATGAGAAACTGTCTTTCAGCCCAGCAGAGCCCATTTGTCCAGGACTTTGAATACTGTTATAGGTTGCATTTTGTCCTGCAACATGCATGTTAAAGGCCTCACCCACAGTAACTCAGAATTAGACTTTATTAGAGATAATACTTTTATAGGAGTAATTCAATTAAAATGAGGTTACTCTGGTAGGCCCTAATCTAGTGTGACTATTGTCCTTATCAAAAAAGGAGAGAAGGGCTGGGAATGTGGCTCAGTGGTCAAGTGCCCCTGAATTCAATCCCCAGTACCAAAAAACAAAAACAAGAACAAATAAAAAAGGGAGAGATTTGGACAGAGACATGCATACAGTAAAAACCCCACATAAAGAGACATGAAGTGAACTCAGCTATCTATAAGCCAAGGAGAGAGGCCTGGAACAGATTTTTCCTTGTGTTCTTTAGAAGAAACCAACGGGTCAATGTCTTGGGTTTTGGAATGCAAGACAATGAATTTCTGCCACAATTTTGTAATGCTTGATTATGGGAGCTCCAGCCGCCGAATACAGACACTTAATAAAAAGTACCCTGGAGTGAAGTTAGGGTATCAGTAATGGAGGAAGTGGCATGGGAAAGAATCTAGGCCTCCTTGGGTTGCTAAGACCCAGTCACGGTGCCCCTCCAGGAGAGGACTCTCAGGGGTCTTTCCAGTTTAGATGTGCTTTGACGCTAATAGTTCATTAGGAGATAGAGTGGCCAATTTTGACCTCATAGATAATCATGGCTTAGTGTGACCTCTTGTCTCTCATTTCCTTGCTGCAAGAATCACTGGATCTTTGTGTCTTAATTTATCCCACTGACAAAATGGGAAAGCTGGACCAGAATTACTCTTCTAAAATGACTCTGTGGTGAACACTAAGAAGAACATATTCAGGGTAAGAAGGTGTGGCTGGAAGCTAGAATACTTGCTTGCATATCATGTGAGAGGCCCTAAGTTCCATCCCTAGGGGGGGAAAAAACCCAGCAACAACAAAACCATGTTCTACTTTGTATGCATAGAATTTGGGATGGATCATTCTTCTCCTCTTTCACCGATCCTCATCCCCCAACTTCATTCTAACTCAAACCACCATAGGCCCAGAGCATACCGATTTAATGATTCTATGCTAGGAAGAAAGAATAGTTCCACTAGGCAGCGACTCTCTTCTCCCAGAGTCATAAAAACATCACACATTTATGACTTGCATGGAATAAAAAACTGTGAGCTTTGGTTGTTTCTGTAAAAAATCTGTCATCTCTCTGTGAAAACTGTTTTTTTTTTTATCACTGAGAGGGTTACTGTAATAATCGTAGACTTTTAAATGCCATTTTATACTTATTCTTTCCCCCAAGAAACAATGGGATTTTTGCATCTTTCTTTATGAGCCGTTATGACTCAATTGCAAAAACATTAAAGTGTTGAAGGGCAAAAAACACAGCTAACCCTGGGGAAATTTCTTAAGCAAGTAAAATCTCTGCTGGTGTTCCCTCCTTTCTTCTTCATGCCCAGCACCCACTCCTTTCTTTTTCTCCCTGAAGCTAAGCCTCAGCCTGTCTTCTCATTGGGTTATAGATGAGACTTATCCATCATGATGAACTAAGAAAATAGTTTTCTCTATTCCTCACAAAAATCCATGATGAAATTACCATCATGTCCTTTTCATAAGTAAGAAAATTGAGACTCTGTTTTATAAAGTAACTTTCCCAAGACCATATAATTAGTAAATGCCAGAACTGGGATTGGAACTGGTCTGCTTTGTCATTCAGCCTTTGTTTTATCCACTTTATTTTTCTCTCCTCTTTTACTCTATCTTTCTGGGGAATGTTTCTTTGGTTCCCTAATTAGCATACTTGTGGAGCTGTAGACATCAATACTGATTTCCAAACAGTCATTAGTTCTTGCTGTCTAATTGAGCCTGGCCATGCTCTTCAGCCAATTTCATGGTGACCACTTTCATGTAAAAGTTTATGGAACTGAAACCTCTTAATTCTGCCATAATGTGAGGCATAAATCTTCCAATATGTGCATTTTTAAAGCAATTATGCATTAGTTGGATGGCACAAATGTTGATTTTTAAAAGTTTCTATTTGTTTTAATGGGACAATTATTTTGCAAACATTTTGATGACAAGTATCTTTCTCTATAGGAAGTAACTATAAGTCAAAGGCAGAAAAGGAATTTACCAAGTAAAAGATAACAAAAATCACTGGTGAGTTGAGGCTCCTCATTGACCTTTCATATGATAAAAGAGAGAAGAGGAAGCATATGGACCCTGAACACAAAACAATCACTGGAGCCTCTTTATGGCCATATGACTTAACAATCTAGGGGAGGAATTGAAACAGAAATGGAATTACCGGAGAAGCCACAATAATAAACTTCTTTTTTACCCCAACCCCAGCAAAATGGTGTTTAATGAATGACAGCTGATGAAACAAGGCTAAAAACAAGAAGAGAAAATCATGTTTGACATTTGTAGAAGGAGTTGCTAGGCATGCTCTAGCATTGTTTAATTTATTTTCAACAGAATACTACACTTATTTTCCCCCATAGATAGTCTCTTCTCCCAACATTGCCCATTACCTTAAAATCTGTTAATTGTTTTGGAAAGAAGCAGTCATCTTGTGGGCCTATCAAGAAGTTCTATAGGAAAGGCAACCCACGTGACCTGAGAGCTTCAACATTCACAGAACCACAAGCCTGGTCCTTTGCTTATAGCCAGCCTTTCCACTCTCTGATTTATTTTGGTAGCATGGCTGATTTTTCAGAGGATTCTCTATTTTTAGAAACCCAAGACCACTGTTCCTCATTAGGCATGTGGGGAAAGAGTTTCCCTTAACTTGACACCACCCCTAGGGCAGGCTCTAGAATCTGAGAAATGGCAGTGAATCTGTAGATTATATTCACAGAAGTGAGACATCCCCGGATGATCTCAGAGTGTCTGCCTGCCCTCAGGTCTTCTTAGCCTGGCATAGCGGCAATCAAGAAGATTCCCTTCTGCCTGGTTCTCACTCACTTGCAGCCTGTCCTTTGTATGCACTGATCATTTCCTCCAAACCTAATTGTTTGGCTGTTGGGTCTCTCATTGCCAGTCCTTACTATGACTCTTTACCATTTCAAATGTATCTGATCCAAACCAAGTTCTTCACCTTCTCCACATACCTGGCCACTCTTTTAATCTCTCTTGTGTCTGTTTAAAAAGTAATCTTTGACTCCTCCCTCAAATTCCTCTTTGCTTCTCTCTCTTCAATATCAGCTCAATTCAGAAAACAACAGCAAGAAGAACAACATTGAAACCCCCAGGTGATTGCTTTTCCTTGAGAGTGAGTATGTGTGGTCTCAGTTATTTTCTTCTACAGTTGCTCTGCCAGCTTTTCCCCCTCCAGAGACTAACCATGTCCTAACTGGCACCACTGCCTGTCTTTTCTCCCTCTGATTCTTTCTGCAATCACATAGTTGTGCTTTTTTCAAGACAATATTTTCCTTCAGTTTTTCAACTGTTCAGGAGCCTGAAATAGGATCCAGGATTTGCAGAATCAGCCCTAAATTCTTTGCTAATTTGGAAAGTGTAACAAATTTTAAAATTCACCAAATCTCATTTCCCTTCAACACATTTCTAGTTCAGACAAGACAATCCTCATTAACCTCGACAACAGTGATTTTTTTTAACTTTCCTATCTCTCTTCCTTAGATTTTAAAAATATTTTAGTTTATCTGGATCCTTTCCATTAAAATCCAACCTCAGCTCATGTCTTTTTTTCTCTCTGATCACCTCAGCCCACAACCTTGACTGATTTTTTTAATGAATTTGAATTTCTATTGGCCTCTTTTTTTCAGCTAGAAAGATGAAGAAAAAGAAGATGAAATGGAGGAGGAAGGGGAGGAGGAGGAGAATATGGAGCAGGAAGAGAATATGGAGCAGCAGGAGGAGGAGGATAAGAGGGAGAGCTAGAGGGAGAGAGATTTGAAAATGCCACATTGCTGGATAGGAAATGGGAGGAAGGTGCCTTGAACCAAGACATGCAGGTGGTATCTAAAAGCTAAAAAGTCAAGGAAATGGTTTCTCTTCTAGAGCCTCCTGATACCTCCAGTGTGTATATTGGTTTAAGTCCCTAAATTTGTCACAGCAGCAATGGGGATCTAAAACAGCAAAAAAAAAAAAAAAAAAAAAAAAAAAAAGCTGATTATGTAAGATATTTTGTGCCTGTGTATTTCTGGGTAGAAAGCAAAAGTCAGTAAGTAAGATAATGGATTAGAGGAAATAATTTGGTGCCCCCTACTTGATTGGCTCATTGCATTTGTCCATTTTCCATGCATCACCAACCTCTCTCTTTGCAGATACACCAAGCTAATGCAGGTTACATGCACATTACATGCTGGGCTTGAAAGTGGAACTGTGGGTAGGGCCAGTGCATATTCTGAAGGGTCAGTGAAAAACTTTGTTTGCCTAAAGCTTTTTTTAAAGCTATTTTTAAGGTCCAATAATACCACATCAGTTCACAATAATTAATTAAGAATGAAAACTTACTTACCCTATGAAGAACTCTTCTCAGAAATTTCAACATACTTTTCACCTTCTTGGGGTTCAAGTTCAATATTTTCAAGGCTGTTTGTGAAATTCATTGCAGAGAAATAAACTTCACACCAGAAACAAAAATTTTTCTTTACATCATTCATTCATTTCTACTATCAGTCTATCTCATTGCTAATGAGATTCTAGGAGAGTTCATTTCCTGAATACTTGTTTTTTTTTTTTTTCTTCCAAGAGGTTGAAATGAAATCAACTCAGATCTAAATAATAAACTGTCAGTAATGTTGAAATTTTTTGGTCTTCATCATCTATTTTTTTTCTCTAGAAATAAAGTCTTAAATTCAGAAATTGCTGTAATTTTTAACTTATATTTAGCTATATTTGCATTTAGCTATACTACACTAAGTCTGAAATATTATTCTTATTCTTTTTAGTCACTAATAATTATTGAGCACTTACTGTATGCTAGACACAGTATAATGTAGTTTACATTCATAACATGTGATTCTCAAAATAGCTCTGTAACGTAGTATGGGGGGTTGATTGTATTGATGGCTTCAATTTTTCGCTTGTCCCTGAATCCTTATAATAATTTCTTTCAATACAAACTTAGGGCTTAACCCTCTGATCTGTGAAACACTAGAAATTTGATGCAGTCAGAGACTTGAAAAAGTGCATGTACACTTCCCTTCTGTTTTTTGAACCTCTGTCACTACCAGTAGACAGGCCTAGACTAACTTTATGTTGATACATTTGACATGTACGGAGAAGAGCTAAGACATTCTAAGGAAGCTCCCAGTTTTCCTTCTGGGAGACTGCAGAGACCTGAGTAATCCCCCCAGCACGGATTAGGAGTTATAATGAGTAGTTAATTGCTTGAAAGGCTAAGTTTTGAGGTTGTTGAATATTAAGTAATAGTTAACTGGTACAAGAAGCTAATAATATTGTTCTTATTTTATATATGAATGAACTGAACTTTAGAAGGATTGAATATCTTTCTTCCTATTTTGCTTCCAAATGGTTTGCCTCTGAAATGCATGAACTTAACAAATATACAATCACAATATAACTTAACAAACTAAGAAGGAAACTGTTCAGCCTAGTAAAAGATATTATAGTTATATATAGATATAGATGTATAGATATATAGATATAAAGATATATATACACACACATTTATCATATAATGCAGCAGTGTGTATACATATGTATAAACATAAAACATGCATGCATATGTATGTGTGTGTAAGGTGGTATTTCCATTCTTCACGGACAGAAACAAGCATTATAAAATATATAGATGTGATATCACGGGACTTTAGGTGATAATCATTGATTGGTTAGTTTTACTTTGATGACAGTAGACATTTTTGGTGGCATAATTTTCCTGTTGTATGGGGACATTCTTTATGCTACAGGATGCTTATGGACTTATTCCTTATAATGTTGCTAATGTTCTCTCATCATAATGACCACTAAATGCCCCTACAGTACTTTTTATAATTAATTTTTGTCCCTATGAATTATCCTAAATTTCTAAACCTTTCTGGATAAGGGATAGCTGTGGGTGGGGTGGGGAGAGAGATCACTTCCAGTTGAGAAGTACTGTTGGAATTTTTAAAGTACTAGATTCAATACAAAATACATGTGATTTTTTTTTCGTGAGCATAAATATGCTAATCTGAAAAATATTTAACTTAATTTTTAAGGATTAATAAATTATTTGAAACAAGAATACCAGGTAAAACTATAGTTCTTTTTCCACTAGCCCTGATATTCTTCCTTTGTCCTCTGACTCCATTGTAAAACTCTCCATTTCCTTAGTAGTAGCTACTATCCTGACTTTTGTGGTAATCACTTTTTGAATTCTTCTTATAGCTTCACAATGTAAATGTGTGTCCCTACTCACTACATTTTTTATGATCATACTTTTAAAATATGCTACATCAGCCTTTTAAAATCTTTGATTATTTTCATCATCCATTTTTTTTTCAATTGATCTGTCAAAGAATTTTAAATGTTTACTTATTTCAGGTCCAGAGCATATTTTAAGTTTAGAAAAAAATTATGGTTATATCATTTATATAATCAACCTATGCAGAGTTTATTCAGAGGCTGTCACTACTGTGCATTGATTTAGAAAATATTGTCATTTTGGCCTAGTTTGTGTCTTGGGATGATGATCCTTGGCTTTCTTCAATTAACTTCAGGGCCAAGAAACACATTATGTTAAACAGTGAGATTAATAATTATTTCTCAAACTACAAGCCTTGATTGGCTTCCAGGGAAGCTATTAACAGTGGTTCTTTTCAGTCCATATTTGTTCTAGAATTACATCATCCTTTTAACCATTTATATGTCACTTTTTAAATCAGGAATGATACAGAAAGTGGCTTTTGCTTCAGCCCTTTCTTCTTACCCAATTGCTTTTCATAACACTTTCCTTTCAAATTAGAAAAAAAAATTGGCCTTTATGTGGGATCATGACGCTCTTTTTGAGGCTCCTTTTTATTCCCTCTTAATTCTCTACTTTAAGTCAGAGTGACTTTAGAATATCCACTTACAGTACAATAGGGAAGGTAAAAGCTGTTTATCCTTTTGAAGTTGGCAGGTAAGTTGATTGGTTGGATATGTGAGAGCTATTCAAAACTAACAACATTTGTTTTTTGATTATAATAGAAATACATATTCATTCCAGAAAACCTTTGGGAAAAATACAAAAGTACAAAAAAATAGTAAAAACTACAGAATGAATGCCTTATTGACAGAGTTCCTTCACCTTTTTCTTTCAAGAACATGCATTTACTTATTACTTTCAGGGACAGCACCCTGTGGCCACCTCCTAATGCTGTTCTGTTAGTTCTATGCCAATGTTGCCTTCCCATCTGTATTGTGGGTTTTCCTCTCTTTTGCTATGATTCCAAGGGCCATTATACTCCTCTGTAAAAAGTCCCCACCAGGTGAACTCATCCACCATGTACTTTAGTCTATAGTCCTGCTTTGGACTCTCTCTTATTGAGCAGCCTCTCTCTCTTCCCGAGACCTTTGGACTATATTGAGCATTCTTACTAAGTGAGCAGACTCATGGTCATACCAGTCTGGAGGGTCAATTGGCAAGCAAAATAATACAAAGCTCATTAATGTAAATCTCAGATCAACCCTTTTCCTTCCTCTCACCCAATCCCTCTTCTTCCACCCAGATTGAAAAATATCTGAATGATTATTAACGGATTTCTTTAACTTTACTCTAACTTTGTTTCATGTACTCTCTTAGATTCCCAGTTTTCTGAGGGAGCACTCAAGTGCTCTTAGGGAATAGTCTCAGTGTAGTATGATAAAAATGAAGTTTGCTTTTGGAACTACATGGCACAGTAGAAATTCAATGATTGTTAGTAAATACAATGATTTACAATTTTAAGTTGGAGAATCCATGCATCATCCAAATGAATATGATTAGTAATACAAAAACAGATTTAATAAAATATATGTATTTAATTATTTGAATGATATGTTGCCTATCCATCTGTAGTAGGTTGCATTATTCTTGATATCCTTTGACAAGGCTGGGAAACTGCAGTGTCCTGTATACTTTTCTTTTTACTCAGAACACACACATGACTATATCTGCTCATTCTCCTATCATCTATGGTGATTAACATATTTGTATAGTGGTATAGAATTAATTAAATTTTGATACTGAGATATATTTTTTGAGCTAAGTATGCACTTTAACTAGCTAGCTCCCAAAGCTTAAGACCTAAAAGAGGTAGATTTTCAATAAATAGGTAGTGAATGAAGAAACCCATAAATTTACACAGCCATACTGCAGAATACCCCAAGGTATATCTGCTTTCAGTTCCCCTAAGAAAAGTTTTGGGCTCAATAGGTTATTACATTATCAAAGTTATTGAATTAATTTTAGGTATTGTTACAAGTTCATAATTGTAAGCTGAATGATCACCTAGTAAAGAAAGAATGATAATCCTGAAGACAAATAAAGAAGCATTTATTAACATTTATTTATTGATACATGCAACAAATACTTATGAGCACTTGCTATATTTACCCTCCACTCTTAATGTTAGGCTAAGAGGATGTAACTATATAAACATGTGAAAGACTGGCATGATTCTCGCTCTTACGGACTTTGTAGGCTAAGGGAGGAGATAAGTACATAGTTCATTTCAAGAATTTACAGTCTATATTATGATACATAAATACATAACCTAAGCTAGTGGTCTTCAACACTCAGAGAGCATCAGAATCATTTGGAAGAATATTTATTTATTTATTTATTTACTTTAGTTTTTGGCGCCCACAACATCCCTGTCCGCATGTGGTGCTTGAGGATGGAAACCTGGCCTCACGCATGCCAGGCGATCGCGATACTGCTTGAGCCACATCCCCAGCCCCCTGGAAGATTTTTTAAAACAGATTACTGGCACCATCCTAAGACGTCAGATTCAGCATTTGGGATGGGGCCCAAAAATTGCATTGGTCCTGCTGGTCCAGGGATCACACTTTGAGAACCATTGCTTAGATCAAAGGAACCACTGGTGAGGCTGAACTAAATTTTGTAACCTCATTATTTTAATTATAACAAGACATGTTATAACAATTAATTATAACAAGACATTATTTTAATTATAACAAGACATTAGAACAAACATGCAATATTAATTTGTATAGATATATTTCTTTCTGCCTGCTTTTTCAAGAAGAGAGTTTGATCTTTAGCAATGTTTTTGGCCATGTATATGGGGAAAGAGTCTTGTGTTTTATCAGAAAGAAGATATTTTGTTTAAGCTAGAAAAGAAAGCCAAGATCTATGAGGGTAAGTGTGTCCCTGTGATGATTATGTCCTAGAGACATAGTGAGATCTCAAAAATGGAGCATCACAAGAGAATGGTTCTGGGTATGGAACCTCCCAGTGCTTCCTACGACTCCCATATTCAGCACCTGGACATGGAGTCCCAAAGAAACACAATAGTCAGATGAGCAGGAACCATGCAAGCCATAGCAAAGGACATTTGGAGATTCTAAGTGATGACCAAGGGATAAACATGCTCCCATTCTCAATAAACTGATACTGTATAAGGTAGGGCCCTAATAACAGCAGGGATTTCTTGCTAGCTAAATAGAGAGGTGAGGGCAGGGATTTAAATAGATTTAATTATAATGAGACACCTGGCACCTCTCATCTGGTGGCTGCTGAGGAATTCTGTGTCCTCATGGTGGACTTGCCCAGCTCTTTGTGAATAACAAAGAATCTGGAAAAGTTGGAGAAGATAAAGCATATATAGTATCTGAATCAGGAGATCAATAAAGAAATGCAAAATTCTGAGGATGAGTTAATGTGACCCATTTGTTACAGTATATTTGAAGATTCTCATGTACTTCCATGCTCTCATACGTTTTGTAGAAATTGTTTGGAAAATGTTCTTCAGACATCTGGTAACTTTTATATATAGAGACCTTTACGAATTCCACTCAAGTACCCTAATTGCAGAAGTGTTATTGAAATTGCTCCAACTGGTATTGAATCATTACCTGTTAATTTTGCATTAAGAGCTATTATTGAAAAGTACCAGCAAGAAGACTATCCAGATATTGTCACCTACCCTGAACATTATTGGCAGCCATTAAATGTTTATTGTCTACTAGATAAAATATTAGTGTGTAGTCATTGCCTCACTATAGTTCAACATCATGGTTATTCTATAGATGACCTTCAAAGTTCTGATCTGAAAGAAAAGGACACACCTCAAAAACTGCTTAAATAGTTAACTGATCCACACTGGACAGATCTTTCTCATCTTATTGAAAAGCTAGAACAAAAATCTTATTCTGAGAAAATGGTCCAAGGTGATAAGGAAGTTGTTCTCCAGTATTTTAAGGAGCTTATGGATACATTGGAACAGGGAAAAAAATCAGTTTTCCCAACAGCTCTCTGTGATGTTGGCAATCTGATTAATCAAGAATATATTTCACAAATTGAAAGAATGAAAGAAATGAGAGAAACAGAAGCTTGAATTAATGACAGTGTCAACATTGTTATGTGTCTCCACTTAAATTTCTTGAAAAAATTGATGATGCCCGCCAATGTGTGCAGATCTTGAAACAAAGACCATTTCCTGAAGTCCAGCCTGTTGAAATTTATCCTTGAGTAAGCAAAATATTAAAAGAAGAATGAAGCAGAACAGAAATTGGACAAATTAAGAAAGCTCTCATTCCTGAAATGAAAATTTCTTCAAAAAGAATGCTATGTTCCTGGCCTGATAAGGATAAAAAAGAAGTTGAATTTTTACAAATTTTAAACATTGTTATAGTTACATTAATTTCAGTTGTATTAATATTAACACTCTTTTTCATCCAGCACATAATAACCTTCTTAAATGAAATCATTTCAATATGTTTTTCTGAAGTCTCTCCGTCTACTTACCAAAGTTTATCTAACAATCTTAATGATTTAAAGAATATGCTATGTCATCCCTTTTATTTATTAATTCGTGTGGAAAATAGTTTCTTATTGAAAACTCAAATCAGTTTAGCTATTGTGAATTGCTATAAACATTGATGTGGCTGTTAGATGCCCTTCAATAGATGAATGGATAAAAAAATGTGGCATATATACACAATGGAGTATTACTCAGCAATAAAAGAGAATAAAATCATGGCATTTGCAGGTAAATGGATGGAGTTAGGGAAGATAATGATAAGTGAAGTTAGCCAATTCCCAAAAAACCAAATGCTGAATATTTTCTTTGATATAAGGAGGCTAATTCATAGTGGGATAGGGAGAGGAAGCATGGAAGGAATAGATAGGGCAGAGGGGCTGGAGGGGAAGAGAGGGGGCATAGGGTAATTTATGATGGTGGAATGTGATGATGATTATTATACAAAGTACATGTATGAAGACATGAATTGGTGTGAATATACTGTATATACAACCAGAGATATGAAAAATTGTGCTTTATATAGGAAAGGTAGCAGAATACAACAGTCACTAATATGCCATTATGTAATAATGTGAGTATGTAACAGTTGTGATTCTACAATCTGTATTTGGGGTAAAAATGGGAGTTCAAAACCCAATTGAGTCTAATGTATGAAAGATGATATATCATGAGCTCTGTAATGTTTTGAACAATCAATAAAAAAATTTAAAAAAAAGAATTGTAATGCATTTTGCTGTTCATATATAAATAAAAAAAGAGTTAAAAAAGAAAACTCAAATCAGAATTGTAAATGGACTTATTGTATATAGCAGAGGCTAACCACTGCTAAATGAGAGAAATAGAGGTAGCATAAACAGCAAATCAAATTTGAGTTGCAACAAATATAAATATATAGAAATGTTTAAACTTATGCTTTTGTTGAATAGAGATATCAGAGATAATATTCAAGTCATAATTAGAAAACTACAATAAAATCTAGTAAGTGATTTGGAAATTAATTTTTATTGGCTTGAAAGAGGTTGACTTAAAGCTGCTGAGAGAATTTACACATTCTTATACCAATATTGTCTTTTACTTCAATGGTTGGCTTTGCATTTTTCTCTATATATAGCTTTTAGATTAAAAGATGGCAAAATGCTCAAAAAAAAAATCCTCAAAAGCTTCAAGCTTTTGAATGGATGAATAAGGATGGTAAAAGATTAAAAGGTCAAGCAGCAAAATCTTTGATAAAGGACTGCTTTAAGATCTTTTTGGTCAAACATGACTAGATAAAAAGCTCTTAAATGTTTAACACCATTTATTTCAAATAAAGCTATTGCTTTTGGATAATCACTATTAGGGAACAATGACAATTTTTAATACTTGTTTTTATAATAAGTTTATATATTAAGATTGTCATTTGGGAGCTGAGTGTGGTGGTATAAGCCTGTAGTCCTAATTATTTGGGAGGCTGAGTCAGGAGAATCTCAAGTTCAAGGTCAGCCTGGGCAATATAGCAAGATCCCCTACCCCAGCTCATTTCTCACAAAAAAAGTTTAAGAACTGGGAATCTAGCCCAGTAACAGAGCCCTTGCCTATGTGATCCCCTGCACCACCAAAAAAATTTTGTTATGTTTTAATTTTTTTAGTCAAATCAGTTCTTTGATAAAAACTGTAAAACATGTGACTAGACAGTCATGCTGATAATATACTTCATTTCAACAGATTTTGATAGCATGATGTAAACTATATTCATCTTAAAAATAAAATTTTATCAAATGTTAAATATATAGATTTAAATGTTAAATATGTAGGTTTAGTTATAATAAATAAATACTATTTCTCACACATCTCTTTGTAGGCTCAGATTTGTATTCATCTCTCAGTTAATAAGGCAATTATAAAAGTATCTTAAGAGAATTTTAAAAATAGTAAGCGTGAATCTTGGGGGGAAAGACTAATAAAGATTTTCATATTGAACATCCATCAAGGGATATTTATTAGGTTGGCAATGTGGCTCAGCAGTAGAGCTCTTGCCTTGAATGTGTGAGGCCCTTGTTAAATTGAAATGACTCTATTAGGACGTTTCCGAATCACCCAAATGTATCCATGGTCAACAGTGTCTTAGGATGAGGGACACAGTGTATCTGATAGGTAGTGTAGTGCTATGATTGGTGGAATAGGTTCAGGAATCACCTGCTTACACTGGAGTGTGTCATGTGATAGTTACATGACCCTGGACAATTGGCTAAAGGTTTTGTGTCTAGTTCTGCATTTGAAAAATGAGTGTAATGTTATGCCTACTTCTCAGGGTTGTTGTGAAGATTAAATGAATTATGGCTTCAAATTTTAAAATACAAGAATTCAACATTAATGACTATAGATTGCAGCCAATTTATACAAATGGGAATTACAAGACTACATTTCAAATGGAAAAGAATGGGGCTTGTAGGGAATACTCTTCTTGGAGTCTTAGTATTCAGAAATTTCTTCAAAAGACCTAGAAGGACCTGTAATTGTTGTTATTAGACCATGATCTGTTTTAAGGTAAGATTAATTGAAATTCTGTGAAATATTCAGTGCATTAATGGTGACAGTTTTAACATTAGAATAGAAACACCGAAGATTTTAAACATTAGCTAAGGTGACTGTTTTGGGCTTCAGTGCTGTCTTTTTTCATTTTTGTCCTTGATGACTCAGGCTATAAAAATATCATTACCTAAGTTGAAAAAATGTATAAGACCCACCCCTATTCCATGTGTGATCCATAGAATAAGACCCTGGAGAATAACACGGGGGGTGGGTTCCTCCCTGGCTATTTCATCATATTAAACATCTGTGCATTTCATTTTAGCTTATATTATAGCTGGCTTTCTTAGTTACAGGCATACAGAGTATTTTTTCCCCAAAAACAAGCTCTGTTTCTTGTAACTCACCATCTCCGTTTTGATTCCTTAATTCCACTGGCAATTTGGAGCGGCTTGCTTACTCATGTTGTGTCTGCAGTTTTGGAATCTTAGCCCTTGAGTCATGTAATTTCAGAAATCTTTGCCTTCTGCCTTATGTATTAGCAGCAATCAGGCAGCCCCTTAAGACCTTCCTGGAAACATCCCAAAATACCTCAGCTTTTATTTTGGTTTTAGCTTGAAGGAATTCCAGTCAAGTTAGCCTTGAGTTCTTAATTTTGACTGACCACCCAGCTGAAGACAGCCTCAGAGATCCCCAGTTAACACTCTGGGCAGCAATCCGTCGATTTCTGAAAATTTACAGTCAATTTTTTCTGTCGAGTTTCCAAAGTCACAATTTAACTTTTTATTCCAAGGAAAACTTTTTCTGTGATTAATGTTTAGTACTGGTAATTTCTTTCTTTCCTAATTAGCTTATCAATGTAATGCTGGGTTCCAAAGTAGAAAAAAAATAGTTATAGGGCAACGATTCATTGAGAAGTATATATTAAACTAGCAGTAACTGAAGGATGGAGTTCCTAAAACATTTATCAATATGTTTATTTGATAAATTCTTATTTACCTACTATATACAGCATATATTGCTAAGTAATAGGAAAGAGAGGACAACTAAGGTTCATTTTCTTCCATAAAAAGCTTGCAGTCTAAGATGAAAGGCAGAAAAAATAAACAGGTGAGTTCAATAGGGTGTGTTAAGTGTTATATTAGGAGTCAGTACCGAATAATGACAGTGCAAAGATAATGGTGTCAGGAACATTATGGGGTTTGGGGTTAGAGGAGGCTTCCTGGAGGAGGTCATATCAAATCTGTGATAAGAGGGAGGTAAATAATTTAGCCTGGAAGAAAGAAATGAGTTTTGAGCATTTTAGGTGGAGAAAATAGCCTATACAAAGACCTCAATTATTCCAACCAGGGTGGAACCTGTCTTACTGTCTTTACTCACATTCTGTGCTTGCCATGTAGATTGTAAAAAAATGGCCACAAATCTCCTGTCCTTGCATCTAAGCCTTTACAATGTGACTTTATTGATCCTCCCATAAAGGCTGGACTAGATTTCTTTCTCTTGAATCTGGGTTGACCATGTATGTGACTTGCTTTGGTTACAGGGACCAAAAGTGATAGTAGCAGAGAGCAGACAAGTACTTGCACATTGGAGCCTGACCTGGTGTTTTGGGGGCCTGAGGCAGCCTTCAGGAGGAGATGCCAGCTATGTGAGGAAGCCATCCATGTGAGACCAATAAGCTCCCGCAGTCCCCTAGAGATGCCCACACTTTATCACCAGAACCTGTGAATATCTTAGCTTACATGGCTAAAGGGACTTTAAAGTTTCCATTAAACTAAGGATTTTGAGATGAGGATATTATCTCGGATTATTTTGATGAGTTTATTGTAATAGCAAGGGTTCTTTTAAAAGGGAGGCTGGAGGAGGCTGGGATTGTGGCTCTGTGGTAGAGTGCTTGCCTAGCATGTGGGAGGTGCTGGGTTCGATCATCAGCACCACATAAGAATAAATAAATAAAATAACAAAACAACAACAACAATAAAAAAGAGGCTGGCAGGTCAGAGTCACAGAAGATGTGATAGTGAAGCAAGGGAAGTCAGAGAAGGGGTTGAAGATGCTATACTGCTGGCTCTGAAGAGGGAGGGAGGGGTCATGAGACAAGGAATGCTCTGCCACTACCTTTGGAAGCTCCAAAAGCCAAGAAAGCAGCTTCTCCTCTAAAGCCTTCAGAATGGACATGGTCCTGTGATACCTTGACTTTAGTGCACTCAGACTTCTGATCTCCAGAACTGTAAGATAATAAATTTGTGCCTTTTTAAGGCACTACGTTGGTGGTAACGTGTTATAGCAGCAATATGAAACTAGGACACAATGCTAGATCATCTAGCTGCCAGCCAACCCACCATTTGACCACTTCCATATATATGTCAGAAGCCAACAGAGATCAGTCAATCTGGCACAGACCACAGGACCACCCAGACCATCTACAGGAAACGTGAACTGTAATAATAAACACCTTTTCTTTGTTTTAAGTCATTACATTCTGGGGTGATTTCTTACACAAGGAACAGCTAAGTGATACACTGATCTGGAAGTTCAAAAGCAAAAATAAAGCAAAGTAATATTCATATTTAATTACTTAATAATAATTATTTTTGAATACTCCTATAGAAATTTTATATAAAGTCCTCATTTGGAATTATAAATGGGAGTTATATCTATCGCTTTATCTAATGCAACCTGATTAACACTGCCTTTAGAGTAATGAGCGAGGCCCTGCAGTAGAAGTTTGGACTGGTTCTGCTTCCAGGGATCCTACAGTTCATATCCTGGAAGTCTGATCTTGAGCATGTCAATCAAGTCTCCAAAGTTCAGAGCCAATATCTTCAAAAAAGAGATAAAAGATGTACTTAGTTTAGAGGATTTTTTTTTTAAGGCTAAGGTGAGAAAATGCTTGTAAAACACTCAGCTTTCATGACATTCCATAAGTATTCAACAAACATCAACCAACTTGAAAGAAGAAGGAAAGTCAGATGGCCAAACAAAAAGTAAGAAAGAAAATAACATGAGAAGTAGTAATCACTACCTTTTATTGTTTATGTTGTTCCAGAAAATGTATAGTTATGTTATTAAAAGTGACAATAACCCTACATAGTAGGGATTGTTATTTCCATTGTGCAGATGCAGACGCTGAGATTTTGAAGATTAAGTGCATTTTGACATTACATACGCAGCCAGTAACACCACGCTCCCTCTGATTCTGAAGTCTTTTATCTTTCTGAACCAGGTGGCCCATGGGTGTTTGTGACTAAACTAGCTGCAGCCAGGCAAACCTGATTCCATCAGCAACTGTAGAATCATGTTCAAAATCCTAATGTGGACTATGCATCTTTTTACTACCACCTTTCATATTGCTTCCCTTGGCTTTGGTTACACTGCACTGACATCCACTAAGGTGGGGACACATCATGCTCTGCCACTTCTGGTCTCCTCATGATGGCTGGTCTCTCACCTGGAAGCACTTTCTCTCTTCTTGGATAGAATAACTCTCACTCATTCTCCCCTGTTTTGGAATTGTTTTCTCTTTCCTGATATTTAGATTGCTTTTGTTTCATCTTTTAACACTTTCTTCTTTCCTTTCTTATTCTTCATTTTTGAAATTCCCTCTCTTTCCCTTCAGCAGAAACTTCTGGTGCCTGTTTGATTTGAGAGTAGTTCCTCTTTCCTGAAAATGGTTCCTGGTCCACAGGAATGATCTCTTAGAACAAACTATGTATCTATTTCTAAACTTTATTACCTTCTCCTACCCTTCTACCCTGCCCATGGATCCAGAGTTGGCCATTCAGCTTCATTTTGCCCTAAATTTTGAATTTTGAATAAAGAGGTGTGGAGACTAAAAGGGGTCGGGGTGAATCATGTTAACAGCAGTTCTCTAAAGCAAGAATTCAGAAACTTCTATCACTGAGTCTGTACTCTGCCTGGTCCCTACCCTCCTCAACCTTGGTTCTTCGCCACTTCTTTGAATTTCTGTTTTTCTTCAGTATCCTTCCAATACAGGCCCCTTTCTTCTTAAACTAACCAGAATAGTCTCCATCACTGCTAGACTGTGAGCTCTGTGAATGCCATTTGGGAATTCCTTCTTATTACTCACCTGTAGACACCTGATGTTTTAGAAGCATGATGAAAAAGGCAGTCACTAATCTCTAGATTTATCTTTTTAAAATGCAGGTGTTTTCAGGCTTTTAAAAGAAAATTTCCTAAATGATTATTATTTCCTTGAAATAAGTCAACAGAAGCCTCCACCTCCGAGGCCACCAGTCATCTTCTGCTCTCCTCAACTTGGATGGACTCATCTCTTTGGAATGTCATGAGAAGACATTCTATCCTTTGTTAAGAGACTTGACCGACCACAATTATATTATTGTGCCTATGTCTGTTGAAAAATCCCAGGGAAAGTTAGAAAGAATCACATGGGATTTTGGCTTGAATCAAATGAAACCAGTTTGGAATGACAATGCAAAGATAACTTGTCTGAACAGTGAACTAAATGTGTCAATTATGAAAAAAGATTGGTTTTTAAGTTTTTGCCTTCCTCAAATGTCCTACATAATGTACATCCTATATTTTATGTAAGTGGTGCTCTTGTTAGGGTGAATAAAGACTTTGGTGCTTGCTGTAAAACATAATTTCTGCTATGTGGTATCTAGTTCATTTGAGTTCTACTACTATATATATCAATTTCCTGTATTATATATGAATTTTTAAAACAACACTTAGTAGCTATGCTTCTTGCTCAGTTTGAGTTCTGTCACTATCAATTCTATAACACCCTCACCAGAATCATTACTTTCTACTGCTATTTCCTGCCTCCATACCGCTCCAGTAAATTCCCAAGCCTGAATTCAAGAACAACCTTCCTTGTTTTAGCATACAGGTTACTGAACATTGCAAAAGTAAGACCCTGTAACCACGACTTAGAACAACTATAAATTTAGAATTTTTGAGTTTAGTTAGGCCCTCTATACTACTTGGCAATCTTCTCATTTAATGCTGACTAACAGCCTCAACTCTTCCTCTTTCTAGAAAACTTTGCCTCCGTCTTGACAGATAAAATAGAGGTCACCAGATGCAATCATGTCCCTACTCTAAATCATGAAAGCATCCTGTAGCAGCACCCATCCTTCTTTTTTGTATAAGAGAAAGTGAGTCAATATTTATCAGTAGCATGCTTTCCATCTCCAGACTAATCTCCCCTGAGTTCATGTTGATACTTCTTGTTACTTATTAAACATCCTTTCATAAGATATCCAGTGAGCATCACAAACCTTTCATATTTGAAAAAAAAAAAAAACAACACTCATGATCTTCTTTACCAAAATCTCATCTCCTTCCCTTTGCCAATTAATGGCAACTCCATTCTTCCAGTTATTTTATATCCTAAACTTTAGAGTCACTCTTACCAGTCAAGTCTGTCATTTCTTTTGGGGATTATTTGAATTTGCCTTTGAATTTACTCTCTTTGTTCCACCACTGTAGACCTATGATCTGTTTTCAACATAATATCTAGAAGTCATTCTATGAAAAAATGTGAAGTTGGATTATGCCCCAAACTTTCCATTGTCTTCTCATTTCAAGCCATATGAAAGCTAAAGCCTTTGTAGTGGCCTATAAAGCTCTATAATTGTGGGCTCGACATTGACCCTTTGACCTCATGGCCCACTATTCTCACTCATCTGTCTCCTTGTTGTCAGTTGAGTATGGTAGCCTTGTTTGGCCTTGGCCTCTTACATCTGTTGTTCTTGCTTCCTGGAATAGTCTTCTCATGATATTTGCCTAGCTTTTTTTCTATTTATTTTAGGTTCAAATGCTTTCTTTTCATTGATTATTTCAGATCACTTTATTTAAAATTGCCTGAATCCAGTGACTTCTAGATCTCCCTTTCATGTTGTATTTCTCTCCATAGTGTTTACTGCCATCTAATACCCTGTTTATTTCTTTTATTCATTTTCTGCCTCTTCCAACTAGAATGTGTAAACTCCAAGAAAGGCCTTTTTGTTTGTATTATTTCCTACTTTATATCCCAGTGCTGATAGCATTGCTGGGATCAGTAGAGCTTTAGAAAATATATTT
Organism: Spermophilus citellus; assembly: GCF_964194105.1. Taxonomy (NCBI): domain Eukaryota; kingdom Metazoa; phylum Chordata; class Mammalia; order Rodentia; family Sciuridae; genus Spermophilus; species Spermophilus citellus. Next base: position 75,794,989 of record NC_138194.1, read on the forward strand.
TTTTAAATGGATAAATGTTCTTAGCAAGAACAAATTCTTGTTAAGAACTTTTGTTTATACATTGAATTCAACCTAACCTCATTGTCCTCTTTAGAATGATTTATTTTATTACCATTTTTTCTGGCATTTTCCCTACCATTTGAGTCAGTGTTTTTAGTCTATACATGTAGTTAAATATTATTAATTTTTTAAAAATTCCCCTGTGGTTTTTAGTTCAGACTGAGATTTCATAAAAATTATGATAAACACAAAAAAGAAATGGATACAGATAAAAGATGGGAGGATGGAGGTAAAAACTGAGATAAAAAAAGTCTGGGAAAAAAAGTCTGGGGAAAAAAAGTCTGGAAATTGGAAAGAGGATGGGGACATGATGAAGGATGAAACAGAGCAGAAGCAGCCGTAACCCAGGACCTGTGGAGGAGGGAGGTCTGTGGAGCATGTTTGAGGTCACGTGTGTGTCCATTGTATGTCTGTCTTGCTCACACATGTGTATGTGGTGGGTGCATCATGCACCCTGATCTTCTGGGTCATGCTTAGCTAACACTTGGTTCCCTGGTTGACAAGGGAAAAGGATAGAAATGAGAAATAAAGCCATAAGCTGTGTTTATGGAGAGCTACATCTATTGGCTACCCATGTCCTTTCGCATCATTATACACAGACGTGTTCACTGCAAAGGTAGAGTATGTCAAGAACAGGATGATTTCATTACAGAACCAATGTTACAACTAGGTGTCACTCAAAAAAGAAAAAAAGATATTCTAGTGTAAAAGTCAAATGTATTTGCTCACACTTTACTTAAAATCACACTGCATTTCAGCCTACTTCATATTCAGTTATTCCTAGATTTTATAGTTGACTTTTTTTCTGCTTGAGAAAAGAAACATATACTGTATATACATTAACATATTTAATTTTATGACAAATCTGATAGTTGGTTAGAAAAATGAAAACAACCAGAAACAATGAAAGTGCTCACCAATATATAAAAATATTGGGTAAGGAAATTACAATGTAATGTTACTATGGAATGACACACAGCCTTTAAAAGGAAAAGAAGTAGATGTGTATGCTTTAAGGCAGAAAAATGTTAAGAGGCATACTTTCAGTTTTGAGTATCCAGAATTGTGAAAAAAAAAAGTTTCTGTGAAAGTTAAAATTGGATATTTTTTCAGTGTTCAGTAATACAATTAAAAAGAAACACTTAGAAAATGAGCTTACAAAACTAAAACCATTGCTGGGAAAAAGGTTTTAAATGCAGTTCTTAGAAAACCCACCTGCAGGCTGGGTGTGATGGCACACACCTGTAATCCCAGCAATTCTGGGGCAATTAGATAGGAGGATCGCAAGTTCTAGACTAATTTTTGCAATTTAGTGAGACCCTCTCTCAAAAAAATAAAAAGTGCAGGGGGCCTAGCTTGGTGGTAGAACTAGAACCTCACTGAGTTCAATCCCCAGAACAAAAACAAAAAGAAAGAAAGAAAAACCTGCATGAAAATTAATTCTGACTCCCTAACAAGCCCCCAAACCCTATTCTTCAGAGCAGAGAAGATAGACTCAGGGATGTGCCTGTAATTCCAACAACTCAGGAGGATGCAATGCTAGGTTGAGGGTTCTGAATTTGGCTAGAATTCACATAATTTTGTTTCCCATATTTTGTAATGTAGATAACAAAATTCTAATATCCTCTGGTTCTCTACTGTTCTAGTATTTTCATATATTTACTTTTTTTAAAAAAATATAATACTGAGGACTGAACCCAGGGGAGCTCTACCACTGAGCTACAACCCAAGCCCTTTTTATTTTTCATTTTGAAACAGGGTCTTACTAAGTTGCCAAGGCTGACCTTGAACTTGAGTCCTCCTGCTTCAGCCTCCTGAGTTGCTGTAATTACAGGCATATGCTGCTACATCTAGCTCATAACATTCACTTTGAATGAAAACTTTCTCCATGTTTCGGAATTTTTTCACAATTTTTTAAAATGATAAATTAAAAATTAGGATCAGAATTCATAACAAATGCAAACCTTTTTCTTTGGGGCTTTAGGACTATTTAATAGTAATAAAATGCATTTTACAGTATTCACTTGAGGATATTAAAACATTACAGTTTTTATAGATAATTCCAATCAGCATCCCCAATATATATGTAAGGGAAATGTTGAGTCATTCTAGTTTAGGTGGAGAATGCCTGGCATAGTTAAACACTGAAATTCTAAAATTCTAACCCTGAGCAATTTGAGGCTCAGCCAGATTAATTTAACAAAGATTTACTGAGTAACTACCATGCATGAAACATGGTGTTAGAATCTGGGGAATCCAACACTTTACCAGACCTGGTCCATGTCCCTGAGATTTTTTTTTTTTTTCAGAAAAGGGAGAGAGAGATGTGAATCAAATAAATCAACTGTAAGATTCTCTTTTTCAGAGGTGTAAGATTCTCTTTTTCAATACCAGGGTGGCCAGGTATTGGCCAAATATTTGGCCAAATACCAAATGGATTAATGGTAAGTTGGGGTTTCTGAATGCTGTATCTTGGGCTGGTAAATGCTCTGAAGTGTCCAGGGGTGGGCAGAATTATTTGGTAAGTAAAAACCATGATGCAAACAAAGCAACAAAATTTCCTTGGAGAATTCCAAGATCTAACATTTGGGGGAGTGGAATCTAATCCTCATAAATTAAAATCCAAGGCACCAAGAGTCTGGTAGACAGTAGGACCAGGTAGACAATGAGAACAAGGCAGAAGGAAAATGAGAAGACTCAAAACCATCGCAGAGAACAGCCGGCCAGCTTATGACTCATTTCTTGTGGCTGCTGGCCATGTAAATTGTGAGCTAAAGGCCTGAGTTAGGAGGACACCAGCCAAGTACTATATCACCATGGGGGCAGTGGTAAGAGGACAGTGATTTCAACAAATCATATAAGTTAGTTGTTATTTTCAGCAAGTTCAATTTTAAAACTGGTGGATGGGAGTTCTCCCAGAGCAGCAGAATTATAGAGATGGAAAAACTAAAATAAGCAGGATCATTGACATATATTTTGGACTTAGTGTATTTGCTTTCTTTTATGTCATGCACTTATTTCTAGATCTGGGGGTAAGACCAGGTCTTCTAGACATATTTCAAAAAGAAGGATAGGTGAGTCTTTAAGGTAAAACTGGAAAACTGTTTCCAGATTTGCAAGAAATTGAATCCAGGCTGGTAAAGACAAAAAGAGGGAAAAAATACAAAAGTCAATTTATTAAATGCAGGCAAAGAAAATGATGTTGAGAAAGAAAAAAACCATCTGAATTTGTCCATAATCTCAAAGGTGAAAAAGTCTTCAGACTCTTAAAGGAAAACTTTGAGCCAGGCAGGTACCGATTGGAATCCTGGTTTAGCCACCTAGTAATTTTGTAATCTCTGGAAAATTAAGTAATTTTTCTGAGCCTCAATGGTAAAGACAAAATTATGATGCATATCTTGACTACAAGATGAGAGAACTTTTCTGGCACATAGTTAATTCTTATTAACATCTTTCAAGAGAATATATATTCAGTGGTAAGAAATGGAAGCCAAAAAGTAACACAGAGAAAATAAAAGATAATAGGAATATACCTTTGACACAAGAAAAATAGCCAGTGAAAGAAAATAGAGAAATCAGATGATAACTTAAAGATGGCATCAAGCTATCCTTATTTTTACCACCCTGTCACTGCTCTAAGATAGGGAAGGCTTCAGAGAGCCACTCAAGTGAGATTATGCCTTTCCTGGGGCTCTTTTATGCCCAATGGCTGAACACCATGAAAGCACAAAAGTGGAGCAATTTTGACCTCACTGACGACATCTCTAATGGGTGATATACTCTCTAGACCTCTTGAGAGATTGGCTGAAGCATTGTTAGACTTACTGCACAGTTGATCTGTCTTTCTGCTTTACCCTACTTTTACAACCTTCCTTCCATAGCATTCGATCTCTATTAAGCACTCATCATGCCAATCTCTGCCTCAGCATCTGCTTCCAAAAAACACAAACTGCAACACACCAGTACCTACCTGCATTCCAAACCAGACATCTAGGTATTATATCTTCCTCACCTCCTTCATATACCTGCCATTAAAATCCCAGAAATTCTTTCTCCTAAATCTTTTCCCATTTTCTAGTTACTTTTTCTGCTACTCCCTATTTGCTGCCAATGCTCTAGCTCAGATTTCACATCCTAGACAATCCTGTCTTAATAAACATGAAGGTTGAAGTTTCAACTGTCAAATGGACCCAGAAGGGTCGTTGTTCTTCTGCTTGCTGAACTGCAAGTTTATACAAGTCTCTCATTTAACTGTGTGCTCTTCCAGGCTAGAAGCCAAGTCTAATTCACCTTAGTATATAATCTCCCCAAACTTCACTTACCCCTCAACTCTGTGGCAGAAACCTCACTGGGTGTCTGACACTTGGAGAAACTCTGTAAACGTTTGGGTATTTGATGAATCAGTATTACCCAGGTACATAAGGTTTAAACAATGCTTAATGTGGTATTATTTAAAAATATAGTTAAATAGTTTTGCCCTACAGATTGCTTATTTATAAAACAACTTAAGCACATCATTCACACATCATAAAGCTGCCCCCTTTTCATCCTTTAGTTATATTTCATGGGGGAAAAGTTAGCTGTGATATCCCCACTGAGAGTATTTAGTGTAGGTAAGGTAATTCAGTTCACTCAGAGAACAGATTTTAGCTATTGCTTATTTTTCACATTTGTAGTTTCAGTTTGCTGTTTGAAAAAGTTACCTTTGACTTTCAGTTTTCCAAGCTCCATACAGAGCATGAAATAAGTACATAAAAATTAGGGGTCCATCTTCATAATGAATGTGGTTTCATGTTCAAAAAGCAAATCCTTCATTTTCAAAGACTGATTAGGATGATGCTTGGGAAAAGAATCCCACATAGTTAGGGCCCTGAAAAAAAAAAACTCCACCCAAGGATCTCTTCTGTAGCATTTTTGTTTGATTATGATTTGGATACATTTTCATTTACTCTAAACCTTTCTTTTGGAATTACCTATTCCAAGATGCTTAAGTCAGTGGCAAGAGAACTGTTGGCCAAAGTTATTGCTTACCTTATACAAATGGTCTTTTTTAATTATATGACTCCCACTTAAAAGTGGTTTTATGTGGCCAAGATGTTTTCAGTATATGATTGTGCAAGAACTGTTCTGTGATTTTTGCCACTGAACCTAGTCTTTTCCCTTTCTCCCTCAGCTCTTGTCTTTTCTCTTTCCTGAGGTCATCTGAGAAAAATGGAGAGGCTTCTAAGTAATTGTGCATTGGTCTTTTTGTTTGCAGTTTAAGACGGGAAAGTTTCAAAGAAAAGAGAAATTGGCATGGATCATTGTTTACTTAGGATTTCAAATTTTGTTCAACAAACAATTGTGGAGTGTTGGCTGTGAGCCAGCATTAAAAGTGCATATTTGTCCACATATCTAAGGAGCCATGTCTGATAGGAGACATTAAAACCTGTAGTGATTCCTAATCATTGTGACGATTAGGAATAGGGATTGTACTGGGGCTTCAGAAGCACTGAAGAGATGTTTGATTCTACATTGACCAGGTGTTGGTTTCCTTTCTGTGGGAAACTCCCAGACCTTAGAGGAAGAGTGGAAGTAGTCGGGGAAGAGGAGGAGGTTGTCGAATGGACAAGATAGAAAGAGTCTTCTGAGGAGTCAGGAGTTTGTGAAATTATAAGAAATTCTGTCTTATAAGAAGAATGCATAGAAGAGCATAAAGAGGCAGAAAAAAAGAATGATGAAATTATGAACATTTATAATTTTTCTTCCAGTCTTGTGGAAATGTGAGTTCTAGATATTCTAGTGTTTCTTTTTTCTGAGTGGGGCAACATAATGTAATGCAAAACCAAAGTAGCTGGAGATTTCACTAATCATCTAAAAAGATGGATAGACCCCAAGGGAGGGCAAAACATTTGCACAATAGGGCCTTAGATGGTCAGGATGGAGAAAGAAGCAGGCGGAAAGCTTGAGGAGATGGTAGTGGAGAGAGACTTCAGGAGGAGGTGGTGTGAGAGACAGAAAAGACTCACACACATGCAAACACACACCGAGAGATAGTGAGAGACCCAGAACAAAACAGATAGCGATGCCTATAGGAAAAAAATTCAGAGACAGGCAGTGAGAGAACAGAGGCAGAGATAGAGATACATAGAAAGACAGTCATTAAATAGGCTACCACAAAGATTAGAACTTTCAGGAAGGAGAACTGCTATTTTAAGTTTTTTTTTAAAGAAAAATTGCCTGTACTGTTTTATGTAATTTCCTTTGTTGACAGAAAGTTCAGTAAAACTACCCTGCTTTTTAGTGCTGTTAGAATTAGTGTTTTGCAGATCCACATGGGCAGACTTGTCCCAGAGATGCCCAGTTATGTACCATAGTGGTGAGCCAGGATAAGAACAGAGAAATCCCATGTGTCCCAATACAAGTTGGGGTTCACCAGGGGTCAACTCAAGTTTATCAGGCTACTTTTCATCTGAAAAGGGTGACTTTTCTCTATTTAAAACCAGGAATGGCCAGGCACCGTGGCGCACACCTGTAATCCCAGCATCTTGGGAAGCTGAGACAGGAAGATCTAGAGTTCAAAGCCAGCCTCAATAAAAGCAAGGTGTTAAGCAACTCAGTGAGACCCTGTCTCTAAATAAAATACAAAACAGGGGTGGGGATGTGGGGATGTGGCCAATCAGGACTAGGGGCTGGGGTTGTGGCTCAGTGATAGAGTGCTCACCTAGCAAGTGTGAGGCACTGGGTTCAATCCTCAACACCACATAAAAATAAATAAATAAAATAAAGTTATTGTGTCCATCTACAACTAAAACAACAACAACAACAACAACAAGAAAACCAGGACGGATATGCAAAGAGCCCTTGGAATCTCTGAATCTCAGGAAGAGCAGGTTGGGCATCACCTGGCCTGGGAAATCCTCCTTGTCCCTGCAGACGTGGTTATGCACTTCTTTATGTTCCCACAGCACCCTGCCTCACTTCCTTTCTCACAGGTAAGACATAGCTGTACTCTATTCACTAGGGGCCACATATCTTTATTGTTACTAATAGACAACATGAGAACTTGTATCAGTAAGGATATTGAATTCTTGGTTTTATAGTGAAAGGCACAGAATACATATGGGAAATTAGCTTACTGGTTCGTGCTATGCCTTTACATGAGTGGTTCCTAGAGACTTGCTCAAATGAAGAGAAACCATCAGTTATTTCTCTCAACTGGCCAACGTGGGACAAATCATTTCCTTGCTTTTCTAATTCATCAAAAGTCAAATCTAGTAGTTTATAGGCATTAATGAGTGTTATTGTTCTCACATTATCTAGGAGAAAGGGCTTATAAGATGTTAACAGACTTGATCAACATGAGAGTAATAATAAATGGCAGTCAAAGTCATCTAACATACATCTATTTCCACTCTATTGCTTTTCACTTCAAAGGAGTTCAGTGAATTAGAAGTAGCTGCAGATGCCTCAGTAAGCCCATTCCACATATTCATGCCATCTCGAGACTGTAAGGAAGCCAAATGGCAAATATAGATGGTTGTATATGACAATGTTATATTTTTTTCTGACAAATTATCCTGATTATCTCTATTGCCAATGATCAAATACCTTGATATTCTTTTTCCACCCACATAGTAGGCACAACTAATTATAGATGGTGAATTAAAATGGGACAGGCCATCTTAAATGGTTCCAGGTCTTGGAACTGGCCTTCCCCACTGTGAGGGGCATGTGCTGTAGTAGGAATAGATCCACTTATAGATGAAAAGAATAATTTCAATTTGACAAGTGAAATGTGGAAGTGAGTGAGTTATTATATAATAAGCATTAGCTAGGGGGACAGTCAGGGATGGGCGAGGATTCTTTAATGGGGAATTGTTTGAACTGAAAAAACAGCACTATAACAGGGAGGGTGAGAACATGTGGTACTCTGGAATCCTGTTAATGTATCCACTTTTGCTTCTGGTACTGGGGATTGAATCCCAGGGTGCTCTGCCATTGAGCTACATCCCAAGTCTTTTTTTATTTTTATCTTTTATTTGGAAACAGTGTTCCAAAGTTGCTGAGGATCTTGCTAAATTGCTGAGGCTGGCACCAAACTTGAGATACTCCTTCTTCAGCCTCCTAAGTGCAATACTAGGGATCACAGTCATACACCATTATGCCTGGTTGTATTCTAGATTCCTGGATATGGAAAGGGTTGTATTCTAGATTCCTGGATATGGAAAGTGGACATCAGGGGAAAACAGGTGCAGGAAACAGAGGCCTCATTTTGGTATGTAGTAAGACACTGTGGGCCAAGAGGGCAATAGAAGACTACAACAGTACAAAAAAGATTCCTGAATAATAGCCTAGGTAGTCAGATACTATGTGTACAGGAAAAAAGTAATGGCTGGACTGCAGAAGAGTAAAGATATCAAGTCAAAGAATGCTAAATGGAGATGCTTAAAGCCCCTGTACCTAAACTCTGGATTGGTCCTAACAGTGTGATTGTCCAAGTGTGCAGACTGGAGCCAACATATAGAGAGAAGAGCTGCAGCCCCTAAGACACAACAAAGGCTCAATACTTGTATTTTGAATAGAGAGTAGTACTGTTTGGGGGCATCGACTCAGCTGCTCATGCAGAAAAGTGTAAAGATATGGAGACTTTTTTTTATTAAAAACAATGTGCTTACAGCACTAAAACATCTGTTAAAAGATAAAATATCTAGGAGTAATTCTAAGAATATGTCATTCAAATAGATTATGCATAAGGAATAAGTGAGCACTTTTGTTCAGTGGTATTTACAAAACAACAAAACGCCCAAAACATTTGTTTTTATCGCATAGGTGTTTAATAGAAGACTCTAGAAGGGGAAAACAAACAAGCAACTCTCTTTATGATGAAGCATTCAAATGATAGAAGAAATCAATTTTTTGCACAGATTTTATCTATTTGTATCAAATAAATTCAAACTTTCCAATGAACAGCTCTGGTTCCTTCAATGAACCATCATCTCCAAAAACAGTTTTCATGTATTATCCAATAATTAGATGGCAATATAGGAATTTACCTAGGTAGACACAGGAGCCATGGGTTACAAGTTGAGCCAATTCATATGTGGGCAGTGTTTTGTATCCCAGCATCCCAATCTTGATTTAGATTTGAGGGAACTGACAATTTTTTTTTTGAGTTTGAATGTTAGTCATCCCTACCTTATACTGGGACCCCTTTTAGGGCTATAGTCAAATTGAAATAAAGCTTTATGGACACAGAAGGGAATATAAAGGAGGGCTTCCTTTTACTTATCTCTTCTACTACATAAAATTATGCTAAAATTCGTCTGTCTGGTCTTAAACCATGACTATGTCTATTCTTCATCATGTCAATTTTGAAAGATGAGAGACTGGACAACAAAAGAAGGAGATTCAATACAGACTGTACAAGACATTATGTGGTCACATACTGTCCCTTGAACAAGATTTAAGAGCATTAGAGTTTTAAAGATCCTACGGCTTAAAACTAACCAACCAACTAAACAGAATCCAACTCAAAACACTACATTACATTTACTGCATGAGAGAATGTATGCCTATAAATAATTCAGCCACAGTGGCACTTCTCAGTACAAATGAACCTGGGTCATTTTGCAGCATTAACTCTGATGATTTTTTCTTATTTATTTTCTAATGCAGTCTTGGTTTATCCATAATGGCTTTCTTAGGTCATTTATTTAAAATAGCCAGGTTCATCCTGCACTCCCACAGAAACAATGCCTATTTCTCAAATTGAGAGTTGCAGAGAGAGAGAGAGAGAGAGAGAGAGAGAGAGAGAGAGAGAGAGAGACTAATTGATTTTGTGTGTGTGTGCCATGAAAAGGATCTGTGTGTTTTTCAAAATGGGCAGTGTCGCAGTGGCTGGAATCAAATTGCTCTAGATTAAAAACAGACTCATATCCTGGAATGCTGAGTAGAGAGCCTAATTAGGTGACAATTGTCTGTTATTCTTTTTTTTTTTATTAGGGAACTAAAATTGACCAATTTCTCAGGGGTGCAGAAAAGGCGAATTAATATGTAATTGCTCAGCATTTTTGATCAAGGCAGAATATTATAACAAAATGGTACATTTACTTTTCATGATGTGTGATGATGCATATGGATTAAAAAATTCAGTTTTTTTTTCAGTTGCTAAATCTGTAGCAATTTGCACAATCTGCTTATTTTGGAAGAAGATCTTTCTTTCACTTTATTTTTATCTAATTTTTTGCTTATTTATTTTTCTATTTTCTACCTCCAAGGTGAAGAATGCAATCCAACCACAGAGCTTCTAAGGAACATTTTCTTGCTGAGAAGGTACTTCCAGGCAAATATACCATGTGAACCTGTGCCATGATGCCCTCTTTCCAAGTGACCAGACTAGATGACAACTGAGATGAGGTTAATTAATTCATAGTATGGGCAATTGCTGATGATATGATCTTTTGCAAAACTTTTATTCCTAAAAAGTGAAGTGTCCTTTAGATTATATGTCTTATGAGTCTGCTTTGCCATGTATGTAAAGAAAAAAATAGAGAGTTCTGAAAAGGAAGAAGACACAGAACAAGAGCTATGCTGAGATTGGCTGAGTTAGTTGAAAGGTCTAAATATGGACTGGAAATCCACGAGCTATTGCTGTCAGAGATGCTTAGATTCTGAATAACCTTTTGATTCCAACTTCTATGAGCTATATTCTGTTTTCTACCCTTCTAGATAGCTGGTTCTTCAGCTTTCATTGGCTTCTGGGAAGATTCTTTATATGATAGTGCCTGCTCCCTATTTCCATAGGACAAAGCACCGTTACTTAAAACGATCAAGTTAGTCTTTGTCCTTATGGCAATAAGAATAAAAATAAATGGAGGTTTTAAGCAGGCAAGTTCTGAAAAATGGGTCTTAAGTTGGAGTCACTTTTTGCTCTACTAAGTAGGAAGGTGAAAAAACTGCTCCCAGATTTTAAAACAGAATAGAAATAGACCAAGGATCTCCTATTCTGTAGTTCTAGGCTCTCGTACTTCAATTTCTCTCACCCCACCCCTTACAACCAAAAAGACACAAACTCAGGTTTTTTGTAATACTTATTTTTTAGTTTTAGTTGAACACAATACCTTTATTTTATTTATTTTTATGTGGTGCTGAGGATCAAACCCAGGCCTTGCACATGCTAGGCGAGTGCTCTACCACTGAGCCACAACCCCAGCCCTGTGCTGTAACCTTTTATACAAGGGAGTATAAGTGTGTTAGTTGCTTTCCTATTTGCTCCTAAATAATTTCCCTGCCTTTTCTTCCTTTATTTTACATGGCAACGAGTTCTTTGCCAATTAGTTTCAAGCAGACTGAAGGACAGAAAGTAGGAGGAAGTCATCTACTATGGATGGTTCTTCAGTCTCTCCTCATTGGTTCTGGTTCCCACAGGACTGCTCCATTCTCTTATTTCTTATAAGACAACATTATAAGAAATTTAGTTACATCGTTCACAATTGTCTTTAATTGCAATTCTGAAATTAGATAGCAGCCCAGAACAAATATGGTTCAGAATATTCAACCCTGCTACATGTGGAGTTTATATTGATAGCAGAGGAGAGAAAATGACACACCAAATTGGCTGTAGTTGGCATTTCTTTACAGAGTCATATTTTTGCAGCTTTCACCCTCTGATTGGCTGGAAGTTCAGCTGCTATGATTAGCTTAGATTTAGTTGCATGGTTGTGGAGTATATCCTTAGGTTACATGCCAACCTAGGTTATAGTTTGCAATGTACAAACGTAGTTTTAGGCCAGTATTTACCACCCAATTATAGAGATAAATTTAGGCCCAAATTAACTGTGTTTAATCGTTCAGATTTCTGGCAGGACAGGTAGTCCTTCTGTACTTTCAGCTTTCACTCTGTGACCCTGGTTTCTGGATTCGAGGATAACTTCCCATCCCCTTTTGCTTTCCTACGCTAGAGCCACAGAAACTTCTTATTATTGCTCAACTGTCACTTAATTATCCCCTACTTGGCTTTATAGCTCTTCCATTGCTCATATAACAAATTTCCAGTATTAAATTTCTCCTGCTGAATATCTACAGTTGTTTTCCATTTTCTGACTGAATCCTGACTGATATAGAGTACAAGGAAATGATAAATGTTCATATTTAATAATAGATAGGGGTTGAACAGAGTATGTGGGAATAGCAAACTTTATAATCAGAGATCCTGTTCAGACAGAACATATCAGTTCAAATCCTGGCTCTGATGCTGTTTGTGATCTAGGTGAGATGTTTAACTGAGCCTCCATTTCCACATCTATAAAATGGAGATAGAAGATGCCCTTCAAAGCCAGAGAATACTGTTCTATCCACCATGGCCTCAAGAAGATCTCAAGTCTGTAAACAGAGCTGATTAAATTAAGCACTGACAAATCCAGCCTCCTGAAACGGGGTTTGCTGTGTTCATAGGGGAAACTAATCCTTTAGCCCTGTGGACAAGTCCCAGGCTAATAGTACTTCTAGTGGATGTGGTGAAATCTAGTTTGCAGACAGAATCATGGAAGACAGCATTAATCTTCAGTAGAAGTATATGGAGTAACTAGATATTTCTCATCACAGTGACCCTGGATTCCCAGCTTAGCACATTTACATCTTAAAGTTTCTAAGACGTCTCAATAGAAAAGAAATTGTTAATTTATTCTTTCAATATGGCAGTAAACGTGGCTACCACTGCAATTTTACGTTTTATGATTTCAACTCTCTGGATGTTTGTGCTACCTTCCTATTGTTTTGCAGGTCTAAACATCCCAGATAAGGGTCTTTGCTGCCCAACTTCTGACCATTAATCTGTGGCTAGGGGTAGTGGGTGTGACTCATGTTTACTAAGGAGGGAGCTGGTACAGATCCATTTAGGAAGGACTAAGATTGTCTGCCAGCTCCTAGAGGAGGGGGTCTTAAAGCAGGAGATTCCACAGATGTCCTTTAGAAGTGCTTTTGAGGTAGGCAAGAGTCTAAATGGATAGAAACAAGAACCTAGCCAGTGTACTATAACTTAATTTGGGGGGGAAAAAGGCGGAGGGATGGTAATACAGAAGGGAGAGGATTTTCAGTGAATGGTAGATATAGTGAAAGAAGAAGAGTCAAAGACAGTTGAAGGATTTAAAATACAAGTGATTAAAGGAATGTTTTTTTTTTAAATGACATTCTTGAAACTGTTCCAAGTAATTTCCATACATTAACTGATTTAATTCTCGTAACAACCCTTTGTAGTAAGGAAACAGGCACACAGAGATTAAGTAACTTGCTCAAGACCACACAGCTAGGAGGTGATAGAGCAGAGCTAGAGACCTGGCAGTTTGGTTTTAGGGTTACAACATGGTAAGAATAGGCAGACCTCCCAAGGGAACCATCAGGGGCTGAAACCTGGTCCCTGATGATTGCTGCTATAGAAAACAGAACAAGAATGTCTTCCTGCCCCACTATCCATCTCTGGTTGGGTCATTGTAACCAGAATGATGGATTAGCTGGACAACTTGGCTATATGTGTCAGGATGGGAACCTTCTTACTTAAATAACATAGCTGAGAACAGAGGAGGATGATTCCTACATAGTAAAAATGTGTTTGCTGTTGACAGAAGATGAGGAAGATGAAGATTGGTGGCAAAAGTCACACATACCACAAAAAGGAAAGAAAGCAGGGGATTTCACACTTAAAGGGGGCAATAGGAGTTGCTGAATCAGGACAAGAGAAAATAAGAAACCACAGGATGGACAAGAGAACAAACAAAAACACCACTTGGGGTCTTCCTGAAATAGTTGGGCTTTCATGGTTAGTGTTCTCCACTGTGATTACTGGCACCCACACAAAAAAGGCCTGTTTTGTCACTACTCTGTGGTCCCATCTGACCCTTATATTCTTAACTTACAGCAACATAAGTTGACCCCAAAGCTGAACCTCCTGTGCATCCCAGGGTCTTTTTTCCCCAAGACTCTATATATTGTATCTATGTCATCTGCATGCGTCCTTTCTTTTGAACAGAAAAATAAGAAGGAGGGTTTTCATACATAATTTGACCTCATAACTTCATATTCTATTTTAAAAAGCAACATTCTACCAGAATGACTTTATTAATGTTAAACCATAAAAGTGTGAGAAAACTGTCTCACATTTTTCCCCCAACTGTCTCCTCAATTTTGCTTCTCAATCTCTATTGTCTGGAGTGGGGTGTGGTCACTCTTGATTCAGCCTCAACTCCGTTATTCTCTTGGTGGAAAGGAAGCCAAAGCCAAGATCTGAGACTTGAGAAGAGAGGAATATATAATATGTTAACACTAAGTTGCCATAGCTCATCTTTCTCTTAATAAATATAGTTTTATAAAAGCAGCCTTTCATTTAATGTAACAAGTAAGCAAGGAAAAAATCCTTACCTCTAGATTTTAATTAGATTGACCACTGATTTACTAAGAAATTTTTGACAAGTCACTCTTTTTTAGCTAATGGGAAATAAAAAGTCCAAAGATATTTTTTTAAACAGGCTTAATTAGTTCATTTTCCTTGTATAAAAACCTGAGCTCATAGCCACAGCTGGGGCCGGAGACTTCTACATAGAGACTCTGGTGTGGGTTTTTAGGAGATGGGCACTGACTCCTTATAGGGAGACTTGGTGAATACGGTCTCTTTCCAGAGGTTGGGAGTCAGATAGCTGTAGGTTTTGGAGATTGGCTCAAAGGTAGTCTTTGCAAAGATTCATGGGGTGGCAGTGCTGGTTCTGCTTGAGATGTAGATGTAGAAGTCCTCAATACTGGCAATCAGCAACCATTCCTTAGGTACAGGGGCTCAGGCAATGCTCCACCTTTGTAGGTGGAGGGATGAGGTGCACCAGTATAGAATCCTAGTGGCCTATTTCCTTGCTAGGGACAATGTGGGGCTTGCCCTCTTGCTCCCCCAGTAACCCACCTGTACAGGGACAAGGGAGAGCTTGGCCAGGATGATGGTCCCATGGATGGTGAGGCTACCTCCTTCGAATTCTTATCATCCAGATCAATAAGGCCATTGTAGTCCCTAATTGTGACAAACGTCTTGAATCTGGTCCTCTGGGCAGCATATATCTAAGTTTTTACGAGTATAATATTTAAAAGCTCATCTTCGAAGGATTTTTTTTTTCCTTGAAGAAAAAGGTCAGTGATCTCAGATTCCTGGATGGGCAGAGAGTAGAAATAGATCTCCACTGACTTGATATTCATGTCCTTGACCAAGTAGTCTGCTTGGTATAAAGATCCTGGCCTTAAGCTTGGGGTCTCAGTACCTCTTTTCTGCACCTATATAATCCACCATTTGGTACTTTCCCAAAGAAGATGATAATGGAAATATCTCATTGCTATATTTAAATATAGGTTTCTAGATTATTTCTAAGATAGGTAACTTAGTTGACTAGTATTGAACTTATTGACTTAAATTATCTTCAAAATAATCTAGTGATTATAAAGGGGATATCAAGATTTTAAAAATGTACTGACAGATAATATTCAGATCCCCAAGATGCTTCTGGAGCTTTAAGTCATTCTCCCTTTGCATATATAATTATAAAAGTACCATTTCTACTTCTCATTCATCTTTGGAATGTGTAACATAGATTCCATGCCTCTTCTCACTTACTTTGTTATAGTATTATATTTTCTCATTTTTAAATTGAAAGATGTTACCCACCCAGAGTCTCCTCCCATAATGCTAAGAAGAATAACACCATCATCTTATCTATTTTGTGACATTAGAAATTTTCCTGTGGAGGCCTGTTGATTAAATAGTTTCTATTCTCTTCACATTTCCTGGCTCTAAAACTCTATTTCCTTGACATACAGCAAAAATATTGCTTTGTTAAGACATCATTCTTTACTTAAAAGCAGTTTGCCACCAAATTTCAATTATTGCAACATCATTTAAAAGACAAACAACTCATGTTTGAATATTATTCACAAGACCAAAAATGAACCAGGTATCTTCTCAGTGAGTTGATTTTACTAAGTGAGTTTTAAAAGACCTAGTTGTTATTTTACTCTTTTTTGGAAATATAATCTCTAAGCTGATTTCTAACATTGTGTAATGCATTTACCAAAGCATGTGCAAATATAAAAAATCATATTTGTATTAAATTTGAAACATTTATAACTTCCAGCTTGAGGAATTACAGTTATCTATCAATACTGTATTAAAAGTAGTCATTTAGGGGCTGGGGTTGTGGCTCAGTTGTAGAGCACTTGCCTAGCATGTGTGAGGCACAGGGTTTGATTCTCAGCATCGCATATAAATAAATGAATAAAACAAAGGTCCATCAATGTCTAAAAAAAATAAAGTAGTCACTTGGTAGAGCTCAGAGAAGCTAAACCATTTTTAAGACATGTCATGAACAGCAAAATAAGCCAACAGTAGTATCAACTCTATCAACTCCCATACTACTTTTGGTAATTCTGTGTCTACTGGCTCTGTGAGGTAAGCCTGATGGTTATACTCACTCTCAGTTTAAAGATGAGGTACCGGAAGCTAACTACATTTTAATAATTTATTCGTGGCCAAAGGACATAACAAAGCTAGAAGCAGGACAAGACACAAGATTTTCTAATTTTGAAGAATGCATATGTAAATAGTATTTTGTTACATCAAGGTTTTGGTACATCAAGAAAATTTGCTTCTCGTCAAAATAAAATAAACATATTTTCATGCAAAAAACCTCTTTAAAAAAGGTTTATCAATTCTGACAGTCCAAATTTCTTGGTTAGTGTGACCGGCTTTCCCAATCTTTCATAACTTTGTGATTCTACTTGGTGCTGAAGCATTGGAGGAGCTTGTTTGGTTCTCAGTCAATAGTCTTCTATGATTGGACAGCAGTCATGCTAATCCAGTTTGTATGGTCACCTCAGGCCTGGAACTCTGCTGTTTACATACTGTCCTTGGGCAGAGAACACTGCAATGACCAAGGAACAATGAGTCTGTGATCTTGTCTCCTTATACATACTACACATCTGTTCCCCTCTGTGGTCTTGCTACCTGTTTAGGTTGCTGTAACAGAGTAAGTGGGGGCATTGCTCAGAGCTCTTATATATCTTACTCCCTTTGCTTATCCAAAGTATCACTTCTTTTTTCTGCCTGAACTTTGTGAAGCTCAAAGAAACTTTCTGCTTCTCACTTTGTTAAAGACTTGAATTTGGTTCTGCAAAAGGGTGTCATTCTGCTTGAGAAGGAGTGAATATAAGAAGGACACACACAAGAGATCCTGCCAAACACATTACTATGGAAAGTTAATCATCATTGGCTCTTTTAGTTATTTGAAAAAGTTACCAAGCCTTAAAACTTTCCCCTTCTATTCTGGGCTGAAAGGCAGAGAAATTTTGGCTGATGTTATTTGTATTTGCTCTGAGAAGGAATAGAAGGAAATCATCTATCCTCCAATTCTTGGTTGTATGTGGAAATAACTGGTGCCTCTGGGTACTGAAATAGAACAAAAGTTTATTATTTTTTTTCTAACTTTAATAAGATTCAAAGTAAGATTTCTAAAAGTAAAGAAACACGTACATGCTCATACTTTTTTGTTGTTGTTGTCAGCTTGACATTAATATTCATAAATCAGGTAGAGGTGTCAATTCTCTCCAAAATGAAAGAGCAGAGTATTTCCAGTGGTAGTAAATTGACTCGTCTTCTTTCCTCACATTCATTTTTCTTGTACTCAGGAAAATGTTGACAACAAAAGTATATACGTTCATTCTGAGTTTGGATAAAGCATTTGATCTATTATCAAAAGTTCTTGTTTTTTTTTCTTTTCTCTGTGATTAAAAAATAAAAAGCCCTTATACCTTAGTTTATTCCAGTTTTAGCTTCGCTAAGAACAAATGGCCAATAACTATGGCCATTCTGTACTGCACTCAACATTCCCTTCAGCATACTCGAGTAGATGTCGCATCAGGAGTATCCACTGCTTAGGCAATGATTTATCCTGCAAGGTTTTTGGATGAAAGGAATTGCTTTAGTTTAGCACAGTATCACGTGTTGTGCAGCAAAATATACAAGAGCTTTCGACCACCAGCAGATCTAGATTCTGAGTGTCTCATGCGCTGCTGTTTCGTGTGGTTGTGGCTGAGTTTCAATGCTCCCTGTGATGTCATTTCCCTATTTTTAATAACAAGTGAAGATAGTAGTGTTTGTTTTAAACTTGACCCAACTTATTTTCTCAGTACCTCACAAGACCTTTAATAAAGCTAGTTTAATAATTCAGAAAGAATTAAGCAGCCTTGGAAGTAGTGACTTCCAATGAAGGGGAAGGTCTACTGGTTATACTTTTATGGAAGGTCTATACAGAAATATGTCAAGGGTCAATGAATTTTGTGATTTGTAAGATGTTACCAAGGAATTTTCTTTTTCATCCAGTGTTCATCCTAGCATTAAGACTTATTAATTTAGAAAAAAACAATCCCAGAAAAATAAATTCATTTTCGGTTTAAAAAATGTGGGGAAATTAAAAGAAATGAAATATTCAGGATGTAATTGACTTGTAAACCTTAAAGTGCTATTTTGTATTTCAAAATTTCCACAACACCTGGATCCTAGTATCAGAGAGTGACCACTAGTGCTTGTGATAACAAAGAAGTACATTACAGAAAAAGTTAAGAAAATATCATACCTATGTCTAGTGATATGAACTTTCTAAGATGAGTGTATGGTTGGAAAAATAAAATAATATCATTCATCCTGCCAAAGCAGTGTTTTTTGAAACAGAAAAGACCTCAAGCCCTGCTAATGGTTTACATAAGACTTGGTTGAATGTGGTTACAAAATATATGATCTGAACTGTTGGCAGAAACAGGTAATGGCCAGTGAAAGAGTTTTCCTTTACATTCTACTGGGCATTATTCAACTATTTTAAAAAGGCCCACCTAACTGGGCTCTGAGAAGGGCCAAAGGTTAAATACAAACTCAAGGTCACACAATATCTTGAGCCTCCAAATGGTCTGAAAACAGGGCTTCTACTCTGTCACACTGCTCAGGGAGCTGTTCTACTTTCTTGCCAGGGTTAGAAGTTCCCTTGGGCCAAAAGCAACCATCCTGCTTCTGTTTGTGGTTGGACTAAAGATGTTCACATGGTTAATGACCTCTGTTACCCGAAAGAAGCAGGTGAAGCTGAGGTTAATGCAATATTGAAGTGTTAGGAGAGTTTTCATAAGGAAACTCTCTTAGCTGGGCTGGTTCTCCTGAAATGTTGAGTCTTGTTTTCCGTGGCATGGTATAGTCGATGTTGTCACTTTGTGGTCAAGCAGCAGGAAAGCTGGTGGGGTGGAGAGAGATTAGTGGTCTGAAAATATGTAACTAGAATTGAATGGCAGCGTGGAGCTGACAGTCCCCAGGGACTGCAACAGAAGACCAACAACTCAACTGAATTAAAACCAACTATGATTAAAAAAAAAAACTATGAGAAATATATCCAAGTAGTTAAGAGTTTGATAAATTATAAATTTCACATTGCATACCCTAAAAGGTAAAGTTTTAAGTGAGATAATATATGTAAGGATTACATATACCAAGATTATTAAAACCTTCAGCTTTTGTTATTGCTGTGCATGAGGGAAAAGGTCAGAACAACTTAACCTTAGCAGCTATATTATTTCATTGGAATTTTCCCTCTATTGGCATTAGAGAATTTTGATCCTTATTTCAGTTCCTGTACCTGACAACGTGGGTGGAAAAACTCCACTCATGAAGTTGGAGACGACCGCACATTGCTAAGGCAGTTGCCATCCAACTGAGTGTGGTTAGTTTGTATAATTGAAGCCAAGCAAAGCTAAGGCAGTCCTAGTACATGGATCTTTCTGTTAGGCTATAAAAAGAACAGTGAGCCCATTTTTATAGGGGGTTGGTGAGGGAGGAGAAGTAAAAATTGTTCTTACCAATAGAGAATGGCTTTAGGGTATGTCTCAATGTTACTGAATATTTAAATAAAACTGCAGGAGAGAATTTACTCAGTTGTCCAGATATTTTTAGAAATGCAATCTTTCGTTTTCATGTGAATAAAATCAGGGGCAGATTAGATATCTTTCTGGCATTGTGAGATATTCTCAGTATCTTTGTGGCTGACTCTGTGGTGGATCCATGCTGTACCTGCCCAGATGCTTTCCGGGGTATTAATCCCCTGCTGGAGTCACTCTGCAATTTATGAAGGGCTGCTTGTTCTGTGTGAAGCTCACATAAGAATGGAGCCTACTTTGATACTGGGTTAATTGATATGAGCCAGCTGAGATCAGCATTCTGGTGGTTTTAAGTCAAAGGATTAAAAAGTACAAAGCAATTCTTTTTGTTGTTGTTGTTTTTAGAGAGAGAGAGAGAAAGAATTTTTTAATATTTATTTTTTAGTTTTCGGTGGACACAACATCTTTATTTTATTTTTATGTGGTGCTGAGGATGGAACCCAGCGCCCTGCGCATGCCAGGTGAGCGCACTACCACTTGAGCTACATCCCCAGCCCTACGAAGCAATTCTATCTGAAAAAGATCAATGAACAAGGATTCAAATGTGTTATGTCTTACTTCAAATTTTCAACAATATCCTGTCCTTTAGGATCTGGGAAGATTAGCAAGATCAGATCTTTGGTCAGGACAAGAACACAGAGAATGAGTAGGATGAAGAATAGGTTTAGTACAAAACGTCCCACAAAGCAGGGGTTCTAGATGTTGACCTTTGAGGAAATGAATTGGAATATTTCACAAAGAAATGGCAGTGGCTTAAAGATCCAGAAAATCAAACACAACTTTTTAACTTCATTTATCTTGTGTAACAGAAATGTACATGGAAAAGCATGACCTCAATAGTCCATAGGGCATAAATTCAAATCCTAAGAAAATCATTTATCTTCTTCAAAATATCTTTCTCAACTGTAAAAAGAACATTTAAAACTTGCACTTCTTTCATTGATTCCCAAGTTTTTTATTTTATTTTTATTTTATTTTTTTAGGCATTGTAAATGGGGTAGTTTTCCTCGTTTCTCTTTCAGAGGATTTGTCACTGATATACAGAAATGCCTTTGATTTATGGGTGTTGATTTTATATCCTGCTACCTTGCTGAATTCATTTACTAGTTCTAGAAGTTTTCTGGTGGAATGTTTTGGGTCTTCTATGTATAGAATCATATCATCGGCAAAGAGTGCTAATTTGAGTTCTTCTTTTCCTATCTGTTTCCCTTTAATTTCTTTCATCTGTCTATTGCTCTGGCTAGTTTCAAGGACTATGTTAAATAGAAGTGGTGAAAGAGGGCATCCCTGTCTTGTTCCAGTTTTTAGAGGGAATGCTTCCAATTTTTCTCCATTTAGAATGATGTTGGCCTTGGGTTTAGCATAGATAGCTTTTATAATGTTGAGGTATATTCTTACTATCCTTAGTGTTTCTAGTGTTTTGAACATGAAAGGGTGCTGTATTTTGTTAAATACTTTCTCTGCATCAATTGATACAATCATGATTCTCATCATTAAGTCTATTAATGTGATGAATTACATTTATTGACTTCCGTATGTTGAACCAAACTTGTATCCCTGGGATGAATCCCACTTGATTGTGGTGCTCTATCTTTCTGATATGTTTTTGTATTTGATTTGCCAGAATTTTATTGAGAATTTTTGCATCTATGTTCATTATAGATATTGGGCTGAAGTTTTCTTTCTTTCATGTGTCTTTGACTGATTTTGAAATCAGGGTGATATTGGCCTCATAGAATGAGTTTGGAAGTGCTCCCTCTTTTTCTATTTCCTGAAATTAATTGAAGACTATTATATTAGTGTTAGTTCTTTTTAAAAAGTCTTGAAGAACTCAGTTGTGTATTCATCTGGTCCTGTGCTTTTCTTGGTTGGCATGTTCTGACAGCATCTTCTATTTCATCACTTGAAACTGATCTGTTTAAATTGTGTATATCATCCTGATTCAATTTGAGCAAATCATATGACTCTAGAAATTTGTCAATACCTTTGATATTTTCTATTTTATTTCAAAACACTAGAAAAACTAGGGATAACAGGAACATATCTCAACATCCTAGAAGCTATCTATGCTAAGTTGAGAATCAACAAAAGAGGTGAAAGACCTCTACAATGAAAACTACAGCACACTAAAGAAAGAAATTAAAGAAAACCTTAGAAGATGGAAAGATCTACCTTGTTCTTGGATAGGCAGAATTAATATTGTCAAAATTACCACAGTACCAAAAGCACTATATAGATTCAATGCATTCCCAATCAAAATCCCAATAACATTCCTCATAGAAATGAAATTTATATGGAAAATAAGAGACCCAGAATAGCCAAAGCAATCCTTAGCAAGAAAATGAAGCTGGTGGCATTACTATTCCAGATATTAAACTATGCTACAGAGCAATAGTAACAAAAACAGCATGCTATTGGCACCAAAATAGACTTGTAGATCAATGGTACAGAATAGAGGACACAGAGACAAACTCACATAATATACAGTTATCTTGTATTAGACAAAGGCACCAAAAACATATATTGGAGAAAAGATAGCCTCTTCAACAAATGGTGCTGGTAAAACTGGAAATACATATGCAACAACATGAAATTAAGCCTTTACCTCTCACCATGCACAAAACTCAACTCAAAGTGGATTAAGGGCCTAGGAATTAAACCAGAGACCCTGTGTCTAATAGAAGAAAAAGTAGGCCTAAATCTCCATTATGTTGGATTAGGCCCCCACTTTCATAATAAAACTTCTATAGTGCAAAAATTAAAATCAAGAATCAATAAATGTGATGGATTCAAACTCAAAAGCTTCTTCTCAGCAACAGAAACAATCAGTGAGGTGAATAAAGAACCTACAGAATGGGAACAAATTTTTATGACATGCACATCAGATAGAGCACTAATCTCTAGGATATATAAAGAACTCAAAAATATTAACACCAAAAAAATAAATAATCCAATTAATAAAAGGGCCAAGGAACTGAACAAACACTTCTCAGAAGACAATATACAATCAATCAACAAATATATGAAAAAAATATTCAACAGCTCTATCAATTAGAGAAATGCAAACAAAACTACTGTAAGATTTTATCTCACTCCAGTAGGAATGACAGCTATTAAGAATATAAACAACAATAAGTGTTGGCGAGGATGTGGGGAAAAGGGCACATTCTTACATATTGGTGAAGCCAATATGGAAAGCAGTACGGCGATTCCTTGGAAAACTGGGAATTGAACCACCATTTGACTCAGCTATTCCACTCCTCGGTTTATTCCCAAAGGACTTAAAATAGCATACTACAGGGACACAGCCACATCAATGCACATAGCAGCACAATTCACAATAGCTAAATTGTGGATCCAACCTAGATACCTTTCAGTAGATGAATGAATAAAGAAAATGTGGCATATATACACAATGGAATATTATTCAGCAATCAAAGAGAATAAAATCATGGCATTTGTAGGTAAATGAATGGAGCTGGAGAATATAATGCTAAGTGAAGTAAGCCAATCCCCCAAAACTAAATGCTGAATGTCTTCTCTGATATAAGGATGCTGATTTATAATAGGGATGGGGCGGGAAGCATGGGAGGATTAGACAAACTTTAGATAGGGAAAGGTAAGGGAGCGAAAGGAGGATTATGGGGGTAGGAAAGACTGTGGAATGAGATGGACATCATTCCCCTAATACATATATGAAAACACAAATGGTGTAACTCTACTTTGTGTTTGACCAGAGACATGAAAATTTGTGCCCTGTTTGTGTAATATGAATTGAATTGCATTCTGCAGTCATATATAACTAGTAAGAATAAAAAAAAAACTTGCAAGAGCCAGTTGTGTTGGCCTACTCCTGTAATCCCAACAGCTCAGGAGGATGAAGTAGGAGGATGCCAAATTCAAAGTCAGCCTCAGCAACTTAGTGAGGTCCTGGGCAACTTAGTGAGACCTTGTCTCAAAAATTAAAAAGAAATAATAAAATATAATAATAAAAAGGCTTAGGATGTGGCTTAGGAGTTATGTGACCCTGGGGTCAATCTACGGTACTAAACAAACAAAAACTTTCAAAGATTTTATAAAATCAAATGCTTATAAAGAGCTACACCCATGTCACTGGATGTTTTTTTTTTTTTTTTTTTTTTTTTTTTTTTTTTTATCATGCTGCATTAGTTTAATAATACAACAGTTACTAATATGGCATTTTGTAAAAATGGGGATATTTAAATGATATGATTTTGAAATCTGCGTTGGGGGTAAATATGGGAGTTCATTGTCACTGGATGTTTATATGCCTATGAATAATGGTTCAGAGGAATACTGGCATAACTGACTAATTCATACTTATGAGTATATTTTATAGTGATTTTAACAAGTTCTTCGAAACTCATGGAATGTTTACACAGTGTTATGAGATCTATGAAGTTGTTCTTTTTTTGTTAATGTCCCATAATGGGATCTACTTTATTCCATGAAAGAAATGCTAGAGAAAATAATGGTACAACTAACTCAAGACACTATGGCATTTTGAGAATTAACTGGTTTATTAAAAATACTATGAAACTGTCTTTATTGTTCTAACATAGAGAATTTTTAAAAAGAAGTTTATTCCTGGAAAAGATTTTTCTGCTGTACTCTGTACTTACATGGTGTAATCAGTACACACTTGGAGTCCTCAGTACCTACTGGAAATACTAGTCTCTCCTCTATTACAGCATGATCTCAGAACACTGAGCCTAGAGTGGAAAGGTGCTGTGCAATTGTGTGCAATGGATGATTCTTGGCACTTGTGAAATGAAGTGCTTAATTTGAGCACAAGATCCAGTTAGGAAGTAAATCTCCAGAACACCTAGAGCTAAATGTGACCATCCTTCACCATGGCAAGGAATGTGACCAGCAGAGAGACCATAGTTTAGAGTAATTGGCTTTGTAAGGGAGCCAAGTAATAGGAATAGGCACTTTAGAGAGGAAAAAAACAAAAAGCAAAACTTGCTGTGCATGATGGTATATACCTGTAATCTCAGCAATTTGGGAAGCTGAAGCAGGAGGATCACGAGTTCAGAGCCAGCATCAGCAACTTATCAGGGCCCAAAACAACTTAGTAAGACTTAGTAAAAAGTGCTGGGGATATGTCTCAGTGGTTAAGTGCCCCTGAGTTTAATAATCAATACCAACCAAAAAAAAAAAAAAAAAAAAGGAAAGCAAAACTCAAAAGGCAATTAAGTTATAAAGGCTAAGAACAGACTTCAAGCAAGCTCTCAGGATGGATGACACAATAATTATATAGGAGAAAAAGAAAATATTGTAGAAGAAAGAGAAAATCAGCATATTTAGAAGAAGAATAAGCCCAGTGAGATCCAGAATGACATTTTTTGTCCTGTTCTTAAGTGAAGGATAGCTGAATACTGGTAGCTGAACCCTATCTATTTGTACTAGACACAGAGGTCATACCAGTAGAAAGATTTCACAAAATCAGATGACATTAATTAGCTTAACTGCATCTTATGGGGATGAAATCTGTGACATTAAAAGTTAAATATTGTGTTTATATTCCTGATAATTCTGGTTATGTTAAAGATTTATATTCCCAAATTAAGGCCTCATCCTCTCCAACCTTGTTATGAGGACAACTTCTCAGCCCTCACATCTCTTGGAGAGAGATTATTGGCTTCTCTCATTTAATAGCGTGTCTTCTAGGTTAAACAGCTCATTGGTAAGTCCCTACTCATATGAGCCCTTGACACAAATGGGGTACTCAATTTGTTTCCCTAGTAGCTGCCCTACAGTTACTGCAGGCCTAGCCACAGGAACGGCAGGAAGAACCACACCCATTACCTATTTTCATCAGCTCTCCAATCAGCTAATAGGGATTATCCAACAGGTAGCAGAGTCTACACTATCCCTCCAGAATCAACCGGACTCCTTAGCCTCTGTGGTCCTACAAAACCACCATGGATTGAACCTATTAATAGCAGAGAAAGAAGGCCTCCCCCTATACTTATGAGAGGAGTGTTGTTTTCATGTCAACCTGTCAGGGGTAGTGAAGGACAAAATCAAACAATTATAAGAGCATCTAGAAAAGAGGAAACAACAACGAGGCCAGGAATGTTCAGTCAAGTATGGCCTTGGATCCTACCCCTCACAGGACTCCTGTTAGTTCTCTTTATGTTTCTCCTAATAGGATCATGCCTGTTAAATTTCCTACAGAAGTTCCTGCAAGATCAGATATACAAATTCAACAACCAGTCAATCAATCAACTATTTCTCCTTCTAGACCACCAGCCCCTGGCACCCAAGACAGAGACCTACAACTCATGGTGAATTCCTCCGATTCCAGAGACTCTGCCCCTGAAGCCAGAATTAGACAGACAGTCAGTAAAGATAGGTAAATCGAGTCATGTTGGATCAAGGAAATCAATTTTGAGTGAGTCGGGCAAGTTGGAGACTGTCCTCTGAGGGATTAAAATGTTAATTCCTTCAGAGCCCTTTCTCCACCCTTATCAAGAATTTTCCCCTGCTCCAAGAGGTTGCTAAACTTGTCCCAGGAATTGCCCCCTCTTTACAGGAAGCTATAAAGTTGTTAATTAATATGTGCTTGGCTGCTCCATCATGCCCTTCCCCCTTTAGTCCACCTGTTTCCCACATTTGGCCATCCCAATGAACATTTCCTAGGCCTAGTCAAATGCCTAGTCAGTAGGGAAGAGGGCAGGAGAACAAAGGAAGCCTAGGACATATAAAAAGGGCAGAATATCTTGCTTCTTGGGATACCAGGATATCAGCTATGGCCCCCTTCTCCCTCCAAGGTGAAGTCTATGTTACCCCTTTTTAATATGTCATAGGCTTGCCTTGGTGTGATTCTCTAATGTTCAAACTTCAACATGTGAGGAAGCAGGACTTGTCACCAATAACTGGCAGTATCACCCCCACCTAAAACCCTCCATGATCCCTTTATAGGAATGAGATTCTTCGCCCCTAACCAGCAGAAAGAAGCTACAGAAGAAAGACCATCATCCTCATACCCTCATACCCTATATCTATAAAAACAAAGAAGGAGGAATATTGGCATCAGATCTGTCATTTTAGGTCGGGAGCCACTTTTATCTAGGTACTCCTAAGTTTCAATTTAGGAGCCACTGTATCTAGAGAGGCAATGCTGCTTAGCCTCCTGTAAGAATATGTGCCTGCTAAAGGGTTGACCCTACTCAGCCATTGACATAATCCCTAAGCATGTTTGTGAAATTCCTCTTGTGAACTATAAAGTTGTTCTGTGAGTGCCTATAGACTGATGCTCTCCTTGGAGGGACAGCCTTGTCAGTTTGCTCCATGCTCTGACAATAAATCTCTTGAGTGGGATTCTGGTGTGTAGTGTGGTCCTTGAACTTTACATAGACTTTGCGAGTGTCCTTTCAATTTGGCTTTAAGTTTAAATATGGCAAATTTATACAGTTCTCATGTCAATGGAGAGGTTCACACATGTTCAAAATTTTCTATTGTTTTTATAAGATCCCAAGCTAGTGAAATGAAATGAGCTATTTCATTGGATGTGGATGCCTAGACTAGATAAATCCACCTTGACTTTTATAGTTAAATAATAATTCCTGGAGTTAGGAAAATTAGATAAGCACTAATCTGTCAAGACTATTGATAGAATGCATAATTTTCTCAGAAACCCATACATTGTAGTGTAATGGTCTGATTTCATCTTATGCATGAGCTTCATGTGAGCTGCTACTACTATGTGTTACTCATATGATTATACCTAGCATCAGAAATAGGGTATCCTTCTTGGTTCAGGTGTTTGTTAAATAATGGTTGTGTGTGGGGGGGGGGCAGGGGGTGGGTGGATGTGGGTGGTGTGTGTATTTCTATGCATTTTAGTACAGATGGAAGTGTAACTGATGTGACTCTGCAATCTGTATACGGGGTAAAAATGGGAGTTCATAACCCACTTGAATCAAAGTGTGAAATATGATATATCAAGAACTATGTAATGTTTTGAACAACCAATAAAAAAAATTAAAAAAAAAAGAGAAAATGACCTAAAATACAAAGTGCATTTACTGGGAACAAATATCCTTGGCTTTTCACCTTGCCTGTAATGAATCAGTCTTCACTTTGGTTCTAGGAAATCATACTAATTGGTACAGATTTAGATTCTCTGTGTAGGACTGATGAGACCAATTAGTAAAAATAACACTATAGAAATAAAGGCCAATAAGCTTAAAGATTCAGTCTCATGTGGGTCATCTGGGTTTATTGCTCCATGGAGCTACTTGGAAATTTCTGTACTTGAAGCACGGTGGCTAATGTTGAAGGCAGAATTAGACAAGCAGATACGCAAGGGTTGGACCTAGAGAACGGAGAAATTGAAATGTTAATGCCTTCAGAGCCCTTCCTCCACCCTTATCAATATAACCTGCCCCTGCTCCAACCTGTTGCCAAGGTAACCTGTCTCAGGGATTGTCCCTCCCTCCAGGGAGTTGTTAATTAGTCCTGCCTGGATCACTCCTCACTGGCCCCTTCAGCCCACCTGTTTCCCACCTTTTGGCCATCCCACCAGGCATTTCCTGAGCCTAGTCACATAAGCAGCAAGGGGATAGATAAGGGGAACAGAGCAGGAGAACAAAGAAAGCCTAGGACATACAAAAAGGCAGAATACCCTCATTTCTTGGGGTACCAGCTATAGCCCCCTTCTCCCTCCCTTTTTAAAATAACCCCTGCTTTATATGCTTGCCTCCCCGTGCTTCTCTAATATTATACTTCAACACGTGAGAAAGCAGGACTTGTCACCAGTAACGGGTGGTATCAATGTCAGGCCTTTACTGTAGATTATTGGGATAGCTAATTGTAGAACTTTATTTATCAGATAATTTGACGGGTTCATATGTCACATGGACCAAAAAACTAGTAGTTATGTACACTAAGCTGTACCCTAGATTAGAAGTGTCAAGCTGCATAACTCCACAGAGGGACCCCTCACACTATCGTTTTTGTGAATTGTGCAGCAAACACCTGGAGGGTGCTCTAGATGTGAAGCAGATGCTGTCAGGACCAACCCATACCACTCAGATGTCTCCATTTGTTCTGACTTTTGACTGCCAGTTAACTCATGGATTAGCTCTTTTCCACCACATTCAAGAAATTAATGTTGGGATGATTCTAAGGCATATATTTTACACTGGGTTGTCAGGCTTTTATCACTGTGACTGAGATACCTGACAAGAACAACTTAGAGAAGGAAAAGTTTATCTTGGAGCCCACAGTTTCAGAAGTTCTGTCCATGATCAGTTGATTTCATTGCCCTGGCAGAACTTCACAGCAGAAAGGGATAATGGAGGGAAGCTGCTCACCGCAAGGTAGCCAGGAAGTGAGCAAGCTAATGGGCCATGGATAAAATACAAACCCCAAAGGCAAGTCCCTAGTGACCTAACTTCCTCCAGTCATACCCCACCTGCTTTCATTTACCAGATAGTCCATTCAAATTACTAATCCATAATTTGATTGATTAATTTATTGATTAGGTTATGCCTCTCATAACATAATCATTCACCTCTTGAATTAACACAGGAGCTTTGGGGGACACCTCATATCCAAACCATAACATATACCATTATCAGCATTCCCCTGTAAGAATAACTTCTAGCTATCTGCTGCAGTAGTTGGCTCAGGAGCATATCCTTTATTGACCACCTTCTGTTTACTGTGTCACTTTCCCACTTTTTCAGCATTGCCTGTATTTGCTATACAAATCATTTGAGTTAGAATCCTTATCCCAGGATCCTTTTTTTTCGGAGATCTGATACTAAAACAATATGCAGTCCAGGTCTGCTTAGAAATTTCTTGAATGTGGTTGTGATCTGATTCGTCTGGAGGAGAAGTTCTTTTCCTTGCCACTCGGGTTGGCATAGTGGTCTTGAACAGCGGTCATCATACAATGGACATTCTTGTAAAATGTGACAGGAAACCCTCTCTGCTGCCATCTATGCCCTTTAAATAAGCAATTTAAAATCCAATTAGAGGACTCAATGGGTCATAAAGCGTTGAAATGAACGTTGCTTCTGTTTTTATTGAATATTAAAGGCTCATTGAACCAATTCTTGTCATTGCCTTATTCTATTTTCAGAGTACATGGAAATAAAAATTTTTAAAAAATTATTTCTATTAGCCTATCATGGAGCTAAATGGCAGAAAAACTTAAATTTAGAAGAGATGACAAAGCAACTCACAGGATGTGACACACCAGTTAAAAATATATTAGGAAATGGTGAGTCTGCCTACAGTTGACAAGTGGGGCATATGTAGGCCTATGCTATCCAGTTGCTAAAAGATAGTCATTTCAGAGAATATCATTCATTCACTTGGAGACTGGTAGGAATCAATCAAAATGATACAGTTTAATTGGAGAATTCTGAGAATGAGATAATGTTATTCATGTTCATTCTATTGTAGTAGCAAAATAATTGAAAGGAGAAAGAAAAACAAAAATAAAAATGATAAACTAGTTCTTTATAAAGGGATGCAAAATATAAAAGACTTAAATAAATGGTGGAAGATCACTGAATGTGAGAAATACTGTAAGGGAAAATATCAAAGAGGATTGGTGGGCAGAAAGCAAAAGTAGCAAAATCAATAAATTCACAAGATAGAAAGCTACCAAAACCCTTTGTAGGAATACTTGTGGGGACTTTGCCAGCTCATGTCACTCCTTCACTCATGAATGGCTGCCCATTTCCCTCAGAATAAAAGCCCACGTCCCTCCATTAGGACCTGACTTGCTCTTTTCTCATCTCTCTATATCCTTACCTCGTATGATTTTCTTTCTTACTCACTTATCTCTAGATCCACTGAGTCTCTTTTCTGGGCCTAAAATATAGCAGACACAATTCCACCTCAGAGCCTTTGTATAGCTGTTGCCTTTACCCTAGGAATATGTGCACGGCTCACACAGTCTTCTCGGTCTTTGCTCACATGTCAACTTTCCAATGATGACAGCTATCGACATCCTATTAAAATGGTCAGTCCCTGCCCATCTTGCCCTATTTGTTTTCAAACAATGTTTTTCACTTTCCAACAAAATGCATAATATATATTATCTATCAGTTATTTAAAATCTACCCTACCTAAATTTCCCAAATGAAACATAGGCGCCTTGAAGGCTGGAATTTTGTCTGGAATTTTCACAGATGTATCTCAATCATCTAGAACAATGCCTGACACATAGTAGGTGCCTAGTGAATATTTATAGAATGAATGAATGAAATTTTCCTGATTCCATTTCTGTCATCAGTGTCCACATGAAATAGTTGTTGAATAACTAAATGAATGAATCAACGCAACTTTATGGGTTGAACTAGAAAAGTCTTGCAGATGTTGAGGTAAATTTTCAACATAACTTTGATTATAATCACAAACATGAAAATGTAAATCAAAACTTTATTCAAAGGATGATATGTTATTATTTCCAGGCTCTGGTGCTTACAATTCAGTCTCCAGCTGTCAAATATGTCGTCATAAATCTCTTGAATCCAATATCTCTCTTTCCTAGGTTAGAAGATTAGAGTTTTATTTAAACAAAATTTGTGATATGAATATAATTCTGGGAGGTAATTTCTGGTCTAGCCTGTATGTTCCAGGGAATAAAATCTAACTTCTTTCTAGTTTAGTAATTATAAATAGTCTCTCAAATCCATATTTTCACAAAAATGTTAAGTAATTAAACAAAGTATATGAATACTATGAACATAAAAATATTAATCTTCTTAAATAAAACATTATTTTCAAGTTAAAAATTAATATATAAAATTCATTATGCATAGCAGTGAGCTAGAACTATGTTAAATATTCTAAAAGATATTTGAAAATATAGTAGCTTAAATTCAATGTGAAAAAAAATAGATTTTTGGCTGAAGTAAGTTTCAAAAACAGTCTTGGTATTTTGACCTTTTCCGAAACAAATGAATCATGCGCAATCTGAATGGATGACTTTTTTCCAGAGGTGGCTCAAACTCTAGCCATGTTTTCACCATTACCTCGTGGCAAAAAGGGATATTAACAAGTAATGACAGTTACACTAACTTTTTTTTCCCACAAAATTCATCTTTTTATGCTGATCTGTATTTTACTTTCATTTGCATCATCAGACTGACAGTTGCTAATTGGCTTTTGAGCCATGAGATTGGATCATCCAAGGTTCTATTGCACAAGACTATTATGTACCAGTATATTCATATAGATGAGATTTGATGAGCTACAATCACCCAATTTTGACATTTTATTTTTATTCTTTCTAGCACCAGCCTGAAGAGACACAAAATTCATGATAGCCTTGAGAGACAGCCAGGTACATTATACTTGGAACATGGCCACATGAAAATTTCAAGCAGGAAGATGTTGTTTATGGCTTCTTTCTCCTGGAGGGAATGTCACAGAACAGTGAAATCTATTTTCCTCATGAAACAAAACACTCTACCATAAAATATGTTCATGCTTATTTTCATTTTTTCAATGGACTATATCATTCTATAACTTTTAAGCATACAGAAGTTCTTATAGACTAAAGTGAAAAGTACAGATGACAGAAATAATAAATTCCAATCATATGAAAATATATAAAATTCTGACTTTGATGGTTTAGTTTGTATTAGAATGTCTTAATTTAACAGTCTGAACAGTGTTGTCCTATGCCATTACCATTATCCTCATCATCCCCAGTTTTGTGAGGTTCTCTTAAACAAAAGATCAGAATTATCATGAACTCTTCCTGCAGTCCATGTAAACTAGTCTATGGACAACTACAGTGAAAAGGAGAACTTACCCTTTTACTGGAGGAATTGAAGGCCACACCCAAAGTAATGGATACTTAAGCCCAATGAAAATTGTGGAGGGTGGGGACAAAGCAAGAGGTGAAGGTGAAGAATACTCCAGCATTTTGCCACTAATTGCAAAAACAAATTGTGGAGACCATGAATGCAAAAGACATTTAACACAGTAAAACCTTCTTTAAAAAATGTGATATAATCTGCATAATGTAAAACTCTAGCAGATCATAATATTGGAGCAATTTTTTTTGTATAATTATAGAAGGTGACTTAGAATTTGTGTGTGTGTGTGTGTGTGTGTGTGTGTGTGTGTGTGTGTTTACAAGGGATTGAACCTAGGAGCACTTCACCACTGAGCCATATCATCAGTCTTTTTATTTTTTATTTTGAGATAGGATCTTGCTAAGTTGCTGAAGGCTTTGCTAACTTACTAGGGTTGGCTTTGAACTTATGATCCTCTTGCCTCAGCCTCCCAAGTTGCTGGGATTATAGGTGTGCACCACCGTGCCGGACTGAAAATGGCCAACAAAACAAGTTTTTAAGATTTATAAGTATATGTGTTCTAAAATTTCTATTATCTTTGTTTTTAAAACTAATCCAATGCAATTTAATATTTTATCCTTAAATCTGTATTTTTCATGGAACTTTGAGCATGACAATCACTGTTTTGCCAACCACAATTCTTTTAGGAATATAACCCCTGAGTTTAAGAGATATTTTTGTAAAATTAATATATAAAAAATATTTCAAATGTTAATAACTCTAATCTGTGGGTGGGGAGATCATAAATAGTTTGAATTTTCCTTTATATCCTTTTCTACTTATTCTTAATTATCTAAAATGCACACCCATTTTCATAATCAGAAATAAATACTATTCAAAAATAATGGGAATGTTCTGAGAGTCTAAGAGGAAAGATCACTTGGCTTGTTGATAGAATTTTAATACTGTGGATGGCTTACTACTAAAACTCAGTTATATATTTATATATATATATATAAAGAGTCTTTGCCTGTAGTTCCTGTGTGTTTCAGAAATTTCTCACATGACCATAGGGCACATCCCTGGGCTAGAAGTGGCCCAAAATAATTTCCTTTTGGAAATGGTCTTTTAGTCAACTTTTTCACTGCTGTGACCAAGAGACCGGACAAGAACAATTTTAGGAGGAAAAGTTATTTGGGGCTCATGGTTTCAGAGGTCTCAGTCCATAGATGGCCAACTTCATTTCTTAGGTCCTGAGATGTGTGGTGGAGGAAAGCAGGTGGGTACATGGCACCAAGAAGCAGGGGTGAGGGGACTCCTCACCATGACAAAATATAAACCCCGAATGTGTGCCCTCAGAGACCCACCTTCTTCAGCCACAACTTATCTGCCTACAGTCACTACCAAGTTAATCCCTTTCAGAGCCTAATGCACTGATTAGTTTAAACCTTTTATAACCTAATCATTTCAAACTTTCTTGCATTGTCTCACACATGAGCTTTTGGGGGACACTTAACATCCAAACCAAAACATATGGAGAAAGGAAAATGGATGAAACCACTAAAATGGTTTAGATTTTATCACCATCCTGATTTATTGGAGACAGATAATAGAGTGAGAAGGACACAGTTCTGCCTAGACCAGATAATTAGTCACTACCCCAAACTACTCTCTAATATTCTCTTCTTCTGCTCCTTACCACCTCAATAAATGGCATCCATTCAGTTTATTTCTCTAACTAGAAATGTAGAAGCCATCCTTGACATCATTGCCTCACTCATTCCTTGTATCAAAGTCATCACCAATTATCAACTAATGAATACTGAATAAAATATGGTGTCTACATATTATGGAATATTATTCAGCCATAAAAGAAATAAAGTACTAATAAGTGCTACATCATGAATACACCTTGAAATTGTTGAACTAAGCAAGACAAAATGGCAAGATATGGCAACCATATATTGTAAGGAATATTTAGAATAACAAAATCTATCGAGACAGAAGTAAATTAGTACTTTTACAGGCTAGGAGTAGGGTAGGGAGAAAATGTATTAGTTTTTTAGGGCTGCCATAACCAAGTACTATAGACTAGGTGGCTTGAAAAACAGAAATATATTTTCTCATGGTTCTGGAAGCGTGAATATTAAGATTAAAATGTCATCAGGGCTGATTTCTTCTGAAGCCTTTATACTTGGGTGTAGATAGCCCTCTCCTCCCTGTGTCTTTTGTCATTCCTCTGCATATCTGTGTCTTCATTCCCTCTTCTTATCAGGACATAAGTCATATTGGATTGTGGGTCATCCAGATTACCTCATTTTACCATAGTTACTCCTTAAAGAGCCTATCTCCAAATCAAGTCATATTCTTAAGTAGTAGGGGGAAGGATTTCAACATATAAATGTTGGAGCTATACAATTCAATCTACTATAAGGAGTAATTACTTTTGGGGGTGCTGAAAACTTTCTGAAATTAGATGGTGATGATAGCAGCACAACGTGGTAAATTTACTAAATGCCACTGAATTGTACATGTAAAATCATTAAAATGGAAAATATTATCTTGTGTATATTTTGCCACAATATAAAAGTCATCACCTAGTTGTTCATCTGATAAAATGCTTCAATTCAGGGAACACCTTACTATCTCTACCAGTTTACCCCTAGCCACCATTATATTTTGCATAATATATACCAATAATTTCTAACTATTCTTCTTATTTCTACCCTTGTTCTGCTTCAATTTTATTCTACTCC
This sequence comes from Spermophilus citellus, assembly GCF_964194105.1. Classification (NCBI taxonomy): domain Eukaryota; kingdom Metazoa; phylum Chordata; class Mammalia; order Rodentia; family Sciuridae; genus Spermophilus; species Spermophilus citellus. Next base: position 75,830,576 of record NC_138194.1, read on the forward strand.
AACTTTTATTCTGCCGTTACATCACCTGGGTCTTTTTGTCTTAAATCATGTTATTCCCAGAATAAAAGCTTTTAGCATTGTCTCATTTTATCTAAAAGTCACGTTTAAACTTCTGGTTGTGACTGAAGGACCATCATGCTCGGGTCTTGATCTATACCTCAGCCTTATTTTATCCCCATTTAAATTTTTTTTTTTAAAGTTTCAACCTATCTTTTAATTTTTGAGCAATTCAAGACCATTCTGATCTCCAGACTTTGGCATTATACTTTCTTCTTCACTCCTACTGTTTTGTCTTCATTCTTTGTCCATCTAACATCTACCATCATTCTCAAATGCCACTTATTCAAAAGAGATTTCTTCCATCTAATTTATTCTATTTTATTGCAATCTGTTTCTTCAAAAGATACAGAACAGTAAAAATTATTAATGTATGTTTATCTGTCAAATGTCTGGCTCTTCCACCAAACTCTAGGCCTTCCAAGGGCAGGATTGATGTTTGTTTGGTTCACTGCCACATCCTCAGCAGATAACAAAACATGAAGTTACATAGAGGCACATCAAATTTTATTTCAAGAATTAATTAAATAAAATGAGACTAGAAGTTTTGAAAGTTTTATTCACCTAGAGATTATGTGGTCTGTGATTATGTTTACCAATTTTCCATAATTTCAATAATTGCTTAAAAATTCATAAAAACTGACAGAATCTATCACAAATATTCTTGCAGTACCCTGCTATGTCTCCGAGGAACTTCCAGTGGAGCACACATCAGGAATCAGCTCCTACTTAAGCAGAGTCAGTACTCAATAAAGAGATTAGTGACATTCATAAAATACAGTATGTAGTAGATTTAATGAATAAAATAAGAAGTTAGTATTTTGTTTTTTTAGTAGGAGCATTAAAGAAAAGTAAGAGAAGGTAAAAATTGTGAAACAAGGAAAAAGATGTAGAGTTATAGAATTCAAGAAATCTTCACAGAAAGTTATGAATACCCCCTTAAATAGTAATAATAAAGTAAGTGAAGAATTTGGTAAGAATTTATAAATTAAATTACTCAAGAAAAGCTAAAAATTGAATACATCAATAACAATAATAAAATCTATTCTGATAAAAGACATTGACTCAAAAGGAATTTATGAGCCAGTTATAGTCAATCTTTAAGAAATAAGTTTTCATTATTTAAATAAACTCTTTCAAATAAACTTTTGAAAGTATTAAAAATGTTGAAAAACTTTAAAGTTCATTCCATTAAGTTCTGTAGTCTTAATACAAAATTCATTAAAAAAGCGGGGTGGGGAGAATAGATCAGTCTCATTTATAAACACAAGTACAGATATGTTAAGTTGAACATTAAAAAGTTAAAACCAATTATTCTAAATAAAGAAGTTACTTATGATATTTCCAAACAAGCCAAAAATAAAAAAAGACACCTATCAACTTAAGATATAAGTTTAAATTTGTATTTCAATTCCAAATATTTAAATTTCACGTTTGAATTCATTTTCAAATATTTTTAATTAAAATTCATATTCAATTTGAATTTCAGAATAATTAGAATATGGCACTGACTGAGATAATCAGCCCTTCATTTGTTTTTTAAAAATTATATCTGTTCTTCCTCCAAATTGTAAAAATTAGCTTCCAAATAATAAGTAATCAAATACCAACGCAAAAAGCTACACACTTTTTGAATAAAATAACAGGAGATTATTTTAAGAATAATTAAATGGAGGGGAGTGGTGAAAAGCATAAAATCTAAAAACCATTTAAAAATGAATGGATTTATCTAAATAAAAATTCAGAAAAGATTATCAGCAAATTTAGAAGGTAAGTAACAGACTGAGAGAAAATGTGTGCAAAAAATACATCAGAAAAGGAAAACCATCTTAAGGTTCACATAGTTCAATAAGGAAAAGCAAATAACCCAATAAGAAAATTGGGCAACAATAAAGTAGAAGTTTTTTTTAAAAAATACAAATAACTACATACATCTGAAAATGTGCTTAAAATCACTAATGCTCACAAGAATTCAACTCTATGTGTCAATGAGCTATTTTTCTCTATCAGATTAGCAAAACTTAAAAAGATCAGTAATGATTAGTGCTGAGTTGTATGAAAATTCTTGGTGCTTTTGGGAACTCGGGCTGGTGGAGGCAGAGTCTATAGGTAAGGCAGGGTGGCTGGTGGAGACCCTGTCTCTCTCCAGGCAGCCTCCCTGAAAACCATATGCAGTTTCAAATTTTGAATTGATTGTTTTGGAGACAAAGGGAAAGGATTCTCAGGGTTAGGGATGGAGAAAAGTTACAGGCTGGGAAGCCACTTGAAAGTCACAGGTGGGAAACACAGGAAGGACACATAGACCCCCTCATGAACTCTTGATTGGCATTTAACCTGGTTACTCTAAAGTCAATTTGATGATTTCTTTCAAATTTAAGATTTACACATTCTATGACTAAAACACCCACTTTTGATATCCTTGTTTTTGCTACCTGTATCCCACCTTTTAGAGTGTGAAATCATAATTCACATTTATGTTCAATCCAGCCAACACTGTTTCTGGGGTTAGACCTCTTAGGCTTTCCTCAGGTGTTCAGCCAAAGTTTCTTAGTTATAACTCCAGGAGGCTGAGTCAGCTGCGGCCTTCCATCTCTGCTCCATTCCATGAGAGTATTGGCACTTTCCCCCCAAATCATCTAGGCAAAAAGTCAAGAGGTCAACCATCTGCTGGGTTCAAAAGTAATTGAAATGAAAGAAACAGGGATGAGTAGGTGAGTGTATCCTCCTACACAGTTGCTTTGAAGCTGTGGAGCATGTGCCCTGTACATCCCATTTATATGTGAATCTATATTTATATGTGAAATCTCATGACTTTTAAATTTTGATGCTTGTATTAAAACAAAGAGAACACAATTTGTACAGGGACAAATTGCTCATGGGCTATTTCTTAATATTATGCTCACTTTCGCCACTAGTCCAGTATTACCTTCCTCATAGTTCGTTTCCCCTAACAGTTCCTGGTGTGTTGACTTGCCCGTATGCCTCATGTAGGACTACTAAGCACACTGCAAACTCTAGAGGCATTGAATCTCCAAAATCAAAGGGTCATATCATGTTTTCCTTTCCCAGAAGTCTCCTTAGCTCCTTTGCAGATGACAAACCTCTTCGCCAGTAACAAAGTAATACCATTTTCCCATTATTACATGGAGTAACAAATTATGCCTACCAATGGAATGGGATTGTTGGTGGACTGCATTAAGCCACCAGGCCCTGGCACTCTTCTCTCAGGTAAGAATGTCAGCTCATCCTTTGGTCAGTCACATGTTGGAAAAAGTTTAAGTTCCATCTATTAATCTCCCAATCACATCACTATCAGTAGAAAAGCTACATATTTGAAGAAGTCTAAGCAAACAGCAAATAAAAAAAAAATGTGTTCTATCTTCTAATAGAGAAAGGGTTAAGGAATCACAATCTCCAACTTAAAGACCAAGGTTACTTTACCGGGTTAGGAAAGTACACACTTGTTTTCATAGAGTAATGAATCACAGTTTTTCTGCCCCACAGAATTCTAATGCTGTCAAATATGGTAAGACAGATGATCCTGTTTAAAATGATATTTTGCAAAGCAAAACAGATATAACTCAGTAACTGTGCATCTAATTGACTTAATTGCCTCATTTATCACATGACTTAAGTGAGCTAATGTTTTCTACTCTGCTTCACCCATGTAATTCTTGTAATATAAGAGCTGAGACATGGTGCCAGGCATGAGCGAGAAATACTGTCTCCTGAGAAAAGATATCACTGGAGCGATGTTGGCTTTGGGTTCCAGTTTATTGAAAAATCAATGTCCATTTGTGCGACCAACACGTATGGCTCTCTTCCAGGCTGATGATGGCTTTGGGAGGCCGGCTATCACCTAATGAAGTCAGATCAGCTTACCCAGCACCCGAGTTACAGTTGGCTAAGTGACTTTGTCATTAAAATCCGGTTTATCATTCCTCTCGGTGTTTTTCTTCTCATTTCACTCCCTCCTCTCCACTTCTCTTGAAGCCACAGTATCCTTTTTCTCACGTGCAGATAACAGGCCCAAGGCATCAAATTTTAACATTTCAAAGGGACTCAGTATGATATTTGGTCCTCAAAGAATAAACAACTTTCTCATATGTCTGTGTCTCTCATCAGGGGCAGGAAAATATACATATACATATAGAGTCCTCCTCAGTCTTGACTCAAAATAGTTGTCGTTACAAGTCGGAGCCAGATTTGTAACAGGCTCAATTGAAATTCGTCAGTTTCACTGTCTTGGGTAAATCAACAAGGCCAAGTTGTCTAATGTGTTGATTCGTTTCAATAAACAAGAGTCCAGTTGACATTTTACATGGGGCTTTGTTTTTTTAAAAAAAGTTAATTACCAGTAAAGTAATACCATTTCCCCATTATTACATGGAGTGGCAATCTAAATTGCAATGCAATTTTTTTTTTCCCTGCAGTGTTCCCTTTCCCTGGAGAATGTTCTCAGAATGATAGTCATTGACAACAGAAACTCTGGTGAGCCTTTTTTTTTTTTTTTTAATGTCCCTCCTGAAATTTGCCAGGAGTCACGAATAATTCTGTCAGGAAGTGCCAGCTCAGCCAGGGAGCATCGTTACTGGGTTCTTACTAGCTTCAATAGGGGAAGACATTCCTTTGCAAGGATACCAGGAACTCATAGAATCAATAAGAGGATAGAGAACCAGATGCAGAGACTGGTTATGAACTCAGGCACTGCTATGCCAAGTGACAGGAAGTCAAGATTTTTAAATTCAAAAAGGCTCATAGAGAGCTGCAGCTGCTATGAAGGATTTTGAATAGCTTCTTGTGTGTGTTTCAGGCTAAAAAGTCCCAGTCCCATGTTGACTGGGCCTGGGATGTTTGATTCTGCTCCAGCTGACAGTCTCCAAAGAAAAAGGATGCAATCTCTTTGGTTTCTCCCCCTATACCTGAGGAAAAGCAAGTCATGGGGGAACTGCCCCAAAAGACAAATGTCATCTACAGTCTGAGGTAAAGCACCTAAGCTAGGAGGTCATTAATGAAAAACTGCCAGGGAGCCTACAGTTTCTGAAATGTTCAACATGTCTGGGGTGCCTAGAAATTGATGTCAAAAGACACTGTAAATTTGTGTTCAGCGTTCCTAAAGAATTAAAATGTAAAATGAATATCTAACATTTGCTGTGACTATCACAGGCTTGAACCAAGAATTATAAACCAGAGCTGTGGATGACCATGGGTTAAGCCTCAGAAACCATGAACCAAAATAAACCTTTCCTCCTCTCTGTTGTTATTGTTAGGTCTTTCAGTCACAGCAATGCAAAAGCTGACTAAAACAGAAATTGGTACCAAGAAGTGGGGTTGTTGTTATCACTAACCTTAATATGTGGTTCAGAAACTTTTGGAGCTTTGCTTTTTGGAATTTGTGGCCAAAATTTTGATAAGTTGAGAGATGCAGACTGGAAAATCTTTAGAATGTTGTAAGCAGAGTTAAAGGTCAATTCTGGTGGGTGCTCACAACCGTAAACAGTAAAGGCCTGGCTCTTGAGATTTTAGAGAAGAAAGACTCTATTGGAAATTGAACCAGAGGCCATTTGTGTTATGTTCACAAACACATGAAGAAGTTGAGCAGTTGGCTACATTTGCCTATGTCCTGAGACTTTCTGTGAGACTGAATTTAAAGATGATGGACAAATTAATCAGGTAGAGGAAATTTCAAGGCAGCATAGGATTCAGGTGGTGGCATGGATATTGCTGGTGGCTTTTAGACAAATTTACTGTGATAAAAGCAGAGCAGAAAGATTTGAAAAACTTGGAGTTTTTCCAGAAAAGTGCATGTAAAACTGGGACTAAGAAAGGTGTGGTTATTAATGAGATTACAAAATATTTTACTCAGAGATAATAGGAAAGATGGCTTGAGGGCATCTCAGGAATTGGCAAGACTACAAGTATCTCAGGCTCAAGGGTATAAAAGTAAGAGAGACAATGAAAAGAGGCAATGGATGCACCATGCTTGTACAGGGGGCCTAGGAAGTTGTTCCACCATGCTCAGCCACCAGGCACTCAGAGACTATTGAAGTGGGGTCCCTGAATGCTTGGCTATTGCTTGAGATGGCCACAGACTTTGGTATCAACCAAGTGGTGCTGGTTTTGCAAGATGCTGGAATTAGGGGGTCATGGAGCCTTCCACCAATATTTCAAAGGAAGGCCTGGGAAGTCAGTAAGTGTAAGAGGATTGCAGTCCCTTGAAAGGACAATGTGTGAAGATGTAAGAAGGAAGCTGCAGCTGCAGTGGAGACCCCTGAGATTAAGAGATGCCAGTGCTATGGGACATCAGCTGAGGAAAGCTGGAGAAATTCAGCTAAAACAAACCAAGAGAGAGGTCATATGGGCTACAATCCCCGAAGCCATTGGGGGAAGAACTACACAAGCCCTTTGAAGAGAACATTATGATGCCACGTGCCTCAGGTGCTGAACATGGAGCTACAGAACTTGTTTGCCCATCTGAATTTTGGTCTTGTTTCCATACCTTTTTCTATGCCTCTATTTTCTTCCATGTGGATGGAAATGTTTACTGTGTGCCATTATATATCAGATATATGTAACTTGCTTTTGATTTTTATAGGGGCTCATTAAAGGGTTTGCCTTGAGTCTCAAGAAACTTTGAACTTGGACTTTAAGATAATGCTGGAACTGTTAAGACTATGGGGAATCTTGAAAATGGACTAAATGTATTTTGTGAAATGGGCATGAGCTTCAGAGGTGAAACGATTAGATTATGAATTGTAACCTAAGCAGTGGATTCATCCATTAATATGGATTAACTTGGTGGTAACTGTAGAAAGGTAGGGTGTGGCTAGAGGAGATAGGTCACTGGGGATGTGCTTTGGGGGTGTATGTTTTGCCCTGGTGGCAGAGTTCTCTCTGAGATTACTATTGCCATATGTTGAGATGCTTTTTGCCACCATGCCCTTCTGCCATTCTGTTCTGCATCAATTCAGGCCAGAGCAATGGAATCCACTGACCATGAACCAAAGCTCTGAAACTGTGAGTCAAAAGGACTTTTACTCTTCTAAAACACACATGTGTGCATGCATACCTACACACATGTAGATAAAATAAATAAAGCATGTGAATTGGTTCTTTTAGGAGGCATAATAAACAGGAAACAAGATGGTAGGTGAATTAGCTAGGTAGGAAGTACACTCTCCAAAGAAAAGCCCTCAAAGTTAGGATGAAATACAAATAGGACATACATTCACAGTGATGTACAGTTGTAGTAAGGCATATCACCCAATGCTTTTAGGAGATAAATACATAATTTCTATACAAATATGGAAATTATTTATTTTAACATAGCATTTTTTAAAAAAAAATATTAAAATATTTTAATTTGTTTCTGCCATGTGGTCCTGGTTCAGAGCAGTATGTTTAATTTTGGGCTACAGATTGGTTTCAAGAACTCTCAACTGGGAGAAATAAGACCTATATTTATTGTATTTTCAGATTGTTCTAGGCATTTTCCCATGACATATCACTCAGTTGTCAAAACAGACCTTCAAGGTAGATCTGAGCTACTCCAGTTATAGATGATAAATCCAAGGTTCAAAGAAATATATGAGCTTTGCCCAAGGTCACATAGAGCAAGAACCAATTTTGTGTGACTGTGCATGTAAAAGAATCACATTTAGTCACACTCTGGTCATCCACATCTGTCACACCAGTCTGACTTCTGGCCCCATCCCTTTAGGTCCTCCTCTTACTTAGGCTCAGCAGCATCTTATTCCTGGTACAATTTCCTCTGCATGGTGCCACACACTTGTGCTTATCCTTCTTCACTAAACCCTTTTGTCTTGGTCTCCTTTCAGTGTGAGCCATTCTTGCCTGGACTCTACTCTTCTGGATTTTCTTGCTATTTCCAAGGAACCTCTTTTAGGCCCATATTTAATAACCACTGAGAAGCAGATATAGTATGACTGTCTTTCTAGACCAGACCTCTAATTTTTTAGTTCACTTTAATCGACAGAATGACTTATTTAATATCACTTCTTGGGATATCACTATTTCAAAAGTAAAGTATTTTTTAGAATTTATTTTTTTTTAGTTTTTGGTGGACACAACATCTTTATTTTTTATTTTTATGTGGTGCTGAGGATCGAACCCAGCACCCCGCGCATGCCAGGCGAGCATGCTACCACTTGAGCCACATCCCCAGCCCTCAAAAGTAAAGTTTTAAAACTGAACTATAAGCTTCACCCCTACCAAAAAAACTAGCCAAAATAAATAAACAAATAAGTATATAGACACATAAATACCTGATATTTTCCAGTATCTACTATTATAAGAAATGACATATTTGCAATTTTACATTATTGCATGATTGGTGCCTGTTAGTCACTTAGCCAAGATATTAATTGTGTATCTCCTAATTGTTCAAAACAGAGTAAAAACAGCTGTGAACTAGACAGGTGGAATCCTTTTTGTCTAGACCATGAAATCTAGTGAGGGGATACAGACAGCAAAAATAGTTAGTCAAGTGGTAAAATGTGGCTGAGAAGAACACTTTAGCTGGGAATGCCTACCATGGGGAGCTAGCAAATAACTGAGATATGAATGATGAAAAAGAAGGACATGGTTGAGAAAGAATATTCCAAATGGAAGGAACAGCAATTGTAAAGTTTCCAAGATGGAAATGATTTTTATGTGTTCTAGGAGCTCAATATCAGATGGGAGTATAGTGCAAGATGGTGGAGGGAGATTGAGTCAGTTCTGTAAGATAAGGATATTCACTTCAGATCTTAGGAGTAAGAAAGAAGTGAAAGAACAAGGAAAGAAAGTTGAGTTAGTGATTGAAGGAATAGTAGCCCTTATGAGAAAAGTTAAACAAATATTGGAAAAGAGAGTTGGCTGGGAATACACTCCATCTTGATTCTGCTTTTATAATTGCCTCTTTTTAGGAGAAAGTAGGACATAAGATTCAGTGAGCCTGTCTGATGTGTCTCAAGTCACCCCCTGGTAAAAAAATATGAGTTCAGAAAATTGTGAGAGGACTGGAAATTTTGGCTAATGTGTTCCTTGTATACAAGATTGTGAATAGAAATTCTATTGACATCTAATTGTTGGCATGTGCAGTCTGATAAGTATTACCAAATGCCTTCCCAAATAAGTATGGAATGGTGTGGAAAGAAATGTGTCTCGGTTGGCTAAATGATGAAAAAAAATGTCTTTCTTGGCTAAATGGTGAAAGCAGCAACCTATTAAGAGAATTATTCTCAGAGGTTGGATGCTAATTAGTTTTATGTGCATGTCAAGAAGTCAATCAATGGCATACTTGTAGCAAAATAGCAGAGCAAAGAATAATATACAAAGCAGATCCTAGTCAAATATGGAAAGCCTCTGATCTTATCACTAGAAATGTCTAGCTCAATGATCACACAGCTGTTCTTTTCACCAGTTTGGCACCTATGAACTTCAATGGTATCTCTTCAATTTAACTAGAAACAATTATGGAAGCATTTTTTTTTCAAGAATACATAGTTTATAATTTCATAATCTTCAGAATTTTCTATTGAAGTGAAACTCATGTAATCCAAATTAATTATTTTAAAGTGCATGAATAGTGCCATTTAGAACATTCAAATGTAGTACAATTGTCACCAGTATCTAATTTCAAAAAGTGAAAGCGGGATCCAGGGGCCTAAACATGGACACCTGAGGCACTTCCGGATCCTAGAGCCTAACCATGGATGCCTGAGGAACTTCCGGCCCCGGGGACTTAAACATGGACGTGCACCTGAGGAATCACTGGATCCGTGGGCCTAAATATGGACGCCTGAGGAACTTCTGGATCCGGGAGCTTAAACATGAACACCTGAGGAACTCTGGATTGTAAAGCCTAAACATGGATGTGCACCTGAGGCACTTCTGGGTGCTACGGCCTAAACATGGATGAGTGCCCGAGGAACTTCCGGATCCGGGCACCTAAACATGGACGTGCACCTTTGAAACTTCTGGATCCGGATCCCGGGGCCTAAGCATGGATGTCTGAGGAACTTCCGTATCTGGGGACCTAAACATGGATGTGTGCCTGAGGAACTTCCGGTTGCTACCACCTAAACATGGAGGACTGATGAACTTCCGGATCCAGAGGCTTAAACATGGACGTGCGACTGAGGAACTTTCCGATCCAAGGGCCTAAACATGGACGCCTGAGGCACTTCCAGATCCTAGAGCCTAAACATGGATGCTGAGGAACTTCCGGAAACCACTGGATCCGTGGGCCTAAATATGGACGCCTGAGGAACTTCTGGATTCAGGAGCTTAAACTTGGACACCTGAGGAAATTCTGGATTGTAGAGCCTAAACATGGATGTGCACCTGAGGCACTTCTTGATGCTATGGCCTAAACATGGATGTGTGCCCAAGGAACTTCCGGATCTGGGCACCTAAATATGGATGTGCATCTTTGGAACTTCTGGATCCGGATCTGGGGGCCTAAACATGGATGTCTGAGGAACTTCCGGATCTGAGGGCCTAAACCTGGACATGTCCCTGGAACTTCTGGGTCCTTGTGCCTATAAATGGCAGGGTGTGACTCTCAAAAGGGACGTGGCCCATAAAGGGGAGCTGAGTATAGGTCCTGTTGGGGGGCAGACGGAGCTGTCACACCCTGAACTTGAATGTGACAGTGGCCTCACTTCCCGGCCTTCCCCTGGGTGTCACTTCCTCCCCTTCCAGGCGGTGCTGGGGAGGAAGTGAGACCAGGTGCAGATGCAAGACCCTGAGGAGGGACACTGTCTTCCTCCTCGCTTAGCCAGGTGCCCAGCCTGGCTGGGGATGGGGACGTCTTATGACACTAGCTACTTCCTACATCCCTGCCCCAGGACCTCAGGGACCACAGGCGGGGAGTCATTGACATGATTCTCCCCTGGCCGTTGACCCTCAGCCCCCGGGTTTGCCCAAGGAGAGCTCTGTCTCCCAGAGGATCAGGGGGCCTCTGTGACCTTCTGCTCCTTACCCACCGTCTTCCTGGGTGAGCAAAGTTCAGGACACCAGATGCTAATGAGAGTGACATCTCCTGGATGGGTGGCTGGGGACTTTGCCTCTGTCCCCAGGCCTCAGACACCAGATGATCCCTCCCAGAGACAGAAAATAACTCCACACTGCCCAAGACTTATTTTTAAGCTTTGGATTCTGAAATTTTCCTGCTGCCACCTTCTTTGTGAAGCCAGTTTTTCAACAGAGACAATATTCCAGGGGGAAAAAAACCAACAACATGGAGTCAATCAAACCAAGCTGACACATCTGGTCCTCCCAGAGAAATCTAGACTGGGGGGAGAATAGCCATTCTCAACTGGCGAAATAGTGAAGTCCCCTTGTCCTTATTTTGTGTAAGCAAAATAAATAATCTGATGATAACTCATCAAATTATTTTTGAGGAGTGCTTGGCTCATAGGAAAACTGATTCTGTTTTATGGAATGAAGTGTTACCTGATTTTAAAATTAAAAATGAAGCCAATTAGGATTGTTAAATTACACTGTCATAATTCTGTTCTTTGATAGCAGAAATAAATAAACCTTTTTTTAAAAAAAGTGAAAAACAACTCAAATGTTCATGAGTGAATGAACAAAAGAATGTGATATAGCTATGAAATTGAATATTATTTAACCATAAAAGGAGCAAATACTGATATATGCTATCAAATGGATGAACTTTGAAAGTATTGTAAGCAAAAAATACAAGGCACAAAAGATCACATGTTGTTTGTTTCCATTTATATGAAACATCCAACAATACTTATTTATACCCACAGATATAAACATAAATACATAAGCATATGCATATATATTTATATGGATTTATCATAAGGACTTAACTTTATCCAACTACGGAAGCAGGAGAAGCAGAATACGCAAAGTTAAGTTTCTAAGTTAAGTGCTGGAACCTGATGCCCACAGGCCAGTGGCCAGGAATAGAAGGTGATTGTGGAGCAGGGGAAGCAAGGACAAGTAGGAACCTGTGAATCTGAGCTGGAGCCTCCCAAAATATGAATTGGAACCCACAGGGGTTCTTTATCACCTCCAAGTTTCTAACCTTGATGATGAGGGTTTTCTGTAGGAGGAATGTGTACCCTTTGTGACAGAGCAAACCTTATACCTGGGCCTGGAGTCAGAGACCCAAGAACAGGAGATACATCAGCATCTGGAGTGGTCAGGGGCCTGGCAGTTGACACTCTACAGCTAGGAAGCCAGAAGGTCAATACCAACTGGCGTGGGCTGCAACAGTACCAGAGCCTGTTTGGTGGGATGTTTGCAGCACCAGAAAAAGGAAAGCCAGCTGATGGAATGAAGGAAACCTGAACCTGGGTAATGCAATCCCAGTTTAGCTAAACTGATGCAATATAAATCTTTCTCAACCACCAGGGATGCTTATAGAAGAAATGAGTAAGCAAGTGCATGAAACAATGTTTTGGCAAGCATTTTAGGACTCCTCTTGCTTACAGAGTGTGCAAAAAGTATTTTACAAGTACCTTATATAGACCAGAAAATGCATTGGGCGTTTTGTCAAGATTGTTATTTTATTATGCCTTCACAACAACTCTATGACATAGTTACAATTTTTATTACCATTCAAAGATGAAGCAAAGGCACAGATTGTTAAGCAGCCTGGGTAGCAAATAGCTGAGCTAGAAAACCAAATTTAAAACTGAATTTAGACCTATCCCATTACAAAGCCCATGCTCTATCCACTGTACCACACTGCCCCCCACAGCCCCATTTCATATTCTCCATGTATAGGAAAGTTTTCTACTTCTCTCTCCATCTTCTTCCTTTTCCCAAGGGGGGGTGGGAAGTGTAGGGATATATTTTTCTTTCTTTCTTTCTTTCCCCATGTGACTGTTTTTATAGATGACTCAGTTCTGAAATTTGTACTTTTTTCAGCGGTGCCTATCAGAGATTATATGAAGCTCAGTACCAGGAAATGGAACCGCCTCTTTTTTCTCTCAGGAGTAAATTATTCTCTCTCCTGATTACTGTGCTCTGCCCTCTGCTGTTAAATCTATTTTCATCACCTGCTACCAATAATCTACCTTGAAGCCATGGACAAGTGCAATTCAGAAACACATTTTGTTCAGCTGTTTGTTGGTAAGTCTCATGAATACCCATCAAAAGTGTGCCATTTTGCAATGACAAAATGTTTGATTTTACCACAAAAGTTTCAATACATAACTTACATATACAAAGAGGCAGATTAAATAGTTGCATACTTTAAGATGCATAATAAGATGCATAATAGTTGCATATTTAATATAATAGGTAACATTTTTAGCATTTACTGTGTACATGCGTCTCAACTAAGAGCTTTATATAAATTATCTCGTTAATATAAATGACCACTTAGGAACAGGTAATAACATATTGCTATTTTTCAAGTGAAAAGTTTGAAGTTTAGAGAAGCTAAAAAACTTGGTCAAAGAGATAGGGAAATAATCAGTTCTGTTTAATCTCAAAGCCCTTGATCTTAATTATCATAAGATATTTAAAATTCATTGACAAATATTTCTATTGTTTAACAAATATCCACTGAGTGACTACTAGGCATTCAAATAGTGAGGGCAAGTTAGAACACCATGGCACAGGATAGAACGAGGAATACAATCATAATCATATTTTTTTGTGTTGTAATAACTATTCAAAGCAAGTTTCTGAAAGATGTATGAATATTTGACAGATGCAGGCACAGTCATTGAGGGTTTTCCCCCAAATGACCGTAATCCGTACAGTAATCCTCCACACAGATATCAAAATTACTGATTTTGTTTTAGTAGACAGCAATTAAGTATTTCACAACTGCAAATCTAATTGAAATTTCTTAAATTCCAGATTTTGTCTGAACAATTTATGAACACAAAACAAAGTAGTAAAGACTAGTCATCATTTTATTTTGTCATTGCTGTGCACTATAGAATGAAAGAATCCAGCATATGCTAACAGTGTCCTATGGAGGTTTCTGCTGCTCCTACAGCAAATCCCCCTTCAGGCTATTTCAGATTTTTCTTTTGCTACTTGTACCATTCCTAGTTTTTCTTTTCATTTCATCTTTGCCCTTCAGTGTTTCTACAGTGGAAAGGCTGGGAAATTTGAGCGGACTGGTAAATTGCATTTCTTAGAAAATGGAGAGCACACGAAAGCAGGAGAGTGACCAAGATGATCCCCTGAAAGGTCATCTGTCTCCTAGCTTTCCTACAGTGCACACTGGATTCATGATTGCAAGAGTTAGTGTATCTCCACTTGGCCCAGAGTTTTTAGAAGAAATCTCTTGGTAGGGTTTCATGTCTAAGATGACCCCTTGTAACATAAGATGAGAACAATGTCTGGATTAACATGGAGTTTACTTAAGCTACCACTGTGGATATTGAGTTATAGATGACAGAGGGTTGGGGTTCTGATGTAAACTTCAATCCCTCCTTACTATGTGAATCAATTGGACTGGGTATGGCTCAGACAGTTATCTTTGTAATGGTTAGTTGTTTTTTGTTTTTGTTTTTTGTAGACAGTGTTTACTGTATAATCTCTTATTTTGCAAGTTTATTTTATTAAATGAGGCTTAAGGAGAAATTTCTTCTTTCAACTTTTCTAAAGAGGATCTACTATCATTTTCCCTTTACCTTGGTGATCTTGTCCTACATGCCTGGGCGGTGCCTCTGGTTTGTGTGCTTGTTTTCCCTCTTTAATCAGGACAGTCTGTGTCCCTACCTCTGCTTTGGGAATAGTTTCCATATATGGAGTGGTTACTATGAATTACCTCTCACTTTCATAGTTTCACAGTGGTGTGGTTATTTTTATTTCATGGATAAAAACCAAGGCTCAGAGAAGTTCAGTTACTTATAAGACCACAAAAATCAGGATTTAAATCTTTATCTGTTTGTAAAGCTCAGGAAAGGATGCCTTATTTACTTCCCATTTTATAGAGAAAAGTAACTATCTGGTTTGTGTGCTTGTGGAAGGAAATGTATAATGGTTGTAAGGCTTCATGGCTTGGATCCTTCATGTCTCCCCCCAAAATTCATGTGGCAACATGTTGTGCAGGAATATTAGAGGTGAAATGATTAGATTGTGAGATTAATCCATTTGAATTGACTACTTGGTAGTAACTGTAGTCGGGTGGGGTATGACTGAGGAAGTAGGCCACTGGGGGAGTGTCCTTGGGGGTTAGATCTTCTCCCTGGCTCCTCCTGCAGGTATTCTCTCTGCTTCCCAGTTGCCATGAGCTGAGCAGGTTTCCTCTTCCATGTCCTTCCATCATGCAGTTCTGCCTCA
Source organism: Spermophilus citellus (assembly GCF_964194105.1). Lineage (NCBI taxonomy): Eukaryota > Metazoa > Chordata > Mammalia > Rodentia > Sciuridae > Spermophilus > Spermophilus citellus. Next base: position 75,845,924 of record NC_138194.1, read on the forward strand.
CCTCAGGTCCAGAGCAGTGGAAATGGCTGACCATGGATGAGACCTTTGAAACCATGAGCTCAAATGAACTTTTCCTCCTCTAAGTTAATTTTGTCAGGTATTCTGGCAACAGCAACAAAGAGCTGATATGTAAGTGAGTTCAAACCCTGGCTCCATCTTTACTCTCTAATCAGCTTTGAATAGGTTACCTGAACTCTTTGAGACAGTTTCCTGCTCTGTCGACCAGTTATAAGTTCATTAACTACCTCTCTGTGAAATTGTCAGGACTAATGCAGTATCACATGCAGTGTGCTTGGGACAGTGGCTGGCACATAGGAAGAGTTCAATTACTATTACTATTGCTATTATTGTTATTTCTTAACTGAAAAGTGGTCTTCTATTAACAGAGAAACCTGAGTGTTGGGGTGTTTGCTCCAAAATGTCCATGAAAGTCCTTCATGCCTGCTAGAGTCTAGAGGTATGAGTGGTGAACCAGTTCATACTCACTGTCATGTGGGGCCATATCTATGATGGACAGGAAAGAGCATTTTTTTAAAAAATTGGTGCTTTAAAGCCATGGTAATGTTACCACTTCTTTTTTTTCCCCCTGTAGTGATTATGTTCTTAAATATGAAGTGGACTATTCATCAATTACTACACAATGCATGAAGTACTCTCATCCTATAAAACCCTATTCCTGGAAAACAATCTTGGCTTGGCTTTGGTGTCTCTAAATGTGAGGATTAGAGTCCAAAATTGACTCCCTGGAAAGGCTGACCAGACAGTAGTTAACAAATCACCCACAAACAGAAAAAAATTCCCGGACAAGCTGGGCAGGATGAGGACTCTCACTTCCCATAAATCTCTGACCAGCCGTTGCATTTTATTCTCGTAACCAACACCATTGCCATTTTCCCCTTTCATCCATTCATCCTTCTCTCCCTCCGTGTCTCCCCCTTCCCTCCCTCCCTCCTTCCCTTCCCTACTTAGTTCCTCTGTCTCTCTCTCTTATCTCTCTCATCTGTCTTCCTTTCTCTCCTTCTCTTAAGGAATTAAGCACACAATGAAAATGAAATTATAAAACTGACCCTGTGTGTGTACAGTGTTTTTAACAGTAAGTGCTCTGTGTATGTATATAAACTTGGAATGTTAGGGTCTCAAGGGCAGGGGTTGCATGTGGTCCTGCTCTGGACAATACCTAAAACACTGAGCCGTCACAGTCTATGCCAAGGCCACAGAGTGACTGAAATGGGTTCTCTTTTTAAAACAGAGAAGCAAACATTGTAAGTGTTAATCTCATGAAGTTCTTCAGATATATTTAAAGAAAATATAATAACTTATAAAGGTAATGAAACATTAGACCTTCTCTTTAGCTCATAGAAATGATCTCTGTGAATGGGGAAGGAAGCCCCGGTAACCCTAGCCAGCACTCTCCTCTCTGCTTGTTCTACGATGTCTATTAGATGCACAATGGTCTTACCTGCTTAAAATATTGAGGTTGATCCTAAGCTGTCTTTTTCAGATTTCAGTATTTCCTGGTGTTTGTCTACTCTGGAACATGGCTCACCTTAATGAGGTGAGTCAGCCTTTCCCAGCTCTCTGTATAGCTCATTAACTGAGCTGTCCCTCTGCCAGTGGTTTCCAAACACAGGTCAGTGACAAAACTTCACTGGTATGAGGTAAAATGAGAAAAATAAGGATAATGTAGGGACTTTTTCTTAGGGCTAAATTTACTTAATTGAAAGGAAGGCCATTTATTTTGAGATTATGTAATTCTTATATTTTTGTGACAAAGAAGCCTTTCTTTTATGAAAGGATACACAAGAAGGCAACTCAGGGAATCAAGAGTCTCAGGTTTTGGGAAACAGGAAACATATAAACTGTTCTAGGTCACAATTGCCGTGTGTGTGTGTGTGTGTGGTGTGCACATGTGATTATGTGAATGTGCTTATGTCCAGGGGCCCACCTCAAGAAGCCATGTGAATAGATAGCCCCTAAAGGAGGCTTGTAGTGAAGGACTTAGTGGGGAGCATTAGCAGCAGTCAGATGGTTTCATCCTCCATTCCTCCCTCCTTTTCTTCCACCCCCCACTTTCTTTTCTATGAAGGAATTGAGGCAGGCATGAAAACCCTTCTAGTGAGGGACTTGGTGGTGAGTGTCAATACGGTCAGATGGTTGCTAAAGAGCACATGGCAAAATCCAACATCTACCCATGATGAAAACTCTTAGCAAACTAGAAATAGAAAACTTTCAAGGAAAACTGTGAAACTATGATGAAGAAAAAAAAAAGAACAAAATAGATATTCCCTCGGAGTTCCTGAAACACAATGGGAAACTGTTCCACACTTACAAATCTTGAACCCTCACATTGCCTTTATGGGATGAATATATTTTGTTCTTCTGAGTTTCTCTTGGTGTCCTTTTAAGTTTCATTTGAATAAAATTGTTCTAGGGGATGGGCTTGATGAACCTATTCTATTCTCCATCAAGCAACTTGAAAGAAAATGTGAAAGAAAAGAAAACTTGCTGTGATGCCATTTCTCATAATGATACTATTTTAAATGGATGCCACGGTTCAAGTTTTCTAGGAACAGAGTACAATCTCAGGGTAGCAGAAAAAGAGAAACATTAAGTGCTGTCATATACAAAGTTTATTTAACCTTTTAACTGAAATAAAGTGAATTAGTGATGAAATCAGAATTTTGTGAAGTTGCTTATTCTAAATGAAATTCTTGCTTATTTTAAATTAAATATTTTAAATGAAAGATAAATGAGTGACTTTATTCAGGAGGGTGAATGATTGGTTTAGTTGTATATAGCTGGGGAGAGGCAGAGCCAGATTCAAAATCAAGCTTAACTTTCAAGCTAATTATCTTCCACCATCCTTGCAAATGCGTGGCATAGAACTTATTTTGAGGAATACAGGAACAAAGCATATTATTTTAGGTTTGGAGAAAGAGAAACAGATGCATTGAGAAGCCTAGTAATCTCTCTACACAAAAATCAGCAAGTCAAATCTAATAATACATAGAAAGAATCACACACCTCAGTCAAATGAAGTTTATTCTGGGTATGAAAGCCTGGTCCAGCATTTGAAAATCAACTAATGTAATCCATCACATAAAAGAAATCACATAATCATAACAAATGCAGAAAGAGCACATGGCAAAATCCAACATCTACCCATGATGAAAACTCTTAGCAAACTAGAAATAGAGAACTTAATTGGAAAACTGTGAAATTCTGATGAAGGAAACAGAAAAAGAACTAAATAGATATTCCATGATCATTGATGAGAAGGTTCAATGTGTCCATTCTTCCCAATTTAATCTGTAGGTTCAATGCAATTCCAATCCAAATCCCAGGAAGTTATTTTGTGGATATTGACTATCTGATTGTAAAATTTATATGGAGAGGAAAGAGACCAAGAATAACCAACACCATATTGAAAAAGAAAAATAAAGTTGGACTATTGACATTACCCAAATTTAAGACTTGTGAAAACTACAGTAATCCGGAGAGTCTTACTGGCTAAAGAATAGGCAAGTAGATCAATGAAACAGAATAAAGGGCTTTAAAACTGACCACCTCAAATAATATAGTGAATTGTTGTATAACAAAGGAGCAAAAGGCAATAAAATAGAGGAAAGTGCTTTTTTTTTTTTTTAATTTGTGTGTTTGTTTGTTTTGTTTTGTTGTTGTTGAAAAATGGTGCTGGAACAACCGGACAGCCACATGTTTAAAAAACAAACTATAAAAAAGAGGGCATCTAGGCCAAACCTTATGTTCTTTACAAAATTAACTCAAAATTGATCTTAGATGTATATTAGACATAAATGTTAAACACAAAACTATAAAACTCCTCTAAAATAGTATAGGAGAAAAATCTAGATGATCTTGGTTAGTGATGGGTTTGTAGGTATAACACCAAAGACATGATCCATGAAGGAACTACTGTAAATAAATACAATGAGCCTAACGCTATTTTAAAAATAAATCATTTTAATAAAAACAGTAATGGACAGTGAATGGGGTGGGTGGGGATGATATTAAGAGTAGTGACCTCTGGAGAAAACTGGACCTGGATCATGTGAAATGGCCATCAGTGTTCCTTGGAAAAGCAGCAGTCTCTCTATGCCTCATCCTGCATATACAAGACAAAGCAAATGCAGTAGCAATCTCTAAAGCTTCTTTGCCTCTCCGATTTGCTCCGTTTATGAACAAAGCAATCAAAGTTACCCTTGAGGAAACTCACATAGGTCAGAGAATCCTGGGGAGCTGAACAGATAGGTCCTTTCATTCCAAAGATTGCCTAAACTACCTAATGTGTCCAGTAGTAGAGACTCATTGTTTGGTTCTCTACAAAGTCTGTCCTTGGCCCATATTAAAATTCAGATCATTTCCAGACCTAGCACTGATCCCTAATACAATTACCTTAGAAAATACTATATTTTAAGGCAGAAGGTTAATTAGTGTGTAATTTGTGTAGGATGGAAGAATCTGAGCAGAATCTGGTATTCATCAGGGGTTCAATGTATTATTGTTAAGTAAATGGATGGTTGAATCCATAACTGTGAAGAAGAAGAGCATGAGGGTAAGGAGAGCTGCAGTAGTTCAGAGCTGTTTTGGGGTCAAGAAAGCAGTGATGAGCTCAAGTAGAGGGTTTAAAGAAAGAATCTCCAAAGATAGATTTACCCATTTCACACTTACTCCTGTGGCGAGTCCTGGAAACCCATTACACTTCTATTATTTGTCAGTCGTTAATTTATTGAGCACCTAGAACCTGCCAGAAACTGTGTCCACCATTAGGGATTTACTGGTTAGGGACTGAACCTCTCTCCCTCATGGAATGCCTCTCTAAATGTATTTCCTCACTAAATGCCTACACGGCAGAGTGGATGCCAGGATTTCCACACATTTTCCTTTTCTTTATATCCCATGTACTCACACCAAATTCAAGAAAGTGTTCAAATGTCTCTTTCATCCAACTTCCCAACCTTTACTGTTTTGAAGGCTAGTGAAAAGAAGTCTTTTTCTTGGTTTTCTCTACTGTGAAGAAATGCTGCCCCCTTCTGGAGCATTGGCAGAAGCATCAGAAACTGACTTGCAAAAGTTCTTTTGATTCCTGGAAAGTTAAGGTTAGAAAGGACTTTAGTTAAATTTCATTGTTTTTATCAATGGGGATTTGATGCTTGGGAATCTTAGAAGAGAAGATGGTAACTACAGGGAATGAAGGAGGAGACAGGAATCTATGCTTCTTTTCAAATTGACTAGAGTGGGGACATGATTATAAATGTTTGATAGTTCTTATACATGAAATTACCCTCATTTTCTCATTGTATTCAGACTTTGATTGCTTGTTCCATAGTACAGTGATGAACAAGCTCTCTTTGTAGACCCAAAGCAAGCTATAAGCTGTCTCAAGCTGTGTCTCTGGTTTGTATACCTGGATATCTTCTAAATTTTTGTCTATCTGAGTATCTGATAAAATCTATAGATTTCTGTGTCAGAGAGTTTAAGAAAACACTTCATTCATAGATTTAGATCTGGAGAAACAGACTTAACCTAATCTTCTCTTCCATTCACACAATCATTTGGACCACCTTACCATGTGTTTAGAGCTTGGAATGCAAAAATAGAGGAGACAAGGTCTCAGTTCTCCAGAGGTTATTATTTAGTTGAAAGAGACAGAAGAGTAAACAAATGATCAAAGGCAGCAGCATGATGTGGGCTCTCCAAGAGGGACCTTCAAAGTGTGGAGGGAGACATCTAACGCAGGCTGAAGAGAAAGGAGGCTGCCAGGGTTTTGAGGATTACTTGTAAAATAAAGGGGAGCATAAATGTCAAGAGTTTCATAACATTTCTATTCAACTCTTCACCCCTTGGACGTCCTTGAAGGAGATTTGCAAATCTCAAACCAAAAATACCATCTCAGTGATCATGGAAACTGAAGGATATAAACATCTGATATAATGTATGAGGCCAAATCTTACATGTCAAATAAACAATCTGGAAACCTAATTTTTAATAAAATTGTGATAGTATCTAGTATTCTTTCCATCTATTTCTGTAATTGATATTCTGACATTTATATAGCTTAAGTCAGTCCCATTGTTTATGTAGCCCTTTGCTTTACTGAGTGTTTTAGTTAACTTTGTGTCACTGTGACTAATACACCTGACAAGAACAACGTAGAGGAGGAAGTCTGGTTTAGCTCATAGTGTCAGAGGTTTCAGTCCATGGTTGTGGTCTCTGTAGCTCTGGGACTGAGATAAGGCAGAACATCACTGCAGAAAGGTGAGATAGAGGAAAGCAGCTCAGGACGAGAGAGAGAGAGAGAGAGAGAGAGAGAGAGAGAGAGAGAGAGCGCGCCTGAGCACATTATGCTCACCAGGGACAAAATGTAAACCTCCAAAGACATGCACCCACTGACCTACTAGCCAGTACCTATACACCCAGTTAACCCATTTAAGTGAATTAATCCACCGATTAAGTTACAGCTCTCATAATCTAACATTTCACCTCTCTGAACATTCTTGCATTGTCTCACACATGAGCTTTCGAGGGACATCTCATATTTAAACTGTAAAAGTGAGGATCTGTGTTAATTTCTGATTAGTAAACTCTGTAGGGTGTCTAATAAAGAAAAAAACAAAATAAAACTAGAAAAAGATTGAAATGGCCATGGAAATTGAACTCTAGCAAAAGGTCATGAGAACAAAGGTAATTTTTTTTTTAAAGAGAGAGGGAGAGAGAGAGAGAGAGAGAGAGAGAGAGAGAGAGAGAGAGAGAGAGAGAACTTTAATATTTTATTTTTTAGTTATCGGCGGACACAACATCTTTGTTGGTATGTGGTGCTGAGGATCGAACCCGGGCCGCACGCATGCCAGGCGAGCGCGCTACCGCTTGAGCCACATCCCCAGCCCAACAAAGGTAATTTATTTGTGTTGACAATGCCGTGAAGTCTGTTGTAGTGTATTGTAATAGAATGAAAATTTAATTCAGAGAAAAATTTGGTTAGGAAAGAAAAATAATTGGTTGATTCCTGGATGGATCTTGGGCCAGTTGTTTAATCCCTAAACTCAGATGCTGGGCTATATCAAGCCCACAGAGTTCCTCTGATCAAATAGCTGTGTGGGTGCAGCCCCTCAGCCTTTAGGCTTGGTGAGCAGAATATGGGGATGGATCTTAGCCCTTTCTCTCTTTGTTCTGGTCTCCTTGTGTAGTGGGTAACCTCTCCCACGATATGCAGAAACCCTGGCCAAATACTGTAAAAATAAAGAGGAGCTTATATGCCTCACCAGGTGCCTGTGGGGATCTCAAGGGAAGATAAAAATTATATATATAACCACATGCACACATGAGCTGCATTATATGAAACCTAATGCTCTATGTTTGGAAGGCAAGGTGCAGAGAGAGTGTTTTATCAACAGAGCTACCCTACTAAGAGTTGCTCTCAAGAAAACATGTCCTTGCTGATGTATCTGCTATGAATGTCATTCAGAATGGCCTCAGGATGTCCATGCTCCATTGAGCTCAGCAACATTGATTTCTTGGAAGCTGTCTTTTATTTGTACCAAACTTCCCAATAGCAAAGTCACAGTCTCTTCCAAGAATTCTGAATCCTGTGGCCTAAACTCCAAGGTGGCTGTGGGAGAGGACCATTCTGGCAGCATATGGCAGCTGGTGCTGAGAGCTACCACTGTTGTGTTGAGCTCTTCAGAGATGCTAGCTAAGCCAGGGCTCTTGTCCCCTGTTAGTAATCCTTCCCTTCCAAAATACATAAATTTCTTAGAGAAGAAATAACTCAACATGTATGTGATTCAAAAATATTTCTAATAACTGGAGGTTAAGTTTCATTGTTCAGTTTAATTTAGGAAAATAAAAAGTATTGAAGGAAAGCAATTACATTTTCCCCTCTTAAAAGAAGGCCTGATTTTACATGCCCCCACCCCCCACACCGCCCCATTGACATGTGCTCCTACGTTAGGATCTTTGAACTCATGGCTCATCTACCTGGAATGCTCTTCTCTGCAGATCTGCATGTGAGACCCCCCACTTCCTTTAAGACTTTGTGGTTTGGTTTAATGGTGTTTATGTGAAATAAATATTTGTTGCATTGAATTGAACACTAAAGTGGTGGGAGCCATTGATCTTTATGGTTATTTTGGACCTATTTTTTAAAATTATAAGTCCTTTCTGTAATTAAGACTTTTATTTAAGACTGGTATTTATTATGTTATTCATAAGTACCTTTAAATAGAATTATCATTTTTTCCAAGTTTTTGTGCTCATCAATAAACTGGTGAGCAAGCCAACTCCTTTGCTTGGCATTAACTTCTGGAGTTACCTGGGGGTGCATATGTGTGTGTGTGCACACACAAGTGTGTGTCTGTGTACACTTATACACTCACACGTATGTGCAAGAAAAAATACCTGAGATTTTTAACATCAAGGCTCTCGGATAAAGATGTAAAATGAAAATGGCACATGAGGCAGTACATGAATTGAGGATGATCATGACCTTGAGCGTTTGGGCCACCATTTCTCTGGTAGCCTTGACATACTGCTTTCCTACCAATTAACTCCTGAACCCAACATTTCCAAATAAATCTTCAAAATTCCTGCGACTCACAAACTCATGGTAGAAATCACATTTTAAAAAAGTAAACATGTGTATTGAAATGTCACACTTTGACCCATAAATATGCACTATTACTATGTGCTGATTAAAAATAAACAAAGCAGATACACAGAATTTTGGTACTGGGGTTAAAGTTTACATAGATAATAATCTCTCTTGTCTTCAGTAGACCATAATATGGTTTCAAAGGCTGTAGCTACAACCCACAGTGTCTACATTTTTAAATAAACCCACCTATATAGGTGTACAGGTCAACTGATCTTTGAAATATTTCAAAGACTAGACATGGGGAATGGATAGACTTTTCAACAATTTGTGCTAGGGAAACAAATAGTGATTTGCAAAAGAATGAAACGGAACCCCTATGTTATACCATGTGCAAAAATAAATTGGGTTAAAGACTTAGATCTAAGACTGGAAACTGTAAGACTCTTAGAAGAAAACATAGGGCAAAAGCTTCTTAACATTGGTTTTGGGAGTAATTTCTCAGAGGAGGCACCAACAGCACAGGAAGTGAAAGAAAAAGTAGACAGGTGGTGGGAAAAATCGGAAATCCATGTGTAACGAAACGAAATTAAACTTCTATATCTCACCCTGCACAATAATCAACTCAAAGTGGATCAAAGACTTAGGCACTAGAGCAGAGACCTTGTGCCTAACAGAAGAAAAAGTAGGCCCAAATCTTCATTATGTCAGCTTAGGACCTGACTTTCTTAACAAAAGTCCTAAAGCACAAGAAGTAAAATCAAGAATCAATAAATGGGATGAATTTAAATTAAAATCTTCTTAGCAAGGGAAACAATCAATAATGTGAAGGGAGAGCCTACAGAATGGGAGAAAATCTTTACCACACACACCTCAGATAGAGCACTAATCTCCAGGATATATAAGGAACTCAAAAAAAACTTAACACCAAACCAAAACCAAAGCAAAATAACCCAATCAATAAATGGTCTAAGGAACTGGACAATTCAGCACAGAAGAAGAAATACAACTGATCAACAAATATATAAAAAAAAGTTCATCATCTCTAGCAATTAGAGAAATGCAAATCAAAACTACTCTAAGATTTCATCTCACTCCATTCAGAATGGCAGCTATTAAGAATACAAACAATGATAAGTGTTGGTGAGGATGTGGGGGAAAAGCACACTCATACATTGCTAGTGGGACTGCAGATTGATGCAGCCAATATGGAAAGCAGTATAGAGATTCCTTAGAAAACTTGGAAAGGAACCACCATTTGATCCAGCTATCCCACTCCTCAGTATATACCCAAAGGACTTAGAACCAGCATACTCCAGTGATGCAGCTACCTCAATGTTTAAAGCAGCTCAATTCACAATAGCTAAACTATGGAACCAATCTAGATGCGCTTCGACAGATGAATGGATAAATAAAATGTGGTACATATACACAATGGAATATTACTCAGACTTAAAGAAGAATGAAATTATGGCATTTGCAAGTAAATGGATGGAGCTCGAGAATATCATGCTAAGTGAAATAAGCCAAACCCCCCAAAACCAATGGATGAATGTTTTCTGTGATAAGTACATGCTGATCCATAATGGGGGTGGGGAAAGGAAGAATGGAGGATCTTTGGATTGTGCAGAGGAGAGTGAGGGGAGAGGAGGAGATGGTAAGGATGATGGAATAAGATGGACATTATAACTCTCTATATATGTATGATTACACTACTGGTGTGATTCTGTATCATGTACAACCACAGGAACGAAAAGTTGTTCTCCATTTGTGTACAATGTGTCAAAATGCATTCTACTGTCCTGTATAACTAAGTAGAACAAATTAAAAAAATAAAAAATGTTTAAAAAAGGGGACAGGTGGGAATGTATTGAACTCAGAGCTTCTGCCAGCACACAACATATTATTTCAGCTATAATGGCATTTGACTCTGATAAGGGACTTAATAAATAGTCACGAAAAACAATCAAAAGTGTGCTAATAAGTACTAAGGAGATCTATGTGTGCTCTTGAGTATGTATAACATGTTAAGACTGGTTGAAGGGGACATTAAGATGTAAACATTGCAAGCATTCCTGTGGGAGACTCTAGGATAAGGGGAACAGAACAGATAATCTTCCACAATGAGATATAATAACATGGAATTCAAAATACTAGACTAAGATAAAATGCTAGACTTAGATAAAATTCTAGGCACACTTATCAAGAAAAGACACAAATACCCTTTGGCAAAAACTGTTAAGTTCCAAAAATAAAGAAAAGAATTCTTCAAGTGTCTAGGACAAATGGGTGACTAAGAAAGAAATTAAATGTGCTGCCTTCAGACATTGCTACAATGGGAAAATTTGGAAAACAAGAGATCATCATCTAAAGAACTTCGAGAAGAAAAGAATGTGATGCAATAATTTATAGTCAGATGATGAAATAAGGAGAGAAAGGTAGTGTGAATTATTTTTGAAGTGTAAAAAAAATAACTGCTAGTTTGTTAAAAATGGAGGATACAATCCTAAATTATGACAATGTTAAAAGAGAAAGCATCAAATATAATTTAAAAGTATGGAAAATGTATCATACACGCAATATAAGCTAGATGGGGTTAAACATCTTTAAGTTAAAGAAAAATATATAAATGTATACTGCAAATAAAACATAAAAATAAAGTTCAACTACAGAGAACTTGAAATTGAATAAATTGAGAACTATTTATGAGGTCAATTTGGGGGCAATATTTATTGCATACTAATACAACTTTATTTTAGAGAAGTCATAATCCATAATGAAAATAATAAGCCATCAAATAAATTTAGATGATAAATTACATAGCCTCAAATATATAAAGAATACAATAAAGAAAAACCAAATAAAATGACAGAAGTTCATTTCCTTAGGGTGTATTCTCTTTTGAAAACAATTTTTTAAAACCTGAATGCTTAAATAATTGCTGACAACAAACTTATAAATATATCAAACATTTCTCCTGTGGTTAGAGAATATGCCTTATTTCTAAGAATCACTAAATACTAAATTAAAACATGCAATGAATTCTAAAAAGTAAAAAAACTGTCAAAGATATATTTGTGATAAAAATAAAATAATATTACATTCTAATTATAAATGTCCAATAAATTAAAATCATTCAATGACTAATTAATTAACCAATTCAATAATTATCTTTGAGTTCTACCAAATAGGCAGCCTGTTTTGAACTGGTTAACAGAGCAAATGAGAATTCTGTCCTCTATTTCTGACTCTTTGAGTAAAATAGAAAATTAATTCTGAAATTATTTATTATTAGAAAATTTAAAATTAGAGCACTACATATCATTTATTCAATGCATCCAAAGCTATACTGAGAGGAAAATCTACAACGTTACATGATTTCATTATTTAACAAGAAGCATGGGCACCCATGAGATAGGTATTTAATTCAAGACATTTAGACAAAATACAAAAAGGAAAAAACTGCACAGGCCTGAAGACCTACCAAAAATACAATCAAAAATCACTTAATAAGAAAATAAAAATGCTACTTCCTTCTCACCTTTTTTTTTTAGAACTAAAGTAACACTGATTTAAAAAAAATCAAAGGGTGATTCTTTAAGAGGAAAGAAGATAAAACACTTAGGAAATTTAATAAAAAACAGAACACCACAAGTTTACAAAATTGATGGTCAGAAATTATATGAGTAGAGATAGGGAAAAAGGTTAAATAATTTGCTCAATAAAATTTGCCTAATAAAGAAATATAGCCCAAAAGTCATGATAAGAGCACAGCTCCAAAACACAGAAAATATTAAATACTTTTCCTTATAGTCGTATGTGTGTGCATATGCTCTTATATCCTTGCAGTACATGTGTATGTACACATATATATACACACTTATAGACATACATATATACAAATGTACACATATCTCCCTATAAACACTTACATACACACATATATACATACATATGTACATCTACATATTCATTTATACACTTATATCTACATATACATATACACTTGTATCCTTGCAGTCATATATGTAGTGTTACCCCCAAAATAAAAAAAAATACACAAATCATCAATGAACATTTTGAAAATAGATTATGGATAAGCAACTCTTAGTTTGCTCAATGTAAGTTCGTCCTCACACATAGTATAGTTCATTACTTTGCAACACTTCTATTTTGATTCCCTTGACATTGTTCCTATTGTCATGCTGATGAAGATATCTATCTATCTATCTATCTATCATCTATCCATTTAAAAATGGAACCATTTCTTTTTCATTGTTTTAGTTTTAAAAATTTATCTCTTTTTTAATTGACAAATAACAATTGCATATATTTATGGAGTATAACATGATATTTTGATTAATGTATACATTCTGAAATTTTCAAATTAGGCTAAAGTATCCATTACCTTAAATACTTTTCATTGTGTTGAGAGGATTTAAAGTCCACTCAGTGTCTTAGGTATGTTGAAATATACATTATTGCTGACTAAAGTCATACCATGATGTGCGATAGATCACCAGAACCTATCCTCATGTCTAACTGAAACTTTGTGCCTTTTGACCATATCTCCCCTTTTCCCATCTACCCGCCATCCTGGCCTCTGGTCACCACCATTCTACCCTATATTTCTGAGCTTTAAGATCACATAAAAAAGTGAAATCATGCTTCATTTGTGTTATATGCCTGGCTTATTTCACTTAGCATATTTTTGATTTAGATACCACGTCATCTATCTATCTTTTAAGTTAATATTTTAATTATTTCAAAAAATTATTTTTGTTAGTATACATTCTCACAAAAGTTTTGGTTAGAAATGATGGTGGAATGTGATGGACATTATTATCCAAAGTACATGTATGAAGACACAAATTGGTGTGAATATACTTTGTATACAATCAGAGATATGAAAAATTGTGCTCTATATGTGTAATAAGAATTGTAATACATCCCACTGTCACATATAAATTTAAAAAAATAATAAAAAAGAAATAAGGTAGTGTTTAAAAATATGATCATTTATTCGACCAAATTTCTGTTTTGGCTGATCTCTTTTAAAAAATACCACCATTGCCATCCTTGTTGGCACACCTCTGAATCAACGAGGCTACATTTTCCCAGGTGTCCTTGTTTCACAGAATTCACAAAATAACTTTGTGTTTGTTTACTATATGGTTTAGTAATTGCTATAATTTGGATCTTAAGTGCCCCCCAAAGGTCTACTCCTGGGAGGTGGTAGAACCTTTAGGAGGGCCTAGTGGGAGTTCTAGAGGTAATTGGGGGTGTTCCCTTGCAGGCAATTGCAGGAGCCCTATCTCTCTCTTTTTCTGTAAGTCCCAGGCATGAGCTGAGCAGTTTTGCTCTGCCATGTGCTTCTGCCACGATGTACTTTCTCAGGCTCAAAAGAATGGGGTCGATAGATCATGGACTGGAACCTCTAAAACTGTGAGCCAAAATAAACCGTTTCTCTTTCTAAGCTGGATTTCTCAAGTATTTGTTACAGTGATAGAAAGCTGATTAACACAATAACTGAATAGAATGCAAAATGTACATACATTTTAAATAGAAAACTAGAATTTCCAAGACATTTCAAGGCATCAGCTTCTTTGAGAGTGAGGACACTGTAGGGGCATATGGGTTTGTGGGGAAATCACATTTATTTACATCAAAATTTTTTATGATGGACAAATTTGAGAAGTTTTTAGGACACTGCTCTAACAGTAGAATTTGTAGGACTGGGGATGTGGCTCAAGTGGTAGCATGCTCGCCTGGCATGTGTGCAGCCGGGGTTGGATCCTCAGCACCACATACAAACAAAGATGTTGTGTCCGCCAAAAAGTAAAATAAATAAATAAATATTAAAAATTCTCTCTCTCTCTCTCTCTCTCTCTCTCTCTCTCTCTCTCTCTCACCTCTCTCTCTCACCTCTCTCTTTAAAAAAAGATTTTGTAGAGTGAATGGCATCTATATTTTGATCCATTTTGTAAAATTTTCCTCTAGACAGTTTATATCCTTTTGCCTCAGATCTGTAAAAATGTTTAAGTTTTTTAGATGTGGTATAATCTTTCATTGACTAGAATATTTAAGTGCATATTTTAAATAGAAAATATCATATGTACAAGTCTTTATAGGTTGAAGTCTCCATTTTTCTTTCTTTTCAAGCTATTTATTTCATCATCTTAAGATATTCTTCATACAAACAACCTTTTCAGAACCTGAGCTAATTTTCAACAAAAATAATTTTGTTCTTAGTTTTCTGACATAAATAGATAAAAGTTAAACTTCAAAATGACTCCACAAGGTTGGTCATACCAGCTGCATCTAAATTTTGTAGAAAGCATTTAAAGGTGTCTAAATCTATTTTAAAACAAAGTCATCACATTCTGCAGTGACTTGCATTAAACACCCAGCTTTTCAGACAGCTGTCAGACCAACTACAGCTGGAAGTGAGCACTGATTCATGAGCATAGCAGTGAGAACTGTTGAGTGGGCCATACTGTAGGAAATGGTTAGATAGTGCCCCAATTCAACCCAGGAATAGAGGAGACATGGACATTAAAACTATTGGGATCCCCCATCTCCCATCCTGTAAGTCACTTCAGTGCCTTTCTCACATTAGAATGACTTTTTTTTTTATCTCTAGTCATTGCACAAATCTTTTGAAGCTACAATTATCATGTAAGCTCTAATAAACTAAGTAAACTCTCTAAGATCCCAGAAAGTAGGACAGACATATTTTTATGTCTTTAGTGCTCAGCACAGGTTTGTCACCAAGAAGAGACCCAGTATAACATTCTTGAAAAATAGAGCCCTTAAATTAAGGTATAAAATTAAAATATCCATTTCAGAGATGATTTTCAAATGTGCTCTTTTAATCAGTAGTAATTGAAAGCCTATTATGAGTGAAGTGCTAGAGATACAGTATTGAATAATCCAGAGTCCCCAGTCTCTATATCCAAGAAATTCAGTCATTGCGTTACTAATGAAATGATCATGTTCCCCAAATATTACCTCATGTTCTCTATCAAGATAGGAAGTCGGCCTCACTAGAATTTCCCCAAATCTCAGCTGGGACACACTTGCACATTATACTAAAACTTAGTGATTACAACAGCCTCCTTTCTCTTCCTCCCTTTGCTTTGATGATACTGTTTCATCTTTCTAACCCTGGATTCCCTAAACACTTTCTAGTCATAGGGACTATGTCTTTGCTGTTCATTTTATCTGGAATGTTCTACCTTGGGAATCCACTTGTTTGGGATTTTGATTAAAATCCCCTCCTACACCTGTTACTCCAGGACAGCAAACTGTTTCATTTTCTTATCATTTCGTATCACAATAACACTTTGAAATTGTGTTGCCTATTTGTCTGTTTTTTAATGGCTTTCTCCCCACAGAATATAAATTCCATGAAAACTAAGACTTTCCATGAAGGCGAATCTGTCTTGTTCACCACCGTACTTAGTATATAAATAGGATATTCAAGTCACTTTTGAACCCTTCCTTCCTGTCCTTCCTCATCTCCTTCCTGATCCCCAGGAAACCATGGTCTGTTTTCTATTACCTTCCATTAGTTTATACTTCCTAGAATTTTAGACAAATGGAAACAGATTGTATAGCTCCTCTTTGTCTCGTATCTTTCCCTCAGCAAAATCATCTTGGAATTCTTTGAAGTATAGTATGCAAAAATGTGTTGTTTTATGGATCATGGTTTTGGTGTTGAATCTAAGAAATTTTTGTATAACTTAAGTTCAACAATGTCTTCTACTATATATGAATCTAGATATTATATAGTTTTAGATCTTACATTTAGGTCTATGATCAAATGAGTTATAGGGTACCTTTGTGATTATACTGGTCCCATCTGATCCATAACACTCTCCCCCTTTCAAAATACTTAACTTAATCACATTTTCAAAGTCTCTTTTGCCTTTTAAGATATCATATTTACAGGTTCTGGGGATTTGGAGGTGGCTAGTTTGGCGGGGGGGGGGGGACGCATTATATTGCCTATAAATATTCTTGGGTTTTCCATATTATACAGTGACCTTCATGTTGCTCTAAAATGCTTTAATATGGTGAACAACTTGAGGACAGTAGTGGGAAGAATGAATATTGAACAAAGTGTTACCATTAACAGTTCATTTGATTTATGGCAGAAAGAGCATAGGCCTAGGAATCAGTGGGATTTGGGATTAAATCTCAAGATTTTCAATTTTGGCCTCATAACTTTGGACACATTCATTCACTTTCTACCTTCAGGTTTCTATTTCAATAACAAGGTCACAATGCACACCTTGTGGGCTATTTTGAGGACTAAAGAGAGAATGTGAATTAAAATGCCTAGACAGCAGTTGGCCTATAAAAACTGTGACGGTAATTTACATATCTCCTAGTAACCTCTGCCTCTATTAGGCTGTATTTTTCCATACGAAATATATGCTTTATTTATTCCTGATGCTTATGTTATTGGTTCATCTATGCTGAAATCATTCATCATAGTGATGTCATGGCTCAGGTCACACTGGAATGAGGGTTAAGAGTTGTGGAGCCCTAGGTCTAAATCTTCATGTCACTATGTTCCAGCTGGGTGAAATAAGGCCATTTTTCTACTCCTCAGTATTCTGATCTTCTAAACGAGAAGAGTAACAGGACGTGATGTTCTGAAGATGGTAGAAAAGCAAGTAAAGTGTTTGCTACCTGCAGAGAACAGAAGCTTCCTTTCCGGTTGTTGGCTCATTGGTGCAGTAAGGCCATTAGACCATTAGAGGGCGCTCCATGCGAGTGAGAATCCTGAGAAGCCGATGAAATAGCGGGTGTTTCTTCCCTTGGATTCTGTTTTTAACAAAACTGATTAAAGGGTGATTTACATCGCAGATTCACTGCCATGTGACATTATATTGCATTTGTTGAATTTTGAAGCAGAACCTTAATTCAGAGTCATTCTGGGTCATCAATAATTTGAATGACTTCACAAAATGCTCTTAATGTCCTTGGTGAGATCAGAAAATTCAAATGATCTCACATACCACAGTAACCTTCAGTGACTGACAAAGTTTGTAAATCTTGTAATTTATGAAATCGGTTTTTGGTGTATGTATAAGTGTGTGTGTGTGTGTGTGTGTGTGTGTGTGTGTGAATACCCTAAAATAAGTGAGGCAGTAATCATTTTGAATCTTTTGAACCCTAACCTTTCAAAGAAATTAATTCTTCCTGCAACAAAGACTGCTGAGGCAGTAAGCTATAAATGGATTTTACAGAAACAAATACAAATAGAAGAGAGTTACAATTAACATCAATGTTCTGGATAACCCAGAGCTGCCCTGAGTTTATTTTCAGCTTATTGAAACACATTAAAGGGGGAGATGCATGTGAAATTTCTTCTTCACATACAAAGAAAAAAATACATAGTTGAAAAACATTTCTCCTAAGGAATTATTAAATCCAATGTTTAAAGTAATTATGTATGTACAAAATAGTAAAGCAAAGGAAGGAAGTACTTTCCTACTTTGGGCATAGTAGAACTTTCTCTGTGAACTTACATTTGCACTGAATTAATTCTTTTCACTACGATGAAGCGTGGTCCTGAGTTTCAGCTTCACAGTACCACTTGCCATTTTCCTAATGTGCCATGCATGGGCTTTGAAAGTCTCCCTGGTTTGCTTGATGATTGCTTTCAGTGAAGATTCTGTTCTTTCTACCAGTGTTTTCTGCCAAACCTCCACTTAGGCTTTGGGCAGAGTTCAAACAGATCCTGTTTGTTCAGAAATATTCTCTACTCTTTCTTCCTGTTTCCCACTCCATATTATTCCCTCATATGTTCCCAAAACACATGTTTTATTCCAGTTGTTGGCTTATAATCTTGTCTTCATGACTGAATTCTTAGCTTGTGTGTAAACAGTGATTCTTCTGAATGTGCTTCGGTATCCTCAGAACCTCCCAGGGCACAGAACAATACAGATCTGATATAAATGTTATGAAATTAAGTTGGATTTTGTATCCACACTCATTTTTAAGTCTGTGAGATGAAGCCGGTAATGATAAGATGGTGACTAAAAAACATATGAAACCTCATAAACAAAATTAAGAGGCCATTATATTCTTTCCTTTCTTTCTAGAAACAAAGATATTATTGTATTCATGAAAAATTAATACATTTTCGGTAAAAACGAACGTATTAGTGTTTTAGGAAAAAGCAGAACAAGTTAAAATTGATTATTTATATGTGGACTCAAGCTCCTCATCAGGCATTGCTATGGTTTGGTTCTTGCTTTTTCCCACAAAGTTTCTTGTGTCGGGAGAGTGATCCCCAGAGTGTTGGAACTGGAAGGTGATGGAGCCCAATGGAAGATGCTTAGGTCACTTTGGATGTACCCTTCATAGGGACTAAGGAATTTCTCCTTTAGTTCTCTGGAGAAGATTACTACAAAGACTAGAACCTGGCCCCACCTTCTTCTTCTTTGACTTCCTGTTTGGAGATGTGGTCTCTTTTTCTCTTTTCCTCTGGTTCTCCGTCACAGGGACCTTACCAGCGGCTATATCGTGCTGTTTGGACTTTCATTCCCCCAAACCATGAGCCAAATAAACTTCTTTTTGTTTTTGTTTAGTACTCCATTCCTGATATTTGTTTTTTGAATATGTTTTAGTTGTAGATGGACATAATACTGTTATTTATTTATTTTTATTTGGTACTGAGGATCGAACCTAGTCCCTCACAAGTGCTAGGCAAAAAATGTGGTACCATTGAGCCACTACCCCAGCTCCTACCCCTGATATTTTATTATAGCAAAGAAAAGTTGACTAATACAGCATATACAGGAAAGCCTTAGGTACAGAGAGAAAATATACTTTCATGGTATATTTTGAGATGAACTGGTCAGACTCTAGTGGTTAACGCTCCTTTTTATCCCCCTTTCACTTACCATCTAGACTCCACACAGAAGCTTGAGACCATATAATAGACCACAAAGAAGCCATAAGACCTTATAATCTACCTGTTAAGACTCTTTTATGGCTTCTGATTCCATGAAGAATAAAATAAAACTCATTCTTCAGTCTCCAAGCCTCACATCATTTGGCCTTGGCTAACCATTCTGGTTATTTCTTACAGTGGTTCCTTTCATTTGTGAGCTACAGTCATACTCTTTTCTTCTCCTAATCCCACTCCGGCCTTTGAAGAGCCTTCTCTCTAGGAATGCTCTGCCCTCACTTCTGTAAAACACTTGTTTTCCTAGTTTCTCTTTGGAATTCTCATTAAAGATACCTCTTTAGCTTTTTCTGATTACATATTTAAATAGCTCCGCCTACCTGACAAGTATCATCTTCTTTTATCTTTATTATAGCACTTATCTCTAACCAAACTCTCCTTATTACTTTTCTTTCTGTTCCTCTCCACTAAATAACATAATCCATAAGAAAGACACATTTTCATCTCTGTGTTCCAGCACCATCCCTCCTTCCCCCAAAGTGTAAAAATTTTCTCAAACAATTGAAGGGATAAATGTACTTACTATAAGGATTAAAAACGACTTAACCCTTTTAGTCTTTTTACCCTAATATCCTCTCAAAATATTTTCTGAGGAAGTTGGGGTAAGGATACATCCAGCTAAAATTATCTTAAATATTTAGAAAGTTAGTAGCTTAATAGAATCTGTATCTTAATGATAATGTTGAAAATACTCTGATATAGCTAAAGACGTGTGTAGATTCCATTAGAACCAGGTATGCATCTAAGGAATTGCAACCATCTCAATGTATTTAGCTGAAGATGGGATCACAGAAAAAGTGAGAAGGAAGCAGCATCAAGAGACGTTCTTTGTTGTTGTTGTTGTTGTTTTCAAATGTGAGAAATAATTACATGTCTCTAAGAAATGTTATAGGGCAAGTATAACATTAATCAGGATATGTATTACCACAGACATTTGAGATTTATTCAAATTTATGGTCCTATAAATTACTCAGAAAAACAAATCTCCAGTAATAGATACAACCATAAAATCCGTTTTATAAATTGATGAGATTGTTGAATATTTGAGGTTTAGAAGGGATTTTGGTATACCATGTCAGAATTTAATAAGTGAAAAAGTGCTCCTGGGTAGTATGAAGTATAATACATGATACAGTGCTGTATCTGCTGTGGACACATTGGACCACATTGATTTGGCCTGCTTAAGGAAGCTCTAATGATCCCTTTGCTGCTTAGGTTTCTTTATTTTTTAAAGGATAAGAATGTTTTTTTATTTATTTTTAAAATACATGACAATAGTGGAATGCATCACACTCATTATGTGCATATACAGCACAATTTTTCGTAACTCTGTATATAAAGTACCTCTAACAGGTCTGAAAACTGCGTAACTAATGGGAATGCTGTAGGTTTCATAAGCAGAATGAAATGAAAACAGAAGCATATGAGATCAGTGAGGGGTCATCCTCAAACTACTGCCTGGATGGCCTTACCTCTTTCAAACAGTGTGATTCAATTAGCAAATCACACTGATAGGCCATGGCTAGCAATGTAAGATTGCAATTTTTTTTCTGGTGAAATTATACCCTTTGTAGATGGAAGGAAATTAAAAAATGATTTGCTGTAGCATTTTTTAAACTGTGAAATGGAAGTTTCATGAAACGTTAATAAATTTGATGTAACAAATGAGTTCTGTGATCAAATAAGTGTAGAAAACATTACACACTATATTTGACTCAGAGATTTCTCCAATCTTATTACTAACAAACTCAATTGATTTTTGAACCTACATTTTATTTATTCAACAGATATTTATTAATTCCCACTATGTGCTGGGCTCTGTTTGGGATATGTCAGAGTTAAATAGTGCCAAAATAGATAAAGGAGACTTGCAGTCGTAAGGTTTATATGCTGAAGGGTTGAAATGAGGAGTTAACAATAACATAAAAATAAATAATTTGTAAAATATGATAAAAATGATAAATGAGGAGTAGGGAGAGTTTGTGGGAACAGGCTGCATTCAGTATGGTATAAGGTGGGTAGGGAAGACAGACCATGTATTTTAGTTACCTTTTTTGGCTGAGGTGACTAAAAGACCTGACACGAACTATTTTAGAGGAGGAAAAGTTTATCTAGGGTCTCATGATTCCAGAGGTCTCAGCCCATAGAAGGCTGGCTCCATTCCTTGGGGCTTGAAATGAGGAAGAACAACATGGCAGAAGAGTGTGGTGGAGAGAAGCAGCTCACAGGGTGAGCAAGAAGCAGAAAGAGAGAGATGTCACTCCTTAAATACACAATATTTGCCCCAAAGGCACACCCCCCAATGCCCACCTCCTCCAGGCACACCCTACCTGTCTTTAGTCACCACTCAATTAATCCCACCAAGAGATTAATCCACTGACTGGGTTAAGGCTCTCATGATCCAATTGTTTCATCTCTGAATGTTCTTGCATTATTTCACCCATGAGCTTTTTCAGACACGTAATTTCTATACCATAACACCATGGCATTTAAACAAAGATTTGAAGGAGAGAAGGGAATTATACCAGTATATACTTAGAGGTAGCACTTCAGACAGAGGGAGCAGCCAATGCTAAGGTGATGTTTAGGTCAAAGCAAGGGGACCACTGTGGCTGCAGCATATGGACCAGAATGACCAGTGCAGAAGAGGAGGTTAGGATACTTCACCAAACTTCCAGGGGCGGGTGGGAGCATGTGAGGCTTTTGACTATTTCTCTGAGTGAAATGGGATACAACTGAAAGGTTTGGAACAGAGAGAGAATAATTTTTATTTGAGTTCCAGAAAGATCATTTCAGCTGCTATGTTGAGGACAGACCACACAGTAGCAAGGACAAAGCAGGGAGACCTATTAGATCTCCAAGGCACTAATCCAAATGTGAGAGAAGTCTGATCTTGACCAGATGGAGATGGTGAAATGGGAGAATTTTTGTATATAGAGTCAAGAGAATTTGCAGATAAGATATTAGGTACTAAAGAAAGAGAGATGTCAAGGATATCTTTCAAGCTTTGAAGATGGGGAACTGAAAGGCTGGAGTTGTCATCAGCTGAGGTAGCGAAAGCTGTGTGCCGAGCTAGTTTTTGTGGGAGAAAGATCAAGAATTCAGTTTTGAGATTCTAATCTTTGATCAACATATAAGCAGAGATACTGGAAAGGCAATTTGCTACATGAGTCAGAAATTCAGGAGGGAGGTCTGAGTTGGAGATGCAAATTTGGAAGTACTGAATGTATTAATTATATTTAAAGATGTGAAACTTGAGGAGATCAGCAAGATTGTAGAAATAGAAATGAGTGTGGAAATGAGCCTTGTGGCTCCCATCATTGAAGGGACTAGTAAGAAGGGGGGAACCTTCAAAGGAGACTGGAGAGTGTCCAGTAAGTAGGAAGTAAACCAGGTGGAATTGTGGTGGCCTGGTGGACACACTGAAGGTATGTCAAAATTCACAGGTCATTCCTCAGTCCCTGATGTATATAGACGTCTCAGTAAATATTTGTTGAATGAGTGGATTAACAAGCCATGTATTTTTTTAAAATAAAGCTGAAGGCAAAAATATAGCAAACCCCTTCTTTTCACTTATTATATTAAGGACAATTAAACTTTTAAGTTTCAAACTGTTTAGACATGTGAGAATGATAAAGTCACTTGTTGTGTTAATTTCCTCTTGCTGCTCTAAGGAGTTACTAAGACTTTAATAGCATAAAATAGCACCTATTTATTATCTCATAGTTTGTTAGGATGAAAAGTTTGACACACATCTCACTGGGCTAAAATCAAGTTGTTAACAATTTTCTTACTGGAGGATCTTTAGGAGAAACCATTGGAGTTGGTTCTGGCTGTGGGCTTAATTTGGTTCTTGGTGGTTGTACTTGACTGGCTTTTGCTCCCCGAGGCTACCCACACCCCTTCATGATGCTTTCCTGTGCTCCCCTCCATTGCTGTTGGGTCAAGTCCCTCTCATACTCCGAATCTAACTTTGGTCAAATAAAATCCTTTATTCTTAAAGCCTCATGTGATTAGATTTGTCCAATGTAGATAATCCAGTATAGTCTTCTTAAAACATTAATTGCATCTGTACTGTTCTTTTGCCTTGTAATTTTTGTTTTACAAGTTCTAGTGATTAGTGCATAGAAATCTTTAGGGAGGCCATTCTACCTACCAACACATTTCATCGAAAAGATTCAAGGCATTTTTCAAAAGATATTCCTGTGAAACTATCCTTAGTGCATTCTGATAGGACCTTATTACAGATATTAATAATATTATAGATATAACTACCCCATTTAGAGAATCAAGAAGAGAGGCAAAAATTTATTTAATGCACTAAATTTAAAGGATTCCCTAAATATCATCCCTTCTCTTCATATCCCGACCCATTCTATTTCATGTCAGAAACTCTAGCTGAACAACTGTGTGCTAGGCTCTACCATAGGTGCAATGGATATGAAAACGGAAGCCATGTCCTTAAATCATAAGGAGCTCATGGTTTAGCTGGAAAAACCTCACAGACGTAATTTGTACCAATGCACTGTGTGTGAATCAACATTAGTAGGAAAAGAAATTGAAATAAAATGCTTGAAGTTACCTGGTATACCCTATAATCCTCTATGCTATACTGGACTATAGGAATTCTTCCAAAGTAAATTGATTTTCCAAGAGCTCCATCAGTCTTTAAAAAATAATTTTCTCCTTCACCTTAACTTCAACTGTCTGAAAAAAAAAAACACCTTTTGGGGTGTTGTCTTGTAACTAAAAAGGAAAAAAAAAATCAGAGCTAGCATGATCCTGCTTGTCTTTCTATAACTTAACCTTACAAGGTCAAATAAAAGTGTATAGAAATCAAGACTCCTCATCATGATCAATAGAGTGGGAGTGAGGAGCCAGCTGCCAGGGCAGGCTGTGGCATGTGGATGTTTAAATCTGCCTGGGATCCTCTCTGACCCTCTGGCAAATGCTCTTGCTGAGTATTGTAAAAGGATACTGTATTCATTGGCAGGGTCCTGACTATTTAAACAGTAGCAATTTGTTATATAGACCCTTGGCACTGTCCTTCACAGACAAAAAAAAAAAAAAAAAAAAAAAAAAAGATGCAGTCTTCTATCAACACAAAGAAGAGAACTGGCTACACTGCTGTATATCCTTTTGTTGCACTTTTGGATACCAATATTTCAGAGAAAATATGGTTTCTTCTGCTCAGTTAGGTTCTTTTGAAATTTTTGAGCATCCATCCATACAGACATTGGTCTATTGGCCTTGGGCAGGGTCTTGGAGACCTCTTGCTGTGCCTGTTATGGGATTAACTCTTTAGGTTTTGAAAATTAAGTAAATTCAGGGGGTCCTAGGAGTCCAGGGAGAAAATATTATCAATTGGTAGGAAAAATATTTAGATGTTTAAACAATATGGCCATACTTCTCATGAGCTAAACATTAGTCCTAAAAGAGTCTGGGAATTAGTTGTCCAGTTGGCCACTTGTAAAGTCTTTGGATTTATTTAGACTCTAAAACTGCATCCTAGAGTAGTTTTTCCCAATTCTCCCTCTTCTTTAGAATCACCTGATGAGGTTTATTTTTGATTGTATTGGTTTTAAAAGTATATTTTAAATATACTATGTATATATGATAACAAAAAATTCAGGCTATACATTGAACTAGGAGATGAAAATTTAAGTCTCTCGCCATACATGTCTTCTATCTATAGAATCATACCAGGGAAGAACTAAGTTTTAACTATTTCAGTAGTGGTTAATTATATTTCAGTAGTATTCAGTATTTAGTTCTGCCTTGTGGGTGCCTTCAAAACTAAATACAATAGTTTTTTTTAATCTATAATTTTCTATATTATTTATTTAGTGTAGGAACTAAAAGAAATATACAGTTTTCCAGGTCCCCCATGCTAGAATCTGATTCCATAGATCTATGTTGGTTTGGGAATCTGAACTTCAAAATGTATTCTAATGTGATTGTTTTGTTCATCAAGGGTCAGAACTAATTTTCAAGGGAGCATGCATATGGATAATAACATAATCAGGTGTTATGATTATAAAGGTCTTTGCTTGACCAGCATGGTCACGCTTGGTATTTTGGTCCCAATTAATAGTGGAATTTTACAGCATACAAATCTCTCTTCACTCTGAGAACATCTTACTTTGCTTTCTTCATTCTTTTTTATCTTCATTTTTTTTCATTCCTCCCTTAAACATAGCTATATTATAAACCTTTGTGTGTCCTGATGTTAAGGCCTGCTCTTTTACCCAGAGTTAGAAGGTTGAATGCACTGCTATCCAAAGAAAATGGATAGCAAAAGGTCATTAAAATTGTAGAGAGCAGAGTTCTCAAAGAAGCCGATCAGAATTTTCTGGGAAAATGTTTAAGCTTGTGATCAATTAATAGAATACATGATCTCAATAGTTGGAAACTCAACATATTGATTTAACATAGCAATTTATATTTAGAAAAAATTACTCATCAGAGTGGGGAGCATAAATTCTCTATGCTTTTTCTGCCTGCCAAAGCATTTAATGCAGCTCCAGTTGTTTATAATAAGGATGGAACTGAGTTTTCAAATAAAAAAAAAAAAACATTCTTCTAGAGGACATGCTAAATCACTGGGAGGATTAGGTGACAGCACAAATAAATGCTCAAAATAGGACATGGCAACTGTCAGAATCTGCTTGCTAATTTTTTCCCTAAGGCGAAGCCTCCTCAACATTACCAATACCCTTAACACAGGTGGCCATGGAGCTACCTGGATACTTGGAGCAACCTGCTCAGCTTGGTCTGACACACGGAAGCAAACAAACAAAAAATGTTCTTAGGCATGTCATGTCTTAATATTTTCTTGATTTAAAGTGTCATTTTGTAGAAGGATTTAAATGTAATCATCATTGCTTACAAGAGGAATTGCTCTTTTTAAATTGCAAAAAGATCCACTCCTGAGAATCAACACCAGGCAAAAAAACAGATGAAGGGAACTAGGGGTGGGAAAGGCCTAACATTTTTTTCTTTTCTTTTTTTTTTGGTGAGGGGGTGTACTGGGGATTGAACTCAGGGGCACTCAACCACTGATCCACATCCCCAGCCCTATTTCATATTTTATTTAGAGACAGGGTGTCACTGAGTTGCTTAGTGCCTCACCAAGGCTGAGGCTGCTTTGAACTTGCCACCCTCCCATCTCATCCCATGCCACTGGGATTACAGGTGTGTGCCAGCATGCTTGGCTAACATTTTTTTCTTAATCCAACATCTTTTCTCAGAAAATAATAGCCGATTTTTCTGATCCACAGACATGCAACCTTCAGTTCAATATCCGGTCCTCTTCTCCCTGTCCCCTTCACTCCTATCCCCAACTCCTGACACAGTACTTCTTAGCTCCACCAATGCATCCTTTCAAAATTCCTGCACAATGAACAACTGGACATTTAAAATTCAATAGTACTGTACCCAATAGTATCAAAACTATAAAATCTTTTTTTTTTTTTTTTAAAGAGAGAGAGAGAGAGAGAGAGAGAGAGAGAGAGAGAGAGAGAGAATTTTTTTTTAATATTTATTTTTTAGTTCTCAGCGGACACAACATCTTTGTATGTGGTGCTGAGGATCGAACCCGGGCCGCACGCATGCCAGGTGAGCGCGCTACCGCTTGAGCCATATCCCCAGCCCAAAAACTATAAAATCTTAAGGAATTAATTTATCAAAAGATACACAATATCACCATACTGAAAATTTCTCTAGCAGGGCTAAGGGAAATTTCAAGACTGAAGTAAATAGAAATAAATACTGTATTTAATAGTTGGAAGACTGTTAAGATGTTCATTTTCCCCAAAATTTTACAAATAAGTGTATGTATGCATCCAATATAATAATGCTATAAATTCCCTGTGAAAGTTTCAAGGGTATAGACAAGTGGTTTCTAAAATGTATTTGGAATGGAAGGAATAAGGGAATGATATTGATTGAATTATATTATGTGCATGTATGAAAGTGACATAATGAATCCCAATATTATGTATAGTTATAATGCATTGATAAAAATAAATAAAATATATTTTGAAATACAAAAGACCTAGAATGGCAGAAAATATTTGAACAAACTTAAAGATGCTTAATTTCAAGATGTATTATATAGCTGTAGTACTCAATATAGTGTGGTATTAGTAAAAGACAAATAGATTAAAATATAGCATACAGAAATAGACTCACATTTATGTGACCAAATATTTCAACAAAGCAGCAAAACAATTCACTGACAAAAGTTTTTTTGACAAATGGTACCAGAGAAACTGTATATCCAAATTTAAAAAGCACTTCAACATCTATCTTACTCTATGCTCAAAAATTAATCTGTAATGAATCATGAGCCTATAAATAAATGTTAAAATTATAAAGCTTCTAGGATTAAGCATAGGAAAATATTTTATGAAATTGCAGTAGGCAAAGATTTTTTTAATAAGAACAAAGAAACCACAAATTTGTCTTTATCAAAATAAAAATCTTCTAATCAAAAGACACTAAGAAAATAATTAGCTAAACAATAGGTTTGGAGAAAATATTCATAATTAATTCTTTTGACAAAGGGCTTTATATACAGACATTTTGTATATAAAAAGTGAGCTTTTTAAAGCTCATTATTATTGAGCTTTAGATAATATATTATATATATAAACTATGATATATATATATACACACACATAATATCTATTTATATATATAAATATATATAAACTATGATATATATATATACATATATATATATATATATATATATATAAACTATGCAGTGGAATAGCAATAAAAAATGAGCTGCTGATAACACATAATAACAGGGGTAAGTTTCAAAAACATTGAGCTAAAAGAATTAGAAACAAAGGAGTATATGATTTATTCTTTCATTGATAAGAAATTTAGAATAAGCAAAAATAATCTATGACAATGGAACTCAGATGAGTGGTGACTTCTGCCGAATGAATGAGAAGACGTACTAGAAACATGTTTTGTGTCCTCACTGGAAGTTCAAGTCCAAGCCAGTTGCTGAAACATAGCTCACTCCCAGTGGTTCTGCAAACAACTAGCATTAATGAGTCTGCTAATCCCACAATTGCAAGCTACTTCAAGGCCAGTGGATCCCTTCACTCCTGTCATTCATTTTATCATTGGACACCATTCAAAACACAAGTTACTTCAATGATCTTTCTTCTCTCAATTGTTGTCTTTATTATGTTCCTTCCCCTACTTTAACACAGATTGGTATGGTTTTCCTCTCTGCTAAGTTTTTTGGAACTTTTTTTGTTGTTCAGAAAGCAAGAAAAGTGTTAAGGAAAGGAAAGAAAATCTCTCCCCAAAGAGCCTGAATTTCTTCATAAAATGCTTCCTTTGAACCACAGACACTTGAAATTTTGCAGGTCTCTCAAGAGTAAATATTATACTCCAAGTCCTGTGCAGGGCACTAGGCATTATTAGTACTTCTTATCAATCAGTCAATCAATCATATATCTATCCATCCATCTTATCTATTAATTATCTAATTTATCTAAAATACACATATACAGATAAGCAGTATATACATATGTCATAATATGTTTATATGCATATATTTAATTTTAACACAGACAACAATCACCACCTACTTGTAGTTCAGTTAGCCACTATCCTTTCTCTATATCAGTGTTTTCTGATTATATCTTGTAACCCCCTGTGTTCACCAAAGACTTGGGCATCTGATTTAGTATGTCTACCTCTAATCTCACAGTCATCCTACATCAATGTCCATGTAGACATCCTATTTAATATATTAGTTTCCATTTCCATTCTATTTATTGTCCCATTTGCATGTCTTCATCATGAACCAAGTCACTGTCCTTTCTTTTCCTTTTTTGGTATAGGTGATTGAACCCAGGGGTGCTTTACCACTGAGCTACATTTCTGGTCCTTGTCCTTTTTATTTTTTATTTGGAGACAGTCTCTTTTAGTTGCTGAGGGTTTCTCTAAGTTGTTGAAGCTGATCTTGAACTTGCCATCCTACTGCCTCATCCTCCTGAGTTGCTGGGATTATAGGTGTGCACCTCCATGCCTGGCTTTCATTTCTTTTTTTTATAAACAGCTTTACTAAGATATAATCCACAGACCAGAAATTCACCTATTTTAACTTTAAAATTCAATAAATTTTAGTATATTTATAGGTCTGTATAACCCTCGCAACAGTCAGTTTTGGAGCATTATTATCACCTTAAAAATAATCCCATATTCTTTAGTTATCATCTTTCCATCTCCACATTTTCCTACTGCTCAGCCCTAAGCAACTGCTAAGCTAGTTTCTGTGTCTACAGATTTCCCTATTCTGAGCTTTCTATGAATGGAATCAAGTAGTATGTGGTCTTTTGAGACTGGTTTCTTTGACTTTTCATAATGTTTTTTTGAGGCTTATACATGAATGTTGTAGAGTGTGTAAGTACTCCATTTCATTTTATGGCCAACTAATATTCCATCATATAGATTAACCCTGTTCATTTACCAACTCATCCTTGATAGACATTTGGGTTGTTTCCGCCTTTTGGATATTATATTCACATACAAATTTCTGAAGGAGCATATGCTTTCATTTCTCTTGGGTATTTACTTATGAATAGAATTTCCAGGTCATGTGTTATCTTTATATATTGCCCATTTCTTAATATCCTATATCTTGCTTTCTAGATACAAGTTGGGTACACTCAACTTCTGTTCCTTATACATCTACTATTTGACCATATAAGATCTGATTTCATTTTCTTTCCAAACTGTGTGATCCCTTCTAACTTTATTCTTTTGCCTGTAGATCCCATGGCCTGGTATTTGAATCATTCACTTGAAACAATTCTCAAATGTCTTGCATTCTTTTCTTTTTGTCATACCATAATATAAAGCTCTAGCTTTGGATTAATCTAAGTATTTTCTGTTCTTTTAAATAATTTCCTGGTTTGGCATCATTAAAAGTGGCCAATGTATATTGTCATATTATAGGTATGGATGGCTATGTCATAATGAATCCCATCACTATGTACAATTATAATGCAGCAATCAAAAATGTGGAACAGAAAACAATCCTAGCCTCTCACCTCAGATGGACTATGGGAGTTGATTATTTCTAAAAGACTTCATGGAAAGACTCTCAGCCTTTTCTCATCCAGTCCTAGTCTCTACCACCAACCTGGCAGCACCAGGGACTGTTAACATAAGATAGTAACTTCTGTTGTGTTTAAGCTGTGTTATATTTGAGGCCTACTTTTTATAGCAACTTGCATACCTTAAATTATACAGGGTTTTTTTTTTTTGGTGTTCTTTTTTACTTGAAGTGTGGTTTGTAAATTATTTTAAAAAATGGGAAATTGGATAATTTTTGGAATTGATATTATAAAAGCCTATTCTTCCTGATGGCATCCTACACAAATTTGTGGATATGACAACTCAGGTGATAATTAGATATTATTATTCTGCATGCCACTTTTAAAATATTATTTTTCCTTTTTCAAGAGTATTTTAGATGTTATGTTTTGGATTTGAGATGTCCTCCAATAAACTCATGTGTGAGGCAATGTTCAGGGTGAAATGATTAGCTTACGAAAGTTGTAACCTAATCAGCTGATTGATCCATCAAATGGATTGATAATTTGAAGGGACTATCTGGGTGGTAACTGTGAAGGGGGGGGAGGGGAGGGCTAGCTGGAGGAAGTAGGTCATCAGGGTCGTATCTTTGGGTTTGTATTTCTTTCCTAGCATCTCACCCCCTCTCTCTGCTTCCTGCCCACATGAGCTGCACAGCTTTGCTCTGCTGTGCCCTCCTGCCATGATGTGTTGTAGCTGTCAGGCCCAGAGCTATGGAGCCAACCAACTATGGACCGAAACCTCTTAAACCATGAGTCCAAGTAAACTTTTCCTCTTCCAAGTTGTTCTTGTCAGGTTTTTTGATCATAATGACAAAAACTAGCACAATAGGAGCTGCAATTCTCAATTTCAGAGAAATGTCAGACACATAAACATACATATGAAATCTTGGATCTAAGAAAAAGAACAAAAAAGATTTGAGTGGATCTCAGAAGAGATCTTGATATATTGATGTGGTACAAATGCTTTAATTATTTTTAAATACTTACCAATTGAATAAAGTTGACATTTTAAGCCTTGCAAAGCTTCCACTAGTCCTTTGTTCCTATATATACAGTTTGTTATGTAGCCAATTGGGCTGTATATCACCCAATTGGGCTCTGTGAATAGAATCTTGAGTTATTTAACAGATGAAATAAATCTATTATATCATATTCACTGTAAACAAGCATATAAATTTTAGGTGTCCCCATTATAACGCATACTAAAGTTACAAGTTAATATTATGCTTCACTACTGATGTATTTTGGTCATATTATTTAAAAGCTTTCCTCTAAACATAAATGCTTAATTTTATAAAAATAAAATAGGAACTTCAGCAATTTATTAAGAGCCCCTTTGTCCGGCTTGTTTTCTTTGAGGTGTTCACTCTATAAAATAGACACATAGTAGAAAACACACACTAAACTTGTATTCATACCTGACTCAGCTGACTACTATATATGAATTCCTGAATAAACTCTGACCCTTCTAAACCTATTTTTTCCTCAGTCTCAAAATGAAAACTTCTTAGGGAACTGATGAATAGGTAATATGTTTAAGATACCTGGCATATAGCTTCTTTGTGTTCTTTTATTTCCTTTGGCTCTGCCCTATATTTTTCTTGACTGGCTTAACATGATTTCTCCATGAGTTAACAATCAAATCTCTTTGGTAGAATTTTCATATCCTCTAGACACAATATCACTCAGAATATTTGTCTTTTGGATCTGGTTTATGAATTATTTAAAGAGCAAAAATAATTTGCTGATGAGGTTAAATGTGTAAAATCTAAATATTAAAACATATTAAAATTCTCCAATTTATCAAAGGTATTTGACTTTGAAATTGTCTTCTAGTATTAACAAAGAGAAACTAACCCATGCTTACCCTTTTGACACCAGTAAGGGCAGAGATCTCTGCAGCTATAAGTCAAAGCAACTTTGATACAGTACAACACAATACAGTGCAAATTTAGTAAAGGAAGATTGTTCTGAATAGTATTTACTCAAAGCAATATATTTGTATTCCATTTATTTTTCCTCTCTACTAAGTATTTAAAACTTGCTCTTTATGTATACAAGAAGATATGAACTTATATAGAAGCTAAAATTGGGTACAAATGGCTGATAGAATATATACTCCATTCACATCTACTTTCTTATTTTCCCTGTGGTTCTTCTATCATTCTTTTTTCTGTTATTATTATTTTTAAAGCCTAAAGCTGGATACTTTATAAAGAAGACATTTATTTGGCTTACAGTTTTAGAAGTTGAAAGTCCAAGACTGGGTGGGCCCCCTCTATTTGGGGGAACCCCTGGCTGCTCACAACATCTCATAGATGTGAAATAGGAAGTGACTGCGTGCCAAAAGTGTCACATGGTGAGAAAGGAAGCCCGAAGATTCAGGGACCTAGCTTACTCTTAAAAATAAGCTGCTCTTGCAGGAACCAACCAGGCTTTTGGAAATAGTACATCATCCCTTCTAAGGCCATCAGCCCCAATGACCTAATCACTTTCTACTAGGCCCCATCTCTTAAAAGGTCCACTACTTTAAGATTTCCACTCTGGGAACCAAGTTTTCAGCATGTGAACATCTGAGGAATGCATTCAACCCACAACCAAATCATAGCAGTCATCAATTCATCAGACACTGATTCTGACATATCTACTTATTAAAATCCTTAAAAACTAGCACATGGTAATTGGTAAATACTAAGAACACCTTTCAATCCCGATTGTTGTACAGCCACCTGCTGCATTTCACACTCACTATCTGTAATACTTAAAATTTTCATAAGTTCATAAACTACTCTCGCCATTTTTTACTGTTGCTTCACTGGTTTTTCATGATGGGTTAAGAGTTCTTTCTATATACTTTGTTTATTTTCACTAGTTTTCCACAGGGTTTCATCTTTAGCCCATTATTCTTTGAATTATGGGTGTTCTCTCTTAAGAGGATTCCTATCTTAATTGTGGTCTCTCATACTACTTTATTGATATATTCAGTCTTATCTCTCTGCTAAATTTAATAAATATTTGTCAATGGATCTTAATTATACGTCTCCACTTAGGACCTTAGATAGAGACCTGCAGTGGATACCATGTGAAGTTTCTGCCAAGTTCAGAACATAGTATTTCCTACTCCTGACATAAGCACTACTCCTCACACACTGTTGTGGCAGACCCTGCTGGTTGTCTCCTTGATCTCCATTTCTTTTTATATCTTACTAATAGAACTTTCACTTTATTTGGGGTGTCAGTGTGCCCAGCTACTAAACTAAATATCAAAACTTGACCATTAGGACGTAAGTGGAGTCTTCTATGGATTCTAAAATGCTTTATTTTTCTAATAGGAATCGCTTCTTCCTTCTCATTTCTTCCTTCTGTTTCTTTCTACCTTTAATGAAAGCTGAAGGATCAACAGTCATCTTGCTATAATGAAGTTTTCATAAAAGATGGGAGCCACCTGATAAGGGTGGTAGACCAGAAACACAGAAGCAGCCTGGCCCATTGTTGCACCAGACCTAAACTATTATATTAGAATTAATTTCAGTTGTGAGAAAAACTAAATCTCAAAATAAAGGTGGTATGACAATACAGAAGTTGACTTTTTCTTATGTAAATTTAATTTAGGGATGAATAGCAACTTCTGTCATTAGGCATCTGATTCCTTGGTGTACCATGTAATCCAGCCATTATATCCACATTTAATTCATGACCAAGAAAGAAGGACAAAAGAAAGACATAACGGTTTCCTTTAAAAACACTTTCCAGAAATCACATAGGATACTTATATTTACATCCCTCAGACAAAATTAGTCATACATCATACTTAGCTGCAAGATAGCCATGTGTTCAGCTAAAAATAATGAATGTTAACATGAAGAAAGAAGGCAATGGAAATTGGGGGCAGTGGCAGTTGCTTCTGTCCCACTGGTCATCTTTGACTTCTTGATACATAAAAAAAGAATTCTCCATTTCACTAAACCTTTTAAATTAGGAGTTGATTACACATATCCAAATGAAATCCCTAATTAATTCATAATTTGAATACAACAGGAGGGTACTAAAAGTAACAAGATTAAACTTGTACTTGAATGAGTGACTTGACCAAAGGATTGTGTTGAATTTGGGGGAACTGGTGGTGATTTTTTCTGTAGAACTAGGTAAAACTATTGTCTTAACTGTAATGGGGCACTTACAGAGATAAAAATATATGATTCTCTGGGCTACATTATTAGAAGAAATGGTAGGGTAATCCAGACATTGGGGTGTATTGCCATTCTCACCAGGCCATTCTACAAGCAAAGATGAAGAATTATTTTAGTATCGATTATTCTGTAATAAGCCACTCCAATGCTAAGTGATTCAAACCAGCAATTATTATCTATCATGGTTCTTATGGGTTGGGTGGATTTGGCTGGCTGATTTTCTCATAGGATCTCATACGATTTCATGTCAGATGATGCACAGAGCTGAAGTTTTGACTGATCCAAGAGGGCTTCTTACCCTTCACGCCTAGTGCTTTAGCTAGGATAACTGGGAAATTTTCTCCTCCTGGCTAAAGTAGGGTTCCTCACAGAATGATATCTCAGGTTACTCATGCTTTTTACACAGTTGTTGGCTTCCACAGACAAAGTATGTGAGAGATTCAGCTGGGAGCTACTAGCCTTCTAAGGTCCAAGCCTCAGAAAAAGTGTAATATCACTTCTATCACATTCTATGGTCATAAGTAAGTTAAGTTAGGGTTAAATGAGATTCAGAAAGCAGGAACTACACAAGTTCACAAACAGTGGCATGTTTAATTTGTAAGGGTTTGGTATGTATTATGGTTTTGATGTGTTGTCCCCCAGAAGTTCATGTGTGAGACAATTCAAGAAGGTTTGGAAGAGAAACTATTGGACTATAGCCTTAACTTAATCAGTAAATTAATCCCTGATGGGATTAACTGGGTGGTAACTGGAGGCAGGTGGAGTGTGGCTGGAGGAAGTGGTTCATTGGGGGCGTGGCTTTGGGGTATATATTTGTATCTGGAAAGTGGAGACCTCTCTCTGCTGCCTGATCATTGTGTGAGCTCCTTTCCTCCGCCACACTCAACTGCCATGATATTCTGCCTTGCCTCAAGCCAGGATGTTCTGCCTCACCCAAAGAATGGAGCCAGCCTTCTATGAACTAAGACCTCTGAAACTGTGAGCCTTTAAATAAATGTTTCCTCCTCTACAGCTGTTCTGGTTGGGTCTTCTACTCTCAGCAGCAAAAAAAAGCTGAATAAAACAGAATGCTATTTTTGGAAAGAGAATACAAACTTGCCAACAGAGTTGCTTTAAACCCATAATCCTGAAATCTGAGTTGACTTAGGTATTCCATAATTTGGAGCATGAAGGGTTGCAATAGACAATTGCTTTTTTATTCTTAACAGAAGTCATGGATGTGGCAGCTTGGGCAAGAGCAGAGACTGAGGCAACTTTTCCTGAGTTCTCTATCAAACAAAGGTTTTATTTGAGTTTTAAGGAAAGATGGGATTGATGTTGTTATCATTTAAAGACTTGTTTTAAATTGATTCAAGACAGCATCAATAAAGTAGGACCTGTCTGGATGTAACAGCAGAGAGATCAGCTAGTGAAGGGGCTCTTTGTCACATAGATGGAGTCAATTGACTACAGCCTGCACATTTTTTGAGGAAACCGATTTGCCAAAGAAACCCTAGGCCTAATAAATACAAGCCATGGTTGTTCAACACCTAAGGCCATCCTTGGCAGCTCTCAGCATAAGCATTTAACCCACAATTTATGGACCAATGATTGCTATAGTTTTCTATTTTCTTACTTCCTAAATAGAAAACTGATTTTTGTTTTTTATTTGTTTTATCTTGTTTTAATCTTCATCATTCTACCCATTCTTTACTTGGGACAGAAAGCTCATTTTTATAGTATGAGTGGCTGGACCACAGCCAAATGGAGAGAACCTGATGGAGGAAAGACTTCATATTAGCTTGGGGGACTTGGATTCCTGCTGGATGTAATAACTGATGAAAACTTTTGATATTGCTACCCTGATGAAAACGTGGAAGGTGATCTCTGAATGGGAAAAAGAGGTTTCTGGGGTGGATACTATGGTAGGCATCACTAATTGCCTACCCTATATTCATTGTTTCCTATATCTTTGTGAACCTGCTATTTTTTTCGTGGAGCTATGAATACTTTCATTGGCTGATAGATAATTTGGCATAGCTGAACATGTGTGTACCTTAAAACCTAGCAACTTTATTTCTGCATTTGGAGAAACTGATATACACACACTCTTGGAAATATGTACAAGAAAGTTCACAGCATCATTGTTTATAATGGAATAAGAACCAGAAACAACCCAAACCTCATCATGAATAAATATATAAATTTTGTGAATCATGGAACACTTACAAAATTACCCATCACTAAAAGTCAATGAACTACAGCTATGCAAAAGCAATACACATACACCTTATAAGAGAAAATGTTAAGAAGAAAATAACCCTGCAGATCTTATACTCTTTGATACTGGTATATGTACCTATGTGAAACTATTTTTAACAAAACAATGATACATAAATGTATTATGTTTTATATTAATAATACACAAAGTTCAGGTGGCTGTTAATATATAAAAGAGAGAAAAGGAATAGAAGTAGGCAGGAGCATACAGGTAACTTTAATATAGAAGTAACATTCAGGCTCTTAAGTAGAGTGATTTAGTTTTCAGCTTCAGAGAACTGGGAGTATATCTCAGTGGTTAGAGTGCTTGCCTCACATGTGCTAAGGGCCCAGTTTCAATCCCCAGCACAACAAAAAGAAAAAAAAAACTTAGGTTTTTGTGCTTTAAACTCACATATACATTGCAGCTCTTTTGTATGTATCAAGTATTACCTAATCGAACAGTTTTTTGTTTTTTTTAATGAAGGCACACTTTATGTGCCGGTATGGAATAATGTCTAAGATGATTAAGCAAGGTAGCTATCTTGGTTTGTATTGGACAGTCATGGGTTATACTTGTGGTCCTGGCATAACTGCTAATTTCAGCATTTTTCACCTTAAAGTCATCCCAGTTAAAATAATAAATTACACCTTTCCTATTGTTATGTTTAAAAAATCCCATGATGCTGAGTAGGGTTTATATTATGCTTCAGCTCTTGTAATAAGACCTATTTAAAAACAGATTAAAACTTGCAGCAAAAATAGAGTAGCCAACATTTTGCAAAAGAAGAGGATGTTTAGAAACAAAATACTTGAGACAAAAAGATACTTCACAAATGGAGAAAAACAGTGGACGTCTATGGAGTGGAAATTGGGTGTTGGAACATAGGGTGAGAGCACTTTCTATAAACCCTGGGGTCTAGTAGAGTTTTCTCCTTTATATAAGCATTCCCTATTTGAAATAGCAATTGAAAACAACACAATTCATTTTCAATAACAGTGCAATCCATGCCATGATAGCCATGACGGAAAAGTATTCATACTAGTTTCAAGGCACTATCGTAAACACTACACACATTAAATTCTCACAGCAAATCTAAGAGCTAAGTAGCACTACTACTACTTGTGTGACTGAAAAGTTATTTCTTCTGCCAAACTATTCTTAAACTATCCTATTTGTGCCATTCTTCTTCCTGCTCATTCTGCCTTGTCACAGATGATAACTGTTAAACATTGCTAAATCAGTGGTTTTTAGCTGAAAGGGTTCTGGGTTAGAAGAGCATATTTTCTTGTTCAGTTACTTTATCACCAATGCAAACCTGAGCAAGATGCTCTGCCTCTCCGACAAAGCCTGGATTTCTTAGTAAAACATGGAAACAATATGCTCTCTGCTTTTATAGGATTCTGTGTGGATCAAATGAAGGATTAAAGTGGAAGTAGATTGGGACCAGAATGCACCATACAAACATGAGCTACTATTATTAATGGCCTGGTGAAGCAGGTCAATCAGGAAAGCCATAAATCAATTGAGATGAAATTGAAAACAATTTGAAGACCGATTTTGCTTGCAGCACAAGAAGCATTTCCTCACTGCTCGTTGCTTTATATAGTCGGTTGTTTCATGCATAGCAACAGCCTTGGAACCAATCAGCAGGGACATAATGAACATACTTTGAACAGGAAATGTTAAATGATCTATATCTGCTGTGATGGGTTAAGCCTCGATTAATTCAGGGGTTGGTTTTCTCAGTTGAAAAGAAAGCAAATGACTTTGTGTTGTTTACTGTACATGAATAAATTTAACATTTGCTGATAAAATGGAACAGAATTTGTGGCTTTTTTTCTTAAGAGTATTCTGGCAATATTGGCACAGAATTTATTTACCTTCACTCTTCTTTTGGATAATTTGGAAGCTGCTTCTGCTGCTTCTTTAATGAAAAACATCTACGGAAAATACTGCCCAATAACAGTGAAAGGCTTGACCAAAAATTAAATAGAAACAGTGAAAGAATTTTATTTTATTGATTAGAAAAAAATAGCATCTGTAAAATATACATACAGAGTTCTATCAGGCTTATCAATCCAAGAATCCTTCAAAATGTCATTATTTATACTGCTGAAACATGGAGGAAATGAGGGGACAGGCAAAATAATGTAGCTTTCTTGTTTTTATTTTTTTTTTATTTTTTTTTTTTTTATTTATTTTTTTTTTATACATTTTTTTTATTGGTTGTTCACAACATTACAAATCTCTTGACATATTATATTTCATACATTAGATTGACATGGGTTATGAACTCCCAATTTTACCCCAAATGCAGATTGCAGAATCACGTCAGTTACACATCCACAATTTTACATAATGCCATATTAGTGACTGTTGTATTCTGCTACCTTTCCTATCCCCTCCTATCCCCCCTCCCCTCCCCTCCCATCTTCTCTCTCTACCCCATCTACTGTAATTCATTTCTCTCTTTGTTTATTTTCCCATTCCCCTCACAACCTCTTATATGTAATTTTGTTTAGCAATGAGTGTCTCCCTTCATTTCCATGCAATTTCCCTTTTCTCTCCCTTTCCCTCCCATCTCAAGTCTCTGTTTAATGTTACTCTTTTCTTCCTACTCTTCCTCCCTGCTCTGTTCATACTTGCTCTCATTATATCAAAGAAGACATTTGGTATCTGTTTTTTAGGGTTTGGCTAGCTTCACTAAGCATAATCTGCTCTAATGCCATCCATTTCCCTGAAAATTCTATGATTTTGTCATTTTTTATTGCTGCATAGTACTCCATTGTGTATAGATGCCACATTTTTTTTATCCATTCGTCTATTGAAGGGCATCTGGGTTGGTTCCACAGTCTAGCTATTGTGAATTGTGCTGCTATGAACATCGATGTGGCAGTGTCCCTGTAGCATGCTCTTTTAAGGTCTTCAGGGAATAGTCCGAGAAGGGCAATAGCAGGGTCAAATGGTGGTTCCATTCCCAGCTTTCCCAGGAATCTCCAAACTGCTTTCCAAATTGGCCGCACCAATTTGCAGTCCCACCAGCAATGTACAAGTGTACCCTTTTCTCCACATCCTCGCCAGCACTTGTTGTTGTTTGAATTCATAGTGGCTGCCAATCTTACTGGAGTGAGATGGTATCTTAGGGTGG
This sequence comes from Spermophilus citellus, assembly GCF_964194105.1. Taxonomy (NCBI): domain Eukaryota; kingdom Metazoa; phylum Chordata; class Mammalia; order Rodentia; family Sciuridae; genus Spermophilus; species Spermophilus citellus. Next base: position 75,886,231 of record NC_138194.1, read on the forward strand.
TTTTGATTTGCATTTCTCTGACTGCTAGAGATGGAGAGCATTTTTTCATGTACTTGTTGATTGATTGTATATCCTCCTCTGAGAAGTGTCTGTTCAGGTCCTTGGCCCATTTGTTGATTGGGTTATTTGTTATCTTATTGTCTAGTTTTTTGAGTTCTTTGTATACTCTGGATATTAGGGCTCTATCTGAGGTGTGAGGAGTAAAAATTCGTTCCCAGGATGTAGGCTCCCTATTTACCTCTCTTATTGTTTCTTTTGCTGAAAAAAAACTTTTAAGTTTAATTAAGTCCCATTTGTTGATTCTAGTTGTTAACTCTTGTGCTATGGGTGTCCTATTAAGGAATTTGGAGCCCGACCCCACAATCTGTAGATCTGAGCCAACTTTATCTTCTATCAGACGCAGAGTTTCTGATTTGATATCAAGCTCCTTGATCCATTTTGAGTTAACTTTTGTGCATGGCGAGAGAAAGGGATTCAGTTTCATTTTGTTGCATATGGATTTCCAGTTTTCCCAACACCATTTGTTGAAGATGCTATCCTTCCTCCATTGCATGCTTATAGCCCCTTTATCAAATATAAGATAGTTGTAACTTTGTGGGTTAGTCTCTGTGTCCTCTATTTTATACCATTGGTCCACCCGCCTGTTTTGGTACCAGTACCATGCTGTTTTTGTCACTATTGCTCTGTAATATAGTTTGAAATCTGGTATCGCTATACCGCCTGATTCACTCTTTCTGCTTAGAATTGCTTTTGCTATTCTGGGTCTTTTATTTTTCCATATGAATTTCATGATTGCTTTATCTATTTCTACAAGAAATGCCGTTGGGATTTTGATTGGCATTGCATTAAATCTATAAAGAACTTTTGGTAATATCGCCATTTTGATGATGTTTGTTCTGCCTATCCATGAACAGGGTATATTTTTCCATCTTCTAAGATCTTCTTCTACTTCTCTCTTTAGGGTTCTGTAGTTTTCATTGTATAAATCTTTCACCTCTTTTGTTAGGTTGATTCCCAAGTATCTTATTTTTTTTGAGGATATTGTGAATGGAGTGTTTTTCCTCATTTCCATTTCAGAAGTTTTGTTGCTGATATACAGAAATGCCTTTGATTTATGCGTGTTGATTTTATATCCTGCCACTTTGCTGAATTCATTTATTAGTTCTAGTAGTTTCTTTGTAGACCCTTTTGGGTCTTCTAGGTATAGAATCATGTCATCTGCAAATAGTGATAATTTAAGTTCTTCTTTTCCAATTTTTATGCCTTTAATTTCTTTCGTCTGTCTAATTGCTCTGGCCAGTGTTTCGAGAACTATATTGAATAGAAGTGGAGATAGAGGGCATCCCTGTCTTGTTCCGGATTTTAGAGGGAATGCCTTCAACTTTTGTCCATTCAGAATGATGCTAGCCTGAGGCTTAGCATAGATAGCTTTTACAATGTCAAGGTAAGTTCCTGTTATCCCTAGTTTTTCTAATGTTTTGAACATAAAGGCATGCTGTACTTTGTCGAATGCTTTCTCTGCATCTATCGAGATGATCATATGGTTCTTATCTTTAAGTCTATTGATGTGGTGAATAACATTTATTGATTTCCATATGTTGAACCATCCTTGCATCCCAGGGATGAATCCTACTTGATCATGGTGCACTATTTTTTTGATGTGTTTTTGTATTCGATTCGCCAGAATTTTATTGAGGATTTTTGCATCTAGGTTCATTAGAGATATTGGTCTGTAGTTTTCTTTCTTTGAGGTGTCTTTGTCTGGTTTCGGGATCAGGGTGATGTTGGCCTCATAGAATGAATTTGGAAGAGCTCCCTCTTTTTCTATTTCCTGAAATAACTTGAAAAGTATTGGTATTAATTCTTCTTTAAAGGTTTTGTAAAACTCCGCTGTATACCCATCCGGTCCTGGGCTTTTCTTGGTTGGTAGTCTTTTGATGGCTTCTTCAATTTCATCTATTGATATTGGTCTGTTCAGATTGTCTATATCCTCCTGACTCAGTCTGGGCAAATCATATGACTTAAGAAATTTATCGATGTCTTCACTATCCTCTATTTTATTGGAATATAGATTTTCAAAATAATTTCTAATTGTCTTCTGTATTTCTGTAGCATCTGTTGTAATATTGCCTTTTTCATCCCGTATGTTAGTAATTTGAGTTCTCTCTCTTCTTCTCTTCGTTAGCATGGCTAAAGGTCTGTCGATCTTATTTATTTTTTCGAAGAACCAACTTTTAGTTTTGTTAATTTTTTCAATAGTTTCTTTTGTTTCAATTTCATTAATTTCCGCTCTGATTTTAATTATTTCTTGCCTTCTGCTACATTTGCTGTTGTTTTGCTCTTCCTTTTCTAGGGCTTTGAGTTGGAGTGTGAGCTCATTTATTTGTTGGTTTCTTCTTTTTTTGAGGAATGACCACCAGGCGATGAACTTTCCTCTTAAAACTGCTTTCATTGTGTCCCATAGATTCCGATATGTTGTGTCTGTATTTTCGTTTATCTCTAAGAATTTTTTGATTTCCTCCTTTATGTCTTCTGTAACCCATTGATCATTCAGTAACATATTGTTCATTTTCCATGTGATGTAGGATTTTTCCTTCCTTCTTTTATCCTTGATTTCCAGTTTCATTCCATTATGATCAGATAAAATGCATGGTATTATCCCCACCCCTTTATATTTACTGAGGTTTGCCCTATGGCATAATATATGGTCTATTTTTGAGAAGGATCCATGTGCTGCTGAGAAGAAAGTATATCCATTTGATGATGGTTGATATATTCTATATAAGTCAGTTAAGTCTAGGTTATTGATTGTGGTATTGAGTTCTATAGTTTCTTTATTTAACTTTTGTTTGGAGGATCTGTCCATTGGTGAGAGAGGTGTGTTGAAGTCTCCCATAATTATTGTGTTGTGGTCTATTTGATTCTTGAATTTGAGGAGAATTTGTTTTGTGAATGTCGCAGCACCATTGTTTGGTGCGTAAATATTGATAATTGTTATGTCTTGTTGGTGAATGGTTCCTTTTAACAGTATATAATGACCTTCTTTATCCCTTTTGATTAACTTAGTCTTGAAGTCGATTTTATTCGATATGAGGATGGCCACCCCTGCTTGCTTACGAGGACCATGTGCGTGGTATATTTTTTCCCATCCTTTCACCTTCAGCCTGTGTATGTCTTTTCCCATCAGATGTGTCTCCTGGAGGCAGCATATTGTTGGATTTATTTTTTTAATCCATGATACCAGCCTATGTCGCTTTATTGGAGAGTTTAAGCCATTAACATTCAGAGTTACTATTAATATGTGGTTTGAACTTCCATCCATGTTTGATTGTTTATCCTTTTTTTAAAAAAAAAAAAATTTAGTTTGTCTCTCCATGATTGTCTTTCCCCTTGCCCTCTGTCTTTACTGCGGCACTTCCCACTGATGGTTTTGGTTATTGTTTTTCATTTCTTCCTCGTGTAGTGTTTTGCTCAAAATGCTTTGCAATGCTGGTTTTCTGGCTGCAAATTCTTTTAACTTTTGTTTATCATGAAAGATTTTTATTTCGTTGTCATACCTGAAGCTTAATTTTGCTGGATACAGAATTCTTGGTTGGCATCCATTGTCTTTCAGTGTTTGAAATACATTGTTCCATGACCTTCTTGCTTTCAGTGTCTGTGATGAAAAATCCGTGGTTAACCGTATTGGTTTACCCCTAAATGTAATCTGTCTCCTTTCTCTTGTAGCTTTTAATATTTTCTCTTTGTTCTGTATATTGGATATCTTCATAACAATGTGTCTTGGCGTTGGTCTACTGTGATTTTGTGTGCTCGGTGTCCTGTATGCATCTTCAATTTGTATATCTGTTTCCTTTTTTATTTCTGGAAAGTTTTCTGTAATTATTTCCTTCAGTAAGTTTCTCATTCCCTTGGTTTGAATCTCTGTACCTTCTTCTATCCCGATGACTCGCAAGTTCGGTTTCTTAATGTTATCCCATAATTCTTGGATGTTTTTCTCGTGATTTTTTACCAGCCTTTCTGAGTTGGCTAGACTCTTTTCAAGATGGTATATTTTGTCTTCATTATCTGATGTTCTGGTTTCTACTTGCTCCACTCTGTTAGTGATACTCTCAATTGAGTTTTTAATTTGGTTTATCGTTTCCTTCATTTCTAGAATTATTGTTTGATTATTTTTTATAGACTCTATCTCCTGATAAAGATGCTTAACTTCTTCTTTTATCTGTTTGTGAAATGCATTCTCAATGTGTTCTTTCGCTGCTTGAATTTGCTGTCTTGTATCCTCTTTAAGGTTCCATTCCATCTGTCTTAGGTGTTCCTTGAGTTCTTTATATGACCATTTTTCTGATGACTCTAGGTCCTCCTGAATATTTAGGCTGTCCTGCGTTGTTTGTACTCCTTTTCTTCCTTGTTTTTTGAAGCTGCTCATGTTGTTTCTTGTTCTGTTTGACTGCTGAGTTACTGTTTACTCCTATAAATTAGTTTGATGCTTGGGAGGAAAGGTATTTGAAGGGAAGGGAAGAAGTCTCTAAAGAGAATGAGAGTAGGCAGGTAGAATTCAAGAAAAAAGGGGGGATAAGAAAAATGAGAAGACTAAAGAAGAAAAAGAATAGGAACTAAAAAAGAAAAAGATTTAAAAAAAATAATAATAATAATTAAAAAAATTTAAGTTAAAATTAGTAGAAAAAAAATTTAAAAAATATTTTGTAAAAAAAAATTAATAAAACAACAAGAAAGAAAAAAATGAAAATGAAAGAAAAACCTAAATCAAAAAAAAAAAAGGAGAAAGGAAAAAGAAAAAAAAAACCTAATAACTGCAGTCTTAGAGTTTGATTAACTTCTCTTCCAGTAGATGGCGCTGTGCCCACCAGGTCAAGATTCTCCTGTCAATACGCGGGAACCAATCACTGTGCAGCAGCTCCTCCCAGACTGGGCGAGTCTCCAATCCTGAGTGTCTAGGGCCTCCTCTTGTGTCTAGTCACTTCCCACTTTTTCTCTAGCCAGGCCCCTCTCACCACAATACTGGCTACACGCCAAGTCTGCTGCTCCCGGGAGCCCTGTTTTCATGAACGACTGGGCACACTCTTCCAGTTTGCCATTCCCTCAGACCCTAAGCTTGTAGAGTTTGGGGCTGAGAATCCTCAGCGGCTTTTACTTGCCCTCTGGTATCCACTTCCCGTAGGTGGTGCAAGAGGCCTCAGCAATCAGCCCAGGTGGGAGCGGTATTTCCGCTTGCGAGACCCGCTCCACCTCTGATTCCCTCGGGCTGGCTGAAGCACTCACAAGAGAGCTGGGAGGTGCCCTTAGGGGAGAGCTGGGAGGGGCTCTTAGAGTTTTCCCGATGTGTGGAGAGGCAAGGCTATGGGATCACACACCTGTTTCAACAAAGTTATCTCCGCAGCAGTCTGATGACACGGTTTCCCTTTGCCGGGAGACTAATTCTACGGGTGGGTCCTTCTCTCCCAAGCCCCGTTTCAAACCTGTGGCCACTACTTATGAAGGCTCGGTAGGCATTTACCTTCGTAGGATGAGAAGGGCTGACCAGTTGTTTCAGCCGGATGAATTAATGCCGAGTCATAGCTGTTTGTCTGCGGGAAGCAGGTGACAGGGAGTTTGAATTCAGCGGGCCAGAGCTCAGTGCGTGTTCTCGGATCACTTGGATTTTAAATTGTCGCTCATCTTATCAGCTGTTTCATATACTTCGGCAGCTCATTCGCGCGGTGAAGAGTCTGCTCTGTGGTGCTCTGTGGGAGGCGGCGGCAGCGGCGGCGGCAGCAGCGGAGGCCTTCGGGACCCCCGGGGAGGGGGTGCGGGTTGGGGGAGGGGAGGCGGCGCCTCAGGCCACGCGGTCCGGGTACCGGACACGCAGGAGAGCGGGCGGGGTGGGGGAAAGAAGTTGAGATCTAAATTTAGAGACTGAGCTTGGGAGGAGAGACGGCTGGGGAGAAAGAAGCAAGGTGGAAAGGCGGAGAGGAGAAGGGGAGGGAGAAGGAGATGGGGTTGATGGAGCCGGGCGGCTCGGGCTGCAGCCTTACTGCTCGCGCTGAAGTCCTGCTGTACTCCCTTCACCTTGGCTGGATTAGTGGCTGATTCACTCCACCTAGGCCCCTATCATAACACTGTGCTGGGTTTTTGTCGACAGATCTCCTTTAATGATCTTTACCTCATCTTTTCAGACGCCGCGGCGCGGGGCTCAGAGCGGCTTACTCACTTCCCACCGCCATCTTCCGGTACTCCTCAGCTTTCTTGTTTTTAAAGCCTTGTGAATTTACCTGGCAGACTTGCCTAGAGATTGGTTTATTTTAGTATTTCTTGGCTCTTATAATAGCTGAAACCCAAGAAAATCTTCTAGAGAGCTTTATTTAATTGGTGATTTAAAAAAATCAATTCTTGAGGTTGGGGTTGTGGCTGGTGGTAGAGCGCTTTCCTAGCATGTGTGAGGTACTGGGTTCGATCCTCAGCACCACATAAAAATAAATAAAATACAATATCTATCAACAACTAAAAAAAGATGAAAAGAAATCAATTCACAATGCCAATGGGCTCAATTCAGTTTATTTTTTGCATGGTGTTTTGTTTTTCTCTCAGTAGTGTTGCCTCCTCCCCCTCCTGCAGCGTCCTTCACCTCCCTCCAGTGGCACTCTGCTGAGCTGCTTTCCAAGGGGAGAAAGAATGTTTGAAAATGTGGGGGAAGATGTGAACTGCAACCCATATGGAAATCTTTATTTATATAGTTTTTAATCCAGAGATTTAAAAAAAAAAGCCAACCAAGGCGCTCAATCCTATTTTCTTACTAGAAGTGACAGAATAAAGAAGGAGGTGGCGACTGTTTAGTACACCTGCCCCCTGGAAGAAATTGGACATTTCCTCTTATTTCATGGTTTATGATTTTACTGTTATCCTCTACTCAGAGCTCACAGCATCAATAGCAAGAGCTTGCTGGGCAGCAAATTCTGAGTGTAGATTTTGGAGTCAACCTGACTTCACTTCAGATTCCTCAAGTATTTTTAGGCCAGATATTTGACTGCCTTAGCAGAAGAGACCAGAATTTTACCCTTTGCATTAAACAATAATATAAGACAAAAATTCAAATAATAATTGTAAAAACACTTAGGGTAAAAGTGGCTAAAATGCATGTTGACTGCAATGGAAAGAGGCTCCAAATGAAGTCAGGAAATTTGCATTTGTTTTCTAGTAAAGCACTATCAAACAACATGGTCTTACTTTTCAGCCTCTTTCTTCATCTGTTCAGTTGGAGGGACCACCCACCCAACTATCCTACTGGCTTCTGAGCAGTCTAAATAATGATGATCTTGGGGGGTCAGCAAACTTTTTCCATGAAAGGCCAGAATCAGAATTGAGGGTTGTCATGATTCCTGTTGCAACCACTCCAGATTTATCACCCCCAAATTTGGCAGCCATAAAGAATACAGACAGGTGTATCTATGTTCCAATAAAACTTTATTTGTGAGCACTAACATTTCTATTTTGTATAAATTTTACATTTCAGAAAATGCTATTCTTCTTTTGATCCTCACCCCCAAACATTTAATTATGCAAAAAGCATTTTTTAGGCGTTTGAAAGCAGGTGCATGCCTGTATTCTCAACTACTAGAGAAACTGAGGCAGAAGAATGGCAAATTTGAGGACAGCCTGGGCTATTTAGCTAGACCCTGTCCAAAAAAATAAAAGGACTGGGGATATATCTCAGTGGTGGTGTGTCCTTGGGTTCAATCCCCAATTATCCAAACAAAACAAAAAACAAAAACAAAACCACACTCAGTTTTAGTTCTTGGCCATACAAAAACAAGAGCTGAGCTGGATATGGCTCACAAATGTCTTTTACTATCACAGTGTATATTAAACCTCTAATGTACTTATGTATGTGCAAGCAGTTACTAAATTGTGTCAGCTCATGGTGATATATCTGAGGTACATTTTTATTCCAGAGTTTCATTTGTCACCCCCAAATTTGGTTAGTTTCCTGCTTGCCATCTGTGTGACATTTCAATATGTCCCAAGGAAAATCATTTAAAGGGGAGGAACTTTTGACTGAAAAGAGTTCCAGATGCATTTCCCATCTAGACAGAAATACTTGTAGTTACTAGGCATTTGAAATTAGATTAACTATTGAATTGTCTTGAAGTGAAGCACCCTGCATTCTGGATGGTATAGACATTCCCTATTCATCATGTGTGTGTTCCATTACAGACCCTCTCAGTGCACTTTTTGAGTGTCTCCTTAAATACTTGTCTCTTCTTAGATTAGGGGCTCAAACAGGTAGAAATTAGCCCTCAGCCAGAGGCCTGACTCTGTGCTCCCAACAAACCAGGTGCAGCTACTCATCTCAAAAACCAAGCAGAAAAGGCAAAAGTGAAAAGCAGGAAAGTAAACTTTCATCAACATGGTCAGGTTGGGAAGGCAACATGAGATCCAGCTTCTCAGCCCTGCCTTTGGGATGCTGACATCAGCGCAGTTTTAAATACTGGGAAAATTGGGTCAGGGGAGCCAGTAGTATGCATAATTAAGCAGTCTGTTCAAACTAAGGTCTGGTCAATCCTTATTTCAGCTCTGGTAGCCATGGAGAAATCTCTGTCAGAGGGCTCCGCAGAATGCAGATGTTTATTTATCTTCCTGTGATCCTGGAAGGGGGCAGTTCCATTCCTGCAAGATTATTGCTCCTGCTTTTCCTAGAAGGTGTAGGACAACTGAAGACTTCTATGCACCCCTATAGGGGTCAGAAACAGAATGCTGCAAATTTACCTTAGTCTTGAAGGAAGACAGGTTAGGTAAATTTAGGGCCAATAAACCTTATAGTATCAGTTTTGAGATGAACACTTCTTTTTTTTTTTTTTTTAAAGAAAGAGTGAGAGAGAGTGAGAAAGAGGGAGAGAACTTTAATATTTATTTTTCAGTATTTGGCAGACACAGCATCTTTGTATGTGGTGCTGAGGATCGAACCCGGGCTGCACGCATGCCAGGCGAGTGCGCTACCACTTGAGCCACATCCCCAGCCCCATGAACACTTCTTAAATGATGACTGCACCTACATGCAGAGCTTAGCAGGAACCTGAAGACAAATAGAGCAAAGGCAGAGACGCCAGGCTTTATCCTGCCTTCAGTTACCCATTGGGCACCTGCTGGCCTAAGAAAAGAGTTAGTGCTTTGAGCAAATCCAGCTCCTTCAAGTCCCTGTTACAGTACCTCTTAGAGTATCTGCCAACATTATTTATGGTTTATGTCTGTGACATTGTAATTTATAAAAGAAATATGTATTTCATCTTTGTCCAGTCACTAGTACATACAGAGCTCCTGAATTTCCCAAAGGAAAAGTGTCCTTTTGTATGCCAGTGAGATGAGTGGTGGGTAGGGCTCCTAGGTGGCCTCAGGCTGGGGGCTGGTTGCTCTGTGATTAAAGGGTGGAATTTTTAGCTCTCCACCCAAACCCCTCTTCCTACCACCTCCAAGAAGGAGAGAGTGACTGGAGGTTGAGTTAATCATTAATTGTCAATGATTTGATCAGTTATGCCAATGAATGAAGCCTCCCAAATAACCCAAAAGGACAGGATTTAGTGAACTTCTGGGGTATTGAACCACAGAGGTGTTGGGAGGGTGGTATGCCTTGAGAGGGCATGGAGGTACAGAGTCCCTTCCCCATACTTTGCCTTATGTTTCTCTTCCATCTGGTTGTTCTGGAATTATATCTTTTTATAATAAACTGATCATCTAATAGGTAAACTATTTACTTGAGTTCTATGAGCAATTCTAGCAAATTATTGAGTCCAGGATGGCATCAAGGGAACTTCTGATTTATAGTCTGATAAGTCAGAAGCACAGGTGACAATAGGGACTTGAGATTGGCAACCTGTGGGATCTGATGCTCTCTTCAAGTAGATTTATCAGAATGGTGTTAAGTTGTAGGACACCTAGCTGATGTCAGAGAACTGGTCCATGTGGGGGGCAAAACCATAATCTGGTACCAGAAGTGTTCTGTGTGACAGAATAGAGAGAAAAATAGAAAATTTCAATGCAATGTTACTTCCATCTAACAAAGAATTTATAGTGGTGGGGGAAAAACAGAAATAAAAGATAAGCAAAATAGATGGGGGACCAGGGTAAAGTTTGAAATATGGGAGTTAAAATTATAAAGGTGGGGTAAAAGTATCACAAAGAAGAGTTCTACTCTTGGTTCTATAAGTGGCAGCTAGCTTGGCCCCAGGATTTCCAGAAACAGGCCACAATTTTCAGTGCAGAGCTGCTCCACATGATCTGAAGATGGACTTGCTACATTGACTGGTCTCCAAATGTTATTAAAGATGAAGTAGTCAAAGCATTTGGGAAATGATGCCAAATTAGTAACCACATATCATTGTCTCTGGATTTGCAAGATTACACCTTGGGGCCAGAGCTGAGAGGGAGGCAAGCTTTGTGTACAATCTCCCTGCTTCTCAGACCTTCCTTCACCCCTCTCTGCTTAGCTTTTTACCCTCTGCCATACCCCACAGGCCTTTCCTCCTAGCTCTATGTTAGCTAATGACCATTGATATCTGTTAACTTATGACCCTTTTCAGCAGTCAGTTCAAAGTCCTAAAATGCTCTAAGGGAAATGAAAAGGCTCCAAGGCAAAACAAGTTCGAAAATTCTGAGTGGATCCTGTTAATGAGAATCACACAAGATACCTGTGATTTACAAATCCTCAGAGACTTCCACCCTAAATTGACTTATGAATCAGTGTCTCACCTAACAAATGTTTAAATGCATTTGGTTACAGAGACTTGTTTCAAATAATACCTATTAATATTGTATGGGGTCATTTTCTATGTATTTCGATTCAGTTCAATCAAACAAATACATTTATACATTGGTGTATTGAGGGCTTCATAAGTGACAGCAGTGAATCTTAGGTTCTGGAAAGGAATGACCCACTTTAGGGACAGATGCCTTATAATATTCCTTGTACCATGTGAACTTTAATGCAATTGATTTTGAGGACTAAACTCTTTCCACTACTCAGGGGAATGATTTCATAGGGTTCAAATATTTTAGACGCTATGACAAGCAGCAAGGAAGAACAGATGTTTTTAGGGAGAGATCCAGGTCCAGTGTCTCTTAAACTAAATCATACATTATAGAGATGTGTGTGTGTGTGTGTGTGTGTGTGTGTGTGTGTGTGTGTGCAGTCCAGCAGTATATAGAAGAGAAGTTTGGGTGGGGAGCTAAAATTTTCACCCTCTAATCACAGAGCAACCAGCCCCCACCCTGAGGCCACCTAGAAGCCCTACCCACAATCATCTCACTAGCATACAAAAGGACACTTTTCATTTGGAAAATTCAGGAGCTCTCTGTGTACTAGTGACTGAACAAAGATGAAATAGTATCTTGGATCAGAACATATGAATTTGAATCCTGCCTCCATCACACATTCTTTTCTGTCCTTGAGCAAAAACAATGTCATGATTATATATTTAGAAAACACAAAAGTATATACTCAAAACTATCAGAAACCATAAAAGAATCCAGCATGATCAGTGGTTACAAAATTTATATGTAAAAACCAATAATTCTAGTATGGACTGACATTAAATGGGGAGAAAATTTAATTGGAGAAAATTTATTCTTTATAACAGAAACAAACAAACAAAAACATAAAATAGCTCTAAAAGTAAAAAGCAAAAGCAATGTTCAGAACCAAAATAAGAAAGTGGAAAAAAAAAACCCAGCTTCCTATTGAGCACTATTGAACAACAAACACAAATAAACTCAGATTAAATGGAATGAAATACTTTGCTCTTAGGAAACAAGCACTATGAATTTTCTCCAAATTCATTTCTAGATATGATAGATTGCCAATTAAAACTGCAACAGGATTGTAGAGAACATACAGAAGTATTCTAAAATTCATCAGAATGGATAAACATGCAAAACCAGCAAGGGCAATTTTGAAAAGAAAGAAGACAGAGGGGAGAGTTGCCCTGCCAGCTGCTACAGGGAAGACCTCCTTAATTAGGAGACAAATGGGTATAGCTCATTTGCAGTGTCTGCCATGAACCCCAAGTCTGCAGAACAGTGCCTGGCAGTCAGTTAATGTTGCTGAATGAATGACAAAGTGTAGCTCATATGAAAATGCAGATCATGCCTCATTTTTAAATAATATAAAGGATGGGACAAGATTGAAGAAACAGTGGGTAGCCACACTGGATCGCTTGAGCTGGATTCTCTGTTTGAATCCGGGTCCCATTACTTGCCAGTGTAGTGGTCTTGGTTGAATTTCTCAACCTTCTGGTGCCTCAGTTTGCTCATCTCTAAAATAGATTGAGTGCAGCTATTGAGAGTAAATGCATATCCTCCTGTGTTGGTCAGTTTTCTGTTGCTGTGACCAAAATATCTGACAAGAACAACTTAGCAGAGGGAAGATTTTTTTTGGCTCCAGTTTCAGAGGATTCAGCTCCATTGCTTTTGACTTGAGATGAAGCAGAACATCATGGTGGAATAGCATGACAGAGGAAAACCGCTCAGCTTATGCCAGCCTGGGAGGACAGAGGGGAATGGGATAGGGGGATATAGACAGAATGGCCCTCAGTGACCTGCTTCTCACCTCTCAATAACCCATCCAACAATCGATAAATTAATCCACTGATGATATCAGAGCCTTCATGATCTCATCATTGCCTTAAAGTCTCCCCTGACCCTTTGTGCATTGGGGACCATGCTTCCAACCCATGGGCTTTTGGAGGGACAATCTAGATCTAAATCATACCTTATGTCTAAAGCCTGTGAAGAGTGTCTAGCACAGAATAAGCTCTCAGGAAATACTTATTTAATGAGAAAATAAAGAGCAGAAACTTATAAATGTAGTACATGAACAAAGGTCGATAGCATGGCATCTTACATCTGCTCTCAGGCAGCTTCTCAGCCACACAGATGAGCTAACTTACAAGCCAGACTCTAAGGGCTTTTACCTCCTTTTATCGCAACGAGGCACCAATAAGCTCTCCACCTACCTGCATGGTATCAGCCAAACTTTATTGTCTCTTCAACTCAGTCCTTTTCTGAAATCTTATGTAAAACAATTTCTGTCTACTCATATCTATTGATCTATATTATATAATCTTATATTCTTTCAACAGGTTCCCTCTTTTATGCCCACTCCAACTGTCCCTGCACTTTTCTAAGCACCCAAATCTCTTCCTTTCTCCGTCCATCACCTCCTCATGAATTGCTTCCTGTCTTAGCAGGCTTAGATACAATGTCTTTTTCCGAGACCACCAGATTTACTTGATCCTTTATTTTTCTTGTACTTGTCATGAAAATCCTATAAGTGGGCAGCCAACAGGAGGAACTCTGAATGTCACCACAAATTCATCAGCTTCCACCCTTAGTTTGCCTTTTGGTAAGACACAGTCATACTTTGAACACATCATTCCCTCTTGACGTCCCCCACTGATTGTAGTTTATGTTCAGTTTCCTAAGCTTCTTCATTTCTGAGAACTTCTGAAACATCTCAATTCATCTCAGTTTGCTGCAGTTTGTAGTCAAGCAGTTTTTCAAGAAGGATTTATAGGTATTATATATTTTAAATTCTTTTATGTTTAAGAATGTTTCTATATAAAAATTATCTTGGCTGGATATGATATTATTAGCTTATACATTCTTGTCTTCAGACCTTAGGGCATATAAATTCACTATTTTCTGGCATTGAATGTTTGTGTACAGAAATTTGATGCCTGCCTAATTTTCCCCCTTGAAGATGTCTTTCTTAATAGATCTGCATGATTGAAATCAAGTAACTTCATGATATGCTTTGGTGTTGAGCATTTGTCTTTAGATTATCCTGCTATACTTTGTGTTGACTGTTTAGAATCAAATTTTCTTGGAGCCTATGTGTTCTTTGGATAGAAAACCTCTTCATTGGAGGCAGTTTTCTCATTTTGTCTTTTGATATTTTCTGTGCCATTTGTTCTTTACTTTGGGGTTACCATTTATGTGTACTGGGAACCCAGTCTGCTCCCAGAGCTATCTACCCTGACTCCTTTAATTTCTTTGCCCTTCTCTTCTCCATTTACAAGGTTTTTCCAAAACTTTATCTGTATCAGTCTTTCCATTTGCAGATGGGTCTACTCTGTTTTGTACTGCTTTAAGTGTATGTGTGCATTGGGCTTCTTGGGATTTGTTATGTATTCCATCTGCACTTGGTTCCTCTATTTCTCTTTTACTGCATTCATTTGTGTGGATCAATTATATTTTAGTGTTCTACCTTATCTTCTCTACTAGCTATACCTCATCATATTCCTGTTAGAGTTCCTCCTCAGACATCAGGATGCATAAGTATTACCAGGAAGGCTTGTTAGAACATATATTGTTAAACCCAAATCCAGAATTTCTGATTGAAAAGGTAGGAGGTAGGAGATGAGAATTGTATATCTAAAAAGTTCAAAAGCTCATACTTTGAAAACCACTTCTCTAGAGAATACGATATTTATCTTTAACTTATCAGATTCTACTATCAAATAATCTTATTCTACCTCATGAACAATGTAACAAAAAGCAAACCATTTTATTTCTACTCCCCACTTTGCTCATGTTGACATGTATTTTACTTCTACATTTGCTAAAATTCTATACTACAGTTATTGTTTTTATTTTGTACTTTCAATAGACTTTTAAATAAATTTTAAAACATATTCAAAATAAAGATCATGAAAACATTTTTTTTTTACATTTGCCTCTGTAATAAACAGGCCCTAGCATGCCCCTTACTGTGACTTCTCACTCTTGGTTTTCAATGCCCTTATGTAATAACTTCCACCCATAGAAACAGAGATAATAAATATGAGTTGTTACAAACTACCGAGTTTGTGGTAATCTGTTCCACAGCATAGAGAACCACACTTCCTCCATAGTTTAACCTACACACTTAGACATTCTGATGCTCTTTTTTCCTTTCTGCAAAACCAGGCTTCCCTCTAACGTCACTTTTCTTCTGCCTAAAGAACTTCCTTTAACATTTTTTGTAATGCAGGATGGCTGGAGGAAAAAAATCTTTGACCACCATCATTTTGAAAATGTTATTGAGATCTTCCTTTTGAAGGAGATTTTCTTTGGTTACAGACTTCCAGTTAACAATGTTTTTCCTCCAGCACTGCAAGGACATTCATTGTCTTCTATCCTCCACTGCTTCTTAAGAAGAAAGGAGGTCTCATTTTTTATTATTTTATCCCCATATATAATATAGATTTTTCCCCTGGCTGATTTTAAGGTTTGCTCTTTATCTTTGTTTATTTAAATAAGAGGTGATGAAGTGTGGTTATCTTTCTATTACACTGCTTGGGCTCTGCTAATTTTTGAATTGGTGGTTGAAGTTTTTCATTGATCTTAAAAAATTCTCAGCCATTATCTCTTCAAATACTTCTTCATCTAGCTCCCTGTGACCTCACTTTAGAGTCACAATTATAAATATTTTAGATCAATTGCTATTACTGTTGTCTCACACATCTTGGATCCTTTGTTCTATTTTAACTTTTTACTCTTTAAAAAATCCATTTTGCTTAAGTTTGAATAAATTCTATTGACCTGTCTTTAAACTCAGTTATCCTTTTCTTTTTATCTAGTCTTCTGTTAAAGGCCATAGAAATAAAGCCTTTTTTGAGATATTTTATATATTCTAGACATCATATTTCCATCTCTAGCATTACCACTGGGTTCTTTTTTTGTTTGTATTGCTCTGATGAAATTACCAACATGCATCTCTTCATGCATGTTGTCCATTTTCATATTTTTCTATCTTTTTAAAGACCATTTATGATAATCCTAATGTCTGCATCATTTCTGGGTCTGCCTCAATTCCTAGTTTTCTCTTCTGGTTGCATTTTCTTGTTTCTTTGCAAGTCTTTTAACTATGTTTTTTAGTTGTTGATAGACCTTTATTTTATTTATTTATATATAAACCCAATGCCTCACACATGCCAAGCAAGTGCGCTACCACTGAGCCCTAGCCCCAGCCCAACTTTTTATGGCATACTATACAATTGTATACAAGAACAAGAAGAAGTGAAATATATAATATTTACACCCATAAAAACATATGCTCCCTCTCTCTCAACAGGTCACACTATTTGGTAGGGGAAGGTGAATATTGAGAAAATCTGACCTTTATCTGAGTTGATTCTGCACTGATTTGCATCATCATTTACATGCAATTCACCACAGATCTCAAATGCTTTGAGGAGACAATGAGAACTTTTGCCTCAGCATGGCTCAGGATCTCAGCACTTTCCATCCTTTTTTGAAATATTTCTCCTCCATTTCACTCTCTACTATCTTCTCTGGAATCTACTTACATATATATATATATATATATATATATATATATATATATATCTTAAGTCATTATTACGATATTATTTCAAAACTTCCTGGGTGTTTGATTATCTTTTTTTACCCTCCAATTTTCAGGGTGGATAATTGTGATTGATTTTTTTCTACAATTCATTAACCTTTTCAGAGTTGCATCTACTCTTAAATCTGTTCAGGGAAGTTTTCATTTAAAATTATGTACTTTTTAGCTGGCAATTTTCATTTGGTTCTCTTTTATGCTTTCAATTACTCTGCTGAGATTTCCTGTTTTCTCAGTACATCTGTTTCTTTTCATTTAAGTCTATATTTAAATGAACAGCTTTATATTCTGTTTTTAAATCATTGGCTGCTAATTCAGTGTCTGGACTGCTGATTCCAATGTCTAAGCTACTAATTCCACGATTGTTTCTACTGACTGCTTGTTCTGTAAATTATGGTTCACATTTTACCCATATGCTTCTCACATATCTAACTATTTTAGATTATATGCTAGACATTATGACTGACACCTGGAAGAAAGTGTGGATTATGTTGTTCTAACACCTTAGCAGCACAGAACCCCAATTTGGCCTTTTCAGATTAGTGAGACTACTGCTCTGCTTGCATTCCATCTTTTTATACTAAGGTTTAGGAAAAGTGTCCTCAGGCCAACTGCTGGGCAAAAGTAAATCTAATCCTGTGGGTTTGACTTCTATCAAAGATCACATTATGTGTGTTATTCAATGACCCCAAAAGAGTTGCATCTGTTTTTTAGACATTGAATGTTTTATCTTTCTTTATAACTATTTAAAGAGCAGTGATGGCCAGAAGTGAAGGTCAGAACTTTTTTATATTTTTAAGTCTGATTTTTATCAATGTGTCCCAGAATGGGTTGTATGATTCTAAGGTTGTGTCCAATTATTTTAAAGATACCATGGAATTTTTATAAAGATATCTTTGTGAATGATAAAGAATAGATTTTGCTCTATTTTAAAAATATAGCATACAAGAATAAAGCTAAAATTCCAATTAAAACTATGTATTTCAAAATTTAAATCTAAAAACATCTTACACTGTATTAAAATGGCTATTGGCATCATTGACTTGATTTCTTAAGGATACAAGGCTAACAAGATTTTTGAATTAAACTAACTGATACAGGTCAATTTCACTTTTTAAAATTTGTTCTAATTAGTTATACTTGACAGTAAAATTCATTTTGACACATCATACATAAATGGAGTATAACGTCTCATACTTATGGTTGTACATGATGTAGAATTGCACTTGTCCTGTAGTTATATATGCACATAGGGAGATAATGTTTGATTCATTCTACTACCATTCCTACCCCCAAATCCCCTTCCCTTCTTTCACTCCTGTCTAATCCAAAGTACCTCTATTCTTCCCTAGTAACCCCCGCCATTGTGAATTAGCATCTGCATATCAGAGAAAACATTAGGCCTTTGGTTCTTTGGGATTGGCTTACTTCACTTAGCATAATACTCTGGAGCTTCATCCATTTACCTGCAAATGCCATAATTTCATTCTTCTTTAAGGCTGAGTAATATTCCATTGTATATATGTACCAGATTTTCTTTATCCATTCATCTGTTGAAGGGCATCTAGATTGGTTCCATAGTTTAGCTATTGTGAATTGAATTGCTATAAAAATTGATGTAGCTGTATCACTGTAGTATGCTGATTTTAAGTCCTTTGGGTATAGACTGAGGAGTGGGATAGCTGGGTCAAATGGTGGTTTCCATTCCAAGTTTTTTGATAAATCTCCATACTGTTTTCCAGAGTAGTTGCACCAATTTGCAGTCCCACCAGCAATGTATGAGTATGCCTTTTTCCCCACATCCTCACCAACA
Organism: Spermophilus citellus; assembly: GCF_964194105.1. Taxonomy (NCBI): domain Eukaryota; kingdom Metazoa; phylum Chordata; class Mammalia; order Rodentia; family Sciuridae; genus Spermophilus; species Spermophilus citellus. The sequence continues at coordinate 75,904,434 of NC_138194.1, forward strand.
CTTATTACTGCTTGTATTCTTCATAATTGCCATTATGATTGGAGTAAGATGAAATATCAGTGTATTTGATTTGCATTTCTCTAATTGCTAAAGATGTTGAACATCTTTTCATATATTTGTTGATCGATTGTATTTCTTCTGTAAAGTGTTCAGTTGCTTAGCCCATTTATTGATTAGGTTATTTTTTTATGTTAAGTTTTTTGAGTTCTTTATATATCTTAGAGATGAATGCTATATCTGAAGTTAATATGGTAAGGATTTTCTCCCATTCTGTAGGCTCTCTCTTCATGTTATTGAAGATTTTAGTTTGATTTCCTCACATTTATTGATTCTTGATTTTACTTGTTGTGCTTTAGGAGTCTTGTTATGGAAGTCAGTTCAAAGCTGACATGTTGAAGATTTGGGTCTACTTTTTCTTCTATACCTAACAATTTTTTTTAAATAGAAGTTTATGAAATCATTGTGAATTCTACAAATTATTGGCTTAATTAGCAAATAAATGGCAAATAAATTTCTTAAGCTAGAAGATTTATCAAAAAAGGATTATATTGACTTAAAAGTCATACTAGATAAAAGGTCAAAGGGGAAGTTTTCATTAATAGCAAGATAAGCTTATTACCAAATTAAAACAAACTTAAGATGTAGATGAGGGAGTATTAGCAAAAACAGAGAGAAAACTGGGGAAAGAAAAATCACATTACCAGGGGTTAAAGAACAATGGAATGAAAAGGATTAAAAAGCCCCTTAACAATAATTTGTGTTTGTCATTCATTCAATGCTTAGAAGGAGTCCTGATATCAAGAATTATATCCTTGGCAGACCTGCGACCGACCGGCAGAACAGGCCCAGCGGCCCCCCGGCATGGTAGACACATCACCCCAATTGGAGGAAGGGCCCAGCTGCCACCCGCAAGGTAGGCAGACTGCTCATCCTGGAGAAGGGGCCCAGCGGCCCGCTGGCCTAGTTGAAAGATCACCCCAATTGGAGGAAGGGCACAGATGCCGCCTGCGCCTGCAAGGTAGGCAGACCTGCAACCTGGAGAAGGGGCCCAGCGGCCCGCCAGCGTGATAGACAGATCACCCAATTGGAGGAGGAACACAGCCACTGCCCGCGTCTGCAAGGGAGACTTTGCAACTATACAAGAGCAATATAAATATATAGGGGGAAAACTCAATAACACAACAGTTTCACCAAGCAGAAAGAAACACGAGCAGTATGAAAAGACAAGGAAAGAAAGGACCACAAGCAATGCAGGTCAACTCAACTTTAGAAGAGGTAATATCTGCAGCAGATGGAATGTCAGATAAAGAATTCAGGATATACATGCTTCAGATGATCTGAAGTCTCAAGGAAGACATTAGACAGCAAAATCAGACAATGAAAGATCACTTCAACAATGAATTACATAAACAAATCCAAGAAGCAAAAGATCAACTATACAGGGAGACACAGGTTATAAAAAACAAACAAACAGAAATCCTAGATATGCAAGAAGCAATAAAGCAACTTAAAAACTCAAATGAGAATACTAGCAGAGTAGAACACTTAGAAGATAGAACATCAGACAATGAAGACAAAGTATTTCAACGTGAAAAGAACATAGACAGCTTAGCGAGACTGTTAAGAAACCATGAGCAGAACGTCCAAGAAATATGGGATAACATAAATAGACCAAACTTAAGAGTCATTGGGATACAGGAAGGTATAGAGGTACAAACCAAAGGAATAAGCAATCTGTTCAACGAAATAATACGAGAAAACTTCCCAGACTTGAAGAATGAGACACAATCCCAAATCCTAGAAGCCTACAGGACACCGAATGTGCAAAACCAGAAGAGATCCACACCTAGACACATTATAATGAAGATGCCCAACATACAGAATAAGGAGAGAATTTTAAAAGCTACAAGAGAAAGGAAGCAGATTACATTTAGGGGTAAACCAATCAGGATAACAGCTGATCTTTCAACACAGACTCTGAAAGCTAGAAGATCCTGGAATAACATGTTTCAAACGCTGAAAGAAAATGGGTTCCAACCAAGAATTGTGTATCCAGCGAAATTAAGCTTCAGGGTGGAAGATGAAATTAAAACCTTCCACGATAAACAAAAGTTAAAAGAATTTGAAGCTAGAAAACCATCTCTTCAAAACATCCTCGGCAAAACATTACAGGAAGAGGAAATGGAAAATAACAATGAAAACCAACAGTGGGAGGTAGTACAGTAATGGGAAAAAATAATCAGAGAAGGAAAAACAAACCATGTTAAGTAACATAAATAAACAAATATGGCTGGAAGTACAAACCATATCTCAATAGTAACCCTAAATGTTAATGGCTTAAATTCACCAATAAAGAGACACAGGCTAGTAGAATGGATCAAAAAAAAAAAAAGATCCAACAATATGCTGCCTACAAGAGACGCATTTGATAGGAAAAGACATACATAGACTGAAGGTGAAAGGTTGGGAAAAATCATATCACTTATATGGACTTTGGAAACAAGCAGGAGTGTCCATACTCATATCAAATAAAATAGATTTCAAGCCAAAGTTAATCAGAAGGGATAAAGAGGGACACTACATACTGCTCAAGGGAACCATACACCAACAAGACATAACAATCATAAATATATGTGCCCCAAACAATGGTGCAGCTATGTTCATCAAACAAACTCTTCTCAAATTCAAGAGTGTAATAGACCACCATGCAATAATCATGGGAGACTTCAACACACCTCTCTCACCACTGGACAGATCTTCCAAACAAAAGTTGAATAAAGAAACTATAGAACTCAATAATACAATTAACAACCTAGACTTAATTGACATATATGGAATATACCACCCAACATGTAGCAGTTACACTTTTTTCTCAGCATCACATGGATCCTTCACAAAAATAGATCATATATTATGTCACAGGGCAACTCTTAGACATTATAAAGAAGTAGAGATAATACCATGCATCTTATCTGATCATAATGGAATGAAACTGAAAATCAACGATAAAAGAAGGAAGGAAAAATCATGCATCACTTGGAGAATGAACAATAGGCTACTGAATGATCAATGGGTTATAGAAGACATCAAGGAGGAAATTAAAAAATTCATAGAGATAAATGAAAACAGATACAACATATCGGAATTTATGGGACACAATGAAAGCAGTTCTAAGAGGAAAATTCATTGCTTGGAGTTCATTTCTTAAAAAAAAGAAAAAACCAACAAATAAATGATCTCACACTTCATCTCAAAATCCTAGAAAAAGAAGAGCAAAACAACAGCAAAAGAAGTAGAAGGCAAGAAATAATTAAAATCAGAGCTGAAATTAATGAAATCGAAACAAAAGAAACAATTGAAAAAATTGACAAAACTAAAAGTTGGTTCTTTGAAAAAATAAATAAGATCGATAGACCCTTAGCCATGCTAATGAAGAGAAGAAGAGAACTCAAGTTACTAGCATATGGGATGAAAAAGGCAATATCACAACAGACACTTCAGAAATACAGAAGATAATTAGAAATTATTTTGAATCCTTATACTCCAATAAAATAGAAGATAGTGAAGGCATCGATAAATTTCTTAAGTCATATGATCTGCCCAGATTGAGTCAGGAGGATATAGACAACCTAAACAGACCAATATCAATTGAGGAAATAGAAGAAGCCATCAAAAGACTACCAACTAATAAAAGCCCAGGACCGGATGGGTATACAGCAGAGTTTTACAAAATCTTTAAAGAGGAACTAATACCAATACTTTTCAAGCTATTTAAGGAAATAGAAAAAGAGGGAGAACTTCCAAATTCATTCTACGAGGCCAACATTACCCTGATTCCTAAACCAGACAAAGACACTTCAAAGAAAGAAAACTACAGACCAATATCTCTAATGAACCTAGATGCAAAAATCCTCAATAAAATTCTGGCGAATCGGATACAAAAACATATCAAAAAAATTGTGCACCATGATCAAGTAGGATTCATCCCTGGGATGCAAGGATGGTTCAATATACGGAAATCAATAAATGTTATTCACCACATCAATAGACTTAAAGATAAGAACCATATGATCATCTTGATAGATGCAGAAAAAGCATTCGACAAAGTACAGCATCCCTTTATGTTCAAAACTCTAGAAAAACTAGGGATAACAGGAACATACCTCAATATTGTAAAAGCTATATATGCTAAGCCTCAGGCTAGCATCATTCTGAACAGAGAAAAATTGAAGGCATTCCCTCTAAAACCTGGAACAAGACAGGGATGCCCTCTCTCACCACTTCTGTTCAACATAGTTCTCGAAACACTGGCCAGAGCAATTAGACAAACGAAAGAAATTAAAGGCATAAAAATAGGAAAAGAAGAACTTAAATTATCACTATTTGCAGATGACATGATTCTATACCTAGAAGACCCAAAAGGGGCTACAAAGAAACTTCTAGAACTAATAAATGAATTCAGCAAAGTGGCAGGATATAAAATCAACACGCATAAATCAAAGGCATTTCTGTATATCAGCGACAAAACTTCTGAAACGGAAATGAGGAAAAACACTCCATTCACAATATCCTCAAAAAAAATAAAATACTTGGGAATCATCCTAACAAAAGAGGTGAAAGATTTATACAATGAAAACTACAGAACCCTAAAGAGAGAAGTAAAAGAAGATCTTAGAAGATGGAAAAATATACCCCGTTCATGGATAGGCAGAACTAACATCATCAAAATGGCGATATTACCAAAAGTTCTCTATAGGTTTAATGCAATGCCAATCAAAATCCTAATGGCATTTCTTGTAGAAATAGAGAAAGCAATCATGAAATTCATATGGAAAAATAAAAGACCCAGAATAGCAAAAACAATGCTAAGCAGGAAGTGTGAATCAGGTGGTATAGCGATACCAGACTTCAAACTATACTACAGAGCAATAGTAACAAAAACAGCATGGTATTGGTACCAAAACAGGCGGGTGGACCAATGGTACAGAATAGAGGACACAGAAACCAACCCACAAAACTACAACTTTCTTATATTTGATAAAGGGGCTAAAAGCATGCAATGGAGGAAGGATAGCATCTTCAACAAATGGTGCTGGGAAAACTGGAAATCCATATGCAACAAAATGAAACTGAATCCCTTTCTCTCACCATGCACAAAAGTTAACTCAAAATGGATCAAGGAGCTTGATATCAAACCAGAGACAAGGCATCTGATAGAAAAAAAGTTGGCTACGACCTACACACTGTGGGGTTGGGCTCCAAATTCCTCAATAGGACACCCATAGCACAAGAATTAATATCTAGAATCAACAAATGGGACTTGCTCAAACTAAAAAGTTTTTTCTCAGCAAAAGAAACAATAAGAGAGGTAAATAGGGAGCCTACATCATGGGAACAAATCTTTACTCCTCACACTTCAGATAGAGCCCTAATATCCAGAGTATATAAAGAACTCAAAAAATTAGACAATAAGATAACAAATAACCCAATCAACAAATGGGCCAAGGACCTAAACAGACACTTCTCAGAGGAGGACATACAATCAATCAACAAGTACATGAAAAAATGCTCACCATCTCTAGCAGTCATAGAAATGCAAATCAAATCCACCCTAAGATACCATCTCACTCCAGTAAGATTGGCAGCCATGATGAAGTCAAACAACAACAAGTGCTGGCGAGGATGTGGGGAAAAGGGTACACTTGTACACTGCTGGTGGGACTGCAAATTGGTGCGGCCAATTTGGAAAGCAGTATGGAGATTTCTTGGAAAGCTGGGAATGGAACCACCATTTGACCCAGCTATTCCCCTTCTAGGTCTATTCCCTAAAGACCTAAAAAGAGCATACTATAGGGACACTGCTACATCGATGTTCATAGCAGCACAATTCACAATAGCAAGACTGTGGAACCAACCTAGATGCTCTTCAATAGACAAATGGATTAAAAAAATGTGGTATTTATACACAATGGAGTATTACTCTGCATTAAAAAGTGACAAAATCATAGAATTTGCAGGGAAATGGATGGCATTAGAGCAGATTATGCTAAGTGAAGCTAGCCAATCCCTAAAAAACAAATGCCAAATGTCTTCTTTGATATAAGGAGAGTAACTAAGAACAGAGTAGGGAGGAAGAGCATGAGAAGAAGATTAACATTAAACAGGGACGAGAGGTGGGAGGGAAAGGGAGAGAGAAGGGAAATTGCATGGAAATGGAAGGAGACCCTCAGGGTTATACAAAATTACATACAAGAGGAAGTGAGGGGAAAGGGAAAAAATACAAGGGGGAGAAATGAATTACAGTAGATGGGGTAGAGATAGAAGATGGGAGGGGAGGGGAGGGGGGATAGTAGAGGATAGGAAAGGCAGCAGAATACAACAGACACTAGTATGGCAATATGTAAATCAGTGGATGTGTAACCGATGTGATTCTGCAATCTGTATACGGGGTAAAAATGGGAGTTCATAACCCACTTGAATCAAAATGTGAAATATGATATGTCAAGAACTATGTAATGTTTTGAACAACCAACAATAAAAATTAAAAAAAGAATTATATCCTAATCACATGAAAGCAACAACAAATAACTAAGTAACAAAAAGGCAAAGTCAATTTAAAATTAGAGAGTTTGTTTGGAAAATTATTTCTAAATTTTTATAGTTGTTTAATTCTATCACTGAAATTTCAAACTACTCAGTTTTTATCTACTTCTAACTAAATGGAAGTTAGCATTATAGATTCATCTGATGATTAAATATAGTTTTACTATACTTATAAATCAGGGAATTCTTTTTACATATGATACAATTTATCTGACTCTACCGAATTCTTGGACAAATCACAGCACCTGCCCCCCGCCCCAACACCTCACCAATCTATTTCAGTAACTACCACATGGGAATTTGGGTTATTTGTTTTCCTTTTGAACTTAGAAACAGGTGGCAGGTGCTAACATTCTGAATCTGCTCCAGTACATTCTTGATATAGATAACATCAGTGTCTGTTATGCTTCTAAATCTTATCTCACCTTATGCTAAATCAACCTGCTCATTCCTTATGACCTAAGTTACATATCTGCAAATTTAGAAGTCCACTGATTAAAATGAAGTCAACATTTTCCCGATGAGGATAGACTTGCCATCATGTTGCTATGTTTATGGTGACTGGGCCCCTACATGATGCCACAGAACTACAGGAATAGTGCACGTTCTGATGTTATGCTGCCAATACTAGTTGTTATTTTCAGTAGATACCTGCTGTGATCACAGAGCATAATCAATCCATTAATCATACTTATTTCTTAAGGATAGGGAACCATATCCAAAAGAGAAACACCATAAAAAGATAAGACTATATTTTGTTCTTACATTTCCTAATTTGGGACCTCTTTTGCAATAAGAGACAGTAATGCCTGATTAGCACTATACAAGTGATTATGATTGTTTTAGTCAGCTTTTCCATCACTGTGATCAAAAGACCTGACAAGAACAATTATAGAAGAGGAAAAGTTTTGGGAGGCTCATGGTTTCATAGGTCTCAGCCCATAGATGGCTAACTCCATTGCTCAGAGCCTGAGGTAAGGCAGGACATCACAGTGGAAGAGTATGGTGGAGGAAAGCAGCTCAGACATGGCACCAGAACCCAATGGCACACCCCCAATTACCACCTCCTCCAGCCACAGCCTATCACTTCAGTTACCATTCAGTTAGTCCCTATAAGAGCATTAATTCACTTATTGGGTTAAGAGTCTCGCAAACCCAATCATTTCTCCTCTGAACTTTCTTTCATTGTCTCACGTGTAAGCTTTCGGGGGACACCTCACATCTAAATCATAACAGCTTTTTAAAGATGTAACTTTCTTTATATTAGTGTTTTCATCTGATCCTATACATAAATATTGATCTCAACACAGTTATTAACAAAATTAATGATGTTTGATCTTTAAGTACTATAATATTCTGAACATTCTTTTCTTGTAATTTTTAGGATAAACATACTTATGTATAGGGCGAATTAGTTACTTTTATCAAAGTAAGGACTTTAACAAAGTCTTTTAAGTGCTTGCTGTTATAAGTCACCTCTTTATAATTTTTAAAGCAAATAAATTGCTTTTAATGCCTCTAAAATGTGTATACTTTTATAATTTATGTAGTTTTTAATAGAGAAAATGAGCATAATGGAGCCAGAATTAATACTACATCTAAGTGCTGAATTTCCCCATGAATTCCCTGGTCAAATCTTCCCCATACCCTCCACCCCACTACATGTCAAATCAGGAGAAATTTCCCCTTAGTAAACATGTTGCAACTTACTTTCAGATTTATACTTCTACTCCTTTAGCACTCAGTCACTTATGAATTGAAGGCTGCATAATTCATTTTTCTGTTGAATTATGCTTCCCCTCCCCTTGTGCTATCAAGAAAGGAGTTGAACTCTTTGGTCTTTATGAAAATTTAAAAATGAAATTTTTAAAAAGCAGAATATCTTCTAGACAGTTTTGCAGCTGCTTTTCTAGATATCAGTAACTAGGCTCTATCTAATTAATTCTATAAGAATTTGTATAATAATATACTTTAAGTTTAATGGACTTCCAGTTCTGGGACTAGCTTATACAAATTACTCTTAAAACACCTTTATGAAAAAAACCCCACAAAGTATAACAAGACAAAATAAATGTATGTCTAAATAAATTTCAGAAATAAAGGGAATGCTGAAAAACAGTAAGTGAGCATGTTTACATCCGCAATGGAAAATTATATCAAGAAAAACCTACCCACTAGCATCAGAGATGAACAGGAAGCTTATCTCTCTTGACCTGAGCAGGGTTCAAGGACAGATTATGTAAAGACGAGGCATAAAAAAGGCAAACGGCCAATAAATGTGTAGAAATATGCGCAATCATCTTAGTAATGAAGGAAAAGCAAATGGAGTAAGAAATCAAATTTCAAACCCCTTTATATTATCAAACATTTTTAGCTGGAAAATGTTAAGTGGAAGATGCTGAATAATTGCTGTGCCAATCCACTGCTGGTGGAAGAATAAATGGGCACAAAGTGATAATATTTAGTAAACTTGGGGCTGGGGATGTGGCTCAAGCGGTAGCGCGCTCGCCTGGCATGCATGAGACCCGGGTTCGATCCTCAGCACCACATACCAACAAAGATGTTGTGTCCGCCGAGAACTAAAAAATAAATATTAAAAATTCTCTCTCTCTCTCTCTCACTCTCTCTCCTCTCTCACTCTCTCTTAAAAAAAAAAAAGAAATTTACTTTAAAAAAAAATATTTAGTAAACTTAGGGATGTACAATTTGATCCAAAATTCCTATTTATAGAAAAATCCCAGACAAAAGAACAAAATGTCTCAGGTATAACAGGTGCTAGGTGTTATATAACAGTGAAAAATATGAAATGAATCAAAGTCATCTAGTAAATGTGGATAAATCACAAAACCAAAATGTGATTTTAAGAAAGGTGACTGCCAATGACAACTTCACTATACCACACCATTTATATATAGCTTATAAAATGTGCACAAATCTTATATATGGTTTTTATTTATAATAAATGTATAAAATACTTGTAATATTTAAAATATATGCATAAAATTCATATATTAGATATTAAAGTGTCAAAACAATTGTGGGAATGATAAACACCAAATTTAAGATAGCTGTCATCTTAATGAGAATAATAAGTTTATGTGAGATGGGGAGAGGTAAGTAGGAGCTATATTCTGTTCTTTAATGTCTTGTTTATTTAAAAATTTGCATGAAAATTAGGGATAGAGTTAAATTAAGTATCAAAAAAAGTGAATAGTTTTATATGCCATCGGTGAAAGGGTAAGTTGCAAAGTTTTCTTTCCACTTAAAATTTTCTGTTTATTTTATTAAGTTGCAAAGGTTTTGGAGAGTAATTTGACAATATACATCAGAATTTAAAATACATGTTTGCTATTCAATATTAAATTTCTAGAACTTTTTCACATATATTTGATATATGTGAAAACTCACAAAAAAGGATATTTATTGCAGCAATGTTTGTAATAGCAAAATTTTTGAAACAACGTAAAGAGGGCTGGTTAATAAATTATGAGGTCCATTCAATGGAAAGACTTCAACTATTAAATAAATGAGGCAACTTTCTATGGACTGAAAAGGAAAGATCTCAAGTATAAATTGAGTAGAGGGGCTGGGGATGTGGCTCAAGCGGTAGCGCACTTGACTGGCATGCGTGAGGCCCGGGTTCGATCCTTAGCACCACATACAAACAAAGATGTTGTGTCCAACGAAAACTGAAAAATAAATATTGAAATTCTCTCTCTCTCTATCTCTCTCTTTAAATAAATAAATAAATAAATTGAGTGGAAAAATCCAGGCACAGAAGAGTAAAACTATATTCATATGTGAGCCCATGGTTGCTAGAAACATACATACTTAGAAACACATCTGTACATTTAAAAGTTGTGTTAGCTTTCTCTCACTGTGACAAAATGACTGAGGTAATTTACTTAATGAGGGAAAGTGGTTTATTTTGGATCATGGTGTCTGTGGTTTCAGTCCATGAGTGTTTGGCCCACTTGCCTTGGACTTGGTGGCATAGTACAACATACCAAGAACACGCAGTGAAGGGTTACTCACCTCATGGCAATCAGAAAACAAAAAGAGAGACATAAGGATTGGGTTCCCAATATCCCCCATAAGGGCATTCCCCAGTGACCTAACTTCCTTACACTATCCCTCACCTCCTAAAGTTTCTACCACCTTCCAATAGCACTAAAGGCTGGGATCAAGCTTTCAACATACGGAAGTTTGGGGCCCATTCAAGATCCAAATTATATTGTAAATTGTTAAAGACAGATAATTCCCTGGAGGCAAACTGGGAGACTGAGATAAAATGAGATTTCATTTTCATTGTATATGCTTTGTACACTCAAAGTTAGGTGAGATAAATATTTTTGGTTGAATTGTTATATATTTTAATTGTATATTTTCCACAATAAAAACAATTTTATGTGGCTTAATCATTTAATATGCATGATGTAAAGCACTGCTTAGAAAATTTCTACTATTCATATTCAAAGTATATTAATATATAGACCCCACAATAGGTCTGACAGTCCTTTACTCAATTTCAAGCAGAACCCCCAAGTAATTCAGATGGCACAGAACCAGGGTCAGCCAGCCTCTTAGAATGGGTGATCTGGATTGAAAAGCCAAAGGTACCAGGGAAGCAATGCTGACAAAAGCTGTGCTGGTCACAGATGCTATCTTAGGAGATGAGTTGCCAATAGCATAGCTAGACAATTATTAGCAAGCCCATTCTGAGTGTGGTTTGATAGAATGCATCTGTTGGCAGGAGTGTGAGAGGCAGCAAATGCTTGTGGCTTGTTCTTGCTCTGACTGCAACATTAACTTATCTTAACCTCCATTAGGCTGAGTGCCTGAAGCTCTCATTAGAAAAGATGCAATTATCCCTTTACCCTTTCTCAAAATTTTCTCCATGTCACTTTGTAGTCTGGCTGCAGCAATGTCATACCCAATGGCTGGTGTCTGATACAAGCCCTTATGGAGGGTGTCATTACCTGGAGAGGGTTCAGTAATGTAACTGTACACCATGAACTATCCTTTGAGTGCTACACCTCCCCTTCTCCCCCTACCCCAAAGCTTTTACTGGTTTAACATTCAAGCCAAGCTGCTAGGAGAAGGGAAGGGAGATGATTTGTTTGCTTTGGGATTGGTTTATAGCTGGCTGACAATGTCTGTTAGAGGGGCCTCCTTCTATTGTGGTATTCTCTGAAATTCTGACACAACTGCTCCTCCATTCCTGGATTAAGTAAGTCCCCATGGCATGCTCTCTCTGTCTCTGAATATTGTGAGACTTCTGTCTCTGAATATTGTGAGACTCTTCTTTGAGAAAAAATCCATCTGAAGAACACCTTTCCTAGAAGCTTTCTAACCAATATTCTATGGCATCCTTTGTGAGTGGGGTGTGTGCACACATGTGTGTTAAAATTTACTATTTTGTCTTCACTGAAATCTTTTTTTTCTTTTTTCTTTGCAAGAGAACCCAGTTGAATTTATTTACCTAATTTTGTTTTCTATCACTTTTTAACCCATTCCTTCATTAATTCAATAAATATCGACAGCGTAGCTGCTATAATATTGGACTCTGAAGATGAAAAGCACTATGGTATAGTGGTAAAGAAAATGGTTTCAGGAGTCAGAGACCTGGGCTCCTGTTTAGGTTGACCTACTTACTTGATCTTACATTGGGTTTTCTAATATCTCTATAGTTCAATTTCCCCATCATTTAAGGAGAATCTACCTTGTAGAGTTGTTATGAGGATTAAATGAGATAAATTGATATATAGAGATCTGCACAGGAGCTGGATCACAGTAAGCTTCCAATATGTGAACTCTTACTAATAATGATCATTGAAAAAATGACTTTTTTATTTAAAATCAGAGCCGTAGGTAGTTATGGTTCTTCATCTAGGCAAGCCCGAAACAAACATGCCTTTTTCATCTTATTGAAAGGGATAGTTTAATAGCCTATAAACTGACCCTTTTATTTTTGTCCAGGAAAAAATCATCTAGACCTGGAAGCTGATAGTTTTATGTCCAAGATCTTTGTTCACAGAAGTCAAAGGCAAAAATATGTTCCCCTCTTCCTGTTCCCCAATCTATCCAAATTACATTCAGTTCTAAAGCTCTTCCAAGTGGTAACTGAGTTTTCATTTCTATTTAGCCCTTACATGAGGACATTTTAAAACATCAAAAACCTTCCAAAAGTTAGGAAATTTCTTTTTGAAATATATTTCAAGGGCTTATTATAAAAATGTACTAGCAACACTCTCTTCCAAAGAAATTAGTCTATCACTATTATTTGCTATCACTTCACCACACAAAGCAGGTCTCGCCATGGGGTGTGGAGCCTTTCTTTGAGGCCCTTTGAAGAAAGGCCCTTAGAAGATCTTTTTCTACCCAGTGCAATCCCTCCTATACTTCTAAGCTGTTTGGAGTTGATTTCAGTAAAGTTTGGAAATGATTCACCAGTGTTTCATTCTTCCTGCTATTAACAGCGAAGACCAACGTTGTCAGAATGGGCCTCATCTTCAATTAGGTTTTGAGGAAGGAATTAGCTGTACTTCATGAAGGAAAGCCTCTCTGCACACAAATAAAATAAACTTGGCATGGACTACACTCTCTGCCATCTCTCTAATTATACCCAACTAAAACTTCAGAGATTCAAAGAATGAAAGTACAGAATATACCCTGACATGATATATTCAAACCTCCAACATGCTGGGTTTCCTCCAACATGAAAGAAAATATCTCAAATCATTTCATACATTTCTCTAAGAACCAACAGCTGATTCTCATGAACATGGTGAAAACACTTCAAAGTACACTTAGTAATATGAAGGCTTAGTACTTAATGTAGACTTCTCTTTTTCTCTAATTTCTCAATCTCTTCTTCTTTTCTGTTTGGCTTCCATGAGATTTCAGGAATTTTGAACTCAGTCCCCTATGGGTAGAACCTACCTTTGATAACACCTTCAATGTCTGTGAGCCACTGTAGCTAACCTTCAGGTCTCAGCTCCATCATTAATTCCTCATATATACTTCTTTCCTATGATATTCTCTCATATTTTCACATCCTTTCCTTTGTTGTATTTAATACCATTTATCAAAATTTCTCTATGTGATTATTTAATTCATACCTGTCTCTTCTACTAGAGGAAAATTCCTGGAGGATAATAGCTTCTGGTTCTGTTTGCTTAGCTTCATATTCTATTGCCTCGCAAAATCCCTAGAATATAGCAGTCAATAAAGTTTATTAAATGAATTAAAGAATCCATAAGAACAAAATTCCTCCAAATTGGTTTCTTCTATTTTTATTTGCCATAGTCCTTCCCATATTCTCTCATTGAATTAGTCAGCTTTTCTTTGCTTTAGCAAAACACCTGAGATAATTAACTTATAAGAGAAAACATTATTTAGCTCTAGGGATGATGTTCCATTCTAAGATCTGGTGGATCCATTGATTTGAGCCTCTTGTGTGGGCACTGTATGGTAATGGTGGGGTATACATGGGAGTGCAAATTGCTTACCTTATAGCCAAGAAGCAAAGAGAAGATCTAGGTATATAGCTAAGTGTAGAGCACTTGTTAGCATGAATGATGCCCTTTGTTCCACCCGACGCACTATGGGAAGAGGGAGAGAGATAAAGAAAGAGAGAGGGAGAGGAAGAGACAAGTGTGCCACAATTTTATTCAAGGGCATACCTCCAATCACCTGAAGATTTCCCTCTTCTAAGTGCTACCTTCTAACATTTCTACCACCTCCCAAATAGTATTACTCTGAGGACTGAGCCTGTAACATGGGACCTTTGGGGGAACATTTGACATCTAAACTATAGCACTCACCATCACCTAACCTATATTTCTCAGGGAATGAATTATCCCATGCATCTAGCTGAATAGCTATTAAGCCTTTTATCTTTCTATTGATAAAGCTAGAAAACCAACCCTTTTCCCCATAGTAACACTATCATCTTTTATGCCTCAAATCAGCCCACATAAATAAGATGTTGTGAAGTCAGACACAATGGAATATAAACTCTAAGCAGTTAAAGGCAAAGAGATGCATTTTAGAGAATTCTGAAAAAGGTTAACTGTGCCTTCTAAGCATTAAAAATTAATTCCTGAAATTTAGCCATAGAAACACAAATGGGGCCATGAGATGGTTTTTCTAGTATTAGAATGTTTTAAATAAAATAGATTCAACTCTAATATTTATTCATTTTGGAGATTTTATAAAAACTACAAAAGAAATAAGTGGTCATTTGCATTTGAATTTGGTATCTATAACTTAGATTATTTAGGATGACCGTGAAGATCATCAGAAGGTATTTATTTATAGCATGGGTAAAGATGTTTATCCTTACTGTATTTTGAACAGTAAGTAACTATATATCAACTCTTCACACTCAAAGCATATGTGGAAGACACTTCTATAGTAAAACATTTAAATCATTCACCCAAATCTTTGTTTCAATTAATGATATCTGCATTGAGTTAATAGCTTTCTTGACTTGGGAAATTATAATAATCTCCAAAGTTATTTCCCAAGCAAATGAAGGTCTACTAGCTATTTGTATAGTCTCAGAATTAAAGAATAATTCTGCCTATTAAAATTATGGGTTTCTGACTTTTTTAGTTTTTCTTTCATGCACACAATTTGACATGACACTACCTTGGCAATAACACAAAAGAGTTTTTTGAAAAGGTGACTGGGGAAAAACAACTGGTAAGAGATGAACTTATTTTCTCCTTTTTTCCCCTTTATATCAGCTCTGGAAGGTGGAAGTTTTGAGAATTAGTGAGTATTCAGAAACTGCTATTTCTATACACAGAAGGAAAGCATGATAGCATCTTATGGGATATTCAGTTTCTCTCTTGTCTCCAAAATAAAAGAGGATGTCTAAATAGTAGGTTAAGGCTGGGTGACAACAAGATGGCATACCAACTGCAAGCAATGGAGAAGAAAGACTAATTTAACAATGCAGGTGGCATCTATAAGCCCAAGAGCTCTGGGGGAATTTCAATAGACTTGACATTTTCTATAATCAATACTAAACAAGAAAAACAAAGCCAAAACACTCAAACATTTGGGAACTAATAATAAAAAAAGACCACTCCTTTCCTAGAGGGATAAAGGGAAAACAACAGTTAAAAAGGAGAGAAAAAAATTCTAGTTAAGTCTGATAAGCAGAATGAAGACAGGATAAAAAAAAGTGAATTCCTAGGTACCATATACATTTTTACCTATTCTGAAATAGGGATTGCTTTGAGTTTAAGATGAGAAAAATTTATGATCCCTTCTGAATGCATGATAAAGTTGGCTGAAGACAGAAGGTCATGTGGGGACCACATCCTGCTGGATGACATTCAAAGAGAGCTTTACTTGATGCTGTGCTTCTTCATTAGGCTCTGGGGAGGTCGTGTCAGAACAATGACAAAGTGAATATCATCTTGAACTACTATTCAGGGAAGGAAGTTTCCCTATTTACAGCTCATTCAATCTGCTTCCAATTGACTAGCCACTAAAAATGCTTGTATCTGGTCTTTAAACAAATTCTTCTCTTTCTTAGCACTTTGAAGAGTAAGATTAGCCCCAGTTTGTCAGAGATGGACTCACTCCCTCATGTTCTCCATCTGCAGAAAATGCCTAAGAACTCAATGAAGCTGGGTTTATCAGCCTTCATCCACCTACCATATCATATTTTTAGGACTCTGTTGTATCTAGGACTTCCAGTTTCTTCTTATTTGGTTTTCATCATTATCAAGTCAATGTGGTTGTTGTTTCTGGCGCACAACCTCAACACAATCTCTGGCGCTTGATTTTTGCCTGTTTGTAATTAAGCGTAAGAGCTGAAAATTATGTTCCTACATTAATGACCTTGACATTCAGCTCTAGGTTTGAAATGTTGATCAGAACTTAGCCATTCCTGAGACAAGGCCTGACAAATCTGCCTTATTTAACTCTTTTTCAACAGTTTTCAATCAAGTCTTCCAAAGGCCTTCATGATCAAGGGTTCAAGAGATAGTGATGATCTGGGCTGACCCATAGGCATTACAGCCTAGTTATAGTGTTGCCAATTTGGAATTACTTTATTTTCAGAAGATGAAGGCATAAAATAGAAAGATGTTTAGAGGGAACACAAAGTTTTAGAGAATTAATTTCTCCATGTCTAAGGTCATAATATTCTTTCTTAGCTAATTGGCTGAAAAAGTTTGGTAAGTAAATGGTAGACAACTCCATTCCACCTTGAGGTTTGGCTTTTATCCTGATGTAAGAACATATTTAGAACTGTAGCCCAGCTGGGGTTAAGATTCACCCAGAAGAGTCCTATAAATTGAGATACAGAATGGTTATACTTGCTGTCCATCTGTTTGACAGCTTCTGAGCTCAATAGGATCCATTTACAAGCTATCTCAGAGATAACCATAACTCCATGACTAGCAATGGTCTACTATGATATATCAGGTATAGAAAACCTGAATTGAAAAATATTGGTTTTTTTGTTAGGCATGTATTCATAGATATAGTCTCTTGCATGAAAACAGAAAATACCTTATCAAACTCATTTACTGTTGTGATAATCTTTAGTTACTTTTCTTAGTAATAAGAATTCAAAATTTCTTACATAGCTAAAAGTCCCCAAAGATAGGACTTTGATTGATCTTTGATTGATCTTCCATATTTCTATCCTAAATTCTGACCCTTGACATATAGTAATTAGAAAGAGGTGTCCTCATCTAAAATGCTTCAAACACTCTGATCAATACTTTGGGGAGGGATGCTTTCTCTCTATAGATGGAAAAATCTTTAAGAACCAGCCTCTTTGTTTCATATCAGAGCATTAGGAAATGTAGCAAGCACATTAACAGATTATTTTCACTAACATTAGCATAATCCAGTTAACACTGAAAACATTTGCATTTACTGGCATTCTCTAATATTTAAATAGGCATCACTAAATGACCTCATCCAACAGATGTTTTAAAAGATAATATTTGAAAGTGTCCAGTGAAACCAACAATGAAGGATAACATTATTATATTATTACTAGGTTATTTAAGTTGGATCTTGTAGATTTATCAAAATGTTCTCTATTGGGGCAATGAAGAGCTTATTTTTTGGCTGAGATAACAAATTATCAACACAGCCTTCAAGTTTCTAAGCCAAAAATATATTTTCTACACTTAATGGTATGAAAATTCTATAAGTGATTGTACAAATTTGAAGCAATTTTCCAAGTTAAAGAGATTTTTGCAAAGCTCCTGGTGGTCTCTGTTCAGGGAAACATAGAAGATCTTCCATATGGGCCAGAAAGAAGCCTCTGAAACTTTCACATTATACCTATTGTCTTGTCCTAGATGTCTGATACCTGAAGCATTGGGAATTTACTTTCATCCACACACAAAATATCAACAATCTAGGTATTCATTAGGGAATTCAACAATAAAAAAATAGGGATTCAGTAATTTTGTCATAAGTTTGCTTGAAAAAAAAATCAAATATTTAAGAGTTCCAGAAGCCTGTTAGTCATCTGCTCTAGTTCCAATATGGTTTGTCATCACCACAACTCATGTTGAGAATAAATTCCTCAATGAGGCAGTGTTGGGCAGTGGAGCCTAGAGGAAGGTGTTTGAATCATGAGGGCAGAGCCCTCATGAATAGATTCATGACATCTGGCCTGGCTGAAGTGAATTCTCTCTCTTTCTCTCTGGGACTGGATTAACTACTTGAGAGCAGTTTGTTAAAAAGTGAATCTGGCACCTTCCTTCAGTCTCTGGCACACAAACTCCTCTTGCAGACACACTTTTCTATTTTTTCACCATATTATGAAGCAGTATGTGGCCCAATCTTGAGTCCTAAACCAAGAACTAAGTAAGCCTCTTTCTTTATAAATTGCCTAGTCTCAGCTGTCCTGTTACAGCAATGGAAAATGGAGCTAGATACTATCCCACCTTCAAAAGAATTTTGATTCCAGTCTTTAACTAGGTTATCATCAAAAAGCAACTCACTTGGACTATGGTACCTTAGTCTTCAAAAAATACCTTCCCATTGGACTAAGTGTTAAATGTCCTTGGCTTTTAAACAGGGTCAATATAGGAAGCACCCATTTCAAGAACATTTCTGTAGCCTTGGTTAAACCTTTTTCCATTGGTAGTCAATGTCCTCCTGCATGATAAATTCCCCATAGAATTTCACGTCAGGAAATACTTCTCTTTCTCTAAATTAATATTGGCCTTTCTTTTTACCTAATGTTTAGTAGTCATGATTCAATATTCTTAATTTCATTACCTTTTTAATAGAAACTTGAAGTTTGCTTAAATGTTTATTGGGATATTGACTAATTTCAGGAATCTAGTTATTTATATTCTCTTCTTTTTTCTTCTGATTGATTTCTAATTTGTCTTTTTTATTAAACTTTGATTTAACATCATAAATTTAATTGATCCTTTTTAAAATAAATGAGATGCAAATATAGTGACCATATATCACAGATTTTCCAGGGACAATTTTTAAGAGGGGTTTTCCTTTAATTAAAGATGATTATTAAAATCTAGCAATATGCTTCCACATACATTTGTAAATATTTCATGAGATAAAAATCATTTCATTGGCGATTTGAATTTTGAATTTAGAGAATGTTGTCACATAGCTGTTATGACATAAATAAGCCCAACCTCATTCCAGTATTTTAAACCCATGTTTCTACTGACCATTAAACATCTTTATTTGAATGTATCCCAAGTACCTCAAATTCAGCATATCTTTCCCACCAAACCTAATATTTTCATACTTTAATGACAAGTTTTCTAAGCAATTTTCTGTACCAACTCCCCTTTCAAATTAATCAACTTAATCTTTGAAATACCCAAAGTTTCCTTCACTCTCCTAGTTCATTTTTTTCCTTCGACTTTTTCTGTTGCTTCCCAACTGCCATAATCCATCTTTTCAATCTGAATTATTTCTAAAACTCAAACCTAATTAGGCCACTTTACTTTTTAATAAAATTTCAATAGATTCTCCACTGTCTACAGAATTTAGGTCACTTGGCATAACCACAACGCATAGCTGTTGTCTCTACCCTTATTCTCCCCATCTTCTTCTGTAACAGGAGCGTCTGCAGGATTTTCCTGTCATTCTCAGCTACCCTCTCCAGTCTCCTCAAAGCTCATTTGAAGGCCCGCTTTCCTGTAGTAGGTATGGGAGGAACTAAAGGTGAGTCAGTGCAGACCAGGGCCTGCTTTTCTGCTGCTGCCAGCTCCAAATTGCTGTTCTCGGGTCTGGTTCACACTGTCATCTGCTTTCTTAAAATCATGGAATTCTGAATCAGTGGTCCCCTGGACTGCTAGGGTTTCTACCAAGTTAGCCTCAGCAGAGGAGCATTCCAGTTGGCCTGCCTTTCTTCTCCATATTTCATTCTTATGCGTCCATGGCTTCACTAACACAAGGTTGCTAACATGTATGGAAGATTTGAAGGTACTGAGAGAGAGCATATAGAATAATTGGGACAGGGAACAGCTTCATATTAAGTATATAACATCATTGATCTGCAAAATCCTTCGGCCAAGTGAGAATATCTCAACAAGTAGAATTTCCTCTTAATCCTCTAACCACTTCTTGGGGTTCTTACTCTGTCCTTTTCTGTCTTTTCACCTTAGCTGCCTATGCACAACCGCCAAATTCCTCCTTATTTATTATAGAGAGTGGTTTTATTTTCCACTCACTTCTTCTGACCCCTGACCTGAAAGTAGGCTCTAGGCTTATTTTATTTTTGAAATTTTAACTTAATTTTATTACTAAATAAAAGAATACAGACATTAACATTATAGATTATATTCTTAGCCTGGGCTTCTCTTTCCTATAAGCAAAAAGGGAAGAAATATATGTATATGTGAATTCCAATACCTGTCGGAATAATCATTATCAAAAACATGAAAGATAACAAGTGTTGTCAAAAATTTGGAGAAAAAAGGAAATCTTACATTTGAACCCTTATTGGTGGGACTGAAAATCAGTACAGTCATTATAGAAAACAGTATTAAGTTTCCTCAAAAAGTTAAAAATAGAACTGCCATACAATATAGCAGTTCTACTACTGGGTGTATAGCCAAAGAAAATTAAATCAGCATGTTGAAGAGATGCCTGCATTTCCATATTTATTGCAGCATATTCACAGTAGCCAAGATATGAAATCAAACTAAGTGTCCAACAATGGATGAATGGGCAAAGAAAATGTGGTACACATATGTCATAAGATACTACTCCATTATAAAAAGAAGAAAATCTTGTCATTTATGACAACATGAATAAATCTAGAGAACACTATGTTAGATGAAAGAAGTGAGGCACAGAGAGACAAGTGCTGCAATGATCTCACCTGTAGAAGCTAAAAGAAGTTCAACTTAAAAAAAGAGTACAATGTTGATTACTAAGGAATGGGTGGGGTGGGGTGGAGTTGGGGAGATGTTAGGCAAAGGATACAGAATTTTCATTAGGAATAAATTCAAGAGATAAATTGTACAACATGTTGACTATAGCTAATAACAATATATTGTACTCTTGAAAAGGCTAAGATAGATTTTAAGTGTTTTTACCATAAAAACTATAACTATGTGAGGTAACACACATTAATCACTTTGATTTAGTCACTCCTCCACAATATATGTATATTTTAAAATATCATGTTGTGACATTTACAATTTTTTATCAACTTAAAAATTGTGTGAATTTCATTCTAAGTTTCAAGATTATTTATTGCTTATCTACATTATTTCTGGGGTTAATTTCCAATTTTCTTTTTGGCATCTTTTCTTAACTTGGTATAACTGTGCCCTAGAAATATCTTTTATGGAGATTTATCACATAATATCATGCTGGAGAGTTTTGTTTTCAAGGTAAAATTCTTCATGATGTACTCAGTTTTTTCTTTATTAGACTTTACCTGTAGACAGATCTTGTCAGAAATGTTTCTACCAACGAAATGGCCCATAGACAAGATTCTCTGCAATTGCTGGAATACAGGAAAGATGTAGTTGTCTGATCTGTGAGTAAAAAGCTTCAGAGTGGGGCCACTATTAAAAATGAAAAGAACAACAGCTTTTAAAATAGAATGGCTTAGCACAGTGAGAAAAAGGTAGTAATTATTCGACTAGCCTGCTTCCTACTATAACTGGATAGAGGCCAACAATAAAACCAACTTCTCCGAGTAACTGTAGATCTCTGGGCAAATTGGAACAATTTTTGATTGTTAAACAGACACTTTGTTTTCCTATGACACATATTATGACACAAAATCTAAACTCGTAAAAAGCCCCAAAAGAAGAGGAAGGAAAACTGATGAAGTACAGTTCAGCACAAACAATGCCATCTCACTTCCAACTAAATTATTCATGGCAGCTATTTATATGGTGCAATTCCTATACTTACCTGACAATATGCTGACAAGTTCCTCCTACTATATTTTACTTGGTAGGCTTATTCAAGTCTCAGAAAAAGGCAAGAGGACAGGGGATGCTTTCTTCTTAGAAAGTATTTAGATTATGTTTGATATTTTAAGTTGAGGACAAAAAATAATTCCAGGAAGCAGTCTCCTCTGGATCCTTTAGAGGATGAGCTTATAAATGTAATTAGGGGACAAACTGGGTCATCCAACCCTGTTTTATGACTTCATCCATCACTGACTCCTAGGCCTAGCAGGGACCTTGAGAGCCACCTTCTTTCCCAGCATGAAGACATGGCTGAGACAGGAGAGAGCCATTGCCATTTTTATGGCTTCCCTGAGAAGTACCCATATCCTCCCTTGTAACTCATTACACAGTAACAATCCTGCAAGTCAGAATAGCTTTCTTAATGGATAAATGACTTCTTCATGTTGCATTTTTTAAAATCATTTTCTATTTCCTTAGTGAGGACAAAATAATTAATTTATGATTTTTATTAAAACTACTTTGTTTCCCAATTTAAAGATCTTTTTTTTACAAAAGGATACTTAAATGCAGGGTTCCAATCTTGTTTTCAACACTCTCTATATGACCTCGGAGAAATTTTTTAAGCTTTGTGCTTCAGTTTTATTATCAATAAAGCTGAGGTAATGATAGCAACTACCTCACAGAGTTCTTATGATGATTAAACATGAGTTAGTATTTATAAATCCCTTGAATTACTGCTGACATATCTGAAGAATTTTATAAATGCTTATTAAGGAATTTAAAACACATTTAGAAAATAAAAAGGAAAGACATTTAAAAATACAAAAGAAAAAAACTAACAAAAATCTCAAAGATAATACTTTATATTTTAATGTTTCTGTCTAATCTTATGCATGTATAAATCACATATGTAGCTTGTAATTGGAAGGATACTATATTTGAAGAAAAGCTCTGCATCATTGATTTCTTCACTTACTGCTAGTTTATGAGGATATTTCCATATCCTTAAAAACCTTTGAAAACTATGTTTAGTGATTTTTATAGCAATCCATTTTATGGATCTATTGTTGAGCTATGAAGTTATTTTCAGTCTTTTATCTGATGTAGTAATAAATGTCTTCGTAAATAATCTATTCATCTGTTTGAATATTTCTATTCCATATTTTCTTGAAGTAGAACACTTGGGAGAAAGGGTATTCTGGATTCTAGATGCATATTATTGAATTATATTCCAGGAAGAAATGCTCTTATGAGGTAATATATGAGATAGCACCTTTTATAGCAACATTAAATATTGCTTTAAGCAGGAAAAATGTTATAAAATGTTTGTGCTTTTACTAGTGCATTATAGTTACATATAATAGTTGAGTTAATTTTGACACAATCATAAATACATGCAATTTAATTGAATCTATTTCAGTCCTAGGTGACTCCTATTCCTCCTCCTTCTTCCTCTACTCTACTGGTTTTCCTTTTATTTATTTTAAATTGGTTCTCTATAGATATACATAAAATTCACTGTGGTATATTTATATAAACACACAGTGTGATTTTTTAATTCATTCTGCATTTCCTTCCCTTTTCTGTTCCATCTCCCTCCCCCTTAATCTTTTTACTCCACTGATCTTCCCTCTATCTTTATGATGTCTGATCCCTACCCCTTTCCCTCCTCACTTTGCTCTAGCCTCTGTATATGAGAGAAAATTATTCCATTAATCCTTGATTTTCTAAGTCTGTTTCATTTAGATTGGCATCCTCTGGTTCCATCTATCTACTGGCAAATGCCATAATTTCATTCTTCTTTATGGCTGAGTAAAACTCCGTGTGTGTGTGTGTGTGTGTTTATATATACACTTTCTTAATCCATTCATTTACTAATGGGTACTTTGGTTCCATAACTTGGCTATTGTGAGATATTGTGGCTATCTTCATTGTGAACATTGATGTGGCTGTATCACTATAATTTTAGTCCTTTTGGATAAATACCAAAGAATGTGATAGCTGGATCATATGATTCTATTTTTTAGTTTTTTTTTAAACTCTATATTGTTTTCCAGAGTGGTTGTACAAATTTGCAGTCTGACCAACAAAGTAGGAATATATCATTTTCCCGTCATCCTTGCCAATATTTACTGTTATTGGTATTCTTCATATTTGCCATTCTGACTGGAGTGAGATGAAATCTCGGCATAGTTTTGATTTACATTTCCCTGATTGCTAAGAATGTTGAACAAAATGTTCTGAATTTGATGGTTACAAAGTCCATAAGTTGAGTTGGGCGCAGTGTTGTACTCCTATAATACCAGCAGTTCGGGAGGCTGAGACAGGAGGATCATGAGTTCAAAACCAGGCTCAGCAATGGTGAGGTGCTAAACAACTCAGTGAAACCCTGTCTGTAAATAAAAAATACAAAAAATGGGGATGTGGCTCAGGGGTTGAGTGCCCCTGAATTCAATCCCTAATACCCCCCAAAAAATCAGTTGA
Source organism: Spermophilus citellus (assembly GCF_964194105.1). Lineage (NCBI taxonomy): Eukaryota > Metazoa > Chordata > Mammalia > Rodentia > Sciuridae > Spermophilus > Spermophilus citellus. The sequence goes on from NC_138194.1 coordinate 75,928,931, forward strand.
ATATTTTAATTTTTTGATTCCTCATTAGAATGAATTTTTCTATATATTGAATATTAGAAACTAATGTTTTTATCAGATCATGAATTAGTTCTTGGCTCTACGAGTAGAATTCATAGTTCTTTCATGTTTTTTTCTTTTGGATCATGTTATCTAATTTTGCCCATGTTTTTGCTTTCTTGGATTATTTTCTTATACTGAAAACCAGGGTAAGAGGTTGCATTAGCATTAAGACCGGATGCTTGTAGGTTTGATATAGTGGGAGAATTTTATATTTCTATGCCAGTCACAAGCAATCATCATGAGGCTCTTATGAGTTAGTACTGATCTAGGTAATGTGAAGCTAAGAAGATTGGGGGGGGGGTGTTCTTGCCCTCCCAGAGTTTAAAATCTAGTTAAGAAAAAAAAGAAAGACTATTGCAAAAAACAATTAATGATCAATAAAAGGCAGCCTGCAGTAAGTGGATTGTGGATTCAGGTACTAAGTGCTATGGTCATTTAAAGAAGGAGATCAATGATGATGTAAGTAATCATCATGAGGGGGACCTTGGCAGAAGGAAGGGCAGACAGTTAAGGTGAAAGGAGTTAGAGAAGTAAATTACAGCCTACTATAGATGGTAAGAGCATGGGTTTTTGTGGGAGACCTGAATAGGAAGCCTCAGCTCCGCTACTTACCAGCTTACCTGAATAAGCACATTAACTAGTCAGGCTTTCGGGGTTGGAATCCCACACTCTGTTGCTTATAAGCTGTGTGACCTTGAGCAAGTTAATCATTCCTCTAGTAACTTTGATTTTGTTCATTTCATTAGGATCACAAATGTACCTACTTACCTCACAGGATTGTCGTGGGAACTGTAGATGTGAAAACTGGGGCCTGGCAAATTATAATTGCTCATGAGTGTTAGATTTTATTATTAATCTATTTAAGCACCAATTTAATAAATTTAGTAAGTTAGCTGTTAATATGACATGCCAATGATTCTCTACCTTAATCTAAAACTACGGGTGTTTGAGACCGGGCAGATTTGGCAATGAAAAGGAGAGAAAGAGACAGGAACTGCAAGTTTCCCCCTAAATCATGATACATAACTTTTATTTTGAAGGAGAGTGCTCAGCTTTTCCTTTGGGTCAGTTAATCGATCATTACAGCCCACACTCACAGACCTTTGTCTCCCTCAGTTTGAAGGTGAGAGCCTGGTTTTTCTCTGCAAGGTCCAGGGTCAGCTCTAATTTTTTTAAGGACCAAATTCAATACTATCATTAATATATCCTAAATAAAAGATTCAATTAACATTCCTAGAAATTGGAATTTAAAAAGAAATGTTAAAATATCATTAAATTAAAAAGCACCATATTAATAGCACTAAAGAGAATAAAATAATTTAGAAAAATCAGAATACTAACAGGAAGGTTTATATACAGATTCTTTTTTTGATATTCCTCTCTTCAAAAGGTGGGGAGTTAGTGAGTCCCACACTCCTGAACTGTGAAGTAGATTTAGCAACTATTTTAATGATTAGAATGTGGTAGATCTGACAGTGCATGACTTCAAAAACCTGGTCATAAAACACAGTGAAGTTTCCTCCTTTCCCTCTTGGATTCCTTTTTTGAGGGGAACTCAGCAGCCATATTGTGAAGAAACTCAGTAGGTCCTATGGAAAAATCCATGTAGTGAAGAATCAAACAAGGCCTCTGCCATCAGCCAGCACGAACATGTCAGCCATGTGAGAGTGAGCCACTTTGGAATAGAATCCATCAGTCCCAGTAAAAGGACTGAAACTCTAGCTAATATCTTGACTGAAACCTCACGAGTAAACACTGAGCTAAAACCACACAGCTAAGCTGATCTCAAATATCTGACCAACAGAATTGTGTGGGATGATTAAAGTTATTTTTAAGACACTAAATTCTGGGATGTTGATAGAAATTGAGATTCTTACCATGAGATACTTAATCCAGTTCTTCTGATAAAAAACTAGAGATTTTGATAAGCAGAAATGAATAAAATAATTAGAAAAAGCAAACATTAAACAGGTAATTAGCGATAAGCAATTCATACCTTGCAGCAGAGAATGGCTAGCTATTCACTAAACCCATTTCTTCTGTTTCCTGGTTATAATGTTATAATGCTGTTTCCAAGACTCCTTTGTAGTTCAATGTGACAATAATATTGAGTGGTAACCAACTGGATGTGAAAATTTCCTACGAAATATTCCATGCTCTTTATCTGTCTGCTAGATAGATATTGACAACCAGAGTGACCTTGAAAGCCACATGTTGATGAAATCAACCCAAATTTCTGAATAATTGTGGGACAGACAGCTCGCTAACCAGTGATTGAGGATTTACCATCATTAACGTGGCTTCTAAGTTCTCATATAGCTTCAGGATTTGGTGGCCACAAGAAACCTGGTGCCAGTAATTACTGGTCTATAAAAATGCTAAGACTTTGCCAGGCAGGCATGATTAGTCCTTCTACCTAGGAGTGAGGTAAATTCCTCAATTAGGCCCTATTCTGCATTTAGGAAGGCACTCTTTTGTCCATGTTCTCTGAACCCTGCCTCCCCACAGGACCATTTAAGCCTCTAGAATAATCATCCTTGTCTTTTATTCCCTATGGACACATCTAAAATGGATATTCAGGAGCATGACTTCTTTGGGGGCTGTACAAATTTTTCAGACTGCTTTCTACTAGTATAAATTTTGAAGTTTGTGGTGGGTTTTGTTTTGTTTTGTTTTGAAGGGCTCAAATAGTCAAAGGCTCACAACTTCTTTGGCAATGAACTTCCCTAAGAAACTGGCTTTTGCACCCTTGTTTTCCATTAGTTCCATGTGTCAATAACCAGGCTTAAATTTTCCCACTTCTATCCTGAATTCCTTTGCTTCCTGACCCCTGTGTGGCACCTCTTAGATTAGTGCTCTTTTGAGTTATCCAAAACAGCTATCTTTAGGATGATTTTTGATATCTGGCTTCAAGTTTTTCTCAGCCTCATCTCTCAACTGTTTAGGGTCCAGCACCTGTCTTTTCCCAGCCGTATTTCATCTATTAGCAACCAGGACATTCTTTCCTGAGCTCATCATTTGTATAAGGTATAGCTCAAGGTAGATCCTGGCTCCACCCTTTTCTTGATCTGGTTTCTCTGCTATGGATCCACTTGGCAGCAGAGGGCATTGCTGAATATGCCATTTAATTATAAAATGAGTTCGATTTTTAGCAATTGTTCTTGATGTCATTTTGGATTCCAGAGCAGTTTTTGCTAATTTGGCAGAATATGGGCAAGGTTAAACGAAATTCAAAGATAAACTCAATTTAAGGATGTGAACTCTATCGTCTGCATAAATGGAAGATGAATAATCTTTTGCCAGAGTGATCACTAAATAAAATCTGTGCTGTAACACTATAAGTGTAAAAGGGGAGGAAAAGGAGAAGAACTATTATTTTAACCAAACAAAAGGACTTTGTTGGAATTTTCTATGTTAAAAGCTCTTCCCATCCAAAATATAACTGAGCATTTTAATGACTAGAACTATGATAAATCAAGGTCTGGAGGATTATGGTACAAATTATATGTACACTGTATTCCACAATTAAGCAAAAGACAGTTTTCCACATTGTTTTCTGTCCTATAAAGGCAAATGTAAATTTCTTTCTTGGAGGGATTTGTCCATGATGGTGGAATTACAGGATATGCAACATGATGATGAGGATAAAGAAGATGATTATAATAATGGCAAAGAAGGAAAGGGAGAGAGGAAGGCACAGAAAAGGAGAGGGAGGAAAGGGAAAAGGAGGAGGACAGAAGGAAAGGAAGAATAAGTAAGATGGGAAAGCAGAATGGGAGGAGGATGGTGATGAATAACTACTTATAATGTCCCAAATCTGATTTTGGTCAAGCAGTAATCAACATGGACTGACGATCCCAAGTACATTCCAAACCCCCAATTCTGCTATTACAAAGCATCCCACAGAGATAATGGTAGCTCTACTGATGGAACATTAGATGAGATTCTGTCTCAGGCTTCCTGTCATTTTTATTTCTTAAGTTTCTTCAGCATTCTGCAATACAGACGGTATTATCCTTGTGTTATGGATGAAGACACTGTGGCTCAGATTGAGCATTCAAACTTGGGAGTCATTGGTTTTCCTGGTTCTGAAGCCTTTATGGTGCCTTGTACTATAAAGATTCCGCAAGACACCATGCATGAAAGCAGAATGTCTGGCAGATAGTATAGCTTTCTCTCCCCTCCTGGACTCTTGATGGAGACTCCCTAAGTTTCCCATATACCACATACACTGTGCACATAAGAAGAAAAACTATACTTTCTTTCAAGATCCAAGATGAATCCAAGATCTATCAGTATAGGCTTACCTCAGTAGTGGCAGAAAATGAGATGGCTGGAAGGTTTTATAGTTTGAAGTTGGTTTCATATTTTGAGAAAACACCATACTATCTAAAATTAAAATTCAGTATGATTATAGAAAGGTTTTCTTATTTCTCAAATCACATGACTATTATCTAATTTTGTAAAACATAAATACAAAATAAAATGGCCAATATAAATTAATTTTCATAAAAAGATAATACTCCCTCTAATTTTGAATAAATGTGGGGTTTCAATAAGAGAGTCCTAGGCTTTCTTTATCCACTGCTTTAGTTATATACCTTTGGGCAGTCATGTAATATTTGTCAGCTTCAAACTTTTACTGTTAGCATGCAGATTATACACTTGCTTTTCATGAATGTGTTGAGAATTAAATGAGGCAAGGTATAAATGGAAAAATACATATTAAGGACTAAAAAAAATAAGTACTTCCTCTTGTCCCTGAGCTAAAAGCATAGGTGTTAGCTCAATCTCTTATTTTTTTGTGATTAAAACTATATAATAAAATCATATAGGTAATCTTAAGGTGAGTTGTGATAATTTCTCTATTTTAAATGAAGAACTAGGAAATTATGCCTTTCTTATAAAAATGGTTAGAATTGTTTTGCCCCCAGTATAAAAATATTACATTGATCAAGTACTCATTATAGAACATAAGGATAAGATGCTTGAATAAAACAAAGACCTTAGAAATTATGGTAGTCATTAAGTGTCATCTGGCAAACAGTTCCAACTTCCCATTTCACGACACATGTCTTGCATAGGGCTATCTAATTTGTCTTGGCTACTTAATTTTGAGTCAGTGCAGTGCCTGTTTGAGATCTTTCAGATTCTCTTCTCCCTGTAGCTTAGCAACCAGAAACAATTTTAAAAGTTACTTGGTCCTTGGGGCTGGGGATGTGGCTCAAGCGGTAGCGCGCTCGCCTGGCACGCGTGCGGCCCGGGTTCGATCCTCAGCACCACATACAAACAAAGATGTTGTGTCCGCCGAGAACTAAGAAAAAATAAATAAATATTAAAAAATTCTCTCTCTCTCTGTCCCCCCTCTCTCTCTCTCATTCTCTCTTTAAAAAAAAAAAAAAAAAAGTTACTTGGTCCTGAAAGCATTCTTGTTGACCTATAGTCATATAGGGACAGCATGGAATTATTATTTCACTTGAATTATCAGAGATAGTTTTAAAAAAAAAAAACAAAGGACTTCAAGTCAAAACTATATAAAGACATAACTAGGTTTTCTTCCCTTGTAATATATAAGAATCTTGATTCAATTTTTGTTTTATAAGGTGGAACAATATATGAAGTCTCTCACTTCCAATTGTCTTTTTACAGAATTCTTGACTGTGACAGCACTTACACATAAGGATAAAATTTCCACATAATAATATAAATTGTGTGCATTCCTCCAGTAAAAATGGAGATCAAAATTGGATTAAGAGAAGAATAAGAGCATGGGCATACACTCATTCAATATTTGTTTCTTACCTAAAGGCATTCTAGATTTTTAGACAAGTGATTTCTTTAAAAGTACCTATTCACATATTTTTATCCATATCTTAGAATTCACACTCCATGTTCAGTACTGAATAATTTAGAGAAATCTAAACAGCTTTGACTGTATCATACATAAAAGCAATAAATACATAAATAAGGCACAGTTTACACTGTTTCATAATATGGTAGCATAATAGGGTAGAATTGAGGGTGTTAGTTTTAATGCTTTTCACACAGATAATTTCATACCTAATTTTAAAAAGACCAAATTAGCATCAGATTCAGATTTTAATAAAGGATAACAAACACAATAAAAACATCTTAATAAATAGTTTTATTTTAAAATGACATGATGCACTTGCTATTAATATATAAAGCATCAGATGCCATAAGAAAAAGCTTAAAACCTTGATAATCGCTGCTTATAATATCAAAAAGCAAACAAGCAACACCAAATTATTTTTGTTTGGCAAGAAAAGGAGAATTAAAAACACAACAAGAACCACAGAGTAAAAACTCTAAATACAACCTAAAGGAATTACCCATCTTTGCTTTCTTACATGACATTTGTTTGAAGCCTGGGTAGAAACCATAAAGGTGGCAGTGGGGAAACAAGGCTGGCTGTTCCCGAAACAGGATAGTTAGTAAAACTTGGAGCAAGGGAATATGCTGCCCATATTTCCCTGTAATAAAATCATAATTCATGTTAAAATAATTTTGAATATGCCACAGTTACATGACTTTGAAATGAAAAAAAAACCCAAAACCTCAGTAAACATTTCTGAGATGCTGTACAACCAAAATAGATTTATATAATTATGACATCTCATTCTGAGGTTGATTCCAAATTCTTCATTCATGACCTGTGAAAGGACTCTTGTTCTTACAGTCAACATTAAGGCATACCCAATTCCTATAAGAAAATTATTCTAACAATTGCTTTGGGATATTAAAGTTCCATGACTATAAAATATATCCTACATACACAGACATGTGCACACAAACTTGCACACTAGCAAACATAAACCACAAGTATACTCTTACGTGTAAGCCACAGGTTTTTTTGAAATCAGTTTTACATGTTTCAAATAACATCTTTTTACGGTGTCGATGCCATAGTCAGACAAATGACTTCCCAAGATATATGTTCATTTTCATGCGTTAGAAGAGAACATTATAGAATACTATGTGGACCATAAAATGATACAGGTAAAAATCAGTTGAATGACGATGTGTTAATTCTCTGTCTTATGAAACTTTATACACTGGGAAAAGCCAGTGAGATTTCATTTAATTCTTCTCATCATAGTCATTCTTTATGTCCAATTCCAGGAAAGGTTAAAGCTATTACAGAGAACTGTAAGAATCTGTCTTATCCCTTTGCTGCTGTGGAATCAAGTTAATGTATTAAATCTTGCTGTAGCAGGTGAACCATTGGCTAAGATTGTTAATCTCTTGTCAGACCATATTTTCTGGTGGCAGCATTAATTACTACAATGGAATCTGACCTTCAGGCTGATAAATCTTCTCCTAACAGATAAATAGAATGCTTTTTTAAAAAAATGTTAGATGATGAATCCAGGTTTTTGTATTACTTACCATTGATCATGTGAAAGATGAAGCCCAAAATGTTCAAATGTAACTGCTTAGAATTTCTGCCTGTAACAAAGTAAAACAAAACAAACAAACAAAAAATAGAGCCACTTGGGCTTTTCTTCTATAGACCTTGATTCTTTTTATTTTTTGTACCAGAGGAACCCAGGAGTGCTTAACCACTAAACCACATCCGCAGCCTTATTTTTTTTAATGTTTTAAATTTTGAGAAAGGGTTTCACTAAATTGCTTAGGGCCTTGCCAAGTTGTTCAGACTGGCTACAAATTTGTGATCCTCCTTCCTCAGCCTTCCACATCATTGGGATTACAGGCATGCACCACCAAGCCTAGCTAGACTCTTACTTTTCGATTTTCAATAGGTATGGGGCTCACTCATTTGATATCACCCTATGGTGCAAAGAGAAGGCTCAAATAATCTGGGTGGGAGAGTCTCTCTGTCTATAGTTGTGCCTTGAAAGATATGAGTTCCTAAAACAGATAAGTATTAGGAGGGTGGGCTCATATTTTAATCTGACAGAAAAGCTTATAATGAAAAGACCAAGTATACCTAAGTAGCATAGAATTAGGGGACACAGCAGACATGTGAGTAAAAGTACCTTTGGCCACCAAAAACTATATGGTTCACAGCCGTTCTGCAAACCTCTAAACCACAAATCAACTATGCAGCAAGGAACCTGGAAAGATGACACTCTTTTTTAAAATATTTTTTTTAGTTGTTAATGGACCTTTATTTTATTTATTTGTATGTGGTGCTGAGAATTGAACCCAGTGCCTCACACATGCTAGGCAAGCGCTTTACCACTGAGCCACAACCCCAGTCCCATGGAAAGAAGACATTCTTCATACAGAAGACCAGTATACAGTTTGCTTTAGGAGCTCCCAATGGCTGACTCCCAATTGCAAAGAAAACTCTTTGTAAACTCTACCACAAACAGCTTAAGGTGTCCTATTATAATAGTTTATTAAAAGTATTATGAAGCTTAAACTGTCCATAAGCAGCATACAGATTCCAATAGTAAAGAGAAAGGCAGCTTTCTTTCTGGTCCTCACACTGTTGGAACATACTGCTAAAGGAGAAACTGTCTTATTAAGATAAAGACGATGACTGAGTTAAGACTTCTAAGCCCAGGTAAATAAATTCAAGGCCTAGGACCTATGAAAGTTTTGTTTATTCAGGTCTAGCAATAAAAACTTTCATCGATAACAACCAGCACCATGTTGAAGAGATAGATATAAGGTCATAAATCTTCATGAAGAATCTGAGACTAATACTATAACTCTTGTCAGTTCAATGTCTGCAACATTTCTCACCTAGTCTAGCTTAAGTACTTCTAGCACCAAAAACACTGTGTCAGGTTGGAACCAACTGTCTATTTAGTTACGGGCTTTTCTTTGCTTGTGTGACCTTCATTTTAAATTCAAATAATTTTCTTCTGGAATGTAGGCACTGACAAGATGGAAGAGGGCAACACAAAGAGAATATCTGGGGAAAGCAAAGGAGGCAATTATCTGAATTATGTCCACACAGTCTAAAGGAGTCATCCAGATGATTTTCTGTATTGATTCATTTTGATGAAAAAGTCTGCCTTCATAAAAGTAGAATCTTAAAAGTGATGTGTTCTCAATACACGAGCAGATATAAATAATGTTGAAATAAGCATTTACTTACTAATTTCCAATTTTAAGTTTGAAGGAAAATTAAACTTCTCAGAAACAAAGAAATATAACTGGTTAGTCTTTTTACCTCTTCCGCTTGAGTATATTCTTTTCCCAAATAGCCTTTTTTTTAAAAAAAAAAATTGCCTTTAGACCACATTTATATAATTTAGTAGTATGGCAAGATTCATTAAATAGTTCCAAGTCAGCTTTCACTTTTTTTCCTTTATCATCGATTTTATAGAATTGAAAAGACTTCTTCACACTTGATTCTCAAACTCATATTCCATCAAAAACTGAAAACTGGGCCACAAATTAATTCAGTTTAATTTACCATTTGTCAAATTAATCCTCTCACCAACAAATAAAAACAAAACTCAGTTGATCTCACTTAGCTTCTATGAATAAACATGGAGATTTTAAAAGGTATTTTAAGTGCTTTCTTAAACACAGCTCAGACCAACTCACGCATCCAAGCAGATTATTCCCGTCTTGCCTAAACATCATTTAAAATGGCTCAAGTAGGCTAGAACAGGACAATTATAAAACTCTAGAATGTAAAATTGATACAGCTGGTAAGGTGACCTCAACACAAACCATGATAGGAAAGCCACAGGAAAACAAAAAATTTTCTCAAAGAGCACAAAGAACCAATCATTTTCACTCAATTCTTTTACCTACCTGTTTTCTCTCATCCTCTTTTCCCACCTTAACCCTTTATAACACAATGTACTTCACTCATCAATCTGACATCAACAAGAGCTCATCCACATAAACATCCTGACTCTCACACTTTGCCCCTGAAGTCATCCATGTCTTACAGTCTTCAAAACATAAATTTCAGGTGTTAAAATTAGCTGGACTTCAGAAGCTAACAAGAAATCGCTTCCTCACCCCCTCAGTCCTGTATTCTCACAGGCATTCCCAGCTCCAGTCCTCTTGAAGATGACTCCAATGATCCTCCTAACACTCAAATAAAAGTTACAACTTCTACAGCGAGAAGTGGGGAACACTCAACGAACAGTCATGCAATGCAAGATATACCTGAGGCTGCACACTCCATTACCTTCCTGAACAACTGCCATACAGAGGCAGAGTGTCAATGTGGAGACTGAGTGTGTGTTTTGCAAAGTTGTGGCCACACTGCCCATCATGCCTCTCACAGACCAGGTACCTTGCATTTTGAGACCCCCAGCACAATTACTGGGGGCCTCAAATATAAGGTGCTCAGAATGATGGCTATACCTTTGCTAGGAGACAAATTCTGGTGATGAGAACAGTTTCCATTGAATGGGTGTTTTGTTCTTTCTCTTTCCATTGTGATTTTTTTGGCTGCGGGTTTAATGACTCCTGAGTCGATGATGACTTGTTTTAAGCAATACAGCCTGCCAGGCACAGTACCCAAGGATCCAGCTGGAATCATACTGGAAGTTTGCTCCAGATAACAATAGTATATCACCTGGGAGCATGTCAGAGCCAATGGTGACCCAGACCTGTCTAGAAGTTAGGTGTCTGGAGATACATTTAAAAAATTTTATGTTCTGCCTCTCTAGTGTGAGAGCAAGCAAAGACTTCAAAAGCACAGGTATTAGGATGATGGCAACACTAGAAACAGAAAATAAAATTTATAATAACTAATTTTATTTCAAGGAAAATGGCATGTGACACTGGTGAATATCTGGCATTAACACTGTGGCTTAACTTCCCCTTAGTCTTATGATGATTTATATAGTTTTTATTAGAAAGTTCATCCCAATGATGTATGTAGTTGCCATTTCTGAATACAGGAATAATTTTAAATTTGACATTTTAATATTTTTTAAAATAACCAACATCCTCAAGCTTAATAATATTCACATCCCCAAATCTGTATTTTTACTGTCTAGACAAATTACAGTAAGAAAACTTCAGCAAGAAAATGAATAAGCACCTTTGAGAATTAAATGTTAGCCTTATTATGTGATTAGTGCTTATTTTTCACAAAATCGGTTGCCAACTGATCCCATGATATGAGGGACCTCCTAGTACCCAAAGAATAATATCCTATATTTGTGTAAAAGAAATCATTTGTATATTGGGTCATTAGAAGCATTTTGCTATAGAAGTAGAAGTTCATAGCCATTAAAGATTAGTTTACAGCTCTCAGAAAGATAGGTGTAGCTGGTTGTGGTTTCTTAAGCAATTTACATGGTTTTTCTTCTAAATAGAAGCAATGCAAAACACTCACTGACTATTGGTTTGAGAAATAAACTTTTCTGGCTGGCAAATAAATTGCACTGTTAATTTTGAGGAGGAAAAAAACCACCTTTTTTTCTTATAAAATGCCAAGGCAATCTCAAGAAATCCATAATCACAATTAACTCTGCACAGTGAGAGCATCTTCTTCTACCAAGGACAGCTCCAGGGTGTTTTCATTAGTGCTGGTTTTCATCCTGAAGTTGAAAGAACCATAGAGTTTTGCAGATTCTTTGGAAGATGCAAATCTGTTTCGACGATAGAGCTCCCCCTTCCACATAGACATCATTAACAAACAAGACAGAACAACCCCCCCAAGTGTGAGGAGGCAGAGCCCAGCAATCACACAGCGGTCCAGATGAGCCCCCAGCCTTGCACTCTCCTTCTCTAGACGTTCCATCTCCCTGGCTGCCACGCTGTTGGGATCCACTGTCACCTCTCGTGGGACAATGTAAGAAATGATCACCAGCAAAATGCCGGTGACCAAGAACAAGATGGCGCTGATGAAACCATAGTCAATTGACTTCCCTGAAGATGTGACTTCTGAACTGGTGTCATCTTCATCTTCGGAGATCAAGGATATGGCAGCCTCATGAGACCATTCACTTGGATTTCCCCAGCCAAGGTCTTCAGGATGATTACTGCCTTTTGCTAAAGGGGACCTCCGGTTCCGCTGCTCCAAGTTGACATTCTCATCCACATAAGTAAAAGATGTTTCTAATTCTTGGCTGCAGCAGTTGCAGACTTTCCGTTCTGCTGTTATCTGGGTGTTCCCTGAGTCAAGGGGTCCTGGTGGGAAGAAGTTTGGCTGAATAACACTGTCTTGCAGACAGGAGGAAGGGGATGCTGGAGAAGGGCTAAGTCTAGACCCTTCCATCCCAGATAATCTTGGTGTAGATGTACAGTGTTTTTGACAGCAAAGAGCAGCCCTGATGGCTGCTACATCTACAGGGTCACCAGGAAGCCCTCCTGAATTATGGTCCATGGCATCGCACAGGTCTGCCTGGCTGCTCTTCTTAGAAAGGTAATGGAGCTCCATGGGAGCTAGTTAAATCCCCCAGCAGCTTCTAGAAATTCTGCCAACAGCAACAAATTTAGGTAAGAACCCAACAGGAATTAAGATAGTACTGCCAGGAGTGCTGCTTCTAAAGTCCCCATTTTCTTTGCAGCCCTGGCTGTCAGCACCTCAGCCCCAGTTCCTCCTAAAAGGGGCAAAAGAAGGGAAAGAGAATCCCAAGTAGCAGAGAAGTATGAAAAGGGCAAATCTTCTCACTTGCTACAGGGGTTAACACTGAGAAACTTAGGTCAGGGTAGAAAAGGAGCACTGAGGAAGTGGCAGTGTCTCTGGAAAAAGCATACTGCTGTCACCAAGCCAAATTTATCCAAGGACTCACACATTCCTGTGACAGGATCCCTCAAATGAGGAGTCAGGTTTCCTGCAGAAAGACACAAATGAGAAAGACAGGGGCCCTTTTTAAGAGCTGCTGAATTTCTGGAGGACTTGGGGAAGCACAGATTTATTAACAATTCAATTAGATTGCATGTTTACACTCTAGTTCAGAACACATTCTGGTATCTGGTACAGATTAGCTTTAAGAATATATATTCCTATCTGTTGGGTTCCATTGTAGAAGGGGCTCAGCATGTTTGACTCAATTAACTCTGAAGTGGGTGAAAAGACTGGCTTACTTTGCCACCTCTTCCAACCTTACACTTCATATATCCAATAAGCAAGTCACACGGCCCCAGGCCCTATATTTATAAGATCATGTACTTCCACTCTGCCCCATCCCCTTTCGGGTAATATGTGCTGGTCCCCAAAGTGTGTAGATCACACACTGCACTGTGATCCTTGCAAAAAATGCCATGAGCTAGCCCACTCCTACACACACACACACACACACACACACACACACACACACACAGCCTGCATGTCTGCTCTTCCTGTATACTGCACCTCAGTGGGAGAGTTTCTTCTCCCTCCCCTACAATTTGCTAACAGACAAGCACAAGAAACTGATCATCCAGAAATTTTTATAAACCCAATCTAGAAGTAAAATAAATGACAAATGGTAAGCCACAGAGTTCTGTCCGGCAAATAGGTGAGAAGCTATTTCCAAGAGTATCTGGAAGTTTACATCCATGACATTCCCTCACCTCTGCTGCAGCATAGAACCTTTGAGGGACAGAACTTTGGGCAGAAAGCCACCTGTCCATCTTTCTCTTGTCTCTATCACCTTTCTGACACATAATAATTCACTTTTCACAATCACTAAATAAATATAGGAGTTTTAACCAAGGGCTCCTTTTATTTTGATTCCAAACCCTGGGTGCTAACTGATTTTAACTAGAAGGCTAAGACTTACTATTCTTCAAAATCCACAGCCCCAACAGCTCTTAAGAGGCTCAGACACTGGGCACCTAAGGTCAACCTGGCAACTTAAGGCATAAGCACACAGTTCCTAATATCCATTAGAGATTTGTTTTTGTTTTCAAACAAAAACTTGTCTCCTATTAGAGTTTCTCTGCACCTAAAACAAAAACAAAAAAACCACTAAGTGCAAGGAAACCACAAGTGGACCAAAGCTTTCCTTTAGCAAGTGGACAAACCTCTACTGAAAGATCCCTCAATGAGGAAAGTGCTGGTAAAAGCTTTCATCAATTACTGAAAATGAGGACTCATCTTGCAGATCCCTCAGGCATTAGGCACTCTGATTAACCTTTGGCACAATTAACTAATCACATTAATACTACTTTGGATAAAATCGCCAGGGTTCCTTATAGGACTTCCAATATGTAACAAAGAGGGAGAGGAATATCCACTCTTGCCTCTATGCCTCTTAGAAGGAAGACTCTGTTGGTTCCATGAGAGATACACTAGCTGTACAGTCGACTTCCTTGAAACCCGGAATCTGGGGCTTCCATTCTCTGGGGAGAATGGATAATCCCAGGGGGCCAGCAAAAGGTCTTTTCTTCTGTCCTCTCCTTTTTTCTCTGGTATCTTTTAAAACACAGATAAGAAGACTGCACCTTAAAGCGAGGGGACAGCACTTTCCCTCATCTCTTTGCCGTCAATTAAAGGCATAAAATTTGCTTAGAAACTGACTGGGGTGAGGCTGTTCTGGGGGAAACGACCTCGGGATGCGTCCTGAGCGCTCTGTGCGGGGAAGAACCAGCCGCAAGCAGCAGAGTCCCCCGCCGGCGCCGCGGGATCAATCAATCCATTCCGGGTGAAGTCTGCGCCCACCTAAGGCACCCTCAGTCGGGCTGTGTCCGCCGAGGTCCGGTAGGGGAAGCAGGGACCTAGTGCTGGGAGTGGGGACACGCGCCCCTGCTCCGCTATGCTGCCGGCTTTCTCCTTCATGCCCGGCGCCTTCTCCCCATCCCGCTCTCCGCCACTCACCTTCCGCCTTGGCCACCCGGTGCGGCTCCAGCACCGCGCACTCCGGTGCACCACTCTAGGAGAAAGTCCCCCACTCCCCAGCCGCGGCACTTGTAGCCTCCGCGCGCCGCTCGGCTCCGCCGGGTGGGCAGCACCCGCCGAGCCGGGTGGGGCGGGGCGGGGCGCTCCCTCTTGCTGAGCATCCCGGGAGTTGTAGTTCGGAGGTGGCCTCTGCATGCCTCCCGTCTCCGTTTCTCTTCCAACGCCTCTGTTTTGCCTCTTCCTGAAGACTAACCAGTTGCTCTCTGCCTCTATACTCCTGCCTGGCACCCCAAAAGAAGTGCTGGCTTTTAAGCTAAGAATGGGTTCTTCCAGCCTCAAGGATTGTGAGGATGGCATAGGAGGAAAGAAGTCTATGTTTAGTTCCAACTGTGTGCCAAATAATTTGCATATTTTGTCTTATTTAATGGTCAGAACAAATCTTTGAAATAGATTTTATTAATCCTCATTTTGCAGATGAGGAAGCAGGCTCTGAAAGATGCAGTGCGTCATACGAGGATACAAAGACAATAAATGGTAGCTTCTAAAATAGCATCCAGGAGTGCGGTTCCAAAGTCATAACCTTTCTCACAAAATCAAGAGAAATGTGACCATTGAGGGTACAGGATTGTCTTGTTCATCAGTTTATTACCTCTGCTTAGTGCAGTATCTGGTATCTGTTGAATTTGTGGATAATAATGACTCAAAACCACAATTAGCATAGTTTTCATTATTGCCAGGCTTTCTTCTATGTGCTCATAACTCATTTAATGCTCACAATTAATTTTTAAGGTACTGTAAAAATTAAGAAGAGAAAACTGAGTTAAAGAGAAGTAATTTGTCCAGGTCACGCAACTGCAGACTCTAAACCCAAACAGACTCTAAGTATTTATGTTATATTGAGAAAAAAATAAAAGAAAGACCAGAAGGCAAGAGTAGGGGTAAGGAGTAAGGGAAAACTGTAGGTGGAAGCCTCTGAGCTGTGGTTCCTAGGCTAGGGAAAGGCAGTTTCTTTGAATTATAACTCTCTTTCACCCAGAGTGGACTGCAGCAGCCAAAACTAAAGACCCAGGACATTTGTAGTTTGAGAGTCCTCTCCAATTTTTTTAGCATCTCTTTTGGGGTGATTCCAGGGTCATTTATTGTTTCCAGTTAAGGGGAGCACAGATGGATTACAATACTGAAGACAATTTGTTGCTTGTGAGTAGCCATGGCTGCTTGCTTTCAAGAGATAGACTAGATTCCGGTAATGACAAGTTTTGTTCCTTTGTCTTTATGCTGGATAGAAGTCACAGTCTCATGACTCCAAGGACTTTATAATCCAACACTTTAAAAGTCTTTTTTCCCCATGATTCTCTTTTTAGTCAGTTATGCTCATTTGTTCATGACATGTGTATTATGGTTTCTTTTGCTTGTTACACTGTTCTTCAGTGAGAATATCTTTTTTCTGGTTCTCTATTCCATTTCCCCTTCAATGACTAGCTTGTAGAGACTCATTTCCAGGGGTACATTCTATTCTTAGTACTACGTATTCAAAAAGGACATAAAGACACTGTAGGACATCCAGAAGAGTGCAACTAAGATGCTGAAAAAACTTGAATTTATGTTGTACAAAGATATGCTGGAGGAACTTGAAGTATATATCCAAAGGAGGAGACTTAGAGAAAACAAAAACTAGTTTCATATAACTTAAAGTTAACAAAATATAAAAGGAGTTTTACATTGCGATTTAAAAAGCAAAAGCAAACCCAATAATATTAATGTTATTGATTACAACTATTATGTTATCATCTTGGATTATTAACATTATCTTTGTAAAGAAGACAATATAATTGTATTCATTTTACAATATAGAAATTGAGTATTAGTAACTGTCAGAGACAAGATTCCAAGTTGGATCTGCCTGGTTCCAGAACCTGGGTTTCTTTGCTTCTTTGCCACCACACTGTACTGAGCGGTGCTCCAAAATCTTTCACAGCAGAGCACATGTAAGAGGCAATAGGTTTATAGCACTGGAATAAGCATAAAAAGTTTCTCCTATCCATTGTGCCAGAGCTGTGGCTTCCTCAGGCCCTACAGGACAGATTGGAAGCTAAGAAGTTATTTAAGGCAGAATATCTACAATACACTGGAGCACCTGAGGATGTTGGGACACAGGGTCTGAGAAGCTCTGGATAGCACCATCTGTTTAATATGGAGGGTGATTTGGAACTTATTATAAGGAATGACATTATTTCTGAGAATTTAACATGGAATACCTCGTAAAAGTGAATTCTCTATCACTGGAGAGAATTGAAAACAAAAACAAAAAAGAGGCATTTATTAGGAGATTGTAGAAGGAATTCATTTTGTTTAGTTAGAGGACCTCTCTGCTGCACTAATTTTAATTTTCATCTCTTTTTTCTTTTAAGTCAACTTCAATGATTCTACTTCCTATGATTTTACTAGGACTTGTCAGCACTGAATTTTTTTTATGTTTATAACCAGTGTCTTGAGACATTTCTTAAATAGCTAGGTAACTATTAAGTGTTGTTTAACTTCTCACTCAAGTAGTTAAACATCTAATGTAATTGTAAGCTCTTTAAGGTCAACATATACTTGTTAAACATCTTATTACCTCCAGCAGAAAGTCCAATATTTACACTGAATACAGTAAGGGAAAATGTCTAGACTGAATGAGGCTTTAGATGATCTGTCATTCTGTTTCACTTCCTGCTTCTGTTTATAGCACACTTGCTTCTAGATATTCTTTGGCATTTAAAAAATCAACATTATGCCAATGTACTAAAGAATTTTCTTCAAAATTTTGCAAAAGAAATAAATAAAGGTTGACTGGCTGAGGTCATGGAAAGAAAAGCTCTGCAGAAAATACCACTCGCTGGAAAAATCTCTCTGTCTCCTGCAGGTCCATGTCTGTAACTCTCCTCAAATTCTGAGCCAAGGACCTTTTTTTCAAGAACTTTTCTTGTCCAACATCCTAAACTTCTCATTACTTTCCTAATTGGCATGATAGTGGCATAATATATTTCCTTTTAAGCTGTCAATTGACATAAACAAAAAAGTATTTCATGTATATTTTATATTGCTTGCTATGTGATTTCTCTTCCCAGATAAAATTTAGGTTCCTTGAGAACCAACATATTCTATTACTGTGAAGCTATATATGAGCATGAAATCATGCAACATGTGGTAAACAGTAATTCCTTCTTAATACACACTTATTACATAATTAACACTAGTAAAAGGACATATTAAGAAGCTACATAATGATTCTGATCATTGATTTTAAGACCTTATATTTTTCTATTTACTTGTACTTTAGTAATGAAGGAGTTAATTGGTGGGAAAATGGATCCTTAGAAATAAAAAAGGGAAGTACTGGGACTTCAACAACCAGTCTCTTATAATATTTATTGAGGATATTTTTCAGTTTTCTCTGTCCTACAATAACAATTAGGAATAATGATAAATAAATATCCCATGTGGATGGAGTGTTATTAAAAGATAAGTCCTAGGGAAGTAAGGAAGATATTTTTGGATAGGCTGGATAGAGAACCAGTCATTTAATGGGAACAGTAGAAGAAATGTGACTTACTTCATACCCCAAGTTGGTGCTTCTAAGCTACGGATGAATGAAAATGCTCATCATTTAAAGCAATGATGATCTTGTTTATTAACAAGATTCTAGTAATAAAAATGTTATGTTTAATTTAGAAGGTTTGCTCTCAATAATAGCATTTACAATGGTGATGTACGTATGTTAAATAAAGTGGCTGGATATAGATAGGGGAGAAGTACTGAGACAAGTTGAGAGCAAGTGTTTTTCCAAAAGGAGACCTTGCCTCCTTATCACTCAACCTGAATTTTTCTTAAATGAATTCAGATAGCAATAAAAGTCAGACATCCTAAATTTTATTCAAAAATTCAAAATCTTAAACACTGTATGAGTCAAAGAAAACTATGAGAAACATTTGCTTCTAGTAACAGCAGCCTAGGTAATTTAGACCCACCCACTGTTGAGGATAACTATAAAATCTGGACAAAAAAATATAAAAATCACTTCCCTGAAGAGATGCAAAGTTAACAAAATAGAGAAACATTGCTGGGCTAGGATCCAAAGAAGAGAGGCTCAGAGAGGCAAATCAGGAACTTGGAGCTTCTTTTAACTTGGAGATGTTAGATGATTCATAAGGGGACAGTTAAGTATCTGAGAGGCTAAGGAGAGTAGGAGTTGGGGTCTTGAGCCCACCGAGGGAAGAAGCCACAATACATATGGCTCAGTCCCTAAACTTTGGGCTGGAATTCTGAAAGGCTTCATCCTAGAAGTATGAACTAGGCACTAGGCAGACCTGGGCAGGGGACGTTCCTCTACTTGTGAATGCCTCTAAAATCTAGCCAGAGTGATTTCAGAATGCCAGGATACCAGGTGCCTGGCAGAATAAAGTGTGAGCAGTCTCTGAAAAAAAACCATGCTATCATTTCAAACTTATTTAACCAATAGTTTTGCAAATATACTGATTTGAAAAAAAACATAAAAATTTACTTCTGTAATGGTCACATACTACATGAGTTCATATATATATATATATATGTGTGTGTGTGTGTGTGTGTGTGTGTGTGTGTGTGTATAAATGTTTTATATAGCAACATTTTATATATGTACATATACATATATAAAAGCATTTTAAAAGTAACAAAATTATAGATATGGATAATAAATTGATGGTGGCTGAAATTAGGGATAGTGAGCAAATGAGTGCAATCATAAAGGGTAAATGAGGGAGACTTTTGTGGTCATGGAAAAGTTCTGTACTTCAAATTTAAAAAGTACAAGCAGCATCTAAAAGGTCAATATGTGTATGGAAAGGGATATATCATCACTGGTCATAAGGGAAATGCATCTTGAAACCACAGTTAAATACCAAACCATACTCACTGGAATGGATAAAGAGACAAAATAATTGACAATATCAAATTTTTGGTAAAGTATGAAGCAACTGGAATCTCATAAACTGTTGATGGTCATGTAAATTGGCATAATCACTTTGGAAAACTCTTTGCCTTACCCACAAAAGTTAGCTGTGACCCAAGGATTTCACTCCTAGATTGATAATCTGCAGAAACACATGTCCATGAATTGACACTAAAACATGTACAAGAAACTGTCTATCAACAAAAAAATAAATAAATTGTACACTATATATACTTTGGAATAATATATAATGAACTAGAGTTACATTCAAAGTGAATTAATCTTGCAAAGAAAAGTGTGGGGTATAGAAAAATATTCTTGAGTTTACCATAATTTGTAATACTGGGCTAAGAGCAAGACTTAACAGTTAATTAACAACTATATAAATAATGAGAGAACTCCAAAAAGATTTTTAACTCTAAAGGCATTTATTTTAGAGGTAGTTATTTCAGGAATAATGGGCACAGGACCTTAGAGATATTTCTAGGCTCAAAGTACTAAAAATGCCTGGCATTGTTTGATTTGGGAGAGATTTATTTATAATTCAAAAAATTTACTTTGCATTTCCAAGATTTTTGGTCCAAGAATCAAAGTTTTTTTTCCTTCTTCATAGAGTAGAAGGCAGTTTTATCTTGATATTTTATATAAGCAAATAAAATTGTCATTTATCTATTCCTTACCTATAATACAGAATCCAAAGCTTATATACATAGAAAAACTCTTAGTAAGTCAGTTATCTGTCACTGTAACAAATACCTGAGATAATTAACTTAAAAAGAAACAAGGTTTGTTTTGACTTATTGGAGGTTTTCATCCACAAGATTGGCCCTATTGCCTTGGGCCAGTGGCAGGAGCACATCATGGCAAGGAATGTGTGTGCTAGAGAAGAGTCATTCCACTCATAACAAGGGATTGAAAAAAAAGGTATTTTTAAAATTCAGCTTTCTATGCCTTGGGATTTTTGAAATCTGCTCTCTACTTGCTGAATACCCTCCCATTAATTATTTAAATGACTACTTGCTGTTCATCTCTTGACATGACATTTTGGGGAACAGGTCAACCTCTGATACTATATGACTATGGACTTCATTTTTACTTATTCAATAAATATTTCAACTCTTTTAATTCTCTCCCTATCTTTTATTGCATCCATTTCTAGAGACACAAGCCAGTTTATGGGATTATTACAGCACTGCACTTCATTAGCAGGGTTTTTAACAACTTTTAAGAATTCAGCTAGTCAGTCAACAAATATTGTCAACAGATTCTCTGCTAAGTACTTGGAGATTCAGTGGTAAACTGATGGACACATCTTAACTTTCAGTGAGTTTACTATCTGGTGGAGGATGTGCCAATTAAAGAGTCAAGTAAAACACTATTCATGAATGCTATGGTAAAGGAAATAGATGATGCAAGGGGAACATACAGGAAGAGCATCTAATTCAGAATTAGTAGGTCAAAGTGATTTCTTAATGATGTAATGTCTAAGTGAGACAAGTATATAAAGAAACAGGCCACAAGAACAATAAGGTAAGATGAATAGAAGGGGACAGTTCAGAAGTGAATTTTTGAAACTGAAAAAAAATTCAGTGTGTTATCAGTACAAAGAGCAAGGGAGGGAATATCAAGTAATGATAGTGGCAATGTCAGCAGAGGACAAATCATCTTTGGACTTTTAAGTGAGGATAAGATGTATAAAACCAGCAAAGTATCAAGGATGGTTTTTAAGCAGCAGAATAATAAGATCATATTTGAATTTTGAAAAGATCATTCTGGGGAATAAATTGAAGGTAAGCTAGCTTAGTGTCATGAGTTTATCATAAATGTCCAAGGAAGAGATAATGGAAATGAAATTGAAATATAAAGACATGGGTAACTTACAAGAAAAGGATATATCCTGTAAACCTTAATTGGAAGGAAGTTTAAGTGACTATGTTAAAGTGGGCTTCAGGACAAAAAATATTATGTGGAATAAAGAGAAATATGACAAAAAGGTAAATGTGGTATTATTTAATGCCTAGCAAGCACAAAGTTTCAGATTTAATTCCCAGTACCACAAAAAGAAAAAAACAATAAAAGTTTCTAAGAAATAGAGAGATTAAAAGGATCAACATAGGGCTGGGGATGTGGCTCAAGCGGTAGCGCGCTTGCCTGACATGCGTTTGGCGCGGGTTCGATCCTCAGCACCACATACAAACAAGGATGTTGTGTCCGCCGATAACTAAAAAATAAATATTAAAAAAAAATTCTCTCTCTCTCTCCTCTCTCACTCTATCTAAAAAAAAAAAAAAAAAAAAAGGATCAACATAAAGAAGACACGACATCCTAACCATGAATTCACCCCCTGAACCTCTGTGCCATGTCTTCAGCTGATGGATATGTGTGGGAATGGTGAGCATGAACTTCCAGGCTGAGGAGTTTGTGTCTGATGTGCTTCACGGCCTCTTGTAAATGAAGAAGGGTGCCTTTCTTCCATTCTGAGAAATTCTTAATCATTATGCATTGAAATATTGATTCCTTTCTGTTATTGCTGAGTTCAGCAGGTAGAACTTCTCTTGGATTCTGGAACTTCCAGTTCTATTGCCTTCATCCTTAATCCTTCTTTCTTAATATCTATCATTGTGTCCACTTGTATTGCATTTAAGAAGGATTTCTAGGTTCACTCTTCTATAAGGAGTACAGTGGTTGTAAGTATGCACTGTATTGGGTCAAATTCAAAGTCTACCACTTTCCAATTCTGTGACTTTGAATATGTTTTATACAGTACTGCAGTTCAATGTCCTGATCTGTAAGACAGGGATGATACCTGTCTACTACTGTTTATTTGACCAGCATGAGGAAGAATTAAATACAATGTACAAAGTACTTAGAAAAGTATCTCACACCCATTAAATGATCCAATATATGTTATAATATTATTTTTAGTTATTAATTTCTTTTCAGCTTTTCCCATTATTCTACTTAACACCGCTATTCATTTTTAAGATTTCAACAATTATGTTTTTCACTTCCTCGCCATTTTATTTTTTTTTCCTTACAACCATCTGGGCTATTTTCTATTTTATGAATATGTTGTCCTTCCCTTCCTCTCTGTGGATATTAATTGAAAATATTCTCAATTTTATAACCTCTATCCACTTTCAATGCTCTGTTAACTATTTATTGAGGGTTGGGTCTCCCATTTAGACTTTCTTTCATGGGATATCTTTTCTCAGATAAGGGGCTATATTTTATTGTGCTCATCCTCATAGCAAGAAATTTCTGTTGAGTTTGCTGCTCCATCTGTTTTGGTAGCTTCCTTGAAGGGACTTCATATTTCTTCAATCACAGTTCATCTGCTTTCCATAGTTTAGAAATTCTGCTTGATTTCTGTCCCACTGACAGTGTTCCACATTTTCTAGAGTAGCTTGTTCTTTCAGAGAAAGTTCCGCATTACCTACTCTCCGCTTCCCTCTTCCTCATCTCCCAACATAATCTCCAGTCTCATAAACTATGTGAAATTCAATGTATTTTCTCATCTGTATGCATAATATCCCTTTCCCCAAGCTGTCTTTTCCACATAGACTGGCTGGTGTCTGAATTTCCGTCCCCCAACTTTTCAGTCCAGGGGGCACCACCTATGTTTCACCCCTGATAGATTATGACTTTTGAAGCTTCTTACCAATTTTTCCCCACCCTGGATAGAATTGGCCACTAGTTTCTCTGTACCTAGCTACTTTCTCTGTACCTAGGTTACTTTCTCTGTAACCCAATCATTATTCTCCTATCAGATTTCCAGTAATAGTTTATTATCCTTGTCTGTGGGAGAGGGGAGAAATTTAGTAATAATTTAACGTTTCATCTCCTACCTTCACTCCTAGAGTAAAGAGGGCAGATGATGAGAAATTTCTTTCAATCTCCTGAGCTGGGTGACACATAAAAAATGCTAACTGGGAAGCTGGGCAAGATTTAAATAGTACTACATAAGGAAAGAAACCGGGGGAAGGCAAATCCCAGAGTGCGAAGGAGGCTGGAAGAAAGGGACTTTGGAGGAGGAGGGAGAAAAAAAAGACAGTGAAAGAATATTAGGAAAGAAACATTCTTTGTGAGTAGGTTGGGAAGAGAGAAAAAGAATGACTAAAAACTTCTTGGTGCAAAATGTATTTTCAGATCCTCAAACTCTGAGCTACATGTATTTTAAGAGTCAAGTAAATTTTCTTAAAAAATTAAACTTTTTAAAATTGACATCATAATTGTACATATTTATGGGGTATGGCATAGTGTTCAACATACATTGTATAATGATCAAATTGGGGCAACTAACATCAATTATTTGCAACACTTATCATTTATTTTTGGTGAGAATATTCAAATATTCAAACTGCATATTTTGGAATATGATCTTCACTGTTGTTAATCACGGTCACTCCAATGCACAAAAGAATACCGGAATTCATTCCTTCTAACTGCACTTTGTACCCATGGAGCAACCCCTCCATCTCTGCCCTTTTTTCTTCCTCTGCCTCTGATAACCACTCTTCTAATCTCTACTTCTATGGGATCCAACTTCTCAGATCCCACAGAAGAGTGAGATCATGTGTCCTTCTGTGCCTGGCATATTTCACTTAATAGAACATCTTCCAGGTTAAGCCATGTTATTAATTACAAATGACAGAATTTCATTCTTTATTTTTGGTGGAATTGTAGTCCTTTATGAATAGATACCACGTTTTCATTATCCATTCATCTGTCAATGAACACTCCAGTAGGTTTTTTATTTATTTGCTTTGATTTGGTTTGAGGTTTTGTGTGTGTGTGTGTGTGTGTGTGTGTGTGTGTGTGTGTATGTGCGTGCCTGTGATTTTGAAAGTTAACACTTTGCATATACAAATATTTGATAAAACATCCACTGGGATCCGTGACAGCACCCTATGATCACCCTACATCTTTTTCAGCAAAAGTCTGCTATTCATACTAATAGGAAGAAACAAAGGGTACAAATAGCCTTAAGTAAGTTCTGATTTGTTTTTCTGTCAAGTGAATTTATTACCAATTAATTAAAAATTATTTTTATTTTAAGAGTTTCTAGGATTTCAGACTGCTGACTGAACAGGGACCCTGTGTAATTCCTGCATTCACCTTCCCGCCAGTCCCTCTGGTCTTGACTGGCTAATTCATATCTGTGGCCCAATGCTGGGACACTGACGGGTCTAGGATGGCCTGAACTGGGAATGGCTTTTTGCACTTCTGTCTGTCTCCCATCCTCCAGTTGACTAGAACAGGCTGGCTCAAAGGTGGCCCCGGGGTCCAAGAGAGCGAGTGAAAGTGCACATACCCCTCATGGGTCTAGGCTCAAAACTGCCCATGGCTATTTCCAACACATTATTTTGTCAAGTCACTGGTCTAGCCCAGACTCTAAGAATGGAAGAATAGACTCTTCCCTTTAGTGGGATTACCTATGAGTTGGATTACTATGGATGTAGGACAATGAGGGCCATTTTTGCCATCAAGTCACTATAACAATGAAATGCTGGGTTTGAACATCAAATGGAAACCAATGCCACGGACGGAGATCCAGCTACATATTCATTGGTTGCCTTACCAAAATCAGTTTCCCACTGTTCTCTTTTGTAGCAACACTTGGATTTTCCTTAAGGTAATCATCTTCCTCATTCATGTAGCAGCTTTGTGGTTTGGGGAAGATGGACTCTACCTCTGCTCAAAGACAGAAATCAGTCTAATGCCATTCCACATGTTCAGTGAGTGACTGATTCAAGGAAAGGAAGGGGAAAGTTCTAAGCCAAATCAAATATGGAACATCCTTAGCCATGATTAGCTCAGAAATAGTTCAATCAAGGTAAAATTCAAAATTGTGATTGATTGTTGAAGACAGAGGAAGTGTCCACTTCTATCACAAGATGAGTTAGCTTGAGGAAGAGCCAGGCTGAAGAGTCACAGAGAAACAGAATGAAAGACAAGGTTTAACTGTGCAGAAGTTCCTCTCCCACCTTTGAGAGCCTGGTAATTGAGTTGACACATCACTAGGTTGAGCCAGGTTTGAGCTAGGTTTTCTGGCACTTATGAAAGCATTCAAATGGGATGTTTCTATAGAATCTAATTAGACTCCCTGATAGTACTAGGTTTTATTTATCTAACTCCCCAGTTTCAGCATACTTCATATCTTGTCATAGGTGCAAAATAAGCATTTGAAGACCCTGTTTTAACCCCAGACCTACTATGACACAGTTAACCTGCATGAAAAAGTAGAAGGTATAGCCATGAAAAAAGAAGGCAGTAAACAGACTCTAGTTTATGTTTATAGGACTCAATTGTTATTTATAAAATGAATGTATAAATCAATTAATAAATGGTAAACTTAAACCTAAAATCCATCCTTCCATACAGTTCTCCTATTTTGCTACAACAAAATCTATAAATAAATTCCTTGGGTTTTAAACAAAATAAAAAGAAACAAACCCTGAACATCAGAAAAAAAAAATTTTAAATGTTCCTAAACAGAAGGAAGGAAATATTAAAAAAAACAATATAATTGCTTTTTATGGACAATGAGTTTCAGAATGAGAGAATTAGGAAAAGATAATAAACAACAGGAGAATAGAAGAGCAAGTCCATAGTTGAATATCATGAGCATGGACAGTTCTACAATCAGAATTCTCACTCTGTGTAAACTGTATGAACAAGATAAGGCTAATTCCCTATGTCCTTGGCACCATGTTGATGTCAATGCTTCTGAGAAAAGGGAATGTTGGGTCATCTGACAAAAGCCAAATGACAAAACTGCAAAAAATAACTAGAATGGATGCTTTGCTAAAACGAGAACTAAATAGCAGTGTGTTAGTTCTGTGAGACAGAGCCAGTGCTCTTACATGGTGAAAATTTTTTCTTTGATCTTAATGGGAATGTACTGTATGCCTTAACCTGCAAGATAAAAATCCTTTAAAAATTTTGAGACAAAGTAGCTTTAAGAAACATAGAAATAAAGGCTAAATATTGGGGGGATGCTACAATGAAATGTAAAATATGTAATAAGAGAGTCTGTCACTGTGAAAAATCAATGTCACTGTCATGTCTGCTAAGCTATGGCATCCATCTACCAAAAATACTTTGGAAATAATTAGAAATAATTAAGTGGATCATTTCAATATTACTGTATCTCCCCCTCACTGTGGGGGCACACTATACAGCTCATTATCAAATTCTCTTAACCCAACAGAGCCCTCACTGCTATTTTTGTGCATCTATTAAAGTCTTACATACTCCTTACAGTCATAACACATGAGAATATCTCATGAATTTCTTCAGTACTTATTATTAGGATGATAATCATGTTCAGACACAGTCTTTGAACAATACCAAGGAAAATGGAATTTCACATTTCACTTGAAATCAAGGCAACTTGATTTGTCCTTTGCCTAGTTATTTACAGTAGATAAATTTTTTGTTTCGATGATGTTGTGGTCTGTACATTTATTGCTTCATACATTTAGTAAAATTTATTAAGCATCCACTCTCTGGCCAGGCACAATGCTAGGGACTGGGAATTCAAAGAGAGAGGCATATGTGATTAATATCTCTACTTTCCAGGATTTCCCAATGTAGTACAGGCTAGCTTGTAGAAGAAATATTTCCCTTACTTTTTTTTGTCTTCCTAAAAGTGCCAGAGAAATCCCAATGTTATAGTGCACAAGCAATTATTCCTATGTATTACAACCCTTACAGCCCACTTTTCTACTTTATAGATACCTCAGACAACTCCTGAACTAAGTTCAATAACTCTACTGCATCAGTTTGAATACCTGACACTCTTCTAATTACAAAAATGTTGATATCTTTATAAACTGGGAAATTTCCTTTCCTTTATCCACTCTCAACAATAGTGGGCAAGTTCTTTGGGGTAATGTGGGAAGAAACTACCTGAAAGTCATCAGAAATTCAATTCTCAAGCTACCCACAAAAGGGAAATAGTTGGTACACTCTGTAATAGAAATTATAATGAGGTAAAAAGTCCGAAGAAATTCTTCCATCTAGCCATGAATTAAGAGTGAAAGAATTATAGGCCTTTTATCCTTATAAATATTTTAAATTATCAGGATCAAATAGGCTTGCTATTTCCCTTTTAATTGAGCTGTAAGAATCCAATCACTGGAGTAGGTTAGCATTTCTGATTATCTCCAGGGGTTTCCCTGCTATTTCCATTGCCTCTGATGGTTTGATTATATGAAACTGATTTTGATTTCAAGATAAGATATATCTTCACAGGTCTGTATAAGTGTGGGTAATATTACTTTTTAAAAATTCTATTTTCAGGATATATCATTTATAAAGTCATATTTGGAAATGCACAATCCAGAAATGTGTGGGTGCCACAGTCATGTATCTTAGATCTTGAACTTGTTTTCTCTTAAAAATAAATTGAATATGAAATTTTACCGCTCCATCTTAAATAAGTTAGACATTGTGGAGCTTTAGTCTTGCTTCAGTGCTCCCATTTCCTTGGTACATATCTCTACAGTCACATCTGCCACACTGTTTGTCATTTTCAATTCCCATCTTTCCCATCAAAATGCAGGCTCTTGTAGAGCAGAGAATGTGGTTTATTCATGCCAGTGTCCTCCGTGCCTAGCAGAGTGTGAAAGCAGAGATCAAGGATTATTGATAAGAACGGAAGGAAGAGTGATCGGAGGAGACAGAAAGAAGGAAGGAAAGTTGAAGAACTGTCACGATTGACATGTGAAGAATGTCAATTTAGTTTAATCAATGTGGTGGGAGATGATTAAATAACTCTCCCTTGTAACATCTACTTGACAAAATTGTCATATTTGTTAACATATTAGTAGGATGTATCTTTCAAAGAGAGGAAAACACTCAGAAGTAGAAGACAACTTCAAACACATGAAAGGATGGGGCTAACTTTAGTAAACACAGAGGCCCCCCAAAGGTTGGTTGATTAATAAGGCTCAAAAATACCATAAAACAAACAATACGAATTTGTGTTAGAGCATCTTCACCTCAAAATGTATATTTCCTGGGGCTGTTTAGAACTGATAATCATACATATGTTCCAGCAGTCCCACTTCTGGGGTATCTAGGCAAAAGAAATGAAATCAGGATCCCCCAAGATCTTAACATTTCTATTTTCATTGTAGCACCATTCACAACAGACAAGACGAGGATGCAACCTAAATGTCCATGGATGGATGAATGTGTGTAAAGAATGTTGTATATACATGCAAGGGATTATTACTCAGCCTTGAAACAAGATTGAGGGGCTGAGATTGTGGCTCAGTGGTAGAGCACTTACCTAGCATGTGTGGGGCCCTGGGTTCAATCCTCAGCACCACATAAAAATAAATAAACAAAATAAAGGTATTTGTCCATCTATAACTAAAAAAAAAATTTAAAAAAACAAGACTGAATACTGCCAAAGGTGACAACATGGATGAACTTGAGGACGTTATGCTGAGTGAAATAAACCAGATAGAGAAGGGCAAATAATGCATGGAACCATTTATTTGAGGTATGTATATAAAGCCGTCAAAGTCATAGAAACAGAGTAAACTAGTGGTCCAGGGGCTGAAAAGAGGGGGAAAGAGGAACTGATTACCAAGGTACATAAAGTCTCAATTATGTGAGATGGATAATTTCTAGAGATTTGCTACATAACAATATTGTATTATACACTTAAAATTGGTGAAGAGGGTAGATATCATGTGTTCTTACCAAAATAAAATTGTTTGTTGAAGGACGATAGATGTCTTGAACTTTTTCTATGTAACTAAAATTTTATATCCTTTGACTATCATCTCCCCAACCCGAATCTATATCTCAACTTCTGATAACCACCATTCTACTCTCTGCTTCTATGAGTTCAACTTATTTGTATTCCACATGTAAATAAGATTATGAAGTATTGTTCTGTTCTTAGCTTATTTTAAATAACATAATGTCCTCTAAGTTCATCCACTTTGTTGCAAATGACAGGATTTCCCTACTTCTAAGGCTGAGTTGTCATATTCCCAGCGACAAAAACACTCAGGGTCACTCCAAGGGAACTGGGCTGCACAAAATAATCACACAAGAGACAGAGATACCATTTTCTTTGGGGGGTCCTGTGATAGCTCCTCTGACCTTAAGGGTCCGCAGAAAGAGAGAGAGCAAGCGTATGCTGATCCCTTTTATTGAGGAGAAGCCATTCAAATGAGGCAAGGGGTCAGATTCCAGGGGGCATCTAGCTTCATGATGTCTGTTGTCAGCTGGTTGACTGACATCTAGGAATGCCACACCCAAAGGCAGAGCAAGAGAAGGGGACACACAAAGGGCGTTTCCATGGAACATTCTATCCCAAATAGGTCAAAGGGGTAATATCACAAAGGAACAGGTGAGCATAGCTTGATCCATGGGGATGCAGGAAGGCATGCCTACGCATGAAGACACATTCTGCTACTTTGAGGATTGGGCAGCCATCCAGGGCCATTTTGAATGTGGCCAGATCACTAGAAGTGACCCACAGAGCCTCAACTTATTAGGGAAGGAAAATGCTGGTCACTCAGTGTGACAGCCCCCCACACTGAGTAATATTCTAGTGTATATATATCTCATTTTCTGTATTCATTCATCTATTGATGGACACTTAGATTGTTTTTGTGCCATAGCTATTGTGAATTTGCTGCAATAAACATGGGAATTCAGGTTTCTCTTCCATATACTGATTTTATTTCCTTTGTTTATGTACCCAGAAGTGGGATTGAAATAACATATCACAGTTTTATTTTTAATTTTTTAGGAATTTCTCTACTATTTTCCATACTGCTATAGAAATTTACATTCTCACTAATACTGTGCAAAAATTCCCTTTTCTCCACATCCTTACCAATACTTACAATCTGTTATGGT
Organism: Spermophilus citellus; assembly: GCF_964194105.1. Lineage (NCBI taxonomy): Eukaryota > Metazoa > Chordata > Mammalia > Rodentia > Sciuridae > Spermophilus > Spermophilus citellus. Next base: position 75,959,593 of record NC_138194.1, read on the forward strand.
TTAGATGTGGTGTCCCCCAAAACCTTGCAAGCTTGAGGCAATGAAATGTTTGGAGGAGAATTTATTGGGTAATAGTCTTAACCTAATCAGTGAATTGATGCCTGATTAACCAAGTAGTGAATGGAGATAGGTGGGGTGTAACTGGAGGAAGTAGTTCATTTGAGCATAGCTTTGGGTTATATATATGTATCTGGAGTGTGGAGTCTTCTCTGTTTCCTGATCACCATGTGAGCTGCTTCCCTCTGCACCCTATCCTGCCATGATGTTCAGGCTCACATTAAGCCCCAAGGAATGGAGCCAGCCTTCTAAGGACTAAGACCTATGAGACTGTGAGCCCTTAAATAAACTTTTCCTTTTCTAAAATTTTTCTGGTCAGATCGTTTAGTCACAGCAGTAAAAAAAGCTGACTAAAACATTATCTTTCATCTTTTTGATAAAAGTCATCCTAACAGATGTGATAGCTGCTTGTGGTTTTCATTTTTATTTCCCTGGTAATTAGTAAATGCTGAGAAATTTTATTTGTACTTGTTTGCCATTTGGAAGTCTTCTTCCAGTCCTTTGTCTATTGAGTTGTTTTCTTGATATTAGTTTGAATTCCTTATATATTTTGGATCATAGACCCTTAGTAGACATAGGGTTTGCAAATATTTTCTCCCAATCTTTAGATTGTCTCTTCTTTCTGTTGTTTCCTCTGCTGTACAAAAGCTTTTAGAATAATAAAATCCAATTTATCTGTTTTTGCTTTTATAGCCTGTGCTTTGGGGGTCATATTCAAGCAAAAGGTCATGGAGCTTTTGTCTACTAAACTCTGGGGGTAATTTGTTAGACAATAATGTTAGCCAGAACACTTCCATTTATAGAGCCTCTAATCAAGTTCTACCTAAAGCAGTTGGGAAGTCAGGTAAGGCTGTATATAATAACATTTCTTAAATATCAAAGACAATTTTAAAGCACTTTGCTTTATAATTTATGGAGGAAATTACTCTAAATAATTTTTGTTGGTGAGGAGAATAGCTGAATAAAGGAGAATATTGACCACAATTACAACATTTAAAAAGTTGAAATATTTTAGCATATAGCATAAAATTTATTGATTTAGATAGAAAATCTGGATAAAATTTTGGTGAGCTTTACCAAAGTACCCATCTTACATTTAGGCTTTTTTTTTTGCCCTCATAATAACAGTAGGATTGAGATGTATAATGAATGAACAAGGGTATAAATAGGAAAACCTTGCATTAAAAAAAAGGTAATATCTTGGACAAAATTCAGTAAAAATGCTTGTGAATTTATCAAGCAGAAATTATGTAAGAAAAATAAAACAGGTATGCTTGGATTCCTGAAGATACTTATTGAAACATAATTCTGGGGTAGATATTTTCAAAGAGGTCACATATGGTGAAAGAAAAAAAAATTAACCCTGAAAAGGAGACCCTAATGGAATTTTTTAACCATTATAAAATTTCAAGTTGTCTTAAAAATGGCCAAGTGTTTTTTTTTTCTTCTTCTTTTTATTGTATAGCAGTTTAATATGGAGTCTGGTAATCAACAGATATTGAAAAACCTTTCCTTTGGCAATCCTTTTAAATGTCTTTTTAAATTCCAAGTAGCTCACAATATGGCAAAGTCTAGAAATGAATGTAGCACAGATCTTTCCTTCTGGGAAGAACATTAATTCTGAGAATAAAAGTTCAGGACATTTAGCTTATGTGAATTGGCAGAAAGCTAATGTTCTCTGGAGAAATTTTAGGATATGGGCAATAATTATGATTGTGATAGCTCTGGTTTTAAACAGATCCTGTGATAAGAAATGATATTGCAAAGATATTTAAAGCATGCTCAGTTACTCAGGCTTCTGTTTCAGTCTTTCTTGTGAAGTATTTCTCACATTTCTTTGGACCTTCCTCTGAGCTCATTTCAATTTTGTTCCTGATCTGCTGAAAATCAAATGTTATCTTTATGAAAGGATCACCTGCAAAAAAAAATGTGCCAAAAATTAAACCAAATGGTGTTAAAATACATAAACATGACCTTCAGTTGATCCCCTTTTTCGGTTCCCCAGGAACACCAGATTTCAACTAATTTAGTTTGTTTTCTAGATATTTATGATTTTAAGTAATATGTACCTACTATATTTTCTTCCATCATTAATAAAAATTTTTAACTATGGTTATCAAAACAAGAATAAGTTGGAAGCCATTAGCATGGGGTTTTTCTATATTCAGTTTTTATGTAAGCAAGCTAAAAATTAACTTGAAAACATTTCTTGTAACTGATTTAAAAAACAAAACAACAAAATAAGCCCTGATGAATTACAGCAAACCAGCCAATTGTTTATGCAACTAGGGACTCCCATTAGACCTTATCCAAATCCAAATAAGGCAAATGCTCATCACAGAACACCAAATGAGTCAAGGACATAGCTGTAGTCAGTCAGGTCATTTCTCTATTTTGCTTTCATGTTTCACTACTCACATTGCAGGAGGAGCTCTCTGAACCTCCTCTGGTCCTGGTCCTCTTCTGCCCAATTTATGGATCATTCTTTGCTCAAACTTGGTTAAATTTAATTTTCCTAAAGTTTTTATTTTAACCTGGTATATTAGGATTTAACTTCTGATTCCTCCTCTCCTACCATACTCCCCACATCCTTTCAGTCGATGTCAATTTTCATTAAAGAATATTCAGTGTTTTCACAATTATGACTACAGATTGTTCGTGCTGAACCTGAAAAAATATTATAATTTTAAGTATTTATATGATTTATCTTTTTGGTAGTTATTAAATCCCTCATTTTGTTTGGTCATTTTCATTGAACATCTGACTAATTTTTTTTTTTACAATTTCCAGCAGCTCTTTAAATGCCTCTTAGTTTAATTCTTATGACAGTAAATAGTGTTAAATTAGTTATTCATTCTGGGTGTTTTTCCTGGAAACAGTTTTTTTTCATGCTATGGTATTAATAGGTTGCTCTCTAAGCTGAGTAAACATATTTTTCTCCCCCTTGAATTGTTGTTTAATTTCATGTTGAAAATTGCCTTCATTCCTACTTTTTATTGATTCTTTTTCCCCTTGAATCTCTTGTTTACATTCAACTACAAGTAAAAACCTACATCCTCTAAAAGGTGCTTAAATAATGAAATTTCTTTTCCTATAAAAACAATCTAGTAGTAGATAAACTGATTGCTACCTACTGTGACTTCACAAATATCAAATACCTAGGTTCCTATTTTGTTTCTCTGTCATATTTACCATGTGCCTGATGGTCCAAGAGAGTTGCTTAGCGTCCAGCCATTATGTCTTCATTTTAACTAGTATAGAGGAGAAAGGGTGAAGAAAGCTACACCTCCTTCTTTAAATACACTGTTCTCAAATTTCCTTTTCCAAAAATAGTTCCTTGGCTATACTACTTGTAAGAGAGTTTAGAAAATAAATTATCTGAGCTGCAATATTCACATCTAAAATTTTGGAAGTATATTATTATTATTATTATATTATACATTATATTATTATTATATTATACATTTTGAAAATTGATAAGCAAGGACCACATCTGCCATAATCAGCCCCATTGAGGGGAGAGGAGACATCAGGAACGGGCAGAGGAAGTCATCCTAAGAGGTAGGCTGGACCACAACATCCTGGATCAGCCCCAACCTCATGGGGATCTACAAAACTAAAATAGCCCACAAGATATTTCCAAGTTGGTAAAAAGCTGGGTCTTTATGTCCCTGCTTCTATAAATCATCAGGTGTAAGTCTCTCTGATTTGGGATGAAGCAGCCCACTTTAGCTAAGACAATCTCTGAAAAGGCCTCTGAAAGCGCTTCCAGTGGCTGAGATGAAAAGTACTTCTCTGAAAGGAGATAAAAAAAAATATTCTCTGAATTTGGATAGATCAGTCCATTCTTCACATCAATCACATGAGACTAGTTTCTTAGTAATGGTTTATTTAATAAGTCCCTTAGCTAAGAAAACATGGATCAGAGTGCTTAGGTGCATGTTTCAAACAAGATCTTGGTGTGAATATAAAGCAATACCAATGAGGTCTATCACAGAGTATCCTTGAACTTTTGAGTATTGTAGAAAGTATAAGATCTTAATCCCTACCTTGTCAGCACGCTTAAGTAATTGATACCATGACTTAGAAACTCTCCTCTGATCTGAAAACTGGAGCTTCCGCTTTGGGAACCAGGAGGCAAACAATTCTAATTTAGTGTACTACAGACAAATCCCTGCTTTTTATGTTTGTTATCGAGAGCCAATTAAACTCCTCTATATTCCTGCATATACACAGCTGTGCACAATAGTTTGCATGTACAATATTTGCCTGTGCTCTTCTGGAGCCTGGCCAAGCACCCAAATCCTTCACATTATCTAAGAAAACTTCCTGACCTCTTCATTTTCTTGTTCAACTGGGTTACACTGACTCTGTGTATGGCTTCTATTTGACACTTTTTGGTTTGTCATGACTCAAACTTTCATAAAATTTGTGTTTTTTAAAAAATGCATATAGAAAATATTGATTAACTGAATAAAATAAGTTATAAATATTTATAATTCATAACTCCCTCACTTTCTCAGTTAATTGGGTCTTCAGGAAGATCCTTTTGGTTGTTCCAAGAATTGGTGGATGAAGATAAAACTCAGTATTATGACTTGGGTATGATGTGTTCCCCCAAAGTTCCTATGTTAATGCAATAGATGGAATGACTAGATTATGAGACCTGTGAGCCAATTAGTTCATCCTAGTTTGAATGGACTAACTGGGAGGTAATTTCAGGAAGATGGGGCATGGATGGAGGAACAAGTCACTGGGGATATGACTTTGGGGTTTACATTTTGTACCTGGCAATTGGTGCTGTCTCTCTCTCTCTCTTTCCATCTGCCATGAGTTGAGTAGCTTTCCTCTACTGCCCCCCTTCACCATGTTATTCCGCCTCATCTCAGGCCCAACGTGAAGGAGCTAGCTGACCATGGACTTAGACCTGTGAAACTGTGAGGCCCAAATAAACTTTTCCTCCTCTAAGTCGTCTTGTTGGGTATTTTGGTCACAGGAATGAAAAGTTGACAGAGAAACTGGTACAAAAAAGTGGGGTTCTTTATTGTGACTAACATAACCATGTGGTTCAAAAGCTTTTGGAACTGGTTTGTGGGAGGAGTTTGGAAAAGTTTAGTGATGCAGGGTAGGGAAGATGTAGAGTGTTGTAAGCAAAGCTTAAGATGATAAGATGCAGAAAGTAAAAACTGTGCTCATGATGTTTCAGAGGGGAACAAAGGCTCAACTGGAACATGGATTAAAGGCCAATCATATTGCATTCTTGCAAAGAAGTTGTTTGCGTTTTGCCCATGTCCTGGGACTTTGGCCAGATTGAATTTGAAGGTGATATATTATGTAATCTGATAGAGGAAATTTAAGGCAGCCCAGCATTCAGTCAGTAGCATGTTTATTGCTGGCAGCTTTTAGCCAAGTTTACTGAAAGAATCAGGAAGAGAAAGTAGAGCAAATTTATTTTAAAAATTTGAATTTTGGCCGGAAAATTGTGTGCAAAACTGGGGCCAAGGAAACTATTGTTTTTAAAGAGATTATAGTTACTAAAGAGATGCTAAATAGTTTGCACAGGGACAATAAGAAAGATGGCTTGAGGACATCTCAGGAATCAGCAATACCACACCCCATGCGTACAAGTGGGTGTAGAAGTGAGAATTTGCTTAAGAGAACTAGGGGGCATTCTCTTCATACAGGGTGCCTCAGAAGATGTTTCACTGTGTTCAGATGTCTAGGTATTCAGAAGTCATTGCCACTAATAGTCCAAAAAGTTCTGGCCATTGGCTTGTGCTGGCATCAGACTTTGGTATTATCCCCATGTTGCTGTTCCTGCAGGGATGCAAGAAGCTGGAGTTATTGGGTCACGGAGCCTTCCACTGAGATTTTAAAAGAAGGCTTGAAGGCCAGGCAAAGTGTGGCACAGTCAGAATCCCTGCAGGCTTCTCCCAAGGCAGAGATGTGTGAATCTGTAAAGGTGAAATTGAAACTAAAATGAAGATTCCAAGGATGAAGAGATGCTGGTGATGTGGATTGTCTGGCAGGAAAAGCTTCTTGATGCTCAGAGAGCTAAGAGAGGGGCTATGAACACTGCAACTGGCCAGGCCAAAGAGGTGAGAGTGCCCAAATCTTTGGAGAAAGTATATTACCAAATATGCCCAGATGCCATATGTGGAACTACAGGACTTGTTTGCCCAGATAGGTTTTAGTCTTGTTTTAGTCCCATCACTTCTTTCTATGCCCCCAGTCTCCTTTTTGGAAGGTAAATGTTTCTTCTGTGTTATCATATTGATCAATGTAACTTACTTTTGATTTTTAAAGGAGCTGACAGAGTTTGCTTTGAGTCTTAAAGGAGACTTTGGACTTGGACTTTTGGGCAATGCTCCCATTAAGACTATGGGAATTCTTGTACTAAATGCATTCTGCATTTTGAGGTGGACATGAGGTTTTGGAGGACAGTGGCAGAATATAATAGTTTAAATATGAGCTCACCCTCCCCCCACCAAAAAAACCCTCCTATATTAGTGCAGAAGGTGAAATGATTAGATTATGAAAGCCATAAGTCAATCAGTCCATCCTAGTTGGAATGGAATAACTGGGTGAAAACCATAGGCAGGTGGGACATGGCTGGAGGAGATAGGCCTGGAAGGGTTCATCTTCCCTGTGACCCTTTTTCATTTCTCTCTCTACATCTGCCATGAGGGGAGCAGCTTTTCTCTGCTTCCATCATATTGTTCTGCCTCATCTCAGGCCTATAGCAATGGAGTTGGGTGACCATGAACTGAGACCTCTGAAGCCATGAACCCAAAATAAACTCTTCCTCCTCCAAGTTGTTCTTGTTAGGTATTTGGGTGACAGTGATGAAGATCTGAATGAAACAGGCAGTGAGTAAAGAGTAAAGGTAATTTATTCTCTAGCCACTATCTTATCTATGTGATTCTTCTTTCAGAAAAAAATCTTTCTAATGAGCCTTTCTTGTTTTGCAAGTAAAAGGTACTTAAGCCATCCATTGTCCTAGAGAAATTTTATTATAAGATATTCGTTGGCATGAGAAATCATGTCATGTGAATCATAGTCCTGGATATGCAACTCTAGTTTCTAGGAAAGAAGTAAATAAATACACATAGGGACAAGGACACTTTTCTTTCAAAGTTCCAGTAACACACTGATGGATGGGAATGATGACGCTAATGTTTAATGGCTAGAAAAGAATCAAGGTCCTTGCCATTAAGGGGGGCAGGGGGAGAATCTAAACTACTGACCTAGGCTTAATGCCTGGACTCAGGGTTGATGGGAAGAGCTGCGTCCAGTTCAATGCTCTGCTGGATTATTACAGTAAATCCAGTTCACAGGCACAGCTATGACCTGTTCAGAACTGGGACCAATTTTGGAATCATTGGGGTAGTGTTCAACTTCATCCTTGCTGTAGAGATGGAAGGAATGTAGGTAGAAAGTTGAGCTCTACTAACAAACCAATCTGATTACTAATTTTTATGTGCTTAGTGTTTGAAAATAAAGTTGACCCTTTTGTAACAAGTTGCTCCCTTCATGGCCATATTTAATAGTTCTTAAATAATAGCATTAGAAAGTTATGTTAAGAAAAGGTTTTGTTGTTGTTGTTGTTGTTTTTGTTTTTTTTTTTAGAGCTGAAGATATAGCTTAGTTGGTAGTGTACTTGCCTCACATGCACAAGGCCCTGGGTTCAATCCCTAGCACCACACACACATGCACACACCCACACACACACACAAAAAAAGAGTTTTTTGAGCTTCATGTTTATTTTTAGTACACAAACACAGGATTAATTAACTGTTTGGGGCTGAAAGTTTGTCTCCCCAAAATTCATTGCTTAAAACCTTACCCTCTAGTTTAGATGTATTTGGAAATGGGGCCTCTAAGGAAGCAATTAAAATTAAATGAGATCACAATGTGGGATTTCTAGTTTCAGGATTAGTGTCTTTAAAAGAAGACACAAACTGGTGCAGTGGCACATGCCTGTAATTCCAGAGACTCAGGAGGATGAGGTAGAAAGATTTCAAGTTCAAGGCCAATCTCAGCAACTTACGGAGGCCTTAAGCAACTTAGTGAGACCCTGTCTCAAAGTAAAAAATAAAATGGGTTGAGGGTAGAGGATGTGGTTTAGTGGTTAAGTGCCACTGTGTTCAATCCCTGGTACCAAAAATAAGAATAAAAACAGAAGAGACAGACACCATAGATTCCTGCCCCTTCCTCACCATGTGAAGGCACAGTGAAAACATGGCCATCTGCAACCAGGGAAAGGTTCCTCACCAGAAATAAAATTAGCCAGAAACTTATCTTAGATTTTTAGCTTCCAGAACTGTGAAAAATAAAATTTTGTTGTTTAAGCCATACAATGCATAATATTTTGTTATGGCAGCCTGAGTCAACTAATACAATGACCATATTTGTTCTCTAAGCTAATGAAACCAATAATAATAGCTATATCAAAATAGCCAAGAACTTTTTCTTGGTCAGAGGTATGGAGGTTGAATGGAGCAGATGTATACAAAATCACAAGCATCAAACTAGAAAGTTATTCATAATGCTCCCAGACACTTGAATGGAAGCCAAATGGGAGCAGGGAGAATTCTGAGTCCTGGTGACTCTGTTACTTAAGGTTCACTTAATATTGGACCCAGTTGGCCATCAGTTACCATAGGGTAACTAATATGACATTTTAAAAGGCCAGTAAAGGGGGGTAAATTTTCTTGTCTTTGTCTGAATATATTGTCTACACAAAGTTCTAGAATTATTTTTAAAAATTCATATCTCTCTGTCATGAAATTTATGCAGGACAAGATTTGTCAATGTCTTTTTTGTTGTCATTGTTCTTAAAGGTCTCCAATTCAATTCTGGAATGATTAAATCACAGAAGAATATGATCATTTAAGGTCATATAACACCACTGCTATGGTAAGTCATAAAGCTATCCTATTACATTTCAATATTTCTCATTTCTTCATAAAGTAAATGGACTCAGTGCTAGTTAAAAGGGTAGTGTTAGGGATGAGATAGCCATATGTAAATGACTCTTCCAGGATCAATGCAGAGGTTGACTGAAGTCCAAGGAATACTACTTCCCAATTATCTGCTTTTTACTTTCGAAACGATGCAGCTAAAAGTATAGAAATATCACGAGAAGATTTATGGAGTTTAGGACATAGGCAATTTATTATTCATTTCCACTTAGCTTTGGGAGAAGGCAATTTTGACTCAAGTCTGATTTCTTGGTCATTTGGACATTTTAAGCACTGGACCGTATCATTTGAAGATTTTGAAAAAATGGTTTTATTTTATTTTTTCAAAAAGCACTAATCCATTCCTCTGCGTAAGTTATAACATGCTTCATTCTTTGCTCATGGCAAGGTTACGGGTTTTTAGTCAGATAGATCTGGGTTCAGTTCTGCCCTCCCCATCTCCATAGCTATGTGACCTTGGATATGCTCCTTTCCTCTTATCTGCAAAGCAGGTAGGATGATAGCGAGGACAAAATGAGAAGAGACACAGAGAAAGCTTAACACAAAGCCCTGTACACTATGGCCATCTGATAAATCCTAAATACTGCCATCATGGAGATTCTGCTGATGCTGATGCCTAGAGGCTAAAGGCCAGAGCAGAAAGGGCCCCCTTCCTCCCATCGTCACCTTCACTCAACATGGATTCCACAGTTACTCCTAACGTTTCAACCATACGCAGTTTCAACTGTACACAACACTAAGCTGGCACCTGTTGTAAAGGAGTAAACAAAACAGGTGTGACACCTGTGTTTATTGTGTTTGGAGACTAGTCACAAGGCAGACGTGAAATTGGGATCATAATATATAGAAATACAAACATAAAGGAAAATGCATAGCACCATGGAAAAAATATAAAGGGGTAAATGTAACCAGGGAATAAAGAATGACCTCCCTTAAGACACATTGCTGAGACTTGAAGAAACAGAATGAGGATAACAGGTAAGTAATCAGTCATGGAACATCTAGGGAGAAAGATTGCATGCAAAGGCTTCTGAGTAGGGAAGAAATATGTGCACTTTAGGGACTGCAGGAAAATCACTGTGGCTGAAATCCAGCTGGAAGTGTGGGAAGAGCTACAGGATATAAGGAAGAGAGAGCTGCAGACAAGAGCCATGCCCAACTAGTTAAAGAATTGTTTTTCTTTTTTCCTGAGATGCATTTTTCACAGAAGAGTGACATGATCTAGATTTCATGTTTTAAAAAAAATCCCTTTGACAGCTGGGAACAGTGGTGCATGCCTATAATCTCAGCAACTGAGGAGGCTGAGGCAGGAGGATCACAAGTTTGAGGCCAGCCTCAGCAACTCAGCAAGACCCTATTTCAAAATAAACGATAAAAAGAACTGGGGATGTATATCAGTGGTAAAATGCCCCTGGGTTAAAATATCCAGTATTCCCCCACCCAAAATAAAATGAAAACCCTTTGACAGCTTTGTGGGCACAGAGAGATCCAAAGCAAAATAGGATGACCAATTAAAAGCTATTGTATTATTCAGGGTGGATATGATAGAAACTCAAGGAAGCCTCATGGCATTAGAAGACATAAATGAATATTTTATATGCATACATATTTATGGTAGGTACTACTTTATTAAATATTCTCCTGTGTTTAAATCAATAAAACAAAAGTAAGAAAAGTTAAAATAACTCGCTCAAGGTCACATAGGTAGAGAGCAGTGTTGCTGAAACCTGACCTTCTGTCCTGATTCTAAAGCCTATATCCTTGATCATATTCTATTCTGCACCTGCCACCTGATGCAGAGAATGAGTGTAAGTTCTACCCCTGCACACAGCTACCAGCACTTCCCTACAGCTGCCAAACCTTCAGGCTGTGGAGCACATGAGCAGGCAGCAGCCTCTCTCTGAGGCCATTCAGTCAGTTTCACACTGCCCCAGTAATCACCTGCATCTCCAGGAAGGCTCCTTCAGAGTGCTCTAACATTTCAGAAAAGTAGCCTTTGTAGAAAGTGAGAGGAATTACCAAGAGCCTTACTCTTTGTACCTGTGGAAAAGTGGAATGCTAATTGCTTTATATTGTGTGGTGCTGTGGACAATTAAACAGAGGAATTTGAATAAGTATTTTGCAAGGAATGTGAAAGATCACCAAGCCAGATGCATTCTGATCAGGTGGTGCATATGGGTACAGAGCAGATTATTAAGAGAGATGCTTTTGGGGAGGGGAAGGAGGGGGAATAGACTGATTATAAAGCACAGACATCTTGACACAGTTGAAGAGAGGAAATATGGAAAAACAGGTCAACTATTAGAGAGGGGGAATACAGCGATAATTGATACCACTATTGAAATGTTATTATGTGCAATTAAATGCATCATTGCATTGAATTCACTCTCACAACAATACTTACTTAGCAGGGATCTGAGATATCAAGAAATTAACCTTGCATCACATGCGTCAGGAAGTTCAGCCTGTCTGTCTCCAGAGCTGAACTCAAATACCATATTCTCCTGACACTGAGAGGAGAAGGGCAAGGCTTTTCAGTTGAACTCCACCAATGATTCTTGTTTCTAATACTGAGCAAGGAAGCAGCCATAAAAGAGCAGGCAGAAGAGAGGAAAATAAGTTACCTGCATAGTGTTTAGAATGTCCTCTCTTCAGAAGACAGCCAGTCTGGCTGAAAGAATCAAGTGAAGACTGCAAAGCTTGACAAACAGCACAGGCAAACCCTTGCAGGCTGCATCCCTGGTGACAGAATGAGGTTTCTCAGGAGTTACTGCAGATGCCAGACAAATCGTAGCACATTTTGAATCATGCATGGAGAATAATAAGGGTGATGAGATTTCTATTCTTACTGTTTCCTTCTTTAGATTGACATATTGTACTGGAAATGGGGTGAGAGGGGACTTAATCTGGAGCTTAAAGAAATTAAAGTGTGAGATGCCGATAGTCAGATCCACTTGCTATTTGGTCAAGGGAACCCATTTCCAGTAAGAGAATGTATTATCCAAGAGAGAAGAGACTTTCAGATCCGAGGCCGAGGCTGTTTAGGAAAGAATTCAGGGAGCTCCTGAGGAAGCCTGTGAATTGCATTGGTTGCAGAGCTAGTTACTGACTATGATGCCAGTTTCCAATTACCAAGCACTTTCTATGCCTTGGACTGTTCCAAATGCTCCCCCCGGCTTTAAAATCCTATGTATTATCATGAGATCCTATGTATCATCAGGTGCTATTATGATAATATTCCCACTTTATAGGTAGGAAAAGTAAGGCAGAAAGAAGTGAGGAAATTTATCTAAGATCATACCCGCTTGGGGAAGTAGAGCTGGGATTTGAGCCTAGGAGATTTGGCTGTGCATTTAAACACTGTGCTGTCCTGTCTTTCGTTAAGTCCCACATCTGTTTTTCTATTCTTCTGATAATATAGATTAGATTTTATTTTGCAGACCTTCCTCACTTTGCCTTTATTAAAAATATTTAAAATGTCATTTTAGGCAGCTTTGGAAATCAGTTTACTTCAAAGAAGCTTCTCTACTGCACAGCCCTCTGCAAAAACCTGACTCTCCTATGTAGTCGTGGATAGCTGAATGACAGGGATACCATCTAGAAACACAGTAGTCAAGGTCAGCAGGAATGACTGGACCCGTCCGTATCATTGTTGTTGCTTTCATAGGGAGTCTTCTCCTGGGACTTGTTTGGGAGAGCTGACTCTGTTTAGAGGGCGGCAGGTCGTGTTGAATGTTTCTGGCTCCATTCGGAAAATATGTCCAAGGGGAAGGAGAATATGGAGCAGAGTGACAATACACTCTCCTTTATTCAACTGTAACATTTTTCCTTCCAAAAGTCACTCTCCCCACTGTGCCTTTTCTTGATCTTTCTTCTCTCATCAGAGTTACTTTTGATGAAGTCACCTAAATTTTCCTCTCCTGTACAGCACATGGCAGAAATGAAATTGATATATTTCCCTTTTCAGAGAAATTTTTATAGCATCTTACAGAATTGAGTGGGAGACAAGAGCTTCTCTAATTTCAGCCAAAAACATTAAAATGAAATGGGAGTCAAAAGAAGGTTGCCACTGTATCGGTTAAGAGCAAAGATTTTGTTCTGACAACTGCGCTCCACCTGCCTCTACTTCTTACCAGGCGTGTGCTCTACTGCTCTGCTGGTGTGACTGTAGGCAAGATTATCTGATGTGTAAAATATTATACTCATTCCAACTTCATAAAAATCGTTTGTAGAACTGAATTGGAGAATATAAATGAGGCATGTGCATAGTAAGCTTCTAATAGATGATGACTATTATTTTATTATTTTATTGATTTTTATCATTAAAAATGGTCACCACTTGCAGGGGTTCAATGGTAGGGGAGAAACGACTTATTTAAAGCACTTCAGCTCCTGCCTGGCACAGAGTGACCATTAACTAAATGGATGTTATTATTGTCATAATCCATATATTACCATGGTCCTAAAATACTGATATTTGTAGAAGAGACTAAGAAGCAGCTTAAAATCTATTCAGTAAGGCCACTTTCATCCTCACCATACTGAAATTGTCTCTTGTTCTCTACATTTCTCTAGACTTCAGGCACAGAAGTTAATTCTCTCCTTTGACCCAAGCTACTTTCTAATTTAAAGTATTTGGGTTTTTATTGAAATAAAAAAAGAGAAAAACCTAAGGTTCAATGCCTGATCCAGGTATCAAGCAACTATTAATATCATTTCCCCTCCTTATTTGGGGATCTGGGTCCCTCCAACCTCTATTAAAAGGCTTGAGAGCAGAAAATAGGATGTTCATCTTTTTCAGTGAATTTTGAACATTAGTTTGATAAGCTTCAGGATTAGAATGTGACAGTGAGAATAAAAAGAATAATGGATGTATGAAGAATAGCTTTGGAAATATAAAAGTTATTATATCATAAAAATAGAATCAAGGCATTTACTAATCTAAATTTGAGAAAGTCCAGATAGAAGATTCAATCAACTATCTCATTCATTTGTTCCTTCGATGGGTGCTATCCATGTCCTTGGTGCTTAACATTTATAGCCTCTTTTATCTCCAACAATAGAATTGGTGATATAATTGGATTGCAAAGAAAAAAGAAAAAGAAAAAAGAAGCAGCAGCTTATGATTGAATTTTATAACAGTGTGGGACAACAATACTCCATTCATGGCTTTTTCTTATTTAGCAAGTTTATTTCTTCTCTCTTTGCCCCATGACCCCCACCTCCCAGCCCCAACCCACCTCTGCTCTTCTCTAAGGCCATGGTAGGAAACTGGAGGGCAGGCATGGAAAGTCCAAGGTACTTCTGCTCCCAGCCTCCTTACTCCTTGTGTGTGCTCCTTCCTACTCACAGCTGACCCAGGAAGCACTGTTTTCTCCCCTTGCTCCTCAGGAGTAGAGGTGGCAAGCTCTGTCACCTCTCAGGAGTCCCTCAGTGCCCCTACACCCTTGGCTGTTTTCCTGACTTCTGTCCACTCCTCTCGAGATGGCCCTTTCACTCCCTTTTCTTCAAAATCCGTGTATGTGAGCCTTTTCTTTCCTGCCTGAACTTTGACTGATAAAAACACTTAGCTGTACAGTGAAATTGTTGCATCTGTAGAACTATAAATTTGTTGACAATGTAACAGAAGCCCTCCTAAAACAATTTTAGTATTTCAAAATAGGTAGTTTCACTGTTAGCACCGTAAGTAAAACTACTGGCTATTTCTTTAACTCCTACTTATATACATGCTTCTAGAGATGCTCTGGCCATCAGTGACTTCCAGGCAATGATTCTTTTCTAGGTTTTAATACCCTGAGAGTCTTAATTAACTCACAATGTTGTTTTGAACAGGTGAGCCCTAAAAACCCAAACCTGTCTGGTCAGGAGCACCGAGACATTTCTATAATGGATTGACATATTCTTCTTTGCTTCTTTCCTATTTCTCTTGATGGTAGAGAGTAGTGACAAGAACCCAGAAAGGAAATGCTGTGTTTTACAGTTTCATAGAAAAATCTAAAGGAACAGACAGGCAATCTGCTGTTCCTCTCCCATATGGGTGACAACAATACAATTGGAAGAAGAAGTACTAATTAGCTTAATGAAAAGCTCAAGCTGTGATTGTTGAAGAGTTTAATTTTAGGTCAAACTGAGATGTTTGCCCAATCTTTAAGAGGTAGAAACAGAGAGGAACTCAGTATCTCACCTGCAAAATCTAGTCAGTGAGACCCTTACACGTCTTAAAGGAAACATCAGAGTAGTAATTTAGAACAAATGCTAAGATTCTGGTTGAGAATTAAATTATTTGATTTTGCATACATATCTTATTCTGAAATGAAAATAAAATTGTTCTGAGTGATTCTTATATTCATTAGGAGTGGGTTATGAAAGTATACATTAGACTTAGATTTGTTAAATAAAATATTATTTGAAATCTCTGTAGAACCTACTCTACAAATATATTGCTATGAATGGAACAATAGAAAAACTTACTTATGCTTGGATTAAATAGCCATACTGAAAATATAATAAAGAATATTAGTATTGTCTCTCACTGCCAGATTAAGAAGCATATATAAAAGGAAAACAATTATAGTCACTCTTGGGATCATTGCTAGATAATGAATGTTTATGTGAGTAAATTTGGGGGTAGGGCCTTTGGGAGATAATTAGTCATGGAATTAGTACACTTATGAAAGAGACCCTCAAAGGGGTCCCCTGTCCCTTTCCCCATGTGAACACACAAAGAAAAGCCAGAAAGTGATCCCGCATAGACATGGAATCTGCTGGCAGCTACATCTTGGGCTTTGCAGCCTCCATCACTATGAGAAACACATCATATGACAGCCAATCTACAGTATTTTTGTTGCAGCAGTCCAAACAGACTAAGAAAACCATCATTTGCTAATCTAATAATGTGTAACCCATTTCCTTTCAGGAATCAGAGAGTAAATCTTACACTTGTTTCCCAGAACATTTTTCCTTCTTAAAAAAAAAAAAAAAGGCAGTACCTTCATATTGCCTGACTTCCTGATTCCATTTTTATTTTTTATTGTTTTTCAAATACAACTAATAAGCCAGGTACATCTGTAAAGGTAGGTGCTTGGGGGCTGGGGCAGGAGGAACACAAATTCAAAGCCATCCTCAGCAGTTTAGCAGGGTTCTGTCTCAAAATAAAAAATAAAAAATGCCAGGGATGTGGCTCTGGAGTTAATCACCCCTGTACAAAAACCAAAAACTAACAAACAAGGAAACAAACAAAAAGACTACTAATAGAGAATAAATAATCTATTTTTTTTCAATTTTTATTGGTATCCTAGGTTATAATTTGACTCTATCGGCAGAAAAGCTCATTTCAAGATTTTATACTGTTTCAAACAGCTCACTTGCCTTAAGATTCAACTCTCCTTTCTCCAGCATTAGATTTGGCTTTTTGTGATATGCAGGGCTTTCTTCTGGGCATTGAAAACACCAACAAGACAGAGAAAAACTAAAAACAAAATGAGAGTTGGGTAGTTGAACACTGCCCTTCTTCTGGTGCTATTTCCCCCTGGCTGCCCTAGACTGACCTCTTAAGAATACAAGAGACAAGACTTTGAAAAAATGAGATCTTGGCCTCCTTTTTTATCCTGCCCCCAAACAGTAATTTTGATAGAGAAAAAAACTGTGCCAACCAAGTTTATCTTGGAAACTTACTAACATTGGATTCCGAGTTACTTAATTCCTAGAACAAAAATGTGTTCTGCCTTGGTATTGAGCTTCCTGACAAGGCTGGCATGGTATATTTTAACAAATATGAGTCCTGATGCTAATTTGTGTGCAGATTTTTCGAACCAAATATAGTCTTTTGTTTGACATCATGAGATTGAGAGATCAGTATGATAGAACTGGCAGTGATTCTGAAAAAAGTATTTTACATTGAAAATCTTATTTAGAAAAACTGCTTCCCACTGGCTATTATAATAGGACTAACTATATTAATATAAAAGCTGGAAATTCTTGTTTCCCTTATGTATAATTATAATCTTCTAACTAAGCTTCTGCTTAAATCCAAGGGAACTTTTACTTATGTTTGGATTAAGGGTAAAGTAACCTTGCCACTGAATAATCAAAACTTTTTTGTTGTTTTTCATTCTTCAGAGAAGATATTTTGAATTCAGGTAGGGTCACTTTTTCCTACCTGAAATTTATTCTGGCTTCAACATTGCACCTGATCTGATAACAGGAACAGCAAAATAAAATGAGGCTCTTTAGAGTTGTGTGAATGAATTTAGGAAGTTAAAAAAAATGCCCAGCATACTGCTTGGAATTTTAAGACAGTTTTTCACCTAAATGCATATCAGTATGTACAACTGACAGAATAGCCTAAATTGTAAACTAAGAGCTGAGAGAATAACAGAAAGAAAAGAAAAAAAAAGAATACTTGTATATTTGTGAAAACAGATCTCAGAAATAATCTCAGATAAAATCAGAATAAATATTCTATTTAAAAGATGACTTTACTAGAAGCTAAATAAAACTTGGTTTCTGATATAAAGGTCAATATAAAATTAAGATTAGGCTATATAAAACTGTCACCTATGCATGACTTCAGTAAAAACAAGTATAAAAGCACAATTCTTTTTTGATGACCAGACATTTACCCCAACTTATTCTTATTTCATAAATGATAATGTTACATATATTAGGCATCAAATAACTGTATTTTCCAAGATAATATCAGTAAACATTAGCATAGCTCTATCGAGACAAGTAGAAAATCTGTTGTCTTCAACAGAGAGAAACCACTTCTATATTCAAATTGCAAGCCTATCAATCTTCTCACCTTCATTGTAAAATTTAACACCAACTTACAATACAAACTGTGTTGGATCTTACAAAGTGAGTTTGTTTTATATATTGCCTCATTGCCAAAAATTAGCACTTGAGCTTGGATAGGGTTACATAATTTTCTAAATGTCTTTACGGACCTACGGAATTGCTTCTCACTGGATTAGTTTGCTTCCTGCAGGCAAAAGGGGTGTTTGGCTCACTGGTAAATACACAATACCTAGCACTGTGTTTGTAGCTTAATAGCTATTTATTGACTGTTCATGTTAAAGTAATGGCTACTGAGAACCAAATGACCCCTGTTTCATTTGTTCTAAGAAAATAGCATAGGGCTTTTTTTTTTCAGCATTCAATAAACTTTACCACCTATTTTGTTTCATAGAAAATTAAAATTGTATGCCTTCAAGGAAACTTAAAGATTATTCACTCAGCTCCCTTAAACTTGAATGTCTCATTTCCCAAGCAAAGTAATTTAATTGAGGATCTCCTGTTAATCTTTGCTTTTATATAGTTATTGTTATCACCAGAATTAAAGTGGTTGAGATTAGGTTTTTGATGGATGAGATATCAATTCTAAGTAGTCTGGAGCATCCTACTTTCCTTTTTTATTTACTAAATATTTCAGTGTAGCTAATGGCGTTAGAGCTGTAAGTCATCTATGTAGTAGGAATGACATCAAAGAAACTACCTGCCTCGGTGTCAATATCATGAATAAAACACTCTTTGTCATTATTCCAAACAAGCTTAATATTAATTGAGTAACCACCAAGCAGGAACTTTTGATTGTTCAGAGTTTAATGAAATACAGTATTTCCCATGCATAGTTCCTACTATCTGCTTAGCATCTAAACAGTTTTTAAGCTTCTCACTAAATAGTTTGATTTTAAATTTCAATTATAAGTTTACTATGTGTCAGGAAACTTGTATCATAGGCATAAATAGAAAGTCGTTATAAAATTAAATGTTATAAAACAAAGTGCTGCTATTAAATTGTGGCTACTTTCTTCTCTGCACACTGTGGACAGAGATCCAGAGTTGAGTACTAATTGTCTGAATGATATTAGACAAGCAGTGTAACTGTGCTTTCATCAGTTATCTCATTAATAAAAGGTAGATAATGCAATTCTATACAGAAGATTTTAGTGAAAATTAAATGAAATAAAGATGCCAGTTCTCCTCAAATTGATTTCCAGACCCATTTTTCTAATCAAAATCCCTACACGTTTTCTCCTTTTGAGAAAACTGACAAATTGACTTTAAAGTTTATGTTGAAATATAAGACAATTTACACGGAAACTAGCCAAGGTGATTTTTGAAGAAGGGGAAAAAAATTTGGAAGCTTTTTACTAAGACATCGGTATACTTGGGCCATGACAAACTGATAAAAGGAACAAAAATCGATTTCAGAAACAGACCCAAATGTATTCCAGAAGTAGAATGGATGAATAATAAACAGAATCTACAAAATGGGAGACAATATTTGCAGACTCTATATCTGATGAGGGGTTCAGATTCACTGTACATAGGAAGAACTTAAATGCTCAATAGCAAGAAAACAATCTGGTTTAAAAATTGGTAAAAATCTGATACGAATTTCTCAAAAGAAGACATACAGTTGGCCAACAGAAATATGAAAAAATGCCTAATATCCCTAATCTTAAGGGAAATGCAAATCAAAACCATGCTGAGATATCTCCTCATTCCCAATAGATCAACTATTACCAAAAGACAAACAGTAACAAGTGTTGACAAAGATGTGGAAAAAAAGGGGACACGGTACACTACTGGCAGAAATGTAAATTAGTGCATCTCTATGGAAAAATAGCATGATATTCCTCAAAAAAACTAAAAATTCAACTACCACATAATCAAGCAATCCCACTACTGGGTATATATCCAAAGGAAATAATGTAAGTATGTCCAAAAAGATCTCTGCATGCTCAATTTTATAGCAGTATTTTTCATAATGGCTAAAATACAGAATCAGCCTAAGATTCCATCAACATATAAATGATAAAGAAGATGTCACACACACGAACAATGGCATATTTACTATTTAGTCATAAAAAGAATGGAATGCTACCATCTATGTCAACAAGGATGAACCCACAGGATGTTACATTACATGAAATAAGCCAGGTGTCGAAATAAAAATACTGCATGATCTTACTCATATATGAAATCTAATAATGTTGATCTCATAGAAGTAGAGAGTAGCAGCAGAGGCTGAAGAGATTAGTTGGGGAGGGAATGATGTGAGGAATATTGGCCAGAGGATATATTGTTACAGTTATACTGGAAGAATAAGTTTAAAAAATTATTTAGTATGGGGATGAGAGTTAATGATGAAAAATTATATTTTTGAGATACACAGAGAAGTAGATATTATGATCTTACTACAAACTGACAACTATATGAGGTAATACATTTATTAATTAGCATTTTTAGCCAGGCTACAATGTATGTATGCTTCAAAACATCACATCTGAAATAATTACAAACAATTTTATTTATCAATTTAAAATTAATATAATAGATAATTTTGATAAATTCATGTGATGGAATTCTATAAATCAATGAAAATGAATGGGCTATATTACATGCAGCAAGTAAGAACTTTATTGCTCAATAAAGAAATATGGAATAAAACATTATGTCCCAAAATTTTTCTAAAAAGCAAATCAGAAAAACATGTTCATAATATGAGGTAAAGCTATTAAGAAAAAATATGAAAATTGATACTGAACTATCATGGCCAAAGTCAGGATGGTGAGTACTACTTGGAACTAGATATTTTTGAAATCAGAAGGAACAGAGAAGGTTTTGTGGGGACACAGATAATGTTCTCTTTTTTAACCTGGATGCTGTTGAATGATGTTCACTTTGTAATTATTCACCATGCTGTTTACTTTTTAAAATGTAGGCTATGTTATACTTTACAAATTTTTAAAAGTTGAAAATGCATAAATCACAGCAAAGACAGTTTCAGGCAATCCAGTTCTTCAGTATAGTACAGAAATAATTCTAAGAATCCCAGCCTAGAGCATGTAGTGTATTTCTTCAGCTGTTTGCAAATGGCTAAAATGAAATTCTGGAAAGTCCCAAGTATTAAAGAGAATATGGAGTAACTGGATTAGTCATAAACTTTGGGTAGAAATGACCATTGATATCACCACTTTGGAAAATGCATTTGCTAAAGCTGATTGTTGATCTTGTGATCTTATGTATGTATTAATTAAGGGACTTCAGAGAAATAAAACCAGTGGGGTGGGTTGTTTATTGGGTAGGTGCTAGGTTGAATTTGAAGACCTGAGAACCAGAGTCTGAAAGTATAAATCCAGAAATCTGTAGGCCCAAGAACCAGGAGTGCTCATGTCCAAGGGCAGGGGAAGAAGGATGTTCTAGCTCAGGCAGAGAACAATTCACCCTTTCTCCTGTATTTTCCTCTGTTCAGTCTTTCAATGGCTTGGATGATGTCCCCCTGCACTGGTGAGGGTGATCTAATGCTACTCTCTTCCAAAAACACCTCACAGACATGCCCAGAAATAATGTTCACCATCTATCTGGGTATCATTTAATCCAGTCAAGTTAACAAATTAACTTACATCCAATGACGGTGCACTAATGGCATCCATATGGTTTGGTTCTTAAATGTTGCTCAAAAGATCATATGCTAGATGCTTGTTGCTGGCCTGTGGCACTACTGGGAGGTAGTGGAGCCTTTAAGAGGTGGTGCCCAGTGAAAGGAAGTTAGGGCATTGGGGGTGTGCCCTTGAGGGGGATATTGGAACCCTGAAACTCCTCTTTTTTTTCATTGCTTCCTGTCCACCATGAGGTAAATGGACCACCTCCACTTCGAGTGCCTGCCATGATATACCATGTTGCCACAGGCTCAAAGAGATAGGGCCAAGCAATAAAAGATGGAAACCACTGAAACTGTGAGCCAAAATTTCCTCTTGATATGTTGTTTACCTTAGGTATTTTGTCACAATGACAGAGAGCTGATGCAGACATATACACAATAAATCGTGTTCATCAAGACTAATGTACTAGTCATAGCAGCACCATTCCTAGTAGACCCAAACTGAAAGCTGTCCAAATCCCTTTAAGTAATGAAATGGATAAATAATTGTTTACATCTTCACACAATGGAATACTATTCAGTGATGAAAATGAATGATTCATAATTATACACAAAGCTATGTAAAAATCTCACAAATCTAACATTGAACAAAAGTACCTATAAGATATATCTATTTGTGAAGCACTTAAACAAGCTGTTAGATGTCAGAATGTAGTTATCCTTGGGCAGACAGAAACTGGAAGGGATAACAGAGGAAGCTATTTAATATTCTGATTTAATATTCTAATTCTTTATGTGAGTGTTGGTTAAAAGGGTGAGTTCAGTCTTCAAAATTCATCACTGCAGGGCTGTGGCTATGGCTCAGTAGTAGAGAACTAATCTGGCATGCGTGTGGCACTGCGTTTGATCCCCAGCACCATATAAAAATAAAATAAAGGTATCATATCCACCTACAACTAAAAAAAATACATACTTAAAAAAATTCATCACCACAAACCTGAATTGTATCCATTTTTTGCAAGAATTTCTTAAACATCTTCAAAAGTTTTTTTTTAAATGGGGTTACATATATGAAGTTCTTATAAGGACACCTGGCATGCGGCAAGCTCTAAAAACCATCAGCTATTGTCACTGTTATTATTGATGTTCTCAATAATAATAATTAATTGTTCTCAATAACAATTATTGCCTACAAAAAGCAATAATTCTCAGTCCTGGTCATCATATATTCAAGAATGGAAATTTCTAAGTGTCAGAAAGACAATTTTCACTAAGCTGATGCTATTCTGCTGGCATAATCATAAGATTTGAAAAATAACTGAAAAAGATACAAATTTCATTTAAATGAGTCAATACATTTTAGTGCTGGGCCTCCTCAGTGTGGGGAACATATTAGTTGATCAATTTAGCTGCTATGGAACCTGTTCAGGTCTTGCCCACGTAGACCAGCTCATCACAATGAGGCTTCCTTCCTAACAAGGTATGATTTTTTTTTTTTTTACTTCTAAGATTCAATTGTGTCCACTTGATTTGAAAATTTGCCAAATAATGTTGGCTTCTGGAATCTTCAGTGGTTATCTGAGTACCTGTGGAAACATAAAAGTCAATTCTAAGAAGGAAGGTAATTATGAGTGTGTGTGGGTGGGGGGTGGAGTTGGGGGGTTGGTCCTACCAAACAGCTCACCCTGCAGCTTTATCCATTATGGAAAGAGAATGACCACTTATCAGGAGAATATGGCATTCTTCAACATTTTCAGAGAAGACTTTGGGTCTTTGGTCTGATTCTCCTTAAATCAACAATAGAGCACAGCAATATCAATATCATCAAAGAATGCAATAAAGACATAAAGAATATTTGATCTTTAACATCTGTTACAATATGGCCCCTCACCCACTGCTCAGAGTCAGCTAGATGCAGAAGAAAGCTGAAAAGAAAAATGCCATTTTAAAGTAGGGAGAGATTAGTGATAGCTTTGAACAACATCATCTGCAAATGCATGACTTTCCATTTGTTTAGGAAATTTTCTAAAACACCAACAGTTGTACAGGGGATGATCTCATCTGCTTTGGGTTTGGTTTTAATAATAATATAAAATAATCCTTGAAAATCATTTTTAACCTAAAATAATGCATTTTTATGGGCTCAGAGACTAAGGCTATTCAACAAAACAGTCTGAATCAATTCCAAAGTGGATAAAGTGAAAAATCTTCGATTAGTCAGTATCCACCTAAAGGCTTTTAATTTTTGAGATCAAAGTAGTATTTATTTTTCCTCTTCTTGGTTTCTAAACCCTGTTTGTCAAGCTATTTCTCCTGTGCCTTTAGAGAGATGGGATATTTTATTTGCTTTGATGAGTGTGTGTGGCCAGGCCTGCTCTGCACTGCCCTAGCTGGAACAGCATCTGCTAGTCCATCTGTGTTCAGATGGCAGCTGAGAGAGAGAAAGAAGGCAAGAAGAACCAACTCAGGAGAAAATTCTTTTGAGGTTACCGAGATGCTTTAGCTACTGGAACTAAATGAGAGAGTTGGTTTTGCTGTCGAGTAGGGGAAACTAGGCCTTGTGAAAAAGGACAACCGTGGATATAACGAGTTGGATGGGCAGGAAGAGTTTGTGATTTCTCTTATTCACTTATTTGCTTCTCTGTCACAACTACTCCTGCCCTTGCATTTCCTTCACTAGCTGACCCCATGGATCTCTGGATCTATCTGCTCCACTCTTTCCTTGTTACAGGATGCTGGCCAGCACCACGGATCACTGTCTCTGCGCCAGGACTATATTAAGCAATTTTCAGGCATAACCTCATTCGACCTTCACAATAGCCCTGGATGATTTACATTATTATGTACACACTAGTGATGGAGGGAACTGTAGCATAGAAAGGCCAAATACATTTTCCACAGATCAAAGTGCCAGTGAGTGTTGAAATCTCATCAGGGACCTGGAGCTTCTTCCTCTAACCACTGAACTCTACTGCCAAGGAAGTGTCCTTCACCCTCCCATGTTGAAACACCCATCAGTTCTGCACAGGAGAAGGAAAGGATCCTGTACTTGATTCCACACTCTCTGAAAGAGCCAGTAATCTTATCCCATGGGTGACAGTAGATCTGAAACCTAATTACCACTGGGTACACCAGCGCCTTCTCTGGAAATGAAGGAGGGCCCAGTCCCTGACCTACCTAACTCCATTTTGTTTCTCTGACCTCATCTTGCCTCTCAGACTTTTCCTCCCCTTTTCGAGATCTCCTGAGTCATTTTCTCCTGCAGTTATCTTAGATTCCAGGAACAGCAGCAGGCCTTGCTGGCAGATCACCCCATTATGAGATTGCCTCCCTAAGTGGGAACAATTACCTCATGATGGGATCTGAGGCTGCTCCCCCAGAACAGGAGCAATCATCTCATGTTGAGAACCAAATTGCCCCCTCCAGTGATAATGACTTCCCTGGAGCCTGCAGAACCTCCCAGAACTGGACCTGAGGTAAAGAGCAACCAGACCATGTGCTGACCAAGCTTACCTGCTTTTCCTGCTTTGCAACCCACCCATCCCCCAGCTATGCAAACCCCAACCCTTGTCTGCCTTCCACTTTTTATGAAATCCCAAAGTTGTAGTCAGTTCCTTGAATCCAAAGGTCCTAGGTCTTTGGACCTTTCTGTTCTTCCCAGTGCAGCCACAGTGACAGCAGCTCCTTTTCCCACTGCCCATCTCATCCATTGGCTTTTTTGGAAAAGTTGGCTGAGCTTGGTTCAGTAGCACCCCTTTAGCCAGGGCTTTCATCTTGGTAACATGAATTGTGAGAAGGAGAATAAAAGATACTATCATGATGCTTCTTGGCATCTGCTAGGAGCTCTCCAGATGGAGGAATGTGGTCAGTTATGGAGACTGAAAAATGGGAAGGAAGTGAATAAAAGCAGAAAAAAATAGGGTAAACAACAATCTGGATTCATGTTCTTCTTTGTACTTTACTGGCAGCAACTATGATTTTCAAGTCTATTATAAACTGAATTTCCTATCACACAGACTCCAGATGTGTCTGATAAATGTGAGGTCAGAAAAAAAAAAAAAAAAACGAATATTTTCGGTATCCTATACATCTGAATAAATCCACTGAGATCATTCTAAGTCTATTTCCAGGGCAGTCTCTGGACTCCTCAATTGTATCTTTTTACCTTTCATCTAGTAAATTCCTTCAAGAGAGAGCCTTGCTCAATAAACAAAACAGCCTGGTGCTATCTCTTTTCACTATGGAAACGTTGTGGGGTGGTGGGTGCTGTCCTGGTACTGACTGGAATATACAGTAGGGTCAGGTCTCAGTGAAAAGGAAAATAGCTGATGGCGCTGGAGGTGCTCCACCAAGCTGAAAGTCGTCCAGGACGTCTCTTGTACCTGGCCTCAGATCTTCTTGGCTCACTTTTTCTCTTGCAACTGATGAAGTAAGGAATTTTCACAGGTGTAAACTGACAGCCTGCAGCTCTGTCTTTGGGCTGGGAGATGCTTGGATGCAGTGGCATGGGATGTGTTTTAGTCAGCTGTTCTGCCACTGTGACTAAAAGACCTGACCAGCACAACTGTAGAGGAGGAGAAGTTTGAGGGCTCAGGGTTTCAGAGGTCTCAATACACAGACAGCAGTCTCCATTGCTCGGGGCTCAAGGTAAAGCTGAACATGGTGGCAGAAGAGTGTGGCAGAGAGAAGCAGCTCACATGATGATCAGAAAGCAGAGAGGGAGAGGGAGAGGGAGAGGGAGAGGGAGAGGGAGAGGGAGAGGGAGAGGGAGAGGGAGAGGGAGAGGGAGAGGGAGAGGGAGAGGGAGAGGGAGAGGGAGAGAGAGA
Organism: Spermophilus citellus; assembly: GCF_964194105.1. Lineage (NCBI taxonomy): Eukaryota > Metazoa > Chordata > Mammalia > Rodentia > Sciuridae > Spermophilus > Spermophilus citellus. Next base: position 75,985,851 of record NC_138194.1, read on the forward strand.
TATCTCCTCTTGCCAGATACAAATATATACTCCAAAGCCACGCCCCAATTCCCACCTCCCCCAGCCACACCCTACCACTTCAGTTACCACTCAGTTAATCCCTATCAGGGGATTAATTTACTGATTGGGTTAAGACTATTGCAACTCTCACAACCCAATCAGTTGTTCTCTGAACCCTCTTGCATTGTCTCAAGTGTAAGCATTTGGGAGACACCTCACATCCAAACCACAACAGGATGAGTGTGAATACTTATCAATACTCCACAGGCACATTTTGACTAATGGTGGAGGAATCACCTCCCTTTTCTCCATAAAGTAAACATTATAACTATCTGCATAAGAGTCCTTGTGTCAGTCTTTGCTTTCAGGAGTTAGTGAGGGATGACATAGCTCTCTGACTAACACATAAGAAGAGAAGATGGAAAGTTGGAAAGATGAAACAACATAAATAAAATGAAAAGGCACAAAATTATAGAAAATTTCATTTGGCTTTTGTTTGTAGAGATAGAATTGAACAATACCACTTCCTACAAGATAGAATTGGCTTTTATTTTTTATTCTAGAATTGGGCAACATTTCAATCTATGAGATAGAATTGGTGTTCTACTGGGCATGAGAGAACAGTTGGGTTTTGTAAGGTGGATTGCCGCAGTCTTGGCTGGGCACAGAATCACGAGCCACTCAAGCAGGAACAAAACTTTATTTTGAAAAAGCCACCAAGACTCTGTAGGCGCCGGCAAGCCAAACCCGGTCCTCCCACGCGGGCGTCTACCGGAACCTCCCGTCTCCCGGAACCGGGGGTCCCCCGGACCTCCCCCGGAATTTCCTCCTACTATCCTTCCCCAACCAATGGGAACTCTCCATGAGTCCCGTAACATGAGTCCGGTAGCAGGCCAGGGTGAACAGCGGGAGTCCAATTTCCATATGAATGTAAATCTTAACATAATCATATCTCAGTGGCTAGCTGGCGTCACTTTACAACCAAAGGTGCCATACATCGTATATTTGCTTGTGGCTCCTAGCATCTGCCCCCTTCTGTTTAATTAAGCAACAAGCAATGTGGCTAGGGACCGTGCCTGGTAGGTTGTCCAATTTAACATATGGTTCTTACCCGTCATGGGAGAACTGACATTTAGGCGTCAGCTTCCTGTCTTAGGTTGAATCCACTGTAATCAGATCAACCCGTCACTGACTAACGTTCCAGCATTCAGCCATGCTTGAGGATAGGCCTATGCACCAGTGGGGGGGTGAGGTTCTTGCCTCACCTCTGTTGGCCCCCAAATTTAGCCTTGGTGCCAGTGGGGGGGTGAGGTTCTTTGCCTCACCTCTGTTGGCCCCCAAATTTTAGACCATCACTAGTAGAAGGGAGGAGGATACAGAAATGTCACGACACCAAGCCAATTGATGGCTCCTTTGGAAAAATTGCGTCACTGGTGACACCATCAGCAAAGATATGCCAGTATTACCACAATAAACATGGGGTGAGCTGGCAAGGAAATTGCATCACTGGTGACACCATCAGCAAAGATATGCCAGCAGTACCACAATTCGGTGCACCAGATGATATTTCACAATGTATGCAACTGATATATAGTCCAGGCAAGTTCTGCAAGCAGTTCAAATTGGAGGAGTCTATCAATATGTCCATTTCCTCCCAAAGTAAATCAAGTCCTTGATTGAGCATTACTTGTTGAGTTATATTCATTGATGCATCAGTTTATACAGTTTACTGTGATAGCTATCATAGAAGCTGTAGTTTGGTTTTATCTCAGTCTTCACCGGAATTGGGATGGAGATGGAAATTCTGGCAATGATGCTAAAGAGACATTATCCTGAACAGAATTATTAAATATAATGAAAAGGAAAGGTGAAAGTAAACAAACAAATCTGTTAAACTCCTTTAAAAACAATCCTTAACAGCTGTTTACCTAATTTAAATTAGTAAACAAACAGATCTGTTAACCATCTCTAAAAACAATCATTAACAGCTGTTCGCCTAATTTAAATTAAACCATATAAATCACGTGAATAAAGAAAAAAAATTCGGATCCATTTTTTCATGAGCGCTCCTCATATAAGAAATATGGACATACACACATACAGACATACAACACAAAACAGAAGTGTGCACACAACATACAACACATAAGACAATAGTAAATAAAGGCCTTGTAACTATACCTAGGTGAAATCTCCATTGCAATGTTTAAAAACTCCACAGTCAAAAAAATAAAACACAGTCAAAAAATAAAACTGATCAGAAAAACATTAACCTAGGTTTGTATGAGCTCAAAATTAAAATAGAACTTTTTGATGTGGGAAAAATGCAATAATAAAATAGATATTGAAAAAAAAAACCTTGGTTAATCACTGTCGCAGATGTAAGAATAGCCAAGCTGGAGCTCTGGATGTCAGCTGTTATGGATTTGAGTCAAATCATCTTCTTTTTCTGTAGAAATTGTTTTAGTTAATCTCTCTGGAATCCAAATCGGTTGCTGTTCATCCTGTGGGAAAACACAGACAGCGCCCCGATTCCAGACTATCACTGGATCCGGGCCTTTCCATTGTCCTGTTAGAATATCTTTCCAAAGTACCTTAGGCTTATGTACATTTTTTGGGTACAAATGTCTTTCCGCAGCACTAAGTCCCGATGAATCCAAATTTAAAAAGTTTAGAGTAAAAAGGGTTATTTTAAGTTTATCTTTGGGGGATATATACCCCTTTCCAATTCCCTCCTTTTGTTTTAATAAGTACATTTTAATAGTTTGATGAGCTCTTTCAACTATGCCTTGTCCTTGTGGATTGTATGGAATTCCTGTTATGTGAGTAATGCCAAATGATGAGCAAAATTGTTTAAAAGAGGTGGAAGTATAACCAGGACCATTGTCCGTTTTTAACTGTTTTGGAACGCCCACAGTGGCAAAATTTTGTAAGCAATGAGCTATAACATCTTTAGTTTTTTCTCCGGCATGAAGGGAGCCCATCAAAAAGTAACAACTGTAACATGTAAATATTTTAATTTTCCAAATTCTGGCAAGTGTGTGACGTCCATCTGCCAAATATGGTTAGGTATCAGTCCTCTAGGATTGACTCCAAGATTAACTTGTGGTAAAAATGTCACACAATTTTGACATTGTTTTATTATATGTCTGGCTTGTTCTTTAGTTATTTTAAAACGTTTTTGTAAAGTATTAGCATTGACATGGAACCTTTTATGAAAATTTATAGCTTCTTCTATTGTGGAGAAAATATGTATGTCATGTGTAGATTTATCTGCTAGTTCATTGCCCATACTAAGGGCTCCAGGCAATCCTGTATGTGCCCTGATATGACCTATAAAGAATGGATCTTTTCGGTCCCAGATTAGACTTTGTATAGCGGAAAACAAAGAGAAAACAGTAGAAGAAGGTGAAATCCTACCAGCATCTTCAAGGGATACTATAGCATTAACTACATATTGACTATCAGAAAATAAATTAAATACAGAATCTTTAAACATCATAAAAGTTTGTAATACTGCATTAAGCTCTACCTTTTGAGCTGATTGCTTGGGTACTAAAAATGTAAAAGTTTGATCAGGAGTAACTACTGCTGCTGTACCATTGTTTGACCCATCAGTGAATATATTTGGAGCATTTATGATAGGGGTTTTTCTTGTCATTTTTGGAAAAACTACAGGATTCTTAGACCAAAAAGACAACAAAGGATTAGATGGTAAGTGATTATCAAATGAAACACTAGTTTTACACATGATTATTGCCCAAGTATTTAACTCATTAGCTAACTCATCAATTTGATCCATAGTATATGGAGTAATAATTTTATTGGGAGAAATCCCAAATACTCCCTTAGCTGCTTTTATTCCTTTGAGTATCAATTGTCCTACAGCCTCAGGATATCTAGTAAGAATAGTGTTAGGAGAATAAGATAAATGTATCCACAATAATGGACCTTCCTGCCAAAATACTCCTGTAGGAATATTTTTTGTTGGTAGTACAATAAATAATAAAGGCAAACTTATATCAATTCTATCCAAATGCATATTTTCCATATATGTTTCAATGATTTTTAATGTTTTTCTTGCTTCAGGCGTTAACATGCGGGGTGAATTTGGATCTGATGGACCTTTTAGAATATCAAATAAAGGTCCTAACTCTCCTGTTGGTATGCCTAGATAAGGCCTTATCCAATTTATGTCTCCCAATAACTTTTGAAAGTCATTAAGTGATCTGAGTTGATCTACTCGTATTTGAATTTTTGGTGGACGGACCATGGTTGAGGATAATAGAACTCCTAAATAATTAATTGGAAGATTTAATTGTACTTTATCTATTGCTATCTCTAGATTATAATTTTTCAATAAGTTTGTAAGTGTGGCATAACATTCTAGTAATGTGTTTTTATCTTTATGTGCCAATAACACATCATCCATATAGTGAAATATTTGTAGTTCAGGATTTTGATTTCTAAGTGGCTGGATTGCTTTATTAACATAAATTTGACACATAGTTGGGCTGTTAGCCATCCCTTGAGGGAGTACTTTCCATTCATATCTCTGATCAGGACCTTCATGATTCAGTGCAGGGATAGTAAATGCAAAATGTGGACTATCCTCGGGATGAATTGGAATTGAAAAAAAACAATCTTTAATATCTACAGCTAAAACATGCCAGGTTTTTGGTAAAGCAGACAATTGGGGAATCCCTGATTGAGCAGGTCCCATAATAACCATCTCATTATTAATGGCTCTTAAATCTTGTAATAATCTCCATTTACCAGATTTCTTTTTAATGACAAAAATGGGAGTATTATGGGGGGATACGGAAGGTTGTATATGTCCTTCTGCTAATTGTTGTCTGACCAAGTCATGGGCTACTTGTATCTTTTCTTTAGTCAGGGGCCACTGAGGAACCCACACTGGTCTTTCTGATTTCCAAGTAATTTTGATTGTCTCTGTGGCCCTTTCTGAAAACCCAATTCATGTCTATTTATTTCTTGATCTATTTGAATAGGTGCTGTCATACCTTGTTCTTGTTCTCTTAATCTTTTTTCTTTCCTAAAGCCTTGTTTAGCCCTAGTAGTGGGCGTGTTAGGATTGATGTTATTTGTTAATGTCAATCCTAATTGATCTAGGACATCTCGTCCCCATAAATTTACAGGAAGATGATCTAATACATAGGGCTGTATAGTTCCTTCACATCCTTCAGGATCCCTCCAATCTAATACCATTGCGCTTCTATTGGGATTAGTCGCCACTCCTAGGCCTCGAAGCGTTTGAGTGGCTTGTTGTAATGGCCAATGTTTTGGCCATTCTCGATGAGAGATGACACTAAGGTCAGCTCCTGTGTCCAGCAGCCCATTAAAGTCATGTCCTTGAATATTTAATTTTAGCATTGGGCGAGAATCTAAATTTAAAGACAGCATAGCCCAATCTACACCTGTGGAGCCTAATCCCTTGGAACCTCTTTCTACATTACAACTGGAAAATTTATCATGCAGGCTGGGTATTATTAATAACTGTGCTATTCTATCTCCTGGTGAAATTACTGATATACCTCTTGGAGAACTAGCTATAATTTTTATTTCACCCTCATAATCGGGATCAATTACCCCAGGACTTATCATAAGTCCTTTTAGTGTAGAAGAACTGCGTCCCAATAATAAGCCTACTGTTCCCTGGGGAAGAGGTCCTTTTACTCCTATGGGAATGATTTGAACTCCCATCTCTGGAGTTAGTACTGCTCTGGCAGAGGCGCAGATGTCCAGCCCTGCGCTCCCTCTAGTTTGTCTGATGAGGGATTTAATGGATAATGCGTCCTGGGCACTACCTTGATGGTGCTGTTGGGTTCCTCCATTGCCCCATATATTTGTGGTTTTGGGCCCCGGGGCACTGGGCCCTCTAGTCCGTTTTTTGGCAATGGAGCCTGATACCTTTCTCCACGATATCGTGGGTAAACACTTGGTCCTTGTCCATTTTTTGATAATGGAATACCCTCTATGGTGGTTTGAGAACGGCATTCATTAGCCCAATGTTTCCCTCTATGGCATCGTGGTCAAATACCTGGTATTCTATTCCTTTGATACCCAGCTTTGTTAAACCCTCCTCTTATGGGGCAACTCCTTTTAAAATGTCCTGTTTGTTTACAATTATAGCATGTTTTTGGCCTGGCATCTAAAGCCTGTTGTACTGCTGCTAAGACTTGCCCTTGTTCATTAATGTCTCTACATAATTTAATATATGTGTTTAAATCTTCATGTCTCCATGGTCTAATGACCTCTCTGCAGCAACGATTTGCTTGGTCATAAGCCAGTTGTTTTATAAATGGCATTACCTGTTCTGTATTACCAAATATCCTAGAGGCTGACTGAATAAGTCTATCTACAAATTCAGCGTAAGGTTCATTAGTTCCTTGTATTACCTTAGATAATTGACCTTGTAAGTCTCCATGCCCCTGTAAAGTTTTCCATGCCCTAACTGCATCTACAGCAATTTGTGCGTATACGCCAGGGTCATATTCAATTTGCTGTCTTTGACCCTCATAAGGTCCCTTTCCCAATAGCATATCTATATTTCTTTGAGGGTAACCAGCTTCTGCATTTCGCCTAGCTGTCTCCATGCAAAATTCCTCATTGGTAACCTTCCATAACAAATATTGTCCTCCGTTTAGCACAGATCGACACATGTTAGCCCAATCTGCTGGTGTCATGTCCAAGTTGGTAAGATTCGACCATGCTTATTGTGAAGGGAGCTTGCGGCCCATAGGTTGTTACAGCCTCCTTTAATTGCTTTATTGTTTTGAAATCTAAAGTACGGTGAATTCGTTGCCCTCCTGCCTGCTCAAGTACAGGGCATGCTAATCTTTGGGGTTCTGTCTCAGAATTCCATCCATCAACTACGTGAGTTGAGGGCCGCTCAGCGGTAGATGGAGCTGTTGGTTGAATTATGCCCTCTGGTGATAGAACGGAGTTAGTAGCAACCTCCTGTTGTAATTCTCCACCTGATGGCTGCTTTTCCTCTAAGCTTGCTTTCTTTAAATTTTCCTCTGTCTGACTAGCTTGAGAGAACTTCTTTTTTGCTTGACCTAGCGTTTTTTCTACCATAGTCTGGACCTCTAACAATTTACTTAACAGTTTTTCGGTTTGTTTTTTACTGGATTCTAATCTACTATAAAGGTAACGTAACCCAATAAGATAGGATAAAACAAAGCCGAAACAGAATGAAACAAAAACGGAGCAGAGAATGGTTGTATCGATTTTCTCTTTCTCAGGGCCAAATAACTTCAAACCTTGAGCCAACCATTTTTCCCAGTTCGCCTGAGAAAATTCTAGGGCTAGGGAGCTCGAAATAAAAACAAAATAAATCAAAACAAGAACACATTGTTTTTTGAGATGGGCACCCATCCTGTCGCCTTCCCTCAGGGGTGAGCAATTTTACTCACCTCTAAGCTTCAGGCGTTCCCCGCACGGGCCGCCAAATGCCGCAGTCTTGGCTGGGCACAGAATCACAAGCCACTCAAGCAGGAACAAAACTTTATTTTGAAAAAGCCACCAAGACTCTGTAGGCGCCGGCAAGCCAAACCCGGTCCTCCCACGCGGGCGTCTACCGGAACCTCCCGTCTCCCGGAACCGGGGGTCCCCCGACCTCCCCCGGAATTTCCTCCTACTATCCTTCCCCAACCAATGGGAACTCTCCATGAGTCCCGTAACATGAGTCCGGTAGCAGGCCAGGGTGAACAGCGGGAGTCCAATTTCCATATGAATGTAAATCTTAACATAATCATATCTCAGTGGCTAGCTGGCGTCACTTTACAACCAAAGGTGCCATACATTGTATATTTGCTTGTGGCTCCTAGCAGTGGATGGGGTAACATCAGGTTAATACTGGCCATTTGTATTATAAGGGTTAAGGTGGAGAGGGCTTCTCATTATGTAAACATTAAGTAAACAGGGTTCTTTCTTACTGACAGCTCTGAACACTGTCTTCAGGGAAGAGTTATCTGGTTTTGAGGATTTACCTGCTTCCTTAAAGTTTCAGTTTAATTATGTGCCACTTCGCATGAATGACTCTGTTTTAGTTTGGTCTGATCTGATGGGGCCTAGTGCAGTGGGTTAACTCTAAACAGTGACCTCCTGTCACTGTTTTTTATTTTTTATTCTAGTAAATTTTGTTTGCTGAGATATACATTTCTACGTTATTTTAAAATATTACAAAGAATATTAGAGACAGTTTATTCTGGAATCCTTGTAATAGAAAAGCATTAGCACAATAACAAAGGCAAAACTACATTATAAATGGTAAGACATTTGTACCAAGTTCCCAAATTGAGATCAAATGAAAGCAACTAAATTAAACCTTTATATCTGAATTTCCAAGTGGTCAAGGTAAACTATGGAAGTGCATAATTCTTAGCACCAGCTGATAGCAAACTGATTAATCAGTAGAAGTAAATGCTTTCTAGATGCTACATTCCAGGAGAAATTATATTGATACTTCTAAAACACAGGACACTGAATAATGTAATAATTGATGTACTTAGTAGCAGAATTAAAAAATCAGGGAATCATTCCATGTAGATATATTAGCTCTTCATTGACGCCAAAGATAAAATATCTAAAATGATAGAACATTTCCAAAGAAAGAAGCTCTGGGTTGTTTAGAATACCCCCAAATTTACTCAAATATTAACTCATTGGAACATGAAAGAAATGACCATTACTTAAAAAATAATTCAGAGATTAACTCTCAATAAAATATATGATTCAAATAGTGATAACTTTTGAGCAAAACTGCTTTCTGATGAACCTTGAGTAAGTGAAAAGAATTCCATACAGCACCCTCCGTAAGCTAAATAAATTAGCATGTTAAACAACATTTCTTCATCGTACAAGTATGACAGATGTCTTGCAAATGTCTCCACTTCCTCTTGTATGTATGGCAGACATTCCTTTTGGCATCCTTTCCTCCTGATCTTGGAAGCAGCCTTGAGCTTCTTAAAACAGCACTCCAGACCCTGAAAAGAATTGGATACTGTAGATAAATTGAAAACTGTTGGATAGTTATCATTTGTATTTTCAAACAACTGGAATGAGAAAATATACCTGCCAAAAATGATTTTTAGTTGAGAATAACAAATAGTTGGCTCTTCTCGCATTAAATGGACCACAGATCTCAAAGCTTCTTCAAGCTACTCCCAGGGCACAAGATAGTATTTATTCACTCTGTTCAATACTGAGAACAAATAATGTGTGAAAATGGAGTGAGGTTTCCAAACATGACTAAGATACCTAAGCATCCAAAATGCTACACTTTCAAAAGGGTCAAAACATGGAAATATCAGACAAATTAGAAGGAAGTTGCTTTATTCCCCACAACGAATTAATTTGCCAGAAAAATAAGGTACACAATGATGGATATAAATATTCATCAAGCATTAAATAGCTTTCATTTCTTTAATAAAAGAAATAAGTGTGATACAACTTCCCTTCCATTTCCAAAGATTCTCCTTGCCACATATTTTCAACCCTCCCACCATGTCAACCAAGGGTTAGTGTGACTCAGACACTCAGATTCTTGAAAAAGTGATGGGTAAATGAAAAACACCATCTACATTACAATTGTAACAAAGTAGCAGGATGGAACACTTCTTAGACCCACTCAGCATTTTTTATCTGATAATATCAAGGCAGGACCTCCCCTGTGAAATTGAAATATCATATATCATTTGTCTTCCATCCTGATACTTGAAATGCAATGAGCTGCTACTTCTCAAGGAAGCAGTTCTGATTGTTGCCATGGGTGAGATGCAGAAAGAAAAGTATGTATTGCATTATAGACTTTATATGGAATCCTCTCCATCTTCAGTGTGAGTAGTTTCACGAAATGTTTACAAAGTGAGTAATGGATTGTAGATAGTGTTAGCATAGAAATAAAGGTGCAAAACTTTTATAGAGTAAATATTGATTACAAATTTCTAAGGCTATCTATCTTTTCTGATTTTTAGATGCTCATAATCATACATAGGAATAAAAATGTAACTAAGAGTAAAGTCAACTGCATTTTAGGTCAAAAAGAGTTACATGATAGGAAATAATACTGTAAAAATAATACCATTAAAAATTTTCTTTGTAAGATCACTGAATACAGAAGTCTCTTTTATGAATAGTATATGAAAACATTGTCTCAGCATCCTTCATCTATTAATCTAGTAATACCAGTATATTTAATGCCTTATTATCTTTCTGGTCCTGGATAATTTTCAGGAAGCTTCATTCTAGGTTAATGAGCTTTGTTGATCAAAAAGTATGTAAATGACACAAGCATAAGAAGAACCCTAGGTATTTCTCCCTTGGAAACGGAAGCCAGACATTTATTTAGAGAAGAATAATTCAGTGTGAATTATTTAGTACCCACAGTCATATACTGTTAGCACTAGAAGGAACCTCAGGGATTTCCTAGTTCAAAGGTTTTCAAAAGGCATTCTTCTTAGACATGCCAGGAGCCAGTGCACTCAGTGCCCTACTTCCACTTCAGCTAGGCCATCCTATTATTTACTGTTTTATCTAATGATATGGCTTGGAATCTTTTCATTTGAAAATGTATCTGCTGGTAAACACAGTCCAAGGGTCCTCACTCTACCAATGATATCTGTTGGATCCCATGATGTAAGAAGACTTCAAGAAGAGGCTGGCTGTTGGTTAATAGAGCCAGGTCCAATGTCCTTTCTACTTAAGTGTGTCATTTTCCTCTGTGGAATTTTTTGAACCAGCTCTTGAACAAAAGTGTTTATCCATTTTTAAAGTTTTAAAGCCCTATTGAAGAAAAAGATTTGGGTGAAATTTCCAAGCGTAGGTCTAGTTTTTAGATATGAATATTAGTTCAAATGACAGAAATATTTGGCTATTTTGATAAGTTAATTAGTCTGGCAAATTTGAAATAACATTGGCTTAGAGGAGAGAGGAGGAGGGAGGGAGAGATAGAAGGAGGAAGTGAAGAAAAACCAAGAGATAGCAATAAATAAGAAAGGAAAAGGAAAAAAAAACAACTATTTGTTTTTATTTAGATGACTACATTTGGGCTTGATGGGTCCACATCTATTTTTATATTGTCATTAAAATCCAATTAATTTTACCTAATACCATAAAGAAAATATTTGTTGATAACTGCTTCAAAACAGGTTGTGATTCTTTTAATATCTGTGAATCCTTTTCTATGTAAGTAATTGCATTTAAAAGAATGAATGGCAAGTCACTCTAAAAGAAAAAACATGTGAAAATTTAGTATAAAACAAAGAAATGCCCCCAAGTTGAACATTCTCAACAGAGAGGCTATACCTAAAGCAAGGTACAAATTGATAAAGACCATTGTTATGTGATTATGAATTAAGACATACAGCTTTTTTCAATATGGGAGAGATACTAAACTTTCTCTGCAAATTAAATAGAAAGAAAAGCATGTATTGCATTATAGACTAATTTGTTCTTATTAAAGTTCCTTTTATATTGCATTGGTGTTATTTCTTGATTTATGTGTCTCTCTTTTAAGGCTGCAAGTTTCTTAGTGAAAAGATCTTACCCCTTAGTCATCTATTTTTTATACCTATCAATTCTCATAGGCATGTAGTAGAGGCACTATTACTATTTATCTGGTGATTGAAACATGAATGAATTAATATGAGTAGCTCTACTCATTGAGATTCTGGATTACTTGTATTCTCTGGTATCTCTTTAAAAGTCTATGTTGTTTAGATTATTCTCACTTCAAAAAATCTTGGGCAAAAATAGAATTATATGTTCAGATTTTCTTACAATTTTCTACACTATTTAGTGGCTTGCAGGCACTATTGAAAAACCAAGTTCACATGTATTGTAAATCACCTCCATTGGCAAAAGGAGTAGAATTATAGCCCAAACAAGTATATACTGGTGATGTCCTTATAGATCTTCACATTCATTATAAAACACAATACACAGATAAAAATATACAGTGTGTGTGTGTGTGTGTGTGTGTGTGTGAAAATACCACCAGTGCTTCAGTTTTTAAAATTATTGAAAGATACAGTTTTAGAGAATAAAAATTGTGGATATTATTTGATGGGCACATTTTTTTGAGAGAGAGAGAAAGAGAGAGAGAGAGAGAGAGAGAATTTTTTAATATTTATTTTTCAGTTTTCAGTGGACACAACATCTTTTATTTTATTTTTATGTGGTGCTGAGGATCAAACCCAGTGGCCCACACATGCAGGCAAGTGCGCTACCACTTGAGCCACGTCCCCAGCCCTTGATGGGCACATTTAATATGCCAAATATATGAAACACTTGCACATATTTCTTGATCTTTGAACATTCTTAAGAAAGAGAATGCTTATTATTTCCATTATATAGTGGAAGAAATAGAGGTTTAGAGAGATTAAGGAGTTGAAAGGTTTGTTTCAAGCCCACGTAGATCTGATGTTATAAATTATAATCTAATATTGCTCATTTTAACACCTTGTATATACAGAGGGTCTGATGGAGCGCATTAAAAGAAGGCAAATTCTAAAATGTATGAAATTATTTGGTAGTGCCTTACTTTGGAAGAGGACAACAAATCCAAAATCCTTTCCTTTTTGCTTTCTCATAACTACTTGACTTCAGGGATCTTCTAAAATCACCGAAAGGAAAATTCATGTGCATTTTCCAAGTCTTCTATTGGCACTTTAACCAAAGCCAGGGTAAACAGGTGGTCTTCTCAAATATACACATTTTATCATCTTAGTAGATAGCTCAGTTTAGGTTCTTTTGAAATAGTCTTCTCTTTTGTTAATTTACAAATTTAAAAGATCAGTGAAGTGTGAGAGTGAGATGAATATAAAAATACAAGAACATATGCAGAGGGTGCAGAAAGAGGCAGACAATACAGTGTTTCTCAGCATGAGGGTTGCTCTGTCGAATTACTACTGGGGACATCTGTGCCTACACCAAGCTGTCTCAGAAAAAGGCTTTGAGCCAAACCATCATGCAGACCTTGTCCTCCACACAGAGTCATGGTGATTCTGCTATTCAGAAGCACTTGCCTGCAAAAATAATGTGCTCACAATGCTGCAAGGAGCATCAGAATCATGCACTATCTCCATCTAACAACACCTTTGCAGTCTCTTCACAGCAGGGACTCTGCACAGCTCTTTTAATCTTCTCACCCTCTGTGGGAAGTAAGAACTATGATTTTTCTTCCCCTCACAAATTAAATTGTATTACCAGGTAGCAATGGGGCAGTGCCAGCTGAATAAAATTGATAGCAAATGCAGACAGAAGAATTCCGATGTGTTCAGCTGTCTTCAAGGAAGAGAGATTTTATTTCAAAAGCTGAACTCAATGAGGCATGAGCCCCAGTGCCATGTAAGCACCCTGGTGTTGCTCACTAAATCTAAAACCAGTGATGGCATGGAATGGACACCACCTGCTAACAGCCAGCTTAGGTTGCTCCATCAGCAAGTAAGCCATGCCATTCTTTTCCTGCAAATACAAGTAGTTGCTATCCTCTTGAATTTTTAGATTATGCTTTAATACAGTAAAAGTTAAATTTTAAAACAGAGTGTTGCATTCACTTGTTTAAATATTCCTAAGCATAGCAAGTAGAGTTAGCTTTTTATATTGCTAAATTCTAGCTCATCAGGAAGGTATGTAAAGGACATATAAATGAGGCGTGTTGTGAGAAACATTTTCCAACTGCAGAAATCCTGCTGCTTGCTTCTGACAAGAGGATGTAATAAAAGGTTGAATAATACCTTTGGGATTCATAAATTATAAATGTGGTCTTCTGTTGGTGCCATGGTATTCATGTTGCTTACATCCTTTCAATGGTCCATAACTAATGCATGTATTGCTAATGTCATCACCCTGTCTTAAATTATAATAGAGACTCAGATAGCTTTTCCCAAAGTACATTCCTTGGAACACTAATACTGTTTAATAGGGTTCTTTGAAAACACTGTCAGAAAACATTCCTGTGAATTGATGGAAGATATGCTCTGTTGCATTTTTCAAAATTAATTAGGAACTGCTTTGAATTAAAATATCTTAAGGGATACACACCCTATTCAAATGGCTATTGAGGAAAGAGTGTGAGAACAAACAGCAGCATAGACTGTCACTATCCAAATGTGGATGATGGGGCATGGAGATAAGAGAAGCACCTTTCCCTTATTTGATTATTATTTTCCTTCTAAGATTAAGACCCAGTATATTGATTTTCATTATAGTTTCCTTATATCATAGCCAGAGAGAGTAAAAAAAAATAAATAAAAGTTCTGTCTATATAATCCACTCTTCTACTCCTAGAGTAAGGCACATAGTAGGTAAATGCTTGTTGAATAAATCAGTGAATAATTGGTGAAAGTGTCAACTCTGTCTCTTTTAGGAGTGGGCTTATGTATGAAATTACATTGTCTATTTCTCAAAAAGTAAATTGACAGTACACGAACAGATGTTTCTAAGCTACCACAGTGGCTCTGTTCTCCTCTCTATACCTTGTAAATGATGAAATCACATGCACATTTCAAAATGTCAGTCTCTGTTGCTGGCTGTGTTGTTGCCTTGGCAACATAGACTATGACATTATAAGCGATGGTCCCTGCCATGGCAGCTATTTGAGAGCTATCCTGCAGAGTTCCACAATGAGATGTTGCTGTTATAGATCTCTAGCCACCCCCTGGTCAGAACCCTGATGTGCATGTGCCTGTGAGAACGAAGTTTACCTTATGTTAATTCCTCTCATTATTCAGTCCTAATATTCCAGCTGCTAAATAATTATTTTATCCTCCTCCTTCATTTGCTTCAATTATGCTCTCAGTGGATGGCATATTGTTTATGAAAATATCCTCAAGAGTGCTGATGATAGGATTTGGGGATTTTATAGACCAGAAGAACTCATTTAAAATTAGAGGAACAAATATACATTTGTCCATTTTTATTATTGCTAAGTAAAAACAAAAAAATTACCCATTATCCTGATTTTATTAAAGAAAGAACATTTTGTATCCCGAAAGTAGGAAGGAAGGAACATTCTTTATTTTTAAGAGCCCTGTAAAATATCAATCTCATGGTCTATTCGTTTGATTGCTGAAAATTTCATTGTGGACAGGCCTTGTTTCACAAAAGCATATTTGAAAACCTCTTCTAAAGAGAACAGTAGGAAAATAAAAGCAAACATAAAATACAACAAATTTTATTCTAGATGAGGCTGATAGTCTATACAGCCTAGAACTCTTGTCTTATCAGTGGCACCAAGAAACACTGAGCCAGGTTGGTTTATCATGTCAGTCTCTAAAGTGTATGTGTTCAAATTCACAAGCATGATTCTCCACTGCCCTCCTCCAGCTTCCAGCCCACCTGTGCACTTTCCCTTTTAGTATACAGCTTCACTTTCTCTCTCTTGAGAAAACAGAGGTCATAGGTCTCCTGATGACCTATGTACAAATTATCGGCATCTCTACCCATCCTCTCAATGCATGGACCTTCTTTTAACCTTCACCTTATCCTTATTTGATGCTCTATAGTAATTAATCAGATTTGTTTGGGTCCATATTTACTGTACATGTAATGATGATGGCCCCTTAAGGAAGAAATTGACATCATAACCTTTCTCACCAGAATTCTCATAGAGTTTAAGATCTGGGACCCAGTCCATCTCTCAAGGTACAAGCTAATCAGGCAAGGACTGCTGCTGGTAAGCCCAGCCAAGTATATGCCCTCTCTTTTCCTGATCTTTGTGCTTATGGACCTGCTTATATGTGGAAAAGCCAGAGGCCCACTGTATCTTCCAACGGAACTATTTCCAAGGAGCCCTAAATAAAGCTTATACTGTGATCTCCATCTGACTATTTTTTGTTTTTGCACAGCATTGCCTAGAATTAAGGAGGGTTAGAGTTACATGGTAGGATTAGCATATGTGCCCCACGCCAATCTCTTTAACACTTTTCATCCCCAACACCACTTCTTCATACATCCACCCACTGCAATCTGGCTTGACCACCCACAGAGCACACCAACCACTTGGGCAAAATTCACCAGTGTCTTTCTAATTGTCAAATCCAATGACATGTGTCAGTCTTGTCATGATTTCTCTTTTATATTTTAAAAATCTTGAGTCTTTTAAAAGTAATATGTGAAGGTTTTTGCCTCTTGAAATCTTGAAAACTTTTTAGCTCTTTTATTGTTGTTGTTCTTCCTGATTTTGACCCTTTTGATGATTTCCTGTTTGAAATTTCTGAGTTTTTCCCCCCAAAGAAACATTCTTTCTTAGATTTTCTCTAACCATTTCTTCTAGGGTTCTTTCATTAAATATCTTTTTGCTAATATTCTTTTAAGTTCTAATCTAGACCCTCTTCTAATTCTGCTACTCTTCTCTCATTCCTTCTACTAATTTGGCTTCATATCTATATATCCATCTTAGGTCTGTGCCTAGACCACCAGTTCCATATAGATACTCATTTGACTTAGGTGGGATTACATCCAAATAAACCCATTGTAAACTGAAAATATTGTATATTAAAATACATTTAACACACCTAACCTGCCAACATCATAGTTTAGCAGCACAGAGATGTGTAGAGTATTGATTGTCTTCCCTGGTGACTGAGTGGCTGATTGGGAACTGAGGCTCCCCACTGCTTCCCGGCATCAAGAAGGAGAACCATATCAAATAACACTATCCCAGAAAAAGATCAAAATTCAAACATCAACGTACTATTTCCACTGAATGTGTATTGATTTCATGGCATCATAAGATAAAAAAAAAAATCATGGATCAAGCCATTGTAAGCCAGGGGTTTTGTATATATAAATTATATCTCATAGCTGTTTGAAAATTAATCATTTCCATTCTGACCTGCTTATTCTTCTATCCTCCTTCAAGGAGTTTGCTTAACTACCCAAGGCAGTACGTACTATGGTAGTTATTCTAGACTTCTCATTTTAACTTTCCCTACTGTCCATTAATTCTTCAGAATCCTATTTAGTCTAATTTCTAAGGTATCCCTGACCTGTTCATTCTCTCTGTCCCAACATTGTTTCTTTAACTCATGGTCTCATAAGTAAGATTTTTCTTGATACACATCCCTGGGCTGAACAGTGAATATGAAAGGAAGGGTACTGGGATGGGGAAGGATTAATTGAGGAATGTGTATACTTGCAATCTAGTTTTTTTTTTCTCTCTCTCTCTCTGTCTCTCTTTTTTGGTCATTTTATATGAAAGTTTTACAGAATGATAGGGTCTGCTCCCATTTCTGCCTTATCTATTTCTTATTTTTCCCTATATTTGGGTATTTTTTTTAACATTGATACATTTTAAGCTGGTTGGGAAACTGAAATCTTCTAACCTTGTGCTTTTGATCTTAAACAAGGGAGTCATTTTCTTTTCTCTCTCTAAAGACTTACTCCCAAGCTATCAAAACTTGTTTTTTTTTTTTTACTTTAATAGTAAAAGAATTAGCATAATGCCTGTCTCTCAACATACATGTACGTATAATCATTTGGAGTGATAATATATAATACTTGTGGAAATTAATTATAAAAACATAAGACATGAGAAATGTTGGCATTAAGTAATTTGGAAGAGTTGATTAATAACCAATTTTTTACAAAAGGGAATAATATGCAGGTGAAGCTTTTATTAATGGACAGACAGTAGTGTTCCCAATGAAAAAGAAAATTTGTTTGATGATCAGACCTCTTGACAATGACCAATCACTAATCATTGAAATAAAATTATTTTATAGTGAGAATCATTTTTGTCTTTCTGGAGCATGAAATATATAATGATCAGGGTTGGAAAATAGAGCTTGGCAAAACAGATGGCAACTTCATTAAGGTGGTTTAGGGACAAAGTCTAGATTAAACTCATCACAGCTGAGGAAGAGGGATCCTTAATTTTCCAAATAAAGGAATTGCATTCAATTTCATTATTCGAGGATGACTTGACAAGGAAACTGGCTCACTCTCAATTAAGGTTCCTGGTCATAGGTAAGTCGGTAAGTCATATGAATAGGCATTATAAACAGAAAGCTTTGCTTGTCAGTATAAAAACAGAACTAAAGGATTTAGGTGATCCTAAAACGTCTTTTAGAGCTGAGGCAATGTGAAGGAATTTGTTTTCCTCCTATACGGAACACCCACTAAGGAGGTAAGTGCTGTGGTTCATCAATCAAGACTCTTCCCCTACACAGAGAATGGAGTTTGCGTCTTCAAGACTTCATCTTCAGTGTATGGAAATATACAGCATAGATTTATATGTAAAGCAGCACACAAAAAAATTAATTTTGAAAATGATGACTATGATTAATCTAGTATCATCTGTTTCCCATGTCTGATTAAATTGCAGTTTGCTTTAGTTACAGTCAGAGGTGTGGATCCAGTACTAATATTTTGGAGTAGTGACCATTTTCTCAACCTTAACAGACTTAAAAACTGTATATTGGCTTAACTAGTTAAACTTTCAGAGTACCTGTTTTTATATTAGAAAGTATTTCACTTTAGGGTTATCAATATTTCCTTATGGTCTTTCTCTTTTTATGCAAGAAAAAACACCTACCACAATGTAATCCAATATGTAATCCAATATATAAGGGATATAATTTGACCTTCACTTGCATCAAACATTGATACATTACTTCCCTTCCATTAAACAAAAAAATCTAATCTGTGCATTGAAAGAAACATCATTATTTACAGTCATGCGTTACTTAAAAATGAGGATACTATTTTGAGAAATGTGTCTTAGGATAGTCCCATTGTTGTGCAAACATTATAGCATATACTTAAACAAACTAAGATAGCAATGACATCCACAGGTGAAATAGTCTTACATCACCTCTGTATTGCCATCCATCATTGCTTGACCCATCATTGGGTCATACCTTAATGTATTTGCAAAGAAGGTTGATATTTAAATCCATAATTAATAGTCACCTTCATTAATGACACTTCAATTTGTTAAGAGCCTGCCAAAACATCTAATATCTCTATGTGATTTTTAATCATCTATTCATCTTTAGCCAAAATAGAATATTCTCAGTCTAAGACAGCTATCTCACCAATTGTCAGAAAGGATCAATCAGTTACACCCAGGATGAACAATTCATGCAATGACAGGCAATTGGCCAAACACTGCATGCTTGAGATGAGTGATATTCCAAGAGAAATTGCCCTTAAATCCCTTTAAAATACCCTCAAAATTTTCTTTCTGAACTAATATTGCAAGAGACAAGAAAACTAGACAAAACAAATCAATGTTTTGCCAAGATGTGACTGAATGTAACAACAACAACAAAAAAAAGCCCAGTAAATGAACGGGATTGAAAGCATAAAATACATTCAATCCAGTGAGAATTGATTTATCTTCAAAACAGAATCACCACCTAAAAGATAGCTACACTATTTTGCTATATTCCCCTGGCACTTAGGCAGTCCATATAATCCTGCATGCCCAATTCACCCATTCAAATGGAAATAATTTGCCATTTTAAAATGAAAGGTGTGTGGCCACAATCAGTATTGTGAATCTTCTATTGCCTCTTTGCCACTAACAGGTCCAGAGAAAGGCAAAGATTACAAACTGATGTGTGTGTGTGTGTGTGTGTGTGAGAGAGAGAGAGAGAGAGAGAGAGAGAGAGAGAGAGAGAGAGAGAGAATGGGGGCAGAAACAGCACAACTCTTATCCAAGATTCCTACATGGGACTCCAGACCCTGCATGTGTCTTGAGGCCTTCTGTTGCACTTCTAGTACACAGACCAGGGTTTTCCAAACTAGTGTTCCAGAAGGGGACATAGGACTACTTACCAAGAAAAATATGAGTAATAATGTTCCATACTTAAAGAACTTTGGGAAATAGTATTAAAGATAAGGAGATTCCTCAAAACTTCAAAGGCATTAAAGTGCTATTATTGTACATTGTAGATGTTTACAACTGACATATGCTTTCTTCATTTTCAGACATATTTTAACCCTGGAATTCCCAGTAATGTTTGAGTTAAATATCCAGTGGAACATGATCGAGGTGGACTCTTGGGATCCCTTACTCAAGTCTTCTCTCCTGTTGTCCCCTGAAGTTGAGGGAGGATGCATACCATAACTAAACCAAGTTGCTTACTTGGAAAACTTCCAGGTCTACCAGTAAGTTGCAGTCCCCAAACTATGCAAGGTAGGAAACACTTCATAAATGGAACCAAAAGACAGTGATCCTCAAACATGGAAATTCACAGAGGTAAAAAGCCATTTCAACAAGACAAAAACTCTTAAGCTTTGCTTCTCCTACTGAGTCTCTACCCACAAACCCTGTGGTTCCTAACCTTGAACCATACTACCCCTTCTTCTGCACCTCTACTTGAGGGAAGTGAGGTCTAGTGAGACGGAAAGATTTCCACACACCACATGGGAATTAAGACTGTCACTATAAATGTACTCATTCATAGATACTGGATCGTAGATATCTGTATGATATTAGTCTCACCTTGCAAAATGTAAGCTTTGCAATTTACCCAGAACTTTTAATGACATTTCATTTAATTAATATTTTTTTCTTTTTAAAATGGACTAAAAACTAAGGCATAAAAAGGAATTCTGTAAATGAATATGGTCTAGCTAAAACACCAAAGAATGTCTCATACACATCAGGAATCATCTAATGCCTCACTTACAAAGAGTGCCTGCTGGAAGGCAATGCTCAAACTTCCTACAGATTGGCAGAAAAAATAATGATTGTGACTTGGCTTTGTGAGATGTGTGTGGAAGCATGTATCTGGTCACATAGGACTTCATTTTTAATAAAGTCTTCTAAATAGATAAAAGAAGAGAAGCAACAAAACACTAAATTTTATTTTTTATTAAGCTGGGTAGGTTGCAATAAATGCTTCTGTCTGGAGTATTTTTTCTTAGGAAATAATAAAAACTATAATGTGAAGCAGGTTGGAATAGAATGAAGTTCATGCATTTGGGTAATCAAACATACCAGGTATTGGATACCTCCCATGCCACTTTCTAGCTAATTACTTTGGGCAAGTTCATTAAGCTTGCTTAGCTTTAGCTTTTTCATCTATAACATGAGGATCATAATGCCTAACTCAAATTGTTAATATGTGAATATCATCTTGCAATATTTCTAGTTCATTATAATCATTCTATAAATGAGGTCTCTTCTAGGATAAACTAAAATCAAAATGGTAAGCAAAATCAAAATAGTACTAACAAGAGCTATCAATCTTGTTTCTATGATTGTTATTCCACAGTAAAATTCTTTTACCTAATTTGATTATATTTCATGATTGTACTGCATCTCTAACAAATTATAGCATTTATATGGTTCAAAATGAGTTATGTACCTGACAGTGAGATCTAACAGCAGCAAAAGGCAAAACTAATAACTCTAATTGGTGAGTAGAAGGAGACTTAGACTAATTTTTAAAGCATTTTGGATAGAAAATGGAGTCAAATATATGATATGTATGATATGTCAAGGTCATTGTACTGTCATGTGTAACTAATTAAAACAAATAAAAATTAAAAATAAAAATAAAAAAAGAAAATGGAGTCACTATTTTGGAAGAAAAGTCTTCTATATTTTAAGTTTTATTTTGTAGTCTGTCTTGAAAAAAAGTTCTAAACTATTGGCCAGATAAGACATTGATGAAATAAAGTGTAAATTATGATTGAAATGGTAGAATCAAGTTTCTAGAAGCTTGTTTAAATGTCATTGTCAATTATCCTTTGAATACTTCCACTTACAACTTTAGGAAGAAGCCCTAGGCTTATTTCAATCTAGACTGCTCTTTTAGTGTGTTCCAGAGCTTATCACCTCAACATCCTCAACACTCAATTTTTATGAAACATTGCGGTAGAGGCAGACATATTAAAGGTAAAACATAACTAGACTGTCTGAAAGCAGATGTATTTCTCTGGGGATACTGTAAGATTATTGAAATGGGGGTCAGAGGTACTCCATCAAGTGAGCATTTATCATAAAGGTATTCTAGAGAATCAGTGTTTAAGTAGAAAAAGTAGAACTATTATAAGTATCATTGGAATAGAAAAATAAATAGACAGATTGAGGTTTACATAAATGTGGAAGAACCTAGTGAAGTGAAGGTCTGGCAGGCTACAGCTGGAAGATCGGGAAACAGTCACTTATGACTTCAGCCTGGAGTGGGCAGGAAACCAGAACTCAGAATTCAGAGAAGTTACTGCTTCTGGTCACCAAGACCCAAAAGAGGGAACCCACAGAAATATCCACAGAAAGCCACATGACTTCCTGCAACACCATCTGAGAATATGGCTACCACTTCAGTTCTGTCTTCCAAGTCTCATAGTCCCCGAGTTCTAAGCCAGAATTATACATAGTTCTAAGGCAGAACTATCCAGGGAAAAGGATTAAAGGAAATGTACTTCCTAGTCTTGGAAGGGCATGATGATGGTATTGAGTTGGTAAGAGACCACTCAACTGGTTAAGCTGCTCCCCTGTCTTGGCTCCCCCTGGAGGGCAGTGAGAGTCACAGAATGTTTGGAGAGATCTATGTCCCTAGTATGGCTTTTAGCGTTTTTCCTATAAGAACTCTGTTGGCAAAAATAGAAGCAAAATGATGTAGTATATAATGATCTAATGATGAAATCAAGAGCAAAGAGACATCGAGCAATTATAGAGTATCTTTTGTGTGAGAGACATTAGAAGATTTATAGATATTATTTCATCTAATTTTAAAACATGGATTATTATTATTATTTTTATATTACAGAGAAGGCAACTTCATATTAAGGGTGAAATTAATGTCTCCTGAATAATGTAACTTCTAGATCATGAAGTAGATAGAACTTACACACAGTGCTACTTCTACTACACCATCTCACGTCCCATGAATGTATGGAATAGAAATTTTGACATTGCTTTTAGTAAATCACAAGTAGTTTTGTTATTAATTCATGTCCACATTGGCATTTACTGAACATTCAATGTATATTTTGTGGCTTACATACCTCAGAATGAAAGAAATCAATTTTTAAACTCTCTCTCTCTCTGGGTGACTGCCATTTGCCCTAGAGTTTTGTAAATTGTGGACTTAAATATTCCATTAGTCATCCAGGTGATCATAGAACTAGTTAGGGAAAAGAGGCAATTTCTCTGCAAGTAATATAGTAACGAATACAAATTAAAACATAGAATCTGCAAAGGTTCTGTAACATGCAGATTAGAGGTAGTTCTAATTCCCTACCTCTTTTTTAGTATTGTTGCTTTGCATAATTGTCTTCCTTGAATTAAAACATGCTGTGATTATTTCCAAATAAAAAGAAATCTCATACCAAGAAAATCATAGATGTTTCTTTCTTTCTAGGAAAAAAGTCAGTACAGTTCTTGAAGGTCTTAACATTTTCAAATATATATTAAAGTAGTCTGATTATTTCACCCCCAGCTGTTGTCTCAGGTTTAGAATGCAGCTATGGTACTAAAGCCAATTAGCAATGCATGCTAAGATCATTTTGGGTTCCTACATAATGACCTAGTACACTCAGCACTTCAATGACCTTGGCAGGCAGAATAGTACTTTGAAGTATTTACAGTCATCACTCCGGAACTCTTGGTACATCTTGTGCTGCTGGTTTCAATTTCTACGTAAAATATAATGACCTTAATTGGAGATATGTCTCTTTTTAACAGAGATCTTTGTGGACTCAAGCTTATGTTCTAAATGCATCAACATGAGGAAAATCACATTAAGAGAATAATCATAAAATTTCAAGTGCCTCACCTACAGCATTTAAGCAAGAAGAAAATGCCTAATTATGCGGTTGTTCGCATAGCTTCACAATCATGCTCCTGATTTTCTTGTGTGGAAAATCAGTTCTTAGTCCCAAGATATCTTCCCAAAATGAAAGCACAAAATATTTAAATTCAATACCTGAAGGAGAATCTCAGTTTTAGCTCCTTGTTTAACCACTGAGGAACAGTGGAAATTATTTATGTCAAAGCTTAATAAAGAAAATGAACTAAAGGAAGCTCTTTGAAATACTTCAAATGGGGGGAAACTTGTCGTTCTGCAGTTGTTGGTATTCTTCCTAAAGCCTACCCCCCAAGAACAGAGGACTGTTCTGGCTGCCTAATTCCTGCCTGAGAATGGGTTTCTGCCACCTGGGAGCCAGAACCAAAACTGCTTTACCGGCCAACTCTCATTGGCTGGGATTTGCACTCTTTTCATTTACAGTGTGTTTCATCAATTCCTACAGAATCTACCTTTTTCAATCATTTAGTGTTTGGTACCCATCTCACCTGTCTTTCAATATAGATCTTTCTCTAGTCCCACTTAGTGCTCCCTGGTAGTCCCTGAGGGTTCTCTAACTGTTCAGTCACCTTGCCTATTGCTGTCACAGGGGAGTTTACACCTGATTCTAATAGATAATGGACTCACAAATTCTTTATTTGAGAATCATTGCTGAGAAAGTTTATTAACAAGTCTTTCTACAGACCTTTATTTATTTTCCTCATGTTTAATGTGCCAGTTTTTACACTTTCTCCTAAGGTAGCTTTGAGAATTAAACGAAATGATACATGAAAACATCCACTGTCTATACACATTTAGCACCTGTCACTTAGTAAGTACTTAAAAACTAAAGCTATTTTTTTCCTCCATTTTTTTTACTCTTATGTGCGTTGACAATCTAAACTTTTTATATTTTTCTATTTCGTGTGGTAGTTCACCTACTCTTTTGAAATAAATACAGCATTGTAGCATTAGATAAAGTTTTCAAAACTCTAGGGTAAGAATTACAGGCTTCATTTGGAGGTTTCGTTGCCTACTATTCTGATACTATATATTTAGTAAATAATTACTGAAATGAACCAAAGCGAATGGGAAGCTGGAGGAGATTTCCAGGGCAGTTGCCAGTCTGCCTATTACGTGTGTTACTCCTGACAGAATGTCTTCCATGAATTAATGATTCAGAACACCAGGTGGTCAGCTGAAGCTTCCCAAAAAGGGAAACAAGCAGGAGGAGAGGAGGATTCAGCATGAAATTCTAAGTTTCACCACCGTGAATTCAAATCCTCCCTATCACTTCCCAAAGTAGCAGCTGGTGTCACAGCTTCATTCCAACTGTTAATGAGATGGCAGTAATGTTGGGGGCACAAGGCAGGATGTCACTGCATTCTCTTGCCCTGCCCTGCTTCCAAACTCTAATGGTCCCAATGATTCATTTGCACTTAAATCAACCTTAATAGATACAGCATTTGTGAAAGTACAATTCCAGGGTTTTTTGTTTTTTTCTAAGTCAAAGTTAAAGGAAAGCTATGAATGATTTTAATATTCCCTAGGATTCATATTTGGCAAGAATATAGCAAGTTGGAAGAAAATTTTTAATGATACCAAGAATTGCCTTTATTTTATACCCATAGCCCTTTGGAGTCCTTAGTGTCATATTAGAAAGAATAGAGAAACCATATCAAAAACTTTGGAAATTTTTATTTAACTAATTTCTCTTCTAATAATGAGAATAAAGCCATTGATTTCTTGATTTAAGTACAAAAAATACATTTTTTACCAACACTTATTTAAGCATGCACATGCACACACACACACACTTGTTAATATATTGAATATTACTCTTTAAGCATCCTCTGTTGTCACTATAGCAACCCATCCCACCCACGAAGATGAGCTTAAGGGGCCTACCAGTGCTAACTTCATCTACAATTTGACATTAAAGATCTTATTTTAGCTTTTGGAGCATTCTTGGTATTGTATATATAATATCTGCCCATAGACATAAGTATTTTCAGAGAGTCCACATGCCATCTCAATTTATGTCTTCTAGCAGAAGTAGGTCAAATATAAAAATTAGACAGATCCTACACACAGAGCTCATAAAGGAAGAGGATAAAATGCTATAATCTTATAAAATGAGGGAATGTATAGATTACCACTTGCTAGTCCTACTTACTATTTAAGAAACTTTAGGATAGAGCACAATAGAGAAAAATTCACTGACATATATTGGAACCCAAATATTTAACATCTAAGTAGAGATCCTAAAAGCTCCCTAATTCTTCTTCAGTCACCCCATTCAGTGAGAATTACTTCAGCAGCCATGTCAGAACTTCTGCAAATTCTTTTGTGTAACTTCATTCTACATTTATATTATATAGGAATATCTTGAGAAATATTCTTAATGCAATGTAAGAGATTAATGTAACTCTAGTCTAAAATCTTGGGACTTATATTTCCTGAGTAGTATTATTACTACAAGTCTGTTTGAAATACTGATACTTAGTTTTAATTCAAAGGTGAGAGCACCAGATTACAGTAAGTTAACAATCAACAAAATTCTGGACAATACCAATTATTGGTGAGGATATAAAGCAACTGGAACTCTCAAATATTGATGGTAGCGATACAGAATGGCATCACCACTTAGGAAACAGTTTTGTAATTTTTATATAAATATGTACTTACTCTACAATGAGGAATTATACTCCTATGTATTTACCCAAGACAAACAAAAATATGTTGTATGTTGATACAAAGACTTGTTATACAATGACCATAGCAACATTACTCATAATAGTAAAAAAGAAAAAAAAAAGAACTGGAAACAACCCAAATGCCCACTATTAAACTGATAAACAAATTGTGGTGTATTCATACCATAACTGCTGATTTGCCAATGAGTTAGATGAATCTTAAAAACATTAAGCAAAGCAATGAAGCCACACACAAATGACTATACACCATATGATTCCGTTTATATAAAAGTCTAGAAAAGGCACAAACTATATGGCAGAAAGTAGATCACTAGTTTCCTGCAGGAAGGACAGAGGAAAAAAGATTGAGTTTAAAGATGCACAAAGAAACTTTTCAGGATGTAAATGCTCTTCATATGTAATTCTAAGTTTTGGCTCTATAAAGGTATATATTTGTGAAAATTCATCAAGTCAAACATTATAAATGGCCAAATTTTTCTATCTATAAATTTTATTTCAATGAAGCTAATTTGAAAAAAAAATGAAGTAGTAATTTCCAAGAAAAGGCATAGGTTTCAAAAGTTCCATTATCGGAAGTCTCTAAGAAAGACCTCATCTTGTCACTATGTGGCTGAAGGAGGGTTGTTCTGAAACTCTTCTTCAATTTCTTGTCTCCATTCAGTTTTTTTCCAAATTCTGTGTAATTACTAATAAGCATGGTGTGGGTGACAAGTACCTATATAACCTAGGGAGATGCAGAAATAAACATAATGATAAGGAGAACGTATTTCTAATCAATGTTGGTGATACTTTTCTGTTATGTTTCTAAAATTTTTTGAAGTTATTATTGTGATTTTTTTGTGTGTTGTTATGTGAGGCATTTGAAATATTTAAGATGTCACACTAGAGAATCTGGGAAAGACTACAAAGAATTTAATTATTGTTAGATTTGTGATTTATTAAACAGGTTAAAAAGAATGTTATTAGATTTTTATCTTGATTTATTAATTTTTAAAAATATATACCAATTATAAAATATAATTGAGGGATATGAGTATAAATTCCTCTAAATGTCTTGACTAAATATGTTCTCACAATTGGTAGTAGGTTTTAAAGAGGGTATCAATACCAGTCTGCCAGCTTAGGTTTCAAGATATATATATATTTTAAAAATTTTCAATATATTTCTATATTGAGTCCTAATTTTGAGGAAATTTTAGAATTACCCCCGACTTTTCTGTCTCTCCTTTACCAAGAATCATTTTAATCTCATCAATGCTTTGGACTTTCTAGAATCAAAGGAAAAAATCCATTTTTTCCTTTTGTTTTCAGATTCAGTGTTTCTTTGGATGCCATTGCTACTTGCTTGAATGGAGAGTGGCACAGGCGTAAACTGAGAGCAAATAGATGGATGAATAAAATTATCTATATTTCAAACATTTTATCCCCTACAGTACCAAAATTCATAAAAAATTTCTAAGCTTCTTTATTTAGTCATTCCACTTTTGGGGAGCCCTTTTCAGAAATTATCCATAAATGGGAACCATATCTTACTTGAAGGCCATCCACTGAAGATTATTTTCAATAATGAAAATTATTTCCAATCCAAATGTCCAATAAAAGATAATAAGTTAATTAACTATGAAAGAATCTCAGTGGAACATTATTCAATCATAAAAATTATATAAAAGATCCTTGCACAGTGGCATAAGCCTGTGATCCCAGTTAATTGGGAGACTGAGACAGTTTTGCAAGTTCAAGACCATCCTGGGCAACTTAGAGAAATAAAATAATAATAAAAGGGCTGGGAATGTAGCTCAATGATAAAGCACCTCTGTGGTTAATGCACAGTAACAAATAACAACAATGACAACAACAACAGTAATATGAAAGAGTATTAAAGGAAATGGAAGGATCCAGGATTTAATGTTTAAAAAATAAGTCATATGATTTTATATTGAACAAATAAACAATACATACATATTGAATAAAAGTCTGAAATATATATATTTCTGAAGATATCTCCCCAGTTTAGATCTCCTTTCTGAACTCTAGCTCTGCGTATCTGAATGCCTGCTCAATATTTCTGCTGTGAAATCTCATAGCACCTCAAAATCAACATGTCCCAAACTGAGTACATCTTGTATTCTTCCAAATATGTTCCATTTGTTATGTTCCTTATCTCAGTCAATGGCTATCCATCCAGGTATTTCAGCCAGACATCTGGATGTCCTCAAGTCTTCCATCTGCCTCCCATATTCATATTTAACAAATATTAAATTGGCACCTGCTGTATTGCCAGAAACTGGCTATACACTGAGCATTCCATTTGGATAAAAGCACACATGTTGCCTGCATTCATAGAACACATTGTTAATGAAAAGCAGACATTAATTACAACAATGCAAAGAAGTAAAAGTTAATACATATTTTGATTCTTCTATGAAGGAATAAAATAGGAATCCTGACAGAATAACAGGAACAGTTTTAAATAACACAATCAGAAAAGCACTCTCTGAGCAGATGACATTAAAAGAGACCTGAAAAGCCATGAGAAAAGTGTGTGGCAGAGAGGAGAGAATTATTGAATAAATTAAATTATTAAATGAAAGAAAAAGAAAAATCACCCAGGAAGAAATGCAGAATAAAATTGATTTTGTCTTCTCAATATTTCTTGAATATGTTCTCTTCTTTCTATCCTCATATCCTTAACTCCTTTCTAGTGGTTTAGGAGTTTCTTTGGATGCCATTGCTACTTGAATGAAGAGTGACACGGGCACAAAATAAGAGCAAATAGACAGATGAATAAAATAATCTATATTTCAAATATTTTATCCTCTACATTCCATATGGACCAAAGCACACATGTTCCCTACATTATCACTTCCTACAGAACCAACTCCCTTCCACCAGCCACCTGTCTGTCATCTTACGCTTCAGTCATACTAAAGTTCTTCTACTTCTTCACATGTACAATTCTATTTCACCCAAGAGCCTTTACCCAAGATGTACTCTCTGCCTGAAATACTCCTCCTTATTCCCTTTCATCTGCCTGTGTCTTTTAACATCTTTTGGGTCTCTCCTAAGATATTTCACTGGGAGAGTCTTCTTTGAATCCCCAAGTTTGAGTAGGTGCCCTTCTTAGGTGGCCCAAGAGTACACTCTCCTTCCTCCTCTCACCCATGACATGCATTGCAATCACCTGCTTGTTCTCTAAGTCTCTAGACTACAAATTTCACAATGCAGAGACTTTTCTTTCCTTTCATTGATATATCTTGAAAATCTAGACTAAGTCCTGACATTCAGTGAGTGTTCAATAAAGACAAACAGAATCATTGTATATATGAATTTATGAGCCCAAAATATTTATCACTGAGTGATGAAAAGTATAAAAGACTTGTGCTTCTTTATGAAAGTTTCTTCAAACTCTAAATTTTCTATAGAGAACATATATTGCTATGCTACAGAGGAAAACTATACAGGCTTCCAAAGGTCCATCAAAAACTGATATGGAAATAGCTAATATTTTCTAGACTATCCCAGAACTTAGGATGATTTGTCTAGAAATAGGTGAAAACTTCACCTTGAGAGTGGGTAGGATCTGAGGCAGGAGTACTGCATCATCTTGGTCAGCCTGAATGGATAAGTTGAGATGGAAGTTTCCAAAGGAAGGGCTTTAGGGGAAGAAAAATGCAAATCCAGGGTTTCTCATCCAACTAAGGCATTCTCCCATAGAGACTGGCAACTAGACTGCAGCCAGTTGTCAAGCTCCTGATCAGATTCCTAAAAACCTATAGAAGGGGATGCAATATGGACAGCAGGTAGTAGAACAAACCTGGAAAATGAAGCAAAGACCACAACAAATCTCTCTTTAAGGGGAATTTACATCCTTTGCATGGGAGGGGAGTTGACTAATGCTACTGACAGCAGGAGGATCATCATATGGTTTAAAGACCACTGGAGAGGTTGTCATGAGACCATTATTTAGGCTACTTGATTTTTTTGTGTCTCCAAGAAAGGAATGTATCTTCTGGATCTTGGTTTCTTCCTTTGTCAAATTAATGGATTAGACTAGCTGATCTCTTAAGTTGTTTTGCAATTAGAACATTCTGTGTTCTCTCATTCTGGGCAGAATGCCCAAGGTGCTCAACAAAATAAATCTGTTTTGAAGTCATATACGAGGGAAGTGATTCACCTGTACTTATTTCTGAAGTGCAATGTGAATTTTCTGACTTTCAGATAACACCTTGACACATGCTTGATAGTTTCTGAGTAAATTTGCTTTACATGTGATGAAACATACTAAATTTAAATTGACTCTAGTTTAATCTAAAAGCCACAGCAATCTGACACATTCATACCCATAGACAATGTTAGAAGAATTTCATTTACTGCTAATGCTTGGTGCTAGAGATCCTTGAGAGTCAAACACAATTCATTTATTTTATGACTCATTTCTAGCAACTTGGGAAAAATACATTCAGTAATTCTGTGTCAGTGCTATGAAGAGTCAAAATAATGAACAAATATTGAAATTCACTCTAAAGCATCAGAGAAAACCACATCTAAAAGGATATTCTGGACATAGTCTGCATTGGCTCTTTATTCCAGAAATCATTTGTCCTTGAGACAATCCCATTATCAGGTATCCTTCTCCTGTCTTGGATGGAGGCAGAGGAGAGAGACTTGATCTTTCATTCCATCCTAAGACTATCTTGCTTCTAGTCTTTTTCAGATCTTGGTGACCTGCAGACACCTGCTCCCAAAACTGAGCATTTTTAAATCTTCTCTAATATTGGTTTACAATATTCAAGGCCCCCACACTGGTATTCCCCTCATGGATGTTTCTGCCTGGATATTCTTTCCTGGCTGGAATATTCAAGATTCTTGGGGTCACGCAGAGATGTTATGCACAGGTTGCCTTCTGTAAGGATGGTAAAAATTCTCTTTATAATATATCAAGGACATCAGTGTTACATTGTATCCAAGACTTGCAAGACTGAAGTGTAATGTGCACATCACCAGTATTAGAACAATAGTTAAACCTCCTCCATCCACCATTGCTCTTTGACTCTTTATCTTTACATTAACTTTAACAAGCATAGGTGAAATGATTGTGCCAGGTCATTAACACCTAACTGCAATCTCACAGGCACTGATCCTCTCTCCATGTTCAAACATTATAAAGATACTTTCAGGTAACATATCCATTTCTGGTCAAATTAACCACAGTCTGGATAGCAAGAGGATTTCACTTGATCCACAAAGCGCAGTCATATCACATGAGCTAGAAGAGAATTGGCAACTTACTTCAGAATGGGACAATATAAATGAGCAAGCACTTGGGGCTTTATTAAGCTTACAACAGATTACACTGCAGGTGAGTAGGAAGTACAGTTGGTAAACAAAGGTACCACGAAACTACTAATGATCTCTGCACATACATCCATCCAGAGCCTCGAGTCTCCTCCCCAGGGGATTTGACAATCTTGTATGCTGATTTCACTGTGTTATATTTAGAGAGACAATCTGTAAGATCAACTCCATTGTATCTGTTTTGCAAAGAGTTCTGAGGATAAGCAGTTGTGAAATTATGCCCATACCTTTTAGAGTGTCATTTACTCTGTAGGAAGTTGATATAATCCTATTACAATTTAAAGAATAATATAGGTATTTTCAGTCTCTACCACTAAAGTATGGAAATCTTTTAATCAGAAGCATCTCCAAGGTTTCCTAAATTCACTCTCTAAAAAATGAAATGCTTAGCTCCACAAAGTTGAGCTGGCCTCCTGATAAAACACCCATTCTGATGGTAAATCTGTTCTAAAAGTTGAGATGGAAGTTGAAGAAATAGTGAGAGCTTTTTAATGATTTGTAAATCATTTGTATTTATATGAATTGTGATTATTGGTACACTTCAATTTATTTTTTATCTTGTATCCTATTTACTATGTTTTTTGTCTTCTTGTGTGTGTGTGTGTGTGTGTGTGTGTTTTCTCTTTTCTATTATCTTTTCCTTCTTGTTGTTTTTGCCCTTCCTGTCTTAAAGCAATTTGAGAAATTATCCCTGAAAGAACGAACAAGGCTTGTCTCAGAGCAAATGCCCGTTTATTGAGGAACAGCTCTGCATATTTATAGAGCCAAGGGTGGTTTGACAGTTGGCATGGGGTGCTTTTTGATTGGAGTGTAAGGATCAGGTGAGCCAGCAGGGCTAGTCTGATTGGTGGGTAGGATCAGGTGAGCCAGCAGGACTCTGATTGGTGGGTAAGGATCATGTGAGCCAGCAAGGCTCACCATTGGATGGCTCTTCTTGGGGGATGGGGAAGTTAATCTTTGGAGACTGGGTGACTCCCAACAATCCCCATATTACTTCTGTTATTTTAGTAATGATTTTCATATTTTTAACACATCACATTTGCTTAATTGTGTCATTTTTTCTACAGTTTTACCTGCCTTCTTTGTACAAAGGAACTTAAATGTTACAAATGTGGTCATTTTTATTATTTTAGTAATGACCTTTATATTTTTAACATATCAAATTCACTTAACTATGTTCTAATCTTTTCTAAAGTGAAGTTCTTTATGAAAAAGACCTCAAAATGCTGCAAATATGATCATCTGTCCCTGTAGTTAGAAAATTGCCTATTATTTTCAGGTGCAGTGATGCATGCCTGTAATTCCAGTGGCTTAGGAGGCTGAGGCAGGAGGATCTCAAGTTCAAAGCCAGCCTTAGCAACAGGGAGGCGCTAAGCAATTCTGTCTCTAAATTAAATACAAAATAGGACTGGGAGTGTGGCTCAGTGATCCGGTGCTCCTGAGTTAAAAACCTGATACCCCCCAACAAATTGCCTATTGTCTTTAGTTGTACTTTATTATTAAACTCCAAAATATTCATCATTTTTTTTTAGATTTGCTTATATATTTCTCAATTTTTTTTGGTTATCATTGCTTTTTTAATGTAGTTCTATTCTTCCAAGTTCATTTTTCTTGCTGACATAAATTCTTTAGCAGTTCTTTCAGTAAATGTGCATGAGTAGCAAAATCTCTCAATCATAGTGTACATGACAATATCTTAATTTTACACTCACTCTTGAATAATAGTTCTGAATTTCACATAATTCTATATTACTAATAAATATTTTGGTTCCACAATTTAAAGATATTTCATTTTCTTTATACTTCTATGTTGCTGGTGAGAAGTCTGCTGTGAGATTTCATTGTCATTCTTTATAGATATTGTTTTCCTCTGTTTGCTTTGATTTTATCTTTTTGTCTATACCATAGTACGTTTATGTCTATAGCAGCTTTATTTTTCTAGGGAAACAGGAGAAATGTTGGAATAAAATGTAAAATTTGGGATTACTTTCCTTTTATTCTCAAGGGCCACATCAGTGTTTTATCCAATTGTTTCATGGCATCTGCACTTGACTTCTTCTGTTTAGTGTTTCTCAGTGTTCAGTTTACACCACAGCTAGCCCATAACGCTCTGATTCTGTCACTTCCTTGCTTAGAACATTGAAGAATGTTCTGAGTTCCTAGGGTTAGGACTAAAATCTTAAACAAGAAATGAAGGCCCTAAATGATCTCCCCAGAATTATCTTGGACTCTTTTTCCTTTGCTTTCTGACTCCCAGTCACATTGGCTTTCTCTTAGTTCTTTGCCTCTTCTACCCAGTTAAATGCTAATCATTCTTGGGATTTTAGTTTAATATTGCTCATAAAATGAAGTCATCTCTGACCCCTTGGAATCTATTAGATCTCTCTAAGATGTGCTTTCATAACTGTCTGCATTTTGTTTCAAGGGGTAACAGGACTATACAGGTATATGACCATATGACTGCCTATCTTGTCCTTTTGAAGGCAGAAACCCCTTCCTTTTCACTCAACATTATAATACCAGCACCCAGCATAATTCTTCTTGACAGCTAGTGATTATTCTAAAGGGCTAAAAGTAAAGCAACTTTAAAAATGCTGCTAGTATATTCTTTATCTGTTTTACATGCATGGAAGACATCTATTGCCTATTAACCTAAAAAAAATTGCTTGTTAAGACTTAGTAGACCCAATGTATCATTTCTTGCAAACTTTAGACACAGCTGCATTTGAAAATTGCACTACACATAACAATGTTTTATGGAAACTATCATCACTTTTCCTCTCAAAATAGGTGAAAGTCAACACCATGATATTTCACTTTGGAAAATGCTTCTCAAAGGAGATCATCGATGCCTCCCCTTTGTAAATAGATTTCCTTGATGTTTTGTCTTTCTTTTGCCAAAACATCATACAATTAAAAATTAGACATGTATACATAAAAGTAAATATGATTAAAAAATAAAAATCTACTCTTGGGATCATGGTCTCAGCTAAGCAGGAAACCACCATCTGGAGAAATGATTTTCATACTCTGGTGACTGAAGTGGCCTCAAAGCACCAAGTGTGACATGCCTCCTTCACTACTTTTCTAATTAAATGCCATTTGCTTTGAAGCAGTTTTTAACTGAAAATACAATTCTACAGATATAATCCAAGTAAAATAGACAGATGGAGGAATAGTGGGAAGCACTTTAATACCACCCTTTCAAATTAAGTATGACCAGATAAAGATGGAGATAATCATTAGCCTTTATTTAAAATAATGACATATTCTTATTTCCTACTTCTATTACAATTATAATTTGAATTCCTAGCTCACTTATTTTAAAAAATAAAAAATATAGCAATATTCTGTTTTTCACTGATTTCTTCCCTTCAGGTTGTACAAAATAAAGTGAAATCATTTTGTTTCTTCTTCTTTTTCTTTATTTCCCTTGAGAATTCCTGGTGGCATGACCCACAGCTTGGTATAGTGTTTGTGGATTCAACAGAGCAAACATCTCACAGCAATTACAATAAGGTAGTTGAATCAAGTTTATCTATGGTAATAGTTTCAAGGGACGCATACAATTATATGAACTATATATATATATCAGGTATATGTGTGTATATATATATATATATATATATACATACACACACACATATATAATATACCAAATATATTATACCATGTATATTGTGCATGTTTGTATACATATATGTATATATATACTACACACACACACACACACACACACACACACATAACTATGTTTTGTTTATATCAGTTAGGTTTTGCCTTCTGCTGCTATATCAGAGACCCAAAATAACAGTGATACATGATAGACACTTATTTCCTCCTTGTGTAATAAAAATACAGAGGTGGATAATCTGAGGCTGACATGTCAGTTCCACAGTCACCAAGACCCCATATCCCTTCTATCTTTCTGCTCTGGCAGTCTTGGTGTTGTACACTAAATGTTTATGCCCTCCTCAAATTTATGTGTTCAAGCCCTAACTTCAGTGTGATGATGGTATTTGGAGATGGGACCTGTGGGAGATAATTGGGAGTAGATGGAAATCCTGAGGGTGGTGCCCTCGTAATAGGATTAGTGCCTTTATAAGAAAAGGAACATAGAGCTGATTCTTTCTCTCCATATGCATGAACTAAGTTAGAAGGGGAATATGAGGTCACAGAAAGAAGGCAGCCTTCTACAAGGGAAAAGGCCCTCATTGGGGAACTGCATCAGCTTCAGTCTCCAGAACTGGAGAAATAAATCCTAATTATTGAAGTTACCCAATCTACAGCACTTTGTTGTGTAGCCCAAGCTGACTAATACACTTAGTGTTTCTACTGTTAGTTTCCTTGTTGACCTAGATTTCTGCTTGATCTCCAGATTGAAAGCCAGAGCAAGCAAAGGATGATGTGAGCTTTCCAGAAGCCCCACCCAGTGACAGTCATTTAAATCTCAGGTATACAAGGAGTCCAGGAAATGTGGTTTATTATTGGGAGACTTTACCCAGGTTTCTGTAAGGAAGAAGAAAATTACTATTGGGTAGGCACAGGGTGCATGTGTCTGTTCTCAAAACCCAAGGAGGCTCTGCTTACCTACTACCTGAGTAGTCTTTTGAACAAATTTGTTTCCAATCTTCAACAATAGAACATTCTGTCTTATATCTTGACCAAGAACTGCTGCCTGAATTATTTTCCCTTCATTTTACTTTACCATATCAGACCTTTCCTAAAATATTTTATTTTCTTATCTCTCTCTTTCCCAAATGCTCAAGGCAACATTTTTTCCGCATGATCTTTTTGACCTTTAGAAATGGGTAATAAATTTGAGAGCCCAATCGAAATGTTTGGGAAAGAGCTAATCTGTTGCAAAATTTCCTTTTAGTTCTGAGGCTTTACCAGGACAATTTCTAGGAGAAAATGCTTCCTTTTTCTTCCACGTCTTTTTCTGTTCTCCATTTTCTCATAAAAAAATCACCTTTGGCAAGTTCTACCTGGTGGGAAATTACAGCAATTCCCAACCTAAATGCTAATGGCAAGAATCCCACATTGTAGCGATTGACTGATCACTCTGGCCTCCAAGCTGGACAATGCAGAGCTACCTTGAAGAAGCTCTCTCAGGAATGCCTGGTTTGTGTAAATAAAAGGAAATGATTGAAATAAATGTACAGCAAACACCAAAATCCATACCTAGACTTATAAAAAATGCACCAGCAAGTTTTGTACAAAGCCTGTCTCAATAAAAGTATAAAAAGATTTACAGGACATTTTTTTTTAAGAACTTGGAAATCTATAAGGGCAAACATTTGTGACTTTAAGTCTCTACTTTCTTCCTTAGGATGGATTGAAACCTAAGAATCTATTTTATATAGAATTGCAACAATTTGTAAGTTGATAATTAACAAACAGGAAAATAAGCAGGATTTCTTCTGGCTATAAATTCCTGAAAAGCTTCTGTCATTTTGCTGTTGAATTCATAAAATTTCTCTTGTGTTTATTACAGGCTTTCATGAATCTGTGAGTGCTTTTCATCTGCACCATCAGACGTCCATGTGAGAGTCCATCTCACTCTCAAAAAGTGAGATAAAATTTAGACTGGACTATCTCTGACTTACTACAAAAGTTGGCAGTCTGTATATCACTTACCTCTTCCATGCATGCTGGTGACATTGTTGAGAGAAACATGCAGATTGAGAGAAATTCTTTCTGGTGTTTTTTCCTGCCCTCAGTGGCCTAAGGAATTCACATTCCTGGTTGATAACTCTAAAATCTATGTCATCTCTATCACTTGACAGGTTTCCCCCTTGACCTCTAGGCCACACCTATAACTGCTGCCACAAGTCCCTGAAACTCATCATGTTGGAAGATTAAATTCAAGAACTTCCTTACAAAGCCCTACCCATACTCCATGTCTTAGATTAATGCTCCACTACTCAGACAGCTGCACAAAACTGAAATATTATTGCTTCCTAGAAATTCTGGAATATGTAACTGAAAGAACGATCAAGGCTTGCTTGCGGTCGGAGAAAATGCCCGTTTATTGAGGCAGCTCTGAATATTTATAGAGCCGGGGGTGGTCTGAGAGTTATGACAGTTTAATGGTTGAAGGGTTTGACAGTTGGCATGGGGTGCTTTCTGATTGGTGGGTAAGGATCATGTGAGCCAGCAGGGCTAGTCTGATTGGTGGGTAAGGATCATGTGAGCCAACAGGGCTCACCATTGGATGGCTCTTCTCAGGGGATAGGGAAGTTAGTCTTTGGAGCTGGGGTGACTCCCAACAGTAACAACATTTGTATTTCAGGACTCATGGTGAACAAATGACAAAGAGTAAGATTGCAGTAGAAAGATCTAGATATCTGTCTTAAGAAAGTCCTTTGATTTGAAGGACACTGTTAAAATTCTCTGCAGGGTTTTGATAGTTTGCTAAAAAGTGTAAATGATTCAGTAGTAACACTACAATTGAAAAATCAACAAAAATCAATCAAAAAACAATAGCATATTGTTCATTTTTAATGACTCAGAGATGCATATTTTTTACTATTAACCAAATTTGTTTTATTTGAATTTATCATTTTTTTCATGAGTGTCCTTTTTCTGTTTCAGAATCTAATCCAGGGTACCATGCTGCATTTAGGTGTTATGTCACATCACTTCTTTATTCTCTTCTATGACTGTTTCTAAGCTTTTCCTTTTCTTCAAAACCTTGAAGTATACTGATTGGGCATTTATATAATGTCTCTTAATTTGAGTTTGATATTTTTTTTCCTCTTCATTATACTGTAATTTTGGATATTTCAAAAGAATGCTACAGAGGTGAAATACCTTTCTCATTACATAATATCAGGGTATGGGATGCCACATGATATCTCTGGTGAGAGGATCCCTTTATCACCTGGCTAAGGTCAGAAATGCCAGGCATCCACTGGACATTTACTATTTTTCTATTTCCATATACTATTAGGAGTGAAATTTTATGCCTAAAAGAATCAAGTTTTCTAAACAGATTTATTTACTTATGTTTCTGTTTTATAGTTCTCTAACACACAGTAGCACCTTTTTTCCAGGAAAAAAGGAAGAACAAAATTATTTGAATTTTTTCCTGGAATCTAACATAATCCAAGGTCAATTTTTTTTGTTACTGTTTTAATTCATTTATTTTTTTTATTGGTTGTTCACAACATTACAAAGCTCTTGACATATCATATTTCATACATTAGAATCCCAAGGTCAATTTTTTAACAAATGTTTGTTCAATATCAAAATATAACAACTCAGAGCTAACTGTTTCATATAGAACATTTACATCAATATCATGAGTCATAGTTGTAATGTATTTGAGCTGTTCTTATCATTGATTGACTAGATTTCCTAGAACCTATAAAAGCTAACTTATATGGATAGAATTTATGGCATTAATCAATCAATCAAGAAATCACTTATAATAGTCCCCTTTTGTATAGAAAATCAT
This sequence comes from Spermophilus citellus, assembly GCF_964194105.1. Taxonomy (NCBI): domain Eukaryota; kingdom Metazoa; phylum Chordata; class Mammalia; order Rodentia; family Sciuridae; genus Spermophilus; species Spermophilus citellus. The sequence continues at coordinate 76,025,159 of NC_138194.1, forward strand.
GTGTAATGTAGTTCTGTAAAGCTTTTAAAAAGTTCTAACAACAACAAAAAATACCATTGAAATATATGTGATGAATTCTGATGTACTTTGGTGAAACAAAATTATTGATATAAAAGCATTTTAAATTATATTTAAATTATGTGAAATGCCCAAAATGTTTTATTGCAGGGAAAACATGTGTATGCAATAAAACATTATCTTTGTCAGGTTTTTAAAGTTGAAGTATTTATATCAATCTCCTTCTCATTAATGATTGTCTAGCTCAAGGTGTGTTCAGCTGATCTCTATCTGGGTACTTCCAGAACCTCCAAAGGTGAATAAAGTATTGGCAAACATAACCCACACCTGACAAAAAAGGTTAAATAATTGGAACTTTTAATTTGTACTCACAAGGATAGGCTAGTCACCAGTATTATATTTTCAAAAACTCCTCAGGCAAATTTACAGCCATGTCTTCTTGTATCTGTGGAATATTTGTGTCATTGCTGCAAATGGTTAAATTTTGAAAGCTAAACTTAACCTATGTAGAAGTAACCACCAGACCACCAGTTTAAGAACTAGTGCTATTTGCTTCTAATAACAGATTATTTGGGGGGAGAAAGATTACTGGGGATTTAATGCAAGATTGCTTAAACACTGAGCAAAATCCCCAGCCATTTTTTTTTGTTTGTTTTGTTTTGTTTTTGAGACAGTCTTGCTAAGTTGCTTAGAGCCTCACTAAGTTGCTGAGGTTGGATTTGAACTTGTGATCCCCGTGGCTCAGCCTCTGACTCACTGGAATTACAAGTGCACCATGGTATCTAGCCTAGTAAAAGACTTCAAAGAGCAAGTTTCATTCAAAGCTTTGTTAGTCACTTGGTTCAAGGCAGTGCTGAACCAAGTGCTGAGTGTTGCCTTAAAAAAATGTACATCCTTGCAGCTTTTATAGTGATAAGGAAGCTTGCATTCAAGAACAGAGCATTGGCAAGCACCAGGAAGGTGGTAGGACATTAGCTGTGGTTGTGGAGACTCTGACAAGGCCCAGCTGTAGAGCATCAGCCAGTGGCTGAGATGGCAGCAATGATGTCCCAGGTACTCTGCTCTGGGATGGGTGCTGGCTGTGGCTAGCAGAGGCCTTGACAGTAAGTAAAGGCCAAAGAATGTGAAGGAACCCAAGTTCATTTGACTCTAAAGCCAGTTTTTCATAATTTTTATACCAGAGTCTCAGTCAAAAGGGATCATACAAACTATTTGGCTCACTGTCTTCCTAAATGCATATGCCAATACCAGCAACAAAACTAAGAATAAATGTTTAAAATACAGACATGAAAAACTTAATAATCACGTACCGGTACCTCTTACCATAATCTCCACTTATTAAATGGCAACAAGTGAAGTAATGCATCTTACCATATGCAATTATTTTATTGGATTTATTTCCTGATAGGGCCTTGGGTCTTCAGAAGTATTAAGAGCAGTACGTTGAGTGACCACATGGTGTCAGGAGTTACATACTGTTCTTTCAAAGGGACCAGCTTTTCAGTCTGGAAAAGAAACAGAAGGAATACTTTCACAGGACTTTCCTTCCTGTGAAACTCTGATACTTTGACTACGTAATATCTTAATACAGTTTCCAAAAGTTTGGCTCCATGTTTTCATTATTAGGGTTGCTCATATTTTTCTATGTTAAATGGTTAATACATTTCTGTTACATATTAATCTAAAATTTGTGACGATTTGCCTTGGAGTCCAGATGTAATGAATAACTATACTAGAGATTCTTGGGTATATTTCTTCCTCTCCCTGATACAGGGTTGGTCTATAAGGAGTGGAATACAAAAGAAATAGAAGTTAGATCTGGATTCAAATCCCTGCCTTGCCACTTTCCTGCTGCAATATCTTGTTCAAGACACTTCTTGTCTCTGAGCCTTCGTGTATAATAGGAATAGGTGCTGACAGTGATGTAATAAGTAAAAGAGAAAACATATATGCCAATTTAAAATATACAGGAAAGAAGGAAAGAAGGCAAGCAGGCAGGTCTTTGTCCCACTTTATGGCCAGAGTTCCATCCTGAGACACCATCTAATTTTCTCTTCCTGACACACCTGTATGTTGGTGGCATCCAAATGTCTCCTTATCTTGGACCTTCATCCCATGGACATCTAATGTGACTTGTGAGCTTTTGATGGTTCTAGATCTTCAGTTCCTCAGGTCATTGCTCTGGGGAGGCATAAATGATACGAGTGAAGTCTCTTTAACTTGTCACCTGTCAATGAATGTCATTTATCAGCTGTACAAGGCCACAATAAGTTCTCTCAACCTCACTTTTATTTTTCTGAAAGTTCAGATACATGATTCAATGAACACTTATTAAAAGCTAGGTTTAAGAGTTGAGTGAAAGTAAGGTACAAAATTTGAAATGTAGAGTTTTTCAGCCTCCCTTGCAATTACCAAAAGAAAATCTGAATGCTCTCCACTTAGCTTTATCTTCATCCCCTGATGTCTGATGCAAGAAAGAAACAGTCCTCTCTACATGTTGTCATGAGGTAGAATGTAAAATTGTAAAAAGCTGCTGGTGGAGTTCTGGGGAACAATTCACTTAAGGGGCAGAGAAGGGGGGGAAAAAGCACACAAAGTAAACCAGGAAAAAATGGAGAAAGAAAATGAGAATTGGTGTCATAGGGGAAATACCAAAGCTTTACAGAAGAAGTCATCAAGAGTACCAAAAGCTGATGAAGTCAAGTCAGATGTAACATTAATAAAAAGTCACTGGATTTGACAAGTGGATGCTACTGGGGGTGTGTGCCAAAGTACATTTATTAAAGCAGTGGGAACCAAAGCCAGACTACAGTGAATTGGCAAGTCACAGATGTAAGGAAGCAGAAATAGCGAATGCAGATCAATCAGCTAGTTAAGGAAGTTGGCTGTGGATTGGAGAAGATGTAGAAGCACTTAAAGTAGATGCAGGATTGCGTCAAGGGGACAGGAGATTAGGCCTTATTTTTGTAGTTTATAATGGTTGAAATTTGATCATTCTTATGAGTTGGGGGAAATCAAGGCTGAAACTGCAGAAGAGAGGACAGACCAGGGAATGATCATGGTCCAGAAAATGAATGGGGTGGGAAGCAGAAGCCCAGATGGAGGCTTTATTCTTAAAGTAGAGGTAACCTGTTTCAGGTTCTTTTTTGTGCACTGTAACTAAACACCAGGAGATGGAATGTCAGCGAATTGTATGAGTGAAGGGGAAGTAGGGAGAGGCAAATAATGTGGAGAAACCAGTCAAGTTGCCCTTTCATACTTAACTGTAAATGAACACATCTACTTGAGAACAGTCATGTTAGCAAAAATTAACTGATGACTAAAGAAAGAATAGGTCAACCAGAAAGACTCAAGTCAGATAGTAGAGAAAGTATAAAAATGGTGAGAAATGCAGAAACCATCCTCCAAGGGAGAGTACACTCAGCAGGTCTACCTGGAAGATGTATCCCTAGTGAAATGTGACGTAGGAGATACTAGTGCCTTTAAGGTTCAAAGGTTTTAACTAATCTGCCTGGTTTTTATTTTATTGTCAGAACCTTTTTCAAGCACCACTTACCTATGGATGTTTATTCTACCTTCAATTCATATTCTCATTTCCAATGGGTCATTTGATAATTTAGTCTCTTATGAATCAGTATAAGTCAGCTTCCCTAAGATAAATTAACATCAGTAACTGGATCAGATCTAAATTTTTGATGTGCAGACCTGACAGTAAGAGGCTTGACTGAGTAGATGAAGTCACCTGTGAAGCCTCCTACAATAGCTGGTCCAGCTGTCCTGGAGATAGCCTGATCCAGATGCATAATTTTCCTTATTCTAATTCTGTCTGTATATAAGTCCTTCTGTATCTCTAGCTTCTGTGTTCAGCCTTAGTTGAGGGTGGCCATCTAGGTGAGGCAGAATAGTGGATAAGTGTATGATCTCTGAAAACAGATGAACTGAATTAGAATCCAAGCTCTTCGACTTGAACTGTGGATCCTCAAGCAAGTTAATGAACTTCCTGTTACCTCAATTTTTTCACTTAAAAATGGATATAATCTTAGTAGTGTTTTGTTGTTTTAGTTGTTATTTTCTGTGCTGAGGATTGAACTCAGGGGTGCTCTACCGCTGAGCTCCATCCCCAGCCCTTTTGATTTTATTTTTGAGACAGGGTCTTGCTAAGTTGCCAAGGCTGTTCTTAAACTTGAAATCCTCTTGCCTCAGCCCCCAAACCCCTGGCATGTGGCACTGTGCCTGGCTTGTTTGTTTTTTAATATTATATCAGTTGATGCATATAAAACTCTTAGTACAATATAATATTTGAATTGTAGAATGCTTAAATAATCTTAACTACTTGTACTTTTACTTCAAAATTACCATTCCCTCAAACAATATGAAAGGGACCCTTGGTATCTTTTTTTTCTCCATTTCTTATTTACCAAAAAATTATTGAGCGTCTTTCTCATGGTTAGCTTCCCAGTGCTGGTTGCAAGGAAAACAATGGTGAAGAACTTGGCCCTTTCCCAAAGAAACTTACACTCTGGTGGGGGAAAAAAAAAGACTTATAAGTAAATAGTCAATAGGAAACAATGAAGTATGATGCCCGTCCTTTAATGCCCTGACAATTAACCCAGTCATCCAAATTAAAAAAAAAAATGTTTTGTGAGCTCTGTTCTCTCCCTTATTATCTACACCCAAGTCACCAGGTTATTTCAATTGTTTATACAGAGGGATGTGACTTAGCACTTTCTATAGATCTGAATCTCTTAGAGATATTCTTTAATCTGCAGTGTCATCAGGCACTTAAGTTCTTTCATCTTTTGAATCTCCAATCCCTGGTATGTATACCTTTACCCTTACATTATCATCTCGGCTATCTGCCCACAGTCCAGGCACAAAGAAGGGAAAAGAGAAAAGAGATGAAATCCAAGTGGGCTTTATCCTTGCAAATAAGAAAGAAAAGCCCCACAGCAACTTTCATCTGTATCTCATTGGCCAGAGTACCCTCAGATGGTTGACCGTAATTGTCAAGGAGACTGAGATATAAATTGCGAAACAGCTATGTTGCTGCCTTAAAATCAAAGGGTCTATTAGGAAGATAGAAGTATGGAAAAAATGTAATGGAGTTGCCATTAGTGCCTCTCTCTCCCTCTCCCCCCCCCCCTCTCTCTCACACACACACACACACACACACACACACACACACGTATAGTTTAATTCCAAAGTAAATTTTCACAATCTGGCTTTTCATTAAAATATGTCTACATTCACTGTAATATAAGTACCTTGTAATTTTTCTTTATTAGGACTGAGAATGTATAGCTCATTATATAATTTTCTTTGTGTCTTAATCAGTTTTTCAGCACTGTGACTGAGATACTTAACAATAACAACTTAGAGGATGAAAAGTTTATTTCGGCTCATGGTTTCACAGGTTCAGTCCATGGATACCCAGCTCCATTGCTCTGACTCTAAGGTGAGGTAACTCATCATGGCCGAAGAGTGTGGTGGAAGAAAGGTGTTTCCCTCATTGCAGCCAGGAAGGAGAGAGAGCGAGAGCGAGAGGCAATAAAGACAAAATATAAACCCCAAAGACATGCCCTCAGTAACTTACTTCCTCCAGCCACATCCCACCTGCCTACAGTTACCACCAAGTTAGTTCACTCAAATTATTAATCCATAAAATGGATTAATCCACTGATCAGTTTACAGTTCTCATGATCTCATCATTTCACTTCCAAACATGGCTACATTGGGCATGTTTTCAACACATGAGTTTTTCAGGGGGACAATTTATATCCAAACCACAACACTTCATAAATCCAGTTATAACTCATTTTCTGTCATGAGAGTTTAATTTAAGAAATAAAAGTTTATCTGTTTTATTTCCTCTTTCACTTTGTATTATCTTTTTTGGGTTCACTTTGCTTCACTTGAGTGCATTGTTAAACCTATCGATATTTCCTAGGGGTATAGATTAAATGGATTTTGAAAACTAGAAGGTAATTATTTTGCTATTATTTTGATAATTTGAAAAGTTAGGATTAAGTTTGATTACCTGAATATTATATTCAGTTTTTTTTTCCTATGAGAGATTGTTTTTCCAGGCTTTATAGGCTAGAAAAAAAAAGAGAACAATGTGAATTTATAAAACTATCATTCTAATTATGACCATTTCCATAGTCATTTGATCTAAGATACTGGCTTTGTTTTTTAAAAACAGAACATAGTATCAATCATTCATTTTTCAATAAGAAAATTTGCTTTTCTTAGTAGAGTTAGGGAGATTTCCATCAAGTTTTTCAACTGTCACTAATGCTATCTAATGTAAAAGATAGTGTCTCACAGGATTGTCCCTTTGCAAATGAATTTAGGCACAGTTTCAGCTCTTAGGGACATTTAACTCTTTAGCACAATGGTGAACCTTTGGGATAATAAGAGTAATATGGACAAAAGACCCATACTTTGAAAATGTCCAATCTTACCTTTGTGTCTGCATCCATTTGTCATGAATTCCTGAAGCTTTTTAATTTGGACGTTAAAGGAATTATTATCGTACATTATCCTCAAGGGATAATGAAACAATGAGAGACAACCAAGGTAATTGTTAACTAACAGGATGGCTTTAACAATTGTGAGTTGGGAGTCTTTTTTGAACCAAGAACAGCTATTCTTCTAAAGTCTTTTATTTTATTTATTTTGGAAATGGATAGTTTACCACAGCAATCAGTCTGACTTCCAAAGATGCAATTACCTAACAGAATAAGCATCAATCAATCCTCTGGGGGATCAATTCTAGGGCTTTCAAAAACACAAGGAAGGTTTCTTGGCTATTTTTAAAAATTTGGATATGATCTTAAATGTACATTTATATAAAAGGCCACTATATAAATTTGTTTAACTAACTTTATTGAACACCTATTCTATATATATATATATAGAGAGAGAGCAGCTATTAAAGGAAGAAATAAAATATTTTTAATCCATTAAGGAAGTTATATGCTATATAAAAACAGATAAGAAAATAAGCAATTATATAAGGGAGTAATCGTAAATTTGATTTAGTGCCCATTAAGGTTTTGTGGCTGAACAACAAAATAATGACTGTAGTAGCATTATTCATAGAATTTATAAAATGCTTACTAAACAGCAATGAAAATAAACCACTACATGTGAAAATGCAGAAGACTCTCATAAGCATGATGTTGAAGTAAAGAAAGCAGACATAAAGAGTTGTCATTTTAATCCCATTCCACTTAAAGTTCAGAAAGTTGTTTCAAGTTAACAACAGTGGGAATTCTGGGGATGTTGGCCATGCTTTTTCCCCATCATCTTAATTTGGATGCTGATTACATGGGCATTTCCACGTTGTGAAAATCTATAGCACTATTCATGTGATTTGTATATATCTCTCTGTGTATGCCATATTTAATGACCAAATTGACCTCTGGCATTAGGAATCAGACTGGTAATGATCTTTGTGTAAGATACAGGAGATTTTGATCAGGATTGGCATAAATGGATTTTGGCAACACTAATAATAATCTTCTTGAAAACTACATGGTGGTTAAATGGGTGTGTTCGCTTTTTGAATATTTTGTGTGTGTTCATAATTTGCACTTTCCTATATGAACATTATACTAAAGCTAGAAAATCAAACCAAACAAAACTTAACAAATACTCAAGATGCTTGTTACATTGCTGTAGTCTGGATGAATGGGGTATGCCAGATCTAGGTTGTTGACACTAGACTGATAGTGATGAGCACCTGTCGTCCCTTCTGTTGTCCCCTACAATTGCCATAACTTGTCTAAAAAGAACCAATTCAAAGTGGTTCTACTATCCATTTATCAGAATCCCTAAAATTTAGACAATATTCTGATTTTCCTGGTAACCAGATATTCCAGAGCCATATTGAATATTTTGTCTCAAAAATATTGAATCATTTCTCTTTAAAGTCCTGGTTCCTTTTAGTGGAAGATAAGGTTAGAAACTAAAGTCTGAGTGTCTGGAATGCTAATCAGACTGAGTATTACATTATTAAAGCACTTTTTAGACACTTTTTAGAAAAATTGTATCTTAAAATGTGCATTCAAGGAACTCTCATGCATGGTCTGATGAATTGCCCCTGGAGAAAAATTGGTATTTTCTATCAAGATTACAAATGTATATAGCTTTTGGACCAGCAACCCCATTTTCAGGAATCACCAGACAGATATTTTGTGCAAGCATAACATCATACATTGTTTGTAACAATAAAAAACATGCCACTCAAGTATCTTCTCAAAGGAAGGTTGGTATATTCACACAATAGACTATTTTGTAGCTCTTTAGGGGAAGGGGGGATGGTATGAGTGGGATCTTTAGCATGGCTTCAGGGTTGGCAAAGACTGTGGTAGAAGTGTAGGAGTTATAGGAGAAGTTGGAGATGCCATTGCATAGTAGAGCTACCAAAGTAATAGAGAGAAGTTCCAGCCACAAAACTGAGAAGCAATCTGTTCAGAAAAAGCAAGAAAAACTACAAAGGTCTCTGAATTTGGGTTTGCTACAGACAGAAAATAAAGAATCCATCAAACTTAGATGACATACAGAAACTGTTTCAGCTCTACGAACCTTTCAGAAGCAGCAGCTTTTCATGAGGTTGAAGCTAGTGAGCCAGAGGAAATGTATCTAGAAGTGAAGATGAATCTGAAGAATATTGGAAGGAAGCACCAACATCCACTGGATTCCACTCCTTCAATTAAAAAAAATCACAGGTTTGCTGATAGCCAGAAGCTATTGAGCATATTTTAAAAATCTTACCTTGGAGGTGTCCATGACTACAATGATTAAACAATATATTTGGAAAATCAGATGTTGAGTGAGTGTAAAAGTAAAAGAAGCATTTTTTTAAAAGAATGTCATAAGACTAAATGAGAATAACCAATCAATGAGAGTTTGAAATTGGAGGTAATTTATTTTATATATAGATTTCAATGCTCATTTTATGGTTTCATATGATGAATTCCAAATATTTTAGATAATAAAAAATCATAGCTGCTATCTTTTCAGGAATAGAATATTTCAAAAGCAAAACTATTAGCACACTGAAATAAAGTAAGCAGTTATCTTCATATTTAAATTGTTAGCAACTACTCTTAACTCTCTTGCTACCTAAACTGTCTGACTCTCAGGAACAACCTTGTAGAAAGAAAATATTGTATTGTGGGAGGGAAAGTGTGTTACTGAACTGAAAGTAAGTTTAGATAACATTAAAATACAGCTTTTTTTTTTCTTTTGAGCATTTGTCTTGTTTCAAGTTATAATTAACTAGTTATTGAGTTGCTCTCAGTGGATACTGTCACTTACCTCTTTAAAATGACCATTTTTTTGAAATTTCGTGTACATTGTTGTTTGAGATAGCCCACTTCACTTTAATGAGTCTTTTGTAGATTCATTGGATTCCAAAGAGCAACTATTTGCACCAAAATAAATCATGTGCTGTCCTTGGTTTTTATTTTTAACTATTTCGGGTAAGATTTAAAAGGAGAGAGAGAGAGAGAGAGAGAGAGAGAGAGAGAGAGAGAGAGAGAGAGAGAATAAGTAAGTTTTCTTTGCACTGATATGGAAAAAACTTTAATGAAAACAAAAAGGTATATTATACAATATCATATGTAAAAAACATTGAACTGGTAACCATATTTGCTTATATTTATAAAGGGAATCTCTATAAGTATTTAGAAAAAAAAGAAAATAACGTGTTTCTTTGTTGAGATCCCAATTTGGAACAGGGTCATTAACTGTAGGGGTAATATCAAAAATTTTCATTATATACCTTTTTCTTTTAAGTTTTTTTTAAAAAAATATGTGCTCAAAGTCATGTGTATTACATATCAAAATATTAAAAATAGGAAATGTAGTCACACTAGAAATTAAATAACTAAATATAATGTAAAAATAAAAGACATTATCTGTTGATCTTATCAACATTTCTCTGCAACATAATCATTTTTTTAACCACTCAAGCAAAGTATAATTGTACTTTTTTCTTTATAATTTAACAAGCTACATAATTTTCCAACTAAATGAAAACTTGATTGTAAGTAATGTAATTATTGATTTATTTTTTTATACCCACGCACATAAAAAACAAATTGACTGTAACAATACATTAACTATGGAATGAACAATATTAGTATCATAGTATTTTTTGGCAACTGTCCTTTGAATTCATTTCATAAGCATTGCACTATCAAATTATTTTGTTTTTAAATCAACAGTAGTAATTACTCATTCTGTGGTGCTTACAACAAATTTCTCACTAGGCCATGTTCCACATTTTTAGGTTCATTTTAAATTTAAAATGACCATTGTTTCTGTAAACTGCAAGTTTTTACTTTAAAACAGTTTTATCAACTCTTTTTTACATAAAGAGTTGTGGAAGCTGATTCTACTGCTCCAAAGATTTATATTAAAAGTCAAGCAAACAGTGCTCACAAATATCTATTTTCCCCAACTTATTCCTGGAAAAATAAACATACACCTTTTCCAATCTTTTTGTCTAATAAATGATCCTTTGATGGAGTTCTGGCCAATAAAAACAGAGGGCAGTGTTGCTGCTATTTCCAGGCTTGACCCATAGAAACCTCCCACCTACAACTTCTATTCTTTTTTTCTTTTTCTACCCAGAACTAACGGGAAATTTTCTTGACTTAGAATTGGAAGATGACCAAAATAAGGCTTGGTCCCTGAACGGTTGCACAGAGCAGAACTGGCATATTTCCTTTTCAACAACCTACATTTGGCCTATCTAGTATTCAATATTTATGGTGTTAAGCCCTTGATAATTTGTTATAGAATTAATCTATCTGACAAATAGAGACAACCATCTGGCACATCTAAAATTATTTCCAGGCATGGTTATGCATATATGGTTTATGTTAAAACTTACTGCAATTTTGTCTTCCACTGAACACAAAAATATAGAATCAGGAAATATTGTAATCTACATACTTAATATTGAAAGTGGACTTTAAAATTTGAGGAATTATTATAATTAGCCAAACATTTTAGGTCAAAGAGAAAATAACAGTATACTTGATTAAAACATAATAGTATATTGGATTTTTCCATTGAAATTATCCAATCTGAAGGATAGATAAAAACAAGGAAAAGTGAATTTGGCCTACAAGATCCATGGAATGCTATCTATATTTTATAAATGTGTGTGTATTTGTTTTAGTGAATTTGGCCTACAAAATCCATGGAATGCTATCTATATTTTATAAATGTGTGTGTATTTGTTTTTTGTACCAGGGATTTTTTTTTCTTTGTACCCAAGAGGACTTAATCACTGAGCCACATCCCCAACTCATTTTATTTTTTTATTTTGAGACAGGGTCTTGCTAAGTTGCTCAGGGCCTTGCTAAATTGCTAAGGCTATATTTGAACTTGTGAGCCTCTTGCCTCAGCCTCCAGAGCCACTAGGATTATAGGGATGTACTCCTTGGCCCAACCCATGGTTTACTATTAAGCATACATATGGATACATATGCATATTGGGAATTCCAGAGGAGAAGAGAGAAAAAGAAATAGCCAGAAGATGTATTTGAAGAAACAATGGCTAAAAGTTTCAAAATTTGATAAAAGGCATGAAGCTACACATCCAAGAAGCTCAATAAATACCAATGGAATAATTGAAAGAGATTCACATTGTCTTTGTTTTTTTCAGGCTACTATAACAAATTACCATAAACTAGGTAGTTTATAAACAATAGAAGTCTATTTCTTACATTTCTGGAGACTAGGAATTCCAAGATCAAAGATATGATCTCACTCTTAATAGAGGGCACCTTTCTGTCTGCATCCTCACATGGTAGAAAAGGCAAACAAACTCTTTGGGTCCCATTTTTTAAGACCACTAAACCTCCCAAAGTTTCCACCTTTTAATTCTATCCTATTATGGATTAGGTTTCCACATATAAATTGTAGGAGGATACAAACACTCAAACCAACACACATAAAGAGATACTTTATAACCAAATTGTCAAAAGACAAAAGAAAAAAAAAGTCTTGAAAGTGTAAAGAGAGAACAACTTTTCACATACAAGAGATCCTCAAAAGGCAGTGGGAGAACATATCTAAAATATAAAAGAAAAATAAAACTGTCAACCAAGAATTCTACATTCCGTAAAATTATACTCCAGAAATTAAAAGGAACTAATGACCTTCATGGATAAATGAAAGCTGAGAGAATGTGTTGCTGGTACATCTGCCCGATAGGAAATTATAAAGGTTTGTGTTTCTTTTTTTTTTATTTTATTTTTTTTATTGGTTGTTCACAACATTACAAAGCTCTTGACATATCATATTTCATACATTAGATTGAAGTGGGTTATGAACTCCCAATTTTACCCCAAATGCAGATTGCAGAATCACATCGGTTACACATCCACAATTTTACATAATGCCCTATTAGTAATTGTTGTATTCTGCTACCTTTCCTATCCCCTACTATCCCCCTCCTCTCCCCTCCCATCTTCTCTCTCTACCCCATCTACTGTAATTCATTTCTCTCCTTGTTTATTTTCCCATTCCCCTCACAACCTCTTATATGTAATTTTGTATAGCAATGAGGGTCTCCCTTCATTTCCATGCAATTTCCCTTTTCTCTCCCTTTCCCTCCCATCTCATGTCTCTGTTTAATGTTAATCTTTTCTTCCTGCTCTTCCTTCCTGCTCTGTTCATAGTTGCTCTCATTATATCAAAGAAGACATTCGGTATTTGTTTTTTAGGGATTGGCTAGCTTCACTAAGCATAATCTGCTCTAGTGCCATCCATTTCCCTGCAAATTCTATGATTTTGTCATTTTTTATTGCTGCATAGTACTCCATTGTGTACAGATGCCACATTTTTTTTATCCATTCATCTATTGAAGGGCATCTGGGTTGGTTCCACAGTCTAGCTATTGTGAATTGTGCTGCTATGAACATCGATGTGGCAGTATCCCTGTAGCATGCTCTTTTAAGGTCTTCAGGGAATAGTCCGAGAAGGGCAATAGCAGGGTCAAATGGTGGTTCCATTCCCAGCTTTCCCAGGAATCTCCAAACTGCTTTCCAAATTGGCTGCACCAATTTGCAGTCCCACCAGCAATGTACAAGTGTACCCTTTTCTCCACATCCTCGCCAGCACTTGTTGTTGTTTGACTTCATAGTGGCTGCCAATCTTACTTGAGTGAGATGGTATCTTAGGGTGGTTTTGATTTGCATTTCTCTGACTGCTAGAGTTGGTGAGCATTTTTTCATGTACTTGTTGATTGATTGTATATCCTCCTCTGAGAAGTGTCTGTTAAGGTCCTTGGCCCATTTGTTGATTGGGTTATTTGTTATCTTATTATCTAATTTTTTGAGTTCTTTGTATACTCTGGATATTAGGGCTCTATCTGAAGTGTGAGGAGTAAAAATTTGTTCCCAGGATGTAGGCTCCCTATTTACCTCTCTTATTGTTTCTCTAGCTTAGAAAAAACTTTTTAGTTTAAGTAAGTCCCATTTGTTGATTCTTGTTATTAACTCTTGTGCTATGGGTGTCCTATTAAGGAATTTCGAGCCCAACCCCACAATATGCAGATTGGAGCCAACTTTTTCTTCTATCAGATGCAGAGTCTCTTATTTGATATCAAGCTCCTTGATCCATTTTGAGTTAACTTTTGTGCATGGCGAGAGAAAGGGATTCAGTTTCATTTTGTTGCATATGGATTTCCAGTTTTCCCAACACCATTTGTTGAAGATGCTATCCTTCCTCCATTGCATGCTTTTAGCCTCTTTATTAAATATAAGATAGTTGTAACTTTGTGGATTAGTCTCTGTGTCCTCTATTCTATAGCATTGGTCCACCTGCCTGTTTTGGTACCAGTACCATGCTGTTTTTGTCACTATTGCTCTGTAATATAGTTTGAAATCTGGTATCGCTATACCGCCTGATTCACAATTCCTGCTTAGAATTGCTTTTGCTATTCTGGGTCTTTTATTTTTCCATATGAATTTCATGATTGCTTTCTCTATTTCTACAAGAAATGCCGTTGGTATTTTGATTGGCATTGCATTAAACCTATAGAGAACTTTTGGTAATATCGCCATTTTGATAATGTTAGTTCTGCCTATCCATGACAGGGTATATTTTTCCATCTTCTAAGATCTTCTTCTACTTCTCTCTTTAGGGTTCTGTAGTTTTCATTGTATAAATCTTTCACCTCTTTTGTTAGGTTGATTCCCAAGTATTTTATTTTTTTTTTGAGGATATTGTGAATGGAGTGTTTTTCCTCATTTCCGTTTCAGAAGTTTTGTCGCTGATATACAGAAATGCCTTTGATTTATGCGTGTTGATTTTATATCCTACCACTTTGCTGAATTCATTTATTAGTTCTAGTAGTTCCTTTGTAGACCCTTTTGGGTCTTCTAGGTATAGAATCATGTCATCTGCAAATAGTGATAATTTAAGTTCTTCTTTTCCTATTTTTATGCCTTTAATTTCTTTCGTCTAATTGCTCTGGCCAGTGTTTTGAGAACTATATTGAATAGAAGTGGTGATAGAGGGCATCCCTGTCTTGTTCCAGATTTTAGAGGGAATGCCTTTAACTTTTGTCCATTCAGAATGATGCTAGCCTGAGGCTTAGCATAGATAGCTTTTACAATGTCAAGGTAAGTTCCTGTTATCCCTAGTTTTTCTAATGTTTTGAACATAAAGGGATGCTGTACTTTGTCGAATGCTTTCTCTGCGTCTATCGAGATGATCATATGGTTCTTATCTTTAAGTCTATTGATGTGGTGAATAACATTTATTGATTTCCGTATATTGAACCATCCTTGCATCCCAGGGATGAATCCTACTTGATCATGGTGCACAATTTTTTTGATGTGTTTTTGTATTCGATTCGCCAGAATTTTATTGAGAATTTTTGCATCTAGGTTCATTAGAGATATTGGTCTGTAGTTTTCTTTCTTTGAGGTGTCTTTGTCTGGTTTCGGAATCAGGGTGATGTTGGCCTCATAAAATGAATTTGGAAGAGCTCCCTCTTTTTCTATTTCCTGAAATAACTTGAAAAGTATTGGTATTAATTCTTCTTTAAAGGTTTTGTAAAACTCCGCTGTATACCCATCCGGTCCTGGGCTTTTCTTGGTTGGTAGTCTTTTGATCGCTTCTTCAATTTCATCCATTGATATTGGTCTGTTCAAATTTTGTGTATCCTCCTGACTCAGTCTGGGCAAATCATATGACTTAAGAAATTTATCGATGTCTTCACTATCTTCTATTTTATTGGAATATAGGTTTTCAAAATAATTTCTAATTGTCTTCTGTATTTCTGTAGCATCTGTTGTGATATTGCCTTTTTCATCCCGTATGTTAGTAATTTGAGTTCTCTCTCTTCTCTTCATTGGTATGGCTAAAGGTCTGTCGATCTTATTTATTTTTTCAAAGAACCAACTTTTAGTTTTGTTAATTTTTTCAATAGTTTCTTTTGTTTCAATTTCATTGATTTCTGCTCTGATTTTAATTATTTCTTGCCTTCTGCTACATTTGCTGTTGTTTTGCTCTTCCTTTTCGAGGGCTTTGAGATGAAGTGTGAGCTCATTTATTTGTTGGTTTTTTCTTTTTTTGAGGAATGACCACCAGGCAATGAATTTCCCTCTTAAAACTGCTTTCATTGTGTCCCATAGATTCCGATATGTTGTATCTGTATTTTCATTTATCTCTAAGAATTTTTTGATTTCCTCCTTTATGTATTCTGTAACCCATTGATCATTCAGTAACATATTGTTCATTTTCCATGTGATGTAGGATTTTTCCTTCCTTCTTTTATCATTGATTTCCAGTTTCATTCCATTATGATCAGATAAAATGCATGGTATTATCTCCACCCCTTTATATTTACTGAGGGTTGCCCTATGGCATAATATATGGTCTATTTTTGAGAAGGATCCATGTGCTGCTGAGAAAAAAGTATATCCATTTGATGATGGTTGATATATTCTATATATGTCAGTTAAGTCTAGGTTATTGATTGTGATATTGAGTTCTATAGTTTCTTTATTCAACTTTTGTTTGGAGGGTCTGTCCAATGGTGAGAGAGGTGTGTTGAAGTCACCCATAATTATTGTGTTGTGGTCTATTTGATTCTTGAACTTGAGGAGAATTTGTTTTATGAATGTCGCAGCACCATTATTTGGTGCATAAATATTGATAATTGTTATGTCTTGTTGGTGAATGGTTCCTTTTAACAGTATATAATGTCCTTCTTTATTCCTTTTGATTAACTTAGTCTTGAAGTCGATTTTATTCGATATGAGGATGGCCACCCCTGCTTGCTTACGAGGACCGTGTGCGTGGTATATTTTTTCCCATCCTTTCACCTTCAGCCTGTGTATGTCTTTTCCAATCAGATGTGTCTCCTGGAGGCAGCATATTGTTGGATTTGTTTTTTTAATCCATGATACCAGCCTATGTCGCTTTATTGGAGAGTTTAAGCCATTAACATTCAGAGTTACTATTAATATATGGTTTGTACTTCCATCCATGTTTGATTATTTATCCTTTTTTAAAAAATTTTAGTTTGTTTCTCCATGATTATCTTTCCCCTCACCCCCTGTCTTTACCGAGGCACTTCCCACTGATGGTTTTGGTTATTGTTTTTCATTTCTTCCTCGTGTAGTGTTTTGCTCAAAATGCTTTGCAATGCAGGTTTTCTGGCTGCAAATTCTTTTAACTTTTGTTTATCATGAAAGATCTTTATTTCGTTGTCATACCTGAAGCTTAATTTTGCTGGATACAGAATTCTTGGTTGGCATCCATTGTCTTTCAGTGTTTGAAATACATTGTTCTATAACCTTCTTGCTTTCAGTGTCTGTGATGAAAAGTCCGTTGTTAACCGTATTGGTTTACCCCTAAATGTGATCTGTCTCCTTTCTCTTGAAGCTTTTAATATTTTCTCTTTTTTCTGTATATTGGATATCTTCATAACAATGTGTCTTGGCGTTGGTCTACTGTGATTTTGTGTGCTCGGTGTCCTGTATGCATCTTCAATTTGTATATCTGTTTCCTTTTTTATTTCTGGAAAGTTTTCTGTAATTATTTCATTCAGCAGGTTACTCATTCCCTTGGTTTGAATCTCTGTACCTTCTTCTATCCCGATGACTCGTAAGTTTGGTTTTTTTATGTTATCCCATAACTCTTGGATGTTTTTCTCGTGATTTTTTACCAGCCTTTCTGAGTTGGCTAGACTCTTTTCAAGATGATATATTTTGTCTTCATTATCTGACGTTCTGGCTTCTACTTGCTCCACTCTGTTAGTGATACTCTCAATTGAGTTTTTAATTTGGTTTATCGTTTCCTTCATTTCTAGAATTATTGTTTGATTATTTTTTATAATCTCTATCTCCTGATAAAGATGCTTAACTTCTTCTTTTATCTGTTTATGTAATTCATTCTCAACGTGTTCTTTCACTGCTTGAATTTGCTGTCTTGTATCCTCTTTAAGGTTCCATTCCATCTGTCTAAGGTGTTCCTTGAGTTCTTTATATGACCATTTTTTCTGATGACTCTAGGTCCTCCTGAATATTTAGGCTGTCCTGCATTGTTTGTACTCCTTTTCTTCCTTGCTTTTAGAAGCTGCTCATGTTACTTCTTGTTCTGTTTGACTGCTGAGTTACTGTTTACTCCTATAAATTTATTTGATGCTTGGGAGGAAAGGTATTAGAAGGGAAGGGAAGAAGTCACTAAAGAGAATGAGAGTAAGCAGGTAGAATTCAAGGAAGGGGGGATAAGATAATTGAAAAGAAATGAAACGACAAAAGAAGAAAAAAATAGGAAATAAAAAAAGAAAAATTTTTTTTTTAAAAAATAATAATAATAAAAATTAAAATAAAATTAGAAGAAAAAAAATTTTAAAAAAATTGTTAAAAAAATTTTAAAAAACAACAAGACAGAAAAATGAAAATGAAAGAAAAACCCAAATCAAAAAAAAAGAGAATAGAAAAAAAGAAAAAAAAAACTAATAAATGCAGTCTTAGAGTTTGATTAACTTCTCTTCCAGTAGGTGGCGCTGTGCCCACCAGGCCAAATTTCTCCTGTCAACACGCGGGAACCAATCACTGTGCAGCAGCTCCTCCCAGACTGGGCGAGTCTCCAATCCTGAGTGCCTAGGGCCTCCTCTTGTGTCTAGTCACTTCCCACTTTTCCTCTAGCCAGGCCCCTCTCACGGGTGCCGCTCACCACAATACTGGCTACACGCCAGGTCTGCTGCTCCCGGGAGCCCTGTTTTCATGAACGACTGGGCACACTCTTCCAGTTTGCCATTCCCTCAGACCCTAAGTTTGTAGAGCTAGGGGCTGAGAATCCTCAGCGAATTTTCCTTGCCCTCCGGTAGCCACGCCCCCGGTAGCTGGTGCAAGAGACCTCAGCTGTCAGCACTGTTGGGAGCGGTAGTTCCGCGCCGCGGGTCCCGCACCACCTCTGATTCCCTCGGTCTGGCTATCGCGCTCACGGGAGAGCTGGGAGGGGCCCTTACGGGAGAGCTGGGAGGGGCCCTTAAGGTTTCCCCAATGTGTGGAGAGGGAAGGCTAGGGAATTACACACCTGTAGCCGCAGGTTTCAATGAAGTTATCTCCTCCGCTGCAGTCTGGTGACGTCAGTTCTCTGCCATGGTGGTATCTCTTGCAAATGGCGACAGTTCGTTTCCCTTTGCTTGCGACCAATGCAACGGGTGGGTCCTTACTGTCTCTCCCAAGCCCCGTTTCAAACCTGTGGCCACTACCTATGAAGGCTCGGTAGGCATTTACCTCCGTAGGATGAGAAGGGCTGACCAGTTGTTTCAGCCGGATGGATTAGTGCTGAGTCACAGCTGTTTGTCTGCGGGAAGCAGGCGAACGGGAGCTTGAATTCAGCCGATCCGGGCTCAGTGTGTGTTCTGAGAGGCCCAGACTGTTTGCCCCAGATCCACGTCAGCTCAGCATTGCCTAGTGATCCTGAGCAAACAGATTTAGGTTGTTTACGACTCCCTATGCCTGCACAGCTGAAGAGGTCGACAAATGAGCTTTCAGTAAATGATGCTAGAACAGACAGTGGAGGGCATTATATGCTGATAAAAGGGTTAATACATCCAGAAAATATAGAAATTATAGAAATGCATGCATCTAAAACATAGCTCCAAAACATATGAAGAAAAAACTTGACAGAACCAAGGGAGAAATAGACAACCCTACATTGAGAGTTTGCCACTTCAACACCAACTACATAGCTTTACAATGTACCATGAAAGACTCTCAGGAAGGGCTTATCTCAGTTCACAAATCCTGTTGAAAAGAATGCAATCACATGGGGCTAACTAGAAAACTGTAGGGGATTGCCTGGGCATGTAGTAAGCAATAATTGGCCTCTCCACACCTGCCCTCTAAAATGCTCCAATTTATTCTTTGCACTTTCAAAGTAATTGAATGAAAGTGTACTTGTTTACTTAAAAAATATTCTGTGGTTTCTTCCCATGTAATACAATTCAGTCTCTTTTAGCCTGTCATTGAAGGCCCTTTACTGCCTGGACCCAACAGTTTTCTATTCACATTTTCTGCCACTTCCTAAAGGCACCAAAAATAATAATGACACTTTCAGATTTTTTCCCATATTTTTTCTTCCAGCAACACCCTCCTTCTTTCCTTCATGTAGAAAGTCTACTTATATTTCCTTCTTTTCTGCATTGTCTTCCTAATCACTTGGATCAAAATTAGTGTTTCTCTCCTTGGGAAACTTCCACAATACCACTCATTTATATTTCAAATATAGCACTTATTCTAGTCTCACTTGTGTAATTCTCTCAGATCAAGCTATTTGGTTCTTAAAATTAGATTGCATTAATCCTGTGAAAACAGAAAAATGTAAATGTGATGCTCTCAAGTTCTTTCTTGAACTTATCTTGATTTGGGGACAGGGTATGTGTTACAAAACAGGAAAAACATAACAATGAATTGAAAGCTTTTGTATATTTTATGAAGTAGCCTCTGTACTCTACTGTTCAAAGAAATTTTTGTGGCATATTTAATTTTTCACTGGGAAAACAACAACTGAGGAGAATTTATTCCTCAGGACAACTTATTAAGTCAAGAAGAGTAGAAGAAACAGATTAGTTCTCTTAGAGGTCTATGTTAGATAAATAAGAAAATAAGGAGGCATAATAAGAAAACTATCAGGACAATTTTGTAGGTTTAGACTCTAAAAAATTATTGGCAACCTGAATGTTTGACTTCCTGCATTGCACAGAGGACATCAAACAAACTCTGCTTATACCTGCAGCCAAATCTGTCATTCCAGTCAAGCCCCTGCATAGACACTGAATCATATATTGACTGACACACATTAATAAGGGAAGAAACTAGGCTTGATAATAAAATATAGTTTTAAGACTTTTCTCATGAAGTGGTAATTCTAGGAAGTAAAAGAGGATAACTTAGGTGGTGACGTTTCTGCAAATATGTGTCATCATTAAAAATGTATTAAGTGTCTATTTGTAAGTCATGAAGTGGAGACTCTTATGTAGGTACTCAGTAAAAAACGTATGCATTTCCTTTGGAATCACAACATTCCTTGAATTTTTATATTTGATTAGCAATTCTTTCATAGCTCTCAGTAGAATTCTGAGATTACACAATGAAATTTATTATTTGAATAGTAAGTATACATTGTTGAAACAGCTATAGCTATTCCAATCTTAAAATTAAACTGTATTAATCCTGTGAAAACTAGCAAAATGTAAATGTGACACCATGAATTTCTTTCCTAGAACTTAACTTGAGTCGGGGGAAATGTGTTGTGGGTCATAACAAAACCATGAACTGAAAGCTATTGGAGATTCTATTATAAAGGTTTCATCTTCTTCAATTTATGAAGCATATAAACAAGAAAAATATTCATTCCTTTCCTCAGATGATGTTCTTTGAGTTAATGAACTACCCAAATTTTGTCCCCTTTAAGAGAAAGATGGGAATCTGATATGAAGTCATGGTACTTTTGGAAGTATAATAATTCACTTTAATTCTTAGTTTCCCTCATTCAGTAGGCAGTGAAGAATTGAATCAGGAGCAGAAGAAGTCAAACTGGGACTGAGAAATTATGTCTTACTACTCAGCAAGTGATTTGTTGTCTACTTTGAACCTCGGGAGAATAGTAGAATCTGTCTGCAGATGCAGGCAGGATTTGCGACTAACTCCATTCTCTATACAAGGCCAGAAATTAAACACTATGGTTACCAATGTTCTGTTAAATAGAATGCATACCTACACAATTCTCTGAATAGTTGATAATCTGAAAGTTATTGGACTCATACTTCTTTATGTCAAACTAGATCTGTATTAGAAGTCATGGGCTTTGGATAAAAGTAGAAAATATCTCTGGAGATATATTTGGAAAATATGGAAGGTAAAATACACACTACTGTCAAATCCATTTGCAAGACAGAAGTAGAAAACACCCATAGTTTAGATAGTTTCTTTGGCAAGATTCTGCCTGATGTTTCCTGTCATTGAGCTGCACTTATATCTTTAGATTCTTCAATATAAGTTCTTAAAATTTACAAATATTTTATGGCTGATTTCAATAAAAAGACATAATCTAAATATAACTCTTAAAAGTTATCTCTGTGGGTTAGGGGCAGCTCCCCAGGTCAGGTGGGACCTGTCTGCTGATAACTCATAGTAGTGGGAGAGCAGTGCATAGGCCTGAGAAGGGGGATACAGGCAGTCCCAGGGCAACTGCTACAGTGACAGAAGAGGCTTTATGGGACATGGGACTACGTACTTCTCTTACCTCATCATCTGTCAGCCTAGCAAACAAACTTCCATCATGTCCCTCAGTGAATGTTCACAATGAGTTAGGTGGCAGGCACACTTTTATGTGCAAGAAGACAGGGAAGATCCTTAGAGTTATGCCCTTCACCTCCCAATTAGAGAGATAAATACCATCTCAAATGTCAGCAGGAATCCATTCTGGGAAGAGATTTAATACAGCATGAGATGTAATAGTAACTGGATTCTATAGAAGAACTTTTTTTTCTAGAAAGTCACCCACCCTTCACTTGTAATAAGAAGGAAGAGCCAGTCAGGCTGAGTGTATCGCCCAACGCAAGAGAACAGGTAGTATAAATGATATAATTAAACAAAACAACAACAACAAGACCAATATTTCTAGAAAAGAGAAAGAGGATAATAGTATTAGGGAGGAATGGCAGTATAGATAGGGAAAACAGGTTATTCTAAGAATTTTGCTGCAAAGAAGCAGAAAAAGAAGCTGATGTCTGGAGGAGCATTGGAGGATTTTTGTTTTTATTGTTGCTTTTCAAAGGATGAATGCCATTTTAGTAAGTTTGTGTGCTGAATGGAATGATCTAGAGGAGTGAGAAGAATCAAAGCTCTGAAAGCAGAATTTTCAGGAACAAAGTTTTTATAAGTACATTGTGAAGATATTGCCTGATAACAGAAAGGACCCCATGTTCCCAGGAAAGTGAACAGATGGGTCAATAAATTTAGTTATGGAAATATTAGTGATGAACTAGGCGTTAGTTCAGGAAATGATGTTTGAAGTTTTTGGGAGAGGGAAAAAAAGATATAAAAATAGATGTTTAAATTATGGGAGACAAAGCAATTAGAGAAATGTCAAAGAAAACAAGAACCTCTTTGCATTGCTGAAAGTGTAAATAATGTAGCTATTTTGGATAGCAATTTGGCAGCATTCAAGGAAACAAAGAATGTGTGTATATGCTATTTCTCAGCTATTACATTCTTGGCAATATAGTCCAAAGAATCTTTTAAACAAACACAGAGACAAGAGAAGAATCCACATCCTGGCATTGTTTCCACATTGGAAATGTGATGTCAGTCGAGCCATGGCTGCATAAAATGTCAAAAACGCATGCAGAATTCAGAAGAACAGATACTTTTAACACATATCTGTAAGGCTGGATGTCGAAAGCATAATGCTGAGTCTAAAGTGGCAGAGACAGAAGGAGAAGCATGATTCAATTTTTTGAAATTAAACATATAAAACAATCTTTCAAACTGTCCTTTGATTCAAATGTATTAAAGTTGGCCTGGATGATGGGGAAAGAAAAATTAAGTATAGATGGGAGATAAAGACAAATATCGAAAATGAAACAATAATAGTTTACAATAACTGTGATTGGTCTGTAACACATCCAAGGCCTCTATACAGCAACAACAACAACAACAAAACCAAAAGACTGGATATACAAGATAAAATACTTTAGCATACATCCATGTACAGAGAAAGAACAAATTTATAAGCATCTGCTGTAAATTTCAGAGAAGGAATATCCTCTACATTTTCAAGTTACCAAGGAAAGAAGAGTAGAATTACTGCTATTACTACTAAACGAGTGTTATAGGAGATTGTTGATAATGAATTTATTTTGTGTGTCACATTCATAGTCCCATTTTAGTCAATTTAAATGTTCATAAGGGCTTTTTTAAAGGCTCATTTTACTTCTAATCTTGTCCATTATTTTTACCACAAAACTTGAGTATCTCAACAGAGACATAGGACAAGGAATGTTTGGGAAAACTAACTTCAAGGTTTAGGATGAATAATTGTATTACTGTTAAATATAATAGAGTTCTCCTGGTTATCTGTGTCATGATATTTCCTGTGTTCAATGTATGATTTCTCAAGTATGGCACAACTGAAAGTTTTGAGGTGTAAAACTCTTTCCTGTTGGGGCGGGGGGCTGTCCTGCACATTTTAGGATTTCATCAGTATCCTCGTTTATACTTACTAGATGTCAATAGAACCACTCCTGTAGCACTTGCAACCAAAAATGTCTCCATGTATTGACAGGTGTTCCTGGGAGCATGTCAGAATGCTAAACCAAAGGTTGAATAACTCCAAAGAGGGTGACCAAATTACTGCTCTATATTCCTCCATAGACTGTCTACTTTTTGTTGGTAATCAATGCATACTGTTGTGGTTTAGTTATGAAGAGTTCCCCAAAAGCTCCTGTGTGAGACAACGCAGGGCTTTTCAGAGGTGAAATGATTAGATGATGAGAGTTGTAACCTAATTGGTGGATTAATTCAATGACGAATTAACTGGGTGGTAACTGTAGGCCAGGAGGGTATGGCTGGAGGAGGTAGGTCACTGGGAGCCTGCCTTTAGGGTTTATATTTTTCCCTGGTTAACTGAGCTCTCTGTTTTCCAAGTGCCATATCCTGAGCCATTTTACTCCTCTACTCTCTTCTGCCATGATGCTCTGCCACACCTAAGGCCCAAAGCAATGAAGTCAGCTATCTGTGGACTGAGATCTGTGATACCACAAGCCAAATAAACTTCCCTTCCTCTAATCGTTCTTGTCAGGTCTTTTGGTTACAGCAACAAAAAACCTAACTAATTCCCATGGGGTACCCACAAGTAAGAGAATAATAAACAAACTAAAATTTATATCCTGAGTGTCTGTGGCCATACTCCACAAACATACTTTAACATTTAGATTACTGGTTAAATCAAGTGCAATTTTGATATGGAACCAATTTGGCAGTTGCATATGGTTATACCTTGTAATTAACAGAACCTACTGTCATGTTCTTTATTTGTTTCTCCTAGTACAGTTTATTTTCCCTGAGGGTTCATTGCTATATCCCTTCCTCGTGGTATGGTATCTAACACAGATTGCACCCTCCATAAACACTATCAACAAATGTTAATTAATGAATGCACAAACATAATTATACATTTCACTAGAACTGTTGCAAGGATCTAAGAAGTTATTTAGTAATAGAGAACATCTGTTATTCTAGTGACTTAGAAAGGTTTTATATCTTCCCTAAATGCTCCTTGTACAACTCTAGTTGCCTGAGTTGCCTCTCAATGTATCTGGCAGTTCTAGCATGGGCTTTGGAGTGAGATATTCCAAAGTTTGAATCCAAGCAACATTATACACCAGCACTGTGATTTTGACTATAAATAAATGTGACACTACTTCACTTAGTGGATTGTGGAGATGGTAACTCTAACAGCATAGGCAAAGCTCTGTGCTCACTGTCAGCTCAGAGTTGGCATTTAAAGAATGTTAGATGATTTTTTTGTTTCCTCCTATTTGCTCCTGATTGGACATCTTATGATTGGCCTCATAAGATTTATTTTGGTGGGGTTTGTGTTTGCTTGTTTGCTTAGTTTTTGTCTTTGTTTTAGCACTTATCCTCTGTTTAGATATTTTTTCCACTGAGAATATTTATTCAAGAAAATTAGTTATTCAGGGCCCTACTACCTTGCCTATTCCATTTCTCAAGCTGAAAATAAATTTCCATTAACTCCATGTACTTGTATATAATTGCATTCTGTATTTTGTTGATGTTATGATTGTTATGAATGTTATGATTTGCTTATTATTAGATTTTAATGTAATGACATCCTAATATAACCATGCTTCTTAAAGTATTTGACATTGAATTGCAGTTTCTTTAGTCTTTATACAGAAGAAGGATAATTATATTGTAATTGTTAGAAGATATTGTTAAGGGCTTTTACACATTTTCCATTTAAGTTAAATTACACACATAATATAGTAGCTTGAAAATATTCTTCTTTTTCTGCTTAAAATGTTTTCCTTCTAAGAAGGTTTGCAGCATCAAATGCACAAAGATATCCTGTTATCTTGAAAAAGATTATACAGGTTGTACATAGGCCAAATGTTGTCTTTCTAGAATTTTTTAAAGGGAAGAATTTACATGACTTTTTAGTTCCTAAATGAATTTCATTCTTCCTTTGATATGAGATTCTAATTTATCAGCAGGTTCAATGTTTACTCCCACATAAATGCTCCCTTTTAGAACCAGAAATACTTGCAAGGAATCCAGAATAGCTTACTGTATTAGTTTGAAATTATATTTTATATAGCAAGTAAGAAAGCTTTTAAAAAGCTAATTTGAAAACATACATTATAATATAAAAAACAAAAATAGTCAAAACTAAATGAAAAAAAGCTCTCTTTCTTGCAAAAAAGGACAAGAATCCAGAAACCCAGTCTAACTCTGCTTCGTTTGCCTCAATCTGCAAATCTGAGAGAATATCCTGGCTAATTATTTGCACTCCATATTAATGATACATCCTTTGAAAATAGATATAAAAAGAAAGAAGATTCCTCAGAAGGTAGTGGTACACTGACGCTTCCCCAGTGCATACTTAGTTAACCAAGATGTATGTGTGGCATGAGCGCGTGCACACACACACACACACACACACACACACATGCATGCATGCATGCATGCATACGTGCAGTCCAATAATCCCATTTCCTTTCCTGTCTTGTATTCTTCTCCTGTTTGACCTTTTCCATCTCCATCCACTTTTCACATTTTCCTCATCTCCTCTTATTCTTATTTATCTTTACATTATCCCCTTTAAGTCCTCACCTCATTGTTCCCAGAAAGGTATTTCCTAAGGCACCTTCGGATCTCTCTTTCTCCATGAAGACTCAAGTATTCTCCTGACTTTATTGATTGTGCAGCTCTGGGCACATTCTAAATGGCATGTCACAGAGAAACCAAGATGAATAAATTTATGTTTGCCTCATGTGGCTCTAGAACAACCAATTATGCATTTACATTTATCATGTCATATATATTCTGTCCCATTTACTTCCCACAAGAACAAATATGTTATTTCCTCATTTTGGAGATAAGGAATCCATTTTATAAAAGTTCAATAATTTTCCCAATATTACACAGCTGGTAGGTGGAATTGCTAAATTAGGAACCCAGATTTGTGACCCCCACGATTTTCCTTCTGCACTACTGATTATCCTCACCACCAGCCTACCCCCCTTGTCTCTTAGAACACACTGCATCTGCTTGGGTGATGGATCAGTAGATCTGTGTTCTAGAACACACCTGTCTTACCCATATGACATGGGGACTCTTGAAATTCTTGCTTACATCAAATTCATAAAGCAGTAGCAATGTTGTCAAGGACCAAATTTTGTTGGAGATCTTCTTCCCATAACTTCCACTCCTTGCTCCTGAATTAGTTTTACCTGCTTAACTTTTTGTAATCATCCTCCTACCCCATCTGCCACACACAGGGTTAAGACCATGTTCTGCGTGTACTTTGCATAAGTCCAGAAAATTCAATAGTAATTCCTTAAGTTTTACTACAATATCAACTGTTGGTTTAAGATTCTCAAATTTTGTTTCATAAAAGGGACAAAAACATTGGCACACACACAACTTTGGTATCCAGGGGGAGGCTTCTTTGATATTAAGCCTCATCTTTTCTTGCACTTTCTAGAAGTTGTGAGACAATATCCAGAACTACTCTATGAAAATGCCCTTGGGCACCCAGAGGAATCCTGAGTCTATAAACTCATTCCCCCTCTTTGCAGTTTCTCTCCTGTGTCAGTGTCCCAGATCCTTACCAGCTGCCCTCAATGTGAATGGCTTTGCTATAACTTTTGAGTTACTTTGGAAATACAGTTTCCAAGGAAATCTGACTTGGTTTTAATCAGAAATAACTGTAGTGTTTTCTGACAGCCTGTTAAGTGCTTTGGCTGCAATCCATTTTTGAATTTTATTTGTTACCTTGATCTTAAGAGGTATGCAACTTGGCTTACAAGCAAAGTTGGGGAAAGAAAAGAAAAGGCAGCCCAGACAAAGAGTTTCATGATATATTATTATTATTAACTTTGCCTTTATGATCAATCAAATATAATAAAGTCTTGTAAAAATATACAAAAAAGAAGTTGAAAGCAAAGAGACATAAAGAGGAAAGGAAGCGTCTCTATATCTCATCACTAAGACAACCTGCTTCAGAACTTGGGTAAATGCTCTTTCAGGCCTCTGCAAATTTCATTGAAAAAGGAAGGAAATGGGAAAAAATAATAAAAGTAATAAAATGTGTTGTGTATTCATATGTATCTACTTTGGCATGTTAAGATCCCATTAGAAATTCTTGTCTTAAGGGGCTGGGGTTATAGCTCAGTGGTAGAGCGCTTGCCTAGAATGTGTGTGGCACTGGGTTTGATCCTCTGCACCACATAAAAATAAATAAATAAAATAAAGGTATTGTGTCCATCTACAACTAAAATAAAAATTTTAAAAATTCTTAAGAAAAATTTAGACAAAAACTGAAAGTCCGGTTTAATGAAACTAATGGGGACACTAGGAGAATGCCTAGCTTTGTTTGTTTGCCTAGCTTTGGAGAAGCCAGCCTAAGGATGACATTTATTCTACTCCTGAGAATCCTTAACTCCTTCTGATCACCAAAACCTTAAATACTCTACCTCAAGATGCCAGCTTGGATCCCTTTGCCCTCCAAAACCTTCCGTGTGAATGGTCTTGTCTATCTCATATGTAAATTAATCCAAGGAAACTTACAAATTAGTGGAAGGGAAAATAACATATTCAATAATATAGTACGAGGACAATACTATGAGATGGATGATTCAAAGCTAGCTTTTCTCAGGGAATGGAGAAAGAGTATAGGGATGGTTGATACAGAAGTGCTATTGGTGCTGGGCAGGAATGGGCCAGATGGTAGTGGAAGAAGGTGTTCTAGCTGCTGCCCCAGGCTGAAGAGATAAGGGGGAAAAAGCAGTTAGTGAAATTCAGAGTGTACATAGTGGATTCCCTGGTGGGAACTGTGATCCTGAGTGGGATATATCCCGTTTGTACTCAAGCATTTAGTAGGAATTTTTTATACTTTAAGTACAAAGTGAGTTTTGTTTTTCTACCTCTTACAGGCCTCTATGAGATAACAAATACAGCCCTTGTGAACTGATGACTGAAAGGGCAAAACTACTGTTGAATATCTGTTGGAATAAGACAGGACTCCTAAAATATTACCAGGAAAACAAAAATGTAGTTTCCATCATTAGGCAATATTCTTCATCCACCTACCACTCATTGACATTGGTTCTCTTCCCCACTTAGTGGTACTAGAAACAGTGAAAGGAAAAGTTATATAGCATTATATCTGCTTTTAGGAAGATCGCATTTCTTCAGGGTAATTGCACATGACCAGACTCAAGTAGGTGATCATCCTAGAGCTATTACAGAAGTCTCACATATTTTTAGGTTTGTATGTGCAATAATGTCACCTTCAACATGCAACGAGCTTCAGAAACTGAGAGAATGAAGCAAAAAAAAATTTTTTTTTTGTCAGACTCATCAAGTGTTCTTAGATCTCCATCTTTCCTTGGAATAATTTCTAAAGTTGTTTCCATTATAGAATCAGGAAACTATTACAAACAAATTTTTTTTTCTAGTTTATGTATATTGTGTACTGTGACTCTATGATGTTTGTTGCATTATGTTGTCCATATCTAATTTTACTCTAAAGCTCTTCTTTTTCTTATTTTTCACTTCTTAAATGCAATATCATTTGCAGAAATAATACCACACAGCCTTTCCCTTGTTGGGAGTGCATGAGAATAGACTGCTTCATCCTCTTATACTATAGTGCCAGCTATTAAACAGAAATTCTGTTTTCACAGAGTGCAGCAAATATAGAGGTAATTTAGCAATTTATATCTCTTCTGTCAGTTTTACGGGGGACTGTACAAAGTCTCTGTCCACACTGTAGCCAGATTGAACTTTGTAAAAATCCAAATTGATCTCATTACCTGCCTGATTCGGACTTATCAATTGTATTTAGGTACTATTGGGATCAAAAAATAATTCTTTGACAAAGCCATGTGATCCCATTCCTGCCCACCTTTCAGGATTAATAGTAGCAAAGGATCATGTGACCAGAAGGGAGGCTGCAGGGCCACTGCATCATCAAGAAAGGAGAACTGAAACAGGATGGAGAAATAGATAACAATAAACTGGGGAATGAGAGACATAATAGAATAAATAGTTTTCTCAACAGTGCCACTGAAATTAGAGCAAAGAGAGTAAATAATAAATGACAGAGGTACAGATGGAAGCTCCTTGGAAGACCTCATGTATCCAACTATAGTTATTCTTCTGGACCACAGCAAATTGACTGTCAGGTGCCATGTATTCAAGAACCTCTTTTATAGTTTCCCCACATCCTCTTAGAAGAACTACAAAGCATTAGTCTTTCATCAAGAACACTTCTGATTGATCTATTTCTTCTTCAATGATGGTCTCTTCATTTATGTTTTATCTTCCCTTACTTTCTTCTTCAAGGCAAAAATCAATTCTGGTGAACTACATATACTTCTTAGAAAAAAAATGTGTATATATATATATATATATATATATATATATATATATATATATATATATCAGTTTAACAGTTAACCCTAGAATGTGCTATTTATTTTCCCTTCTGGTGCTTCAATCTTGTTGCTATACCACAATCTGTCAGAAGATGTCAGTCTTACAACTCAAACTAATTTTTCTTCCCTCTAACAAGTCAACTTAAGATACAAGGCCAAAGACTTTGAAATTCCCTAAAACTTCAAACAACAGCATATGATTTGGTGCACTAAGATATTGTCTATGAAAGTTCAATACATTCTATTTGAGTTTTACAGAGATGAAATCACTAAGCAACAACTACTATTCACAGGCTTTTTCTAAATAATTGAAACCAAACCAGTATTAAAACAAAAGAATCATAGATCTATGGAGTTGGAAGAATCTTGGAGTAAATGAAGGTGATTACTCTCCCCTCTCTACTTGAATCTGTTTTATATAAAAATGGAATATGTATTTCTTAGCATAACCACATTCTCATATTCATACATTCATTTCTTTATCAAAGCAGATTTTTATTGAACATGTTCCATATACTTTACAATGGATTATTGCTAAGGATATACAAATAAAGCAATGAAACAAACATAATCCTTGCTTACAGTCATGAGTTGAATTGTGTGACCCCACCCCAACCAAAAAAAATTACTTGAGTCTTAACCCCCAATATATAACATGAACTTATTTGTGCTCATACTGGAGTAGGATGGACAGTGTGACTGGGATCTTCATAAAAAGAGGAGAGAAATACACAGGGAGATGATGGCCATGTGGCAATGGAGGCACAGAGTGGCATGATCCATGTACAGCCAAGGAATGCCAAGGTAGCTGACAAACACTGGAAGTGAGAAAGGCAAGGAAAGACTTGACTGTGCAGGTTTCAGTGGGAGCAGGTTCATGCTGACACCTCCATTTCAGACTTTTAGCTTCCACAACTGAGGTAATAAATTTCTGTTGTGTTAAGCCACCAGTTTGTGCTACTTTGTTACAACAGCCCACAGAAGCTATACTCACAAACCATTGTACAAGGCAAACAGGCAAATCCATAGAGCTTGATAAATGCTCTTCCAAGAGAAGTATGGAGAATGATTGGGAAATATGAGAAAAATGCCCATTTTTCTAGAACCTCTAGGAAGAAATATTTCTGAAGGAGGTGACTTTCATTCCCAAACCAATCAACCAAACGAACAAACAAAAAGATGACAAAGAAATGCTCAAGTAATTTATTGGGAAGCAGTTATGCCATTTATAAGTAGAGAATGGCACCTAACCCTCTCACCTCCTTATGGACATTCTTTGTCCAATTCAAACTCTGATCAACCATCAAAACATTGTTAGAGATGAATCCCAACCCAGATGTTAGGAGACTATCAATGTATCAGATTTAACTTGCAAATATTTTTGAATAAAAATATTTGTATCATGATACTAAGAGAAAAATCAATGTCTTTCATAGGTTTAATTACTAGAGAAATCAATTTGGCACTAAAACCCTCCACTTGCCTGGACCTTCATCTTCACCCTCTTCACTTCTTCCAAACCCCACCCTGCTACCCCTACCACAATCCAATGAGTGCTCTGGATTTCCATCATTCTCTCCACTTTTCTCTGCATCTGATTTAGTCCAGTCTGTGCTGATTGTCCTCTGTTTCTTCCTCATTGCACTTGCTTTTTCTGGAACCTCTCAAGTGCCCATCAGAGCATTTGTTACCCCTGCCCCAGTGTCTCCCCTCTAAGCCTGAAAGTCTTTCTAGGGCTTCTCATGCGCTTATCACTGTAGCTGTTCTTGTGAAACTTTCAGAGCATTTCTCAAAGCCCTTCTCTAAAGCACATTTCTTAAGCATTGAAGAACATGACTTGTCCACCAGCTCTCCCTTGGAATGGGACAGTCACTGGACCACTGAGTCACATCCCCAGCCCTATTTTGTATTTTATATAGAATCAGGGTCTCATTGAGTTGCTTAGAACTTCGCTTTTGCTGAGGCTGGCTTCAAACTTGTGATCCTCCTGCCTCAATTTTTATGTTGCTAATTTCAATTGTTCCTGGGGCAGACCATATTGCTTCCAGTTGGAGAGCCTTGAATCAAAAATGATTTGGATTGGGGAGATACTCAACATGCATAAATTCTTCTACACAATCTTTCATAGCATTTTGTGACCCTCAGGAAATTGGGAGGATGCAAACCAGACCTGGCTTCCGGTGTGTTGTATAAATTTAGCCTGCACTGAACTAAAACACACACTCCTTCTCCTTTCTGCCTGGCCCAGAAATGGAAAGCTATTAATACAGGCTTTTTAAATGATTTAATTATAATACTGAAAAACAAGAACAGTGGTTAAGCAATTAGAGAATATAGCGACCTAGCAAGTATTTCCTCTATGAAATAGAGAAAAAAGTAAAATAAAAAACTGTTACGTAGCTAAGATAAAGAGAGATAAACATTTCAATCATAAAAATGGTATCAATCATAATTTCCTTATTTTTAAAAAGCCCAGAGGAAAATTACTTATAATCACAGCACCTTAAACAAATCAAACATTTTCCATTTTTTTCTTTGTTATTTATGGCCCATTATGCACTTGCCAAATTCTCTTTGTTTAATTTGCTTTTGGACATATTGTTATATATCCTTGGAATATCTTTTATTGTATTCTGTAACTAGAAAATTAATTGATTTGATCATATAGGGCCCAATAATATAAGTACCCTATAAATATACACAAGTAATGTATTACCAAATATTTAAAGAAGACTTTATTCCTTCAAGATTTTGTTATTAAGATGAACTTCGAGAGAGCATCCCCTCTGTGATGCATTCTTGGTCTTCCTTTGGAGTTAACTGAGTATTTCTTCCTCTGTACATAGCACTGCAAATGAATTTATCAAATTACATGATAATAATTGTTTATTGCATTTCTCCTTAGCTAGAATCTGAGGTTATTGAAAAAGGAAGAGACTGTCTTATCTCTTATTGTAAGGCTTAAGTACAAAATCATACCCAGTTTACAATAGAGTAAGCAATAGGTGAAGGGAAGAGGCCAAGGAGAGATGGAAAGAAGGGCAGGGATGAACCAGGGAGGGCATGAGAGATTTTGCTGAAAGAAATGAGTCTGATATATGCAGATGTAGTTTGACTAAAGCACCTAGAGCAGCAGCTTCAAACCTTAGAAAAAGGAATGAATAGTACCGGACTTGCAAGGGGTTGAGGCCTGTGCCCTTAAAATCATTACCTCAGTGCTTATTAAACTGAACAGCTGACTCTATTGTCCTACATTGCCATTGTGTTTATTTTATGATCCATTATTAGTCAGAACAATACCCAATAGTGGGGTATCCTTCTGAGAACTTAATTATCTCTTATTAGCAGTAAGAGAGAGATTTTGAAGATAACTTTTGCCTCTAAGAATAATATAGGGTTTTTTTTCTTATTAGTTTGTAGCAGAAGATAGGTTGGGGCTTTTGTTGTTGTTTTGTTTTATGTTTAATACTTAATCACAGACTCATTTTAGTAATTATTGATGTATTAAGTTTACATACATAGGAAAAAAAATATATCCATAGTTTTTTCTACACATTCCCCATCTCCCTCACTGCCCTATCCTCTCCCACATACATCCTAATCTCTGGGCAAGAGGAAAATGCCTTTCTTTGTCAGGCTTCCCAAAAAAATTCATAATAAGAATTCAAAATCCCTTCCATGTCACATGTGTGTGTACATATTTATATATTCATGAACAACTGAACAGTTTCTCACAAATTTGTTGTAGAGGGATGCTTAATTTTTTATTTTTTTAAGAGAGAGAGAGAGGGGGGATTTTTCAATATTTATTTTTTAGTTCTCGGTGGACACAACATCTTTATTTTATTTTTATGTGGTGCTGAGGATCCAACCCAGCGCCCCACGCATGCCAGGCAAGAGCGCTACCGCTTGAGCCACATCCCCAACCCAATTTTTTATTTCTTTTTAGAAAGCAATATTGATTGGTTCTGTCTCTGATGATAATTTGAATTTGGTAGTAAAGTTAATCTTTTGAGGCTCTTCTCACTAGATGTCACACAGGTAAAGACACCATGATTTTATAGTCTTTGAACTTGGGTGGAAAGTCAACCACTCATTCATTTATCTATGTATTCACTTAAGTTTTCATGAAGCAAACATTTGTCAGATGCCTACATACAAGGATGGGACTAGGACCCAGGATAGCAGAGGTACTAATATTGATTAAATTGAATCACTTAATCTTAAGGTTCACACAGTTTAGAAGGAAGAATGAAATAAGTAGTTGACTTAGGTTTTAGGTCTTAGTTAACTTGGGGCATTGAAATCCGTGGTAGTGGTATTTCCTTGTAGTTTTAATCTGCATTTCCTTATGACATAAGAGAGGTTTTCATGTCTTTATTGGCCATTTGTACCTTCTTTGGTGAACGGCCTGCTGTGTTCTTATTAAGAACTTGTAAAGATTGCTTGTTTATTTTATGTATATATTCTGAAAACATTTTCTTTTGTTTTGTTTGTATAATACATTGCAAATAGTTTTTTGTTTGTTTTTTTTGTGGTGCTGGGGATTGAACCCAGGGCCTTGTGCATGCTAGGCAAGCACTCTACCAACTGAGCTATATTCCCAGCCCCGCAAATAGTTTTTCTTTCTTTTTTTACTCTTTGTGACTTGTAGTTTCAGTTTCATTTCAGTATCTGTGGAAAATTTTAAAAATTTTAATCTAATTCAGCTTAACAATTTATAATGGTTGTATATTTTATGTTGTATCTAAGAAAGATTTGCGTATTATAAGCACAACGATTTTCTGTTTTTCTCTTGGAATTTTTGTAATTTTGTATTTTGATTTTATGCCTGTGATTCACTTAGAGTTAATTTTATGTTATGGTGTGAGGTTCATTTTTTTTTCTATATGAAGATACATACTTTCTAATGTAATTTGTTGAAAAATATATCCTTTGTCCATTAAAATAGCTTAACAGCTTTATTAAAAATAAAATTACTGTGGGGATTTGTTTAGGGTCTATATCTGGATCTTCTATTCTGTTTTCTTGAGGTATATGTGCAGGTTTATGCCCACATTACTGTTGTGTTATAGTACATCTTGATAGCATATAGTACAAGCCCTCTAAATTTTTCCCCCAAAATCATCTTGACTATTCAGGATCCTTTGCATTTCTATAAGAACTTTAGAACTAGCTTGTCAGTTTTCATCAAAATAGAAAAAACAGTAATCAAATTCATTTAGAAAAAACAAGAGGCCCAGAATAGCCAAAGCAATCCTTAGCGAGAAAAGTGAAGCAGAAGGCATCATAATACCAGGCCTTAAATTATACTACAGAACTATAATAACAAAAACAGCATGCTATTGGCACCAAAACAGGCATGAAGACTAGCAGAACAGAAGACATAGAAAGAAACCCACATAAATACAGTTATCTCTTACTAGATACAGGTGCCATAAACATACATTACAGATAAGATAGCATCTTCAACAAATGGTGCTGAGAAAATTGAAAATCCATACATAGCAGAATAAAACTTCTCTCACCTTGCACAAAACTCAACTTAAAGTGGATCAAGGACCTAGGCATTAGACCAGAGATCCTGCACCTATGAGAAGAAAATGTAGGCCCCACACTCTATCATGTCAGCTTAGGAACCAACTTCCTCAACAAGGCTCCTAACGCACAAGAAGTGAGATCAAGACTCAATAAATGGGACAGCATCAAACTAAAACTCTTCGCAGCAAAGGAAACAAGATCATGAAAGAGAGCCTACAGAATAGGAGAAAAATCTTCACCACCTACCTCTTAGAGCATTAATCTCCAAGGATATATAAAGAACTCAAAGAACTTAAAACCAAAAAAGTAAAATAACCCCATCAATAAATGGTCTAAGGAAGTGTATAGACACTGCTCAAAAGATGAAATATGAACAGTCAACAAGTATATGAAAAAATGTTCAACATTTCTAGCAATTAGAGAAATGCAAATTAAAATTAAACTGAGATTTCATTTCAGTCTAGTCAGAATGGCAATTATCAAGAACACTAGTAACAATAAATGTTGGCAAAGATGCAGAGGAAAAGGTACACTCATACATTGCTCATACATTGCTGGTGCAACCACTCAGTAAAGCAATATGGAGATTCCTCAGAAAACTTGGAACAGAACCACCATTTGACCCAGCTATCCCACTCCTTGGTTTATACCCAAAGGACTTAAAATCAGCATATTACAGTGACACAGCCACATCAAAGTTTATAGCAACTCAATTCATAATTGAGTCTAAGTGCCCTTCAATAGATGAATGGATAAATAAGTTGTAGTATATATTCACAATAGAGTATAACTTAGCCATAAAGAAGAATGACTTTATGACTCTTGCCAATAAATGGATGGATCTGGAGATTATCATGCTTAGTGAAATAAACTAATCCCCCAAAACCAAAGGTTGAATGTTTTCTTTTATATATGGATACCAACACAAACCAGGGAGTTGGGGTGGGAATAGAAGTTTAGTGGATAAGACAAAGGGGAATGAAGGGAAGGGAGGAGTCTAGGAATAAGAAAATCAGTGGAATGAAACAGAACTTTCCTATGTTCATATACAAATATACATCAAGTGAATCTCTGTATCATATACAAGACAAGCATGGGATCCTTATTAGAATAAGTTATATTTCATGTATGTATAATATGTCAAAATACACTCTACTGTCATGGATATCTAAAAAGAAAAAAAGTTATTTTTTTTTTAGATCTTTACGTATTCTGGATATTACTTCTCTCTGAGAAGACTAGCTGGCAAAGTTAGGTCTTGATTTCAAGAGGTCAGAGAAATGCCATAGTATTAAAAATAAAAAAGAAAGCTATTGGGCTGGGGTTATGGCTCAGTGGTAGAGCACTTGCCTGGCATGTGTGAAGCACTGGGTTCAATTCTCAGCACCACATATAAATAAATAAAATAAAGGTCCATTGACCAAAAAAAATTTAAAGAAATATATTTTATAGCATTCAAAAGCTGAAATAATTTAATATCAGTAGGTACACACTACAAAAAATGTCAAAGGAAGTATTTTATTTAGAAGGAATATGATGCCAGATGAAAATATGTATTTATCATTAAAGAGTGAAGAGCCCCCAAAATTGTAACTATGTGGATAAATACATAAGATATATAATTAGACTTGTTTTTGCACAAATTGACATAATGTCATCCCTTAAGGCTCTTGCAATTTAGTTTCTAAAGTATAGTACTATAAGCTTCTTAAGAATGAATCATCAGTATATATGTTCTATTTTAAATTTATAATTGGAGACTAATTAAAAGATAATTTGCCCAAATCTGCGACAACACATAATTTTTTTAAATTTTTAATATTGTGATATTTCTTTTTTATAAAAATGTATATGTATGTATTCACAAATTGATTTAACCTGATATACAGTGATAAATTTAAATGCACCTATGTCTGGGCTGCGTCTATGTATTGGGAGAAAACACTGCCATGAAATGATTCCATCCTAAGACACTTAATGCAATTCACAGCAAATTAAAAAAAAAACTTAGGTTCCAGGGCTGTGGAGCATTATTCTAATATCAGTTAGTTGAAAATCGATTGATTATAGACCCTGTCCCAGGAATCTATCTATGTTTCTATCTGTCCGTCAATCTATCCATCACAACACATAATTTTAAATATTTGCCACTAGTGTGTGATATAAGCATTTGAGAAATCTAGTCAATATAGATTTTTTGGACCACAATAATAGAAGGAAATCCTAGAGAACATCTAATCCATAACCTTTGAAAGAGAATAGGAGATAATTCTAGAAGATAAAAATCTATTCCATTTTAACATTCTGAAAAATATGGTTTCTTCAAAATGAGGAAACTAACATCCAATGATAATAAAGTTATAAGGGAAAAAATAGGACTAATGAAATTGCATTTAATCTATTGATAATTAGGAGAAAATTTATAACATATCTCCTCATTTCTATCATCTTTAATTTCTATTAGCAATGTTTTAAAGTTTTGAATACCTAAACCATGCATATACTTTATTAAATTTGTCAGTAGTTCATAGTGACCTTAGGAAAGCAATATCATTATAGGCACCAAATTAGCCATAGCCACCTCTCAACCTAGTTCTGGATAACTGACTAGAGATTCTTAACATTGCTTTTACTTCTATTTCTAGTTATTAACTGACAAAATGATACTGTTTACAAGCAAAAGAAAAAATATATCATATGATTTTTGCTATTTGGTCTTTCATGTGAGAAAATTTTCAACTGGTCAAAGTTGGCTAGAACTATGGAAAGGTAGATTTTACAGAAATTCATTGCATGAGTATTCTGCTTTGTTCATACCATTTATACTCTCTTTCACTCTTCCACATAATTTTATGGGAAACAACACAGAGTATATTTTACCAAGAAATAAAAGGATTCCCCTTAAAATCTTCTATTGTGTCCTTTACTATTTGCATAATTTTGAGAAAGCTGCTTAGGTCTTTTAGGTTTTTATTTCTTTATCTTAAGTAGTTCATAATAAGGTGTTATGAACTCAAAGGCAGGGGACTGTCCCCAATGACTTCAAAATAGTATTTTCCAGTTTTACAAATGAGAAGAAATCTAAGGGAAACATTTTTTAAATTGAAATAAGCCATTCCTGGCTACTTTGTGCTTGTGCTTTAATATTTGTTATGTACCATAACAAATGTCTGGCTTGTATAGTGGACTCAGATTAGGCACTTGGTAATTGGTTATAGAAGTAGAAGGCACTTCTAGGTATTACGAGGTCATGTTTTATAAGACTTAGCTTAACAGCCTCTAGGATTGATGATTCAGAAATATTGCTTCAATTTGGTCTATCATCCTTGTGTGACAAACACATTTAGTCCTGACCATTGGACTGATAGAAAGTATTTTCTAGGAGACTATAAAATATAAGATCTGATCTGGTCTGATTGTACATTTTATGTCCAGTGACTCACCATTGAATAGCAGTGTGCTTGATCTAAGCCAGCCTTCCATGTTCTTGACTCATGTAGCTATTACTGAGAAGTTATTATGGGTTTGGGGCCTATTTTATGAAGATGTTTTATTTTGCCAAAATAAATAAAAAAGGTAAATATAATAATATTTAGCTTAAATGATGAAATTGGAAAAATGCAAAGTCCAAGATTTGTGAGCCATTCAACCTTAAAATCTGCTCCTTTCTGTAATGTTTAAGGGCATGACCTAAGGGGGGTAGAACTCAAGGACCCTTAATAATAATTCCGTGGGCTTCAGCCTAGACATTTTAGACAAGTCATTTATTGATTTAGTTAAGATTTCAGTGAATCAGGGATTAACTTGATATTGTATTTACTCTTTGTTATACTAAGAGTTAAGTGTAATGTCTCTTCCCCACAAATGAGTTTTAGGAAGCAGTTGATTTTTATAAGATCATAATAGAGGAAGAAGCAGTCAAGAATCTGACCAAAATGGCTCTGGGTTCAAGGCCACTCTTCCATATCTTTGGAACCTCTACACGAAGACCACGTATAATTATGTAAAGTCCAATCTGTTGGCTTTATGGAGAGGTTGATAGTACTTCACTTCTTATTGTCTCACTAGAAGCCAATAGATTTATACTTTGGTTCCACAATTCCATGTCCAAAACCACACATTAACTTCTTAAAATTACATTTCACTCTATATTTCACGATACCTACTGCCAATGTCCAAACCTAGATAAATCAGTTCCTAATTTTCTTCAGGGCTGATGCTAAACAGTGAAATTATGCCAAAGAGCATCATGTAACTTTCATGATTGGATCCATTACAAATGAATGTGATCCAAATATAGACAAGTCTTTAATATTGCTTATAAATCTGTCCATTCAATCTGACTTAAAGCATTATTGATCATTTCTCAAATTGTCTTTTGCAATATGTTAATATGTTTCTGCATATATGAGTTCTAAAGAAAAAATAAATTTCTAATTATATACATATATATGCAATTCTTATAGATTCATATTATCATTTGCATATTCAAGGATTTGAGAACTAATGCAGTAAAGAATTCGTTGAAGTTTATGTAACATGGAATATCACGAATTTACTTAACTTTGAAATCCTTATTCATTCATTCATTTGTAGGAATAATAATTAACAACATGGTCATTTTGGGAAATGTTGGACTATCAGAGAGGGTGGGTACTTTGACCAGTTAGATCACCACTGAAAGATACCTCTCTCTGAGTAGGTTCACACCCATGCACAAAAATTGGGTGCATTAATAAGCAAAATAACAATACCAGTTTCTCTGGCCTCTCCCTGATTTTCTCAAAAATTTTGATCACACTACTAGATGCTCATTATCACATTATCAAGTAAGGACACTTGTCATAAGTTTTTCCAACTCTTCTTTCCATCATCTCAGCCTCCTTTCCTATCATTTATTTTCTTTTCATAGATCCTATCTCAGAATACATTTGGGGTTCCATATTTATTGATGATAAGGGCCCAGGACATAGAGTTAGAGGGCTTCTTCTTTCAGATACTTCATTTACTCTCTTAATTCTGTGAAATAAATAATGAAATAAATAAATCATTATCTTTATTATATAGTTGGTAAGATTGAAATGCACATACCATAGTTAGAATTTGAGCCTACGTGATTGGCCTCCAAGACATTGCTCCTTTCTCCGTCCTATTATCAACCTCCATTTCCAAGACTACTGACATCATTTTGTTGGCTTTTATACTAGGCACAGTGTGTTCAACTTCTACATCACTAGGCCCAATTATAATCCTAAACAATGCCTTGATTTCAGCCTTGCAAAACTGAACAGAAGAATCAGATAGTCCAAACCTGGGCTTTCATCTACCAAGACTGTGAGATAATGAAAAGGCATTGTTTTAAGATGCTAAGTTTGTGGTAATTTGTTACACAATAAAAAACTAACTAGAAACCTAATATAGAAGAAAATGACAGATTGGACAAGTAGGAAACAATCTGACATATCTAAATACATCAGTAATTACTTAAATAGGAAGAATGTAAACACTACAGATAAAATTGTAAAACTTAATTTTAAAAATAAACATATACATGATATTTATAAGATAAAATTTGAAAAATATTTCATAAAAATTTAAAATAAGATTGAAAGAATATATATACTCTATAAGCACCAACCAAAAGAAAAGACTTTAAGATAATAAACCTTCAAATAATTGAAATTTTACAATGAAGTTGTTTTGACCATGAGAAATTGAATTAGAAGTCAATCATAGATAGACAAATAGAAATTCTCCAAGCATATATAAATTAAGACATATGATTTTAAATAATTCATGACTCAGGTAGGAAAACACCCTGGAATGACACGTAAAAATATTTTTCTTTGAAATTAAGATATATCAAACCTTGTAAGATATAACAAAAGTAGTGCTTCTAGATAGAATTTATAAATTTAACTGCATATATTAGAAAAGATGAGGAGTCAGTTATCTAAATACCCAACTCAGGAAGCTATAGGTAAATAGAGAAAATTACATCCAAAAAAAATAGAGAGAGAAAATAATGAAAGAAAAGAAAAAGTAGAAATTAATTAAAATTCCAAAAATTCATAAAAGTAATTACTACCTCAGCAAAATTAATATGAATGTTATTAACTTTTATAAATTTTAGGTCATAAATATCTGAATAAGAAGGTATTATGAAAATTTTATGCCAATATGTTGGACAAATTAGATGAAGTGGACAAATTTCATAAAAAATCTTGAAAAGACTGACAAAAGAAGAAATTTAAACATTGAATATTCCTTTATGTGTGAAAGAAATTTAATTTGTATTTCAAAACCTTCCCACAAAGAAAACTCCTGTCATTAATGAAATCATCTTGGAAAAATATGGTACAAAATCTTCCAGATCTTGAAATAGGTAAAGGTGAACATTTTTTTTAGATAGGAAACATCCAGTATGAAAGGAAAAAAAGGTATTTTATTTACTGAATCACACCACTTAATATACTGAAGAACAAAGTCATTGATGGCATATATATATATATATATATATATATATATATATATATATATATCTCAAAGGACTTGTATCCAGTATTTATAAAAATGTATAATAAACTATATGGTAAGATACATAATATTTTTAAAATATTCTAAAAGACTTGAACAAATACTTCACAAAAGAGGATATTAAATCACTCATATATGTACGTGGAGGTGCTCAATGTCATTAGTCTTCAAAAAATAATAAATTAAAACCACAATGAGATATAAGAACATACTACCAAAAGAGCTGAATTTAAAATACTGACAAGTCAAAACTGATGAGACTTTAGGGTACCTGGAGGATTCTTACACTGATGTTGAGAATTTGAATTTTTACATTTACAGAAGAAAAATATTTTGCAATATCTACTGAAGCTAATAATCTTGTACGTTTTGATTATGCACCTATATACTTGAGTATATGTCCAAAAATGCCCTTATGTCTACTTAAGTTCATATATAACATGTTCATAGCATATTTATTTCTAATAGCTATAAACTAGAAAGAATCCAATGCCCATCAACAATAGATAAGTAAAGATTTGGAGAGTCACATAAGAAGCACTATCCTGAAGAAAAAGGAAGTAGTGATAGACACCAAGAGAAGACACAGTAAACTGAATGAAATAAATATTCATGGTCCTAATGATGCAATATTTTAAAGATATCATTTCTCTCCTAACTGATCTATAAATAAAATGCATTTTTATTTCAAAATTCTGAAACTTCTTCTTTGGACCAAATAGGAAAGCTGATCATAAGACATATACAGAAGAGCACGTTGCCAAGTTTACATAGATGGCATGGGCAAGGCCTTGCCTCAGATTCTATGTATATCCAATTGCAAAGTTAGACTAACTCAGTCACACAGTCTGGTAAGGATAAAAGAAGAAAGAAATGAAGTAACTTAAGAGACCAGAGAACACAGAAACAGACTCAC
This sequence comes from Spermophilus citellus, assembly GCF_964194105.1. Lineage (NCBI taxonomy): Eukaryota > Metazoa > Chordata > Mammalia > Rodentia > Sciuridae > Spermophilus > Spermophilus citellus. The sequence goes on from NC_138194.1 coordinate 76,068,415, forward strand.
ACAAAGATAAAAATGTCATGACAGTTGGCATTACTAATCAGTTATCATTACGGAAAAGAATAAAATTAGTCATATTTCATATCACCATGAAAGTAAATTCCAGATGGATGAAAGATGTAATGCTAAATAATAAATCTTTAAAACTTTCTAAAGAACATATTGAAAATATATTTATGACTTCAGGAAGGAAATGATGGCAAAATGAGACAAAGAGTGAAAACCATAAGCGAAAGGTTGTTAAATCTGACATTAAGCTCTCTGTTTCATAAAAGACCATAAACAATGTGATGTGTAACTGATGTGATTCTGCAATCTGTATTTGGGGTAAAAATGGGAGTTCATAACCCACTTGATTCTAATGTATGAAATATGATATGTCAAGAGCTTTGTAATGTTGTGAACAACCAATAAAAAAAAAGAAACAAAAATAAATAAATAAATAAATATAAAATAGCATGAACTGGTAACTTATAAATAACTAAACTTTATTTCGCATAGTCTGGAGGCCCAAGACCAAGATGTCTACAGATTTGGTTTATATTGAGAGCACACTTCCCAATTCACAGATGCCTGTCTTCTCACTGTAATTCTCACATGGCAGAAGGGATAAGGGAAGTCTCCGGAGTCACTATTCTAGGGCATGAATCCCATTCATGAGGGCTACACAGTTACAACCTACAAGGGCCCAACATGGAAATACCATCTCATTTGGGGTTTAAAATTTCAACAGAAGAATTTGGGGGCAGTGGTCAAAAGTAATAGGTGAATATTTGGGACAAGAGAGGTCTCCCTTTATAAGCTATAATCAGTGATTTGCCACCCATATTCAGATCACTCCTCAAATGGCAAACTGGAATAGAACTTTCAAAAGGAGGTAGAATGGTTAAGTATTGCTCTCTTGAGTAGTTCTCTGTTGTTTTCCTGTTGAGTCCATGATGAAAGCTGAAAGACAGGTTTCAATAGATTTCTTGACTTAATCCATGTGCACCGTTAGGAGCTTCCTCAAGGCCATTAGTTAGCTCTATTTTAAAGCCTTTAGTTGGGAACAAAGTGGCCACCAGATCCAGCAATTCTGTAAACAGCTCTTTCATGAACCTGAATATGCCCCTATCTCACTAATCTCCCTGGGTTTGCTACAGAAATGATCTCATCTGCTTTCTGCCCATAATAAATTAATTCATTTTCCCTTAAAAAAAAAGACCATAAACAAAGAAAAAGGCAAACCACAACCTGAGAAAAGATATTTTTGCAACTCAAATCAATACAAAGACAAAAAATCCATTAAAAATACAGGCAAACAATATGACCAAAGAAATTCACCATAGAGAAAAACAAAGACCCATTATTATGTTCAAAAATGCTTGACTTCACTAGTGATAAAAAAATGAAAGTTAAATAAAAATATGGTACCATTTCTTTGCTTCCCATTTGCACACCACCCACCCTATCAAACTGGCAGATAATTACAATTTGTTGACACAAATATTATCATGGACATGGAGCAAGGAAAATTCTCATATAAATGATGGGATTTGGAATGGGTACAGGCTTTCTGGAGAATGATTTGACAATATATAATAAGTTTAAAAATGTACATAAATTTCAATTAGAAATTCCATGTCTAGATATAAATCCTAGGGAAATTCTCACATTTATGCACAAGGAGATATGTGCAAGACTGATCATTGTAGCATTGTTAGCAATGTGAAAATTTAGGTGGCAACCTAAATGTTCATCAAAGGACGTATAACCATTATTTCTATACTATAACACCATGGAGAAATTAAAATGCATGATCTACAACACTATAATATGGATAAAACAGATAAAAATAATGTTAAACTGAATGACTAATTTCAGAATTATATATACCACTTGATAACATCTACACAAAATGACATGTAAAGTAATATAATACTGTATATGGACAATAATTATGTAGAAATTGCTCAAAAATATATATAAATGTTGGTTTCAGGAAAACAATTACCTTTTGGAGAAGAAAGAAAAAGAAAATAGAGAGGCTTTCTTTTATTTATGTTACTTAAAATAGTGATTTAAATCATGTATGATAAAATATTAACATATGATAAAATTGTGTGATAAATGTATTTTCATTACTCTAATTGCCTAAATTTTAAATAATTCATACTTAAAATATCTAAAAATGAACAGTGATCAGCATTCTGGTCATTTCTGAGTGTCTATTATAATAAAACATAATCTTAAGAAGTATTTTTCACTGGATTTTGCTTGTACTTTTCTCTGGAAGAGGATTACTTCTCTAGTATTAACTCATTTATAAGTTACTCATTGTACTATAAAAATACCTACATGAACTCCACCATTGTGAACACCCACAAGAATGGGGTCCTAATTAGAATAATATAGATACTATGCTTATATAATTTTATCAAAATGGATTCTTCTCTCATGTGTACCTAGGAAGAACTAATAAAATAATTTTGTTTCAGAAACTGTTCAGGTTTATTTCATTCTTTATAGTAATTAACTTTCCTCCTTTCTAGATGAATTTTTTAAATTTTGATTTGTTCAATATGATAACCAAATGCATTACAATTCATATTACACACATAGAGCATAATTTTTCATATCTCTGGTTGTACACCAATAAAATAAAATTTTAAAAGTTTTTAAAAAGTTACTTCTTATGCCTTTTTTGTTTCTATTGAGAACTAAGAAACATTTCATTGCTATGAAATTAAATCTAGTAAAGATGACAATTATTGCTGGAATTCATAAAATCTGGAAAAAAAAACTTGAATCTAAATTCTCTATACTCAGGCCAGTTCTATATCCACTGAATCATACTGCCATCTCCTTCAATTTTACATGTAAGATATGAGAAACAGAACAAAACAATCATAATAATATATTTTGTGACCAGCATCATGAATTATGACAATATGTGACATTTACTGAATGCTACAGGTTTCAAAGCCCTGCCACACAACATTATCTTATTTGATCATGAGGCATCACTAAAGATTAGAAGTGTAGATAATTTGGGTCTATTACTTCTCTTCATTTTCTCTCCTGCTGCTGCTTTTTCACTGATCACTGTATGGTAAGAAAGAAAAAGTAAAACCTACATTGTCGAGCTAGAAGATTTATGAAAAAGCTTGACTTGTCAAGGGAAGAGAATGTTTAAAAATCAACACATTAGTGCTATGTGCCAAATCTCTTACCTCTGAGGTTTATGTAGTTTCCAGTAGAGACCTCAAAATATGAAAGGCTATGAGAGTATACAGAACAATGTGAGGTGTATTCATTTCAATTTTCACTTTAAATAAAAGGGAAGATGGGCTTTGTCAAGCTGTCTGAACATCCTAATTCAGTGACTGGAACATCTCCAGGGATGCTGTCTGAATCTAGCATGAAAAAAAAAAAAAAAAGGCCTATTTGGTTTCTATTTGGTTCTTTGCTTGGACATAAAAATTTCTTACCTTGTGCTGGGAAGAAATTGAGTAACCCTTCTATTGAAACTGACTCAAAAGTAGTCAAGCAATTGGGTGGCTTGCTAACAAATAGCTCTGTCTTGCATTTACTCTTTTTACTCCCTTTAAATAATTTTCCATGAAAGGACTTGAGTTGGTGTTTTCATTTGGCAGAAATTCCTGACTCACAGATCATCTGTTCTTTGTAACAGTTACAGTTTTCACATCACAGCATGACTCAGGACATTGAAGATATTAGAGACAAATTCTTAATGTGTGTGCAACCCATTATAACTAAATGTGGGATCCTGGAGAGAAAGTACATAGGAGCAGGAGCCTACTGCAGGAAAATGGGAAAATGCAAAAATGAACTGAAATGAAACAAAAACTAAATATAAATACTTAAAATAAGTAATAAAATTTCCATTGGGATTTTAGGACGAACTCTCCTAACTCATCTCCAAGGCAACCCACACTAAGTTGAGGGATGCTTTTCCTCAAACTGGTCAGAGTCCTGAGGCTCTTTGTGTCTAGGCACTGGCTCCTTGCTGGGCCACCTTGCTGATCTTGTCTTTCTCTAAGGCCTCCAAAGACTTAGGCATCTAGGAGAAAATATTTCAGATATTTTTATTTTTCCAGCATCATGCTATTTGAAATACTTACTCAGAAATTCTTGGAAGACAATATGACTTAACCAAATAAGTATTGGGTTAGTATCATATCATGTCCTAACCCCTCCAGAGAAGAAGTGGTTCTGTTGTTCAGAAACACACATCAAGAGCTAAACTTCCTAAATGCATATTCTGGATTGGCCAATTACTAGCTTTTAGGAGACTGCATTTAGTAATATGTGTATAGAAACATGCACATAGCACAGTGTCAAGTTACTTAACATTTCTTTTTAAGAAACCCTTATTGAAGGTTGTTTTCATTACATAAAATACATGTTACCATGTAACAGCCTCCTGTCAAGCATTTGGCTATGTGAAAATTCTCTGATTTTTGGCTGAGTCATAAGCCAATAGCATAACTAGATTGTTTCCATAATTTCTATGCAAACAAAAACAAAAATTAAAAAAACACGAACAAACAAGCAACAAAGAACACAATTTCAAGGCAAGACAGGAATTTTGTGAATTAACAGACATCTTACATTCTCCTCCTTTTGCATTTCATTTGTGTTGACTAATGAAATCTTTGTTTTGGGGCTGGAATGTAGCTTTGAATTATCCTTATTCTCTGCTTTGCAGGAAGATTTCATTTATTGGCCTTCCCTGAAGAATTACCTCTCCTTTATTGTAAACCACTTTTAAAAATTTGTTGAAAACCACGAATCCTTTCAGAAATTCCAACTTTGTCTTGATGTTTTCTTTTCCACTTCAATGCCCTTAACTTTCTTAAGGTCTTAATATCTCCTTGGAGCTGGTGTCGTTCCAAATGTCAGCCATGATTTGTCTTTGCTACCCTCCTGTTGAATGAGTTCCCCTCTTTGGTTTTCCTCAGGATCTATTCATCAGCTGATGTCTCTCAATCTTCTTTGTTGTAAACATCTTTTAAAAATTTATTGAAAACCATGAACTCTTTCGGAGAGAAGATAAAGTTGGGGATAGAGTGACATATTCACAAATTTTACATTTTGTTCTTAACAATTTATCGATCCCTTGGACTTATAGCCTCTGATGAACCAACTCCCTAACTCTCAAGCTTCAATATCTAACCTGTGTTGATGGGCCTAAATCTCCATTTTTAAAATTCCCAATCTCTATCAATTACTCCAGTCCTGTATATACAATCCACAAGTGGGTTTGTCTATTTGGAAATTCTATGAGCACCTCAGACTCAATCTGCCTTGACTGAACGCCTTTCCATCTAAACCCCACACAGACTGTCTTGAAACCAGTATCTCTTCAAGTATCAAAGTTAAAATCCCGAGCACATTAGGCTTTTCCTTCTCTTCCATTTCCTACAGCTCATTGTTCATCAAGTTCTGTGATTCTCACTTCCAACTAATCTCAAGGATGTTTTTGTTTTCATAATTGTCATGTACAAACCCCAACTTCTTGCATATATTACTGACATGGACTCCTAAAACTATTTAAATTGTGTCATAAAATTTTGTATTCCAAACAATACAAAAATACAAAGGGTAAACTGTCTCTCTTCCTACCACCTCATCCCACCCAATTTTTCTCTTTCCACCGATATATCTACTATTAAATTTTTGGTGCATAGCCTTTTAGCTCTTGTTCCTTTATATTTGCACATATAAGCATGCACAGATGAAAAGATATAGGGTTTGAGCATTATTTTTATACAAATGGAACATGCTTTATATAAGATTCTCACATTTTTCCTTTAATGAAATATTACAATAAATTTCCATTTCAGTACATATGAATGCATTGGATATTTTTAATGGCTGCTTAGTATTTAATTATAAGGAGGCAAGCTGTATAATTTCACCATTTCCCTTTTGATGATCATGTGGCTTGTTTCTCATCTTTCACTGTTATAAATCACTGCCATCTTTGTGAATGTATGAGGATGCTTTCAAAGATGAGATTCCTAACAGTGGCTACTAGAGGCTCTGGTCTGCTCTTGCTACCTCTCGTCTCAGTCCCTCCAGTCCACCTCCATTTATTCACCATCACTCTACAATAAGGCTACAATTAGAGCAGCTAGAGTTCTGCAAGCTCTGGGTGAGGCTTTTGACAAGATGACTAGCTGATATAGTTCAGGGAGTTCATGAACTGGAGAAGACAAACAGATGATTAAAGTTCAGTCTCATTAAAACAGGAACATGTATAAGTTATTCTTTCAGAATATTTTATTTCATTTATTTTTTCTTTTCATAATTTTACTTGTTTTTTTTTAATTTGTACTTTTTAGATATACATGACAGTAGAATGTATTTTGACATATTATACATACATGGAGTATAACTTATTCTCACTAGCTTCTCATTCTTGCAGTTGTACATGATGTAGAGTTTCACTGGTCATGTATTCATACATGAATATAAGAAAGTTATGTCCAATTCATTCTACTGTCTTTCCTATTCCCATCCTCTCTCCCTTCCCTTCATTCCCCTTTGTCTAAACCAATGAACTTCTCAGAATATTTTATTCTTTGAAATTTCATTTTATTTGTTCTTTTTTGTTCTATACATGACAGTAGAATGTATTTTGGCATATTATATATACATGGAGTATAACATTCTAATTAATATGCTACTCTTGTGGGTGTACCTGATGGGGAGTTGTCTTATATTCAAATACAAAGATAGGAAAGTTGTGTCTGATTAATTCCACTGTCCTTCCTATTGCCCTCTCCCCCTCCCTTCTGTTCACTCCCCCTCTGTCTAATCCAATGACCTTCTATTCTCCTTCTCATGCTCCCTTGTTGTCATCTGGCATCCACATATCAGAGAGAATATTCAGCCTTAGGTTTTTTGGGACTGGCGTATTTTGCTTAGCATGATAGTCTCCAGTTTCATCCATTTACTGGCAAATGCCATAATTTCATTCTTCTTTATGGCTGAGTAACATTCCATTGTGTGATATATATATATATATATATATATATATATATATATATATATATATATATATATCACATTTTTTTCTTTATCCATTTATTTGTTGAAGGACTCCTAGATTGGTTCCATAGCTTGGGTAATGTGACTTGAGCTGCTATTAACACTGATGTGGCTGCATCACTAGAGTAGGCTGATTTTAGGTCCTTTGGATATAGATGAATAAATGGAATAAATGGATCAAATTGTGGTTGTAGTCCAAGTTTTCTAAGAAATCTCCATACTGCTTTCCAGAATGGTTGCACCAAGTGCAGTCCCATCAGCAATGTAAGAGAGTATATTTCCCTCCACATCCTTGCCAATATTTATTGTTACTTGTATTCTTTATAGTTGCACATTCTTACTCAGAATATTTTAAAACATCATCTCATTCTGGGATTCTGGGGCCAATGAAGAAGGAGAACATAACTACTTTCTAAATAACTCCTAGATACATCTTAAAAGTTGGAATTGGCTTGTTATAAGAATGATGGGACTTCCTAGCAGAGAGAACAACCTGTGGTTTGTCTATTAGATGCTAATATTTGCCATGAACAGTTCTAGGTAGTGGAAATATAGGCATGGACAATACAGAAAAGTTTCTTATTTTCATGGAGTTTTTCTTCCAACGGGGGAGGGGGCTAATGCAAAATAAAAAAGAAAATATGATACAACTCCAAATCATAAGTGTTATAAGAAAGAAAGCAGAACAATGAGAATTGAGAGTGATTAGGGGAAAACTATCTAGAGATGAAAATAAGAGTAGAGGCTTGCATTTGCCTTGAGATCTGAGTGATAAGAAGAAGCTAGCCAGAACAATATTTGGGAGAATGGGTACATCTAAAGCAGAGGCTATGGCCGTGCAAAGAACCTCAAATAGGAATGGCAGGACACTATAGGGATGAGAAGGCAGCCAGTAACACAGCTAATAGAGAGGATGGTTGCTACAGAATTTGTATGTGGAAAACCCTAATCTCCACTATAACAGTATGTGGAGACGGGGCCTTTTGGAGGTAAATAGGTTATAAGTGTGGAGCCTTTATGATGGGATTAGTGTCTTTATAGTGAAAAACAGGAATGAGCTTATGCAAGCTTTCTTCTCCCTCCTCCTCCTCCTCCTCCTCCTCCTCCTCTATTTTCTTTCACATGAGGAAACAGGAAGAAACCAGACACACAGCCATCTGTGAACCAAGGAGAGTGCCCTCACCAAGAACTCAACCATGGTGGCATCCTGATCTCCAAGTTCCAACTTTAAAACTGTGAGAAAAGAATGTTTGTTGTCTTAAGTCACCCAGTCAATGGTACTCTCTTATAGCAGCCCAAGACAATTAAGATGGTGGTACATCTGGGGAAACACAAGCATGTATATGTAACGAGAACTACGGCCTGGCAGAGAGGACCATTTATGGTCTGATCCCTGGTTCCTGCCCCAACTTTGGCTCCACTATTCTTCATGCAACACTTAAGCTCCAGACACAGTGTATTTTTAGCTATCTGAAATACCACATTCCCCCCTACCTTTGCTCATGCTGTTTCCACTGCCTTGAATGCACATTCTTTACCTAGCTCCCTCCAATCTCCCTTCACAGTTCAGCTCACCCATCAGGAATCTTTCCCCAACCCTCCCAGGCACTGTTGGGAAGCAGGTGTCTCCAGAGCATAGTGGCCTGTGCTTAAAAAACCCACTCTGTTGGATGTGTTTCCCATTCAGGCAGGGCTTGGGTCCGTGGTGTCTGCTGACTGGGGCTGACTCAGAGTTCACCTCCCTATGGCTCTGTTTTCTCCTCCTCATCTGGGTTATGAATACTATTCTAGAATATTTCCTATAAAATACCACATGGTCCTCTTTATTTTTTCTTACCTCTGATCATAGTGACATTTTTAGCTGGAGTTCTATATTTTGAGAATTCTGTGTCCATGTTACAGAATGTGATTCTTAATGAATTTGCAGTTTCTGTGAGAAGCTTGCAAGCCTTAGTGTTTAAAAATTTCTTTTCTTTTTCTTATATTTTATACTTTCAGAAAAGAAAATGAAAACAATTTTCTTTAAAAATTTTAATTGATAAATAATAATTTTTACATTTATGGGGGACAATGAAATGTTTTGATATATGTGTATATTGTGAAATTAAAAAGTCAAACTGAGTAATATATCCATAATCTCATATACTTGTCATTTTTTATGGAGAGAACATTTGAAATTTACTCTCAGCAATTTTGAAATATAGAGCACATTAACTATAGCCACCATGCTATACAATAGATCTCAAAAACTTATTCCTCCTGTCTATCTGAAACTTGCATCCTCTGACCAACATTTCTCCATTCCCCACCTCCCATCCAGTCTCAACAACTTTCTTTTTGTTTTCTTTGTGTTTGCTAGTTCATTGCGTAAGTCTTTGCCTGTAACCTTACAGAATCCTCAAAGCACCAGTAAGAAGTAGTTAGAATATCACACAAATAGAAACCTGAGGTTCAAATAAGTGAAAAGTTTGAATTATAATGGGTACCTATGTCTGTCTGACTCCTGCAGTGAAATAAGAAGCTCTATCCAAAGTAAAATCAATCTCTTCATTTCTAGAAATTTCTTAATTTAGTATAAGTGAAATGAGGTCATTAATGCAAATAATAAAAATTTTCTGGAATAAAATCATTGAAAATCCAAGGAGACTTGGAAAAAATACAATTGACATTATAAAGACAAGCTATTTTGCCTAGCTCAGATTATTATCCATACATGCAAACCAGAGGTAAATGCCAAACTGAGCAATAAGCCAACAAAACCAAAAGAATATTTTTCTTATTCCACTATTTACAATAAAAACTAAATATAATTATATACACTGCTCATAATGATGAGTGCTTAGGGATTCATTATACACATGGGAGGTGTAGTTATCTTGATAAATGTCTAGAGTTAGTCTACATTTGAGAAAGACTTCTTTTTCCAGAAAAAAATAGTCTTCAAATTATCAGCAATTTTTGATAGAAAGTAATACTATAAACTATATTACAATTTCAGACCTCCTCTAATTACATATGTCAGCTACTCAAGAATTTCAACATTACTTACAAGAGCCATGAAAAATTTTTCAGACAGAAAAGTGCATTTCAGTTCTACAAATCTCTCTAAAGTACCTGCTAAATTTAAGCAGCTATGCTGTGTGGCTCAATCACAAAGTAAAGCAAATCCTGGCCTCTGCTCTCAAGAAACAGGGCTCCAGTGAAAGACCCTACAATGGACCCAAGTGGGAATGTAATATTTTATTTTAAAAATTCCATCCATTTATTTATTGTGAGATCATTTTCTTTATAGGGCTATTCTTCTGAGATTATTAAGAGAAAAGATCAACACTTAATGGAACAAGATGAAGGTTCTCTATCGACAATATCCTAAAGCTATTTGGATATTTGGGTGTTAACAATTTATGATATTAAACTAAACAAATATATCATATGATTTTAATTGCTTAAATATACACATCATACATAGAAAATGCATTGAGGAAAGAACTAAAACACTACCAAAACAATTCCTTTATGTTAACACCCCAGACTTTAACAACAACAACAATATTCCTGTATTCCAATTTTATAGTCAGATAATAACAATTTTGATAATAATCTTAAGAATCTCTTTCAAAATATGTCATAGTACTTCCATTCTCAGACTTCAAAGATAGGTAAAACTCCAAGTTTTCACCTCTTCTTGTAAATCAACAGTTATGTGATCTTCCCCAAGTTACTTTACCTTTCAAGTACTATTAAACCTCATTTTTCTTGTATTTTAAACAGGGAAAATAACATCAAGAGCAAGGTTGTTATGAGTGTTAGATGAGATTATGTCTGTGACATGATCAGAAATATCAAATGGAAATTGTTAGATTTCTTTCATTCTTTGCCATGAAAAGAGAAAAGTTCTAAAGAATATCTTTTGATTTTGCTGAAAAAAATGTCCCAAAGGCACAAATAATTTATATTCAAAACAGGATGGTTTGGGAATAAAAAGAGGGACTAAAAGCAATTATAATTATATAGTTTAAATACATATAGATGGACAAATTATTATTCTTTTTAAAAAATTATCATTTATTTATTGGTGGGGGGATGAGCAATTGAACTCAGGGGCACTTGACCACTGAGCCACATCCCCAGTTCTATGTCGCATTTTACTTAGAGACATGGTCTGAGTTGCTAAGCGCCTTGCTTCTTGACTGAGGCTGGCTTTGAAGTCGCCAAGTTCTTCTTCCTTAGCCCCCAAAGCCACTGGGATTGTAAGCATGCACCACCTCAGCTACCAACAAATTATTATTCTAATTAACCCATAAAACTGTTTGTTTCAAACATGTTTTCAAAAATAAAATTGTTTCTAAAATAAATTCTATGTAAAAATATGCAAAACAATGTTACAGTGGATATCTTAAAATACAAATAAAATAATTGTTTTTTATACATACTCATTTGCTTTAATCAGTTTCTTATTTGTGTCCATTTTTAATACTATATCTGGTAGTTTTCTGAAGATTGAACTTTTTCCCCATGGTATAATTTTTTATATTTAAATGACTGCAATATTCCAATTTGCATTTTTGTAAATTTGACTTCAATGGGTCTTTGTAAAATATAGTTTTTATTAAGGAAAAATGGTATGAGTGCTTGCTACCTAATAAGCTTACAAGAAAATCCTGCTGAATGGAGATAATTCTCTGTTTTATTTAATATATATTTTCATGGATGCTATATTTTTTCACCATTTAGAGAATCTGCCTTCAACAAATATTCTTATGGAATAAAAATTTATGAAGTAATTTGTCACTATCTGTGATCTCTTCAATGTTTCACAAAATTTGCATGATACAAAATCATAGCCATCTCAATTTCATTACATTTCAATGTAAAATATACATTATCTAATTTAAAATATGAGCTGTATCAAAGGATTCTTCATGCAAGTTGAGACACTTAAAAATATAGTTTTTGAATTTTAAAACTGAATCTTGTACATTGAGTTCAAATTTTTAATTTATTCAGATAGTCTCATGCTTTTGCAAGGATAAATTCCAGTCTCTCATGCTTGCAATATCTTTTTCAGTGATTGTAAAATGCTAATATCTTCAAACACTGAATTTTTTGGCACTCCATTTCTGAACATACTGATTAAAAGTTTCTAACTAATTTTGAACAAAATAAGTCATATTTTAGAGGAGTCATTTCAAAATAAATTTAATATTGTTACAGAACACTTAAGTTAATTTGTCAAGTAGTTTTTCAGATGTTCAAGCACTTATCAGCTATGATGGATATTGAGTACAAAAAGATAATAGAAGCCATGCTATTATACTTTTTGTATTAGGTATGAGTTTCATTTCTTTTTAAACACTCTTTCAATACTCTGAGTTTGTATAAATATACTTTTAAATTTTGAGCATAGTTTCTGGTTTTGATTGATAAAATGTTAGACCTCATTTGGGTGCTGATGAATTAGGATAGGAGTTGGCAAACTACAGTTGTCTGGCCAAATTTGGAATACTGCCTGTTTCTGTCAATGAAATTTTATTGGGACTCAGCCATACTCTTTTTTGTTTATGGATTGCAGCCTGCTTTTGCACAAAACAACACAGTTTATTAAGTGTGACAAAGACCGTATAGCCTGCAAAGTCTAAAATGTTTACTGTCTAGCTCTTTATGAGACACAAAAGAGCCGACTCCTAAATTAAAAATATGCTGCAACAAATTCTGTATTTCTGTATCATGTGTTTCTTAATTGAGTAATAATATTTTGTTTATAATGATGCTGCATTTCACTAAAATTTATACTCATATTTCCCCCATGAAACAAATAACTTTATCTTCAATGGTGAACTTCTTAACTGAATTTACAACAGTATTCACAATGTGATGAATGAGCTTCCAAGAATTTTACTTTTATTTCATAAAATGGATGAAAAAGAAGTCAACCTGTTATTGGAAACAACTGAATTTCCATTTAAAGCGGTAGACAACTACTAGAGGAGGCAAGCTCAGACAATTTCAGTTGTGGGAAGGTCTTCTAAGGCGTACCTTGGGATCAACTCATGTGGCAGAAGAGCAGAAGGAAGTAGGACAGGGCAGATGAACAAGTCAAGTTGTCCCAAAGATAGCCTCTTTCAACTCCATGAGAGTTACTCTGCTTTGGGCCAAAATTACTGAACCTTTAAGACTCTGCCTTGATCACTCAGCCTCAAGTAGAGTGTGATCCATGCAGCTCTCTATAGCTAAGGCAAGTCTTGAAGGAACTGACAGCTATAAGCTCCAGGCCAGCAGCCCTCCTGACAGCTATAAGCTCCAGGCCAGAAGTCCTTCCTTGAAGACGGAGATACATCTTTATGTTTACCACAGCCCATCCCTTATGCCATGACCACTACTCCTTCATACCTGTTTGAGGAACAGCTCCCCTAAGATGGGGAATCCCCTTTCCTAAAGAAAACTTTAACAGGGAGGTTAATGATGTGAACTGTAATTCTTGCAGTTGGTCTAAGACTGCTCATTCAAAATTCCCTGGAACTTAGGTAGCAACTCTATCAATCCCAGTTACAATGCTCTTTTCAGGTTGAAGTTGCTTGAGAGTTGTCAAATTTCCATCAAAATTGGGAAAAAGTGTTTCAAACAGTGTCCAAATGGATCATCTAGGTATCAGTAATGTCTCATCATATTGATTAGAATCAATTATCCTTGCTAAGATGGTAACTCCTCTTCTTGTTTGATGAGCCCTGGATATTAGAGCCTACAATGTCCAAACATCAATCAGATTTTCTCTTCTTTGGCAGAAATATTCTCCCTTCAAGGACGAAGACTTAAAAAGACGAAGCTTAAAAAGCACAGAATTATGGGGATAGAGGCACAAATACCCTGAGTTGATCATTTGAATAATGGTAAGAAGGGCTATTACTATTTCTATTACTTAATTCCTGAATCAATTATTTTTTCTTCCTATTGAAGGCATAGTTCTATATAAAGGCTTTTGACTGAAGGCATAAACAGAGTCCAGAAAGATGGTGCTACCCCCTTATAAAATTTTCACCTCCAAGCTATGCCTCTAGACACTATTTGCAGCATTCTACAACTGGCACCTTCTAAGTGGTGTGGTATGTAATATAACAAGGGATTTTTCATGGTCATGGGACCACTTTCATATCTTCATATCTCTCTCTCTTTTTTTTTTCTCAAACAGGTCCCTATTTTGATGATATCCTATGCTGGTGGATCATACATTCACCTTCGGAAAGTACTGTTGATTGAGCCTTTGTGAGGTGAAAAAGTAAACATACACCTGGAATGGGTATCTATTCCTATTGAATGAAACACTGGCCCTTCCAAAAGGTGCTCAACATAGTCACCTTGCCACCAATGACCAATTTGTTTACTTGAGGGATGACATCATATCAAGTGCTTATGATTGTTGATAGCAGGTTAAAAATATAAAAGTAGTAAGTAGAAAAGCCTTGGCAAATGGGAGCCCATGTTTTGCAGCCACCATGGCTAATTCAATTACTCAAACAGTGAGAGAACCTGATTGGCATCCCTTCACTAAAGTGAGGTAAGAGAGGTTTCTAGGTCACAACATTTTTAAAAGGCACTCATTCTAGGGATAGCATCCAAGAGTGAGTTCTTCCTTAAATTTTTGCACTCTATGTGCTTGATTTTTCCAAATGCTTATTTCAGCCTTGCCAAAGTCATTTTGTTTACTTGTGTGTCTTACTTAGTGTGTCTTCCATGAAGGACGGTCTCTGTGATAGAATCAGATCATCAGTCCACTTTGTTCCCATTCCCATGTGCTTATCTACATCCATCTACTCCAGATTTTCTTGTCTTCAATCTTCCTATATTTCTCCTTCCCCAATCACAATCAGTTTTGCTATTCTTGTCTCTGATCTACTATCCTACGTCACTTAATCATGAGTAAGTTCTGTGTCCAACCAAGGGAACAACCTGTACACTATTAGAAGAATTATGTATTCATCACTGTTTTTTCCTCATCCTAGTTAATCCTTGAAGTCATTGACCATTTTATACTTGCATCCAAATGCAAGGAACTCAAGCTTTTATTCTCTGTTAGCTGGTCACAAGGATACTTTATGTATGAACTGAAAGAGGAGTATTATTGAAACAATATCCGATAACACAGGAGTTCATGCTATGGAGTCTTGCATATAGTTTGTTCCCCTGTCATTCTTCAAATGCTCAATCCTGAGATATCATTCCAGCTTACATTTTTGTTTGGTCTGCCTGAACTTATCATGATGCAATCTATATAATTAATACCTATAACTTATCATGATGTAATCTATATAATTAATCAATGTGATATTCTTGGGAATGTCCAGATTGTGCTCCTGGATTGTTTCTAGTTTATAGTGGGTCCCACAGGAAAAGATTCTGCAGCATTGCCAGTTTAAAGTGGGTCCTACAGGAAAGGATTCTGCAGCAGATTCACGCAGAGGTGCAAGAAATCCTTCCACTTGTGCCATATAGACCTGACTACATTAAAGCTATCACACTAATTAGGCCAGATAACAAGTGGCTAGGACATTAAAAGACTTGGCAAAGCCCATATAGTACAGATGCTAGAGAGATAAACTTGAGAACAATTTAGAGGCCTGATACCTTAGTAAAATTTTTCCAGGGCCTGGTGGTCAGGGACTTTCTGAGACATGTTCAAATTAAAGGACAAATTATTACATTGTGCACTTCCTGCCATGGGAAAGAAAACAAACTTGGTATGGTTTTTCAACTTCTGTGGCAGCATCCTCCACACCTGAGATATTCTACTGGAATGTCCAGATGACACAGACCCTTTGGACCCTATTATGATAGATAGCAGAAACATTAATCCAGGACAAGGTCAAGACCATAAATGTGTGCTGTTTTCTATTCCACGGAAACACTCTTTCTAATCCTTTTCTCATGTAGGATGGCTGCAAATACCTCAAACTATATTAATCTGCTCTAGCAAAATGCCAAATCCTGCACAGCAGTTGCAGGCAAGGCTATTAATCAATTGAGCTCTCAGGAATCTACAGTTATTCTAGTTTCTGCATTGGCCAGATTTAGATAATTAAATAGAGATGTAGTAGGAAGTAACACCTAAAAGATAGGAATAATTTTTGCCATTTTTCTCTTCCTTCTGATAAAATATTTACTATCTTAGCTGCAGGAGGTAGTTTCAGAAGTTTCCACTTGACCTTATCCATTATGGTATAATTCACAGGTCAAGTACACAGTGTAGAGATTATGCCAACTACCAAGTATTTCTATCCCAATTAATATTAGGGAACTGGATAAATGATAACAGGGTACATCTCTTCTTCTAACGTACTGAATTGAGACTGACTTTAGATATAATCTCAATTGTTATGTGGCTGTTATTGTTCCTACTATAACCAAGAGTAGGAACAGACATGATGATGCTTTGGGTTTCGTAGTATTAGTGCAAGTCCTCAATATGTTTGGTAGTTTCTTTTTCCAGTGTTTAGTTCCCTGAGCAAATGGCTTTGAATCCTTTTGGAGGAAGAACTGCGTTAATCATTATGATATACATTTGTTGCGATTCTTTTTTCCTAAGGACCCAGCCTCTTTTTAATTAATAAGTGCTGAGGCACACAAACAAAAACTACCTAAGGTCTAGAAACTGGGCAAGAAATTATTACTTTTTATTAAGACAATGCTCCTCAGGACCCTAGTTATCCAGGCAGATTTTTTTTTCCTGGTGGTATAAGTCAATTTCCAATTTAGAAAGCTAAAAGACAGATCAAAGACTGGTTACTGTATAGAAAATATGTACAACAAATATGACAAAAACCACTAAATATCAAGAAAGTATAACAAGGGCTGGGGATATAGCTTAATTGGTAGAGTGTTTGCCTCATATGCACAAGGCCCTGGATTCAATTCCCAGCACAACAACAACAACACAAAAGAATGTATAACAAACTCCTGAAAATCAATTTTTAAAAAGATGAAAAAAAGTAAAGATACTTGGACAAGCACTTTAACAAAATGATAGAAATGTGGTCAGTAAGCATATGAAAAGGTGCTCATGGAGAGCCTCCTGTTTCTGTGCATATTGGAGTAGGTGGTAGCTGGTATTATATTATACCCTGCCATACATAACTCTAAAGCTGGACAAAATATTTATAAATTGTTCCCAAATATCAGATGATATCAGAGGACTGTAATCCCTTAGAGAAGAGAACCCAATAACTAACTGCCTTCACTTTCTTCTCCAAGGCAGTTTCTAGACTGGGGCCCAGAAGGGAAAACCTATTAAGGAACAACAGTCTCTCCAAGCAAGGAAGATATATTTGCAATTTGGGGCTGATAAGTAAGGCAGAATTCACCAGGCATGTAGTCATAGGTAGAGAAGGAGGTGCAGAGATCAGCAGACGAGTCCCCTCTAGTCTTTGGCCCCATATCAAGCTGTGCATACATAGGGTATGCACAATACCAGGAGAAATACATCTGGGGGGAAAAAAACACTACCAAAATGATGAAAATCAAATAACTATTGGAGCTCATACAGTGCTGCATTTAGAGTTGGGAATCCTGATGGAATATAATGGCTTTTAACTTAAAACACACATACACACACACACACACACACACACACACACACACACACACATATGTAGGCCTTAGGAATGTAATTTACCTAGTCCTTAAGTAAAGGATATTCAAGCCTTATCCTGAGGAATCTTAAAGATGAACCTCAAGGAAGTACTGGGGATTGAAGAGGAAGTACTGGAGACTGAAATAAAGAAAACCGCTAAATGAATATGTGAAAATGAATATGTAAAATAATGAATAAATGAATGATGAATAAATAATAAATAGTGAATAAATGAAAAATAATAAATGTAGAAACAAACTAATAAATATTAAAATGTAAAAACAAACACAACAAAACATGTCTTCAAACGCACATATACAGAGTTGAGCCTGAAAGGGATCAGTCTAATCTGTATGTAAAATGCTGCTTGCTAGGAAAAATATATTTATTAAAGAAAATCCCCAAGTCCACATATTCAACATCATAGGATCCATAATATTCAGTATACAACAAAACTTACTAGACATTAAAAAAGTAAGAAAATGTTACTCATACTGAAAAAAATCAGTCAAAAGCAGTTACACAGAATGATAGAAGTTATCAAATTGGCAAAATAATGACTTTAAAATGCCAGTATTAATATGTTTAAGTATATAAATGAAAGCATGAACATAATGAGGAAATAAATAGGACATTTCAATGGAGGAATTAAAACATAAAAAATAATTAAAACAGAAAAAAGGAATAACATGGAAAGTCTGAAACTGAAGAACATTATAACAAAAATAAAAAATTCACTGGGTGAGTTCTACAGTTGATAATAAAATATAAAAGAAAAGATCAGTTAACACAGAAACAAGACATAAAACTATACAAATCGAAGTATAGAATAACTTTATGCAAGAAATTACAGAGATAACACTACAAATCTACTAAAACATCTGAATTTAAAACTTTTACCAAGAACTGTTGATGAGGATATGATTCAATTAAAAAAAATCACTGGTGTAAATATAAAATATCACATCCACGCGATAAAAGTATCTGGACTTCTTCAGTAAAGTTAAGTGTATTTTTAATAGATTACCTAACAGCTCTAGTCCTACATGTATACCCAAGAGAGACAAGGACACATATCTACAGATAAACAAAGAAAAACACTTATATGAGCATATTCAGAGCATTTTTATTTATAATAACTCTCAGAAACAATCTGTGTCCAACTGAGTAATGGATAAACAAATTGTGAAATGAATGTAAAAGAACTACTAATACACACAACAACATGAATAAATCTCAATGACATTATGTTTAGTGAAAGAAAACAGGCAAATAAGACTATATATTCTATGAACTTCCTAAAGCAGTGAAGCTAATCTATGGTGATGTGAGTCAGACCAGTTTCCTAAAAAGTGAGTATTGCTAAATATATATGGTGCAAAGATGTTACAAGCTCAGATTTTTCAAAGGATTCCTGTGACTCCTAGGCATATTTACATAAGACTTTTATTTAAAGGTAAACACTAGATCTAGTAAGAGAAAAAGAACATCAATCGGCACTGGGAATCCAAAAGATATCAAGACACTAGTTTTCTAGGGATCTTTTCACACAGCAATGTGCTTCATCTTTGAACTAAACTGCAAAGATTTGCATGATGAATCTTAATTCAGAAGGACCAAAGCAAAAGTTCCTAGAAGGATCTTCTTAAAGTCCTTTGGGTCACATAGGGTCACCTGGATGCCTAACTGGTTAAACCAGGTGAAAGCCATCAACAAACAAAGAAATCTTAGCTGTCTTTGGAGGAAGTTTGAACTTTGAGCAGCACATCCTAAGTCTCACCTTTCTTATCTTGGCCAAAATTCAAAGTCAGACTTCCAGGTATTCTCAGAATCAAAGCAGTCTCCATTCTCCATCTATAGGCTCTCCACAAGCGCTTGCTTGTTTATTAATGAGTTAATTTACTCAAAAAACTAATTTGGTCACATTTCTTATCAATCTATGCCTATATAAATCTATGAAGTTTCTTTGTAGAACTTTTTATAAACTCTTAAAACACTCAGTCTCTGCATATAAAGAGATGATTGATTTCACATCTTGGTTGACTCTCTTCTAAGGAAAGAGTGAATTTTTTAAACCTTCTCATATATATTCTAGTTCACAAGATATGATTGTGTTTGTGTCTTTCATTGTTTCATTTTAATTTAATAAGTTCTTTTAAGTCTTAGATTATTTAACATATAAGAAGTGAATAGCCAATGTGCCAGCAGCAAAATGTCTTCACTTAGAAGCTTGAAATTGCTTTTTTGTCCAAAGTAGGAACTACAACCATGAGCATGTCACAGAGTACGTATTTACTAGTGTATAAATCCAGGCCCCTCATAGATAGATAGATAGGTAGGGCAAATCCATGACAACTTGAGGGTTTTGGTAGCCAAACTGAACCTAGTGTGATATTTAGGATAGAGAAGTACTTTTTAAAACTGAGGAGTGGTTCTAGCTACTTTGACCTTTGAGTCACATATATATCAACAGACTAAAATATCTATGAGTATAGAAATCTTGTTTATCTCATCTATGGTTGTATCTCTGGTGCTTAGCACAGCGATGGCACATAGTACAGATTCAATATATACTTGCTGAATGAATGAATGAGACACAAAAGAATGAAGAAACCTCTGCTTGCAATTGTGGTCTACATCCTTACTCTACTTGGGGCCAGAGGTTTTACTTTTCATTTTATTGGAGAGAACTCAGTAAGACTCAGATGGTCTTTCTATAGGGCATTAAAACTGGCTCCAGAGGCTCCCAGCCAATACTACCCCATGGATGGAGATATGCAACATGCTGGCCATTCCCCACTAGTAATTGGTACAGGCTTCCAAGCTGACTCAGATTCTGGCAAAGGCATGGCAAATGTGAGGACTGGAGAGCAAATGCTTTTTTGCAAAATAAGAAGACAAATCCTTTTAAAATTTATGTCAGAGTACCCCTTTCATTGTCCTGGATTCTCCAAATATATATATATATATATATATATATATATATATATATATATATATATAACACTATATCTATATAGTTATATATATATAAAACTACATATATATACACACATTTATATATATATATATATATATATATATATATACACATTTATATTTATATATATTAAAGCCTAAAATTCTTTCCCAAAGTTCAACACCCTACATGTTCTGACCTCTAGCTTCATTCTGTCCTTTCCTCTCAGAGCTCTTCCACGGGCTCATGGGCTCAGCTTTAATGATCTTTTTCTAATTTTCAAGCATACCAAGGACTTTATGTTCAGAACCTTTGACCTTGGTGTCCTCAGTCTGTATGTGTCATCACTCTTGCTCCAGGTTCCCTGGCACTGACTCTCTGGCTTCTTACAAGTTTCTGAGCAAATGATACCTCCTCAATGTGTCCGTCTCTGGATAGGCACAGTATATATGACTTCTGAGCATTATGTTATAATTTACTTACTTACTTATGTCTGAATGAATTGTCTGAATTTAAGAATGCACATTCTTCAAGGATCGGAGCTTCATTTTTTGGTGATGTTTTTGTCTTCTGTATGCTGCTTCTTATGTTCTTAGAACAATGGCTAGACACAAAAACCAAGAACACAACACAACTTCTGGGCCCCACCCCCTTTTCTACCGTCAATTCCTTCTCTTTCAGCAGATGTGTTCAGAATGCTTATTGGATAAATAAATGAATGAAGAGATGGATAAATACATACCATAATTTGATGTGCAAGCTCTAAAACAGATAAGAGGAAATTCCTCTTATGTCTTATAAGCAATATCACACCTAACCATGATAGCAAATGTGAAACAAAAGGAGAAAGAAAGTAATTAGACATTTTGTTATATCTTCCCTTTCTTTAGATGTACTTGACACTCCCGTGTGCTTGGGTGTTGTGTTCCTGGAAGGAATGTTGGTGCACAGGTCTTGTTATAGCTGTGAATAGTTCAGGCACCTGAGACTAACACTCCACCTAGTAATGCTGATATTAGTAGAACTTGTTTATGGCAGAAAGAGTTTAAGGCAAGACTCAAATACCTTTTCTTGACTGATGGTATTAAAAAATCAAGAGGATAAATAACTATTTATTTTTCTAAAAAAGAAAAGAAAAAGAAAAATGCACCCTAGGTTGATATATTGTTATCAAATATTTTTTCCTTGAAGCAATCATTAAAATTTCAAAAGGAAACATAAGCACATTTCATTAGACATTATCAGAATTACTAAAAATAAATAGTGAGCAAAATCAGCATTTTTTTATGCAAGTAAGTTACCAAAACTATCCCACATGTACAAATTTCTTTTGTATATAAAGTATACTTCATTATTTAAAATGTAAATAATAATCTATTCCTTTAATTATTCTTCATTAACTGAATAAGATAATTGTTTCTGACGCAGATGCAAATAATGAAAATTAAATTTCAACAAATACTTTCTCCTATCATTAGGAAAACAGGTGACACTTATTTAGTCATGATATACATTAGGCCTTATGCTAAATTACTTTTATGTACTGATCTATTTTATCTTATCAATTCTGTGGTGTAAAAAGATGTCTTTCTTATTTTAAAGTTGAGGATATTGAGGTACAAGGGAACTAGATAATTGGCCCAAATTACAGAGTCAGAAAGTAACAGAATCGAGATTGCAACCAGGTGGTCTTCACCAACACTCTGCCACACTAGGACACCACACTGTACTGCATGGGACTCACTACAAAGGGCATTATTTCTGCATTAGAAATAAGCAAAGTTAAGGCACAAGGGAAGGCCTGAGGCATCCCTGAAACAAATTAAGAGACAAGCAGAAAAGAGATAAACAGAAAAGCCTGACAGGAAACAACATGTAAGGATCAAAAGCCGTTGAGCACTGTAGTAGTTTTCAAGTTGGTTCAGTTTATGTATCTGAAATATTGAAGGGATAATGTAAATATGGACAATTTTAAAATATATCACTTTTGGACAGGAACAATGACTAATGTATAACACAAATATTATCTCCATGTTACTATTCAATGGTAAATAGTCACTCTCCTTCCTGAGAGGACATATCTTCTCTTGAGGATGTTTTCCTTTCTCCTCTCATAAACTTTGCTATTCTTTTACTATACATCTTGTGTCTTGCTTGAAATCTCTCCTGAAGACACAAAAACCAAGAACACAACACAACTTCTGGGCCCCACCTCCTCTACTACCACCAATTCCCTCTCTTTCAGCAGTGCAGCAGGCTTCCTGACTCCACCCAAGGTTCTCCTGGGTTTGTCTGCAAGGGCTCCATGCTGAACTGCCAGATCCTGGTAATCCCATGCTACATGGAAGGTGGAAGAAAAACTGGCAGTTCATGCAGACAGGAGCCTATCTCTGCCTGGCCCAAGATGGTGATATGTACTGCTTCACCATCCTGGACCTGGTGCTTGGTGACTTTGGGCCCAACATTTGCCACGTACATAACTCATCAGTAAGGACTCTGCAGTGCTGGGTTTGCAAGTGGCTGATGAGGCTGAGACAGGAACAAGAATAGAAAGGAATGATGGATAAACTCTAGGGCCTTCATAATCTTCACCTGCCTATGTCTTTTGCTAATCCTCCACTCTTACAATGTTTGGACTATGCCTCTTGAGCAAGAGAGAAAGCACAATTTAGAAGCCACAGTGTTTTTGCAGCTTAATATTGTAGGTGACCTCCTACTGTATTCCATTTGTTATAAGCAAGTTCCAGCTTATGCCCAACAAGAGGGAATCACTTGAGGGCACAAAAATCAGAACCTGGTGATCATTAAGGACTTCTTGAAAGCTGTCTGCCACAAGCCTCAGGATCTCTCTTTTCTGCCACAACAATTCTGAAAGCAACATTTCTTGGATGCTATAGCTACAAAATCAAGACCTTCCTGGCCCACAAAAGATTTTTGGAAAGTTGAGAAGTAAATTTTTATTGTGCTGAGACCCCAACCTTTGGCTAAAATGACAGCATAGCCTACCATGACTAGACACGTTTTAATACTCATAGCACACAAAGAACACTTGCAATGTGATCTGATGGGAAGGAATAACCTAATATAAATATGGGAAATAGAAATAACAGATAATTCACAGATTTTCAATAGAAACATTAGAAAACATATCCAGATAATAGTAGTAGTGATAACAATAATAATAATCAATATTTGTCACTTACTTTGTACCATTTACTGCTCTAACTAAGGGCTTTACATTGTTTAATTTAATCTTCACCAAAGGCAGGAAGGAAAGGAGGGGTGTTACTATTATCTTCTTTTGACATACAAGGTAACTGAAGCATAGAGAGGTTAAGAGACTTCTATGAGATCTACAGCTAGAAAGTAATAAAATCAGAATTGAAATACAGAATGTCTGACATCTGAGCCAGTGCTCTCAACAACTAAGTCATGTTATGCAGATGCACTATTTGTCTGGAAAATGCAAATTAAATTTGCTACTTCTCAGTCGGGCAAATATGTGTAACAGCAAAACACCACTGATAGCAGCATAGAATGCATTGTTGTCAAATACAGCCATGAATACAGGCTTTGTGGGATGCAATTCTGAAATAGTTCTCATTTAATATACAAGTATCCTTGGTTCCAGCAATCCTACTACAATTCTATCCAATTGAAATAATTATAGATGCAAATTCCCAAATTTCTCATCACAGCAAAGAAAAAAAAAAGATTGTCCATAAAATGGGGGAAATGGGAATAATTTAGTCAATGATTTCATACCAACTCCATGGAATATAATGTGAACATTAAGAAGAATGAATTGGAGCCATACCAATTGCTTTAGAGAGATTTCTATGAAGTGTTATGTTATTACATTAACATTACAACATATAGAAAATTATGAAAGATATGATCCTTGAATAAAAAAACAGAAATGAAGAATATTCTATATATTTATTCATTCTATCTTATCCTATGCAGTGGCATAGAATAATAGCCAAACAGACCAAGGAGAATACTTACCTCATTCCTGGGCTATGGAAGACACAAAAATAAAACCAGCCATCCTTGAAAGTGCTTGGGGAAAAGCAGATTCCTTGTGGGGGACACAGGTTCGAAATAGAGCAAGCAGATGGTTGTAGCCTAAACAACAGCACCCCAAAGTACCAATTACTGATCCCTGAAACCTCTAAATGTTGCCTGGTTTGGAAAAAGAGTCTTTGCAGATGCAATTAAATTAAGGATTCTAAGATAGGGGGATTCTTCTGAATTGTCTAGGTACAAAAACATACATCTATGTAAGAAAAGAACAGAGATTTGATGCAAAGAGGAGAAGGCAAATAGAAAAAAGGTGGCATAAAGTTGGGTCAGAGGATTTAGAGATAGATACCTTCCTTGAATTTTCGAAAGATGAAGCTGAACATAAGCCAAGGAATGCCAGGAGCCACCAGAAGCCATGAGATTCTTCTCTATAGTCCACAGAGGTAGCTCGGCTCGCTAACACCACCCCTGCAGCTCAGTGATACTTATCTGGACATGTGGACTCTGGAATTGTGAGAGAATATATTTTTATTGTTTTAGGTCTCCAAGTTTGTGGCAATTTGTTGGAGCTAATACATAGCTCTAACAAACTAATATTCTAGGCAACTAACATACAAATGCAGGAAGGATTCAGAGGAGAGAAGAACAATAGAGTACACTTTATTTATGATAGACCTTGGGTGCCAGAGAACACAAGGAAAATGAGGGGAGGCAGAAGAGCAGAGGACATATGATGTCATTCTAAGCCAAGTCTTGAAGGACAAGTCTGGAGTCCTTGAGCTACCTGTGGTTACCAATTAAACAGGGATAAAGGAATTCCCATTATGGGATGTGATGGAATTCACCCTGGTAGCTTAAGAGGCAGACTTTGAAAGTGACGGTTGAAGGCAAAATGTAGGTATACTGCCATGGGCTGAACGTTTATGTCCCCCTAAAATTCATATGGTGAAACTGTACCCACAAGATGACATATTAAGTGTGGAGTCACAGTCAAGTATTGTGGCACGTGTTTGTTTATCCCAGCAACTCAGGAGGTTGAAGCAGGAGGATTGCAAATCCAAGGCCAGCCTTTGCAACTTAGCAAGACCTTGTCTCAAATAAAAAAGGCTGGGGATGTAGCTCAGTGACAGAGCACCCTTGGGTTCTTCAATCCCTAGTAACACACACACACACACACACAAAGAATGATTAGTTAAGGGGTGATACCTGCACAAATGGAATTAGTGCTCGTAAAAGAGAAACCCCAGAAATGTGACCAAACTTTTATATATATATATATATATATATATATATATATATATATATATATATATATCAGTGAATTTCACCTTTATGTACAGAAAAGTATGCTTAAAAAAACTAAGTAACTAGATGAAAGATCAATAGAGCAGAGGAAAGGGAACAGGGGAGGGAGGAAGGGAGGGAAAGAGCAAGTACTGGGGACTGAATTGGAGCAAATTATATTTCATGCTTATATAATTATGTCAAAATGACCCCAACATTTGTATATCCATAAAGAACAAACAAAAAGAAGAAAATAGAGATCCCAGGAAGTTTATCACTGCTTCTGCCATGTGAGAACAGAGCCAGAAGAACACTATGAACCAGCAAGAGGGTCCTCACCAGATACCAAATCTTATGGCACCTTGATTTTGAATTTCTGACCTCCAGAACTGTGAAAATTAAACATCTATTGTTTATAAGTTACTCAGGTTATGGTATTTTTGTAGTAGTAGCCCCAGCTAATTAGAACATGTTCCATGCCCCCTCTTCTTTTCTACATATTAAGGTATAG
The DNA here is from genome assembly GCF_964194105.1 of Spermophilus citellus. NCBI lineage: Eukaryota > Metazoa > Chordata > Mammalia > Rodentia > Sciuridae > Spermophilus > Spermophilus citellus. Next base: position 76,094,872 of record NC_138194.1, read on the forward strand.
AGAATGCAGAATAAAGAACTTAACTGAGAGCACAAGATTGTGTATATATTTATAACTGTTAATACATGTGCATATATTTGACTATGTATGTATCACATATTTATATATGAGTTTAGATGTACATTTTCTTTTATTTTCATATAAATCTATTTTTATAAATGAATATATGTGTATATTTGCACATTATTTTTAAAGCATGGAACAAAATGAAAGGACAAAAATTTGTGTAGGATAGGAAAAAATAGTGGAGATGAAGAGGGAAAGAAGAATGACATAGAGAAAAGAAATCACAGAAGAAAAAAAGTAGTTGGATCTTCACATTTACTGGCTGGGAAAGCAGAACTTTCATGCAGAAGAGAACTCCACACTTCTTTGCTTATTCCTGCACCCCATGGTTTGGCTATTACATCCAACTTTCTCAAGGACAACTTTCTCATTATGAGAAGTGTTCTTACTCTATTTATAAATGCCTCTTGTTTGTTTTTTATGATTGTATTTCAGAGAATACCAATGAATTCTTAACAGTGATTATTAATGTGACTAATTGGCTCACAATCTTATCAATTTTTAAAATTAAGAGTCAAAAGAATTACTCAAAGAACATAACACAGCCTACACTAGAATATATCTTGTAATAATGGAATTACTCTATGCCAATTTTATAACTTCTGGGTTTTTCTAATAAAATGTGGAAGTAATGTGAGGCTATACTATGGATTTTCTATAGACATGTGACTGAACTGCATTAGGCAAAGTCTCTTAAAGTTGATTTACGTGTACGTGGATGCTGTCCTGTTAAAAGAGAAGGAGTGCCAAAATAGAATAACCAAATGGTCATCTATATTAAATAACATTTATTTAATTTATGCTTGCAGGGGGAAAATTAACATAACTATCTTCATTCCAACACAACTACAGCATTTTTGAAAAAGGGATGTACTGACTTGCTCTTCAAGGGAATGGACTAAGGGAATGGAGCAAATATTAAACTTGCGTAGTGAATATCTTCATCTTTCAAAACAATAAACCCTGCTGGACTTATAATCCCACTTCCATCCAACTCCAAGCCTCTCTAGGTACTTTACTGGTCCTGTGAGGATTGAATATTCGTTCACCTAGTACTGTTTTGGTGCTGAGGGTTAGAAAAGAATAAGCCATTTGTTTCTTGTTATCCTCAAGAAACAAATTTTTCAGAAAATGGTTGGATTGGTACTTTGGGAAGTACAGTTTCCTCTAAGAAGGGAGTGATAGAAAGACAGCAACAACAGAAATAGAGACTTAGTGTTATGAACTGGATTGTGCCTGCTAAGAATTTGTGTCCTTAAGCCCTAGTCCCTGGTACCTCAGACTGTCACCTAAAGGAGATAGACCTTAAAGGGGTGATTAAATTAAAAAGAGGCCATGGGCAGTGACAGGGGGCTTCTAATCCAATTGTCTGGTTTCTTACCAAAAGAGGAAATTTGAACACACAGGGAGATAGCAGGAATGCCCACACAAAAAAGACCATGTCATGATGCAGCAAGAAAGTGGCCATCTAAGTCCACGAGACAGACCTCAGAAGAATCCCAACCTGCCAATGGCTTTGATCTTGATTTGTAGGCTCCAGAAACTGTGGGACAATAAGTTGTGTTGTGTAAACTGAGATAGGAATTTGGGGATACAGAAAAAATATGTACTGAATCTTTTTTTTTTTTTTTTTTTTTTTTTAGAGAAAGGCCAATGAATCACTGGAATGCAAAAACAAGCAACTGGTGACCAACCGGGTGAGCAACCCAGCGAGCAACCAGCCCATGTCCTTGCACACAGAATGAAACACCATGCAAGGGTAATGTGCAAATGCAAGGAAAACTGGAACACAATTGCATAACTCTACCCTGACTTGCTATCGCTCCATTTGTAGTCCTGCTCTTAGCCACTGTCCCTCTATAAATATTAATACCCCAGAACAAGGGGTTACTTCTCACTCTCTGGATAACCTGCACTTTTCCCCTTCCAGTGCATAATCCTTGCTTTCCTAAATAAAAATCTGCTTGTAGCTCAATATCTCATGATGTGAAATTCTTTTCCATCACTTAAGACAAGGATCCCATTTTCCTGAGCACCATCCTCCCACTCCATGATCTCCTTGGACATTCCCCCAGGTACAGAGCCATCCGACCCATAGGGTTTCGATATGGCAATTCCAGGAAGCTAATGTCCCTAATGCCTTAAATGACGCTCCTTACCACTATTCTTTTTTCTGCATAAGAACCCATCAAAGTAAAATTGCACTGGAGAAAATTAAACAGGCAAGGAAGATTTTACTCATACTTTTACTATTGTGTTTGTTAATTGGTATCTATCAAAAGTAGGCCCTTTCTCTCCCATAGAGACTGACTGCTATTTCTTTCAGTGTTTACATTTCAAAGAAAGCCCCCTGGTCTTTGAGAAATCCATTCAAGGGCTGAAAACTGGCAAGAGGATAGGAGATTTACATTTACAGCATTTTCTCAGTGTCTTTGAACGATTGGTTCTAGGATCACACTCCTACCACCACCATTTACACACACAGAGATACCAAAATCAATGGATGCTCCAGTCCCTTATATAAAATAGCATGATATTTGCATATTAACTACACACATCCTCCAATATACTTTAAATCCTATCTAAAGTACTTCTAATGCTTAATACAATATAATTGCCATGCAAGTGGCTATTACACTGTATTTTTCAGGAAGGACCAGAAAAAAAGTCTGTAATGTTCAGTACAGAGAGAATGTTTATTCAAATTATTTTGATTTGAAATTGGTTGACTCTGCTGGTGAGAAATTTAAGGATACAGAAAGATAATTTTATTTCAAGGGGTCTGAGAAAAATTCATAATTTCAAGTTTTCTGAAGTAAATGTTCTAAGGAAGGGGAGGTCGAGACCTAAAATCAGGAAGAAAACTGTTTAAAGTTTAGTCAAGTGAGAGGAGTGTTAAACCATGGTATTTGACCATTTTCTTATGAAACAGGCCGGTCTTTAGTCTTAGCAGAGTATCAGTTTTCTTGCAGTTGATGTGTCTGTGTACTTTCACAAGTTGGAGTTATTGGGAAGAAAAAAAAAACTATGGGATGGAGATGCATCCTATAGTACTGGACTAAAAAAAGTCTTCATTCCACAGAGGCCAGGCAGGAGCAATCAGAAGGCAGGAAATAATCCTCCACTGTTGCCATCCAGGGCTTCCACACATGAGGGCTTCCTCTGGAGCTCATTAAATCTGGATCCCATTTCCCACCTCAAATCTCTCTGAGGCTAGCAATTACCCACTGAGTGCTTCCCAAACAGCAAAAACAGAATTCATTTTCTTTTAAATCCTCAGTCTGTTTCTTTGTTTTAAAATAGCTGTGTTTAAAATTGCTGCCACCATAGAAAACAGGCAATGGTTTGTTTTCATCCTATGTTCTCTGCCAAGAGGTGCTTAAACATCCAGAGAAAATCCCAGAAAGTGAGCACTGGTATGGAAGTATCCATGTGAAGATGAAAAATTAGCATGTACAAAACACCAGTGGGACACAACTGCCAGAAATGCACATAATCATGACTGGAGTTTGACTTGAGTAATAGGAAGAATGCAAATTAGCTGTCTTTTGCTTAGCAATTTCCCAATCTTCTCCTAAATAAAGAAAAATCTTGGTTTTTTTGGTGAAATCTCAGTGCAGAACCTTGGGGGAACATTAGTTCTTTACAATCTAAACTAGCTACTCTGTCAATTTCCTTTCTTCTTGGGAAACAAGTGAATTAAGTGGAATAATTTATCTGGCCAAGCTGTATCATTTATGGAATTATAAAGGCAAAAGATTTGATCCTGTGATCTGGCCTCTCTGTTTGGTGGAAAAGAGAATATGGATTAAAAGGCAGACATGTTGAACATCCAGATATATGTATAATCTTTTCCATTTCACAAATATCTTTGTTGTAATTGCTAACTTCATGTTAGGATAAATACATTCATACTTTGCTCTGAATGGCACCAGTTGGGTTTCCAACTTTGAAGCAGATGCAATTTTGCAATATCCAAGTATATTGTAAACAGGGACGAGAAAGAAAGGTAAAAGGGAGTCTTAGAAAATTCCCAAGTATTGTCCCCTGACCCAAAATGCCATTGTCACGGGAGTTATAGCATTACTTGCAACCATCCACTTCCCCACCCCCAAAAATACTTAGGTAGTTTATATATTTTTTCTTGATGAACTACTACTTCTAAATTATTTTTCATTCTTCTTTTAATTTTTCATATATTTTTATATTAAATTCTTTTGGAGATATAAGACTTACTGAGTGAATTATTTGAATATCATATGCATGATATTCCCTGATATGAGCAAATCAGGGCATTTTCTAATATTCACTAGGTACACTGCTTTAAATCCAGACTTTAATTTTGTTCCTGAACAGATCTAAAGGTAGAACTTGTATGGTAAGAATGTTTACTAACTCATGTTCATTGAGTACCTCCATGTGCATGGTGCTGGAGGTAGAGGCTTGGGTAAGACAAGAAGGATCTCTACCTCGAAAAAATTCAGTCTTTCAAGGAAAACAAACAATTATAACAGAAGGTAAAAAAGTAATAAGATCACCTGGTGGTAGCTCTCACCTTAATCTTGACTGAGTAGAGTTAATTTCAAATGAATGTAATGGAAGAGATGACATTTAATCAAGTAAGAGGAATTATCCACTAAAGTAAAGTGGGAAAGGGTCCCAGTGAAGAAAATAGCATGCAAAGATCTAGACTCTAGAAGCCTGGCATTTGGGCAAAACTAAAAGAAGCTCACTATGGTCAGAGGAGAAAGGGAAGGTGACAGAGACAGAGACAAAGACAGAGACAGAAAGAGGTAAAGAAGTTAGGAGAGATAAATGCAGGGTAGTTATTAATGTAAATATCTTCAGGGAGTTTGGGAAATAACGTTGGGAAACAGCCACTAGCACAAAACTTGTGTACAGAGAGGCTGTTCACCAGGAAACATGGTGTCGCCAAAAAAGAAGCCTCTTTCTCAGTGTTGATGGATTCTGAGCCACAATACACCCATACGTGGTCTTCAATAAGTTTCCCTTTACTGATATTCCATAAAGAATCCATTCTAAGGGGGAAAATAAATTGAAACAATTGAAGATCTTATTAATTTAAAAACTATACTTTGAAAGCAGCTGAAGAACACAGCAATGGCAGGCCCAGGCCTTAACTAGATTGCCTGCTCCAAAGGCACTTGCTATCCTTTGCCACACCTCGGTACTTATTAATAAAAGGTATCCATCACTTGTGGTATCATCCACTTGTGGGCAGGAGTGGGCCAGAAGAACAGACTGGACTTTACTTGCTCTCACACCATCTATGGTTTCCCAAACTTGAACTTGAGCGACCTCAGGGAACCATCCTGCTCCCACAGATATACAGCCTGACTTTCATTTTGACTTTGTCACATGTCCTGATGCTTCACCACTTGAGTGTTAACTTGGGAGATTAATTGTTCCTTACAGAAGTATTGTTTCCTGATGAAATCATATATAACTCACTTTATTGCACATTAATTCAACCCTTTTGCTTTTCCCTACTTGGGAAGTAGCACTGAGAGAACAGAGTTTAAACTGGAGAGGAAAGAGAGGTGAGTCATATGAGAACATGTCGCTCTAGAGGGAGAGACAGAGGAAGGAAATTTAGGATGTTATGGAGTGTTTTATTAAAAGGCAATATGTGAGAACTGGGAAAAGAAATATTAAACAATAATTGAGAAGTGCTGAGTGGAAAATGTACCAGGGCCAAACATATAAACTTCAATTCTTTGAAAAATATTCTTCAGCTGATTCTGCTCCCAAGGGGCATAGTGCTTTCTCTCCAGAATGCAGACCTCACACTAGCACTATTAATCCTGTAGCTCAGGGACCTGGTAGGTTGCATTGATTTTTTTTTCCTTCTAGATGTTCTGAAGACCTAATCAACCTGGCTAATATTGTTTCTATGGGCAAATGTCCTTGGAATTCCAGACCAACTTACAAGTCTCTTTCAATTTAATAGAAATCAAGGAATATTTTTTTCTTAGAAGTGACTTCTGCCTGGTATCCTATAATTATATTTAACCATATTAAACAAACAAACAAAAATGAAAAGGAAGAAAAAACCATGAAATGGGAAAGTTATCTGGGATTGCAGCCTGTGAAAAGCAGGTTGCATGGCAACCAACTAAACTAGATTTTTGTAGATTTAAGTCTGTACTGATTAATGTCATAGAGCACAGGCACATGCACAGAGCTGATTGCTTCCTATACAATTTTACTGTAATAGTATTATTGCAGAATTCATTTGAAATTTGCAGTGAGATTCTGTTTAAAAGTCACTTGTACCCTGGATTTCACATTAAAATTTAAATTAATTAAAATTTAGTGTATGTTATACCATGAAGTAGACACTGTGTTGGGTGCTTTATATATATTATCTCATTTTATCTTCAAAATAATACTTTATGGTAAAGATGAGACTTTTCATTAGTCGAATGTGGAAACTGAGGTACAATTTCAAGGTTACCTGGCTTGTAGACAATGGATATGAATTCAAGTTTAGGTAGCTCTTTTATACTTTCTCTAACATAGCCCCCACTTCAATCCTCAATAGTTCTTCACATTTTAAAAAGTTTTTCAAATTTTTATACATGCCAGATGCAGGCTTACATTGAGCTATCAATTCTGGTGAACATATGGTTTTTAATATGTTATAAACTAGGAAACCAAGGCTCATATTAAGCATACTAAGCATACAATGGGTATATAGCAGATTACAACAAGAAATTAAAGGCAAGTCTAAATCCAGTTTTGGTTCTTCTACTCCCCCATAGCTGATTTTCAAAATGCCCCATCCCAACATCACCAAAATGCAGTTATGCCACTTAAAATTAGCCCTCTGTCACTTTCAAAACGTACTTTTTGAACTCTCCCCCAAAATCATGCTCTTCCATTTCTACACTGGTAGAAAAATAATTTCATATGAATTCAAGTCAGGACATCGATAACTGATGAGTGAATTCACTCATTGCAATTATTGTTTGCATGTTTCCTAGGAAAAAATAGAAGACAGAAAGTTCTGGCCCACTGGGATGACACCCTTTTGTTGATGGATTCTGTAATACGAGCTACTGAGGCCGAGGGGGCAAAAGATAAACATTTGAGCAAATAGACCTTATCACCCCCTTAAAAATCATATCTTAAGTAAACAAATACAGGCTATGCATGTGTATTATAGTGGAAGATTCCTGAGGTATGTGTTCATATGCTTTTATTACTAATAAATAAATATATATAATAAATATATAAGTATAGATTAAAATAACAAAAAAGAAAAAATTATGGAACTTCAATAATTCTGGAACATTCTTTAGCTCAAAATTTTCCTTCTTTATCATTAGAAGATGAAGAGGCTCTGTTCTGCAGTAAGAAAGATCTCATAGGGCATAATCTGAAAGAAAATGGGCATAAATGCTGTGGAGCAAGGTGACCGTCCTCAGTTACGGTATTTTCTGATTTGATATATTTAAAACCTAACACCGAAGTCTATATAGAAAGTGTAGTGATGACCCCATTAAATTAAAAGAATTTAGATAATCACTACCAAAAATTAAAACCAATAAAAGCTACTTGTTTAGCCAAGCAAGACCAAATTAATTTCTTGGATTGCTTCCCCCAATAAAGTTAATGGTATTTTCTTCTTATCTACTGTCTTAGGAAAATATTGGCCTACTTTTTCCATATACTGTGCCTTGGACCAATCACTGTGGCTAGTGGAAAATGGATACCTCAACAGGCCATGCCGTGAGCCGTGCGTGGTGCACACCTTTAATCCCAGCAACCTAGGAGGCTGAGGCGGGAGGATTGCAAGTTCAAAGTCAGCCTCAGCAAAAGTGAGGTGCTAAACAACTCAGTGAGACCCTGTCTCTAAATAAAAATACAAAATATGACTCGGGATGTGGCTCAGTGGTTGAGCACCCCTGAGTTAAATCTCTGGTACCAAAACAAAACAACACAACAATAAAAAACAGGCCATGCCTGGACCATTTTTGACCCTAAAGGCTGAGACAGTGTCAAACTGGGTAGAATCAGAGAGACTGAGAAAGGAAGATTGTTTTCTCACCCCTGAAATGCTAGCCATATGAAAAGAAAAAAATATTACACTAACCACTACAAACATTTTTTTGAAAGTAGAACATAGACTAATTCATTGAAAATTCCTTTTAATACAAAGGAAAAATTAAATGGATTAAACATTGTTAAAGCAGCATAATAAAGATATAGCTGTTAAGATACAATTAAGGTACTTTTGATAGTGTGCAAAGAATTATGGATAGACTCAAGAAAGCAAAGAACACCTTTTCCTTTGAAGTACATTTAATAAGTATAAGAGTGTATTGAACACAAGATTGACAGGATAGAGTGTTGATTGAGCAAACTTTGATTAATAATACAGCAAGAGCATAGCCATGGGTTGGAAGAAACTAAGTGAACAACATTGTCCAGGTTTGTGTGATCTCTGTGGTTTTTACTCCAGAGCCTGGAATAACAAAAGAGAAGCACATGGGCAGCAAAAACAAATAAATAAATAGGAAAAAAAACTGGGTTAATATATGGGAATCATTTAAGAAAGTACATGATTTCCAATCCCTGTAATTGAAAGAACGAACAAGGCTTATCATCGGAGCAAATGCCCATTTATTGAGGAACAGCTCTGCATATTTATAGAGCCAGGGGTCGTTTGACAGTTGTCATGGGATGCTTTTTGATTGGAGGGTAAGGATCAGGTGAGCCAGTAGGGCTAGTGTGATTGGTGGGTAGGATCAGGTGAGCCAGCAGGGCTCTGGTTGGTGGGTAAGGATCATGTGAGCCAGCAGGACTCACCATTGGACGACTCTTCTTGGGGGATGGGGAAGTTAATCTTTGGAGCCTGGGTGACTCCCTACATTCCCTCCTCTTTGTTATTAAATGAGAATGGATGTAGACCTTCCACTGGAGGTACCATCAGTAGCCAGGAGTTGGTAATCCCTGAGGAGAATCTGGTTAAAAGCTTAATTAGAAATTTTACCCACCTGAGTCTGAATGAACTTTATGATAGGGGGAAAGAACAAGCACAGGGAGTTTTTATAGCCCAAATCTAATTGGGTCTCTGGGTCTGCAAGCTGCCTTGTTGGCCCAAGGGGGATAAGTGTTCAACCTTGAGGGGGGGGGGGGGCTTGGGCATTTGGGCTTGAAGCAAACAGGTGATATAGAACCAGACAGAGGGTTTGAGAGGCCAGGTCATTCTGCAGCTAACTTTGTTTGGCATGCCCTGCAGGCCCTGCAGACCAGCCTGTCCTGCACCTAACACCCTCAATTGATACACTGGTGATTAACCTGCAATTAAATTGTGGAAAGAGTAAATTAAAAGGAGTGCTGTGAAGAATTAAATCCAAGAGTTGAGAGTAATGATGAAATCTGAAACAGGGTCTCTACCAACAAAGGGCAGACAAGAGAGGCAGGTAGATTTGGAGAGAATATGCTGACAAGATGCCTTGGGTCCCCAGAGCCTGGGAAGAAACAATTGGCTGAGAACCTATGGCCTAGGTACACCAACTCTGAAGGTCACCACCTGTTATCTTCCCCTCTCACCCTGTTGGCCAAAGGGAGACACTGGATTCCTTGGTTTCAATGTCACCCACACTGCAGGAAAGACAGAGCCCAAAGAAACGTTAGTGTTGTAACCATAAGAAAGACCAATATGTTATGGTGGAAAATGTAAAGAGGAACAACAAAGCAGATATCCCTTAGACTTTTTTGATAATCACAGGAAAAACACAGCTTGCATTGTTTTATGTTTGACATTTCTCATCTTCTATATATATCTAAATATATCCAGAATATCAATGAAACTCCATGTAACATGCAATGGGTTATGTGCAGGGCAGGAACACTGTCCTCTCATCTTTTTATATGCTGCCATTTCCAAAAGCTACTTACAAAAAAAACTTCACATAGCATCAGGAGCTGCTTTGCTTTATTTCCTAACTGTTATCCAAATGAGAGAGAGATGGAAATGACTGCCCACCAGGAACAGAATCAGAAACAAGCCGATAATAAAAAACAGAAATAATTAGTGCAAGGGCATGTCAGTCAAAAACAGGCGAGTGAGCTGTGTGATAGCTAAGGGGGAAGCAGGGGAAGTACTAGCAGCACAGCTTAAAAGGATAAAACTGTGAAATCATTAAGCTCTTACTAAGCCACAATCCTGGTAGTAAGAGCAAACTCTGGGTTGTAAGATACTCAAAAAAGAGACTCTGTGAGCTTTTTCTACAATATGTACAAAAGGTGCCCAAAGAAATGATGGCCAGGTTCAGGAGCAGCCACAATAGGGAACAGAATGGCGCACATGGAAAAAAAAAACAAACAGTAAATTATGCCCCAAAGGATTTAAGATGGCACTAGGAAAGAACATGGCTCTCTAAGTCACTGAACAACGTAACTACCTAGGGAGAAATGCCCAGGGATAAACTTTAACTTGAAATACCAATTTATTGGTAAGGTTTTGAATAATTCAAAGCATATTTTAAATTTAATCATAATTCTAAATTTATGAACATTTTACTCATTTAATTTTCTTCCTGTATTCGTAAATGAATTCTTTTCCTTAAAAGTACCAAATAAAGATACACAGCTATGTGTTCTCTCAGGCAGAAAGACCAGACTTATGCTAGACCCTAGCTTGGTGGAACTTCACTCTTCCCTTGGCTCTTATCTGGTCTCCAAGGAGGAAGAAAATAGAGCTTCCACTTAGATTATTCATTCTTACCACGTCTATATGGGGTTCGGAGCAGGGGATGTGGGTAAGGGAAGGAAAGCTATAAAACTAGTTGAAACACAGATGATGATTATGATAATAATAATAATAATAATAATAATAATAATAATAATACAGAGTAGGCATAATTTATGAAATTACATAGATATAAAACTCTGTCCAGACTAAATATTCTGCTTGGAAACCCATGCTAAGAAATCATTAGCAAGCATGTAATTCTAAAACTTGATCATTATATACAGGTACGAGTCCAGTTGCTTGTATTAAATCCCCTTCCAAATGTTTTCTCTGTCTTGCCAAAGGCAAGTGGTGAGTGAAGAAGAGAGACGCAGACAAGGGAAGGAGGGGGAAAGGATCACTGTCTTAGAAACACCTTCCAGTGAAACAGGGAATAGATCTTGGCTTTTTCTCAGTCCAGAGCTTGGGATCGCTATTGCTCAGCTGATGGGAAAAGTGTGCAGTTGACAAAATGCAAAGATGTGCCAATTTGGGTGGTGAATGCCCTCAGGAACAGAGACATTGTGTCCTGGAATTCTCTTTCTGCTTTGAAACTCAGTCATTCTACATTTTTTTCATTTGGGGGGGGAAAAAAAGAGCATTTAGCTCCCATCTACCTGGAAGGTATGTTCTGATGAGAAATAACCGTCATATCTCCCTTTTTGCCATTTACAAATGCAATTGAAAAAATAAAAAAGAAAATACTAAGACAATGCTTTCTTCTTTTGAAAAATGTTTAACTTTGTTATGGAAAAATAGAATTGCATATAGTCCTAAATTAAGCTTTATAATCAAAATATAAATAAGTCCTATCTTCTTAATAAGTAAGAGTAAAGTTTATCAATCTTAAATATTAAAATCTGACATTTAATTTGCAGTTTTACATGGTAAGCATCTCACAATATCCTTGTATTTCCTTAGCCTTTTATTCATGTGAGCTATAGAAACAAATTGTAAGTAAGTAGCATATGAACCTTATTTATTAGTTTAGGATAATAGCAATGCACAATCATGTACAACATATTGTCATTCCAGGCTGAGAGCAGAGGGAATGACTATCAAGACAAATTATATCCTATGGGTAGCACAAATGAAGTCAGAAGGCTATTAAGAAAACACACACACAAATACATATTTTTTTTTCTTTAAATGGAGTTCACTATTTTTATTTTTCCTATCATAACTTCCGGTTAGCTATTAAAACTTTAAAATTTGAAAGGTATACAAGCACACTATAAAGAGCTTATGAAAAATAACCTCTCATGTTACTATTTCAACAACATCACTCTTTAAACATCAGAACTTGTTTAATGTGCCCATCCTATTGTTATCAGAAGGAAGAATTCATTTTAATAAAGTCTTGATTTTAAAGCACAGTTGTAAAATAAAGAGGAACATAAAGCATAAATTGTTGATGCTTGGTTTCCCTCAGAGCTTTACTGTATCTGCAAAATCAATTTATACAATGAACAATGCAAAATATATTCCTAAAACAAATAATGCCTAGTTCATATCCATAGTAAATTTTTATACATAAATAAACTGAATAAATCAATATATCCAAATAAAATAATTGCTGATATAAGTGAGTTTCTTTGTTGAGGCTCAATGAGTAGCTAGTGATGTTATATTTTAAATGTAATTCCTCAACAAGAGATATACAAAGCAGATTTGTTAATTTTTAATTTGCTATTTTCTGAGTAAGGTCATGTAGATAAAGCTTCTTTTAAATGAGTTGAAATATTGATAGGCATAGACCGTTTAAATCACACCATGATCCTGCTTCCCTGAAAGTCTTCTAAAATAATGGAATTCTCTGCAATACTAGATTTTTATATTTTCTCCCACTTAGAGTGAAACAAAAATGCCCAGATAACTACTGACACCTTCATTTCACATAGCTTATCATTTGCAATATTTTTTGTTGTGTTGTTGAGCAAAGTATAGATTTTGAAAGATGGACTCTATTTTATGCTTCAGCCCTAACTTTGCACAGGGTCAAAATGGATTTATCACTACTATAAGATATCTCAAACTCTTGTGTAAAGCAATATAAATTTTTAAAACAACTTAGTCACCTAATAGAAATGGGATTCTAAGTAACGTCTGACACAACTTTTTCAGTTTTGATTGAGTTTTAGTGTTTTTAAAGACCAGAGTTGTATTCGATATTAGTTAACAGATACCTAAAGACAACTATTAATGATCCACAATCCAAGTTGTAGATGATTATCTCAAATCCCATTATTATTTGTAAAACTCAAGATATTTAATAAGATTTTTATCAATGCCAAAACACTAAAAGAAATACGTACAGTACATTTATTTATAGCACAAATCTTTTTGCTTACCAAAGAATTAATAGAGTGACATTTTCAACCCCCCTGCCTTAGTGCATGGATTTTTCTGTTGGAATTCTAAAGGCAATCTACAAATCAATGTGCCAACTGATAGGTTGTGCTACATTCTGAACCACACATAGCCCAGATTCTATTTCTCCATAATCCCATCAATATGATAAACAATGGCTGGCAAAGCTGCCATTTTCACTGCCCGTTTGCAGCAGTAAGCCAAACATTCAGGATCTTACAACAAGCAAGGAAAACCTTATTTCTTGAAATCAATGAGGATTGTGCCCTTTTTATAGGAATAACTTACCATTGACCTAAGAGAAGGAGAGTGTGCCAAGAGAAGCAGCAGCATTCTGTGTTTCATACAAGAAATGATTGGGTTGTGAAAGTCTTAACCCAATCAGTGAATTAATCCCCTGATAGGGATTAACTGAGTGGTAACTAGAGAAGGTCCGCATTGGGGGTGTGTCTTTGGGGTATATATTTTTTATCTGGCAAGTGGAGTCTGTTTCTGTCCTGACCATCATGTGAGCTGCTTCCCTCCACTGCACTCTCCATGATATTCTGCCTCACCTCCAGCCATGAGGAGTGGAGCCAGCTGTCAATGGACTAAGACTTCTGAAACCATGAACCCCCCCAAATAAAATTTTCCTCCCCAAATACACTTTTCTTTCCCTAAAATTGTTCTGGTCAGATATCTTAGTCACAGCAACTAAAAAGCTGACTAAAATAAATAACAGAGGAAAGTAGATAAACAAGATGGAAGAAAATTTTTCTCTGAATGGGTGGTATTTGGTCTCAAGAATTCCCCAAATCCTACTGGACACAGTTGTGCATGCCTGTAATCCCAGCAGCTTGGGAGGCTGAGATAGAGGATTGTGATAGAGGATTGTGAGTTCGGAGCCAGCTTCAGCAAAAGCCAGGTGCTATGCAACTCAGTGAGACCCTGTCTCTAAATAAAATACAAAATATGTCTGAGGATGTGGCTCAGTGGCTAAGTAATTATGAGCTCAAACACCGGTACCCTAAGAAAAAGAATTCCCCAATCCTATCCTAGCACAGATATGAGAGAGAGATTAATTCATAACATATCTGAACATTGAATTGAGCCACTTTATTATAGCAGTTTATCCTACTCTAAAGTCATGTCCATGTGTATATACTATCTCATCCACATATACCATCTGCAACCATATATCCTAATTGAATAGTGGACAAAGTAAATCCAGTCCTAGTATTGGAACACCAGAGAGCAACAGGAAATTCATTTATCACAACATTGCTCAAGTCAAGGTCTTGCAATATACTCAAAACTGACTGCAGCACTAACTCTTCCCAGAATGTTTGTGTAATTAAAAAGATCAGTTCTCATTTTATATAAAGTCTTTTTTCCAAGTGTTTCATAAGCTTTGACTTTTTCTAATCACTTAACCTAAAGAACAGAGACTACTCATTAAGCAGTTCTTAATATTCATTTACACAATTTAGACATATCAAAGAATCACTAAATCTAATTTGTGGAAGTATTCCTAATTTACATACAGTCTGGCCATCTGTCCTGTTTCAACTTCCTCTGTAATAATACACCTCAGATAAATATAATGATGAAAAATGCAGTAAAATAGCAACTACTATTATGTATTACTACTGCTATCACCATCACCACTATTATTTCTAGCATTACTTTTAATGAGCACTAACAATGTACCAGGATTTTATACTATCACATTTGCTGTATTGATAATTCCATCTTATTCTTAAAATTATCTAATAATAGGAAACTCAATGCATTCATAAGCAGATGATTTATTCATTGTACATTCTTACTGTTGGAGATATTTAATGAAAAGTTTATAAAATTTAAAACCAAATTCTCAAAAGGTCCTCTGAAAGCTATAGGAAAAATAGCATTCTATTTGCAAATAAAGGAAATTGAACATTCTTTCCTGAACTATAACTCATTTATTTGGGCTTATTGTTCATTATTTACTTTTTCAATTATTTGAAAATTAATTCTACATAATAGTATTTAACGTAAGATAATATAATCAGAGATTCTGTGGACTGATTTTCTAGGAAAACTAGAATATTGAAAACATACAAATTTCCCATAGCATAAAAAAATCAATCACAACACAAACAAATCACTATTGCAACAAATACCTCAAGATTAAAAGCTCTTTATTTTTATGGTTGTCAAGGAAACCTTTCCCTGATTCTCTAATGAAATGCATTCTATGAAAGATAAACAGAATAAGCACTATAGTATAAAATAAATAAAAAATTTGAACTTAAAAAGAATTCATGTAAAATCTATTGAACTAAATTTCTTAATTTTTAAACTCTCTCATTTAAAGATTGCAAAAATCACAAGTTGGAAGTTAGAATAATGACTCTCATAATATTCTCCTCTAAGTAAACTGGAAAACTAATGGGACTTTAAAATCTAAAAGTTAAATATGCAACCACAACTACTTACAGTTTTAAGCACTGGGAGAGAACACAAATTAATTTTGACATAATTGTGCTTTTAACTATTTTAAACCTTAATAGAACAGATAGAGCTATACAACTGGGAGATCAAAAGATTAATAGAGCAGATAGAGCTATACAACTGGGAGATCAAAAGATTAGAGAAATGTATCTATTTTTAAAAGACAATTTGTGTAGTCAAATGGAGAAATGTTAGGAAGATTTAAGTGCAACTATATAGTTATACAGATCCAAAATGGGTCAAAATTGCTCTCAAAAGATTTGAATTTAATGTGGATGAAGTATCATAAAGAATAGCCCTACGAATGCTCAAAAGGGGAAAAAATTAATGCACGCAATTGCATAGAAGATACCTCAAGCTTAAGGCTGTCAACCCAGGTTTAAAGCTCTGGTTCAACAGGAACCAAATCTCTCCTGTCCCTTTCTCTATCTCCACTTGCCAAACACAGGGGCTGAAAAAATCATAGATGGTTGGTTGATAAGTATTGATAAAGAAGTCCATTTGAGCTCAATCATCAAAAACTTGTTTTGGATAGGTTACTTCACATTTCTACTTTCCATCTAAAAATTATTAATGTTGAACTAAATGATCCCTTTCAGGCTTACCAATCTGTCATATCAATGTATGATTATTACCATAATTCATCTAGTTACTTAGCCCAGAAACCCATCTTTCAGCCCTCACATCTAGTTTAGCATGAATATAGGTAACTCCTACTACCTCAATATCATCTGGTCCATTCACATTTCTTTGGTGCCACTGTTGCATACTAATCTAAATTTCTCAATTCTGATTAACAAATGGCCTATAGCCTTCCACCATCCCATTCTCTATAGGCAGTTGGAGTGATCTGTTAAAAGAAAAATTGAATCATGTACCACTTGTGTTTAAACTCCTTCCTTGACTTTTCATTGACCTTACTTAAGAACTAAACAACCCCCAAAACCTATCACAATATGGCCACTTCTTCTGACTCTTACTTCTTTTCTTGTGACTCTTCAAATTCTCAATAATCTGGCTATATTATATTTTTCTCCATACATTCTCCATACATTATATATTCCTCCTCTACCACAAAGTTTCACAGGTGCTGTTCCTTCTGTCTGACACACTCTTACGTTTTGCAAGTCTTAGACTTACAAACTTTTTTTTTAAAGAGAGAGAGAGAGAATAGAGAGAGAGATTTTTTAATATTTATTTTTCAGTTTTCGGTGGCCACAACATCTTTATTTCATTTTTATGTGGTGCTGAGGATCGAACCCAGCGCCTCGTGCATGCCAGACGAACGCATTACCGCTTGAGCCACATCCCTAGCCCACAAACATCCAAAAGGAAAGAACAATTTATCAAGACCCTCTGGATTCCTATCCAATTTCACTCACTTTTTTTTACTAAATCAACCCAGAATTGGCAGATGCCAACAATGTGTTCCACGTTCATGGTCTATCCTGTTCCAGCCTTCCAGCCAGTATATCTAAGTTCTGTTAAAATGTAGGAAGACATTCTACCTTTATCACTTTTCCCACTGTATTTCTCATTCTTTGGAGCTGGGTAAGAATGTCATGTCACAAAGTAAAACTGTCATCTGATCAGGGTGAAAGCTCCACAGTAGTGATAGAACGGGAAGATAAGATGTACCTGGTTGACTGCCGAATACCCCTTACCACTGCACCATCCCCAGTACACTGTCTTGCAGAATTCTTGTCATTCAAGAATATGCTCCTTACTTGGTTAAATACTCTGTAGAAGTTTATGTGACTTGCATCTGAACAATTCCTAACTCATCCAATCACTTAGGGGAAATCATTGAGTTCTATAAAAGACAACAAACATTTTGCAGTTTTGAGTGTTTGAACTCAGCTCTACATTCATTCAGTTTGGTTGCTTCATTAGTTTCAGTACACTTTGTTAAATAAGAATAGTGACATCATCTTTCAGGGTATAAATGAGTATTTAAAAACAACAACTACAAATTATTTAGCTAACAACCTGATATAGTAGTTTCTTTCTTTTTTTTTTTTTTTGGATGTTCACAACATTTCAAAGCTCTTGACAAATCATATTTCATACATTAGAATCAAGTGGGTTATGAACTCCCATTTTACCCCAAATACAGATTGCAGAATCACATCGGTTACACATCACATTTTTACATACTGCCATATTAGTGACTGTTGTATTCTGCTACCTTTCCTATCCCCTACTATCCCCCCTCCCCTCCCCTCCCATCTTCTCTCTCTACCCCATCTACTGTAATTCATTTCCCTCCATGTTTGTTATCCCATTCCCCTCATAACCTCTTATATGTAATTTTGTATAACAATGAGAGTCTCCCTCCATTTCCATGTGATTTCCCTTTTTTTCTCCCTTTCCCTCCCGCCTCATGTCTCTGTTTAATGTTAATCTTTTCTTCCTGCTTTTCCTCCCTGTTCTGTTCTTAGTTGCTCTCATTATATCAAAGAAGACATTTGGTATTTGTTTTTTAGGGATTGGCTAGCTTCACTAAGCATAATCTGCTCTAGTGCCATCCATTTCCCTGCAAATTCCGTGATTTTGTCATTTTTTAGTGCTGCGTAATACTCCATGGTGTATAAATGCCACATTTTTTTTATCCATTCATCTATTGAAGGGCATCTGGGTTGATTCCACAGTCTAGCAATTGTGAATTGTGCTGCTATGAACATCGATGTGGCAGTATCCCTGTAGTGTGCTCTTTTAAGGTCTTCGGGAAATAGTCCGAGAAGGGCAATAGCTGGGTCAAATGGTGGTTCCATTCCCAGCTTTCCCAGGAATCTCCATACTGCTTTCCAAATTGGCCGCACCCATTTGCAGTCCCACAATTCTACTATCTTTAGAGGAAAAATAATGTGTAGGCTTTATCAAAATATAGGCCTTTTACCACTTAACTGCTCCATAAGTCCCTTAGTTTTATTGGAGGCTCAGCTTCCTAACTGTCCCAGGAAAAATAATGCACATTGGAGAGATCTATGAGGATTAGAAAGAAAATGTTTAAAGTAAAGGACCTTTAATGAATGAAAGTTACCATTTAATAGAAATATGAATTCATAACACTTAACTTAAATAGACTATAGCAACCAGATCAAGATATTTGAATCTACATAGCATTTTGACTTCATCCAAAAGATAAATTTATCTTTTCCATAAAAAATTATAAGATTTTGATGTCACATTTAGTTTTCTTCTGTAGCATTTATTCTTACATGGGGATTGGAGAAATGACACCTTTAAAGTTTTTAAAAAGTCTAAGGACTTTATCTCCAGAAAAAAGCACATATGCAAAAACTTTAGCATTCATTTTTAGGGTGTTATAGTTTCTTTTACATTCCATGGGTCCCAAGATTATATAAAACTCCCTGATCAAGAGTTCTTGGAGTTTCAAGAAGTTATCCTGATATAGTAATTCTAGATATATAACTGTATTGTAGAATAAACTCTAAGACATGTGTCCCATCTACCTTTAATTAACTGTAACATTGTTTATCTACTGCTTATCTACTCCAATACATAGTAATCACATGATTTGAAAAGGAATTCTTCCAGAAAACTTGCATTTGGAAGTTTTAATTTTTGTTTAAACCTTATTTAATGGAAAGGAAGAGGAATAGAGGCCATCTAAATAACAGCAACAACAACAAAAAAAAACTATAATCAATAAGCTAGGATGTAGCCATCTACAATGCAATTCAATGTTCTGCTTAGGAAAAGGACAAATAAAATTCCGAGTGAGATCTCCTCAAGAAAGAATTATAGTTCTGCCAAAATACTGCTGAGATTACACATGGGACTGCCAGCAGTTGTAGTTTATAAGAACCTAGTGTTACTTTATGATTAGAGCAGACGGTGAGGCTGTGAAAGATGCTATTTCAGGTTCTCCAAGACTCTGGGTTTCATTGGCACTCTGACCACGTTGTCCATAACTTCTGCTTGTTTCTCTACACATTATTCAGCTAGGTTGCCATAATGAAGTACAATAATCTAGGTGGCTTAGACAATAACACTTTATTTTCTCAGTTCTAAAGGCTAGAAATCTGAGATTAAGACATTGTTGGGGCTGATTCCTTTGGAGGCCCCTCTCCATACCTTATAGATGGCCAGCTTTGGTGTGTCTTCACTTTTTCTTTTCTCTGTACCCACCTGTATCCATATTTCCTCCTCTTATAAGAACACACTGTGTTTAAAGATAGGATACCTTGCCGAGTGTAGTGGCCTGCCCTATTAACTTCAATTTAATTTATTTACCTTTTAAGGGAGCCTATCTTTTTCTTGGGGGTTGGGGGGTGGGTACCAGGGATTGAACCCAGGGGCTCAACCACTGAGCCACATACATCCCCAGCACTGTTTTCCTTTTTTTGTATTTTATCTAGAAACAGTGTTTCACTGAGTTGCTTAGCACCTCACTTTTGCCGAGGTGGACCTTGAACTTGCAATCCTCCTGCCTCAGCCTCCTGAGTCACTGGGATTATAGGTGTGTGCCACTGCACCTGGCAAGAGATTCTGTCTTCAAATGCAGTTACATTATGCAGTACTGGGAGTTAGGACTTCGTAGAAATTTGGGGAAGGGCATGATTCAGCTCATAACATCTCCCACCCCACCCTACCCCTGCCAAAAAATAGAAAAGAAAATAGAGATGTAAATATATTGATCTTCTTCATGTGAACCTAAGGAACAGTAAATGTGTAATGAGTTTGATATATGCTAATAAGTTTGATATATGATATAAGCTTCCTTAAGTTTAAGATACCAGCTATGCCACATCAACCCTAGTAGGTAAGTCCCAGGCAGGAGGTACCACTCTAGTAAGTCATCTGCTTTAATTCAACAGGTCTGTCCTTCCTAGATGGTATCACCCTTGCACAGGTGTGACAGTCCTATCTTCTCTTTGAAAGGGTCATCCTT
Organism: Spermophilus citellus; assembly: GCF_964194105.1. Lineage (NCBI taxonomy): Eukaryota > Metazoa > Chordata > Mammalia > Rodentia > Sciuridae > Spermophilus > Spermophilus citellus. The sequence goes on from NC_138194.1 coordinate 76,115,466, forward strand.
TATGTTCCCTTTGTCTTTATGGATTATATTTAAGATAATTTATATGGTCACCAGAACTAAGAAGAGACTTCTGTAACGCAGCCTTCATTAAATAAGATAATGAGGGATCTTAGAGTTGATTAGAGTAGCCCTGATTTTCACCTTCTTAAAAGAAAAGTTCTTATTGGCAAATGTTTCACACATTGTTTCAACATGTATCCTATGGGAGAATATATTGCTTTTACACCAGTGGAGAAATAATTGAGTAAAACTGACTCATCTTTTATCACTATTCTACTAAATGTTAGGTATAAAAAGAGAATCTAATATGATCCCTTTCTCTTTTGGACTTTTAAATTTATTTTGATGAGTGAAAAACTATTTTTGAGCACCTAACATGCTCTTAGTTGTATTCTTTCAGGCCTGGCCTGTAAATTCACAGTGCTTACACATGCTAGAGAATTGAGACCAAAACACATGGAGTTGCTTAATTGCAATACAAGGAAACATTGTGAAGAGGTAAGAGTTTGTTTTTGATGTCCCATAAATCCTCTTCCTTGTCTCTGTCCCCAAGATCCAGCTATATGATAACTGGCTACCCAAGACTCTTTTGTTTATTTCCTTCTTTTCCTTAGTTAAATTTGTTCTCAAGAAATCTACAGTTTATTCTGTTTTAATTGTGTTTTAATAAATATGAGCATCTAGAAGTTAAGTATATTTTCTTTATACTTTTAAATATGTTTTTACTTGTTTCTTGACTGGTTAGTTTTTGTCCAAGAAAAGAAATTGTAGCTATTTGAAAGATATTTTGAGGAAACAGGGAGCCCACAAAAGGCAAACATGAGTAAGCGCCAAAGTGAATGAATAGTAGAAAAGCAATATGGATTTAACATTTAAAGGACCTAAGGTAAGAGATGAGTTCTGAACCAGGACTTGACAGGCAGGGAGCAAAGGATCACTGTGTGCAGGCAAGGCAGTACTTCATCCTAGGAAAGAGTTAGGAAAGGGTAGTGAGCATACAGTGAGCCATAAATGGTAAGAATACCTTCCTGAAAGAGATGTTGGTTCAATGAAAAAGGGATGCTGGAGTTAAGCTTTAAAACTTAAAGATATTTGAAAAATATAAATAACACAAATATACAATGGTTGATGCCACTATGCGTTAAAGTAATTTAGATAAGAAATGCATAGATGAAGAAAATATCTACATAACCAATTATTTTAACTGAGCATAAGAAGTAAATCAAATAATTGTGTTTTTGTTTTGTTTTGTTTTTCGTACTAGGGATCGAACCTAATACCTCACACATGCCAGGCAAGTAATCAACTACAGAGCTATTTTCCTAGTCAGTCCTCAAATAAATTTTTGCAAAGCTAGACAGGCTTTATTTTCCATGTTTTTATTGGTTCATTATAATTATAAATAATAGTGGGATTTGTTGTTATATATTTGTACATAACATGATTCAACCATACAATTTTGTCAATGTCACCAGCCCTCAAAGAATTCTTTAAAAAGTAATTATTCTTATATTGAGTTGATCGTGGTTGAAAATTTCTTTAAGGTTCATCAGCTCCAAAGAATAAATACTAGTTAGCTTATTGATCATTAAACAGGGGTAGGAGGTGAATTTAAAGAACAGAGACCTAGAAGCCTGTGAAATAGCCAAGCTTTTTATTTCAAATGCTTACTCAGTACCAGACTATTCATTTTGCCATTTTTTTCACAGAGTATAGCAAGTCATGTTGAAAACATTTATAACAATATTTTCAATCTACAGACTCTTCCTATAACGTGGTTTTGACACTCATTCTATAAAGGGTTTGACTTTAGTGTCCCTTCCCCTTGGCAGTGGATGATCTTATGGCTACTAGTATGATTTCTCTGGGCGTGTTATATAATGCAATAAGAGCCGGGCACAGTGGTGGATGCCTGTAATCCCAGTGATTCGGGAGGCTGAGGCAAGAAGACACTGAGTTCAAAGCCAACCTCAGCAACTTAGTGAGGCCCTAAGCAACTCAGTGAAACCCTGTCTCTAAACAAGAAGATAAAAAAGAGCTGGAATGTGGCTCAGTGCTTGAGCACAACTGGGTTCAGTCTCCAGTACAAAAAACAAACAAACAAAGCAAAAAATACAGTTTCTGTTTGGTTTTCTTTGGATGGTTGCTCTGAAATCCAACCGCATGTAATGACATAGCACAAGCTGTCATGGACGTGCTCACTTGGAGGCAAAAGGAAAAACCAAGCAAAAACAAAAACAAACAAAGGAACAAAACAGGCCTAACAGTCTTCACCTTCCAGTTAAGAAAAAACTCGTTTTCCAAGTGATTGAGCTTTCTTAGTACTGGATCCTCCAGCCATATTTCAGCTGAATTTCCTGGCTGAGCCTACAGACATAGGATAAGCCTGCCTCATCAACACTGCCCAAATGAGACTTAAGAGTAAAATAAATGATTGCTGTTACTCGAGCTTCTAAGGTTTGGGCATATTGTTATCTCCCAGGTAACTGGATCATTAAACCTCACGGTAAATAGGTTTAGAAAGGAAACATTGAATTCATACTTTCTAAAGAAAAAAATATATGTATGTACATATACACACACACACACACACACACACACACACACACATATATATATATATATAATTCAAATCATTCAATGCTCTCAAAAATAAGTTTTATAAAAATTCAATCTTTAAAACATGTAAAAAAGAATATCAAAAAAGAAAGATTATCTAATCAATCATTTGATGAATAAGAAGCTTGTCTTAATAAATAGACCTCAAAAATCACTGAAAGTAGCTCCAATAATTGTCATTTGAGTTTTCTGTTAAGTTAGCTCTGGAAATATAATCTTTTTTTTTTTTATTGGATGTTCACAACATTACAAAGCTCATGACAAATCATATTTCATAGATTAGAATCAATTGGGTTATGAACTCCCATTTGTACCCCAAATACAGATTGCAGAATCACATCGGTTACACATTACATTTTTACATACTGCCATATTAGTGACTGTTGTATTCTGCTACCTTGACTATCCTCTAGTATCCCCCCTCCCCTTCCCTCCCATCTTCTCTCTCTACCCCATCTATTGAAATTCATTTCCCTCCATGTTTGTTATCCCATTCCCCTCGTAAACTCTTATATATAATTTTGTATAACAATGAGGGTCTCCCTCCATTTCCATGTGATTTCCCTTTTTTTTTCTCCCTTTCCCTCCCGCCTCATGTCTCTGTTTAATGCTAATCTTTTCTTCCTGCTCAGCCTCACTGTTCTGCTCTTAGTTGCTCTCATTATATCAAAGAAGACATTTGGTATTTGTTTTTTAGGGATTGGCTAGCTTCACTAAGCATAATCTGCTCTAGTGCCATCCATTTCCCTGCAAATTCCGTGATTTTGTCATTTTTTAGTGCTGCGTAATACTCCATGGTATATAAATGCCACATTTTTTTTATCCATTCATCTATTGAAGGGCATCTGGGTTGATTCCACAGTCTAGCAATTGTGAATTGTGCTGCTATGAACATCGATGTGGCAGTATCCCTATAGTGTGCTCTTTTAAGGTCTTCAGGAAATAGTCCGAGTAGGGCAATAGCTGGGTCAAATGGTGGTTCCATTCCCAGCTTTCCCAGGAATCTCCATACTGCTTTCCAAATTGGCTGCACCCGTTTGCAGTCCCACCAGCAGTGTACAAGAGTACCCTTTTCCCCACATCCTCGCCAGCACTTGTTGTTGTTTGACTTCATCATGGCTGCCAATCTTACTGGGGTGAGGTGGTATCTTAGGGTGGTTTTGATTTGCATTTCCTTGACTGCTAGAGATGGTGAGCATTTTTTCATGTACTTGTTGATTGTTTGTATGTCCTCCTCTGTGAAGTGTTTGTTCATGTCCTTGGCCCATTTGTTGATTGGGTTGTTTGTTTTCTTATTGTCTAATTTTTTGAGTTCTTTGTATACTCTGGATATTAGGGCTCTATCTGAAGTGTGAGGAGTAAAAATTTGTTCCCAGGATGTAGGCTCCCTATTTACCTCTCTTATTGTTTCTCTTGCTGAGAAAAAACTTTTCAGTTTAAGAAAGTCCCATTTGTTGATTCTTGTTATTAACTCTTGTGCTATGGGTGTCCTATTAAGGAATTTTGAGCCCGTCCCCACAATCTGTAGATCGGAGCCAACTTTTCTTCTATCAGACGGAGAGTCTCTGATTTGATATCTAGCTCCTTTATCCACTTTGAGTTGACTTTTGTGCGTGGCGAGAGGAGGGGATTCAGTTTCATTTTGTTGCATATGGATTTCCAGTTTTCCCAACACCATTTGTTGAAGATGCTATCCTTTCTCCATTGCATGTTTTTAGCTCCTTTATCAAATATAAGATAGTTGTAGCTTTGTGGATTAGTCTCTGTGTCCTCTATTCTGTACCATTGGTCCACCCGCCTGTTCTGGTACCAGTACCATGCTGTTTTTATTACTATTGCTCTGTAATATAGTTTGAAGTCTGGTATCGCTATACCACCTGATTCACACTTCCTGCTTAGAATTGTTTTTGCTATTCTGGGTCTTTTATTTTTCCATATGAATTTCGTGATTGCTTTATCTATTTCTACAAGAAATGCCATTGGGATTTTGATTGGCATTGCATTGAACCTATAGAGAACTTTTGGTAATATCGCCATTTTGATGATGTTAGTTCTGCCTAACCATGAACAGGGTATATTTTTCCATCTTCTAAGATCCTCTTCTATTTCTTTCTTTAGGGTTCTGTAGTTTTCATTGTATAGGTCCTTCACCTCTTTTGTTAGGTTGATTCCCAAGTACTTTATTTTTTTTGAGGATATTGTGAATGGAGTGTTTTTCCTCATTTCCATTTCAGAAGTTTTGTCGCTGATATACAGAAATGCCTTTGATTTATGTGTGCTGATTTTATATCCTGCCACTTTGCTGAATTCATTTATTAGTTCTAGTAGTTTTTTTGTAGACCCTTTTGGGTCTTCTAGGTATAGAATCATGTCATCCGCAAATAGTGATAATTTAAGTTCTTCTTTTCCTATTTTTATGCCTTTAATTTCTTTCGTTTGTCTAATTGCTCTGGCCAGTGTTTCAAGAACTATATTGAATAGAAGTGGTGATAGGGGGCATCCCTGTCTTGTTCCAGATTTTAGAGGGAATGCCTTCAATTTTTCTCCATTCAGAATGATGCTAGCCTGAGGCTTGGCATAGATAGCTTTTACAATGTCGAGGTAAGTTCCTGTTATCCCTATTTTTTCTAACGTTTTGAACATAAAGGGATGCTGTACTTTGTCAAATGCTTTTTTGCGTCTATTGAGATGATCATATGGTTCTTCTCTTTAAGCCTATTGATGTGGTGAATAACATTTATTGATTTCCGTATATTGAACCATCCTTGCATCCCAGGGATGAATCCTACTTGATCATGGTGCACAATTTTTTTGATATGCCTTTGTATCCGATTCGCCAGAATTTTATTGAGGATTTTTGCATCTAGGTTCATTAGAGATATTGGTCTGTAGTTTTCTTTCTTTGAGGCATCTTTGTCTGGTTTCGGAATCAGGGTGATGTTGGCCTCATAGAATGAATTTGGAAGAGCTCCCTCTTTTTCTATTTCCTGAAATAACTTGAAAAGTATTGGTATTAATTCTTCTTTACAGGTTTTGTAGAACTCCGCTGTATACCTATCCGGTCCTGGGCTTTTCTTGGTTGGAAGTTTTTTAATTGCTTCTTCTATTTCATCTATTGATATTGGTCTGTTTAGGTTGTGAGTTTCCTCCTGACTCAGTCTGGGCAAATCATATGACTTAAGGAATTTATCAATGTCTTCACTTTCTTCTATTTTATTGGAATATAGGTTTTCAAAATAATTTCTAATTCTTTTCTGTATTTCTGAAGCGTCTGTTGTAATATTGCCTTTTTCATCCCGTATGTTAGTGATTTGAGTTCTCTCTCTTCTTCTCTTCGTTAGTATGGCTAGGGGTCTGTCAATCTTATTTATTTTTTCAAAGAACCAACTTTTTGTTTTGTTAATTTTTTCAATAGTTTCTTTTGTTTCAATTTCATTGATTTCTGCTCTGATTTTAATTAGTTCTTGCCTTCTGCTACATTTGCTATTGTTTTGCTCTTCCTTTTCTAGGGCTTTGAGATGAAGTGTGAGCTCATTTATTTGTTGGTTTTTCCTTTTTTTGAGGAATGACCTCCAGGCGATGAATTTCCCTCTTAAAACTGCTTTCATTGTGTCCCATAGATTCCGATATGTTGTGTCTGTATTTTCATTTATCTCTAAGAATTTTTTGATTTCCTCCTTTATGTCTTCTGTAACCCATTGATCATTTAGTAACGTATTGTTCATTGTCCATGTGATGTAGGATTTTTCCTTCCTTCTTTTATCATTGATTTCCAGTTTCATTCCATTATGATCTGATAAAGTGCATGGTATTATCTCAACCCCTTTATATTTACTGAGGGTTGCCCTATGGCATAATATATGATCTATTTTTGAGAAGGTTCCATGTGCTGCTGAGAAAAAAGTATATCCACTTGATGATGGTTGATATATTCTATATATGTCAGTTAAGTCTAGGTTATTGATTGTGATATTGAGGTCAATAGTTTCTTTATTCAACTTTTGTTTGGAGGATCTGTCCAATGGTGAGAGAGGTGTGTTGAAGTCACCCATGATTATTGTGTTGTGGTCTATTTGATTCTTGAACTTGAGGAGAGTTTGTTTTATGAACGTCGCAGCACCATTATTTGGTGCATAAATATTGATAATTGTTATGTCTTGTTGGTGAATGGTTCCTTTTAACAGTATATAATGTCCTTCCTTATCCCTTTTGATTAACTTAGTCTTGAAGTCGATTTTATTCGATATGAGAATGGCCACGCCTGCTTGCTTACGAGGACCGTGTGCATGGTATATTTTTTCCCAACCTTTTACCTTGAGCCTGTGTATGTCTTTTCCATTCAGATGTGTCTCCTGGAGGCAGCATATCGTTGGATTTGTTTTTTTAATCCATGTTACCAGCCTATGTCGCTTTATTGGAGAGTTTAAGCCATTAACGTTTAGAGTTACTATTGATATATGGTTTGTACTTCCTGCCATGTTTGATTATTTATCTCTCTTTTTTTTCCCCTAATTTAGTTTGTTTCTCCATGATTAGCTTTCCTCCCATCCTCTGTCTTTACTGAGGCACTTCCTGCTGATGGTTTTGGTTATTGTTTTCCATTTCTTCCTCGTGTAGAGTTTTGCTCAAGACGCTTTGCAATGCTGGTTTTCTGGCTACAAATTCTTTTAGCTTTTGTTTATCATGGAAGATTTTTATTTCGTTGTCATACCTGAAGCTTAATTTTGCTGGATACAGGATTCTTGGTTGGCATCCATTGTCTTTCAGTGTTTGAAATACGTTGTTCCAGGATCTTCTCGCTTTCAGCGTCTGTGATGAAAAATCCGTTGTCAACCTTATTGGTTTACCCCTAAATGTAATCTGCCTCTTTTCTCTTGTAGCTTTTAATATTTTCTCTTTGTTCTGTATATTGGATAGCTTCAAAACAATGTGTCTTGGCGTTGGTCTATTGTGATTTTGTGTGCTCGGTGTCCTGTATGCATCTACAATTTGTATATCTGTTTCCTTTTTTATTTCTGGAAAGTTTTCTGTAATTATTTCCTTCAGTAAGTTACTCATTCCCTTGGCATGAATCTCTGTGCCTTCCTCTATCCCGATGACTTGTAAGTTTGGATTTTTTATGTTATCCCAAATCTCTTGGATGTTTTTCTCGTGATTTTTTACCAGCCTATCTGAGTTGGCTAGACTGTTTTCAAGATGATATATTTTGTCTTCATTATCTGACGTTCTGGCTTCTACTTGCTCCACTCTGTTAGTGATACTCTCGATTGAGTTTTTAATTTGGTTTATCGTTTCCTTCATTTCTAGAATTATTGTTTGATTTTTTTTTTATAATCTCTATCTCCTGATAAAGATGCTTAACTTCTTCTTTTATTTGTTTTTGTAATTCATTTTCAATGTGATCCTTAAGGTTCCTTTCCATCTGTCTAAGGTGTTCCTTGAGTTCTTTATATGGCCATTTTTCTGATGACTCCAGGTCCTCCTGAATATTTAGGCTGTCTTTCATTGTTTGTACTCCTTTTCTTCCTTGCTTTTTTATGCTCATGATACTTGTTGTTCTGTTTGACTGTTGAGTTACTGTTTACTCTTATAAGTTTATTTGATGCTTGGGAGGAGAGGTATTAGAAGGGAAGGGAAGAAGTCACTAAAGAGAGTAAGTGTAGGCAGGTGGAGTTCAAGAGAGGGGGAATAAGAAAGTTGAAAAGAAATGAAAAGACAAAAGAAAAAAAGTGAGAAGAAAGAGAGAAAAAATGAAAAAATAAAAATTTAAAACAAACGAAAAAAAATTATAATGGTAATAAAAAATGGAAATTGAAGTTTAAAAAAATAATAGTAATAATAATAGAATAAGAAAAATTAACAAAAAAAAATTGAAACCATTAGTAAGAGAGTTAAAGAACACAACAACGTCAACTACAAAAAGTGAGAATAAAAAAAATACTAATAATAATCATTAAAAAAAATACTAATAATAAATGCAGTCATAAAGCTCGATTGACTTCTCTTCCAGTGGGTGGAGCTATGCCCACTGGGCCAGGCTTCTCCTCTTGATAGGTGGGAGCCAATCACTGTGCCTCAGCTCTTCTTCCCAGACTGTGTGGGTCTCCAGTCCTGAATGCCTGGGTCCTTCTCTTGTGGTTCCTCAATCCAGGCCCCACTCGCCTGTGACGCTTACCACATTACTGTCTACACGTCGGGTCTGCTGCTCCTGGGATCCCTGTTTTCATGGATGTCTGGGCACACCCTTTCTGTTTGCCTCCCTCAGGCCCTAAGTTTGTAGGGTTTGGGGCTGAGGACCCCCAGCGAATTTGTTTGCCCTCAGGTAGCAACTCCCCTGGTAGGTGGTGCAAGGGACCTCTGTTGTCAGCCCTGGTGGGGGCGATAGGCGGGATTTCTGCGCCGCTAATCCCACATCACTCTTGATTCCCTGGGTCTGGCTATGGTGCTCTGTTTTTTTTTTTTTTTTTAACCTCTGTGAGATCAGGTGGGCCGACTAGTTATTTCAGCTGGGTCGTTAGTGCTGAGTCACGAGAAGCAGGCGATCCGGGGCTTAAACGCAGCAGATACGTGCTCAGTGTGTGTTTTCTGAGGGGCCCAAAGTGTACGCCCTAGCTCCACGTCAGCTCAGCATTGCCTAGTGATCCTGAGCAAATAGGCTTTAGATAGCAGCGCCGCCGCGGCCTCCGCTGTTCCTCAGCCCAGTGCCTAGCTCCCGGGGTCCAAGCGGCTGCCGCCGCGGCTCTCCAACCCCCTCCTCTGGAGCACGGGTCCTCTCGCAGGGGGATGCCGAACGACCCAGCCTTCGGAGGACAGGGCTCGGCACGCAGCCCAGTTCTAGTCTCTAGATGCGGCAGCTAGACCGTGTAGACAGGGCCCTCAAGACAGCATGCCGAAAGCAAATGGCGGCTCCCGCGGAGTGGATTTTCGGCCCCGAAACCCCAGCCCAGCCAACAATTTCAGTCCACTAATTCTCCCTGTATAGACAATATTCAAAAAAAAAAAAAAAGGGTGGGGGTGTACTGAGCTTTCTTAGCCTCAGGTACTTAGGATCCAATGCTGATTACCCATTCAGCTTCTCTGCGGGGAGCGAAGTGGAAGAGGAAGCAGATGGGCGCAAAGCGCCCGTGGCTCTGAGCAGAAAAGCGTCCGGGAGCCAAGCGTCTCTTTTTCAATCTCTTTGTTTTTACTGCTGTTTGGCCGGGTGTTCCACTACAGACTAATGGTGAAAGGAGCTCTAACAAGCTGCGCAAAGACTCGATTAAAGCCTCTACTTTGAGCTCCAGGCTCAGCACTTCAGCCACCCCCGTACGCAGCCCAGTTCGCTATTTCATAGAGGCTTGGTTAGATTCCCTTCACGTCGCCTCCTGGGCTGGGCGGGCGGGGGCTGTTTGATGTGCGGGCAGTGACCCTTCTCGCCGCGCCAGGTCCCGCCGCCGGGGGCCATTTGCAGAACCGGGCAGGCGGCGGGGACCCTTCTCGCCGCGCCAGGTCCCACCGCCGGGGGCCGTTTGCAGAACCGGGCAGGCGGCGCCGGCGGCCGTTTGGTGGCGGCTGGCAGCGGGACTGGTCCTCTGCACCGTGTGACCAAGATTCACTCGTCTGGGACAAACTGTCACCTCTAATAAACTTACTAATTTCCGGCAGGTCTCTTTTCAGCGGAATTTTGCTCGAAGTTCATCAGTAGGTAGAATCTGGGTGTATTAATGGATCTTTTTGATCCCGTTACTGTGGAGATATTGAACGTGCTGCTTCCTCGCCGGCCGCCATCTTAGGATCCTGGAAATATAATCTTGATTTAACAGAGGAAACCATGGATATTGCAAATGCTCCAAATTATGTTCATGCTAAAATCAGGGCACTTCTTACTAAAACTTAGTTTTCATCAAAACTGTATTCAGAGAGAAAGATTTATGGTTAAACTTACTTTAAAATAAGGAAAATATAGAATGAAAGCTAATGATACAAATTTTCTCTCCAACTTTTATACTAAAATTACTATTCATAAAAAATAAAAATAGTGCTTTTCAATCATTAAAAACTGGAAACATTTGTCAAGAACTTTCAAAACAGGAATTTCCACTAACCAATACACAGATGAAACCAAAAGTAATAAAAGAGATCATACAGGAAAAATCAAAACATAAAACCTCACTCAATATGTACCCCTACTACAAAACTTGGGGATTTTCTTTTTACTCAAAGTGGAAGAAGACTACCCAGTATTTGTAGAAACCAGGAAATTTTTGCTCCATGCCATTCCACTGATATTCTTTCTTATCTATTCCAGGGCTCCCATACCCAGTTAAGGAATTTAGCTGGGGTCAGAGAAGAAAAAGTACCAATTAGCTTCTAGGCATGTATCATCATTGATGGAAATGAACTTAGAAGAACCATGGAAACAGTATACAAAAAGGAGCCATAGTATTATAATTAATCTATATAATGAGAGGATTCCCTGCCTGCTGCTTCAGATTACACAAGAATAAAGTTGAATCCCACAACAAGTCCATGAAGAATCAACTCAGTCAACGGGTCCATGTGAAATAAAGAATAAAATGCTAAAGTCTTGGCTAAAGATGAATTTTATCAGCCAGCTATCCACCTTAAGAATTCAGAAACAATGCTTAAAATAAAATATAGAGGAGAAGCATAAAAATCTACTTAACCTTATATATAAAAAATCCAAAGCTAGGATAGACTTTTCTCAAAGATTTCTTAAAAATGGAAAAAAACTTGCATAAGAAATTTGGGAAGACATGAGAACTTAAACATGTGAGTATATTGATCTCAAGATTCAGAAAAAAATAATAAACTTTAGAAAAAGCTTTGCTTAGGAAATTTGGAAATTATTGACTTAATAAAATGATAAGCAGCATACAGGTGAGAAATGCTGAGTATCACACAGAAACAGGGCTGTAAGATATAAAAGAGGGAATAAGGAGATAAAATGCAAAGTCAAAATTTATGATAAACAGTAAAGTATATAAATACCTCTGAAGAAAAGCCAACCTCTCCTTCCAAGATATATTTCTTGGAAAGCAGAAGAAAAGAGTTCTTTCAATCATGATTGAAAATGAGGAAAGAGTCATTCTCATGGCAGAGAATGAAAATCTCTATGTTTCATAATTTACTGATGAATTGAAAAAATTTGACAAGAGCCCATATGGAAAATATATATATATATATATTAGAAGAAAACTTTCCTAAGCCCAAAGGCTTGAATTTGGAAAATAAAAATTATTTTTAAAAAGTCTACTCTCAACTATCCACTGAAGATCACTATAAAAGTTTTTTTTTAAGTGCATAACCTGATGATGCTTGAAAAAAAACAAAGTTGGTATAAAGGGTATATGATAGAGTGCCATTTATCTAAGACAGGCAGTAGGGAGACACCAAAACACACACTAAGACAGTCAAACACATACGTATTATGTATACCTGCTCCTATACGTACACATATGTTATACATACACATATGATTTTGTTTTATAAAATGGGAGAATAACTAATAACCCCTTTTATTATGAGGGAAAGAGAATAACATTAAGGAAAGAGAAGCTAGAATTCCCTAAAAAATAGCTTGTTCTGCTGATTGACACTGTTCAAAACTATATATAATTATTAAAAATTAAATAAAAAATTAAAGTATTTGAAAATAAAGTAAAAATTCAACAAATGCACCTAATTGTAGGACCGTTTGATGGACATAATTGAATAAGAAAATGCATCAATTATTCCAGGCCCCTTTCTCCCAAAATGTATAAATGTCTTTGTTGTGTAATTAAGCTTTAAAATGATTACAACCAGAATTAGTATATTTATGTCTACTTAAAATAATTCTTCCTCAAGTTTCAATGAACTTTGAAAGTAAAGAATATTATGAAAAGATAATCATAAAATTTATATTATATAATATTAAAATGTATTTCAAAAATATGATAATTAGGGTATATGGAATTACATCAACAACACACTATCCCAACAGACTATTATAATAGAAAACAAAGAAATATACTGTGGTATAAATCTATTAAAGGCATAAGATTAGATACAGGGTTGGTATTAAAAATAGATGTAAATATAATAAGATGGTATGCTAAAAGACAGAGAAATAAGATTAAAAACCTAATGAGGTAAACAAAATGGAAATAAAAAAATATGAATAAATGCATAACTAAAGCAGATGAATGATAAAGTTACTATTTATTAAAATTCAAAAACTACTTTCTAGATTCACTGAACAAAATGTGTGTGTGTGAGTGTGTGTGTGTGTGTGTGTGTTTATAAAACCAACTATAACTCAGAAAGAAACAATGAGAAGGGGCAAAGCCTAAAATCAGTTATTTTAAAATTCAACAGTCCCTGGAACATGAGAGGCAATCAGTAAGTATTTTATAAGTATATTGAATGAGAACTATACACAATACATGCTTTTCTATTAGAACAGCTCTATTTACATGAGGTTTTTAAAAGAAAAATATAAATTGCAAAATTCAACTCACAATGAAATTGAAAAATAGAAGAAAATAACAATAATGTGAATTTCTTTCTTTCTTTTTTTTCCAAACTATTTTCTAAATCACTTCCCCCAAATTCTGATTCAGATGTTTGAATCAACTATTTCTTTTGAAGTTCCAAAGAGCACATAATTTTCATGATAAAAATCATAGGATACTTGGGTTCCTAGAAAAGCAGGGAACACTTTGTTACACTTTTTATTAAATTAGTCGTAACCTTGACACCAAAACCTGGCAGAGAGAGCACTCCATCGCAGCTGAAAGAGGGACAGCTGTCCCTTTTATTTTGGTTAGGGTGGCCTTCTGTGTACCACGTCATTCATGACATTACAACAGCATTGTGCCAATGGGGTTCAAGCAAAAAGCAGATGGCCCGCCCAGCTGGAAACTTTGCAGACTTTCTGAAGAAGGGGCTGTTCAGTGAAGTGGGGCAGGGTGAAGGGAACCTATGCATGACTTGAGGCACTCAGGAGCCAGCAGTATTTGGAAACTCCCAGAAGGGACAAATGAAAAAGAGGCATTCTCAACAAAGATATATATCTTCATTGAGAGCTAGGGCCATGGTGGAGGGGCTGCCTGACAGAAACTTTAGTTGTAGAAAACCATGGCACTCCCAGAACCATGGCAAAGCTGAGAAGGACCTGGGGGAGGAAAACCAGTACACTAAAATCTTCCCCTTTGCTGTATTCCAGTTTAGCCAGTGATTTCTTCTGGCTGACTACAGCAAGAAGGCTGAGGGCAGGGAAACCAGGTGAGAGTCAGGAGAGGTCTGTCAGTGCATAGAGCAGGGCAGATAAAAGCTGAGAATCAGTAGAGAGAGGATAACTCCCAAAACAGAATAAACATACATCTACATTTCGAGAGCTATGGCAGGCAGCAATTTCCTAGGTGCATAGTCCAGGAGATGTAAGTATTTAGGATCATAAGCTGAACGCCCCTTTCCCTCTAAAATTTTCTCAAAAAATGATTCCCAAGTTCTTTTCATCCCATCTCCACCACTCACTGCATACTGAGCCTCTCACCTCCTGCATTCCTGCCCCTGAAATACTGATTTCAAGCATCCCACACTGACTTGCTTTCATAGTCTAGTGTCTCCACCTGGAGGTACACCCAGATAATTCTTCCACCTAATGAAGCTCTCCAACACACACACACACACACACACACACACACACACACACACACACACTACACACTTTCCTGCCCTCACTTTCCTTTTCCTAGGTTAGATTCCATGATCCCAGTATTTTAATCTTTCTTTTAAAATACTTCCATTGTCAGGCCTCTTGCTCCTTCTTTGGAACTCACTGTCAAGAACTGTGGAGCAGAGCGCCTACTTTTATTCTACTTGAAGTCAACAAGTCAGCATGCACAATCATATCTCCTGTGTCAGTGATAACGAATTTTTCTATTACTCAGAAAGAGTGATAGCCAGAGCATCTGAGTTTCTCCAGGTCCCCTAGCCCCAGTTCCCACAGGGTGACATACAAAGGATCAGATGACACCTGCACACTCAGTGTGCTGCATGCAAGCAGAGAAGTCCTAATCCTAAGAGGTTTGAATCTTGTCTAACGGCCATTAAACAGGCCCAATACCATGAAAACCTTATCTTTGTTAGGCTAGACAGTGTCTTAATAGACACTCAGTCCTTTACCCTGATTTTATTTAGCAAGTCTGTTCATTACACAAGCAACTCTAAAATCATACTCTAGAGCAAATTATAGCCAGTGCCTCTCTTCATAATCTGTGCAAAAATATAACAGTCTAGTATAGAATTTCCCCCCAACATTCATCCATGCCTATGTAGGAGCAGTCATGTCATCCATCTGGGCTAAGTGGTTTCACTCTCTTGGATTGTGACTTTCTTTTTACTAAGTCATGATCATAAGCCTTCAAACACCATCATTTCTCATTTCAAATATAAAAATCCAAATTCCCCTCCATCTAAATCAAACTCTCTGCTACTTTTCAGAGTAAAACTTCCTGAAAACAAAAAATAATTACACTTGCTTCTTCTATTTCCTTAGCCCTACCCTACTCTCTTGGCCTCTTTGTACAGTATCTTTCTTAACAAATAAGCATATTATCATAGTCACAGATATTTATCCAACTTTATCAAAACCTGCCTAAACACATACAAAAAAAGTCAGTATCCTTTCTTCTTGGAAATCTTGGAAATTCTCACTTGTCTTTTGTGAGATCAGCACTCTCTTAACTCTGAATTTTCCTTTTCAATCTCCATACTAGACCTTCTGTTTCCGTCCACAGTGCTGGTTTCATGAATGAGCAGCCTTTTTGGTCACAGGAGGCTCACCTCTTGCAAGGACCTCACACTGGGATTAATGTTCTGTTATTTCCATCTTGAAGTTTTTATTAATTTTTGGACAAGAGTCCTACATTTTTATTTTACAGTGGTCTTCACAATTCTATGACCAGTTATATCTATTATGAAATATTATAGTGCTTTAAAGATTCAGTCTTTCTTCTCCCTTAACAGGTACTTTCTAGTTCATTTCCTCTGATTCTATTATTTTACACTATCTTTTTTCTAGCAACCCCTTTAAGATTTTTCTAGCATGAAATTCTCTGAGCTAATCATGAAAGTTAAGATCTTGATATATGTCCAAATAAAAACATATGCTGTCCTCTTCTCTACAAAATTTCCTTCTCCAATATACCTGCATATCTGCAGCTAACAATAATCCATCAAATTGCTAAAGCACCAAACCCTGACATCTTCTTTATGTCTCCCTATTCTCATCCCAATGTACAATCCATAGCCAGATCCTGTCAGTTATCTCCAACTTGTGTCTCAATTCTGTTCATCTCTAAACATATCCACTGCTCCCATCAACTATTCATGCCTCTCCAGACTACAGCAATAGCCTAATTGGATTCTCTTTTTCCCTTTTATTCCCTAAAATTTAATATTTAGAGAACAGCCTAATTTTTAAAATTTTTTCAAACTTTGTATTTTTTTTAAAAATTAGCATTACACAAAAATTAACAATATGAAAAATTTCATATGACCTTCCTTCAGATTTTCCAAATAACATATTTGCCACATTGGCTTCATCTCAAATATATATTTACACACACACAAATATATATCTTATATACATATATTATATATCTTACATAAATACATAATAAACTCATATATTACATATTTTATATATATTTATTTCTATATGTATATTCCCATCATTATTCTGTGTTTTTTTTTGGGGGGGGGTTGAACTCAGACACGCTCGACCTCTGAGCCACATCCCCAGCCCTATTTTGTATTTTATTTAGAGACAGGGTCTCCCTGAGCTGCTTAGCACCTCACTTTTGCTGAGGCTGGCTTTGAACTCGTGATCCTGCTGCTTCAGCCTCCCAAGCCACTGGGATTACAGGCGTGCGCCACCACGCCCAGGTCCCATCATATTCTTTATTAAGTATCATTTGAAAGTAATTTGCAGATATGATATCCACTTACCTTTATGCATATCAATATGCATTTCTCTAAAGCAAGAATATGCTCTGAGTTCACAATAATCAAGAAATTAACACTGATAAAATACTGTTTTCTACTCTATAGACCTTAACCAAATATGGCCAATTGTTCCAGTAATATCTCTAAAAGGAAATTATTTTTCCTGGTCCAGGAACTGGGCCAGGATCCACTTTGCATTCAGTTGCCACAATTCTTTAGTTTTCTTTAATCCAGAACATTTTGTTCTGCCATAAAGTAAGGAAGTCACAAAGAATGATGGAGACATGTCAGAGGACAGAGGGGTCAGCGGGTGAAAGCTGGGACAATCTGAGAATTAAAATAATTCATTATAATAACATTATAACATTGAATGAAATAAGAATCCCGAAGTCCATACTGATGAAAATAAATAAGCCAAAAAGTAAATATATTTAAGAAAGTAGAAAGCCCTTTCATTAAGTAGAATGTCACTAAATATAGAAGAAATAATGAAATTTGAAAATTATCAATGTGTGGAATACTACATGTTGGCACTATTCTGGATGCTGAAGATTCAGCATTATCAAAAAGTAAACATTGTCACTGACATAAGATAATGTCCAAGCTCCTGAGACTTCACAAATATGGCTCCCATAACTTGGACCCCTCAGGTTTCTCCACTCAGATCTGTATTTGCCTCATGACTTTTCATTCCAGCCTTGCTGAACTAATTTCAATTTCATTGTCAAGTGATTTCACACATCCTTTCACACATTAATTGCTCACTCCCATTGGTAGCTAACAATGTGTTACTTGTAGAAATTTCTCTTCATTCTTCCATAACCTCTGACATGAATCTCCCTACAGTTTTATTTTTTAAAAACCATCTTCTCTGTCTTGATTCACTATTTAACCTATATTTTAATAGTTTCTTGACTAATTTTTTTCAAC
The DNA here is from genome assembly GCF_964194105.1 of Spermophilus citellus. Taxonomy (NCBI): domain Eukaryota; kingdom Metazoa; phylum Chordata; class Mammalia; order Rodentia; family Sciuridae; genus Spermophilus; species Spermophilus citellus. The sequence continues at coordinate 76,133,010 of NC_138194.1, forward strand.
TACTTGTCTATAAACTTATTTTTATAGGTGGCATAATTTATTTAAAGCAATTTTAGGTTTATAGAAAAATTAAACAGTAAATACAGAGTTCCTAAATACTCCCTCTTCTCTCCCTCTCAATTTTCTCTATTATTTACAATTTGCATTCACATAGCACATTTGTTACATTTGATGAATCAATAATTACCCGTTTTAATTATGAAGTTTATCATTTATATTAGGGTTTGCTTCTTGAGGATGATTTTCAGAGACACAAAGGTATTTGCTATATCATAGCACATAAAAACTTGCTGATTAAGTTAATAAAAGAAAACAAATAAGCCTAATATCTAAAATTTGCAAAATGCATACATGGAAAAAATTAGAAGTTCCATTTGGCCAGATTAACATGGATGTGGAAGGGTTGGAGAACAGAATAAAAAGTTTGGGACCAGATTTATAGGATATTGAGTGCAAAGTTGGAACTTCATTCTGTAACAAACACTTGATAGGACAGCTATTTCTCATCTGTTTGGGATTACTGTTTCCACTTCACATTAAGGAGTATGCAAAACTTCTCAATCCCATTGTTCATTTCTGCTACAAACCTAACAACATCTTCACAGCTTCTCTACTTTTTGCTAAAGATTTGTTATGTCATGAAAACAAATGTCATTGTACATTCTAGTATTTCCATTCTCTCCACCCAACCACTGCTGAGCAAGGTTTCTCTTTACCCATCTCCATTTCTTTCTTTGGAGAAATTCAAATTGCTATTACACCATTTTAATGTGAATCAATATAGTAACCTATAGTAACCATATTTTAAATTAGTATAACTATCACCTTGGAATCTGAGCGCACACACACACACACACACACACACACACACACACACACACAATGTGCCTAGCAAGGTATTTCTCTAGCTCAATAAAATGCAAACTTTACAAATGCAATGTTCACTGTCCTTTCCCAGATGTATTGGGCTCCTCCTAGGAAAGGTCAGGAAAGGAAGAGGAAATTTTTGAGCAGCATTAATGATAATAGAACTCTATGGTTACCAGTATGGTTGTTACCAGTGTTTTGCAGTGTATTTTTTTAATATATAACTTGGAATTATAGAAATGTTAGTGGTCCTCCTTCATTCCTAATCTTCAAAGGATAAAAAATGTCTATCATGCTTTTGAAAAATGAGAAGCATACCACTCAATATTACTGTTTACTTAAACTAAAATTTTCATCTGTTTACAGTAAAGAATGTTACCTCTAAACATCTCAAAAGGTAGGTAGCATACCATTCATTTTTTAAAATGTGCAGTAGGACTCTTGGTTTTCCACTCTTGAAAGAGCAGGAAGGAAGGCTGATACTGAATTGCTGTCAGAGTCCTACAGAGAATCAATGCTAAACATACAGCTTGAAGAGATGAGTGGTGAATCTCGCTCCGTTCTTTTTGAGTAAAGTTAAGGATTACACTAAAGGGTAATTCGTCAACAGAGAAATACTAAGATTGCTTCTGAATTTGAAATTTTAAAGGATATGTTTATTTGTGTGTTTTGAAAAATACTAGGTCTTTCTCTATGCATCTATCTTTAAAAAGTTAAGAATTTTGTTTGCATTCTTTGTAATTCAGATATCTTCTATCTTGCCTTTTTATATTTTTGTAGGGGGCAGGGGGATATAATTCTGGATCTTGTTATTTTGACTCTTGAAGTATCTGCAGTCTGAGTAAGAAGGATTATGGAAAATCTTTTAAAATTATAAAGTCCTTACCAATAAAGCACTCTTTAAAATTTTTTTATTTGTTCTAATTAGGTATATGTGACAATAGAATGCATTTTGACACATCATACATAAATAGAGTATAATCTTTCATTTTTCTGGTTGCACATGATGCAGAGTTACACAGGTCATTTAATCATACCTGTACATAGGGTAATAATGTCCAATTCATTCTACTATTATTCCTCCCTCTATGCCCCCTCCCCTCCCTTCACTCTCCTCTGCCTAGTCCAAAGTACCTCTATTCTCCACCCACCCCTCTTATTGTGAATTAGTATCCGCGTATCAGAGAAAACATTCAGCCTTTGGTTCTTTGGAGTTGGCTTACTTCGCTTAGCAGGATATTCTTCCTCTCCATCCATTTACTAGCAAATGCCATAATTTTATCTTCTTTAAGCCTGAGTAATATTATATTGTGTATATATGCCACAATTTCTTCATTCATTCATTTGTTGAAAGACATCTAGGTTGGTTGCATAGCTTAGTTATTGTGAATTGGCTGCATCACTGTAGTATGCTGATTTTTAAATCCTTTGGGTATAAACCTAGGAGTGGGATGACTAGGTCAAATGATGGTTCCATTCCAAGTTTTCTGAGGAATCTCCATACTACTTTCCATTGTAGTTGTACCAATTTCCATTCCCACCAGCAATCTATGAATGTATCTTTTCCCCCACATCCTCACCAACATTTATTGTTGCTTGTATACTTGATAATTGCCAATCTGACTGGAGTGAGATGAAATCTCAGTATAGTTTTGATTTGCATTTCTCTAATTGCTAGAGATGTTGAACACTTTTTTTATATATTTGTTAATCATTGTATTTCTTCTGTGAATTGTTTGTTCAGTCAGTTTCTTAGTTCATTTATTGATTCGGTTATTTGGGTTTTGTTTTGTTTTGTTGGTATTAAGTTTTCTGAGTTCTTATATATTCTGGAGATTAATGCTATGTCTGAGGTGCAAGTGGCAAAGATTTTCTCCCATTCTGTAGGCTCTCTCCTCACATTATTGATTGTTTCCTTTGCTGAAAAGAAGATTTTTAGTTTGATTTCATCCCATTTATTGATTCTTGATTTTACTTCTTGAGCTTTAGGAGTCTTGTTAAGGAAGTCAGTTCCTAAGCTGATATGGTGGATATTTAGGCCTACTTTTTTTTTTTTTTCTTTTAGGCACATGTCTCTGATCTAGTGCCTAAGTTCTTGATCCACTTTGAGATAATTTTTGTGCAAGGTGAGAGATAAGGGTTTAATTTCATTTTTTCTGTATATGGATTTACAGTTTTCCCAGCATTATTTGTTGAAGAGGCTATATTTTCTCTAGTGAATGTTTTTGATATCTTTGTCTAGTATGAGATAGCTATATTTATGTGGATTTGTCTCTGTATCTTCTATTCTGTGCCATTGGTCTGTGTATCTGGTTTGGTGCCAATACCACGCCCTTTTTGTTACTATGGCTTTGTAGTATAATTTAAGGTCTGATATTATGATGCCTCTTGCTTCACTATTCTTGCTAAGGATCACTTTGGCTATTCTGGATCTCTTATTTTTCCAATGAATTTCATGATTGCTTATTCTATTTCTATGAAGAGTGTCTTTGGGATTTTAATGGGAATTGCATTAAATCTGTATACTCCTTTTGGTAGTATGGCCATTTTGACAATGTTAATTCTGCCTATCTAAGAGCATGGGAGAGCTTTCCATCTTCTAAGGTCTTCTTCAGTTTCTTTCTTTAGTGTTCTTTAGTTTTCATTATGGAGGTCTGTCACCTCTTTGATTCCCAAATATTTTTTAGGCTATTGTGAATGGAGTAGTTTTCCTAATTCTTCTTTCAGTAAACCATTCTTAAAAAGGATGATACTTCCTGTGTCAACAGCACCCCTTCTCTTCCTTTTGAGAGAAGCAGGAGAGAATTCTAATACTCCACAATTTGGTTCTCAGATCTTTTACAAATTCAAGGATACTTTTTAAAACAAAAGGAGGAAGAAGTAGAAAAGAATGAAGAAGGAAAAAAAATAAAATGAAAAAAATAATTGTTTTCCTAACTTCAGAACCCATCCAAATACATTTTCAGGAAAGTCTTAAATATTGTTTGGAAATAGCCATATGTATGTATACCATAGGCAACAACTAAGTCAAAAAGTGGAAAATTGTATATTTTTCTCAACTGATATCCTCATACTTATTTCTGAAAATCCATCCATGTTCAGATTGGCAATTTTACGCAAAAAAAAAAAATTAAAACAATTTGTTTTTCACCGTTCTATAGGTTAGTGATTTGGGCTAGTCTCAATGGAGCAATTCTGCTTTGAGTCAGGCTTAGTTAATCTTGGATGGGGCTCTCTCGTCTCTGTAATGCTGGCTGTTGGATTGGCTAGGAGCTGGTTGACTGCAAGTAGAATGACGAGTTGACTTGAATATTCAGTTTTATTCTATGTGATCTCCTACCTACCTACCCAGATTAGTGTCAGGCTCATTCTATGTGAAAGTAGAATTATGCAAAAACCTGGTAACACAACACCCTTTCTGTAGCCCAGATCAAGGAATAATTTAATCTTTTAAATCTAATTATTTAAGAAATACACTTCATAAAGCTCTAGCTGCCAGTGGTAGTGATTCTTCTGATGGTTCTGGGCCAGGTAAATTGAAAACCTTCTGTGAAGGATTCACCAGATGTTATTAGGATAGTCATTGTTCATGGGAGGAGGTCAAAATATCAAAATTAACAGCAGTTTTAAAGTTGATTCCAGACCTCATGGATGATTTTATAGGATTCAAGACTTAAGTAAAGGAAGTAACTATAGATATGGTAGAAATAGCGGAAGAACTAGAATCAGGCCTGGAGCCTGAAAATGTGACTGACTTCCTGAAATCTCCTTATAAAATGTTAACAAATGAGTGACTGCTTCTTATAAATAAGCAAAGAAGTGGTTTAAGATGAAATCTAGTCCTCATGAAGATGATGTGAACACTGTTGAAATGACAACAAAGGATACAGAAGATTATAGAAACTTAGTTGATAAAGTAGTGGCAGGGAATTTCATGCAATTTTAACAGCCCTGTTATATTTAAGTTCAGCTCTGACATGAATACTGCTTCACAATGTCTTTTATCCATGTCAAGAAACTGAGGTCTTGGCAGTAAAGTGAGACCATAATGTGTTGATTTCAAATGTTGATTTCTGCACTATCAATATTTCAGTTTACTCAAAAGCAATTACATTTCAAAAAATTGTGTCCCAAGATTGCCACATTACAGTAGAACAACAACTCTATTAAGAAAGGGGTGTGGTTACATGAGTCAACTTTATTAGCCATTTCAGAAACAGGAAGAAATAATAGGTGAAGTGCAGGAATGCATTTTGGCTTGTCAGAAAAGGGATACACAGGATAAGAAGACATGATTTGATAAGACTTAATTTCCAACCTATACTCTTCCTTTTGAGAATTTTTTAATCTAAATTTCCCAATGGTCATGACTATTTCTATGATATACTAAAGTCAACATCATCACCCCAAATCCTGAAGATATTTAATTATTTTTCCTCTTATATGCTTTTAAAAGAAGCTACAAATATTAAAGAACATTTATGGGTAGGTATTTTAACTCAATAAAATGAGGATGAAAAAGTTAAGAAGCCATTAGGCATTGATCAGGTCACTCAAAGCCATTTTGTCTTACCAGATATCAAATAAAAAGCTATTAGTGCTATTTTTAACAGATTTTGATTTGTTGGGGAACCTGGAGTGAGTGATTCCTTGGCTTTAGGATAGATATTATACATGCCCCCCAAAGTAAATCATGATTGATCTAATTATGTAGGTCTAATTCTCATTCTCTTTTCCATGGATTTATCTGAGGATGCCACCTCATTCTATTTAAGGTGACAATTGACAGTCTGCTGGAGAGGCCATCTTTTAAAAAAGAAAAGACTCATTAAAAAGGAAATATTTAGCTCCTTACCTCTCTTTTCAGCCTGAACTTCTGAAAATTTGTCTGAAAGTACAGTCAGTAACCATCTGATCATGAGATAATAAACACTAAACTGATTTTCAGAGAAAAAAAAAAAGTGAATCAGAGCAGAAACTTGAAGCCCCTGGATTCCCAAGACATTACTTTAGAGAAGAACCTATGATATCAACCTCTGCTGTAGTCCGGCTGGGCAAAATAACCGGGAGGTGACAAGCAACTTGAAGGTTGAAGCAGGAACCACTTTATTGTGAGTGAACTCAGCGGGAACTGAGTGAGAACTCAAAGTAGCGGGCACCCAAGGTAGCAGGAGCCGCTTCTCTGTGGGATAGCAGAGGTACATATACCCAACTAATTACACACAGCTTAACTCAATTAACATCATTTAGATACAGCAGTCAGTCATTAAGGAATCCTCATCATCTTAATGGCTCGCTGGCGTTACTTCACAAACCACTCCTCCTGGCAAAGTGCCAGGCGCCATCTTGACTTGATTTGCATCCCCAGTAAACCTCCTCTCTCATTTTCGTCTCAATTTTTGTAATGAGACAAAAATTTGATCCTACTTCCTCTAACCACTAAAGTCAGATTTTATATTACTTACAAATGAGGCTTTATCAACTGATATAGAAACCTTCAGGGAAACAAATAATTATTTGTTAATAGCAGTGTTGATGGATGTCAGTTGAAAACCTCCAAAGAACACATAGGTTGGCAAGTAAAGTTGAGTTTATCATCATTGCAACAAGGGAACCTCAGGGACAATTCTGTAAGAGGGTGTTAACAGGGATGTATGGGGGATGATAGGCTTATATTAAGTAATTCTGGCAGGGGTTATAAAAATTACAGACTTGATCTGGGTTGTTTTTTTTCTCTCAGGAGATAGAGAGAATTCTGTGGCTGGATATATATATAAATGACTCTTATCTAGGATATAGGGTGGTGGGGCTGGCTTATAATTAACAATCAAGTAGCCTCTCATATTAGCCAAGAAAGGGGTTTCACAAGTTTTTTCTGCATTAGTCAGTGTTCTGTTTTGTCTATGCTCAGTCCTGATTATGGAGTGGTCTTAACTTTTGTCTCACTCCACCATGGTGCTCTGTGAAATGTTTTGTGTCCAGAGGACAGACCGCATGTGACTGTAGTGCCTGGTCCACTGTCTGCCAAAGGAAGATGTGACTGAGGTGCTAGGCCTCCTCCTGACACTAGGTGGAGAGCCACTGCTTATCACTAGATTTTCCTCTTTTTTTTTTTTTTTTTTTTTCTTTTGGGGAAGGGGCAGGAGGTAGCATTATTCTTCAACTGTTCATACAAATATTTAAAATTCATTTGTAAATATCCACTTATTTTTAAAAATCACTCCAGAAAATCCAGAAGTGAAACGATAGGAATCTAGGCAAAGAAGGCAGCTAAGAGGGTAAATAACATAGTAGGTATTAAAAACACATCTCTTTTTTTTTAAAGAGGAAGTGGCAGGTTCTGGGGATTAAGTCCACAGCTTTATACATGCCAGGCAAGTTCTGTACTGCTGAGCCACATCCACAGCCCAAAATAAATTTCTAAGAAATAACAAATACAACAACAAAATAAATTCTTATGACCAATTAGATACATGTGAAAAAGGAAAAACTGGAACTGAAATTAGATTTGTAGCCTGGGAGACCAGATGAATATAAATGACATTAATCCAAACAGGAAGTGTGATAAGAAGACTCTGGCCAATATGGTAAATTCAATTTTAAAATATAAAGTTGTAATATCTCACAACCAGAGATATGAAAAATTGTGCTCTATATGTTAATATGTATAATATGAATTGTAATGCATTCTGTTGTCATATATAACAAATTAAAATTTTTTAAAATTAAAAAAAAGGATGACTTGAATGAGCAGAAAAATATGCCATGTAACACGAAAGTCTCAATACAATATTTCAATTTTCCTAAATAAACATGTTTATTGTATGTTTCATGTGGATCCAATGCCATAGATACAAACAACAACAACAACAAAAGTTGCAATATCTCCAAGACATTCAGGTGAAAATTATCAAAAGGCAGTGGAAAACTGAACCCTTACACACAAGCAAGAGGGTAAACATTGGAGAATTTGGAAGGAGGAAATGATATTTTCAAGAAACCAATTGTGGCTGCAATTGATTTAAATGTGCAATAAAAATTATAAGCATCCTATATTTTCATTTGTAAAAACACAATAGCATCAAAAGAGTTGACTTGTTTTAGAATTTGACTAACATGATAAATGCCTCTTATAGAAAATTTTCCTGAACCAAAAATATCATCACTGATCAGCTCATTAAATGCATTTAACCATTGAATTGCCCTGATGCTTATATATATATATGTATCTCTTGCAGCTCTGTCTATTCCATTGTCATCTAACTCAAAATCTAATCTCCCACAGGAAATTAAACTGCATATTTTTTCTGCTAGAAAAATGATTTCAAATGGAAGTTTCATCCACCTAGGTGCTTGGTATGCTTTTCACAATCTCAAGCACAGCCCATACCTGTGTAGGTTCTTAATCGTGGCTGGTGACTATTCTATGGTGTTGTTATTCAGGCCAGGAAAGTCTGTATCATTTGGGATTTATTTTTAATATCACTTCCAAGAGGCTCCAATGTTGTGACTGAGAGCAGGTGCCCTACTGTGTTTCTGATGAGTTTTATCAAAAGAATATGATTCTTATATCTACTAGCCTCAATTAGGAACAGATTTTGTTTTCTTCCTCTCTATTCTCCGATTTGATTGGAACTTGAAAAGAGATGACCCACAAAGTTCTTGTCTTGCATCAGTTTGGGTGAGAATAATTTTAAAAACCAGAAAGCTCTTGGATATTAGAGAATGTTAGAAATTACAAAATTTTTTTCTTTCATAAACAGATTCTATAACTGACCATGTAGTAGAGAACCATAAACTTGGAATCACCAGGCCAAATTCAGCCTACTGCCATCTTTATTTGGGAAGTACAATTTATTTCCAGTTGACTTGAATTTGTCTTAGGTTGGACTTGATCTCTCTAATGTATCACAGTCCCCACCCATCCTTATTGTTTTACACTTGACCACAACCCAAGTTTAATAGCTCCTTTGTAATCTTCCTTTTCTTTATTTGAAGTAAAAGAATGAGGTTGAAAGTGTAACCGTACGTCTAATTGTGTAACTCTTTATCTTAATTGATATTATTTAAACATTTGTGGCAAAATAAATTCTATATGTCAGGTTACCTTTCCCCAAGCAAAAAATATGCAGAAAACTAGGCATTGTATTTAGCACAGAGAAGGACCTAATATGTTTGTTTCAAATAAATGGATTTATTGGGTTAGTGAATTGCCTTTGAGTTTGGAATAACTTCTTTTGGGTCTGTTGAATTTGAGTACAAGATATCATAGCCTAAGTTTGCTGAGAACTAAGTTGCTTTTGATATTTTTGATGAATATTGAACTTAGTGATTCCTATCTTTGAAACTTTCATTGTATCCTTTATATTAAAGAGACCCACTGTGGAGTGATGAACTTAACATATAATCTATCCAAATAGTTACTTTTTACTTGTTCAGTTGTTTTATATATTATGTCATTGAATTTAACAAAAACTGTGTTGAGCATGAATTTTTTTGGGGGGAGGGGGGTGTACCAGGGATTGAACTCAGGGGCACTCGACCACTGAGCAACATCCCCAGCCCTATTTTTTATTGTATTTATTTATTTTTTTATTTTTTAAAATATTTATTTATTTATTTATTTAGTTTTCAGCGGACGCAACATCTTTGTTTGTATGTGGTGCTGAGGATCGAACCCGGGCCGCACACATGCCAGGCGAGCACGCCACCGCTTGAGCCACATCCCCAACCCTACAGTAATTCTTTTTTTTTTTTTTATTGTTGGTCATTCAAAACATTACATAGTTCTTAATATATCATATTTCACAGTTTGATTCAAGTGTGTTATGAACTCCCATTTTTCCCCCATATACAGATTGCTGTATCACATCAGTTACACTTCCATTGATTTACATATTGCCATTCTAGTGTCTGATGTATTCTGCTGTCTATCCTATTCTCTACTATCCCCCCTCCCCTCCCCTCCCCTCCCCTTTTCTCTCTCTACCCCCTCTACTGTAAATCATTTCTTCCACTTGTATTATTCTTCTCTTACCCCTCCTTTCCTCTTATATGTAATTTTGTATAACCCTGAGGATCACCTACCATTTCCATGCGATTTCCCTTCTCACTCCCTTTCCCTCCCATCTCTGATCCCTGTTTAATGTTAATCTTCTTCTCAAGCTCTTCGTCCCTACCCTGTCCTTGGTTACTCCCCTTATATCAAAGAAGTCATTTGGCATTTGTTTTATAAGGATTGGCTAGCGTCACTTAGCATAATCTGCTCTAATGCCATCCATTTCCCTCCAAATTCTATGATTTTGTCATTTTTTAATGCAGAGTAATACTCCATTGTGTGTATAAATGCCACATTTTTTATCCATTCATCTATTGAAGGGCATCTAGGTTGGTTCCACAATCTTGCTATCGTGAATTGTGCTGCTATGAACATCGATGTAGCAGTATCCCTGTAGCATGCTCTTATTAGGTCTTTAGGGAATAGACCTAGAAGGGGAATAGCTGGGTCAAATGGTGGTTCCATTCCCAGCTTTCCAAGAAATCTCCATACTGCTTTCCAAATTGGCCGCACCAATTTGCAGTCCCACCAGCAATGAACAAGTGTACCCTTTTCCCCGCATCCTCACCACCACTTGTTGTTGTTGGACTTCATAATGGCTGCCAATCTTACTGGAGTGAGATGGTATCTTAGGGTGGTTTTGATTTGCATTTCTCTGACTGCTAGCGATGGTGAGCATTTTTTCATGTACTTATTGATTGATTGTATGTCCTCCTCTGAGAAGTGTCTGTTCAGGTCCTTGGCCCATTTGTTGATTGGGTTATTCGTTATCTTATTGTCTAATTTTTTGAGTTCTTTGTATACTCTGGATATTAGGGCTCTATCTGAAGTGTGTGGAGTAAAGGTTTGTTCCCAGGATGTAGGCTCCCTGTTTACCTCTCTTATTGTTTCTTTTGCTGAGAAAAAGCTTTTTAGTTTGAGTAAGTCCCATTTGTTGATTCTAGTTGTTAACTCTTGTGCTATGGGTGTCCTATTGAGGAATTTGGAGCCCGACCCCACAGTATGTAGATGATAGCCAACTTTTTCTTCTATCAGATGCAGAGTCTCTGATTTGATATCAAGCTCCTTGATCCATTTTGAGTTAACTTTTGTGCATGGCGAGAGAAAGGGATTCAGTTTCATTTTGATGCAAATGGATTTCCAGTTTTCCCAGCACCATTTGTTGAAGATGCTATCCTTCCTCCATTGCATGCTTTTAGCCCCTTTATCAAATATAAGATAGTTGTAGTTTGTGGATTGGTTACTGTGTCCTCTATTCTGTACCATTGGTCCACCCGCCTGTTTTGGTACCAGTACCATGCTGTTTTTGTTACTATTGCTCTGTAGTATAGTTTGAAGTCTGGTATCGCTATACCACCTGATTCACACTTCCTGCTTAGCATTGTTTTTGCTATTCTGGGTCTTTTATTATTCCATATGAATTTCATGATCGTTTTATATATTTCTACAAGAAATGCTGTTGGGATTTTGATTGGCATTGCATTAAACCTATAGAGAACATTTGGTAATATCGCCATTTTGATGATGTTAGTTCTGCCTATCCATGAACAGGGTATATTTTTCCATCTTCTAAGGTCTTCTTCTATAGCTCTCTTTAGGGTTCTGTAGTTTTCATTGTATAAGTCTTTCACCTCTTTTGTTAGGTTGATTCCCAAGTATTTTATTTTTGGGGGGGATATGGTGAATGGAGTAGTTGTCCTCATTTCCATTTCAGAGGATTTGTCGCTGATATACAGGAATGCCTTTGATTTATGCGTGTTGATTTTATATCCTGCCACTTTGCTGAATTCATTTCTTTGTAGACCCTTTTGGGTCTGCTAGGTATAGAATCATGTCATCTGCAAATAGTGATAATTTAAGTTCTTCTTTTCCTATTTTTATGCATTTAATTTCTTTCGTCTGTCTAATTGCTCTGGCCAGTGTTTCGAGGACTATGTTGAACAGAAGTGGTGAGAGAGGGCATCCCTGTCTTGTACCAGATCTTAGAGGGAATGCCTTCAATTTTTCTCCATTCAGAATGATGCTGGCCTGTGGCTTATTATAGATTGCTTTTACAATGTTGAGGTATGATCCTGTTATCCCTAATTTTTCTAGAGTTTTGAACATAAAGGGATGCTGTACTTTGTCGAATGCTTTTTCTGCATCTATCGAGATGATCATATGGTTCTTATTTTTAAGTCTATTGATGTGGTGAATAACATTTATTGATTTCCGTATATTGAACCAGCCTTGCATCCCAGGGATGAATCCTACTTGATCATGGTGTATAATTTTTTTGATATGTTTTTGAATCCCATTTGCCAGAATTTTATTGAGGATTTTTGCATCTAGGTTCATTAGAGATATTGGTCTGTAGTTTTCTTTCTTTGAAGTGTCTTTGTCTGGTTTAGGCATCAGGGTGATGTTGGCCTCGTAGAATGTATTTGGAAGTTCTCCCTCTTTTTCTATTTCCTGAAATAGCTTGAAAAGTATTGGTGTTAGTTCCTCTTTAAAGGTTTTGTAAAACTCTGCTGTATACCCATCCGGTCCTGGGCTTTTCTTAGTTGGTAGTCTTTTGATGGTTTCTTCTATTTCCTCTATTGTTATTGGTCTGTTTAGGTTGTCTATATCCTCCTGACTCAATCTGGGTAGATCATATGACTTAAGAAATTTATCTATGCCTTCACTATCTTCTATTTTATTGGAGTATAAGGATTCAAAATAATTTCTGATTATCTTCTGTATTTCTGAAATGTCTATTGTGATATTGCCTTTTTCATCCCGTATGCTAGTAATTTGGGTTCTCTCTCTTCTTCTCTTCATTAGCATGGCTAAGGGTCTGTCGATTTTATTTATTTTTTCAAAGAACCAACTTTTAGTTTTGTCAATTTTTTCAGTTGTTTCTTTTGTTTCGATTTCATTAATTTCAGCTCTAATTTTAATTATTTCTTGCCTTCTACTTCTTTTGCTGTTGTTTTGCTCTTCTTTTTCTAGGATTTTGAGATGAAGTATGAGATCATTTATTTGTTGGTTTTTTCTTTTTTTTAAGGAATGAACTCCAAGCAATGAATTTTCCTCTTAGAACTGCTTTCAATGTGTCCCATAGATTCCCATATTTGTGTCTGTGTTTTCATTTAACTCTAAGAAGTTTTTAATTTCCTCCTTGATGTCTTCTAAAACCCATTGATCATTCAGTAACCTATTGTTCATTCTCCAAGTGATGCATGATTTTTCCTTCCTTCTTTTATCGTTGATTTTCAGTTTCATTCCATTATGATCAGATAAGATGCATGGTATTATCTCTACTCCTTTATATTGTCTAAGAGTTGCCCTGTGACATAATATATGATCTATTTTTGAGAAGGATCCATGTGCTGCTGAGAAAAAAAGTGTAACTACTTGATGTTGGATGGTATATTCTATATATGTCAATTAAGTCTAGGTTGTTAATTGTGCTATTGAGTTCTATAGTTTCCTTATTTAACTTTTGTTTGGAAGATCTGTCCAGTGGTGAGAGAGGTGTGTTGAAGTCTCCCATGATTATTGTATGGTGGTCTATTAGACTCTTGAACTTGAGAAGAGTTTGCTTGATGAACATAGCTGCACCATTGTTTGGGGCATATATATTTATGATTGTTATGTCTTGTTGGTGTATGGTTCCCTTGAGCAGTATGTAGTGTCCCTCTTTATCCCTTTTGATTAACTTTGGCTTGAAATCTATTTTATTAGATATGAGTATGGACACTCCTGCTTGTTTCCGTAGTCCATATGAGTGGTATGATTTTTCCCAACCTTTCACCTTCAGTCTATGTACATTTTTCCTATCAAATGCTTCTCCTGTAGGCAGCATATTGTTGGGTCTTGTTTTGTGATCCATTCAACTAGCCTGTATCTCCTAATTGGTGAGTTTAAGCCATTAACATTTAGGGTTATTATTGAGATATGGTTTGTTTTTCCAGCCATATTTGTTTATTAATGTTACTAAACCTGATTTGTTTTCCTCTTTGATTACTTTCCCCCCTTTACTGTCCTACCTCCCACTGTTGGTTTTCGATGTTATTTTCCATTTCCTCTTCCTGTAATGTTTTGCCAAGGATTTTTTGAAGAGATGGTTTTCTAGCTGCGAATTCTTTTAACTTTTGTTTATCGTGGACGGTTTTAATTTCATCTTCCATCCTGAAGCTTAATTTCGCCGGATACACGATTCTTGGTTGGAACACATTTTCTTTCAGTGTTTGAAATATGTTATTCCAGGATCTTCTAGCTTTCAGAGTCTGTGTTGAGAGATCAGCTGTTATCCTGATTGGTTTACCCCTAAATGTAATCTGCTTCCTTTCTCTTGTAGCTTTTAAAATTCTCTCCTTATTCTGTATGTTGGACATCTTCATTATAATGTGTCTAGGTGTGGATCTCTTATGATTTTGCACATTCGGCGTCCTGTAGGCTTCTAGGATTTGGGATTCTGTCTCATTCTTCAAGTCTGGGAAGTTTTCTCGTATTATTTCATTGAATAGATTGTTTATTCCTTTGGTTTGGAGCTCTGTGCCTTCCTGTATCCCAATGACTCTTAAGTTTGGTCTTTTAATGTTATCCCATATTTCTTGGATGTTCTGCTCATGGTTTCTTAGCAGACTTGCTGAGCTGTCTATGTTCTTTTCAAGTTGAAATACTTTGTCTTCATTGTCTGATGTTCAATCCTCTAAGTGATCTACTCTGCTGGTAGTATTCTCAATTGAGTTTTTAAGTTGGTTCATTGCTTCCTGCATTTCTAGGATTTCTATTTCTTTGTTTTTTATTACCTCTATCTCCCTGTCAAATTGATCTTTTACTTCCTGGATTTGTTTATGTAGTTCCTTATCAAAGTGATCTTTCATTGTCTGATTTTGCTGTCTCATGTCTTCCTTGAGACTCCAGATCATCTGAAGCATGTATATCCTGAACTCTTTATCTGACATTCCATCTGTTGCAGCTATTACCTCTTCTAAAGTTGAGTTGACCTGCATTGCTTGTGGTCCTTTCTTTCCTTGTCTTTTCATACTGCTCGCGTTTCTTTCTGCTTGGTGAAACTGTTGCGTTTTTGAAATTTTCCCCCTATTTATTTATATTGCTCTTGTATAGTTGGGAAATCTCCCTTGCAGGGCGGGTAGTGGCTGTGCTCCTCCTCTAATTAGGGTTATCTGTCTACCACGCTTGTCGGTCTCAGGTCTGCCCACCCTGCGGGCGCGGGTGGCAGCTCTGCTCTGCCCCCACTCCAATTGTGGTGACGTAACTACCACGCCCTCGGGTCGTTGGTCCTGATCCGGATGTGGGCAGCGGCTCTGCTCGGCCCCTACTCTAATTGGTGTGACGTGTCTACCACGCTGGCAGGCCTCTAGGCCTGTTCCGCCGGTGGGTCGCAGGTTTGCCTACCTTGCGGGCTTGGGCGGCAGTTCTGCTCAGCCCCCACTCCCAATGGGGGTACCTGACTGCCTCTCCAACGGGTCACTGGGCCTTTTCCGGACATGGGCGGCGGCTCTGCTCCACCCCCACTCCAACCAGTGTGACGTGACATCCTCGGTGCTACGTGTCCACCACGCTGGCAGGCTACCAGGCCTGTCCTGCCAGTGGGATGCAGGTCTGCCTACCTTGCAGGCTCAGACGGCGGCTCTGCAC
The DNA here is from genome assembly GCF_964194105.1 of Spermophilus citellus. Classification (NCBI taxonomy): domain Eukaryota; kingdom Metazoa; phylum Chordata; class Mammalia; order Rodentia; family Sciuridae; genus Spermophilus; species Spermophilus citellus. The sequence continues at coordinate 76,148,566 of NC_138194.1, forward strand.
AGCCCCTACTCCAAATGGGGTGACTTGGCTACCGCGCCGTCGGGTCACTGGTCCTGGTCTAGGCGTGGGTGGCTACTCTCTTCTGCCCCAGCTGCAGTTGGGGTGTCATGATACCACGCCGGCGGGTCACTTGGCCTGCTCTGGGCGCAGGCGGCAGCTCCACTCTGCCCCCCTGGCCCCCACAGCACCCAGCAGGACCCGGACCGAGAAGCAGTCACCGCAGGTTCCCCAGCCCTGGGCCAAAGCAGCTTTGGGAGCCAGAACCCCGGCCTCTCCGATCCCAACGCACGCTCCCCTAGGAGCAGGCTCCAAGGAGCGACCCCCGCAGATTCCCCAGCCCCAGGCCAAAGCAGCTCCGGGAACCAGAACCCGGCCACTCCAAGCTCTCCGAGCTCAGTGCACGCTCTGCTGGGAGCAGGCTCAAAGACGCAGTCCCCACGGGCTCCCCAGCCCCGGGCCAAAACTGTTCCAGGAGTCAGAACCCAGCCACCCTGAGCTCAGCGCACGCTCCACTTGGAGCTGGCCTCAACACGCAGTCTCCGCAGGTTCCCCAGCCCTGGGCCAAAGCAGCCCCGGGAACCGGAATCCGGCCGCTCAGAGCCCAGCGCACGCCTTGCCAGGAGCGAGCCCCTAGGAGTATTTTCCACTGGTTCTCCAGCCCTGAGCCTGAGCGATCTGTCTGCGAGACGCAGGCAAATACCAGCCTGAAATCACCTGTTCCATAGCTGAATGAGCTGAGATCAATAGAAAACAGGGATGATTACATCAGCTCTCCAAGATGGCAGCTGCTGTCCTCCTCCGTGGTCCGACCCGTGTCGAGAACCGAACTGGACCGCTTCTCTCCTCTGTCTCAAAGCCGGAACTCAGCACTAAGCATGGCCATTGCACCACTGGCAGGAGCCCCCAGAATCCGCATTGCTGCACCCCCACTCAGGCACCTCGCCGCTTCCCAGCGCACGCCGCAGACTCCAGCTGCGGGGCGTTCCGCCAATTTGGCAATGCGACCCTCCGTGCGGAGAAATCGCCCGTGTCTGAGCCCCCGCAGCGGAACCTCGCGCGATGGAAATCCATCCACTAGATTCTGGAGCACCTCAATTTCACTGGAAATTCCCAACAAGATAGCCTTCAGCTGTTTCACCTCGTCTTTCTCCGGCACAGTGACGCGGCGCACTGGGGTGATGCACTCCCTTTGCTGCCATCTTCCTGGGTCCTTTGTATTGTATTTAGAGACAGGATCTCACTGAGTTGCTTAGTGTCTTGCTTCTACTGAGGCTGGCTTTGAACTCTCAATTCTCCTGCCTCAGCCTCCCGAGCTGCTTAGATTACAGGTGTGCACCACTGCAGCCAGCTTGAACATTGTTATTAATGCACCCATTTTATATTGGATAAAATTGAAGTTCAGAGACATTGAGGGATTTTTCTCAGTTTACACAATCACTAAATAGCAAAATACAAATCTTTTGCCCCCCCCCCCCGAGGCAAATTTGCTTCTCTTGTTTCTATTATTAATTAGGACAGTTAAGTTCAAACTCTTTAACAAGAGGATGCATCCTAAGTATTACTTTGACTGTTGGGAAAGACTTGAAAGTGTGGGAAAGGACAGACTACCCATACACTCAGCAGCCTTCCAATTCACTCTCCTGTGTGTCCATCACATAATAAGGTAGATGAGAAACTCTTTCCCAATGTTCTACTTTTCTCTGGCTTCATGTTTCTTTACATCTTTCTTTTTCTCAGATTCCTAAAGATATTTTTAAGTACTTGCCCAAATCTTAGACAAGTTCATGTATGAAATATGAGGAAAGTTGTGAGAGAGATCACAAAGGTGGTTCACTCCAGGTTCTGGCCCTTCTAGGACTGTCTCTTTGTGCCTCATACAAGAGAACACACAAAATGATATAGAGAAGTTTCAACTACTTGGCTTTAAGTGACTCACAAGGATTATTATTGAAACAATTCATAGGATAAACTTGTCTTACAATACTTACTTGAAAGCCTGAATCTCACACACACACATGTGAATTCAGTCCCACTATTGTCCCTATCATTCGGATTTCCTTTTAGAACACTGGTGTTGACCATTAAGAAAATTCTTTTCATCAAGAGGAAAGTGTACTCAAAATATGTCTATTGAAAAAAATATTTGGAACCAATTTTACTATGCTAATGCTTTCTTCCCAGTTACAATAATTTACCTCAAATTGAACTCAGTAGTCGGTATTTTCACATTCAAAGAATTGACTCAGATCCATCAGTTCTCGTCAAGCCTTTCCCTGGTGTACTTGCTCCTCAACTGGGTCACAAGTGAATATACAGAAGTTCCTTTGGGTACACATGAATTTTCTATTAGAACATTCTTAAACACAACAGATTTTCAATCAAAAAAACAGAGAATAAAAATGCAGAAATCCAGGCTCAGGAATTTTTTAAAAAAGAACTCGAATGTCCATACTAGATAATTTTAAATATACATGCTGGTAGCAGATCAGAAGGTACAAAGGAGGTTATTAATGACTATTTAAGTTAGGATGATGGGGTTTGTAAATGGAGGCTCTTGGGAAATATTGAAATATATGAAACTTTGCAGAATTTAGGAAAATCTCACATGATATTCTTAAAGAAGAAATTGAGTCTGAATCTGAAGAATGAGTTCTTGTTTAATTTCAAACCATGCTCCAAGTTTGACTCCTGAGGTCCTTCCCCATCTCTTCACTTAGATGTACTTCACCAAGGTCACATCCACTTAGTAATCATTGCCTCAAAGATTTCATCATATGTAAAGAAATAGACTTGATCATTCAAATGTGTGTGTGTTTTCACTCTTCAAGCAAGGCAATCTGTCAAAAAAAATCTCCATTTTATTTTATTTTTTTCACCAAACTACCTGAGCCACACGTGTATCAATATCACTTTTCTTCTACTCCACTACAAAAGGGTACCCTTGAACAAAGCTCTCCAGTACATAGAATGAACTCTGCTTTACTCTTCCCCAGAGCCTCACAATTTTTTTTCCTTCAAGCAACCTGATCTAGTCCACCAAATCAACTTTTTAAATCCTCTTTTACTAAATGCTTTCTGTAGACCAGGCCAGTACTTTACATACTATGCTTGATTCGATATAGTTAATCAACAATGCAATGAGTTAGGTTTGATGTTAATTTTATTAACATTGAAAGCACAGCATGGAGAGATTTAAGTAGTTTTTACTAAATAACTTGTGAAATAAAGAATAGAACTTATTAGTGGAACATGGTGAAAGAGAGGTCATGTACTTTTAACATTGAAACTCTCATAGCTTCTTAGAAGAAGAAATTTAGGCTGTACATGAGAAGCTGTCAAATATCTTGAAGATTTCCATAGGGAAATACAAGAACAGCAGCTAAAACTGTAGCACCACAGGAAGATACTTTAGAGAAGCATCTTGCTGTGAAACCAGATGATAGATGTGACTTTTGCTGCAGTCTTGGAATATTAGCCATGTTCTGGAGGCCAAAATCAAGAAGCACCAGGCCTATGCATGACCTGTCAAAAGACTCTACTCCGACACCAATTTTTCAATCTTTAGCCTATTGCCCTTCTTCAGGGAATATAAAGGAGGTGGATGTAATGAAGTTGGTTTAAGATCTATAGAGATGATTTCTTTATAGGAAAGTTGCATGATTGTTGCTTGCCACCGGTCTTCTTGGGTCATGTGAGGGTGCTTTCAAGGAGCTACTCCAAGATATTGCCATAATTCTCTGGAAAAATCAAAGCTTAAAGGTAGGAGACTAGCAAACAATACCCTAAATACAGCAAAAGGAGTTTCCTTGGAAGCCCTCTGCACTCTCCCAATCATAAAACTGTTGTACCCTAAGAAAAGAGCTAGAATTGACTGCCCTGAGAACTACCTGAGAGATGTGGTGGTCCCAGCTAAGATGCAGCGCATTTCTATCAAGGAAACGTCTAGGGGAACTCCCAGAGAAGGATATTTACAAACACCCACAAAAGTAGCAGCCAGAAAAAAAGATTGATTATCTGACATCCTAGGAGGGTAATGATAGATGAACCCTGTACCCACCAAATTCTCCCTGTCTCATTTTCTCCTCCACTTTGCTACCCTCCCTCTACCCTTCCCGCAGCCTTTGATACAGAACTCTAGTTGGGAGAGGAAAAGCATCCAGGCAGTTTGGGAGAAATAGGGAAAAGCAGCTAACCATGCATCTCTTCCACTCTTCCCAGCGTGAGTCATGCAAGTGGGTTGGGGCAGGAGGTGCAGGGAGGAGTGCAATGCTTAAGACTGAAAGAGGGTTTGAGTTCTTACATTAAGCTAGACTGGAAATTGATTACCTTAAAACTCCAGGCTGTTCCTGAGAATACTTTAGAATGAGCAGAGATATTATGGAATCCACCTAAACTTTCATGCAGGTATAGGAGGAAACAAGCAACAGAGTGGTTTGCAGAGAGAGTGGGGTGGAAAAAGAATACTAGGTTAAATTTTCACTCCTACAAATTATAACTTATGCTAGAAATTGGCTGGAGTTGGGACAAGTCTTCAATCAAACCTTCTTGTTCCAATATCACATCCTTCTATGTTCATATACAAATACATGAACAGTGAAACTCCACATCATGTACAACCCCAAGAATAAGATCCCCATGTTAATACTCCATGTATGTATAATATGTCAAAATACACCCTACTGTTGTGTATATCTATAAAGGATAAATTTTAAAAAGAGGGGAAAAAAGAGACCACAGTTCTTTTCTTGGCTACCTGTCACTAGACTTGGTTCTTGATTCTGCCTTGATTCTTCCCTTACCTTTAATATTCCTTTATGTTTCCCAGATGTCCTGATTTCATTTTCTGTCTCCCTTTCTGTGTCTGCACAAATCCCCTGCTGTCTCTACAATGTGATTCCATTCATCTCAGGGTTAAAGATGAAGGTGAAATCCAAAACCAATCTCTTTATTCCCATTATTGACCCACACCGAATTGGATGAATACCAATATGAGGTAAATCTAGTTCCTGGTCTCTGCTCCTTTCATTTTGCTCTGTGCCCATGAATCCATTAATTAAGCCATTCCTAACCATGATCAGAAAGAAAAAAAAAGGCATTTGAGTGTAAACAAAAACTGGCCAAACCAGAACAATGATCTACTCAACTTCCAATTGATAAGGGATGTGATTATTCCTTAATGAATTATTTTCTAATAAATTTTTCCACTTGATTTTCTTATTTGTATGCTATTATATTTACAGCATGAAAAGGAATCCTCATACATCTTCCTATACACCAAAACCTATTATTTGAATTTTCTCTCCAAGGGACTTGGTATTATGCTAATATTTTTATACAGTCATTTTTAGTCCTCACAATAACATTCTGTTGAAAGAGATATTGTTTTAGTTTTTATATAGATAAAGAAATTAACTCAGAGAGACTTAATGACTTCTCCAAGAATGAATGCTCCAGAATTAGAATTCAATTCTGGATTTTTCTAACCTAGAAAGAAACGTAATCTGGCCAAATCTTGATTACAAAAGTAATATCTAGCAGATGTTGGGGAGAACATAGTTGTTATAAGTCAAACTCCAAATGGCATATTTAGAGATTCAGAGGAAGAATACTTCAAAATATTAACTGAGAAATGAGATGGATAAAGACAGAAGGAGAGAGGTTGGCTTTGGCTAAAATCCCAGCAGTAGAAATTGCCAGACACTATAAATTGAAAACAACGCTTGGGCTTGTCCACGGTTGTAAACAAATATCTATTGTGGAGCAGCACCAGAGGTTTGGACTCCAGTAACTTAATGCTTGTTTTGCTCTAATTGGCAGCAGTTGCAACTTCAAGACTCTTTCTCTAACTGAGGATGCCAGGGTACATAGTCAAAGGCCTCAATTCCAAGCTCTTTGAGAGCTTGGAATTGAAGACGTAGGAAGCTTTGGAGGCTGATAGAAGCAAGATCTTGCTTTCTTCTCACAGGTAGCTTGCTCTTTCAGCCATGTGATTGCCCTCTACTTCAGAACCTGGCTAGGGAGAACTCTGCTGGTGACTTTATGTTACCAGAGAATGTTATGGATTTTATGAATCTTCCCAAAATTACATGTAATGTGTCTCTGTGATCCCTACAGTGGGGGTTTGACTGAAGAGCAGCATTTTCTGCTCTAGTTGTGATTATTTGAGATAGGAGAGTGTGGTGTGGGTGGAAGAGTAAATTCAGAAGTCCAAAGATAAATCTGCAAGTTGTTTCTATGGCTACTAAAGATTCATGATCCTGTATATAAATGCTGCAACAACTAATTTTTTATCTATGATGTTTATAATAAACACACTTATAACTCAATAATATATTTCAGATATATGTAACAGGAGCCAAAACCCTGTGCTTTGAGTATACATCAGTTGAAAAAAATTGATTCCGAACCCTACAATCACCTTTTTTGACAACTAAACAGAATTCAGCAGAATACTTAACTACTATGGAATATGATCCAGTAATAATATTCATAGTAAAAATTAGAAACTACATCTAAACAACAATATAAAATATCTTGAATCATAACCTAAAGTGCTAAATAAATATTCATAGTCTATACTGATATAAAAGATTGAATAAGAAATTAAGTGTGGGAGAATGGAGAGATCTCCCATAAAGAATTCCAAAGAAATTATAAAAATACTTGATATTGGCCTTTTAATTGTAGAAAATGTACCATATTAATAATGTAAGATATTAATACTCTGAGAAACTGAGTAGATGTATATAGGAATTCCATATTATCATCACAGATGTTTTTGTTTATAAATCTGAAACTGTTCTCAAATAAAAAAATTATTTAAAAATAATAATTATTTTCAATTTCCTTTAGAATTACCAAGACATATTCATTGGCATGTTTTCATTTTCATTAACATTTCAGTTGCATAAATTCAGTGAAGAATGGATCCCTGTATTGTCTCACACACACACACACACACACACACACACAAGTGCTTAGCCCCAGAGAATTTACAGCCCAGCATTGAACATGGGTAGGAGAGTTGGCCCAGTATGTTGCAATTCCCACTTTCTAGATGACTAAAGAGCAGCTTAGTGAGATTGAGATTTGCTAAAGCTACATAACTTTTAAAAGGAAAAGCAAGAAATCAATAGCAGGTTTTATGACTACCGATTTACTTCTTTTTTACATTAAATTTGTGATGGGTAATAATACTATTTTGACTGAGAGGCTTCATCATACCATGGATTTCCAAGACTGTACTAGCATGAGTGCTGCTTTGTAAGGATAAGAAAATGGCCTTTATTGTGGGTCATTGCCCACTAGGGAACTGGGCTTGTTCTATCAGGTTCAGATTTCCTGAATTTCTTATCCCTGAAACTCCATAATTGATATGAAACAAAAGACTTGAATTTGGTATGATAAAATAATCCTATCACACTGAATTCAAATAGCATCTGATACACTCTGGAATTCAATTGCTTCATAAAAGGCCATTTTCTTGAAGTCAAAGTACTTACTCACAATGACAGCAGAACAACATAACCTGGTGGGGACACCATTAGTTTGAAATTAGAAGACATAGAGTCAAATTCCAGCTATGACACTGGCTAGTTCCATTATATTGATTAGGTTACATATCTTTTGAGTAAGAATTTCTTCATCCAGAAAGTAGGAATGCTACCACTTACAGTTATTTAGCAGATGTGATAACATGTGCATGAGACAATCTCCAAGGACCTATTCCTTGCCTCTGATTCTCTGCTTCTTTACATTTTCCCTTTTAATTCTGACCTTCAGAAAATGTAAAATTTCTGAACTCTGAAAGTTGCTGCTTTTATTTTAAATGCTGAATTTACTTTCTGTATGTGACATCTAGAGCACTAAGCCATGAACATTTTCAAAACAAATCATCTCAACAATAAACACGGATAGTTCCCATGATAGGTAATGAGCTATGTAGTTCAGGGCTGCCGAGTTGGGCCTCAGATCAACCACTGGAACTATTTGGAAGGCCTCACATGTACAGTGGCATTGCTGGTGCTGATCCCAGCCATATGAGATCAGTGTTTCAATTTCCCTGACAGCAGCTTTATTGGCAGGACAAAGTGTACAAAGGTTGCCAAAGCTAACATATCAGAAGGTGGGGCCTCCAAACAGATGTGTTTTCATTTCCTGTTATTTTCCATTTTTCTTTCATTGCCAAGTTCTCTGTGTACAAAGCCAAATTGTAATGCTTACTTGGGTGTCCTTAAAGCCCATGATAGTCCTTAGTCATCTAGGGCTAAACTTGAGAGTTAAATTTAACCCATGGTTCGAAGAGATTGGAAATACTCAAGTTTCCTTATCTTGTGGCTTAATTATAAGCTTGATTTTGTTCTACTGTTAACATGGAAGCTGAGAGTTGGAAAAAAAATAATGTAATGGAAATATGCATTACATGACACTTAATGTGCCCCTTCACTACATTAAATTATGCTAAATCTTAGAGTCAAGTTATTTAAGCTTTTAGTCTAATACCAACTAAATGGTTGCATCAAAATTACCTGGATGAGTGATAACAATACTGATTCCCTGATCCTTCAGCAAACATATGGAATCATACCATCCAGTAGTGGGACTCTGGAATATACTACATTTTTTAACCCTCAAATTATCAGTGAAGTTTGGGATTAACATAGAAGCTTTTCTTTGGCCCCAAACTTTCTTAAAGCATCTAAGCCTGGCTTGGATTATCATTGATCTGGATTTTCCCCGGGCCTCAGTGTTAATCCACAGCATATTGTCCACAGTAACCACAGCAGAAATAGGTCTTTAAGTCTTTCTAGTTTGTCCCAGGACTAATGTCAGCTCTTGGAGATGAGACTGGGATAAGGAAGAAATAGAAGAAGACCTCATCACTGAGCACCTTTCACATACCTGTCTCCACGTGAGGTTTTTCATGTGTGATATGGGGAAAAAATGTAATTTGTAATCTTCTTCTATCTTCTAAAGAAGATATTTCTACTGACTGCAGTGTCTTTTATGAAAGAAGAATGATGAATGGGGGATAAATAATTGGAGAGAATAGAAAAAAATTAAATGGTATTGCCTGTGAAAAGGAGCAAGATGTAATATTAAATCTAAGAAGGGAGAGATTGTAGCCTGGAAAGCAAGGCCCTGGAGGATAAATAGAGAAGGGAGACCTGAGACCAAGAACTGGTCTAGAGTCTGGACTAAGCTGTTTTAACAAGAACCTAAAATGTAGTGGCTTAAATGGGAAAGTTTATCTTGTTAGCATTTAAGAGCTCAGGGACTTTTATTTTTTTTTTTTATTTATTTTTTTTAAAGAGAGAGTGAGAGAGGAGAGAGAGAGAGAGAGAGAGAGAGAGAGAGAGAGAGAGAGAGAGAGAATTTTTAATATTTATTTTTTAGTTATTGGCTGACACAACATCTTTGTTTGTATGTGGTGCTGAGGATCGAACCCGGGCCACACGCATGCCAGGCGAGCGCGCTACCGCTTGAGCCACATCCCCAGCCCGAGCTCAGGGACTTTTAAATGCTAATTTTTAAATGCTACTAGTTGGGAACTTATAGTTTCTAGTAAGTTGTTACAATTGCCAGTATTCTTCAAGCCATGGGAAATGAGAGGGTGTCCAAGACAAGAAGCTTTAACTTTGAAAGAGGACCAATTACACACATCATTTTTGTTTATGCCTTATGAGCCTGACTTGGTTACATGGCCACACCTGGATGAGAGGAAAGTGAAAATATGTCATAGTACTGGGCAGCAATGGTCTCAGCTAAAATGTGGGGCTCCTGCTGCCAAAACAAAGAAGGAATATGTGGGTGAGCTACTACAATTGCTAGTCTCTAACCACTCAACAGGACAGAGCTAACTGGGAGTTCGGGAATACATTGCTATACCGTTTGCCACATGGATGCCCACCTTTTGTTTTCCTCCAAAATATTTAGGAAAACACACACTGTTCACCAATATTTTTGAGTTATTTCTTTCTAGTAAATATAAAAATCCAAGTTCTGCTTTAAGGTTGGAATGCTGGCAAGAATCAAATCTTCACCCAGGGATAGGAACAAATAAATTGCATTTTTATTATCTTCACAACAGTCTCGTTAAGAAGCTATCACCATCGCCTTATTAGAGAAGTTGGTGCTCAGCAGTTGCCACACGTGTAGGAAGTGATGAAGTTGGTACTCCTTCTGAAAATCTCCTGATTGCAAAGCCCTTGCCCCATATCTATGCCCACTCTGCTCCATTCTCTGCCTTCTTTCCCAAAGTAAGGTAAGAAGTCTCACTGGCTCCAAGGATAAATCTCATTTCGCTCTGCCCTTTTACAGCTATTTCCCTTTTAGTTTCTAAGTGACCCGACCTCCAACAAAGTCAATCCAAACCACCTTAAGCAAGTGTTTTTAACAGGGATAAGCACATATTACTTAGTTTGGAAACTTAGCCTTTAGAAAGCTTTTTTCTTTCCCTCCCAAAGATTTGACAATTAACCTTTAAAACATTTTAATTTAGCAAAATGATAGGAGGAAATTGGTAGAAAATTAGTTGGTGTCTGTTCAGAGACATTCAAATGTGGTGAATAAGACAGTTACATGTGGAGTTTGCTTCCATAGGTAATTAAGAAACACATGTTGAGAAAAACCAAAGGTTTTCATGAGAATTCTATGTCTATTAGCTCAGGAACTACTTCTAAAATAATGAGTGTGCTTCTTAGTGTGAATAACTTTGGCTTTGAGGTGACATTCTACCCAAAAGGGCATAACATTTCTCTTGAAAAAATCCAGGATTCTTCTACCCATTAAAACCTGGCCACTCCATAAGAAGCCCAACTTTACCTCCATGGTGTTACACAAGATCCTGCCATGTGTCAATTTCCTCTGGTAAAAGAATAATTGTGGATATTTATTCAAAAGCTATATAATGATTTTCAGTGCCCTGATTCTCAAAGCCGAACCTGACAAAAATCTATTCTCACAAAGCCAGGCTGAAAGCAGTAAACAACCTCACCAGGGTCAGGAATGAAGGTCACAGAAGAAATTATGAGGAACTCTGACAAGAAACTACACTCTTGGCCCTGTTCAAAAGTGTTTGCGTTTCTCAGAAGGGATATGATATACTCAAGTGGTGTCTACATCTGCATCACTCTGAGCTAGGTCTATGGAACACTAATCTCTTAAGAGGTTCCCAGAAAAGATTTATGTGGCCACAGTTGAGAACATTGCATATTCTACCATACTATTTGAAATATACAAGTTACATCAACAAATTGACTCTGGAAACAACAACAACAAAAAAAAAAACCCTTAACATTTACCTTTGTTTAATGTAATGTTTTTAAAACTTGTTTGATTCCAGAAGCCTCAAGAAAAAAAATAGAATTAATATTCTTAATATTCTACTTCTCACCTCCAACCTACCACATATTTTCCATTTAGTGACCACAGGGGTTTTTTTTAAAGCGTGAAATAAAGTCCCCACCCCGACCTCAGCAGAAAAATGGTTCCAATAGTTCATATCAACTCGGCATGAAAATCATAGCCCTGAGCAAGGTCTACAAAGTCTTTCACTGTCTGGTCTCACCTTTATCCATGTCTGCCTCCTATGTGTCTTCCTGGGCTGCTCTACCACCCTGCTGCTTCTAGAAGGTTCCAGGACACTTTCCACAGCTATTCTCTTGCCTGGAGCACTCTTCTGTAGATATTTTTGTGTTTCTCCCTTACCTTATTCTGATCTATACTCAGCTGTCACTTTGTCAGAAAGTTTTTGCCTTCTTAAATAAATAATTCTTCCTAAAATAAGCTCCTTTTCTACTCTCTGACCTCTTACACTATCTTGGTTTCCTTCACAATGCTAGTCATTACATGATATTTTATAGAATTATTTATTTATTAACATATTGCTCATCTCTCTATTAAAATGTACACACTATGAGCAGTGATCCTTTTTGTTTTGATTTGTGCCTCTTTGCCCCAATGTCTATCCCTGACACAGTATGTGCTCAATAAATAAGCACTGAATGAATGAGTGAATGAATGAACATCCTACAAGTTCAGCGAGCATCCTGTGGAATGTATTCAAGATTTGTTGGTTTTATTCTGAAAAAAAAAAAAAAAGACAGATTTGATGAATTCAAACCAGTTATTTGGTGGATAAAACCAACCCAGAAAAAAAATTGAGCTAAGCATTTTACTACATAAAGTTCTATAACCATTCCCCCAAAGCAGCTTACATCTCTTTTTTTTGCTGAAATATATAAGATTCTAACTTCTTAGAGGAGTTGTTTTTCTATTTTTTTTTTATAGCTGGGAATTTTTCTGCTAACAAAAAACCAACAGAAAGTTCTGTGAATTATAACCTTGCTTGATCTCCACTGGAGAATATTAAAAAATCCCATGACCTTCAATGAGGAAAAATGCAAAGTATTTTTCTGGCAACTGAAATCTACTCAGTAGGTAAAATGTTCAGTTTTGTCATTTTGAAACTGCAGAAGACTCAGATCAAGAAATCAGTGGCATAATTTCACATTATTTGCATTGTGATTCTAATGACATTATTGTGAACTCAAAGTTCAACTATTTTGACCTTTGAGAGATCAGAAAAAAGCAATTAAATAAAGACATGATTTCCTTGAATATGTCCTAAATTGGGAATGGAGTATTATTCACAACCATCATGAACATCAAAGAAATTACTGCCTTACCTTCAAAAGAGTCACTCACTATCACTGAAGAACTATCTGCTTAAAAGACAAAATAAAGAAACAGGCATTGAAATTCACTACTAAATTCTTCCCCAGAAAGCTTTAATTTCTAACTGCCACTAAAAAAGAAAAATTATTACCCTCTCTCCTCCTGGCATAGGAACCCTTTAGAACTTGCTTTTTCAAAGACAAGCTTAGGAAATATTTGATGAAGAGGTTCATTTTTCATAATTATGTGAACTATGCATAGTGAGCAGAAAAGAGGAAAAGCTTTTATGCAGAAGAATCCACAGCAGCAGAGCCCTAGGTATAGAATAGTGCCTTGGATGGACTTAAATCCAAATAGTCTAATGATAGGAGTCAAGGAATTAAGAGAAAAGAGGATAAAGCAACAGGGTGCTAATTTAGAAATTTCAACTGAGGAACAGAAAAATGTTATAAAATATCAATGACTTACATTGGGTCATGTCCTGTTCTAATAGCTTTTCATATTTAATTGTCATGACAAAGATACAAGGCAGGAGCTTCTGTAAACTCCATTCTATAGATGAGAAAACTGAGCCACAGATAAGCCAAGTAACTTGTCCAGTGTTTCACAACTATTGTCATGAATCTGATTCCACTTAACCCAAGCATTCTAGAGTTTAGAGTGGCAAGCCAAAGATACCACATAAAATATTGAGGTGGCTCAGGAGATTACCACATGCACAAAAGCATGGGAGTCAGCCAGTTCAAAGGAGACTTTACAATATTATAATCTGAAACTCCCCAAAAGGATGATGAAAGAAAATGCCAAGAGAACAGGTGAGGAAGACAATTTAGTGAAAAAGATTTCTTCACCAAACTTATGTCTTGAGTTCCGATCTCTCTTCCCTCAATGTGAATAGATCTTTATTCCCTCAAGACAAATCTAGTGATTGAAGTGTTTGGGACAGGTGTTCAGCATAATCACTCAGAAAATTTTGATATTAGTGACTCCGTGGATAGAGCTCTGACCTCTGTCTCTGGGAATCTGGAAGGCAGCAAAAAAAAGCCTGAGAAGTTGTTTTGATGGTGGGGCTTAAGCAATTTTCTACAGCTTGCTGAAAGGGACTTCACTGTTCTCTCAAGGTGGGTCGAAGAATGTGTGATTTGTTTATTCCTTCTATAAAACAAAATGGAAAGACAATCAATCTGGAAAATATAGAAATTTGGATTTGATTTAATCACGTTATTTTTCTAGTGCCTAGAACAGATGCTTGTCTTTGTGTCTAGATGTTCCCTAGTTAGTGAATGAATAAAAGAAGTGTTGAATGGTCAGGCAAACGAGAACCACTGCTATATCAGTGTTGGCCAGCTTCCTGTAAAGGAAGGTCCCAAGATACACACACAAAAAATTCCCTGTGCAAAAGACTCAGCACTGAAACATCTTTTACAATGAAGATTTTTTGTAGATGGAGACATTTGTGGGTATGATGTGATTTTTTTCCCCTCTAATTCCACTCTGCTTCTTGTCCTGGATTGGTTGCTCTGCGAGAGCAGAGATGAGAACTCCTAAGTTGAGAGATTTGAGGAAGAGGACAAAGAAGTAACCTCTTTCCCCAAAGAGTATGGAGAAAGAAAATTCAATATCAAATTAATTGTTAGGATTTGAACACTTTTTCAGTTTCTGACTCCAGTTTCTAAAACAAGACTCATTGCATTTAATGTGATTGCAGGACTCACGTTGGTGCTGTGCTGTGCTGAGCCTTGGAAGAACCAACTGGGCACATCTCTTTCCAACTCCACTCAGGTACAGTGACGTCACACTGGTGGCTTGAAGTCAGTCATGATAGATGAACTTATACCATAGAAGTCATCAGGCCCTGCAAATTAACAACCCACCCCCCTGCTATGTACAAACAATGCAGTTATTTCCATTGTGCACAGCATTTTAGGATAGCGATTATGACTGATAGCATTCTACCACAACCATGAGGCTGTCTTTATTCTCTCTCCAGAAGTATATTTACATTTTTATTTTAGCATAAAGAATAACATATGCACATATCCTATCATTAATGGTTCACTTTTATCCAATTACAAAGTATTAAATGATATAAATAAATCCCCATCTAAATTTGCTAGTTTTATCTTAAAAATAAATTAAATGTTTTAAATAAAGTAGAATGTATCTGCTTACAGATGTAAGTGATTAATACTCAATCCTTTCATTACCAGAGTGCCATGATTTGGAATATCAAGTGTTTAGGCACATCAGTCATCTTTACTTGAAGATGACAGTCATAATCAGCAGTGTACAAGCCACCTGAAAATAAAAAGCCTTCCCCTATAAATAATTCGTTTGGAGGACACCAGCTTGGTAAACTGTTTTCCTAAACTTTGCATTTTAGAGGGCTTGTACACTTGGGGAACATAAATAACTTTTAGTGTACAATGAAGCCAGTGATATTAATATACTTAACTGTGACTTTCAAAGTGAAATTTAGAATTCATAGCTCAGTAGGATAACAATAACTATCTGACTTTAACAAATCTACATAGGTTAACAGCACCAACGAAAATCACATGGCTTTAGACCTCTCATAAGTTTAGGAAACAGTGTTAAAAACCAACAGAGTTATTACCCGATATGTAAGTGTGTCACATACATAGAATAACAAAACACTCATTTAGTCAAAAAGAAAACAGGGGCAGAAATACCTGAAGTTTTATTGGTCATTTAATATGTTTAACATCTAGGTATAATGCATATTGTATAAAAGAGAACACTTATCATTTACCTTGAATGTATTAAGCCTACATAGCTTTAATTCTACAGACTTTTGCATAAAACTTAAATAAAGCTCAGACACATAGCATATATAGCCCTCATATGCATATATATATTTAGCCTTATATATATTGTCAATTATACAATAATAAACCTAAGAGAATAGTTGTTTCTTTAACCAGAATTATAAAGTGATTAATTTAAAAACATTAAAACAGATATTTAGACAAACCATAATTCTTTTAAGATTGTTTTCCTTGAGTAATGAAAACCTGATAGCAGAAAACACAAGGAATAATCTTGATAAAACACAAAATTTTGTTCTTTAAGTGTTCTCTTCAAGAATATTACCAAGCACAAATCAACATTTTAAGAAAACCTGTTCCAAACATTGGGAATTAGATTTTGGTTTTATATCAGTACATTAATTTTTAAACTCAGTAACTCTTTTCTTACATATACCAATAATTTATGAAAACACATAAAATAAATCCAAATATTTTGTCTTTTCCAGACCTTAAGAAGCCAAGGATAAATAAATGTAATTTTGCCATTGATATATCAATATTTTAAGTTACAAATGACTCGGAATTTTTTTCTAATTTATATGTTTATAAACATTTGCTTATATTTACCTCATCTATTTATTTTAACAGCTATTTTGGATTACTCATGAAAATTAAGAATACTTATTTCTTTGCTAAAATCTTAAAAGTTGCTATACATAAAAAGTAATAAAATTGGGGCTGGAGATGTGGCTCAAGCGGTAGCGCGCTCGCCTGTCATGCGTGCAGCCCGGGTTAGATCCTCAGCACCACATACAAACAAAGTTGTTGTGTCCGCGGAGAACTACAAAAAACTAAATATTACAAAATTCTCTCTCTCTCTCTCTCTCTCTCTCTCTCTCTCTCTCTCTCTCTATCAATCTATCTATCTCCCCCCACTCTCTCTTTAAAAAAAATAAAATAAAAAATAAAAGTAATAAAATTATCTTTAAATATCTAATAGATACATTACTAGGCTAGCATACTAGGGAAAAAATGTGCTAGCTTAGCAAGTTAAAGATATCTTTACTTTATCTTAACAGCAAACTTAAATTAGCACAGTTGTAAAGATTTATTTAAATCATGTGAACCAAAGGCACTTGGGCTAATGTTCAAAACTGATGAGCACTCAAGATTTAAAAAGAACTTCATGGGAATTTATCATGCACACAAGTCATGTAACATGTATCCAAAAGAGGCTGGTAGAAGCATATACATACAACTAAGATCATATAACCTTCATCTCAAAATTCCAGTTGTGAAACAGTATTATAGTAAAATGGATTATCCCCACTTATAAATAGAAGGTCAAGTCTAAATTGCAGATTTTCATTTCCAAATCTTGAATCAAGTTTTTCAGGCAGAGGTTTGATTTTTAAAAGTCTCCCTTGCCCTATATTATTCCTTTCCTTCAGAATCTAAAAAACATTTAATCCTAAATTTGCATTTCTGAAAGTATGACCTGGTTAGAGCAAAGTAGAAAATTTATAGCTCAAAGACACAGATTTTAACTTAACCATCTTTGAGAAGGGTATGAGAAAGGCCTAAGGAAAGCAAAAACAGTTTAAAGGTGAGGCTTGTCAGGCAGATTTAAGTTAATATCTAGGTTAGTCAGCTTTTCATTGCTGTGGCCAAAATACCTGACAACAAGGTAAAGGAGGAAAATTTGGGGCTCACAGGTTCAGTCTATGGTCAGTCTACTCCATTGTTCTGGGCCTGAGATGAGGCATGACATCATGGGCAGAAAGCTACAGTGGAGGAAAGATGCTCAGTTTGTGGCAGTCAGGAAGCAGAGAGAGACGCAGAGCACTCTAGGTGCCAGGGACAAGATATAGTCCCAAAGGCAAGCCCCCAGTGACCTACTTCCTCCAGTCAAACCCAAATCTGCTTTGGTTACCACCACCCAATAGTTAATTCAAATTATTAATCCATAAAATGATCAATCCATTGATGAGGTTACAGCTCTCATAATCCAATCATTTCAACTCTAAATATGGCTGCATTGCTTAACACATGACCTTTGGGTAGGGATATTCCAGATTCAAACTATAGCAATATCTTTCCAAATTTTTTTCCCAGCAGAGGGAGATGGTCTTACAAATGGAAATTTCTCTTATGAAGGGTTAGTAAGTCATACTTTGCATATGTAATTGATACATCATTTAATCTAGTTATTAAATCAGTTGTTGCCCGTCACTGAGTAGGACAAAGTGCATATTGTAGATCTCTCCAACCCCAATTCATGCGCTCAAGTCAGAAAGATTCAGACATGTCACTCAGAGGAACAATCAAAAATTTATCAGAAGGGATGGGAAAGGGGGAAAGGGGACATTCTTAAAGGAGAGAGTAGATCTTCTCAGACAGAAGAGGGACACCATGTCTCTCCTGCCCTCCAGTTTAATTGGGAATCCCAGGGAAGTTTCCAGAGAGTCCACACAGGTCCACTTCTTGACTTTTGATGACAGCAGATGATATCAGACTTTCATTCAAGTCCCCACTGTGCATAACAACTCTAGATCATTCTGGCTCATACTGATGAGTTCTAATTGGAATTTGTTTTTACACACATCATGTTTAGGGATAATTACCTTTATTTCCCTAAGTTTCAGGATCTAGTCTGTGAGAGGGTCACAAAATTCTCTCCTTCAGGGTAACTTGTGATCCTTTCATCAGAATTCTTTGGAGGCTGCATTTCTCCTGCAGGTAACAGGTATTTGCTGGGGAACGTGACATATCCTGTCCATTTAAGTCAGCCAGTGTTGGAGGTAAATTGCTTCCTGGAAAGGAAAGCAGGTAGGAGTCAGCACAGTGGGTCCATTTTATAGAATCATTCCCTTAATGTTCCCACCACTTACATCTATCTGTCCCCTATCAAAGTTACTATAAATTTATTCCATATGTTTCTCAACTCTTGGAGAACCATCTACTATAATACAGTTCTTCTCAAAGCCATCACAAGGAAAATGTCCTATTTTATTCATTGCTGTATCCACACTGCTGAGAATAGTAATTAACACATGGTCAGTGCTTAATAAATGCCTAGGTAGTTTAATGAATAATTTGAGATTTTGCATACATAAAAAATGTCTTTTTTGTACTTGTATTTGCATAGCTTTTTAAAATGTAACTACTTCCAAACATCTTTACCAAGCAAATAAAATTGGTGTGACTGATGACCCAAATATAAACCATAAGTCTAACTTCTTTTGATATGTAGGAGAGAATTTGTCTTTAAACCATTGGCTTAGTTTAAAATTAGTGAATCAGTTGCAATAAAAATTATTTCCTTTTTTCTGTATATGTATGTGATATAGAGTTCTAAGCAACTGATATGCCTAAGAGTTTTGCTTTAAATTGTGAGATTTATGAAGTGGTTAGGTAGGAGTGATGTTATTATGTTATTTATCAGTTATTTGAAGGAGAGAACCAAAAAGAATATCAGCACTTCTCTGAAAATTACCTTGGCAACTTACTTCCTATTACCTACCTATTTATATTCAATGTTGTTTTAGAAAGGATTAAATGTGGCTTGCAAAATTACATAAAACACATTTAGATAGCATAAATAGAAGCAGAGTAAAAGAAAAGACAAAGAACATAAAATCCAAGTAGGAATGATGCTAAAATATACTTTGCAAGATCTATATGATTGCTATAGCTGAGTCACAATCTGGCTCTAAGTATTCTATCAGATTCACTAAAACATGGAAACCTAATCAATTACTCAAAGCACTGTGTCTATAACATAGAGCCAGCAATTTGTCAGGACAAGTACAATGATTATTGCACTAAGACCAGATAGGGTATGTCCAATAATGTTCTTGTATTTTACCTCAGTATAGAGTGATAATCCCTACAGAGCACAATTTAATAAAAGTAATTCTATAAGCAGTAAATACTTTCTATTGACTTGCCTTTTGGTATTTACCTTCTTGCCACAATCCATATAAGTAGCTGAGAATTACAATACACAGCTGATGGAACATAAAATACGTAAAATATTCCTAGTTATTTTTGTTTCTGAATTACCTTTTCATTTTTCATGCAATATATTTCTAAATATAAAGTGCAGAAAAAAAACAAATAATCCCATATTTTTAACAGTGTCATTCAAGAAAGAAACACCAAGAAATTTGATTTGTACTACAACTTTTTATGTCTGCTATTGCACAAAGAAAATAATAATCTTTACCACTTGTAGACTCAGAAATATTCCACTGCCTCCTTTCTGTTTGTATTCAGTCTGTGAAGTTCCCACTGCATTAGTCACAACGTTCAAAGACTAATATGATGATTAAATTATTTATGACAAAGATATGTAAAGTTTATTTTGTTTGACAAAGTCATGATGACTAAGCAAAAAACAATGCTCTTATATGAAATTCTACTTTTTGATATATAATTGTTTCACCTCATAAATGTAAGGTTAGAAAGAAAATAGCTTTGTATTCAGAAGAGGATAGAATGTTCATATTCAAATTTAACAAGTCTCTGCAGGAGGCCATACGCTAAGCACAGCACATAGTAAGGTTCCCCTCCCATTCCACCCTCCCCCCCAACCCCTCCACACCCCCATACCCCCCATCCTCTCATCACCATCCCCCCCATCCCACAGTCCTGTGAAATGGAAGCTATTGTCCCTTTTTTACACATAAAGACAGGTAAAGAAGATGAGGCTCTACTGCTAGGCCAGGAGACTCTTTTTATAAAAGATAAGAAGGTAAATATCTTAGATCTTGTGGGACATTCAGACTCTGTCACCACTGCTCAATTCTGCTGCTTTCACATGAAAGCAGCGGCTAAAGGCAATATTTAAAGAATGAGTGTGGTTGTCTTCCAATAAAACCATACTCATGAAACACATGGCAGGCCCTTGGGCCAAAGTTTGCTTACCTCTTAAAGTCATTAGTAACTTGCTCAAGACAACTCAACCAGTAAGTATGGGAATCTATATTTAAATCAGATTTTCTTTTTTGGAGACTCATATTCTTTCTGCTCTCCTGTAGCTACTTTAGTATCTAGATACTCATATTTTTAATTTTTTTTTTTTGAGGTACTGGGGGTTGAACCAGGGGTGTTTTTCTACTGAGCTATATTCCCAATCCTTTTGATTTTATTTAGAGACAGGGTCTCACTATGTTACTGAGGATGGCCTTAGACTTAAAGATTCTCCTATGTCAATCGCCCCAGTAGGTGTGACTATGTGCATGTTCCATCACATCCAGCTAGGTATTCGCTTTAAAACACATATTTGTGAACAACTTTGAGTTGATTATTTTCAAATCTAGCCAAAATTAAATCCAGCAAATTTGCTAGGAAAATGTTTTAACTCAATCAGTAATCTACTAGTAATTTTATTTACATGTTGATAAATAAACTAAGAAATATTTTAAATTCAAAGGCAGTTTCTTTTCCTTTAATTAAGCAAATCAATTTCTCTGTTTATTCAGCCAATGAATATTTGTGGAAGTTTCGATAAATGTAGGCATTATACTGAAATTTGGAAAAATCAAAATGAATAAAGCACTAAGTAAAAAGGGACACTAATCAAGCCCTATTGTAGTGTGCACACAACTCCCTGGGGTATGTGCCTCAAAGGTTGATCTGGGTTTTTCTTAACAAATCTTGAAAGCATTCCCTGAAGGCAAAAAAACAAAACCAAATAAATATGTGCTTGAACAAAGTCCAGCACCATTGGAATAATAAAACAAAACTTAATTCTGGAAAATACAAAATTTAAAAATGCCTGATGTCTGATCAAAATTACCAAGCAGGGAAATAAATGACACATAAACAAGAAAACTAGTCCATAGGGCTGGGAATATAGCTCAGTTGGTAGAGTGCTTGCCTTACATGCACAAGACCATGGGTTCAATCCCCAGCAACACACACACACACACACACACACACACACACACACACACAAAATGAGTCCATAGATGCGGAAATAACAAAATGATAAATTAGTAGACAAATGCATTGAAGCAGCTATTATAAATATTCTCTGTGTGTTCAAGTAGATAGAAGAAAACATGAATATGGTGAATGTGTAAAACAGACTCAGATATAACTTTAAAGTAAAAGAAAATACCTTGGGCAGGATGAAGAGCAGATTAGACAATACAAAAGAAAATATCAGTGAACCTGAAAGCAAAATACAAACTATCCCAAATGAACCAGTGGTAAAAACATTGAAAAACAAATAGAGACATAATGACCCAAGGGTGACATCAAGTAGTCTAACATTTATAATTAAAGCACCATAAAAAGAAGAAAGAACTTCTATTCTTACCTAACCTCCTGAATTGGACTTTATAACCCAATATGCATATATGACTACAGGACTGGTGTGATTCTACACCATGTACAACCAGAAGAATGAGAAGTTACACTCCACTTATGTATGATGTGTCAAAATGCATTCTACTGTCATGTATAACTAATTAGAACAAAATTTTTAAAAATACTAAAAAAAAGAAGAAGAAAGAGAACAGAATAAAGCTTTTGAAGAAATGATAACCAATAGATGTCATAGATTTGACAAAAATTATAAACCTCAACAAATATCAACAAATAACTCAACAAATGCCAACAAAAAATACTAACGAATAAATGTATTAGTATTTTATAGTTAAATACAAAGGAATGAAGAATTACCATAGACTTCTCATCAGGAACTACCCCAAGACAAGGAAATTCAGTAACCTTCTTAAAGCATTGAAAGAATAAACTTTCAACCTAGAATTCCTTATACAATCAAAGTTTATTTCATAAATTTAAAATATAACTGATAAATTAAGTGGAACTATTTTTCAGATAAGCTAAAACAGAAACAATTCATTGGATCAGATCTGCTATAAAAGAAATTTTACAGGCCAGGCACGTTGGTTCATGCCTATAATCCCAAATGCTCAGGAAGCTGAGGCAGCAGGATCATGAGTTCAAAGACAGCCTCAGCAACTTGGCAAGCCCTAAGCAACTCAGTGAGACCCTGACGCTAAATAAAAAACATAAAAGGGCTGGTAATGTGACTCAGTGATTTAGTGCCCTTGGGTTCAATCCCTGGTACAAAAAGGAAGAAATTTTACAGGAAGTTGTTCAGGCATAAGAACAAAGAAATGATACCAGTTTCCTAAAAAGAGTTAAGAACACTGGAAATAATAAGTAGGTAGGTACATATGAAAGACATGTTTTCCAATTTCTTCAATCCTTTTAAAAGATAATCAAATGTTCAAAAAATAATAAATTCTAGGGTCCATAATATAGACAGAATTAAAAGGTAGGACAGCAATTACATAAAAAATAAGAGAGAAGAAAGACAAGCTTACCATTTAGTTCTTACATTCTACCTCAAGTAGTATGATACTACTTAAAGGTAGAAAGTGACTAGTGAAAGACATGCATTTTAAACCCTGGAGAAGTCACTGAAAATTTTAAGTTCTTACAAATGATATAAACCAACATAAAGGTAAAATTTAAGTAAAACAAAAACATTAGTTAATCTAAAGGAAGGCACAAGTAGAGTGAGGGAAAGGGAACAAATACAAGATAGTAGGAGGTTGATCAAGTTGAAAATAAATACCAAGACTCTTGTTTAAAACCCAACCATATCAATAGTTATAATGGTCATAAATGCTATAAACATTCCCCAAATTGCAGATTGTCAGATTGGATTTAAATATGAGATGCAACCAATTACTGCCTATAGGAAACAGACTATAAGTATGGAGAAATGCATAGGACAAAAGACAAATGATAGAAAAAAATTATACCATGCAAACACTAAAAACACAACAAAGAAGCAGGAGTGGATATATTATCTTAAGATAAAGCATATTTAAGAATAAGGAATATTACCAGATACATATTTCATAATCAGATACATATTTCATAATATATCAAACACATAATACTATCAGATACATATTTCATAATCAGAGGCATATTTCTTTTCTTTTTTTTTTTTAAAAGGTTTATTTATTTCTGCTATCAAAGAATAGAATTATGATGGTATAATTTAACAATCCTAATTGGCTTCATTTTTAATTTTAAAATCAGGGAACACTTCATTCCATAAAACAGAATCAGTTTTCCTATGAGCCAAGCACTCATCAAAAATAATTTGATGAATTAACATCAGATTATTCATTTTTCTTACACAAAATAAGGACAAGGGAACTTCACTATTTCGCCAGTTGAGAATGGCTGTTCTCCCTCCAATCCAGATTTCTCTTGGAGGACCAGATGTGTCAGCTTGGTTTGATTAACTCCATGTTGTTGTCCCCCCACCCACCCTGGAATATTGTCTCTGTTGAAAAACTGGCTTCACAAAGAAGGTGACAGCAGGAAAATTTCAGAATCCAAAGCTTAAAAATAAGTCTTGGGCAGTGTGGGGTTATTTTCTGTCTCTGGGGTGGATCATCCGGTGTCCGAGGCCTGGGGACAGAGGCAAAGTCCCCAGCCGCCCATCTAGGAGATGTCACTCTCAGTAGCGTCTGGTGTCCTGACCTATGCTTGCCCAGGATGATGGTGGGGAAGGAGCAGCAGGTCACAGGGGCCCCCTGACCCTCCGGGAGACAGAGCTCTCCCTGGGCAGACCCCGGGACTGAGGGTCAGCGGACAGGGGAGAATCAACGACTGTCCCCACCTGTGGTCCCTGAGGTCCTGGGGCAGGGATGCAGGAGGCAGCCAGTGTCACAAAACGTCCCTGTCCCCAGCCAGGCCGGGCACCTGGCTAAGCCAGGAGAAAGACAGTGTCCCTCCTCGGGGCCTGGCCCCTGCGCCTGGTCTCACTTCCTTCCCGGCACTGCCTGGAAGGGGAGGAAGTGACACCCAGGGGAAGGCCGGGAAGTGAGGCCACTGTCACATTCAAGTTCAGGGTGCAACAGCTCACTCTGCCCCCCAACAGGACCCATGCTCTGCTTCTCTTCATGGACCACGTCCCTTCTGAGAGTCACGCCCTGCCCTTTATAGGCACAGGACCCAGAAGTTCCAGAGACACGTCCATGTTTAGGCCCTCGGATCCGGAAGTGCCTCAAGTGTCCATGTTTAGGCCCCCAGATCTGGAAGTTCCTCAGACATCCATGTTTAGGCCCCCAGATGCGGAAGTTCCAAAGGTGCACGTCCATATTTAGGCCCCGGATCCGGAAGTTCTCAGACATCCATGTTTAGGTCCCTGGATCTGGAAGTTCCTCAGATATCCATGTTTAGGCCCCTGGATCAGGAAGTGCCTCAGGTGCACATCCATGTTTAGACTCTAGGACCGGAAGTTCCTCGGGTGTCCATGTTTAGGCCCCCAGAACCGGAAGTTCCTCAGACATTCATGTTTAGGCCCGCGGATCCGGAAGTTCCAATGGTGTATGTCCATGTTTAGGCCCCCCGATCCGGAAGTACCAAAGGTGCACAGCCATGTTTAGGCCCCCGGGTCCAGAAGTCCCTCAGGTGCACGTCCATGTTTAGGTTCTAGGACCAGAAGTTCCTCGGGTGTCCATGTTTAGGCCCCCGAATCCGGAAGTACCAAAGGTGCACGTCCATGTTTAGGCACCCGGATCTGGAAGTGCCTTGGGTGCAAGTCCATCTTTGGGCCCTCAGATCTGGAAGTGCCTCAAGTGTCCATGTTTGGGCCCTCAGATCCGGAAGTGCCTCAAGCGTCCATGTTTGGGCCCCAGGATCTGGAATGTCTCAGGCATCCATGTTTAGGCCCCCATATCTGGAAGTTCCAAAGGTGCACGTCCATGTTTAGGCCCCCGGATCCGGCAGAGCATATTTCATAATGGCAAAATTTGACTTGTGCAAACTTAAGTTGATCTCAATAGAGTAGATTAGTGATTTCTAGAGATTGGAAAGAATAGAAGAAAGAGGAATGGAGGAAGTCTGAATAATGGGTACCAAAATGCAATTAGAAAAGGAATAAGTTCTAGTGTGTTCTACAGCACCTAAGGTGAGACTCGTTTACAACCTATTATATATATTTTTTAATTTATTTATTTTAATCAGGTATATATATATTCCAGCAAAATGCAGTTTGATTCATTGTACACACTTGCAGCACAACTTTACATTTCTCTGGTTGTACACAATGAGTGTCGCATCCTATGTGCAGTCTTACATGTACCTAGGGAAATGTTGTCCATCTCATTCCACCATCATTCCTCCTCCCATGCATCCTCCCCATTCTCCCCACCTCTCTTTTGCCCAATCAAATTTCCTCCATTTTTTGCATCCCTCCTCCCTCCTCGTTTTGGATCAGCATTCAATTATCTGAGACAATACTTGGCCTTTGGGTTTTTTTGGGATTGGCTTACTTCACTTAGCCTAAGATTCTCCAACTCCATCCATTTACAAGCAAATGCCATGATTTTATTCTCTTTTATTGCTGAGTAATATTCTATCGTGTGTATATACCACAGTTTCTTTATCCATTCGTCTGTTGAAGGGCATCTAGTTTGCTTCCACAGTTTTGCTATAATGAATTGAGCTGCTATGAACATTGATATGTCTGTGTTACTATACTATGCTGATTTTTAAAAGTGTCACTAAGTTCTCAGTGTCCTTTGGGTACAAACCAAAGAGTGTGGTATCTGGGTCAAATGGTGGTTCCATTCCCAGTTTTCTAAGGAATCTCCATACTGCTTTCCATAGTGGTTGCACCAATTTGCAGTCCCACCAGCAATGTATGAGTGTGCCTTTTCCACCACATTCTCTCCAACATTTATTATTGTCTGTATTCTTGATAACTGCCATTCTGACTGGCATGAGATGAAATCTTAGAGTAGTTTTGATTTGCATTTCTCTAATCTCTAGAGAGATGTTGAACATTTTTTTATATATTTGTTGATTGAATGTATATCTTCTTCTGAGAAGTGTCTATTCAGCTCCTTAGCCCATTTATTGATTGGATTGTTTGTTTTTTTTGGTGTTAAGTTTTTTTAGTTCTTTTGATATCCTGGAGATAAGTGGTCTATCTGATGTGTGTGTGGCAAAATTTTATGAAGACTATATTCTTCATCTTTTCATAGTTGTGAGTAGATATCCTACAAGAACAACTTAGAAAAGGAAAAGTTTATTTTGGGCTCACAATTTCAGAGATTCAGTCCATGGTCGGCCAACTCAATTGCTCAGAGTCTGAGGTGAAGCAAAACAACATGGCAGAAAGATGTGGCAGAGAAAAGCTATTAGCTCATGGTTGCTATGAAGCACACAAACACACACACACACACACACACACACACACACAGAGAGAGAGAGAGAGAGAGAGAGAGAGAGAGAGAGAGAAGCCAGGAACAAGATATAGTCCCCAGGGGATTATCCCAGCAACCATGCCCCATCTGCTACAGTTGTCTATTTGATCAGTCTATCAAATGGATTAATCCACCAATGAGGTTATAGCTCTCATAATCTAATCATTTTACTTCTGAACATTCCTACATTGCCTAACACATGAGGTTTTAGGGGGAGCAACTCTTACCAAAACTGTGACAAAGAACTAGAAGACAGGAGTTTGATGGCTCTAAACACAAAAAAATAAAGAGAAGGAATTCTTATATCTGTAATTATTGTGTTAATTAAAAATTTAAAAAATTAAAAATGTACTAACATTAATTGAGTTTTAAAACAGAAAACAAAACTGGTAAAGGTAAAAAAAAAAAAAAAAGATAGACATATCTACCAGTTAAATTGGAAACTGCAACAGTCATCTCTCAGTAACTGAAGGAACAAATATAAAGAAAATTATTAAGGTTATAGGAGACATAAGCATTATCTACTAACCTCTCCTGCTTGACATTGACAAAGCATTCCACCAAACAACTGCAGATTGAGCACTCTTCAGGTAGACAAAAAGCATTCTCCAAAATAGAATATACTGTGGTTCACAAAATGAATCTCAATAAAAAAGTTAAAATCCTACAGAGTATATTACTTGAACACAACAAAATTTAAAAGAATATCAATGACAAAAAATATCTTGAAAATTCTTAATTGTTTGGCAATTAGGCAACATAACTCCAGATAATATACATGTCAAAAAAGAAATAAGAGGCTAAATAATAATATATTTTGAATTGGATGTGTGTTAGATTTGTGTTGCTGTTATTGTGTTAAGGTGCTATTCCAAAATCCCAAATAAAACTCCAGGTCTTTTTGAAGTAAAGACAAAGGATTTATTCTGGCCAGAGCCAAGGGAGCAGAAACCAGACAGTTCTGCAGCCCAAGACACTGAATGAGGGTGAGGGGGGGGCACTTAGAAACAGAAAAAGTACTAAGGAAGGGGGTGGGAGAGGCAAGTATAGTCATAAGACACATTTTAAAAAGTGTCACTAAGTTCTCAGAATTGGCACCTTCTATACATACTCAGGAAGTAAGCTAATATCTGTTCCATAGTTTAAAGACACTGTGGTCAGGGTGCAAGTGGGTGAGGGTGAAGATGTCAGCTTCTATGTGAGTGGGGCAAATTTGGGGGACAAATTTTGCACAGGGCGAGATGTCAGAGCAGAATGGTGTCAGCCTGACTTAACTTTCAAATCTGCCCATAACAATTGAATTATCTAACTAATACAACTTAAAGGAGGGAAAGTTTATTTTGGATCATGGTTTCAGTGATTTAGTCCATGGTAAGTCAGTTTCACTGCTCGGGCCCAAGGTTACCCAGCAGGATATCATGGCAGAAGAGCACAGCAGAGGAAAACAGGACATAGTATCCAGGAAGCAGAAAAAGAGGGAAAGAGGTAAGGGGCCCTGGGGAAGACAAACCATTACAGAGCACATCCCCAGTAACCCTCTTCTTCTAGGCACATCCCATCTGCCTACAGTTACCACCCAGGTAGTCCATGCAAACTAGCATGGACTGGTTAGGATACAGTGCCCACAATCCAATCATTTGACCTCTGAATATTCCTGTATAAACACAGGAGTTGGGTGGGGGGACACTTCATATCCAAACCATCATAGGATGAATATGAAATTACCACATAAAATCTGTAGGAACTCTAATAAAGCAATACTTGGCAGAAAATTTAAAACATTCAATGTTCATTTACCAAATATGAATCTGTAGTCAATAATCTAAGCTTCTAATAATTTGAGAAGATAGATATGTTTATCCTGTTTAAAAGAAAACTATATCTATCAATAACATCAAAAACTGATTGTATAGAACAATCAAGTGGATTAACTTCTATCCAGAGTGATTTTGAGGGGGAAAAAAAAGAAGGCTAAACCCATATATTATCACTTACTTCACACTTTAAATAAAATTACCTCAAAATGTGTCATGCCTTTAATTTAAGAACTGATCCCAGGGTGAAATTTCTAGAAAAGGACATATTAGAAGATTCTTGTGGCATTGGATTAGACAATTTTGCTTGTTTGGTTTTTGTTTGTTTTGTTTTGTTGATAGAATGAAAGTTAAAAAAACAATAAACTGAATTTTATCAAATTATTTCAAAATATATGCTGCAAAATGCATCATCCAGAAAGGAAAAGTGCATTAGTAGCCAATATTTGCAAAATATTTGCCTGAGAAAGAACTGTTTGTATCCAAAATATATTGTTTTTTCTTTCAATTGGAAAATAATGACAAACAATACATTTTTTCAAATGACCACAAAAATTTGAATAGACACTTCACAATAGAAGATCTAGGAATGACACATAAGCACATTCAAAGGCTGAATGGAGGGTGTCTAAAATACCACTACACACAAGAATATCTACAATTTAAGATGGAAAATACCACGTGGGTCAGGATGTATAGCTATGAAAATTCCCTTACACTATGGACAGAGTGAAAAATGATATTATCCTTTTAGAAAAGTTTAGCTGTGTTCTTATAAAGTCAACCTCACCAACCCTTTGACCTAGCAATTCCATTTGTAGGTATTTGCCCAAGAGAAATAAAAACACTATGTCCACACAAAGACTCCCATTTTGCATATTCACAGTGGCTTTGTTCATAAAGCCCCCAAACAGCCTACCTGTCCATCAGCTGATAAATAGTACCAACAAATTGTGGTGTATTCATTCATACAATGGACATTCTTAAATGGTTCAGCAATAAAAAGAAACAAACTACTGACATACACAAAATTGTGGATGAGCCTCAGAATCATTATGCTAAATGAAAAAAGCCAAATATAAAATGTGCATATTATATGATTCCATTTGCATGAAAAGTCAAAAGGGCAAACCTGCCAACCATAGAAATCAAATCAGGGGTCCCCAGAAGTTGAGAAGAGGTGGGAGGGAATTGACTGCAAAGAGGCTCAAAGGGATTGGAGAGGTGGAAATATTCTGTATTACAATTGTAATGAGGGTTACAAGTCTATATCATGTCACTGGAACATTGAGTTGTACATTTAAAATGGATTTATTTTATTGCATGCAAATTTTATCTCAATAAAGTTCATTTGTCAAATGTGTGCAGGCACATATTCACTTACACACACATACACATACACACACACTTTCTTATACACACTCCAATCCATCTTCCTTATCATTGCTAGGGTATTTATTATAAAACCACAACTGACTCACCAGCTAAAAATTCTCCAATGACTCTTCATTTTCTGTAGAATTGAGTATAAACCCTCTTTTATGTCATTTACAGAAGGTCCTTTGTGATACGTTTTCTGCCTTCCTAAATAATAGTGTTTCTACTATTAATTTTTCCTATGCCCTATCCATCTATATATATATATATATTTTGGCAGTTCTCAGAACATGTCACAATGTTTTATGATTGCATGCTTTGGAACATGCTGTTACCTTTTCTTATAATGCCTTTCAGAATTCTGCTTAAATGTCAACTCCTTTATGAAACCTGCTTGGCCCAGCCCTATCACAGTCTATATCATTTCTATAGCATTTTGTACACTGGTATCTATTTCACTTGATGGTAATTCTTTTGTGTGTGCTGGGTTATTTTCATCTTATTCATTTTGTTTCCTTAATACAAATTCTGAAAATAAATCTTAATGAAGAAAATTCTAGGACTCCTGGAAACCAGAAGGGGAATAAACAAAAGGGATAAAACATATTTGAATGCTTACAGGTGGCAGGAAATGTGTCCTAGAGATATGAGAGCTAGATATTTTTAGTTTTCTTTCACAAATGGGGAAACTTAGACTCAGTGGAAAATTAGTGTTCCTGTTATCATCTTAGTTCAAACCCAAGTCAATCTGAGTCCAAATTCCATTTTATTTTCATTATATCAGATAGAAGGAAGGGAATAGTCTATGTACTATAGTGTGATGTGGACAGAGGAGTTTTCAGTGAATGGAAAAGGATGTTTTCAGCAGAGAGAATAGCATATGCAAAGAAGAAACAGAAGGAGAAGCATCATCTAGGCAAAGCAAGACAAGTTACATGAGCAAAGGTTAAGAGATGGAGGCTAGAGATGTGATTCTAAGTCAGATGGTCCACTCAATCCTTGGGTATCATGAACTTCTTGAATAAATTGCTTCCCTTTCCATGGGCAGAGTTGGCATTCTATAGCATGTTATAATATCTACATCATAAAACATTAAGCCCCTTCTAGACATCATTATGAATTTATGGGAGTATCACAATAAACACATCATTTTGAGTACAAACAAACATAATGATTTAAAACACATAATATATTTTGAGCTTCCCCCAGTCGTAGTAAATTTCTCCTGGTTGTCATGGTAGGGAAGTTCACAAAATCATTCTGTAATTTAAAAATACTGTTCATCAGTCTGAAAATTAACATTTTCTTTCTTGTGCCTGAAGCAATTGTTTCTGAGGGCTTCATTTTAATTAGAAATGTCCAATTATAATAAATTCCTCTAATGAAGATGTAAAAGGACAAGAATGAAAGTAGAAGGAATGGGAACACAGAAAAGTTCTAAAGGGCAACAACTATTCAGTTTCTTATAATTGCTCTCCGAATTCAGAAATACCTCCCTCAAAAGAATGGTATCTGAATTATATATCATTTACAGTAACAACTGAACTTTTGGAGGTTTTATATGAGGTCGTACATATTAGCCTTCTGAATACTTAAGGGTAATAATATTCATTTCAAAACTCTCCAGAAAAAAAAAGGTGCTAATCCTTCACTATTTCTCTTAGACCGTTATTTCCTTCTTCAGGTGCATTTAAAAAATCTGCAAGAAGAAGAGTTGTCAATGCCAACACTTACTAATTTTAACTTATGACCTTATATCTTAACTGTTAGAAATTTTTAATTTATAAGACTTAATTCTTAATCACAGGATCATTAACTCTGCCAGCTCTGGGTTCATGTGACACACGTGGGAATATTTCCTCACCAGCTCTTAAGATAATTGAAATTTTGAGATTCTGGCTAGACTTGAAATTACACAAGGAGCATTGGAATCACTCTATTTGAATGAATCGTATAAACACAATATTTTCTTTTAACACATTAGCATCTATTAAGGATGGAAGAGAGCATTCAAATTGGTGGTCTGTATAAGTAGATAGATATAAATTCAGAAGCAGGGAAATTTTTTGACAAACTTGTCCCTGTTAATAATCGATTTTTGCTCTATTTTTGTCCACAAGAAATCTAGAACTTTTAGGAAACACAGGCAGTTCTTGTATTAAACATATACCTACTGTTTTTCAACTATATATTAGGATTTTTAGTTCTACAAATTTAATTCTTATACTTCTAGAGACTACATAAGCTGTCTTCCTTGTCTATTTTAATGATAAAGAAAAAGGGGAGCAGAGACTTGACTAATGTCACAGAAAAGAAGAATCCAAGCCTATGTAACTCCAAAGCCTTTTCTTTGCTCTACATGTACATAAACATTTAAAAACATGAAACTAGTGGTTTGAAATATTTAGCAACTTCGTTCCTAGTACCCATCTGAAAAAATAGGCCCAAATCTTCACCACGTCGGCGTAGGATATGACTTCCTTAACAAGACTCCTAATGCTCAAGAAGTAAAATCAAGAATCAATAAATGGGATGGATTCAAGTTAAAAAGCTCCTTCTCAGCAAAGGAAACAACTAATATTGTGAAGAGAGAGCCTCCACCCTGGGAGAAAATCTTTATCACATGCAACTCTGATAAAGCATTAATCTCTAGGATATATAAAGATCTCAAAAAACTTAACAGCAAAAACAAAAAATAACCCAATCAATAAATGAGCTAAGGAACTGAAAAGACACTCCACAGAAGAAACACAATTTATCAATAAATATATGAAAAAGTGTTCAACATCTTTAGCAACTAGAGAAATGCAAATCAGAACTAAGATTTCATCTCACTCCTGTCAAAATGGCAATCATCAAGAATACAGGCAACAATAAATGTTGGTGAGGATGTGGGGGAAAAGGCACACTCATACATTGCTGGTGGGACTGCAAATTGGTACAACCACTATGGAAAGCAGTATGGAGATTCCTCAGAAAACTGGGAATGGAACCACCATTTGACCCAGTTATCCCACTTCTTGGTTCATACCCAAAGAACTTAAAGTCAGCATACTGTAGTGACTCAGCCACATCAAAGTTTATAGCAGCTCAATTCACAATAGCTAGACTATGCAACCAAACTAGGTATCCCTCAATAGATGAATGGATAAAGAAAATGTGGTGTATATATATATTCGGTGGAATGTTACTCAGCTTTAAAGAAGTGTGAAATTAAGGCATTTGCCAGTAAATGGTTGGAGTTGGAAATACCATGCTAAGCAAAATAAGCCAATCCCACCACGAATGTTTTCTCTAATATGCAGATGCTAATTCACAGTCAATATTTCTTCCCACACTCTACCACACTAGGGAAGAATAGTGTTACCTTAGATTAGGTAGCAGGAAGTGATGGGAGGGGAGAAGAAAGGATGTGGGAATAGGAAAGATAGTAGAATGAGACGGACATTATCACTGTATGTATACATGTGACTACATGACCAATATGATTCTGCAACATGTACACTCAGAAAAATGAAATTATATCTATGTATGATATATCAAAGTGCATAAATGCATTCTACTGTCATGTATAACTAACTAAAACACATGAAAATTTTAAAGAATAAAATTTTAAAAAGAATGAAGAAAATATTTTCATTTGGAAAGTCCAAAATAATGCCTTCTTACAAAAAAGACCAGGTAAAATATTCTGAACAGAAAAAGATCTAGAATGAATATATTTCTTTTGAAGTTTGTAACTGACTCCACAGTCTAAGCATATTCTGTTTACTAAGCTGACGATTAAAAATCACTCTATAGAAACAAATTTGTACCTGTAGATCTCAGTCTAATCACAAAGGCAGAGAACATTCTCTTAATTCTATCTTGAGTATTAAAAATGGTAATGAACTTTCTGCAGAAATATTGCTATAATATGTGGGCTCTCATATTCCAATTATGAAAGATTACTGTGATATAATTCCATAAAAAAATAAATAAGGTACAGAATGAAACAAAGATTTCTTCAGGAGATCGGTGCATGTGGATGTATGGGTAAAGAGGGATTGCTCTATAAACCTGACATTTCCTTTTCCTCATATCTTATTTGGGCGTGTTAACAATGCAAGTACCAAGGTAGTTTGAACACTGCCTTTGAAGGGAAGACTGATGAGAATGCAGGAGAAAGGGAGAATAAAGCATCTGAGAATCCCACTAATAATGCACCAGTCAATATTTCTTTCCACACTCTACCACTCACCCTGCAGTACCTCCTTCTCCTTTCCTACTGCCTTGCTTCTCATACAGTTGAAAATTATTTCAAAGTGAGCATTGTCAAGAAATACAAGTACCCATTTCCTGCCACACCTTTGGGTGTAACGTAGAAATTAAACACATGGACTCTAGGACCATTTGAGTTTGCATTCCAGGTTTGCCATGTCAAAGATGCCTCAGTTTCCCCACCGATTAAACAAAAATACCTCCTTCACATAGTTGCGGTGATGATTAAATGTGAAACATCTACAACAATGTCTGGAACAGAGTAGGTTTACAATTAATGACACTGATCATTAATACTTTGAAGAAGTTGCAAGCTTTAGTCTGCAACTTCATACTGATAAAATGATAGAAAATCCATTTATATTTTCCATTTAACTGAGGAAAAAAACAGTGTTTTGTTCTAAACTTCATCAATCTCTCATTAAACCCTCAGGGGGAAATATCTGACCTGAGTCTGAACAATATTTCAGATCTCACTGGTCACTAACTTCCCTCCACTCAAGCCTTCTTCATGGTCCTAGGCTTTATGATCATGTGTTTTTAATGAGTTGAAATAGAGCATTCACACTCTGCTGTCTTTATTTCCTCCCGTTTTTAATGGGAGTCATAAATAACCTCATTTATTTATTAATTTATTCTCAGTCACAACTGGCCTAATAATGTGCCAAACTTTTCATATATTACAAAAATAGACATGGCTATTAATGCCAACAGTTGTTTTGTTTTAAATCATCTAAACATTCAGGTTTATACAAGATGATTCACCCATGTCGTTTTCTGGGGATTTCTAAGTCTAGCAACCGAAAATCCCACATCCGAGATCAGTTGATCTAATGGGACCAATAAAAATTAGAATAGTTTATCCTTCTACATCTTCCATATTATACAGTTTCTTTCCTATTTTGTCTCTGAAATAAGCCATTAGAAAAATGAAGCACAGTAAAAATGGCATTGGATTTTCAACCCAGAATCTCTGGTTCCAAATAATATACTGGTTTTGCCTCTCACACATGTGACTTGATAGGTTAGCCAAATATTCATGGTTCTGATTTATAAATTGAAATTGGAACCACTGGAATCACAACTGTGGTGGTTATCAGAAGTAATACTAGTCATGTAGACAAAAGTGTCAATGAAGAAAAAGTTTCACACGTTATCTCTTCTGATTTTAATATTCAGTACAAAATTCCTCAATGTTGCTATTATCTACTAGTGGTGGTTACTAGAATTTAGAAGTTAGAAAAAAAAAGTTGAAACACGTGAAAATTTTGTTCTTTTGCTCAGATACTTAATATGTCCAGTTATATCCAATAAGCACTTTTAGTTTAGATTTACTCAATAATAAAAATTCACATCTCTTATGGTATTCCAATATTCTCTGCCATAATAAAGTCCCCAGGCCCTCCCTTAGGAAGTTGTAGTACCAATGTCTTCCCAGTTCAAACGTTGATAAGAAGAATTCAGGTCGAGTGTTTGCTCTCTCACAAGTGGGCATTTTCTTATATCAAAATAAAGATAACTGTTTTTCTAGAATAACCATTTCTTCCTAAGTTGATAATGCTGGTATACAGTCAGCTTCTGAAAATGGATCTCTGGCTGTCTCTTTATGAGCCAGGTGAGCTTGAGCCAATTGTGCAGCTGCACCGGGACCATGTCTCTGTATCCATAAAATGGAAATAACAGCAGCCCGCTACCAAATAGGAGCATTTTAGGAGCTACAAGGAGGGATGCAGGTGAAGTGTCTGGAGCAGCACTAGGTACAGGTTCTTACGCTGGGCCAACCACTGCCCCAGTTCAACAAGCTAGATTGGTCGCTGCCTTCAAGAGACAGAATATGGGTATTAAAGATGCCTCAATGAAGGTGATCACGGAATCAGCCAAGGCTTTCCTTAAGAACACTGAGCCTTGTCTCTCCATTTAAGAAAAAGGGCCTTACCTTTCTAGCCATTAGTTTCCCCATAAACTTCATAGGAATCTTCTGTTGAAAGACCTTAATCCCAAACCATTTCCAGGTTTCAAACATGGTTATTCTTAAATAACTTCTCTTTCAAAATAGGACATCAAGACTTTTGACATTTGTGGTATAAACCTGGGCAAGAAGGGGGGGGGCGGCTGAAGGGGAGGGGAAGGAAGAGGGGGGGAAAGGAAAAGAAGCTTCTATCTCAGTGCCTTTATTCTGAATACTTATGTTAATAGTGTCTTTCTCAGTGCCCCAAATAAAAAGATTCATAGTTTGTTTTCTTCAAGAAAATGTTACCAGAATATCAATATTTCACTCATTAAAAAAGCTAAAGGATTTGGTTTCATATAACATAATAAAATGTGGATATATACTTGAGTATAACTTTCTCAGCCAGCTACAGAGATGATGAAAACTTCCTCTATAGCCATCTGAGATCATGGTGACCCTCTGGCCTGACACAGCACCCCCACCTCCACCCAGTTTCTGCTGCAGCTGCCTTCCCACCCCCTCCTCAGTGCCTCACTAGTTCTGCAGGGTGGGGAAGTGCTCTTTGACTAGCTGTTCTGTGCAATAACTGAAAGTGTGATTATTATTTACAATCTTTCCTCCTAAAA
The DNA here is from genome assembly GCF_964194105.1 of Spermophilus citellus. Taxonomy (NCBI): domain Eukaryota; kingdom Metazoa; phylum Chordata; class Mammalia; order Rodentia; family Sciuridae; genus Spermophilus; species Spermophilus citellus. Next base: position 76,185,319 of record NC_138194.1, read on the forward strand.
TGAAGCCTCACCCTACTTCACTTGGCTGAACTGTATCTTAACCCTGTTAACAACGTGGCACATATGACTCAGGTTTTTCCTCATTAGAAAAATAAGTGTCTTCAAAATGGTAATCAGAGATTTTTACTTTTTTCTATTTTGTATGTTTAATCATTAAGGGCAGTGTTAGAGTACGGAGTGACTTCAGGAAATTTGCATAGCAGATGCAAAGTTTGGTACTCCTGTCCCTCACAGACAGACCACTCACCAAGTGGATCGCGATTCAGCTGGGTGTCACCACTCCCTAAGCTGCTTTCTGGATTTCCTCCAAGGGCTACTCCGGGAACCAACAAAAGCATCTTCAGAGAATAAGAAATCATGGAATTATTAGGGGCTTGTAGTTGGGTCCCTCTAAAGAAAGTAACTAAGTCAGCTTTCACCTTGTTTAAATTTCTCATTAGAGCTCTTCAGAGATGTTAATTCAGCAATGTACACAGGGTTTCATTTGATGAATGCTCTTCTGTTACTCCAATGGTTAGGTATACTTTTTCCTGACACATTTCAGACTGCCTTCTCTTTCTTTGTTGAAATTATTTTTACATATTTTCCATATATAAAAACACTTTAGCTTGTTTAAGTTAATCATATACTGGAGGCCAGAATTCAAATCCTATTTCTCTGTCCTCCCTTAAATGACAAGAGTAATCAGTAAATTCTAATGTTTTCTCTTCCATAGATTTTTATCACATCTTTCACATTATTTTATTCCTATGCCATAATCCTAATAAAAACAACAACCAAAATTATAGTTTTGGAAGGTCTACCATGAGTCAGACTCTCTCTCTCTCTCTCTCTCTCTCTCTCTCTCTCTCTCTCTCTCTCTCTCTCTCTCTCTTAAATTCTTGCCATTTATCAAAATGCAATGTAGGGGTTATTATTTCTACTTGAGTTTTCTCTATTTTACTTTATTATGATCAATATATTTATGTCTATAACCATATATTTACTGGTTGCCTGAACCAACACAACTGGAACATGAAATACAAATTTCATGAGGACAAGAGAATATTTTTTGTATATTATTGTATATACTACTGTGCTTAGAAAATACAAATCAGGTTGACAGAGATCAAATCTATTGCCAGTCATTTTAATTTTAGTACATAGCATAAATGTTTTGTATCTAAATATTTGTTGGATTAATTAACCATGTAGGAGGATCAAGAATGACACAACTGACACCTTTTCCACTCTATTTATTTTAAGCATTTTAACTATTAAAAAAAAAAAAGTGAGACCGTTCAATTTAACAAAGTTTACTTAACAAGAGGTTTCTGGAATTGAGCAGAATTTCAGATTGAAGCTGGAAATTACAATAAGGATTGCTATTTTTGTAAATAGAAAGGCAGGATATGATGCAGAGATACCTGATTACTTCAATTTAGCTTCTTGGGACATAATTTGGCAGCCTTCATCCTGAAATCAGCTGAAGAGTCAGCTACTCAGATTGGCTACAACTCAGTTGCTTTGCTATAGGAACATACTTGGGTTAGGATACAATCTGCTTGAATATCATAAAAACTTGAAGAGCAATGTTTTGCTCTTTAAGAAAGTCTCAATAGTATCAGTGAAACCTTTTAATTCCTCTTTTTTCCCCTCAATACTGTGAATTGAAACCAGGGGTGTTTTATCACTGAGGTATGTCCCCAATCCATTGTAATTCTGATTTTGAAACAGAGTCTCACTGAATTGCTGGGGTTGTCCTCAAACTTGTAATCCTCTTGCCTCGGCCTCTTGAGTTGCTGAGATTACAGTCATGCACTACCACACAGGAAATATCAATGACTTCTTATTAACACTTTGAATAACTATATCATGCCATTTAACATTGTTTTGAGTATTCACTGAAATTCTGTGTTGGCTAGAATTAAACCAGGGCGTAAGGAAAAAATAAGAATAGAAATGTCTGTCTATGAACATCAGAGACCTAGTATTTTGTTCTCAATAAGATAGATGTAATAGTTATTTTGAATTGTCAACTTGATTGGATTAAAAGATGCTGAAGATTAAGAGGCTTCTGAGTGTGTCATTGAGAGTGAGTCTAGGAATAATTGGCATGAGGGATAGTGAACTGAAGTAGAGACCCTAAGCATGGGCAGCACCATTCAATAGGTTGGGGGCTTGGATGGAAGAAAAGTTGAAAGGTCAAGGAAGCAGCAGCAGTTAAAATCTCGATTCTTCTCGAACGGGTTCTTGATTGCTGCTGCAATCACCAGAGGACATCAGACTCTAGCTCCTTCACTCCTTCAAAGCAGACTCTTTCGGTGATTCTCCAGGTGGTTTCCATAAGTCTTCAGTCTCAGACTGGGGTAGCATCATTGATCCCTCTTGTTCTGAGCCTTCAGCATCTTGGACCGCACAGCTGCTACTTGTTCCTCCAGCTCTCCAGCCTACAGGTGGCCATTGTGGACTATCCAGATTCTGGTTGTTTAAGCCAATCTAATAAATCCCCCTTTTATAGTCATACTTCCTGTTCTCTAGAGAACCCTAATTAATAAATCTTTTTTTTTAAGAGAGAGTGAGAGAGGAGAGAGAGAGAGAGAGAGAGAGAGAGAGAGAATTTTTTAATATTTATTTTTTAGTTCTCGGCGGACACAACATCTTTGTTGGTATGTGGTGCTGAGGATCGAACCCGGGCCGCACGCATGCCAGGCGAGCACGCTACCGCTTGAGCCACATCCCCAGCCCCTAATTAATAAATCTTAACATCCTCAAAATTACCTTATACTCCATGATACCCACTGAATCTTCAGTAATCTCACCTGCTTCCCAGGTGAAATAAATTATCTCCTAGAAGGCTAAAAGTTTCCTTTAGCGATCCCAGAATCCTGAAGAACAACTCCTACTTATATCTCACAACTTAAAAAGGAGCTGGAACTTATAGCCCAGAAAATATCACAACCTGCACAATGGTTAATTCAGGAAAATGGTGGAGGGGCAATAAGGGATTAGAAAAAACAAATGGACACACAAATAGAGAAAAATCTGAGACCCAGTGGGCACCATAGTCAGATGGAGTGCAATGACCATGAGTCAGTTCAGCTCATTTATTATGTATTATGTATTATTATACATTATTATGTATTATTATACATACATCATTAAGAGGATGTTATTATACATCATTAAAAGGATGCATTGTGTGAAAGTTTCTTCAAAGTACTCAAAGTGAAGGACAAACTTCTGTGCATCCTAATTTTAATTACCAGCTTGCCCCCATAACTCTCTATCCCTAAGCAGCTGGCATTTGAACTGAAGGTTAAAAATTGATAAATTCTGTGGCTGGCAGAACCCCCTTTTGAACAGGACATCACCATAGCAACTGGGCTTCAATTGGTGCCTTTGCACAAAGAAATTCCCTAGAGAGGTATTGCCTCTGTCTCTGGGCAGTTCAAGGACCATAATTCATTCATAATCCACTCCCAACATAGAGGTATGCAAATTGCTCAGGGAAAAATAAATATTGAGAGGCAAGTAGTAATATCTACCAAAAATCTTAGATGAAATATTCCCTACAGAAATCATACTTAACAAGATTAAACACTGCTTTCTTCTCTAGAGATAAAAATATTATTAAATACAATGGTGCCCTCAACACCAACTAATTTTCTGACAGGTGTCTTCACTTAATGCTGCCAACAAATAGTTTTAAAGCTCTGCACTCACAATCTGTTACAAAGAAAGTCCCCAAACTCTTAAGATGAAGCAGTGGAGGGAATACAGAAACCCAAATTTTACAGTCAAATGCATGAAACGATAATTACCGTAAAAGTTGTGCAGAGTGTTTATGAGAGCTCAGTGGGACCCTGGATGCCCATTAGCTGGGGGAAGCAGCCATAGGAACAAGACACTGATTCAAGCAAGAATGTAAATGGAGCACAGGTTGGCATGTTGCAATCCACAAGAAATAATCTTGATTTGAACTTGATTAGTGCAAAGGTCCATCAGGCAACAGTTCATCACTTTGCCAGACAGCATTTCTCCTGTTGAGAGAAGAAAAGAGCCCTAAAAAGAAAAACTTGATGAGAATTCTGTGAACTGACAGAAATGGAGAAAGTAATGTAGAATTCACTTTGGCAACAGTTAGTGTCAGCTTTGCACCATAGAACGTGAGCCTATCCTACTCGCTGTTCCTCTGTAGATATCACTTTAAAGGTGATGATGTATCCACCTCATTGTACATCTATCACAACAGTTTTCTATCTTCATTATTCAAGAATAGTATGCCAGACAAAACATAACCTTAACGAAAGCAATGAAGTGTCTCATCTTTGCATGAACTGCTGCTTTTGGGCTTATCAAAATTTGCTTGTCATTAGCCCTGTGGATTACTATACAAGAAGTATGGCCACAATGAAGTATTTGCAAAGGTGGCATTTCTGCATCCTAATGAATACTGCTCTCTTCAAAAGAGCCATTGGGGGGAAAAGACAGCTAAGATGGTCACCATAGTTTGACATGATAGTCATCTTTAAGAATACAGCCAGGCCAGGACTGTGGCTTTTGCTTTTTTTTTTTTTTAATTATTATTTTTTTGTCAGTCTCAGGTGCTCCTTTTTTCCAACCTGTCTTGTTTGGCAGTAATAAAGGGTCAAGGAATATGAGGGATTTCAAAATGGGTCTTTTCTGTGTGGTAGACACTGTGAAATCCTACAGCACAGTGACCAAGAGCAAAATTCAAATCTCAGCTCTGCTGTACAACAGCTGGTCAACTCTGGGTGAATCTCTTGCCATCCACATGTTTCACTGTCCTCATCTGTAAAGCAGGGATACTAAAAAGAGTTCCACTATAGGGTTTGGGGGTAGGACTTATGTTTCAGGTAAAGTTTACATTTTTTAGATGTCAAAATAGGGTTTCTGGGAATTATCAGAAGAGGACTATGGTATTGGTGAACAAATAAGTCTGATCATTAAACTTCTAATATTTTTCTCCCAAAATATTTACAAGCAATAAAGTTAATACTGAACAACTAGGTTGCTGTTAAAGAACAAATAAAGAATTGGATCGCCTTTATAATTAATGACTTGAATCTTTTAAAAATCATACATTCTTAATAATGTATAGAAATAGCAGAACAAGTTGTTTCTAAATTAACACTATGGTTTTGGAGACAAGTTAAAAGTAACTGAGAAATTAAAATGCATTTTCTAGTTCCTCTTTTAGCTTCCCTTCAAGACAGTGCAATCTAAGCTCTAAGCTCCAAATTAATGGTAGTGCTAGCCTTCAGTAATCCAAAGCATGTGGATCTGTGTCAGCCTGACAGGTCAAATTCAGTTTCAGGGAATAAAGTTAAAAAATACAATCTGTTATTGGATAGGTTTAAAGACCTTTAAGTCATGTAATTATAGGCTTTGCTGAATTTACTAAATCTGTCTTTATTCCCCATTAAGAACTCAATGGTTATCTCCAAACTGCCATGTGAACGTAGGACTGCCATCTGCTTTAGATACAAAACCCTGGAATAAAAGGATCACTTGGCTCTATAACTTACTCAGAGCCCAGGATGGCAGCCCAACCACATCTGCCTGCCAATATTGAGTGGGTCTCACCATGAAACTGTTCATATACTATAAAAATGTTAATTTGCATCTGGAGTTTTACACAAATATGTGAATTCAATCTGTGGATAGTTATAGAAACAAAGTTTTGACCGAAAGTGTGTTTCTTTATTCCCAAGTACATCCAGATTTTAAAAATACATATAGGCTTTTAATTGTCCATTCAGACCATTTTCAACTTGTGGCCATAGGTAGAATGTTCTGGAAACTGGTATTGGCCATCTGTATATCCTTCATTCTTCTTCAAGAAGTACATTGATTTTCAGGCAGCATATCCTTGCTGATGCTGCATGGATAGCCTCTCTTTCTGGTTGTGAGCATTGAACAAGCAGTACCTGAAACAATTTATACCATGAACTTGAATCAGATGAAGAAAAAAACCTTTATTAATGTACAAAACAGAAATCTCCCAAAACTGAGATGAAAGGCTGTTTGAGGAGTATACATCTGCAATGGATTTCAACTATCACTTTTCCTTTTTTCCTATTTTTTTTCTATTTCAAAGTATTAATATGATGCTTTGAGAAAGTTTTCTTTTAAAAAAAATTAAGATGCTTATTATGAACTCACTGTATGAAGTTCAAAGGAAAATCTCTGGGACTCCTTTAAGTTCCAGGAGATGGGAAGAACATGTTTGTGTCTGGTATGATATTATATTTTGACTTTCAGAACACCACAGGGATGGAAGAGGCAGCACAGCAGACTTATATGAGTATTAGGAGGGTGTATAAAAAGCTAAAGTATCAGTTTCCAAAATGACTTCTACAAGAATGGAGCACAAAATACAACACACACACACACACACACACACACACACACACACACACCCTAATAAATTGGTAACATGCTGTGTACTCTACCCCTTCATAGAAACACTCAATGCATTTCATTAATTTTAAAGGATATGAAATGTTCTACTGTAAAGAAATTAGTTTAACCTAGAACTTCTCCAAGTGTTTGGACCACAAAATTCTTATCACATGAGGTTAGTAGGTCTTCTGTTTTCGGTAAAACTTTTTGGGAAAATTCTTTGAATAATCATCAATTAACATCTGTGTCAAGGATCAGCAAATGCATTCATTATATTTTTTTCATTTTTTATATTTTCAAATAGACTTTTTAAGAACAATTTTATGTTCACAGAAAAATTAAGAGAAAAGGGGAGACGTGGTGGCACACACTTGTAATTCCAGTGGCTCAGGAGACTGAGGCAGGAGGAACACAAGTTCAAAGCCAGACTCAGCAACTAAGAGAGGAATCCCTAAGTAACTTATGGAGATCCGGTCTCAAAATACAAAGCAAAAAGGACTCAGTATGCAACTCAGTGGTTAAGCACCCTGGGTTCAATCTCTAGTACCAAAATAAATTTAAAAATTGAGGAAAGTACAGAGATTTCCAACATACTCCATAGTCTCCCCTATTATCAACATCCTTTTCTTCCCCAAGTACATGTGTTAAATTGATGAACCTGTATTGACACATTATTATTACCCAGTTCATAGTTCACATTAGGACTTGTTCTTGGTGTTATATAGTCTATGAACTTATACAAATGTATAATGACATGAACCCCCCAATTATAGTGTCACACAGAGTAGTTTTACTTACCTAAAGTTCTTCTGTGCTTTGCATACTCATCCTTCTCCAAGATCCCAACGTTTGGTCATAACTGGTCATTTTACTATCTGCAGAGTTTTGCCTTTTCAAAAGATGGAATCATACATTATTGCAAATTGGCTTCCTTCATTTACTAATATGCACTTAAGTTTTCTCCATGTTTTCTCATGGCTGCATAGCTTATTTCTTTTTAGCACAGAAAAATATTCCATTGCCTAGATGTACCTCGATTTATCCATCTACTGATGGACATATTAGTTGCTTCCAAGTTTTGGCAACTATTAATGAAGCCACTATAACATGCATATGCAACTTCTTTTGTAAAGATTAAGTTTTCAGCTTCTTTGGGTACATACCAAGGGGCACAATTGTTGGATCATATGGTAAGACTGTATCTAGTTTTTTAAAAAATTGCCAAACTATCCTCACAAGTGGCTGAATCATTTTGCGTTCTCGCCAACAATGAATGAGAATTCTGTTGCTCTCCACCCTCTCTTCCATTTGGAGTTGTCAGTTTTATGGATTTAGGCCATTCTAATGGGCATGTATTGGTATTTTGTTTTAATTTGCATTTACCCTGATGACATATGGTATGGAGCATCTTCAAATATGCTCATTTGCCAACTGTATGCCTTATTTGGTAAAGTGTCTGTTCAGCTGTGTGACCCATTTTTATTTATCTGTTTATTTATTTGCATTATCTGGATAACATCTTTTTATAAAATATGTCTTTTGCAAATTTTTTCTGCCTTTCTGTGGCTTATCTCTTCATTACCTTCATAGTGTCTTTTGCAGACAAAATAAAAAAAAAACTTTAATGAAGCTTATCAATCTTTTTTTTTTCATGGATCATATCTTTAGTGGTGTAACTAAAAAGTCATTACCAAACCTAAGGTTATCTAGATTTTCTGCTATGCTATTTCTAGGTTTTATGGCTTTGCATTTTATATTTATGTCTGTGAAGCTTTTTATTTTTGTGAAGGATATGAGTCTGTATATAGATTTTTTTAAACATAGACATCCAGTTATTCCAGCACCATTTGTTGCATTAATTTTATTTTTGAAAATAATTCTTTTGTAAATTTTAATGATTTTTTTTTGCTGTGAACTAAGTTATTTTGTTTCTCCAATAATCATTTGTACTGTTTGACCCTTTGTTAATTTAGAATTGGTAATGTTGAAATTAAATTAAAATTGTGGAAGTTTTGTCTTTAGAGGCCAAAAAATGAGACCCTATGTAAATAAAAAATTATGTTCTTAAAAATGACTACTAAATTGGCAGAGTTATTTGCTTCTTCTATTCTTAGCTAGTAATCACATTACTCCCATGTGCCTGATAAGAATAAATATTTTCTCTCAATAATCAGGCAGTTAGGTGACACTGTACTCATTTTAAAAGATGCTGGGGATTTTAACTGGTAAATAGCAGAGGGAAGGAATGGACTTAGGTGCGCTTGACCCTACCTACTTCCTCTGGACATCCCAGTGTCTCCTCTGTGAAGCTGAGTTGGAATATCATGTTCAAACTAAAAGCAAACTGGTCATACTGGCTTTAAAGAAAGAAAACTGACTACGGGTTGCTCTTTTTAACTAGGTAACATTTGTACGCACTTGTGTTGCCACAGTTACCACTCTTACAACTATTGGCTCACTCGTGGTCTCACCAGTTGGCCAGAGAACAATGGCTGTGTCTTTTGTCCCCAAACACCCAGAACTTACCCTAGGACCTTGAGAAATTACAATTATGGTGATAGTTAACACTTATTGAATAGTACTATATCTAGAATCTTGATTTAAATGCTTTGAATGTATGTTTTCCCCTCACACCAACACCAACTACTTATTAGTCCTGTGTTACGGATAGAAAACTTAAGTCTCTGGGAGGTTAAGGTACTTGCCCAAGGTCACACATATGATAAATGAAAGGGTCAAAGTCTGAGCATTGCAGAGACACATGAACTCATTGCATAGTGAATAAATGAATGAAAGAGAGAATGTGTACTGAATTTGGGGGAGGAAAGGAGGCACACAGGATTGAACCACTACGCCATATCTCCTGCCCTTTTTATTTTTTTTTATTTTGAGACAAGAGTTTTGCTAAATTACTGAGGACCTCATTAAGTTGCTGAGGCTGATTTTGAACATGCGGACCTCCTGCCTCAGACTTGGAGTCACTAAATTTCAAGTGTGCACCACCACACCTGTTCTGAATTCTTACTCTGTACTAGGCACCATTCTAGAGTGCTCTACAATCATTGTCGTTCTTCATAACAATTCTATGGTGTGGATGAAATTATTACATCCTTATTCCTCTCAGAGGAGAAAATTGAGCAGAGACCTTAAATAACTTACCCAAAGACACAATATTAGTAAGTGTTGGGACCAGGATTAGAATCGTGCCTTTGTGCTTTGAATACATAAATAACTCACTTAATAAAATAATTTTTAAAATTTGGAACTGAACTAACTACCATACAACTCCTGAAAAAAAGGCACACACCTAAAAAAAATTTTTTCCATAGGAATCATTACTAACTGTGATTAATCCTGACCAATTTCAGAAAATGCCTGACATCATTTTTAAGAAACAATATAAAAAATTGCCAGTGATATCCATTTTTAAATTCTCCAAATTGATGTCCAAATTTCTTAAGATAATATTTTGGTGCAGTATTCCTTCCTGTGGCATTCACCTTTAAAAAAGAATAATATTTAAGATTTTGATTTGGCCATTTTTGAGAAAAGTGATTTGAAAGATTTTAAATTAATTGTATACACAAAAGAAGGTAACATTGGTAGGACAACATCTAGGTGTTTGCGTACTTATTTCTATCATCTATCTTTCACACCCTGCTCAAAAATAATAATAATAATAATAAATAAAAATATTCCTCAACTCCAAATTCTCCTAAAGGAAAAGGAATCAGAAACAACTGGGAATAGTTAAACAAGGAAAAAAAACACAAGTCACAAAATCTTTGTGTTTTTATCAACAAGTCTGAGAGGGCAGTCCTCTGCTTCCCAGCAGGTACCTAAGGTTCAGCAAAAAATTTGCCTCTCTGGGTTTATGAAATATAAAAAATGGCCATCATAAGACCTGAAAATGATGAGACCAGTCCTGAAATGACTGTGTCAACACTTAGAAACTGCAGTAGAAGGCGAATAAAAATGATTCAATTTAGTGTGACAGAAGGTGCTGGCACACAGAGCACAAGCAGCTGTCTCATGGGGAGTCATTCATCATAAGTGGGACATCGATGGTGGCCAGAAGCAGGTGGTCAGGAGATGGGGGCAAAAGGAAGCCTGCGCTGTTTAGGTGACTCCGGAAGAAAGCAAAGGTGGTTACGTTCTCAGTCTGCATCATATTGGCTTTTTCCATGAATATCAAATCTTGCTACTTCAGTTTTTCCCACAATGACCAAGCATCTTCCTTAGTGCTCTGATGCTCTTTGTGGATAATAATTACTCCTGTTAGTGTGCACGCTATGCACTACATCAAGAACCATTCTAATCAGTTGTGTGTTTGTGTGTGTGTGTATCCCCTTATTTAACCCTCAAAATACTCCATGGAGTACGTATTATCACCAATTCTATTTTACACATCTGGAAAAGAAGTCACAGAGAAACTAATTGTCCAAGCTAAAAAAGTAGAAAGAAAAAGTTAAGGATTCAAAGACAGAGAATTGGGCCCTAGTTTCACCCTTTTGGGGAGGGAGTGGGGTACCAGGAATTGAACTCAGGGGCACTCGACCACTGAACCACATCCCCAGCCCTATTTGGTTTTATTTAAAGACAGGATCTCACTGATTTGCCTAGCGCCTCCCTTTTGCTGAGCCTGGCTTTGAACTCCCCATCCTCCTGTCTCAGCCTCTCAGCTGCTGGGATTGCAGTTGTGTGCCACCCTGTGGGGCCTTTGTTCCACCCTCTTAACTTCCATGGCAGTGGTCTGCAAAAAAGCAGGCTGCTGGCCATGTCAGTCTACTGCAGGTTGTCTTAGTGGCCCATTAGCTAACAATCATTTTTAGCCTTTTCTATGAGGGAAACAAATCAAAATAAGAATTATATTTTGTAACACATAGGAATCTTATGAGATTTACATTTTATTGTTCACAAATAAAGTTTTATTGGAACACAGCCAGTCCTATTCATGTATGTGTGGTCCCTGACTGCCTGGGAATATCAGTGGCAGAGCTGAGAGTTATACCTGGTGGTATGTCCTGCATAACCAAAAGTATTGCCAAAAAAGTTTTCCAGTGCCTGGTTTATTAATACTGAGCAAAGAGCTGAGAAGGATACTCCATGCACATGTCAACATGTGACGATCTGCCCTTCCATGCTGTCCCTCAAACCTTCCATTCCACCTACCTCCATCTGCTTCTTGCTCATATCTTTGCTCTTGTGTGAGAAGGTGGCACAGCTCCAAAATGTTGACCCATTACCAATAGGTGAGTTTATTTGCTCGAGAACTATATGGAGAGAGATATGACCTGGTACACCAACAAAGATGGATGAGGACATTCGTGTAAAATCGGATTAGAAACAGAGCCAAGTTTCCAAAGTATATTCATCATAACTTAAAAATATTTGGGCAAGTGTTCAAGGACAGGAGTGGGAAATAAGCATTTGAAATGTCTTTTTAATTAGATCACTCCTTTCAAAGCAGAAGTAAAACTGCAGTGTAGTACCCAGAAAAGGCAGAACTGTCAGTTGATCAGTTGGTGCCTTTGCTGTGGCTCAGCAACTCTCACCTGAGGATGAGAAAATGTGAGTGAGTTCTTGCTAAAGACACTCGTGTGCATAAAACAGCAAAGGGGAAAAGGCATGGGTAATTGGGAAAGCAGTACTTCGGCTTCTCAGATGACCAGATTTCATATATTTTAATAAATAAATTAAAATTCACATTTAATTTAAACATTAGTTTGATAAAAATTCACCTGAATACTTCATGCCTGGCTTTTCTCTCTCGGGAATTGCTATAGCAACAGCACAGGAACAGGATTCAGCATTTCCTTAACCACAGTTAAGTGAGTAGCCAATAAAATATGTGAGCTTACAATGAAAGAACCATAAAATATACATCACTGGACGAGTAGAGCTCTGGTTTTCTCTTGAATTAATATGCATTCCCTAAGAACAGGCAACAAGATGGTAAATATGATTATCTCCAAAGAGAAGCTATTACCCTTTACTCTCATGGGGATACATCTGCATATGTACAGAGATTTAAAGGTACCCAAGAGCTTGGTTCTTTTACATCTTATGAGTTTTTCTTTTCTGTTGCTTTATGCAGCTCAGCCTTCATAGACAATATACTAGCTAGTGGCCTTAAGCCTTCATTGCACAGGAGCTTGGGCCCTTTCCCACAGTGGAAATAAAACACACAATAGAAGTCAAGTAGAGTAGCCCCTGTAGGCTGCCAATGCACACAGACACTGCAGTTTTACAGCCTCCTGAAAAGCCAGGGTGGTTAAGCCAGGGGGTCCAACTTCACAGCCTACGTTTAAAATATAGCTTTGACCATCAAGAGATGAATCCAACTTCCACTTTGTTTCCCCCAGATAATTAGATCGGAGAGATGCTATAGCATGATCTGAGCCAGGTGAACCATAAACATCTTTTCCCTCTGGTTCTCAAGAAGCATCTAAAATATCTTAAAATCAAACATTTAAAACCAGAACTTATCAATTATTTTAATACACTCAACTTTCCTAAAGAGGAAATGGTGGCTCAGAGGGTTAAAGTAAATTTCCCGGGGTCATCCAGCTGATTTGTGGGATATTCCAGTTTTTTTTTTTTACTAGACACTCAAAGCTTTTATTTCCATTACAAAGATCACCACCCACTCACTATCCATCCAGTCTTCCACACATGAAACCATTATTTTTAAAGATGATGCTGGATTGCTATACATTATCTAAACTCTGGTTGCCAAAAGCTAATTTTGCTTGTTGAAATAAGTTAAAAGTATGTGTTTACAAGGAGGAGAAGATATGCTGGTGACTTGTTCCTCCTAGGGGAGGTGCTGAACCCTTGACATCATCTAGACAAGACAGCAAAGCTTAAAGTCACTGCCTAAAGCATCTCCCTTTTGAAAGGCAGTGATTCAATCAATAGAAAGTGTTTCAACCTTTGAAGTACACTAACCCCTTAGGTAAGCCAATTCAGCCAGAATTTATTAAGAATAGGCAGAGTACTGCAGACATTTCCTCTTCCCAGCTGCAGTAGTAATCAATTACAAATACTCAATAGAGTTTAGGAGAAAGCAGCTATATGGCAAGCTTCAACATTTCTTCAGTTATTAAGATGTTGTAGAAAAATATAAAATATTCATTCAAAAGATGTTCTCATTAAGAAACATGGGAGTAAGTGAAAAGATTGGAATAAACCATAGTTCCAGAAACATGACCTGCCCTCCTATCTATCACCACATGACACACACTCTTCCTTCAGCTTGAAATACACCTTTCCTTTTCCTCCTCTCAAGATTCAAATGGAGGTTTAGCTCCTCCACCAGCTTTTCTGATTCTCCAGGCTGAGTTGGTTCTCACGCTATGTACAACTGAAGAACTCATTGCATTTCTGACATTGCTATTGTTGAATTTACAGAGATTTATTATAACTCCTATTCTATATTTGCTTCTCTCTCGCTCATTGCACAATAAATTATTTGCAAAGTTTTTATCTTTGCTTCCCACAAGACTTAGAATATGTAGATGCACAGTAATGTTTATTGTCTAAAAAATATATTGCAAATGTAATAACTGGATATTTTATGGTTGACACATCCTTGCAGTTGACCATTTTGCCTCCCTGAAAGCATGCCCTTGAAGATGTTGATATTGTATTCTTTTGCAAGCACTGACATTCTTCCATTCTTAAATTGACTAAATCATTTGGCTAAAACTCAGAAGTAATCTGAATATTAACACCAGCTGTGCTTGCCAAGATGGCTGAAGGTCTGCAAAGGTCTACAGGGACCTGGGGTGGTGGGAGTTACACCTCTGCCCTCTAACACAACTCAAACTCTGGTCACAACCTGACATGGTGATAGGCATTTTATATTATAACCTTGTACTTCATATCTCCTAGAACCAGGCTTCCAGGTTTGGACCTGGATCCAGAATTTGCCAGTTTTTTTTTTCCTCAAAGAAGTTTTTTAATCCCGGAGATGCCTCATTTACAAATTCAGGTTGGTAACTAGAGCTGTCTCTTAGGATCATTGTGAGAATTAACTGAGTTATCCCACATCAAGATCTTAGAATAGTGCTGAGTACAATTGTCAATATTAATCATTACATTATTACCTATATGCATAAATTAAACTAGAAGTTTATGAAATAAACTTCATACTCTGCAATCCTAAAAGAGTATTTTTCATGAAACTAAATTGATTTCACAAAGGCAACATTGGGTCTTAGCCTCTAGTTTGAAAATAGCTATGCTTAATAATTTCATTCTCTTTTCATATATTTATTTTGATAGAGTTTGATTAAAACCAATTGCTCTGATTTAGAATGGGCAGAATTATACAATTCTAATCCGAAGAACGGGCACACTAGCCTGTCTAACATGTTTCAGGGATTTGTTGAGCAAAAAGTATCTACATTAGCCATTCCCATTATCATTAAGACTTGAGTCTAGTCTTTTCTCTGTCAGTTTTCTGCAACACAAATGAGCTAGCTTCCTATAGATGGCCTCTGCCACTTCTTGAAACTTCAGAGATCTACACTTCAAAACTCAGCAGAATTAGAAAATAGTCTTTTTCCTCTACTCTGTTGCCAATAACTGTCAACATTTACTCAGTACACTCTTTGTGTGGGCATAGTTTTAATAATTTTAACTTATAGTATTTCATTTAATGTTAAAAAAGACCACACAACCATAAGAGATAACTACTACTATTATTCCTATTTTACACATACAGAAATTGAGGCACAGAAGAATTAAGTGACTTATCAAAGCCATATTAAACAGTAAGTGATCTGGGACTAAAGACCAGTCAAGCTGGGTACAATGGTTCACACCTATAATCCCAGCAACTTCAGAGGCTGAGGCAGGAGGATAGTAAGTTCAAAGCCAGCCTCAGCAACTTTGCAAGACCCTCGGCAACTTAGTGATATGCTGTCTCAAAATAAGAAAAAAAAAGGACTAGGGAGGTAGCTCAGTAGTAAAGTGTCCTGGGTTTAATCCCCAATACCCCCCCAAAAATCCACCTCCAAAAAAACCAGTAAATCTGAATCAAAAGCCAAGAGGGTAGCATATGCCTTTGTAATAGAGCCCAAGGTCCAAGAAGGAATAAGCACTGCATGGGTTGTGGAAAAGTACTCCCCAAGACATGTCCTCAGAGAAGACCAGATACCTACAGCTCTTTTCTGAGAAGTTTCCATGTGCAATATCTTCCGAATACCCCAGCTGGTTGCTCAGGGTATTTGCAGAACTCTCTATTGCTCATTGTTTTATCCTAGGTCTGATCTCTGTTGCCCATTACCCTGACCTTGTGAAATACTCTATACCATTCACACAGAATTAGTCACTTCTAGCCCTGTCCTCCCTTAATAATGTGTACATACCTCAATGATAGCAGCTGAGAAGTTGCTTTATAATTGGCAGCATATGTTCATCACCCATGCCAGGCTGCAGACTCCTCAGTGCTTTTCATATTCATATTTCTATTTGTGGAGTCTGGCACAGAGCCTGTCAAATAATTGGCACTTGATAAGGAAGCACTTCAAGTGTGAGCAGATGAACAGGTGAACCTTCATACTGAAGGTGAGAAATCACTCTGTAACGTGGCCTCTTAAGCTATACCCCCCATTTTCTCCTGCCATTTTTTAAAAATATTTTTAGTTGTACATGGACACAATACCTTTATTTTATTGATTTTTTTAAAATTTTTATGTGGTGTTGAGGATAGAACCCATTGCCTCACATGTGTGAGGTAAGTGCTCCACCACTGAGCTACAACTCCAGACCCCACCATTTTTTTTTTTTTCACAGAAGCTTCCCTAGAAGACTGGAGAATTTAAGAGGAAAATATAATAAAATATTTCAAAAATGTTTTGCTTTAAAGGAAATTACTCCCAAGATTTTATAAACTAAAAATCTGCCCTAACATTTTTTTTTTAAATATTGCCAATTGCTAAAGTGTGCTATTTCACATTTTGGCAGATGTTCTTTACCTATTCAAATAAACTACCATTTCCCATCTTGGTCACTCCAACAAGCCCTCATCCCATCTACCTTCTCCAAAGGTGTCTACCACCTGTGGAATTGTCAGAAAGCCTTTCCTCAAGGGGATGGATCCATTCTGCACCCCAGGGCTAGGATGATCTCATCAGTAATACCAATAATCCAGTTAACAGTACCAACCTAAAAATTTAGTGACTGGATTTTTTTCACAACTACTATTTTACTTTTTAAAAAAACCTGACATTAATCTTCTATGCTCTCTTTTCTGTCTTAAGATACTACCTAAGTCAACATGGATAAGAAGAAGGTGGTTTTATTACAATATTATTTGTTGTATGAATATGTGACTGAATCCTTAAATAATTGACTTAAAATGTAATTCATAGATTAGCTTTGATGAGTGATAGATGCATAGCAGGAACTCAATCCAGTACAGGTACGTAATAAAAGCTTAATATATTTACTACTCAACACAGTGAGATTGTGATAAATAAAAGTGGCATTATTAAATTTATTAGAATGTCATTTAACACATCTAAAGTGATATATAAATTATAACATATCTCTTGCTCTATCCAATGAACTTTTTGGTGGTTTGGTTAACACACATCTCTATAGAGACTCTAGTGTCACATCACCAAGAAGACATCAAATTACTTAGTTTCAAAGTGCATGATTCACAAAGTGATAGAAACAAAAAAGAAATATAAAAACCCACAGTTATCTTTGTGTATTCTACATTGTTATCTCATTAATTGATAGAACAAGTGGGCAGAAAAATCAATAGGGATACTGAATACTTAACACTATCCATCATCTTGAACTAATCGATATTTATAGAACACGCCAAGGCAGAACATATGGAAACTTCTCTAAGATAAAACATGTGATAGGACATAAAATAAGTCAATAAATTAAAGAGGATCTAAATCATATAGAGTGTGTTTTCTGTCCACAATTGAATTAAAGTACAAATCAATAACAAAAACATTTCTGGAAAATCTACAAATATATGTAAATTAAATAGCACACTTCTAAAGTCTTAAAAGTGCACTAAAAAGTAGAAAATCTAATGAATTCAATGAAAAATATAACATCAAAATTAATAGAACTCAACTAGACCAATTTTAAGAGGGAAATTTATAATTCTAAAGACTTATACTAAAAACAGAAAGTTTTAAAATCTGGGATCTAAGCATCCAACAAAAGAAATGAATTGAAGCCAAAGAAAGAATGAGAGGAACAATAAAGATCAAATTCATTTGAAATAGAAAGTGAACAGAAAACAATGAAACTAAAATTTGGTGGGTTTTTTTGTGCACATTATTTTAATGAAATAGATCATCCTCTAGCTACATTTATCTAGAAAAAAGGAAAAGTTGCAAAAACTGCTAATAGCAAAGATAAGTAGGAGCATCATTATAGATCCTACAGACATTATAAAGATAAAAGGAAAGCCAGGTAAGGTGATACACGCCCATAATGCTAGCTACTTGAGAGGTTGAGGCAGGCTGAGAGCTAGAAGAGCCTGAATTTGGCAATTTAGCAAGATCCTGTCTCAAAATAAAATTAAAAGGGTGGGATGTGTAGCTCAGAAGTAGAGCTCTTGCCTAGCATACATAAGGCGCTGGGTTCAATTCCAACTAACACACACATGCACTTACACACATGCACATGTGAACACACACAAGATAGATGACTATTATAAAAATTTAATGAAAGTAAAATAAATAACCTTAGGTGAACTGGATAAATTTATTGAAAGATTAAAATATACAAAACTTCTTTTAAAAAAAGACATGAGTAGACCAATATTAATAAAGAAATTAGATTTGTAATTAAAAGCCTTCTTACAAAGAACACAGTGTTCAGATGGTTTCACTGTTTAATTTTATAAAATACTTAAAAAAGTATATCAGTCCAATAAAAATATTTCAAAATCTAGAGGTAGCAGGGAGACTTATCGATTATTTTATCAAGCCTGTATTGCCCTCTTAAAAAAGTACACAAAGGGGGCTGGGGATGTGGCTCAAGCGGTAGCGCGCTCGCCTGGCATGCGTGCGGCCCGGGTTCGATCCTCAGCACCACATACCAACAAAGATGTTGTGTCCGCCGAGAACTAAAAATAAATATTAAAAATTCTCTCTCTCTCTCTCCTCTCTCACTCTCTCTTTAAAAAAAAAAAAAAGTACACAAAGATATTTCAAGAAAAAAAATGTGATTAAAATGAATCATAAACATATATACAAAAATCTTTGGCAAAATATCAGTGAGGGCTGGGGAGGTAGCTTAGTAGTACAGCATAGCATGTGCCTAGTATGTGCTAAAACTCTGGGTTCTACCCCCAGCACTAAAAAACAAACAAACAAACAAAACCAGCATATCTAGTATTATGCGCAAGAATGCATTTGAAACTCAGCCAATGCAATTTAAAACATTAATAGAATTTTTACAAAGAAGAGAATATAATTATATCCATAGATATGACAAACACAAAATTCAATACCCATTCATGACAAAAAAAAAAAAAACTCAAGAAGAAAAAGAATGAAGAATTTCCTTAGATTAAAATGGGGCTTCTGAGTAAAAGTTAGAATATACTTATGGTAAGAGACTAAAGTTTTCCTCTATTACTGGGTTCAAGAGAAGAGTGCACATTCTTACCATTAGTATTGAACACTGTAGAAGAGTTCCTGGTCAGTGTGATGAGACAAGAATAAGTAAATCAAAGGAAGAGATTGGGAAAGAAGTTTAACTGTTCTTATTAACAGACATCATTACCATGCACATAGATTATCCTAAAAATTCTCTTAGAGTACTGGATATGAAGTCAATATATAAAAATAGTACTGTATTTTCATATACTAGCAGTGAAGAATGGGAAGCTAAAATTATACACAGACACATGTACATATAAACATATATGTAATTTAATATCCAAGTGTGAAATATTAGGTAATGTTACAAAATATGTTTAAGACCTGTGCATTAAAATTTATTATTCTTGAGAAAAATCAGAGTACTTCTATCTAAATGGAAAAGGATATTCTTGTAGTGGATCAGAAGAATTAATATTATAAAAATGAGAAAATATTTCCACTAACATTTTACATGTGTATATATTAAAAGTTTTATTAATGGAAGTTTCATAGAAAACAAAACCTGGAAACAATACAAATATACAATGACAAGTGAATGAATAAACAAAATATGATATGTCCATAAATGTATGCAATGGAATATTATGCAGCAATAAAAGGAATAAATTACTGATTCTTGCAACAACTATTGCATGAATATATTTTAAATTAGTTAATTGAAAAAAGTCAAACACATAAGAATATACACTATGTAATTCCACTTGGTGAAACTCTTCAAAGACAAATATAATCTAGAGATGGAAGGCTGAAGAATGGTTACTTAAATACAGAATTGTTCAGGGGACAAAGAACTGACTGGGAAGAAATATAAGAATGCTTTTAAGGTGAGGGAAACTTTCTGTATTTTAATTGTAATAAGACTAGAAAAATTATAAAATTATACACTCAAAAATGAATTATTTTTGCTGTTTGTAACTTGAACTTCATTCAAGTTGCTTTTTTAACAAATTAAAAATATGCATTTATTTGATTCTTGGCATTTTCCTAGAGCTCTGAGAAGCAGTGCATTGTAGGTGTGTGTCTGCATACACAGATATATCTATAACATAATAAAAAATAAGAACCGACGTGATTCTGCAATCTGCATTTGGGGTAAAATTGGGGGTTCATAACCCACTTCAATCTAATGTATGAAGTATGATATGTCAAGAGCTTTGTAAAGTTGTGAACAACCAATTAAAAAAAAGAAAAAATAAATTAAAAAAAATAAAAAATAAGAACAGGAGAGCAATCATTGGTCAAATACTATGTTGATGAGTTTAGTTGAGGGGGAAATGTTAAGGTTTACAGAACTATTCATGTAGGGATAAAAATTTGAATTTCAAGTTTTCAGAAGCCAGAGTAACAAAACATGATCAGCCAGAAAAATTAAGTATACAATAGCTTCATTGTAGTAAATGTCCAAATTACTTGAATTTTTAAAATTAAGCTTAAATAGTATTTCATAAAACATGCAATAAATCAAAGTAATCGAGAGCTCCAAAATCAGACAATTTGACTAAAATTCTACTTTTTTTAAACTTCTGTGTAGGTTGGATTCCCACATGACACTTTAGGGAAACTTTTATAAACAGTGTTAACCCTTCCTGCACACGCTGTTCATCTGCCAGGTAACAAACAGTACATACTGCAGAATGAAAGCAGTTACGTACGTGTGTTGGTTCATTTTCATTTTTAAGTTGAGTTCTGATGTGCTTTGTTTTCATAGAAGATCCTTTTTTCTCCTCAAACATGGACACTAGGCAATATAAAAGTATATACATTAGAGAGATGGTAAAAGTAGCTTGTGTCCAAAGCAGGTATTGACATACAGCATTTTTACCTTTCAGAGTAAATGAGACTTCATGGCTTTTCCAATAAGCAAAAACAAAACTTTATAATCCTATTACATAGAGCATTTTTCATTTGTTGATCAAAAGCTAGCCAATTTTCTCTGGCTAATATCTCAATTTCAGTAAAAATTAATTTTGACATTTTTCCTATTGAGTTTGCCAAATGCCTCCTTCTTCTCCAGGGTCTGTGATAAAGCCTACACCTGAGCAGTGGAAGTTAAGGATCCTTCATCTAGTATCTAGGTGACTCAGCATCAAATCCTGTGTTGACATTGTTTTGGACTTCCAGAACTCAATTCACTGGGATTGAGATTTTGATCATGGTTTCATTGTCTGCTCCACATTCAGCTTTTCTAAAACCTAGAAACTAGCATAGTTCATACAACTTCTCCCAGGCACCCTAGTCTTGTGCCAGTGCTCTCTGTTGCCATAGTTTTCAATGCTGTCATCTTTTGAAATCTCAGCAAATTACTTGCACCCAGTTCATCTGCCAGGTAACAAACAGTACATACTGCAGAATGAGCCCTCTCACATACCACATACCATCAATTTCTCATCTCCAAAACAAATTTAGCTGATTTGACTTATTAGTTTTCAACTTTTATTGTACATACCAAGAATGGGCTTACTTCCTAACCAAGAAGAAAATCTGTGAGATGAAACCAAGTATCTGTGGTGAAATCTCTCCCACTGATTCTGAAATTCAGACAGGGATGAGGAAGCTGAAGATAAAGTAAAGTAAGTGATACAAAAATACAAGGGTCTATGAAAAGATTCAGTGGTAATGTTTTAATGCAATATTTTTTAAAAACAAAATTAATACAGAATAATCCATAGTAAACAAAATATATAAATGTTAAGTAAAGGACCAGTACTTAGAGCCTGTGGCAAAAGGGAAAATTTATAATACCGAGTCTATCTTTATTTAAAATTTTGATGATTTATTCATCATAGACACTTTTACACTAAATTTGATACTTTAAATTTTTTTCAACAAAATATTAATCATCTTGATTACTGAGGTTTTTGACATCCTCCTAAATTTTGTCCTCTCCTTATACTGGTCTGTGTCAATCAAACCAGTGTCTAAGCCAGATGTTTTATTATCAGCAGATTTCCTGATCCTGGGGCTGCTTGAATGTAATTAATATTTTGTTTTCTGAAAATCCCCCACCTGTCAAGCCAAGCCAATCATGATAGTACAAGACAGAGAGTGATAGAAGATCAAGTCAATTGCTTTTGCCCAAAATCCCTGTCTCTTTCTCAGGCTCTGATCCTAGAAAATACACCTATACACAAAATATGGAGGCAGACTAGGCTGATATATGTATTTTTAAAACTTCTCTAAGAGATTCCGATTGATCATTGCTCCCCAAACCCTATCAGAACCACTAAGCTATATCATTAAGTACACTTCTACTCAAAGTGTAGTCCGACAGCATCAAACATCACCTGGGAATTTATAAAAAGTACTTACACTCTAGCTTCATTTTTGATCTACAGAAGCATACAATTGGGGGTAGTGGCAGGTGTCTGGGTTTTAAAAAGCTCTCCAGGTGATTCAAACAGATGCAGACCAAAGTGTGAGAAATGCTGATAGTATGTTATAATTTGGATCTGGAATGTCCCCCAAGGGCTCATGTGTTGAAGGTTTGGTTCCCAATGCAGCAATATTCAGAGGTGGGGCTTTTAGAGAGTAATTGGCTTATAAGGGACCGGATTTCATCAATGGATTAATCCATCAATGGATTCAGAAGTCAACCAGCTATAGGAAGGTGATAGAATGGAAACTTGAGTAGGTGGGGCCTAGTCAGAGGAAGTAGGTCACCAGGGGTGTGCTCTACAAGGGTATATTCTGCTCCTGACCCCTTCCTTTTTGCCCCCTAACCACGATGAGGTAAACAACTTTGCTCTCTCTTGCCCTTTTACCTGGAACCAATGGAGTCAGGAACTGACAATGGACTGAAACCTCTCCCCTGGGGAGGAGTGGTGGTGGAGAAAGGGGATGTCCTGGATGGGCATCCAAAGACATTCTTACAGGGGAGCCTGTGAAATCTGATGTTCTTCTCAATGCCAGCCTAGGGGTATGTAGTCAAGAAGGCCTATGCAAAGGTGCAAGGTCAGAGACCACAGGCCTTAGAAAGTGGATTTGAAAAGTATAGGCAATGTTGTGATTTGCCATCTATATATAGTTCTAGGTGCAACTTACCTGCTTTTTTTCAAAACAGATACCCCATGACCTTTTTTTTCCAAAGAGGCATTTAATCTAGTCAGAAATACTAAAAGACAGAGACCATAGTTGGCTAAAATTTAAGATATTATTGTGAGGAAAAAGAATCTCAACTCAAATGTAAAGTTCATTCAAATTTTACCCTATTTTGGTGTGGTTCATTGAATATAGGGAATATATATTAGATATTTCCTAATGGAGGTTTACAAACAAAAACTTACCATAGGAATCCTAATTACTTAGAAAATATAATTTTGCAAAGTTCATGAAGTTGGACCATAATAAACCGGCAAGTCTGGGAAGGTAAAATCAGAAATGTGACCTGTCCAGAGTGGAAAGCACAAGAAAAGGAGGAGGAGGAGGAGCCAAGGTCAGTGTCAGTCACCTTAGCACAAGAGAGACTAGATACCTGGCCTGGGTGTCATCAGTGACTCTCATCACATTGTTACAACTCTGCACGGCCAAAGTAGAATCATAAAATCACCCCTGCAATCCCCAAATC
The DNA here is from genome assembly GCF_964194105.1 of Spermophilus citellus. NCBI lineage: Eukaryota > Metazoa > Chordata > Mammalia > Rodentia > Sciuridae > Spermophilus > Spermophilus citellus. The sequence continues at coordinate 76,208,947 of NC_138194.1, forward strand.
CTTGCCTTTTTCCACAGCTGAGACTTGTACAACCTGTCACCTCTAACCAGAATGTCTTTTCACTCTCCCCACATATCAGAAGAGCTATGCTTTCCTTCAAGACTGTCCTCAGGTGTTGCCTTGCTTGGGAACCCTCTCTGTCCCTCAGTTCACTGTCTTCACGCCTGATATGTGCCTTCCCTTCATAACCAAACCCTCTGAGCATGATTTTAGTTCTGCTTCTCTCAACATTCATGATTTATCTGAAGATAAACATGAAATTTTATGTCCTACTGCCTGGACATTAAAGTGCATAGTAAGAGCTTAACTACTGTGCCTTAAAAGAATAGAGACCCATAATATTAAAACAGAATAAAAGTGCTGAAAAAATCAGTAAAGAAGATTTGAAGTAGGAGTGGAATTGAAAAGGCAAATAGCACTGTAGATGTTCACTCTGCTCATCTTTTTTAATGATATGTAGCGTAGAAATCAGACCATACTACTTAAGTGGCTGAAGGTTGATTAAAATCGCTGGGAGAATGAGAAGGGAAGATATGATTTATCAAGCAGGACTTTCAAGGGATATTGTGAGTTGGAGGCAGTAGGGTCAAGGGGAAGTAGGGAGGTGATGCCTTTATTGTAGGAAGTATTTTTTTTTTTTATTCCAACTAGCAGAGAATTAGGCAAGAAGCAACTATTCGGAGTAACCTCTGTCCTCTAGGCCATGGGGAATGGTAAAGGGGTATCCATCTCCAGTCACAGAAAGTCAGGAAAAGTTCTACTTAGAATAAAAGAATTTGCATTTGGCTAGTATCCTCCCTTGATTCTCTCAGGAACATGGGTATGATACAGGGGCCATGCTCCCGTGGCAACAGGGGCTTGGTATGCATGTCAGCCTGAAGCTAGCATGTATGGCAGATAAGAGGGAGGTGGCTTGGTGTGAAGAAGATAGGAGAGGACACATTCTGTCTTCTACAAAGACCCCTACAATCTCAGACCCTCAGCCACTACTCAGCCTCAGGTGACTGTTTCTAAGCAGGAATGAGGACCCATGAAGGCTAGACCTTTCCAATTTTATGAGAAAAATTCTAATTTAGTATTCAATTTCTATCCCAATTTTTAAAAGGTAAAAAATGATCCAATTATTTTAAATCATATTGAGCCTGTCTTGTGCAGGCCAAACATTACATGTCTGATGTGACTTACGGGTCATTAATTTATACCTACAGATAATATGGAAGAAGACATGGGTACCCAAGGATTACTGTGTAGTTCAGAGGGTAGGAGTCACTTGATATGATCCAGAACGTCACCTTCTCTCTTTACTATCTGACTTGAGATTTTTTTTTTTTATATTGTTAGAGTCCTGTCTACTCAAAATGGACTCTTCTACTGACATCTTCTAGAGGGAAGAGCATCTGAACTTTTTTAAAATAATCAGTTCACCACACAGGAAATCTTGCTAAGGGATATTTTCATTGTAAGTTCAGATAAAAGTAAATGAACATTAATATTTGGTGCATTCAGTTGGTGTCTAAAGAAAAAAGACATGTTTTCTGTGCTTCATGAAAAGGTACAGATTTGCCCATGGGCTATTTTAGAGAAATAAAAATACAGCCAAATTACACTATTCTTTAAAAAATGGATCTATAAAGTTCCATTTCAGACATGTGGTAACAGAGTGACACTGGGCTAGAATTCTATTAGATGATTTTCCACCTAGAATTAAATCAAGACAAACCATGGCCAGGTATTCATGTGCTTGGTAGTCCTGAGGATCGAAGAAAGGGGAAAGGCACCCAGAGCAGTTAGAGCCAGAGCTGAAAGCCAAACTCAACATATCATGTGCAGGTTTCAATCGATGCTTTTAGCTTGAATCATTTTTTTAAAATTATAATTTTATAATCCTCAGAAGATTACAGTGGGAATGGTTTGAAATCAATTTTAACTCATTTTCCATTCATACAATATTAGAAGAGAGAGCTGATTTTACTGATTCCATGGAGAAACATTCTCAGAGTTTCTATAGTAGAGAAAAAAGCTGGTTTCGGTGCAGACAGATATTTCAAGCTTCAAGGGCTGTGTCTAGACTGAACAGGTTTTGCTACCCCCCCCCGCCCCAAATCCTGTCAGGCAAGGAATGGGATGATATTTCAGGGCAGCTCAGGTACTGGAGTTTCTGCAGAACTTAGAGGATCAGCAACTACAAGACAAGCTGCTTCCGGACCCCTTGCCTGTGATTTCAGCCTTTCCCATTGAGAACTGTATTACCAACACACTTAAAAGTAAATCCTTCAAGAGGAGAAGATTATAAATCAGCCAGAACTGACAGGCACAAGTGAGAGAGTGTGTGAGTGTGTGTGTGTGTGTGTGCGCGCGTGTGCGTGCGCGCTCATATGTGTGTTTGAGCCAGAGCGCGTGTGAGCTCTCATTAGGGGACGATCTATGATTTGACAGCCTAGCGGCTGCTCCTGCTGCTGCTTCTGCTGCTGCTGCGTCTGCATGGTCTGTCATGAGTTGAAAAGGGCTGCGAGGGTTGAGAGGAACTGCAGCTCTGAAGGCTGAATGCTGCTAAGTGGTCTCCCTGTCAGTGTAGAGGAGATTTTCTGCAGGATTAGAAACTTGGACCTATTACCACTTCATCTACCCGGAAAAGCAGGCAGTGCGAGAGAGGAAAAGGTAAGAAAAGAAATTATTCTCTGTTGAGTGTGGGGGACGGGGGACATGGGAAATTGTAGTTTTGAAGCCTTACTGTTGTATACCAAAGAGATCTTAACCTCTGAGAGCAAGCGAGGCCACAGCTAAATTCCTACCGAGCTTGACCCTGGAGCTTCTTGCCTTCACACACCCCGTACCCTTTCTTCTTTATTATACTTTTCCCAAGGATGTGCGAGGTTTCTTTGTATTTATTTTTAGCTAGCATATATTGTTTAGTTTTTCTCTTGGGCACTATTTCAAAACAGGGGGCTTTCTCTGTTTCCTTTTTCTTAAGCATTTTCCTTGATAAAGAGGAAACTGATCCTACACTAGTTGCAATAAAAGAAGTTTTCCAAAGTGCATAGGAACCCTGTGACTGTGGGAAAACAAGGTGAAAGGAGAGGGAGAGAGAGTTGCCTGTGAATGAACATGTACATAACCTTTCACAGGGGCTAGAACCACTGCCATAAAGGTGGACGCTGAAAGATGTTTTAAGAAGTGCTTCAGAGAAACTTCAAGCCAGGAAAGATGGAGAATGAAACAGTAAGTGAACTGAACCAAACCCAGCTTCAACCACAAGCCGTGGTGGCCCTAGAATACCAAGTGGTCACCATCTTACTTGTGCTCATTATTTGTGGTCTGGGCATCGTGGGAAACATCATGGTGGTCTTGGTGGTCATGAGAACCAAGCACATGAGGACCCCCACAAACTGCTATCTCGTGAGTCTGGCAGTGGCCGATCTCATGGTCCTGGTGGCTGCCGGCCTCCCCAACATAACAGACAGTATTTATGGTTCCTGGGTCTATGGCTACGTCGGATGCCTCTGCATTACTTACCTCCAGTACTTGGGAATTAATGCATCCTCCTGCTCGATCACAGCTTTTACCATTGAAAGGTACATAGCAATCTGTCACCCCATCAAAGCCCAGTTTCTCTGCACATTTTCCAGAGCCAAAAAGATCATCATCTTTGTCTGGGCTTTCACCTCCATCTACTGCATGCTCTGGTTTTTCTTGCTGGATCTCAACATTAGCACCTACAAAGATGCTATTGTGGTGTCCTGTGGCTACAAGATCTCCAGGAATTACTACTCACCTATTTACCTAATGGACTTTGGTGTCTTTTATGTGGTGCCAATGATCCTGGCCACTGTCCTCTATGGATTCATAGCAAGAATCCTATTCTTAAATCCCATTCCTTCTGACCCTAAAGAAAACTCGAAGACATGGAAAAATGACTCAACCCATCAGAACAAGAATTTGAGTTTAAATACCTCTAACAGATGTTTCAACAGCACAGTATCTTCAAGGAAGCAGGTAAGCAAAGCTGAACCTCCAAGTCAATAGAGGAAATGAGGAATAAAGTTCCTTGTGAGATGGGATCAACTTTGCCCTACTTAGCTGATGGGAAACCAAAATGCAATCATGCAAATGTTTCACAGTGTAAGCCTCTGCTTTACATATTAAATCCATCTCTAAAGCAAATGGAGATCTAAAAATAGATGGGGGAAAATTCAATAGCACACCAGTAGATATCAGTTCAGGTACTATTAAGATATAAGGAACTGTTAATAGAAACTCTAGAAATCCACCTTTAAAATATTTGTGCCTCTATGGAAATGTTATCAGAATATTTGGGCCATTTCTGGCTTCTATAGGAAAAAATTCTATTGCATGACAAAGGATTAACTTTAAGAATTCTATTGCACCACAAAGTTAACAAGAGAGTTTAGAGAGTAATTGAGTCAAAATAATGAAACTTTTCTTGCTATTCTATAGTTACCCACAACTGAGATACATAACTGAGTCATCTGGACATAATTTTGTTCATCTTCCTGGGGGGGGGGGGGTGTATTCTCTTACCTTTTCCTCTAGATCCCTCCAAGGTGTCCCAGGTTGCAGAAGCTAAAAAAGCATTTTGTTCAGGAAATGTTCTAACAAAAGGGCCAACATTAAGCTGAATTCAATATAAAGAAGTAAAATTTTCTTAAATGTTTGTTTTTCTGACCAAGCTTAACTAAAAACCCCTTTATTCTTTCAGATAACCAGAATGCCCATTTTCTTATGACTGAACGTGGTTTTGTTAGCAAATGAGGTGTAACTTCATTACAGTAGATACTATTTATAAGACAATATAAGAATAAAATGTTTTTACATTATGCACACATTTATATATATTTACACAATGGTTCTAAGCACTTACAAACTTAGCTTTTAGATCCTTTCCTTCTTTGTTGAACATAATAAACAAATGATAAACATGTATTGTCATTGCTAAAAGAGAAAACATGAAATGAAAAATACTAGTTCTTTCAAGTGGCTTGAATCCCACCCCACCCCACCCCACCTGCCGATGCCCCTTTCTCTCTCTCTTTCTCCTGCAAGGAATACAGTGTGCATAGATAGAACCTGAGTGTACTTTTTAAAGTACAAATATGGATCATTCACACTAGGACTTCTTAAGTTCTAGGCTAGCTAATATATGAAGAATTGTAACTGAATATATATGCATACATATATATATATATATACATATATAAATACACACTACTAAAATGTAGATGCTTTAGACATTTAGATAGACACAAAATAATTAATAAACTATAACAAAAAAACTTATGCAACATTATAAATGATACTGCAATTCTTGATTCAGATAACATTTATTATTAAAGCCACCCAGATTAATAGAAGACCTGAGCAATTATTTCTAGTTCTTAGATTCCCGTTGCTTTGGATCTAGCAATGCTACCTAATAGGTGTGTTTAGCCCTTTACTACCCCAAATTTGAATAATTAAAACGTAGAAAGATCTGTTGATCATCTGCTCAGACAAATATTAAGAATGCAATAAGAGAGTAAAGAATATGTGCATCTCAATTAGAAACCAAACATGGGTTAACATTTGCAGCAAAGACAGTCAGTGAGAAAATTCATTCATTAGACTCCAATTTATACTCTTGTTATAAATTCTAGAAAAGAAAACGTTTGTCTGGTCTAACGTCCTTTCTTTCAATTACAGTCATTAGTACCTATCAGCATTAATAATGCACTTTAAATTGCTAATTAGGTTACATGTTCACAGTGTTACTTCAAAGCTATCTTTATAGAGGCTGTGTGATAGAAGAAAAAGGTAAAGATTTGGCTCCAAACAACTCCAGACTTAAATGCCAGAATCCCAGTCAACCTATATGACCTTGGAAAAATGGGACTCTCTGAGCTTGTTTCTTCACAATAGCAACATCAGGATCTGTGTGAGGGTCCAGTGAATTATCTTATAAACACACCTAAAGTGGAATAATGACTAACACCTCAGTGCTAATTATGTTCCTTTCCACCTTTTAAAATATCTTGTGCAACTCTATGGGAACTATGATTTGTTCTTTAAAATATTCATTCACTGTTAAAGATTATTTGTTGAGCCAATACATAAACGGTATAGTAAGTTCTCTAAAGAACTTTTCGGAGCATTTGGAGATGTATTCAGAACATTGGGGGTTGTCACCATACCATCAGTGTCAGCAACTAGGAGTGAGGGATGCCAAATGTCACACCATGTGTAAGACAGCCCTGCACCATGATGAAGTGGACCATTATAAATACCAATAACACCCTGGTTGAGAAACACGGGATGACATATAAATCAATAGGAGTGTGTTTAAGTGTGTCATGTAATTCAATCTTGATTATAGATGGGATGGGAGTTTGGATAGGGTGGCAGGGATCATAGAAGTCTACATGGAAGATGTGGCATTTGAAAAGCAAAAGTGAGAGGGAGAGCACTCCATGCAAAAGAGACACGACATGGTGGCTGGATTAAAAACGGTATAGGTTCGAAAAGAGGACAAGAAGGGGCACAAAAAGTAGGGTCAACTTGGTTGACTTTAAATGAATAATGTGTTTGAGGAGACAGTAAAAATAAGATTGAATTGATAGAAATATCTATGAGAGAGAAAGAGAAACCTGGAGGACCCAATCATGACACACACAGAGAGGAATCTGAATCTAATGCAGAAGCAACAAAAGATGTGAGTACTGAGCAGGGAACAGCAAAGATGAAAGTGGTGTCTGAATGTGAGATATCTGACAGCTACAGGCAAAGGCAGTTCTGAAGGCCTACAGGCTGGTGGCAGAAAGACCTCTATGGAGGCTATTAGTAGTGATGCAGGCTTAAGTAGTAAGATCCTCTATCAGGAGAATTTAAATTAAGATATAACCCAAGAGGCATTTCAAAGAAAGAATGAGTGGACTATGAAAACATTAGACACAAAGGATGAAGAGAAGGCAATTCAATATGACACCAGAGTTCCACATTTGGAAGAATGGTGTCACCCTTTGTGAATGAGAACGTAAGCTAGGAAGGGAAGTTAGTTTGGGCCAAAAGGAGTGACCCATGATCTGCATTTTCCCTTTTCTGAAACAGTTCTTTTCTTAAATTTTCGTAAGTTTCAAACCTCTAACTTCTATAACCCAAGGAATTTTAATATTTTTTTCTACATATTTTCTTTTAGGCAAGTTTAATTTACATTTTAATAAATACTCTTCTGGGCCAGGTCTTTCTAACCAAGTTATTAAAGTCTAATATGCATAGCCTAAAGGAGCTACATTTTTAAAAGGAAATAAGAGAGCATTTATCTGTAAAGGACAAATATGAGTTTTTGTTTGCTTATTTATTTTTAACTCACATCCCTCACATAGCAACCCCAGGCCAGAAATCTCTTTCTTCCTCTTTTTTAGAGATTCAATTATATTTTAGGAAACCACCTTAATATCAGGTAAAATCAATAAAGTAAATCACTCAAATTTATGATTTGAAAATGAGTAGAAAAAAGAATTATCTGACTGATTAAATATTTTGCGTTATAATTGGACGTTTTGATTTTGAAGGGGCACAGTTTAAATGACCACATTTGTTATATTCCAGCTCTGTGTATACAATGCCAAAAGATCCCTTAGCTCCGTGAGCATTATGTAGATAAAACATCTCTATCATTGACTGTATAAGTCTGTTTAATTGGTTGGTTCTTTTGGTATTTTGAAAGCACAAAACACCGGAACCTCTTGGTAAAAGACTATAATGTGAATACTTACTTCAATTTGAATATTTGTTTCCACAGGATGCAGGGATATGTACTCAGACTGTCTTAGAGATCAGGTTTCCAATTTTTATTTTCAGTGGAATCTCTGGTGTCTTTTTTCTTTTCTTATAGTATAACTCTAGGGAAACAAGAGCAGTCCTAATAGAGGATCAAAGAACTTATGGCAAAAAATTTATTAGTGGCTTTATTTGACAAATCAATCCTTACAAGTAGCGATTTTTATTCCTATAAAATGCTTTAAAGATTTCTACCCAACTAGAAAGAAGGTTGATAGCCCAAGAAACAAAAACTTCCCTTTTTAAAGCAATATATGCCTTTTTGGTGATGATATTAAATTAACCATGTGTATTATAGAAAACAGAAAACTAGGGAAAAGGAGAAAAAAACAAAAAAAGGCATCTCTTACCCCTCCTCTCAAAGACCAAAATCATTACCACATTGTCGTGTCTCTTCCTGTTTTCGTCGGATCATTTTTTAGATTGTGATAGTCAGAATATAGATACACTTGCTTCCTGCTTTGTCATACAATATGATGGGATTATTATTCTCAAAGAGAACACACAGAGTAAAAGAAACTGATTAGGTCCATTACTCTAAACCTCAGTTTTCTCATCATTAAAATGGGCAAAACAATTACCTCTTACCTCGCAGATTTACTGCTGAGATCAAATAAGACATATCAGAAAAAACTCATATTTGCTCTCTTCCTGTTTAATTAGATCGTCTTCTCTCCTGCCTGTGATCCTCAATGACCCCATCTCGTGCCTTCATGACCCTCTCTTAAGCCATCCCTGTTCACAGGCTGTGCTTGAAGAATGCTGAAATAATGAAATGGCTTGGATTTGTCCTCCCTTTTCATCTCCCTCTAATTTCTGACTACAGTGCTACTTAACTTCTTAAAATCTTAAACAAGGAAAATTCCTGTGGACACAAAGGAAAAGAGCCAGGCTGGTGGAATGTCAGGCAGCAGAGCTGGTATTTGGGAGTACAAAATCCTTTAGGCTGTGTGACTTACACAGCAGCCAACTCCACCTCCATCCTAGGGAACTCCTGCTCCTTGCCCTCCAGGCAGCTTAACCAGTGATGAACTTTTCAAGGCAGAAAGACTGGAGTCTGCAGCATTGGCCCTAAATCAGAGCCTACCCTAGTTTAAGGGCCCATCTTTCATTTTTAACTGTTTTATTTGTTCTGATTGTCTGGGTTCAACTATATCCTTAATAGCATAAAGATCTATACGAAGTTGGAAAAAAAGTACAGTGTTGTCACTTAGCACACAGGTAGCAAAACATGCTATTTTATTTTCATTTATAAAACTTGGCTTTCCACTTTCCAATTCACATCTTGTATAAGGAAAGACTTCTCACATATCCCATAAATTGACTAAATGATAATCCTTTGCAGTAATGTGCTTTGGGTCTTTTGTCTTAGCTGAACAGATCTTGTTTATTCCCAATTTTAGATTTTCAGCTTTGCACCATAATTCTACCGGTAGAGAAAAATAAATTTTCTTACATGGCTACAGAAAAAGAAAACCTGCACTCTTACAGAATTCTCGATTTGGCCACATAAAAATATATCTGAAAACCAGTTAACCTTGAAAATTAGAAACTATTTTATAAAGCATCTCATGAATTCTTCAAAATGCAGATATCCCAAATTCCCGACAGGCAAAGCCTGGGCTGTAACTAACATTTTAGCCTCCTTTGCTCTTTTATAAATAAGCTGAGGGAAAGGTGAAAGGTGTAAAGCTGGAGTTGGGTTGGCATTATGTAAAATTTAACAGTAGGTCATTTAATGTCCTCTGCAATTTTATTAAACACTCATAACTCCAAGGGCACCTGCCCTGCCCTAGGTATGAAGGTTGCAGGGGATATGAAGACAAACTCTTCCCCTGCAAGGAATCCATGCTGGCTGTATCTACTAGTAATCTCTTTTCACAAAAGAGAACATGCAGAGTGAGGGGAGAAGTGAAACGGGAGACAGCTTCATGGAGCACCTGATTTGAGCTGCACCTGTAGAAAAGGGCTAAATGTTGGAAAATGGTAATAAGGAGATAGGGAGCAAAGAGAGGAAGACAATTCAACAGAAAGGAGGAGGAGTAGATGGGAGATGACTGGGTATGTTCAGAATGGTCTTCATATGGTTGGAGTAGATTATGGTAGGGGATTATCTGGGGAGAGAAATCTGAGCTATGCTGTGGCCCCTGCTGTGCACATGCCTGCCCCCTCCTAGCCTTACCTGTACATTCTTCATACTTCTTCTATACACATGTTGACATCAACCACCTATGAGTCCCCAGGACATAGTTCTAGAAAACACATCGCCTGGTCTTCATATGCAATTACCTTTTGGATGTCACGTAATAACATCAAATCCATAGACCTCTATCTCTTTCTCTCTTATTTTACATTCTCAAGCCAGAATCCTGGGAGTCCTTCAAAAGGCCTTTTTTTTTTTTTTTCCCCATTACCGGTCACTCAAATCTAAGCAATAGGCAGTTCTGGTCGTTCTGGCTAATAGTGTTGGTAGCTGACCTGCTTCTCCACCCACACTGCCAGTGCCCCAGTTCACCACCTCTCGCCACCCCATTTCAGCACACAACTTTCCAGCCCCTCCAACTCTAGTTCCTCTCTCCCCACAAGTCATTCTGCATGATGCTGACTGAGGGAATCTCTCCAACACAGATATATATTATCAAAATAATCTTTAGAGTCCCCTGAGACCTAGAGTTTAAACTTCCCATCACAAAGAAGATCTTGGCCATTCCCTACATTTTCAGCTTTATCTTTTCATGGCTCTCTCAACTTACACTTTATGCTCCAGTAACATTGAATGATTGGTAGTTCTCTGAACATGCTATGCTCTCTCAGCTGGAACACCCTTTATCTGGCAAACTCCAAATTATCTTTCAAGTCTCAATTCAAATTATGCCCCATTGCACCCCATCAAGACTTCCCCGAATTTCTCAAGCAGGTTTATACAGCTAAATCCCTAACTCAAACTATATAAGTTAGGTGTTCTTCCTATGCATTCATTGTAGTTTGCATATGTTTCTGGTTTAGTAATTCTTATGTATCATAGTTATTAGCCTGTCTTGTCTTCCCTATACCCACTAGCATCCTTAAGAGTAAGGTCTTGTGTTCCCAGTACCTACTGCACTGAATTTGGTATACACTTGGATCCCCAACATGTACATACCCAGCCAGGGAGTACAGGCTTTGCAAGAACAGGTTGTTAGTCTTCCTTCCCAACTCTGCAGTCAGTGCCATCATGATGCTTGCTTCAAGTTGGCTGTGGTTGGATTATTTACACTACAGAAATCGGTAAATGTAATGATCCAGCCAGCCCTCATTTTTTTGTGGAGAGATGATTGTTAAATATTTACCAGCACACTCCTCTTTGTGTGGTTATATCTCTAACAAGTAATCATTTATATATAATAAATGAAAGATAAATGCCTGCATACTTGGAGGCTTGGTCAAGTCAAAACTGTTTTGCTTCCTGAGAAAAGTGCTGTTTATTTGGGCAATATCTTTATCCTTATCCAGTCCTGTCTTTTTGTTGTTGTTGTTGTTGTTTTCCCTTTCCATCAGTACTTTATTTTTTTTTTGTTTCTTTTTTTTTTATTGGTTGTTCAAAACATTACAAAGCTCTTGACATATCATATTTCATACATTAGATTCAAGTGGGTTATGAACTCCCATTTTTACCCCGTATACAGATTGCAGAATCACATTGATTACACATCCACATTTTTACATAATGCCATATTAGTGACTGCTGTATTCTGCTACCTTTCCTATCCTCTATTATCCCCCCTCCACTCCCCTCCCATCTTCTCTCTCTACCCTATCTACTGTAATTCATTTCTCTCCTTGTTTTTTTTCCGTTCCCCTCACAACCTCTTATATGTAATTTTGTATAACAATGAGGGTCTCCTTCCATTTCCATGCAATTTCCCTTTTCTCTCCCTTTCCCTCCCACCTCATGTCTCTGTTTAATGTTAATCTTTTCCTCCTGCTCTTCCTCCCTGCTCTGTTCTTAGTTGCTCTCCTTATATCAAAGAAGACATTTGGCATTTGTTTTTTAGGGATTGGCTAGCTTCACTTAGCATAATCTGCTCAGTCCTGTCTTTTAACAAGTCCTTTTTGCATTACAAACTAACCAAAGTGCAACTAACCTGTGTGATAGTGATTAAGTGAGTAGATAAGAACTTTTAGGAAGATTTCTCCCCACCACACAGGTCAGGCTGACTTAGAAACATGGCAGACTCAGATAATAATTCTCTTTGTTATAAAAAAAAAAAAAAATCATTCTGTCTTTCTTGTGAGACAGTGTTGGCCAGAGGGATTATGAGGCAGAGCAGAGGCAACCCAGGGAAGGAAAACAATATGAGCACAGGTTTAAAGATGATAATAAATTTATTTGAGTGTCCCATGTGACTAATTTTCCTAAAATGATTTGCACACATCATTTTATTTTTTAAATCTCCAATTCTCTCTGGCTTTCAAAGTCCTATAAAATATTACCCTTTATCATTGTTCTGGCTTTGCTTACTCTTTATCTGTTTAATTTAATAAACATTTTTTAAGTGTCAGTTTCATGCCAAGCACTATTCTGGAGAACCAAATGATAGTCACTATCTTGTGGAACTTACAGTGATATACAAAAGATTGACATGAAAAAATAAGCGGGAAGCCTGAAGTTAGTTTGTAAGGTGTATGGAAGAGGCAACAACAGTGTGGATGACCATAACCTCAGGATGGAGAGCACGCCTCCTATGGAGCAAGACTCACTCCCACTCTTGAAGAAGCATACAAAACTCCCACTCTTGAAGCCAGCATACAAAACCAAGACCTTCACACCAGTAAGTAGTCATTCACAAAACCAAGTTGAGCACAGAGTAAGACCATGAAAGGCCCTGCAAGTCATCTGAAGGCATCTAAATTTGGTTTTTAGGTACCGGGCAACCACTGAAAGCCTTTCATACTCACAATGACAAATGCAACTTGACTCTTGGGAGCTTTGCTCTTAAAATTGTTTGATGGAGCCAGCCCAGAACCAGAGAAACAGGGATGAAGCTATTGTAATCTAGGCAAAAAGCAAGGAAGGCTTGAGTTAGGGGGTAGGTAGAGATGGTTAGGAAGGAATATAGATGAGAAATATTAAGGTGGCAAATTCAGTAGGGTTTAATGATTAATTTGATAGATAAAGAAAAGAGATTTTCCTAAAGGGAATTCTGGATTCTGAACTGGGGTAGGCAGTGGTATTATTAATTATGGCACAGAATACAAGGGAAGAATGGTCTTACCTAATTTCATTTCTTTCTCCAAAATCAAACATATCACCAAGAATCTCCAAGCTCATTTGTACCTTGTGACTTTGCTCATGTAATTTCTCTCTCCTCTTAAAGCCTTCCCCACTCTTGACACTTTCATACTTTTCTAAAATATTCAGTTAAGCTTTCAAGCTCAGCCTGCAATTAGATCAAGAGGTTCCAAGCACTGGACATACACTGGAGGTCAGTTGAGCATGAGCTCTAGAGTCAAAGTTTGAGCTCCAGGACTTCTGGTGTGACAGAACATGACAGAGGGGTATGGCCAAGCACAGCTTCTCATAGTGACCATGAACCTCAGGGCGGGGGGTGGAGTTAAGTGGGGGAGAACAGTATATGCCCTAAAGAGGCATACTCCCAGTGATCTACTCCTTCCAATTAGGCTCCACCTCCTACAATTTCTACCACTTCCCAACAGTTCGTTCAATTATGACTCCATCAGTGGATTGCTCTATTGATGATCCAAACACTTCCCAAAGCCCTATCTCTGGACATTGCCATATTGGCAATCAAGCCTTCAACACATGAGCCTTAGGGGAACATCTCACATACAAACTATAATACAATCTCTATATCTTTGGGTAAGTTATTTTATTTCTTGATTCTTTAGTTTGTTCATAGGTAAAATGGGATACTAATAATATCTATAGGGTTGCTATGAGGAAATACTTAAACACTAAAAAATTCATACTTACTACATGTAAATTACATACTATATTTTAAGTACTATTTATTCATTCCTTATTCATGAAATATCAAAAATATATACTGGTATAGAGGTTATAACAGAGGTAGATTTTGAGCTCCTATCATGTGCTCAAAATTAGCTCAAAATCTACAATAAGAAGTCACACTCATAACAGCAGCTAAATATCATTGACTAGTAGTTTAAATAGATGTTTATTTTTTTAAACTAGATGGTTTAAAAAAAAAAGATTTTAACCCAGCACTCCTGTTACAAACCTTTTATAATTTCAACCTGGAGGGCAAAAACAAGTAAATAAAAATGAGATCGGTGGGGCTGCGGTTGTGGCTCAGTGGTAGAGCTCTCACCTAGCACATGCGAGGTCTTGGGTTTGATCCTCAGCACCACATAAAAATAAATAAATAAAATAAAGGTATTCATAACTACAACTAAAAAATAAATATTTTTAAATGAGATTGGTGGAGGTTAAAGTAAATTTCTTAGAGATGGTAACATGAAGTAAGTGTAGAGATGGAAATGATTTTAAAAAGTGAAAGAAGAGAGGTCATTTCAAATAAAGGGGGAAAGGGAAGAATCATTTCAACAGGAAAAAAAATCTTAGAATTACAATAAGTATATTCTATCTAAGGAAAGGTGGTGGATATAAGTCAATGTTTATTTTAAGAAAAAATAGGAAGTAAATTCAGAGGATATACATGCTGAGATTGGATCAATAAAACCAAGTCACCATCAACACCCACCTTTTTGGTTCCTTCATAATGCCATTGAGCACTGTCAGAGAAATTCACATTCAATAAAATGTGACACTTCACTGTTGAAGCTTCTATTCCAAATGAGTCTTCACTATCTGTGCTATCTATTTGCAGAACCATAATCAGTTCCCTCTTTTCATTTCTTAAGTGTCAATTTCAAATATACCTACTCTCCTCAAATCATTTTACCTGGAATTCTTTCTTCTGAAATCCCTCTCACAGCCAACCTCTCCTTTCTATTACTACTGCCTTAATCCCAGACTCCTTGTTTTTTCCTCTGTACTGTAAGCAGAGTACAAAGTTGTACAGTACAAAGTTGCCTTGCCAAACTTGTGGAAGCTCCCTAACTAATCTCCCTGACTTTTAATCCCATCTTCCAACTCATCTCCCAGAGTGCTGCCAGAATTATCTAAAATGCAAGCCATACCATCACAATAGTATTTGAAAATCTCCAATATTCTTATTTCTTATACACTGAATTCCAAGTCATTATCATGGCATACTCAGACATTTATGATCCTAATTAATTTCCCAAACCCATTCCCCTATCCTCTGCAGGCAATTCCTTCACTGATATACTCTATCATGCTTCCAAGCCAGTGTGTTTACTCCCTAATCTTAACATTCTGTAGCTCCTTCTAGGACTTCCAATCTACTAATAAGTCACTTCTCAAAACAGGTTTTTCTGACTTCCAACTGGCAGGATTTGGGCTTTCTTTCTTGGATTTGTAGCACTTTATACTTTCATATGTATGGTCACGTTGCTGTTAAGAAAAATTGATCAAATATCTACATCTCCTACCAGATTCTACCTTCCACAGTGGCAGAAACATTATCCCATCCATTTTGTGTCCATGATGGTTTTCATGCTGCTTATGAACATAATATTAAGTGACTAAACTAGTAAAGCCTGGGTGTAAAATATAAAGAAAATTAAATGATCAAATAGGACCCTTAAGATTTTTTTTTCAGGGGACTGAAAATGGTGGAATTATTGACAAAATGTTGAAGAAGAGAGTTTAAAGCACTGTCAGAAATATTCATTTAAGATAAGGCATCACATGTGGGAGCTGGAAATATTAGATTGTGAGTGGCCAGCATTGGAGACATGGATTTTGGAATCATTAAGATAATGGAAAGAAGGCATGACTAGGATTGAATTCAGAAAGAGGGAAGGCCAAAGTAACAAAAACTGCAGTCTAGAAAAATTTAAGACTTAAGAGGCTAAAAGAGGATAGAAGACAAGTAAAAATGAAGACTGGTTCCCCTCAGAACATAGCCAGTGGGGTAAGGACAGAGTTTTAGTGGATGTTTCCTGTTGAGAAGGACAGTGAAGAAAAAAAAAGGAGCCAAGAAGTAAAGGAAGATGCAGTTAAAAAAAAATAAGTAGATGTATATGAACCAGAACTCGTGGCCTGGCCACTGGGGTCAAACACCACATTTCAGAGTGGTATGGTGGCATGTGAGAAGAACTCGAATAAATTCAAAGTTGAATTAACTCTGAAAATTAGACAAGACCAAAATCCATATACACAAGGAATAGAATGAATAATTCGAACACTGACAGCCATGTTTAATTGAATACAAATAGATAATATTTTGGAAAAGAAAATATTGTAACCCTTCATAAAGAGCCCTGATGACTTTTGTCGGTGCCCCTTGGATGAATCATCGTGAACATAACTGTAGAGTTTCTGCAAGTGAATGAAGCATGCTGTGCCCTTCCATTCAGAGCCATTGCTGCTTGAGTTTTATGGGGATTTACGATATTGGGAGAATTTGGTGTATTTTCTGCAGGCAGCAGTGCTTAGCTTAGAAAACAAGGAAGTGATTCAGTGAGAGAGGTGGCACCACTGTGAGAGGAGAGGCCAGGTGAATGCAGAGCACTCCATGAATTTTAAAAGATCATTTGTACCGTGGAGTGATCCTTCCACTGCCAGTGCGTGGGAGTGACATCCTGCCATGCTTCCTCTGATAGGAGCTCCACAATGTGACTGATTCTGTTTGGCAAACGTTTGAAAAGTTATGCAGACATAAAATTTGGGTGACAGAGGGTGAGAAAAAGGAATGCACTTAAACATTTGTGGTTTTATCACAAAAGATAGAATGAGGTTTAGATTCGGGACCAATGCATAAGAGAAATATTTCACTAGAGATTATAAAGTACTAGGATGGACCTCCAGGGATTTCTTTAGGAATCAGTTAGGCATCTCTCTCCATAAGTTAAGAGCAATCAAATCAATTCTTCTGTATAGACCCACCACAGTGCATGATGGAGGTGCTATCCTGGATCAAGCTTGGTCTGGTTAACTTGTTACTTTCCCTCTGGAGGGCATTGTTACATGAGAAGGTGAAACAGGAAAGGAAGGAACAGGGAATAAATTCAGGACACATTTGCATTTCCTCACCTCTGATTTAATTGAAAATCTATTATAGACCAGGTATTGTGGTAGGCACTAGTATAAAAAAAAATCAGAAAGTTTCTGCTCATGAGAAGATTGCAGTTTAGTAGAACAAAAACATGGAAAAGTAAAGTGATAAAGCCTTAGAAGAATAAGTGGTATTATAGTAAAAAACATACATTAATGGCTCTGGACCTAGATGGCTTGGTGAGAGGTAGGCAACAGAAAAATATTCGAGAAACTAGGACTCCTAAGCTCAGCCTTGTGAATTAATAGTTATTTTGTAGATGAAGAAGGGAAGGAAGATGGTTTCTGCAATGGAACTCTATGGATGAAGACCAGAAGTCTAGAAAGAATACAATCAGTTCTGAGAACTGCCAGCAGCCCCTTAAGTCTGGGCAGCAAAAGAGGAGAAGAATAAAATAAGGAGAAGCAGGAAATAGATTTTTCTATAGTATAAGATTTTGAGAAGATTCTAAAGGCTATGAAAAGTCATTGAGAGAAGGCAAGGCAAATGTGTCATAATCCAATCCAAGTTTGAGGAAGATCATTCTGTCTTCAATGTAGACAAAGAATTGACTCAACGTTAGTTAGGAGAGGACTGCAACACACACACACACACACACACACACACACACACACACACACACACAAGCAAGATCATGTGAATCATCCTGCAAAGGCAAAATACAATAAAGTAAGCCACAGTGAGGATAGAAAGAAAGACACCAATGCATTGGAACAGAATCAATAGAGTTCCTGTGAGCAGATGTAGAGAGAAAAGAGTCAAAGGTGACACTGGAGCCAATGATAGAAAGTAGTGTGACAGTGGAGAGATTGAATTTTGAAATCTAGTTCCTTGGGGTCAAAGCCAGAGTTGGCCCCTGACTGTATAATGTGGCCAATGAATTTATAACCTTGAGCTCCAGTTTGCATATCTGTAAAAAAAAAATGACAGGTTTTTAGGACTTGATGCAAAAACCTATATAAAGTACATCTCACAGTACCTAGAACATGGTAATAGTAAATGTTAGCTACAGCTCTTCTTAATTGAATAATATAACTTAGCTACACATGGACAATAAGGAGAGGAAAATAGATTTCAATGGAATGGACATGTTTAGTTTTGCCTGTGTTGTATTTTAAATGTCTGTAGTCACCAGGGTCGAGTTATAGATTCATAGCACAGAAAAAAGATCTCCAAACAATTAGTATACAGTTGGTTTGTGGATAACACCAGATTAGATGCTATCACTGAAGAAGGTTTTGTGGTACAGAACCTTGGAGTAGCTAGAATGGGGTGAAGAGCCTGTTCAAATAGAGAAAAGAAATAGCCACAGACGGTGCAAGAAAACCAGGAAAGAAGAAAGCAGAGTCACAGAAACCCAAGGAAGAGACTATCTCAGCAATGATCATTAGAAAATAGTAATGATAAGGACTAAAAACCATCCAAGGGGGCACTGGTGACCTCTGTGGGTGCAGTGTCCTTAAAGTGTTGGGGGAAATAAATCAAATTTCATACAGCTGACTAATAATGAATGGGGAGAAACTGGGAAGAGTAACAGTAGACAAGCCACAGAGAAATAAGGCCAGGCATTCTTGATTGTTTTATTTTGATTTACATAAGATAGAAAAACCTTAGCCTTTTACATCTTGATGAGAAAGAGATAGTGGAGTGGGAAGAATTCTCTGTGGATACACGAGGAAGACTCAGTATTGATGAGGTGTATTTCCTGAGGAGGTGAAAGGGATACAACTCCTCCTCAGTAGGAACTGTGTCTGATTCATTGAGCCATCTGCAGACCCACACAGTGTCTTAAACATGGAAGTATATGTGAAATAAATGTGTGTCATTAAGTAAAAAGATAAACAAGTCAATAAAAAAGCATGAATACAACAGGAAAAGAGATAAAGATGATCCTGGTTGCAGATCAATCTTAGATTATGGGTCAGAAAGTGGCGAGTTCTTACAAACTGGTAAAATGGAGGGTCCTCAATTAAGGGTACTGAGGGTGATGGCAAGAAGAGGGGGCATTGGGAGAGACCTGAGTGTTCATTGTAGGAAGTGAGAGAAGGAATTGATAGATACGCGGATAAACAGGCTAAGTCCCATGGCTGTTTAGAAAAAAAAAAAATGAACTGATGAGGTAGTAGTAAGTGATAGGTTATCCAAATTTCTTAGTGGTTTCTAAACACCTCTCAGTGGGTCTGTTCTGGGACTCATTCTCAATAAACCATATTCAGATGAACCATTTCACTGACCAAAAACTAGCTGGCATTGTCCCTAACTAAGATTGTTTCCTTTCTGCAGCAGTGAATGACACATTCACATCAAGCAGCATTTCACAAGTAACGCTTTCTCCCCCTTCACTGAGACAAGATTCTTCTGAGAGAGGTCCAGACTGGGTCAGATTGGATGGATTACAGCAGGGTGGTTTATTTATTTATTTATTTATTTATTTATTTATTTATTTATTTATTTAATTTGCTAAAAAGTTCAGCCTGAAGTCATGACTCCAGATCAATCGAAGCTTTGTGCCTCAATAAAACTTACTCAAAAACACTGTGAGCAGTACCAGCTCACAAGCGGTAATTCTTTTCCACAATTTTGAGCCAGGTCCCTCCTTTATCAGCATTCCCAGAAGACACGTCTGATGTGCACAATCTGTTTTTTCCTTCTGCTCTAATACCTTGTTTTGGTTTTTTTTTCCACTTTATCTTTGGAGAATTCTGGAAGTACACTTAGAAGCAATTAGTCTTGGGGAAAAAGCAACACACTCCATTTTGCCCACAGTTCTTGACTTCACTTTGCTATTGACTTTACCTCAAAGGAATGTGGCATCATGGGGTCCAGATTCTTTTAATAAATAGGGATCAGCAAGCTCAAGAGTGCTTGAAGCCTCCTACATAAGCAAGCATGTTGGTTTCTTTGTGCTTCACCAAAACCTTTGAGAGCACTAAAGGCAAAAGGCAGAAAGGAGCTCTCTCTCCATGCACTGGTCTCACTTCTGCATCACGGGATGTTTGTTTATTCCCGAGGGGTGCTCTCCAATCTAAAGGAGTCTGTGTCAGCCACTCAAAATCCAATGCAGACCCAAAAGCCAGACAGGTGGAAAACTGCTATTATCGACCGTGGCTTTTAAGCTAATGAATAACAGTTTCTGTTCCTGGATCCTCCTCAACTTCACCCTTGTCCTCAGAATAATTAATTAAAAGACGTTATTAAATCACATTGATATCCACGTATATGCATGCTACAAATAGAGAAAGCAATTTTGATTTTTTTTATTATTATTTTTTAAGTCATGAATACTGCAGCACCAGAAGAAATCTCATGTACTTATTAGGCACCTATAGTCAAAAAATATAAACTTCTGGGCATTGATAAAATGAATTATTTCAAGTAACTTTTAGTGGTCATTAAGAAGGTCGTGGTAGCATAAAGGAAGATCCATTAATTTTTGCAAACTGCCACCTGCATGTAAGCCCACTGTCAGATAATTCTGCTGTCTTTTAAAGAGTTACTGGGAAAAAAAAAAAAAAAAGCTTTTATCATTAGAATTCTGTTCATTTGGCAAGGTCACCTTTCTGTCTCAGCCAGACTGACCCCACATGATCTCCAATATTGAGGGTAGAGAGCCAGGTTATTTGGTAACAATGAGAAATGTAAAGTATTCTTTGAAAAACACCAACAATTTTTCACAAAGACAACTTGAAGAATGATGATTAGCAAGCATAAAATTCAAGAAACCATTTTCCCTAAAATAGAAGTGTCTTCATTCAGAAGTAAAATCTCCTGGAAAACTATTCCTTTGGAGCATTGGGAGAAATGCTGTATGCAAAAAGCTTTTGAAAGGAGTAGTCATTTCCTTGTGTCATATCTAGCCAATATGTCGTGTGCTTGTCATGTTTACGGGCACCATGAAAAGATGAGCATTTAATATCTTTATAATGTATTATACATTGTTATCAACATTTATTTCACCCCAAAACCATAGAGGCACAGACCTTTTCCTCTCTCGGCAGCAGAGTCACATCACAACATTAATTCTTAAGATGCATCCAACATTGTAGACTCTCTAGAGCATGGAGACTCTTGAAAATGTCCCCAAATGAGTCTTACAAGCCTCTTTAAAACTTTCTCACCCACGTTCAAGAACCACAGTGTAAACATTCTCACTTAGATTCTTCCATTAATATGCACCAGACTTTTCTGATGGTCTTCTAGCAATGCAACCTTGGAAACAGCCTGTCTCATTTGAATAGGCTCCAGTCTGGATTAACTTTTATTATTCAGGCCTTACTATGTGCCAGGCATGATGTTAAAGAATTTTCACACATTATCTCATTTGCATCTAAGACACAGGCATAATTTATCTTCTCAGTTTTAAAAATGAGGGGCCTGAGATTTGACAACATTGAGCTCAAAGTCACTCATTCAAG
This sequence comes from Spermophilus citellus, assembly GCF_964194105.1. Lineage (NCBI taxonomy): Eukaryota > Metazoa > Chordata > Mammalia > Rodentia > Sciuridae > Spermophilus > Spermophilus citellus. The sequence goes on from NC_138194.1 coordinate 76,230,359, forward strand.
AAAAACTGACGAGCAAAGAATCTAAGCTTAGCCTCTAATTCAAAGCCTCCGACAGCAACATTTTATTCTACATCCTCACACACTTGCCCTTAGTACTAATATCTCAGAATGGGTTACAGAGTGGGCTCTATCTGCCCAAGAAAAGGGAACTTTTCCTTATATACATGACAGCTAAATTCATTCTTTCTTTCCACAAAAATGTGTTGAAACCTGCTTGAATGTTGCAGGCAGTGCCTTAGGGCTTGGGAAACAACAATGAACAAATAAGACAAAGATCTCTGTCCCATGGAGCTGTTTTTTTAAGAGGAAGGAAAGAGAAAGGATATCAAAAAATGAATGCACATATTATATTGAATCATAGCACATAAGATTGTGGAGATAAAACAGGAAAACAGGGGGATAAGGAGATGTTGAAGTAGGAAAGGTATCATTTTAAATAGGGCAGTTAGAGATATTCAATGGCCTGTTTTCAAAGTATGGTGGTGTTTTGATCCTATATCAAAACTATACCAAAGCAGGCACTGACAAATGTCATTTATAAATTAATGCTTGAAACTCAACCAAGTTTTTTTGATTGAGGCAATGCTAAAACACCAGGTTGACCTACAAAGGTCATTTGGCTTTAATGCACAGGAAGTATATTTTTAATGATACTATTCAGTTACATTTCATAAACTTTTCTAACATTCATTCTAAAAGAAAATGCATTCTGTGTTCTAGTTCAGAGCTGAAACATTCCCCAGTGCTGGAATAAGGTCTGTTAGGTAGGTCAGCAGTGAAGAAAAGTTTGTGATAAATGTTCCTTTACCTAAATATTAGGTTAGCTCTCTTCATTTCCAAAAGAGAAAGAATGACAATCTCTACCCAGTCCTCATCTATGAACGCTTTAGGAAGAGATAGGATGAGACACTATTCTGATTGATTCAAATCCCAGTTTATCATTTGTGAGTGGCATGAGTTTCTTCATTTATAATGGAGATAATGATAGTACCTTCTTGCTAACACAATAGTCAAAATGAGTAATGAGTGTTTTCTGTTATTAGTTTCAAAAAATAGCTTTCATTTCTCTGGAATTCACTGTGTTCCATGCACTGGTATGAGCCCTTATAGCACAGCATGTATCCATGCCACAACCCTATGAAATAGGTAAAATTTATGTCCCCATTTTGCATAAGGAAACACTGTGACTTAGAAATGGTGACAGCCCCAGGTTTAACAACCTGTAAGTGTTGTAGCCAGGACAACAGCCCAAAGTGGCTGGAAGAGAAAAGGAAAGCCTTTCCCACTGTAATGAGAAGAGTGTGATAGAGAAGCCAAGGAAATGGTTTCCCGCAGGGCCATGAGGCCACCTGCTGTAATCCGTAGATGGGCCCTCTCCTAGAGCCTTCCGTGCTGGCTTCTACATGACCTCTGATTTTGGCATTCTTTTTTTTTTTTTCTTCTTTTTTTTTTTTTTATTGGTTGTTCACAACATTACAAAGCTCTTGACATAACCCACTTCATACATTGGACTGAAGTGGGTTATGAACCCCCAATTTTACCCCAAATGCAGCTTGCAGAGTCACATCGGTTACACTTCCACATTTTTACATAATGTCCTATTGGTAATTGTTGTATTCTGCTACCTTTCCTATCCCCTACTATCCCCCCTCCCCTCCCCTCCCAACTTCTCTCTCTACCCCATCTACTGTAATTCATTTCTCTCCTTGTTTATTTTCCCATTCCCTCACAACCTCTTGTATGTAATTTTGTATAGCAATGAGGGTCTCCCTTCATTTCCATGCAATTTCCCTTTTCTCACCCTTTCCCTCCCATCTCATGTCTCTGTTTAATGTTAATCTTTTCTTCCTACTCTTCCTCCCTGCTCTGTTCATAGTTGCTCTCATTATATCAAAGACGACATTTGGTATTTGTTTTTTAGGGATTGGCTAGCTTCACTAAGCATAATCTGCTCTAGTGCCATCCATTTCCCTGCAAATTCTATGATTTTGTCATTTTTTATTGCTGCATAGTACTCCATTGTGTATAGATGCCACATTTTTTTTATCCATTCATCTACTGAGGGGCATCTGGGTTGGTTCCACAGTCTAGCAATTGTGAATTGTGCTGCTATGAACATCGATGTGGCAGTATCCCTGTAGCATGCTCTTTTAAGGTCTTCAGGGAATAGTCCAAGAAGGGCAATAGCAGGGTCAAATGGTGGTTCCATTCCCATCTTTCCCAGGAATCTCCAAACTGCTTTCCAAATTGGCCGCACCAATTTGCAGTCCCACCAGCAATGTACAAGTGTGCCCTTTTCTCCACAACCTCTCCAGCACTTATTGTTGTGATTTTGGCATTCTTAAAGGTCCTCATCTTTTGGAAAAGTAGACACCAAGATTATTAAAAGCACGGTGCTACCATGATATTTTTAGGAGTTAGTGGAGTAGCAATGCTAATGACGATTTTGTCATGAGAAAAATCAAATTTTAAATCAAAACTTTGGTCCAAGAGTTGAGAACCACAATTATTTGGTTCAAATTTCTCATGGATTCATTGGTAATTAGATAGACAACTTGGAAAAAATAACCATAAATCACAGTAGTAGTTTGAAATAGGTCATATGTCACTGTTCTGATTTATTAAATGTTCAAATTTTCCATTGGTTGACAAACTATGGCCATGGACCTGCAGCTCCGCTGCTTGTTTTTCTAAATAAAGTGTTGACAGAACTTAAATGGCCATGTCCATATATTTATGTGTTGTTTGTTTTCTTACCACAATGGCAGACCTGATTAGTATGATGTGACTGAATGTCACAGAGGCCAAAATATTTACTACCAGGCCCTTTACAGCAAAAGTTTGCTGACTCCTGAACTATTCCTGTTTCAGAGTTTACTTGTGAAAACGTACACCTAGTACAGGTACTGGTGCATGAGAAGTGCTCAGTAAATAAATGGCAGAAACATATTAAATAAATAAAACCAAAAGAGCAAACGGCAAGCTTATCACAAGCAGCCTAAATTAGCAACTAATATATCCCTTCCTTCATCTTAACTCTGTATCCCCTAGATAAAATGCTTTTCCCATTACATTTGAGAATCCTTGATTTCAACAGGCTCTAAAAGACAAATTTATAATCTATAGATGCAGAATGACATCGAGAGAAATAACTTTCTGCAAAGAGAAACCACAAATGATTGAATGTGACAGCCGGCAGATAAGACAGAACAAAAATACCTGTCAGAATGAGATTTGTACCTTTTGGAGGCAAATCCCATTTCACTTTAGTATATATTAACACAGTATCAATCAACATCTAGTAACGGGAAATGAACTCAGCATAAATCATATTAAGTTAGACTCTCCTTGGCTATTTAATTTTCCTAAGTTCTTTATGACAATATAGCCAACAACTTTGTATTTTTCAGAATAACAGACTGTCCCTCAGAAAAATGGTCTTTGCCATAATTTACCTGATCTGTCATGTCTCTTTTGAGAAAGAATCTTCACATATCGATTTTTAATTTTTAACGGCAAGCATTTTTTTTTAATGCTAAACCCTGATTTGGGGTTATAGATAAAAATATGTATGAAACGTTACTCCTGCTAACAAGATTTTATGTAACAAAAAAGAAAGAAGACAGAAGATAATAATGACATTAACAGCCTCCAGGGACTCCATGGAGTCAGTAGTGCTTAGAAGGGCATTGGTGAATGATTTCCTCATTCATCTATTCATTAATTTCCTGAATATTTATTGCCCCTATCACATGCCAGACCCTCACATTGCTCCTCCCAGGCAGAGTAGTGTAGGGATTCCCAAGGAGTCATCACTCTATAGGGGAAAGAGACAATGCACAGGTACACCTGTCCAGACTGTGACTCTGAGCACAAGCAGAATAAAGAGGGAGACGTGAGGGAGAATAGCTCAGGTAAGGATCAGTATCCCCCACTCTCTCTAGAAATATTAACTTATTTGGACCTCTCTATATCTATCTATCTATCTATCTATCTATCTATCTATCAACAGGAAGAAAATCCCTAGCCTATAAATTTATAAAGATTAAATATTTCAATGAGGTCCCTGGTGCTATGGTTAAGATATATTAAGTGTTCTAAAAAATATTATTATTATTATTATCAAAAAGTGTTATGTTATTTGACTACATCCTCCACATTTCCCCAATGGTAAGAAATCTACCCCCCCACACACACACACACGAAATTTCAAAAAAAAAAACTAATTATCATTTATTGAGGACTATACTCTATGCTTTGCATAAATTTCCTCACTTATTTTTCACACCTACTCATACTTCATGAATATACTGCGATTTAGAAGAATGAACTGTCTTGCCTGGTTTCATACAAACAGTAAGCAGCAGAACTAGAATGAGAAGCCACACATGTCTGCCTTTGGAGCCCTAACCACTGAACAGTACCACAAAGCAGATGAGTCCATATCATTCATACTAATAATTTGTCAGCACCTGCTGATTTGCTTCATGTACTTTGTAGAGGCCAGTGGTTTCCTAGTCAAAAAAGTAAGAAGCAGATAAGACAAACTTCATTCTGTCTGTTAGATGAACAAAGTGATAAAAGTGATAAACAAAGTGATAAAAGTGATAAAGCTGTCACTCCTTACTGAGGAGGTAGATTTCAAGACAGGATAAAGAACACAACAGCCCCTCATTTTAGAAAGGTATAGCACATGTTACAATGTGTTTTCTTGTTCTGCTTTCAGTTAATCCTCATACATATGTGGGATATCTTCTCACATGTTAAATGCAGAACCTTCTGGAGGACAATGGGTAAAAGGCATTTTCAAAAGGCAAAACTTAAAACCAAGAGTTTTGATTTTGAATCACATTTGTAGCTCATCAAAAAGCTAAAGTCAGTGAAAAAAGACTGAATTTATGGTTTTCTGAAGGCAAGAAGCATACCTCCCTCCTTTTGGCTATCTCCAGGAGTTCTTTAAAAGACAGCTAAGAAATTAGCTCTCTAACTCCAGACAGGCCCAAGCCATGGTACATGCTGTCTCCCCTGGGAGAGACACAGGTGCAGAAGGAGTTGGCCGCTTCCCAGGTAATCTCAGATCCTCGGACAAGGGCCTCTGTCCAAAAGTGTTAGTAACAAGACAACTAAATGCCCACAGAATATTTGACACACTGAGAGTTTTACTTCTAGTTAGGAATCACCATCACCTTCTGTCCTCTCCATCATTCACAGTTTATATTTTAAAAATACCGGCTCTGATTTCTCAGATCCCACTGTGCTAGTACCTGTATCTCAGTCTGCAGTATCACCCTTCCTGGATCTCATAGCCAGAGAAGCACAGAGGAATAAAAAGGGATAGAAAATATCACCCTGGAAAAAGATCAGTATCTTCAGAGAATTGTTAGAGCTACTAGCTGGAGTCTCAGCTCAGAGTTGCCAAGATGCCCCATTTAGAATTTCTAAGGTCTGGTTCCTAACAGAAAAATGACCAGGAGCAGCAGTAACCATGCCCTAAAGAGCAAAAATAAGAAACTAAAGCCAGATGTATTACAGCAGGCTTTTCCTCATGCTTGGCTCTTTACCAGTAATTCACCTGGAAGAGAGAACACTTAGAAAAGGCTGAGTAGTGAACCCAGCCTCCAGCAGCGAACTGTACCATTCTTTCAGCATGACTCCTAAAACATTCAGAATGACATTTTATTTTCAAAATTCGCATGTTATTGTAATTTGAATCCTAATTCTGCCAGCTGAGTTTTTCTTTTCTCAGCATGTTTCCAAATATCCACCTCCTGTGCACAAGAAAACATCTAAGCCACAGGAGAGAAGCCAGCCTCTCATCATGCGGAATTATCAGACTCCATAATCGATACTGTAGCCTCCGCACCACAATAGTAGCCAATATTGCAGCAACTTTTACATCGAATCTGGAGACTGAGTACAAGCTCTCAGCTATTTCCCACTATTAGCAGAAAAAAAAAAAAAACCTGAATTCAAGAAGGTTTTAAAAATATGTGTGTTCCAGCAGGACTTAATGTCACAGTGTGAATAGGAATATCTTTGCTAAGTGCTTTCCACATAAACCCTTGTGTGGACATTAGAATTAGTTTTTATTGTCCCTGTTCCCCTTCCACATATAGCTTCCACCAATTCCAAACCTTAAGCCCCAATTTTGCTTTAGGTTTTGCAAGCATCAGGAAAAGAATTTCCTCCCCATAGTCAAGGTATTTGGCAAAGAGCAAAAGAAAACATGGGAGTCAAATACACATACAAATACACCCTATAAAGATAGGGTGGCTTTCAATCATTAGTCTTTTAGTCTTTCTGACCTCAGTCTTATCTTTTGTAAAATGCAGGAAAAGTAGGACTGCTATGAAGAAAATGCCAAGAACTTTGCCTGGTACATGGTCGATATTTCATATGTCATAATTCTCTTCCTCCCTTCCATTTTCTAATTCATGTTGCCAAATTAAAATACCTTCAATTACCATCCTGATTTATTCCATTCTAGATTGCAACATCTTAAGAAAACACTGTACCATTCCCAACAACATACACTTTCAAAGCTTCTCAGAAAGCAAGGCTTATCATCACTTGAGGTCTCTTACACTGAGAAATCTTGGTATGTCAGCATTCAATCCGGGTTCCACTAGCGGGATTCATTTCAAAGTCCATCACTTTCCCCCATTCTTTGTGTGTTTTTTTTATCTCTAACTTCATTCCTGAAAGAAAGTGCAGGCTTAGAAGGGCCATACAACATCAGACTTGAGTGCAGAGGTCTGCCTGTTTCCCAAAGAAATACTTTCACACTTGTTTAGATATGCTTAGTTGTTTTGTTGGAGAACTCTGGGTGTCACAGAGGGTCACATCATGTACTGTGCAGCAATATGTCATCATTTAATTCAACTCTTTGCTGTGCTCTGGTGTCTTCCCTGTGGCAGTACCAACTTGTGACCTTGCATGTAGGTCCCCTGGCATAGACTCCCCTCAAATATTCTTCTTGAGAAAGAGCTCTGCCTGCCTTCCTCAGCACCCTCTAGAAGGGTGGAGGCAAATAGCTTTTATCCATTTCCCTGTATGCGCCACACTTATAATTTCATACTTTAAGAATCCTGTATCATTGTCCCCCTTAAGCCCTACTTCTTGGTGAAGCATTACCCACTGCAGCCAATGTTTCTCTACTGTGAATCTCTGCTAATATTTTCATGTAATTTTTAATCAGAGTAGAGCCCAGAAAACCCTTGAAAATTCTTGCCAGAATGGCTATTCTGAATGGGACACTCTGATTTAGTAATGACAGGTGGAGTCCAGAATCCATGCATTAGTATCCCTGGATGGCTTCTTGTCAAGAAATCCATACGTAATGCACAGGAAAGAGTCTGTCAGTCTGTGACCTCTCCACCATGAATCACCACCCGGATTTTATTCACTTTTATTGTACTTTAACTGACTTTGAGTTGATTCCAAGCCCGTTTCTGGCCCCATCATTCAAAATTTAAACCCCACCAATGATCTCACTGAATGGTATGAAGTGCCCCACGTTGAGTATAGCTGTCTTTTGAAAACTGAATTCCAGACTTAAGTCAAAACAAAGCAGAGCAATCTGCAAGAAGAAAGTCCCAAATCCCCCAGTCAGTGGGAAAGCTTGGCTAACTTCAGATTTATTTAATTATCAAGTCAAGTTTATCTTTCAGTGGGCTCAATTAATACAACAGATTGCAAAAGGCCATTTATCACTTTGCTGAGGGCTATCTAAGAGCAAAATATCCCCAGTCACTGAACGCTTTTGTTAATATGCAGAAAGCCAGAAAACACAAACAGAGTCCAAATACAGAATGTATTGTTACCCTTTAAAGGATGGCATTAGAATATTAAGGACTGTTTCATATTCATTAACCCAAAAAAGTTTCCAAAAGGAAATGCACTCTGAAAACGAAAGTATTCCAGCCAGAGGAAATGCAAGAACTACAGCACTTCACTGATTTAAAAATCCTAAACCACACATAGTTCCACAATTACATCTTAACATTTGACAAAACTAAGTATTTACTCAATAATAATGCAACTGTGCATTGAGCACTTACTATGTGGCAGGCTTATGTACTAAGGACTCCTTCCAAGTATTTTTGCATCAGAGATGTCACAGAAGTTTGGTGTTGATTTACGTACTTCATGAAGTCAAAAATAGCTTTGGCATTGTACCGGGTAGGATCCAAAATTGATGTTGATGTTCATAAATTAAAATTACCTGCTACGATGCCCTTGAAAAGCACACAGTATACAAGAGGCAAATAGTCTTCAAATACAAGTTTAATGATGTGGTTGTCACCTCCCGTTACATGACTTTGCTTTTTTAGCACAAATGCTTCTTTCACTCTCCTTGAAATTGCCTGGAAAATTAGGCAAGGTTCAGACATAAGCCATGTGTCCTGCCTAGTGTCCTCAGAGGCAGAGATGAACTGTGAAATCAAGGTTCTGGATGCAAATTCCAACTCGTTCTTCTTTGCCTTCTAAGCTTTGTCACTCAACAACACATAGAAAATGTTCAGAATAGAAAAATGGTCAGAATAGAAAATGCTCAGAAACCACAGCCTTATCTCCAAGACAAAAATAATAGCAAAAGTATCTGAATCATATACAGAATCAAAATTCAGATGTTCTTCTGAGTCAGTACAAGAATTCCAACTAAATCACCTAGGGAACTGGGCATGAATCAAATCCTTATGACTAATAAGCTGACCTCTGGCAATTAATTAAAATGTCCCCAGTTCCCATGTAACCAGAACCTAATAAATGACTTGCTATTAATTGGGGTATAGTCCAAGAAATAGAACTTTCCATTATTTCATTGGATTATTTTTGCAATTTCAATTTTCTTGTTTGCTTATTTCCCCAGGAAAGAGATTGGCATGAAGGACTCCTAACTGCCCTGTTATGACAACTTTTCCTCCTCCCTAATCAGTACTCTCTAAATGTAGTACTCCAATTTGAAGCAAAAAACACATAAAGGATTCCAAGCTTACCAATAATTCTTGGCAACAATATTATCCCTTCCAAATAGTTTATAAACAATCTTTGCAGCAAGTAGAAGTCTTCAACTCAATAAATATGTTGATATCTATAATTATCTGTAAACAAATAAGACCTAGAGTCAAAAGTTCTTAGTTCAATAACTAGCTTTGCTACTCATATATGTACTTCTCTGAGCTCAGTGTCCATTTCCAATGTTCAATGTCATGAAGTACTTTCCCTGCAAATTCCAAAAGAAATTAACAATTAACTGCTGTCTGAACTCCATTAGGGACTTAAGGGGTTGATGAGAAAGGTAGCATTTTGTCATGCATTGTCTTGATCTCATAAATGTGGCAAAGAAAGAAAGGGCAGATACTGAAAGGAAAAAAAAAAAAAGCAATTCCACCTCTACAGTTGAGCAGATGCTGACCCCACTACTTTTGCTGGATGCTCACCCTATTCTAGAACACAGCTCTAGCTCTTCCAATTGTCTTCTTCGTCCTTCTCCTGGATCATAAATGTCCACCTCTGTAAGTGTTCCCTGTGCAAACAGAAAAGTTGTATTGTCTTCCATCTCTGAAAATGTAAATTTAACCAACACACTTTGTCCCCCTCTGGCAAGCCCTCCATTTCTCTGCTCCCCTTACTAACAAAACTTTTAAAAGATGCGTTTATAATGACCATCTTCATTTCTCCCATTCTTTCCTTAACCCATTCCAAAAAGGTTTGTTGACAAATAAAGCTTTTATTCATAAAACAAACAATAATTTCATCTCCCAATTCCCATTTCCTCTTAGTCATGTTTTTCTGTCTGATAGTTATTTCCAGTTTTCAAGAGTAGTGTAAGAATACATCCCACCTGGGGTTTTGTTTTTTTCTTTAGGCTACCTTTCCTGAGTACTTATACCTCTTTAAAATCAGTTAGTATTTTATACTGGATATTTTAATAATAATTATCTCTCAAAATTTCTTCTAAGATTAAAGGAGTGTTTGATATTTTTGGATACTTTATATCTTAAAAGGGAATATGCAAACCAGCAACTCTACCCCTACGAAGTAAAATAAGAAGAAATAAAAGACAAGATAAAAAAAAACATACATTCATATAAAATTGCACACAGATATACATAACAATATTGTTCATTATAAGTAAAAAGTGGAAATAAATGCATAAATAAATGTGAATATACATACTTTGGAATATTATTCAGCTATAAAAATAAATAAAGTATCAATGTGTGCTACAATGTGCTTCACCATATAAACATTATGCTAAGTGAAAGAAGTCAGGTAGAATCAAAAGATTGCATGATTTCACTCATATAAAATGCTCAAAATAGGCAAATTTATGGATGTGACATAGGTTAGTAGTTGCCTAGATCTGGGGGAGGCGGGAAAGTTGGAGCAGTATTAATGGGTACTAAGTTTCTTTTTCAAATAATGAAAATGATCTAAAATTTGATGGTGATGATGGTTTAATAACTCTGTGAATATACTAAAATCTCTTGAATTATGCATTATAAGTGGGTGAATTTAATTATTTATCAATTATATCTCAGTAAAGCAATATACAGTAATATATATAACCAGTCATAAGGCAAGCCCATAGCATGGATCCTTGTTGTGCTATGCTGAGAATGGCACTACACTCCTGTGGACATCCTCCAAAATTTCACATGATAATTAAATATAATGCAGCATCCTGAAAGGAATCTTAGAATAGGAAACACACACACACACACACACACACACACACACACAAACATTAGGGGGAAAATTAATTAAAGCTCAGTAAGATCCAGAGTTAACTCACTTTATATAACTCCATATAAAACTATCAACAAGTTCATTAATGGGACAAACATGTCATGCTAAGGAAGAGATTAATAATACAGGGGCTTTGGTGTGAGACACATAGAAACTATTTGCATTATCTTTACAACATCCTAATTAATCTAACACTCTTCTAAAAAAGGCAATATACAAATGTTAGTTAATAGTTTCAGACCTTTTATTAAGAATTATAGCACTATTAACACAGATAGTAGTTACTAATACAAGATTCCTCCTCTGACTAGAATAAAGAACATAAACTGTTTTTCCATGGAGCACACACATGAAGAGTTGTACTTGTGCCCACTTGTGGAACTGTAATCTTTTTTCTTAAATTTTTTTTATTGGTTGTTCACAACATTACAAAGCTCTTGACATATCATATTTCATACATTAGATTGAAGTGGGTTATGAACCCCCAATTTTACCCCAAATGCAGATTGCAGAATCACGTCGGTTACACATCCACAATTTTACATAATGCCCTATTAGTAATTGTTGTATTCTGCTACCTTTCCTATCCCCTACTATCCCCCCTCCTCTCCCCTCCCATCTTCTCTCTCTACCCCATCTACTGTAATTCATTTCTCTCCTTGTTTATTTTCCCATTCCCCTCACAACCTCTTATATGAAATTTTGTATAGTAATGAGGGTCTCCCTTCATTTCCATGCAATTTCCCTTTTCTCTCCCTTTCCCTCCCATCTCATGTCTCAGTTTAATGTTAATCTTTTCTTCCTGCTCTTCCTACCTGCTTTGTTCATAGTTGCTTTCATTATATCAAAGAAGACATTTGGTATTTGTTTTTTAGGGATTGGCTAGCTTCACTAAGCATAATCTGCTCTAGTGCCATCCATTTCCCTGCAAATTCTATGATTTTGTCATTTTTTATTGCTGCATAGTACTCCATTGTGTATAGATGCCACATTTTTTTAATCCATTCATCTATTGAAGGGCATCTGGGTTGGTTCCACAGTCTAGCTATTGTGAATTGTGCTGCTATGAACATCGATGTGGCAGTATCCCTGTAGCATGCTCTTTTAAGGTCTTCAGGGAATAGTCCGAGAAGGGCAATAGCAGGGTCAAATGGTGGTTCCATTCCCAGCTTTCCCAGGAATCTCCAAACTGCTTTCCAAATTGGCCGCACCAATTTGCAGTCCCACCAGCAATGTACAAGTGCACCCTTTTCTCCACATCCTCGCCAGCACTTGTTGTTGTTGGACTTTATAGTGGCTGCCAATCTTACTGGAGTGAGATGGTATCTTAGGGTGGTTTTAAATTGCATTTCTCTGACTGCTAGAGATGGTGAGCATTTTTTCATGTACTTGTTGATTGATTGTATATCCTCCTCTGAGAAGTGTCTGTTCAGGTCCTTGGCCCATTTGTTGATTGGGTTATTTGTTATCTTATTGTCTAATTTTTTGAGTTCTTTGTATACTCTGGATATTAGGGCTCTATCTGAAGTGTGAGGAGTAAAAATTTCTTCCCAGGATGTAGGCTCCCTATTTACCTCTCTTATTGTTTCTCTTGCTGAGAAAAAACTTTTTAGTTTAAGTAAGTCCCATTTGTTTATTCTTGTTATTAACTCTTGTGCTATGGGTGTCCTATTAAGGAATTTGGAGCCCGACCCCACAATATGTAGATCGGAGCCAACTTTTTCTTCTATCAGATGCAGAGTCTCTGATTTGATATCAAGCTCCTTGATCCATTTTGAGTTAACTTTTGTGCATGGAGAGAGAAAGGGATTCAGTTTCATTTTGTTGCATATGGATTTCTAGTTTTCCCAACACCATTTGTTGAAGATGCTATCCTTCCTCCATTGCATGCTTTTAGCCCCTTTATCAAATATAAGATAGTTGTAACTTTGTGGATTAGTCTCTGTGTCCTCTATTCTATACCATTGGTCCACCCGCCTGTTTTGGTACCAGTACCATGCTGTTTTTGTCACTATTGCTCTGTAATATAGTTTGAAATCTGGTATCGCTATACTGCCTGATCCACACTTCCTGTTTAGAATTGCTTTTGCTATTCTGGGTCTTTTATTTTTCCATATGAATTTCATGATTGCTTTATCTATTTCTACAAGAAATGCCGTTGGGATTTTGATTGGCATTGCATTAAACCTATAGAGAATTTTTGGTAATATCGCCATTTTGATGATGTTAGTTCTGCCTATCCATGAACAGGGTATATTTTTCCATCTTCTAAGATCTTCTTCTATTTCTCTCTTTAGGGTTCTGTAGTTTTCATTGTATAAATCTTTCACCTCTTTTGTTAGGTTGATTCCCAAGTATTTTATTTTTTTTTTGAGGATATTGTGAATGGAGTGTTTTTCCTCATTTCCGTTTCAGAAGTTTTGTCGCTGATATACAGAAATGCCTTTGATTTATGCGTGTTGATTTTATATCCTGCCACTTTGCTGAATTCATTTATTAGTTCTAGTAGTTTCTTTGTAGACCCTTTTGGGTCTTCTAGGTATAGAATCATGTTATCTGCAAATAGTGATGATTTAAGTTCTTCTTTTCCTATTTTTATGCCTTTAATTTCTTTCGTCTAATTGCTCTGGCCATTGTTTCGAGAACTATATTGACTAGAAGTGGTGATAGAGGGCATCCCTGTCTTGTTCCAGATTTTAGAGGGAATGCCTTTAACTTTTGTCCATTCAGAATGATGCTAGCCTGAGGCTTAGCATAGATAGCTTTTACAATGTCAAGGTAAGTTCCTGTTATCCCTAGTTTTCCTAATGTTTTGAACATAAAGGGATGCTGTACTTTGTCGAATGCATCTATCGAGATGATCATATGGTTCTTATCTTTAAGTCTATTGATGTGGTGAATAACATTATTGATTTCCGTATATTGAACCATCCTTGCATCCCAGGGATGAATCCTACTTGATCATGGTGCACAATTTTTTTGATGTGTTTTTGTATTCGATTCGCCAGAATTTTATTGAGGATTTTTGCATCTAGGTTCATTAGAGATATTGGTCTGTAGTTTTCTTTCTTTGAGGTGTCTTTGCCTAGTTTCGGAATCAGGGTGATGTTGGCCTCATAGAATGAATTTGGAAGAGCTCCCTTTTTTTCTATTTCCTGAAATAACTTGAAAAGTATTGGTATTAATTCTTCTTTAAAGGTTTTGTAAAACTCCGCTGTATACCCATCCGGTCCTGGGCTTTTCTTGGTTGGTAGTCTTTTGATGGCTTCTTCAATTTCATCCATTGATATTGGATTGTTCAAATTGTGTGTATCATCCTGACTCAGTCTGGGCAAATCATATGGCTTAAGAAATTTATCGATGTCTTCACTATCTTCTATTTTATTGGAATATAGGTTTTCAAAATAATTTCTAATTGTCTTCTGTATTTTTGTAGCATCTGTTGTGATATTGCCTTTTTCATCCCGTATGTTAGTAATTTGAGTTCTCTCTATTCTTCTCTTCGTTAGCATGGCTAAAGGTCTGTCGATCTTATTTATTTTTTCGAAGAACCAACTTTTAGTTTTGTTAATTTTTTCAATAGTTTCTTTTGTTTCAATTTCATTGATTTCGGCTCTGATTTTAATTATTTCTTGCCTTCTGCTACATTTGCTGTTGTTTTGCTCTTTCTTTTCTAGGGCTTTGAGATGAAGTGTGAGCTCATTTATTTGTTGGTTTTTTCTTTTTTTGAGGAGTGACCACCAGACGATGAATTTTCCTCTTAAAATTGCTTTCATTGTGTCCCATAGATTCTGATATGTTGTGTCTGTATTTTCATTTATCTCTAAGACTTTTTTGATTTCCTCCTTTATGTCTTCTGTAATCCACTGATCATTCAGTAACATATTGTTCATTTTCCATGTGATGTAGGATTTTTCCTTCCTTCTTTTATCATTGATTGCCAGTTTCATTCCATTATGATCAGATAAAATGCAAGGTATTATCTCCACCCCTTTATATTTACTGAGGGTTGCCCTATGGCATAATATATGGTCTATTTTTGAGAAGGATCCATGTGCTGCTGAGAAAAAGTATATCCATTTGATGATGGTTGATATATTCTATATATGTCAGTTAAGTCTAGGTTATTGATTGTGATATTGAGTTCTATGGTTTCTTTATTCAACTTTTGTTTGGAGGGGCTGTCCAATGGTGAGAGAGGTGTCTTGAAGTCACCCATAATTATTGTGTTGTGGTCTATTTGATTCTTGAACTTGAGGAGAATTTGTTTTATGAATGTCGCAGCACCATTATTTGGTGCATAAATATTGATAATTCTTATGTCTTGTTGGTGAATGGTTCCTTTTAACAGTATATAATGTCCTTCTTTATCCCTTTTGATTAACTTAGTCTTGAAGTCGATTTTATTCGATATGAGGATGGCTACCCCTGCTTGCTTACGAGGACCGTGTGCATGGTATATTTTTTCCCATCCTATCACCTTCAGCCTGTTTATGTCTTTTCCAATCAGATGTGTCTCCTGGAGGCAGCATATTGTTGGATTTGTTTTTTTAATCCATGATACCAGCCTATGTTGCTTTATTGGAGAGTTTAAGCCATTAACATTGAGAGGTACTATTGATATATGGTTTGTACGTCCATCCATGTTTGATTATTTATCCTTTTTTAAAAAAATTTAGTTTGTTTCTCCATGATTATCTTTCCCCTCGCCCTCTGTCTTTACCAAGGCACTTCCTACTGATGGTTTTGGTTATTGTCTTTCATTTCTTCCTCGTGTAGTGTTTTGCTCAAAATGCTTTGCAATGCTGGTTTTCTGGCTGCAAATTCTTTTAACTTTTGTTTATCATGAAAGATTTTTATTTCGTTGTCATACCTGAAGCTTAATTTTGCTGGATACAGAATTCTTGGTTGCCATCCATTGTCTTTCAGTGTTTGAAATACATTGTTCCATGACCTTCTTGCTTTCAGTGTCTGTGATGAAAAATCCGTTGTTAACCTTATTGGTTTACCCCTGAATGTAATCTGTCTCCTTTCTCTTGTAGCTTTTAATATTTTCTCTTTGTTCTGTATATTGGATATCTTCATAACAATGTGTCTTGGCATTGGTCTACTGTGATTTTGTGTGCTCGGTGTCCTGTATGCATCTTCAATTTGTATATCTGTTTCCTTTTTTATTTCTGGAAAGTTTTCTGTAATTATTTCATTCAGCAGGTTACTCATTCCCTTGGTTTGAATCTCTGTACCTTCTTCTATCCCGATGACTCGTAAGTTTGGTTTTTTTATGTTATCCCATAACTCTTGGATGTTTTTCTCGTGATTTTTTACCAGCCTTTCTGAGTTGGCTAGACTCTTTTCAAGATGATATATTTTGTCTTCATTATCTGACGTTCTGGCTTCTACTTGCTCCACTCTGTTAGTGATACTCTCAATTGAGTTTTTAATTTGGTTTATCGTTTCCTTCATTTCTAGAATTATTGTTTGATTATTTTTTATAATCTCTATCTCCTGATAAAGATGCTTAACTTCTTCTTTTATCTGTTTATGTAATTCATTCTCAACGTGTTCTTTCGCTGCTTGAACTTGCTGTCTTGTATTCTCTTTAAGGTTCCATTCCATCTGTCTAAGGTGTTCCTTGAGTTCTTTATATGACCATTTTTCTGATGACTCTAGGTCCTCCTGAATATTTAGGCTGTCCTGCATTGTTTGTACTCCTTTTCTTCCTTGCTTTTTGAAGCTGCTCATGTTACTTCTTGTTCTGTTTGACTGATGAGTTACTGTTTACTCCTATAAATTTATTAGATGCTTGTGAGGAAAGGTATTAGGGGGGAAGGGAAGAAGTCACTAAAGAGAATGAGAGTAAGCAGGTAGAATTCAAGGAAGGGGGGATAAGATAATTGAAAAGAAATGAAAAGACAAAAGAAGAAAAAAATAGGAAATAAAAAAAGAAAAAAAATTTAAAAAAAATTAAAAAAAATTAAAATTAAAATTAGAAGAAAAAAAATTTTTTAAAAATGTAAAAAAAAATTTAAAAAAACAACATGAAAGAAAAATGAAAATGAAAGAAAAACCCAAATCAAAAAAAAGAGAAAAGAAGAAAGAAAAAAAAAACTAATAAATGCAGTCTTAGAGTTTGATTAACTTCTCTTCCAGTAGGTGGCGCTGTTCCTACCAGGCCAAGTTTCTCCTGTCAATACACGGGAACCAATCACTGTGCAGCAGCTCCTCCCAGACTGGGCGAGTCTCCACTCCTGAGTGCCTAGGGCCTCCTCTTGTGTCTAGTCACTTCCCACTTTTCCTCTAGCCAGGCCCCTCTCACGGGTGCAGCGAATTTTACTTGCCTTCCGGTAGCCACGCCCCCGGTAGCTGGTGCAAGAGACCTCAGCTCTCAGCACTGGTGGGAGCGGTAGTTCCGCGCCTCGGGCCACCTCTGATTCCCTGGGTCTGGCTATCGTGCTCACGGGAGAGCTGGGAGGGGCCCTTACGGGAGAGCTGGGAGGGGCCCTTAAGGTTTCCCCGATGTGTGGAGAGGGAAGGTTAGGGAATTACACACCTGTAGCCGCAGGTTTCAATGAAGTTATCTCCTCGGCCGCAGTCTGGTGACGTCAGTTCTCTGCCATGGTGGTATCTCTTGCAAATGGCGACAGTTTGTTTCCCTTTGCCGGGCGACCAATGCAACAGGTGGGTCCTTACTGTCTCTCCCAAGCCCCGTTTCAAACCTGTGGCCACTACCTATGAAGGCTCGGTAGGCATTTACCTCCATAGGATGAGAAGGGCTGACCAGTTGTTTCAGCCGGATGGATTAGTGCTGAGTCACAGCTGTTTGTCTGAGGGAAGCAGGAGAACGGGAGCTTGAATTCAGCCTATCCGGGCTCAGTGTGTGTTCTGAGAGGCCCAGACTGTTCGCCCCAGATCCACGTCAGCTCAGCATTGCCTAGTGATCCTTAATTTTTAGCATCTATTGATGAGTATTACTATATCTTTTTTGGCGAACTCACACGCTTTGGGGACACAACTCGGCTGATGCATCTTTAGGTCATAGTCCCCTCAGATTTTCCTAAAATCTTAGGTTGCCACAGTGTTAGAGTTGTGGCTAGATCCTAAAGTCACCGTAAACCTCGGGCGGTGACAAAGCAGCAGGGACCGTGAACGAGGCGAGGCAGTGTCTGTAATCTTAATTTTAGCAATCAGATAGAAATCTATCCAATTCACGTCTTTAAAAATGAAATTGTAGAATAGAATCTTTATCTAGTTGCTAAAGAAGGACTGAATCTGAATTCTCTTATGAGAATTGCTTGCCATTCATTGTATTATTTAAATACAGTAAAGAGTAAAAGACATACGGCCATGCTTAATGCTTAACATCAAAATTGCCAGGTGATCCTCACAAAGAAGATAACCCTTAGCCATGTTGTTAAAGGACAGAGATCTATCCCACCAAGATCCACCCTCTTTAAATATCATGTTTGCATCAATTGATTTTCACAGTCACATCTGCTTGCAGACAGTGTACTCTGAACAAATGGCTGCCTGCTTCCACATTGACTAAAATGGCTCCACAGAGCAGGGGTTTTCAGGACTCATCACTCTGCCCTGCAGCTGTAGTTCATTTGGCAGCAGTGTCTCTCCTTCTGCCCTAATACTTCGGGCTAGATACTCCTCATCACCTCATCATATATATATATAACATCTTTTGTAGTGGTTTTCACAGCTTCCTAGGGAAAGAACTCCACTTCTTTACATGTTCTGCAATTGAAACTTGCATGCTAAGTTATTTCTTGGCTCCATAATACAACCCACTAACATGCTTCCAGATAGTTACACACACCAAATCTTACCAGAGACAAACTTTCTGTCTCTCTGTACCTTAAGATTTTGGCAAGGGCAAGAAAGTCCTTCCTAAACACGCTTCTAGTCCAAATCCAGACTAGTAGTTCTCATTGCACCCAAACTTCCTGCTATCTGAGCATTTGTCACACTGTATTGTAACTGCCCACCAGATTTAAGGTGCATGAAGGCATTGGCAATATCTCTCTAGATCACTGCTGCGTCATCAAGAGCCAGCATGTTAGTACACACAGTAGGGATGCATGGAACAAATGGATAAATTCCTTCTCAATCATTACAACAGCTGTGGGTGTAACTGTGGCCAAGCACTTCCTGAGTATGTGTGGCATTCTGGGTTCCAACCCCAGTACTAAAAAAAAAAAAAAAAAAAAAAAAAGCTTTTCCAGGCTTGGTGGCATGCTTGTAGTGTCAGCTACAGTCTGAGACAGGAGTTTGAGACCAACCCAGGCAGCAATAGAGACTTCATCTCAAAAACAGAATCAAAACAAAATAAAACATTGTGGTGGTGCACACCTGTAATCCCAGTAGCTCAGGAGGCTGAGGAGGAGGATCATGAATTCAAAGCTAGCCTCAGCAACTTAGTGAGTTGCTGAGCAACTCAGCAAGACCCTGTCTCTGGATAAAATATTTAAAAAGAGCTTGAGATGTGGCTCATTGGTTAAGCACTCCTGCTACAATCCCCAGTACCCAAAACTAAAATAAAATAGAAGCTGTATGATCACTCCTCCTTCCCCCAATTTGTCATGATGTTTCTGAAGACTTGTAAGCCTTAGCACAGAGAATGAAAAACAATTGCCCAATTTCAAACCTACATTTTCATCACTTTATTTTGGATAACGAATAACACCAGAAATAAAATCCTAATAACTACAGTGAAATTAATTTGGCATGAAAAATCATCTCTGGAATATTTTCTTTCTAGGTATTTATTCTTATACTGAGAAAAAGCTGTTAAAATCTAAGCAGGAAATCTATTAAAACTTGTGGACATTTTAGAATCTGATTAAACCTAATCAAAGATATTTGAAATAAACTAAGAAAATTATGGGTATGTTTGAATATATTCACTATCATCTCACTGGAGACAAGTTTCCTCTTAGTCTTAGATACATCATTGTTATCTGCTTCATTTTATACCTCCTTAAAATTCTTCTATTTCAAACAAAAAGTTTAAATATATCGAGGCTTCATGTTACTAACTATCTAACCTTCATTTAAGAGAGATTTTTTAATATTAAAAAATAAAACCTTTGCCAGATTCTTCTCACAGTACATTGGGAGTACTAAAACTTAGAAAATGATCATGGTTACATAGTCTGAAATAATGCCTTCCATGCCCAAATTTATTCAACTTTTCTGAGGCCTGCTTCCTGTCACAGGTTGTACTAAATCCCTGAGAGCAGAGAAGTGAATATAAATTTACCTCTGCCCTGAAGAATCTCACCATTTGTTGGGAGAAATGAACAAATTCAGATCATTGCAATGAAATGTTTGGTGGTGATGTCAAAATATGCATGGGAGGCTACAGAAGCACACAGGAGACAGACTACTTGAGACAGGTTGTCCTTTTATAACACAATGAAAGTTGCCCCCTGCATTGATATTAGTGAAAAAATGCAGGCAGGTGTTACATACAGATTCAATGTTTCACCTGACAGTTGTAGAGAAAAATGTAAAGCCGATGAAGTTCAACTTTTCTTCTGAAATTTGGTACAATAAATGTGTTGGGTTTATACTTAGAAGAAGTTAAATGTTTCGATGACCCTAATGGGAACAACACAGTAAAAATCTCTTTGTTGAAATACAAAAGACTTTCATGAGGGGGTGGGAGCGATTTAGGAAGGAAAGGAGCATGCCCTTTCACTTGGATAGACTTGGGTTTGAATAACACTCCTGATACTGCACATGTGTTTTTAGAGAAGTTGCATAAACTCTCTAAAACTTCAACTTTCTAAACTTCTTTATATGCAAAATAAAGCTAAAACTAATTTACCCATGAAGTTATTATAAGCATTTAATAAATGCTAGTTATATAGTACTTATCAGATTACCTGGGCCATCTTTAAAGGATTCAAATGTGACAATAGCAATCTAACTGTAAATCAAGGCAAGGATTCCAGTATAGGATCCTTAGTTCCTGGCAGGGAGTAAAGTGCTGATCCCATTATAGAGGATCTGGAGTACTAGACAGGGGATAAAGACAGGGCTGTGGGTGACCTTGAAGATTATGGTGATAATGACAGTGAGGTGACGACCACCATAGTTCCCCTCAAAGCTCAGAATATTTGTCACTGAGTAGAGTCTTGGATTTCCTAGGACCAACTAAATATTTATGTACAATCTTAAAAGTCTACTTCAGAAAAATCAGGTTCCAGTTAGCCTGCAAACTGTGTGGATACTCCCAAACTCAAAAAGAACTCCGAATCACTGGAATGTGTCATCTGTGTGAATCTCATCTTCCCAAAGAACACCTTCTCTATTCCAGTGGTAAAATATGGATGGTTAGTATCTTCTAGGCACTGAGTCAGAAACAAAGTTCAGCCAGCAGTGAGTGAGATGGGATGGGGCCGGCCTGGGACACATTCCTGGAGAGCAGAAAGAGTTGGAAGACAGTGAGAAAGTGACTCTGGAAGCAGAGCAGACACTGTACCTTGAGACTAGATGGATATCTCACCAATGTCATTGCAGGGAAATAGGAGGAAGAAGAGTGATTCAAAAAGGAATGAAGTCTGTGTGCCCATAGGAGAAGTCTGGGGGGAAATTCCATCTGGAGAGCTGAGGAAGGAGGCAAGCTATCACTAAAGATCAAGGAAGAAGAGCAACAAGAGGGTAGCATTGTTCCACAATACAGAACTCATGGGGATCTCTTAGATGGGATGCAAGAGGAATAGTCAAGTGTCAGACAAAGCCCAAGATCAGAAGACTCAGAAGGCTGGGGGAGCAAGGCAGACACCCAGCACAGGGAACCAGGGCTTCTATTACCAGGTTTACATATAAGGGTGGGAACCGAGGAGATATTAATGGCAGAGTAAATCTCTAAATGCAAAATGTTTATTTCTACACTAAAGAAAATTTAAAAGCCATAAGGGCAGGATAATCCCTCTCAATGCCAGAACAAAATGGTAGCTGCTGGTGGGGACTTTGTTGCAGTAGTTGAAATTAAAAGCAATAAGGGAAGAAAAAGATCGGTTCATTCTATTTTGATGGTTTTCACATTCAGCCCCTCTAGGAAGTTGGGCCTGAGGAAACTGAAATCTTTCAAACTCTGTGAGAGATTGAAAATTTATTTTTAAATGTATAAATTGTTGCTTTTAAGGAAAAGCAACCAAAGATGATCAGTAGCATAGTTTTCATGCATCTCATGTAGATGAAGTATTATGGTCCTTTATATTGTCATAAATTAAAGGATAACATTTCCATGGTGTTTTACAGTTTTCAAGTCCCAACACACTCATTATTTCATTTTATTCCTCAAAAACCTTATGAAGTAAATGAAACTTTATGAAGTAAATGAAATGATCAGGCAAATATGCAGATATACAAATGAATACGCAGATTAATGACTTAAGGTATTAAAACCTCCTGTGGAGTCAGACCCAGATAACGTAACTCTGAGTACCGTCCAATCCCCAACATTTTACTGAGAACTGAGGTAAGAGAAGAATCTGTTAAATTATGCCCTTTGATAATCTTATCCCTGGTGACATTAGATATTAACCTTCTTCTACGTATTGTCCCACCTCTTATGCTTTGCTTTTTTTTTGGGGGGGGGTAAAATTCCAGAATTTTACTCTGTCCTACACCTCCCTCTAACCTGAAAGGAATCTGAGCAATGACGGGAGCAAAAGCTTGGGATTCAGGCTGACGTGAATTCCAATTCCAGCTCTAAGACTCCACAACTTTCACCAAGGAATTTTTCAACTTGTTTTCTATTATTTAAAAAAAAATATGGTGGCCACTATTGTTGTGGAGGGTAATTAAGCTTTTTGAATGTGATAACAAATATAAAACACGTGGTACATAGTAGACATTTAATGACCATTGCGTTTTTGCCTTCTCTTTTTCACACTATTATTTAGGAAGGCAATATTGACTACATCTTGCAGATGAGCTATAAGAAAGATAAATTCTTAGGACCACACATAAGGCAAGAAGAGATGGACTTGGACCTCTATCTCCTAAGGCTCATTACTGACACTTTCAGTATTCTGTCCTAACATCTTCTTAATCCAACTTTAACTCCAGCCGGTGCTATAGTGGATGGGCCTTGTCTACAGACAACATTCCACTTTAGGCATTCCCTGTTCCCTATGTATCTCCTCTTCTCTGCCTCAAGTTTCTCTCTATCATCCCTAGGAATTCCAAGCAAGAAAGTCATGGAAGTACAGAGGGTTTCAAATCCCTTTGGGCACATTTTAAGACTGCCAGTGGATAAATGCCCCAGACTCTCTTCTTTCAGACCCATGATTTGTTCTGAAATGCATTGAGTTTGGTGGGCTGCATTTTCCTACAGAGTAAACCATCTCAATAGCCTTCCCTATTTTGACTTTTCCTCTCCTATCACATTTTTCTTACATCCTCAATCCTGCTTTCTGGGTTCACCTCCCAAATGAATGACTTACACCTAAGTCCTTGTCTCAGACTTCATCTTGGGAAACCAAAGCTTGGGTAGAGAGAGGGAGAACTATTTGGCTTTGCTCTCATTGATGTTTGTGCTGCGTTTTGTCTTTTTCTGCACAGGTCACCAAGATGCTGGCAGTGGTTGTAATTCTGTTTGCCCTTTTATGGATGCCCTACAGGACTCTTGTGGTTGTCAACTCATTTCTCTCCAGTCCTTTCCAAGAAAATTGGTTCTTGCTCTTTTGCAGAATTTGCATTTATCTCAACAGTGCCATCAACCCAGTGATTTACAACCTCATGTCCCAGAAATTCCGTGCAGCCTTCAGAAAGCTCTGCAACTGCAAGCAGAAGCCAACAGAAAAGCCTGCTAACTACAGTGTGGCCCTAAATTACAGTGTCATCAAGGAGTCAGACCATTTCAGCACAGAGCTTGATGATATCACTGTCACTGACACTTACTTATCTGCTACAAAAGTGTCTTTTGATGACACCTGCTTGGCTTCTGAGGTAACCTTTAGCCAAAGTTGATTGATGAATTAGATGAAAATGGACCACAAAGTAAATGAGAATCCCTGCAGTTATCCACAAAAGACAGAAAACAGCGAATGCTCAAATGTGAAGAGACAGCAGATAGCCTTTCCACTGCTCTCCCAAGTCCTGAGAATGATTCAGATTTTTCTTCTTACAAAACTAGTATCTCAAAAATATGGGGGCAGATCTGTGAAATAGCTAAATGGGGAAAACTGAGAGTGTGGCCCCTTTTGTTTAATTTGGAAAATCAATTTTGTATAAAAGTTTCAATAAAATTCAGACATCAAGTTGAGTGCAGTGGCACCCACCTATAATCCCAGTGTCTCAAGAGGCTGAGGCAGGACGATTATGAGTTCAAAGCCAGCTTTACCAATTTAGAGAGACCCTAAGCAATTCAGAGAGAACTTCTCTCTAAATAAAATATTTCAAAAAGGGTTGGGGATGTGACTCAGTGGTTAAGCGCCCCTGGTTCAATCCCAAGGACCAAAAAGAAAAAAAATCCAGACATCAAGTTTAAATTATTCCTAATTATGTTACCAAATGTGAGCCCTCCAAATTATTTATATACTCGGTAATTTGGCAACATGCAGATTTTTAAATGTTTTCATTAGGTATTTTACTTTAACAAAGTACAGTTATTTCATGAATATCTGAAAGTATAGGGTAATATAAGGAAAAACATTTATTCATTGAGTAAAAATGATATTTCTGACCAACATGTTGACTATATTGAAAATGTTGTTTATAAAATTTGGAAGTAATTTTTATATCTTACAGAGTAAAATAATCATTAAACTTTAATGTAAAATAAACCTCAAAATAACCAAAATTATAAATTGAGGAGACATATTGATTTGATTTGGAGATGAACCAGCTCTTATCAACTATTTAATGCTCCTAAGTGATGGATGAGGCAGGAGCAATATTCACATTAAATAGCAGTGAACACACAAACTAATATATAATTAATATTGACATATAACAGCCAACACAAGACCAAGTATTTAAAATAAGGTTTTAACTTTTTCTCTGAAACTTTTAAGGAAGAAAATCCTTTCTGAACATTCTTGTGTATAAACTACTGAGCCATGTCAAGAGAATCCTTCTAACTGAATCAAGCATAAAAGTCTGAAACATTCTCAAAGTTATAGTTGTTATTCCAAGTCAGCCAAAATCTGGCTATTACACTTCAAGACAAGGACTCCCACTGAGCATTGTAGTCTATGGATTTTAACATGTCTGAAATTGTCTTTTCTTCCTGTCTGCTTGTCATTAGTAGTTTTTTGGTTTTTTTTTTTCAAAATCTAGTGACATTTTGTTTACCGATTCTAAATCAAAACAACTTGAAAGTCTATTGATTTTATTTTTAATTGAGTTAAAACTGATATCATCCTATCATCAGTATCTTATATTTATAGTTTTGACTTAGACCTGCTATTCCAGGGATTATTAGACAAGTGTATATGTGACTCTTCCCCGGACATTTGTCAGCCCTGCTTTAATACCTTTTAAATGACTCACCTACTGAGATTTGGTCAATCAGCATCTCAAAGGGTATAAACTACCTGTGGTGATGGTTCAGTATTCACTGATTTTTTAATAACTGGATCTAAAAGTACCTGTACTTTTAAGCAACGCATAGACTAGTGTCTTCGCTCTACAGCCTATATTCCTATTTCATGGAGATTTTTCTGGAACCTAATTGCTAAGGATG
Organism: Spermophilus citellus; assembly: GCF_964194105.1. Taxonomy (NCBI): domain Eukaryota; kingdom Metazoa; phylum Chordata; class Mammalia; order Rodentia; family Sciuridae; genus Spermophilus; species Spermophilus citellus. The sequence continues at coordinate 76,255,824 of NC_138194.1, forward strand.
ACTACCTGTCTCCACCTTCTGTGCTAAAATACTACTTCATGGAGAGTCTGTCATCCAGAATCTCATTCCAGAATATGCTTCTGAAACTTTGCCTCATCTACTCCAGGAAGACATTCTATCATTGTATCAGTAAGTAAATGCAAACAAAGATTTATAGAAAATACCCTAAAGTCTAACTGCATGTGACTGAATAATCAACTTTAACTGAATTTTCATCCTGGATTAAATATTAGTCTTGGAATCATATAAATAGAACACTAAAGTGACCCAGTCCCAAATCTTACAAGCATATATGCAAATACATACAAATACATACACATGTGTACATAAATTGCTTAACAAAGGGGATTGGAATATATTATATTTTTTTAATTAGGGCAAAGAACCAATATTATTGAGTATCTATGTCTTAGGCATGCTAGGGTAAGTACTGAAATCAACATTATCTTCACCACAGTATCACTAGAATTGTGATTTCTCTGATGATAAGACCAGGAATCAGGCATTCATTCTCTAAATAGTATAGCTACTAAGGAGGACAAATGGAGAAAATATGTTTTCTTTTTTAAAGCTGACATACTAATTAAATTCTTATGACCTGATGGCCTAATTACACACACACACACACACACACACACACACACACACACACACATCTATATATATATCTTTGAAGAATGATAATATCAAATGTTGAAAAAAATATGATCAGTTTTACTTGATATACAGAACATAATATACTCCTTTGACATTTTGAAATTTAATATATGGGCTCAGATTTTCCATTTTAATTTTTAAAAAGTTATTCACTAATAATCTGTTAGTTTTAGACTATAAGGGAAATTCAAAAGAATGTAGTTCATGCTGTTTTATCTCTTAAGCAAATGCCATTATAACATTAAATGTTCCTGTATAATGTCCAATAGCAAGTTGGATTTACACAGAAGAGATATAACATTCTAAAATATTCTTTACCACACTAAACTAAATCACAAAGTGTTTCCATAAATAATTAAAACAATATGCTGTTGCATGAAAAATAAAGTGGTAAATAAAAAACTGTTGGTGGAATGAAGTAATGTTATTAAGAGATTCCCTTAATAAAATTCCTTGAGGCATTTTATTACTTCCAACTTTATTAATTAATTGCTGAGTATTATTGGTTACATCTTCTACCTGAAATATGTGAATATGGGGTAAAGATCATGAATAGGGCAAGTGAACATAAATTCCCTCTTTGGATTTCTTCATCAATATTGTGAGTATATTTCTGAAGTTTAACATACAACTCAAATATTCTCAAAGCCAAGAATAAATAGAAAAAGTCCAAACTCTATAATCACTCTTAAAGAGATTAAATAAACAGAACCAAGCACCTTGATAATCAATGAAAAGAAATGACCGATTAGAGCTAAACTAGAGAAGTCTCAGTACACTATAGCTATAAAAACCTAGTACAGTGTAACTAAGTCTTAAGTGGATACTTGAATTGTTATATTTCCAGACTCTGTTGGAATAATAAGGACAATGTTTTGGTAAACGTGGGTTTACACAGTTTGAGACTGCTCTTAAAAAATGAAAGAGTTACATCATTCTACAGTTTGTTAAATCTGTAAACATAATAGAAGAGAAAGACATTAACTTTTTAGTAGAAAAGATTTTAAATGAGTAACCTGCGATTCTACAAATTGTATAAATATATTCAGTATTATTTTTGCCTCTTGACTGCAAGTCACAGAGGGAGTGGAATATTTGTGTATGAAATAAGGAAACTAGATGTAAATCACTGAGCACTCAAGAGCAAGGAGTTCATCCCAAGTTCAAAGAAAATTCTTTCAAATGTTTGGAATCATTTGTTCCCTTACGAAGGAGAGCACCATCATAAAAATCTCTAGCAATTAATCTTCTGTTTCTTTAGCTGTCTACAGTAAATAGTCATCAAAACCAAGATTTGACTGAGCAAATTTGTTGTCAGGATAATACAAAAGAGGAAGTCCTATAGAGCCCTGTAGTGATGGGTATTTTTTCCTTTTCTCCCCCTCCCAATCAAACGCTCCTTCCTCTGTGAGCTTCAGTTTTCTAGGAGCAGGAAGATTCATCCAACTTCATTCAAGACTAAAACTGGACATCAAATATATTAAGTAAAACTCTTAAGTGTTCTTCAAATTTATTTATGTATGAGAAAATGTCTTTCTATGAAAGTTTTTTTTCCTAAATCACTTTTAAATTATGGAAAAAAGTAGTGCTTCTGAAATTTCTATTAACGATGTCCTCATTTACGTGATAGGACTCAGGTGGAATTGAGCTGCTTAATATAGCCTTTTTTGTTTTTAAACAGAGAACTAGGCACAGGCTTTGCATTTCATAGGTTTCAGTCAAAAACCAGCAGCAGAACACTCAATAGATGCAAAACTGCTAAGGGGACCTATGGAAGAAAACAAAAGGTATTTCCCATCCTTACAAAGCTCACAATCCAGTAAGAGAAACAAGACCCATATAATACCACCTCAAAGATATAACTGTGGGTACTAATTAGAATATGAGTTGGAGATTTTAGAGATACATTTTAAGGAAGCAATTATTAGTGTATTGGCAATGTCTTAAGATGATATCATATACAGATCATTTACATATTCTGATTCTATTTTATAAACTATAATTAGAAAATCCATCCATTTTAATTTTTAACTTCACTGACCACAGTCAAATAAGACCTGATAATATTTTCCTTGTATGTTTGGTCTATAAGTTATGATCTCAAATCACTCAGGACCTAGCCTCATTACAAGAGTTATACTTTGGGGGAAAATTTTGTTACTGAGATGACAAAATAACTCCGACTATTAACATAGTTAGCACCAAATGAACTTCACTAATGCAAACTAAATCTATGTGGTTCCTATTTTAATATTCAAATAATCTCTTCTGACAAAAGTAATCATGAATATTTTTACACAATATCATCAGGCCTATTTACATTCTTCCACGCCAAGCACATTCATGGTAAATTCAATATAAGTTGATTAATTTACATTTTGGGAATTACATCTTGAAAAAAAATTTTTAAAGGCCAGATAAAGTAGTACAGTAAAGATAGCACATTGTCCAGAACCTTCAAAGCTGAATGTAGCAAGAAAACAAGATCGTTTTAATGGCCAATAAGCAGCAAATCCACATAATGACTGCCTACAAGTCCTCATGGAGGAACATCTAGGTCAAGCCCACACTACAGACTCTCAACTGGAATAATGGAAATGCAAGCACTTTAAAAATTATAAAAGTTAAAAGGATGAGATAAACAATAGAGTCAGCTTGAACTCCTGCAATCCTATGAGTGATTATTTCATTCTTCAAAGAAGAATGGCCTTAATTCTTGTGCATGTAGCTGTTCTCTGCCAAAAAAGAACACGAACTCCCTGAAAAAGAGCTGATTGATAAAGATGGACCCTTTTCAGGAAGAAAAACACGGATGCAATATGACAGTAGAGTAAAATTCCACCTGACAAGAGGTCTGAATGCAGATGTCTGTAAGAATACTCTATACTCCTGCAACAGCAAAAAGATGCCCCAGTAAGAAAGCAGAGTATTTACGTACTAGCCCCAGATCATAAACCACCCACCCCTGCTTTGATACACAGAATTAGCTGGGAGCTCATCTTAAAATGTGCTTTTTTTTTTTAAGTTTTCTTTTTGTCCCTGACACTAGAGATTTTCACTTACTCGGTGATTTTGATATCTGTAGTTCTCTGAGCACACCTCAAAAACCTCTGGTTTCTGAGCCCCATGTGGAACCTCCAAGGCTTTTAGTTATCCCAAAATTTATAAAGAAAACTCCTTGAGGGCAAGTCTATTTCATCTTTGAATTCTACAAATTATCTAAACTTGGATTATGTCCCTGAGATTCTGTTAAATGAATAAATAATGAATTCCAAACCAAGAAATGTATTCTAAAATTGTGATGATGCCAAATTTGCCCATAGAGATCTATCTTCACAACAAAGTAACTTGTTTGATTTGTTTCTATTTCTTTAAATGGTTCTACTGGCTCAGTGAAAGGTACTACATTGCATGCCAGATGATGGTCAGAACAATCCCTTACGTAAATCATGTGGGACAATTTCAATAGCACTCTCATTTTCATAACCTAATTTAATAATGAGAAAAAAAAGGAGAGTAAAACTTTGCCTCTTCAAGATCACTATTTAGGGAGAGCAACACTGACACAGAGTCAGATAATAAAATCAAAATACATAATTGGAAGCCAAACTGTGATTTCAGACTATAAGCAACTGAATTCTTCAGAGGGAAGGAGACTTCAGGGAGGCCTGGAGTAGCTAAGAGAACTTTCTAGAGAAACTAGGGTCTTTTTCAAGGATAGATTGATTTAGATAGTTAAAGGAAAGACAATCCATGTAAGAGAAATAAGACAAATGAGGGCAGGGAAACACAAATAAATCATGTTCAGTGCAAGTTCAATTCAACAGGGATAGACAAAAGAAGGCAATTAGTTGAAAGGAAAAATAAAGGAAGGAAAGAAACTATCTATACTTGGTGAGGAAATATTCACTCACACCCAAGAGTAGAAAGTAGAAATGTATATAAATAAACTATGTTGATTTCCTGAACTTTGTGAATTTCATCTATTATCTATAGTAAACATAGTATACTATTTGTCTTGTAAGTGTTAAATTCTAAAAGTATTCTTGTAGTCCTAATTTTCCAAGTGAAAAATACATATGTATCTCTTTTCTATATTATATTGTTATCATATATTGAAAAGTATTTATATATGTGTATATTGTTCAGAGGTCCCTGGCAACTCTGAAATTATCTGATTATGCCAAATATAGAGATCAGAGCTAGCTTGGGGACCTAGGCCCTTTGTGAACCTAAACTTCAACAATAAACATGAAACTGAAAAACACATAGTGTTAGCTTCAGATTACTGTGACAACCTTGACTTGCATGTTGCTTATGATGTGCCTCTGAATGTCTTGGCTTCCTTCTACCAGTTTTGCTGACTGGCTTCATCACTTGGGAAATATTAACCATTGCATCCTTGTGGGACAGTCTTCTTTAAGAAAGTGCAGTATTATGTGCTCTACCATGGGAAACTGTGTGTCTGCTTCAATATGTGTATGGCAAACAATAAAGCATCAAACTGAAATATTTGTCTCTTTCACTTTCTTCTTCCTCTGAATTGTTTCATTTTGGGTGATACTCAACCCTAAATCATTTGACCAAAATATTTCATTTTAATTCAGTACCATCCAGTACATACCAAGAATCCTGGGTTTGTAAAATAAGCAATACACAAATATACTTTAAATTTTTATAATTAATTTAATGTGTATTAGAACAAATATGACTAGCTCATCAAATCCATACCGAGTTTCATTAATGTTGATATAAATGAAGGCAAAATTCATATGAGAGGTAACAAGAAGTTGAAGGCTGGGCAGCACTATTCAAAGCAATTGCTTCAAATGTCTCTTACTGTCACTTTTTGGACAACAGCAAATACTAAACTCTGATACTTGTGCGTTATTGTAAAGCAGATTGTTCCACTGCCTTTGTAATTCCAAATAATCTTTGACTTGCCTGGAATAGGTGAGATAGAAATGCCTGGACTATAAAGCTTAGCTCTATGTAGAAGCAAACTTGTCTGGTCCCTGGGCTACTGCTCTGGTAGACTTCATTTGAAAAGGTTCATTTGGATCTGGTTAAGGAGATTCCTGCTTAAGTAAATCCCAAGCTTTGTTTGAATGAACCCATTCTTTCACACTTGAAGACATGGGGAAAATATAAAATATACTTGAGACACTGTAACATCCAGGGAACAAGAGAAGATTCTTTTAAATGCCTCAAGCATAGCCCTATCCCTAACACTTCCAAAGAATTTTTCCTTATGTTGCAATGTGCAGCACCTCAAGCTCTATAAATTTTTCTCAGTTTTCTCTGATAATTAATTTCATGGGATTTTTTTGTCTAATAGCATATCACTCTTTTCTAGGATTTCTAAAAATGCTACAAAATCAATAAGAGTCTTTTTTCTCCCCTCACCACAGTCAGCAAAGCACAGTACCTGGAACAGAGTGGACCATCCACAAATCTTTGTTAATGATTGCAAACAAATGGGTTTATTAAAGAATTAACTTTAATAAGCAGGAAGCACTGTATATCACATATAATAATCACAAAGGGTATATAGATAGCATGTAGACACTGAGAGATCTTAGGTCTCCTCAAGATGTCCACTCATTTCTGTTACTCTTATAATATCTTCCACTTCATGATTCTGTAAAGGAACACCTGTGCGGGGGAACTGTGGACTAGATGCACAAAGAACAGACACACACACACACACACACACACACACACACACACACACACAGCAGGTGCAGACAGACAGAAGGATGGCAGACAAAAGGAATACCTATCCCTCTCTGCAGTCATCTTTAATAACCCCAAAATTAACATATTACCCACCACCAGCGATTACACTTTGACCAGTATTCCTTTAACCCTGAGTGCTAGCTAACTGAGATAAGGTTCAGGTTAATGCAAACACAGAGCCTCTCTCCTTCAAAGGATGTCACTATGTAAACCAGGTAGTGCATAGTTATCTTAATAACCTCAGCAGGGAATAGCTGGGCATTCCATTCGTGGGAATCAGGGCACCCATTATGGCTCCCCACCCCCACCCCCGGAGTTTGCTCACCTTGCTCACGGGGGAATGCTTCCCTGTCTATTTCCACAGACAGAATACCTACGTGATTCAAGTATATCCCCTGTGACATGAGGATCCATGAATGTGTACCCACTTCACAAGCTGCCCATTCTACTGATAAAAGTTGACATAATGTAGATGTATCTATGCAAATCACAAGTAGCAGCCACTTGAGGTGCCTGCTACCACTTCTCCTTTTGGCTCAGTGGTTTCAGCACAGCTATGGTGGACAGTTCCACACATAGCATCACTCTGCCTGTCCTTTAACCAAAGTGACTGCATTACTGCCTCACCATCTTCTCCAAAGCTGTGGAAAGTCACTCGGTGGAAACACAGGTAGCCAAGAATTTCAAGGCAGTTAATATAGGAACAACATTCAAGCAAAGGGGAATGAAACCAATGGACAACTGTTCTAGTCTCTCATTTTCTTGTGTAATAACTCTGAGGTACCTTCAAAATGACTCTTCAAAGGGTCCTCACATGACTGTGCTTCCATTCTCCATCCCAGAAACTAGCTCAAATACACACCCTTCATTGACATTTCTTCCTTCCTGTTCTAGTGTCCAAATTCCTTCACTTCCGCTTCCTGAAGTAACCTACAAAATGTGCCATCTGTACCCAAATCCTTGCTTCATGTTTGAGCTACCCTCAATACTACAATTTTTTAAAGCAAAATGTCATATAAGTGGTAGTCAGAAATATATTTTTGTCTTGAGAATTGAAAATCAGAAAATGACTCTTAGAACAAATCTCCTTGATTTCCAATCAGACATTGCCCTCAGAAATCTTGGAGAATTGATATGGAATATGTATGTTAGCTATTACACTCTTGATAGAGCACAAATGTCATGCATTACAGGAAAAAAAGTTATTTCTCTGTATTCCTGAACCATAAAGGATTGTATCATTTCTATTCAATTTTGTTCTCCTCATTCTCTCTTACGTACTTTATGAGTATCTGACTCTTAGCAAATAAAATCATTGCATCTAAAATGGAGAGAAAAAACTAAATGATGAGTGGACTATGAGAATTAAATTAAATTATATTTAGAAGCAGTGACAAGATACATAGCCATGGTATCTACTTGTTTACAATGAAATGTCAGGAGTAAAATAATACTCTCAAATCAGAAAGTGCTTATTCAAAAATGGTAGTTAGTTGGGCTATGTCTTATTTTCAAACTAAGAAATTTTTCCTGAAAGCATGATAATAAAAATAAAAACATTATTTTCTTAACTTTTTCTGGTTTAAAATAATGGTAGTAGTATCTTCACAAAGTTTCTGTAAATCTAAAATTATTCCAAAAAATATGTTCGAAAATTATATATGTGTGTATGTGTATATATATAAACAAATTATATACAAATTATATATGTATATATTTTTATGTATGTACATATATTTTTATGTATGTACATATATTTTTATATATGCATATATATATATATATATATATATATATATATATATATATATATTATAACAAATGTTGATAATAGAAGTCCAGAAGGAAAGCAGTATAATCCAAAATGTTTCTCCTATAAATTCCAAATTATTTTGGCACCAAGATAAGATAGCTCTATTTTTTTTAAGGAAACATTAGTCAAATGACAAAATTATACAAATCTTCTCTTCAAAATGACTAACCATGTTCATAATTGTCAAATCATAATTCAAGTGCAGCAAGGCTCTTTTGCAAAAATCTTTTGAATCGCTCTCACTGGACTCAGTTAGCTTCATACTTATTATGTAGAAGCATAAGTCAGAAAAGTCCACCTTAACCCCAAATGTGTGTACTCAGCTTGCACTCGCATGCTCTCTCTCTCTGATTACAAAATTTTCAGAAATATAAGAAGTATAGAGTAAACCAACATTTTTCTTTCTTTGTGGCACAAACTACTCATCAGCTAAAATGTATTATGCACCTTCAATGTAAGCTCACTTTCATGTGTTACTGAAAGCTCATCATTGATTCCAAGGACTTCATTCTACCTTTCCCATGTTATCTTGAGACAAATTCCTCCATTGACAATTAAAATGCTATTTCAACTTTTCCCCCACGGTACACACCTTATGTGTCACTTCTTAAGTCCTGGATATGGTAGGTAACATGGTAGTGGCAACTTTCAAGTTTTATGGAAGACTAACGCTTGGGCTGAAGAAGACCAGGAAAACAGGCAACAAGAGCAATAACTGAGATGTTTGTTGGTTAGTTGATTTACCTTCTAAGTCCTATTTTTTTTTATTAGTTCATGTCTTTTATTAACTCATATACATTACTTGTCTTCTGGTTTATTGAGGGAGTAAGTCAGATAACACTTGCCACAATAATATATGTCAAAGTGGTTGGTGGTACACACTCCAGCACCATACTCATCTGGTGGCTAATTTTGCCATTTTCATCTATCTTCTAATATTCAGGACAGCCAACTTAACCTTCATTCTCTTATGCTCATTCTTCTTGGGAGTGGTATAAGACAACTTCTTCCTTTTATAAGCACCACCACAAAGCCTCAACACAAGAGGAAGGACTCCTTCTGAACATTGTTAAGAACATTGTTAGTCATTGAACATTGCTATACATAGTCACGGACATTGTTAGACATATCTTACATATTTGGGACGTTAATAAAAACTTAATATTGCTAGGTCTCATGATTGTCATGATAGAATTATATAGAGTGACACCTAGAAGACTAAGAGGGATTAAGGACTCAGTATCAAAATTGCTGCCTGCATAAAGCAAACACTCAAAAGAAGTTGAGGTGAGGTCTACCTATCTAGGGAAGCAAAGAGGAAATTTTGTCCAACAGGGAAATGGCATCCTCATAATTAATGGAAGGCAACAAATGGATAGTGATATGGAGACATTTACAGTTCCAGGGAATTCTCTCAGGATACACAGCATCTTTGCTGAATATGTTTGTGCATTTTGTTTTCATTTTTTATTTCAATTTGTTATATATGACAGCAGAATGTATTACAATTCATATTATACATATAGTGCAAAATTTTTCATATCTCTGGTTGTACACAGAGTCACACCATTTGTATCTTCATACATGTACTTAGGGTAATGATGTCCACCTCATTTCACCGTCTTTCCTACCCATGCCCCCTCCCTTCCTCTCCCTTCCCTTTCCCCTTTGCCCTTTTGAGAGTTCATCTAATTCTCTCATGCCCCCCCACCACTACATTATGAATCAGCAGCCTTAAATCAGAGAAAACATCTGGCATTTGGTTTTTTGGAATTGGCTAACTTCACTTAGCATTATATTCTCCAACTCCATCCATTTACCTGCAAATGCCATAATTTTATTCTCTTTTAATGCTGAATAATATTCCATTGTGTATATATACCACATTTTCCTTATCCATTCATCTACTAAAGGGCATCTATGTTGGTTCCACAGTTTAGCTATTGTGAATTATGCTGATATAATCATTGATGTGGCTGTGTTCCTGTAGTATGCTGTCTTTAAGTCCTTTAGGTATAGATCCAGGAATGGAATAGCTGGGTCAAATGGTGGTTCCATTCCCAGTTTCCCAAGGATTCTCCATACTGGTTTCCATATTGAATGCACCAATTGGCAATCCCACCAGCAATGTATCAGTGTGCCTTCTTCCCTACATTCTCAGCAATATTTATTGTTGTTTGTATTTTTAATAGCTACCATTCTGACTGGAATAAGATAAAATCTTAGAGTAGTTTTTATTTGCAATTCTGTAATTGCTAAAGATGTTGAATATTTTTTAATATACTTGTTGATTATACATCATCTTCTGAGAAGTGTCTCTTCAGTTCCCTGGCCCATTTATTGACTGAGTTATTTGTGTTTTTGGTGTTAAGATTTTTGAGTTCTTTATATATCCTAGAGATTAGTGCTCTACCCGATGTGCATGTGTTCCCAAATTATAGGCTCTCTATTCACTTTGCTGATTGTTTCTTGTGCTGAGAAGAAGGTTTTTAGTTTGAATCAATCCCCTTTACTGATTCTTGATATTAATTCTGGTGCTATAGGAGTCTTATTAAGGAAATTGAGGCCTAATCCAACATGATAGAGATTTGGGCCTACTTATTCTTCTAATAGATGCAGTGTTTCTGATTTAATTCCTAGGTTCTTGATCCACTTTGAATTAAGTTTTGTGTATGATGAGAGATAGGAGTTTAATTTCATTTTGTTGCATACAGATTTCCAATTTTCCCAGCACCATTTGTTGAAGAGGTTATCTTTTCTCCAATGTATGTTTTTGGTGCCTTTGTCTAAGATGACTTTAATTATGTGGGTTAATCTCTGTGTCCTCTATTGGTCTACAAGTCTATTTTGGTGCCAACACCATGCTGTTTTTGTTACTATTGCTCTGTAGTATACATTGTCTTCATTATCTGACATTTTGTCTTCCAAGTGATCTAATATGTTAGTGATGCTTTCTATTTAGTTTTTTATTTATTTTATTGTTTCCTTCATTTCAAGGATTTCTGATTATTGTTTGTTTTTTGTTTGTTTGTTTCAGAATCTCTATCTCTTTCTTGAAGTAATTTTTTGCTACCTGTATTTGCTCCCTTATCTCTTCATTGGTGTCATCAATGGATGCCTGTATTTGCTCTCTTATCTCTTTGTTGGAGTGATAAATTTTTGCCTGTATTTTCTCATTTAGGTCATTCTTTAATTCACAGATCATTGTAATTATGAATTCTGAACTCCTTCTCTGACATTTCATCAATTACACTGTCCATAGTTTCTGTTATTATAGTATCCTGGTTTTGGGGGAGGTACTTTTCTCCCATCTTTTTTCATGTTGCTTATGTAACTTCTTTTCTTGCAGTGTGGATCTCAGGTATTACAGTTTCTACCCTATAAACGTGTAGTATCTGTGCAGACTCACCTTGGTGTTGGGCTTCCAGACCCTGCCAGTGTTCCAGGATAGATGCTACTGCAACTATAGGAGGTGGCAGCAATAACAGGAGATAAATCGATATAGCACTGGAGGTGCCCCAAAATGCATGCAATGTCTTTCAGAGATAGGGTTGAAAGGGCAGACCTTATACTGGCTTTGGGATGCCTGCTCCAAGATGCAGCTGCTTCTTGGCCCTGTCTGTTGTCCCAAGGTTACTGCATGGGGAAGGCTATGGGGATGTATGGGGATGGCTGCAGTGTCTCAAGAAGGAAGTGGGTTAGATCTGGGCTCCTAGGTGGTGGTGGGGAGGTGTGGGAGCAACACAGACCCAAGCTTACACTGGGCCCTGGCTCCCACGCAGGTCAGTGAGGTGGGTATGGGCAGAGCCTGAGCAACCTCGGGTGTCAGCTGGTAGCAAGATGGACTTGGGCTTCTGTTTGTGCATTTTGACATTAACAAACTAGTAAGCATCTCCCTCTTGATTTTTATGCGCTTTGTCTAGAAACAGTGGCTGGTAGTCACCTTCCTGCTCTCCCCAGCCTTGAGTTTCACTCCTCCCTTACAAACCATCTTCATCCCCTCCCATGTGCAATGTACAATTCAAGGAGTTGAGACGCCAAGATTGGGTGAGAACATTTAACTCAAACATCGCTTGGTAATAACAATTACCGGAAATGTAGATTTAGAAGATGGCCGCTGCGTACGGGGGTTGCTGAAGTGCTGAGCCTGGTGCTCAGAGCAGCGGCTTTAATCGAGACTTCGCGCAGCTTGTTAGAGCTCCTTTCACCATTAATCTGTAGTGGTCCACCCGGCCAAGCAGCAGAATAAACAAAGAGATTGAAAAAGAGACTCTTGGCTCCCGGACGCTTTCCTACTCAGAGCCGCGGGCGCTTTGCGCCCATCTGCTTCCTCTCTCACTTCGCTCCCGGCAGAGAAGCTGAATGGGTAATCAGCAGTGGATTGTAAGTACCTGAGGCAAAGAAAGCTCAGTACACCCCGCCCTTTTTTTTTTTTTTTTAATATTGTCTATACAGGGAGAGTTAGTGGATTGGAATTGTTGGCGGGGCTGTGGTTTCAGGGCCGAAAATCCACTCCGCGGGAGCCGCCATTTGCTTTCTGCATGCTGTCTTGATGGCCCTGTCTACACAGTCCAGCTGCCGCATCTAGAGACTGCAACTGGGTTGCGTGCTGAGCCCTGTCCTCTGAAGGCTGGACCACGGCCTCAAGTGCCTCGGTCGCCTGTTCCCTGCTGCACCTTGGGGCAGAGCCTGGTCTGGGGTCATTCGGCATCCCCCTGCGAGGGGACCCGTGCTCTGGAGGAGGGGGCTGGAGAGGCGCGGCGGCAGCCGCTTGGGCCCTGGGAGCTAGGCACCAGGCCGAGGAGCAGCGGAGGCCGCGGCAGCGCTGCTAAGGTCACGGACAAGCGCAGCGCCCAAGAGTGCGGCCCAGAGGTGGAGGCGACGGCAGCAGGGTTTCAGTTCTAGAAAACTGGACTGGAAACAGAAGCAGCAGTTTGTATAACCCCAAGATCTTGCTTATGCCAGGAAACTGTAAGGGTAACATGAATATCATTGAGGAGGTCTAACATGGCGGCAGGCGCGGAGAGATCAAGTCTCTGACCTCTTCAACTGCGTGGGCATAGGGAGCTGTAATTATCTAAAGCCTATTTGCTCAGGATCACTAGGCAATGCTGAGCTGATGTGGAGCTAGGGCGTACACTTTGGGCCCCTCAGAAAACACACACTGAGCATGAATCTGCTGCATTTAAGCCCCGGATCGCCTGCTTCTCGTGACTCAGCACTAACGATCCCACTGAAATAACTAGTCGGCCCACCTGATCTCACAGAGGTAAAAGCCAACTGAGCACCATAGCCAGACCCAGGGAATCAGGAGTGACGTGGGACTAGCGGCGCAGAATCCCCGGCTATCGCTCCCACCTGGGCTGACAACAGAGGTCCCTTGCACCAGCTACCAGGGGAGTTGCTACCTGAGGGCAAACAAATTCACTGGGGGTCCTCAGCCCCAAGCCCTACAAACTTAGGGTCTGAGGGAGGCAAACAGAAAGGGTGTGCCCAGGCATCCATGAAAACAGGGCTCCCAGGAGCAGCAGGCCCGGCGTGTAGCCAGTAATGTGGTGAGCGTCACAGGTGAGCGGGGCCTGGCTTGAGGAACCACAAGAGAAGGACCTAGACACTCAGGACTGGAGACCCGCACAGTCTGGGAAGAAGAGCTGAGGCACAGTGATTGGTTCCCACCTATCAAGAGGAGAAGCCTGGCCCAGTGGGCATAGCTCCACCTACTGGAAGAGAAGTTAATCGAGCTCTATGACTGCATTTATTATTATTTTTTTTAATGATTATTATTAGTATTTTTATTTATTTTTGTTTATTCTCACTTTTTGTAGTTGATGTTGTTGTTGTTCTTTAACTTTCTTATTAATGGTTTCAATTTTTTTTAATTCTTTTTATTCTATTATTATTACTATTATTTTTTAAACTTCAATTTCCATTTTTTTACTATCATTATAATTTTTGTTTGTTTGTTTTAAATTTTTATTTTTTCGTTTTTTCTTTCTTTCTTTTCACTTTTCTTTCTTTTGTCTTTTCATTTCTTTTCAATTTTCTTATTCCCCCTCTCTTGAATTCCACCTGCCTACACTCACTCTCTTTAGTTACTTCTTCCCTTCCCTTCTAATACCTCTCCTCCCAAGCATCAAATAAATTTATAAGAGTAAACAGTAACTCAGCAGTCAAACAGAACAAGAAGTATCATGAGCATAAAAAAGCAAGGAAGAAAAGGAGTACAAACAATGAAAGACAGCCTAAATATTCAGGAGGACCTGGAGTCATCAGAAAAATGGCCATATAAAGAACTCAAGGAACACCTTAGACAGATGGAAAGGAACCTTAAAGATCACATTGAAAATGAATTACATAAACAGATAAAAGAAGAAGTTAAGCATCTTTATCAGGAGATAGAGATTATAAAAAAAAATCAAACAATAATTCTAGAAATGAAGGAAACGATAAACAAAATTAAAAACTCAATCGAGAATATCACTAACAAAGTGGAGCAAGTAGAAGCCAGAACGTCAGATAATGAAGAAAAAATATATCATCTTGAAAAGAGTCTAGCCAACTCAGATAGGCTGGTAAAAAATCATGAGAAAAACATCCAAGAGATTTGGGATAATTTAAAAAAACCAAACTTGCGAGTCATCGGGATAGAGGAAGGCACAGAGATTCATGCCAAGGGAATGAGTAACCTGCTGAAAGAAATAATTACAAAAAACTTTCCAGAAATAAAAAAGGAAACAGATATACAAATTGTAGATGCATACAGGACACCGAGCACACAAAATCACAGTAGACCAACGCCAAGACACATTGTTATGAAGCTATCCAATATACAGAACAAAGAGAAAATATTAAAAGCTACAAGAGAAAAGAGGCAGATTACATTTAGGGGTAAACCAATAAGGTTGACAACAGATTTCTCATCACAGACGCTGAAAGCGAGAAGATCCTGGAACAACGTATTTCAAACACTGAAAGACAATGGATGCCAACCAAGAATTCTGTATCCAGCAAAATTAAGCTTCAGATACAACAACGAAATAAAAATCTTTCATGATAAACAAAAGCTAAAAGAATTTGTAGCCAGAAAACCAGCATTGCAAAGCGTCTTGAGCAAAACTCTACACGAGGAAGAAATGGAAAACAATAACCAAAACCATCAGCGGGAAGTGCCTCGGTAAAGACAGAGGATGGGGGGAAAGCTAATCATGGAGAAACAAACTAAATTAGGAAAAAAAAAGAGATAAATAATCAAACATGGCAGGAAGTACAAACCATATATCAATAGTAACTCTAAACGTTAATGGCTTAAACTCTCCAATAAAGTGACATAGGCTGGTAACATGGATTAAAAAAACAAATCCAACAATATGCTGCCTCCAGGAGACACATCTGATTGGAAAAGACATACACAGGCTCAAGGTAAAAGGTTGGGAAAAAATATACCACACACACAGTCCTCGTAAGCAAGCAGGGGTGGCCATTCTCATATCAAATAAAATCGACTTCAAGACTAAGTTAATCAAAAGGGATAAGGAAGGACATTATATACTGTTAAAAGGAACCATTCACCAACAAGACATAACAATTATCAATATTTATGCACCAAATAATGGTGCTGCGACGTTCATAAAACAAACTCTCCTCAAGTTCAAGAATCAAATAGACCACAACACAATAATCATGGGTGACTTCAACACACCTCTCTCACCATTGGACAGATCCTCCAAACAAAAGTTGAATAAAGAAACTATAGAACTCAATATCACAATCAATAACCTAGACTTAACTGACATATATAGAATATATCAACCACCATCAAGTGGATATACTTTTTTCTCAGCAGCACATGGAACCTTCTCAAAAATAGATCATATATTATGCCATAGGGCAACCCTCAGTAAATATAAAGGGGTTGAGATAATACCATGCACTTTATCAGATCATAATGGAATGAAACTGGAAATCAATGATAAAAGAAGGAAGGAAAAATCCTACATCACATGGACAATGAACAATACGTTACTGAATGATCAATGGGTTACAGAAGACATAAAGGAGGAAATCAAAAAATTCTTAGAGATAAATGAAAATACAGACACAACATATCAGAATCTATGGGACACAATGAAAGCAGTTTTAAGAGGAAAATTCATCGTCTGGTGGTCACTCCTCAAAAAAAGAAAAAACCAACAAAAAAATGAGCTCACACTTCATCTCAAAGCCCTAGAAAAGGAAGAGCAAAACAACAGCAAATGTAGCAGAAGGCAAGAAATAATTAAAATCAGAGCGGAAATCAATGAAATGGAAACAAAAGAAACTATTGAAAAAATTAACAAAACAAAAAGCTGGTTCTTTGAAAAAATAAATAAGATCGACAGACCCCTAGCCACACTAACGAAGAGAAGAAGAGAGAGAACTCAAATTACTAACATACGGGATGAAAAAGGCAATATTACAACAGACGCTTCAGAAATACAGAAAACAATTAGAAATTATTTTGAAAACCTATACTCCAATAAAATAGAAGATAGTGAAGACATCGATAAATTCCTTAAGTCATATGATTTCCCCAGACTGAGTCAGGAGGAAACTCACAAGTTAAACAGACCAATATCAATAGATGAAATAGAAGAAGCAATCAAAAGACTTCCAACCAAGAAAAGCCCAGGACCGGATGGGTATATAGCGGAGTTCTACAAAACCTTTAAAGAAGAATTAATACCAATACTTTTCAAGTTATTTCAGGAAATAGAAAAAGAGGGAGCTCTTCCAAATTCATTCTATGAGGCCAACATCACCCTAATTCCGAAACCAGACAAAGACACCTCAAAGAAAGAAAACTACAGACCAATATCTCTAATGAACCTAGATGCAAAAATCCTCAATAAAATTCTGGCGAATCGGATACAAAGGTACATCAAAAAAATTGTGCACCATGATCAAGTAGGATTCATCCCTGGGATGCAAGGATGGTTCAATATACGGAAATCAATAAATGTTATTCACCACATCAATAGACTTAAAGATAAGAACCATATGATCATCTCAATAAATGCAGAAAAATCATTCGACAAAGTAAAACATCCCTTCATGTTCAAAACTCTAGAAAAACTAGGGATAACAGGAACATACCTCAATATTGTAAAAGCTATCTATGCTAAGCCTCAGGGTAGCATCATTCTTTTTTTTTTTTTTTAAAGAGAGAGTGAGAGAGGAGAGAGAGAGAGAATTTTTAATATTTATTTTTTAGTTCTCGGCGGACACAACATCTTTGTTGGTATGTGGTGCTGAGGATCGAACCCGGGCTGCACGCATGCCAGGCGAGCGCGCTACTGCTTGAGCCACATCCCCCGCCCCAGGGTAGCATCATTCTGAACGGAGAAAAATTGAAGGTATTCCCTCTAAAATATGGAACAAGAGAGGGATGCCCTCTCTCACCACTTCTGTTCAACATAGTCCTGGAAACACTGGCCAGAGCAATTAGACAGATGAAAGAAATTAAAGGCATAAAAATAGGAAAAGAAGAACTTAAACTATCATTATTTGCAGATGACATGATTCTATACCTAGCAGACCCAAAAGGGTCTACAAAGAAACTATTAGAGCTAATAAATGAATTCAGCAAAGTGGCAGGATATAAAATCAACACGCATAAATCAAAGGCATTCCTGTATATCAGCGACAAATCCTCTGAAATGGAAATGAGGACAACCACTCCATTCACAATACCCTCAAAAAAAATAAAATACTTGGGAATCAACCTAACAAAAGAGGTGAAAGACTTATACAATGAAAACTACAGAACCCTAAAGAGAGAAATAGAAGAAGATCTTAGAGGATGGAAAAATATACCCTGTTCATGGATAGGCAGAATCAACATCATCAAAATGGCGATATTACCAAAAGTTCTCTAGAGGTTTAATGCAATGCCAATCAAAATCCCAACGGCATTTCTTGTAGAAATAGATAAAGCAATCATGAATTTCATATGGAAAAATAAAAGACCCAGAATAGCAAAAACAGCTCTAAGCAGGAAGTGTGAATCAGGCGGTATAGCGATACCAGACTTCAAACTATACTACAGAGCAATAATGACAAAAGCAGCATGGTACTGGTACCAAAACAGGCAGGTGGACCAATGGTACAGAATAGAGGACACAGAAATCAATCCACAAAATTACAACTGTCTTATATTTGATAAAGGGGCTAAAAGCATGCAATGGAGGAAGGATAGCATCTTCAACAAATGGTGCTGGGAAAACTGGAAATCCATATGCAACAAAATGAAACTGAAACCCTTTCTCTCACCATGCACAAAAGTTAACTCAAAATGGATCAAGGAGCTTGATATCAAATCGGAGACACGGCATCTGATAGAAGAAAAAGTTGGCTACGATCTACATACTGTGGGGTCAGGCTCCAAATTCCTCAGTAGGACACCCATAGCACAAGAGTTAATATCTAGAATCAACAAATGGGAATTACTCAAACTAAAAAGTTTTTTCTCAGCAAAAGAAACAATAAGAGAGGTAAATAGGGAGCCTACATCCTGGGAACAAATCTTTACTCCTCACACTTCAGATAGAGCCCTAATATCCAGAGTATACAAAGAACTCAAAAAATTAAACAATAAGAAAACAAATAACCCAATCAACAAATGGGCCAAGGACCTGAACAGACACTTCTCAGAGGAGGACATACAATCAATCAACAAGTACATGAAAAAATGCTCACCATCTCTAGCAGTCAGAGAAATGCAAATCAAAACCACCCTAAGATACCATCTCACTCCAATAAGATTGGCAGCCATGATGAAGTCAAACAACAACAAGTGCTGGCGAGGATGTGGGGAAAAGGGTACACTTGTACATTGCTGGTGGGAATGCAAATTGGTGCGGCTAATTTGGAAAGCAGTATGGAGATTTCTTGGAAAGCTGGGAATGGAACCACCATTTGACCCAGCTATTCCCCTTCTCGGTCTATTCCCTAAAGACCTAAAAAGAGCATACTACAGGGACACTGCTACATCGATGTTCATAGCAGCACAATTCACAATAGCAAGACTGTGGAACCAACCTAGATGCCCTTCAATAGACAAATGGATAAAAAAATGTGGCATTTATACACAATGGAGTATTACTCTGCATTAAAAAATGACAAAATCATAGAATTTGCAGGGAAATGGATGGCATTAGAGCAGATTATGCTAAGTGAAGCTAGCCAATCCCTAAAAAACAAATGCCACATGTCTTCTTTGATATAAGGAGAGTTACTAAGAACAGAGTAGGGAGGAAGAGCATGAGAAGAAGATTAACATTAAACAGGGATGAGTGGTGGGAGGGAAAGGGAGAGAGAAGGGAAATTGCATGGATATGGAAGGAGACCCTCAGGGTTATACGAAATTACATACAAGAGGAAGTGAGGGAAAAGGGAAAAAAACAAGGGGGAGAAATGAATTACAATAGATGGGGTAGAGAGAGAAGAGGGGAGGGGGGATAGTGGAGGATAGGAAAGGCAGCAGAATACAACAGACACTAGTATGGCAGTATGTAAATCAGTGGATGTGTAACCGATGTGATTCTGCAATCTGTATACGGGGTAAAAATGGGAGTTCATAACCCACTTGAATCAAAGTGTGAAATATGATATGTCAAGAACTATGTAATGTTTTGAACAACCAACAATAAAAATTTTAAAAAATGTACATATAAAGTTACTTTTCTATTTCTGAACATACAGATTGAATCATAGATTTTAATTCTATTAGAGATTGACACCATATATTTAAGAAGGATTAATGGGTGGATAGACAGACTGTCAGTTAGGCCTTTGAATATTTAAGTTACTAAAAGCCTACTTGAATGCTTTCTCTCATTGTTTTTAGGGTTACTCATAGCACACTTCCTCCTACAAGTTTACTTCCTATTAGTTTCACCAAAACTCCTGTTACCCTTCCATCTCCCTCCTTATCAACTCTAATCCCTGTTAAATTAGGTAACAAACTCATTCCACACACTATCCTCTGCCAAAAAATAGGTTTTGCATTAGTTTTTATCACCCCTAGGGGGAAACCACTTTCTGCAAACCATATGAAATAACCCAAAACAAATAGAAAAGTCTTTCTCATCAGATTTTAGAAAAAGTCATCAGATGCAAATATGAGGTAATAGAAATGCAATAAAAAGGTGATATCTGCCAATAATTTGACAATAACTCAACGTGCCTAAGGCAAAAAGCATAATGTCTCTGTTTCCAAGTCAATTGAAAACTGAAGTCACAAATATGTATTTGTACTGTCTGAAATAGAGGCAGGATTCCGGTGAGCTCTGACAGTCTATGGACACAAATTAAGTCATATTAATGTTAATACACAATTTCAAGGTGGATCAACCCTCCCTTCCTAACCAGAGGTCCTCATTCTCCCCTTCAATTATTTTTTACAGACCTTGGGGCTGTATCACATTGCCCAAGACTTGTCCTGTCTTGTTTTTGTGCCTCAGCCTCCTCATTGATGCCAAACTACCAAAGGATAGCAGTTCCCAGTTGCCTGGCTTCTTGTCCCACCATAATAATACAGCTTTGCCCTAGGAATCATCTTTTTTTTTTTTTTAACAATCCATAAGGTTTTTGTTGTTAATGTTGTTCATTGTTGTATACCTACACCAGTCTTTTTTGTTTGTTTGTTTGGCATTTTATTTTATTTTTTTCCATAGCTTTTCTGACATAAAATTGAAGTACAATAAAATGAACAAATTTGAAGTATGAAATTTGATCAGTTTTGACATATATGTAACCAATACAATCTGTTGACTTCAAAATGTGCAAAGATTTTCCATTGCCCAAAAGAACAGTATGTATTTTCTGCTCCATGTAAAGTTACCCTCTCTTTCAGATAAGTATCCTATCACTTGTGTCATTATTTTGACTGTATATACCACTGCTGATGGACTTGTACTGTGCAGGCAATGATTCCTATGAAAATAGACTATTAGCTTCCATCAGCAGAAGCTCTCAGGGAATCCAGCCTTGGCCCATTCTCTGTGTCACCTCCATTTCTGCCATTGGACACTCAATGGCAGAACTTGCAAGTCTGGTATCTTTCTCCCTTAACATAAAGCAGTTTGTTAATGTAAATAATGGAGGGCAATGGCCCATTCAAACAGCAGACTGGTCTTCTAGACCACTGGAAGTTCAGTGAAGATAACAGTTGTATTGAAAACAGGTTGAGAAACAAAGTAGACGTGTTAGGTTTCCTTCTTTGGGGGACTTGAAAGAACAAATATTACAGGAAGAAAAACTCAAATGTGAGTTTGAGCTTACTTCAAATGTGAGTGCAACTCTACCACGCGGCCTGCGCAGTGGTTTCATTAATGAGGTTCTGGCATTCAGTTAGTTAGAAGAGATCAAAATAAAACACACAGACAGTACCTTATTTTAATGCTAGGTCCGAGACGGCTCGGTCTCCCTGTTTCCCTGCCTCCAGCCGCTCAGCAGGGCAGCGAGGATTACTCTGGGCTAGCAGGAGAGAGAGAGAGAGAGGGGATCAGCCTTTTATTTGGGGGAAACAAGAGATTCAGGGGAGAATTCCATCCAATGAAGGTTGAGGGGGGCTGTACTCCAAGGTCAGGGTCAGTGATTGGGTCTCCAGGGTCAGTGGTTACGCACACCCCCACACGGATGGGCTCTCTCATCAGGAAAGGGTCGGGATAACTCCGACACAGCCAGAGTGCCTCAGGCCCTTAACGGGAGTCACCCAATCACGTGTCAGAATGGCTCCCCACATGCAACCCTACCCAAACAAGAAGCACTGACCCCCAACCTCAGACAACATCATTCCATCAGCAACAGCCTCAAGCATTCCAGTGGCAGGAGTGAGAGGTAGAGCCCAGGGAAAGATATTTGGCTGTCACTAGGTTACATAAATGATGACAAAGAAAAAGATCCACTTTGCTTGATCAACTGACATCTGATAAAGCTGAGGAGGATTGTAAAACATAGGGAGACTTATCTGTTAATATCTTTAGTGGTTTTTATTTTGCCTTTCAGCATTCTTTTGAAATTCTTCAGACTAGACTGAGATTTTAAAGCATTCCATCCAACAAATCTAGAGCTGCTGAACCTTTTCAGTGCATTTAGAGGGAGGCCACAAAGTCCACACTCTACTCTCTGCAATGATCAGCTCATAGATTTCACAAAATTCAATTTTATGGTGAAAGGCTGAAGTATTCTCTCCACATGTTTTGAAGATCATCAAATTATTCATCCCCTTCTTTCACAGTGGTATCAAGAGACAGTGAGGTCTAACTCCACCTTTTTAAGAAAAAAGAAAGAAAGCAGCAGCATTTTCATTAGCAAATGAACAGTGCAAACCAGAAGCTTAATCTTGATTTGTACAGGCAAATCACAAAGCAGCAGCTCAGTCAAATTCCCTGAGCCCAATAAGACCAGAGGCAAATAAGCATTCTTTAAATGGAATTCTGGAAACTGATTTCCCTTTTTGCATATTACCTCTATTGGAGAAAGTTCCCAGCAATTAAAGGTGTTGAATTCATGCAGAGTGCCTGTTACATAGGCGAAACTGCACACAGAAAACTGGGAGACACATTGCAGCATCAAGTACTGTAATTAAGAAAATTGTTTTTATGCTTTTCTATGAATACAAATGGCTGAATAAATGACTGAACAACACAGCTTCCTCATTACCAAGACAGCCAGATGCAGGAGTGGCACCTGGATCTCTGGGAGACACAAGAAGATTTAGAAGGAGGAATAGGTCAGAAGTCAATTGATCTGAGTAAAATGAAGGCACCTGGATGCTTGCAAACAGAAGATAAAAATGAATGAAATGTGCAGCTTGGGTGCAGTTGCTGAAAAATTAGCCTGAATCAGGAAGCAGAAATACAGGAGACTATCACAGCTATAGGCACTTGGGGAAAATGTGGGATCTATGCTATGAAATTGGGTTTCCCTAAGTTGTTAACCACCTGACCTCAGCTTTACTCTTCACTCTGCCCTTGACTCCTATCCTACTCTGAACACTTAAAAATGCCTCTGTGCGCACCTCTTTGTGCCTCACTGGAAAGCAGGGCTGAGAAAGGCACAGAAGTAGTGAACTGGTCCAGAGCAGTTGTTAAGGGTCACCTTAGGGAAAGTGATGAGGAGACACTCAACTAAGAGGCAAAATGAAATTCCACATGCCAGGGGCAAATGAAATGTTAAGGAAGAAAAGTCTGTGTCAACTACTTGGGTATTGTTTGTACTGAAAAGTAAAAGCTATATGCTTCTGTCACAGAGCAAAAAGCTTGCTACATGGATCTGAGGCAGCCATAATAATCCTTCTTCACCCAGTTCTTGCTATCAAGAAAAGATTCAGACTTATTGCTTAGAGTAACATGCACGAGTTTATTAGAAGGGATCGGAAATGGAAGGGGGACACTCTCAAGTAAGAGAAGGACATCACATCCCTCCTGCCCTCCAGTTTTATTTGGGGTCTCAGAGAAGTTTCCATAGAGTCCCACCAGGTCCACCTCTTGACTTTAAAAGGAGGACGACATCAGACTTTCAAGTCTCTGCTGCCATGACCACTCTAGGTCACTTTGTTGTACCAGGGATTGAGCCCAGGACACTTAACCGCTAAGCCACATTCCTTTTCTTAAAATTTTATTTAAAGGTAGGGTCTCACTAAAGGCCTTGCTAAATTGCTGAGGCTAGCTTTGAACTCTCAATCCTCCTGCCTCAGCCTCATGAGCCACTGGGATTATAGGCGTGCACCACCATGCCCAGCCCATGCTGACCAGTTCTAATTGGAACCTCTTCTTATAGATTTTATGGTAAAGGGGAATTACCTTTATCTCCCTGAGTTCTGGGATCTGGGATCTGTTTAAGGGTTACAAAAAAATCTCCCCATTCAAGGTAATTTATGTTCTTCTTATTGACATTTTGGGCCCGCATTTCTCCTGCAGATTGTTTGCTGAGGAATATAACATATCCTGTCAACTTAAGCCAGGCAGGGCTGCAGGTAAATCCAAAAAATAGTATGTGGGAGCAAGCACAATGAGTCCAGTTTTTTAAATTATTCCCTTAATCTTATGTTCTCACCACTTAACATCTGTCTATCCTAATCTCTTTGGTAAATGTAGTGACACATTCCAAACCAGTTCACAAAACTGTTTTACAATAGTTCTAGATTTTCCACAATTTCATTTTAAGAGTTTGAAAAGTCTTGGGTTTTTTAAGATGCTACTGGGAACATTTAAATATATTTATCTGATGTTCACTGTGATTTCATTAGAAATGATCTAAAAATTCATCATTAGAATGATTAAGTAAATTATGTTATATCTATAGATGGAATGAATGAATGAACAAGTACCATTAAAAAATCATGTAGTAATAATAGTACACAAGAATTTTAAAATAGCACCTGTCTACTGCCCTGAGTTTATTTTTGTGTAAATTTTAAATCCTTTATCAAGCAAAATACCACTTGAGTAGCCATCTTGGCTGTTCGAATATTGGGAGTAAGCACTTTTAGGTTGGTACAAAACAAAACTTTTTGTAACTTGATCAATTCATTATATCAGAAGTTATCCAAGAGACTAGAAGATTTCTAGAAGACAAGAGACTACAACCCCAACACGTTTGCCTGAAATGAGAATTTATAGACACCTGATGGGGTTTTCTTAAATTGCTCCAAGTAGGTTTGGAGAGAAATTGGCAAGAAATAGGAATGAAATAAATTTACTTTAACACAAAGGTAACTAAGTTTTTTACCCAGCCTGAAGAGTTTGTGTGGATGGACTGTTTCTAATACTGCATGTAGCTGATTTTAGAAATCTTTTAGGAACCAGCCTCTATGCATTGGGAATATGCCTTAGCTAAGTGAATAGTTCTTGGGAATCCTAGTGTGTAATTTGGATGAAGAAGAATAAGAAAGATATGCATCCCATCTTCTCCAACTTAGAACTGACCAGCTCTAGCATACATACCAATGGAGCCAGTCCAAATGGTTCCACATCTACTGCTTTTAAAGACTGCTTGATTCCAACTCTATTAGAAAGCACCCCAAACAAGACCTAGCTTCCTATAAATATTTAATAAAAGATAGTCCTTTCCAACCAGGAGCTGAGCATTGACTACAAGCTTATGAGTAACTCCATTTCTTAGAAATAAGCATGCAGAGAATTTCTAGCCACAGTTCTGAAAAAGGTATTCTTTTCCTTGCTTCATGTCACCTTCTCCCACCACTCTCTACCAAATGAGCCATTTGTCTGCCTTTTTTGAAACTTATATCGAATTATTTTGTGTTATAACAATCATATAGGTCTCTGAGTTGGGTTCACTTCAATGTTAGTGTACAAAACACAATTTTGCATTTTCAGTCTTAATAATTAGCTATTCCTCTAATACATCACTTGTTGTTATTTCAAATGCAGTAACAAGCTATGATCCATCCAGGCATAAGCAACAAGGAACTTTATGATGTTGCATAACCAGAAGTACAATGGTCAACTGCAAGATGATTTGATGCAGTGGCCCTAGCCACAATCTCAGAAAAACCTAGGATTTTCTCTCTTCCTGCTGCACTGTCTGGAGTGGTTGATTTCATCCTCAGAGTCCTTCTCAATATGGTCATTAGATGGCTGTCAGTCATAACTGGAGCAATATGGCCTCTGTGCACATGTAGAGAGAGAAATCACTGCCCAAGGTTGGAACATAGTCTTTCATTTTAGTTTGATTTAGCCAAATAAAATCGGAAGGCCACTCCTGCATTATTAATATTTGCCAAGAGAATGCCATGTGCTGATTCCTTTAGGCTAGCTAGCTATTATGTATCAATGGTGCTGGGGACTAGTTTAGTTTCCTCTTAATCTCACAGACTGTGAGGTACAATGAAGGATAACTGGGCAAAATCAGGATTTGGATAGGAAGGGGAAAATAATGAAGGTCAGGTAGTCAGCCAGAAGTCCTTGGTTTAGTAGTCATGTGGCAAGATTATTTTTCTGAGGAATGGGGATAGAAAAGGGAGGAACAATAGACCAAGAACCACCTGGGAGTAGTATATACATGCAAAAAATTTCAGGGGCACACCTACATTTTGAGCAACTTGGGAGAGAATTTTTCTAAAAGTCTAAATGTATGTTTGTCATTAGTATGTAACTAGCATTAAAAATGGTTATATGCATAGTTCAAAAATTATTAAATTGATGTTGGTAATGTTGGGCCAAAAGTTATACTCCTGCTAAATTCAAAACATCTCATTGTATTCATGCCAATATTTTATTTCTTAGCTTGTCCTTCCTTGTGTGTGCGCTCTATACAAGGAGACAACTTTTAGGTCTTTCATGAAAATCAATTGCTGGTGACTGTCCCTTCCTCCCTTCAGACACAGATGGATGTATCTGAATCTGAGCCCCCTCTGCACTGGATACATTGCATGGGTTTCCATCGGGTACCCTCCAATGTTAGCAGCCTCCAGCATCAAAAACAAAATTAAATATGAATTATTGAATAGTCAGCCTATATCTAAATCTAAGTTCTTTTCTTCGGAGAATTGAATAAATGATTGTTTAAGCTAAAATCCATTTCAACAAACAGAAGAATTGATGTCATCTGATTAACGCACAGCCTGCTGGACTCCAAAGGCCAGTTTTTTTTTTTTTAAATCAGCCTTTTCTGATCTAAGGCAATGATCTGAGTTTATAAATCCTTCAGATGTCAGCTGCCTCTGAGTTTGTTTGGAGAGTTAGCATAGATTATGCATTCTCCAATTCATAAATCTATAGCAATTGAAGTCAGTAAATGTATGAATATGAAAGCTCATTCATTAAGTAATAATTTTAAAGCACCTACAATGTGCCAGAAACTGTACTAGGTCAAGGTCACCCCTATTCCCAATTGTGAATTCATATGTAAGTTCTTATAATGAAATACATCTTTGACATAGAGTTCTGCAAAGTGCTTTGGAAATATACAGAATTAATGGTAAATTCTTTCTGAGGATGTCAGAACAGCCTTTACAAAGGAAGCAATGTTCAAGAAACGACTTTAAAATAGTAAAATGTCAAGAGAGAAATGAGCTAAAAAATGTATTTTCAGGAGGCTGCTAGGGTTGTGCCTCAGCAGCTGAGCACTTGCCTAGCACATGTGAGGCTCTGGGTTTGATCCTCAGCACCAAATAAAAATAAATAAATAAAATAAAGGTATTGTGTCCAACTACAACTAAAAAATAAATATACAAAAATGTATTTTCAGGAGAAGGGGATTTTATAGTCAAAAATACAAAATATTTAAAATTATGAAAATAACAGTGTTAATGGGCAGAAAAAGTTTAAGATGGTTTCAGGAAAAGAACAAAAAGGAAGGAATAGATATGTGATGTACACATCAATAAATAACAGGACTGACATTTTAAAGACATGGGTTTGAATCCTTATTCCACCACTTAATATGTCAATTTCCCTTTATCTCTAGATTGTAGGTACAAATTTACTATGCCACCTTCACAAGAAGATGCTGCCCAGGTTATGGCAGCAGAGCCCCTGCCCTGGATCCACTCACTCTGATCCTCTGAATCCTAACACTGGCTCCTAAGAAGGGACCAGCCTCAGCCTCCCTCCATCTCCTGTAAGGGAGATGTAGACACTAGTTTACACTCATGTCTAGCAGTATCTTGTACCAATACTCAACAGAGACAAGGGCTGCCATATTTTTTGAATAGTTGATTAATTATTAAGAAAGTTAGAATAGATAAAAATAATATTTGATTGAATCCTTGATGTAGTAGAAAATAAATGTAAAAGACAATTTGAAGCCAATTAAGGAAATGTGAATATAGACTCTGGACTCAAAACAGTTACTAATATGGCATTATGTAAAAATGTGGATGTGTAACCTATGCGATTCTGCAATCTGTATTTGGGGTAAAAATGGGAGTTCATAACCCACTTGATTCTAATGTATGAAATATGATATGTCAGGAGCTTTGTAATGTTTAGAACAACCAATAAAACAAATAAATAAACCAGACGAAAAAAAAATAGCACTGTATCAATGTTAAGTTTTCTAATTTTGATTTTTTTTTTTTTTTTTTGGCATTAGGGATTGAACCCAGGGACACTTAACCACTGAGCTACATACCCAGCTCTTTTTTTATATTTTTGTTTTGAGACATGTTCTCACTAAATTGCTGAGACTGGTTTTAAACTTGCAATCCTCCTGCCTCAGCTTTCCAAGCCCTGCTGGGATTACAGGTGTGCATCACTGTGCCTGGCCAAAAAAAAAAATGTATTTAAAACAACATCTCCTTTCTTAGAAAATGCACAATAAAGCACAATAGTCCCACTGTTAACCTTGGTTTTGCTTTCCATGGTTTTAGTCACCCATGGTCAGCTGCAGTCCAAAAATATTGAATGGAAGATTCCAGAAATAAATAATTTGTAGGTTTTAAATAACTTTCATTATGGTTTATTGTTATAATTGTTCTATTTTATTATTAGCTAATGTTAATGTCCCACTGTATCTAATTTATGAATTAAAGTTTATCATAGGCTTGTATGTAGAGGAAAAACAAAGAGTGTTTAAAGAATTTGGTACTATTCTTGGATTCAGGCATCCACAGAGGGTCTTGGAACATACCAAACAGATAAGGGGAGACTAATGTATTAGGGATAAAGGGGCATGACACCTCCAACTTACACACACACACACACACACACACACACACACACACACGCTCAAATATGAGTACACAGGAGTTCCTTTCCTCTTTTTGGAATTTTTCTGTAAATTTTAAATGCCATTTTATACGGAAGATTAAGGTGCCATACTATTCAATGAGTCATTAATTTATTTGCCAGATCCACTAGGAGATTAAGACAATACAAGTGACTCCAAGTGACTTTTAGAAGTGATAGAAGAAGAAACCTCCAGGGTCAGGCAGATTTGATCCTCCTCCCATAATAGCAGTTGATAGCTGCCCACCCCATCATCACCAGTGCTAATGCTGCCTGCCCTGAACAGCCAACCAAATTCTTAACCAATTTTTCAGGGCTGGCAGTATTAGCCTTCTTTCTGTTTGTACCTCTTTTCTCTTGTCTAAAGAGAGGTAAATTACTATGTGAATTGTTACTCATTCAATTTGTCCACAATTTTTTTTTTTTTGACTGCAGGCATGCTTCCTTAAGTACCTTTCACTCCTTCCTGAATTCCCAGTATTTTGGCCACTCATAATAATAAGACATCATTTAAAATGCCAGATTGTTCATTCACTGAAAAATTGCATGGAGTTTAACCCTTCTTTCTTTTCCTCTAATGTATTCCTGGGCCACAAACTGTAGTGAGTTTTGAGGTACCTCAGCTATGGCTACTGAATTCTCTCATGGAGCACTTGTCACATGGGACAAAATGAATGCTGAATTACTTCTGTCCATAATACTACACAGAATGAGACAGACAAGTTAGTGAATAAATATTTAGAGCAAGCTAGAATGACAAATAATACCCTAAAAAGCCAACAGATTTCTCATGCATATAATGACTCGAGTATTTGGCTTCAAAGATCACTAATGAAAAATTCATTTTATATTGATATATTTGGATTTAGTATGACTTGATCTGATTCTTAAATCCTCTAACTCTTATCCCAAAGTAAATTTTAAGATTAAAACAATCCTAAAACAATAGTTTTAAAATTATTTTTCTAATACTATTTTGATTTTCAAAAGTTAACTAAAGGATAAATCTTATTAAAACACAAATGAAACAGCAGAATGAAATAGAATGGAAAAATGTAAGTACTGCTTAACTTTCCTTCATTTTAATCCATAGCCTAAAGGTAATCTTTATTAGCAGCATTAGGTGTTTATAGTCTTTTCTATACCTTTAGTGAAAGAAAGAATAAATTGCATAGCTTGACTTTGTTTTCTTAGTGAATGTTGTATTAAATATGTAATTCTGGGGATTAAACCTAGGACCTTATGTATGTGCTCCCTTAGCCCTCAAATTTTATCTGAAGAAAACTATAATAATTCATTGAAAGCCAAAAAGGGAGATATGAATAAAGAAAAAGCTCATTCTATTTCCGTACAGATAGATTCAGTGTTGTAAAAGCTTCCAAAGTAATTTGTAATTTGATTTGCTCTCAATTAAAATCACAGTAGGAGTTTTCATGGAATTTGATATCTGGATTCTAAATGTTATCTGTAAGAAAACATGCATAGGAAATTTGGTAAAAAAAAAATGAGAAGGAAATAGTACTGTCAAATTTCATAGGTCATAAAACTTAGGTAAGTAAAGTGGTATTATAGCAAGAAAGAGCTAAAGAGATGCATTCACAGATAGGCAATCCAGAACCCAGCATATGTGTGTATGCATATATGTGCAATGTGTGTGAATGCACACACATACTTTAAATATTAGGGTGTTAGCCCAGATGATTTCTCCCCAAACTATTCTGGGAGAAGAGTTGCCTGATTTTCTGAAAGCTGATGTGAGAGGAGCCTACCTAGAAGGGAGATGAATAATGCATATGCTAAATGGGCCCCACTGATCATTGAAGAAATAACAAATTATTTAGTCAATGTGTTGCAATTGAATTTCTATTTGAAAAATTATTATTCATATCATTTTTTCATCATATTCTAGATATGTTAAAAACGATTTTTTAAAAAATAGCATTAGAGGAAAAGAGGGGAATATGTTCACTGCCTTGACATGGGCAAGACTTTGCCCAATAAGGTATAAAACATAGAAAATTTAAAAGAAAATGTTAAGAAGTCTTATAACTGGAGAATTCTAAATCTTTGTACAATAAAAAATATCATAAAAGCACATTAAAAAACAAATGATCAGATGAGGAAAACACTTTCTACAAATATACTAAGGATGAATATACAAAGAGCACTTATAAAGAGCAAGAAACTCAAGCAATTTAAAAAAATGGACAAAGACCATGAGAAAGCAATTTCTAGAATTAAATATAATACAAGTAGAGGAGCGAGGGAGGAGAGGGAGAAGGAGATGGAAAGGGAGAAGAGGGAATTCCTCTTCCTAATAGCACTGTCATAGCATGTACAAAGCCCTAGGTTCAATCTCCAGAATTACATGCTCAGCACAACATTCCTTAAGAAAACAAACTTGAGGGGTTGGGGTTATAGCTCAGTGGTAGAGTGCTAGCCTTGCGCGTGCAAGGCCCTGGGTTCAATCCTCAGGACCACATAAAATAAATAAGTAAAATAAAGTTTCGTTTTGTTTTGTTTAAGAAAGAAAACAAACTTGAGCCATGAAATTTATTTTTCTTATATAAAATTGTACAGTACTTACATGTAACCTATTTACATTCTCCCCTATACTTTAAATCATCTCTAGACTACTTATTATATACAAAAAGAATTTAACATAATATTAGACATTTTCTAAGAATTTATAGATTTTTATTGGTACTGCAAATGGAATTTTTTCGCTGACTTCATAAATCACTAACTTCATAAATTGATGATTTCCAATATGTACAAAATGTACAATATGTACCAATTGGTATGTTGTTATCATTAATACCATTGTATTTGGCTTTTAAATCTATTTTTCTTACCATCTTCAGATTAACAGAGTTGTCTTCCATGTTAGCACCGAGCAGTCCTTGGATGAGTATGCATCTGTGTCTGTGTGCTGTTCTTATCTGGATTGGGCATCTGGTTTATACTCTAGTCATCTTCTCATTTGTGTTTTCTTATAATGTGAATTTTAATTTTTCTTTCCTTTTCAGCCTAAAAGTTTTTTAGAGAGGATTAGATTTCCAAGTAATTATATTGTCTGTTAGAAACTTCTTTTTTAATTTGCATGATGACCCATTTTTAAAATGTTTTATTTAGTTATTGTATTAATATGTAGAACTTTTTCTCAGGCTTTCCATATCCATAGATATGAAAAATTGGTGTACAATTTCTGTTCCTGGAAATGAAGATCTCTGTAAGTTTATTATAGAAATCTATTAGTATATAATCCACTATATCCTCTTTTATTCTTATCAGTTATTTGAAAAAGATGTGTTATATTTTTCTACAATAATTGTAGTTCTATCATTTCTCTTGCATTTCTAATATTTTTGCCTTACTTATTTTTATATTATGCATTTAGATATATACCAGCCATATCCTTTTGTTTGATGTATGCAATGTTATAAATGTCTTATTCTTTAGAATGTACATGTATCTCTTTATCTCATTAATACTTTCATCCTGAAAGATGAAACTTATGAAAATGTACTTTATTAATTTTGCCACACTTTTCTTTATGTTGCTAATATTTTTCAAGTATACATTTTTCATCTTATTATATCCAGCCTTTGTATTCTGATTTTTCTTTCCTTTAGGTAGGTCTCTTATAAAGAGGAAATGGCTAGATTTTCTTGGGCCTCTTATGTGTTTGTTTTCTTTGTTGTTTTCTCTCTAAGTCACTTTATATCCATGGAGGATTAGTTCAAGGATTTCCCAGAGGATACAAAATTCCACATATGCACAGATCCCTTATATAAAATAGTATAGTGTTTACATATAACCCATGCATATTCTTCCCTGTACTTTAGATCATCTCTAGATTCTTTGTCAAATACAACGTAAATCATTATACTGTATTGTTTAAGGAATAAAGACAAGAAAAAAAGCCTGTACATGTTCAGTACCGATGTGTTATGGTTTGGATACAAGGTGTCCCTCAGAACTTCCCATGTTAATGCAGAAATGTTTAGAGGTGAAATGATTGGATTATGAGAGCCATGGCCTGAATCCTAGTTTGAATGGACTGGCTGGGTGGTAACTGTATGCAGGAGGGGTGTGGATGGAGGAGGAGGGTCACTGGAGGAGTGGCCTGGAAGGGTTCATATTCCCTGCCCCTCTCTATAATAGATATTATTTATAAGACAATATAAGAATAGAATGTTTTTACATAATCCACACATTTATATATATTTACACAATGATTCTAAGCTACTTACAAACTAGGCTTTTAGATCCTTTCTTTCTTTGATTGAAGATAATAAACAGATGATAAATATGTACTGTCATAGCTAAAAGAGAAAACATGATAAAGATGTATTGTCATAGCTAAAAGAGAAAAAAAATAAAATAAAAAATACTAGTTATTTCAAGTGGCTTTAATTCTTTGTCCCCCCTCTCCCTCCTCCCCGCCCCCATCCTGGCAGCCATGAGATGAGCAGCTTCCCTCCACACTTCCTTTTACCACGATGTTCTCTGCCTCACCTTGGGCCAGGAGCAATGCAATCAGTCAAACATAAACTAAACCTCTGAAACCAGGAGCTCAAAATAAACTTTTCCTTCTTTAAGTGGTTCTTGTTTTGGTCATAGTGACAAAAAGCTAGTTAACAAAAGATGCAGTAGTTTTTCAGAAACTTTCATCTGCAGTTGGTTGAATCCACAATTGTGGGGCCTGTGGTTAGGGAGGGCTTACTGTACTTCAATACTATTTCTTAGTCCAAAATCTGAAACATGTGTCATAGCATGTACATGGTGTCTGATATGGTAGCAGAAAATATGAGAATGTCAACCATTTTGGAAAATACAGGACAGCTAACTATGAGCTGTATATATGTATTTGAGAGTTTTACTCATACGTGGTAGCATATACAACCTCCATAATTTTTAAGATAAGTTGATACTACAAAGTAGACCATTATCTTTCACATGTATCTGATATATACATGCAGTATATTCTTTAGCTTTTATTTGTTTAGGTGTATGCTTTTATGATATACCTGTTCTTCAGTGTATACTTTTAGGACATCAGAAGCAGCATAAAGAAACTCAAATGCCATGACTTATTTTCCATAACCTCATTAAATTAGTCTTTCAGATGATATTTACATGACTAAGAATTTTCTAACCAAATACAGATAAAGATTCAGAAGCCTTGAGACCAGTAAGCCAAGTAAATTATTCTATTCAGAAATTCCCAACAAAAAAGGCAAGAAAAAAATTCTTTTAAATATAATTTCATGGAGTTTTCATATCAGTTTCCTTAATTATTTGCCACCCCACAAAAAGGTTTGTTAGTTTCTAAAGCACTTGGGACAGAATCAAAGCACATGTATCCATGGAAATCCATTTTCACTGGAACCATTTTATTTCACTTCATTTCAACTATTTTGTGCATATGTTGACCTTTAATTATTTTCCTTTCTGTAATTCTCTCCATCTTTCTAGAAATCTAAGTTTAGCGTATTTCTAACTGTTCACTGGTATGTCATAAATAAATCCTAAAGGTGCTACTTCAATATCTAGGGAATGTTTCCAAACAGAAGAAAATTAGATAAAATCTGCTTCTACAGAAGCAAGGGAGGTAGAGAGTTGCCAGTTAACTTATTAGATATCACTTTTTCACTGGAAGGGTATGTATCTTAAATTAGAAGGGCTTTGGACCAGGGACCTGGCCAGACATGCCTCAAACACAAAGAGGACATGGAGGAATTGATCAAGTGTGCCACAGTTGTTCAGAAATGCATACCACTATTTTGCAGTCTGAAGGTTGCATGACCAGAGCAACAGGAACACTAGGCAGGAAGCCACATTTGTCTTGCCATCACCTTGGTTGCTACCTTACCAAGTATCTCCACTTGCAGTTCCTTCCCTTTTTTCAGTATTCTGAGAGACCTCCAACTTGGACATCTATCTAGGATAGCTCACAAGTTTTACCCTTGTTCTTCCCTCTGGATAATAAAAAAGTGCATTTCAACTGGACTATAAGCTCCAAAAAGGTAAGAATCCAGTCTACTACTATTCAATTTTCAGTGCTTTCTACATAGCAGGAGCAAAAATATAATGTCCTGGATTCCATCTGCTTTCAAATGGGTCTAGTGGGGTTATGCCCAGTACGAAAAACTCCAACTCATCTTCCAAAAGTATTCCAGGATACAGCAGCACCTTAGTACAGTGGGGTAAAACTCTAATGTGGGCATTTGGAATATGAACACAGTAAAAGGGTCTCTCCAATGTCCTATGTATAACAGAATCGCCTATTTTTCCTTCCAATAAACCAAGCCCTGAACTCCACCCTTTATCTTTCATTCATTCTGTACAAACTTTCCATTGCTTAGAAAGTGCCTTTCCCTGACATGGTGTACTTTAACACTGTAAGCACATATATCTGGAGTTCTTTACCACATTTCTGAGCATACATCTTTGTATGTACATATATAATATTTAATGGACTGAAATGACCAAAGGGAAGAGAAGAAAAAGGAAGGAGACAGAAAAGAAGGGAATAAGAAGAGAGGAATCAATTTTTAAAATATGGGTTTGGATTACTTAGACATCAAGTTGTAATCAAATTTTTAAAAATTTGTGCATTTATTTGATTTTTAAGCCTTCTTTGAGGTGTGATTGAGAAACTATAGCTATGTAATGTATTTTATAAGTAATAAAAGACAATACATGGGTCTTAAGATGAACATAAGAAGGATCAAATCCTTAAAATTGTAATAGGACCATACTGATTAGAAAGTGCTAAATAATGCTAACCCATGTAAAGAAAGGCATGATTTAGGGAACCAGAGTGAAGGATAAAGTGCCCAATTTTAGAAGGCAGGCCAGATTTAAACCCTGACTCTGCCACTTTTTGTCAGTGCATCCAACTCTGCATCTCAAGACTTCCATCTACATGTCAAAAGTGATAAAAATGCCATTAAGTCCAGTTGTATTGTTTAAATAAAATATTATCTGAAAAGTGCCTGGTTCATAGATGTCAGTCAACAAATAACTAATATTCATGCTTAAATATTTTAGCTGTTTATTAAGAATAATCCAATGCCCATAAAAGGTAAGTTAGGCTTTTTTTTTTTTTTTTTTTTTTTTTTTTTTACACTGATCATCGAGTATACTAGATCCCTTCTGAAATCTCACTTATTAGCAGACTTTGATGCTGGTCACCCACAGGATGAAAGATCCACTACAAAATGCATTGCTACCAATAACACTCTCTGTCCTGCCTTCCAGGGCATTTATCTAGAGATTTCGTTAGCGTTGGCAAGTTGTTTGGCGAAGATAGAAGGGAAAGCATTTAGAATTCTCTGTAATGAGCCTATCATTTATTCTTTACAATTATACATGGTAGATATAGTTCCCAAGTGACATATGAGGCAAATCCATTCCACTGAGTGAAATAATTCATTGAAATTATCTAAACATCCACAGCTTATCAGTGGCAAAGACAGGATTCGAATCAGTCCTGACTGCAAGTGTGCTACCTTTCTGTCACATAATAATACCACTGAGAGTCACTCTCAGAGGTCTTCTAGTTTTCAGTGTAACTACAGTTCAGAACAAGAAATACATGTGCATGCTGAGCTTAGAGAACAGAGTTTTGTGAATCATGTAATCAAATGAGAATAACATTTGAAATTCCATTCTGATTGATTCTCTCAAGAGAACTTTAAAGATCAGAGCTTATTATAGAACAAAAACAATAAGGTTGGCATGATGCCACAGAACATTGGTTTGGTAGCCATAAGAG
This sequence comes from Spermophilus citellus, assembly GCF_964194105.1. Lineage (NCBI taxonomy): Eukaryota > Metazoa > Chordata > Mammalia > Rodentia > Sciuridae > Spermophilus > Spermophilus citellus. The sequence goes on from NC_138194.1 coordinate 76,292,554, forward strand.
CAGAATCCAATTGTGTGTCTCAATTCTCTCTCTCTCTCTCTCTCTCTCTCTCTCTCTCTCTCTCTCTCTCTCTTTGCTTTATTCTTGGAAACTATTTGTGAAACTATCTGTGACATAGGTTTAGCTTCTCTATTTTCCAAAAAATGTTTTTGGTCCCAACAGCCCATTCCTAGATGCAACAGATGTTCCTTCTATATGACTCATTACTTAAAACTTTGCTTTCTCCTGCTGAGCTTCAGAAAATCCAGCATATTTTTTAATTCAGTAAGAATTCTGATAATAACATCTCTATTGAGGTAAAATTGATATAAAAAATTGCACATAGTTGATGTATACAAGTTAATGTGTTTGGACATATGCCTATGTCAGAATGGTCATCAACCATGCACAATATATCCACTTGACATTTGTTAACATTCGTCTTGTGAAGTAGTGTTCATAAAATTGCTCTCTGATCATCACTCCACCCCAAGACAATTCTTGATCTGTGACTTCAGTTGAAACAGGGAAAATCACACCATAAACTTCCCAATATTGAAACATTAAAGGCTATTTCCATTGTAGACATCTCCACATAGTTTCCCTGGAATGCATAATCCTTGTTATTTTTTGCAACAGGAGTTCCCTTCGTTATAAATATTATAGACTAGTTTACATTTGCTTTCTTAAAATCTTAGACATGCTGCATGGTGGTGGTACTAAGGCATCGTCAGTGAATGGATCACCAGGTAGCTTCAGTGAGGCATCAAAACAAAGGTTGAACAGAAATAGTTATAGGAAAGGGGACTGGACTACCTTTAAGTAATAATGAAAATAGTATCAGGCACTATTTCCAAAATACTATGTGTTGGGTATACTGTTATGCTCAAATTCGGGACCCCCAAAAGACCACCAGAGACCAAGATCGATGTAAACAGCAAAGAGGTGTTTATTGCGAGCTAGCTCGGTCCTCCGCAGGCACACACAGCAACTGGTGATGCCGAGAGGCCCCGAGCCCAGGGTTTGCAGCAGTTTTATACGTTCTTTGGAGAAGGCAGGGACCCCCACATACATCATAGCATCTCTTAGCAAGTCATCACACACCGAGGGAAAATCAAATAACAACTCTAAAACATGATTAGCACATTCACTGGCGGGAACAAGTTGGGTAGGGGTGATTGGTTACTACAAGAGGGGGATTCATTTGAACTGATTGGTTTAAGCCAAGAGGGGTGTTCGTGCTGAACTACATGGTTTCCCAACACGTTATCAACCACCATAAACTACTGGGAGGGTCATCTGGCATCCCAGGTATTTCCCTGTCTCATGTGATTGGTGGCTGCTAGGGGGTTGCTATGGATCCCCACCTAGCCTGACTGACTCAGGAACACCTGGAGCAGCAGATCTCTCCTATTATTTGTAAATAAACAACTTACCAGGGTGGGAATGTGCCTACAAGTGCTCTGTGGATCTCTCCAAGGACAAAGGTGATGTCCCTTCCTTGGACAGGCTTTGCTCTGAGGTAGAGACTGGTTTTTCAATACCAAGAGCTATATATAGCATTTAGCTCATTTAATACATCCTTTAAAATTTAGGTGGTATTATTCTTATGTTACAATTTTATAAATGAAGACTTCCAGGAATACAATTTGACTGGTTTGAACATCTAGTGAGTGACCAGACCAATGTGGAATTCCAAGTCTGCCCTAGCCTCTATACCATATTGCCTTCCTAAGATTCTACAAGTAAGTGTTGTGAGGGTGTTACCTTGTTCGTATCTAATTCAAATTCATTTTATGTGTTCCTTAAAAATAACTTAAATATCTTAGAAAATTTTGTAAAACAGGAAATTTTTTGGTTATTTCTACTATAATCAGAAGGTGTCCACATTACTACAGATATAATGATTTAAATTTTTCCTCCTTTGCCTAAGTTTTCATTCTTGTCATCATCTTGACTTTGTACCAGAACTGAGCAGGAATATTTTTTAAAAGATTGCTGTGATAATATATGCAACATGCATTTCACATTTTCTAAGTATTTACAACATGCTAAGCATACTCCCAGACCCTAGGAATACATTTGCATGTTAAAAAAAAATTAATACTTGTGTGAAATTTTAGGATATATTCTAAATACAGATTTGAACTTAAACAACACAGCATACTCTCCTTGGCACTACGCTCTCTATGCATTATACCTGAAGAGTTGATAAAGAGACATTTGCTAAACCCCTCCTATGTACCAGAGGTTGTGTTCCATGCTAGTGATACAGTGCTGAACAAGTCAGGTGCTGCCTTGACCTTTGCAGAGATACAGGGTGTGTTTGGAGAAGGTGCTTCCATAAGGCACATAGCCCAATCTTGAAAGGGGATGAGGGAAAGTGGTTAGAGTAGCTGCATCGGTGAGGAGAAGGAAAAAGCTTCCTCTGGCAGCAGCAAGACCTCCTGTCAAATGTGTGCAAAGTTCCAGAGCTAAGACAAGGTCCCACACAAGTATGACTGGATTTGAGATTGATAAGAGAGACTGAAGCAGGATCCAAGCATTCAAAACATATCAATCATATTAAGAAGTTTGAACTTTACCCTGAGCACAATAGAAAGTCTTTAACAACTTTAAAAAAAAAAAGACACAATTAAATCTGGTTAGAAGAAAAGTCTATACTCTAGCTATAAACTAAAAGAATAAATTAGAAGGAAGCTAAACCCAGGGAGATCAGGTTTGTAATAACAATCAAGTGAGAGATATTCAAAGTCTAAAATGTGGTCATAAGACTAGGCAAATTGCATAGATATAAATACAGTACAATCCATAAAAACTGATATGGAATTTCATGTAAAGCATAAAGAAAAGAAAGAATTTAATGTTGTCTTCCAGGTTTATGCTTGAACTGAAGGATGGGAAGGGTTCAATTCTGCATATTCATTGAACAAATATATATTGAGCACAGGTGATAACTCTGTGCTGCTTCAGGTCCTGGGGAGAAATTCGTGGGGAAACAAAGAGTCCCTGCCCTGCTGTGGCTTATCTGATAACATGCTGAGACATTCAAGTGGAAATGCTGGACATCTGCTCTCAGTGCTCTGCAGGAAGACCTCTGCCAAGGGATGTCTTTTCAATGAACTTCCAACATATGGCCTAGAACTTTACTTGGAACCAATTTAGATTTAATATTCCCCAATCTAGGCACTGAAAATTCAGCCATGGACCAAAGAAAGTCTCACGTTAATGGGGTTTCAAGAACTATAGGACATGACAGATGGATGTGAATACCAAGAAGTACAAAGCAGGGTAAGGGAAGAGAGAGTAGGAGAGATGGGTACTGGGAGTGTTTTAAATAAGGAGTGTCAATTGGGAGAAAGTGGATGAAGGTTAAACAGGACCTCATTGCACCACCATGACAATTTCTTGGGAGCCTATCATTTCTTCAAAACAAAAAGGAAAAATAATAAATAAATAAGGGAGGCTCAGCTTGTCTCTCTCTTAAGGAAGGGAGGAAAGTCACGCTGGGTTCTAGGGGATTCCTTTGCAGAACTGAGGAAAGGCAAGTACAAAGGCCCTGAGGTGCCTGGTATGTCCCAGGAATAGCCAAAAGGTCAATGCAGTTGAAGCTCATGAGTGGCAGAAACCGTAAGTGAGGAGATGAGATAAGCAGGCGTGCAGACCCCATTGAGTCTTCTGGGCCATGGTGAGGACTGTGGAGTGAGTCCACTGGAAACTTCTAAGAGGGGGAGTGACTTGATCTGACTTACTTAAAGAAAGAGCACTAGCTTCTGGGTGGAGAAGAGATCCAGGGTTCATCCAGGTGTTTACAATGGGCAGCCCCCTCTCAGTGGTTATTAGATGATTAAATTATGTTTTACCTATGTCCTTTTCTCACTTCTCTTTATAGGGTCACTCCCTATATAGAGTCATCCTAAAAGAGCTGCCTTTGTAGTTTAGGAGACTCTTTGTTTCAGAGTCACACAGAGGCCAGGATGGGTCCCCAGAGTAAACAAGCAGGTTGGAGACTCAGGTAGACCCTCAGGTATTGGGGTTAAGGTGTCCTTTGCAATCCCCTCCACATACTGCAAGAAGCATTTTCCAGAAGTCTTAGAAATAGATGCTAGACACAGGTCTGTGGGAGGGGTAGCATCCCTCAGGAAACTGGGGATACGGAGGAGTAGAGGTACAGGTGGGCTGTGTTGCTGTGACAACATTATAGAGAAGTTCCTCCCACGCTTTGCAGGGGAATTGATACCGTAGATTACTATGACAAATCCTTGCTTCCCGGATGCTGAAGTACACCAGAGAAGCACATGGAGGCAAGGGTAGAGTGGAAAGTGAAACAGCTGCAAAGACTTCCCCCAGGAAGAAGGGGACCCGAAAGGTGGAATCCATAGGATGGGGAGGTCTTATCCCTTTCATAGCTAAGGTCTTCCTTTGTTCTCCTACATTTCTGTCCATCTTGCTTATCTCCCTCTATCTTGCAAGTGAAGGGGACCAGGTGGGAAGGCCAAAAGGTAGAAGACAGGTGAGCCACGGGGCGAGGAGGTGTGATCCTGGAAGGAAAGTCCTGGGGTGATTTGATTAGCACCTCCCTATTTGCTGAGAGCTGCTTCATTAACAGTTCTTTAGAACTTGGGCCCTGGTGCCTTGGGGACATTAACATTTCAATCTCCCAAGTGTAGTTCTGATTTCTCGGTTCATTTTCTTTATGAACTCCATTTTCCTTTTTAGACTCCATATCAGACCCGATTCACCTAGCTATACTAATTACCTACCTTTAAATCTGGTTTCAGAATAAAGGGAGCTCAAGGGAGCTCAGGTGTAGCTGAGGTGCGAAGGGGACTCCAAACAGCTGAGATAAGAAGAAAGCTTAAAAGTCAGGGACAGCTGCCGAAAAGCCCTACCCAAGACCTGGAATTTGCTCTGCAGCCAGGATACCCACAGGGCCAGCGCTTGGATCCTTAAAGTTGTTCAACCAAAAAAGGATTTACTCAAGGCAAGGAGGTTGGAGTTATGTTTTGTTATAGCTTTTTTAAAAAACTGAATATAACCATTGTTTTTTGTTTGGAGACACAGTTCATTCAGAATGTCAAGTAGACTGTCTTTGTATCGGGTTTATTTGTTTGGTTGTCATCGGTTTTGTTTGGCTTGGAGTTAGTTTTGGAGCTTTTGTCTTTGAGGGTTCCACAAGGGCTCTTCTCATTTCTATCTTTCCTATCTTGCTACATATTAGAATCAACAGTGTGGGGGAATATTTTTCCACTATTGATGTCCCAGAATTCATCTTCAAAAATTGAAATAATTGGTTATGGGTAGGAGATCCCCGGTATGAATTTATGTAAGTTTGCCAAGTTGTCCCAAAGTGCTGTCAGACAGAACCACCATGCCAGGTAAACATGTCAAACATGTGTCAAGAAGATAATTTCTGGCTTTGGACTTTCTTGATGAATTCCAATTAAATCAAGGTTTACCCAGTTCTTTGTAATTCTCCACTAAAAGTTATAACTTTTTTTTCTCCCTGCAATAGTAGCAAAATGCCACTGTTTTCTCAAATGGAGGAAATAGGGAATTAAAATTTCAGACTACAAATTAAGGCTGAGTGTTTATGGCTTATTTATGCCTAAAGACAACATCTATTTTTTCTTCATCCTAGCTTGGCAGGGAAAGTGAACTATTTATAACTTGGTCTTGTGCTGTGGTGAGGGAGGCTTCTACCCACTCTTCCTCTTCCTCCTCTAAGTGCCTTCTTTATACTCTGCACTCTGAAAAAATAGTTAAATATGTCCTTTGGAACAAATACCCTGATGTTCCTGTGATGAGGGATGTTTATGTCATCGAGGGATCCCCATCAAACCAAAAACAACTTGCAGCAATCAGATGATTCATAATAGTTCACATTTATTGAACACTTACTATCTGTCAGGCTTTTGTAACACACTTGATATGTATCACCTCATTTAGTTCTCACAACAAATAGAGGATGTTGAGTGTTATTTTCAGTCCTATTTTACAGATTCAGAAGAGTTCTGTCCTAAGATCTGATTCTAGGGCCCAACATCTTGTAGTCATGTGGGCATTTCAGTATGCAGTCTAATGCTACACATGTTTCAAAGATGGAGTAAATATGTTAATGCTCTTGTATTTAAATTCTCATACCAAGAAAACCAAAACCATGTCCCCCATCAAGCTTGTATAAGCCACTGAAGGGAGGAAAAAAAGAAAAGTCCATTGGACTATTGTCAGATCAACCAGAAAACCAAGGCACTGATTCTCAACTCTGCTATGTGTAAGATTTACCTTATTATGAAGCTTTTAAAAGTAAGAATACTCTGGTTCTAGCCTTGAGGGTTCTAATTTAATTGATATGGGATAAGACTCAAACTTGGATTTTTTATTGTTCCCTGCCTAGGACCAGCTATAAAATTTGCAAGGTTCACTGCAAAATAAAGATTCAGAGCTCTTGTTTAAAACTGATTAAGAAATTATTAATGTTAAGATGGCATCAGCCCACCATTAAACCAAGTGCGGAGTTCCCCTTTCAGCAAGCCTCAGCTGCGTGATTCACACATCCATGAAGCCAGCCCTGCCCCATGTGAAACCAAGAGCCTGAAAACTTAGAAAACCATTGAACCAAAGGGTCCCGGTGGCCATGCCCCACTCTTAAAGCCTGGGTGGCTCTTCATTATCATCACATGTATTAAAGTATTTTCGTGCATCGTGTAATCTTCACAATAACATGATTAAGGAAAAAATGCAACTACATCCCCATTTTTCAGATGAGAAATCTAAGGCTTTACTAAGTTCATTGCTGTGCCCGGAGTCGTTCAGGAATCTGTGGTGCTGCCTGGATTGAGCTACACAGATTCTGGATTCTATACTTAGTCACTACCCTACAGTGTAGCATCTTGAGTAAGCAGTCATTTCTTTCTAATTATCTGCATGATCCCCAGTTCCAAATGAAAAGGAAGACACTGAATGGAAACAGATTCATGTCCAATGCTGCGTATCATTTTTTTCTTGTCCCTTGATATACCTAATGCCCCAATGTTTGTTGCTTTCTGTTTTCTAATATGATTTATCTTGCTGTTATATTGCATTCACACTGGCTATAATAGACATAGACATGGATCTAGGTAGCCAGGAATATAGCTTGTGTGAAATTTCACTTGTAAAGCTCACAGAGTGATTCATAAGCCTCCAAACCTAAACCTTTCTCCAGTTTCCCCAACTTCAAAATCTTCCCTGGGGTGGATGACTCAGATAGTGTGTAGAAGGATCCCCCCTTGGAATCTTCAAGTCTGGCCAATTGTCTTCATGCACCCCACTCTAAATGTGAAAGGAAGATCCTGAGAATAAGCAAATGCTCATTCCAGGGATGAGTACATTTTGTTCGGTTCTCAAGGAGAACTTTTTCACGTGGCTCTATTTCAGCATTTTATAGTATACACTCGAGCATGTTTGCTGAGAGAAAGTTCAGTTCTTAAAGCTCTCCTTCAAAAACAAAAATCCTCTCCTCCCGCAGGCTGTATGGCAGAGTGGTGTGGCCATAAGTCTTGTTATAACTTCTATCTCACTGTTCCACAGTCTTTTATTACATGAAGGCCGCACAGACCATGGGCTCCAAAAGCATAAGGACTGAGTCTTATTTTATATTTCTAGCTTTTGACATGGAATATGGCACATATTTGATTTTCAGTGTTTATTAAGTGAACAAATGGAAGCAAAAATGAATGAATATCTTTCAGAGTTAATTATGAAACTCGTGCATTTAACTGAAAAATGAAAATGCTTCAAAGACTTTATTCTTCCCCCTGGTGATGGCTAGCTTCCACAGCTCCTTTCTATACAACTTTTTCACCTATGTTCCTTTGCGAGTCTTAAATAACTCCTTATTTTTGCAATCACTGTTCTTTATGTGTTAAAATTTTTCATAGGGTTTGCTTATACAGCTTCAGAATGTTGCTTTGGAAATTACTAACTAGCCTTGCTTTTTGGAGGGATTTTGATTTCTAGCAAACTCTTGTGCCATCAGAACGTGTAAATTCATTATGACCCATGTTTTTGACTGTGACTGGAAACTAGAATTATTAGGTTAGCTTTTTCTCACCTTGACAGTTTCCGTAGTCTTCTAGTTATTCTCTCTCATATTTTCTACTTCTTCTACTTGCCATTATAATTCCAAGGTCACCAACTACTGCATAGGACAGAAGTTCTAATAAACCCTTGAAATCAAACACCTGGTGCTGTATTTTAGATCTAAAACATCCCTCAGTGGTCCACGTGTTAAAGGCTTGGTCCCAGCCAATGGCACTACTGGGAGGTGGTGGAACCTTCAAGAGCTGGGGCCTATAGGTAAATAGTTAGGTCACTTGGGGTGTACCCCTGAAGTGGGTTTTGGGACCCTGGCCCCTTTCTCTTCCTGTTTGCTCCCTAGATGCCATGAGGTCAGCAGGACCACCCTACGATGGCCTCCCCACCATGATGTTCTGTACTGTCTGTCACTGGCCCAAAGCAAACATAGATTGATACTGAGCCAAAATAACCTTTTCTTCTTCTAAGTCATTTATCCAAGGTATTCTGTCATAACAATGGAAAGCTGACAAACACTCATGGCATCTTCGTTTTAGGCTATTTGTCAACCACTAAGTCGGCTCTACTCTTTTTATGAAGAGATTTGTATATAATCTCTAGTATTAGTTTTCTGCTTTTCTCAGCATTTTTCTGTATTGTTCAGACAGAGTCAAACACTCAGTCTTTCTCCCCAGTGGTCACCGACACAAAAAATCCTGAGTTTACAAATGAAACTTGTCATCCCCTTGGCAATGCCAGCCTCTGTGTCTGGGTTCATACACTTCTGTGATTGCCACATTCTCTTTTTATTTTCTGACCCTTCAAGATTTTCCATATTTTTTAGTGAACTTCACACATCATCCTGAAAATATTTTGCTGAAAATATTTTGCTGAAAATATTTTGCTAATAGTACCTTAGTTTTCAATGTTGCTTAAAATAAAAATCCTCATTCTGTGGTTTTAGTAATTACCAGGATCCAATGTTTAAAACTTTTCTAACACTGCATGCTTTCCCTTTCTTCATTTTCACTCTTATTCATCCTTCAAAATCCAGTTTAAAAATTGTCTTATGTTGCTGTGTTCAGTGGCACACTCCTGTAATTCCAGCAGCTTGGGAGGCTGTGAAGATCGTGAGTTCAAAGCCAGCCTTAGCAAAAAGTGAGGCACTAAGCAACTCAGTGAGACCCTGTCTCTAACTAAAATACAAAATAGGGCTGGGGATGTGGCTCAGTGGTTGAGTGCCCCTGAGTTCAATCCCTGATACGCCCCCCCCCAAAAAAAATTAAAAATTTGCCTTATACTGAAGTTTGCCTTCTTAGAGAATTAATAACTTATTCCTGTATGCTGTTTCTGTAGTTATATAATATTCTCTTTTTGTACTTAGCACATCCTATTGTAATCTGTTTGTTCTTGGGTCTTTTTTCCTCGCTCCAGTATAAGTTTTCTGAGAGGAGAGGCCAAATCATAGTCACCTTTTGTTTTGTATTTTAAACTTCCACTGTTTATTTCCTTCCCTTTTAATTATATAGGGATTTTGTAGATGTCAAGGCCAGATGGACCTACACTTTTAAAACATGTATCTTAGAAAAGTATGTAATTAGTTTGTACTCAATGTTTCTCTCAATTACTTTTTCAGTTACCAAGCAAATGCTAAGGGTGCTTCAGGTTTTCTGTGTCATATTTGATCTGTTCTGACAGAAATCTTCATTTTCTTACAAGTATAAAACTGCTTCATGTTATTTTCCCTCTGACAGAGAAGGAAAATTATTTATTGATGAAGTAATACAACTTCTTTTTTAAAATTTTTAGTAGTTTTTTTAAAAAAATTAGTATCTAGTGGATACAAGAGAGTGAGATTCACTGTGGCATATTCATATATGTACATAGGAAAGTTAGATTCATTCCACTGTTCTTCCCTTATCCACTCCCTCCTCCTCCCCTTCCATCCCCTTCATCTAATTCACCAATCTTTCTTCTATTTTGATGGAATTTCCCCTTACTCTCAACGTTTTTCTTTGTCTCTCTCTTCCACGTCCTCCATATTTTGAATTAGCTTCTGCAAATGAGAGAAAAACATTCAACCTTTAAAATTTTGGGTATGGCTTATTTCATTTAGTATGATAGTCTCTAGTTCCATGCATTTACCAGCAAATGCCATAATTTCATTCTTTTTGGCTGAGTAATATTACAGTGTGAATATACACCACATTTTCTTTATCCATTCATCTGTTGAAGGGTGTCTAGTTTGGTTCTGTAACTTGGCTCTTGTGAATTGTGCTGCTATAAACAATGATGTGTCTGTATCTCTGTAGTATGCTGATTTTAGATCTTTTTGGATATGTATACCCAGGAGTGGGATAGTTAGGTCATATGGTGACTCTAGGCCTAGTTTTTGAGGAGTCTCCACTGCTTTCCAGAGTGGTTGCACTAACTTGCAGTCCCATCCATAACATATAAGTGTACTTTTCCCCCACATCCTCACCAGTACTTATTATTATTTGTATTCTTGATAATTGCCATTCCGACTGGAGTGAGATGAAATCTCAATGTAGTGTTAATCTGTATTTCTCTAATTGCTACAGATGTTGAACCTTTTTTTCATATATTTTTTTGGCCATTTGTATTTTTTCTTTTGAAAAATTTCTGTTTAGTTCTTTTTCCCACTTATTAATTGGAGTTTTTGTTGTTGTTGTTGTTGTTGTTGTTGTTGTGGTTGGTTGGGTTTTGTTGTTGTTTATGTGTGTGTGTGTTTTGAGTTCTTTATACATTTTGGATATTAATGCCTTATCTTAAGAGCAGGTAGCAAAGATTTTCTCCCATTCTTTTGGCTCTCTCTTCATGCTTTTAACTGTTTCCTTGCTGTGCAGAAGCTTTATAATTTGATGCCATCCTACTCATTGATTTTTGGGTTTATTTCTTGCACTTTAGGAGTCTTATTAAGGAAGTTGGTTCCTATGCCAACACATTGGAGTGCTGGACCTACATTTTCTTCCAGCAGTTGAAGTTTCTGGTCTTTGACCACCTTAAGTTGGCTCTTGTTCAGGATGAGAGATAGAGATCAAATTTCATTCTTCCACTTATGGATTTCCAGTTTTCCTAACACCATTTGTTAAAAAGGTTATATTCTCTCAAATGTATATTTTTGGCAACTTTGTATAGTATCAGATAACCATATTTATATGGGTTTTTATCTGTGTCTTTTGTTGTATTCCATTAGTCTTGAAGCCTATTTTGGTACCAGTATCATGCTGGTTTTGTTACTATAGCTCTAAAGTATAATTGAGGTCCAATATTCTGATGCCTCCAGCATCAATTTTTGTTCATGATTGCTTTGGCTATTTTGGGTCTCTAAATTTTCCAAATGAATTTTATAACTTTTTCTAGTTCTGTGAAGAATGTAATTGGTATTTTGATGGGGATTGCATTGGATCTGTGTAACACTTTTGGTAGTTTGGCCATTTTGATAATATTAATTCTTTCTATCCAAGAACATGGAAGGTCTTTCCACCACCAAAAGTCTTCTTCAATTTCTTTCTTCAGTGTTCTATAGTTTTCATTGTAGAGGTCCTTCACATCCTTTATTATATTGATTCCCAAGTGGCATTTTTTTTTTAGATTACTGGGAGTGAAATAGTTTTCTTAATTTCTTTTTAAGCAGACTCAATAATGGAGTATAAAATAACTGATTTATATATGTTGATCTTGTATCCTGCTACTTTACTAAATTTGCTTATCAGCTCTAGCAGTCTTCTGCTGAAGTTTTTGTATCTTCTAAATATAGGAACATGTCATCAACAGAGATAATTTGAGCTCTTCTTTTCCTATTTGTATCCCTTTAATTTCCTTCTCTTGCCTTATTGCTCTGGCTGGAGTTTCAAGGACTATTTTGAAAAGGAATGGTGAGAGTGGGCATTCTTGTCTTGTTTCTGTCTGGGAAGGAGGGAATATAGGACAGCTTTATTCCTATACTTATGTACATTCAATCACCTTGAGCCACATTAAAGGGTACTCAAAGTCTTGAACCAGCCCTCAGATCCTCTGACAGGTAAATAAGAGCTTCAGTGAGTCGGTGACTTGAACTCTCAAAATTTGCAAATTTCCAGAGCTTTGTATCTCTTAAGTAACTCAAAAGAAAGGTTAACAGTCAAACGTGGAACATTTTCAAGTGTTTTCCCTATGTGTGTACATGTACACATGCAAACAATCACAGGCCAAAACTTCTAGAAACACATTTTTGTTTTGTGCATGTCTATCAATTTTGCCTTAAGAAATCCATTTGGCAAATTATTTCCTGAAGATTTTCTGTCTCAGGCAATGTGCTCGTTGCTAAAGAAACAGCAGGAAATATGGCTAATAAGACGTGGTCCTTATACAAAGAAGAACTAACACAGTAGGCTCGACAGTTATCCTTAGAAGGGTCTGCCTGCAAGGGTTAGCCTCACCTAGCATCTGGGAATATGGCACTCGGAGTACTCCTAGAAAACAGTTAACTGAAAAAGGGATAGACTGTGGTTAGACAGTGTAGGCTATGTGCCTGCCTTCCTTTTGAGAATCTTGAATTTTGGAACATGTTATGCAGCACTCTGTCTCTAATGAGCTTGCCTAGGCAGAAAAATCACAGGAAGTTTGCTGTGTTTTCGTTGCTGGGGAAGAGTATGTTATTTTTGTCCCTTTGTAGGATGGAATAAACGTAAGAAAGACTGCACATGGATTCTTTCAGAATCTGCTTGTTTTGTTTTTCCCTTATGATTTGGCTGTGTAACTTTATTACACAGTTGTAATAGATTTTATCCTTAAGTACATCCATATGAAGTTCTCCATGGCCTTTCTAGGGAATCCCCAAAGACGGTGGAGTTGTAGAGATGCCTGACACACTCTGTCACGAAGTTTATAACATACTAGGAAAGACAGAAGCAAGACCCTTGCATTATAGTAGGAAAGTCCTATGATGGGAGAAGTTCAGAACACTGTGAAGCGCATAGGAAAAATCCCTTACAGGAGAATTCCCTTGGAGAAGTGAAGTGCACACTGACTCCTGAATGATTAGGTGCCAGCCGGATGGACATAGACCATGTTCAGATTCTGATACATTCTCAAGTATAATTTTAAAAAATGACCCTTACACATCTTTCTAAACCATACTTGTCAGGGCACTGAAGTTTGAACAGTAATAGCAGTATGCCATCTCACAATAACAGGTCTTATCTAGTCCAAATGATTCTCCATGGCAACAGAAAGTTAGCAAATTATTGTCTCCAACTAGTTCAGAACTTAGGTTTGGTTTGTTAATGAACACTGGTTATTAACTCCTAATACTCAGATTGCACATCATTTCTCTCAGACACACTTTTAGACTCTCTGACCCTACTCTCTACTGGCTCAATTTGACCATCATAGGTAACTTTTAGGGTCCAGCCCATGATGCCCCCACCTTCCAGTCTTAGAATAGCCCTATTTTAATCTTATTATTGCCTTCTTGATGCTTTAAAGCATGGTTTATAAGAATGTTGCCCTTTTATATGGTTGAGATAGAAGATTTAATGATTTATGCTACATAATGATTTATGCTACCAAGTTACATGCCTATCCTAGAATATATACAATTATATTGCTTTAAAATCTTCTTCTATTCCAGGCAAATAGCATTTACTCATAATCTATAACAGCAGTTCTCATGCTGTACTGTGCCTGAGAATCAACTGGAAAGCTAGAACACAGATTGCAAAGCCTCACACCCAAAGTCAGTAGGTTCAGGTTAGGGCCAAAGAATTGCTTTTCTAACCACTTCTCAGGTGATGCAGATGCTGTTGGTCAGGGACCAAACTTTGAGACTCACTGGTCTAAGAATTGAAGGGAGAGGGGCAGTGCTGCTATTTCTCAGTTGAGTCTCTGTCACCCTCTGGGGATCCAAAAACACAGTCTCAAGAACCTGAGGATTCTCCCAAGTTTAAACTTGTATTTATCTATTTGGATAATTATAGAAAAAATTAATATGAACTTATTTTAAAACATTGAGATGATCACCTTGTTGCTGGCTACTTCCCTATAATTCTAGTGCCCATATTTGCACATATAATTAAAATTAGACTGAACCCAAGTTGTACTACTTTAATTGTTGTTAATAAGACTAGATAATGGGATAAGAATAGAGGTGAACTAATTACATAAATGATGTATTCACACTCAGTGAAGCCAATGATATAATAAATACTATCTGAAAAGAGATTCAGCAGCAATTAGAACAGAGAAGCAAGTTGGAGGAAAAAAAGATTGACACAATTGAACCAGTTTATGGAATATGAAGGCATGGACATATCTGATTCAAAAGACTCCATGTGGAGGCAGTTAGTATCAGATTCTGTTTGCAAACCTGATAATGCCTTAGTTTCAGAAAAATGTCAGCTATCACATGAACGCAACATTAATATTATTAAAGTGAGGTATTGTTTGAGCCCAGATCAGCAAGTGAATATATCACTTTTCACTGAGATGTTGTGGCATAATTTTGAAATTGCAAGAGCTTATAATCTTATCAATGCTATCATTTTACCATAATCTTATCAGTCAACTTCCTGGATAAAATGGAGATCAGCTTTGTGAGCAAAGCTTCCTCGAAACCACTAATTATTTATGGTAACAAGAAGTATCTATTTCAATCTCAAATTCAAACACAAGAGAAATCTAAGTTTTTAAATTCTTGGAGGTGGCAAAAATTGGGGAAAGAGAACAGATTTTAAAGAAAAACAAAGAAAATATAAATTACAAACAGATGCAGATAGACAATTCGACAGAAAAGGAGAAGACTGAATAAATGACAGAAAAAGAGAAAGATAATGAAACACAAAGTCATTCAGCAGAAATGAGCCTGGAAATAAATAAAACATCTCTGGAAAGGTCAAAGACATATATTATGCTTTATATTCGATCAGAATATAAAATCTAATTATTATGACAAGGTTTGTACAAGAAACCCATGAATCTTTTTCTTCCTGCCATGCTAAAATCATCCATCAAAGTTAACTATGTATAAACTTTATTCAACAAGCTCTAAAGGCAACATGTCAGCTTATATACCAACTAAACAAATGACTTCAGTGTAAAGGAGCAGACATATTTAGACAATTCCACGATTTGGAAATATCGTTGAATCCTTATTATGGTCCAGGTTCAATGTCAAACATCAGGCACACCGCAGTAATTAAAATACACATAATCAACATCTTAATGGAATTCACAATGTGGAGGGCTAAGGGAATTGGAAACCAAGAAGTTATAATACATCAGAAACCACTTCAGTGGGAAAAAACAAGAAATCAGGGCAATACTGGTAGGGATACCTATCCAAATGAAGAAGGCAGAATTGCTTACTCCAGGAAGTTGGGAAGGAAAGCAGGGCTACAATCTACCTCTGTGGGAAGGAAGAAATTGTGAAGAATCAGTCTCTAGAAAGAGATGCCATACTCTGTCCCTTTGAAACACACTAATGAAAGCCCTATGGTTTTGTTGTTTTGTTTTGTTTTTTAATGGAGAGATTCCCTTCTCTGATATAGTCTAACTCTGATCTATTGAGGTTGCTTGTTGTAAGTAGAGCGCTAGCTTGTGAATTTAGAGGACACAGCTCACTGGAAAATGCAAGCTATCTAACTAACGGGTCATATAAAGGAGAAGATATTCTATAACTGAAATGGCTCCCTTTGTGTAAATGATACCACTAAGCATCACTTAGACCCTCACAGATTCTAAAACATATCCTCATTTGGGAAGAATTGGCCTAAAAGTCACTTCATCAACATGCTCAGACTTTTTCAGGTTTCACTCCAATGTTGCAATTTCCTGAGTTTGACAATTCAACTTTCTATGTTATCTCACAAATGACAAACTGTGACTTCAGTAAGTAGGAGTTATCCAGATAAAACTATGGTGAGGAATGGAGATGGAAATAGGAAAGAAATGATAGGAAATAGGGTTTATAGTAGAGGAAACAGTTTGTGAAAGAAACTTGTAGGAAAGGTGAATAAAGTTTTGATAGGAAAAGAGCGAAAGAGGAAGCAAGCAGATGTCAAAGTTTAGAAACCCCTGTTAGCCATGGAAGGAGTTTGCAATTAATTCCCAGAGCAATGGGATATTAATCAAAATGGCTTAAAAGTATAAATTACAGAATTAGAACTAATTTTTATAAAGAATATTCCATCGATAGTATAGATAAAGCATTAGAGAAATTCAAGCTAGAAAACTATTAAAATAATAACAATGCATCTAGACTAAGCACTTCAATTAAAAATGAAGATTTCATTCCAAAGATTTCCCATGGAAATATATACAATGGCTTTCCAGCCTCGGCCTTGGACCCTGAAGCCTCTGCAATGTTAATGCCCAAGAAAATTAGGATTGCCATTTATAAACTCCTTTTTCAGGAGGGAATAATGGTAGCCAAGAGGGATTTCCACGTGCTCAAGCACGCAGAGCTGGCAAACAGGAATGTGCCCAACCTTCACATCATGAAGGCCATGCGGTCTCTCAACTCTCAAGGCTTTGTGAAGGAACAGTTTTCCTGCAGACACTTCTACTGGTACCTTAACAAGGAGGGCATCTCCGCAAGTATCTCCACCTGCAGCGTGAGATTGTGCCTCCCACTCTGTGCTGTAGCCGACCAGAAACTGGCAGGCCTTGGCCTAAAGGTCTGGAGGGTTAGCAGTCTGCAAGACTGAGGAGGGGAAGCTGACAGACACCTATAGACAGAGTGCTGTGCCTCCTGGTGCTGACAAGAAAGCCAAGGCTGGGACTGGGTCAGCAACGGAATTCCAGTTTAGAGGTGGATCAGTATAAAGGTGGATTTGGTCATGGACATGATCAGCCACCTCAGTGAGGTTGGATGGGATTATTTTGTTTTGAATAAACTTGTAGCAAGGAAAAAAAAAAAGACATGAATACAATATACAATGTGTGCCAACTAAAATTTAAGGGGATAATTTTAGAAGTATTGTTTACAATAGCCCAAAACTGGAAACAACCTGAATGTCCATCAACATCAAAATTGATAAATACACAGCAGGTGGAATATTCATACAATAATAATGGAAATGACAGACTGCTATGCACAACAGCAGGAATGGCTCTCAGAGATGTAATATTGAGCTAAACATGCCAGACAGAATTAATACATCCTCCATGCTTCATTCAAAATAGATGAAGTTAATCTATAGTATTAGAAGTTGGACCATTGTTTCCTTTGAAGATGGGGTGGAATCTGGGAAGGAAGAGGTCTGAGAGGTTCCTAAAATAGCAGTAATGTTCTATTTATATGAATAATGGGATCACTGGTGTTCACTTTATAGTAAGCCAATAAGCTGTATACTCATTATTTTTGTACTCTATATAAAGTTCCAATATCAAAGTTATTGTTTGAAGATAAAAATATAGACCAGAAAGCTGAGATTTATTACCTAGAGAAAAAGGATATAAAGAAATCCAAGGCCTGGAAGGTAGGCGGATCTGTGACCACCGGCAGATCAGGCCCAGTGGCCTGCTGAGGGGCGGAGCCACCCCCTCCCCCCGCACCTGCAAGGTAGGCGGACCTGCGACCCACCAGCAGGTCAGGCCCAGCAACCTGCGGAGTGGCAGAGCTGCCCCACGCTCCTGCAGGGTAGGCGGACCTGCGACCCACCAGCAAAACAGGTCCAGCGGCCTGCTGAGGGGCAGGCCCGCCCCCTCCCCCAGTGCCTGCAAGGTAGGCGGAACTGTGACACACTGGCAGGTCAGGCCCAGCAACCTGCAGAGTGACAGAGCTGTCCCACGCGCCTGCAGGGTAGGCGGACCTGTGACCAACCGGCAGAGCAGACCTAGCGGCCTGCCAGCGTGGTAGACAGATCACCCCAATTGGAGGAGGATCACAGCCACTACCTGCCCTGCAAGGGAGAATTTTCAACTATACAAGAGCAATATAAATAAATAGAGGGAAAATTTCAAAAACACAACAGTTTCACCAAGCAGAAAGAAACGCGAGCAGTATGAAAAGCCAAGGAAAGAAAGGACCACAAGCAATGCAGGTCAACTCAACTTTAGAAGAGGTAATAGCTGCAACAGATGGAATGTCAGATAAAGAGTTCAGGATATACATGCTTCAGATAATCTGGAGTCTCAAGGAAGACATGAGACGGCAAAATCAGACAATGAAAGATCACTTTGACAAGGAACTAAATAAACAAATCCAGGAAGCAAAAGATCAATTACACAGGGAGATAGAGGTAATAAAAAACAAACAAATAGAAATCGTAGAAATGCAGGAAGCAATAAACCAACTTTAAAAACTCAATTGAGAATACTATCAGCAGAGTAGATCACTTAGAAGATAAAACATCAGACAATGAAGACAAAGCATTTCAACTTGAAAAGAACATAGACAGCTCAGCAAGACTGCTAAGAAACCATGAGCAGAACATCCAAGAAATATGGGATAACATTAAAAGACCAAACTTAAGAGTCATTGGGATACAGGAAGGCACAGAGCTCCAAACCAAAGGAATAAACAATCTATTCAATGAACTAATACGAGAAAACTTCCCAGACTTGAAGAATGAGACAGAATCCCAAATCCTAGAAGCCTACAGGACGCCGAATGTGCAAAATCATAAGAGATCCACACCTAGACACATTATAATGAAGATGCCCAACATACAGAATAAGGAGAGAATTTTAAAAGCTACAAGAGAAAGGAAGCAGATTACATTTAGGGGTAAACCAATCAGGATAACAGCTGATGTCTCAACACAGACTCTGAAAGCTAGAAGATCCGGGAATAACATATTTCAAACACTGAAAGAAAATGGGTTCCAACCAAGAATCGTGTATCTGGTGAAATTAAGCTTCAGGATGGAAGATGAAATTAAAACCTTCCACGATAAACAAAAGTTAAAAGAATTCGCAGCTAGAAAACCATCTCTTCAAAAAATCTTTGGCAAAACATTACAGGAAGAGGAAATGGAAAATAATGAAAACCAACAGAGGGAGGTAGGACAGTAAAGGGGGGAAAGTAATCAAAGAGGAAAACAAATCAGGTTTAGTAACATTAATAAACAAATATGGCTGGAGAAACAAACCATATCTCAATAATAACCCTAAATGCTAATGGCTTAAACTCACCAATTAAGAGACACAGGCTAGTTAAATGGATCACAAAACAAGACCCAACAATATGCTGCCTACAGGAGACGCATTTGATAGGAAAAGATATACATAGACTGAAGGTGAAAGGTTGGGAAAAATCATATCACTCATATGGACTGCGGAAACAAGCAGGAGTGTCCATACTCATATCTAATAAAATAGATTTTAAGCCAAAGTTAATCAAAAGGGATAAAGAGGGACACTACATACTGCTCAAGGGAACCATATACCAACAAGACATAACAATCATAAATATATATGCCCCAAACAATGGTGCAGCTATGTTCATCAAGCAAACTCTTCTCAAGTTCAAGAGTCTAATAGACCACCATACAATAATCATGGGAGACTTCAACACACCTCTCTCACCACTGGACAGATCTTCCAAACAAAAGTTAAATAAGGAAACTATAGAACTCAATAACACAATTAATAACCTAGACTTAATTGACATATATAGAATATACCACCCAACATCAAGCAGTTACACTTTTTTCTCAGCAGCACATGAATCCTTCTCAAAAATAGATCATATATTATGTCACAGGGCAACTCTTAGACAATATAAAGGAGTAGAGATAATACCATGCATCTTATCTGATCATAATGGAATGAAACTGAAAATCAACAATAAAAGAAGGAAGGAAAAATCATGCATCACTTGGAGAATGAACAATAGGTTACTGAATGATCAATGGGTTTTAGAAGACATCAAGGAGGAAATTAAAAACTTCTTAGAGTTAAATGAAAACACAGACACAACTTATCGGAATCTATGGGACACATTGAAAGCAGTTCTAAGAGGAAAATTCATTGCTTGGAGTTCATTCCTTAAAAAAAGAAAAAACCAACAAATAAATGATCTCATACTTCATCTCAAAATCCTAGAAAAAGAAGAGCAAAACAACAGCAAAAGAAGTAGAAGGCAAGAAATAATTAAAATCAGAGCTGAAATTAATGAAATCGAAACAAAAGAAACAATTGAAAAAATTGACAAAACTAAAAGTTGGTTCTTTGAAAAAATAAATAAGATCGACAGACCCTTAGCCATGCTAACGAAGAGAAGAAGAGGGAGAACTCAAATGACTAGCATACGGGATGAAAAAGGCAATATCACAACAGACACTTCAGAAATACAGAAGATAATCAGAAGTTATTTTGAATCCTTATACTCCAATAAAATAGAAGATAGTGAAGGCATAGATAAATTTCTTAAGTCATATGATCTGTCCAGATTGAGTCAGGAGGATATAGACAACCTAAACAGACCAATAACAATAGAGGAAATAGAAGAAACCATCAAAAGACTACCAACTAAGAAAAGCCCAGGACCGGATGGGTATACAGCAGACTTTTACAAAACCTTTAAAGAGGAATTAACACCAATACTTTTCAAGCTATTTCAGGAAATAGAAAAAGAGGGAGAACTTCCAAATACATTCTACAAGGCCAACATCACCCTGATGCCTAAACCAGACAAAGACACTTCAAAGAAAGAAAACTACAGACCAATATCTCTAATGAACCTAGATGCAAAAATCCTCAATAAAATTCTGGCGAATCGGACACAAAAACATATCAAGAAAATTGTGCACCATGATCAAGTAGGATTCATCCCTGGGATGCAAGGCTGGATCAATATACGGAAATCAATAAATGTTATTCACCACATCAATAGACTTAAAGATAAGAACCATATGATCATCTCGATAGATGCACAAAAAGCATTCAACAAAGTACAGCATCCCTTTATGTTCAAAACTATAGAAAAATTAGAGATAACAGGATCATACCTCAACATTGTAAAAGCAATCTATGATAAGCCACAGGCCAGCATCATTCTGAAGAGAAAAATTGAAGGCATTCCCTCTAAAATCTGGAACAAGACAGGGATGCCCTCTCTCACCAATTCTGTTCAACATAGTCCTCGAAACACTGGCCAGAGCAATTAGACAGACGAAAGAAATTAAAGGCATAAAAATAGGAAAAGAAGAACTTAAATTATCTCTATTTGCAGATGACATGATTCTATACCTAGCAGACCCAAAAGGGTCTACAAAGAAACTATTAGAGCTAATAAATGAATTCAGCAAAGTGGCAGGATATAAAATCAACACGCATAAATCAAAGGCATTCCTGTATATCAGCGACAAATCCTCTGAAATGGAAATGAGGACAACTACTCCATTCACAATATGCCCCCAAAAAATAAAATACTTGGGAATCAACCTAACAAAAGAGGTGAAAGACTTATACAATGAAAACTATAGAACCCTAAAGAGAGATATAGAAGAAGATCTTAGAAGATGGAAAAATATACCCTGTTCATGGATAGGCAGAACTAACATCATCAAAATGGCGATATTACCAAAAGTCCTCTATAAGTTCAATGCAATGCCAATCAAAATCCCAACAGCATTTCTTGTAGAAATAGATAAAACAATCATGAAATTTATATGGAATAATAAAAGACCCAGAATAGCAAAAACAATGCTAAGCAGGAAGTGTGAATCAGGCGGTATAGCGATACCAGACTTCAAACTATACTACAGAGCAATAGTAACAAAAACAGCATGGTACTGGTACCAAAACAGGCAGGTGGACCAATGGTACAGAATAGAGGACACAGTAACCAATCCACAAAACTACAACTATCTTATATTTGATAAAGGGGCTAAAAGCATGCAATGGAGGAAGGATAGCATCTTCAACAAATGGTGCTGGGGAAATTGGAAATCCATTTGCATCAAAATGAAACTGAATCCCTTTCTCTCGCCATGCACAAAAGTTAACTCAAAATGGATCAAGGAGCTTAATATTAAATCAGAGACACGGCGTCTGATAGAAGAAAAAGTTGGCTATGATCTACATACTGTGGGGTCGGGCTCCAAATTCCTCAATAGGACACCCATAGCGCAAGAGTTAACAACTAGAATCAACAAATGGGACTTACTCAAACTAAAAAGCTTTTTCTCAGCAAAAGAAACAATAAGAGAGGTAAACAGGGAGCCTACATCCTGGGAACAAATCTTTACTCCACACACTTCAGATAGAGCCCTAATATCCAGAGTATACAAAGAACTCAAAAAATTAGACAATAAGATAACGAATAACCCAATCAACAAATGGGCCAAGGACCTGAACAGACACTTCTCAGAGGAGGACAATCAATCAATCAATAAGTACATGAAAAAATGCTCACCATCACTAGCAGTCAGAGAAATGCAAATCAAAACCACCCTAAGATACCATCTCACTCCAGTAAGATTGGCAGCAATTATGAAGTCCAACAACAACAAGTGCTGGAGAGGATGCGGGGAAAAGGGTACACTTGTTCATTGTTGGTGGAACTGCAAATTGGTGCAGCCAATTTGGAAAGCATTATGGAGATTTCTTGGAAAGCTGGGAATGGAACCACCATTTGACCCAGCTATTCCCCTTCTCGGTCTATTCCCTAAAGACCTAATAAGAGCATGCTACAGGGACACTGCTACATCGATGTTCATAGCAGCACAATTCACGATAGCAAGAGTGTGGAACCAACCTAGATGCCCTTCAATAGATGAATGGATAAAAAAAATGTGGCATTTATACACAATGGAGTATTACTCTGCATTAAGAAATGACAAAATCATAGAATTTGGAGGGAAATGGATGGCATTAGAGTATATTATGCTAAGCAAAGCTAGCCAATCCTTAAAAAACAAATGCCAAATGTCTTCTTTGATATAAGGAGAGTTACTAAGAACAGAGTAGGGAGGAAGAGCATGAGAAGAAGATTAACATTAAGCAGGGATGAGAGATGGGAGGGAAAGGGAGAGAGAAGGGAAATTGCATGGAAATGGAAGGTGATCCTCAGGGTTATACAAAATTACATATAAGAGGAAATGAGGGGTAAGAGAAGAATAATACAAGTGGAAGAAATGATTTACAGTAGAGGGGGTAGAGAGAGAAGAGGGGAGGGGAGGGGAGGGAAGGGGAGGGGGGATAGTAGAGAATAGGATAGACAGCAGAATACATCAGACACTAGAATGGCAATATGTAAATCAATGGAAGTGTAACTGATGTGATACAGCAATTTGTATATGGGGTAAAAATGGGAGTTCATAACCCACTTGAATCAAATTGTGAAATATGTTATATTAAGAACTATGTAATGTTTTGAACGACCAACAATAAAAAAAATAAAAAAATAAAAAATAAAAAAGAAATCCAATAAGAAAACAGCATTAAATTTTGAGATTTTTGTTCAAAATTAGCTTTAAAAGGCTTGGCTTTCCATTTCAAAGGTTAAGTATTTGAAAAAGATTATAGTTTGTATGTGGCTTAGTTTTTCTCGGGGAATTTTCTAGTGTACTTCAGAAAGTTCTAAAAGCTTAGACATACTGATTAACAGCGAAACTTAGAAAACTCAAAACATAGAGCAGAGAAAAATGTGGGTTGGTACAGAATAGCTTTCTTTCTCAACTACCAGAAAGTTGTTTGAAACTTTCTATGGGCAATAAGAAAAGAGGGAATCTGGCAGGAATTCAAAAATTAAGCAAAACAATTAAAGAATATGGAGTATCCAAGCTTTTGCCACATCCCCCCACTCAAATTATAATTTCAGGTTGCAGGTCAATGTAGAGACTGTAGGACACAGGAGGTATAGCCTCCTTTCTCTAGGATTACTGAAAACCCTTGAGAAGAGCCCCTACACATCTACAGAACACTAGAAAGTAGAGAAGCAATGGGGAGAGAGAGAAGTGGGCCTGGGCCTGGTACATTCCCCTCCAGTCTCCTCCAGATCCAGAGGCACATGGCAAAGCTCCTGACAGTAATCAGGTCTCCAAGAAAAGTACAGAAATTCACAGCAGACCAAAACAAAGCTTATAGTTGAGGTGAGTCTGAAACAAACCATGGTATCTACATAACTGAAAGCCATGATAGGACACAAGGCCATCAGCCCTCGCGGCAGCCTGTGTTGCTAATACCCAGACCTGACAGGACAAGGCACCCTTGAGGACACACAAGCAAAGTCAGAAGACAACCACAGACTCCCCTCATCAGCCCACCTCATGATGTCACATAGACCAGAATTCCCCCTAGTCTCAGCTGCCACTCAAGGAGATGAGGGGAAGGTCGGGCAGGAGGGAGACTGCAGAGGCTGAACCATAAACTGGCAATAACTAAGTGTCTTAGCTTAGCAAAATAACGTTTTCACCATCAAGCAGAACTGAAGAATAGTTTTTATTTTTGCATCCCTTAGTCCGTGACAGTAAACAGTTTAACTGCTATACATAGAAAGATTGATAAGCTGTTTTGAGGGCCCAGTTATTATTCCCTTCACATCCAGAAAGATGCTCTAAGGTACCGAGAAAGAGGGGAAGGAAGAGAAATGTTTGACATCTAAAAAGCAGGCACAATGATCCAGATTCACATGGTTATGGTAAGGTTCAAGGAATGTAATGAAGGGAGCTGCCACCAAGTAAGAATCAGCAGATAGTAATCTTGTCTCTAAAAGAATGAAAAGGTTAAAAGAGACCTCCAGGAGTTTTCTGATCCAATCACCTGCCTTTATGAAGGAAAATTCAAATACTTAAGGCAAATGATTGTCTGACCTAGTTTTATGGATTTCAGTCCTGAAAATTCTACAATTCATGCTATGATCTATCACAGAATTGGTAGCATTTTTCAACTCCTCCCTAGCAATTTAAGTCATTTTTTTCTCATTAGAACCCCTATGAAAACAGAATAATTGAGTACACACTGCTCTGTAACTTTTTACTAAAAACAGTCATCAAATCATCACTTAATTTTCCTTTCCTCAACTCATTTAACCTTTCCTCATTGTCCTGTTTTAAGACTTCACCATTTTTTATTTTCAGTACTAAAATCTTTTAAAATGTGAAGATCAAAGCAATATGATGATTTATTAAGTAGGAAAATTACTTCTCAATTTTATGACATAAATGATAATGCTTTGCTCTGAAACAACTCTCAAACATTGCTAATTTATAAGAAAGTTAATGATTTTTAAGAGACAACTGTAAATTGAATTCTACCCTGAGTGTCAGTCACATCTTAAAGGAAAATTTATACATCAGGAAATGTGGATGACTTATCCATATTCAAACTGCTACTTCATTATAGTTGGGGTTCTATCTGTATCCAGCCTCTCACCAACTCCCTGTCTCTGGGCTGAGCCATCATCTCTGACCTGGACCACTGTAGTCTCCTCTTACCACTTCTTCTCTAATTTGTGCACCTATATTTTGCCATCCTTCAATCCACACTCTGTAATTCAGTCATAGATTATCCCCCCAAAATGACTTCAATGCCTTGGTTAAATCCCTTGGATTATTATTTTAGTGTTTTAGGGATAGACACAAAAATTCATTGGTATGCAGACAAGGTCTTGCCAGGTCTCCCTTGAACCTGTCTTGTCCACCACAGATCTTCATTTTTCATCTCAACTGGTATTGGCCTTCTTCCTGCCCTCCATCTCATCAGTCTAATTTCTTCTGGTGGAATTTCATACATGCAGTTTCCTTGGTTTGAAATGCTCTTTCCTCTATAACCACCAGTTGACTGGATGCTGCCTGAGTACTATGCAGAAAGTCTTCCCCAATCTCCTCATATTACAGGTGATATAGCCCTGCTAAGCCTTCCTTCATAGCTGATCTCTTCAGAAGTTACCTCCAACCCACCCACAGAGATATAACAATTTTTGACATGGGCAATTCATCTTTTGCCATACTTATATCAAAGAAAGAACTTTGGAAATCTTTGTTATTGTATATGGAACACAAAGTGTAAACATTATGCTTATTTATAAAACCAATGGCCACTTCAAATTTACTCTTTAAAACCTTCCTTTCAGTCTTCTAAGCCATCCCTTGGTAGGCATTTTGGAGCCATCATTCATTATGGTTATAATTTTATATTTTTTGTTATTGTTTAATAAAATTTTTACAGTTTCAGATTTATAAAAAATTGCAAGGATAATATAGTAAGTTCTCATATATTCAAAATTCAATTTCCTCTAATATCATTTAACATCTATGATATCTTTATTGTAATTAGTGAACAAACATTAATTTTTTATCAGTGATTAAAGTCCATACTTTTTGGATGTTTCCTTGGCTTTTACCTAATGTCCTTTTTTATGTCAGGATCCCATTCTGGATATGACATTATATTTAGAGGCATGTCTATTCTTGTCTTGGCTATGACAGTTTTGCAGATTTCCCTTATTTTTTAATACATTTTTTAGTTGTAGATAACACAATGCCTTTATTTTAGGTGGTGCTGAGGATCGAACCCAGTGTCTCACACGTGTTAGGCAAGTACTCTATCACTGAGCTACAACCCCGGCCCAGATTTTCCTTATTTTTAATGACCTTGGCAGTTTTGAAAAGTACAAGTCAAGTATTTTTCAGAATGTTCTTCAGTTGGAAGTTGTCTGACATTTGTCTCTTGGTTACAAAGGACTTGTGTGCTTTAGAAGAAAAGACCACAGAGATAAAGTTTTAATTTTTCATCAAATCATAAGAGGATACATAATATCAATATGACTCTTCACTGCTGTTGTTAACTTTGATCATCTGGCGAGAGGGTTTGTGAAGTTATTCCACAATAGTTACTTTTTTCCCCTTTCCATCCTGTATTTTTCTAAGAAGTCACCATGTGCAGACCACAGTTAAGAAGTGGAGAATTATGCTTTACCTCCTTGAGTGTGGAATATCTACATAAAATCTTTGAAATTCTGATTCACAGGAGATTTGTCTTTGTACTCATTGATTCTTTTATTCAATAATTATACTATCATGGAGTCATGGATATGTATTTAATACATAAATTATATAATATTTATTATATAATGTTTACTTCATTATATAATCATAATATTTTTCTGGCATTGGCAACTAAGAGGTCTTTCATTTGACGCTTCTCTTTTTTTATGTTCTTGACTCGTATATTCTTTTGACTTACCTGCACATTGTGGGTTGAGAGGTTTTGATTTTGGTCTTGGCACTTCAATATTTCTGGTTGTACAAGATGTTCCAGGTTTATCTTGTGTATTTCCTACAAGAGCCCTAGAGTCAACTTTTCTCCAAGAGCACTGGCTCCTTTTACTGAGGAATAACATTAGAAACCAATATCTGGGTTGTAGGTGCACTTGTTGACAGTGGGTGTCTTTCTAGGCTCTCTCAGCTGAAATTAAAATATTAGTGTGCACCCTAGCAAATGTACACACATAGCCATCTGTATTTATGTTATACTAAACATGAGTTCGTACTGATATCTCCAACTCTGTCTATTACCATATGGATTGTTCTAGCCTTCTCTCCATGCTTATCTACAAACTCCTATCCCAACAGTAGAAAACCTCACTCCGACCATCTGCCATCCAGTTCCTTAATTATTCAACACCAGTATACCTATAAGTATACCATTACCACATACCCTATTTTGCAACTAAAGTACAGTGCTTATGTTGTAGTTCCTTTTGCCTTTAGTCTTACAGATTATACTCATCTCTAATGTTGGAAGTCAGCACCTTTCCCCCAATTCCTCCAATGAGGCTGCTTCAGATATTTGTAATAGAGTTGGATTCTGCATTCTTTTGTGGGATTCTTTGACATCCTAAATGATTTCTTTAAAATGTACAAAGCATTAAGATTTTTCAGCATCATCATTTAAATGTTCTTGTCAATTTAACTTCTGCTCCAGGTAAGCAGATCTCAGCATGACCCTACAAATTCACCTCTTTCCAGATGTAAGTATGGCACCTTGCCCTGTGATCTCATGGATCACATGAGATCTCTTTTCTAATGGATCAAGAATAGTCATTAATCTTTATTTGTTCAGCTTTTTCTTGTTGTAAACACAGGAATGAAGACTTCCACCCTTTTTACATGTTGGAACTAAAAACACTTTTTAATGTTCATCTTTTCCCCTAAACTGTAAGATCTGAGGATAAGATTATGTCAGTTCTGCTGACCATTGTATTTAAGAACCTAGTTTAGTGTTTTGAACATAAAGGGATGCTGTACTTTGTCAAATGCTTTTTCTGCATCCATCGAGATGATCATATGGTTCTTGTCTTTAAGTCTATTGATGTGGTGAATAGCATTTATTGATTTCCGTATATTGAACCAGCCTTGCATCCCAGGAATCAATCCTACTTGATCATGGTGCACAAGTTTTCTGATATGTTTTTGTGTTCGATTCGCCAGAATTTTATTGAGAATTTTTGCATCCAAGTTCATTAGAGATATTGGTCTGTAGTTTTCTTTCTTTGAAGTATCTTTGTCTGGTTTTGGGATCAAAGTGATGTTGGCCTCATAGAATGAATTTGGAAGAGCTCCTTCTTTTTCTATTTCTTGAAATAGCTTGAAAAGTATTGGTATTAATTCTTCTTTGAAGGTTTTGTAGAACTCCGCTGTATACCCATCCGGTCCAGGTCTTTTCTTGGTTGGTAGTCTTTTGATGGCTTCTTCTATTTCTTCCTTTGTTATTGGTCTGTTTAAATTGTGTGTGTCTTCCTGTCTCAATCTGGGCAAATCATATGCTTTAAGAAATTTATCGATATCTTCACTATCTTCTATTTTATTGGAATATAGGGTTTCAAAATACTTTCTAATTATCTTCTGTATTTCTGTAGTGTCTGTTGTGATATTGCCTTTTTCATCCCGTATGTTAGTAATTTGAGTTCTCTCTCTTCTTCTTTTCATTAGCATGGCTAAGGGCTTGTCTATCTTATTTATTTTTTCGAAGAACCAACTTTTAGTTTTATCAATTTTTTCAATGGTTTCTTTTGTTTCAATTTCATTGATTTCTGCTCTAATTTTAATTATTTCTTGTCTTCTACTACATTTGCTGTTGTTTTGCTCTTCCTTTTCTAGGTTTTTGAGGTGTTGTGCGAGTTCATTTATTTGTTGTTTTTTTTTCTTTTTTTGAGGTAAGAACTCCAAGAAATGAATTTCCCTCTTAAAACTGCTTTCATTGTGTCCCATACATTCCGGTATGTTGTGTCTGAATTGTCGTTTGACTCTAAGAATTTTTTCATCTCCTCCTTTATGTCTTCTATAACCCATTGATCGTTCAATAACATATTGTTCATTTTCCATGTGATGTAGGATTTTTCCTTCCTTCTTTTATCATTGATTTCCAATTTCATTCCATTATGATCAGATATGGTGCATGGTATTATCTCCACGCCTTTATATTTACTAAGAGTTGCCTTATGGCATAATATATGGTCTATCTTTGAGTAGGATCCATGTGCTGCTGAGAAGAACGTGTATCCACTTGATGATGGTTGATATATTCTATATATGTCGGTTAAGTCTAGGTTATTGATTGTGCTGTTGAGTTCTATAGTTTCTTTATTCAGTTTTTGTCTAGAGGATCTGTCTAATGGTGAGAGCGGTGTGTTGAAGTCACCCATAATTATTGTGTTGTGGTCTATTTGACTCTTGAACTTGAGGAGAGTTTATTTTATGAATGTTGCAGCTCCATTGTTTGGGGCATACAAATTGATGATTGTTATGTCTTGTTGGTGAATGGTTCCTTTTAACAGTATATAGTGTCCTTCTTTATCCTTCTTGATTAACTTAGGTTTGAAGTTGATTACCTCAACATTGTAAAAGCTATATATGCAAAACCTCAGGCTAGCATCATCCTAAATGGAGAAAAACTGAAGGCATTCCCTCTAAAATCTGGAACAAGACAGGGATGCCCTCTATCACCACTTCTATTCAATTTAGTTCTCGAAGTACTAGCCAGAGCAATTAGACAGACAAAAGAAATTAAAGGCATAAAAATAGGAAAAGAAGAAATTAAATTATCGCTATTTGCGGATGACATGATAATGTACTTAACAGACCCAAAAGAGTCTACAAAGAAGCTGCTAGAGTTAATAAATGAATTCAGCAAAGTGGCAGGTTATAAAATCAACACACATAAATCAAAGGCATTCCTGTATATCAGCAACAAAACCTCTGAAATGGAAATAAGGAAAACCACTCCATTCCCAATATCCTCAAAGAAAATAAGATACTTGGGAATCAACCTAACAAAAGAGGTGAAAGACTTATACAATGAAAACTACAGAACCCTAAAGAGAGAGATAGAAGAAGATCTCAGAAGATGGAAAAATGTACCCTGTTCATGGATAGGCAGAACTAACATCATCAAAATGGCGATATTACCCAAAGTTCTCTACAGGTTTAATGCGATGCCATTCAAAATCCCAACGGCATTTCTTGTAGAAATAGACAAAGCAATCATGAAATTCATATGGAAAAACAAAAGACCCAGAATAGCAAAAGCAATTCTAAGCAGGAAGTGTGAATCTGGAGGTATAGCGATACCAGAGGTCAAACTGTACTACAAAGCAATAGTAACAAAAACAGCATGGTACTGGTACCAAAACAGGCAGGTGGACCAATGGTACAGAATAGAGGACACAGAGACTAATCCACAAAGTTACAACTATCTTATATTTGATAAAGGGGCTAAAAGCATGCAATGGAGGAAGGATAGCATCTTCAACAAATGGTGCTGGGAAAATTGGAAATCCATATGCAACAAAATGAAATTGAATCCCTTTCTCTCGCCATCCACAAAAATTAACTCAAAATGGATCAGGGAGCTAGATATCAAATCAGAGACACTGTGTCTGATAGAAGAAAAAGTTGGCTCCGATCTACATATTGTGGGGTCGGGCTCCAAATTCCTTAATAGGACACCCATAGCCCAAGAGTTAATAACAAGAATAAACAAATGGGACTTACTTAAACTAAAAAGTTTTTTTCTCAGCAAGAGAAACAATAAAAGAGGTAAATAGAGAGCCTACATCCTGGGAACAAATTTTTACCCCACACACCTCAGATAGAGCCCTAATATCCAGAATGAACAAAGAACTCAAAAAATTAAACAATAAGAAAACAAATAACCCAATCAACAAATGGGCCAAGGACCTGAACAGATACTTCTCAGAGGAGGACATACAATCAATCAACAAGTACATGAAAAAATGCTCACCATCTCTAGCAATCAGAGACATTCTAATCAAAACCACCCTAAGATACCATCTCACTCCAGTAAGATTGGCAGCCATTATGAAGTCAAACAACAATAAGTGTTGGCGGGGATGTGGGGAAAAGGGTACCCTTGTACACTGCTGGTGGGGCTGCAAAATGGTGAGGCCAATTTGGAAAGCAGTATGGAGATTCCTGGGAAAGCTGGGAATGGATCCACCATTTGACCCAGCTATCGCACTTCTCGGACTATTCCCTGAGGACCTTAAAAGAGCGCACTATAGGGATACGGCTGCATCAATGATTATAGCGGCACAATACACAATAGCTAGACTGTGGAACCAACCTAGATGCCCCTCAATGGATGAATGGATAAAAAAAAATGTGGCATCTATACACAATGGAGTATTATGCAGCACTAAGAAATGACAAAATCATAGAATTTGCAGGGAAATGGGTGGCATTAGAGCAGATTATGCTAAGCGAAGCTAGCCAAGCCCTAAAAAACAAATGCCAAATGTCTGCTTTGATATAAAGAGAGCAACTAAGAACAGAATAGGAAGGAAGAGCATGAGGAAAAGACTACAGTAAACAAAGACGAATGGGGGGAGAGAAACAGAGAGAGAAGGGAAAGCATACGGAAATGGTAGGAGACCTTCAATGATACATAAAATTATAAGAGGTTATGAGGGGCAAGGGGGAGGGGAAAAAAGGGAGAGAATTGAACAACAGCAGGGGAGGTAGAGAGGGAAGATGGGAGGGGAGGTGAGGGGAGGGGGGATAGTAGGGGATAGGAATGGTAGCAGAAAAATGTGAATATGTAACAGATGTGATTCTGCAATCTGTATTTGGGGTGAAAATGGGAGTTCAAAACACAATTTGAGTCAAATGTATGAAAGATGATATATAATGAGCTATGTAATGCTTTAAATAATCAATAAAAAAAAGAACCTAGTTTAGACTTTATAACTGCTGAAACAAACCATAGTCAACACTCTATCATAAGTGCCAGCATCAGATTCCTTAACAAGACCCCCAAAGCACACACACACAAAATAACCTACAATCAATTAGTAGCATGCCATCAAACTAAAAAGCTTCTGTAGAACAAAAGAAACAATTTAAAGCATGAAGAAAGAGCCTACAGAATGGGAGAAAAATCTTGGCCAGCTACCTTTCCAAACGAGGATTAATATCTACAATATACAAAGAACTCAAACTTAACAATCAATAAATGGGCAAAAGAACTAAATAGATAAAAGAAAAAAAAAACACAAATAGCCAACAAATATATGAAAAAATGTTCACAATTTCTGATAATCAGGGAATTTGCTCCCTTCAGAATGGCAATGATCAAGAATACTAACAATAGATGCTGGCAAGGTTGTGGGGGAAAAAGTACACTTGTACTTCATTGGTGGGACTGCAGACTAGTACAACAACTCTGGAAAGCAGTATGGAGATTCCTCAAAAAATTAGTAATGGATCCATCATATGACCCAACTATCCCAATTTCTGGTATTTTCTCAAAAAGTCTAAAGTCAGCATCCTACAGTGTTTAAAGCAGCACAATTCACAATAGCTAAATCAACCCAAATGCCTGTCAGTAGATGAACAGAGAAAGAAATTGTGCTATATATGTACAATGAAGTTCTAGTGAGCCATAAAAAAGAATGAAATTATGGCATTTGCTGATAAATGAAGTGGAGAATATCAAGTCAAGTGAAATAAGTCAGACTTAGGAAAAAAGGTCAAATGTTTTCTCTCATCTATGAAAGCTAGAGTAAAAAAAAAAGGAAAGGGAGGAAGGATAGGATAATATAAAGAACTAATCAAATATAAATTAATAGATGAGCAAAAGGAAGTCAAGTACTGAAGAGAGAGGAGAATGTGAAGGGGAGGAAGGATTGGGGTGAAACAAGGGAGGGAAAGAAGAGGAGATCACAAATTGAAATCAATTTCCATGCATGTATTAGTTTATCAGGACAAACACAACTACTATATATAACCATAAAGATCTAATTTTTAAAAAGCTAGTTCAGGTTCTGCAATGGAGAAAACACTCAATAAGTATCTGTTGTGGGGAGACAAATTAATAACTAAAGTCCAAATACAAGTTCACTGATTTTTTTTTCTGCGTTTCATATGCCTCCTTAGTCCTATTCTGTCCTGAGACGATCTTTTCATTAGTCATATTGGTATCTTTCAGTCACACATATAACTTCTCTACTAATCAAAATTCCAGTCTATTTTCAATGTCTTTCTAGGGAAGGAAATGTCATAACCTCTCTCAATGTCCTATTTTTATCATTGTCATTGCTATGATATTTTTTTCAGGTAATAACTAATTATTTGTTTCATGAGAAACACTGTTGCCTTGACCCCATGGTGACTTTAAATAATACAAACCCAACTTTGCTTCTGCCTTGTATAAATAGTTCACCTCTGTGGATCAGCCTCTGCTACTTCCTGACATCAAGTTAACAAGCTCTTCAAATAAGGAAATAAGCCAAGCTTTAGGACCATACAGCTTGAGTAGTTAATCAAAGCCTCAAACCATCTAGATGCCAACAGCACAACATGCCTTCATGTGTGGTGGAATAAGTATCTTGACTTATTTGCCAAAACTTGGTAGATACTTAAATCTCTATTTATAAAGTCTAGAAATGAGGAGCCATAAAAAGACTACTGAGCAAGGAAGGGAAACCAAAGGTCTCTATAGTTTTTCTTCTAGAAGATTCACACATTCCTGAAACAGTATGCTATTTACACATTCCTTACCAAAGCCAGACATATTACCTTTTCTCAAGTTAAGCATATGAGCCTCTGAGGAGACCCTCATATGTTGCATGTGGGAGTGTATATTGATATAACCTTTCTGGAGAGTATGTACTAAAAGCCTTAAATATTAACTCAGAGTTCTCTTCCAAGGAGCAATTTCTAAGAAAATAACTAAGGGACTATTAGGAGATTTATCTACAGAGATGTTAATTACATAGTTCCTTAGAGTTGTGGAAAGCTGAAGATAATTTAAACATTGAACTCTATTGGATTGATCTAAATTGTGATTCAACAAAGCAGTAGAACATTCTGCAGCCATTAAAGATTATGTTGCAGTGGTACACTTCTTAATATAAAAGATGTTCTAATGTACCTAACATTTAAAACTTAAGCTTCAAAACAATTTTCATTATATTTCAAATATATATGTGGGTTTACTAACACAGATCAATAGATAGGGATATGTTCTCAAACAATCACACCATTATTTCTGAATGACAGTATTTATTTTCTATTATCAGATTTTGCTATAAAGTACATGTATTTTGAAATGTTTAAAAAGGAAGGCATGCTCAATTAAGGGTCATTATCTCAGCATCCTGATTTGTTCATATTGTCATTTCCAGATCCATTATGATGCCTTGGAGTGCCAAGGTGTGGCACAACTAAAAAGAAAAGCACTGTTGTTAGTGCCCATGTTCTGGGTCTCTATCTGTCAAGGACAGACATAACTAGGAGTGGCTCTTCTTTCTTTCAAAGATGAAGCTAAAATATACAAATCAGAAAGTAGAGCAGGGTTTGAATGTTGTACCAAGATAGCAATGTCAAGATAACAGTTTTTGTGGCAGAAGCAAAGCTAGAATTGGGACAGATCATATTGGGGTAAAATTTTAAGGGAATCTATTTTCATTTTCTCAGCTTTCATATGGACTCTTTCCCAGCATGAAGTAGATTCCCTTCCCTACTTTACCTTTTAAAGTAGCTCTTCTTTGCCTGACACTGTGGCTCCTGTAATCCCAGCTATTCAAGAGACTGAAGTAGGAGGATCACGAATTCAAGGCTAACTGTGCAATTTACTGAGTCCCTGACTCAAAATAAAATAAAAAGGGCTGTTGGATGTGTAGCTCAGTAGTAAAGTGCCCCTGGGTTTAATCCTCAGTACTAGGGGAAAAAAAACAAAACACTTTTCCCATTTTACAAAGACATCTCCATGACTTACATTGAATCTATGTCTTTGTCCTAGGATATAATAATGTCTAGGGCACCAGCAAAATACAATTAAAACAGTGTATTCAGGAAAACTTTCTTTGTTGATTAATCAGATTCTTTCTCAGTCTATGCATATTTCTGATAAAACTAGAGCACATAGCATCAGAAATGTGATATGTTGACCTTTGTGAAAATACTTAAGATTAGGCGGTTTTCACCTCTTCCTCTCTCTCCCTAGATCTTTTTCAAAGAATGCCTTGCCCCCTGGGAGAGAATCCAAACATTGTCAAGAAACACTAAAAGCTAAAAATTGCTTTTCTAAAATGAGCAATTTTTCCAGAAATTCAAAATATTCATAAATGAAAGATACATTTGTGCCAAAGCAGTATAGCTGAGCAACACTAAGTCTTCTTAAAAGTAGTTGGAATAATTTCCAGGACTATTCAGTTTTTTTCTAGTGGAAAGTATATCCACATATAAAGATTTTATGTGATTTTTTTAAAAATAGATTCATATGCATTATTCAACAAGGTCATTGAAGTATAGTTTATCAAACCAGCCCTGAAATATTTATTCTAATTATACACTAGTCCCTTTTATGAAGTGGTTAATATTTTCTATCTCTTATTGTAAAATATGTAATTGTATGCTAGTTTCCATGTCAATTTAACAACAAAAATATTCTTTCATAAACAGAAAAGAAGTTTTATTCTTTTGTTAACAAAAATTGATAGGATTCTGAATATTTATATTATACTTACTTAACAGTTCACAAAATATGCTTCTAGAGTTCAAGGCCTACCTACAAACTCACTTAGGAAAGGCATGCCATCTTTGATTTACTATATTCCTCACTTCAGAACAATTATTTTAGCTACCCATTACATTGGGTATTGTATAATTTTACATTTATTATAAATTAGATCATAAAAATAACATGGTATATTATTTTCTGATTTATAAAATTGATTCACTAATCATACTGACTCTACGTTATACTAAATGAGATTTAAGTGCTTGGGGAAGGGAGATCTATTGTGCAAGATGCATGCCATGATTTATTTCCAGTGCTTTTCATAATAGTTGTTGAAGCACATGTTAATGCATTTGCTTGGATTAAAAAAACAAAGCTAGACTTTTTCTAACAACGAGTATATTTGATTTGGTTGACTGGTTTGCCAATAATCTCTGGCTTTGCTAATTAGGATTCAGAGTGGCAATTTTCTATTAATTGAACTATCTGGAGCCCCAAGTTTTTGATAAATTATGTTTAAAGCATATAAAATATGAGAGATACAGAATTTTATCAAACTATTCTACTGGAAAAGCATATTGAAGCTGTTACTATTTCATATTCTAAATTTTTTCTGAGTGTATTGGGTTAAAATATAGGACCCTAGTGCAAACATAACAGATATAATTAATAGCCATTTGAAAAGTACTGGTAAAACATTTTTGGTTCAGTTCCCAGAAATTGGGGAAATGAATGACTCCAACAACAGTATAACAAATCTTTGCAAGTGAGTCGATTTTCAATTCCTTGCTCTCAACAAAATTGAGGATAGACATAGTAGAATGTTCAGCTAATAGATCATTAAAAATGATTTTTGATGCTAGAATGCTTTGAGATGTTTGGCATATAATTTATTAAGCATTTAAAAATTAAGGGAAATCATCATGAAATCTATTTAATTCTCATCTACTTATCATAATGAAATCAGTTTCATTCTCATCTACTCACCTATGTGAGTAGAAGCTGAACTTTATCTCACTCAAGTAAAGTAATGTTCATTTAAAGATGCATTAACTAATTGGGAAAGATTCCATTCATCTTGGTAGGGGCTTAATTAAATTGATTTTAATAATTATCAAACTGTAATATTTTACATTTGATATTTATAAGGCAATAATATAATCATGAACATATTTAATTATAAATTTAAATAAAATATTTTAACAGTTTTATTAAAAACAAGTATGAAAAGGGATCAATGAAATAATTTTAAGCATATAAGTATGATTTCTTAGCATAAAACACGGAGGGGGAGGTAGAATAAAATTTATGGCTCAAGGAGAAAATGATGTTAGATTTCTTGATTAAAAAAGAGCTTTTTGTATGTTTTAAATAGATGATGGTAGCTATCAAATAGCTCAAGTATTTGGATTAGGTTGGATACAATTAAAAAGAACAGTTTGACAGTTTTGTTTAAAATATCAATATTAAAATATTTCAGAAATTGTACATGTTATATTTCTTTAATGATTAAAAATTAGCTAAAAATGAATTATTTCCAGTCTAATCAAAATAGCAGGCAAATACCAATAGAAGGTCATTCTATGAAACATGTAAGTAGTGCTCCTCAAAACTGCAAGGTTAGCCTGGCGCGGTGGCGCACATGTGCAATCCCAGTGGTTAGGTAGGTGGAGGCAAGAGGAATGAGATCAAAGCCAGCCTCAGCAAAAGCAAGGCACCAAGCAACTGGGCAAGACCCTGTCTCTAAATAAAAAATACAAAATAGGGCTGGGGATGTGGCTCAGTGGTCGAGTGCCCCTGAGTTCAATCCCTGGTAACTGCCCCTGCCCCAAAAAACTGCAAGATCATAAAAGAATCAAGGACTGCCAATTGTTATTCAATGAGAGTATTCAGTTACACATATGACTTTGTCTGTGCACTTTAAAGTATGTTACCAATAGAGATTTCATGTTAGGTGTTCTTATATATACTCAAACACAAAGGAACACAAGGAAATTTTTGTAAATGATGTATTTAGTACCTTAATCATGGTATTGGTATTATGTTTCATAGCTATGTCCAAACTCATCAAGATGTATACATTAAATATGTAGACATTTTTATAAATAAGTGATTCCTCAGTAATATTGAAATAAATAGTAATTATGTGTTATGAATTTTATTTTTATGTTACATAATACAAGTAAAATATACCTAATTATTTTTTAAAAGAGAGAAATCATCAGTCAAGAGGCTGACCATCCATGATAGCCAAGCAACATGTACCCAAAATGGGATCCCAGAGCAGAGAAGGGATACAAGATTAGGTAAAAACTAAGGAAATCTGAATAACAATTTTAGCTCATGATAAAAATCCATCAATATTGGTTCATTAATTATAACAAGTGTAGTATACTAATGTTAAATGTTAATAATGAGGAATTGGATATAGGAGTATCGGAATTTTCTGAACTATCTTTGCATTTTTTCTACAAATATGAAGTTGCTATTACAATGTATTTTTAAAAAACTACTAAATTATAAAATAGAGGTAAACCTAAAAGTGTGTAAGAGGGTACATAGTTTTATCTTTAAGAAAATATATTTAGTGGGATTCAAAAAAACAAGCATATGTTAAGTATACAAATTCTTCTTGCCTCTATAACTTTCTAAACACATTAACTAGAAGAACAAATGACCTAATCTTCTCTCTCAGCTTCAGTTTTCCCATCTAAAAAATTATATCTTAATAGGATTATTGAAAGAATTAGAATAATGTATGTAAAATGCATGGCATCTATAATACGCATTAAAGTGATTGTTATTGCTGCTGTTGTCACACAAATAGTCAAATCCAGGAGTTTCCAGTAAACGTTATGAATGTATTTTAGAGCACAGCTGAGTGGACATTACAAATAGTTAGACTAAGACTTCCAAGTGAAATACTCATAATCAAGAAACATCCCTGTGCACACAAACTCTGACTTCCTCAAGGTCCGTCCGAGTCTCACATTTTGACTGTACTTCTGTTAATTTCCAGTTTTCCTGGGGCTGGCTGGTGGCTCCAAGCACAACCCTTGGGGCAGCCAGAGGGAAGTTCTAGGTCTACCTTTGGTGACCATCCTCAGAATTACCCAGACACAAGTCAGGAAGACAGTCTCATGCCCACTGACTTTGAGGTCAACCTCTAACAATCTTTTCCTCTTTTATTTTTTTCTCTTTGATTCACACATAATGACTGTACATATTTATGGCATATAAATATTTTGATACATGTATATATTATGTAATGATAAAATCAGGGTAATATGCATATCCATCTCCTTAAGCATTTGTCATTTCTTTGTGATGAGAATATTCTAAATCTTTTAGCTATTTTGAAATAAACAATGCATTATTGTTGACTATAGCATCCTACCCTGCAATAAAACATTAGGCCTTATTTCTTCTAACTGTAACATTATACATGTTGACCATCCTCTTGCAATGCTTCTTCCTTGTACTCTCCCCCAAACTTTCCCTCTTAAAAGTATCCACCAAGGACTGGAAATTAAAGTGTTATGATTTTAAAAAATTTGTAATCAAGATATTGAGAAAAAGGCATAATGAGGACAAGGCAAATCTGAAGAAAGTATAAACACAAAATAGCAACACAGCCTTGTTGTAATAAATATTTGAATTTTGGAAGTTTCATCTACATGGGTCCATGACTGTCTCCCTTTCCAAAATGAAGTCAAGGGTAGAATCTCTGACTTTTTAAGCTCATTATTTCCAATAAGCACAATGTCTTCTTGGCAGTTGGTAAATACTTGTTAATGTGTTTGGTGTAAGGTTATTCATTTATCTCAGTATGGCATTTGAAATTAATGAAATCATATTTATATTCTATCATATAAATTGATGGATATAACAATTTTCCTTGCCCTTGCATTGGACATTGAAGTTTTCAATTGTTAAGTTTATCTACTAACTTTTTATCTTTGCAAATAATTCGTAGGAAATTTAGAGCATATATATATTTTTTTCATTTTATGTATATGTTAGTTTTTCATCTCTGTGATAAAACACCTGAGGAAAACAATTTCAAGGAGTAAAGATTTATTTTGGCTCATAGTTTTAGAGGTTTCATTTCATGGTTGGCCAGCTCTATTGCTGTGGACCTGAGGGAAGGCACAATATCATGGCAGAAGGACACAGTGTAGACAAGCTGCTCACCTCATGGCATCCAGGAAACCGAGACAGGAAGAGATTGGGGGCAAGATATAGTCCCCAACAGCATACCTCCAAAAAACCACTGCCTCCAGCTAGGTTCCTTCTCATAGGTTCTACCATTTCCAATAATCCATTCTGCCGGGTTTCTGTTCACGACTAAAAGGCTCAGGGGTCAGTGCAAAAATAACCACACAAAAGACACAAATACCTTTTTGTTTGGGGTCTCTGTGATGGCTCCTCTGACTTTAATGGTCCGCAGGAAGAGAGAGAGAGAGAGAGAGAGAGAGAGAGAGAGCGCGAGCGCACTTGCTGACCCCTTTTATTGAGGAGAAGCTATTCAAATGAGGCAAGGGGTCAGGTTTCAGGGGGCTGAGTCTATCTTCATGATGTCCACTGTCAGCAGGTTGACTGACCCTGGGTAGGCCACACCCAAGGGCACAGTAAGAGAAGGGGACACACGCAAGGCACTTCCATGGAAGATTCTATCCTAAACAGGGCAAGGGGTCATATTACAAAGGAACAGGTGACCATAGCTCCATCCATGGGGCTGTAGCAAGACACACCCATGCACGAGACCACCAACCCTCAGACCCAAGAAGGGTGGGGAAAGCTCTGCCACATTTCTGCAAATGAACGCCTCAGCATCCAGTCGGGGAGTGTGACTCAGTCACATGCAAGGTTGGTCTCTCATACCATTCAATTATGAATCCTCCAAAGAATTAATTCATTAGGAGACTATGTCTATTGGCAAGAACTAAAGATTTTATAAAATATATGCTATGATTTTATGTATATATATATATATGTATATATAATATACATAATAATATATTATATG
This sequence comes from Spermophilus citellus, assembly GCF_964194105.1. Taxonomy (NCBI): domain Eukaryota; kingdom Metazoa; phylum Chordata; class Mammalia; order Rodentia; family Sciuridae; genus Spermophilus; species Spermophilus citellus. The sequence continues at coordinate 76,333,556 of NC_138194.1, forward strand.
TATGTATATTCCAACCTTCTAAGGAATCAAAATTTATAAGTGCTCAGAAACAAGATAGCTACAACTTTATTAAATGCTTAGTACATTAAGTATCTCAAGTGTTACATATGTTTTATCACACTGACTACTCATTATTAACATGCAAGGTAGTTATTGTTAAACTGAACCTATTATTTGTATTTTAAGATAATAGATACTATTGTCATACTAAATAATTAGTAAATTATATCTAACTAAATAATTAGTAAATAAATAGTTATTTACTAATTAAGTAAATAACTTTCCCTCTTTGTAAAGAGAGGTAAAGTTATTTAAGGTCTCAATAAGTAATTGATTGAAATTTAAGCCCACATCCATTACTTGCTCAACCCACTTTCTTTGCATCTTGTGATTTCTAATGTAGACCATGATGATACTTTGAAGACCCAGAGCAAGGAGATATTGCATTTATATCTCAGACTTTGCTTCTTGGGCCCAAGAGAATATATAAAATTTTCTGGTGCAAAGATCATCCTTCCTCTCTGCATCTATTTTCCATTCTCCATATTATTGTAGTCCTTGAATTTATTCTTTTTTCATAGTACAGCACTTGTTCTAAATCTGACTGAATGAATTTTCTTTACTGTCTTTCCTTCTATTCTCTGAGTGCAAGTGATGTTAAAAAAAAAAAAATCAGGGTATGTATAAGCCAAAACATTGGAACAGTGGGTAGTATGGGTGTACCAATAAAGTGAAGGAAAACTTATTAGAAGTTTTAGAGAGGAAACTAAAAAGGAGGAACAACACTAATGGCAAAGTCTTAGAAAATAACAAAGGACAATTTTGGTTTGGGGAGAGTTGAAGAATATGCCAAGTTAGAAAAGAATTTTCCTCTTGAACAGTTTCCCTTGCCACCCTACCCTCCAAAATCATAATTATCATCACCATCCTTTGAGTCAACTTTTTTTTTTTTTTGCTGCACAAGAAGAAATATTGATTAAAACAACTATTTATTTAGTTCAAAAGTCTGTGGCATAGCTAACATCAGTGGGATTAGTCACATGACTCTTCAAGTCACAGCTAGGCTCATTCATGCCTTGGCTGGAGTTGACTGAGGCCTTCAGGTCTAGGATGGCTTCAACTGGTACTTCTTGTCTTTGCTTCCCATAGATTCCCATCCTTCAGCAGGCTGGCCTTTACATGGCAGCAGGGAAGGATTTAATCCCTCTTTGAGAAGGGGCACAACATCACTTCTGCTGTGTTCTGTTAGTGTAACACAAGGCCAGTCCAAACTTAAGGAGGAAACAGAGTGCATTTTTTGATGTGAATAACTACAAAATAACATTGCAAAGAGTATGGCTATGGAATGAAGAACTGTATTTTTTCACAAGTAATCAGAGTAGCTGTCTTATAGAAAGAATTTTAGACTTCCAGTTACTCAATTAGAACTTCAAAATATCAGGCTCTGAACTTTAACCTTAAACATTCTTCCTTGCTCACAAAAACAACAGCAATAGCTATTTGTTGAACACTAAGAACAATAAGACATAGACTTCACATTTAAGACTCAATGTAACACTCCAGATGTAGACTTATGATCTTATTTAACAGAAAACTAAAGCTAAGAAAATTTTAAAAACTTGTGCTAGGTCACAAAGATAATGAGTACCAGGTCTGTCATACTCCAAGTCTCAATTTTCCCTTTCTACTATACTCTAAATTGCCATCTATAGATCCTTTGAAAATTCATTTCACATCCTGGGTAGAGTAATATCTGCACCAAGTAGGAAAATCTGAAGCTGAAATGCTATGATGTACATAGGGAATGGGTGCCAACCACTATTCCAGCGGCCTCCTCATGTACTATGTCTACCACAGAGGCTGGAAAGCTAAAGCCTATACAAACAGTTCCCAAGTTACAATTGTTCAACTGATAACTTTTCAACTTTACCATGGTGTGAAAGGGATACAAAATCAGTAGAAACCAACTTCTTAGTTTGAATTTGATCTTTCCCAGCTAACAATATGCAGTAAGATATTCTCATAATTTCACAAGCATGAAGATAAATTGATACTCTACATTATACTGTGTTGCTCAGTTAAGATGTTCAGTTAGGTTAAATTAATTGCATGTTTGCTTTACTCTTGTTCAACTTATGATGGGTTTTTTGGGTTGTAACCGCATTGTAAACTGAGAAAAATCTGTGTTTTCAATACAACATCTATTCCTCTTAGTCATTTGTACTATTTCTTTTTTTTGTTTTTAAAGAGAGAGAGAATTTTTTTAATGTTTATTTTTTAGTTTTCGGTGGACACAACATCTTTTTTTGTATGTGGTGCTGAGGATCGAACCTGGGCCGCACGCATGCCAGGCGAGCGCACTACCGCTTGAGCCACATCACCAGCCCCTTGTACTATTTCTTGACATCAAGACACAAGATCCTCCTTTTCCAGAACTTCAAGGTGTCTGACCATCTGATATTTGTAGCTCAGCAGAATCTTTTGAGCTTCAACTTCTTCCTTAACTGGCCTAGAAAAGCCACTGATTTTTCTGCTCAGTCTATGCCTCTTTGAACCTGGGGGCGTGGCTTTCAGGTATATAATTGTGTATGGCAAGTGGAGACCTCTCTCTGCTTCCTGATCACACTCTGTCACACTCTTCCACCATGATGTTCTGCCTCACTTCGAGAACTGAGGAATGGAGCCCACTGTCTATGGATTGAGACCTCTGAAACTAAGCCCTTAAATAAACTTTTCCTCCCCTACAATTGTGCTGGTCAGGTCTTTTAGTCACAGAGATGAAAAAGCTGACTAAAACAGTTTATTAGGATTTCCCCTGATAAAAAATGGAGAAAGGGCTCATATATTCTTAAATAGGATCTGTTATAACAGATCCAGTCCTTAAAAACCTGGAAGGGGCTTCTTGGATAGAACTGACTAGGTAGGTTTGAGCTGCATTCTGACAAGTTTGTGAATACATAACTAATTTCCTGGAGTTACTAAAACACAGTGGCTTCATACTCTATATACTAACGTAGATAACTATTTCTTCCCCCTTGGGCCCCAGCAGGAAGCATAACCCTGTAACATTCTATGAACATAACATGATTCCAAAGAGCTCTTGTTCTGAGTGCTCACCCAGAGTTTCCCCCGTATCAATGAGTACGGCCATGGTTCAGTATTATTTAGGTCAACACCCAGGAAATCAGACTTGATCCCTGGTTTTTTTTTTTTTTCCCCCACATCCCATCCCTAATGCACTAGCAAGTCCTGTAGCTCTCCCTTGAAATGTGTCTTAAATTTGACCATTTTCTCTCCACCTCCATTGCTTCCCCCAGTTAGGATAAACTGTCATTCCCTCTAATGTGGAATATTTCATTCAGCTCCTAATTGATTTCTTTGCTTACCCTCTTACCTCTGAGATCTCCACATAAGGCCAAAATGAGCTTTTAAAATGTAAGTCAGGTCACATCATTCCTCTGCTAAAATTCTTCCAGTAACTTCCCCTGACATAGTAAATCCCAAGTCCTTATTGTAGCAATCCAAAGCCATATATGTCCTGTCCTCAATCTACCTCTCCTATCCTGTCACCTATCACTCTATCCCATGCTCATCACTCTCCTTCTCAACTGACCTTCTTGCTTTTCCTCAATAATGACAGGCTCAACTTTATATCAGACCATTGTGCTTATTTATATCACTCAGGTCTCTACTCAAATGTCACCTCCTTAGAGATTAATTCCTTGATCATCCTGTTGAAATTACTTCTTTCCTTACTCTCCTCAGTTACTTCTATTTCCTTAATTTGCTTTATAGTTTTCGTAGGACTAATCTTCATCTGAAAATATTTGTTTACATGTTCACTTGTCTTCTCATTCTCTCTACCTGTTCACATGAGATTATAAGCTACCTACTTTGTTCATCATTTTTTCTCTAGTAACTAGAAAAAAAATGCCTCAAACATGGTAAATATTTAAGAAATACTGTTGAGTGAGAGAAGAAATTAGTTTTCTTATCTGACAGAGATAAATGATGGAAATCATAGCTGATTTTGGTTTAGGACATTTTGCCTTTACTGTTATCACAATTGACCCCTAGAATTCTTTTTTATCCTTAAAAATTCTTCAAATCAATTGGTGGTGGATATGAAGGAAGTTTCAATGAAATCCTTAATGCCAAGAAATCAAGTAAAATCAAGATCCACTGGAAACTTTTCATCCTGGAATAGAACAACATGTCATATGATTTAAAACTATCATCACAAAGAAAGATATTAAGGAGACATCCCCAAGGCAATATTAAAAATGAAATCCATCCCTACAGTCCTCTAACTGCCTCCTTGACTCCCCCTGAAACTCTTCATTTGCCCATCTAGACTTTCCACTTATAACCTAGCATTTTCCCTGTCTCCAACACCCTCCTCTTATCATTGCTGCCTTCCCAGCTTAGATTATATGAACCATCACTGTGATGATCCATTTGCAAGTCATCTGCTCAAAATTCAACCAACCAGTATTTGAACCCAGACTCAGCCATCCACCTTCTCTGTGCCCACACCAAAATAGATGAATGTTACTGGAGAAATCATGTAACTGGACAAATTAGCTATACTTTGAATTCATTCAAAACTCAAATATGTACTCAGCATAGAATTGAAACTTTATGATATTTGTGTAGAGCATTAATTCTTCCAGTTTTACTCTTCAAATCTTCATCTCCTCCCTCATAAATACAAGATGGAGCTCCCAGCACCAGAATGATGCTTAAACAGGCATAAACCTGACACAGGCCAGACAACAGCCACAAGGGTATCCAGTATGAACAAGTTTCTTATATGAGGGACCCCCCCACACACACCATGGGTCAGACAACTAGGCATTAGACCATCTGCCAGGCAGAAGATCCAAGTAAAATATGTTCATGAGAGGCCAAACACCCATGTCTAGATTCCCTTTATTTCTTATTAAGGCACAGTTTCTAGCTGCTCTGAGACTGAAACTTTAGTTTAGCTGTGGGCTCTCAAAACATGCATATTCTGAAAAATATTTTTGACCCACTTTGTGGTGACATTAATATTGTACCTTTACAAAGAAACAACGCCCACTTGTTGCAAATAACTAAAGTTTGGACAGTTATTTAAATGTATCATCTTGCAACACCATTTTTATAAATTGTCCAAGATAGTTGTCTCTGAATCTTTATTTTTTTTTCCTCCCAAATCTGTTCACCCAAATGCTCAATGATTCATAGACAATGAAGCCAATTTTTAAAGTGATGCATCCATGACCTCGAAGTTGACATAAAATCTCTATTATGAAGTCAGAGGACTCTTTCATGGTCTAGTTCATCCAGTCCATTTGTTTTTCCATGCAAGATAATTTCTCAGTAGACAGGAATTTGTTGTATGTGGTAAGTACATGCAAAGAGTTAAGTGACTACAGAGATTTTTCTTTAGGATCCTCACTGTTCAGTTTACAACTGGAATGAGTTTTACTTCACTTTTGGGAGAGTTGATCATTATCTTCTGAGACATTTTGTTCCCATTATATTTTAATTACATTGATCAAATAATCTAAACCTTTCATTTTCTCATCCATTTTTATTTTCTAATTTCTGAATTGTTACCCTGACTTCCTTTTAAGTTGTTTGTGGGTGCTGAGTTAGACAATACAAGCATCATCATGCCCACACTTCCTGTCTAATTATAATGTCTCTGATGGTGTTATCAGGTAAAACTGACTATACAGATTCAATTTGTTCTCTTCTTGGTTCCTTTAGAGACAATTATTGGCTTTCAGGCTGTTATCAGTATTGGGAACACTCTCACCCACTACCTGGATGTATCAAGAGGTAAACAAACTCTTTTTGCTAAAATAATAAAAGAATGAGACAGATAAAAAATAGAAATTGTGTTTTTTACTTTCATAGGTTGAATTTATCACTCTGCAAAAAAGAAAACTGGTGACAATTTCTAAAACTAGGAAAACTATGGCACAAAAAAGTATCTCTGAGTTGAAAACCAGTCCCTTACAACTCTGGAGATGTGCTGCCAAAATACTGTTTTGATGATCAGAGTATCCTTAGCAAATCAGTTTCCTCAAAGAATGGTCCAGGAGACTCTCTGAACCCATATTATAAACAACTCTGTGAAGAGCAGTAGAAAGAAACCAGGAAAACAAGCATACCAAGTAATTGGTATTATTAACGGGTGGTAGGAGAAAGGATGCCCTGCTTAGCTGTGGGTCTATTTAATGTTCTAAGCACGTGGTGACCACCAGGGACATGGCAGGAGGGGAGGGCAGCAGTCTACTTTTGATTAATGAGCTCAGATAGGGAAGAGTTTGTGCCCCTGTCTGGCTGTATGTAGAAGAGATTCAACAGGTAACTTCTAATTTATGAAGCCTTAACTACCTCTGGCTCCTTCTGCATGGCAACAGCAGGTCAAATATAATGGAGTTATTTTTGTTTTCAAGCAGCAGCTCTGGGGATGTGAGTTTTCTTAAAGATCTACCTGTGGCTTTATATTACTTGGACTTCAGTTGCTAAAATATTTGCCATCTATTTTTGTTTTCTGAGAGGAAGCTTCAGGCATATGAGATTAAACAGGTATAAATGACTATATAGAAAAGTTTTTTGATAAAGCCTGGAAATCGCATGCTTCTCTTCTATATGCTTCTATGCCATGTCTCATGCATGCCTTTATTTCTCAATCAAGATTTAAGAAACATCATTGCCCACTTTTTAGCCCCACTTCTTCAATTCATTTTCATTCCAAAAATCCACTAATTTTTTTCCTCTGTCACCACAACACTGAAATAGGCAAATATCACCAGTCACCAATACCCTTTCCGGTAGTCATGTTACTAGGATGTTCTACTTCTGGTCATGTGTTCTTTTCCCTGTCTTGTTAATTAGAATGTGTGGGAGGCCATTGCTTTGGATTGAGCTCTGCACTGTGCCCCAACAGATCAGACCAAAACAGAATGCAGTCACTCTTACAGGTGCCAAGTAAGCAAATGGAACTTTTAAAAGATCATAATTACTAATACAGCCTAATTTGAATTTTCAACTTATTGAAACTTTGTTCTTTGACATTACTCCATAGACTTTTGTCTCATATTCTGCATTTCCACCTTCCTCTTTAACTTTTCCTTCTTCACGCCTCATTTTTGTTTATTTCTTAAAATACTTATGTTCTCATTATATATATTTTTAAATCAACCTTTCAAACCATTTTTATTGCTTTAAATACCACTTATGCAATAATAGCCACAAATTTTGTTTCTAGGTCTGCCCTTCTTCTCTGAGCTCAGACTTGAATACCAAATTGCCTGTTGGATACATCTGTGGAGCTGTCCCACGGGCACCTCAACCTCTGCCTATGAAGAAACAAATTCTACATTATCTCTCTTTCTCTTTCATATCCAATTTCAATAAAAACTACTCAGCCATGCAAGCCAGAGGCCATGGAAATCTGTTGGTGCTTCCTACAACCTCCCTCCTCTCTGCCTCCACTTTCACTCCATCTACATTTCTAATGAAAACAAAATCATTGTGACCTGCTGGTACTATGAACAACTAGTTTTCCTGACTACTTCACTTGGGAAAATAACAAATAATAAATATGAATGCAAAGTCAGACGGATGCTAAATTATCTTAAAAAGACTTCAGAGCAACTATTATAAGTGTGCTCCAACAAGCAATCCTTCCCAATTTTTTTTTTTTATCCAACAGTTACTGAAAAAGATACATTAAAAATCTCCTATTATGATTGTGGAATTGTCAACTCTTTGAGCTATTCCAGGTGGAGAAAAGATGTTTGAATATAAAGAACTGTAAAAATGTTATAATGTATGTCAGTGTCGGCTTTTTCTTGTTTTTTATGATCTTGACACTTTTGAAAACTACTAATCAATTATTTTATATAATATCTCCTAAATTGGGGTTTTTTATATTTTCTACTCTTTAGATTGAACAAGAATACTACAGAAACGATAAACATTTATGTTTCCCTTTGTGATTAATATCTTAAGTGGTATTTTGAGACTATGCAAATTATTCCACTGCTTCTCAAACATTGGACCACATTGATTAATAGCTTTTGCCTGCAACAATTATTATTGTGATATTCACATGGTAATTTTCTATTATCTTTTTTCTATCTACATTTACTAACTGGGATTCTTATATAAGAGCTATCCCTTTATCTTCATTTGTTTATTCAAAATGCATTTATATCAGCATAGACTCATATATTTTTATTTTACTCTTTGGATTATAATCAAATAACTATTGTTATTTTTCTGTTGCTCAAATTGTTCCCACTTGGACCATTGGGAGCTCTTTCAGATCAGTCCAATGCTTTTTGCAACAGAACTCCACCCAACTCTGCTGTTTTTATTGTAGTCAGTGTTGTTTGGTTGCAGCAGATTGAATCCAGGGACTAGAAAACGCAAAGTACACACTCTACCACTAAGCTTCACCACCCCCCAGCCTCTTATCCATCTTTCTGTGAATATTTTTTCACTTTCTGACCAGGTACTTCAAGTCTTTCTTGTATTTTCCATGCCCCAATTCTGAAATTAAGTACTTCTTTAGGAGCCCTGGTTCCTTTCATTATTCTGCATCAAATTTAGTTGCTCTATGGGTTATAACCATCTTTACTTAGAGTTAATATTTAGTTAATTCAAGTGAAACACAGGAAAATTACAAAAGCACAATTTCATGTCTACCTTCCTTAGGATGTAGGATTGTTGTTATATATATTGATATGTATTGGTAGACAGAGATGTGTATACATGGGTGTTATATAAGATCAACAGTACAGTGTTATAATTTTATTTTAAAATATCATATGTCCTTAATGTAATTTAGAGAATAAAAATTATATATATACATATATATACACACATATATATATAAATAATATGTGTGTGTATACTTTGAACTACCAGTTTATTATTTCCAGTGTTTTCCATTTCTTTGAGTTTCCATCTAGAGTAATTTTCCTTGTACCTGAAGAACTTGGTTCTTCTACAATAATAAGAACTACTTAATAATAAGAACTACTTATTGTAGTGCAGATCTATTGGTAACTTATTCAATTTTTAATTTGAATTTTTCTTATTTTTATTACTAAAAGTTATTTATGAAAGATATATACCTGTGGCCAGGTATTTATCATATTTTACTCTTTGTAAAATATCACTTTTTCTGGTTATTACAATACTTCCTTTTAAATCTTTGGCTTCTATCAGTTTGACTCTGATATGCCTAAGTATTGTTCTCTTTGCATTTATTTCGCTAGGATTTCATTGATATTCTTGGATCTATAAGTTAATGTTTTCCACCAAATTTGGTTTTAGCTCTGGTTTCCTCAAATATTTTTATGCTCATTTCTTTCTCTCTTCTTCTTCTGGAACCTCAATTACACATATATTGAATTGCTTGGTATTGCTCCAAGAGTTCGCTCCAAATATTTGTTTTAGTCATAAAACAAATAAAGTACTGATATATGCTGCTAGATAATAAACCTTGAAAATATTCTGATAAGTGAAAAGCCAGACATAGAAAGTCTCATGTTGTATGAATTCATTTATATAAAATGTCCTAAATAGGCAAATACATAGGGATAGAAAGTAGGGTGGTGGTTGCCATGGTAAAAGGGGAGGGGGAAATGGGGTATGACTAATAATGAGTATAAGGTTGCTTTGGGGGATGATGCAAATGTTTTGGAATTGGATAATAGTGATGGTTGCACTAGGCTATGGTTTGAATGTTTGTCCCCCAGAAATCAACAAAGTCATATGTTAAAGATATTTGAAGGGGGGTATTTTAATAGGTGATGGGGACAAGGGGGCAGTTTGTAAATGGAAAAATCCATTCACAGATTAATGTATTGAAAAACTAATAAGAGAATAGCTGTCTCAGAAAAGTGAGTTCTCTCTGATATTTTCCTATTTGATGCCCTTCTGTCATAACATGACCAAGCAAGAAACCACTCAGCAGATGCTCAACAGTTGGGGTACTATGTTCTTAGACTTCCCAATCTTCAGGATTATGAGCAAAGGAAATCTCTATTTTTTATAAATTACCTAGTCCGTGGATTGTGCCGCAGTCCAGCTGCAGCAAAATAGCTGGGGGGTGACGAACAACTTGTGTAGATTGATACAGCAGGAGTAGGAGCCGTTTATTGTAGGACTGGAGCGATATTTATACATTCCACACAGCTTATCTTAATTAGCATAAACTAGATACAGCAGTCAACCAATAAGGAATCTCCACCCTTAATGGCTCGCTGGCATTACTTCACAAACCACTCCCTCTGGCATTTTGCCAGGCGCCATCCAGACTTGTTTACAGACTCTAACAGATTGAGTCATAGAAACAAAAAATGAACTAAGATACACAACCTCATGAACATATTAAAAGTCACTGAACCATACATTTTAAATGGTGAGATTTAAAGTGAATTACTATGTGAATTATCTCTATTTTAGAAAAGGAGAGGAATGGAAAGAGGAAAGGATTCCAGCAAAGGAGATCAAGAAAAAATAGGATGGTAGGAAAGAACCATTAAATAATATTTTCACAGAAAATAAGAGGGAAAAAATGGTTTCAAGGAGTTCTCAATAATGCCAAATGTCATGGTGAATGGAGAACTCAAAAATAACTAAGGGGTTGAGAAATAGAATATAATTTATCATCTTAGTCTTGTTTTTCATTTCTAACCAATGAAACTATAAAAAGAACAGTGACCTTAATTGAGGTAATTTAGGTCTTCAAAAAGGAATATGTTATTTTTTTCTTGGACATCATATAACCTTTTATCTATCATTATTTCATATCAATTTTAGATAGCACTTTCCCCATAATTAATGGACTTTAGGCATATTTATATTTGATTCTCTGACATTGTTGTATTGCTTCATACTACCTTAGTATTTTGATAATATGCCACAGCAATAGAAATTCTTTCTCAGATATAAAGAATTAAGTAATGAACCACATAAAGATAATATATATTTTCTTTCTCACTTTCTAATAGAAATACCCATTCATTGCTACTGGTTTGTAATGAGAAGTAAATAAGTAATTTAAAAAGAAAGGGCCGATGCGACTTAAGTCATTGCCTACTTAAATGCCTTATGTTTGGCTTATTACATTTTTTAGTATGAAAGTTTCACTAAATTTGTTCTGGATTTTTAAAATATATTTTTACATTTTTATGAAGAATTTTTAAAACTCTTAGGAACAGTTACCCTAATCAAATAATTTAACTTTATATTTTTCAAAGATCCCTTTTATATATCACATATAGGTCTAAAATGACCAAGACAAAAAAATATATATATTTCTATACTTTTAACTCATTCAGAGGAAGAATTATGTTCAATCTCTTCAGGTATTCATTTGATTTACTAATAGTAAGTATAAAGACTGGCAATTGAGACATAATCCTTCAAGAGAATTATATAATTCTTCTCCTTCTCCTTCTCCTTCTCCTTCTTTTTTTTAATACAGAGATTGAATCCAGGGGTGCTTATCCACTGAGTCATATCACCAGCCCTTTTTTGTATTTTATTTAGAGACAGGATCTCAGTGAGTTGCTTAGGGTCTCACTGAATTGCTGAGGCTGGCTTTGAACACACGATCCTCCTGCCTCAGGCTCCTGAGCCACTGGGATTACAGGTGTACATCACTACTCCTGGCTATAAATTCTTTCTTTATAAAGAAAGTAATTTTCTTCTTCCAGCCACTTCACTGGATCTGTTATCTATAAAATGATACAGACTGGATGAAGAGATATCCAAGGCTCTTTTTAGTGAGAAAAATGCAGTGACTATAAACTGAAATGTTTCCTTCAACTCACCTGATCCCCATTGTTTTTGTTTTTCCTACATTTTTTGACTTCTTTAGAAACCTCTGTTCATGCTTATTTAAGTCATATATACAGAAGCTATTCATTAATCATATTATAAAATAATCTTGCATTTCTTTTAAAGATCTTAAAATATCATACATTTTCCCAATTAAAAATTGTATCCCCCCAAATGAAGAAATTAGTATAAAGTTAGTTATACAATTACAATCATTGGGACAGATCTAAAATTTGAGTGCTATATTTTATCTTGAAGACACTTTCCAAATATTTGAGCATGATTTTTTTTTTAGCCAAGATGGCAACAACATCTTCCAACCCATTTGCTCTTTAATGTGATCTTGACACTCCCCCATTAAGAAATGGGGTCTCTATACACAATGGAATATTACGCAACTTTAAAGAAGAATGAAATTATGGCATCTGCCAATAAATGGATGGAACTGGAGAATATCATGCTAAGCGAAATAAGCCAATCCCAAAGACCAAAGGCCCAATGTTTTCTCTGGTGTGTGGATGGTAATTCATAATAAGGGAGTGGGGCTATGGAAGAATACAAGTACTTTCAATTAGACAGAGGGGAGTGAGGGAGGGGAGTGGGTATGAGGTAGGGAGGATATTAAAATGAATCAGACAATATTACCCTATGTGCATATATGATTGCATGACCCGTATAGCTTCACACATGTAAAACCAGAAGAATGAGAAATTATAGTCCATTTATGTATAATGTGACAAAATACCTTCTACTGTCATCTATAACTAATTAAAACAAATAAAAAAGAATTGGAGTCTTAGTCCTCTAAAACTGAGTTTGGAGATATGCACCACGATATAAAAACTGGACAACTCAATCCTGAGCCCACTATGCTGTGTGGAAACCAAGCCAAATGGAGACATGTCGACACTCTAGTCAGCATCCTTTGTTCAACTTGGCCCAGGCACCAGATATGTGACTGACGAAAGCTCCTGATGATGTCAGTCTTCAGACACTGAGTCACCCCAGTCTTTATGGCTGCCAATTCTAGGTCCCACACACTGGAAGAGCAGCAAGTCATCTCTACCATATCCTGACTGAAGTTCTGATTCTTAGAATCCATTAGAATAATGATATGGTCATTGTTTTAAGCCACTGTTTAAAGGAAATTTGTTTTGTGGCAATAGTAACCAGGTTCAAAAACACCCAGGAAAAACAGATTCACAGAAATCTTCAGCTATGGATCTAATGTTTAAATCACGCTAATTGGCTAAGGTGTTGGACATTTGTGTGTGTGCCCCTCTCTCTTGCTCAGTGATGACAGTAACCTCTCCTTGTGCCTCAGATGCAGCTCTATCTAGAGAGGATAATTGTTTGAAATTTTGAGGTGCTCCACAAGGATTCAAAATGAATTCTATGTATACCATTTGTGTTCTATTTCTAGCCATAGCATACTTTACATTTTAACTACTGTACTTTACTTATCACTGCTAGAATTTCAAACCATTTACTTTTTGTTCTCTTTTGTTTTTGCTGTGACCAAAAGACCTGGTAATAACAATATAGAGAAGGAAAAATTTATTTTAGCTCATGGTTTCAAAGGTTCAGTCCATGATTGGCCATTTCCATAGCCCTGGGCTCCTGATGAGGCAGAATGTCATGGTGGAAAGATGTGGCAGAGGAAAGTAGGCCAGGACATTGCGACCAGAAAGCAGAGAGAGAAAGCTCTTCCCCCCAGGAACAAAATATAAATCCCAAAGGCATAACCTCAGTGACCCACCTCCTCCAGCTACATCCTACCTGCCTACAGTTACCACTCTGTTAATCCATATCAGTGGATAAATCCACTGATTAAATTTCCCTAATTTAATCATTTCACCTCCGAATCTTCTTGCATTGTCTCATACATGAGCTTTTGGAAGATACCATATATCCAAACCATTACTAATTTGCTGTTGAAAATTAATCATAATGTTTATCCTTCTCCACTTATCAAATTTGGTTTGGCCTATGGACATTCATACCTTTTTGGATTTTTTTAAAAATATTTTTTTTAGTTGTCAACGTACTTTTATTTTTATTTATATGTGGTGCTGAGAATCAAACCCAGTGCCTTACATATGCTAGGCAAGCACTCTACCACTGAGCTAAAACCCCAGTCCACATTCATACCTTTTTGTATCCAGATATGACAGATGCGTATGCCAATCTTTTTTGTGTATTTTCTTTGAGCAACAGATCTACCCTTCTATAGGCTCCATTCTGGTACTGTGGACTAGGACTCGTGTATGACTGCCTTGTCTTCTGCCTTCACTTAGGTTCTATGAAAGCAGGGTTTCTTAATCTCGGCACTAGATATTTTGGGCTACATAACTATTGATGGGGGTTCTCCTGTGCACTGCAGGATGCTAAGCAGGATCCCTGGCCTTTACGTCTAGATGCCAGCAACATTCCTCACCCTAACTGTGGTCATCAAAAATGTCTCCAGACATTTCTAAGGTCCCCTGGAGAGAAAAATCACCCCTGCTTGAGAAACTATGCTATAGAGATTGTTAAATGGAGGAGGAATACTGTACTCCATCTCTGGTCTTGTCAGCAATGCCTTTGTGGTTGTAGTTTCTCTCATTTCCAAGTTATTTTAGCAGTCCCAGAATTGACGTTGTTTTGCCCCTACTGTGATACCAATAGTTGCCACAACTGGGGAAAGCCCCACTTCAAAATTCTGATCATCAGCTCCTTAAGGCCTCTGCTTGGATTTGTATGGTAACCTCAAAACTGCCTCACCTTCCCCAGCTCTATAGGACAATGGTAGGATAGATCTTTCTGGAACTATTACCTTGGGCCTACCTCAGAATCCTCTTGCTACATTCTCATCTTCCATTACTTATGTAACTATTTCCCTGTATTAAAACCCCTCTGATTGAAACACATAATATAGTTTCTGTTTTCCTGAACTGCTCTCTGCCTGATAGAGTTGATGACTTTAACCTTGACACAGGCTAAACAGTACAGCTGGATGGAGCCTGGCATTTTTTTTTCTTCACTCAACAGACATTTATTGAATATCTTCAATTAGACAAGCATTTATACTAGGCATTGAGAATAAAAGGTAAACAATCTGAAGTCCTTGTTATCTGGGCAATAAAGAACTATCAAGAGCCAATTATAGGTGGGTTAAGTGCCTATGAAATTGTTTTCCAATCCAATTATTCATTTGGCAATGCACTGATCAGTGTCAAGGGATGTATTATCTGTATCTCTACTAGTTTTTTAATTGTTTTGGGCATGGTCCTATTTCTTTAGTTTGAAATTAAAGACATATGCATGGTGACTCACTTTTATCCTTATCAAAAATGCAAGGAAATTCAATTATTTATCATTGCCAAATTATTAGTAAAGGCAGAAGTTAAAAAATATGAGTTCTTTGCTTAAACATTTTTGTTACAATTTTGGGAAAGTGAGCCAGATTTAGAGTTGGATGGCAAGTGAGGGAAACATAGATTGAAGCTGGGAATGAGTGATGGTAAATGTTTACAACTTCACAGAATCCTTCAAGAGTGATTTGAAAACACAGAGACTTCGTATGTTGACTAATGAAAAATTTTGAAAGCTCTGTATGTGCATGTGTGTGTGTTAAAGATTCTTGGTTTTAAACGGATGTCTTTGAGGTAAAATTCCAAATTCTCCTTTCTGCTTCAATATGTCACTATCTTGCATTCTGATCTTGTTTGTTCAAAACAAAAGCCCTCTTTTTTTCTTCTGTGATAGAGTGGGCCTGCCAATGACTTAGCTGTTAGGTTTGCTAGCAAGTGGCTCAACTGAAAGCAACCCAGCAAAAGCAAAAAGGCAAATTTATTATGAGGATATAGGGAAATTTCATCAGTAGAAGAAATATGTTGGTTTCAGGAATATTGGAATCAGGATCTTGAGTTTCATTAGGACTCTTGTTATTTTTCTTTCCTTTCTGTATATCTATGTCATTTTCCCCCCTTATTGGTCATTAATATCATTAACTAAGAGCACATAAAGCAAGATTTTGTGGAATGATATTGAAGCATTCTGATAGGAGCATCATAGCAATTGGACATGAACACTAAGAGCAAAGATGGATAACCACCCAAAGGGACGATTAGGTGTGATTTGGTTAAATATCATATACTGTTCAATAATATGAAAACAGAGATTCTAAAATGAAATATATTAAATGTTCCATTAAGGGAGATAATATATCTTAAATAACAATCAGAGAGAGATTATCCAAAGAATAATGCTATGTGTTTGGGATTAGAATTTCACACAATGAGAATACATATGCCAGAGTAAACTATGGGATATTCAAGGAAGTTGTGGAAAAGGGAAGTTTTAAAAGGGAAAAATGAGAAAGATTACATAAAATATTTTGAAACAATAATCCTTGGCGATAAGGATTAATAAGAAGGGTGGCATGCATCTGAGGTTGAACAGAGAGTTGCAAGGTAAATGTCTTTGTACAACAGAACATTTGTAAGGTGGTAGTTTTGGCAGAGTCTTTTGGGATAGTTACTTCCATATAATTGTGCACAAGAACTCCTCCTTTAAATCTACTGGCTTTATGTTATCCTTAGGGTTGACACAAGGGATTCCATTTTGATTCTGACAACTTTAATGATATCATTAGTTAATATTAACAATTAAGAGTGTTTATCCCCCTTATTGGTCATTGATACCATTAACTAAGAGCACATAAACATGTGGTTATCATTGCTTTGTTCCCACTTTGAACAGAGGTATGAAAGCAGGAATTCAAAACTGTTTTATTAGTATGCTACCATATTCTTTATAATATTCATACAAACTATACCTTCTATTGATCAGTGAAATATTCTTAGATATTGATAAAGACTTCCCCATGACTAAACTTTAGTCAGGCTCTTCTGAGCCCTCAAAGCTTCCACAACACTGGCATCCATCATTGTTGGGCTTGAATTACCCAATTGTAGCAAGAATTTTCTAAGTCTGTTTAGATAAATTTTCCACCCTTAATACTTGATCTGATTTCTCATCCTTCACCCTTGGTATCTGATTATCCTCCAGTCCAATGTTTCTTCCTAATAATCTTCCATGCACTGATGCCCATTCTCCTCCTTGGCCATAAATCCCCATTTTCCTATCCTGTATTCAGAATCAGGCCCAATTCTATACCAAGGTCTCTTTTCCAATATTGGAATAGTTTCAGAGTATAACCTGTCTTTATCACTTTACTGCCCAGCTCTTTTTTTCTTAAACTCATATTTTATGATGATATTATTAAAGAAAATAAATACCTATCAGATACCATTACTATGCTAAGTGGTTCAGTCAGGGACTAACCAGGAAACAGCATTTAAAACTCTTAGTGTAAAGCACAGAGTTGGTTGCATGAATCATGGAAGAGACTAGAAGCCAAATGGGAACAGTAAGGTTAGGCAGAGACTATTGAAGCAGGAATTTAGGATGACTACTCCTAGGCCAGAGGAATAGAGAGAGGATGTAGAATGACAACAGCCCAGGTGTCACAGGCACCTGGCAGAAGCTGACATCATGCTGCACCTGGTGAGCAGGAACTGGGCTGTGATACACCACCCAAGGTGGAGAAGATGGAGGGAACACTTCCCCTTCTCCCTCTCCCACGCTTCTAATCCCCCAGGGTTACCTATGGACTGACTCCAGCTGGAAGTTGGGAACCTGGGAGATACAGCAGCAAGGAAAAGGCCACAACTGGATCATAGACCAGAGACACTGAGGCCTGGCAGAGTAATTCCTTCAGTATCTTCTTTAGTTTGTGCAATGCTCAGCAAGGTATTGTCAGCACTTCTATAGCTGAGGAAACTTAAGCTCATGGGAGTTAAGTGACAGGGAGCATGAAGGGCAGATCTAGAAGTCTTACCAACATCTATCCTGACCCAAGTCCCTGCTGCTTTCTCAGCAGATGTTTCAACACTGCAGCTGGTCTTTCCAGCTTATAAATCCTAAAGAATAATTTCAAAGAGGACTGACACTTTCCTGGGGAAAAAAATAAACAGGGAAATGATCTAAGTAAGTTGCAAAAAGACACTGGCAACAAAGCAATCCTAACAAAGCAAGGTTATGGGATTTAAGAACCTGACAGCAGACTGGGAACCTTTTTGTTAAACAAAACAAAGATCAAGCCTAACTTCTTACATAAATCATCATTGTTCTGCTTAATGGGGCTACCATAAACCTAATAACCTGAAGGCATTTTAAATGAAAAAGACTGGCATTTTAGAGAAAAGTAATTGGTCCAGGGAGACAGTTTGAATACAGGGAGATTTATCCTAGGAAGTCAACAATGAGCTCTGTTACCTGGGCAATGTAACACATTAGCAAAGATGAGTTTATGTGATAAATTGCTGCAAATAAAAAACAGAACCTGAAGACTTGTAGAAGGGCACGGGAGAAGCACATTTTTTTTTTTATTGGTTGTTCACAACATTACAAAGCTCTTGACATATCATATTTCATAGGGGAGAAGCACATTTTATAGAGGATGGTAAGGGTGGAGAAGGGAAGGCGAGCTTTCTTGCAGAGAGACAAAGGCTACCTTGAGAACCTGGATTGCTAGGAAAGTTTACTGGGTTTGTGACTAGAAAGCTATGACTAATTTGTATGGGATTTATAAGGTTGAGTGACACAGAAAATTCCTTTGGGTGGATGTTTGCAGAGCTGGTATCCACATAATCTAATCTGCATAGTCCAATAGGTTAATAAAACCTTGGATAGTCCATTGTTTGCTATTTTACCTGGAGTCAAGTTAGAGTTTTTTAAATTCTTGATTTTTATGATTTTTTTTTGTATTCTTTGTATTTGTATTAGCTCTGGAGTTTTTGTTTGCTTGTTTGTGTTGTGGAAACAAGCTAGGCTCAGAATACTTTCATGTGCTTTTTTGGCCTCCTGTAACCACACCTAATCCCTGCTAGACATCTGAACTATTGGAATGAGTCTTGCTCCTTTGGCCACAATGACTGCAATAAAATGGGTACATGAACCAAGTCAAGACCATCTCAAGGCCATCACTGGGATTTTTCCAACTTGTGGAGCATAAAGTTATTAGGATATAATAGTATAAACTATTGTTGGTCACATTACCAGCAGATGGAGAAATCCGGGGTAGAGCAGAAAAGAATGGGAGTAATACACAAAGATGGAGAAGAAGCTGAGGAAATGTTTTGCCAATAGTATTTAAGTTCTGGCTCACTTTTTGAGATCCCAGATAGCTCATTGTTCATGCAGCTATATCTTTCCAAGTACTTCTGTCACTTATAACCAAAGTACTTGCTTACTATAATTGATGAAGGTTTAATGCTGGCAATTCAAACACAGGTGAAATTTCTACCTTTCTCTTCCAAATCCATCAGTCATGGATATCAAAACTATACCACACCCTCCCAAACCTTCACCCTTACCGCCAAAGATGTTAGTTGATTCCTAGGAAGTTTATGTTATCACTGCCACTCCAGAGACTGGGACCAAGCCTCTTTGCACATTGCCTGTACCATAATATGAATAGAGCACATGCCTCCATAAACATCTCTCATCCAAGCTTGTAAGATTTTGGTCAACTGTACTAAAGATTTGGTGACATCCTGTGGCATAGCCATGACTCATACCTCATGGCTTTTTAGTATACCTCCTTCTCTCTTTCATATTTAAGATTGTGTTAAGTATTATTTGTTAAAAACCCAAGTAGTTTGTTAGGATTGTGTTTCCTCCTCTGTGAGTGAAGAGTTTGACCCAATGCTACTCAAAGGGGAAATTAAGGTTAAAATGCTTAATTTCATGGAAGTTATCAGCATAGTATGTGGAACATGACTTTCTTCTCCATTTTTAAATTTTGCTCAGGGATTTTATATATAACTTGCTCTCTTACCTTTTTATTTAGTGTACTAGGTATATTTAGCATACTCTGACTATCTCAACTACTGTGGTTTTTTTCTATTAAAATCTACCTTTATCCAAGGTGCACTCACTCTCACTCTCAGACCTCTGTCCTCTAGTTCCTAACTGGATTGGTTGGTTTGTAATCTACTATACAACTGTTCTCAGGAGACGCTTCTTACCATTTTATTTTTGTGGGGTAAAAATAACTTTATGACAGAATTTTTAACTTAATATGCATTATTTTCTATTTGCCAGAATACTTGAAAAAAATATATGACATCAGTATGATTATTATTTCTAAGTGTTTTTTGGTTCTTCCCTTTGAAGTTTATAGGCTCAGTATTTAAACTTGGTATTGTGTAAGTTCATGCCACTATCTAGGCATGGGTCTTTCCATACTTATTTTGCTAGACAAGAGGTGGGTCCTTCACAAGAGGTGAAGACTCTCAGGTTCTCAGTTCTGGGAAATTCCTTTCCAAAATTGTTTTGCTAATCCTCTGTACTACCTTCCTGCCACAAGTTGTTTATTTTTGTTTAAAATGAATGAAAGGTTGCCACTTAAGATTTTCTCTTATATTGAGTCTCAGTTTTTTTTTTTTTTCTGACTAGGTCATTCTCCAGGAAAAAAAAAAAAAAAAAGGAAACAAATTCTGGAACTTAAGTAAGGAAATTCAGGGTTATGTCCACTACTACTTCATTGTGAGTCAACAGAGAACCATCTGTAAGGCTACAATGAGAATACTTTTCTCAGAAATGCTAAAATCATTACCAACTGGCTTTAGTTGGTATCAATCCATTCTGTTTTTTTTTTTTTATTAAAAAGGAAGAAGTAGCAGCAACAAATTTTATGCTTTGGAGAGATGTGATCTGTGAACAGGGCAAGGAAAATAAGGCTACAGATCCAGTTGACCACAGAGACATTCAGTTAATCTCTCTGATTGCAGCCTTGTTCCCTTTCCCACCTGACTGAATCTGAACCCAGAACAGTCATCAGGCTCCACTATGGTAAACTGGTCTCTATCTCTTCAGTAGTCTGCTCATGGTGTATTACAGCTGTTGTTTTTTTCTACCTATTTTATCATCAAACCACTTTTAATTCTGTCTCCCACAAGTTATTTTAAAAGATGCTTGATCTGCTATCTTATTTATTTGAGGATCACTTTGCATTTTTACTATACATTTGCATGATCACTTCATTAACAAGTTTTTAAATAATTGTAGTAAATATTTCTACTTATATCTCTTTGTTTATACCTTGTCTTATTTCAAGCAGGATTTGAGGTAGAGATTCTTTCAAGATATACTTGAAAGATAACTTGTTAATATGTGTATATACATTATATATATATTCACACTAATAAAATGTATGTATATTATCAAACAAATGATAATTTTAAAAGCTTCAACCTATAATCTTGATTTAAGAATCTATGTACTCTAGGTAGCAGGCTATGAACAGCAGAAATAGAAAAAATAATGCCCCCCACAAAAAAAGCCTGCTTCCTAATCCCTAGAATTTGTGCATATGTTCCTGCACATGGGGAAGAAACATTAAGGTTTTGAGATGGAACTGATAACACTAATCTGCTAACTATGTAAAGGTAAAATTTCTAAGCTGATTCTAAGCTGCAAAAGTCTGAGTTAAAGTGTAAAAGACCGGGCATTGTAAAGTTTCTAAATTGCAAGGCCTGGGCTAAAAAGTAGAAGACCAGGTATTGTTAAAATTCCTCTGCTACCCCCGGAACCTGTAATCTCTGTAGCTGTTAGGACAATACTGGAACTGCCCAGCAAATATTTCCATTGATTCCCTGGTTGTTTAATAGCTAAGGGCTCCAAGTAGCTCAGCACATAAGCATCCAGGCCACAAAACCAATCAGTTTAAATGTGTACCCCGCTTAGGAGTGACCAATCACCCCTGCCCAGACTGTTCCCGCCAATGAATGTACTAATCATGTCTCAGAGTTGTTGTTCAATTTTCTCGCGGCTCATGATGATTTGTTCTGACGTATGCAAAGCCCCCCCCCCGCCCTCTCCAAAAACTGTACTTAAGCTCTGCTTGACCTCTGCTCTGGGCTCTGGGCTGCTCTATCTTCCTGAGTGAGCCTGGAACCTCAGCATGCTGAATGAATAAATCCCCTATGCCAATTGCATGAAGTCAGTCTCTTGTGGTCTCTTTCTCCGACGCTCCGCCGGACCCTTACAACTAAAACAGAGAGATGGCTCTGGAGATCCAATGTAATCAAAAGGGCACTTAAAACTAGAAGAAGTAGCAGAGAGTCACAACAGAATAATGAAGCATGGGAAAAGCTGAGTAGCCATATGTCCTGCTTTGAGGTGGAAGAGGCTATGAACCAAGGAACGCAAGCAGGCTTTAGAGCTAGAACAGGCAAGGGCAAAAATGCTCCCCCACAGCCTCCTAAAAGAATGCTGCCTGCCCACACCTTGCTTTTAGCCCTGAGACACCCACTGTGGACTTCAAAACTCCCAAACTCAGATAATCAGCTTGTGTTATTTAAAGCTCCCAAGTTTGTACTAATTTGCTCTTTTAATAATTTGTTGCATTAGGCAACTAATAAAAAAAAGTTAATGAATTTTTCTAGGATTCCTATTTTGATTAAATTTAGAAGTCAACAAAGGGCAAACCCAGCAAGGCAGTACCCTTTAAAGGATGCTATTAATTATCACATTACTTTTCTCTGGGTGAAAACAAAATAATAGTATCAACATATATTTTACATTATTTCATGGGGTTTTAAATATAACTTTTGGAGAAAATCAGGGAACATAATTGTTTAAAAACTTCCCTCTGAATAGCCTTAAATATGTATTAAGCAATGCTGAATTTTCTTGCTTATGAAAAGCAACATTTCTGACCCAACCCATTATATTTGGTACTGGATAACCAAAGACTGATTGGAGTTTCTAATTAATTCCACATTAGTTTGAAAGTTCTCATTGCTTGCTTTAAGACTGCCATCAGATCTAGGATCAATACTTGTTAACACACAAGTGAGCACATTTGCTGAGGAACAGATGGCTCACACTATTCCTTTCTCTCTCTACAAAGAGTCAATCCTTATGAGTCGTCATGTCATCTCAAAGTCCTACCAGGAATGCAGTGGAAAGGACTATTGAATCCCTACTAGAGTTCACTCATTTAAAAAAAAAAATCTGTCACTGCAACTCTTCTCCACTGTAGGTAGACTTGGCAAATAGGTCAACAGGCTTTCCTGCTGCGTCAATGACTCACAGACACCAGTAGATCTGGGAGCTTAGCTGGCTGCTATCTTTGTAAAACAAGGTCTTTGGGTAAGTAAACAAGTGCTTTTAGGCCAGCATTCAACAAAGGTTGAAGTAATGCTTTAAGAAAATCACATCAAGAGAGGTTATTAAAAAAAAAAGAAGAAGAAAGAAAAAAGGGAGACAAGATTTGAAGAATGGTTAAACAACTATGGAAGAGCACAGCCTGAAGGAAGGTTGTTCACGAGCAGCTGAATGGCAGCTTTCCTTTCCATTGCACCAAGCTGTAATAACCTTTTCAGGCCTAATTATGAATTATCACACAGCTGGGATCAGTCACTCCCTCAGATCAGAAGGGAGATCATAAAAAAGCATTCAATTGGAAGGAATTCAAACTAGTGCTGTAGAAATCATGGTGGAAATTATCCTGACCATTCTGCCAAGCACAGGATGAAATCATGAGCTTCTAAACTGAAACATCAAGTTCAATCTTATTTATTTGTTTGTTTGTTTATTTATTCATTTATTTTGGCTGTCCTGGGGATTGAACCCAGGGGCACTCAACCACTGAGCTACATCCCCAGCTCATTTTTTATTTAGAGACGAGGACTGCCCTGGTTGGCTTCAAACTTGCCATCCTTTCTTCAGCCTCCCAAGTAGCTGGGATTATAGGTGTGTGCCACCTTGTCCTTGATCTAAATATTTTTAATTACTTATTTTCCCAGAGTCTTTGTCTCCGATGATATTGAATACTGAAAACTGGAGCAAAAATTAACCAAGCAGCAAAATGAAAGTGATGTCATGTATGTTCCAAGTCTCTAGAATATTAGCACTTAAGGTACAAATGTATTTCTTAATCATTACTAGAGACCTGGGACATAATGTGTTAAGTTGTCATTACTATATTATCAAAATGTAGACCTAGGCTCAGTGGTCGAAGGCTTGCTTGGCACGACGCACAAGCCCCTTGGTTCATCCCCAGGACTGAAAACAGCAAAACAAAACAAAATACAGTTAGTTACTACCCATGTGTACAAAGCAAGACCTAAAAGTGGTTAAGAACCCACCAGAGTACAGACTGACTTAGCTCAAATCCAGGTTCTGCTACTTACTGGCTATGTAACTCAGATAGGTTATTGAACTTCTCTGTATCCTAGTCTCCTTTTCTGGAAAACAATAAGATATGAAATAAGAGTTTATATGTAAAGTGCTAGAATAGGAGCTGGTGCATTGTGGGTGCTCTGTATGTATTAGTTGTTATAAGAAATAGAATTTTAAAATGCTTACAACTACAGACTTGAAGGCAAAAATGTCAACCAGTCATGTAGATATAAATGTATGAATTTAAGATAGTATTGGTCTACTTTTGTTTCAAGGTCCCAAAGGTTTTTTGCATTTATTTTTAAAAGGAGAATTCTCTGTCCTTAAGAGATTTTTTTTCCAAAGAAATTTAAAAGGCTAGATTTTTCCACACAGAATGACTCAAATTACAGATGATACAATCCCTCTACAATTTTTTCCTGATTACAGATGTATCAGAAATCTCTACTGCATTTCCTTCTTTCCTTGTCCTCTTTCTCTATATTGTCTATGTTCTCTTTTGACTACCACTGCTATTACTCCAGGTGTGTTCTCAGGTGCTCTTGCAAGGACTCCCCTCACACTGATCTATCTCATGCCTCCTGTTCCTGTTGTCCACAGGCTTTTACAGAACACCATCTCCTTTTTTTTTTTTTTTTTTTAAATTCTGGTGCTAGGAATAAAACCCAGGGCCCCACACTTGCTAGGCAAGTGCTCCCCCACTGAGCTCCACCTACCAGGAGAAACTATACGAGTATCGCTTTATTCTCACTACTTCCCAGCCCCAAATTTCCTACAGTTCCGTCTTCAAAATAAGCTCTGGGAGCTTTAATTAGAGACTTCCAGCCTTATCCAATCTGACATTAACCTAATGTCCGGAGCTTATTTTTCCCTATTCCCACACATACCCCAGGAATGATTGTGTTCCCCAGGGCAAATGTGGCAAGATTTGAGACATGGTTATAAAGACTGAGGGTCCATGCTACTGATATCTGGTAGGCAGAGGCTAGGATGCTGCTAAAGATTCTATAATTTCTAGGAAGTCCTTTCATAACCAGGAATTAGCCAGCCCCAAATGTGAATACTGCTGAGGCTGAGAAATCCTGTGTTATCCCAGAGAAATCCTGTGTTATCCCAGCTAAGGCAGTGGCTGCTTCACACGCCTGCTTTAACATCCTGCTTCTGGTTTTACTTTCCCATTAACAATCCTTTTGCCTGAAATTCATATATTCTTCAACATTACTTTATCATTAATCTATTGTGAAACATTCATGGAGCATCTACTACAAGGCAGTTACTGTAGGTATGAAGATAAATAAGCCATTTCTTTCCCTGAGGAAGCTCAGATTCTTATAAAGTCTAAAATTATTTTTGTGTCCACCCCTCCAAGTAGTACCTCTTTTCAGGATGTATATAGAATACCAGTAGAAACAGCCATAATTGTTTACTATGCCAAACATTCTTTCATGTATGAACTTCTTTCTTACAATAGTCCTGTACGGTAGGTACAATCATTACCACCACGGCCCTTTTACAGATTTGAACCAATGCAATCTGGTTATAGTAGTCAGATGCTCAATTGCTATATCACAACCTACTGCTGCTGTCACAAATGCTTATGTGCTTAGCCGCTTTGCCCTGCCTCCTCTCACTGGTGAATTAAACTTTGTCTTTGACAGTGGGAAAACCAGCCACACAATATATCTTATTCCCATATAGTAACAACCTGAAGCTGCTCTGGTTTGCACTGCTTCATTGCTTCACACCCTGTGGTCTCTGGAGAACCTCTGGCTTCTAATCTCATCTACTCTCATCCCTAACACTGGTGCCACATTTGTAAAGAGAACCCATTTTCATACCTCTCAGGCACTGGGAACTTAGGTACCTGAGTCCTGCCACTTTTCCTCACTGTACCTCACTACCAAACCTCCTGCCAATATTGCTCTTTACCCTGCTCCTGCAGCACTGGGTAGGTGGAAAAGCCTGCTGGCTAAACAGATATCCAGCTAGGAAATAAATGCAGTCACCCTTTGTTTAAACCCCCAAACTTTATAACCAACTAGAAAACTGGTCAGGTACTCCTTCTTTCACCCTTGCCAAATTTATCTCCATGTCAATCTTCTAAAATCACTTGGAGGTAACAGGAGAGAGTAGTGTTAAGAAAGGTTCTGCATAACACTAGTCTTTCAGCAAGCCCTGGTACCCACAGCAGGTGGTTCTCCAAGCCTACAAGGTAGCACACTTAGCAAATTTTGTTCTTTCTCTGGGGGCTTTAATCAATTATGAGAGGAAAAATTTCATTTAATACCCAATATCATGCTATCACAATTCACTTCATGTCTAACAGTTGCATATTCTTTAAGATATCATAAACTCCTTTGAGGAAAGTAGCATGTTTAAAAATGAGGCACTCTATATAACATACAATTTTCAAAACAGCTCTGAGGAATGAATCATTGTCTCCATTTTACAGTAGATATTGGGGGAAATCTGTTCCTTTTATAAAATAAAACTCCTGAAAGACCTGTTCTGACATTTTGATCATCCTCAGCGCCTAGCAAAGTAACACAGAAGCATATACTTGCTATATATGTGATCAATGAACAAATGTATCTGACGCTCAAATTTAGGAAAAGCCACTGTATTTGGAGAATATTTTAATTATTTTCTCATTGTAATATAATGGTAAACAGTTCACCTCCAGCATACTCTCTCCCCCATCACACACATACCCACACACATGTGCAAATGCAAATTTCACAGTTTGCTCCCAATAATAAACATCGCAGACTAGGTTAATTATGTGATCCATCCCTGTTATTCCCAACCTCTTCTTTCAAACTGCCTTTTTCTATACTGTCCTCAGATGACAAGTATCTCTCATTATCAAAGACCCCCACCCACTCTCAGTTATAGGAATATTAGCTTGTCACAGTTGTTTTGCCATGTGATACCAATAAATTGTCAACAGGGGTAAGAACAGGTAAACTTTGTCTTTTACGTACTAAGATGATCCTAATACACCAGTAGTCAAATGAATTTATTTTTCCATTAATTGTAACTCTCTTCTGGCAGGTGTATGGCAGATGAATGTCTGGGTAAAGGGAGGAAACTCCACCTAGGCAGTGGCTGCCAAAGACAGATGGAGGAGAAGGAAGGGAGAGAGGAGAAAGATGGGAAGGAGAGGAAGCAAGAAACAGAAAGACAGAGAAAATTAGAATTTCCAGATCATTAGAAACTCCTTACATGGACATTAAAGCTTTTCTCCAGTACCAAGGCCCTAAAAGGCCTCATATCTTTATGTACAATGAGCATTATTTCTCCAAGATCCATGGCAGTGATTTTCAACTAGACCCTGGACATGTAAACGAAGGCTGTTCTCATTTATTGGTCTAAATCCTTCATTACTAAAGATATATACAGGATAAAATAAAAAGAGATATTAATTTAGAACAATAGCATACTCAAAGAAAATCTACAATATCAGTTCATTTTAACTATAAAACCACTTAGTAGCACACATATCTTTAGGAGTGGGGGAGTCTTAACATTCAACACTCATTCTGACTCCACTCCTAAATAAGCAATGTATAGAGTTCTTTGTGATTTTCAAAGATTGCATGTTACCAAGAATAAAAGGCTGATAGTTTAAATCACTTTCTATAGACTCACAGTTTTAGATAAATATACATATCTGTATAAAATAAATACAAAATAGAGTATGCCTTTGTCCAAATAACTACTTATAACATACAGGAAAAGTACTTCATTAGAGATATTTTGATGACAGTATCACTGGTAACTTAATATCCTTAATAACTTAATATGCTTTCAATGAGGTATTCCCCAAAAGCTCATTTGTAAGATGATGCAATGAAATTCAGACGTGAAATGATTGGGTTACAGGAGCCTTAACCTAATCAGAGCATTAATCCCCTATAGGGATTAAATGGGGCAACTGTAGGCATGTAGGGTATGGCTGAAGGAGGTAGATCAATGAAGTCGTACCTTGGGGTTAATATTTTATCCATGGTAAGGGGTGCTGTCTCTCTCTGCTTCCGGGTTCCATGTCCTGAGCTGCTTTCTCCCACTACACTCTTCTGCCATGATGTACTGCCTCACCTTAAGTCCAGACCAATGGAGCCAACCATCTAGGGATTGAGACCTCTGAAACTGAGCCCCAAAACAAACTTCCTTTTAAATTCTTTTAAAATAAAATATATAAACAAACTGAAGGCAAAAGCACCATTTAAGAAAAAAAATCTATACATATTTAGAATGAAAGCTGACCTTGGCGACATTTCTTTCATCTTGTTTCCATGACTTGAGATATAATCCACATACCACACAATCCACCTATTTGTCAAAAAGCCCCTAAATTATACATTTCAATCACAGGATGGTATAGTTATTGATCAATTTTAGGAAATTTTTATCACCCCCAAAATAAACTTACCATCAGCTGCCATTATCTATTCCACTCAACCTTTAGCAAGCACTAATCTGCTTTTTTTTTTTTAAGATATAGATCCAACTTTTTATATAAATGGAATTATACTATATGTGGTGTATTGTGACTGGCTTATTTCACTTAGCCTATTGTTTTCAAGATTCACCTGTGTTGAGCATGTATCACTACTTCCTTCATTGCCAGGTAATATTCCATTGAAAGGATATATCACATTCTATTTGTTCATTTATCAATTGATAGTTATTTGGCTTTTTATAATTTCTGATTATTATGCATAATGCCACTATGAACATTTATGTAGTTTACTTCTTTGGGGTGTATACCCAGATGTGGAATTGCTGATACCTATGGTAAAAATAGCCAATGACTTCACCATGCCTTCTTCCCCCAATTTTTATTATTGAAAATTCCTGTCAGCTCTAGTCTGGTTGACATTTTCCAAAAGCAACTGTAACATGAAATACAAGTGATTTTCCCCACACATCAATTCTAGCACTAGTGTTAAACCAAAACTTTTGAGATAGAAGATTCACTGAACTAAATGGGTTTATTGAGTTGTTACAAATGCTAGTCAGAAAGGACCAGGTCCTGGCACAAGTAGTTTACACTAACACTTGACTCTATAGGAGAAATGGAAGGGCAATCCTTCAGACACAATTGTTGCTTCTATATTGTTTGAGACTCCAAGCAAGATATATTGGGGTCTGGGCCTTGAGATGAGATTTAAGATTTTAACATACATTCAAGAATGTAAAATTTTATTTGTTTTTGGCTCCCTGCTTAATAACAGATTAGCCTTTGATCCTTGTAATTAAATGTAGAGCATCTTAGAATTTTCCTCAGTTAGATCCCACAGATTTAGGGCTCAGTCCTACAAGACTGTTCACACTTCCAGTACCAACTGCAATGCCCAGGTTATTTTACCTCTCTGACCTATTATTGGCTATGAATCACTTCCCATAACCCTCAGATTTGATCAATTTGCTTGAGCGGTTCACAGGACTCAGGAAACACATATAAACTAGTGAACACTAATGTAT
This sequence comes from Spermophilus citellus, assembly GCF_964194105.1. NCBI lineage: Eukaryota > Metazoa > Chordata > Mammalia > Rodentia > Sciuridae > Spermophilus > Spermophilus citellus. The sequence goes on from NC_138194.1 coordinate 76,363,142, forward strand.
TTAAAATTTTTTTAAAAATATATTTTAAAGGATATAAACAAAGCTCCAGATAGAGATACACAGGGTGAGTGAAGTCTGGAAAGGTTCTAGTATAGGAACTTCTGTCCCCATGGAGTTGGGATTAATTACTCTCCCTACATGTAAATGTTTTTGTTTACTTTCCTGGAATCTCTCATGTGTTGGGCTATCTGAAAGCTCTCCAGATTTGTCCATGTGGGGTTTTACGGAGTCTTCGTTACACAGGCATGACCAAGTCACTGCCACTCATGATCCACTTGACTTTTAACACTTTTTGGAGGTTAGAGGTCGGGGTTGAAAGTCCCAATGCTCTAATTAAATCCTCTGACCATGGCTTTACCCTCACAGTGACCAGCCACCCACCCCTCATTCAACTCATTTGTAAATAAAAGATGCTTATCATTTTGGAGATTCCAAGGATTTTAGGAGTTATGTGCTAGGCAATGGCACAGAAGATCAACTACATATTTCCCAATCAAAATATTTTAAATATGCATTTTATTGTATGTTGTGTTGGTCAATCCACACTCAGACACTGCAGAAGTGAAAAAGGACTTTATTTGGGGAGAGGGAATCTTTTATAAATTGTAATTTGGAATACACAGATTCAGACGGCTGTGAATCAGTGCTCCAATGAAGGCAGGAAAAGTGGGAGCTAATAAGGGTTACTGTATGTTGAGAAAAAACAGTGACAGGACTGACAGAAGATAAAGAAAGTACAAAGAGAATGCAAATGTCCATAAACAAGAATACTTAGACCCCTTGGTATGCATCTTGAATTGCTATGCACAATTTAACCGTCCAGTGGTTCAGATGCCTGTGGTCAAAGGCTGAAGGAGGCCACAGTGCACATTCCAGGCAAAGGCTGAAATTGTGCACAAACCCTGCTTCTTAAATGCAATCCTGTCTCCATTTTGTGAAATCTTTCATTGAAATTTTCATTGAAATTATTCTTTTTATTAATAATTTTTCTTGTAGTAAATAGCATTTCAGTGCTCATTTCCTATATCTGGGGGCAGTGACATCCATTCTTTATTTCAGAAGCTAGACCATAATTTATAATTCCATTTGTGTATTACGATCTCCACTCTTTGGCACCAGGTACGGAGAGTATTATTTAAATATAAGCCAGTGGGTACTTTCCAAAAGCAAAATCTCTACCATGTAGTTGGCTCATAAATGGGAACCTGACCCATTAAGAACCAATCATTCACAATGAGCTTTTGCTATGATTTCTGGGACAAAGGTTTCCTATTCGATATAAGAATGCAGGGATGTGCTGGCTCAGCCGCCCTCGCCCTCGGAGCCAGCGCTGCCGCCACCATGTCTTCTGGGGCCAGCGTGAGCGCCCTGCAGCGCCTGGTGGAGCAGTTCAAGCTGGAGGCCAGCGAGGAGAGGATCAAGGTCTCTCAGGCTGCGGCAGAGCTTCAGCAGTACTGCATGCAGAATGCCTGTAAGGATGCTCTGCTGGTTGGAGTTCCAGCCGGAAGCAACCCCTTCCGAGAGCCCAGATCCTGCATTTTACTCTGAAGACTTGGAAAAAGTTTGTTGAGAAATGCCTTCGAGCACAAAGTAATGAATGACTGACTCCAAGTCTCAAGAAAACACTTTTCTTTAGCCAAATGACTGAGATATTTCAGACCTTTCCAGTGTCCTGATCTTACAGCCAAAATCCTACAGAAATTAATGATTTTCTACTCAAATAAGGAAACTGAGTGAAGAAATAGAATTGTTTTAAGTAATAATGGCTTGGTTCTTCTGAAGAAGTGCTTTGTATTAAGATAAAAACCTTACCACCAAATATACCAAAATACACCTCTTTAATAAGTGAGTTACTGGTGTTGCTATACCTAGAATATCATGTATGTTTTATTAACTGGATGTTTACATTTTAGGAAGGAAAACACTTTTGTTTATTAAAAAAAATGGAGTATTTGTAATTTGTTGTTCCTAAGATTTTTATACTATAATAAAATTTGTTCTATCATAGATTTACAATTACTAAATGAAGACAAGAAAGTGTAAAATTGTGGGGGAAGAATAGACTTTACTAATCGAATGATGCCTTGATTTTTTCTAAATAACATTGTTTTATTTAACACAAGAGGTGTTGTTTAGAAAGATTCATGTTATGATATATATTAGGTTGTCCCATTTTATGTATGAAGCAGATTTGATATCTTTTTAAGTTCCTTTACTTTATAGTTGTGGTTGCACTTTTAAAAAGATACTACATTATTTCATGCCTTTAAAAAAATGTTTAAAGTAGGACCTACATACAGAACATTGCAAATGATTGAAAACAAAGTAATGTGAAAATATTATGACCTAAAAGAATTCTTCATGTCACAAGGGTTTGACTTTGATGATGTGCCTTTGATTTAATTTGGGATACTTTTAGAAGGATACTTAGTGTTTGTAATAATCTTTGAAGATCTTGGAAATAAATTCTGTTTAATTCTTCATTTTCTATGACAGCAAAAAAAAAAAAAAAAGAATGCAGGGATGTAACAACCATATTTCTCACTATAGTGAGGCAAGAACTTATTAAAATATGGAGCAAACACGTACGGAGCTAGGTGGCTGTGAGTGAAAATTGATCACTAACGTATCAATGATTAAACTCAGAGCTATTATTGAAATTTTGGCAATATAAGCCATTAATTTCTCTCTTTTGCCTAAGTTAATTTAGGTCTGTTTTCCATTATTTGTATTAAGAGGCCTAATTCCATAGTGGGGGAAGATATAATAACTATACTCTCCATAATGAGACTTTATTTTAGATTTTCACATTTGAATTTATGGATTAGGGAATATTACTTTCACTTAATAGTTTAGTAACTCCTCAAAACTGTATATTTATGAGAAGAAACTTGAAAGCAACTTCTTTGGTACCAGGGAGAAGACAAAAGTAGATTTATGTACTCTTTCAATCTAGAAACCATATTTTCTGACTTTGACATTTTCCATACCCAAGCTACAAATCTTTTATTTTAAATTGGGGCAAAAATCAGTAATATATTTTAAACCCATTTAAATTTCTCTCTAGGAAACTGCATTCTGAGATGGGATTAAGAACATGTAAGCAATTCCCATCTTTTCCCTTCTCTTCTGTTAAACCTGTTTTTTCTTCTTTCATTAAAATCCAATTCAGTGAAATACTTGCTCAGGTTGACAAAAGATAAGTTAGGAACAGCTATTTTCTTCTTACCTCTTTTTATCTTCATTTTCTGCTTTTTAGAGTAAAGTCTTATTAAGAAAAACTCCAGATAACTAAAAACTAAAAGAAACCCAGGGAGCTGGGCACAGGTTGAGGCAGGATGATCTAAGCCAGCCTCAGCAACTTAGTGAGGCCCTACGCCACTCAGTAAGACCCTGTCTCTAAAAACAAAACTAAAAAAGGTCTGGGGATGTGAGTCAATGGTTAAGGGCCCCTGAATTCAATCCCTGGTACCAAAACAACAACAACAACAACAACAACAAAAAAAAAAAAAAAAAAAAAGGGGGGGGGGACAAAAGAAACCTAGGGAAATAAAACTGAAAATCATGGTGAAAAAAATTAATGTACAAACAGAATTATTTTGTTTAAGCTGTTAGAAAAATAATGACAATAAATTCTTATTATTTTTCTAACAATGAGAATTTATTGTCCTTAGTCTTGTTTGTAGACTACTACATTAATGGCTCTATTGAATCATACTTACTGCTGTCTATGTCCTTATATAGTCCTCTCTGACACTGATTCTAGACTTGGCCATGTGACTTGCAAATATGAAGGGACTACAGGCATGGAATTGCATATTGAAGCTTGCCCTCTTCAAACATTTGTTCTGTTGTGGGATGCAGCCCAGTTTAGCATACTAAAAGTTGAGAGGCCATGCAGAGCACAGCCAGTCAACTTACAGAACAGTGAAAAGTCATAAATCTTATTTTAAATCACTGGGTTTTGGGGTACTCTCTTATGCAACAATGGATAACATGGTAGTTAACCTTATCTAGGTGGCAGAGCAAAACAATTAAAAATTAAATAAAGCTATGCTTCATCTGAAAGACAACCAAGATCTCTGAGCAACTTTAAGACTATTCAACCTGCTATACTTCCTGCTTTGCATACACTCAGATATTTAGTCCATTTAAATAAGTATTTACAATACTCAACATTTCAACTGTTAACCTAAACATTCTACAGACGTACTAACCTAATCAATGAAAAGCACATGATATATATTTTTATTTTAAACACTGAATTACACGTTTCATTTATAAAATGAGATTCTAGCTTGTTTTTTAAAAATAATTATACTTGCCAATACTACATTTTTTTTTACAGACGCCAATGTTTCTAAATCTGCAGTTTCATTCTATAGTTTTTACAGTATCATAATCTTTTAAATACATTTCTAATATCCTTTAAAATATAAAAAATCCATATGAGATATTTTTAACACATTAAAACTTAACAGGTTATGGTATAACTACCCAGTCCTTTAGTCACTGCTGAATACTTTCCCAGTACAGAGAAGTCAACATGTTGGAGAAATTAATTCTCTGTATTTACTTTTATTAAAAAGAGGTTTTTGGTAGTGAGAACAAATAATCTCTCATTTGTTGCCTGAAAGCCTAAAATAGGATCATTGGTTTCTAGGCTAGCTACTTGCTGCTTAGCAACCTGCCCTACATGCCTGCCTTCCTTTCTGTTGTAAAGCACAGTGGACATGGGAGTAGGCTGACGATAGATGAACACTCGACGAAGGCACTCACAAAGGGCTGCATAGGAGTAATTTGGAGCACAGGCAAAAAATTTTTTGTCTCTTTTTGATGCTTGGACATAACCTGCCAAAAATATAAGACAGACAGACAACAAGAACAACAAGAACAACAAAAAAGTATGTTAAGCGGAAGGGAGAAAATAATGGCTTAACATTGAATATTTTATAACTTCTATTACAAATTAAAATGCCTAAGTAAAATATATACCATAAATATTCAATCATGGTTGAATTCAGAACCATTAGCAATTTACCCACAGTTTCTCCCAACCAGTTCAAAAATACAGCTTTAATTCCTAAGAAACAAAATAGGAATTCATCTCTTCAAGAACAGCACAATATAATTCTATTTAATTTCCATGAATAATTAAAACACTACAAATCTGAAAACTTTTGGCATCTTAATGTTTAAGATCTTTTTTTTCCCTAAATATTTCTTTTTTAGTTTAGTAGTTGGAAACTAAACAATATGGTACTGAATGATCAATGGGTCACAGAAGACATAAAGGAGGAAATAAAAAAATTCTTAGAGATAAACGACAATTCAGACACAACATACTGGAATCTATGGGACACAATGAAAGCAGTTCTAAGAGGGAAATTCATTTCCTGGAGTTCATTCCTCAAAAAAAGAAAAAAATCAACAAATAAACGAACTCACACTACATCTCAAAACCCTAGAAAAGGAAGAGCAAAACAACAGCAAATATAGCAGAAGACAAGAAATAATTAAAATCAGAGCGGAAATCAACGAAATCAAAACAAAAAAAACCATTGAAAAAATTGATAAAACTAAAAGTTGGTTCTTTGAAAGAATAAATAAGATCGACAGACCCTTAGCCATGCTAACGAAGAGAAGAAGAGAGAAAACTCAAATTACTAACATACGGGATGAAAAAGGCAATATCACAACAGACACTACAGAAATACAGAAGATAATTAGAAAGTATTTTGAAACCCTATATTCTAATAAAATAGAAGACAGTGAAGACATCGATAAATTTCTTAAGTCATATGAGCTGCCCAGACTGAGTCAGGAAGACACACACAATTTAAACAGACCAATAACAAAGGAAGAAATAGAAGAAGCCATTAAAAGACTACCAACCAAGAAAAGCCCTGGACCGGATGGGTATACAGTGGAGTTTTACAAAACTTTCAAAGAAGAATTAATACCAATACTTTTCAAGCTATTTCAAGAAATAGAAAAAGAAGGAGCTCTTCCAAATTCATTCTATGAGGCCACATCTCCCTGATCCCAAAACCAGACAAAGACACTTCAAAGAAAGAAAACTACAGACCAATATCTCTAATGAACATAGATACAAAAATCCTCAATAAAATCCTGGTGAATCGAATACAAAAGCATATCAAAAAAATTGTGCACCATGATCAAGTAGGATTCATCCCTGGGATGCAAGGCTGGTTCAATATAAGGAAATCAATAAATATTATTCACCACATCAATAGACTTAAAGATAAGAACCATATGATCGTCTTGATAGATGCAGAAAAAGCATTCGACAAAGTACAGCATCCCTTTATGTTCAAAACACTAGAAAAACTGGGGATAACAGGAACTTACCTCAACATTGTAAAAGCTATATATGCTAAGCCTCAGGCTAGCATCATTCTAAATGGAGAAAAATTGAAGGCATTCCTGCTAAAATCTGGAACAAGACAGGGATGCCCTCTCTCACCACTTCTATTTAATTTAGTCCTTGAAATACTAGCCAGAGCAATTAGACAGACAAAAGAAATTAAAGGCATAAAAATAGGAAAAGAAGAACTTAAAATATCACTATTTGCGGATGATATGATCCTATACCTAGAAGACCCAAAAGGGTCTACAAAGAAACTACTAGAACTAATAAATGAATTCAGCAAAGTGGCAGGATATAAAATCAACATGCATAAATCAAAGGCATTCCTGTATATCAGCAACAAAACTTCTGAAATGGAAATGAGGAAAACCACCCCATTCACAATATCCTCAAAAAAAAATAAAATACTTGGGAATCAACCTAACAAAAGAGGTGAAAGATTTATACAATGAAAACTACAGAACCCTAAAGAGAGAGATAGAAGAAGATCTTAGAAGATGGAAAAATGTACCCTGTTCATGGATAGGCAGAACCAACATCATCAAAATGGCAATATTACCCAAAGTTCTCTACAGGTTCAACACAATGCCAATCAAAATCCCAACGGCACTTCTTGTAGAAATAGATAAAGCTATCATGAAATTCATATGGAAAAACAAAAGACCCAGAATAGCAAAAGCAATTCTAAGCAGGAAGTGTGAATCAGGCGGTATAGCGATACCAGATTTCAAACTATATTACAGAGCAACAGTAACAAAAACAGCATGGTACTGGTACCAAAACAGGCAGGTGGACCAATGGTACAGAATAGAGGACACAGAGACCAATCCACAAAATTACAACTTTCTTATATTTGATAAAGGAGCTAAAAGCATGCAATGGAGAAAGGATAGCATCTTCAACAAATGGTGCTGGGAAAACTGGAAATCCATATGCAACAAAATGAAGCTGAACCCCTTTCTGTCGCCATGCACAAAAGTCAATTCAAAATGGATCAAGGAGCTTGATATCAAATCAGAGACTCTGCACCTGATAGAAGAAAAAGTTGGCTCCGATCTACATATTGTGGGGTCGGGCTCCAAATTCCTTAATAGGATGCCCATAGCCCAAGAGTTATATACAAGAATAAACAAATGGGACTTACTTAAACTAAAAAGTTTTTTCTCAGCAAGAGAAACAATAAGAGAGGTAAACAGGGAACCTACATCCTGGGAACAAATTTTTACTCCTCACACTTCAGATAGAGCCCTAATATCCAGAATATACAAAGAACTCAAAAAATTAAACAATAAGATAACAAACAACCCTATCAACAAATGGGCCAAGGACCTGAACAGACACTTCTCAGAGGAGGACATACAATCAATCAATAAGTATATGAAAAAATGCTCACCATCTCTAGCAGTCAGAGAAGTGCAAATCAAAACCACCCTAGGTTACCATCTCACTCCAGTAAGATTGGCAGCCACTATGAAGTCAAACAACAATAAGTGCTGGAGAGGATGTGGGGAAAAGGGTACACTTGTACATTGCTGGTGGGACTGCAAATTGGTGTGGCCAATATGGAAAGCAGTATGGAGATTCCTAGGGAAGCTGGGAATGGAACCACCATTTGACTCAGCTATCGCCCTTCTCGGTCTATTCCCGGAGGACCTTAAAAGAGCATACTATAGGGATACTGCCACATCAGTGATCATAGCAGCACAATTCACAATAGCTAGACTTTGGAATCAACCTAGATGCCCTTCAATAGATGAATGGATTAAAAAAGTGTGGCATTTATACACAATGGAGTATTACGCAGCACTAAAAAATGATAAAACCATGGATTTTGCAGGGAAATGGATGGCATTAGAACAGATAATCCTAAGTGAAGCTAGCCAATCCTTAAAAAACAAATGCCAAATGTCTTCTTTGATATAAAGAGAGCAACTAAGATCAGAACAGGGAAGAAGAGCACGAGGAAAAGTTTAACATTAAACAGAGACGAGTGGGGTGGGAGAAAGGGAGAGAGAAGGGAAAATGTATGGAAATGGAAGGAGACCCTCATTGTTACACAAAATTACGTATAAGAGTTTGTGAGGGGAAAAGGGAAAAAAAAACAAGGGAGAGAATTAAACAACAGCAGATGGGATAGAGAGGGAAAATGAGAGGGAAGGGGAGGGGGGATAGTAGGGGATAGGAAAGGTAGCAGAATACAACAGTCATTAATATGGTATTATGTAAAAATGTGGATGTGTAACCGATGTGATTCTGCAACTTGTATTTGGGGTAAAAAAGGGGAGTTCATAACCCACTTGAATCAAATGTATGGAAGATGATATGTCATGAGCATTGTAATGTTTTGAACAACCAATAAAAAAATAAAATAAAATAAAATAAAATGAATAATTTTACTTCCTTCTGTCAGTTTAAAACAACCTTTCAATAAAGTCATGGTGGCTAATTAACAAAAAATTTCTCCTACACAATAGTTACTAATGTATTTTTACATAAAATAAATGACTGCACACTCCTATAATTAAGTGGCTTAAAAAATTTTAAGTCTTAGTTTTGAAATCAGTATTTTCCCTTTTATTCTACCAAATAAAAGTAATTTCTGCTTAATGCCACTTTTCTAAGTGTTTCCATTATAATGGCCACTTAAGTTCAGTGGAACATGCTGTCTAATGTACATTACCTTAGAGCAATTCTATGCTACTTTTAAAGATTACTATGGAGAAACCTAAATACAAGTTCCCTTGTTCATATTATAATATTGCATAACTTAAAAGAATTAAAATAAGCAAATGACTGATTAGAATGATTCAAGTGGTTAGATAACCATTTCCATTTCTATTCTGTGTTAATCTTTCATACAAGCATAAGAACAGATTATCTCTGTTCTAATAGCATTAACCTTCATCAACTAAAACACAAGTAATACAAGCAACCAGTCATACCACAAATCAATCTAAACGTAATCAGGATAGCTCAAATTAAAAAGAAAAAGGCAAATAAACTTAATTATAACTAATTTTTGGTGTAATGGAAAACACTGTCAAAGAGCTTGCTTTATACCTAGAGCATTGAAAGTTGCAATGTGTTCCCACATATCATCTTGTTTGCTGGAGTGTGGTTGCCAGAGTAGGGCGTCAACATCATGGCGCAAACAGAAGCAGGGCATTTCTTTAGGATCTACTACGACAGAGAAAAGGTACTGGTTGCTTCCAAGGTTTACCTAAAGTGACAAAAAAAAAAAAAAATAATTTATTCGATAATAAATTAACAATACTGACAAAACTGAGCACTTTTGTTAGAAACTAGTCTAAACCTTTTAAAACCTAAAGACTCCTCATATGGTTCCTGAAAGAAATGTGCTACTATTACACTCTTTAAAAAATCTTATCAACAAGTCATGAAGCTGTTATTATCTTCGTTGAATAGATGAAAGAATAATCTTGGAGAGCTTAAGAAACTTGTTCTATACTACACAGAAAAATCACAATACTAGAATTCAAACTCAGGTCTGTTTACAAATTTTTTACTTGAGTGTATTGCTTAATTATGGTATTAAGTCAATAATATTTATTATGTCAATAATTGTTATTGCAATATTGATGACTAAAGGAATTGATTTTTATACAAAATTGTCAAATTGAGACTCATAATTGGATTCGACCTTCAGGAAACTCACTCTCTTAAAGGAGACAGGCTACCACACAGAGACCACAGATAATTTCTTCTCTACCTTTGCTCCTGATAATCAGTGAATAAGTAAGGTTTATTTTCAAAATTACTACTAGCTAACTGCTCTTTTATGACAGGCTCAATGCTTCAGCTCTGCACCTTCATGCTGATTCTTTCTTGTTTACCAAGGGCTTTCACAGATGAAAAAATAATAATAATAGAAGTAAAATACAAGTTGAAATAATATTTTCATAAAGGTATATTTATTTTCATAAGCCAAATGAGTATTAACAGTATGAAGTATATAACTGAAATGATTTCTGATCTTCCCATATTTGACTAAACAGCAATGAGAAAAGAACAAGGACCCTGAGCCATCAAGTGAAAGGTTAACCACCAAGGGAGATAAATTAGAAAATAAGATGAGGAGGATAAAGGTCTCTTTTTATGAGCCCTTTACTCTGACTGATACTCTTTTTCTTCTGTTCCCATTTACTTATATATACACTTCATTTCTGTGATTATGTCAAAAAGTTGTTTATCAACAAAGCCAGCAATTTCAGTTTGCCTCTACTTACTGCCCCTTTAACAAGGGTATTCTGACCAGACTCCTCTTGTCTTTTTTTTTTTTTCCTTGATGGATTCCTACTTATCCCCTAAGATGCAGTTCAACCATCAGTTATTCTCAGAATTCTCATGTTTATATGAGCTGCTTGAACTGAAAACTGCCAGCTGAATTTTTCTTATCCCCAGCCAGTTATTTATCATATTGCAACATGATATATATCCAGTAATCATTAGATTATTACTATGCATGTATATCATCTGTGGGCTGGATATTATTACCAAAAATATCCACCTCTTAATTCCCTGGAACCTCTGAGTAAGTTTCCCTGCATGGCAAAATGGACTCTGTAGATGTAATTAAACTTAAGATCTTGAGTGGAGAGAATATATGGATGGGCCCAATGTATTAACAAGACTTATAAGAGGAAGGGAAAAAAATCAACAGACAATTGGAGCAACAAAAGCAAAGAGATTGGAAGATACTACACTGTTGGCTTGGAAGATACTACACTGTTGGCTTGGAAGATGGATGTTGGGGCCACAAGCCAGTTAAGGCAGACAACATCTAGAAATTAGAAAAGGAAAGGAAATGAATTCTCCCCCAGATCTTCCAAAAGGAATACAGTCCTGAAAACATATTTTAGAACTTCTGACATCTGGAATTGTAAGAGAATAAATTTGTGCTGTTTATAGACACTAAACTTGTTACAACAACAGTATCAATCTAATATGACACCCATCTTACAGGACTAAGTATCTTTTTGTATGTGTGGTGGAGTACTAGGGATTGAATTCAGGGTCTTGAGTAACGTAGGTAAGTGCTTTACCACTGAGTTATACCCCAGTCCTTTTTAAATTTTTATTTTGAGATAGATTCCTGTTTGAGTTTGGCCTTAAATTTGGCCACCCTCCTGACTCAGATTCCATTGCAGATGGGATTATTAAAGGTGTGTACACTGCACCCAGCTATAAGCCTAAATAATCTTGAGAACCAGAAGTCTGTCTTCTTGTCTCCTTATTCTGAATATTTTTTGAACGAATGTTATGTAATCTTTAAGGGAAAAGGCTTATAATTAGGTTCTTAAGAACTATTCACTGGAGGATTACTAGGGTTTAGGAGCTTGTAGACTTGTCTCCCCTACCCTGCCCCTCAGTACTGGGGATTGGACCCAGGGGAGATCTACCGCAATTACATTCCCAATCCTTTTTATATTTTTGAGACAGTGTCTTGCTAAATTGCCAAGGTTGGCCTTGAACTTGTGATCCTCCTGGTTAAGTCCCCTGAGCCCGGAAATTACAGGTTCCTGGCTAGAAGCTTCCAGACTTAACCAAGTACATAGTTCTGTGTGCTTTTTGGTTCTCACCTCCAGAAATCTTACATTTTTCAATCTTTCCTCTTGGCTTTCCAAAGTTTAAAGAAAAATATACAAACTTGAATGACATTTTGAAAATTTCTCAAAACCTGGCTCCAATATGCCCTTCCAATATTGGCTCCTACTACTCTTCTCAAAACAGGCAGCACAACTAGATCACAATTTACAAACTGTTTCTCCTACTTTCCCCTTTCTTTGTTTGTTCGTGTTTTTTCTACTTGTGGTATGTTATGCCCATTGTCCCATGCCATATACGAATGGCACTGTTTCCTCTAAAAAGGCTTTCCCATGTTAATACAAAGAAAGAACATATCATAACTATTCATACCTTTCTAGTTGAACTTATCATATATTCTTTGAGGGTGTTAACTATATCCTTGGATAGTCATAGTTAAGCCCTGATTTATTTTATTATAAATTCAGTAATAACAGTACTTCTTGCGTAATTGTTATAAGCAAACAACGTATTTCAAACCCTTGGATAATGGTCAGCACTAAAACATTATTAAACATTGTTGTTCATTATACCATTCTACCCTTCTATTCATTCTGCTTTGTATAGTACAGGCATTCCAAATTAAACAATCGAGATAAGTAACAGTAATAAGGAAAACGAAGCAACTTTGGAACAACTCATGTAGCATTTATTTTATGCCTGGACTTGTGGGAATAGCTATGAAAAATAGTATTAACATATATTTTCTTTGTTCTAATCCCAAAATATTTACTTTAGAAATAATTTCTAATCGCTTACACCATTTCAAAAATATAGAATTCACTGTTCTGCCTATAATTTTTTGTCATATAAATTCTCTTTTCTTAGTAGTTTCAAACATATACTCACTGCTTTCAATTTAAATCTTAAGATAATGCACTTTTTCATATAAGATTTTGATTCTTTATACACTCAGTTTCTGACAATTTTAAAAACAAAGTAAACAAAATAGTCAATTTATAATGGTAATACAGCCTATAATAATTGAGACACAACACTCCCATTTAAAAATGAGGTAACTAAACAAAATAAAGGTATTGTCCATCTACAACTAAAAAAAAAAAATTAAAAAATGTGATAAAAGAACTGATGGACTTTTTTCTTTTTGTATATAATGAGATTGTGTGATATTCATTTACTTAACAAATAAACCTTATCCTCCTCATTCTTCATTTTAAAACCAAGTATTCCACACTGCTAAACTAAAAAGGTTCCACTGAAGTTATTTGATGCTTCTTAGGTTAATCAGCTGCCACACTGGAAAGCAAGATTGCACTTCCATCCAAAGGTTCCAATAAAGGATAGATATAGGAACTGCATATCAACACAGCTTTTAGGATAACAACTAAACAGTGTTTGGTTTCACTTTTCTCATAATGGTACTGGAATCTCTTGATAATTTAGGCTTTCATGCGTTTTTTCTTCACTCACTGCAATAACTGGGATCTCCAGAATGATGTTTAACAGGAGTAGTTGGAGCAGACATCTTGGCCTGTTCCCAATCTTAACAGAAAGCACTTAGTCTTTTACTATGAAGTATAATGATCAATTCTAGGGTTTTAGGGGCAGTTACCTTTAATACCTAGTTTGCTGAGCATTTTTATCATAAACTGGTGCTAAATTTTGTCAAATTTTTTTTCCGCATCTACTAGCAAGAGCATTTTTTTTTTTAGTTTGCTGATATGGTGAATTATATTGATATTCAGATAATGTGTTAGCCCTAAATTCCTCTTCATGACCACACAACTTGGTCATGAATATTATTTTTTTTTACTTATTGCTAGATTTACTAGCATTTTGTTTAGGGTTTTTTGTTTATATCAATAAAGTTATTCCTTCCTTCCTTCCTTTCCATTCTTTTTTCTTCTTCTTATGCCTTTATCTGGCATCAGGGTAATGCTTCATGAAATAAACTAAGAAGCGTTTCTTTTATTTTATGGAAGTTTATACAAAATTTGTACTGTTTCTTCCTTTGAGAGAATACATCAGTGAAGACATCTGAGCCTGGAGATTTCTTTTAATTTAATTTCTAACAGATACATGAATATTAAAGTTATCTATTCTATTCTTAAATGAAGTTTCAAGAAATTTGTTTCACATAAATTGTCAAATATAATGAAATATAGTTTGTTTACAATATTCCATTTATTATCTATACTGATATCACCATTCTTTATTGCTGACATTGGTAGTTTGTGTCTTTTTTCTTGATCAGTCTGGCTAGAGATTTAACAATCTTAAATCTTTTCATAAGACCAGGTTTCAGTTTCATCAGTTTTCTCCATTATTTTCAGTTTTCAATTTCTCTGGATATCTTTATAGTTGAAGACAATTCTTCAGATTCCTTCTTCCTGCTTGGTTTATATTTAGTTTGTTCTTTCTCTGTTTCTTCAGGTAGAAGCTTAAACCATTAAACTAAGACATTTTTCTAATATAACATGTCATGCTACAAATTTCCTTCTAAGCTCTACTTTGCATCCCATATATACAATATTTCGTTTTCATTCAATACAAAATACTGAGTTCCATTATAGCAGATAGATTACTGATAAACGTGTTTATTTTCCCAGTACTTGTGAATTGTTCAGATTTTTATTATTTATTTCTAATTTGTTATGGTCAACAACATTTTGCTTAAAATTACTATTGTTTTAAAACTTGTTACTTTTTTTTACATTTTTAAAATAATGGGCCAGAATATGGTCTATTTTGGTGAATGTTCCACTGATAACACCCTACAGCTATTGGATTTCTTTTTCTTTTAACCCCCACCCCCACTTTGGTTTAAGTTCTTATAATTTTTAATAGCCTATCTCCAAGGTCACTGATTTTTCTTTCTTTCTTTTTTTTTTTTTTTGTTCCATGCATACTGTGCTAGTTAGCTTTTCTTTGCCGTGACTAAAATACCTGACAAGAACAAATTAGAGAAAGAAAATTTATTTTGAGCACTTGGTTTCAGAAGTTCAATAAACAGCAAACAAACTCAATTGCTCTGGGCCTGAGGTTAGGCAGAACATGATGGTGGAAGGGAATGGCAGAGAAAAAATGCTCAGCTCATGGCAGTTGGGAAGCAGAGAGAGAAATAAATACTATGGACTCAAGGAGCCAGGGACAAGATATAATCCCCAACAGCATTCCCTTAATGTCTTTCTTTCTCCAACTATGCTCAATGTGCCTACAGTTACCAACTAGTAGTCCATTCAAATTATTTACCAGTCAAATGGATTAATCCACTGATGAAGTTACAGTTCTCATCCTTGATTAAAAGGTGTACCTCTGAACCTTTCTGCATTATAGATCATGCTTTTAAAACATGAGGTTTTCCAAAAAGATTAAAGATCCAAACAATAAAAGATGTGTTGAGAAAACTGAAAAGCTTGTTGGAAGCATTCTTCTTTGATTGCTAGTTTGTTTTAAATTCCTTGCATTTTTCATCAGTCTTTTGCAATTTACTTCTCTGCTAAAATTTGGCATTTGTTACCCTTGCACTATTCATTTAACATATTAAATACTGTTTAAATTGCCTGATGACCAAAACATGGGTCATCTGAATTTAGTTATACTGTTTCCTTTGTTATTGACAATGGGATATTTTTACTTCTTTGTGGGTACCTTTTATTTTTACTTTTTATTTTTCTGTGTGTACTAGGGATTGAACCCAGGGTGCCCTACCACTAAGCTACAACTCTAGCCCTTTTCATTTATTTATTTTAAGACAAGGTCTCACTAATTTGCTCAGGCAGGCTTTTGCTCTCCTCCTGCCTCGGCCTTCCAAGTAGCTGGGATTATAGATATGTACCACCATGCCTGGCTGTGTGTCTTATAATTTTGATTAAATACTGGAATTCATATAAAATGGCAGAGAATATGGTATATAGTACTTATGCTTGAGAAAGAACACACTTCTACCAGGCCATTAGTGTAGGAGATTATGTGCTTCACTGGGAGATTGAGACAGGACTGATCTGAATTTGGGTTTTGTTGATGATAGGGTTAGCTTCAGGGCATCACTAGCTTCAAATTCCTTCAGTGTCCCCTTGTGCTTTAGGGGAAACCGAGTTGCTGGAGAATGTTTCTCAATGGTACTATTCCACTCCCAGCGTTAGGCATTCTCTGTGCACTGAGTCTCTATGCTCTTGCTCTTTTTTTGATGGCAGACTGCCATTACCTATTACTTGGTGCTTTCTAGTCTAATGACAGAAGAGGATCAGAGAGTTGAAGATAGGATACTCTGTATTTTCTGCTTTAGTTTCAGTATCTATGGCCTCAGTTTCAGGACCGGAGCATTTCCAGTGATGCTCACTTTCCAAAGTAGTAGGAAACTTCTACTACTCTGGATGATTTTTCTGCTCTCTTCCCCAACATGGATGTGGTGGTGTTTTTCTTCTTTATTGTTTCCCTAAGCTACAAAGAATCTTCTGAGACAATGGTGTGCTGAGATTTGGTGCACTTCCTTCAGCAGTGTAGGCTTTTATTACACAAGAAAAATAATCCAGTCAGGACTACAAACATTTTCCACCATATAAGATATTACCCTCCTCCAATTCTATACCAGTTTTTCTCTAGTCTCCTGCTCTTTTACCAGTCTTTCTCATTAGTACTTGGTAAAGGTCCATAAAGAACAACTTGCAACTGTATGAAAATACCCTACGTCTGTGCATACAAGGGTTCCATACTTTGTTGTTTCCTACTACTTTAGGCCTTTAGCAATTTGTTGGCTGAATCCCCATACCCACTTACATGACAGTCTCATCTTCCTCCTATTATCAGGTGAACTGGTGTTCCTGCTTGCAGGTACCACCAAGGAGAGATGGGATAGGAACACCAGTTCACCTGATAATAGGAGGAAGATGAGACTGTCATGTAATGTAACCTTAACTCTCTAACAAAAAAATTATAGGTTATGATTATTTAGATAATCTAATTTTCTCTTGTTACAGTGGAATGGACAACTTTTCCAACTTTTAATATCTTAGACAAAAAAAGCCAGAATTCCCTTGATCAGTATTGGTAAACTTGCCTAAAAAATTCAAGACTTATAGTCAACAAACTAGTGATAGCTCAGTATCTACAAGATGTTCCATTTGCAAAGCAGGCAAATTATGTACTGTAGGATTCCACTCTCCTGGCTTCCATAACAGAATCAAAGGTAGTTTCACTTTGGGGTTAGATGCCTATCTTTTATCGATTAATATATGAAAATGATCAAAATGTTGTTGGCAAACAAGTACTTCACATACTGGATAATAGCTGGTCAAAACAATGAAGTCTTCTTGGGGAAGTCCACATGCAAAAGTAATTCAAACTAAGAAGAAGGTAAAAGACAACTAACTAGGAGGACGACACAGTAAGCAGAACCATGACTTGTAGAAAGTAAGGGAGTGATTAATAAAAGAATGTTTAGCAGAAGCAAATACAGAAGGTGACAATGTGATCAAAATGGTAAAGTGCTAAGGTAGAGAGCAAGGGACACTTGATTTCCAAGAGACAAGTAGACTGTCTAATCATTTGAACTATGTGTTATTTTTCAAAGAGTGTTCCATTATTGTTAAAGTGCACTGATCCCCAGAGTAGCCTCTAGTCCTCCAGATCTGAAGAGTTAGTTTCGATTGTTCTTTAAAGTCCCCACATACGCTCATACCCATCATCTGATACAAAAAGGATTTCTCTGTTCCCTGAAACTTAGAAAAGCTTAGATTACTGAATTTTCTCCTAAGGAAAACCAAATCAGAATAAAGGTTACAAAGTAACTAAAATAACTAGTTTTGCTAAGCCAATGGAAATTAAGTGTGGTAATTAAAAAGCATGATTATAGTATATTTTGTATGATCCTATAACGACAGAAAATATCCATATTAGAAAAACAAAGAAAATGTTTGAAGAACAAAGATACTGTGTTAAATTTTAAGTGGACAAAACAGAAGTAAGACAATTACCCATTATCTAGCATGGGAAATTACACAAAAGAATTAAGAACAAGATGTTCTAAAAGTTTTTGAGTCAAGAACAGGTGACATAATGGGTAGGGATGTAGCTCTGCTTTTCTGAGTATGTGTGAGGTGCTGGCTTTTAATCCCCAGTACCACCATGACAAAATAACAAGCACCACAAATCCCACTGTTCACTAGAGAACTATAAATTCTGTTTGTTAACAAAAATCCACTGGGTTTACAACTTGATAGATGAGAAAAATGGAATAGTAAATAATAAAAAGGATGGCTACTTTGGGCAAACAGTGTCAGAGATAAGTAGTCATATCCAGTAGCTTATTAGTAGTGCCAAGAATAAAAACAAACCAAGTACCACCAGCGAAGGAGTTTTTAAAATGGAGTAGGTTACAAGGGCAAAGAATCCCCCTTACTTCAAATGCCTCTAAAGGTATTACTATAGAAATACACAGCATGCTAACAGGTTCATACTGATGATAATACTCAAGAATCATAAAAATGTTACTTTCTCTTCAGAATGCTCTACATAAATATTGGGTAAAAAATTTTTTTAAAAATTCCAAGTGGGGAAGAAGGGCTTTAAATGTAGTTTTGGTATTTAAATGGAAAAAGTTAACTATTTCAAAAATTCAAGTGTTGTCAATGCCAAATAAATACTGCATTGCTTAAAAAGAAAAGCAACTTTTAAGTTCATAAGACCTTTTGACAATAAAAAATATAATTTCTTATTTATTCTATTTCCATGTTTATTGTAGAAAAGGTCATATTTATCTTTGAAACACCAATGAAGACTACAATTAGAGTAAATATTCTCTAGAGAAAATTTGGAACATGCATTTCAAGTAGTCACTTGATTGTTTCTTAATTCTCTTTGTGGAACACCTAGTAATTAAAGACTTCTGAAGATTAAATGTCAAAGTGAAGACATTTAAACAACCTTTAATCACAGCTACTACAAAATTAAACTGAAAAATAATATTAAGAAAAAGGTTTTATCTATTCAGAAGTAAAGTACTTCTTGAAATTCCAACAAGATTGAAAGTTTTAATTCCAAATTCATACTCTACACATAGGATGTATTGTTAATATTATTTATTCCGTACTGAGTATGTATGTATTGAGCAGATCGGTATTTGTTACCGTATTTAAGCTTCACTACCTGAGAATTAGGACTATGATCTCATTCTATAGTAGAAGAAATTTAATATCAAGAAATTGAGAGGTTTGAGGTTTAAGTTAAGCTAGTAAGTAGTGGCTATAATTTAAACTCATATGTGCTACCAAATCCACGTTCATCACTGTGTTCCTGAAAACCACTTTAGATAACTATTAAGCAACCATCAGTGTGTATCCCTGATTAGGGACTACTTCAGATATGGTAATCCACATTGTATTGTTTGTATTCTAGTTTTGATAGTTAACTTGTATAGAAAAGTTATTCATGCATTTTGGGTCCAAAATTAATGTCTAAGGTTTTTTTTGAGCTCTCAAAAGATGGCAGAAAAAAGGAGGCTACTTTCCAAGCTGCTCCATGGCATGAGACCAAGAAAAGATAAACAGCTTTTCACATCTAGAGGTAAACCAATCTAGATATAAGCTGATTTTTCAACCAAGACTTTATAAGCTAGGTTTACCAAGCACTGAAAGAAAATGAATGCCAACTAAGAATACTGTACCCAGCAAAATTAAGCTTCAGAGCTGAGGATGAAATAAATACCTTCCACGATAAATAAAAATTAAAAGAATTCGGGACTGGGGTGGTGGCTCAGTGGTAGCACGCTCACCTAGCATTCACAAGGCACTGGGTTCGATCCTCAGCACCACATAAATGTAAAAAAATAAAGATATTGTGTCCACTTAAAACTAAAAAATATTTAAAAAATTAAAAAGAATTCACAAATAGAAAGCCTACACTACAAAACATACTGAATAAAATATTTCATGAAGAAATAAAAAATAAAAATGAAAACCAGCAGAGGGAGGAACTATACTAGAAAAATGGTTAACCAAAGGAGAAACTAATGCAAATTAAAAACTAGAAATAAACCAAAATGACAGGGAATAAAAATCATCTCTCAATAATACTGAATGTAAATGGTCTAAACTCACCAATCAAAAGACATTGGATTAAAAAACAGAACCTAACAATATGATGTCTCCAAGAGACCCACCTCATATAGACAAAGACATGCACAGACTGAAGGTGAAAAGATGGGAAAAAAAACATCATTCACGTGGATTTGATAAACAAGTAGGGGTTTCTCTTCTATATCAGATAAAGTGGACTTCAAGCCAAAGTTAATCAGAAGAGACAAGAAGGTCACTTTATACTGTTTATGGGAATCCTACAAGAAACAATAGTAAACAATGGGGCATCTATGTACACCAGACAAACGCTTCTCAATATCAAGATTCAAATAGACCACAACACAATAATATGGGCAGACTTCAACATGCCTCTTTCATCATTAGATAGATCTTTCCAACAAAACCTAAATAAAGAAGCTATAGGACTAAAAAATACAATGATTTAGCTTTAACAGACATATATAGAATATTTTCATCCATCAATAACTGAATATACTTTCTTAGCAGCACATGGATCATTTCTAAAACAGATGATATTTTTGGCCATAAAGCAACTCTTAGCAAATAAAATAGGCAGTATTAATTAAAAAAGGCAGAATTAATATTGTCAAAGTTGCCATACAGACTCAATGCAATTTCTATCAAAATTCCAATGATGTTCTTCATAGAATTAGAAAAAGTAGTCATCAAGTTCATTTGGAAAAATAAGAGGCCCAGAATAGCAAAAACAACCCGAACTGAGAAAAATGAAGCAGGAGGCATCATAATACCAGACGTTAAATTATACTGAAGAGCTATTGTAAGAAAAACAGCATGGTGCTGGCAATAAAAAAGGCAAGAAGACCAATGGAATAGAAGACACAGAAAAACCCACACAAATATAGTTATCTCATACTAGATAAAAGGGCCCAAAACATACATTGGAGAAAAGATAGTCTCTTCAGCAAATGGTGCTGAAAAAAATGGGATATCCATATGTAAAAGAATGATAACTCCTATCTCTTACCCTGCACAAAACTCAAAGTGGATTAAAGACCTAGAAATTAAAACAGAAACCCTGCAGGTACTACAACAAAATGTAGGTTCAACACTCCAACATATTTGTTCAGGAACTGACTTCATTAACAAGACTCCTAATGTGCAAAAGTAAAATCTATAATCAATAAATTAAATGGCATCAAACTAAAAAACTTCTTCACCATAAATGAAATAATCAATAACATGAAGAGAAAGCCTACAGAATGGGAGAAATCTTTGCCATCTGCATCTCAGACACAGTATTATTTTCCAGGATATACAAAGAATTCAAATAGCTTAACACCCAAAACAAAAACAAACAAAACACCAAATAACCCAATCAATAAATGGGCAATGAAACTAAACAGATACTTCTTAAAAAAAAAAAAAAAAAACAGTCCAACATCTCTAGCAATTAGAGAAACGCAAATTAAAATTACACTGAAATTTCACATTAGTCAGAATAGCAATTATCTAGGATACAAATAACAGTAAATGTTGTTGAGGATGTGGGGAAAAAAGATACACTCATACATTGCTGGTAGGACTGCAAATTGGTGTAACCACTCCGGAAAGTAGTATGGAGATTCCTCAGAAACTTGGAATGGAACCACCATTTGACCCAGTTATCCCACTCTTTGGTATATATCCAAAGGATTTAAAATAAGCACACTACAGTGACATAGCCACACCAATGTTTATGGCAGTTCAATTCACAATAGCTAAGCTATGGAGCCAACCTAGAAGCCCATCAACAGATAAATGGCTAAAGAAATAGTGATGTATATACACATGCAATGGAACATTACTCAGCAACAAATAAAAATGACTTCATAACACTCACTGGTAAATGGAGTGAAATAAGCCAGTCCCCATAAAAACTAAAGGCAGAATGTTCTTTCTGATATGTGGATGCCAATCCACAACAAGGGGGGGGGGGTAGAAGTTTAGTGGATAAGACAAAAGGGAGGGCATTGAAGGGTGATAGGAATAGGAAAAACAGTTGAATGAATCTGACATAACTCTCCTATATTACATATATGAATACACCATTGCTGCATCTGATGTACATGTGTTAAGTCTCAATTTAAAATGTAACACAGAGTGAGTCAAAATTTGAAGACTGCTTGTAAGACCACGATAAAGACACTAGACATTATTTCGAATGTAACATACAGGAACCCACTACAGGGAAGATGAGAATAGGAAAATGACATTATCTACTTAACCCTTCAAAAGGGTTACTCTGATCTTCACACCGAGTACTTTTTATTAATTCAAAGGAGAAGATAATAACTTTAAGTGATAGCCACCAAGTTTTTTTTACTCTAATCAAATTTTACAACACAAAACAGGAGAAAGTGATGCCAAGATCCTCCTAATGTGATACACTGGGAAAGAAACAATCACTTGCATAATGCATAGTATTTTGGGGAAAAAATGCACTGAATCTGATGAGGAAAAAATTCAAAACAATACATAAAAGGCACAAAATAAAATAGCAAGGCCCTATCTCTAAATAAAATATTAAAAAAGGGCTGGGATGTGGTTCAGTGGTTAAGCACCCTAGGTTCAATCCCTGGTACAAACAACAAAACAATTAAATGCAGTATGTTCATAGGATTAGATCATGTGTAGGAGGAAAAACTTTACTTTAGAACATTATTTGGTTAATTGGTAAAATTCAAGTTTAAATCTATATTAGATAAAAGTGTACTGATGTTAAGTTTCATTAATTTTATTATCACTACATAAAAAAGGCCTTCAGTTTTAGTGTGTGTATGTATATATATATATATATATATATATATATATATATATATATATATGTATATATATGAAATAGTATGGGTAAGGGAACACAGTTTCTTTAACTTGTTACTAAATGTTTCTGCTTTAAAAAAGTAAAAAAAAAAAAAAAAAAAAGAAAAATTTGCAAAACGTTAACAACTGTTAAAATCCAAGTGAAGGATATGGTAATGAACTGAGTTTTATCTCCTCAAATTCATAGGTGGAATTCCTAATCTCTACTATCTGAGAATGTGACTGTAGTTTGGAATAGCAACTTAAAAAAGTTAAAATGAGATTCTAATGTATGAAATATGATTTGTCAAGAGCTTTGTAATGTTGTGAACATCCAATAAAAAATAAAAATAAAAAAAAAAGTTAAAATGAGGTGATTTAGGTAGACCCTAATCCAACAGGACTATTGTCTGTTGTCCTTTATAAGCGATTAGGATGCAGAAACAGAGAGAAAACCATGCCATTAAGGGAGTCTTTAGAAGAAACTAACACATCTAACACCTTGATCTCAGACTTGTAGTATACAATAGTTTAAGCCACCCAGTTAATGATACTTTGCTAAGGCAGCTCTAGCAAATGAAACCAGATTTAACTGTGATTAAAAAATTTCAAAGTATGTACAGAATACAAGAAAGGTTTCATCAAACTTTGTCTCTGAGAGTTATGGTGTAATGAGGGACTGTATAATCTCTGAATTTTCTGAAAACATAACCTGTTTATCACAGAAGTCTATCATTCACATTTCAAATTCAAATCACATTTTATTCAAAAGTAGGCACTGAATCTAGTAGCTTAGGATTTCCAATTTTCAAAGTTATGATACCAGTGTTTAGGGAAAATTATAGCGAAACATACTGGAAGCCCATAGTTTAGCTTCTAATATTGGTTCTATGAGTAATCTCATATAAACTTCATCTCAGCTTAGCCTAATATATCTATAAAATGGAGATTAAAATACAGCTAGTTCTATAAACCCAAGGTTTTTTCAAGGTTGGAAGGATTGTCTCTGTTTATTATATATTTATACTTCTTCCAAACTTTTGATGTTTCCACATGACACTTAGCAGATTAGCTACTGATAATAATCTAGCTTTTATAAATCCCCAAGGGGTGAAATCACAACTCGTTGGTAAATGAGAGGAAAAATCTGGGCATGTTCTGCTCAATTCTATTACTTTTTCCTCTAAGGCACTTGAGGGCCCTCCAGGGACAACTCCTGGGGCAGTAAGAGTTGGTTTGGCATTGTGTAATTATGGTGAAAGCTGCTAAATTCCAGGGTACAGTGAGAAGATCTACTAAGCCTTGTATTATAATTGCTCAGCAATAAAGGTTTTATTTTGGTTCTCTGTGACTCCTTGGTTTTAAGTAACATGATGGAACACAGGAAATGAGATTAATTGGAGGTCTCTCAGTAACCAACATTAAACTAGTAATCAATACTATTTAGCAGTACTAAAATGAATTAAAATTCACAGAGAACCTAACTTTATATTTTATTGAGTCTATTTTATAGTACAACTTCATTTTATTAAAAATAAAGCATACCACCATATTATTAAAATCATATTTTAATTTATACCCATATTTACATACTATGAAGAATACTGTACAAAATGGAAGCTGTCAACATTTCATACATGCTTAAATATGTGTGAAGCCAGGCGTGGTGGTACACACTGGTAATCCCAGTGATTTGGGAGCTGAGGCAGAGGAAAGCCAAGTTTGAGGCCAGTCTCAGCAAATTAGCAAGGACATGTCTCAAAACGAAAAGTATAAAGGGCTGGGGATGTGGATCAGTGATTAAGCATTTCTGGGTTTAATCCCTAGTAACAAGATTAAAAAAAGTATTGCCCACATTTTACAAGTTTAAAATATATGAGCATTTTATCACCTTATATACCTGAATTGTTGGGAGTGCTGAAAAATACCAAAATGTCTTAAAATTTGTTTTAAAATTAAGCCCACTGTATCACAAGCTTTGCAAGACTGGTATTTTGAAATACATATTACAAATTGTTGAAATCTTAAAAGAAAATAGATTATGACACCTAAGATCAGGTGCTTTCCATATAAAAGTTAGGCAAAAAATAATAACTAGAAGTTACAGCTTGGGGCTGGGGATGTGGCTCAAGCGGTATCGCGCTCGCCTGGCATGCATGTGGCCCGGGTTCGATCCTCAGCACCACATACCAACAAAGATGTTGTGTCCACCGAGAACTAAAAAATAAATGTTGAAAATTCTCTCTCTCTCTCTCCTCTCTCACTCTCTGTTTAAAAAAAAAAAAAAAAGTTACAGCTTTTAGGATTATAACTTTAGGAGGAGAAGCCAGATTCTTCATTACAAAAAACATATAAGGTTCAATGAATCAGAATTAAGAATCTTCTATCAAGTCACACCTTGAGAGAGATTTTCTAAAATTTAACCCTAAGCATTAAAGAGAAGAGAAGTTGTGTGATGGCCGTCATTTGCTCACAATTAAGGGCATCATCTATGGAATATGTTGGAAATAAACAACATCCAGGAAGCAAAATTCCTAGGAAATCCAAATAGCTTTCATTATCTGGCTTTGCATCAGTACCCAGATTGGTCATTACCATCTTCCCCCAAACACTTCACTCTTCAGTTAGAAGAGTCACTGAGTATTAAGGCAGACTGAAAGGTAAAAGTCAATTTCTTAAAAGCAAAGATGACCTGAAGCTTTTTTTTTTTTTTAATTTTCATGATTGCTACCAAGAAATCAGTCTAAAAATATTTATTAAACACTTGTGAATCATAAACTTTGGGGATCCTGTGATGAGCAAGATGCTGTCCACATGCTTTTTAGAACTTACTAGTGGTATAGGGTGATGGAAAGCAGAGCAGCGCAGGGATAAAAATTAACTATAAAATCAATACTTAATTTTGGTACAGCTTCAATAGCACCTTGGCCTAGTCATTGGTCCTGTGCCACTGCAAGTCTAAGCAAGATCTAGAAATGCTCAATTTTACAACTCAATTTTGAGAATAATTCCCAGCCATTAAAGACATCTGTTAAGTAACCAAAACAAACACACAAACAAGGGAGGTAAAGTAAATAAGAGGAACAGTTAAGAGATTTTCTTTTAACCTCTAAGAAGGTGGGGGAAATTTAGATTAAGTAAATCAAGTTCCTATTTTAATTGGTTCCATGAATTCTGCTAAAATACACTTTCCCGCAATTCTCTATAAGATAGAGACAAGAGACCAAATCTGGCAAACATTTCTTAACATTTGAGCCTTTAAGCCCTATAACAAAGACTCAAAGAGTTCTAAAAACAGAATAACAAAAGTACAAGTTATTCCCTTGACTCTGTTGCTTCTGCTTAGACTGAGTGTCCTAAAGCCCCATCATTTCTAGATTTGGTAATAAGAGTAATTTCTTTATGTGTAGCTCCAAATCAGCCACTGATTAGCTGTAGAGATGGTTCTCACAAAATCAACTCTGTAATATACACTTGAGTGTGTAGTATGATCTAATGACTCAAGATTCCCCTAAGCATAAATATCTCATAAGTTTTAAAATTTAAAAATCTAGATCAAAGCAGACGACCAAATGCTGAAATCGTGATTGTACTGACTCACTCCAGGCAATATTCTGTAGTACTGATGCAATATTCTCAAAGCTTTTAAA
Source organism: Spermophilus citellus (assembly GCF_964194105.1). Taxonomy (NCBI): domain Eukaryota; kingdom Metazoa; phylum Chordata; class Mammalia; order Rodentia; family Sciuridae; genus Spermophilus; species Spermophilus citellus. Next base: position 76,389,643 of record NC_138194.1, read on the forward strand.
CAGAATGTAATTCTCAAGGGAAAATACTTACTTGTGACATATTTGAGATCCACCACAGAGAGAAAGAAAGAAAAAAACACAATTTAAGGAGTTGAATAATAAAAATATTCCAAAATGGGAAAAAAAGGAAAAAATTAAATATTGATAAAGAAGGATTTTTCCAAGTTTGAAACAGGCCACATGATTCAAAGAAACACTAAGTCAAATAAAAAAGTTGCTCACAAAAGAATAGTTAATATATGAACAGTCAACAGTTTTAAAAAATACTCATATTAAAACAAAATCTGCTGTGTCTTGCAAACCAATTAGTAAAGATCAGATTAGAGTTGATTTTGTGAGAACCATCTCTACAGCTAAACTGAAGGTGCAGGTAAAGATGCAGAGAAACAGGCAATAACCAAAAACATTACTGATGAGATTAAAACTGATCTCAGTTCGTCAGACACTCACTCAGTCAATGATTCATGAATTTGATTTCTGTTAACTCTTCATTAGATAAATATTCATGAATATAGAAAAGCTTCATATAACAAAGGAATTATTTTAGCAGCTTCATGAATAATGCAGTTAAAAAGTTATATACCTACCCTCCCAACAACAATATTATAGGACAAACAATCCAACCATTTAACAAGGGATAGGAAAACCATGAAATGTTTATGTCCTAATGTTCAATGAAAAAAGAAGATATAAAGTTATGCATTATAGAGTCACAACTGTATATAAAACACTGGTACAGAAAAAAAGCCAATTGAAAAATATCAACACACTGTAGTACCAAAAAAATGAAATGCTGTTTTATTAGATTTAGTGTTGTGGAACAATGCTACTTTATAGAATGATGGGATTTAAGCATAAATATTTGGTACAACTTCAATAGCACAGTCATTAACTGATAATCAAGCTACTTTTGCAAAACACTTATTTGGTCATTTAATTATCATCTGAGTAACTTCTCTACTTATTTAGAAAATTTTTGAAACACTATTATAAGAACTTACCACATGAGTAGTTTTTAATGTATTGCCATCAAATCTGCATAAACTGGAACTCTCTTCAAAAAAAATGTCACATTCTTCTAACTCTTGAGCATTACAAGGAGGTTTTTCTTTATCTGGATTTGGATTCTTAGATCATAAAATGAAATAAATAAGTCAAAAAATAAGTCAAAAAACAACAGTAAGGAAATGCATTTACTCACCCTTAGAAATGTTGTGATTATAGCAATAATTAAAACTAATTTCAAATACATAACCAATAAAAATAGCCACAGAGATGACAGAATGATGGAGTCAGCACAGAAGGACATTAAAACAGCTATTATAAACAAGTTCTATGTACTCAAAAATGTAAAGGAAAACACAATCATGTAGACATATGGAAGATATAAAAGAATTCAAATCTCTAGATATGAAAATTAAAAATAAAATATCAAATAGAAAACAAAACAAGTATTATCACAAGTACTGAAAATTCTATAGCCATTCAGAAGAAAAATTCTCAGTACACTAGGAATACAAGAAAATTTCTTTAATTTGATAAAAAAGAATCTACCACACTTTATAGTGAAATACTCTTTTCCTAAAGATGATAATAGGAATGTCTGTTTTTGCCATTCATGATTCTATTTAACAGTAGAGTATAGCCACCACATGAAATACATTTGAAAATTTCAAAAACACAAAACTGCTCTCAATTGCAGATGACAGGACTGTATTTTCATTCTGCACTGTCTTTTCAGAATGTAACAAACATAATGATGTCTATGTATACGTAACTTTCTCATAAATACAAATATGTCTTTGAAACCATCAGGTTTAAAAAGTAGTTAGAAGAAACACTTGTTTCAAAACAAGTCTTTTATTAATATTAGCCTGGAAATATTATACACAATAAATACTTGCTGAACGAATGAATGCAGTCACTCCCTCTGAAAGCCAGCCGTTTGGGGCATCATTCCAGTGGTACTTTCTTGTTTGTTTATTAAACCTAAATTATTTGCCCTTGAATTTTAGGTTTTCTATCATATGCAAAACTAAAATGAACAAGATTTTGGGTAACATATTCTCTGGATATCAGGAGTATTTCTGTAGCCTGCATGGCTTGTGTTAAAAAGCTATGAAACTGAAGTTTTGTAGTCTACGTATAAATTCCAGTGTTTGCTGAAATTTTCAATTATTGGGGCCAATTCTATTTTTGTCATGTTTCCTTTTGACAAAGACATTCACTTTCAATATTACAAACTTTGTTTTCTACTTTAAGATGCAACTAAGGCTACAGGATAATTGTTAATGTAGCCGCCTTCATCATTATTATTCAAGATGGCAATAAAGCAGACATTCTACATAAACTGATATAATTTTTGGTAAACAAATATATAACTGACTTTTTGCTGTATCTGTCCAAATTAGCATGGGAACATTTTCAACCCCATGGCTGAATAAGTATTGTCTTAGTCATTGTACTCATTACAAGAATTTACTTTGTCAAAAATAACTATACTATATATAATCTACATATATATCCTTGTGATAATCTAAGATTACTTAGAAAATGTCAATGATAAGTAGATTATTAGCATAAAGTGTTAAATAATTATTTGTTCCTGGCAGCATTTATTAGTTAATTCTTCTAAAGGAGACTATATGCAGATACATAAATACATACACACACACCCCTATACAATATCCCCCACATATATGAATTCGCACCATGTAAGAATTAGAACTTAAGTCATTTTAAGACATTAATCAGGTCAATAGTACTGCATCTACGTCTTTTACACTTGTCAAAGCAAAATACTATTTGAAAATCATGGGACAATCCTCACATAACATACTCTGGATTCTAGGAAAGTCACACTACTACTGCAACTGCTTACCAGTTCTTCTGAAGTCAAATGCATCAAACGTTCAGCTATGGCAGCACATTGGGCTGAGTCTCTTATAAGTTCCCCTTGTTTATCACCAACCACTAGCTCAGGCCATGTCAATCCTTCATTCTTTTTAATCAAGAAAATCTCCAAGCTAAAAGTTTAAACGAGAAAAGTCGTATTAAACAACTATGCAAGTTATACTATCAAAAACAAGCAGAAGAATCTTCTACAGAAATACTCCTCTGGTATCCAGAAAGTATGTTACCCAAAATCCTGTTCATTTTAGCTTTGCATATGATAGAAAACCTATAATTCAAGGGCAAATAATTTAGACTTAATAAACAAACAAGAAAATACCACTGGAATGATGCCCCAAATGGCTAGCTTTCAAAGGGGAGTGACTGCAAAAAATGAGTCTACTCAAAAAGTACTGTGGTTGTCCAGGTGTGCAGAATGTTAAAATTAAAGAACAAAAAATGCACAAGTAGCATGAATATGAGATAATGGTAAATGGGGGTTGATGTACTTTATAAAGGAAAGCCTACAACCATAAGGTAGTTCTTGGTATCTGAAACCAACAAGTAACTTTATTTTCACAAACTAATAACCATTAATATGTATCTATTAATCAAATTATCAGGTTGGTTAAATCAATGCAAATGTTAATTTTAATGTATAGATTTTAAAGAATTGAAAAGAAATGTAGGAATTAGGAAAACAACTTTGGTAATACAGGGAAATAAAGATGTTAATGTAGTCTCTATTAACTTATTCAAAATCTAATTCTGTACATTTGAACCATTAAACAGAAATAAAAATAAATAAATAAAAAATGTCTGTTAGGGAACCCTGAGATCAGGGACTGATGATTCAGGAGAGGGAAGAGCTGAGTCAGGGCAGATGACTGACACAGAAGGCAGCTGGCCTTTGATCCTTGGCAATAGGAGATGAAATTCAAGTAAGATGCTCTGTGAGCAGCCGTTGCTGCAACAGAAAAAAAATGGGATGTTAGGAGCTGTTCCACAGCAAAGTGACCTTTACCACGTGACATCTTTGGTACATGTGCTATGCTAACCCATGCTGTGGAACACAAATGCAAGCAAACAATTTCAAAAATACAATTATACTTATTATCAAACAGAACATGTAAGCTTATCATTCTTTTTTAAGGCTATTATTATTACCACCGCATGAATTAATTACAGCATTTTAAAATTTTCTAATATTATTTTAAGAGATAGGAGATCCTATCATTAGCATTGAAAATTACTACCATAATCAGCAATGCCCAGATGAAGTTATATTTTCTAAGTAAAAGGCTAAGCCAAGCACAGTGGTGCACTCTTGTACTCCAGTGGCTTAGGAGGCTGAGGCAAGAAGATCATGAGTTCAAAGCCAGTCTCAACAAAAGCAAGGCACTAAGCAACTCAGTGAGACCCCGTCTCTAAATAAAATACAACATAGGGCTGGGGATGTGGCTCAGTGGTCGAGTGACCTTAAGTTCCATCACTGGTCCGCTCCACACCAAAAAAAGGCTAATCTTGATGATGAAGATAATAATGACAGTTTACATTTACCTAACATTGACCATATACCATGCATCGTCTTAAGCACTTTGCATGTTTTAATTCACTTATTGCTCATCACAACCAAATTAAGTAAGTACCATTATGTTCATTTTACAAGCAAGGGGGAAAAAAGAACTTAAAGGAGGTTAAATAACTTGCCAAGGTCACAAGCTAGTAAAGCAGCCTGGCTCCAAGTCCATGTTCTTCACTACTGAACTATTCTGCCTCTCTGAAAAAATACATGTAAATAACTTTTAAGAACTTTTACCCAGTGACCAGAATGTATAAACACATTCTTAGTTGCTACCTCAAGATGTTTAAAATAGCTCACATAATCTTAGTTACGAAGAATGAACCATTGTTATTTTGCACACCTCAACAACATAGCCCTTTCAGCATGACTGTGTTTCTACATTTTAAAACCAGCATCAGATCCTACTACTATCCAAGCAAAAAGAAACATACATAATAAGATACAGCCTAGTTAACAAACCCTTTCAAAGTGAGAAAGAACATTAACTACTGGAAAATGAGAGAGATGAACAATTTAATCAAGCACAGAAAATCATGTTTTTTTTAAGCCAACAATACCACCTACGCCTCATTGTAATTATCTTTTGTAACACAAAATCATAACCAAAAACCTCAAATTTACTGAAAAAACAATAGTGGTCTATGTTCATGTGTTGAACACTCAAACTGTTTGCATGAAATTCAGCAATTCCCCTAGACCTTTGCTGGATTACTGCTTGATGAATTATATTTAACCCAATTTATAGTTGAAAATGAACAAAAGCAAAATGTATAAATTGTGCATAGTATGTGTCAAAAACTTAAAAAAAAAAGAAAAAAAGATGTGTATGTTGTTAGAAAACATGAAATATCTCTGGATGGAAAGTAGGGATGGTAGTTGTATTATTTAGTAAGCAAATGAAGCTTAACAGAAAAAAAAAGATTTCTATTTAACAGTTTAAGAGTGCAAATTAAAATAAATAACCATTTTGCCTAGGGTTATTACTGTACCCAGAGCTGGTAATAACAAACACTTCTACCTACTGCAAGCAATAACTACATTAGTATCTTTAATCTTAACCATAATTATGCTGTGTGATATAAAAAATCTGTTTTTAATTTATTTGAAAAAAAAAATCAGAAATGTAAACAGAACTATTGTATTCATCTTTGATATAACAACTGTAGAAAGAGTAAAAATAAAAGAAAAAAGTAAAAATACAATAACAAAAAAGTAAAATTTCAAACATAAAACTATAAAAAATATACCTATTATTCTCTTTAATTATCCATGTACTGCTTTCATGATCAATAGATGAATACAGCTTTCCTTCCAATAACTGGCAATCCCTCAGCATAATGTTGATGTGATCAGGTAAAAACTGCACATGAACATCTTCTTTAACGCTGTTTTCTGGAAGCCGTACTGTCACTGTCAAATCATCTTCAGTTTGTTGCCAATAATACAGAGGTTCTACTAAGAAAAGAAAACTGCATTATGTAATAAAAACAAGACTACAACATACAAAATTAGAGACTAGAACATAAGAAAGAATATCCATCTCTAAAAGAATCTTAGCATATCTTCTAGTGATTATCTCACAAAAAAAAGTAATTATAAATGAACCCACATAGACTTTAGGGAATTTTCCCTTAAAGAATTGTAGCAATTTTACTTGACATTCTCCTCTTCCAGTCTTACCTACTGTTCAGAAAATAAGGATTCATAAAATACAATGGACAACAATGCCTCATCCCCATTTCATACCTACCTCCCTATACTCACCCCCCCTTTCCCTCTTACACACACACACACACACACACACACACACACACACACACACACACATTGGATTCCTGTTTGAAAAGAATATAAAATATGTCTTCCTCAAAAGTTTATCCAAGCAGTTTTTATTTAATAAGCACCCAATGGAAGACTTCAGCCAAACAATGAGGATAGCAAGAGTCTGTAAAATTACATGAACTTTTAGTATAAAGAGGCATGAAAACAAACTAAAGGGCAAGTCAAAATTTTCGAGTTTCTCACCAAAAACAGACAAACATCTAAATTTTCTTGATTGTTGGTTGTTTTTAGAGTTTTTCTGTGCTTTTAGAAATTATGTTTTAGGATTTAAGAAAAAATATTATTATTTGTATTATTATGACAATACCAAATAGCCAGACAATACCAGTCTTTCTGAGATTTACAGAAAATGAAACTAGTATGTATACTCAGAAAAGTTTAAACATGCTGATTAATAAAAAATTCCTAACTTTTGAAAATTATTTTGTGAAAATTCTGTAAAAAAAATGAATTCAAGATATAAGAAGTCAACAATAAAAAATATCTGGACTAGTAATTAGTGATTTAAACACAAGGTGTGTTCCACTTGGGCTATCACATGCCTTCCTACTACATGTCTTCAACTACATGGTCCTAGCTATCTGGCATAATGGTTCCAATGACCAGGGCATTCTTCCTTCCTGCCCAACTGCTCATCAATGAAGTTCTAGAGAGCATGCGGATATGAACAGTCAATCTGGAAAAGTTTTAGGAGGGTTTAACACTATAATTAAGACAGAATAGAAGAGAATCTAACAAAAACCACATAATATATGAAGAAACAACGGTGCTTAAAGGCTAACTAAAGCGCCAAGCATAACTTTTTGTACTTAGAGGTGTGTATATACATAATAAACCTGGTGGAAATATTTGTAAATTACATCCCTGGCTGTGAACATCAGAAATATGAACAGTGATTATGAAGGGATGTTTTTGAATAGTTTTAAAATAATATGTATCTTTGTATACAAATATAAATTTCTTCTTAAAGGCGTTAATATTTTCATTCTAAAATATGACCTTTATTCATTCATTCAACCTTGAGAAAATCTTGATTCTGCCCTCAAGCAACTCTATCAGTTTAGTATGAAAGATAAGAACATGTATATTAGTTGAACTCATTTTAAAACATTAGTACTCTTAATACCATCATACAGGTTTTGCAAATGCCAACAATAATTAATTTGCTTATTAACTTATTTAAATATTTATTAAACATGCAATCAAGTAAGCTGAGAGATTTAAAAAAATCTTTGATAATCACAAAATTATTAAATTTTATATAGCTTCCACTATTTAGGTGGTATATTTTACAAAAGTCTTTTTTGGGAAATACAAAAGAAAATTAAAAACGTATCTATCCCACCTGGTAGAACCCATAACCTAACTGGAAAGACAAAACAGACATAAATGTTTATGTATAGGAATACACACAGCTTTATAAAGATTAAACATAAAATCACCTTGGATTTTCTCTGACATGTCTTCATTCATATTTTCTTCAAGATCTTGATCAACCTGAACAAATTTGAAGGACTTATAGGAGACAATCATTAAACCATTTCCATTTGGCTCAATAGCAGCATAATTTGGCACTGATTTTCCACGGAGAATATCACGCTTAGTAATTTCATACTTTTTATTATCTATAAGAAAATTAAATACGTTAGAACAAAACATTACAAAAATGGATAATAAAAATAATCTGAAAACATGTTAATTTTAAATTAAATATTCTAAATATTATTATTACAATTCACATTAATAATCTTTGTGTAAGAATAAAATATTCATAACCTCATTATCTTCAATGATTATTTAAAAATACTGGATCTGATGCAATTTTCTCTTAGATTATTCTGTCCAATTTTGGCTGGTGGCAGTAGCCACCAGCCACAAGCAATTAATTAAAATTAAGTTTAAAATCCAATTCCTCAGTTACGCTGGCCTTCCAACTTCTCAATAGTTATACCATAGTACCTATGGTAGTGAATGGTGCACATATGAAACATGTCCATCTCATAGAAGTTCCTATTGGACAGCAAAGATCTGGCCTTCAAAGTGACTAACTTACCTAGAATATCAGCTTCTGAAGGTTCTACCTTCTCCTTGACTATAGTCTGTCTATTTTCCCAGCAGGTATATGACAGGCATCTTCTGAAAAGAGCCACAAATTGAGGATAAGGGAAAAAGTGTGGTGGGGACTATTTTTCTGTCTGTTCTAACTGCTGGTAAGGGGGGTTTCTTAAAATAAAATATGCTTACAGTAGAAATTATTTCTACACATAAAGAGATCTAGATTACTAATAACCAAATATAAAAAAACACTTTTAACATATAAACAACCATATCCTAAAAGCTTTTTGTAAATTAACTAAATTTATTATTCTATGAAGATAGGGTTTTTTTTTGTTTGTTTTAAAAAATACTCAGACATTTCAGTTGAGCCCATATCTTTACTTATACTATTTACTCTATTAATATGGGTTGCATCCTCTCCTATATTCATACATTCAATTCACACATATATAAAAACAGGCTTATAGTTTCATGAATTAACTAAAATTATACATCTATACATCCTTCACAGGTACATGCAAGAAAAGCAATCCTACTTGCTTTTAATGACCTAAATTTAGGCACTATATATTTTATAGGAAGGCTATTCATTCCAAAATGAATAATTACCACAAGATATATCTGTACAGCTACAGATATGAAAATTTATATAAATAAGATGAATAAATTTGAAGTAGTTAATGTAACAGATTTGTGCTTCCCAGCATTTCTGGTTCATCTCTGGAGAAACACAGTAGCATAAAACTGTAATTCTTAGCAATATTAAAAATATACATGTTAAAAATTTTCAAGAATTATGTAGTAATGTCTTGTAATAATGTCTCCTTTTATACAAAGGCATAACTAGCTCTGAAAGCACATTATTTATTTATTTATTTTATTAACTCATAACTGATTCATACCTGAGGAGAAACTATCTACAGATATCCAACCCACCTGTGGTGGCAGGTGCTAGAATCAATAGTGCCCAGGAAAAACAAAGCAGCATTTACAGGGACAGCTTTGCATTTCAAAACATACTGATGGCAATCACTATAGAGAGATTCAGAATTTTATTTTATTTTACCTTTATTTTTCTTACTGATAGTGACCCACTCCAGAGAAACATAGAAACCACTTCCTTTCATATCCAATTCTTCTTTCTCTATTCGAAGAATTAAGATAGCTATGGAATGTTCTTCAGCTTTTAGCAAAGAGATACTGTGAATTATGATAAAAGGATCCCCAAGCTCTTCATTAAACATAATCTACCAAAAAAAAAAAAACACCATGAAAATGTATATATTGTACAAGCATAGCACAGAGGGAATACATAAAAGTGGTGACAATCCAACAACTATTTTGTATACTATTTATTAGGAAGAATTAAAAAATAAAAGCAAATTTAAATAATGTTCCTTGAAGAAAAAACTTGTGCATGCGCGAATACACACGCGCATACACACCAACGCGATTTGTATAATAGAAAACTGATCAATACTCTTGGCTTTAAAGAAAATAACAGGGCATCTACACAGTATTTAAAGGAGAAAGAGAACTAAAAGCAATCTCCTAAAGGAGAATTACACAGGGTAAAAGTGTTCTACATAAAAAGACCACAGGCAAGTCAACATTCACTCCTAGTCTCTTCCCTTTTATCATGTATGACTTATTTCTGCTTTCTTACTCTTTGCTTCTGCATTCTGTGTGCTGTATGCATGTAGGTGCATGTATGTTTTATACCTATTATTTATTTATTTGTATTTCTGTTTATTTTCTTGAAGTTCACAAAGATAAAAGTCATCAGAGAACAAATCAGTAAAGTTTAATCTCAAAACCAAAGAGCCCATTTACACTTAAAAGATATTCAACAAACTCTATTTAAAATGTATTCTTGATGTTCTTCTCCCTTCCCCAAACAAATTTAAAGCCGCACAAAATCTTATTAAAATCTTTTTTATACCATAAATGCGTGCTCTAAAAGACAATCTACCTCTTAAAGTAAACACTAAACAGGAGAGTTTTAAGACTGATTTCTAAACAAGATTTCTGAAAAGTTGCCGTTGGGGAAAAATTTAAAAAAAAAAAAAAGTTAGCTTTTTTCTTTTGAAATCTGTGCCTAGAGTCCCTGCAATTTTTTTCTACTTGAAATCTCTATAAAGAAAAGTGAGCTGTTATCTATTTCCCTATATGTTTGAGCACTTCTGCCAAAATTATTCAATAGTAAGTCTTCGGAATTCATCTAACAATTTTCAAAAGCAGAAACAACAACAACAACAAGCCCTCAGATACTCAAAACTGAGACAACCTATGAAGATAAATTTTGACTTGGCTGACTGAATTTAACTCATTTGCAGGACAATGGAAGCTAAAGGCAAGAAGCAAAAATTACATGTTTTAGGAGGTATAAGCAGCTAGTTTTTCCTTTTTTTTCTTTCTCTTACAAGTGGTAGGAACTAGAAAGAGTAAAAAGAAACAGATGACTAGACTAAAAGTTGCTAGGCTGAGGTTTTTAATCGTCTGAACAAGACCAGCATCTCAACTGTAACACTATTCTGATCTACCACCCTCATAATATTATTAGGAAAGTACGCCGCAGTCTTCCATATCTTTTAATTTCTTTCTATACCCTAGTCATCACCACCACCCTTGGCCCCCTAGTGCCCTATCATGCCCTTTAATCACTTTTATTCTTAGCTTTTTTTTTGTCACACCAATTGCCCCAAAGTCCTAAAACTCTCTTAAATTATTGTAACTAATATATTCTGTAGCTTTCTCACTTTAATTAATGTCCAAGTCCCATTCTTCTCTCACTTCCCCCATTATCTAGACAAAGCTATAATTATTAACATACAACATCTCAGAAGGGTTCTTTTTTTATTATAGCAGTGTATACTAAAAAGGGCATAAGACAGATTTCAGTTTTTAATGAATTAAAACATATTTTTTAAAGGCCTAATATGTTTCAAGGGGACACACACAGCAAAAATCAAAAGAATTATAAATCTATGTGCATCTCCTTCCAGCAGAATCTGTGGAATAGAATATTCTTAAAAAATAAGTTGAGAGTGAACTGAGTCCTCTTGTCTCTTCCTGCTTAAAACCAACTTAATCTACAAAACTCAATAATAATTCTTATTTTTATCTCTTGACCATCATTCTCAAAACTCCAAATGTTTCAGTTAATGATAGCTATAACACACAATAACTCATTTTTTAAGTTTTTACTGAAGGCTAGAGTAGAAAATGTCACAATGTCCAATGAATATGAAACTGTGAATGCAACAGTCTCTTATAAACAGACTACTGGTGATGTTTTTGTTTAGTTTTTCAGACATACTATAATTTGGTAATATACCATTTAGTAAAAACTTAGTAAGATAGACAAGTCATTTAGTTTGAAAACCTCCCAGGTTTTTCTCAAATAATTAAGGTCTGATATTAATATGTATCGTTGATCTGATAAAGATATTTTATAACATGTAAATATATTAAACTTTTATCTCTCTATTTACCTGAAACTAGAGGCTATCTGCTAAGATTTAGACAGTGGCAATATTATACCAATTAGTGGAATTCAAAGGAATTGAAGCAATAAATCATTTGATTATCTACCCCAAATCATTTTCTTCCATTTTCAAAAACAGGCATTGGAAAAATTGATTGTCTTATTGCCATTAAAATCCTAATCCACCTCTCACATTTAGATCTGCTTCATTTTTTAACATTGAAAGAAAAATGGCATCTTAGCGATTAGTACATAAGCATATTTATATTACTATGTATTTTTCTAAGTAGGGAATAGTTAAACTATTTGATCAGTGTAAACATATCAGCAAATTTAACATGAAAGTAGAGGAGAAAAACATTTCAATATAAGTTTTTTCAACTCTGTTTCAAGGAGGAGACAATGTCAGTGCTTAGTGCAGTGCTTTAATACATACAAAACACTCAAGAAATATTTGCTGAAAAATAAATGCAAATCCTGACAAGTATACTGACCCTAGATGAAAACAAACAACTAACCTATCAGTTAAACACAAAGTATATGTATGTTATAATTTACTTAAAAAGAGACACAAGACTTTATATTAAAAAAACCAAGAGGTCACCTATAAGCTCTCCTTGAAAAGTATTCTTTTAAAATAAATAAGGTCTAATTTGCATATACTTTCTGGACTTTGAAAGTCTTAAAAAAAAAAAAACCAAAAACCTCACCTCCCATTTTTCAGAAGCACTATTTCCACGTTCACCTGTTCCAATAACATATAATCTTCCAGTTCCATCTGACAAGGTAACCCAGGTGGATGATGTGAAATGGATAGATGCACAAAGGCGATTATCGCATGCCGTCAAATCTGTAGGTAGTCGAAACACCTCTCGTGGTTTTCCTAAAGCAGTATCCTAAAAAGGAGTCAAACATAAGTGAACCCTTTCCTCTTCCCTGAATCATACACGCACAAAATAAACATCTGCAGTGTAGTAATTTTTCTCTTATTCAAGAGTCTGATCTAACTGCCTTCCCTTTAAGATATATTACTAATCACTTTTTTGGGGGAGGGGAGGAGTTTAAGAGATTATATGTAGCACAAAGAAACATTTATTATTGAAACTTTTATGCAATTAATATATATTATAAAACATTGAGTTAGAATATTCAAATTGCAATACCACACATTTTTTTTATTAAATATGTTTTTAAGTTTAAAAAATTTTTAAAGTGAGTGGATTTAAAGAAAAATACTGTTTATGACTCATAGGACACACCCATGCCAAAAAAATCTAATGCAGGACTAGAATCACTGAAGTGAGGAAAATACAGCTTTGACTTAAAGGAAGTTATCACTTGAGGTCCCTCAATTTCAGGCCCCAAATGATTTTTTCAGCTACTGATTCCCTTCAAACAAATAAAATAAAGTAGATGGGATGGATAGTATGTGACTTCTAGGGCTGGATCATCAAACACTTTACATCTTCTGTCTCATTCTTCTTCTTGGATTGACACTATAAGGGAGGCTAGCTACCAAACCATAAAGATGATTAAATAGTCCATGGAAAGAACATCATAGGGAAGAACTGAGGGCTCCTACCAATAACCGGCACCATATGAATGAATCATTTTGGAAATGTATCCTTCAGGCCTAATCAAGCTTTCAAATGACTGTATCCATGGCTGACATCATAACCTAATGAGAAAGCTTCAACCATACCACTCCACTGAAAGCACTCCCAGACTTCTGACCACACAAACTGTGAGATGCTTATTGTTCCAAGTCACTAAGTTCTGAAATTGTTTCTCAGCAATAAATAACACAATGCAGAAGTCTAGTTTTCTTTTAGCTTTAGAGTTACCAGTTTTTTAATTCACTAATTAGAAATATCATACAGATACTAGCCTGCAGTATGAAACACTGCATTTAAACTATCACCAACTCAGTTTTTTGTTAACAAATTCTCAATTGTGCCTATGTCCTTATAATTTTAAGATATAAGATAGGTTGCAGCATTAAAATGTTTTACAAGAAAATACATAAAATGGCTTACTATTCTGGAAATAAGCTTCGTTTCGGTATTCAATTCAACAATTTTTTTGTTGTTATTAAAATTTTAGTTGTCAGTTAAGAAATTTTTACCATAGGACAAGAGTACTCCTAGAACTATTCAGATGTACATACTAATAAAATACAAGCCCTATACACAAGCCACAAGTTTTTTTGGTGACTGTTTCTTTTTACTTTCCTTTGAAACAGTACCTTTATTTCCTTTCCCTCCTCATATTTTACTGATTTGCATAATACCCAATAAAATCATAAATATAAAATATAGCAAGCACAGCTGGCATGAATAGTTTTTAGAAACATTACATCTGAGTATTTGTAATGTAAAACTTAACTAGTAAAAAACTGAATTGTATTAGCATAATGCTGAGTAGCATATATTAGTAGTAAACTTTAAGCTTTCTGTAGTCTCTAGCCCCTACTTTTTACCGAGGGAGTTTAGAATAGAATACCAGTTAATCCAGTCAGTCAGTTAAGTGAAGGTCAAATAAGAGAAATTTTGCCATATGTTCATGCTTATGTCAGCATTTAGAATACAATGCTGTATTCTACAAAATGAGAAAAACAATGGACTAGTCAACAAATGGTATTGAGACTAAACTTTTCAGAAACAATTCAACTTAATGTTTCCTCACACCTCATGTAATAAAAATGTTCACCATTTAACACTATAAATGAAAACTTGTGCTGATAATAAGTAGGAAATAACCTTGCTGATCATTAATAAAGGGAAGAGGAAAAAAGCAGCTCCCCTGTCATTGTGGCACTGGTACCATCAGCCAGGCTTTGGTTTTACTGTAAATTATCCTGGCATTAACAGCATTGTTCTCCTATTGAACATAAACAGTTTCACAGAATATAAATATCAGACAAGGCCACTGTGATACTGACAAAATAGCATCACTCCATAATGATATGTGAATACGGATAAAACATTAATATTGTCAAAACTTCAAATATGACACTCAATCCAGGCCAGTGTGAGCAACTGCAGCTTCTTTACTAATTACATCCTGCACTTCAGTCTAGTCTTCCCTCCTTCTAGATGAGACTTATTAAGATACCCATAATAGAATTATCCAGTTTCCTCACAGTATCCAATGCAAATACTTTCTTAAATCCTCCCCACAAATCACCTAACATGAGCCCAATCCTTTAATATTATCATTTCTAAATCCTCCAAGATACCTTGTGATTCTCCATGGTGTACACTCTTCCTTAATGCAAAAAGTAATAAATCCAATTTGCTCAAACACAGGTCTGTGCCTGATGTCTTTGGAGAGCATTGGCAGGGAAATGAACATCCGCCCTATGGAACTTCATATAATTGTTAAATATCCTGAGGTTGATTTATATTACTGACACATACACACAAAAAAAGATCAAAAAGATACAATCCCACCCTCCCCCCCAAAAAAAGAAAAAGAAAAAGCACACAGAATATGTATAACATAAACCCATATATGCCGGAACAAAAGAAGTTGTGATATGTCAGCACACAGTAAGACACAGACAAGACACATGCTAATCTGTTTAATAGTGTTTTCTATTAGGAAGGAAAATGAGATGAGAGCATGCCTGGTACTAGGGGAAATGAATGTGAAGGCAAATTCCCTTTTACTTCAAACACATTATTTTTGGTTTTCCTTTTTTGTTTATACTGGCCAATTTATGTATGATATACATAATTTAGAAGATATTAAAATAAAATACAATGGGAATCTTTCCTTAAAACGGGTGTTTCAAAATAAAGTTTTCCAGTGGTCCACTATATGACCCTCTCTTTATCTAAACTAGTGAAATGTTATCAAGGGAAATGTAGGTCTAAAATCCTTAAATCACTCCTTTTCTCCATTTCATACACTTTGTTTTAAGTCATGTTCTTTTAAATACATGGTTACACATGACTGAGGTTGGTAGAAGTCTAATTATCAGATAAAGTGGTACAATATTCAATAGAATAATTAAGATGCTAAGCATATAAATGTGAAACCAAAATTAATGAACTTAAAATACAAAGAAAACATAGTACCTCTCTTACTTGAGTTAAATGATACAGTGTAAGCTGCATAAATGTTCATGATGTTTGAAATTTAATTCTCAGAGTACAATTTAATTTTGACTGGACTATAAGCAATGGAACTTTTTCTTCAGTAAGTCTTACACTAAAGCATTAAATTATCTCTGAATAACCTTCATGGACAGTTTAACTAAGTGTATTCGTGGTAACACCTTATATAACTGGCATCTATAGTGTCCACTTTCACCCTTTCCCTTTTCTTCACAAAAAAAGGCTAATATAACTATGTTCAAGGTAACTGAAAATCAGTCAGAGGCAACATTTCACAGTTAAATTACAGAAGGATTAAAATTTCACTGATGAATGGAACACTTACTGAATGACCACAATGTACAAGAGTATTAAATAAGTGCTTTGACTTTTTACTCTCTCATTTATCTATCATCAAACACTATAAAGTGGAAAATATTATCCCCACTTTAAGAAGACAGGTCCAAAAAGATTTAAAAACTTGCCTAAAACTCCCTTGTTAGAAGATGACACAGCCAAACTTCAAATCCTGGACAACTTTACTCTGAAAATTGATAGGCTTTCCCTTATTTCACATATACTAGAAAATAAGCCATTTCCAACCTTTTTCTAAACAAATAATACTTCAGATCTCAACAATTTCTCGAACACCCCTTCCCTCCCCCCTCTTCCCTACCAAAACCCCACTTTGACCACAACTACCATATACTCAGTTTTTCTTAAGGATATTATATAGTATTTTTAATTAAGATTCCTGAGTCAATAAGGTGTAATACAAAAATTAAAGTTTCCACAGATTGTATGTAAACTACATTATAAATAAATATCAATACCTAAGTTATATGTTTATGAAAAACATTTCTAAACTGGAGTTTGGAGCCCTCTTACAGTTATATGCAGTGAAGCTTCAACTAAGGAACTGTTTTTCTTTTTTCTTTTTCTGGTACTGAGGACTGAAGCCAGAGGTGCTTTACACTGAGCTTTTCCCCCCACCCCTTTTAAAATTTTTTTTAAAATTTTTTATTTTGAGACAGAATCTTATTAAATTGCTAAGGCTAACCTTGAACTTGCAATCTTGCACCCTCAGCCGCCCAAATTCCTGGAATTACAGGCATGTGATGCTGCACACCATTGTTTTTCTAATATATACACATCTACAGGAAAAAAGACACTCAAATTTAAAACAATGGTCAATCAAAATTAAGTAGAGATGCCATTTACCAGTATTACTAGGTATTGACATTTAATATTTTGCTTTTTTAAAAGGAAGTGATCTTTTTCTGGAGAAAATCTTTCATCATTAATAACCATTAACTTCATTTGGAAGATGGTCATCTTCTTCCTTCTTCATGTTTTCACTAAAGCTTTAAGAATAGGTATTTCTAACCAACTGCAGTTCAATTAATGTTTGGATGTAAAATTATGCTTTCAATAATGTATTAAACACACATAGTTCTAAGAATTTACCTTTGATTTTTATCTTTAACTACGTAAATAACTATCTACTTGTCAATCAGCTCAACTATTGAAAATAAGCTGAGATTCAAGTCTAGAGATGAACATACTGCCATGCAAGGAGCTGGACTAACAAGTAACTGTAACTTTTCACTTCAAGACACAACCTCACAAATATACTTACAAATGAAATCCAGCAACTGTCCTCTAGATCTTAAAGATACAAAATAAGATGACATTCTTCTTTAGCAGCAGAAACAATATAGTTTTCCAATTAAATGGGAAAAAATTATAACAGAAATAATACCCCAGGGCCAGGGTTGTGGCTCAGAGGTACAGCGCTTGCCTAGCACGCATTAGGCACCACATTAAAAAAAAAAAAAAAAAAACACACCACATAAAAAAATAAAATAAAAGCACCACATAAAAAAATAAAAACAAATAAAATAAATGTTAAAAAAGAAAGAATACCCTAAGTTTTAAGAAACTGGATAAATACCTTAAAATGAGGTATAATATGATATAAAATAATGATGATCTAGAATAAAACTTTAAACACACTTTTTGTGCTTTTCTAAAATATTTTCTACTTCCTAAGCACACTTTCAACTGAAATTTCTCAAAAATTAGCAATTGTAAACTCACAAACTTACTTGGTAGTGTAATGGCTCTATAAAACTGTGTTGAACTGCTGCCACCTTCTGGCTCCTTATAAAGTCAGCTGAGCAAGATGAGAAAAATTCAAGTCCTGGACTCTACAATCTTCCACTCTGAACAGTGTTTACTCCAGAGTTAACAAGGGGAGTCATTTGTACCCCATGCACAAGAGAGTGGTATTTATGCATTTGTGTTTTTGGCTCAAAAATTTATTAATCATAGTAAAATGGATAAACATTAGTGTTTTTGCTATACATAAAAAGCCAATGTCTAATCAGTGTTCAACACTTTCCAACCATTTCCAACATAGAAGCTCAAGGATTAGGTTGATTCCCTTTGTTACTAAACAGAAAAATTATCAGAAATAAGCATGATAGTCTTCTATATCCCAGATACAGGGCTTCTCAAGAAGAACACTAGCAAAATCACTTTGACATACTTGATAAAATTCAGATTTCCAGACCAAACCAACTCTGACACTGAAACAACCTTTGGGAATGGTATCCTGAAATTAGTTTTTGTTCAGATCAATTACTTCAAGTGACAACAGAATTTGAAAGCCAAAGAAAGAACCTTAACTGCTGAAGCAGAAAATTAACTAAAAGAACCTGTAAGATGGCTCTTTAAAAACATAATAATATCTTTCTAAAGACTGACTGGATAAAGAGAAAAAATACAGAAAGAAATATCAATAATCTGAAAAGCACAGTGCATGAAACTTAATAGTAACAAATTTGAAAACTTAAAAGGAAATTGTTGATTTCACTTACTAGAAATATATAGGAAAATTTACCTAAGAACCAATTTATTTTTTATTTATTTTTTAAATTTTTAATTTGTTTTAATTAGTTACAATGACAGTACAATGATCTTGACATACATTTGAATCAGATGGGATATAATTTCTCATTATTCTGAGTGTACAGGTTGCAGAATCACATTGGTCATGTAGTCACGTATATACACACACAGCAATAATAATGTCTATTTTATTCTATTGTCCTTCCTTTCCTCCCTTCCCCCTCCCCTCCCCTCCCATCACTTCTCTCTACTCAATCTAAGGTGACACAATTTTTTTTTCTCACATCTTCATACATGTATTTTGTATAACGATGAGGGTCTCCTTCCATCTTCCATGCAATTCCCTTTCTCCCTTCCTTTCCCTCCCACCTCTCTTCCCTATCTAGAGGTTATCTTCTTCTGATGCACTTCCTCCCTCCCTACCCCATTTTGAGTCACCCCCCTTATATCAGAGAAGACATTCAGCATTTGTTTTTTTGGGACTGGCTAACTTCACTTAGCATAATCTGCTCTAATGCCATCCATTTCCCTGCAAATGCCATGATCTTGTTATTTTTTATTGCTGAGTAATATTCCATTGTGTATAAATTCAAGAACCAATTTAAATAAACCAATTACCACAGAATAAACTGTACAGGTGATTAGAGAACTACTATTGAAAAGAATAACAAAATACAACGTAGCCAAAGAGGATCTTTACTTAACATATAAAGAAAAAATCACTCTAATCTTAAACTTATCAGTCTTCAGAAAAATAAGAAAGCTCCTCAATTCATTTAAGAAAGCCAGAAAAACTTTAATCAAAATCTGTTAAATAACACCAAAACCAAAATACAACTATCATGGACTTGTGAAGATAAATGCAAACATTCTAAATAAAATGTCAATAATAGAATCTAACAATGTATTAAAGGAATATGCTCTCTCACCATAAAGGTTTATTCTAGAAATACTTAGAAGATTGCTCTAGTTTGTAAATTAAATATTGCTCTAGTTTGTATCTGGAATGCCCTTCTGAGGCCCATATATTTAAGTTTGAGTGCTGTGCTTGGTACTATTAGGAAGTGATGGAACCTTTTAATTGTAGGGCCTAGTGGGAGGCCCTTAGGTCACTCGCAGTGTGATTGCGAACAGAGTATTGGGAACCCAGTCTCTTTTTGTCTTTCATTTCCCTGGCCATGAGATGAGCATTTTTGTTCCACCATGTGCTGCAACCTTAAGGTGCTTCCTCACCACAGGACTAAAAGCAACAAGGTGATCATGGACCAGAATTGATCATGAACCGGAACATACAAAATTGTGAGCTAAAATAAACCTTCTTTCATTCTAAGTTGATTACCTCAGGTGTTTGTTATATTAATGTAAATATGACTAATACAAGGACTATATCAATTTAATTCTGTGATCATTAATAGCAAATATAATCTGAAAAGGCATTTGATAGAATTTAGCAACCATTCTTTTATTAACATTGAATAGAAATCTAAACAGAACGAAAATTAAAACAACAAAGTTATTTGTCAAAACCAATGATTTTTAGTAAAAATTAAAAACTATTAATAAAATCACAAGCTTAAGAGAAATGGATATCTGAAATCCCCACTATTTATGACCTTGTCTCAGAAGTTCTATCTATAAAAGCAGTAAGACAAAAATGAAATGATATTATTATTATTGTCATTTTCATAAAGAATGGAAAAGAATTAAAACTATCTCCTTTTCTGATGATATAAATGTAGACTTAAAAGGAGTTGTTAAAAAAATTACTGAATTATCAAATAAGGTGGCTGTGGATATAACACATAGTTTTTCTCTATCAATAAATGCATAGAAAAGGAAATAGAAAAAAAAACTATAATCTATTTCACAACAGTGGCAGAAACTATAAAATATTTAAGAATAAATTTAATAAAAAGAATATAACAAACTACAAAAATCTTACTTGAGGGCATAAAAGTAGATCTAAATAAATGAAAAGACATACTGTGTTCTGGGTTGAGAAACAAGGTCTTAAAAACACCAAACATTCCCCAAATCAACATGAATTCCCTATGCTGGGGGTGGGAGAGGAGACTGGAGATTTGTTTAATAAAAGTTTAAAACAGATTGATGTTACCAACAGGTCTAACTGGACAGGTTGATGAAGGGATTTGGAAAAAGGCAAACAGACACAAAAGTAGAGAAAAATCTGGAGCTTGGTGGGTCAGCCTGCCTCTTGTGAAGGAAGACTGACCAAGAATGAGCTCAGCATGTTTATTATATAGTTTTAAAGATCAGAAGGCTTTATTGTGAGACAGTTTCTTTAAGATAAACAAAACCCAAGTTGAGGGTAAAAGCAGCCCAATTAGAACTTATTAGCTTGCACCCATACTCTTTACCTCTAGGCAGCAGGTGGGCAGCAGGCATTTGAACCCAAGACCATGAACTTATAAATTCAATGGCTGGCACAGAATCTGCTTCTAACAGGGCATCATTATATCGACTGGGTGATCTTCAACTGGTTCCCTTGCACTGAGAAATCCCCAAGGGAGGTGTCCCCTCTGTCTCTGGGCAGTTCAGAGACCCACAATTCATTCAATATTCCCAACAGACTAATTCTAGACAGCTGAGCACAGAGGTAAAAAGAGGATTCAGTGAATGCCTACATATTAAAAGATAAGAACACATATTTTCTTCCTCTGCTTTATTCCAGAAAGTCAGGATCAGGGCCCTATAACTACCTCTCTGACAAAACAAACAAACAAACAAAAACAACAACAAAAAAACACTAAAGAACTCCTCTCTAAGGACACCTGCTAGCCCAGGGGAAAAGAAACCAACATTTAGGGGCACTCAGTCCTACACTGTCATTTACCAGCTGAAGGGAAAAAAATATGAGGTGGATCTTTTTCCTGGAAAATATACTAAACTACTTTCAGAGTGCATTATGTCTTTTCAACTAAATAATTCAAGAATTTATAATCCAACTGTTAGAGGATACATATGAAGTGCTAATAGTGTAGGGATGAGAATGATAATTAAGAACTAGGAAAGAAGGCAACTTGTAAAAACTTTCAAAAATCACCATTCTAAATTATGCCAAAAAGTTCTAATTTATCAGGAAAGTCAATAAATGTACACTGTGTATATGAAAAGACAAATGTTGATTTGAACATACATAAATACATAATGAAGGAGGGTATTATTTCAATGTTAAGGTCATATTGAGAGAGAGAAAGAAGTGGTTTACATTTTGATGTTAAAAAAAAAGTAGAAAAAAATTTTATTTTGTAGCTGCAGCATTCCCAGTACTCACAACATATAGTAGGAATTCAATAAATATTCTGAATGCTGAGTGAAGAGTATAAATTAGACTGAACTGTGTAAGTTAACATTCTGAAAGAATTTTCATGAGTGACATTCCAGATTTTGTCTTCTTAAACAAATAGAAACAAACAGAACCTAGAAAAAAATATTCTTAAAATTAAAAGACACAATATGGTATAAACTATGCATGCACAGAACGTGAACATGAATGATCATGCATTGGGCAACAGAATTCACAAGAATGAATACTGAGCAAGAACATGGCTTGTTTGTACACAACATTCAAATATATAGTGCCCATACAAAGTGTACATGTATATAGTATCTTTAAGACCACAAAGAGAAACTAAATAAGAAACTATAACCAGTTCCTCTAAGTTGTTCATAGAAAAGATAAAATAGGTCATGAAAAAGAATAAAAACATATTAATCTCTGCTCTAATTTAATATCAAATTTTTTAAGCATAATTACAGTATCTGATTTTCCATAAAAATTTTGCAATGGAAGAAAAATATACCAACCAGTCTAAGCTGCTTATCTGTATTTCAAATACAATCACTAAGCTCTCATTTCAGACTTCCAACCAATCCTTTGTGACTTAAACTGAAATTTGGTATTCCAAATTCTGATTATCAATGAGTTAACTGAGAAAACCAAACTTCTGAGTCCTAAATGTGACCCTATCCATGCCCATCTTTCAGTCCAGCATAGCACTAAACAAGGGGGAAAAACAAAAAAAAAAACAAAAACAAACAAACAAAAAAAAAACAACAACAACAAAAAAAACAGCCTTTCTCATTTACCTTTGCACTGCTGAATACAAAATAACATGACCACTCCTGGTCTGCTTCAAATCTGACCATCTGTCACCTTAGCGACCTCATCTCCATCTATAACCTGTATTCCTTCCAAGTCTTTCCATGCATACTCTATGCATTAGACACACAAAAATAGAATACCCTCAGTGAATAATAATGCCTGGTGAAGTTTGCCAAATTTGCCTATTAAGTTGTGTATATATCCAGTTAGCCCCAATCTGCATGGTAACTTCTAACTCATCCTTCAGAACTCTGCTAGGGTGACATTTTATGAAATCTTCCTTGAACATACATCCTTTAACATCTGTCATTCCTCCTTATTTTGGCATCTTATTATTATTTCCACTTTGCATGTTACCACTTTGTGTATGTAGCTACTAAGTACATAGAAATATTCAATAAATGTTTTAAGAAAAATATTTCTTATTCAGAAAAAGTATGTATCTCAGAAAACTAAAGAAAACTGAGTACACCTTTAATTTTTTCTAGCAAATAATGAAATGAAAAACCTGTAAAACAGAACAAATAAAAATGGTTTTAGATGAGCCTTTGAGAAAGATCTAGGAAAATCTTCCTCCTAAAGGAGAAGAAACAAGACATTTATTTAAACTACTATCACCAGGTTTCACTGAAAATGTTCCCCAGGAGCAAACTATTTCTATTTTACTAACCAAAAAAAAAAATGAAATAAAATAAAAGAGATAAAGAAACAAAGAAATGGGATTTCACCGATAAATAATAGTAGAAATCTTTATAGCATCTATATAGATGCTGCAAATAAGCCAAATTAATCAAAACATATAAGTAGCTTTGAAATATTACTCAGAGGACAAAAAAACAAAAGAAGCAGATTGATTTAAGTAGTCTGGATTATTTTTACAAAAAGAATCAGTTATAAGGAAAACAGAATATCTACATTAACATATTTTTCTTTAATTTTAAGACTAGCTCACTTTTCCTGTTCTTCCCCAGTTAATTTACGTAAATAAGCACAATTCTAAAAACCACAGCATAAAAACTTCAAGCAAATATTTGAAAACAAGCAGTTATACAATTTATATATTTACAGTCATCAAAGTGATTATTTCAGGGATATAACTACAATCTGTACACTATGCAGGTCCATGGCTGCCAGCAATTTCAAAATCTGAAATTAATGGAATAATATACCTTACAAGAATAAATATTAAATAACACTGTATATCGATATCAAATGTTAAATGATCATTATAATTGAATATTCAAAAACATATTCTCTGGATTTATATGAAAACATAATAAAATACTAGAACAAGTCTTAGGGATAATATTATCTAATTGTCAAATTGTCTTTGCCAGGAAGCCCCTTCTTTTAAAAAATTTTATATGAAATAGACAAACACATAGAGCTGCATCTGTATCAGTTAGCGGGTAGAATGGAGGGTAGATCTTTCTTGCCTATGCAGTGCCAAGGAATTCTTTAGGGCTTAGGGTTTCAGAGACAACATTGATGAGAATTCAAGCCTTTTATATTCTCATAAAGACATAAGGGCCTAAAATGAGGGAGCAATTTGCCCAATATCACAGAGCCAACATGTCCAAGGCAGAGTCAGGTCTAAATCAATATATACCTGTATTAGTCTACTAGGGCTGCCAAACAAAATACTACATACTGGGAATTTTAACAGATATTCTTCAGTTTCAAAGCTACAAGGTCACATTAAGGTCCAACAGAGTCAGCTGCTAGGAGGCATTCTAGTTGGCTTGCAGATGCTGCCTTCTTGCTGCATCCTCACATAGCTTTTACTTCATCTGTGCATTAGGAAAGACATCTCTCTTTTCCTCTCCATCTAAAGTCCACAACCCTATTTGAGTAGGTCCTCAGTCCTATGACTTTATTTAATTACTCTTCATTACCTCCTAAAAACCCTAACTCTAACCTCAGACACACATGGGGAATTGGAGCTGCAATATATGAATTTAGGGGGACAGAATTCATCCCATAGGACTACTAAAAATGTATATCATAAGAGTATACTGTAAACTGGCACGGTTGTGCACGCCTGTAATCCCAACAACTGAGGAGGCTGAGACACAGGGAGCATGAGTTCAAAGCCAGCCTCAACAAAAGTGAGGTGCTAAGCAACTCAGTAAGACCCTGTCTCTAAATAAAATATGAAATAGGGCTGGGGAGTGCCCCTGAATTCAATCCCCAGCACCCCCCCAAAAAAAAGAGTATGCTGTAAAAGTGCTCCCACTATAATAAATACTACTCTCATGTCTATTTAAGAAACTAGAATCCCACATAGGAAAGAGACAGATTTATTGTTTTTAAGATTTTTATATAGTAAAATAGGTAAAACATAATGAATCCCCATATACCCAACATATAATTCCAATTATTATCATTAGATTATGATAAGTCTAATTTCCCATACATGTATATGTACCCACATCACTATGAAGAAAATCCTAGTTATTCCAACCAAAGTATTTGGGTACCAATCTCTGATAGGACTACAAAAACAAACAAAAATCCCTACAATATCATAAACCTACTTTAAGTAATTTTATTACTTAAAAGTAATAATTCCTTAATATATAAAAATCTATGAATTATTTAGTATTCAAATTATGCACTATAAACATTTCATTATCACAGCTACTTAACAGACTGAACCCCTCACCAAATTTAAATGAGCTAAATGGTACTATTTCACTTTTTATTTTCTACTTTTTGTTATTTAAATTTGGTTCTAGCAGATACAGTAATATGCTAAAGCAATGCCTACTGACTCATGGAAGCTAAGTATTAAATTTCCAAAAATCCCTTAAGCAGTAGTTTGAAATCAGCCTTGATAGGAATATTTTACACCACAGAAGTTGGTGAACTCTACAAATCAGCCCTCAACCCACTGTCCAGAAAGTTGGTTGTTCAACATTTACTAACATATGACTGAGCAAATACATCTCCATTTGTATATTTATATATATAATATAATTTACTGCATTATGAACAAATTTAATTTTAAGAAGATGATGAATTAGTGGAAAGAGAAGTTAGGGAAAAAAATCCCATTCAAAATAACCTCAAAAAAAAAAAATACTTGGGAATCAATCTAACAAAAGAGGTGAAGGACCTCTACAATGAAAACTTCAGAAAACTAAAGAAAGAAATTGTGGATGATCTCAGAAGATAGAAAGATCTCCCATGTTTTTAGATAAGCAGAATTAATATTGTCAAAATGGCCATACTACCAAAAGTGCTATACAGATTCAATGCAATTCCCATCAAAACTCCAATGATGTTCTTCATAGAAATCAGAAAAGCAGTAATGAAATTCATTTGGAAAAATAAAAAGCCCAGAATAGCCAAAGTACTCCTTATTGAGAATGGAATAGAAAACACAAGAGACAAACCCACAAGAAACCAGTTATTCTCATATTAGACAAAGGCACCATACATATACACCAAAGTAAAGACAGCCTCTTCAACAAATGGTGCTTGGAAAACTGGAAACCTGTATGTAGAAGAATGAAATTTAACTCCTATCTCTCATTCTTCACAAAAGTCAACTCAAGGTGAATCAAAAACCAAGAAATTAGACCAGCAACTCTGCATATACTAGAAAAAATTGTAGGCTCAACACTCCAACATTCTGGCTCAGGAATTGACTTCCTTAACAAGACTCCTGAAGCACAAGAAGTAAAATGAGATGACATCAAACTAAAAAACTTCTTAACTGGAAAGGAAACAATCCACAGCATGAAGAGAGAACTTACAGAATGGGAGAAAATCTTTGCCACATACATCTCAGATACATCCAGGATATATAAAGAACTCAAAAAGCTTAACACACACACACACACACACACACACACAAAAAAAAAAAACCCACAAATAACCTAATCAATAAATGGGCAAAGGAACTAAACAGACACGTCTCAAAAGAATATAAATGGTCAACAAATATATAAAAAATGTTCAACATCTCTAGCAATTAGAGAAATGCAAAGTTAAAACTACACTGAGATCTGATCTCATCTCTAGTTAGAAAGGCAATGATCAAGACTACAAATACATTGCTGGTGGGACTACAAATTGGTGCAACCACTCTGGAAAACAGTATGGAGATTCCTCAGAAAACAAGGAATGGGACCACCATTTGACCAGTTACCCAACTCCTTGGTATACATCCAAAGGATTTAAAATAATCATACTACAGTACCTCAGCCACGTCAATGTTTATGGCAGCTCAATTCACAATGGATAAGCTATGGAGCCAACCTAGGTGCCCTTCAACAGATGAATGGATAAAGAAAATGTGATACATATACACAAAGGAGTATTATTCAGCCATTAAGAAAAATGTCTTTATGACATTTGCCAGTAAACAGATGGATCTGGAGACTATCAAGCTAAATTACACAAGACCAAAAAGCCAAAAGCCAATGTTTTTGCTGATATGTAGAAGCTGACCCACAATAAACAGAGAGAGGGAAAGAACAGATACTCAGTAGAATAGACAAAGGGGAATGAAGGAAAGGGGACAGGAACAGGAAAGGCTGTGGAATGAATCTGACATAATTTTCCTATGTACATATATGAATACACTACAGGGAATCCACCATTGTATACATACACAAGAATAGGGTCCTAATTAGAATAACATATATTTCATGCTTGTATAACTATAACAAAATGAATTTTGTTGTCACATATAACTAAAAAGAGTCAATAAAAATTTAAAAGAATATATAAACGTTAACATTAAGCACAAAAATTTAAACTGGATTTTTTTTTAGAGAGAATTTTTTAATATTTTATTTATTTATTTATATTTTAAATTTTTTTAGTTCTCGGCGGACACAACATCTTTTGTTTTTTTGTATGTGGTGCTGAGGATCGAACCCGGGCCACACGCATGCCAGGCGAGCGTGCTACCACTTGAGCCACATCCCCAGCCCCTGGATTTTAATTTGTCAAGACAAAAAACTATTTGCTTGGACAATGCCACATCGTACTATTTACCTTGATATATTGTCTTATTAACCAATAATAAGGAGAATGGGTGGAACATTGTAGAACACTGGAACAGACTAGTTCAAATCCAGACTCTGCTTCAAATTCTGTTTGACTTAGACAAGTTATTTATATCTCTATTCCTTAGTTTCCTTCGTTGTAAGGCATCCTATATTAATTCCACCTCCTTAAATGTGCATACTACCTTTCACTTTTCAAAATATTTTTTACACACTGTGCTTTAACTTTTAAAAAATCTTTGTTATCGGCAAAATTACAGGAAAATTTTCATATACATACACGTATATCCACAACTCTAAAACAAAATTTATTTGGTCATACAAATCAAAACATAGTCACTAAATCACATATATGTTCTATTACTTTAACTGGTTTATACACATTGGATCTGAAGTAATTCTAAGTCAAGGCAGCTCTAGTGAAGAAAATCAATTGGACTTAAGAGGACAGATTCTATCTCTTCTGTTCACACAAGAAACAATCGGAATTTTGCTTAGGTGTTTGGAGCCACCTAGAGGGAAGATTTCTCAGAACCAGAAAATGTGTAACTTTTCCTCCCTAACATTTTGAGACAAACACTGCAACACCAATACAGAACCTATACCTGGATTAGAAATAAAAGAAAGAGTCTGAATGAGTTTTTTTACAGCTGATCTCCATTTAACAAATATACTAACTAAGTCATATGCTGGATGCTAGGATTATAGAAACATAAGAAAGATCTATGGCCTTAGTCCAGGGGTAGGCAAATTATAATTCACAAGGCAATTCTGGGCCTCTGTCTCCTTTTGTAAATAAAGCTTTATTGAAAGTTCATCACGATCATCCATTTACAACTGTTTATTGCTATTTTCCCACTAAAACAGAAAGTCAATAATTATGACAAAGGATAGGCCCACAAAACCTATCGTATCTGACCCTGTGCAGTAAAATTGCTCTGGCATAGAGGGAGTTCACAGCCCATATAGATCTGACAGTCAGTGGTGTGAATATTTTTGAGTCAGCAGAATGTCAGGGCAAGCCTCCTAAATTAATTAACTGGGCCTTAATTAAAAATTAGAAAGCAGCCTGACACGGAACTAAGAGCATATACCAAGTAGAGGTAATCACATAAGAAAAGGTCTAGTGGCAATAGGACACACGGTCTGTCTCAAGAACTGCAAGGGTTTGGTGTTGCTTGAATATAGTATACAAGTGGTAGAAGACAATGCTGAATAGAAAGCCGTATGAACTGTTAATACCAAAAGAAAAACTTTGTATTTTTAAGAAAATATACACACACACACACACACACACACACATATATAGTGATATACATATATATCACTTCAGGTATATACTTGCAAAATCAATAAACAAAAAAACCCATTACCTCTGAAAGAACAAACAAAAAACTTTTAAAAAATTGCTGGAAAATGAATACTGAAGACAAGACAGATAAAAAAGATAGGGTCAGGAAGATGTCACTAAATACTATTTTTAATTTTCTGTTTTTGAAATTACACGAGCACCTTGTCTCTTCTAAAATTAAAAAGTTTGGATTTGGTAAAAATTTAAGAAAGAAGCACTAAGAGGAGACAAGCAAATTAGAATACCTTGTAGGTACAATGCGTAAGAGGACTGGAAGATGCAGATAGTAGTTAGAAACCAATGGACAGACTACTAGCTGTTTTAAGTAAATATATTAACAATGTATTATGGTGCTTACAACATATGAAGATGTAAAACATATGACAAAAGTAGCTCAAAGGATGAGAGGGAAAGAAAGTAAAAGGAGTTAAATTACTGTAGGATTTTACACTTTAAGTGGAATCATATTAGAGGCAGACTATGACAAGCTGAGGACAAATACTATAATCTCTACACTGACCATTATAAATAAAATACTAACAGGTTTAGATACAAAGTCAAAAGAGAAAATCAAATGGAATTTTAAGAAAGTAAAATGAAGAATATCAATTTAGCCTCCCAAAAAGTAAGAACATAGATACCAAGGAACAAAGAATAAACTGAAAAGAAATAGCAAGATGGCAACATAAAACCCAAGACTATCAGTAATTAAATTAAATATAAATACATTAATCCCTCTAATAGAAAGACAAAGATTATCATATTGCATTTAAAAGAAAACCAAAGTTTTTTTGTAAGGAATACACTTTAAAAATAAGAACACAGTTGGTCACGATGGTCAGTAGTTGTGGTACATACCTACAATACCAGCTACTTAGGAGTCTAAAGCAGGAGGATCACAAGTTTGAGCTAGTCTGTGCAAATTAGCAAGACCCAATCTTAAAATAAAATTAGAAAAAGATTAGGGATGTAGGTCAGTGTTAGAGCACTTATCTGGTATGTATGAGGCTACAAGTGACAACCCCCCCCCAAAAAAAACACTGATAAATTAAAAGAAAAAGATAATAATTTTTAAAAAGCCAACAATGATTATGCTAATACCAGACAAAGATGATTTTAAGACAAATTTATTACCAGATACTAGAGATAAAGAGAGATATTTTATAATATTAAAAGAATCAATTTACAGTGGATCAAACAATCCTAAATGTTTTACCCAATTATATAGTTAAAAATAACTAATGTAACAACTAAAACTAAAAACATATCACATGGGAAAAAGCAACCAAATTAGCTACATCCAGATTTATAAATTCAATTAAATAGATCACATAACGATGGTAGCAGACCGGAATAAATAATTGAGGATAACAGGAACAAAGGACAAAATTTAAATTAAATCAAGCAAAAATTGAGCCTTATATATACTAAAGATATATGTACCTTAATTGCGTGGATATCAGATTCAAAGGAAAAATTAAAGATCAAATAGAACTGGATAAATTCTATTATTATATAGTATATTTATTTTTCTTACCAGCATCACTGTTAAATTCATTATTCTTCCAAGGTTATCAATATAGTAGACACTGTCTTGATACCATGAATCACAGTGTAGGTAATTATACATCCCAAAAGCATGCATGTGTTCCAGTGTATATTGATCATCACGAAGTTTTACTTCTGCCACAGCTGAAATATAATAAATAAACAAACATAATCATCAAGAGTTTTATTTAGATTGTTTCTTTTTACAGAATACCTAAAAGGCAAAGAAACCATGCATGACAATCACAAAGGCTGCCTCAGGGCAATTCACTATATGATCACTCAGAAATAATTTCTGGATATCTAATATGCACTGTGTGCAGATGACTAGTAGGAGGATATGGTTATACCCTTTAGAACCTAGAACATAGTGACTGTAGTAGATAGATTTTTTTAAATCATAACTCTTCTTTTAGGCACTTTTTATAATTAAGAACAAATTCTAAGAATGAAGGTTTTCCTGCCTTTAGGGCAAATAATAAGCCCAATTTTATAAAGTATTTTTATAATTTTAAATGTTTCCATTTTATTATATTTTCATTTTAAACACACATTAAGAAATAAAGAGAATGTTTTTATTTTATCACTACACAGATATGGAAATAAATATAAACACCAACTGCAACTTCTCTAATATCACGTCAAATCCTTCTAATAGTACAGAACAAAACAGTGTCACAGCTGGAATAGACACAAGGCTTCCTACTTACAGAAAAGGGCATTCTTCACTAAAACATTAGCTGCCTCCCTCATTTTAAATCTGACAAACATGTTCTCTTCCTCTCAAGCTCCCACTTGCCTCTCCATGCTTATAGCTCAATGCTGCCCAGGACCTGTAATTAATTTCTGCAATAGAAAATATGTAAATGGACTATGATGGGCCAATGTATTATCTTGATATAAAGTATATGCTTTACTGTATTCTAATCACAACTATTTTCTTCTCGCAGAATACTTACTTACCTTTCCTGCTTCTAATACCTGATTTGAATCCTGGCTAACTTACACTTATTCAATCATTTATCTATAGAGTATTTTAATAGATACAGTGATGAGCAAAGAGTACATAGTATCTTCTTAGCACTTACAATTAAGTGAAGAAATGGACAGTACTCAGTTACATAAATCTTACATAATTTTTACATCATAATTTTATATATTAAACTGTGATGTTATAAAGAAAAATTACCGGTTACTAAAGAACACAAAAAGTAGTGAGTTTTACTTGGGAGACTAATGAAAGTTTTTCAAGGATTAAGCCAAGACATAAAAGGCAAGTAAGAATTAAGAAGAAATATACTCATACATCCACATATAACTCTGTACTCTAAGCAAAAAAAGTAGGAGTAAAACCGTATGTTCAAAGAACCAAGGACATACTGCTACATACAGAACAAAAAGAACCGTTACAAA
This sequence comes from Spermophilus citellus, assembly GCF_964194105.1. Lineage (NCBI taxonomy): Eukaryota > Metazoa > Chordata > Mammalia > Rodentia > Sciuridae > Spermophilus > Spermophilus citellus. The sequence goes on from NC_138194.1 coordinate 76,421,979, forward strand.
GAACGGCTAGAGATGAATGAAGTTAGAGAACTAGGCAGGAGGAGTTAGACTGTGAAAGTCCTTGTCTTTATTTCTTTATTGATAATAAAGTGTAATAAGAATTCATTAGGTGTTTAGCAGGAGAGTAAAGTTCAGATGTGAGTTTTTAAGAGAGTGCTTATAATGCTTATTATACACACTCAAACTTTTATCTTTTTATATCTTCATACACAAATAGCAAACTAAGCAAATAGAAAAAGACAGTTAATTTGCTGGGTTGATTTTAGAAGGTGAGTGGTTCAAGAAGTGACCTTTATAGGTGGAAATAATGTGGAAAACAGACTGGAGCAAAACAGGGATAAATTCAGGAAGACCCATTAGGAACACTACAAATGTGAAATCATAATTTTGAAAGACTTGACAGAAGTTGAGGAAACTAGCTGTTTCACTTGAGGAAGTGTGTACTTGCAAGGAATGATTAACAAATATACGTTCTATGGATTAGGAAGGAAATAATTATCCATTTTTTTTAGGACCACTGTGTGGATGAAACACTGGAAATGTCCATGAAAATGTAACAGCCCAAAAAAGTAACTTTAAACAACAATATAACAAATACATTTTCTCCCTATGGGAGCAAAGAGCCCTCAATAATCATGAACAGGTCAGAAGTTTCTTAGCCTTTTGCCTTACTATATCTCAGTTGCAAACACATTTATCTCTGGAAAACCAGTTAAAAGACCTTGATATAACAGGAGTTGGTTGTTGCATTTCAATAAGATAATCTATGTAAGTTATTGTGACACAGAAGCAAGCAGCACAGGGCATGCTTACTAGTTTATAAAACTCTCTTAGTGTGCAGAAAAAGACTGCTTCTCTAGCCCTAAATGAGAAATAAAAAGTTGTAACTACATTTATCACATCAATCTTCTTGAGTATAAAGATGGGAGGCAGAACAAGCGAAAGGAGAAAAGCAGTGTCCAGAATGTGACAAAGCTTAACCACCAGCAAGCTCTTTTGTAGAGCCTTCCCAAGAAAGAAAGGAAGAGGCAGGGAACCTCTAATCTGTTGGGATCTTTGAAATGGTTGAAGAGGAACCCTTTTTATAAAGAATTCAGTGCAGTAGTTTTTTGGTACCTGAGATTGAACCCAGGGGTGCTTACCCACTGAGCCACATCCCTAGCTGTTTTCAAGTAAAACAGATTCAACTCTTTTGCTAATGGTGCTAAGGATGGTGTCCACTACTGCTTCTTGAACTCTCAAAGTATATTATTATGTTAAACTACATAAAATTTCCAATTTTTGACATCAATTAAATATGATGTAACCTAACATTTATCTAAACACATTAGTTTTTAAAAAGTAGTGTTGGAGAAGCAAAGAATAATAACCTATAAAGGTCACTTCTTGAACCACTCACCTTCTAAAATCAACCCAATGAATTAACTGTCTTCTTCTATTTGCTTATTTTGCTATTTGTGTATGAAGATATAAAAAGATAAAAGTTATGAGTGTGTATAATGAGTTCTAAAGCAAGGCTTACAAAACAGGGCAGGACGTAAGTCAGGAGTACTGCTCCCATGAAACTATTTTATAAAATGCTTCTAGGATCATAACACATTTATCTGGCTATCTTCCCCATAATTTCCTACAGAGTGTAGACAGGAGTTTTATAGTAAACTCTACTAGAGAAATTATGCTTTCACTTAAAAATATATATTGAACAATTTTTGTTTGTAGTCAAAATGGAATAGGAAGCAATTCTGTTTTTCCATCAGAAATAACTAATAAGAAAAAATAAAATAAATCAGACATGATTACATGAAACAACAGTTTCCAAGATACTAGGCATCTGGTAACATAGAAAAATGATCACTAAGAAACCCAAAACACATGAGGTGAACCCTACCACTGCCCCAGTCTACAAAGTTTTGTGAAGTTTCCAGACCAAGGCATAAAAAATGGGAAAGTGAGGCAGACTGATCTGTAAGTCTGGAGAAACCATGGAAGTTACAGTTGATTAGTCAGAGTAGCAAACAGAGAGGCAAACCCCAGAGATCTGCAGAGGTCTCCCTGAAGAACTCAGCATGTGTTTGGAGGAGCCAACCCCAAACCAAGGAAAGAACCATCTGAAAGACTATGGGGAAAGGTACTGGACACTCACACAAGACTGCAGAGTGACTAGGCCAAACAGGAAGAATGAAAACACTCCTAATTTGTGGGATACTGGGCAGAGTACACAGCAAGCCTTGCTTCCATAGTGGGGAATAGTTAGCCCTAGACTAAACCAGACTATCAAATCTTAAAAGCAAGATTCAATGGAATTAACCTGCTTCCAAGCAGCTAAAATAAAACCCAGAAAAAAAGATTATGAGAATACAAAAATACCCTGCATCCAATAAGGTAAATTCACAATTTCTGATACCCAATCAAAGCAGAAAAGGAAAGGAAAACAAGCCCATAATGAGGAGAATCACCAATCAATAGAAGCTAATACATAACTGACATAAAGGGTATAATTAGCAGAGTATCACATTAAAACAGTTATTACAAGTATATTTCATATGTTTAAATCATAAGCAGGGGCATAAAAGATATAAAAAAAATTAAATCAGACTTAAAAAAGAGTTAAAAAAGAGAAAAAATAATGCAGAATAAAAGGGGGGTAATGATGAACTTCCAGAATAGGTAAATGAAGTTCTCAAAGGAGAGAACAAGAGAAAAATTTGGAAGAAAATTATGAACTCAGAGTTTATAGGTCAGCAAACCCCAAGAATAAGAATCATGAAGAAAACCACACCCAGGCACATATAATTATTGAACTGCTCAAAACCAATGTAAAATAGAAAAATCTTAAAAGCAGCCAGAGGAAAAAATGTATGCTATGTACAGAGCAACAAAGACAGGATAATGTCAGATTTCTCATCAGTTACAAAACAAGCAAGAAGACTACAGGGCAAAATCTTTACAAAATTAAAGAAGAAAAATTGTCAACTTAGAATTCTATATGTGGCAAAAATATCTTTGGAAGAATCAAAGCAAAATATAGATCCTTCCATACTAAAACATGGAAAGAATTAATTACCAGATTGTAAGAAACAATTAAATTCATTCATGCAGAAGGAAAATTGCAAGAGACAAAAATATGGATCTAAATAAATGAAAGAACACCAGAAGTAACAACTGTAAGTAAATACACAAGATTTTTTTCTTATTTAAATTTCTTTAAGAGATAATTATTTAAATAAAAATAATATATTGTGAAATATACAATAACATATAAGACTAAAATTCATGACAATAGCTCGAAGGCCAGGAAGAAATGGTATAAAAGTATAAGGTTCTTACAATACATGGTAAATAATATATAATCATTGAAATGTAACCAATATACATCCTAAAGTGATTATTAAAATAATAAAAAAGTACAGCTGATAGCCCCAGCAAAGGAAATTAAAACACAAGTATATATGTATGTGTGTGTATACATATGCATATATACACATACACTCACACATACATACTGTGGCATAATTAATCAAAAGAAAGCTGGGGTGACTAATATCAGACAGACCTCAGAGCAAAAAACTAAAAAAATCTTGTTAGGAATAAAGGTTATTTCATAATGATAAAGGGGTCAATTTATCAAGAGAACATATTAATGTTTATGAAGCTGGCAACAAAGTTTCAATATATATCATGCAAAAAATGGTAAAAATTAGCCAGGTGGGGTGGCATACGCCTGTAATCAACAGCTTTGGAAGCCGAGGCAGGAGGATCACAAGTTTAAGGCCAGCCTCAGTAACTAAGCAAGGTCTTAAAGCAACTTAGTGTCTCAAAAAAAATAAATACAAATAAACAGGGCTAGTATGTTGCTCAATGGTTAAGCAAGTGCCCCTAGGTTCAATGCCTGATACCCCTCCAAAAAATAAAACAAAAAATTTATAAAACTCCAAGGACACACAGAGAAATCCATAATCATAGGCATAAATTCTAAGACCCTTCTCTTGCAACAAGGGTGATTTCAAAATAATCGTTCTGAGTAAAAGAAGCCAGACAGGAGCGGTGCGGGGAGTGGGGGCATAGTACACCGTATATAATTCCAGTTATATAAAATTCTAGAAAAATCATATTAATTTATATTGTCGCAAAACATATCAATAGTTGCTTGGGGATGGGAGGAATATGGGAAGAGCAGAGGGATAGGTGTATAGTTACAGAGGGTACAAAGAAACTTTTGGGGATGATAGCTAAGTTTATCATCTTGATTATGGTGACCTCATGGGTGTATCCATGCCAAAACTTGCTAAATTGTACATTTTAAATATATGAGTTTATTGTTAACTATATCTCAATAAACCTGTTTAATGTGCAAGTGATACAAAAATCATCCACTATTCAACCAAGCAACCTCCAGCTCTACAGATAAAGCACTGAAAAAGATAGACACAATACAGAACCAAGACTCTTGGCACAAAAGCAGACACTGAATGCTGCAAAGTGTCTATGAAGCACGGGGTACTACTGGAAAGTACAGAACAGAAGAGATTCTAACTTGTACAGATTTTACAGTATGGACTCTAAATATGTAGTCAAGAAAGGAATCCCTGAAGAAGAAGTAAAAGAATAAAGTACAAATTAATTAGGTGAACTATAGGGGGAAACATAAAAAGATCTACTAAATAAGATTCTAGGAAAAGGATGTCTATAGGATAAATACTCAGACATGGAACTGCTGGATCAAAGACAATTACAATTTTAGGAAACAAATTTTTTGCTTAGGTTTTTTTTCTTTCCATTTTTTTTTTAAATTGGTGCTTTATAGTTATACATAATGGTGAGATTTATTGTTACATATTTATACATGTACACAATCTAACAATATAATTTGGCCAATGTGACTCCCCAGCACTTCTCCCTTCCTTCCCACTTCTCAACATCTTTTACTTAGTTTTTTGGAGTGGAAAAAGACAAAGTAACACTGTTTATGTTGCAGGGGTAGTTCTAGAACAATTTAATAATATTAAGACAAGAAAATAAGCCTGTTAGCCAAGCTCTTTGAGACCTGAAACCATATCTGCATCCTCATATCTTAAACAGTATTTCACACACCCAAGAGTGCAACGAAAGGTTTGCTAAGTTAAACTCCTTGGGTTAGGATAAAAAAATCAAATTCTCAGGAGCTCCTCAATTATACCTTAACTATCTCTAGAAATGATACTTTGTAAAGAATCAACCTCTTCTTTTTTTGTTCTGTTTTTGTTGTTGTGTTTCTTTTGTTCTCAAGTAATTCATAAAGCCTTCAGACAGTTGTCTCCATTGCTCTGGTCTTCTAAATAACTACAGAGCCATAGGGTAAATGATTTAACCACCAAATTTGCTCATTTCCCTTTATACTTAAAAACCCTCAAACAGCACCACATTACCTCTGGTTTTGCCCTCTAAACACAGAATCTAAGACCAACATTGTGAAATATGGGCGAGGGGAGACAGTGTGATTTTAATAAAGTAAATTAATTTATTCATTTATTTAGGCAGTGGGGATTGAACCCAGGGGGTCTTTACCACTAAGCTACATCTCCAACCCTTTATATTTATTTTGGGACAGGGTCTCACTAAGTTGCCCAGGCTAGCCTGGAACTTGCAATCCTCCTACCTCAATTTCAATTGCTGGGGATTACAGCCATTCACCACCCCAGCCAGCTTAAATGTTTTCACTTTGGAGTATCATTTATTGCGAGATTTCAATTCCTGATTTTTTAATGTTACAATATCCCACACTGACTTTAGGTTTGATTATTTTATTTGATTTAACCAGTAAAGCAAAAGTGCATTTCCACTTAGCAAATTAAAATGCTGGCAAAACTATGACAACTGAACTTTATCTTTTATTGCAATTGCACATGAAAAAGCCTGGGAAGCACAGGATAAAGTCCAAAAGATGAATAGTGCCCTCATCAGTCTAACTCCTCTTTTTGCAAAATTTTTCACCAATACAGGACTGCAACAGCATTCTGCATACGGCCTACTGATCTTCCTTTCCTTTTAGCTCATGTTTTTCCACAAATGGAATGTCCTCAACAACTTCATTCATTCAACTTATTGAGTACCTACTATGTGCCAAGAACTAAAACAAAGTAGTGAATAAAAGAGAAACATCATGGAATTCAAAGTCTAGTGGAGGAAACATCCATCCAATATAGAATCTAGAACTACAATAATTACTGATTTATGGAGAATAAAATGAAAGCAAGAAGGCTAGTCAGAAAACTACTATATTTTAGGCAAGTGAAAACAACGATTTGGACTAGGAAACATGGAGAAGTAAGGGCACTTGCTGACAAGTTGAACTGAGGACTTCACAAAGAAATACTCAAACATAAATAACTGTACAGACTAAATTAACAGTCACAATTTTTATGCCTCCCTGGATCTACGCCTTCTTTATGACCTCCCCACATGGACGGACTCCAGACTTGATTATTTGATTTGCTTTGACCAGTGGAGCAAAAAACTTGTTGCAAGGAGCAGCCTGAAAAAAGCACTTATGCACTGCTACTCACATCCTCCAAAGAGCCTGAGCTAGCCTGCAGAAGGATGACAGACCACAAGGAGAGTTAAGCAAAGGTCATCTGAAAGAATCTTAAATCAGTCAATGGCAAAGAACACCCAAATAGATGAAAAAAATCCAGTCATGATGAGCACAGTTGCCTAGCAGACCCATAACTGAACAAGAATGCATGAATGAGCCCATCCAGGACTAGAAGAATCAAGTAGGTAGGCAATCTATGAATTTGTCAGTAACAATCAATTTGTCAGCAACAATAAGTGCTTTTGGGTTTTATTTTTTTTTTTTTTAGTTTTTTTCCTAATGTATCAGCTCACAAAATATGGTGGTACTATTTACTGACTAGGAAACAGACTGAAAATGGGGTGGGAGGAAGGCAGAAAAGGAAACGAAAAATCAAGTGTATCTTCTCTCATACTGGTTAACCTATATTCTTTATAGCACAACTTAGATATCAACTTCTCCAGAAAGCTGGCCCAGATCCACAGGCTAGTTATTCAAGAATTACCATTGTATTTTATACACATATCCATCACTGCCTTCCCACATTATTTTATACTTATTTGGCATTTTCTTCCTAACGAAATAATAGTTATGTTATCCACTTATGGACTGTGTCCTATTCATCTTGATAACATTGGCATGTAACAGAACAGGCCCTCTATAGATGTTTCTGAATTTAATAAACGGATAAACAAACACTTCTTTGATACTATAAAGTCTATTAATTAACTCTGGACCCGTATTTCTCACAGTGTGATCCACTCACTGACAACCTGCACCAGAATCAGAAGTGTGTTAAAAAATGGGCAAACCTCCGGGCTCTATCATCAACGTAAATGTACTTTTTACAATGAAAACGTTCTGGCCAGCTACTAACAGTTAGTAGCAAAGTGGTTACTAAAACAAAGCAATCAGCAGTGTGATTACAAAATCATCTTTCTTCAAAAAATGTCTAGCGATATTTTTTTCTACGACAGTCTTCAGTGTGCCAGGACCTGGGAAACTGAAAATGCTCTGACAGGTACGTAGTTTCTCCTCTAAGAAATGGCTCTGCGTCAAAGGAAAACAGGCGTTGGGGTTTTTCCAAGGAGGTGTGGCTTCTCAGCTAACACGTTGACAGACAACGTCCAGAGAACGTCCCGAGCTTTCCCCACGGCAGGGCCAGCGGGGTGGACCGGCGGTCCGAGCCCAGGCATCACCCGTGTGCCCCACCTCGGGGTCGAGGGCGGACCCAGGGTCCCGCTTTTGAAGAGCCACACCTAAGCGGTTTTCACGGGGCTGAAGGGCATCGTTATCCAGAGGCAACCACCCTGTGTGCACCCCAGCGCGACGGGCAGTAACGAAGGCCATGTTGTTCTGCTTGCCCTAACACACAGAAAGAAAACGCGGGAAGGCTCAGGCCGATGGCAGCCGAAAGAGGAAAGGAAGGGAGTGTGAGGGGTCGCCACAGCTTCCCACCTGCGTCAAGCTCCAGCTGGTAACAGGGCAGTGGCTCGAGAGAAAGCTTGTAACCCTCGAAGCGGGGGTCCAACAGAGGTCTCTTCACCCGCAGGGAGCAATTAGCCGCCACCTCCATCTCTTTCCAAGATCCAAGCGTGGGAATTAATAAAGCTCTTGTTGAAAGGTCCGCGCTTCACTCCTGGAACTGAGGCTGGGAAGCGGCGTGGTTCCCATTCCAGAAACCACTGCGGCGCCAAACTGCCTTTTGGGAAATGTAGTGTGCGCGAGAAATCGGACCCTTGTGGCATGCTGGGTTCTGTAGTTTCTCGGGGACTTAAGGCCCGCTCAACGGCAGGACCTGGACTCTCTTACCCAGCGGGCTAAGCGACCAGGAGGCGGCCCGCGCTAGTTAAATTCTCACTTTATAGGCAGGGTGGCGAGACCCCGCCCCGGAAATGCGTGTTCTAGCTTTCTGTGTGCTTTCTGTGTGCTTAGGTGCCCGAGCTACTGAGGGTCTAAGTCCGGGCAGCCGAAGAGTGTGGTAGGTAACGGTCGTCAGCGCAAGGGTCATTTCGTCGCTGGGAAGGGACGGCCCTCGCCCGCGGTGATGGTGGTGAGCTATGCCCGTGGTCCTCAGGGCCGGGACCCGGGCCCAGCCCAGGCTCCTTTCGATGTGCTGTCTTTCGTTAGCTTCCCCGACCCGCGCTCGCGGGCCTGTAGGGCTCTCCGGCAGGGCGTGCTACTGGAGTTGGCCTGAAGCCAGTCCTCGCTTTGTTTTCTGGCTCCTCCCCTCCCGCCTCTCCAGCTGTCTCCGCCCTGTTCTATTTTCCCAAAGAATGTCTGAACTGGGAGGTATCCCCTAGTGCCCTTGTTTTACCAGTGAGAAAACTGAGGCCTTTAGGAATTAAGTGACTTGTCCAAGGTCACTATCCGTATTTTAGGGGGCCAAGGCGAGATCAAGTATTCCTGATATGGTAACTGACTAGACCTTGTAGTTATTTTGAAAACGTTAGCTTCCAACTACAAAAGTAAACATTTCTTGATTCTTTCTCAAGTCTTCCTTTTCCCTGTTCCCCTTTAAACAGCAACAACAACAACTGAAAACTCATTTCCAGTGTAAGTTTTCATATAGAAGAATTGAGAGACGGGAAAAGTGGTGTCAAGTTAGTGACAGATTCGCTGAGGAAAGCTTTGGCTTATTCCAAGTTTTATTGAAACTTTTGGATGGCCCCAAAACCTAACCACACTCTCCTTTCTGCACATTTTGGTTTTGATTGTCTGCTTTTGCTGAAAATTGAGAATTTTCTAAGATAAGAATTAGTTTGAGATTTGTTTTCCACTTAACCCACTGGGAATACTGCATTTGATAAGACACACAATACACATAGACTACAGCTAATGTAGCAGTTGTAATTCTAAATCCTAGTGAAGGCTAAAGTAAAGCACTTAGAATCTTATCTGATGGTTTCGTTTTTCACTAATACTTTTTTATCTAGTACTGATATTTAGATTATGGCTTCCTCAAATTCTGAATGCAGTTAAGGTGCAGAAATGATCCAGTCATTTATAATGTTCAGTTAAAGTGTTTGGGGGCTTCTAGGAACAAAGTACCTGAGTTGAAATTTTGCTTTCACTATTTTCTATTCCTGTGCCTCAGTTTTCTCAGCTGTAAAATAAAAAATGTTAATATGTAATGATAAGGTTGGGAAATTAAATGTAATTTTTTAAAAATACACAGAGTACTAGGTAATTAATTGTTTAATGTTCCAAAAACAATAGTTATTAATAAAAGATATACGGGGGAAGGAACTTGTTTAGTGAATAATCAATATGAGTTGGGATGAAGTAAATTATATTTAGAATGATGATATAAGTAATACACTTGAACATCCTTCTAGTTGATAGAATATTAAATCTGTTAGGATGATTGCCCAGAGGATTTAGAAGAAAATGCTTTATAAATATTCTATATCTGAACATATATGTTGATGTCCAGGTTAGCAAGATGAACAAAGATGCGCAGATGAGAGCAGCAATTAACCAAAAGTTAATAGAAACTGGAGAAAGAGAACGGTAAGTAATAGATTGTGTTATTGAATTACATTATACCATCTTTAATAGTTACATAATGTTATAGGAATCTAATTATCAAGAAACAAACAAAACATGCCAGTGAAAAGAATTACAGAAAGTTGAGATTATCAAAAACTTCTATTCCTAACAGCCATAAGAATTTATTTAGGTGCAACATTGCTTGCAAGACTTGGACCAACACAGGCAATGTAGAAGCCAGAAATTATTATAATAAATAAAAATATAAATTATTATAGATTCTCAAAGAATGTATAATACAGTGGGGAAGAAAAAAATACTCAGATAGCTAAGTTGAAGACATAATGTTACCCAGGTTTTCATAAGACTACATGATAGAGCCACATTGGAGCAGCATGTGCCATTCCTTTTCTATGAAATATTTCTCTTCTGTTCATTCTTAGTAAATTCTAGTTCATCTCTCATGTATTACTTCAAATATTGCTTCTTCAAGGAATCTAATTATGGAATCCCAAATACTTTGTTCTGTCGTATCATTTAATCACATCCTGTTCTAGTTACCTACTTTACTAGTGCGTAGCTCTCAATATAATCCAAGTTCCATGATAGCGAAAACACTTTTGTATACCCAGAATCTAATGCTATAACCAACACCTACTTGGTTAAGTAAATATTTGAAGAAGGAACAGGTTTAGAAATATACAGAAGGGGCCAAGGAGTCAATAAAGACTCCTAGAAGCAAGATGATAAAGTTTAAAAGAGAAATATATATATATGTATGGAAGAGGAGGAATTTTTTCAATTCTACCTGGGGATTAAGGGGATGGGTAAGATCTCACAGAACAATAAAAGATGCTTATGCTGGGTTAGAAGGATTATCAGTTCTCTAAGCCAGTAAAGGAGAGGATATTATCTTCTAATGGCATGTGCAAAGTCACAGAGCTTGGTACAACATGATTAATTCCCTGGGTACTACAAAATTATAGGAGAAAGCTATACGTAAAGTCTAAAAGCATGTGGCTGGAAGAGTGGACAGAAGTATGGATTTGGTATAAGTTAGAATTATTTCAGCTAAAAATAACAGAAACTAAACTCAGAATCTGGCTTAACCAATAGAAACATATAAGCTCATCTAATTAAAATATCTAGGGTTTAAAGTTACTTCATATATCACTAAATTTAGGCATACAAAAATTATTGCCAAGGATGTATCTTCTCTCACCTCGGCTTTTCTCTATTGTTGGCTTTATTCTTAAAACAGGTGGCAGAGATTAGCAGTTCAAACTTACATATCACTGCTCAGACTGCCTTGTTGAACACAGGACCTAGCTTGACTACCATCTTACTTAGGTAATAGGCAAGTTATGATCAGCCTTGCCTAGGTCATATTCCATCACCAGACCCTTAGCCAGATTCTTATACTGAGAATGGCAGTGTTTTGTTTTTAATCAAAGAAAGGTCAGGAAAATGGATGCTCTGATTTGCAAAAACATTCATTGCTCACTTTATACTTGAATGATGGGAATTATTGAAAGATTTTAAGAAAGGGAATAATTAGATCACATTTACACTTTACAAATTGTATTCTGTGTGAAGGATAGATTTGAAGATTCAAGACAGAAAACAGATAAATGACTTAGAAGATTGTATTGGGTTAAAAAGAAAAACAGCAAAAATGGAAAGGAGAACTTAAAATTTTTTTTAAAAAAAAAGTGGAAACAGCTCTTTATATGAGGAAGGAGGCATCAAGAACAGTGCCATGGGTAACTTGAGAAGATAGTACAGCTAGTAGTAAGTAGAGGAAATTATGTGGTTTTTTTGTTTTTTTCATTTGTGCAGCTTAGTTTCCAAGTTTCAATCACATGGCCTACCCTGTAAGGTGCCAGAGATACAGTAGTCAACAAAATGAATTCTGTTCTTTTATGGAACTTAACACTGTAAAGGGAGGAAACATACAATACATGTGTAATATGGCAGATAATGATGAGTGCTAAGAAAATAGTAAAGCAGAGAATAAACATGGGGAGGTGATATTTTGGGCAGAGAACGTTTCACTGCCAACAGATCAGAAGGATATGAGGAAGTGGAGGAGTTCCAAGAGCCAAGGTCCTGAGATGAGCTTGCCTGCTATTTTTGAGAAATACATGGAAGCTAAGGAGACTGCAGAAGCTGAGTGAGGGAGAAAAGAGATAATGTAGAATCATTTAGGCTGTAGTCAAGTCTTAGAGTTCATTCTGGGTAAATTGTGAAGGCACTAGAAGGTTTTGAGCAGTGCAGGATAGTGAAGTGCACAATTAAAGAAGCAGGGAGACAACTTAGGTAACAGTCCAGAAAGGAAAAGATGGTGGTTTAAACTAGGATATTGATGAAGATAGTGATAGACATTTGACTTCTAGGTATATATTTTAAAACTAAAACTTGTAGGATATCCTCATGGATTGGATGTGAAGCGTTAACAAGGGATCTGAGTAAAAGGTGCTGCCAAAGTTTTCAGCCCAAAGAACCAAAAGAATGGAGTTATTTTGAGAAGGAAGCAAGATGAAGTAGGAGAAAATATAAAGTTGGGTTTTAGCTCTATTCAGAGTAAAAGATCAAAATCATGAAATTTGCAGGGAAAAGGATGGCATTAAAGCAGATTATGCTAAGTGAAGCTAGCCAATCCCTAAAAAACAAATGCCAAATGTCTTCTTTGATATAAGGAGAACAACTAAGAACAGAGCAGGGAGGAAGAGCATGAGAAGATGATTAACATTAAACAGGGACGAGAGGTGGGAGGGAAAGGGAGAGAGAAGGGAAATTGCATGGAAATGGAAGGAGACCCTCATTGTTATACAAAATTACATATAAGAGGAAGTGAGGGGAAAGGGGAAAAAAAATAAGGGGGAGAAATGAATTACAGTAAATGGGGTAGAGAGAGAAGATGGGAGGGGAGGGTGGATAGTAGAGGATAGGAAAGGCAACAGAATACATCAGACACTAGTATGGCAATATATAAAACAGTGGATGTGTAACTGATGTGATTCTGCAATCTGTATACCGGGTAAAAATGGGAGTTCATAACCCACTTGAATCAAATGTATGAAATATGATATGTCAAGAGCTTTGTAATGTTTTGAACAACCAATAATTTAAAAAAAGAGTAAAAGATCAAATGGAAATGTCACTTAGTGGATCTCTAGGAATATTCACAGAGAAGCAATTTGCAGGGAAAGAGAATCTGGTTTGGTATGTGACGTATTTAAACTGAGAAGTTGGAGGATTTCTAAGAGTGGTATGTGGCAAAAAATAATAAAATATTTTGTAGCATTCCTGATGCCATTAGTTGCAATATATACCATTTTCTACTATTAAGAAAAAAGAAGATATTGCTAATTATGATATGCATGTGAGCTTCTGAGTTATTAAATTGTGTTGGGGGCCAATCTGTAAGGTTAGAGGGAGATATAGCAGGGAAATAAGAGAGCTAAAGAATAAGAATTTGTAGTAATAGAGTGGGTTTTGGAACTTGAAGTTTTCAGAGCTGCATCTTCTCTAAGTTCAATACTGTGTCAAAGTTGTATAAGACCCATGATATTCCTGGTGATGAAAGGATATGGGATATGTAAGAAGACAAAAGAGTAGAACTTCTTGAGAACTGTTATAACCCTGCCTCTGCATTTAGTTTTACTCTTTATTTGAATGAGACCCAAATAAAATGCAGGACCTAGAGTTTAAATGATTTGTATAAGACTAAATAAAGAACTATTCAGTGATAGAATGAAATTCTGGCCACAACGTTTTGGGACTGAAAATTAGGGAATTTTTAGTTGAGTAGTTGAACCTTTGTTTCAAAGATTCTTATCTAAGATGTACATTGTTGTTTACTTTGAAAACACTTTTTTTCCAACAGCCTCAAAGAGTTGCTGAGAGCTAAATTAATTGAATGTGGCTGGAAGGATCAGTTGAAGGCACACTGTAAAGGTAATCAGTTTAACTTAGAAAATAAACTGATTCCATTGTTTTGAACTGGGTTGGTCTGGGATTCACTAGGAAAAAAGTATAGTCAGTATTTTAAAGTCCAAATGCTCAAGCATAATTTTAAACAATAAAAAATTGAATTTTTCAGCAGTGATTTCCTCTTTTAAAACTATGTATAGACCTGATTGTAAAAAATGTTTAGGAATTTTTTTTGTGTGTCTCTTCAAACAAGTGAGGCATGAGCGCTCAAGGTTTTCTCTGCCATCAAAATGGATTCCTGGGCTGAGGATGTACCTCAGTGGTCAAATACTTGCATAGCAAGTATGAGACCCTGGGTTCAATCCCCAGCACTGAAAAGAAGGGAAAAAAAAAAATATAGATATATATATATATATATGTTTTTCAGGAACAGTATTCCTAATATGTTTTCACTTCATAACAAATTGAGCACTTGAGAGTTGGCAGACTTACAGGAATTATATCTCCTGTCTTTGTGTTCTTTTACAAAATTCACCATAAAAGTTCTTGAAGAATTACACTTTTAAAAAATACACGGAAGAGAAGATTGTTAAATTGCTGATTATTGATGATGATACTGTCTGATAGATTACATATCACTAAGATAAGCCTCCTTTCTTGCTCAGTTTTTGGCATAATTGATTTCTGGATATTTTTAATGAATCTCCATTGTTTCATAATGGTTTCTGCAATTAAAAATAATGGGAACTGTTTACACATTAACTATAAGAAGGCAAGTTAGTAAAAGCACTGACTTTAAAGTATTCCAGACTTTGGTGGCTAAAAAACTGGAGCTGGGTTTCAGCTATGTGGATTGAGTTTCTGAATTTTTAAGCCTCCATTGCCTCACCTCTGAAGTGAAAGAAATGCTTAGTCCACTATATAACTGAATATTAAATGGTGTAAAGCACCTAGTGGGGATCCAGTAGATGTTAATCACATCCCCTCTTATATTTCTTTTGGCCCAGCCTTGAGAAAACAGAGGAACAAAGTAGCTCTACCTTTTAATTTTTAGCTATGGAATTACAAGTTTGATTCACATAATAGGTTTTATTTCCTCTGTTATATTTAAATAAGAGCTAGTATGATTATAGTAAAATAAAATCTGTTCTGTTTTAAGTTCCAGCTTTTTATAAACATTAGAGTTCCCAAATTTATTCTAATTGCTATAGTTATTTGTTAAGTTACAGGTTATTTAGCTGAAAGTTGAACAGACTTGTCTTCTTAATCTGGAGAATACTTAATGTGTTTATGTTATAAATTTTTTTAGAAAAGACAAAAGAAGTGTCCTCTTTTATTTTTTTAAGACCAATATATACTCTAAAAACATGATTTTAACCCTTCCTTATGAAAATCTTTCTTACAGATAATGATTTTAAATGATATGATTTGTTTTTTGCTTTTGCATAAGAGGTAATTAAAGAAAAAGGACTAGAACACGTTACTGTTGATGACTTGGTGGCTGAAATCACTCCAAAAGGCAGAGGTAAGGAGTATAGTCTATGTCAAAGGAAACGTGCTGGTGCAGACATTTTTTTCTTTGCTAATTCAGATGTTTTTTCTTTTTATAAGAAAAAGTACCCTTTCCACAGTCATGTAGGTGTTTTCATTGCCTCATGAGGGAAGTGTTAAAATTGCCTACCTGCCTCTCGCAATCTCAAATAACAAATGAGATAATAGGTGTAAAATGTTTTTAGTGCTCTAAAATGGTGTACCAACATAAGTTGATAGAATTGTTAAGACAGTTTTCAAAATATGGGATTTTACAGAGGCAATTATCATCTGAAGCTAGGATTTACAAACTTTTATGAGATATAGCCTGTCTCCCCTTAAATATTTAATAATTCAAGAGTTTTACTCCAGCCTCTAAGTCTTTGTTCTGCTCTTTCCTTATTAAAAATAAATGAAGGTCTGTCTTCTTGAATGTCTAATTAAGAATTTGGAAGTTCCACAATTTCATGTTCAAGGTGATCCATATTTAAGACTCAGAGCAACCTTTTCCTTAATTTCCCTCTGAAGTACCTTGTTTACATACAGAAGGGAAAGATAGGAAACATTATATTAATACTGATGATGTGTTACTGTAGATGTTAACTACCCTTTTTTTTTTCATTTATTTTGATAAAGTTGGTGGCATTTTTTATTTGTAAGTAGAAACGGGTAAATTAGATGACCTACAAGTTTTTTTTTTTTTTTTCCTCTCACACAGAAATAGTAACAATAGTTTCATTGTAAAAAGTAAGTAAGTTTAAAATTATTACCACAGAACACTAATTCCTCCTGAGGAGGACCTATGAAATCCCATGATCCTTTTCAACCATTTCTTAAAGCCTATTTGCAGCTAGAAAACATGTTTTTTTTCTTCTAGTGTATCTCAGGGAAATATGGAAAAAAGAAATTATTGTTTTCCTTGTGAATTTATATTTTAAGATAATTTTCTCAAATTTCTTTTTCTGTTTTCAGTAATTTATACTTAATCTGTTAACATTGTTGAGGAACTGGTTATGCAGGTTAGAGTATCTGTTATTCACCACTTGCATCTTGGATATTTCATTGTCTAGCAGCAACTCCCTGCTAGAGAATGAGAATTTCTTTTATTATTAAAGAAAAGTAGAGTAAAAATAAATTGTTTCTTTTTGTTGTTGTTTTTAGTCTTCCTTTAATTGTCAGGAGCAGACATTTACTTTTTTTAGCATACACTGAAATTGACCTTTTTCAACATGCAGTTTTCTGAACTTTATATACATATATAGATGCATGCAACAACCACTACAACAGTTTTTCTTATCCTAAAAAAACTCCTTCCAGCTGCTGCTTTATTATTAAACCTTATCCCAAAGCAAATGATGTGTTTTCAGTCATCTTAATTCTAAATAAAAATATTTTAATGTGTATATTGATTTCATTTCCAGTGGACTTTCAGTTTGTAGTCTTCTGAGATAGACTTCAACAATTTATAAAAAGTATTTCCCTTATTTATGTACTTAGTTGTTTAATTGTATGTGGAAATATTGAAATTTATCTGAAGTTTTTTATTTCTCTTGAACACAAGCAAATAGTTTTATTTTATGTTTTAGTTAATTGCCTCTTTTGAATTTTTGTTTTGTTTAATATTCTAAGAACAGTCACACAGGTCAATATTCAGAAAGTTAAAAATATAACATGTAACTGTTGTTGCAGTTTTTTGCATCTTTGCTGGGCCAAGAGAGTATGTGCCTTCATTATTTCTGTAAGACATTGCCAAATTACCTTCCAAAGCATGTATCAGTTTATACTTCCTCTAGCTTAAAAAAAAAAGGCCTCCTTTCTCTTATTATTGACCTTAGAGTTTGGGTCTATCTGATTGTTAAGATATGCTGTCTGAATGTGGCTTTAATTTTCATTTCTCGTCTTAAGAATGAGCCCCTCTTACATAAGAACAGTGTCTCTCCTTTTTATCTCTTGCTCATTTTTGTTAATCTTCTGATCTTTTCCTAATCAGTTTGAAGTATCTGTGTAGTAGAAGAATCAGTTTTGTTGTTGTTTTTTTTTTTTTTAAAGAATGTTTTCCCATTATGTCTTGTGTCTTTGCTTGTGGTAATTTTGACCAAGTATGAGATGTTGTGTATAAGTCAAATTTATCAGTATATGACAGCCTGTGTATTTTAAAATGGCCTCCACTGCTAGTTTAAATAATTTTCTTATATTTTCTTTTTATCAGTGTGCAATGTATTTAGGTATTAAATAGTTCATTAAACTAATGAATTACAAGTATTCACTTTCTTTTCAGATATCTCTATTTTTTTAATTGAAACATGAGAGTTATGTATGAAATTCCTTTATTGGTGATCTTGAATAAAATGTCACGTCCCAAATTGACATGTTTTAACAAGAATCATCTTACTCTGATGTTTTTGTTTTTGTGTTTCAGCCCTGGTACCTGACAGTGTAAAGAAGGAGCTCCTACAAAGAATAAGAACATTCCTTGCTCAGCATGCCAGCCTTTAAGGTTGAATTAGATTGTGTTGTTCTGTGTTTTATTTCTGAAAGTACAACTTGCCATAAATTAGAAATCAGTTTCCCAAAATAAAATCCTTTTTTGTATGATGGTATACAGTTTTCAGTAATGATGTATACATTGTATTGATTTTTTTCCCTAAATGTGTTATTTTAATAAATATCTCACGAATGAGTTTGAAGTTTGCTTGGAGTTTGGAATGAATGGGACTCTGTGTTTATTACTAATTCATTAAATTTGTTGAGAAAGTCAGGAATGAATACAGTTTAAGTATTTAGTTTATGCATTTCTTTGTGCTAACAGTTTAGAAGTAAGAAGTCTTTCCTGATTGCATATGTATTCTTGTTTTGAATCCCCATACTGTTTTATAAATTGTAATGCTTCCTCTTGTACCATGGTTATTTATCTTTATTTCTTATTTGTTACAAATTCCAAGGGTTAGTACTGGGTCTTACTCATCTTTATGTGCCTTCCTTATGCTTCAAAGAATTTACCATCTAGTGGAAGAGAGAACATTTGCAAGCTGGCTCCACACCAAGCTCCTCCCACATACTCTACTCATCTGAACTTTGAAAGCAGACTCTATAAATTGCATCCCCACATACTAAGGTCAAGAAAGAACTTAATGGGTGAATAATTTCCACCCATTAGCTTTACTCTGACATCAGGATTGCCAAATCCAATGGACTCTTGTCTATTCTTATGTGACCTCTGCTGGAAAGTGAGAATGTTGACCATCCTGCCACTTGGAACCCTCGTCCCACTCCTCACATTGTTTCTTCCTACCACTGGAAATTCCTTCTGTTTCTTGTGGAGTACCTTTTGCTGATTGTGACTTTTAAGTAATGTTTCTTAGAGCTCTTTCCTGAGCCCTCTGCCTGACTAACTGGATATACTTTTCCTGAGCAAATCCCAGGAAACGGGTCAAACCGTGACTTCAAATACCAACAGGTTGATAAATGCTAAACTGCATCTCCAAACCAGACTTATTTCTAGCCTCCAGACCCATATATTTAACTGCTATGGATCATCTTCATTGGATATTCCTCAAACACCTCAAAATCACCATACCTAAAATAGCAATTTTATTTTCCCCCACTAACTACCCCTGCTGTGTTCCCTATTTCTGAATGGTACCTCCCAGCCATACAGATTACCTGAGGAGCTTGTTAAAATGCTGATTCTGAAGGTAAGAGATATACAGTACAAGATTATACTTTATTTCTAACAAGCTCTGAGTGGGGTTGCATGCTGCTAATTGAGGATCACTTTGAGTACAGTGAGGCTATAAATTTATCTTCTACCTTCTTTATAAACATAGATTATTGCAGTAGACCCCTAATGTTTTCTTGTTCTATGCCTCCCCCAATATCTCTTTCACAGTATTGGCTAAGTGGCCTTACTAAAATTCTCATCTGATCATTTTATTCCTCTACTTGAAATGTCTCAGTGCAGGACAAAATTTGAACTTGGCATAAAACTTATGCCCCTCTAGATCTGTCATCTACTTAAGAGTTCCTCAAAGTTAACAAGTTGTTCCATCCCTAATACTTTTGCAAATGTATCACCCTAGGAAGTCCTTCCCTCCTACTTATCTCATTCCTACTTACCCTTCAGTGTTCAGCTTGAGTTGCTAAAATATCCTGACTCCTCTGGTGTAGATTTCCCCACCACTGTTTTTCCATAAGAAGCAACTGTATGTTTCTCTTCAACACAGTGGTTCTTCAACTTGCATACATCCAGAGGAGAGGAAACTTGATTTCTTTGACTTTGTATGATGTTTATTTGTGAATGAGTGAGTAAGGGAATGAATGAGCAAATGAACCAGTGAATGAACATGGGAGCATGAAGAAAGATAACAACAAATAGGGTATAATTGAGGAAAAGCTTCACATTAATCTTTTGCAGAAATAATTTCATCTTTCTAATGAATTTTGTAGTCTTTGAACCTGGGCTTAATCGCGTAAAGTTTTGAGCCTGAGAAGACACAGTCACAAAAACCTACCCAAAAGAGTTTTTTGTTTCTCTTGATCTCTTATAAAACAATGTTTTAAAGTACTGATAGGGATGCTTGTCATTTTGCTACTCATTTTTCAAAAAAGAAAAGCAATCTTAAAAGTTACACAGAAAATGTTAGAAAAGTAGTTCTTATTTCTTAGAACTCTTCATGGAAGCAAACCAAAAATTAAAAATTGTTCATTTAGATACTATTTTAATAGTCTAAAAGAATATGAGAAAATGAAAACAATTTATGAAGATAGTTTGAATGGGACAGGAAATAAACTGAATTGAAAATATTTCGTAGCCATTTTTAGTACTAAAGAGCTTAGATTTAAAGTGATAATGCTAAGAACTTTCCCACCTCTAACCCGGAAAGAAACGAGGTTTCATTGACATCATATAGATGTCTCATTTGCTTCTAGAACCATTGATACCTTGTAAATAAACCAACTTTGTGAACATCTTGACTCAAATCATTGATTTATATAAACTTAAGAATACATTCTTTAAAAATCTTGCATACTTTCACTTAATGTTGGAAATTTAATAGGATTATTATTGCATGACTGCATTGGTAAGTATAATTAGGATTACTATAAGCTTCTCTTATAGAATTAAAGAAGATCCAGCTAAATTATTTATGTGATCTCTTAGCTTTGGCCTTACAAGTTATCATTTGAGCAGTGCCAATCCAGGGACTGGGTGATGCTGGGGATTGGTTGTTAGATATGGTACTTTCATAACTTGATAAAAAGCTCCACTCAACACAAAAGAACTGTGACAGCTGCTCAGTAGCTGATGCTGGAAATGATCCAGAGAGAGAGAGTATGTGTGTGCGTGTTTGTATTTAACCCTTGTGAAAGGCTATCTCATGTTACTCAGTGACTTCATAAAACCCCTCATATTTACCATTAGAAACCACACAAAAGCCATTGGATGAAACCTACCAAGAAAACTAATGGTACGTTCAGAACATTCAGGTTCTAATCTCGTCTATGATACTGAATTATCAGGTAAGACTGACTCTTCTTGAATTTCCTTATCTGGATAATAGATCTGATAATATTGACCTGGCAGGAATTAAAATAATAAAATCTTAATACTAATAATCAGAAGAAAACAGATTCATGTTATTCCTAGCAAGAACTCTAGAAATATTTAAATTATTTACTATGTGTTTTCTAGTTTTATATACATGAATTACACTGTGTCAAATAGCTGCATTTATTTTTCAGTCGTTTCTAGCTAACATTAATTACCATGAGAATAGAAAAATAAAGTTGTACAACTTGATTGAAATAGAGAAATATCGCTATAATAGCAATTAGGGAAGGTTGACCTTATCTTTAATAATGTTTACCCTCATTCTACTATGAACTACTTTGTGCCTCAGGTTGTATCCTATTTGTCTTTGGATCCTCATTACCTAACAGTGAATTTTTAATGAGTGACAATAGAGAAAAAAATGTGGCATATACCTATTTATACCAGACTTCAAACTCTATTTGGTTATTGTGCTTACCAGCCAAAAGGGGGCACTAGAAGCTGTATTTTAGTCCTGCTGGTGGCTGTTAAACTACTGGGTATCATTTGATCAGGCCCAATTCCAATAAGGCCAGCCAGTGTTTGCAAGATGAAAGTGTTACTGAATTAAATCAATGTGAGGAACTCAGAATGTGTTCTGGTATAAAATAAGATGAAGCTATAGTGAACATAAATGTTGTTTGACTGGGATTGTTTTCTGCAACCAATTCAGTAATTAAGAAAGAAGCTGATTTACATAGCATATACCACTACTGATAACGGTTCTCTTTCACCAACTTTATCAAGGAGGAGAGGGTAGGGGAGAGGAGGAAATCCTTAACAAATGAAAGAAAAATAATTTTCACTGTATTTAAAGGTAATATCTTTCTTTTTCATCCTATGTCACTTTGTAAAAAGAAAAAGTATAAATAGAGCATTGTATAATAGTGCGCAAACCCTGTGAACATTCAATGAATATTGGCATATGATGACAATAATAAAGAAAATCAAAGAACAAAGACATAGAATTGATTGATACTTATGAAATGATGCTACTCATCAGTCAGTTTTGGGTACAGGGGTTATTAGAACCTTGGACATCCGTAAATGCTCCAGCTTTGTGCCTGGAATTATCAGAATAAAGTGATAAAAAATGGCTTTCAGTTGCCCTATTAAGTTCTTCCCTAAAATTTTTTGTTGAGGGCATATTCTTCACAATGAATCCTTTTTAGACCGCTACTTATATCAAATTTAGACTTCAATGGGGTAAGAGCCACAAAATAGAAAGGTGGAAAAATAATTGATTGCTAAACCCTTACCTGTTGATGTTGCAAGTGACTCAGATAACAATATGCATTGTGTGGCTTGAAACACGGTTTGGCTGAGATACTGACAGTGTGACAGTTCTCTATTTCTTAGTTCTATCATCAATGTATTTAAATGACCAGATTAGTCACTTAAGGGTTCCACCTGACAGTTGCCTTTCAACACTATCTCCTATTTGATAGGGACACTGACAGAATAATAAATTATGAAAATTGTGGGTGCTTCTCTTAAGAGACATGATACAAAGTCAAAGTTATGGTTAGGACTTAGCAAATGTATACATATTTGCTATACCAGCATGTACTCAAAACAGTTTTGTGTATAGGGTCTATCCTCCATGTTTTACCCCAATCCATAAAAACTGGGATTGCAGACAGGCATATTTTGTGAAAAAGAGCTTACACGTTCATTGACTAGTTGTATTTCCTATGGTCCTGATTTAATTTTCTTACTTCTCAGTGGCTTTATAGAGACTACCAATGAAATAACTGCCCCATTTATCATTGTCATCACTTCTCTGATGTTTTTTCCCATCCTGCCAGCTAAGATGTGATTGTCATTAGAACTCCCTTACAATTACCCTCAATTTCTCTCCTTTTTTTTTCCAATCACATGTAGTCCTGCTTTAAATATAACTACCCAGAAAGTTTATTCCATGTAGAAAACTGAACTTGAAGAAAATATCACAGTTCTGCTAAGTCTCAATTTAAAAATGACAACCAGACATTCTGAAAAACTATTGATACGGCATTGACATGGCAACAATTGGCATTAACATCTGACAAAAAAAGTCAATGTCATGAAGGAAACAAAAAGGAATAAAAGGAGAAAGTAACAGCAATAAATGGTCTTGATTAAAAGATCAGAGATATTAGGATGTAAAGCAGTGTATCATCCCTGATAAATAAATAACCATTAAGGACATTCTTAGGACATTGGAAAATTATAAACATAGACTGTTGTTTCAGTGTTAAATTTCTTGAGTATTACAAATGGGTTCTTAAAGAATGAGCATGTTCCATGTTGAAGTATGTAAGGATGAAGTGTCACATTATAACTAACTCAAATGGATTAACAATAAAAAATGTGTACAATAAACTAAATATGGAGTGAGAGAAAACCAAACAGCAAATGGGTATCTAATAACTTTGAAATTTGTCATAATAGTTTGATTCTCTTTAATAATAATTTTTTCAATGAATAAAACACTAGATAAAATCAAAATCTCCTATGGCTTTCGTATATTTAGTTTTATGTAATATTATAGAAGTGTTCCTTTTATATCTATGCATAAATGTTTTATATTGTTTATATAATTCTATAACATTTTTATTTTAAAAACATCTTCATTGATGGTATGATTGACATATAAAATTTCTGTACTGATTTAATTTATACAATTTAATGAATTTGGTGGTAAGTATATAACCATGAAACACCATTAAGGCCGTAAATACATATCACCATCCAAAGTTTTCTCCTGTTCCTTTGTGGTGGTGGTGGTGATGATGATGATGTTCATGTTCATGTTCAGCATGCGTGTGTGTGTGTGAGAGAGAAAGAGAGAGAGATAGAGAGAGAAAACACCTAAGATTTACCCTCTTAGAATTTAAGCATATACACTCTGCTGTAGAGTACATTTCCAGAACTTACTAACTTGTATAACTAAAACTTTGTATACTCTTTGATAATCACCTCCTTATTTTCCCAGCTCCTGGCAATCACCATTCTATTCTGCTTCTACGAGCTTGACTGTTTAAAATTTCACATATAAAGGAAGTCATACAGTATTTGGTTTTCAGTGGTTGCTAATTTATTTAGCATTATTTCCTCCAGGCTCTATCACATTGTTTCAAATGACAAGATTTACCTCCTTTTTTGAAGGCTGAATGACATTCATCCATCCATGTGGCTTATAAACAAATTTATTTCACAGTTTTGGAGGCTTGGCAGATTTGGTGTCTAGTAGAGTCGTCTTCTGGTTCATAGAAAGTGTCTTCTTCATGCATCATCATATTGCAAAAGGGTGAATGAGCTCCTTTGGGCCTATTTAATAACAGCAC
This sequence comes from Spermophilus citellus, assembly GCF_964194105.1. Taxonomy (NCBI): domain Eukaryota; kingdom Metazoa; phylum Chordata; class Mammalia; order Rodentia; family Sciuridae; genus Spermophilus; species Spermophilus citellus. The sequence goes on from NC_138194.1 coordinate 76,446,406, forward strand.
TGTTCTCACTCATAAGGGCTCTGTTCTCATCCTGACCAAAAGTCCACCTCCTAATATCATCATCTTGGAAGTTAGGGTTTGAACATACAAATTTCAGGGGAACACAAACATTTCAACTATAGCATAAAATTAAAATTTGTTTTTTTGTTTTGGTGGATTTTTTATTGTTTGGGGTTGGGGCAGGGCCGTGTTACTGGAGATTGAACCCAAGGTCATTTTACTTGGCACTTTGGTGAGACAATCTCACCAAAGTGCCAAGTTGGCTCCAAATGAGATTCTCCTGCCTCAGCCTCCCAATTACAGGCATGTGCCACTGCACCAATCTCGGTCTATGTTTGTTTGTTTGTTTGTTTATTTTAGTGCTGAGGTTTGAACCCAGGGGTGCTTTTACTGCTCAGCCACATCTTCAGCCCCACCTTTTTTATTTTGAGACTGGGTCTCACTAAGTTGTTTCGGGCCTTGCTAAATTGCTGAGGCTGGACCCAAATTGCTATCCTTCTGTTTCAGCCTCCCAAGTCACTGGGGTTACAGGCATGCGCCACCAAGCATGGCATCAATTGGTTTTTGACAAAGATGTTAACACACAATAGGAAAGGATAGTCTCTTCAATAAATGTTCTGGGAAAAATACTTATTCACACTCAGAATTAATTACAGTCTCTTCTCATACTGTACACAAAAAATTCACTTAGAATAGGCCAAAGGCAAACATGAAACTGTAAAACTACTAGAAAATATATAGGGAAAAAGACACATGACATTAGCTTGGGTAATGAATTTTTAGATATGATCCCAAGAACACAGGAAACAAAGCAAAAATAGATAAATGGAATTGCATCAAAATGAACAGTTTCTGCAGAGACAAGGAAACAATGCAGTACCAGTGAAGAGACAGAAGAAAGGAGAGTAAATATTCACAAGACAAACATCTTGCTAATATTAACAAGATTAATTAAGTTTAATTAATATTAATCCTATTAAGGGTTAATATTAGATTCATAAACTCAACAGAAAAGCAAGAAAACAATAAAAAAGGGAAAAGGATCTCTACAGACATTTCTCCAAAGAAGACAGGTATATGAAAAAAATGTTCAACATCACTGATCACAAGAGAAATGCAAGTTTAAATCACAATGCTATATCACCTCAAATTATTAGAATGTGTATTAACAAAAAGGAGATAACAAGCACTGGCAAAGATGTAAATAAAAGGGAATGGTTTCACACTGGTATGGATGGAATGTATAAAACAGACATTGTTTTAGTCAGCTTTTTTACCACTGTGACTAAAAGACCCAAGTAGCACAATTGTAGAGGAGGAAAAATTTATTGGAGGGCTCATAGTTTCAGAGATCTCAATCCATAGACAGCCGGCTTTATTCCTCAGGACTCCACCCGCCAATGAAGCACCTCCTCCCACCATACCCCACCTGCCTCCAGTTACCACTCAGTTAATCCAATCAGGGATTAAATCGCTGATTGGATTAAAGCTCTCGAAGCCCAGTCATTTCCCCTCTGAACCTTCACAACGTTGTCTCCCATGAGCTTTGGGGAAAACCTCATATCCAAACCATAACAGACATTATGGAAAACGGTACAAAGGTTTCCCCCCAAATTAAAAATAGGTCTACCATATGATGCAGTAATCTCACTACTGGGTATATATATCCAAAGAAATTGAGATCAGGACCTCAAAGATATATTTTTGCATCCATATTCATTATAGCATTATTCACAATAGCCAAGATATGGAGTTAACAAATGTATATCAATGGATAAATGGACAAAGAAAATGTGGTAAATATACATAATGGAAATCCTACTTTTGCAACAATATAGATGAACCTGGAAGACATTAAATAAAATAAAACAGACAGGGACAAATACCATGTCTTCCTTATAGATGGACTAATTCATGGAAACAGAATAGAATGGTGGCTTTCAGAGGCTGGAGAATAGTGGCTTTGGGGAAATGATAGCCAATAAAACATTTTAGTTAGAAGGAATAAATTCAAGAGATCTATAATACATGGTAACTACAGTTAATAACAGTATATTACATACTTAAAAATTGATAAAATGGTAGAATTTAAGAATTCTCACTACTGAAAAAATTATGAGGTAAATAAATTTTGTCCCCTTGAAAAACCAGTGAATGTCTATTTTGTAAAATGTACTTCATATTCTGATCCTGTTTTTTGACTTTTTTAAAAAAATACAACGATTTGGAGCTATTCTAGATAATATTGGTGACTTATGGTTGTTGAAAAAGTTTTGGTCAGGATTGTAACAACAGTCTTAATTCTTAGTGCATGTCTGTGCAAAAAAACAAAAACTGATGACAGCATAAGTTCTTGCTTTACCATGGAGGTAAGAAAATGCCAAATGAATTACTAAGCATTGTTAGAACCTATTATGTAAGGAGTGTAATGGTTGCACTTCTTCAATTCAAGCTTTATTTGGGAAAATAATAAAAGCCAAAACAGAACAATAAAACTTTTCAACATTTCCAAAATGTTAATAGCCTTAGTAGTTTCAAAAGACACCCACAAACTCCAAATTTTTCCAGGTATACACTGAAGGGAAAAGGTGAAGCCATTCACTCCTTTATGCCTTGTTTCAATGTGTTAAGGTCTTTCAGTAAGTGAAGTGTTGGACAAGGATACGTCTTCTGGATTTCTCCTCTTTTTCAGTCCAAAAATCAATTTGAACATTTTCAGTGCACATGATTGAACTAAGTACTCTCCAATTTTATAGAATCTTAGAGAAGAGAGTTTTGTAAAGTTGAACCCAACTTTTGGAAGTTGTTGGCCTTTTAATTTTGAGATTTTCTTGTGTAAAAATTTTCTCAAAGTTTTTATAAATAACACTGGGGCCTTGCTGTGCTATCACATTAATGCAAGTGAAGCTGTAGTCAACAGCCTTTATCATCATCCTGTTTTTCAACATTCCAACTTAAATTGAATGTGTAAAAAAACACAAGGCAAATAATGATAAAATATATGATTCAAGTGGCACTTTGAAACTCCATGGTAAAAGCCTTAAGTCTTAAGCAATTTGATATATCTTATAGAAACAAGAAATTTATCTTGTCATTTAGGTAAATTTGTAAAGCAAGAAAGATAGATCTTTGAAAATTCATCCAAAACATTTACCCTTTTTTATTGCTTTAATCCTCATATTGACAGAAAGTTTCCAACAAAGCTCAGGAGACAAACCCTTCTGTGACTGTGACTACTTTAAATTTTTTTTCAGTTGTAGATGGACACAATACCTTTATTTTGTTTGTTTTTATTTTTAATGTGGTGCAGGGATGGATCCCAGTGCCTCATGCATGCTAGGCAAGCGCTTTACCACAGAGCCACAACCCCAGCCCTGAATGGGGCTACATTTGAGTATAAAATTCCATGGTTCTCTATGTCTATGCCTTACTACATAATGGCTCTCATATCTGATATCATTTACAATTCTCTCACAAAGTCATTTTTTAAAGACACACAACATTAATAGAAAAATGATCATAAATACCCTCGTTATATTAACCACAACAGAGTTTGAAAGGAATAAATTAATCATAGAAATTTTGCCATTCACAGAAGTTGCCAAACTCTGTAAGACCTTTATTATTCACAATTTGTTAATAACAATGAATGATGTTAGCACTCTTTTCCCCTCTTTTTTTATTAGCTCTTTTTAGTTATACACAACAGTAGAATTCATTTGGACATAACTATAAAAGCATGGAATACATCTTGTTCTAGTTCAGTCCCCAGTTCCTCTTCTTCCCCTATTTCCCTCCACCCTGTCTCCCTTTCTTCCACTGATATTTTTGCCATTTACCCATAATTGGTTTTTTTAATTAATTTCTTGTGGATATACACGATGGTGAGATTCACTGTGGTATATTTTTGTATGTAAATAGGAAAAATATTTCAGATTCATTCTACTGTCTTTCCTTTTCCTATTATCCTCCCTTCCCTAATTCCCCTTTGTCTACTCTACTGAACTTTTATTCCTTTTACTTTTTTAATCCCAGCACAGCCCCTCTGGCCCTCTTATTGTGGGTTAGCTTTCACATATCAGAGAAAACATTCAACCTTTGGTTTTGGGGATTGGCTTATTTCACTTAGCATGATAGTCTCCAGATCCATCCATTTACTGGCACATGTCATAAAGTCATTCTTCTTTTTGGCTGAGTAATACTCCATTGTATATATATACCACAGTTTCTTTATTCAATTTAACAATTTTCACAACAGTCAAATGTGTTTGATATTGCCTGGGCTATGTAGAAGCTGAGAAGCTGAACACCCAGAATAACGAATTTTTGTTTAAACTATCCACTTGTGTAACATTTCACCAAACAGTGAAAACCTGTAAAAAACAAAACAAAAAAACTGTATTTTACTGATTTTTGTGTTTTACTTTCTATCACATGATAAAAATGTGAGGTCTATGAGAACAGAGTTTTTTTAAAAGCTCAAAATCATTGCTACAATTTTTTTCTTTTCTTTTCATGCTACTGGATTAAACCCAGAGGTACTCTACAACTGAATTACATCCCTGACCTTTTTTACATTTTATTTTGAGACAGGGTCTCATTAAATTGCTTAAGGTCTTGCTAAGTGCCAAGACTGGCCTCAAACTTACCATGCTCCCAAATAGCAGGGATTAAAGGCATGTGACATCATAACTGACTCAATGCTATATTTTTAATACCTAGGATATTGAATATTTGTTGAAGACAAACTATCATTTTGTAAGTACTGTTGTTTTCACCATCATTCACAATTAGGTCTAGTTTCAAAACCAGATCTCAGCACAGCTCATTCTCTAAGGTAAGTGAAACACACACAATTGAATGTCTGACTCCCTCTAGTGCTGCAAGAGTTCCTACAAAGCCCCTACCACTTTCAGAGATCAAGTTTAAAATCTGTGTGTTTTCTTAAAATACAGGAAGCACCACACAAAATGAAAATAAGAAGGCTTTTGTTCAAAAAGTATTAAGCATTTCGAGATGGTGACAGCAGAGCATTAAAGCAAGCACGGGGCCCTAGGAGACAGCACCTGTCAGATACCAACTATGGCAATCTTGTAAGGCAGGGTCTTGTTAGAACTAGATTTTAGAAATCTTAAAAAATAAATACAGGGCAAAATTATCAGAATTCTCTTTTAAAGTTTTCTCATATTCATGTCCCCTGATGAGTCTGTATTGTAAAGATTTGAAGAGCAGCCTAAAGCTGAAAAATAATTTAAATCCTAAATTACATAAACTACATAACCACTTTTTCTGGTCCCAAGGTGATGTTTTGGCTATATGGATTTACATCTGGTTATCATTATTTATTGTCACATTATCTCATCAAGTTATTTTAATAATTCAAGATTTAAAATCTCACTGGTGTGATCTTTTACCAGGGTGTTTATTTATCAAGTAAATAAGAACTTTTAAAGGGAGCAATCACTTTAAAATACTGATTCCTTCCACAAGAGTTTATTAAAAATTTATTTATGCAAATTATGGTGCTTGCTTCTTTAAGAAATTTAAGCATTGTAAGGAAAAAAGGAGGCTAATTTGCTGGAAATCAACTTTATTGAAGCCCATTAACCACATGATCAATTTGCTGAGTATCCAATTTGCTAAAATTTGCAGAACCGAATGACTACTTTAATGGAAATATTTGTCATCTTTTAACAGGATTTTTTATTTTAGTGATAGTAATACACTCACACAAACATATACATAGAAAATTATACATGCATGTATAATATACATGTACATATCACATGTACATATTAGATATATACACATATATACACATACTTATTTGTGATTATATCTAACTTGTTTTAAAAAGATTAAGAATAAAAGAAAGATTATCTGGAGCTGGGGTTGTGGCTCAGTGATAGAGCACTTGCCTCACATGTGTGAGGCACTGGGTTCAGTTCTCAGCACCACATATAAATAAATGAATTAAAGCTCCATCAACAACTAAAAATATATTTAAAATATATCTGGAGGAGACAACTATAATGGATCAGGACCAGGTGATTAATCTTGATTAAATGGAAAATAAAACAGGATGAAATAGGAGTGATCATATTATTTATTGAATATTCTATGTCAGTTGTTGGTTGAGATACTCTGAAAATTGGTGAAAGAATCTTAATACTAAAAGTTTGAGGAAAAAATCAACATAAATATGTTCCTAATCACTTTCTTGATATATCCAAAGTTTAGGATGGTTTTCCTCTTTGTTATAAACTATATGGATTTTTTTCTATAGGAAAATCTGCCGGGATTCCAACATGGCGGCGGGCGTGGACAGATCAAGTCTCTGACCTCTTCAGCTGTGCAGGCATAGGGAGTCGTAAACAACCTAAATCTGTTTGCTCAGGATCACTAGGCAATGCTGAGCTGACATGGATCTGGGGCGAACAGTCTGGGCCTCTCAGAACACACACTAAGCTCGGATCGGCTGAATTCAAGCTCCCATTCGCCTGCTTCCCACAGACAAACAGCTGTGACTCAGCACTAATCCATCTGGCTGAAACAACTGGTTAGCCCTTCTGATCCTACGGAGGTAAATGCCTACCGAGCCTTCATAGGTAGTGGCCACAGGTTTGAAACGGGGCTTGGGAGAGACAGTAAGGACCCACCCGTTCCATTGGTCACGAACTGTCGCCATTTGCAAGAGATACCACCATGGCAGAGAACTGACATCACCAGACTGCGGCGGAGGAGATAACTTCATTGAAACCTGCGGCTACAGGTGTGTAATTCCCTAGCCTTCCCTCTCCACACATCGGGAAAACCTTAAGGGCCCCTCCCAGTTCTCCTGTGAGCGCGATAGCCAGACGGAGGGAATCAGAGGTGGCGCGGGACCCGCGGCACGGAACTATCGCTCCCACCAGTGCTGACAGCTGAGGTCTCTTGCACCAGCTACCGGGGGCGTGGCTACCGGAGGGCAAGGAAAATTCGCTGAGGATTCTCAGCCCCAAGCTCTACAAACTTAGGGTCTGAGGGAATGGCAAACTGGAAGAGTGTGCCCAGTCATTCATGAAAACAGGGCTCCCGGGAGCAGCAGACCTGGCGTGTAGCCAGTATTGTGGTGAGCGGCACCCGTGAGAGGGGCCTGGCTAGAGGAAAAGTGGGAAGTGACTAGACACAACAGGAGGCCCTAGGCACTCAAGACTGGAGACTCGCCCAGTCTGGGAGGAGCTGCTGCACAGTGATTGGTTCCCGCGTATTGACAGGAGAAACTTGGCCTGGTGGGCATAGTGCCACCTACTGGAAGAGAAGTTAATCAAACTCTAAGACTGCATTTATTGGTTTTTTTTTGTTTGTTTGTTTTTCTTTTTTCTTTTCTCTTTTTTTTGATTTGGGTTTTTCTTTCATTTTTCTTTCTTGTGGTTTTTTAAAATTTTTTTTACAAAATTTAAAAAAAATTTTTTTTTCTTCTAATTTTAATTTTAATTTGTTAAATTATTTAAAAAAATTTTTTTTCTTTTTTTATTTCCTATTTTTTTCTTCTTTTGTCTTTTCATTTCTTTTCAATTATCTTATCCCCCCTTCCTTGAATTCTACCTGCTTACTTTCATCCTCTTTAGTGACTTCTTCCCTTCCCTTCTAATACCTTTCCTCCCAAGCATCAAATAAATTTATAGGAGTAAACAGTAACTCAGCAGTCAAACAGAACAAGAAGTAACATGAGCAGCTTCAAAAAGCAAGGAAGAAAAGGAGTACAAATAATGCAGGACAGCCTAAATATTCAGGAGGACCTAGAGTCATCAGAAAAATGGTCATATAAAGAACTCAAGGAACACCTTAGACAGATGGAATGGAACCTTAAAGAGGATACAAGACAGCAAATTCAAGCAGCAAAAGAACACATTGAGAATGAATTACATAAACAGATACAAGAAGAAGTTAAGCATCTTTATCAGGAGATAGAGATTATAAAAAATAATCAAACAATAATTCTAGAAATGAAGGAAACGATAAACCAAATTAAAAACTCAATTGAGAGTACCACTAACAGAGTGGAGCAAGTAGAAGCCAGAACGTCAGATAATGAAGACAAAATATATCATCTTGAAAACAGTCTAGCCAACTCAGAAAGGCTGGTAAAAAATCAAGAGAAAAACATCCAAGAGTTATGGGATAACATAAAAAAAACAAACTTACGAGTCATCGGGATAGAAGAAGGTACAGAGATTCAAACCAAGGGAATGAGTAACCTACTGAATGAAATAATTACAGAAAACTTTCCAGAAATAAAAAAGGAAACGGATATACAAATTGAAGATGCATACAGGACACCAAGCACACAAAATCACAGTAGACCAATGCCAAGACACATTGTTATGAAGATGTCCAATATACAGAACAAAGAGAAAATATTAAAAGCTACAAGAGAAAGGAGACAGATTACATTCAGGGGTAAACCAATAAGGTTAACAACAGATTTTTCATCACAGACACTGAAAGCAAGAAGGTCATGGAACAATGTATTTCAAACACTGAAAGACAATGGATGCCAACTAAGAATTCTGTATCCAGCAAAATTAAGCTTCAGGTATGACAACGAAATAAAAATCTTTCATGATAAACAAAAGTTAAAAGAATTTGCAGCCAGAAAACCAGCATTGCAAATCATTTTGAGCAAAACACTACACGAGGAAGAAATGAAAAACAATAACCAAAACCATCAGTGGGAAGTGCCTCGGTAAAGACAGAGGGCGAGGGGAAAGATAATCATGGAGAAACAAACTAAATTTTTAAAAAATGGATAAATAATCAAACATGGATGGAAGTACAAACCATATATCAATAGTAACTCTGAATGTTAATGGCTTAAACTCTCCAATAAAGCGACATAAGCCGGTATCATGGATTAAAAAAACAAATCCAACAATATGCTGCCTCCAGGAGACACATCTGATTGGAAAAGACATACACAGGCTGAAGGTGAAAGGATGGGAAAAAATATACCACGCACACGGTAAGCATGGGTGGCCATCCTCATATCGAATAAAATCGACTTCAAGACTAAGTTAATCAAAAGGGATAAAGAAGGACATTATATACTGTTAAAAGGAACCATTCACCAACAAGATATAACAATTATCAATATTTATGCACCAAATAATGGTGCTGCGACATTCATAAAACAAATTCTCCTCAAGTTCAAGAATCAAATAGACCACAACACAATAATTATGGGTGACTTCAACACACCTCTCTCATCATTGGACAGATCTTCCAAACAAAAGTTGAATAAAGAAACTATAGAACTCAATATCACAATCAATAACCTAGACTTAACTGACATATATAGAATATATCAACCATCATCAAATGGATATACTTTTTTCTCAGCAGCACATGGATCCTTCTCAAAAATAGACCATATATTATGCCATAGGGCAACCCTCAGTAAATATAAAGGGGTGGAGATAATACCATGCATTTTATCTGATCATAATGGAATGAAACTGGAAATCAATGATTAAAGAAGGAAGGAAAAATCCTACATCACATGGAAAATGAACAATATGTTACTGAATGATCAAAGGGTTACAGAAGACATAAAGGAGGAAATCAAAAAATTCTTAGAGATAAATGAAAATACAGACACAACATATCGGAATCTATGGGACACAATGAAAGCAGTTTTAAGAGGAAAATTCATTGCCTGGTGGTCATTCCTCAAAAAAAGAAAAAACCAACAAATAAATGAGCTCACACTTCATCTCAAAGCCCTAGAAAAGGAAGAGCAAAACAACAGCAAATGTAGCAGAAGGCAAGAAATAATTAAAATCAGAGCAGAAATCAATGAAATTGGAACAAAAGAAACTATTGAAAAAATTAACAAAACTAAAAGTTGGTTCTTCGAAAAAATAAATAAGATCGACAGACCTTTAGCCATGCTAATGAAGAGAAGAAGAGAGAGAACTCAAATTACTAACATACGGGATGAAAAAGGCAATATCACAACAGATGCTACAGAAATACAGAAAACAATTAGAAATTATCTTAGAAAACCTATATTCCAATAAAATAGAAGATAGTGAAGACATCAATAAATTTCTTAAGTCATATGATTTGCCCAGACTGAGTCAGGAGGATACACACAATTTGAACAGACCAATATCAGTGGATGAAATTGAAGAAGCCATCAAAAGACTACCAACCAAGAAAAGCCCAGGACCGGATGGGTATACAGCGGAGTTTTACAAAACCTTTAAAGAAGAATTAATACCAATACTTTTCAAGTTATTTCAGGAAATAGAAAAAGAGGGAGCTCTTCCAAATTCATTCTATGAGGCCAACATCACCCTGATTCCGAAACTAGGCAAAGACACCTCAAAGAAAGAAAACTACAGACCAATATCTCTAATGAACCTAGATGCAAAAATCCTCAATAAAATTCTGGCGAATCGAATACAAAAACACACCAAAAAAATTATGCACCATGATCAAGTAGGATTCATCCCTGGGATGCAAGGATGGTTCAATATACAGAAATCAATAGACTTAAAGATAAGAACCATATGATCATCTTGATAGATGCATTCGACAAAGTACAGCATCCCTTTATGTTCAAAACATTAGAAAAACTAGGGATAACAGGAACTTACCTTGACATTGTAAAAGCTATCTATGCTAAGCCTCAGGCTAGCATCATTCTGAATCGACAAAAGTTAAAGGCATTCCCTCTAAAATCTGGAACAAGACAGGGATGCCCTCTATCACCATTTCTATTCAATATAGTTCTTGAAACACTGGCCAGAGCAATTAGACAGACGAAAGAAATTAAAGGCATAAAAATAGGAAAAGAAGAACTTAAATTATCACTATTTGCAGATGACATGATTCTATACCTAGAAGACCCAAAAAGGTCTACAAAGAAACTACTAGAACTAATAAATGAATTCAGCAAAGTGGCAGGATATAAAATCAACACACATAAATCAAAGGCATTTCTGTATATCAGCGACAAAACTTCTGAAACGGAAATGAGGAAAAACACTCCATTCACAATATCCTCAAAAAAAATAAAATACTTGGGAATCAACCTAACAAAAGAGGTGAAAGATTTATACAATGAAAACTACAGAACTCTAAAGAGAGAAGTAGAAGAAGATCTTAGAAGATGGAAAAATATACCCTGTTCATGGATAGGCAGAACTGACATCATCAAAATGTCGATATTACCAAAAGTTCTCTATAGGTTTAATGCAATGCCAATCAAAATCCCAATGGCATTTCTTGTAGAAATAGACAAAGCAATCATGAAATTCATATGGAAAAATAAAAGACCCAGAATAGCAAAAGCAATTCTAAGCAGGAAGTGTGAATCAGGCGGTATAGCGATACCAGATTTCAAACTATATTACAGAGCAATAGTGACAAAAACAGCATGGTACTGGTACCAAAACAGGCGGGTGGACCAATGGTATAGAATAGAGGACACAGAGACTAATCCACAAAGTTACAACTATCTTATATTTGATAAAGGGGCTAAAAGCATGCAATGGAGGAAGGATAGCATCTTCAACAAATGGTGTTGGGAAAACTGGAAATCCATATGCAACAAAATGAAACTGAATCCCTTTCTCTCGCCATGCACAAAAGTTAACTCAAAATGGATCAAGGAGCTTGATATCAAATCAGAGACTCTGCGTCTGATAGAAGAAAAAGTTGGCTCTGATCTACATATTGTGGGGTCGGGCTCCAAATTCCTTAATAGGACACCCATAGCACAAGAGTTAATAACAAGAATCAACAAATGGGACTTACTTAAACTAAAAAGTTTTTTTTCTCAGCAAGAGAAACAATAAGAGAGGTAAATAGGGAGCCTACATCCTGGGAACAAATTTTTACTCCTCACACTTCAGATAGAGCCCTAATATCCAGAGTATACAAAGAACTCAAAAAATTAGACAATAAGATAACGAATAACCCAATCAACAAATGGGCCAAGGACCTGAACAGACACTTCTCAGAGGAGGACATACAATCAATCAACAAGTACATGAAAAAATGCTCACCATCTCTAGCAGTCAGAGAAATGCAAATCAAAACCACCCTAAGATACCATCTCACTCCAGTAAGATTGGCAGCCACTATGAAGTCAAACAACAACAAGTGCTGGAGAGGATGTGGAGAAAAGGGTACACTTGTACATTGCTGGTGGGACTGCAAATTGGTGCAGCCAATTTGGAAAGCAGTTTGTAGATTCCTGGGAAACCTGGGAATGGAACCACCATTTGACCCTGCTATTGCCCTTCTCGGACTATTCCCTGAAGACCTTAAAAGAGCATGCTACAGGGATACTGCCACATCGATGTTCATAGCAGCAGAATTCACAATAGCTAGACTGTGGAACCAACCCAGATGCCCTTCAATAGATGAATGGATAAAAAAAATGTGGCATCTATACACAATGGAGTACTATGCAGCAATAAAAAATGACAAAAATCATAGAATTTGCAGAGAAATGGATGGCACTAGAGCAGATTATGCTTAGTGAAGCTAGCCAATCCCTAAAAAACAAATACCAAATGTCTTCTTTGATATAATGAGAGCAACTATGAACAGAGCAGGGAGGAAGAGCAGGAAGAAAAGATTAACTTTAAACAGAGACATGAGATGGGAGGGAAAGGGAGAGAAAAGGAATATTGCATGGTAATGAAGGGAGACCCTCAATGCTATACAAAATTACATATAAGAGGTTGTGAGGGGAATGGGAAAATAACAAGGAGAGAAATGAATTACAGTAGATGGGGTAGAGAGAGAAGATGGGAGGGGAGGGGAGGGAGGATAGTAGGGGATAGGAAAGGTAGCAGAATACAACAATTACGAATAGGGCATTATGTAAAATTGTGGATGTGTAACCGACGTGATTCTGCAATCTGCATTTGGGGTAAAATTGGGGGTTCATTACCCACTTCAATCTAATGTATGAAATATGATATGTCAAGAGCTTTGTAATGTGAACAACCAATAAAAAAATTAAAAAAAGAAAAAAAGAAAATCTGCCTATGTCAATGGTTCCTCATTAGAAATCACAATTTCAGTACATAATATGGCACTAGTTTTTCCAACTACTTCTAGTTTATTTTACAATACTTTCAAATAACATTTTCAACTTTTGTTTTTAAATTTTTTTAGTTGTATTAGGACATATACCTTTATTTTATTCATTTATTTAATTTTATGTGATGCCAGAGATCAAACTCAGTGCCTCACGCATGCTAGGCAAGTGTTCTACCACTGAACCACAACCCTGGCCCCCATTTTCAACTTTTTAGATACTAAAAGCATTTTAATACTCTTTTAGTATCTACTAGCCTATTTGTCATGTCCATCTTAATTTGTAAATTTAAAAGCATTTGAAAAAAATCAGAATTTTGACCTGAATTGTATTTAAACTAATTTTTTGTGTAATCACTCAAAATTTAACTTAGGTTAACTTTAATTTGAAAACATCAGGAAAAAATCAAAATTAGCTCAAATAATTCCATATTAAAAATATTCCCACACTAAATTTTATTTTGGTTAGTAATAGTGAAAATAAACAATTATATATTTCATAGGCAATAGCCTAAATTGGATATTTTTGTTGATAAATTATTCTTAGTAAGGTTGCTGAGTATTGCTACTTAACAGTACAATCCAAATTTAATAAATAAGGCAAATAAGTCATTGGCAAATTGGTATTCAACCACCTGATTTTTTGCTAATTGGCCTGTCTATACACATAGACGAGGGAAGGGTGAATAGGACTTTAAGAAATCCCAATTTTCAGGAAGAAAATGGAAGAGAAAAAGTTATTAGAGAAGTAGGAAGAAGTCCAAGACTCTTCAGAAGAATGGAATCTCAAGGAAATTTAGCAATGTCACATGCTATAAAGTTCCAAGATAAGTAAGGTCAGTGGTAGCTTTGTAGGCCAGCTTTTCAGTAGAGAGTGATTTGGGGAGTCAGTTTGCAAAAAGTTATGAAATGAATGTACCAAGATTAAACAAAATTATTTTCTTAAATCCAACCAGATAAAGTCCTCAAAGGCAAGGACTTAATTTTATTTGTTTTACTAATTTGAGAATTCTTCTATTTTTCTCTCTTCCATCTAGAGTTGTCAGATTTAGTAAATTAAAATACAGAAAGATAAGTTTGAAGGTTAAATAAAACTAACTGAATAATTTTTAGTATGAGTATATCCTAAACATTGCATAGGACATAGAAAGAGATTCATTATTTATGTTAAAGTCAAATGTATTTATTTGGGGGGGTGCAAATTTAACTGGGTGGATTGTTTTATCTGTCATCTCCCAGGAGGAAAGGGGATTTATTACAAGTGATATAGGAAGAAATTTGTTTAAACAATCATTTGAGATGAAAAGAGTTTTGAAAGAGAGCATAAGTAGGGAATTGACCATGTCATGAAAGAAAAATAAGGGTATTTTTGAAAAAGAATAACAAAAGAAAAATGAAAAGTAAATAAAAAGAATTCATATTTTCTATTTATGAATAGTTTCAAATTTATAGAAAGTGGAACGTATCATATGTACACGTAAATTCTAAAATTATTTAAAAAGTTACAGGTTTTATTTCATCATTTTCCAGATTTTTATCTCACATTTTTCCTTAGGTCAGACCACTTGAAGCAAATGCCAGTCATTAGGACACCCCAAACCTAAAAAAACTCAGCATGGAAGTCCATAACCCATGAACATTTTCCTACTTAAAAATAATACCATCATCCTATCTAGCAAAATGAACAATTCCATAATATCCTTGAACATTTGATCCATATTCCATTTCCTTAAATATCTTGTAAAAATACCAAACATTTTAAAATGGGAAATCTGAAAGCTGAAGTGGGTGGAGATTCTCGCTCTTTTGATAGAGTAGAAAGAGGAAAATGACTGAGCATCACTCTGCCTCAGGAGATTGCTTGATCAGTGAGGATAATAAAAATAACAATCGTAACAAGATTGTTGTGGGCTGTGCCTATTACAGTGTTTGGGACTTATTGAGATTATCAATTATTATGATTGTCAAGGAGTAGCAAGTCTTACAATTAATCTACCTGGGGAGGATTAATGACCAAGGAAGGGTAAATAATATTATGCAGGCCTGGAACTTAAAAGTTAAGCCGTGGCATTCATGGAGAACTTGACCGCCAATCCCTCTTGCCAAAGAGTGAGGCATTTATACCTACAGAGACAGCCGTGGGTTATCAATACCAGGGCCCAGTTGATTTTCCCTGTTGGTTTTCTGTGTGTGTGTGTGTGTGTGTGTGTGTGTGTGTGTGTGTGCGCGCGCGCGCCCAAGTTCCAGAGTCACAGCTCAAAAACCGGGGGCGGGGCGCCTGCGCTTCCAGGGATAGTCCTGCGCGTGAGTTCTTGGCAGCTGCTGCGAGCGGCCAGCGCAGACTCTGCAGCACTGGCTTTGCGATGGGACACCTGTGGCTCCTGGGAACCTGGGGTCTTTGGGCGTTGCTCCTGCGTGCCGCGGATCCCCACTCAGGTAATCCAGTCAGGGAGTTAGGGAGGCAAACAAAAAGAGGTCCGTGTAGACCATACCCCTGCTCTCGGGATCGCAGGAGAGGTGGGACCACCTGACACCTGCTCTGGACCCAGGTTGTGGGGGCAGATCCCAGGCAATTTGAAGACCTGAGAACTAGGCTTGACAGATAAAGTACAGAAAGAGACAGAGTAACAGAAAGGATAGAGAAAAATAGAGAGAGAGCCTAAAAGATTGCTTTTAATTTATCAGTAATGCTGTTCGAATTGTGGAACCTCCCTTCAAAGTGACATAGTTGTAAAGAAACTGAAATTGGGCTGGGGAGAAGGAGAGGGGTGGACAGACACAACCTGACTTATTCCTCCCCTCACTCTTCTTGGATCCTTTTCCCCATTGAAGGAAGGCAACACATGTCAGTCACTTCCAGGGCAGCTACCCGGTGTCTTCAAAGTAATACCCAGAAGAGGGCTGGGAAGAGAGTGATAAGATAAGAAATTGGAGTTGTGTTTGGAGATAAGGAGGATGAACTTGAGATAGACACAGCACCGTCTGGAGATAGGATCCTGCTCCCTCCTTGGGGTTCCCTATTCTTGTCTGTCTGTTGCCTGGAGTGACCAAGATACTGCAAGGAGGAATACCTTGGAACTTTTGGCAAAGAGAGACCAGAAGTACAGAGGCTTTGGGTCTGGGGGCTGGCAGCTGATCTCCTTTATGTTGGAGAACTTTTGCAATTATAGGTCAAGTCCACACTATGAATTTTCCAAGAAGGAATGAACTATCAATCATAATTTCCTTAACTTTTTTTTTCATACATTCATTTCAAAATATTAATCTCTGTGGCCTTTCTTTGTTTCCCTGCTTAAATCTTTCAACTCACTCTGAGAAATTGTTTTAAATTATAATTAAATTACAAGAACAGTATAGTTTAAGCAGAAAATTAAGCACTTCAATCATGGTGATCTTCAAGATATTTCTAAGAATTGCTTGCACTTCTCCAAAGAACAAGCAGCTTCCTCACCCTCTGTTTGCTCAGGCAGTTCTCCCTATCTCAAACTCCCTTTGTATTTCTTCATGATAGGACTAGGTTAATTAATTCATATTTTTCCTCCAACATGCAGCAGGGAAATTCCTTCTTTCTAGAAACCAGTATAGCCCAAGCTGTACTCTGAAATGCTCCTTCTGAGTCACCCAGGACACTTTGTTCCCATTTTTCACTCTGTACTGTCTAAGCTAAACTTTTGGAAAGTTAGGACTGAAATGCAATGATGTATCCCCGGGAAGCAAACCTAGTTTGTTGAGAGAATTACTGGTCTTTGCACTCACTAAGAACTCAGCATCATCAAAGCACTAGAAAGATCCTAGAAATTATCTTTCCTGAAGTGACATCCTGTCACAGCAAACAATTTCTTTTTAAAACACAATCTTCCTCTTTATACTTGGACTATTCTTTCAGCCTACATACCACCGCACTTCTTATGTGCTTTGGTAAGGATCTACTTCTCCAAAGTAGTGTTGTCTGCTGCTCTGTGGGCTACCAAGCCTAGTAAGGGTTTAATAAGTGTTTTATCATAGCATAGGTAAGAAGGATGAAAATGATTTTGTATTATTCTTGCTCTTTGGAGTACTTAAGGTAGTACTTTGCACAAAGCTGGTGAATATTAACTGAGTTAATGACTTCAATCCCTGTCAAGTCATTGAGCCAAAAAATAAAACCTATATGTATTTACTTTTAGTCCTATCATATTCACAATGGTTCTCTTATGATGTTGTGATATGTGACACAAAATATGGTGCTGGGAATGAAGAACCTGATGATTTTAACTCTTCGCACTTTCGTTATCTTTCAGATGACTCTGAAGTAATCCCTAAAGTCATGGAGGTACTACCTAAATATGGCAGCATAAATGGAGCAACAAGGCTGACTATCAAAGGAGAAGGTATCAATCCTTGTTCATGTGTGTCTGTGTGTATGCATGCACAAGTGCCAAGGAATACTATTTTACATTTAAAATTTATGGTTAAACAAAAAGCCCTATACAAAACCAACCAACAAATAAATTAAAAACCCAGCTAGCATTGTTTCTCTACTTGGCCAAGGCAGTAAAATTCTAACCCTCTTTGATGGGCTAATAAAATCCCTCAAACTCTTAATCTGATCATCTGAATTCTTACTGTTATTACTTGTTTAATAGTAAGATCTAGATTTAATAATTGAATTGAAAGGAATATCTTTAGCCCAACTATGTAATTATTTGCTTTACTTTTCATGAGTCTAATAACAAGCTAACTTATTTTTTTATATTAAATAAAGCATTTGGGGGCTGTTGAGATAGAATGCAAAGAAAGTTTGATAAAGAAATAGAATGTTGATGAAAGATAAAAGACAATAGAAAGCAAAACTCTGGATCCCTTCTCATGCCACCTAACCCCTATCGCATGCTTCATCAGGACATAAGTTATGTATGATTCTCTTTCCCCCTGCCTGGTCTTAGGATGAAAATATAGAAGGCAATCAGCAAATATATTTAACGAGAAGCTGCTCCTAGTATTAAATAGAAATATGTGGCTCTGTCAGCCAAAAGAACTTTGAAATATAAATGATAGTAGTATTCAGATACTTGAGAAGTTTTGTAAGATAAGAAACATCTTTAAAAGATGAACAAAATCTTCTACTTGGTTTTTAAAATAAGGATATTTTTTCTTTTGGAGTCAGATAATTGACAAAGCAAGAAATTTAATTGTTTTTGCTATATATTGGTACATTTTTAAATATTTCTAATATTTTGGAGAATCCAATCTCTCAATGATATTCTTAAAATGTTTATGCTCCTGAATTGTGAAAATGTATTTTGGGTTAAAGTGCTCTTTTCTAGAGTAAAGATTTGAAAACAATGTATTTGTTAAAGATTACTTTTAAGATGTCTTGAACTATCTTTTCCTTATATTGTAAATTACTGCTAAAATGATGTGCTTAGTGGCTACTGGGTTTTAAACTGGAATTTAAATGTCATCAGAGAGAGAGAGATATTCAGATTAAAATCAAAGAAACTCAAAATACCCAACTATTTCCTTCTGTCTCCCAGCTTAAACTTTTTCTTATCTAGGAATAATGGCTGGAATTTAAGTACATTGATCCAGCTCAGTCTTGGGTAGGAAGAGGGAAGATAAATCATTCTATTCTTAAAGCATTTTAGAAGGCTATGCTTATTGCTCTAGTTATCACCTTTGTTTTTTAGGTGATAGATGACTTTCTGAGGAAGTTAGGCTCAGGATTCTTAGTGAAGTACCAAGTGTGTCAGTCTCAATTTCTGAAGACTCTTGGCAGAGAATTATGGAAGAGTGAAGTTATATTTGAACAGCAGACTTCTGCACCCCACATTTATTGGTTTTTCCCTTTCCCTGATTTAATTGCACATTGCAGTCAATTAAAATGTGTTGGTATATATCTTTCTCAGAGGCTAAGTCTAAATAATGTTTTTACTGCTTCAGAGAATTAGAGAGTAGCATAAGGGTTATCAGGGGCTGGAGAAAGGGGAACAGAGGTATTGGTCAAAGGGTATGAATTTTCAGTTATGCAAAATGAGTGAAGTCCTAGAAATCTACTGTACATCCTAGTGTCTATTAACAATAGTGTAACATATACTTAAAATTTTGCTAGGCTGGGTGTGGTGGTGCATGCCTGTAATACCAGTGACTTGGGAGGCAGAGTCAGGAGGCTTAGAAGTTCAAAGCCAGCCTCAGCAGTTTAGCAAGACCTTAAGCAACTCAGTGAGAACTGTCTCAAACAAACAAACAAACAAACATAAAAAGGTGGAGGGAAGTGATTGTGGGATGTGGCTCAGTGGTTAAGTGCCTCTGGGTTCCCTGGTTCAGAAAGAAAGAAAGAAAGAAAGAAAGAGAGAGAGAGAGAGAGAGAGAGAGAGAGAGAGAGAGAGAGAGGAGGGAGGGGGAGGGAGAGGGGGAGAGGGAGAGGGAGGGAGGGAAAAGAAAGAAAGAAAGAGAGAAAGAAAGAAAGAGAAAGAAAGAAAGAGAGAAAGAAAGAGAGAGAAAGAAAGAGAGAAAGAAAGAAAGAGAAAGAAAGAAAGAGAGAAAGAAAGAGAGAGAAAGAAAGAGAGAAAGAAAGAAGATCTTATATCAAGTGTTCTTATTACAACAAAAAAATTAAGAAATAATGCAAATGGCAGGAGGTAACTTTTGGAGATGATGAATATGCTTATGGAATTGCTTCTGAAAATGGTTTCATAGGTGTATATTTATTTATCTTCAACTTGAACAAGTTGTATATAGTACATTAAGTATATACATCTTTTTGTTTATTGTTTATCAATCATACCTCAATAACACAGTTTTAAATAAATACAGATTTTAATATAGGGTTTTGGGTGCACATGATGTATATGGAAAATGTACAAAGCAATGGTAATAAATTTACAAAACATATCAGAGCTACTATGACTACATGAATGAACTTGAAAAAAAAGTTTAAGAGAATACCTTCACATAACTCATCTGTGCGTCCTGATGGATAGATACTCTGTTTTTATAATTGCACACAGCAGCAATAATTTATCAATCAAAACCATTTTCCAAATGTATTTGTAAATTCTGGATGATTACCTGAATATTGGTCCAATATGATTTTAAAATACTTTATTTTTGTAAAAATCATTGTAAAAATTAAATATTATGGAAAGTTATTGATTTGGAAATTGAGTTATCTGAAATTGCACCCACTAGAAAATCTGCTGCTAACACTCTGGAGTATTCCAATGCCACTTGACTATTTCCAAACACAATGTTGACCTTTTAGACAATATATTAAAAAAAAAGTTTGCTTAAGAAGCCAAATGTATATGGTTTTATAGTTAAGAAGTCAAAAAAGAATTGTTTTGATCAGTGGCATGTCTTAGAAATAATTTTATCTTCTAAGAAGACTGATTAGATGAGGAAGAAAGAGTTGTGGAGTATTTGTAAGCATAATGCTTTTGTGACTTTGTAGCCATGCTCAATAGTCTTCCTTGATATTTATCTTCCTGTTTTTAAAAACAGTGAAATGAGGAGAGTTAACATTTTACTTTTGGTCATTTTTTCCTACTTGTTTCCCATGTATGGCACCACATTTTTGTTGAACTGAAGTATTGAATCATATAAAATTTATGTTATGGAAAGGGCATGGACTTTGGTCCAGTCTGGCTTTCAATTCCGTTTGCCACTCTGCATCTTATGTGACCAGAGAAAACTACTTCTCTGAGCCTTGGCTAACCTCATCAGTAAATTGGGCTATTAATTTCTACCTTTTAGTACTATTGAGAATATTGAAAAGGAAAATTTATCTAAGATACCCATCATATAGTATATATTGTAGATATTAGGGCTCTTTTATTTTTCCTATTGTTTGATTTCATGTTATAGGCTTGGCTTCATTCTGTAGAAGTTATCTTCCATTAATCAGCTGTGTCTTTCCTCCCAGTTGGTTTGAATGTTACAACTTTTCAGTGGATTTCTACATTCCCAGTTCTGTTGAAAGAGAGAGAGAAAAAAGAAAGAAAGAGAGGGAGAGAGAGAAAAACCAAAACAGTATGCATTGTACATAACAACTGCCTGCTTATACAACACTGATATTTTCCATGATAGCAACATGGGTGTTACTTTTGGATTGCTGCTATCAGGAGACCCAGGTTTGTGTGTCTGGCAATTCCTGTCTCCAGTACTTCTTCAAAAGAAGGAAAAAAAAAAAAAAAGAAAGAAAAAGAACACATCACCAGGTCAGGAATTTCCCTCTGAAGCCTCAACTTTTTCTGTTTCCAGGGTACACCCAACCCTTCCTGTAATCTTTGTGCTTTGGAGGGCTTCCAAAGGTGTCTTCTTTGTACCAGATTATTTGTTTAGAATTATAGTTCTAAATTAAAATTCTTTTAGGAAGTGATTTCTTTGTATTTCATTTTACCTCATTGGGATTAGTTTAAAAATTAGGAATACACCTCTATTTGTGTTTTCAAGCAAAATTAAGAGAATTATGGATCTTACTTATTTACTTCATATTTTTCGTAGATTTTACTCCTATAACATAGATAGATACATACATACATACATACATACATAGGACATACTATTCCTAAGCTAAAAAGAATCCTTGGCTAGTATTATTATTTCAGGACTATAGCTGCTAAAGAGCAGACCTATGTTATGCTATCATTGATGTGGCATGTACCTAACAGAAAAATAAATAAATATATATATATATCACATCCTGTACCACACCACAAGTAAAATTTTCCATTCTTTAGTTAGTTGCCAGCAGTCCTTCTGTGTGTTCCAAACTCAATGTGAACTCCAAAGATAAGCAGAAATTGGCAAAAGAGTGTGTTAAAGAGTGGCTTTCTTTGCTGTTTTCATGTATTTTTTTCACAGTTTCATTTTAGTAGAAACTGTCTTTCTACTTTCAAATCTGCAAATTCAATGCAAATATCTTTCTTTCATATGTAAAATTTATTCATAATCAGTTTATGTCAAATGAGTTGCTGGATCAAGGTTTAACCTTTGAGGAATAAAGTACTATTTATTAAAATCCCATTTGTTGAGTTTCTTCTTACTTTTCCCACATACAAAGGAAGGATAGGAGAGATGCTAAAAAGATAAGGTTTGGAGTAAAAGCACTGACATCTGCAAACTGGGCTCAAATCCTAATTGCCCAACTACTGATTCTGTGTTATTTTGAAAATAGATGTTGTTGCTAAACCTAAATCTCAGGATTTTTTTGGTGACTAGTAAGAGCAGATATCTAGTGAACTCTTCTTCCCTGATATCTTATTGAGCCAGGCACCTTGTTAAGTGTGATATATAAGTTATCACTTTGTGTTTCTAATAGGGTAGGTTATGGTGTTTTTTTCCGATGAGGAGACTGAGCTGAGAGAGTTTATAGCTTGCTCAAGGACATACTGGCAAGGAAGTGCTAGAGCTAGGATTCTAATCCAGGGTGTCAAGGTCCAAAACATGGACCCTTCCCATGAAACAGTACTGTCATTGTGCCCAATGTCACCTCACAGGCAGCTTTACCAAGGCTGGAGTTTGGAAGCTTTGGTATTTGATGAACATTTGGCTCAGGAAAGTCCTACTTCTTGTCCTGTGCTAAGCTAAACAATATTGTATTCATATTATCTAATGAGCCTTTGAAAAACACTGAAAATGTCCAGTAATTTAAAAAGGAGTCCCACCACAAATGTTTTCCAATCTCCCTCTGTCACTTCAATTACTGAAACCATTTAACGTGAAGCACAAATTGTGATAATGGTTGTTTTGTTGAATACTGGAGACTTCCAGCATTTTAAGATAATATCTTAAAAATATCTTACAGTATTATAAGTAGGACATTTATGTCATTTACAGCATGATAAATAGTTTGTAAATAGGAATTAAAGACTTAAATTTGCATCTCTAGGCTTACTATTTTTTTTTCTTATTTACTAAGGTTAAGTTTATTATACTGTGGGATAAGATAGTCTGTAGGTAATTGTAATATGAAATTTAAATGGCTAATAAACTTATATTAATAACATGAATGCAAATATTTTACTGTAAAAGAAATTTTTTATAATTTCAAAAATAGTATTAGTCACCATGTTGACCAAATTGGTGCTCTAATGTTAAGTACCTGTAATAGTCCTAGAAAAATATTTTTAAATAGACAATTTTTAAATTTCAGACTTTAGGAATTTTAGATTTTGAAGTAATCTGGGCAAAAACTGTTTACTAATTTAGTTTTATAAAATATTATATTGTAGATAATTTAATAGTTGTATGCAATTCTCTTTGCAAACTAGTCTAGATATGTCATTAACATATTATTAGAAGAATACTTAATTGTAGGGCTTAATTAGTAGAATACTATCCAATTGATCTCATCTATAAGTTTTATTTCAAAGGTGAATATTGTTTCAATAATAAAACATTTTTGCATGTGGGCTAAGGTTGTGGCTCAGTGATAGAGCCCTTGCCTAGAGCGTGTGAGGCCCTGGGTTTGATCCTCAGCACCCCATAAAAAAATAAAGGTATTGACAACTACACCTAAAAAATAAATATTAAAAAAAATTTTAATGTGGCATAAAAGTAGTTAATGTCCACTTCCAAGTGTAGTTTTGAATTTGCACATGTAGTGAGATTAAAATAATTTTCTGCTATTTTACATTACATTTACATCCATTTGTCCCATTCTATTGGGTCATGCCCATAAGCATACCAACATACAGTTATTTCACCCACCTGAAAAACCTAAAAGCAAAATCACTGACCTTTTTGCTGCACTCCCTTCTCTACCACCTCATTTCTCTGCTTCCTTTTACAGTAAATTCCTGAAAAGTGTTACCAGTATTTATTTCTTGTATTTATAGTTCTTTAATCTTCTGTTGAATCCCAGCCAAAATATTAATCCCACCCATTTCTCCATGACTTACTAGGAAGCAGCTTCTCTTTTCTCAGAACAGCAGCCAGTGAATCTAGGGTAATATTAGTCGGATGAGGCTGTGCCTCTGTTTCAAAACCCCCAATGGTTCCCCACTCATAAAAATAACCTAAATGCCTCTATTTCTGGTTTAATTTGTTACCACTTCTCACTTTGCTCATATTTGAATCCACACATATGGTCCCACCACAGGGCTTTGGCACATTCTGTTTCCTCTATTTAAAATGCACTTCCCTTAGATACTTTCAAGCTCCCTCTGAAGAGTTTCCAGGACCATCTATACCTGTGTCTTGCTTAAGAGTTTCGTGGCATCACCTTTGATTTCAGTTATAAATGCTATGAAGTCACTCTAGCCTTTTGCTTTCCACTGTCATCTTCCCTGGTCAGGAGAACTATGAGCAGCACACATAATCAGTGACTTTGTATGGAGGGAACAGTCATTCAAGGTAAGGCTCTAATGGACTCCTAGGCAGTGGTTGATGACAAGTTGGCCAGGTCCTGAAAACAGAATTGGAAGATCAGAAAAAGGAAAATTAGAGAGACAGCTAAAGGGATCCAAGTAGTTGAGCAAAAAGCATGCCAATCTACGTATCTCAAGTTAACTCCTATAGCATCCCACACAGAAGAGTGCAATAAAAAGATCGACTAGATGACTCATCCGGAGCTTCTCTTTTTGGCTATCTCAGTGCCATAGAAAGTGGCATGGAGTGGAGGCTGTGCATGGACCAACACTATGGACTTATTTCCACCAAGAACAAATAATTTACCCTATTGCCAGTAGCAGAGACCAACACTGAGCTCTTAGAGGGTACTACCCTCAAGAAGTCCACCCTGCTACTAAGTGAAAAGTGGATTACATCACTCCCTTCTCTAATGAAAAGAGTAGAGATTTCTTGTCACTGGAACTGACACCTACTCCAGATATGGGCTTTGCCTTCTCTTTCCACAGTGTTTCTGCCAGCACCATCTTCTGAGAGCTTGTAGAATCAGATTTATTGTCATGTAATTCCACAAAATATTTTCATTTAATAGTGAGAAAGTTGTAATAATGACCACATGACCACAAAACCTGTGTCACTAGGAAATATCTAGCCTAATAGAATGATAGAAGAGCCAATTTAAGCCACTGCCAAGATGCCAGGTTGCAGATAATATCCTGTGAAATGGCCTTCTGTTGTCCATTGTACTCCACATGCATTGAACCGTGAAGATATATGCTCCTATTTCCCAGCAGATAGAATGCATGGATCTGGAAACAAAGGAGTGTTTCCCTTCACCATCACTCTCACTGATCCAGAAATTGAATTTTTGCTATCTCTACTTGCATCCTTAGGCTATCCTGTATTTGTAGTGTTAGTTTCCAGGTAGAGAAGGCCTCCACCAGGGATCACAATTTGAGCTATTAACTGAACTGAAACTATTATTACTACCTAATTAGTTTGAAAATATCTAGAATATTTAGTACAATTCTAGAGATAATCAATTCTCCTTATCAGGAAGAGGTAATGTTTTTGCTTAGTGCAGAAAGGAGGAGTGTATCTGGAATTCAAGATATTTGTGGGAGCATCTCTTGGCTTGCATAACTGTGAGTAAGCAATGGCATCAACTGCAATCCAACAAGGGTAAGGCAATTAAGGATTCAGATTTCCCAAAGATGAAGGCTAGTGTCTCCATTATCTGCAGTGCTAGTGACAGGTAAATCTATAGTGTGTGATAGAGAGGGGCCATGGTGAGTATTCTTTATAGACTCAGGATCAGTTATGTATGGCAGGGTGGCCTGTGGCTTGTTGCACTAACCCTCTAGTGTTAAATCTTTAGTAGAGCTCTCAGCTAGCTACCAGACTGAAACTGATATCAGACTTGGTGAATGTGCTTAAAATGTAGGGCATAAGCAGATATGTATGGTGTAAAGCATGGACTGTACCAGATGCCTTTTATACTTAGACTCACATCCTCTTGTTCTTAACTCTAGTTCACAGCTGTGGTAAATAGTTCCCTGAGTACTTTGACTCAATCTATGCTTCCACTTTCCTGCCTGAAGTTCTCTAAGTCACTCACATGTGACTTAGGACATTGGAACCAACGTCGAATATACCTATGTGCAGCCCAAAAGTGCAGGAAAAGTTATATCCCCCAGGGGGAACCCTTAACCAATGAGGATATTGCCACTGATTCTTTCATTAGAAGGGCATTCTATATTTTCCTTAGAAATTCCAGCACGATGGAGCTACAGTTGTCCTCAGTAATGCCCAGCTTCTTTTTCTTCGAGATTTACTTTCCCTTATCCCTTCCTACCTAAACTATTTCTTTACAAGTCTTCACCTAAGACTTACTTCACAGGAATTATAAATAATATTCCTCAACTCTTTCTAGGTCCTTTAGTCCATTGTTTTTAAACAGTAGTTTTCCCTACCACATATAGCATGGGTATTTGGTGGTAGTGGTGGTGGTGATGGTGTGTGTGTGTGTGTGTGTGTGTGTGTGTGTGTCTGTGTGTGTGTGTGTGTATGTGTGTGTGTGTGTTTTCTGCCATAACGCTTTTGTGAATGAATTAACTTAAGCCAATTTCTGTGCTACCAAACAAGATAACCTATATAATCATAGGAAAAATATGCAGTCGGTTAACAACTAACTTCAGAACAACTCATTATTATTTATTGAATGATTTGATACTGAATTACAATAGATTATTGTAATTATAGATCTCTAAAGATAGAATTCTGTTATTAATAATTGAGTGTTCTTACTTTTCCAGGTTTCTCTCAAGCAAACCAATTTGACTTTGGAGTTGATAACGCTGAGCTGGGAAACAGTGTGCAATTAGTTTCTTCTTTCCGGTCAATTACTTGTGATGTAGAAAAAGATTCAAGTCATTCAACTCAAATTACATGCTATACTAGGTCTGTTTCAAAGTATCTTTAATAACATCATTCTTTTGATGTCAGAAATAGTTTATGCATATTGGTATTGGAAAAGTTTTGTCACTCTGTATATTGCAAGCAATCTTTCTGATTATCAGTTATGTTTGATTTCATAATGTTTAGATCATTTTATACCTTTATTATATTCAATTATAATGTTCTTTCCACATATGGGCATGATAAAAATATATCCTATATCCTTTTTCATTTTATTAGAGCCATTATCTTATCATTATTGAGCTCTTTTAGGAGATAAATAGCTACTATTAAATTGTAATGATGTACCTCAAAATACCAAAATTATGCTTTCCTGTCTAATTTGATTAATTTTGTTCAAAATATTCACAGTTATTAAGATTAAAGATGATCATTTTGCATAGTGACATTTCAAGTTCTTTCCTTTTAGCCCAAATTGATGTGTATTATTAGCATCTTAGGCAAAAAAATTAATTTTTTAAAATTGCAACATCTTCAGTATTGACCTTAGCAACAGCATATAATCCAGAGGATTTCATCCACATTACCCATGCTAACTGTTTTTCAGCATCAAAAGCTTCCTTAAGGGAAAAGTTGATTAATACTTTATTTAAAAAAAACACAGCATGAAATATATACCAAGGCAATGTTAGTACTTTTAAATGAATATTATTGTTTTTTATTTTATTTGTTATCCTCTTTAATTAGCACCAATAAACACAGACTAGGCATTTGCTGAGCCATATGATATTATAATTTGCAACATGGAGTGGTTCAGGATGGACCCCTTCTCACATGGAATTTGGCTATAAGTCAATTTGAATTTTAGACATTTTTACTTTCAAAAATAACGTGATCTGGAGCAGTATTTTTCATTAATATTATACGCTAAATAAAATGATTACATTTCTCATATATTCTTCATTTGCCTTCCAGAGCAATGCCGGAAGATTCTTACACTGTTAGAGTCAGTGTGGATGGGATTCCTATTGCAGAAAATAACACCTGCAAAGGTCATATCAAGAGCTGGGCATGCAGCTTTAATGTATGTGGATCTTTTCTTATTTACAAATAATTGAGCTTGTTTTCTTTCTTTCTTTTTTGTAAGAACTAGGTTTTTACTTTCTGATTTGACAAGTTCTTTCTTTCCATATCCGCCAGTAATTGAAACTCCATAGTAATTGAATCTCTTTTATTTCTGGTTTGTTCCTCCTCCGTTAAATTAATTTTATTAATGAATTAAATATTTATACTTTCAAATTATTTTCTTGGTCACACTTTTTTCTTATTTCTGCTTTTAGTTTTATTCTCCCTTTTCCTATTTTCAAAGGATTCACCACTTCATCTTGAACAGCAACACAATTACTTTTCTTCTCTGTATAATTTCTAATATAGTGAACCTCCACTCAGATTTAATTTCCATGAATAGAAGTGTTTGTAAAACTACATTTTCTTCTAAGCACCATCTCATATATTCTTAAAAATTGTATTTAGGTGTTAAGTGGTGGATTCTGAATACCACAATCGTCCAATATGAGATGGAATGCTAAGCAAAACCATAATGACCTTTGTCCTTGAGATGATTCTGATTCCCATATATTTCTGGCTCCCATTTTTCTACCTAGATGTGGAGCCAGGTTTTGGTTCCTTGAATATCGTACTTAAATGGCTCCCAAATGAGCTAAATTCAGAATAAGTTGACTGGACTTCTTCTTATTCCTCCTTCAGCCTATTTTTTTCTCTGATTATTTCTCTCCATCTCAAGTTAGAAACTTGTTACTACCCTTGGTTTCTCTCTACCTTCACTTTTGGTTGCACAACCATTCAGAAGCCAAACTGTAATGATCCTATCCTCTGACTCAGCTCTTAAGTTCTTCTTCTTTCACACATGACCTTTGTTTTGATACTGGTCTTATCATCGTTCCCCTGGTTATGGCAATAACCTCTCAATAGGTCTCTCTACCATCTTCATTAAACAGCTCAGTTTTACCCTCCTCACCACAAACATTGTCTCCCCCTTGCTTGGAATTCCTGCTTCACTCATTGTGAAGGAGGTTTTCTTAATTCTGTCACAGCCAGGAACCAAGTCAGTCTCCAACAGTGACTTCTAACACGTTCCCCCAGATGGAGGACTCATATAGTTGACTCAGTTCTATTTAGTGAATTATTTCTCATAACTCAGGAGTCTTAAAATTCCCCCAAGAAGATGTGGGAGATTTCTTCCATAGGATTCCTCAGTTGTAAAGTGTCTTAATTCTGTAATTCAGAGTTCAAATAGGTTCTTATAGCATCATTGTGAGAATTATATGAAATAAATTAATAAATCAATCTAAAAGTAATTGACACATAGTACTATATTTAAGGGTTTTAAAAAATATTTATCTGCGTACCTTAGCACATAGTCCATTATGCAGCAATTATTTTTAATATGATGTTTTATAAAATCCCAGCCAGTAAAACTGACTTCTTTCTCAAGGTAAATGTTAAAATTTCAAGCTAACAATATTTTGAAATTAAAGAGAATTTTTAGGGGATTAGGAAAATATTTTGTAAAATCAGAAAATGTTTTAAATTTTATTTTTATAAGAAAGGAAAATATTTTGACTATCATATTCTGAATATTGTTGAGATATAAACAATTTAAGAAGTATTTCTACTGCATAAAATTGAAATAGAAATGACTGCTTATTAATATTATTATTTTACAGGCAAAAAGTTTCAGAACCCCAACAATAATGAGTATCACACCTTTATCTGGAACTCCAGGTTTGTTCTATTATAGCTAAAATGCTTTTGGTTTTGTGGTCATTTAATTTCTTTTCAGTATATAAAGTGTTATAATATCTGAAAATTCTGATTGTAAAATCCTTATCAATTTTTTAAAAAGTAGTTTTTAAAGTCAGCATACTATACTGATACACACCTACTAATGTTTAGAGCAGTGCAATTCACAATAGCCAAGTTATGGAACCAGTCTAGGTGTCCATCAATAGATGAACGGATAAAGAGAAGGTGGTATATATACACAAGGAGTTCTACTCATCAATAAAGAAGAATGAAATTATGGCATTTGCTGGTAAATAGATGGAACTGGAAAGCATCATGCTAAGTAGATTCAGAAAGTCAGGGGTGGATCTTTTCTCTTATATGCTGAAACTAAAGAGAAAAAAAGGAATAAAAACTCTATCTCACACACACACAAAAAAAGAGAGACCAACAGAATATAGGAAAGGGATCAAGGGACAAGGAGGATGATCTGGGAAAAGAGAGGTATTGGGGAATGAAATCAACCAAATAATGCTATGTGCATGTACAAGTATATCACAATGAATCCCACTTTTGAGTATATTATAATGAACCAATTAGAAAAAAATAGAAGAGAGACCAAGAACGAAGAGGAAAGGGATCAAGGGGGAGGGAAGAGAGGAGGAAAAGGGGAAGTACTGGAGAATGAAATGGATCAAATTATGTCCTGTGCATGTACAAATGTCACAGTGAATCTCACTATTATGTATTATTACCATGTACTCACTATTATGTATTACCATGTATTTAATGTTTTAATGAAAACATTAAAAATTATTTTCAATGACTACATCTGAATCTACTATAAGGTGTTTAATTTTCCCTAGTTGGACATTTAGCTAACTTCCAATGTTTTATTATAATCATAACTATGATTATACCAGTTTATAAACCCAACAGAAATATGTGAGATTGTCTTTTTTTACCACCTGGACAATTGTAGGTACTAATTGTTTTCAAGTATTTATATGAAAAATATTGTAAGTTTTAATTTTTTTCTAATTATTTGATTTATGTCATTAAATTTATTTTTTAGTCTTATTGAATGAACACTTGCATTTCCTTCTTAAATAAAGAAGAAATATCTCCTTGGCTTAATTTAATGCTAGCCATTTTTATATTAAGTTTAATAATTTTATTTGAAGGATTATTTATATATTAAATATTTATATGTCATGTGGGAAATTTTCTTAAATTTATCATTTCCTCTGAAAATGTATTATTTTTCCATCAGATGGCTTTTAATTCTTATTTCAAACTTACAGGTCTTAACCTTTATTATTCGTTTCTTCATTTTTATGCTGTAGAAGACTTTGCCATCCTGATTATATAAATTTTCACCTAGTTTTCAGGAATTTTTATTTTTTATATTTAATTTTTATTTCACCTAAGGTTTGTTTTATTTTTCAGTATAAAGTAGGAATCATTATCTTTTCAAATAAATTACTATTGACCCAAACAATATTCACTTAAAAATGTAACCTGTCTTCAGTGATACACCTCTTTAATCTATAAAGACTTGTAGATACTCATTCAATGTTTTGCTTTACTTATTGAAACTTTCTGACAAATGCTGAACACTCTGAAAAACATTAGAAATAAATGTCAAGATGCTGGTTTTATTGTGAAAAATCTAGAGTTTTGGAGTTATGTATATGGAGAGATATTCTTACACAGAACCACACAGAACTTTTTCATGTTTTTTGTTTTGTTTTTAGGTACACTAATAACAATCCAAGGCAGAATTTTCACTGATGTCTATGGAAGTAATACTGCACTAAGCTCAAATGGGAAAAATGTTAGAATTTTGAGGTAATTTTTGATGTGGAAATATGTTCTTATAGCTAATAGATGAGATATGATATTCCAACAATAATAGATCCAGTGATATTAAGACCCACAATTATGTGAAGGGACTAGCCAGTATTTCTTTAGCTACATTAAAGGAAGAAAAATAGACTGTTGGTTGATTCATTGACATGAAACAATGGTCTGTATTCCTTTCTTTTTTGGTATGACATAATTCCTTCTTTTACTGTGATGGGTTTTATTAATAGAGAGCACATGAAAGCAAGGTTAATAGTAATTGATTTATAGTCATAGAACTCTATTAATCGAAGACTATCATTTAATTTCCTCATTGTACATTTTTCAAAATACCTAAGGCCTGGAGATCACATAACCTAGTCAAGTTTAGGAGTAGAATCCAAGCCTTCTAGCACACTATTTGGCACTTTACTGTACTGATTGTACAAGTATTGTAAAAATGCTGAGGAAAAATAATTCATGCACAAGCTAGGGTTTGATTCTTGATTCCTCTGTTTACCAACTGTGGACAAGATTGCAACATTGGCTAGTTAACTAACATCAAAATCTAATTGTCCACATTTGGAATGGAAACTAACATTGTCACTAGAGTATCCTCCCATAGCTTATATGGGGATATTTCAGTCCTGCCTTAGAAGAAGGAAAGCCCTGTTCATTTCTTGCAGAAGTAAGCATGGACTTGTGACACAGCTTTTAAGATGTTTCATGCTTAGTGAATGCATGTATAAAACAGATAAATAAACAATTTAGGCAACAACTAGAGGATTATCAAATATAAAAGTTCATATACCCACATACATATGCATACATAAGTTTGTAAGACAAGCAATTTGAAAGATTTTGCTAAATGAAATCAAGGTGACTTGTCTGGCATTCTATGAGGTAGAACTCTCAATTAAATTACATTTGTGTGCAGCTATCATGTTCCAGAAATGTTCATATTGATTCCTTGTATATAAGAAAATAACCACTAGAAACTCATTGAATGTTTTATATATACAATTGAGTATAAGTAAAGATTTTGTTTGCTTCAATATAATTGTTATAAATGGTTAACATTATAATTCTTAAATAGGACTTAGTTATGCTTTGTCATAATGATGCCAGGGAGAAGAAAGTTTGACTTCCAAAAAGAAATACTTTTTTCCCCCACTGTGATTGATTTTTATTTCTGTTTTATACCAGGAAATTAATGAAACTTACTTCATAAAATCACAACATCAGGATTATCAGTGATGCCAGAGGGAAGCCTACCTAGCTCTTGTACTCTGAAAATCCTCAGATCATATATGCGTAGGAAATTTTTTCACTTGCCTGTTAATGGACAGATGAGAAATTCTTAGAAACTCAGTTATTTCGTTTGCACCACGTTAATTAGGGCACCAAGACTGCCAAGGCATTTCATTGTGCCTGAATTCCATTAGGAAGGAGTCTATAGCAGAGTTGTGTACTGGGCAGGAAGCTAGGAGATCTGCTTCCCAGATCTTGTCCATTCAGCTATCTCCAAATTCTGACTGGGAACAAATTACCGAGGAGATACAAATGAATAGAGGGATGAGTGCCACTATGGAGCTTTTCATCCAAAAGATCATGTGAAAAAAATTCTGATAGATATGTATATGCATACCACCAGTGGGAATTGCCAAGTGTGGGAGCTTGGGTTTGAATTCCTTCTCTACCCCTCACTAGTTGCAGGTGTGTATCTCTGTAATAGGTCCTCTATAATTTATCCCTAATCTGAATTTGGAGATTTGGCTTAATGAACAAGGTCTGGAAAACAGAACTGCCTAGTGCATAGCCCTTCGCTATTGACTCCTCCTAATGGAACTCAGGCACAAGGAAATGCCTTGGGAGCTCTACTGTCATAATTAAACTCTCTGCCTTAATTTCTTCATTTGTTAAATAGAAGGATTATAGTTACTGAATCATGGGATGGTTGCAAGGATTAAATGTAATGAAAGCTTGTGTCATCTGCTAAATTTCTTATTGAATTGGAATAACATAGGTTAGAAGAATTTTAACTCATGCTCCTCTATAATGGGCACAATAATTCAGTTTACTTGCTTTATAAACCATGCGTAATGGTCAAGTGAAAGGACTTGTGTGTAAAAGTATATTTAAAAGTTCAGTATTCTCTTCAAATGGAAGTCATTTTTTTATAGTTTAAGTTTGTGTGTCAATTTATTTTGAGTCTGGAATTTGTTGTCACAGAAGCTGGGTAGTTTATTCTGGTGTTGCAAAAAATATAATACCAGTTACCTACAAGCCTCCAGTAGCACCAGGTTCTATCAGTATGACATTTATTTGAAGATTATGTTTCTATTGGAACTTTTCCAATAGAAATTTCTTGAACTTTAAGTGGATAAGTCTATTTGTTTCTATGCTTTCTTTTTTTATAGTACTTTGTGTGTGTGGTACTGGGAATTAAACCTAGGGCCTCATACATGATAGGCAAGTGCTTCCTGTGGTACTTAATATCTTCTAACGTATCAAATACGTGAAGAATATCATGACTATTAGGGTCTCCCAGTAAAATATCTGCCCCACAAGAGCAGGGCAGTCCCACACTTACTAATCCAGTACCTAGAGACACATAATCATGTTCACTAGATGTTTTTTGAAGCAATGAGTGATGGATACTAATAATGGTACTTATATGGATACAAACAATGGTATTTCTGATTGAGAGTAAATTATATAAGGTGACCAGTTAGCTTGATGGGAGGAGAACATTTTAAAATAATATATTAAACATAATTTTATATTTTCTAATAAAAATATTTATGCAGAGTTTATATTGGAGGAATGCCCTGTGAGCTTCTTATACCACAATCTGATAATTTGTAAGTAGCTAAAATAATTTTTTTCTTTTATAAACAGGAGATAAGCATACTAAATTTAAGTAGTAATTGTTAGCAATGCTACATAGCTAAATGCTTTAAAATACAGTATGAATGATAATATTTTATATTATACATAGTATTTTATATTATACATTAGCATTCATTTATATAGTTAAGTGCTACTTTATACTCTCCTCTGTCTCCAATGTAGTATGATATGGGCTGTTTATTTTATTATGAGGAAAGATGGTTTAAGAAATATCATAAACAAATAAGTATTTTATTTCATTATATTTAAAATTCTTTAGAAGAAATACTAATGGCAATATCAAAGCTACTCACAAAGTATTTCACTATTAAGTGAAATTTTCTTTAAATATCTTTAGTGAAGTCTGGGGATTATTTTCATCTTGCAGAAATTTTAGTTGTACCAATGGTTTCCATCCTAATACAGATTCTGAAATTAATGAGACGTTTTCAGGGAAAAGTAACATTTAAAACAAATAGCATCTCTATACAATTTAATATTACCATATACAATTTGTTAGGTATGGTCTAAAACTGGATCATCCGAATGGAGACATAGGTTCTATGACTTGTAAGATAACTGCAACTTACATTGGTAAGTATCTATCATCTTGCTTCAAAGGTGTTTGATTCTACTTCCCTGTTTTGGGTTTTCCTATGCACCTCTATGCTGTTTTTATCTTTTTTTTTTTTCTTATTTCCTCTCTATCATGCTTCTTTCACTTTCATATGAGCATCTATGAATTTGCTTCTTTTTAAGGTTTACATATAAAGTAAACTTCTTTAGGTTTCTTTTTTTTTCTTCTTTCTTTGCCCAGAGGATCCCATGACTAATTCTGCTGTTTTATCTAGTGCCTTAATTTCATGCTTCTCTTTTCCCCTTGCTCTATGTACCCCAGACATATCCATCTTTTAAATCTTGAATGAGTTTCCTATCTTCTGTTTCAGCCTTTTGTAAACATCCCATCCTGAAAATTTTATATAAAATATATGTCTTCAGAAAATCAGCTTTTTGATCTGGTTTTATATTTTCAAATCCTGCTTTTCTTTTCCTTGTTAGGTTTGTAACAATTTTTAGCTCTCTGTTGTGTTATTGTTCTTGACAATTGTAGCCTCTATAAGGAGATGGACACACTGTGTGCTCCCTGCATCTCTCAACTCCTCACAGAGGATATGAACAATTAAGTAGCTGCTGAATGAATAAAAGAAATGTCAGGGTCACATGGTTATTTATCTGTTCTTTTATTATTATTCATTCATAATTATATTTTGTCAATTTTTCTAGCTATAATCTCAAGACACCTATTATGCACGTTTTAAAAATTATAGGTAATTTTTAAAGACAGTTCAGCTTTTATTTCTTTGAGGACTAATGCATCATTGTTTAAGTACAGTTTTTATATTATATTTTTTCCACTTTTAAAAATTAGCTTTACATTATAGAGTTATCGTTTTCCTGTGATTTGGAATTTAATTGATTGTGTATTTTAATTAATTCCAGGTCATCACAATGTCAGCTTTATTTTAGATAGTGATTATGGAAGGTAGGTCACTTTGTAAATAATAGTTTTCATAATTGATTGAACTTGGTAAATAAAATAAAATGTGTATTTACTTTGTGCAATAGATGCATAGATTAAAGAATTAAATACTTTCTTCCCTCCAAATTAATATTTAAAGTGTCAGTGACTCCTTTTTACTCAAAATTTGTGTCTCACACATGACCTTTCAATTGTTGGGAATTTACCATTAACTTAAACAACAGATAAAACATTTTAACTGTAATATGGAAAAGTTTTATTTTATTTCTTGCTACTCTTATGATTTAATTATAATTCTTTTAATAACTAAAGTAATTAAATTTTGATTTGGTTAATATTAGCATAGATAAAATCTCTTGATCAATATTCTCATAGAGGTTTTCTTTTGACCTATCAATGCAATACTATTGCAAAAAATGGTAGACTTTTCAATTGCACATCTTAACATGATTGTTAATAACATACATTTATTGTTTTTAGAAGAACTGTAACTCATTTCCAGATGTTTTGCTTCCTGGTTTCAATGACTTTCATATGTTCATAGATGTATCAGAATATGAAAATCTTAACACATGTTGCCAACCATGTATTATAGATAATAATAGTAATAAACTTTTAGTGGTAAGCATGCTGCTAAACACTTTACATACATTATATAGCTTAATTATCCAAACAACCTATAAAATGAAAACTATTGTCTGCCCATGTTACTCACTGGAAAAATTAGAGGAATGTTAAATAATTTTCCCAAGGATATTCAGCCAGTAGAAGCAATACTAGGTAAGCCGATCCATGAAGTCCAACTCTAGAACCTGAGCTTGTCATTCCAGGACTGATCAAAGGTTTCAGCCACCGATACCACATCTTACTACTACTTCACATCCTGACAGGGTTCCCTGCCATGCAGGATAATTACACTCTTGGAAACATTTGCAAATGTGTGAGGGACATTTACTGACTGTCAAGGTAACTGGGTATGTTAAATCCCTTAGTGGGCAATACCATGACATGCCAAACCTAAATGAATTGTTCTGCCCAAAATGTCACAATGTTTTTCATTGAGAAAATAAGACTGTTAATAAAAATTAAAATAAATTGCATTATTTGCCATTCAATACTAACATAACTATAGTAGACCAACAATATTTACCATTTAATGTCAATATAAACTAGATCTGTTGATTTCTTTTTTGTATCAGAAGAGAGATTCAGCAATTAGGAGTTTGAAAAGAATGACAATACTACAATCAAAGTAGGTTTTGTTCCTGTTCAGTGTTCACAGATTACAAGAGGAAGTCATAATCAGTCCATCCCTGCATGGAACTACAATTCCAGTTGGACTAAAATCCACTATCCTTATATTTAGAGACCATCTAGTGCTAGACAACTAGGAACAAAACATTTAATACAAAGTGATGCCGTTTTATAAGCTAATATAGACTTGACTAAACCCATGATGAATAGTATAATTCAAGAGCAAATCAGAGTGGAAGATACAGAAATGGTGCAAATATACACCTTTGTAACGTATAATGAGACAAATGACCTAGAACCCCATGATTTAACAACTATTCTCTGTGAGGACAGAACTACTTACATATTACTTGTTAAGGCTGGGCAATGTAATTTTCCCCCAAAATATTAGAAAAACATGTTAGAAGCAGCTATTAAATTTTGCTTGATTTCTAGAACTATATATACTTCTTTTAGGATCTTAGTCTCACTCTTGCTTAGGTGAAAAAAAAAAAGACTTCTTAGTTCTAAGTTTGTATGACACATATTCCTTGCCAAATCCATCATATGTCTCTATAAGAGAAATAATTATCCAAAAATAGATTTTGAGTGATCAAGCCTGAATATGGTTGCTAAGTATAAATAAATCAATATGCCATATTAACAGGCCCAGAAATTTCTTGTTTAAAACTGCCAGAAAATTTCACATATAGTATAAGCAAGAATACTGCATTAGATTATTGATTCTGTGATCTTACTATATGATTTCTTTTTTAAAGCCAATGGCTAACTTTTGATATTAATGCCTCATAATTGAGAAAATTGTGTTTCTATATAAAATATTCTCAGGAACTTAAGATAACTGTTAAAAATATGATATTTACTACTTAAAAATCTAGTTTTCAATACTACATAACATTTTTAAAATGGTAAACCACCCTATAAATTATAAAATTCACATTTACAAATTTCAGGAGCATTCCTGAATATCAAATGAACCAATTAAGGATCACTGTGGCACCATTCCGTATCTCTTTTAATAGCCAACCTTCTCTCTGCTATTTTCCCCAAGTTCAAATGACAGCTGTTTCAAACTGATAAGGTTCACTGAGGCTGCCCTTAATTGAGAAATGCCTAGTCATTATCAATGAATTAGTGAAAATCACCTCAGTGTCATCCAAAATAAATTGCACTCAAATTTTATTTCAGGAGGCAATTTTCCCACTAACTTAAGAAGCAGAGTTAATTTTTGAGATTCAGGATCTGGCCAGACATAAGATTTTTGAAGTTTGCATGGTTTCAGATCTTTGCAAATCTACACACTCTAGTAGGAACTTCTTAAATAACTAATTTAGCATAAAATATTTCCAAAGACTCTTTAGTCCTACAAATGTACATTGTAATGCCTGGGTTAGATTTGCAGGGAAGTTCATTGTTGATCTCAACCAGAAGATTTACATTATCCCTTTAGATTCTAGTTTGATGTAGTATTATTATGCTGAATACATTTTGGGCCTTGAAATTCTCATTTGAATTTATTAAACTTTCTAATTATAAATTTTATTGAAGTTATTTAATTTCTAGGATTCTTTCCCTTCCTATCCCTCCAGGTTATGGAAGTGTAAGTGTCTATCAAAATATAAGGTTTTGTGTTTATTAAGGATGATGTAAGCCTGGTGGATTTTTCTTAATTTGCTCTCATCCATCTGTATCTCACACTAATCAATGGACAGGGGAGCGAGCATTGTGTGGTACCCAGATTAGGAGCCAGGGCTCTCTGCTCAAACTGCCTGGCCACCCATTCTGTTTCTACTGCTTATTGGCTCTGTAACCTTGAGAAATTCAAAGAAATTCTTTGTTTGTCACCTATCTCATGTAGTTGACATCAAGATCAAATCACATAATAAACTGAAAACTCTTAGCAGGAGAGCTCAGCTGTTACAAAAGGTCATCCTCCTGTGTTATTTTTATGGTTGCTTTTGTCAATATAGTTTCTTAAAATCAACATTTTTAAGGAATAATTTACACATGACAAGATACACCAATTAATATTATTTGAAGTGAGCAGTTATACTAAACTGTGGCAAATGTGTATATGTGTGTGTGTGTGTGTGTGTGTGTGTGTGTGTGTGTAACCAACAGCCAAATCAAGATGTGGAACTTTTTATCTTCCTCCAAAAGTTTCAACGCATTCCTTTGCAAGGCATTTGATGATCTCTATCACTATAGTTTTTAAAAAATCCTAAAATAAAGGAAATTTTTAAAAGCTGGAAATTTTACCTTTTTTTTTAAAACAGGAGTTTCCCACAGAAAATGGCATATTTTGTTTCCTCTCTGAATAAAATTTCAATGTTTCAAACATATGCAGGTATGTGACAATTCTCTCATTCTGTATATGTGTATGGAAAGAAGTAATTATGCTTCATTTTATTAAATCAAAGGTAATAATCACTTTAAGGTATACTATGTTATTTTATGTACTGCTAGGAAAGGAAAAATACCTAATATGGAGAATCTAAAAGCAGGCTGACATTAAATTAGGACACCCAAAACTACATTCTTTGTGTAAGATGAAAAAATGAACTTGTCACACTAACAGAGACAGCACAAAAATTTTCATATCTCAACTTTAGTTGTTGGTGAAAAAGGAGAAAAAAGTTTTCCTGTTAATTTAAACCACAAACCAGTACTCAGATTTGTGCTGTCAGTGTGATCCAAAATAATTCTCAAGAAGATTTTAGTTTAATTTAATTTAATTATTTTCAAGAAGTCTCAGGTTGATAGTCTCCCTAGTAGAGCGGCAGGAGGAAGCACAAACCCTCCCGCAAGAACCATACCCAGTCGGGAGTGATGGAGAGATATGTTTGAATTTTACAAATACTAAAGTGTGAAAAAATGTACGTTTTAGAATCAATCAAATGTGAAATATCTTGATTTTTCCTAGAAATTTATTTAAAATTCATATAATGCATAAAACTTTGAAGTCATTAATAAGAAAATATTTAGTAAGAATTTGCTGTCTGTCATGTACTGGGTTATTTTATCAACATACCTAAAGCTTTTATGTACAAAGCCACAGAAAGTCTAATCATAGTTAAATGTATTACTATATGAAAAAATATAAATATAAAATGTTAGTCCTTAAGCATAGATGCATTCTTCAAGAGCCTATGGAAGAGAAGGCGTTTGACCTGCCTTTCTGTGTTTTTCTTTTTCTTTTTTTTGGTACTGGGGATTGAACTCAGGGGTACTTAATCACTTAGTCACATCTCCAGCCTTTTTTATATTTTATTTAGAGACAGGGTCTCACAGAGTTGCTTAGCACCTTGCTAAGTTGCTGAGGCTGGCTTTGAACTCCAGATACCCTAACCCTAACCCTAACCCTGCCTCAGCCTCCCGGGCCATTGGGATTACATGCATGTACCACTGTACCCTGCCTGGGTTTTCTTTTGGAGCTAAATATCTATACTCAGCTCAGTTTTTCCTTACTCACCTGGTCTCCTGATAATCATTTCTTTAGTACTAGTCACCATTAAAGCCCAGTCACCCATTGAATGTCAGTGTCAGTGAAAGCCATGTTTATTATCCTCTTTGCAGGACTGCATCAGAGACAAAATAATGAAACACTTAATTCACTCAATTAGTAATCCACTACCTACACTAAATTACGTGCTGTGGCTAGGTAATTCAGAATTTTTTTTTAAAATGAAGCATTTGGGATGATGCCTGATATTCCTGACATATGATATTTAATGTGATTTTTTTCCCCCAGAGGTCACTACAGTTTCACCTTCAAAAGGAAGCACTGGAGGTGGCACCATACTAACAATAAGTGGGAGGTTCTTTGATCAAACGGATCTCCCAGTGAAAGTTCTAGTTGGAGGTATTTTTCATGATGCTTAATATACTAACTTATAGGAATAAATCCTGCCTATTCTTGTTTAATTTGTAAGAAAAATAATAGTTTTTTCTCTGTTGTCATTCATTTAAACTTGGGGGTATTCACGCAGCATTTTGTTCTGGGCTCCATGCTCTTCCTTCTGCTATTTTTCCATGAGGGCCACTCCTAGCAGCCCTTAGTGGACACTTTATCTCTAAGAGGCATTTATGGAAGTATCATCACTGCCATCCACAAATTCCCCACCACAGTTAAGAACACACCCATTCTCTATTTAATAAGCTCTTAAATCCCCTTGAACTTCTGTTACTTCCAAAAAGTTATTTAATTATGATGGAATTTAATTAGCATTTTGGCATATTCTGCCCATACTTTTTCATATACTGTGCATTAGTAGTTTGGCATGATACAGGCCTTGGAAAAAGCATAAATTATTGCGTTATCTGTTTATGAATACATATAGGGCTTGGTTCTATAGGGATGGGTCACTTTTATGTGTCTGTTCTGGATCTATGTAGAGATAGTGAACCATGTAGCTGAAAAGGGAGGTTGGGATGAATGTCATAGTGGTACTCTTTCCGTTGAGTCATAGAACATCACTTTCTTGATAGGTAGAGGACAGGATGCTCACTCTTGTAACTGGGCACCTACATTTTTCTTCTCACAGCCCCCTTGCTGGGGTATCTTCTACCTTTTAAGGAATCTTCTTATGAGTCTGCCAAAATGTAATTTCAGAAGAGAAGAGAAACAGATATAAAGCAACTTCTAATATATGTACAATAGCTTTCTAGCCCACATGAATCCTTGTTGATCACCTGCCCAACTGTTAAAACATAAGATTTTTGACATTCACATAACACATTATTTGGATCAGATTTTATGTTTTCAATATTAAAATCAGGGTATAAAATACTTGTAATTTATATAATATGCTTTCTTATCTGATATTGTGTCTGTTTTGATTAGGATACCATTGATGTGCCAAAAGGATGTCAGATTTCTGTTCTATATCATTGCCATTAATATGGCAACCATATTGAGATTTGGAATCATTGATAATTTTTTAAAGATAATGAACCTCATAGGAATGTTTTCTGTGCTTCCAGTAAAATGGACTGTGGGTTTAATATATTATTTGAATTCACTATTTCCTATTTTAATTTTCTTGCATCCATAAGTCATTCAAATAGTGAAAGCATTAAAAGTTCACATTTTCCAGGCCACCAAACAGAAACTGGCAAAGGTATCTCTCTCCATTTTTCTTGTCCTCATGTTTGTTAACTCTAGTAAATACTGAGGGCTGACCCTCATGAGGCAAACACAGAGGTCTTAAAAGAGACTCTTCTATGAAGTCTAATTATGTTTATGTAGAAGTTATAATTTTTTCTCTTTAGTCCCTTGCCCATTTGGGACACAGTTTTTCTGTTAAAATACCATTTCAAAATTATTGTCCCTGTTGTTTTAATTTTAAGAACTTGGACTATACCATCATTTTTCCTACTTAAGAGGTCGTAACCTACCTTTAAATTCTGGACTTCATGGGCATTCTGCAACTTTTCTCTGAGAAACAAAACAAGTCTTCACTTTTACAAAGATACAGTTTTATCTAGTTTTTCATATTTTTTCTCAGAAACTTGAATTTTCTATCTCAGACTTGCAATATTTTACCAGAAAAATTTTCCCTTTATGGAAGTATAACAATTAATGATACTTATTATTAAGCCAATGATAAGATTTCATGTAGACTATTTAAATGAAAGGGCCCCAACTTTGTCACTTGCTTATGTAACTTTGATTTTAATTGAAAAAATAACTCAAGATAGGCTGATGTGCTATGCATTATAAAGCTTCATTTGTAACAGTTCTGCATTTTGCTTCTGTATAGGTCAAACCTGTGATATTCTGAATATCACAGAAAATAGTATATATTGCAAGACACCCCCCAAACCTCCTATTCTCAAAACTGTATATCCAGGTAAGTTATCATAAGAGAGAATAACAATTTCTATGTTTGTAATAAAGGAATATTATTAATACATAGCATTAGTCAAAAATATTATTTGATTTTTTTTTTAGAATTTGTGGTGAGAATTATAATAAATGTTTTTAAATTATATTTTCTGTATTAGAAAACATTTGTATTAAAATAGCTGCATTAAAGCTGCATCTGTGGAGATAAACTCAGCCTGGTCTCCTGACACCCTACTAGAAGCAGCATTTCTCTATTGATAGAGTATAATGGTACCTTTATTTCATAGACTTTATGAAAATATTTAAAATGCCTTTTCCTGGTTGAAAAAAAAGGGCAGGGGTTAAATCCTTACTTTTTTAGAATGGTTTGAGAATGAAAACAGATGAAAGAAATGTCATTAGAAGTTCTTTTCAGATTTTCCCCTTGCAGTACATGGCCTTCCCAGCTACACAATTCCAGTGGAGTGCTTGCCAGTGTTTGAGTGGGGCATGTATCTCTCTCTTATCCTGCGCACACATTGAAATCTATTTACAGTTGTGTCATTGTTTATTTGGAGCCTAATAAATTCTGTTTGCCAAACTCTAGAACTTCTTTGTTTCAAATATTTGAAAAAAGTCTCACAAGTTTAAGAAGATAATTTTGATATTTGTAATTGGTAACTTTAGAGAAAGTTGTACGTATCAGGAAATGCTGGTGCTATAGGAGGCTGATGTGTTCAATCTTTTCTTCATTTGTAACATATCCAAATGCAGCTGAACAGGAGTAGTCATTATTTTCCAGATTCAGGCAGGCTTAAGGCTGCTGAAAGAAGGCATGAGCACAACAGTTGTTGCATTTTAAGGAAAAAAGAAAAAGATGTGATAGCAAATTTCTGATTAAGAGAAACTCCATGACAGTGTTTGTACTGGCAAGTGTAGTTACGTTTTATTGAGAGTATTCTCTGATTCTATCCAAGACAGGATAAAATCTTAGCACAAAAGCAATGCTTAAAAAAGAAGAAGAAGAAGAAAAAAAACAGAAAAACAAATGCTAA
This sequence comes from Spermophilus citellus, assembly GCF_964194105.1. Lineage (NCBI taxonomy): Eukaryota > Metazoa > Chordata > Mammalia > Rodentia > Sciuridae > Spermophilus > Spermophilus citellus. The sequence continues at coordinate 76,490,474 of NC_138194.1, forward strand.
GCAATATCTTAAAGCTAACAATCTATTTTCCTTGATTAATGGCTTTGTAAGCCATTTAGAATAAACAAGGCAAATATTTTGTAATCAAATGGTTTGGATTATGAAGTTTTGAGACTTCACTATATGAAACAACATTAGTTATAGCATAAGTAACTAATTATTATGTATCATTATCTTTATGTAAAGTTCTATTTAGTGCCAAATATTTTACATATATAGTATATAAAATCCCCAATGGAAACCATTCAAATAATATTATTATTTACTTCTAACATGTGTGGTAATGGAGGCTCAGATAAATATGGTAATAATAAATAAATTGTAGATTTCCCTAATTGCACTCTGTCTTCTGGGAACAAGTACATGTAGGGGTACATATAATTGATTTAGTTTCAAACATGATCTAAAAATGTTAATTGACATAGGACATCTATAATCACCACTCAAATATAAGGCCATTGAGACATTGCATCATGACTCTGATGAATGGCTTCTTTTGTTTCATTATATTTAGGTGGGAGAGGTCTAAAACTTGAGGTATGGAATAACAGCCGGCCAGTACATCTTGAGGAGATACTTGGATATAATGAAAAAACGCCAGGGTATATGGGTGCCAGTTGGGTAGACTCAGCTTCCTATGCCTGGCCCATGGGACAAGATACATTTGTTGCACGCTTCAGTGGATTTTTGGTGGCTCCAGATTCTGATGTTTATAGATTCTACATCAAAGGTGATGACCGTTATGCCATTTATTTCAGCCAGACTGGACTTCCAGAAGATAAGGTAGGGACACTGCAAAACACTACTTGATATTATAAAAATAGCATGATGATCTTCATATGTATTTCACTTATTCTAAGTAAAAAATCAATGAATATATTAAAGAATTTATGAGAAAAATGATTTCATGTGATCAATTTCTTTGCTATTTTAGCACATGATACAAACTTGTGGAAAACCCATAGCTTAAAAGAAAATTATTTCTCATGTGTAACTTTTCTCTGCAAAGGAAAAAATGCATACATTTACTTTATGAATTTGAAGGATTTCTTTTATTATGAAAGAATTGTAGCCACAATATAGGATATTGAAAAACAATGAAAAAAGTTTCACTACTCTACATTTACTTGGTTATGAGATGGAAGTCTGTCATTTCTTTTTAACCTCTATTTTCTTTTTTATATAAAGGATCATAAAAGATCAGTGTCATCTTTTGTCACATAGTATTAAATACAAAATTGGATCATCATTTTTTAATGATGAATAGTATGTTACTACATGGGCTTATTAAGTTAGTCAAATACCCTCCTACTAATAATTTAAAAACTTCCTTCTGATTTTTTATGACCACAACTAAAACTTTATTAGACATCTACAGTCATTAGTTTATTTTGTATTTTGTCATAGTACCGCAGGACAAGAGGGTTTCAAAGGATAACTTCACAAGTGTGAAACTGACCAATCAAATCAAAATCATATTTTATGATGAATTTATATGGCAAGATTTCTTCACAAATGGGTTTATATAACTTTAAATTGCTTTTGTAATTTATGAATTCCAGTTTACCATAGCTTCTTGGCATGCTTACTCCAAAGATGACATTAGTGGGAAGCCCAAAGTCCTCTCTCTGTACTACGTAGAACCATTTAACAATCTTTGGTATCTTTCGGGCTACCTCTAAATTTATAATTTGTATCAAATCTTTGAAAGTTCTCCACAGAGCAAAAGAATGATTAATAATAACACATTCTACCAGTATGTTTCCTCTTATTGTCCATTGCAGTGCTAATTATGGAAAGCCATGATCTGTGCAGTATACTCAGTAGAGTGGAGTTGGTGTGAGTGAAGGGTAAAGTGATGAAGTGAGTGAGCTTGCATAATTTTTTAAAACTCTATGTTGTCAGGGATAACAGATCTTAGAAGAATAGCATCAGGATTACAGTACTGATAAAGATAATTAGATGTTTAAAATATTAAAAATTCTCCTTTTATTCTCTGCTTTTCTGGGATAAGGTGAGGATTGCATATCATTCTGCCAATGCCAACAGTTATTTTTCCAGTCCAACGCAAAGATCAGATGATATTCATCTTCAGAAAGGAAAAGAGTAAGGTGTTTTTCTTGCCATAAAGTGATTGTGTGATATTTTAAAAATGTAAGCTTATATTTTAAAATCTTTTGTTTTCATTGGTGGGCATGACAGTTAATTGCTTGAATTTACAATTGGTCATTCTTTATAATTTTATTAAAGTTTGCTTCTATATCTTCAGGAATACTGACATTTAGCTAACCAGGTAAATTTGAAATTTAATTTAACCTTGTTACAGAAACTATAATTTTGTGAAATTTACTTAATCCTGATTTTCATTCTTTTCAGGACTTTTCATTCACTCCAATTCTCTAGTTTCTTTGTTCCAATGTCTGAGCACTTGAATGTTGCTAGGGAAAAAACAATCACAAAATCCCATGAACTGGTAACACTTCTAATATATATTTATTATTTGCTGATTTATCCCAGGCCATGGAACAGGCACTTGAAATCTAATACAAACAATATTAAAATAAAATCCCTACTCATAAGGAACATGAAATCTAGTATTGAAAGGTCAACTCCAGAAAGTAAATGAAAGTATTATTCAAATAGCAGATAATAACATTCAAAATGCCATTCAGGATTCCTAGAAAACAGGAAGATAAGAGACATGATATATTCAAAATGAATATGTTCCATAGAGAACGTCAAAAGATGTGTTAATATCATTTTTTATTTACTATTTGTATCTGTTAGGTTTTGAAATTTTTAAAATTTGTTCCTTTTAGATATACATGCAGTAGAGTATATTTTGACATATTATACCTACATGGAATATAACTTATTTTAATTAAAATCTCATTCTTCTGGGTTGTACATTATGTGGAGTTTCACTGTTGGTGTATTCATGTATGAACATAGGAGTGTTATATAACATTTATTTATTCCACTCTCTTTCCTATTCCTTATTCCCTGCCCTTCCCTTCATTCCCCTTTGTCTAATCGGCTGAACTTCTACTCTTATCTTACCCCCATTGCTGTGTGTTAGAAGCTACATATCAGAGAGAACACTTGACCTTTGGTTTGGGGGATTGGCTTATTTCACTTAGCATGATAGTCTCCAGATCCATCGTTTACCAGCAAAAATCATGAGGTCATTTTTTTAAGGGCCGTAATTTCTATTGTGCATATATACCACATTTTCTTTATCCATTCATCTGTTGATGGGCACCAAGGTTGGTTCCATAACTTAGCTATTGTGAGTTGAGCTGCTATAAACATTGATGTGACTGTGTCACTGTAGTATGCTTATTTTAACTCCTTTGAAGATATACCAAGGAATGGTGTAAACAGGTCAAATAATGCTTCCATTCTTAATTTTTGAGGAATCTCGATACTATTTTTTCCAGAGTGCTTGCATCAATTTGCAATCCTACCAGCAACATATGAGTGTACCCTTTTCCCCACATCCTCGCCAACATTATTTGTTGCTTACATTCTTGATTGTTGACCTTCTGACTGGAATGAGATAAAATCTCAATATAGTTTTAATTTTCATTTCTGTAATCGTTAGAGATGTTGAACAATTTTTCATGTTTGGTGACTGTATTTATTCTTCTGTGAAGTGCCTTTTCAATTCCTTTGCCCAATTATTGAGTAATTTGGGTTTTGGGGGTTAAACTTTTTGAGTTCTTTATATATCCTGGAGATTAATCCTCTGTCAGAGGTGCAAGTGACAAAGATTTTCTTTCATTCTGTGGGTTCTCTCTTCATGCTTTGGATTGTTTCGTTTGCTGTGAAAAAGCTTTTTAGTTTGATAATGTTCCATTTATTGATTCTTGATTTTACTTCTTGAGCTTTAGAATTTTGTTGAGGAAATCAGTTCCTAGGCCAACAAGATGAAGAGTTGGGCCTAATAGTAGGTGTACAGTTTCTGGTCTAATGTCTATTTCCTTGACCCACTTTCAATTGAGTTTTGTGAAGGGTGAGAGATAGGGATTAAGTTTTATTCTACAACATATTTCCACTTTTCCCAGAATCATTTTTTTCAAGAGGCTATAATTTCTCCAATGTATGTTTTTGGTGCCTTTGTCTAGTATGAGATAACTGTATTTATGTGGGTTTGTCTCTGTGTCTTCTATTCTTTATCATTGGCCATCTTGTCTGCTTTGGTGCCAATACAAGTGAGTATTTGATACTGTAACTCCATAGTATAATTTAATGTCTGGTATTGTGATGCCTCCTGCCTCACTTTTCTTGCTAAAGATTGCTTTGGTTATTCTGAGCCTCCTGTTTTTCCAAATAAATTTTATGACTGCTTTTTCTATTTCTATGAAGAACAATATTGGAATTTAATGGGAATTGCATTAAATCTCAATGGCGCTTTGGGTAGTATGGCCGTTTTGACAGTATTAATTCTGCCTATCTTGCAAGAGCATGGGAGGTCTTTCTATCTCCTAAGGTCTTCTTCAATTTCTTTCTTTAGTGTTCTGTAGTTTTCACTGTGGGTCTTTCACCTCTTCTCTTAGATTGATTCCCAAGTATTTTGTTTTTGAGGCTACTGTGAATGGGAGAATTTCCCTAATTTCTCTTTCAGCTGATTCATCATTGGTGTATAGGAATGCAATTGCTTTATGGGTATCAATTTTATATCCTGCTACTTTTCTGAGTTTGTTTATGAATTCTACAAGTTTTCTGGTGAAGTGTTTTGGGTCTTCGAAATATAGGATCATGATCTTGACAAATAGGGATAATTTGAGCTCTTCTTTTCCTAATTGTATCCTTAATTTTTTTCTATTGCTTACTTGCTCAGGCTAGAGTTTCAAGGACTATGTTGAATAGAAGTGATAAAATAGGGCATTCCTGTCTTATTCCAGTTTTTAGAGGAAATGTTTTTTTTCTCTGTGTAGAATGATGTTGGCCTTGGTTTTAACATATGTGTCTGTTAGGTTTTACTGCATAGCAAACCACTCTAGCCTAAAGGCTTCAAATAATAAATGTTTATTATTTCACAAAATTTTGTCATTGGCTGGACAGTTCATTTGTTCCTGGCCTCTTTAGTTTGGGATTGATGATCTAGGATGACCTAAATTCCATTTGTACATCTCAGATGGCATGACTGGCACTGAGATATAGATATGGGGAGCATCTCATCCTACATGATTTCTTATATTCCAGGAGCTTAACCCAAGCTTGTGGTGTTGGTGGATAGGTTCCCAACAATAATGATAGCAATTACTATCAAACACACACTTTTAAATATTTGTTTTTGTCACATTTGCTTCTATCCCATTGACCATAGCAAATGGTCAAGCATAGATTCAAGGGATGAAGAAATAGACTTTCATTTTCCCAGAGACTGTCCAAAGTCAGTTCATGTTGCCAGTTCATTCTACAGATATCAGAATATCAGGTATCATTTCATCTAAGTGCAGATCTTTTTGGTCAATTTTTAAAGCATTTTAACTAGTGCATTATAGTGATACATAGTATTAAGGTTAATTTTTATATAATTATACATTCATGGAATTTAATTTGCTCTACTTTCAATCACCAGTACTTCCTCTTTTCTATCTCTCCTTTTTTTCCCCTATTCACTTTCCTCTATTCTACTGGTCTTCCTTCTATTTATTTATAGTTTTTATAAATTGTTGCTTTACAGATATACATAAAGGTGGAATTCACTAGGGTATATTCATATACTACATGTCATAATTTTGTCAATTTAATTCCACAGTTCCTCCCTTTTAGTGTCCTCCTTCCTCCCTATCTTTTCCTCTACTTTAGTGATCTCCTATTTTCATGTATTTCTCCCCTACACTTTTCCCCCTTTATTTGACTCTAGCTTCTGTATATGAAATAAAACATCCAATCTTTGACTTTCTGAGTATGGTTTATTTCACTTTGAATGTTCTCCAGTTCCACTGACTTTCAAAAAAATGCCATCATTTCATTTCTCTTTATGGCTGAGTAAAACTCCGTTGTGTATATATACCACATATTCTTTATTTGTTAATCTGTTGATGGGTACCTTGCCTGGTTCCATAACTTTGCTATTGTGAATTGTGTTGCTATAAACATTCATTCAGTGTTTATCACTATAGTATGTAGATTTTCAGGTTTTTAAAAATTTTAGTTCTTTTAAAATTTTAGTTTAGGATAAAACCAAGGAGTAGGATAATTGGATCATAGGGTGGTTGCATTCCTAGTCTTTTGAGAAATCTCCATATTGCTTTTCACAGTGGTTATACTAGTTTGCAATTCCACCAACAATGTATGAGTATATATTTTCTCCCATATCTTTGCCAGCATTTATTATTAGTTGTATTCTTGATGATTGCCATTATAACTGGACTGAGGTAAAAATTTCTATGTAGTTTTGATTTGCATTTCCCTAGTTGCTTGTGGTACTGAACATTTTATATATCTGTCATCCATTCATATTTCTTCTTTTGAGAGGTGTCTATTCAGTTCTTTACTGTACTTTGAATACCATCTCAGTTATTAATTAAAAAAATTAAATCCATAAGATTCTCTTAGTATCTGTTATTCATTTGAAGAAAGAGAATACTGTTGTAAGACTTTTGTGAAGATTAAATAATAATATATGCAAAATGCTTAGTTTACTGTCTTACACATAGAAAGTGCCCAATTAATATTTTTAAGCTCAAAGTAAGAATGCAGAATTTAATGCTTTCTTTAGGTCCTGCTCCTTAATTAGTCTTGGCTACTTGGATTTTGAAGAGCTGGTGAACAGGTTCCTAAGTCAGCCAAGATCCTGATGTAATCCTCCAGTACCCGTTCTGTCAGGGGGAGTACCTAGGGCTCCATCATCCTAGATGAAAGATAAATATCCCTCATTCAGCCTCCCACATACTGTGGATATTTATTCTTCGTATACAACAAGAATATCTGTTGGGTGATGTGATATCATAATAGTGGCATTTCTAGAGATTTAGATGAGGACACAGCAGTTTTGCATTCATCTCTAACAGCTAGTCAGTTAATGCCTTATTATGGATAGAATTAGACAATGGGCAAGAGTTCTTTGGAGTCAAGAATTCCAAACATAAGGTATGAATCCCACCAGTCTTGTTAGAGGGTTGTAGTCAGTCTAACCAGTAGAAATTTCCTGAGACACTATTTTATTCCCCAAGATATAAATGGAGCTAACTTTCAGAAATGTGAGAGTGGGATTGGGACAAATACCTGAGATGATAAACTTATAAGGAGGAAAAGTTTTTTTGGTTTATAGTTTCAGAAGATGCTAGTCCCTGTTTGGGAATGTGGTACATTATGGCAGGGAGTGAATGGAGGAAAAAGGCTGTTCACCTCATGGCCACAGGGAAGGATATATATATATATATATATATACATATATATATATATACATATATATATATGTATATATACATATATATATATATATATATAGAGAGAGAGAGAGAGAGAGGTGGATATGGGCAATGGGGGAGGAAAAGGAAAGGAGCCAGAGTCACAGTATATACTTCATGGGAATACCACTAGGTCTCACATCCTTTAGGTCCTACCATCTCCAATGGTGTCACAAGCTGGTGACCAAGTCTTTAACACATGGACCTTTAGGGAATATTTGAATTTGAATGGTATTTGCAAAGGCTTTCATCCTTGACACATACATCAACTTAGTTGCAAAATATATAATATGTCTAAGCCTGCTTGTCATTTTCTTGACTATATAAAAATATTTAACTTCTGTATATCCTCTGTATTGTATTCCTAATAATTATTATCATAATCTACATTGATATTTTGTTTTAAGGTCCTTAAGGATAGGAGTTAGTATCTTCTTCAATCAATAGTCAACTGACTAAGCTAAAAGAATTGGTCAGAAATGGAAACAATTCAGATATCTTATATTCATTATATTTTAAACAAACTGCTATGAAACTTTAAATATTTTAATATATTATTCTATAAGTGTGGATTTTATACACTATAAATCATTTAATAGATTTTGTGGATGTTGATGTTTTATTCATTGAAAAAAATTTCATGCCTAGTATTCTGGGGAAAAATATAATATTCATTAGTTATTTTATTTTCCAGATATTATATTGAAATCTTGCTGCAGGAGTATAGATTGAGTGCTTTTGTTGATGTTGCACTATACCAGTTTAGAAATGTCTATACTGAACAACAAACAGGAGATGCAATAAATGAAGAACAAGTTATCAAATCCCAGTCAACAATTATCCAGGAAGTACAGGTTTGCTGTGATGATAGATCCACTCTATCAAAAATAATTCTCAGTGGGGCTGGGGTTATGGCTCAGTGGCAGAACACTTGCCTCACACATGTGAGGTACTGGGTTCAATCCTTAGCATCACATAAAAATAAGCAAAATTTATTGTGTCCATGTATAACGAAAAAAAATAAATAATAAATAAATAAATAAATAAAATTCTTAGGGCTGGGGGTGGTAGAGTGCTTGCCTAGTACATGAGGCCCTGGATTGAATTACTGATACCACAAAATATATGAAAATATCCAAAGCCAAAGGCTCCATTTGCTTATTTTTTTTCTTTGTGATAACTTTTTAAATTTTTTTTTCTTTTTTCTTTTTTTTTTATTGGATGTTCACAACATTACAAAGCTCATGACAAATCATATTTCATAGATTAGAATCAATTGGGTTATGAACTCCCATTTTTACCCCAAATACAGATTGCAGAATCACATCGGCTACACATCACATTTTTACATACTGCCATATTAGTGACAGTTGTATTCTGCTACCTTTACTATCCTCTAGTATCCCCCCTCCCCTTCCCTCCCCTCTTCTCTCTCTACCCCATCTATTGAAATTCATTTCCCTCCAAGTTTGTTATCCCATTCCCCTCGTAAACTCTTATATATAATTTTGTATAACAATGAGGGTCTCCCTCCATTTGCTTATTAATTTCAAGAGATAAGATGCTTTTTAGGGGAATGCAATTATCAACAATTACTGAGCTGTGGCTTGGAATATCTTTATTATAAAACCTGCTTTTAAATAGTCTATAATATCATTTACTCATTTGCAGTAAAATGGAGTAATAAAGAGTCATTAAATAGCTGAATTATGATACTTTCAGAGTGTATTTTCCCATATATTAAAGATTTGTTTTTTCAAATTGGAAAATAGGTTATAACATTGGAAAACTGGGAAACAACTAATGCAACTAATGAAGTCCAGAAGATCACAGTAACCAGCCCATGTGTGGGAGCTAATTCATGTTCATTTCACCAATACAGATTGATCTATAACATGGAAAAGACTAGTAAGTTATAAATAATTAGGGTGATGTTGTTTCTTTTTACATATAGATGTAGCTACAAAGGATTTACTCTAAGTCTTGTGGTACTGTTTGGTAATTATCATTTTAATAATATGCTAGACAAAGGAGAAAAATAAATCATAAAGAAAAGCCTTCAGACTGGGATAGAAAATGACATAAATATACACAACTTTATGGCATATACCATCATTTTTATAAGGATAATTATAAATACATATATCTAAATCCATATAAGGATAATTATAAATACATATATCTAAATCCATATAAGGATTTTATGTATTTGTGGCTCAGAGGTATAAGTTCAGAAAATAAAAATTAAATTTATCCTTACAATGATATAAACATATCTTTCAATTTCCCAAATTAAGAGATAGACCTATGATACACTAATTTGTTGGTTAATAATAGAAGATTTCTATATTTGCTAATAAATTCTAAAAAAATTTCTTTTGCTATTTCTGTTAATTATTTCAACTGATAAATATTAATGAGTACTCACTGTTTGCAAAATACATACTTCTTATTATGGGAATATTAAATAGTAAAATATGATCCCTGGTCTCAAAAATATCACAAACCAATTAAAAAGCCAAACTATTGAACAAATCAATTTCAGACCTTAATTTCTCTAAGTGATAACTCACATGTTACAGAGTATGGCTGCTTTAAAAAAAGTGCAAAACATACTTTGTCTGTTGTAAGCCAGAAAGATTTCAACTCATCTGCCTTTTTTTTTCTTTTTTAATTCATCCAAAAGTCTTGTTACCTGCTGATGCTTCTGGCTTCCTAATGCAATCAGCTTTGAATGACCTCTGGTCTGTAAAACCAGACACAGTTCAAGTAATAAGAAAAAGGAATCTCCAGAGCTTTATCTACACAATAACCTTTGTATCCACTAGAGGTAAGCTTGTATTTCATTTTGTGCTTCCCCAGGAAATAAACGATACCCTGGGCAACTCTACTATGAAAGGTTAAAAAAAAAGTTCCATAAAATGATAGAGGAAAATAGATTCATAGCCTTGATCAATGGTAGGAGAAATGGAAATTAAATGGTACATTTTTTTTCTATATTAATTTAAATTTTAGTTTTATTTCAAGAAATATACAGCTCCAATGCAGGAGAAATACACTGTGTGCACTGCAAATATATTCATTGCTATAGTATTATACTTTTTACAATCAGTGAAAATATTAATTTTGAAAATAAAATTTAAGTAAATCCATATTATTCAGGAAACATTAGTCTGACCAAATCTTGCCTGAAGAAAGGATTATGTGGTCTAATTCACAAGGGAAACATTTCATATCAGACTCCTTGAAGATTGACAGAACTCATTAGAATATTAACATCCTTAAGAAGTCCTGCTATTAAAAAAAATCAGTTCACCTGGGTTTAATGCAAAATTATTTGATCTCTCAACCTTTTAAAAATATTTTCAAGTAATAGCTTTTAACCTCATATTAATGTTTTATACATGACATTTTTGGCAATATTGAGGTAGATATTCTGTCTTCAGTTAAAGTTAGTAAGCAATTTGGCTATTTGGTATATCTAAGCTTATAAAGTAGGTCCCTGGGGTGTGTGTGTGTGTGTTTATTTTCCAATTCATGAAAGTAGAATGTTACCTCAATGTTTATGTCTTATTTTATGAAATTGTTAATTTGATTGTTGAATGGGAGATAAAGAATTTTGTTTAATATGAATTGAAGCTCCAAAAATTTCAAAAAGTTAGTTGTTCAAAATACTATAAAAAAGAGGATATAGCTACTCTTATTGATCTGTTTATAGATCAGAAACAAATTTTGAGGCTTCAGCAGTGACTTTAAAAAATATGGTACTAAAACCATGGCTGAATATATTGTCAGCCTTTACCCAATAAAGAAGATCAGTGGGATTCAACTAGTATAGGATCCTTCCAATGAGGAGAAACCTCTAAGGACAAGGTCTTGTTTCTCTCAAAGTGACATTGTCTGAACAAGCCTCATAGGTCTGGGCTGGTTTTTGGAAATCGGCTTTTTGCCCTATTCATACATAAAGAAAATAGCCCAGTCAAGCCCTCTACATTGAAATGATGATATTGGCACAGAACTAAAATATTTTTTTTGGAATATCCTCCTGCCCATTGATCTATACTGCATATGCCCAGTTGTATCCCTCTGTTTATCTTACAATATTTCTTCTTAAGTCATAAAGAACTTTGGTAGATAGCACTTCACTGTTTTGCTATTTCTGCTATGAATAAATCTACTCAAATGTGGGGATCTGCTTTTCTTTTCCCCTGTTCATCCTTATTTTGAATTAATGGGACTCCAAATAAAAACAATTTGGCATTATTTGAATGTCTGTTATAGATATTTGGTATGTTACTAATTAACTCTTAACATTGTTTGGTACTTCATTTCAGGAGACTTTGATCTACTTGGTTATGAAGTACTTGAAGGGAATAATGTCACACTGGATATTACAGAACAAACCAAAGGGAAACCCAGTTTGGAGACATTCACACTGAACTGGGATGGGATTGCCTCAGTGCCTCTTACTCCAGCGTCATCAGAAGTTGAAGTATGCTCCAGGAATATTCCTACCATGCATCTTCCCAGCACCATTTGGTGGTGTTCACCGAACCTTTATAGACAAATGAGAAAGAGACGTTACTTCCAAAATTCACATAAATCATTTAGAATTTGATCAGCTTACTAAGATTTATATATCATGAACATTTTTGTCTAAGGAGACACAGAGACAATTGAGCACAAAGCCTGCACCCTTTTTCTGGACAAAGTATCTCAAAGTTATTAGAATCTTGTTTTGCTTTTGAGTGCAGGCTCTCTGTCCCTCTATCCATGCCAGCATTCATCTTCATCCAAAATCCAACTGGTCATCACATAAAAGTCAGAAAATCCTTGAGAGATGTAGTATAGTAAAAATGCTGAACAATGAAGTTTAAATCTCTTGTTATTTTATTACATAGAAAATTAACTAACTGTCAATCTTCTATGAAGAAATGTTTAAGGAGTAGTAATATATTCTCCTACTTGGTGTGAGGGGAGAATGGAGGAGACATGACAAAGATAGAGGGAAGGAAAGGGTAGTTCTTGGGTCTGTGTCAACAGGACTTAATATGCCTACATGTGGGGCAGCTCTTCTTAGAGAAAGAATGCTGTGGTTACTGAATTTTGACAACTACCTTCCTGTATTTAAATCATAATGTGATGATTAGACATTATACATTATCTCAAGCCCCTAATCCTTTGTTGTTATTGTTGTTGTTTTGTTTGTGTGTGTGTCTCTGTGTGTGTGTGTGTGTGTGTGTGTGTGTGTTTGGGAGTACTGGACATCAAACCCAAAGCCCCCTCAGTTAGGCAAGCACTCTACCACTGAGCCACATCTCCAGCCTCGAGTCCTTAATTCCCTCTCAATATTTTTTTGGAATTAGGAATTGAACCCACAGGTGCTTAACCACTGAGCAACACCTTCAGTCCATTTTTATTTTTTATTTTGAGACCGGTCTTGCAGAGTTGCTTAGGACCTCACTAAGTTGCTGAAGCTGGTATCAAATTTGCAATCCTCTTGTCTCCGCTTCCCAAGATGCTGGGATCACAAGCGAGCGCTACCCTGCCTGGCTTGGGCCCTCATTTCTAAACAATAATTATTTTTGTGCTTTGCCAGATCAATAGATGTAGAGATGATAAGGGTCTCATGAATATACCAATTCCTTTATATTCCAGTATTATTTATTATTTTTAGATAATCTGAAATACAGACTTATAGTACATGCATCTCCTCTTTTGAAAAATGGGTTGCATTAGAGTATATAGTTTTTGTTTTTTGGGGTTTTTTTGTTAATTTTGAGATATTTGGGGAAGTCTTTTATTCAGAATCTGTTTAATTATTGATTTAAGTTTTCTTTCTCATTCTCTTTAAAACATTTAACTTATAACCATGCTAATAGTAACCAGTTGGATATAACTATTTTATTCTAAGATAAAATTTGAAAAATTATTGGACACTAAAATACACATTAACTTAAAATTATTTTGATAATTATCTCATAATTATGGCTAACATGGGAATTATAAAAACATTGTTAGAACTAATTAGTAGAATTACTAATGTTCTAAGACTTCATGAAAAAGAAGTTATTATAGCTCATATTGTTAATTTAGTTTCAGGCAGCAGTGGAAGAAATGGTTAGCACTAAATGTCCACCACAAATTGCACATTTTGAAGAAGGATTTGTTGTGAAATACTTCAGAGACTATGAAACTGATTTTGACCTGGTATGGAATATTTCACTAACCTTGAAATTGATCAAATAAGTATTCATATAAATATTGGGGCTTTGTAATTTCCTTTTTGAACTAGCATTGATTCTGTTATTATTCAAAGTCAAATTGTAAAAACAATTTTGTTACAGATTTATTGGTAAGGCCTGTCCTAGCATCTTCTCACATAATAAAATAATTCATTTGTGAAAGCTTCATTTGCATCCCACAAATTTGCTAATTTTGCTCACTTTCTGTTGGTTAAATTTACTTAACCAACAGAAAGTGAGCAAAATTAGCATGTCAGGTAGATATGCACTTGTTCCAAATGAATATTTTAAGAATAAAAAGGAAATAGTCAAATTATTTAATTTATAACACTCAAGAAGTAACTGTGAATTCTTAAAAATATATATCATATTATACTTTGCAAAAGCAGATGTTTTAGTGAGGAAAAATAGGAAAACCTTTCTATTTAATGGGCAACCTGCTCGCCTTAATAAACACATGTAAGTCTGAATTTGTTACTAGAGGCCCTGAGGGCTGCACAAATAATTAACATTCACTCCTTTCCTACTGCATCTCCCATCACCATCCCCGCACTCCTTTCTTTGCTCAACCCAGGGTTACCTATCTACATTTGCCAATACCAGGCTCTTACCTATCTACTCTGCATGGCTCCTATATATAGGAATATTGTTCTTCATCACTTAAATTTTGAAGATTAAACAAAAAGCAAACAAAAACCTGCCATATAGTAAACACTGAACACACATCATAGAAGGAATGAATAAATATCTTTGACTGGTTCATAATATAAGAAAGGACTTGAGAAATAATTAAATACAAATACAAGGTTATGGGTCAGAGGGGAGCTTTAGACTTCCAGGAAAGGAGAGAATATTTCAAGTTAGAGCCATTTGAGAAACAGTATTGAACTTTGAACAATTGTTTGGGTATGGTGAGAGAAAATCAAGAAACAAATCATGTTTTCATTTGAAATGTTGTTTTTATAGGAACGTATTAATAGAGGGCAGAAGACAGCTGAAACTGATGCTTACTGTGGTCGTTATTCCCTGAAAAATCCAGCTGTTCTTTTTGACTCGACAGATGTTAAGCCAAACAGATCACCATATGGAAACATTTTATTATTTCCTTATAATCAGGTATGCTCAACAAAATGACATGCTAATTGAATCTGAAAAACACCTTGGTAATAAAATTTCATGAAATTTTAAGACAAGGAAAAGTGCTTGTCATATGAAATCATGTCATGTTGAACAGGCACTGTGGCTCACATTCTGGGTGCTTTAGTGATTCCTCTTCTGACAATTCTAAAAAGAAAAAAAATTGTGTGTGTGTGTGTGTGTGTGTGTGTGTGTGTGTGTGTGTGACTATATATCATGTATTCTTCTTTATCTCATAATTTTAGAAGACATGATTTGCACATAGTTTGAACACTAAAATAATTAAAATGTATAACATCCTCCATTTTTCTTCATTTATTAGGAAGAAACAAAATGGATAGCCATTATAAGCTGATCTTGAGTGTTTAGTTGGGGAAACATGAAAGAAAATCATGAATTGAAGAGATGGCCATTTTAGGATAAATATTTTAAAACCAATAAACATAACTTTTTGCTTTTTTTGTTTTTAAAATTCTGAAATATGTTTGGGTGCTTAAGGAGTTTGGGACCATTAAAACAAGTTTTTAATTACTATTTTACTTTCATCTCTATCTCTTAATACTAAAATACATTCATATCCTGATTAATCTGTCTGAATATTTACCTCTCTTCTCTCTTCATCTGCAATGACTTTTAAGTTTAGTGAACAATTTAGTTAGTAGACAGCTCACCTCCACAGGGAATGAATTGTTCTCATTTTTAAAGGAAATCATATCTAAGAAAACAATAAAGAATTAATCATTAGTTGTTAGGTCACTTTGACTCCATCTCCTTGTTTATAAAATCTTCCTCAATTATTCTCCTACAACTACTAGCTGAAATTAATCTTTCCTTTCTTTCTATAGTATATATGGAAAAGGTTCAACAAATATTTATTTAGTTGGATTGGGTTAATTTGAATTGTTACAAAACAATTTAATGGGAAGATATGCTAACTTTTACCATATTTTTTATATAGTTATGTTTAGCATACAAAGGATTCCTGAAAAATTATATTGGTCTAAAATTTCAGTACCAAGACAATGGCAAGATTACTAGAAGTGCTGATATACAATTTACATATAACTTTGCTTATGGAAACAAGTAAGTTGCACTATGAATTTGGAAAAACTTAAGTTATTACTATACTATATGTTTATATGTTTTTACAAAGATAAATTCCTTTCTTGTTTTGTTTTATTTGGAGGGAGGGGAAATCGTGAGCACATGGATCTAACTTACAATATTTATAGTCTGTACAAGTGCTTCCTAACAGAAATAGATTAGAAATGTATATATTATGAAAATTAAAAGTGGCCTAGTATCATCATCATCCTCATCACATATGACCATTTGAAAAACAAGGCATGGTAGTCATGGTAACACATGCCTGTTATCCCAGTAACTCTGGAGATGCAGGAAGGAAGATTGCAAGTTCTAGGCCAGCTGAAGCAATTTTGCAAAACCCTATCTCAAAATTTTTAAAAGGGTTGGGGATTTAGTGCAGTGGTAAAGAACACTAATCAATCCCCAGTAATAAAAAATACAAAATGATAGTAAACTTTAGAATTTAAATCATATATTAAATCCAGTATGTTCTCAGCTAATGGAAAACAGTAGAAAAAGATTAGCTTAGCTTATCAGAATTTTGTTACTGGACTTCAGTCACGGGGTGGGGGGTGGGGGAGTGCTTGCTATGTGATAGTAGAGAAAATAGAATGTTTTGATGAATATATAAGATAAAGGGAGAAAAGGTATTTTGAAGTAATGCTTACTTTGCCAAAAATTAAACATGTAGAACTGCAAATAAGGAATTATAAAGGAAGTATCTGAATGAGCCTAGACAATGCTTTTAAATGACTACAATTGTCGTAAACTCAAGAACAGTTAGTTCTGTATAATTATTCTTTGAGTTTTTAAAAATAGTTATAGCTTGATATTAATTAAATCCTAACTGTATTTCTATCTGCAATGTATGAAAAAATCCATTTATAGTAGAAATAACAATGAAAAGACACACATTCTCTATTTTAGAAAATACTTCTCATTAATGTTAAGATATGTTGATTGAAAGTATAACTTACATAAAGCTGAATTCACTCTTTCAAAGTGCACAGTTCTGTGAGTTTTAAGAAATGTATGCACTCATGCAACTACCTCTGTGCTTGTAAAATATTAGCATGCTATGATATTATATCCTGTATTAGAACTGGAAAAATAGGATAGTAGAGTGAACTATTTTAGTTAAAAAATGTCAGATATAACAGTAAATTCAGTCCAGTGTTGAGAAGCAAAACTGGAACTTGACAGTAGTTTCAGAAGAGCTCACTGGAGTAGCATTGTGTGGAATTTTTTTTTTTTTTTTTTTTTTTTGCTATGCCATCACCTCCTTGATAAAAATCATAGTTTTAACTCAATGAAACATTCTTAAAGTCTATCTTTTCTCAAATATATGTACACTTCCTTAGGCTGCTTGTATCCTGCTTATTATACTCTAAGATATAAACTTCTACCCATTTGATTAACAAAATTTATGTTAAATTCAAAAAAGTAAAAATTAAAAATAAAATAAAATAGTTGACTCTATTTTGTGTCTTGTTTTTTGTTAAAGTTCTCTATACCAATGTGTGCCCTTTACCTACTGTTATATAATGTTATTTTACATTTCTGTATCTACTACCAAGGCTTATAAATAAAAGAAAACCTGAAGTTGTTTGTAATATTAAAGCTTTTACTACCAATGTACGCTTCTGCTGGTATTTCTTGTTTTGCCTACTTTTTTGTGCTAATGAGTATGTTTGATGAACATCTTGGTGGAGGAGCTTTTACTCTTTGAAAAGTTTGATGACTTTTGCAATGTATTTTTATTACTAATTTATACATTGATTTAATTATTTCAGTTGGACTTACACTTGCATAGATCTTCTGGATCTCATACAAACCAAATATGAAGGAACAGATTTTTCTCTTCAAAGGATTAGTTTGCAGAAAGCATCAGAATCACAGTTCTTCTATGTGGATGTAGTATACATTGGACAGACATCGACAATCTCAACGTTGGTTGGTATGTTCTATCATTTTATATCTACAGTTGTCTTCTAAATGTGTCATATAATAAAATTCTACTGTGGATATTATTCTTATGTTCTGTATAGACAGGAATATTAATCTTTGAATATTCATGATTCATTCTTTTACCTCCATAAATTATGATTTAGGGGCTGAGAGTGTTGTTCAGTGATGGAGTGCTTTCTTAGCATGCACAAGGCCCTGGGTTTGAATGCGAGCACCAAAAAACAACAACAACAACAACAAAAAAAAAAAAAAAAAAATATATATATATATATATATATATGCACACACATATACATATATACATATATAATGAAATAAAATAAAATGAATAATATTATGATTTTACTTTATTTTTAATGGAAAGGCAAGATGATTTGTCCTTTTGTAAGAATAAAATCATTCTTAATATAAACTTTCTCATTGTAGCAAGATTAGTAGTATAGTCCTGAATTTTGTTTATTACTTTCTCATTAAAGCAAGAATTTTTTTTATAGTCCTGATTTTGCTTATCAAAAAATACACCACGACAAACATTTTCATTTTGTTTGTTTTATCTTTGAGAAACCAACTATCAGGAGGGATAGCCATTCCTAAAATTCACCTATTGACACTGACATTATTAGCTAAAAATGAAAAAGTTATTTTTTATAGTCTTAGCATGTGGACTTAATCATGTTATTAAACTCATATGTATGAGATATGATAATTATGATAATTATGATAATAAAAAATAAAACACTACAATGTATTTCCCATTTACTTTGTTTGTTTACATTCTTTAGAAATGCCAAAGAGAAGACTTCCAGCATTAGCAAATAAAGGTATATTTTTAAAGCACTTTCAGGTGAATCAGAGCAAAATTAATGGATCAACTATAACAATCCAATATTTTATTATCATGACTTCATATAATTGCAGTCATAATATACCCCTAATGGCTGTAAGCTTTGGACAGGTAAGCCTAGAATTTTATAAGTTATTGTTTTCAACTTAATGATCATTTCTTTTAATGTAATTAATTTAAAATTTTTTTGAAAATTGCTGCTATTTAAATTGAATATCTTTTGATAAGGCAATTATTTTAAGATAAATGATTTATAAACTTGTTTTACTTGAGCAAGAACATTGACTTTAAGCATGAAAAAAATCTTCAGGAAATATTCATGGGTAAAGAAAACAGGGTAAACATCCTTATGAAACAAAATTAGTCAGATTTAAGTAGAATTTTTGTATTGACTTAAAAGGAAAAGTCATGATCTCTTCCATAATTCCAAAATAATTTGCATAGGTTTTAAACTGCTTGAATGATTTATAAGGTCAGTATTAAAAACTACAAATGTGATAAGCATTTTAAAGTTTAATTTCCTATAAAAATACATGATAAGTTAATATTATTTCCTGCAACAAATTAAAAACAAGTAAATAAGCTCAAGATTAAAGTTTAAATTATTAACTCTTGTAATTAGAGAGTCACAGAAAACTTTAACTTATCAACTTTATGATTAAAGATAATGAAAAACTATAAGTATTCCCCAAAACTGCCTTTACCCCATGCTGGCTCAATGTTTTAGTCTTCATAGCTTCCAGATAAATGTCTTGTAAATGTTTTCTAGTGTTTTACTCTTAGCTCTATTACAAAATGTGCTAACTCAGGGCTTTGTGTTCTCAAACATCTATGTCAACAGTCTCCCAGTTTTCAAGATTACTCATGAAACTGATAATTGGTGATTGTTATGTGTAAGCTTTAGCTATAATTAAAGATTTAGTTGGATAATATGGGATTTAATTTTTGTGTTCTTTTTAAAAATATAGAAATGAAAGATAAATGCAATAATGTGCACACATGTTTAATGTACAGATCCATGAATTGTTTTTAAAACTTTACTTTTGAGATAATTAGAGTCATATTCAGTTGTAAGAAATAATATAAACACATACCTATAACCTTCACCTATTACTCCCCATCATAACTTCTTGTAAAATATAATGTGACAATTAGGAAATTTACATTGATACAATCCACTAATCAACCTTATTTAGATTTTATCAGATTTTCATACACTTATTTGCGTGTGTGTGTGTGTGTGTGTGTGTGTGCGCAGTTCTGTGCAATCCTATCACAAGTGTAGATGCATCTGACCACTACCAACACTTCCATTATAAGCATTCTTGTGCTACCCTTTAGCCACCAGCAATGTATCAGTGATCCATTTTGTCAGCATTTGGTGTTATCACTACATATATATTTTTTCATATTAGCCATTTTTATAAGTTATTTTGGTTTTAAGTTGTCTTCCCCAATGGCTAATGATAAACATGGTTTTATGGGCTTATCTACTGCTCATATTTTTTTTTCTGGTGTAACCAAATGACCTGACAAGAACAACTTTAGGGAAGAAAAAGTTCATTTAGGGGCTCACAGTTTCAGAGGTCTTGGTCCATAGACAGCCTGATACATTCCTTAGGTGAGGCTGAACATCATAGTGGAAGAGTATGGCAGAGGGAAGCAGCTCACATGATGATCAGAAAGCAGAGAGCGCCACTATACAAACAAAGTATATACCCCCGCCCCCCCCCAAAGCATGCCTCCAGTGACCCGCCTCCTCCAGCCTCGTCCTACCTGCCTTCAGTTACCACTCAGTTAATCCCATCAGAGGAACAATTCACTGATTGGGTTAAGGCTCTCATAGCCCAATCATTTCACCTCTGAATATTCTTGCATTGTCTCCCACATGACCTTTTGGGGTACACCTAATATCTAAACAATAACATCATATATCGTATATAAAATGTATTCTTATATCTTTTGCCCATTTTCTAATCAGGTTGTCTATTCAATATTGTTGAGTTTTTAAAAGTCTTTTTATATTCTAGATTCAGTTTCCTTGTTAGATATGTGGTTAACAAAAATTTTGTCCCAGACCATACTTTGTCTTCTCATCTTCAAGGTCTTTCATAGTGGAAAAACTGTTAGGTTTGATAGAATCCAATTTACCATTGTGACAATTGTTTTTCTCTTATGGTTTCAAGTCTTAAACATTTTTTTTTCTAAAAGTTTTATAGATTTGCATTTTACACTTAAGGCCATGATTCATTTGAATTTTTATATAAGATCTGATTTTAGGACCAGGCTTATTGTTCTACCTGTGGCTCCAGTTGCTCTGGTACCATTTATTGAAAATATAAATTTTCTCCATTTAATTACCTTTGTACTTTTATGAAAAATCAATAGGCCATATTTGTGTGGGTTTACTTCTGGGTTATCTATTCTATTCTATTTTCTACATGTTGATCCTTCTGCCAGTACCACACTATCTTGATCATTCTGTTCTATTTTCTACATGTTGATCTTTCTGCCAATACCACACTGTCTTGATCACTATAGCTATATACTAAGCCTTAACATCTAGTAGAGAGAATTCTCTCAGTTTATTCTTCTTGTGTGAAAGTACTTTAGCAATTCTAGTTCCTGTGCCTTTTTGTACACATTTTAGAATAAGACTGATTATGTCTACACAAAATCTTGCTGGCATTTTGATACTCATTGCCTTAAGCCGATATATTGTTTTGATAAGAATTGGCATCTTAATTATGTTGAGTATTCCAACCCATGAATAGAGTATGTCTTTCCATTGATTTAGGTTCCAATATGTTGTACAAAAAAGAAAAATCAACACATTTAGGTCTTCTTTCTTACTTTAACCAGAATTTTTCAATTTTCAGATCAGATCTACAACATGTTTTGTTAGATATGTATATATTTCATTTTTCTGGAAGCAATTTTAAGTGCTATTTTTTAAATTTTGGTTTTCACATGTTCATCATTTGTACTTAAAAATGTAATTGTTTTTGTGCATTGATGTTGTATCCTGAAATTTGCTGAACTCAATGAATTTTTACCAAATAAATACACTCATAACCACCATTCAGATCAAGGTAAAGGAAGTCATTAGTTTCCTGAGAGATTTCTTTTTAATCTCCTCCTTGTCATTAGATGACAAATCCCTTACACCCAGATAACCATTTTTTCACTTTTACCACCATTAAATACTTTTGCCTATTTTTAAACTTTATATCAATGGACTCATAACAATGCAATCTTTTAGGGCTAGGGATATAACTCAGTTGGTAGACTGCTTGTCTCACATGCACAAGGCCCTGGGTCAATTCCCAGCACTACAAAAAAAAAAAAAAAAAAAAAAAAAAAAAAAAAAAAAGAATGCAATCTTTTGTATCTAACTTCCTTTAGCCAATATTGAGAGATTCATTTGTTACATTTAGCTACAGTTATTTTTGTTTTTCATTATTGTACATTATTCCATGGAATAAACATACCACCATTTATCTGTTGTGTTAATGGTCTTTTGCACTATATTCAGTTTAGAGTCATTTCGAATAAAGTTGATGTAAACATTCTTTCATATGTCATCTGGCACTTATGTTTATCTACTTGAGTATCATTTTTAATTCCATAAGATTGACAGATAACTGAAGGACTTAAAGTGGAGAGAACACGATTAAGGTTATAATCTAAGAATCTCTATAAAGTGTTGCTTCTGCGAATTGATTGGTACTCAGTATTTAAAAAGTCACCAGTAAGACTAGACCAGTCCCTCTACTACGATATTCTTCTTTATATTGTTTATCAAGTCCCCATATGCTATTTCTTCAGAATGGTTTTAGTTTTCTGATAACCAAGATTGCATCTCCTGCTTCTTTTCTGTCCATAGTTATGAGCTTTGTACATTGAACAGAATGTATGCTCAATAAATATTTGTTCCTTGAGTGATGGAGGGTACATTCTGAATTAATGAGGTATTACTGTGGTTCCAGTTGATTGCTACACAAATGACTGAGTTGACTTTGGCCTCATTATTATAGCTGTGTATGCACAGCCTGTATTGATTTATGTGACTCTCTCTAACATTCTGAAAAATCTTGAATACTTGAAGCTCATTTATGCCATGTCACAAGATTGTACCATGGTAAAATAGAAATCATGTTAACCATTGTTTGGTTTAATCATTTTATCAATATTTGTTTTGGAAATTAGGTAATCACAAATGAGACAGAGAATGAGTCTGTTTACAGAGGAAAAAATTGGCCAGGGAAGTCAAAGATTCATATTCAAAGAATTCAAGAAGCTTCTCCACCTATAAGTGGCACCTTTGACATTTATGCTTATGGACATGTTTTCAAAGGTATATGAGGAATGTTCAGAACATTGATATATACACATACAAATATATAGTCTACAAAATGTTAAATGTTATTTCATTTGATAATTGCTACTTATTGCTATTTTTACATTGATGTAATGTGTGTGTGTTTATGTATGACATACTATATTTGGCCAATCATTAACCAATCATAACCAAACATAATAATTTTTTTTTAAATTCTTCTGTTACTAGATTAGAAAAGAGTTCACCCACCCAAAGCCACTGTTATTTGTAATGATTCTTCTTTCTTTTTTGGTAGTGGATATTGAACCCAGGGGCATTTAACCACTGAACCACATCCCCAGCCCTTATTTATGTTTTATTTAGACACAGGATCTTGATAAATTGCTTAGGGCTGTGCTAAGTTTCTGAGGCTGGCTTTGAACTTGTACTCCTTCTGCCTCAGCCTCCCAAGCCGCTGGGATTACAGGAGTGCACAACCATGCCTGGCTGTAATGGTTATTCTTATTTAACGTTAATATAAGAAAAAAGTCTGCAAAAATATAATATACTCTTAACAGTCATTTTTTGAAAGTAGATGACTTTCGTAAATCATACCTTTATATGACACATGCATTTTAAAAAGTATTCATGATTAGGGTAGCCAGAAACGATAATAATATTAACATATTCTAAAATTGGGACTAGAATATTATTTTTTAAAGATGACTTTAATTGAATAATCAAGACCTGTTCTGCCTAACATAACCATGAGCCATATGTTGCTACTGAGCACTTACAATGATACAAGTGCCATAGAGTGAAATAAATAACATTGAAATATTGTTTCAACATTATTGAAATAACATTTTAAGTATATATTTCTTTACATAATATTTATTATCAAAATAATTGTAATTGTTCTTGTTTTTAAAAAAATCACTACTCTTAGAAAAATTTAAAATTATATTTGTGATTCATAATGTTTATAAATTAGACAATGTTGATCTAGACAACAATAGTAAATGTTTTGGTGCACTACTTTCTTTTTTATTTTTAAAATTTTTTTTTTAGTTGCAAATGGACACAATACCTTTATTATTTTATTATTTTTATGTGGTGCTGAGGATTGAACCCAGGGCATCACACGTGCTAAGCAAGCACTCTACTACTGAGCCACAACCCCATCCCCTGATGCACTAATTTTTAATAGTATTTTTCTACATGATTTCCAGAACAAATGATATTTTCATATTTTCTTTATTGCCTCAGCAGATGTACCACATTCATAGCTTAAAATATCTATAAAGGGAATTGATATTAAAAATAAAAGTATTTGAGATGAGGCCCTAGTTGGGAGGTACATTATTATGTAACTATTGTTTCCCATAAATATATATATTCACAGCACAAGTGAGACGTTTCACCTTCACTTTTAATGGAGGAGGGTGTGTGGCTTACAAGTAGTAGTATACAGTACACGTTACTTGTACTTTAACAATGAAATCTGGTTTGTAAATTCTTGACTCCTGCTCTTTACCCCCCTCTGTGAATGCAGGCATCCCTGCTGCTGTGTCAGCTGCAGATTTGCAGTTTGCTCTCCAGAGCCTGGAAGAAGTAGGGCAAGTCTCAGTTACACAAGAGGGCACTTGTGCTGGATACTCATGGAGCATCAAGTGGAGAAGCACATGTGGAAGGCAGAATCTTCTCCAGGTTCCCTCATTTGGCTTGGCTTCTGTTTTCTTCTGTGTGTTGTTGCTTATTTGCACCCTGCCTCATTTAAAAAGAATTGGAGATTTTTATTTGTGTATACTGAAAAAGTCAAACTATAGACCAAAAAATTTTTAAAGGCATTTGACCAGAAGATTGCTTTACATTAGGTGGACAAGGTGTACTCTTTCATGGCTCATAACTGTTGGTACTTTATTCTCCGTTCCACATGGGAAAACGTTCAGGAATATGTGAGTTAAAGACCCTTGGCAGGGACAGAAAGAGCACCTGAAAGGCCAGTCTCAAAACAAAATCTAGGTGCATTTTAAGAGGTAGGAGTCGGGGGCAAGGAGAATCAGCTTCACTGACAATAATTCTGCCACTAGGGCTGTCATCTGGGTCCTTGGTACTTTTGTGGTTTGAAATGTGACCTTTTTTAGTTGGGGAGGAGGTCACACCTTAAATTCTCATCTAGTTATTTTAGCTTAGAGTGTTGAAAGGGATAGAGGAGAAGATTTAGGCCTAGAGCACATGAAGGAGAGGAGTCTAGGAGTGACTAGGTCACAGAGTGTCCAGCATTAAAAAGATTATGCTTTCTAGTGATGATGAGAGTAAGAGGAAAAATAGTCTCTCCCATGCATTGTGGTGAGAATATAAATTAGTACAACTTTAGTTTTTTTTTATGACTAGCTAATACATTTTTAAATTAGTACAACTTTGAGGGAAGATAATCTAAGAGTATCTGAATATATATATACTTAATTATCCAGCAATCTCATTTATATTAATTCCATCCTACTGAAATAATAATATAACTATGAAATGATACAGGCACAAAGATAGTCTGAAGCATTATTATTTATAACAGTAAAAACTTATAAACAAGTGTCTTCAATGGGAGAATAGTTGTTTGAATGACATACTTCATGTGAATACTATGTGATCATATATAGACCCACGTATATTTAGCTGGAGAGATGTTCATGACATAAGCTGGAAAAATGCAGAACTCTACTTATGAAATCATTTTGCAGCAGGAGTGCGAGCTAGGGAGATTGGACACAAAAAAAAGTATGTAAACCAGTCTATATGGATGTGTAAAATAGTAACGATCGTAAAAGATGTAGAAGTTATTTTAAGAGTACACATGGCCTGGAACTAGAATTAGAAAATTCCATAACTGCCATAGCTCTAGTGACTGGTCTCCTTCTTGTTATCTCTGCTACTGCAAGTGTATCCAACTCTTTGTCTCTTTTCCAGCAAATCTTCTCTGCTTATTCATCATTTCTGTGCCTCATCACGTTGGCTCACGCATTGCCCAGGACTTTGCTAGCCCTTGTATACATCAGAAGGCTGCCATATTGGCAGAGAAACTTTAGAATGATCAAATTGTACATACTGATTTGATTTGGGTTCACTTTTACCATTGGAAGAAAACCTAAGTCCAAGAGTGGATGAAATTCCAGGGTAGTCAGAGGAGGTGAAATATGCTAAAGGGGAAAGTTGATGCTCAGATGGAAAGAGTACTCAACTTTTCACTTATTCAACAATATCAAAGTGATTATATTTAGAAAAAGTGTAGAATACTTTAAATACCCAATTTAGTATATTGATTTTCTCTAGACTTGCTGAATCTAAAAATTCAAGTGAATTTTTAGTCATTGAATTCATATTTTAATTAATGCAATGTATGACAGTATAATAGTCTTAGCATTTTCTCTGTGAATAGACTATTCTCTTTTTTGAAGAGTTTCCTTTAAAAAAAAGTGACAAAAGTGGTTTTGATCTTTTTTGCTTTTAGTCCTTAAATTATAAAGAAAAACTTGAGTGGTCATATTTACCATAGTCCTTCTAGTAAAATGATTTCTGTTAAAAATAGGTTAATGATTCCAACATCACTGGAGAAAAGGCTAATGTGACAGTTGCAAAGGTAAGAGAAGGTGGCTTATTCAGACGACACATCCTGGGAGACCTTCTGCGCACACCCAGTCAAAAGCCACAGGTATTTTTGAAACTTTTCTTACAACACTTGGCATAATTTTAAATGGATAAATAATTTTTAATATGTTAAAGACCTGTAAAACAGGATGGTTGACTTCTCTATCTTCATGTTAATATTTGCATTAACATCTGATCAAATCAGTAAATTATTTTATGACTTTTGGGGAATTAGCCTCCTTGTCAATTTTTTTTTAATTTACTACTGCCAGAATTAGAGAATATGTTCTTTTGTTTAAATAGTTCTGTGAAGTAATTACTAATACTGCCATTTTCTTGAGGATGAAATTAAAAATGTAAAGAAGTTAGGTGGCTTTCCCAAGAGCAACCTCTGTTTTTCTTCCTATTACTAATTAACTCCTGGTAGCATATGTCTTCATTTTTTTTCATTTATAGTTTTAGGCAACTCTCTATTCCAACCCTACTAGAATATAAGTTGGATGACTTCAGTGATGTCACCTATTTTGCTTAGTATTTCCTGTATTACTAACATTTACAATGGTGCCAGATACAAAAAGGGCACATTTGCTGAATAAATGAAAGAATGAAATGTCAAAATAGAAAATGTACAGACTAATTTTTTAGACAAGCAAACAAAATTCCATTTGCTCTAAATCCTGTGCATATTCTAGTGATCCAAGCTTCTTCTTTACCCTTATTAATCAGCTCTGTTTCTATACTTGAAGGTTCAAGTCTATGTCAATGGAATTCCATCTAAATGTTCAGGTGACTGTGGGTTTACGTGGGATCCCATGAGTACTCCCCTAATCTCCGCCACAAGTCCTTCTCAAGGTAACCTGATTTTTTAACAGAGTAAGAAGAAGTAAAATAACCTGCAAAATGTAGACTAATAATGATTTTTAAAATATGCTTATACTGATGTCATCAACTAAGGCAAATAGACCATTCTGCATAGTTATAGATATATATATATATATATATATATATATATATATATATATATATATATATATATATATCAGATAAGAAATCTATGTAAACAGAACTAATTATGTATTTTATTTTTTAAAAATACTGCCCTTGAAACTGAAGCATAGCCTTTAAAGTACAGGAGACACTAATCATCTATTCTCCAGTTTGATCAATTTCTAAATTTCACTTTTGCATTGAGATATTTTTGTTCAAATCATCTAGCTAGGGTGTTAATTAGAACATTTCAGTATTTGAGAACACTTCTAGGATAGTTAGTATTAAAAGGATAGTAACAAGACAGCTACCGCTTAATAGTTGAGTACTAGATTTGAGATTAAGAGTGGAAAATTTTTGCCAAGAGTTCTGTCTAGTCCAGGGCATGCATTATACCATTTCTTCATAGCATGTTTGCTTCAAAAAATATGATATACTCTGCATCTGAACTCCTGAGGATTGAAATAAATAACAGGAATGAGGATTGTTAAGTGGTGACTTTTTCAATCAGAAGGATAAGTTCAGATAGTATAATTTTAGTATCAGATACTAAAATATTTAGTCTTGTTGGCTAGTTGGAAGCTTCACCTAATTGTATATGGGTGGCTCAAAAGCATTGATGTTTTAAAGTTAGTGTATCTTTAAGTTGAAAAAAATATACTGTTTAGATTTTTTATAGTAATAATATTGGGGATAATTTGTGTTATGTAGTGTTAAACGGCTCAAGAATCAGAACATGATGAGCAGTTGATCATAGTCCTTAAGTATCCTTATTTTTGTACCTATCCTTGCATTTTTAATGATCTACCATATTTATATGTACTTCCTGATGATTACTCCTTATTCAAAATAATTAAGAACCTGAATTGCCTTTTGGTATCTTACAGTTAATTTTAAAATAATGAAAAATATAAAGAATGCTATAAAAATCATTTTCACTGAAAACTAACAGTTGCTCACATTTTGTCTTATGTACTACCAATCATCAGTCTATGAAAGATGTATTATTGGAATAGCTAAAATCTACTTTGAGCATCAATTTAGTCATAGTTTCCCATCCAACTCTGCAGAGGCAATAATTAATTTGTGTATATTCACCCAGGCCATGTTTATTTAATACCCTTTGTATATAATACACACAGAAATGGTGATTTTGCAATTTTGTGAAGTTTATGACCGAGATATTGCAATATAAATATCATTTTGCATCTTATTTTTATAAAAATCACTCATGACTCATTGGGGATATATTTTATGTGGTTATATGTATATCTAATTTATTACTTTTAAGTACTTCATGAATATATCAATTTATTTGTTTCTCTGTTGATAGACAACTAAATTGTCTACCATATTTTGGTTTTATAAATAAAACTATATTGAGCTTCCTGTACAAACTTCGTATTGTACACATGCTAGTACTTTATAGGAATATATGACCAGACATTGACTTGCTGGATAGTAATTGGCTATTTGCATAGTTAGTTTATTAGATTACCAAATTAGTCTCCAAATTGACTGTACTACCAGTAAGCATTAAAGCACCAGATTCCCCATGTTCTTGCCAAAATTTTGGCCAATCTGCTGTATGAAAGAAGTTATCATTGTTTTAATTTGTCTGTTCCCTGATTAGCAGTATACATGAGCATCTATCTTCCTGTGTGTTTCTTGGACATTCAGATTATTTTTTCTTCTGCAAATAGTGTACATCCTTAATCTCTTTTTTTTGTTGTTGTTGTTGCTGGATTCCCTTTTAATTGTCTTGTAGCTCTTTATTATATATCACATTTTCCAATCTTTTGCATGTGTTCTAGAAGTCTATCATTTGTGTTTTAGTTTGGTATCTTGTTCATGGAAACATTTAAATTATTGATCTCTTCTTATTTAGATAGCTTTGCTTATATGGTTAACCATGGCTTTTTATATCTTTTTAAAGATATCCATCTCTACCTCAAGATATTTGATTAAATATACTACTAAATTGTTTTAGTTTAGTTTTTTTATTTTTCACTTTTGAAATTCATGTGAAATCTATATTATGTGTAGTAATATGTAAATAGGTTGATTATGTTATTTTCTAATCAAATCTGGATACTTTTCAGAGTGAATGGAAAAACATTAAGTTTAAGATGCTGGGACAACAAGTGTAAGTGAGGACTATCCCAAACACTTTAGGATATATATCATTCTAAACTTGAATCTTATTTTCTTTTTAAATGGAAAGTATACATACCACTTATTATATAGGTTATTTCCTCATGAATTGTGACGGCAAGTCTGTCATATGCTAAATTACTCTACACATGTGTAGAGTAACTCATTCCATACTTTCAGTCAGATAATTCTTCATACTCTCTGTCAACACAGAGTCAAAATATGAAGCAATATAGAGGAATTCAACTGGAAAATACCATGAAAAATTAATGTGTCTTTTTCCCCCCTGCTTACTTATAGGCCTGTTGATTATGTCTTTTACGAGTCTTATTTTTTTTTCCTCTGAGAAATATATAATTTCATCACAAGATATTCTAATTTTTGTCATTTTAATGTTATTATTTAAACTTTCCCCTTCCAGGATCATATGAAGATAGCACAATTCTAACTATAGCAGGCTCTGGATTTTCTCCTAGCTCAGCTGTATCAGTCTCAGTTGGACCAACTAGTTGTTCTCTTCTTTCTGTGAATGGTAGGTTCTTTTTAAAATTATGAAAGTCTTAGTGTTCTTCTTTGAGAGAAATTAGAATCAAATAGCAGTTTTACAAATATGATCATCATGTAGTGTATCCTATGGAATCATAAAGTTGGCAACCCGTTCTGGATAATGCCATATCTTTTTACCTTTGA
This sequence comes from Spermophilus citellus, assembly GCF_964194105.1. Classification (NCBI taxonomy): domain Eukaryota; kingdom Metazoa; phylum Chordata; class Mammalia; order Rodentia; family Sciuridae; genus Spermophilus; species Spermophilus citellus. The sequence continues at coordinate 76,520,975 of NC_138194.1, forward strand.
TTATGACCACAGGCAAATTATTTCATTGATATACAACATCTTTACCCCATAACAGTTGATTTTTGGTTTATTTGTCTTTTTTTTCCCATCACAAAGTGGTTACATAAGATACTTCTTAGACTGTTTTGTCTGGAGGCACAAAAGTGTTCTGAGTTCTACCGTGGTCTACCATGGTCTTCTCTGCCTGTATTTTGACAGTGTTATATTATTCATGCAGCAAGAAGATGTGGCCATCTTCCCTGAATTCCACTCCAACAGACTTCTCTCCAGTGATGCAGAAGTTATATATCATTCACAATGTCTACCTCTTGAAATTGGGAGGTCCATAGCTATTTCTCCAAAAGTTATCTTTCAAGATCCTAGGTGTTTTCCATAATTTTAATAGATTAGAATTATGCAGATTGGAATCATTTCTGTTGTCCTTAATTTAAATCTACTATGAACTTTTGAGGTCAAATACTTGATATTGTATCTATATTACCAGTTTACATAGACTATTCTAAATAAAGTGAACAACATTATTTTCATTAAGGTTTATTTGTCTCTTTTATTAATAGAATGCATTATTTTACTCAATTTTTGACATAAACAGTATGTTGTAAAACTTTAGAATCATTCATATAAATGAGATCACTAATTAAGATTTTTTAAATTATGACAGTAATTTTCTTTGGCTACAGTAGCATCAAGGGAAGATTGTTTGCTTTCATTACTGATTTTCTAGGAGTGTCTGATTCATAGCATCAGGTAGTTGGCAAAGATTTTTCCCTCCATGATTCCCCTAGACCATTAATATATGTATAGTATTCTTTATACACATTTCCTAGGATCTAAAAATTAAGGCCAATGTTAATATTTGCAAATAAAATTTCAAATAATTTTATCTCAAAAAACTATTTTTTAATCATTTCTTCTTTTTCTATCACAAGAAAATGAGATCAAGTGCCAGATTCTGAATGGAAGTGCTGGACATGTACCAGTTGCTGTGTCCATAGCTGATGTTGGACTAGCACAGAATGTAGAGGGTGAAGGATTCCACTTCATTTATGAGAGTCGGATCTCACACATCTGGCCTGATTCTGGAAGCCTGGCAGGTAATAATAAATAGTTCTCAACAGAGAAAATCTCATACATTTACACATTTTATTGTGCTGTTTTTAGTACAGAGCAAAGGGAAGGTAACCAAAAACTCCCTCATATAGAACAAAGGAGAGTCTCCTTTAGAAGGCACAGTGATTAAATGGTTGACTAATTCTTTTGTTTCTTATGGAGCACAAGTCAGGGTGACTGCTTATAGTTACATCTTAGGTTATTGAATTAATATCATCAATTATTACATGTTTCTATAACAAGCTCATTAATTATGTCAGCATAAGATTTATTAGTAATTATTCTGCTTACCAGCTGCTCCATTTGTAACCATAGTCTCAATGGAGCTACTTGACCCAGAAAAAGTTCCTGGAACACATGGGGTAAAGGAAGGCTGACAAAGAAGATGGAGAGAAAATAACACATTCTTCTTGTCCTGCTTCATTTCCTCTGTATTTTTTTTTTTGTTGTTGTTGTTTGTTTGTTTTTACCATGCCTTATTTCAGGTTTTGTGCTTTGGTTTTGATTTTTTGGTGTTCTTAAAATATTATTTTTATTTTATTGAGTGTTTTTTTTTCCTGGATTTTCTTTTAGTTGGAGGTATTAAAAATTCGGATTTGGTGAGAGGCTTCATTTTCCACCCATGGTGAGATTAATAGAAACAACAGACTTTCTCTTTAGAATGAAGAAAGTACTGTGGAAAATGATAGTTGCTGCTAATCATGCCCCAGAGCAAATGTGGGTTGCAAATCTGTGCTACTTATCTCAGTCCCATTCCTTTAGAATTCCAGGCTTCAGAGCCCAGACTCAGGTGTGTGATGGTGAACAAACAAGTCTTTATTCTGGTTCTTGATCTATTTGACTGCCCAGCTCTTAGATAACTGGACAGTTTTCCAATGATGAGATAGATGTTGCCAAAATTTCTTCTTGTTTTCGTTAATCTGCTTTTTGTTTTCTTTATTTAGGTGGTACTCTACTGACAGTATCTGGATTTGGCTTTAGTGAAAATTCAAAGGTTTTAGTTGGAAATGAAACCTGCAGTGTGACCGAAGGGGATTTGAATAAGATAACTTGCAGAACACCAAAAGTAAGCCCCCTGATTTCAGTTTTTTCCCCCTAAGTTAAAAATCTTAACATCTGGGCAGAGGGTGAAACAAATGAATTATTTTCTAAAAATTGTAGTTTCTGTTTTGATTTTTTAAGAATTATTTGTTCGGGGCTGGGGATGTAGCTCAAGTGGTAGCACACTCGCCTAGCATGCATGAGGCACTGGGTTTGATTCTCAGCAGCACCACATAAAAAATAAAATAAAGATATTGTGTCCCCCTAAAAAACTAAAAAATAAATATTTTTTAAAAAGAATCATTTCTTCAACATCTCCCTGCCAAGATTTTAAGACAAAATACCATCTCAACATTCTAGGTACTTAAAAATCATGAAAAAGAACACACAAACCAATATTAATTAAACTTAAACAATGTGTTCCAGTGGAAATATTAGTAGTAGATACAAAGTAAAGATAAAATATAGTGGAAAGGGTGTGTCAGAAAAACGTTTCATTGAAAAGTTAGTGTCCTGTTATTATTTGAAGATACATAGAAGGTTACTATGTAAACCAAAAGGTGAAAAAAATCAATATTTACAAATATTCTAAAAAATTCACAAGAAAATGTAGAAACTTTTAATTTTTAAAAAGAAATATATTTTTAAATGTGTTTAAGTTTGTTGACAAAAATGTGACTTTTTCATGGAATATGAAAATGTTAGGCCAATAATGATTCTTTATTTTTAAAACTAATCTTTAAATTTAAACAAAGGCTCTGCTTTGCCAATTATGTACAAAAGGATAATGAATTTAGTCATGGACATAAAAAATGTAACAGAGTAAATGGGGTTATTACATAGTTGTGATCTGTAAAAAATAAATGAGTGTATGCTGGACTGAATGATGGAGATAAGAATCTGAGGGATATGATGAATTAAAATTTACTTTCTTTCAATTATGGCATTCAGCTACATGCTAAATATACAATAAATAAACACCAAATGATTGAAATAACTGTTTTTCCTAATTGGGAATTGCATAGATATTGTATCAATGAAAGCACCAAATATTTTTTTTTGAGAGGTCCAAGTGTTTAGTGTTGGATTCTCAAACTAGATTAGCAGAAGATATAATAATGTGATTTTCGAATGAAATAGAATAATTGCATTTGAGTCTATTCCAGGAACAAAAAGGCACAACTTTTATTTAGTATCTTATCCTTGATCAAATAGAGAAGCACTTATCCAGAGCATCTCAACTTCATTGTGGAGCCCTCAAAATCCAATAATACAGATTCTTTTAAGTTGATCATAAAAATCACTGTGTTATATATCTTGGTAATTCAAACATATAGTCTATATTTGATGTCATGGTTTTTTAAATATCTGAAAACTGACTCATGACTTTTAAACATAAAAATTTCAGAAGTTTGTTTTAATTAATTCTATTTCTTTCAGACAATGAATTTCTATCACATTCAACATTTATTATTTCTTAATTGTTTTATTTTTTCCTTTTGTTTTAGAGAATTGAGGGTACAGTTGATATTTCAGTTATTACCAATGGATTTCAAACCACAGCAAAGGATGTTTTCAGTTATAATTGTTTACAGACTCCAGTTATAACTGATTTTAGTCCAAAAGTACGAACAATTCTAGGTAAGAAATCTTTTAATAAGACCAGTTATTTGACATATATAGAGAAACCACTTCCAGAAATTCCTTCAAAGCACAGTCTAATACAGTTTTGTTTCTTAAAATAAGTAAGTCACAGTTTGTTTTTCATCTTTCTTTTTTAATATCAATTTTCTATTTATAATTTTACTTTTAAAATTTGCAACATGGAGAAAATTATTATTGTTTTAAAAAGTACTTTATCTTTTTTTCCTTGTGAAACAGTTAAACCTGAGTTTTATCTTCACATGACAGCCATCTACTTTTTTGTTGTTTCTCCATTTACCTCTGATAGAGTTAGGATTACCTACATCTAATGAAAGAAAAGAGAATTGAGTTGACTTATTTAATATGCAAATTTTCACACTGGATAATAAATTGAAACCTTCTGCAAAAGTTTTTTTTTCTTCTGAAATAATAGGAGATGTTAATTTAACAATTAAGGGTTATAACTTTGGAAATGAACTCACGCAAAACATGGTGGTGTATGTTGGAGGAAAACCCTGCCAGGTTCTTCACTGGAACTTCACAGATATTCGATGCCTTTTGCCTACATTGTCTCCTGGAAAGCATGATATCCATGTAGAAGTCAGAAATTGGGGCTTTGCATCAACAAGGTATGGTAATGAACATAAACTTGGTAGAGTTGGAGAATACATAGGGCTAATAGAATTGGGACAGGAAAATAAATAATCTTTAATCTTTAATATATTAATTGCTTTTGTTGCCTTTATATATCTTCTTTTGCCAAAGACTCAGAAAATCTCAGAAAAATTCAATATGACACTTAGTTGTGAGACCAATACCATTCAGATCAGCTAGTAAAATTCTCTGTGCAACTAGGTTTGTGTATGTCACATGATTTTCATTCATTCAGGAAATACTTGTCAAACAGTTTCTAGGGGACGAGCACTTGCTTAATGCTGGACTCACAGTAGAGAATAAAAGGGGCATGTTACCCACATTAATGGTGCTCACGGTTTTATTGGAGAAATTGATTATGAACAGAAAATTACATCAATAATCTAATCATAAATGTGGAAAAGACTATGAATAAGAGGTACCAGGTGTTAATAAAAAGGTAATAAATGTAGCTAACTTATCTTAAGGTACAGGGAAGCATTCTCTGTAAAGGTGATAATTAAGCCAGGAAATAGGTAGGTAGGTGCTAGCCATCTGAAGGGCAGGAAGAGAATCTTTCTCTGATTCTATTTCTGTAGGGATTTAGTATTTTCTTCCCTGAAACTCTTTGTTTACTTGTAACAACTTTAATTCTTGTGTGAGGAATTACTAATGTGGAATACTTAGAAGAAGAGAACACTGAAATTTAGGGATTAAAAAGAAGACAAATAAAGCTGATGTCAGAAAGGAATGAGAGATGACAGCAGCAGTATCTTGCAGGAGATGAAGATGAGCAACAGAAACCATAATCCCAAGGCTACATTCCCTTTCAATCTGATTTGAGTTAATATTATCTCACAGAGAATAGCTCACATGAGTTTTAGAAGGCTCTGGCTTGTACTTTAGCTGGATGATATAATGTGCAGGATTGATACCATACAAATTGTATATTTAGGTGGTAGTTGAAGAAATACTAATTTAGTTATGCTGAAGAAGTTAAATAAAAGTTAATACAAAGATTCACTGGAATTTTTCTGCCTGTGCAGTTATGTGAGACTTGGAATATGGGAGTCAACTCTATATCAGGTCAGAAAAGCACTACATTTTTATGGGCTTCTAGCAGACACATTCTAACTATAACAAAGAAAAATAAATTAAAATCTTTCATGGAGATGGGGGAAGGGAAATCCTGTAAGTTCCCAACAAACATGGAATGATTAATTTAAATTAATTACACAAAATTTTATTACTCATATAAGATATATGACTTTTTTCTTTTTTATATGTAGAACTGCCTTTATATTTTATTCTAATGTGGATATATTTTAAAGGCTTTCCTGTATTTCTTGTGATCTCATTTCTCATAACCAGATTTTTCATAGTAGTTTCAGATTTTCTATCTCAAATTTGTGCTGTCAGATTTTCAAAAATCTAATTTAAAATTACTAACATATAGCACCCAACCAAATTGAGGTTATGATAATTCAGATTATCTAGCCTTAAAAATGATATGTAATTACATATAAATTCAATTATTTCCTCTTCCTAAAAAGTCATATACTTTTAAGAATTTCATAATATGAGCCCATGAGAAGGAAATTCATTAGGAAAATCTATTTTTTTTTTCTTTTCAGGGATAAATTAAATGCTTCAATTTGGTATATTTTGAAAGTGACCAACATGTTTCCACAGAGAGGCTCCTTGTATGGTGGGACTGAAATCACTGTACTGGGTTTTGGGTTCAGCACCATACCAATGAAGAATACGGTCCTCTTAGGTAAGAGCTATATCCCCTGTGAGGGATATTGCCATTTTTCTCAGCTAAAAGGATGTACTATAGGTGCTGAGTTATTACACAAATACTACCAATCATGGAAACATTACTGTTCTATTAATGTAAAGAATGTTAAGTATATTTGGTTAAGGAGATAAAGAAAATCTGAATAAACTGCTTTCAAACTTTAGATTTTCAATCAATTAATATTATATATTTTATGTATATAGATCACTTAAAGGAGGAGGGGTCAGTTTTGAAAATAATCAGTTCTCAAACATGATTACCATTAAAAACAATATCCTACCATATAACACAGATTTTGACAAAACCTTGACTGTTTACTAAGCTCCATTTCTTCACAAGAAATATTTGAGAAAAAAAATCTTTTCCATCTTTGTTTTTCTAGGATCCTTTCCATGCAATGTTACATCATCATCAGAAAATGTCATAAAATGTATTCTTCATTCAACAGGGAATGTATTCAGAATTACCAACAATGGGGAAGATTTAGGTACCAACCAATATTTATATATTGTGAATAAGGAAAAGCATGTTAACCTGAAATTAATTTGATTTTTATTTATTTTATACCTCAAATTATTTGGATAGTAAATATAAATATTTATTTTAAGATCTATGGTATCTGCTTTGACATAGAAGTTACATATGGAGTGAATCAGTGGCAAGTTGAGTTTAAAAGGCTAGAGTTCACAACTTATTCAGGAATTGACAGTTGGCTTTGCTACAGTGCAGAATCTCCTGATTATTGCAGTTTATTATCAGTCATCAGTTTCCAAATGAATATTTAAGTTGAAATTTTGTATTTTTGCATGCCTATATGCTTCAGAAAATTCTTATTTCTAAAGAATTGATCATTGCCTTTAAAAATATCCCATGTAAAATATTCTGTGTAACTTATTGAGTATCCACATTTTTAAAAATTATCTCTTGACCATTGCTTTTTGAGTTATATGACTTATTTTCTTCCTTATTTTTCACATTATATTTTTTCCCCATTACTCCTGTTTATTTTTGTTAAGGGCTTAAGTGACATACATAATACAATTTTACAGTATTAACTAAAAAGTTGCTTTCAGTAGTAACTGTAAAAATGTTTTCAAAGTTAATTAAGAAATTGATTGCTTTCCTTTTTTCTTTTAATATATGACTCAATTCCTACATCCAGTACATGGATTAGGCTACGCTTGGTCACCATCAGTCTTAAACGTGTCTGTAGGAGACACAGTGACATGGCATTGGCAAGCACATCCATTTCTTAGGGGGATAGGATATAGAGTTTTCTCTGTCTCCAGTCCCGGAAGTGTAATTTATGATGGCAAAGGATTTACAAATGGAAGGCAAAAATCTTTATCAGGTAAGTTTCCTCTTTATTAAAATTTGCATGATGCCTCATTTCCCTATATGTAATACAAAGACATTTTGTTTAGATTTAACATATTTTTACATAGACTATATATGTAAATGTGCTAAATCGTTTACCTGGCATTTTATGGCTATGGTAAAGATATTATAAATGCATGTAAGAACTCATTCTGAAATATCTTTAATGATTCTGTGATAACTGACCAACTGAAAAATACACGGAAACAGCAAAATACAATGAAAATAATAATATATAATTGAATCTTACCAGTCTGGTAGCAAGTGATGGGCTTCTGTTGATTGGAGTCAACTTTAAAACGAATGCTTCTTAAATAAATAAAAACATAAAATGAATGCTTCTTGTAGGAAAGCTCAGTGTAAAGTGAATCTTTTATATTGCTTTTTTGTTTGTTTTGTATGAATGAAGATATAGAGTATTGTCTTTCTGTTGTTAATTTTTCATTGCATGTTGAGTTTTTCTTTAAACTTTGTAATTTATATCAGACTTGGCATGGTTTTATAACACATTAATGTTGGATCTTATCTTTCTGGAGTATGATTTTATTATGCAAAATAGTTCTTTTATAACCAGTAAGTACATTTCCTTCCTATTTCCTGTTGAGAAATAATGAATTTGTCATATACATGTACATTTAATGATCATTTTAAATTTCAAAGATGCATTAATTGCTTGTATTCACTATGTACAATCTTATTTTATGGCAGGTTCATTTTCTTACCAATTTACTTCACCTGGAATCCATTATTATAGCAGTGGGTATGTTGATGAGGCTAACTCCACTTCCCTCCAAGGAATCATTAACGTTTTACCAGCCCAAACCAGGCACATTCCCCTGCACCTGTTTGTGGATAGCACTGAAGCCACCTATGCTCAGGGTAAGAGGGTTAAAGATGGAAACCTTTATTCAGGTGACCCAGGGCTCATGGGACCTTTCTAGAGTAGGAGTCAGATGACTGGGTTTAACCTACTTATGTCTCTTGCTACCACATGACCCCTCATAGGTTCAGACAGTTCTGAAGTTGGAGTGTATTCTATAAAATAAAGGTGCTGTTAATGTCTTCTTGCCAATCTCTTAGAACCCTTGTGTGCTTACATGAAATGCAAAGGGAGAATGCTGACTCCCTGCATGTGTCTGTAAACCTATTAAAATGTTAGGTGATGCTATTGTTTTATTTTTCCTATGGGATCTGGACTTAGACAAATTGAAAATGAATTAATTTTATATTCATTCTTATATCTACACTGTAACATCTTTGTCCAAGTCTTTAATATTGTTATTCTGCCTGGGACCCTCTTGTCATTAAAAAAAAGAAGAAGATTTTTCAGAGCTTAAAAGCATCTTCCTTAAAATAAAGAGTTATGCAATCTGAAAACATTTCTCGTTTTAGAATGTTATCCATGACTTACAGGCAGTTCTTTTGTCTAAAGGAGGACCGGAGAATTTGCACTTAGAAAGCTCTGTGGCAGGCTGCCTAGCAACAGAACCCCTCTGTGGCCTGAACAATATCAAGGTTAAAAATTCAAATAGACTGTTTTTTGAGCTTTCAAGTTGTAATTCACCATCTATAAGCAATATTACCCCATCTACCGGAACAGTCAATGAATTGATAACAATTTCTGGGCGTGGCTTCAGTAATCTCACATGTGCTAATAAGGTAAGAATTTAAAGCTCTCCTTTGAATCTTCCATATACTCAATGAAATGAAGATGTTTTAACATAACTTCATAATTTAATTTTTACCCGCTTTTTGAGATATAGTTCACATACCAAACAATTCAACCATTTAAAGTATACAATTCAATAGCTAAGTATATATAAAGGTAGACTCAGAGACTCATGACCACAATCAATTTTATAATTTATTTTTTTACCTCAAAACAAAACCTAAAACCTTTGGATATCATCTCCAACTACCCCATTCATCCCAGCCCAAGGAAACCACTAACTTACTTTCCATTCTTACAGATTTGACTATTCTGGTCATCTCTTATAAATACAGTCATAAAATATGGAGCTCTCTGTGACCAGCTTTTCCCACTTAGCACATTTTCAAAGTGTCTCCATGTTGTACCATTTGTTGGTACTTTATTTTTTTATGGCCAAATAATATCCCATTGTATGTTACCACATTTTATTTATCCATTCACCAATTGAAGGACATTGAGTTGTTTTCACTTTGCAGCTACTATGAATACTGTAGTTACAAACATGCATGTACAATCACAATTTGATCTTAAAGTTAATTCAAGATATGTATTAATCATCTCCCAAATTTAATTTTATGAATAAAAACTTTACACAGAATTAGTGTTCTAAAATTATGGTTGTTGCTAGTACAAAATATAAGTTCATATTAGAGTAATATATTGATTTGTTTTATTTCATATTCATTTTACTTTCAGGTTACAATTGGTAGTTACCCCTGTGTTGTAGAAAAAAGTAGTGAAAATTCTATTATGTGTCATATTGACCCTCAAAACTCAATGGATGTTGGTATCAGAGAAATTGTCACTTTGATTGTTTACAATTTGGGCACTGCTATCAACACACTGTCCAAGGAATTCGACAGACGATTTGTACTTTTGCCAAGCATCGATATGGTGTTGCCAAGTGCAGGATCAACTACTGGAATGACAAGAGTGACCATAAAGGGCTCTGGATTCTCAGCTTCTTCTGCAGGTGTAGAAGTCTTTATGGGTCATTTCCCATGTAAAGTTCTAACAGTGAATTACACAGTCATTGAATGTGAAACATCCCCTGCTCCCCAACAGCTTGTGCATGTAGATCTTCTAATACACGGAGTGCCTGCCCAATGTCAGGGAAACTGCAGCTTTTCATATTCAGAAAGCATCACTCCTTATATAACAGGAATCTTCCCAAACTCTATTGAAGGATCTGTAAATGTTCTTATTGAAGGAAAAGGTTTGGGGACTGTTTTGGAGGAGATTGCTGTTTTCATTGGAAATCAACAGTTCAGAGTAACACACGTTAATGAAAAGAACATCACTGTTCTTATGACTTCTCTCCCAGCTGGGCCTCATTCTCTCAGAGTTGTGGTGGGATCCAAGGGCTTGGCTCTGGGAAACCTGACTGTTAGCAGCCCTGCAGTAGCTTCTGTCTCACCAAAGTCTGGAAGCATTGGTGGAGGAACCATTTTGAGGATCACAGGGAATGGCTTTTATCCTGGCAACACTACCGTTACTGTTGGGGAGCACCCTTGTCAGATGGTTTTTGTCAACTCCAGTGAGGTCTACTGCAGCACCCCACCAGGGAGAGCTGGAAAGGTTGATCTGAAGATCTTTGTTAATGCCATCACTTATCCATCTTTGTCATTTAACTATTCCCTGGAGGATACACCATTTCTCAGAGGGATTGTTCCAGATCAAGGTAGTCCAATACTTACTTGCATTTTTTATTATATTTATATGACATCATCAGTACTATTTATTAATATAAAGTTATAATAATATTCATAAATAATTGTTAAGATGTGTTTTTTACACAGCCTATTAGTATATTGGGTTCGAGTTCTGTGTAGTCTCTGTTTTGTGATTATTTTTGGTATGTTTTTGGGATAAAATTTTTAGCTAAATTTTAATTTGTCTTGAACGATACCTCCATTAAATTGGCCTACCATTCAAATAAAGGAATGACTAATTTCAATGCACCAAAATGGATAATTTATGTCATTTATGTTCATATGGCACAAGAAACAACTGTTAAAATTCACAAGAAGTTGATCTTGCTGAAGTTGAGAAATTTTCAGAGTACTGTAATTCCATGAAACTCCAATTGATTATTGTTAGTATGATAGAATTCTTTTTAAGGAAGTAATTGGCACATTCAAATAGAGAAAATTATTATGATTTACTTAATTATTTAGCATAACACATTTTTTCCAAGCTAAGAATAGATCAAAATGTCTTCCAAGTTCCTTGTCATTATGCTGTGCTGTTTCTGAACATCTTTATGCTATTGTAATAATTTTCAACCATGTAATGAATTCTGAAGTAGCAGCTGTAGTGCCATGGTTCAGAGCATGATCTTTATACTAGGTTCAAATCTTACTTCTTCTACTTCTTAATGATTAAATCTTGGACACTTTTGTTCTGCTTTGTTTTAACATTGGTTTCTTTATATATTCAGGTACCCCTCGTGAAAACTTAAGAATTTCATTCATAAAATGTAATTTAGAATGATACATTTCATAAATAATTCATTAAATGTTCACCTTTTAAAAAGGTGTTTTTTCATTTTACATCCTGGGAAATGTATCAGGTTAAATCAGATAAATTTTGTTCATTCAAGAAGTTTTCTATTAAAATTTTCTTTAATACATCAAGTTTGCTCATTGGAGCAAATGTTAGCAAATGTTAATAGAAATAATGTATCTATATATTTGTAGTCATTGCAGAGGATGATGTTTGTTCCTTACTTCCATGGACCATTTCTCTTCCTATCTCTCTTTGAATGTTTCTTTTAGAATAAGGTATGTGAAGCATAAGAAACTTTTAAGGGTTGGGAATATAGCTTAGTTGATAAAGGGCTTGTCTCACATGCGCAAGGCCCTAGAACTTTTAAACAAGTGAAACCCAAGCTGTTTTATTTACTGAAGAGACACAAAGTAAATGACACCTAGAATTAGCACTATTGCATTTTAAAGTGAAATGTCAAACAAAATGATAGTTTTAATATATATAAAATAATTTTTGTTTTGTATCTTAAAACTATTTTTAACATTAAATATCTTATTAATATTTGTAGTGTATATTATAATGTTGCATATATCATGACATGTTGGTGATTCTCACTATAATTATATAGGAATTGTTACTATTACTGCTTGAATTAAATTCAAAATATTACTTGACCCTGCATTTGTAACAAATTGTAGAAATTACTATCTATTCATAAAATTTAGGTGTGTGTGTGTAGTCACTTGAATGACTTATGAGAAATTCTGTGTTTAATGCCTTTGCCCTTCCTCAGTGTACATTTTTCAAAAGAAAGATTGAGATTCTTGGTTCTGTGTACAGTCATTAAGACCTTAACATTAATATTCACTTAAAAGTTTTTAATTTTTTTTCTGTATTTACAATCTTATACCTAAGTATATATCATGATTTGTTTATCAAGTCAGATCTATTAAAAATATTTGAATTAAGAAAAAAGATAGTTTATTCTCAAAAAGCATTGCTAATATCAGGGGGGAAAATCACCAAGAATAAAAAATAATTAGCTTCATCCATGTAGCCTAACCCACCATGACCTGTGCAGACATTCATACTTCTTAATTCTACATCATCTTTCTTCTCTTTGCCTTTCTTCTACTTCTCTATCTTTTCTACTGTCTGAATTAGAAACTTACAATTCAGGAGAATGTATGGAAGGGCTGGAAAATAATGACCATTGAGATATGTCAGTTATAGTTAGTGTACAGTAGACTGTAATCTTTATTGTATTCAAAATGTCTGTAACACAGCATGTATATTAGTGTTAGTTTTAAAATACTGGGTATTATTTTGTTTACACAAAGAGGTCTATTTTTAAATGCATGCATAAGTATTGAAATTTAGATATACACTTAACAGTGTTTGCTTTTTTTTTTTTTTTTTTAAGGTCTACCAGGAACTGAAATTGAGATCACTGGATCTAACTTTGGTTTTGATATCTCAGAAATTTCAGTGATGCTTGGTGACATTCAGTGCAATGTAACCACGGTCAATGACAGCGTGCTGCAGTGTGTCACTGGTGCCCATGCTGGTGGCACTTTTCCTGTGCTGATGCATCATAAGACTAAAGGTTCCGCCGTGTCCACTGTTGAATTTGAGTACCCACTTCATATTCAGAATATTCATCCAACTCAAGGTAGTCATGAATATGCAGAAGTATATGCATATTTATATTGTTTCGGTAAACACATTTAGAAAAAATAATGTTCTTTAAACATTACTAAAATTTGTACTTCCATTAATACATGTTTTTCTCTATTCATCAAACAAATAAGCAAGCCAGAGTACTAACTAAAGATTCCGAAGTATTGGGCAAATGCCTTTATTTGTCTTAGGACTACATAATTTATTTAAAATTTAGCCCTAAAGTGACCAGAGTATAGATTGAATTTTTTAAAATGATATTTAGCCCATCACTAACATATATTCATTGCTACAAAAATAGTATTTTTTTCTAGTTGAAAATTATTTTAATGGCTATAAACCTTTAAGCATAACCAATGAACTCAACTGAAATAGTAATTTTATGCATATATTTTGACTATTTTGAAATTCTTTGTGACACTTCTTTTAAATAAAAATATAGTTTCTAGAAATATTTTATATGAATTACCAGATTTGACATTTTCTCAATGAAGAGTTTAAAACAGTACAAAGCAAAAGATACTCTTTTATTAGTATAATAATTTCAGATCATTTAATACAATCTATTGCCATTTCAGATTTCAAAATAAAGTTAATAAATATGTACATAGGGAAAGTTTCTTCTCAGTTTTATTGTTCCCTTGTATTTGTCTTCACTAGGGAGTTTTGGTGGTGGCCGAACCATGACTGTAACAGGCACTGGGTTTAATTCACAAAATTCAATTGTATTGGTCTGTGGCTCAGAGTGTGCCATCGACAGGCTGAGGTCTGATTACACCACGTTATTATGTGAGATTCCATCCCATGATGGTAAGTTGTGAGAAAAAAAAATGGCTACTATTGAGAATTGTTTAATCATATAAAGATCACAGTCAGAATTGCTGTTTTCAAATTGTTAGTTTCCTTGGAAATAATTGAATCATCCTAACTTTAAGCAGTTCATTCAGAACTTTATTTTCTAGGTTTAATATATCTTTGAAGATGTCAGTTTATGACAAAAACTGATGACACTTAGCATATTGGGTAGGCCAAATGAGAACATGTCTTTAGTTCTTGCTAGTGTATTAGGTTTTTTTTTTTTTTTTTTTTTAAGATAGGATAGTATGACACAAACTGCCAAGATTCAAATCCTGTGTGTCTTCAGCACTGGAAAACTGAGGAGGCAGGTTTACAGAACTGACTACAGTAAGAGGTCTGAGGGAGGGGTTTTCCCTCTGGATAATGTGCATGTACTTTGTGATGTTTCGGCTGTTGTGAGAGGCTTTTAGAACTACACATTCAGCCTGTGTTTATTAGAACATGATCATGGGAAAAGGAAGATGTTATTGAAAAGGTTTGGGGGACTTAGGAATGATTACACAACGTTATTATGTGAGATTCCACCTAAAGATCTATGGCAGAGCTGTGCTGAGTTTGACCCTCTTTTCATAGGCAGGGGACCTGAGCAAGCTTGTGAAGTGAGTGTGGTCAACGGGAAAGATTCGTCGCTGTCTGTGACTCCGTTTACATACATGACCTCACTGACTCCGCTCATCACTGAAATATCTCCCAGGAGAGGCAGCACAGCAGGGGGCACCAGACTCACAGTCAGGGGATCAGGATTCAGGTACTGTCTTTTCACACACACGATTTGATTGATGTTTCCAAATTCCAGCCACTATGCCAGCAACCCAATGTGCCAGGACAGTGCTTAAATATAGCCGTGTTCACATGCACCTTTCTGCTCATAAGCCACACTCAAGGCACAAAATAGTACTAATAGCTAACATTGATTGTGTGCTCAGTCTGTGCCAGGTACCTTCCTATCCACAAAAACTTCCTGCCTTATCTTATGAGACATTTTTAATCCCAGCTGGGTTATGTGGTACTTCCATTCCTAGTCTTTTAATGATAAAATGGGATTAAATATACCATATTTAAATAATTAAGTATACCAGATTTAAATATACCACTTGTTGGTATTTATCCAAAAGACTTAAAATCAGCATAATATAGAGATCCATGCATACCAATGTCTGTAGCAGCACAATCCACAATAGCCAAGTCATGGAACCAGCCTAGGTGCCTATCAACAGACATATGGATAAAGAAAATGAGGTATCTACACCATAGAGTTCTACTCAGTCACAAAGAACAATGAAATTATGTCATTTGCTACCATTTGTAAATGGTAGGACTAATATGAGAGCGCTGAAGTATCTTGCCCCAAATCCTAGTAACATCACAAACATAATCACCTTGTTATGCTTTTCCCACTGTCCGATCTTTGACTGTGATCTGCTTCCTGGGTGAAAGGAACATCTTTCTGTACATCAGACCTATTTCCCTGTAAATAGTCTTGTTCCTTCTTCTCATGCTTACTATTAGCTCAAACTTCTTGACCATATTGTCATCACTGTTCAGGTGGATCAGGCTGACTTCAAAACACGATATCACATAAGCTGTAGAAGGCAATTTTCGTTCCTCAAGTACCCATAATTTTATTTTGGATTTGAATTTTAAAAGGAGGTTAATTTCTAAGGTCTGTGAGTATGATAAAAATGTCACATAGTGGAACCAACCCAGATGCCCTTCAATAGATGAATAGATAAAAAAAAATGTGGCATTTATACAAAATGGAGTACTACGCAGCACTAAAAAATGACAGAATCATGGAATTTGCAGGGAAATGGATGGCATTAGAGCAGATTATGCTTAGTGAAGCTAGCCAATCCCTAAAAAACAAATGCCAAATGTCTTCTTTTATATAATGAGAGCAACTAAGAACAGAGCAGGGAGGAAGAGCAGGAGGAAAAGATTAACATTAAACAGAGACATGAGGTGGGAGGGAAAGGGAGAGAAAAGGGAAATTGCATGGAAATGGAAGGAGACCCTCATTGTTATACAAAATTACATATAAGAGGTTGTGAAGGGAATGGGAAAAAAAAACAAGGAGAGAAATGAATTACAGTAGATGGGGTAGAGAGAGAAGATGGGAGGGGAGGGGAGGGGGGATAGTAGAGGATAGGAAAGGTAGCAGAATACAACAGTCACTAATATGGCATTATGTAAAAATGTGGATGTGTAACCGATGTAATTCTGCAATCTTTGTAATGTTTTGAACAACCAATAAAAAAAAAAAAAGAAGGTGCCCATTTGGAGACCAACGAATAAGGAATAAGAGCAAAGTAATTCCAACTCAGGCAGTTCTTCCTCTAACGCTAGAGCACTTGGTAATTTGGGCGGTTCTATTTCCTGACCTTTTATATCTTTGTTTACTGTATTCCTTAACAAATATTTTTGAAGTCTTAATTGAAAAAAGTGTCAATGTGCACTTGGATGGATCCTAGGACGAGATCATTACTTTGCAATAACACAGATGAAAAAAGGGATTTGATTATATGACATAGGAATTTGAGAAAAACTTTGTCCTGTTTTTCCTTTTCTCCTTTACAGTGAAAATACCCAGGATGTTCACATCACTATAGCTGAAGCCAGATGTAATGTTGAGTTTTCCAACAGGACACACATCTTCTGTACAACAGAGGCCCATACTCCTTCAGGACGGGCGCCAGTTCATGTCAACATCAGAGACATCGGCAGGGCCACGCTGGTAATAATGCTGTTGGGAATACTGATCACAGCAATAGAAACACTTATTATGGAGGGTGGGCTAATGGGTAGTGGATGTTTTACTTTAATGTCTCCAAAAGATAACTGAACTGTAACTCCACCAAATTTTAAGTAATTGCCATTTTGGTGCTTATTACTAAAATTTTTATTACTTTTGAATCATAAACTAATTGGTAATGTATTTTTCACTTTATTATTATGAGAAACTAGAGTCAGCTATCACATATTTGAAGTGGGATATATTTTGTTGTTAAAAATATGCATTGCTTTACATTTATGTCTGAGAAATTGAAAAATTCTGGTAAATTCTCTGAACTTCAAAATCTCTTGTGCTTTATTACAGGATAATGCTGATTTCCTATATGTTGATGCTTGGTCCTCCAATTACTCATGGGGAGGAAAATCTCCCCCAGAGGAAGGGTCACTTGCTATTATTACAAAAGGACAGATCATTTTATTGGACCAAAGTACCCCTATTCTGAAAATGTTGCTTATTCAGGGTAAATTTCTGAAAATCTGTTTATTAGTCTCTGCCTAGGGACTATTTCTGTGAAGTTAATTTAACCAACATTTGTGATTGTGAACATCCATCGTTACACTGTGTTTTTAATATGGAATATAGTGCTGAGTTTTCTGAGTATTAGTCTCTTTGTAATTATGATATTATTGGGTTACAATAAGCATTCTTTTAATCAAATAGAACAAAAAAGTGTCATATTGTATTACATGCCCCTACACAACTTTTATAGTTAAATGTTGTCTCATGAAACTTTGGTTTCCATAATCAAAAGTGAACTTGCCCATGAGCTCATAGTTAATTGATCTCAATAGTACACAGCATTTCCTACTGCAGAAATGCTGATATGATGGATCCAAGAGGTTATAAACTTATAACAGTCCATTGAAGTCAATCCTAAATGAACCCCTGATTCCCTTGGTAGCCAGAGTGTGACTATATGACCTTTGCATGAGACCCTGCTTTCAGTGGTCACTGGAGCTTCTCTCTGTTCCTTAATATACTTTTTATAAAAAAATATTTTTAATTGTATGCAGACACAATACCTTTTCATTTAATTTATTTATTTCTATGTGGTGCTGAGGATCAAACCCAGTGCCTCACATGTGCCAGGCAAGCGCTCTACCACTGATAGAGCCCTTAATATACTCTTTCTACCATAAAAAGTGAAATAACCACAACTATTATAATTATGTAAAAAAATGAGGAATAAGAGTAAAGTGCTTGGGGCTTTAGAACATAAACTTTACTGTAATGGTTTTAGCTGCTCAAAGACTTTGGTAATTTTATATTTTTTTAATTTCTGGAATAATAACAATGTTTTAATTATTCAAAGTTATTGAGTATGGGATCTTTATTTTATTGTTTTGTGGAAAGGATATCAGGGATTCAACTCAAGGGCACCCAACCACTGAGCCACATCCCCAGCCCTATTTTGTTTTTTATTTAGAGACAGGGTCTCACTGCGTTGCTTAGCACCTCGCTTTTTGCTAAGGCTGGCTTTGAACTCACAATCCTCCTGGCCTCAGCCTCCCAAACTGTTGGGATTACAAGCGTGCATCACTGGGACCTACTAGCATGGGATCTTTAGACAAGTAAAATGTTACTGTCTACATGTTTAAATTAAATCTATAAAATGCACCTTTTTATTTTCTTGATAATGCTAATCAACCTGTAGCTGTTTTGAGTATGAGTTAGTGGGCAAGAATTCAGAGTTAATGTTGATGTTATAGAATAGTTTCTATAAACATGCTTTTGTGTAACTTTAAGTGTTTTATTCTTAATTTATATTTCAAAATCCTGTTATTTATAGAATTAATTTGTGCAGCTATACTATTTAATTTTCATTTAAGATATTAAAATTGCCAAGGGAAAATAATCTGCCCTAGATTTTGTTTTTCTGTGAACTTCCAGGGTCTTATCTGAAGCTTTTATACTTTCATGTAACCAAAGAGCAGAAGTAAAGTAACACATATTGAGGTAGCAGGAGAGGGATAAGAAATTACATTTTTTACTTTTAATTTAGTAGGTGAATTTTGATAATACTTTTTTCTTGAGATATGTTTAAAAATTGTATGGTTCACAGGTGGAACTCTAATATTTGATGAAGCTGACATTGAACTCCAAGCAGAAAATATTCTAATTACGGACGGTGGTACTCTTCAGGTACATAAGAGAACATGACATACATTTATTGTTAACCTGTTTCCTTTTTAAATACTATATGTAAAATGGATAGTTAATTACACCAACCTCTCCTGAGTTTATCTTTGATTAGGTTTGCTTTATTAATAAAACAATCTTTATCTGGGGAAAAGTTTCCTAGAATATTCTTGCAATTTAATGGGAAGATAATTAGTGTTTTATCAAGGAGCAGAATTTAAAATAGAACAAGAAATATAGCTTTGATATGTGGTTAAAGTCCACCAGAAGTCTCGCATATTTTGCTGACTAGAGACTTTAAAGCTTGTATTTTGAAAGAAAGGTATGAACAGATGAACAACCAATCCTCAAAAAGAGAGGGAAGAGATGGGAAAACAAATTTGTTTTTCATAATGAGAATTGTGGATATGAAGCCAGAAGGGGTGATGCACTCCTGTAATCCCAGCTACTCAGCAGGCTGAAGCAGGAGGATCATAAGTTCACAGCCACAGAATGTGTGTCTTGTTGGGACACAATAGAATTGTATTCAATTTCTCGTCAAGTTTTTTTTTAAGTAAATATTGGGCTTTAATTTTAATTTTCTGAATGAGGCCTGTGAAATCTCTTGCAGATCGGGACAGAAGCATCCCCCTTCCAGCACAAAGCAGTCATTACCTTGCATGGGCACCTGAGATCTCCTGAGCTCCCTGTGTATGGGGCCAAAACACTGGCTGTGCGTGAGGGAGTCCTGGATCTGCATGGTACTGAGGCCCAAGCTAAGTGAAAGCTCCCAAGCTAGTCTGTGTTTAGATATCTTCCTCTGAACTCCACTAACCTCCCCTAGCACAGGCCAGCCTCAAGGCCACTCCTCCCCAGGCACAGCCTTCCTCCAACCCTTTGCCATATGCTTCCTGATGTTTTTTTGTCTTGTTTTGCACTTAGCACAGTGCATGGTGACGGTGTACTTTATTCATTTGTCCATATGGAAAGGCACTAAGACTGGAAACAGAAGATGGATTCCTTACATTTGTATCCAAAAATGGACTCTTTCTAAAGTACATCAATAAATTTATAGTTGAACTTTTTAATAGCTATATTCCAGAAAATTGCCAGCAAGTAAAGATGATTTTGATAGTGTTGAAGGTGCCAGGATAACATTTTATAAAAGATGAATGAAATTTGTCTTTTTTATGTGGAAGTCCTATATATTGCAATAATCTGTTTTTTGTAGATTTAGAATGTCATAAACATAGTACCTTGTTATGATCATAAATGTCCTACATCATGCTAAATATATCCTACTAAAAGTTCTTAGAAGTTTTACATGTATCACTTATCTCTATATTATTGGTTTAAGCAGTCCCTATCAATAATGACAAAGATAACAGTCCATTTTGTTAATATGATTACCCCACATTTATATTGTGCTTATAAAAGGAAGATTGTTATCAGTGGAATACATCATTGCGAGAATATTTTTTCTAATTTCATAGAAACATACATTATTATATACGTGTTACTTTTCTGAAGCAAGCATTCTTCACATTTCTTCACATAGGTATGAAATCCTAAGGTACAATTAACCTTCCTCAAATTCATTTAATCCAAATTAAATTGCATAAATTAAAATGCATAAAATCTCAGTAACATAGAAAGCACATCTGAAGTTTTGCTTGTTGTCTCCAGGTCTGCCTATTTCTGTGGTCTGGACACGTTTGGCTCACACTGCAAAGTCAGGGGAGCGGATTTTGATTTTACAAGAAGCTGTGACATGGAAGGAAGGAGATAAGATTGTAATTGCAAGCACAGGACACAGGTATGAGTTTGATTTAGAAAGCAGATTTTTTTTAAGCTTGTAAAAAATGAATAATTCAAAAAGTCCACACTCTTTGATTTACATTTGAATCCTCTAAAAGAAGCATGAACAGCCTAATACATGTGTGCCAAGTGTGAACATTTGGTTGATGACCAAGTGTGTTGAGTTTTCAGTGACTGAATTTACAATTACAAAAAAAAAGTAAGTACAAATCTAAATGTATAAAATAAATATGAACTAATCATTTTGTTTTCCATAGCTAGGTTCCTATGTAAGATTTCATTTAAAAAAAACATTCTGCTATTGAAAGTCACTTGAAAAATTTGACTTAGAACATTAATTAAATACATTCATGAATGCAAAAATGTAAATGAGTTTCTTTGTTTGAGGTCACCAAAGAATATGGTTGAAAGCAGCTGGTAAGCCCTTTCTTATCTTACAGTATTGGCAGTGGTCCCACAGAGCAAATTTCTTAGCAATGATTGAGTAAAAGGGAAGAAACCATGATAGAAAAAGTGATAATTAAAGTAACCTTTTAGGTGCCTGACATTTTAAAATTGAAACTGCTTTTTAGGTGCCTGACATTTTAAAATTGAAACTGCTTATGACCCTTAATTTATATTACTTACATATTTTTAGTAAACAAGAAATATAAGGAAAAATAATACAGTTCTAAATATATCAGGGAGTGGGGATAAAAATAGCCTTATTTTTGTTTTACTGTTCAAATTATGGATAATATTGAGATTGGATATGGTTATGCTTATCAGGAAGTAAATAGTAATTTATGACAAGAAACCAATATGTTAAGGGCATGACTCAATTTAAAATTGAAATTTGAGATGGCATTTAAAGTTTTCCATTTTCCAAATTAAAAATAGATTTGCAGATGTTAGGAAGAGTTAAATGCATACTTAGCTTTGAAAGTGCCCATTTTTTCTGCCCTTGGAAGAAATTTTAATTACATAATGGCAAAACAAACAAGCAGGAAAATCATAGGGCTTATTAATAGAATAGAAAATCTTCATTTATACCCTTACTCTAAACAGAGTAAGTTTACAGTTTAGCATAGGGCTATTTAATTTTAAGAAACAAGAATTAAGGAGTTTCTTTCCAAATCTAATTCATTGTTCACTATTTCATTGGTAAAGGAAATTTGTAAAGCCAGGTAAAGGTTAAGAAAATAGCTTCTGAAGTCAATCAGCCTGGGCCCATTCCCAGCAATACTACCGTCAACCCTTGGTCATCATATTTCCCTTCTCTGTGCTTCAGTTGAATTGCAATGCTAATAATACATACCCCATAGAATTATTGTAAGCAGTAAGTGAGTTAATATGTGCAAAGCTTTAGAGCAGAACTTGGCTCAAAGTGCTTTATAAGTGAGGTATCACTACAAAGGAAAGAAAGGTGTTTCTAGGTGCATGCACATATAAAAATGCCATTTAGAACTGTCTTTTCTAAAGAAATTGCTGTATCATCTGGATGTGAGAGAATCCAGGAAAGAACAGCCCCTTTCCCCTACCACCTGTGAGATATTGCACTACTAAATCATTCTTTTCTATAAACAGCCTGTAGAGACCTGCCTGTCGCTACCTGTCCTGACCCCTTTCCCCACAATTCCTTCCCTGAATCCTTTGCAATTCTAGGTTTCTCTGATGACCCACTGTCTTAAAAAACAACTGTATTCTGGCATATCCTCTAGCTTCTTTCATTATTATCCTTTTTTTTTCCCAAAAAGATTAGTACACTGCTTAATATTACATTCCCATTTCATCTATTTCATCCTTACTATCCTTTCTCCTCACCCCCCATTTAAACCCCTACATTCATTTTTATCTTTTTAAATATTTATTAGTGCATTATAGCTATATATAATAGTGGGGCTCATTTTGACATATGTATAAATCCATATAACAGAGTTTGTTCAATTTCAATCCCCAGTACTTCATCTTTCCTTCCCCTCCACACTCTCCCTAATCCCCTTCTTCCACTGTATTGATTTTATTTCTATTTTTATGATGAAAGGGAGAAAAGGGAATAAAAAAGGAGATCTCATGAAAATAGAGTACACTTGGGGAATCAAGGGGCATAGAGAATGGGAGGGGAAGGGGAAGAGCTAGGGAATAAAGTTGACCAAATTGTGTTATGTGCATATGTGAATATATCACAATTCATTCCAATTTTGTATACAATTATAATGTACCAATACCACATTTTTTAGTTACAAAACTTTGTAGTATATTTGAAATAAGATATTGTGATACCTCCAGCCTTGTTCTTTTTGCCAAGATTCCTTTAATAATTTGAAGTTCCATTTAAATTTTAGGATTAGTGTTCTAATTCTGTGAGGATTGACATTAGAATTTTGACAAGGATTGCATCAAATCCATAGATGACTTTAAGTAGTATGGACTAAGTCTATTTATTTATTTTTTTTGGTACTAATTTTTCACTGAGGGGTGCTCTACCACTGAACAACACTCTCAGTCCTTTTTATATTTTTTATTTTTTAAATTAAATTATTTATTTATTTAAATTTGTTATACATGATGACAGAATGCAATTCATTTCATATTACACATATAGAGCCCAATTTTTCAAGTCACCGATTGTACACAAAGTATTTTAACACCATTCGTGTCTTCATACATGTACTTAGGGTAATGATGTCTAACTCATTCCGCCATCATTCCTACCCACTTGCCCCTTCCTTTCCCCTCCCTCCCCTTTGCCCATTCCTCCCATGCCCCCGTCCCCCATCACCATTATGTAAACCCCTACATTCTAATATTTTTCTTCACAAAACCATTCCCAGAATTACCATCCTTCACTTTTTGCACATCACATATTCTTTTGGTTCTGCCCTTGAAATGTCTCTTCTATCAGCTTTTCCTTCTCTGGGTTTAAATTAGACCCTCAGTCCTTTATATCCGAAATATGATGGCATTGTTCTATTTAGGCTCCACTCCACTTTTCCCCACACAAATCCATTATGCATTAATTTGTTCAACCACTAGAAAACTGTTGCTGTTACTGAGTTTTGACATGTATTTTACAAAGTGCTCAGCATACAAAATGGTTCAGGGTCCTTGCCTAGAAGAGCAGCCAGATTGGTGGAAGGGACAGAGAAATAGGTACTTTATAATTATAGACTACATACAGTGTGGTTATTCTGAGGGCAACAGGGCATTATGCAAAGTGCACTGGGAATCCAGAAGGATTGGGAAAGTTGAGAGACTTGACTTCTCATCTATTTCACACGTGGCACTATCATTCAAACTTGTATTTAAAGAATGGAAAGCATTTGCAAGGGAGAAAAGGGTCAAAAGAGAATTTCAGGAAGACATAAGAAACTCCCTTAAGCTTACCTCTGTTAACAGCACTGATCTTTAGTAGATAATTTCCAATCAGAAGTTAACAGACTCATCTTAAAACCAGGGGCACTTTCTACTTGGTATCCCTAGTACTTAACTATATACCTAGACAATAAATATTTGTTGAGCAGTTAAATATATGAATAGGTACATTATGGAATTTGCAAGTCCTTTTTACTATAGCTGGAATTTGGGGTGCTGCAGTCTGGCTGGGCACAATTCAGGAGCCACTTGTCAAAAGAAATGAACTTTATTTTTAGAACACAAACACCAAACCACACAGCTCCTCAGGAAAAACCTTCAGAGCCCAACTGCCACCAACGGCTTCCCACAAGCCTCTCAACCTCCCCCACTCCTCCTGCTCTTGAGGCTGAGTGGCTGGGTGCGTGGGCAGAGCCAAAAAAAGTCCCCCAATGAGCAGCTCCGTGGTCTGAAAGGGCGGGGAAACAGCCCAATGAGCATCACCTCAGAGGAGCCAATCAGTTGGCAGCTAGAAGTTTGCTGGGGCCCCTTCGGCTGTGGCTCTCAACATGGGGCATATTGGAGAAATGGTAGAAATAAATTTCAACTCAATGTTTTCTTTTCTTTGCTCAGGAATATCCAATGACTTTTCTTTGTAAGGGTTTCTCAGCTTTGGTGATTTGCATTTTGTACTAGATAATCTTTGTTGTAGGGACCAACCCATAGATTATAGGATCTTAGAAACCTCCCTGGCCTCTACCCACCAACAATGACAGCCAACAATGTCTCCATTGTTAGAGTATAAAAAACCCTCAATTGAGAAGTTCTGAGGATGATCCTAAAGTTATGAATGAATAGTTCTTTTGAATTATTTTTAAAATTGAATACAGTTTTATGAATAAGTCTACCACTTCAAAGTATTTTTATTCAATTATTCTAAAAAAAAAGTAAAATACTGTATTCAAATTTTTCTTCAGAATATTTCACAATGTAAAAAAATTTCTGTATTTTATAAATGAAATATTCAAAATGGCATCAAGTGAATATGTCAAATCAATATATTATGCTGATTTATAATACGTATGAAATTTAAAAAAAAATGTTTTACAGACACAGTCAACGAGAGAATGAAGAAAGAACCATCGAATCTGTATCTACTGATGGCAAAAACATAACACTAACTAATCCACTGAATTACACACACTTAGGAATCACTGTCACACTCCCTGATGGAACTCTGTTTGAAGCAAGGGCAGAAGTTGGAATTCTTACAAGAAATATCTTAGTAAGAGGATCTGATAATATAGAGTGGAATAACAAAATCCCAGCATGTCCCGATGGGTTTGACACAGGTAATTTTAGCAGTTATCAGGTAATTTTAGTATCTGGTATAATCATGATGCATATTTTCAAAATTTAATTGTCTTATATTGAAATGCCATATTTTAGTTTCACCTTGTAAATCTGCCTGTGACTTTCATGGAAGTTTTGAAGACCTAGTAGTATTTTTAAGTAACATTATGAAAGTATTTGCAATATATTGAATAAAAATGGTTATTGTTGACACCAGTGGGAGAAATGAGTGCACTTGGATTCTGTTGATAAAGTCTCTATTTTTATGATCCCTTTTATGTTTAGATTAGACCTTGATAATTATGGATTTGAATATCATAAAAAATTGTCCTTTAAATTTACCTAAATGTATAAAACTACATTTGATGATAATCTGTTTAGCAAATATTTGATTTAGCAATGCTTTCCCTCTTTTCAAACATGTATTCCATGAGGGCAGTGTATGCCCACTCGACCCAGCCAATCAGCCTCAAGAGCAGGAGGAGTGGGGGAGGTTGAGAGGCTTGTGGGAAGCCGGTGGTGGCAGTTGGGCTCTGAAGGTTTTTCCTGAGGAGCTGTGTGGTTTGATGTGTGTGTTCTAAAAATAAAGTTCGTTTCTTTTGACAAGTGGCTCCTGAATTGTGCCCAGCCAGACTGTGGCATTTGGTGGCCTGTACGGGGAACGAACCTGCAACCTTGGCATATACAAATTGCAGATACAGCTTGGATAGTAACCTTTTCTTCAATGAGATGTATAAATAAAACTCATTAGATTTGACACAAACAGCCTATGTTCTGACTTCATTTCATCTGCTTCAAGTCTCACAAAGTACATGAAATCAAGTTTCAAACTATTAAAGATAATACCTCCTATCTTGTCCACTCACTATAATTTTAAGAATTAAAATTATATTCTAATGTTATATAAAATTGCATTAATTTTGCTAATCCCTAGTTTGGAGAAAAACTTCAGAAATAATAAAACAAAATACCTTTATCAGGATTCACTCAACCATTGAAATATTTCTTTAGCTTCTTCTCTAACAAATGCTTCAGTAAGTATTCTGGGGCATGCAAAGGGGACAAGATAGGGTACTTATCCTTTGTACCATCTAGAAGAGGATATGAAGTGAATGCATGTATTTATGTTACAGAATAAGGTTGCAATGATATTGAATGAAAAGATGCAATTAGGTATGGAGGAAAATATTTCTTTATATAATAAAAGAAGATTGCAACATGGTCTTTTAAGATTCTCTTAAAATATTTTTAAAGGTGAATTTGCTACACAAACATGCCTCCAAGGAAAATTTGGAGAAGAAATAGGAAGTGATGAGTTTGGAGGCTGCATTATGTTTCATGCTCCTTTACCTGATTCTAACATGGTAACCGGAAGAATAGAATATGTGGAGGTAAGAAGCATTATCGTTAAATCACAGTGGCTTAACTAAAGTTATCTGTATAATGAAAATGTATTAATTTCCTCCTGTTTGATATACTCTGCTTATAATCTGACAGGAAAGACAGATAAAGAAGGGAAGGTGAGAATGAGGGAGGGAAGAAATTATAGCAAAATCCATAACCCGTCCTGGGCACACCTAGACCTCATTAATGATGACAAATCAATGCCTCCATTTCATGATACTCTCCCCTAAGATATGTTACACACATGTAACATCTGAGATATGAACTGACTGAGGTTTCCAGGGTCAATTTATATAGTAAATATTAGCAATGGTTATTTTTCTATTTTTAGATGGGGAATGAAAATAAATAGATGATCTAATATTTTCTTTCCTTATTCCATGAGTTTATATTAAACACACACACAAATTCACACATTCATACATTTGGCCATCCTTAGTATTAGACCTATTCTAGAGTCATACCAACTTGGCTTTGAATGGAGTGGAGCTTTGTGACTGTGATCAAGATGCACAACCTTTTAAAGAAACTTCAGTTTCTTCATCTTCAAAATGAAGTTTAGTGACCAGACTCAACTTTGTAGTATTGTGACAAAGACTGTGATTTTGCATGTAAAAACACTTAATATAATATTAGGTACATGGCGAACATTCCGAAGTTTTTCTTATTATTGTATAATAACCAAAGTAAAGAAAGCAAAAGATCTTTTAAGAGATTTCCTTTTGCAAAACACAATTTGTATTAGACAGAAGTAAAAAGTGAAAGCCAAAGATGGCTTTTGTTCATTTATTCATTCATTTTCTCACAAGTATGGTCTTTTATACATTGTCTAAAATAAGCTGGATTGGGAATAAAATAACATTTTCAAACAATAAATAATATGGAAGATATTAATGTATTAGTAATTAATTTGTAATTTTGAACCAAGGAAAAAAGAGCAGGGCAAACTGTGAGTCTATGTAGATTAATAACTGTGATTTCTGGGCTTGACAGGTATTCCATGCTGGCCAGGCTTTCCGGTTGGGGCGATATCCAATACATTGGCACCTACTTGGAGATTTACAGTTTAAATCTTATGTAAGAGGTTGTGCAATTCACCAAACCTATAATAGAGCTGTTACCATCCATAACACACATCATCTTCTGGTTGAGAGGAATATTATATATGATATCAAGGGAGGAGCATTTTTTATAGAAGATGGTATTGAACATGGCAACATTCTGCAATATAACTTGGCAGTATTTGTTCAGCAAAGTACTAGTCTTCTGAATGATGATGTGACCCCAGCTGCATTTTGGGTAACCAACCCAAACAACACCATACGACACAATGCAGCTGCTGGTGGTACTCATTTTGGCTTTTGGTACAGAATGAATGACCACCCTGATGGACCATCTTATGACCAGAATATTTGCCAAAAAAGAGTTCCTCTTGGAGAATTCTTTAATAATACTGTTCATTCTCAAGGTTGGTTTGGACTGTGGATCTTTGAGGAATATTTCCCCATGCAGACGGGATCTTGTACTTCTTCAGTGCCAGTGCCTGCAATTTTTAATTCACTTACTACATGGAATTGTCAAAAAGGAGCTGAATGGGTTAACGGAGGTGCCCTGCAGTTTCATAACTTTGTGATGGTAAACAATTATGAGGCTGGAATTGAGACCAAGAGGATCCTGGCTCCCTATATTGGAGGGTGGGGTGAAACTAATGGAGCAGTGATTAAAAGTGCCAAAATTGTTGGTCATCTTGATGAACTGGGAATGGGGTCTGCATTTTGCACATCAAAGGGCCTAGTGCTCCCATTTAGTGAAGGCTTGACTGTATCGTCATTACATTTTATGAACTTTGACCGTCCCAATTGTGTAGCTTTGGGAGTGACATCCATCACTGGTGTTTGTAATGACAGATGTGGAGGTTGGAGTGCAAAATTTGTTGACATTCAGTATTTTTACACACCTAATAAGGCTGGCTTTCGATGGGAACATGAGGCAGTACTGATTGATGTTGACGGTTCGCTTACAGGTAACACTATTTTTCAATTTATGATTCGAATACATTGAAAATATATTTGTGTTAATAGAGGTGATTTGTTGCAGCATATTCATCAGCATTATAGACCTTACCCAGCACCAAACTTTAATAATGTTTTAATAGATAGAGTTTAACATCTGACACAGATGAGACATTCTTTTCTGGAACAGCATCAAACTGTCAGAGCCAGCTTCCAAAAGTGTCTTTTTTCTATCACATTTGCACTTTGATTTTATATTAATAATAAATTTTGAGCAATGTATATGGGAACATTGACCACAAAAGGAAGATATTCCAGTTTTAGAACTCTTCCATTTTATATTCAATTGTACAGATATGAAATTATTTTCATGACCACCCAAATTCTACAGCCAGTCATGCCCCAGAGACATACCTCCCAGGTTTATTTGTGTAAGCAATGTAGATAGAATGGATATACCCTTGCTAGAATACTTTTAAAGAATAGGAGTGACAAGCCTGCTATTAACTCTTTTTTTCTCAATTTAAATTCTCAATTTTGTTTTGTTCAAATAATATATTTAGAAAATTCAATATATATTGTAGGTTAATTTTTTTTAGCATTTGAAGACCAGGGTATGTCACAGTTTCTGCACATATTCATGGTTTCTAGAATTTAGTGGCTGTAAATTTTTAGAGATAAAAGACTTGTCTAAATAAAACTGTGTGTGTGTGTGTGTGTGTGTGTGTGTGTGTGTGTGTTACTGAATAAGACTTTTTAGGAGTATGTCACTTGACAGGTAAACTTAGAGATGTTTATAATTATTTTTGAAAGACAAAAGAACATTCATCTCAGTATTTAGATGGACTGAGAACTATTGTGGATAATATCTGTCTCCTAATTGTTGTGGCTTTTAAGAGGGAGAACATTTGGATGCTTCTGACATATCAATCTTTGTGTAATGCTTATTGATTTACTTAATTCTGCTTAATATTTAATGTTAGTTGGCAGTTTATCAGTTAAGAGTATAGAATCTATAGTCATTCTGCCTGAATTTGATCCTTTTGTGTGTCTTAACAAAGTTATTTGTTGCACTCCTCATCTTTCATTGTGACTTTCACATATGCTTCAGATCCTGTGTTTTAATACATTTACAGTAAGGCCCACTGCAGAACCTCTGTATGAGGTCTCCTTGCCTCATGCAAACAGAATAATTTTACCAAGACTTTTAGATTTTATTTATAATAGTATAGATCACAGTACCTGTACACCACATACCAGTTTTCTAACATGAATTAGAAATCATGCTCCTTCTGTTTTCTTTTCCAGGACACAAAGGGTACACGGTCATCCCACATAGCTCATTGCTAGACCCTTCACATTGCATTCAGGAAGACCAGTGGAGCATCGGATTCCCTGGATCTGTTTGTGATGCTTCAGTCAGCTTCCACCGTTTAGCATTCAACAAACCTTCCCCAGTATCTCTACTTGAAAAGGATGTGGTTCTTTCAGACTCTTTTGGTATGTGGATTATATAAGTTTAAACCACTGATTTGAGTATGTTTTCCTAAATATCTGTCATCGTCTTCTTGAGTTGTTACTTGTTGTTTTGGAACATTGCAAAAAAGCATAATATGTATATCAGAGTTCAGGCAGGAAACAAGCAACACACTCAGTGAGTGTTTGAGAAGCCTTGAATAAATGCATGGACTAGCAAATGTTTGGTTGATCAAGAAGCCTCCGGAAAATATTATGACAGAGAGCATAGAAGTTGGCATAGCCCTTGGAGCAACACTTTAAAAGTATACCACCACTAAAGACAAATATTTATTATGCTTGATGATTAAGATGGAATTGGAGAGCATTTGCTAGGTCAATAGCTGCATACCAAGTGCCAGGTGCTGTCAATTTACTGATTTCTACTAATATAGATACTACACAATGGAACAATGAATATGTTTAACATTATTACCAACTAGGTTATAATAATTTGCAATCCTTATCCATCATCCATGTGATATATTCACTAGTCAAAAAGAAAAAAATTAATGGGTATGAGGTGGCAATCTTGATTTTCATCTCTCTCAAGTCTTTGATTATTATATTAATCTCTGTACTTTCCTCTCAAGGATTTAGAACTACTTCAGTTTATTATTGTGTTTGTCAGTTTTTTATGACCATCACAGCTTTTCAAGGTTTCAGTTCATGGTCAGTTGGCCTCATTACTTTTGGGCCAATGGTGAAACAGCATATCATTGAAGGAAGTGTTTGGTGGGGCAAACTGCTCACCTCATGGCCAGAATGCAAAAGAAAGAAAGAAGAGCCTGGGGTTATAGGACACCAAGAGAGCAGGAAGTCTCCTTTAGATGGGGGAGGAGTGGATATTTGCTGAATTATCATAGTTCGTATTTTTTTTCTAGGATTTTGGTATTTCTGGGATTTTTGGTATTTTAGTGCCTCTGTTCAAGATTCTTATAAAACTAACACCAATTCATAAGCCTAATAATTTTGTTTTCCCTTGATAATGGATTTTTTTCTGTATTCTTAAAAGAAAATGAATTACAGTTTATTTTGTAAACTTTTTCCTAAATTATTAAGGTAAAAGTTGTTCATTTTACATAAAATCCAATGAAAGACAAAAAGAGGGAAAAAAGGGGGGCAATTAATCAAAAAACTTTTCTTTGTAGTGTAAGAGATCTTTTCAGATATTCTACTGAAATTGTCAGGCAATCTCTCATGCCAAAAGCATTACTGCACTATATAGATTTTCCCATTACTGTAGTTTAAGTTCAAATTTTCTCAATTATAAAATGTATATGTCATACTCACTGTTAAGTGATAGACTTTTAAAAAGTGATACTTTTAGTCTTATTGCTTAAGATTTCTAAATTGAAACTTAATTGAGGCCAAGTAGAAGTATTTGCTACCAAAAATTAGTCTTTGTTGTATAAGTTTTTGTGAATTCAACAGACACAGGAGACAAATAGAGAATCCGTGTATATTTGTATACACTGTAAATCCAGAATTCTGAAGAATTAAGCTGTTAATAGAAATGAAATTATGAAAACTGAGAAATTATACCCCATTTGATTCAAATGTATGATATGTCATGAGCAACTAATAAAAAAAAGAAATGAAATTATGTTTAGGTCAATGATATTTAAAGAATTATATTAAGTGTGGATCTCTTATGATTTTGCACTTTTGGCGTCCTGTAGGCTTCTAGGATATGGGATTCTGTTTCATTCTTCAAGTCTGGGAAGTTTTCTCGTATTATTTCATTGAATAGATTGTTCATTCCTCTGGTTTGGAGCTCTGTGCCCTCCTGTATCCCAATGACTCTTAAGTTTGGTCTTTTAATGTTATCCCATATTTCTTGAATGTTCTGCTCATGGTTTCTTAGCAGTCTTGCTGAACTGTCTATGTTCTTCTCAAGTTGAAATACTTTGTCTTCATTGTCTGATGTTCTATCTTCTAAGTGATCTATTCTGCTGGTAGTATTGTCAATTGAGGTTTTAATTTGGTTTATTGCTTCCTGCATTTCTAGGATTTCTATTTGTTTGTTTTTTATTACTTCTAACTCCCTGTGAAATTGATCTTTTACTTCCTGGATTTGTTTCTGTAGTTCCTTGTCAATGTGATCTTTTATTGTCTGATTTTGCTGTCTCATGTCTTCCTTGAGAGTCCAGATCATCTGAAGCATGTATATCCTGAACTCTTTATCTGACATCACACAATTACATATAAGAGGAAAGGAGGAGTAGGAGAAAAATTATATAAGTGGAAGAAACGATTTATAGTAGAGGGGATGGAGAGAGAGAAGGGGAGGGGAGGGGAGGGGAGGGGAGGGGGGACAGTGGAGAATGGGATAGACAGCAGAATACATCAGTCACTAGAAAGGCAATTTGTAAATCAATGGAAATGTAACTGATGTGACACAGCAATCTGTATACGGGGTAAAATTGGGAGTTCATAACCCACTTGAATCAATCTGTGAAATATGGTATATTAAGAACTATGTAATGTTTTGAACAACCAACAATAAAATAATTTAAAAAAAAGAATTATATTAATACATTTAAGTACTTTTTGTCCTAGTATTATTTATAATTGTCATCGTGTTTTAATCATATCTTTCCCTAAGGAATTAAGTCTCAATTTTGTTTTAAAAATCCAAATGAGAAAAGATTCCCATTGACTAAACCAATATTTTCCATTCTCAGTTGTTTTTAAAAGGAGGAATTTCATAAAGGTAGCTACCACTATAATTTGCTTGTTTGCATTCTTCCTCAGGAACAAGCATTGTTCCCTTTCAGAAGAAACGACTGACTCACATGTCTGGGTGGATGGCTCTGATTCCAAATGCAAATCATATTAACTGGTATTTTAAAGGTGTGGATCATGTAACCAATATATCATATACATCAACATTCTATGGATTTAAGGTAAGCAAAGACTATAACATGGATCATCTAATCATTGTAACTGCATATCACTCAAATGCAGCCTGTATGCCTATCCTTACAACCACTGTCAGGTCCAGAATGCTCTTGCCTCACAGGTCAACTTATTAAAGTCCAATACTCCCTTCACGGCCCATTATAAATCTAAGAGTTAAGCCAAAGGAGCCTTACTTGAGAATAGGAAGTAAGCAATCTTTCTGCCATGTTCCCATGATACTGTGCTTGTTATTATTACCATGTTAATAGATTACATTTACTGTGTGTTTATGATGCCTCAGGTACCAACTAAGGGATTTTTATTTGTATCGTGAATTAATCGAACAACAGAAAATTATTTTTAAAGAAGCAATACTTACATGCTCACCACCTAGCTCTATTTCAATTTCTTGACATTCTGTGAATATTTACTTACTATTTTTGAAAATAAATAAAACTTCATAGATGAAGTGGAAGCCCCGTATGGTTTGTGCACCCTGTCATTCCCCACCGTCCACCTCCTAATTGAGTGTTTTCCTTCCACACAAGTTCTTCTACTTATACTACATATTTGTGCAGCCTGAAATCCTATATCGTATTGTTTTAAAGATTTTTCAAACATTACAGAAATAAAATGTTCTCTGAATACATACATACATTATGTTAGCTTTATATCACTGTAACCAAAATCCCCAACATGAACAACATAGAGGAGGAAAAGTAAAAGGTTTATTCTGACTCATGGTTTCTGAGGTTTAGTTTATGATCACCAACTTCTTGCTCTGGGCCCCATATAAGGCAGAACATCATTGTAGCAGGGCAGTGGTGGAAGAAAGCTGCTTAGTTCATGACATCCAGGAAGCAGAGAGAGGAAGAGACCACAGGGAAGATGAACCCTGCCAGGGAATGCTCACAGTGAGCCACCTTTTTCCAGCCATACTCCACAGTTTCCATCCAAGTATTCCATTCAAACTGTGACTGGTTAAGTTATAGCTCTTAATTCTTTCACTTCTGAACATCCCTGCATTAACACAGGAGCTTTTGGGGGAACACCACATATCCAAACTATAACATACATATATACTCACTTACATGTGTATATATATATAGAGAGAGAGAGAAAAACCAAAAACAGAGACAGATCTTTTTAATGCCTTAGTGATAGAGTTAGCTTTATAGCCAAAAGTGTATAAATGTTAATAAACAGAAATGAAAAATAAAAAGTAAACTGAAACTAAACCTTTTGTCAAAAACAATATAGATGCTAATTATATGTCACTAAAATTAATGTATATTATACATAGCACTAGCATATAAAACAAGTCACATTTTTTGCATACTTCTGTAGGAAGAAGACTATGTAATTATATCACATAACTTCACTCAGAATCCTGATATGTTTAATGTTATTGATATGAGAAATGGTTCTTCAAATCCACTGAACTGGAATACTAGTAAGAATGGAGACTGGCATCTTGAAGCAAACACTAGTACTCTTTACTACTTGGGTGTGTATTCAGTATGCAGAAGTGATTATTTTATCTAATTCTTTGTCTAAAGGATGAGAAAATTAAAGATAAATGTATCATACAGTGCTCTGTATTAGCAGGACTTGATAAATATTTGTTGAATGAAAGGACTAGAGACTAAATTTGAGCTAGAAAAGGTCTTGAGTTTAAGAACTTGCATTTTATTTTTGGAGATAGCACCAGAGTGCTTACAGAAAATGAGTACAAAGGACGCTGGCATATTTTTTTCCATTTTTAATATTTAATAATTTTGTAATATAAGAAGGTTTATGAATGAATTTAAATTCTAAAGCATTATTTTTCAAGATATTTTGGCTTTGCATTTTTTAATAAGATATACATTCTCTTAGGATTTCTCTGTATCTATTCCATACATTTAAATTATACCAAATTTATAACTAAAGAATATTTTCAAAAATTCTATGATTTTTGTTTTCTTTCAAGTACTTTGATCAATATGTTAATTTAAACCACTTTTACTTTACTTTCAGTGTCAGGAAGACGTGACCTTCATCCAATTGAGCCCATTTCTGGAACCTTGGATCCTGATGTGAAAGATGTTACAATTAATTTCCAAGCTTACTGTTGTATTCTCCAGGACTGCTTTCCTGTGCACCCCCCCTCAAGAACCCCAACTCCCAGGAAGCGACCAGCCACTTATAAGTATGTAGGCCTTTTGTAGTAAAAAACCCTTGATACCTCTTGTTGTAATCTTTTTAATGTTACCCCTGAGTGAAATAATAATGTCTTTTTTCTGGGTAGTGCCTTATAATATATAAGAGTACATCTTGGCCTTAACAACCACACCCAATTAAATAATCTAAAAAAAAAAATACATGTGAAACTTATTGGCAAACCTCACACTTGCAGAATGTTAGATTTGGATTATTAAACTCGTCCAGCTCCCTTTTTATATAGGTGAAAAAGCTGAAGCTCAGTGATCTCAAGTAAAATTCTTGAGATCACAGAACTTATGGTTGGCACATGCAGTCCAGCACCAGAAATTAAATCTCTTCATTAACCCAGTGTTTTCTTTGCAGGTGGTGTTGCTCTGTAGGATAACCATCATGTTCAAATCTCATAAGACGACTTATTAAATTTTATTTCAAACCTTTTATCTCAATTTTAATTATTCTGATTAAAATAATTTTTGTATCTATCTCTGTAACTTATATGGCTTTTACCTTTATTTCTCAAATACTGCCTTGTATTACTAATTAACATTACTAATAACATAATTTGGATTTGAGGGGTTCCCAAAATCTCCAGTTAATGCAGGAATATTTGGAGGTAAAATGATTTTATTGTGAGAGCTATAACCTAACTGGTCCTTCCTAGTTTAAAAGGACTGGGTAGTAACTATAGGCAAGTGGGATGTGGCTGGAGGAAGTGGATCACTGGGGACATGCCTGGAAGAATTCATCTTCCCTGTGGCCCCTTCCTCCTCTACCCTTCCCTATATTCTTCCTGACCACCATGAGCTGATCAGCTTTCCACTGCTGGACCCTTACACCATAATGTTCTGCCTTACATTGAGCCCAGAGCTATGGAGTTGAGAACTCTGAAACCATGATCCCCAAACAAACTTTCCTCCTCTAGGTCAATCTTGTCAGATGTTTTCGTCATAGTGACAAAAAAAGCGCTGACTAAAACATCATGCATGATGTGATCTTTCATTTCAGTATTAGTCTTTAAAGACCTTTAAAGGCATAATCTTGAGTTGATATATATTTGCATCCCTCATGGACAACTAATAATGATAATAAATAATGATGGCGATGATTAAAAAACTAACGGGCATTTAATAACTCACTATAGTGTATCAAGTTCAACTCAATGGTATTTATTAGGTAAAATTTATTTCAAAATGTGTAGATCCTACAGTGGTTATTGTGCAAAAGAATAACAATTAAATTTGTTTATATATCCATTGGAACACTTAAATATTACTTACTGAGCACCCATTATGTGCCAGACACTGGGGATTAAATCCTAAACAACACAGATATGATCCCTGACTTCATTTTACATTCTAAACAAAGAGACCACAAAACAAGCAAACAAGTAAACAAAAAAAAAATAAATAAATAACATAAGGGTGAGCTGTGATCAATGTTTTAAAGGAAATGGGGCTAGGACTGCCTTTGGATGGTAGAAACTCAGAGCTGCAATCCAAAGGATGAGGGAGAACTCACTATATAAAGATGGGAAATGAGTGTTTGAGCCAGGGGATAGTGCCATATGAAAAATTACAGGGAAATTGAAATTTTTGTATTACAGACAAAATGAGAGTATATAGCAATATGGATTTAGTGGGAGAAAAACTTGTTCAAATTGTGGATAAAAAAGAAATTATCTTCAATGGAAAAATATATATATATTTTGTGTGTTTTGAGTATTTTTATTAATTGTACATATTAGCTTATCTATTTTGTGAAATTCTGAACTACTTAACTCACATTCTATCATGCTCAAAGCACCTAGTATAGTGCTGTCCCCTAAGGAGATGGTCATTAAATACATAAAGATAATCATTCTTGGAAATAATTCTCTTCTTTTTTCAGTTTATGGTCAAATGATTCTTTTTGGCAATCATCTCAAGAAAATAATTATACCATACCCTATCCAGGAGCAAATGTGGTTATTCCTGAAGGTAAATACACAAATATAAATAAATAAATGCTTGTCTTTATATAACATCAATGCTACAACAGGATAGATACCTCAATATTTAGGTTTCCACCTTTATGCAGTATGCCTTGGGGAAAGAACAGATGTGAAGAAATGGACTCCACTCATATGTCCCAGATACGAAATGTAATCTTCTGGGTTTTAGGTGGATTTGAACAAACTTTTATCAATAAAATATAAGCCAGGTGTGGTGACCTGTGCCTGTAATCCCAACTACTCCAGAGGTTGATGAAGGAGGATCACTTGAGTCTAGGAGTTTGAGGCCAGGCTGAGCAACATAGTGAGACCCTATCTTAAAAACAATAACAAAAGCAAAAACAAACAACTCCCAGTAACACATTTTCTGGGCAAGACAGGAATTAGTCATTGTGTAGAATGACAGATCATAAACTTCAAAACCAAGAATCACTGAGAAGCTTATCTATGTTTTACCATAGGCTACTGTCTATGGATTATATTATATTTCTTAAACTATTATTTTATAGGAACATGGATTGTAGCTGACACAGATATGCCACCAATGGAAAGGCTCATTATTTGGGGAGTTCTGGAACTAGAAGATAAATCCAATGCAGGACCTGCAGGGCCTTCATACAGAAGAGTTGTTTTGAATGCTACCTACATATCAGTGCAGGTAAAAATGAGGTCTCGTAATTTATATCTTTCTTAAAGACTTACTGAAATAATAATAAGAAAACATATTTAATGGGTTTAAGTAGCAAACAACTGCTTTAGTCCATGAAATGCAAGCCTCACATAAGTCAATATATTTCTGCTCTCCTTTAAATTGTGGACTTATCCTGTACATAATAATTATCAAAAATACTCTTGAGTCTATGGCTTGCCCATTGTCAATTCTACTTAAAATATGTGTATTGTTATTAGGCAAAGCTAAACTATAAATTTGCTATAACAAAGAATGGATCCCCAGGAGTTCTGGAAACAAAAGAATTTAAGCCATTCTTTAAAAAAAAAAGTATTTCACAAAACAATGGACATAGCTGGAATGATGAAGGCAAGAGCAGACTAATAAAAATGTCTTAACTGTTTGGAACAATCACCCCATTCCTTCATAAACCTCACATGGTCTTCTTGAACATTCAATGACTTTACAGTTTAACTGTTCTGTCATCATTTATTATTGCTCATAAAAAGAATGGCCTAACCAAAAAAACTATTAATCACCATTAAAAACTAAAAGTGTTAAATAGCTGTTATGGTTTGAGTAAGAGGTGTCTCCCTAAAGATCCAATGTAAAGCAGGAATGTTCAGAGGTGAAATGATTGGATTTTCAGAGCTGGAACCTAATCATTTCTCCCTAATTTGAATGGACTGTGTAGTAACTGTAGGCAGTGGGATGTGGCTGGAGGAGGTGGGTCACTGGAGTGTGCACTGGAAAGGCACAGCTTCACTAAAGCCCCTTCCTCTCTCTCTGTTTCCTCTGCCCTGTCCTTTACCCATGGTGTGCTACCTCACCTTGAGCCCAAAGCAATGGACTTGGCCATCTATTATGTACTCAGATCTCTGAAACTGTGAGCCCTACATAAACTTTTGTCCTCTAGGTTGTTCTTGTGGGGGAATTTTGGTCACAGTGACACAAAATTAGTCTTTGATGCTGTAAAGGGTATAATATTTGGGGAAGACTTTGTTAGTTGGGTAAACATGGGTAAGTTATTTGACTTTCTGCATTTGTTTTTCTCACATATGAAACAAGACTAAAAAACCAATTTATGGGTTTAGGGTAGAGGTTGGACTATGTAATTAATATATGTGAAGCCTTACATAGTATACCTGACATAGAATCTACAAGCATTTGATGATAACCATTATTATTAATAATGTTAGCTCATGAATGGCATAGCTTAGATGTAAGTGTGAAGTGTATGTTTTGTGTATGGCATATTACATCCAAATACAGTGTGTTTTGTTCAGACTCCAGTAGATTCAGGTCCAATTCTGACAGTAAATAGATATTATTTGGAAAAATAATTTAGATTCCTATACCAAAGTCAATGGCTTAAAGTCACTTCCAGTTACAACACTGTTGTAACAAAATGTTTTAGGGGAGGCTGCCAGCGACCTTTTTTATGAGTGAAATCCTTTGTCTGCTCAACTTTTAAACTATTAACAATTTTTTTTGCTCCACCACAGGGAGGTAGATTAATTGGTGGCTGGGAAGATAACCCTTTTAAAGGAGAATTACAGATTATTCTTCGAGGAAATCATTCTACCCCAGAATGGGCTTTTCCAGAAGGACCAAATCAAGGGGCAAAGGTCTTAGGTATGTGTCTATTAGACAGCAAACATGTCATTTCAGTTTTGAGAGTCTACTTTAAAATAGCACTATAAAGTACTCAGTTCATGATAGGATGGTATCAGGAGCTTTTATAGAGATTTACTTATAAGAAAGGGTCATAAAAGTAGTAGAAATATTAAATTAAATAATGTCCCAAAATTACAAAACTAAATTTAACAAATTTCTAAATGTGAATATTATTTCTTGTGTCTGGTTTTCTTTATAATCTGTTCTTCATATAAGCAATAATACTTTTTATGTTCTAGTGCATTCCTTTAAAAGGTCATTTTGCTACACATTATTCTGTTTGTGGTATTAATAATCTGTGGTTCATTTGACTTGGCTATTAATTACTCAGTCACAACTGTGGCTGAGCTTCACTTTCGGATTACACTGGTGTACTGTGAGTATTCCTGTTTGATCCTGGAAGAGTTGGATTGGTCACAACTAATAACTTATTTTATTAATATTACTACATATTTATCTATATGTCACTTATAAACAGGTATTACAATTGTTCCACTGTGTAAATTCTAAATAAAGGGGTTCAAAAATAGTCAAGATTGAATTGGTCAGCTCTCCACTAGTTAATGTCCTGAGGAAGACAAACTACATATTTGGTTTTATGTGTTTATTATTGCAAAAGTAACTCTTCAAAAAACAATATTTTTAACATAAAAAATAAAAAAGAATGTATCTTTCCAATTCTATCCACTTTAAGGAAACTTGCATTAGTGAACAGTTTTCATATGTCTACCGAAGTATTTTTTAAATCTGTACCTATATCTATATTATATATACTAATTTATGGTAGTAATATTGTTCCTTTGATTAAAACATGGTCAAACTAAATATACTATTACACAGTTTTCTTTTCCAGATAACATAAATGCCTTTCCACTTTAATATTTGTAGATAGAATATTGCTCACTAATATTAACATATTAAAATGTATTTCATGTACACTTATTTGATGTACAGTTAATTCTAATGTTCTAATATTTCCAAATGTTGTGGTAAATATCCTTATCAATGGGTATTAGATTTAATTTCTCTGGACCAGATTACTAGAATTGGGTCAAAGTGGGTTTTTTTTGCAGTCCTGAGCAGATAACCAGAATTCATTCCATCCATTCTCAAATGTCCAATTGCTTATTAAAATACACTAGAATATTATTAATAAAAAGTTTCATTTTTACTAGTACTTAACTCAGTACTGTATGGTAAATAAATAGGAAATTTTTCTCCTTCAGGGGTGTTTGGTGAGCTGGATCTTCATGGACATCCACATTCAATATATAGAACTAAACTGTCAGAAACTGCAGAGGCAGGTTCCAAAGTCCTGTCTCTGGTCGAAGCTGTGGATTGGCAGGTAGAGAACATATTATGTAGTTCACTCTAAAATGTTTGTTTAGGCATTTAATAATTAAAAATTATGGTCTCATGATCCTTTAGAATATATAAAGATAGATAGATAGATATTAAAAGAAAAATA
The DNA here is from genome assembly GCF_964194105.1 of Spermophilus citellus. Classification (NCBI taxonomy): domain Eukaryota; kingdom Metazoa; phylum Chordata; class Mammalia; order Rodentia; family Sciuridae; genus Spermophilus; species Spermophilus citellus. Next base: position 76,562,581 of record NC_138194.1, read on the forward strand.
TGAAAGTCTTTAGTTAAAAGACTTTATTACAAATTCTTGCAAAAGAGACAATGAAATTGTTTTTAATGTGTTTTACTTTTATCTTGGTCATCTCCTCACTTCTAATCTGTGATTTTACATGTTAAGTCTTTGGAAAGAAAACAAATCAGAAGCCCAGTGATGCTCAAAAAATGCTGTTAAGTGAGAGATTTTGGTAGCATGTAAATGGTAAAACTCAATTTAGAATTTGTTTTCCTTTTATTTATTTATTTATTTAGTGATACTAAAGATTTAACCCATCCTTTTTTATTTTGAGATTGGGTCTCTCTAAATTGCCCAGACTGGACTCAAGCTTGTGATCATCCTGCCTCAGCCTCCCCAGTAGCTGGAAATATAGAAATGCATGCTGCACCTGGATCAATTTAAAGTTCTTAATATCAAACATAGCATATTTATTTTTAGAGATCTAAATGTATATTTAGTTCTTTCTGATAATACCATGATTGCTAATCAGATATAATTTAAATTAGAGTTATGTAATAGTCTAAGAAATTTAACCCTATTTTAAAAATTGTTCTTTAATTTGGCACTTGAATTTTTCTAAGGAGGGAGAAGAGATTGTGATAACAACCACAAGCTATGATCTTCACCAGACAGAAACTAGAAGTATTGTTAAAATTCTGCATGGAAACAAAATTCTCATCCTCAATGATACCCTTGCCTACACTCACCTTGGTAAGTGGCTGCTCTTGAACCAAATAGATATATAATTAAAATGTCTGGAAATGTTCACATTTTAATGCTCTACTCTGTAATTATAATGCTTTGATAAAATATATCACAAACATTTTAGCAGAGCATTTCACACAGATTGATTTTGGTAACCAAGGGGTGATACTATTCAGGTGTTGGCCACCAATAGTCCCTATTGTATACACTCATTTATTAATTCATTGAGCAAATATTCAGCAAAGACCCACCATGTCACGTTCTGTGTGGTAAGGCCCTGACATCTTCTATTCTATGCAAGCTTCTAGGAAATTATTATACACAATGGAATTTTAAAATCCTTGGTCCAAAACAAAGGACACATTTTCCACTTTAATTTGCTTTAGACAAGCTATAATAAAATGTTAAAACTCTAATTATCAAGGAGAGAAAAAATAAGTAAATATCATCTGATGACTTTTTTCTCTTATAGGAGCCCAACATTTCAGCCTTTCCATTTTACAGGCTCCTTTCATTTGAATCTCAGGAAATAAGAGCAGACAGGGAAGTAAAGTTAGGGAAGATTCTCAGCAGTTTTTTGTTTCCTATGTGAGGCAGCAGAATAGACTGATGGACATTTGACCAGAATGAAAAAGAAATCTAGAAAAACTTTCAAAGAGCTATTTTGATAGAGGCACGCGTGCATTTATCTTTCTGCATCACATATTTTCTTTAAATCAAAAGGAAAATGTTTTGTTGAAGAACACTTAATTATGAAGTTATAATGATTTGTAAAACAGTTGGTCTAATTAACCATAAAGCAATTGTATTTTGAGGTTTCACATGATATATTATTTCATTTAAAATACCAGACATTTCTCTCTGCTTGAAATGAACCTATTATCCTTAAAGTTCTGAATAACATTTCTAGAAATAGAAAGTGTAATTTAGGTTGTTTTTCCAATCATTAAGACATAAATGTGAAGATTGTGTTTGATATGCTACTACATATTTATAAAAAATTGTGGTCGATACAAACATGCCTCAGGAAATGTGGAGCAAATCAAGATACAGGTGTCAGGGGAAATAGCTATGTTTATAATTCTCCTCAGAGCCTTGGGTAAATTTTTTATCTTTTTTTCTTTTGCATCTTTAATTCATTTTCTCATATATTAAATTATAATAAGTTAATTTGTTGCACAAAAGCATCTTAATGTATGATATAAAGTGACTGCACACTACTTTCAAGTCTTGTTAAGCACTAACTATAATTGCTTAAAAAATAATCTTTGTGGTATAAACAAAAAAATTTTGGTTGTTCTTCAGTTTATTAATAAAAGAATGTCTTGATTGCAGTCTGCCATTTATCTATGTTTAAGAATGCCAATCCAATAAATTCATACATGTATGTTGACTTTTGGCATGCTAGAAAGGTGGTTAGCCTGTGAACTGTAAAGAACCCACTAAAGCCAGATATTATCAGCACTTGACTGTCCTTCTGTTGCAGCTGAGAGATACCAAGTCCCTGGAACAGATCAGAGCTACTCATTAGCAGCTGATGTTGGCATACTGACGAGAAACATCAAAATAATCGGTGAAGATTACCCAGGTTGGACAAAGGACTCTTTTGGTGCACGCATCCTGGTCAGCTCATTCACTGGAAATATGATGACATTTAAAGGTTGGTATAATATTCAGTTTATTTTTCTAAATGAAATATAACATTATCACTTCTATTTTTTGTTATTTGTTAAATATTTCTCACTTCTTCAAAGTATAACATGGAAAAATAAAACATTAAAAGTGATTATGTAGTTCAGACATTACCCTCCAAGTGAATTCCTTATTATTGACTATTTATTTTATCTTCATAGACACTAGAAATTATCAAATTAATAATAACCTCAAGTAATAGCTAGGCCAACATCTTTCCCAAACAGAAATCATTTTATAATATCTACAACACACAGGGTCTCACTAAGTTCTGAGACTGACCTCATCAAACTCCTGCCTTAGTCTCCCAAATTGCTGGGATTATAGGTGTGTGCCATCCATCTGATTCACTTCTCTTTCATAGAAATTCACAAAAGAACCTGGGCAATTTATCCTATAGATTTTCCAATAATTTGGAATTTAGTGATTACATTTCTGAAATTTAAAGTTCCTATCTCTCCTATATGCCTTACCATAGGCGTTAGAACTAGAGACTTGATCAGACTCAGATTCAATTTTTAGGCAAGAATATTTCAATACTGCTGGCATATTTTTTTCAGCAGTAGACACATGTCTGATCATTTCTTCTTGTGTGCTGTTAGCTATCTTTAACAGTCATTGCATAGATTCAGTAAATCACTGAGGTTTAAAGTGGTGGCATATTAATTCTACCACTCACATCTCATTTGTAATCTTGAATACTTCTTATAAAAAGAAGTTGCCCTAAACAACACTTCTTGAAGGACAGTTCATATAGGAAATGCAAGGAAAAGGCTTGATTCTCTCCTCATATTGACTATTTTCCAAATGAGTTGATTCCAAGCATCCTCCAGAGGAGACAAGGAGTTTTTACTTGTGTTGTTTTTGTTATTGGTATCATTATGCGCTCACAGATTTCAATATATTTTGTGTGTTCTAGTCGAGTGTGATTGTTTTTGTGGTATTACTCAAAATATCTCATCTTCAGTCTTCAGAACCTTTTCATGTTGATGCCTAAATCCTTTTGACATGACTTGGTATTTCTAAGTCTTACTTTATGATGTGACAAGCACAAAGTGTACTATTTTTCTGAAACTCAGAATCAGTTCTTTCTCTTAGTATCCCTCATTCTTTTTTTGGAAGCTAATGTTTGGATCCCATAATCTAGGTACCAGGAATAGGCCATTTGCTCTTATTTCCAATATTGCATCTTTTATTTAGCAACAGCTTTAATTTTAGAAAATCTTTATGTTGAGCTATATCAATATAACTTCTAACTGTTGGTCATAATCTACCAACAGAAGTTTACCTGATAATAATGACGATGGTGGTAATGATGATTATGGTACAAGATACAGGCATCATGCTGAATATAAAGTGCATATTATCTCATTTAACCTTCATAATGATATGGCATCAATATTATCCATCTTTAAATATCAAGAAATAGATGATTAAAAGAATGGTATTGCTTTGAACTTGGATACTAATCTGTGTCTTATTTCAAATTTTATGATGGACAATATTCTCATGCCAACCTTCCCTGGGTCCTATACATAGTTTTATGATATAAGTAAAGAAAACACATCTGTGGATGCTAGGCTGCTGTAGTAACCATTTCTTCTCTGTCTCCATCTTATTATTCTTATGTTCTCCATCATACATTCAGTATTTGACTCTTGAATTTCAAGACTCACTTTTCCCTTCTAGTAAACACAATTCTTCTTCAGTACATTCTATTATATATCAGTTTTTTAAAGAAGGACTATCCTTTACTGTTGTTTTTCAGGCATAAATTTCTGTGCCTCAACTACCTTTTCTAGAAGATAAAGATTATAAAAGTTTCTAACTCATAAGATGCTTTATAAAATTAAACCATACGTTGTCTGTTAAGCCATTGCATAGCATTTGACACAGAGTAATCTCACATGGATTGTTATTGCTATTGCTAACTAATCTAAAAATTCTCTCTTGTTACCTTAATGGTACTTATTATAAAATGACTAGTGGATAATTGGCAATATATATCCTGAAAGAGATTCTGAAAGATAATGCCCTTAAAAGCTCTTTATAGAATCAAGACTGATATGTCAGGTAAATTATATCTCATGCTTAATGTATGCATTCTCAACAGGGAAATATTATCCTGAAGGGGTAGAAAATTGGTTCTTCTGGGACAAATAACTTCGTTATTGCAATAGTTTGTGATCGTTCAATGGGCCACTGTATATTAACAGATATATGATATATCTCTGTAATTAAAATGTTATAATGTCATGGGGAAGGAAGATTGCCAAGGAAAAAATGTCTAAGGAGAGGGACAATGGATAAAGCAATTGAGAAATACTGCCTTTTCTGGATTAAAGGAGCAAAGAAAAGCTAATAAAATAGCTATGAAAATTTGAAGAGTTTTATATAACTTTTCAAAAATGTTTTATTCTATTTGTTTTAAGAAATTTTTATTTTTATCTCCTCCTTCCCTAGGAAATGCAAGAATAAGTAATGTGGAATTTTATCACAGTGGTCAAGATGGCTACAGGGATAGCACCGATCCAAGATATGCTGTAACGTTTCTTAACCTAGGACAGGTTTGTACTTTAATTTTTGCATATTTTCAAAATAAAATATTTGGACTTCTATTTAACTTAACTAAGTAACCGAATCTTCAAGTAGCTAAACGTATAATCTATTATAATAAAACTTTTGTGGATATATTACCCATTAACTTTTTAGACTTAGCAGCATTTGATTCACTCATTTCATGCATTTATTCAACATCAGTAAAAACCAGAGGAAAAGTAATATAATTAAACATCTGTAATAATGGTTCATATCTCCACTTTATTTTTGTCAAGTCCAAGAATAGCAATTCCTGTTAAAATATTTCCTACATTTCTCAAGTATAAGCATGTCTGTATATCTATGTTTTCAAAAGTGAGAAAATAAATATTTTGAGAGGGCTGGTGATTTAAGGAAAATGGGAAATAGCGTATTTTCTTAGTAGAAATAAAAAATTTTATAAGTTTAAAGTTGAAAACCCTAACCAGCTCACTGACTCATTCTTGTAGACATCTAAATGGTGACCCCTTGCCTAGAGGACTATTTTTGGTAATAAGAAGAAAAAAAAAGAAAAGAAAGAAAACTCTCACTATTCATCATAAAATACACTGTTATGAAAAATAATTTTAATAAGTTAGCATTTCATAGGTGATAACATAAATATGTATGCATAAAAAAGAACTTGAGAGATTTTCAAATTTGCATTGATAGTAAGCATATGTCTTTAGTTTTATTTAATTATCAATTCAAGACACATGAAAATTTCCCAGGATGAAAAGATCCGCTATCAAAAGACCTGGGAAATCACCTCCTTTAAATATATTTTAATTTTGCATTTTTAATGCTTACTGGGTCTTGGTATTTCGTAGATTGAAGACCATGGCTCATCTTACATTCGAGGCTGTGCTTTTCACCATGGCTTCTCCCCAGCGATTGGTGTGTTCGGGACAGATGGCTTAGACATAGATGACAACATCATTCACTTTCCAGTTGGGGAAGGTAATATAATAATTTCCATTGAGTAGCCTGTCCTTTTGAGGCAATCTTATCTGTAAACCCTGGAGCCATGCTGTCCAACTGATCTTTCCATGAGTGTGGAAGGGGTGTATATCTCTGCTGATGCAGTAATCACTAAGCCATATGTAGCTAATGAGCACTTGAATTGTGGCTACTGTGTCTGAGGAACTGAATTTTTAATGTTAATTGTACTTAATTTACATTTCAATAGCCACATGTGGCTATGGCTATCTGGAGAGTACAGTCCTAGGGTACAGAAGAATTATTACCAGACCGCGACCTAATGTAGGTTATCTAATCACTAAGCATTTACATGACTATGTTTTTAAATCTCCTCACATATAAAGATTAATCACAAATAAAGATAAAGTATTTAAAAATATTTAAATATCTATTTAAAAATATATACATATAATTTTAAGTATGTTTTGTTTCATTTTGGTATACAACATAATACAGACTTATTTAATGCACATAAAAGTCCATGTTTGTTAAAATGTGAGGTGGACACACCTATGAACCCACCTCTTTTACAAGTACCCCAGAAGATTCTAATTCTAGTAGTTTGTTGAAGGGATAGAGAGTTCAATATCAAAGTGTTCAGCAGATTCACTCTAAAATCAAATCAGACTCTAACTAGATAAATAATTTCATGAAAAAACGAAAGATATTACCAGGTTAAGCAAGGTTATTTATACTTATCTGATAGTATTGATTATAACTTAACATATGTATTTGGAGGGAATTTTTCTTTCTTTCTGTTTTTTATTATAGGCATAAGAATATGGGGGGATGCCAACAGAGTCCGAGGAAATTTGGTTGCACTTTCTATTTGGCCAGGAACCTATCAGAACAGAAAAGATTTAAGTTCAACTCTTTGGCATGCAGCTATTGAGGTAGTGAAAACAAATTCATAACTATGTAAAATTATAATTATAATCATAATTTATGTAGGAATTGTCAATCCCAAAATGTTGTTGAAAGTTTTTTCTTCCTTAGAGATTGATGAACTAATAAATAAAATGTTTGCGTTAACTGAAGAAGTGAATAAACTTTTAAAAATATATTGTGTGAATTCTGATAGCCATTGTTTTTTTTTTTTTCTTTCAGTTGGTATCTGTTGGTTTAAATAGTTCTCTTATTTCCTTTTTCCCCAATTTTATTTATCATTCTCAAGTTTGAGTACAGGCTCTCTTTGCAGCTAATTGACTGACTGCTTTGTGCATGTTACTTCTTAACCCTGGTTTAGTTTCCTCCCCCATATGGAAAGTTAAGAGTGTTTTAAATAATTAAGGGTTTCCCCCCTTTTTATTGTTTTGCTGATAGTATAAATAAGAAACAAACTTCTGCCATCTATACTTTCATTTCTACCACTCTGACAGCTTACTGTGCTAACCTAGATTTTGAGTTCAACATTTACCAGTGAATGTCACCAGTGAATCCTACAGAACACGCTAATTGCCTTGTCTTTTTAAAATAAATTGATCAAATTGTTAATAAAATATGACTTAAAAGAGTAATAACATCATTGTAATATTCCTATAATACTGGAATTTGTCCTACAGCTTGTAAATGTTGAATCATATTCAATATATTTTGTGACTGAGATTTTTTAAAATCTGCTTAATGCCGTTTTCTATTAAGGATGTGATGATTTTAATTGGAGTGAATAATTTCTTCTGAAAAGTGTTATCATAATTAAAGTTTTTCACAAGTATGTTGTTATATGCTTGCTCTCCTTGGATAACTGTGTAATAACCTAACCCAAAGTATTTATCTTTGTGCTAGATAAATAAAGGGACCAATACAGTCTTACAAAATAATGTAGTTGCTGGATTTGGAAGAGCAGGATACCGCATTGATGGTGAACCTTGCTCAAGTAAGTCTTACCGTAGAATCACTAAAATTAGGAAATAACTTGTCCAAATGTGGTTAAAATGAAAAATTATTATTTGTTCATTCAGTATGTGATATGTCAGCCTTCTGGACACTGAAAAAAACTCAACAAGTTCAATTATTTCAAATAAAAAATATTGAGACTAAATAAAAATCTTTTTAGGCTTTTAAGGAAAATTTGGTTTTTCTAAGCTTAGAATTTAAAAAACCCAGTAGCAACATTGGTTTTTGATTTGATTGGTAATGAAACATTGAGCACCTCATTCCACTACCACTTGCACAGAAATAACATTTCTGTGGTAAATAAAGATAAATACTGTAGGGACATGACACTATGCTTCTGCCTTAATAGAATCAATGCCCACTATTCATGTATTAAACATGGATGCATAAAAAAGCCAAATGACACAAATAGTTTTCAGATACCTTTATTAGATTATTAAAAACCAAGAACTAACCAAACATCTACTCTTTTGGCAAGGCTGCAGGGAAGCAGGAAATTCTACACATTGCCAGTTGAAGGACAAAACAAAATAACCTCCACATAAGGGAATCTGACAATAGCTATCAAAATTTATCTGTGCATTTACTTTTAACTTAGCATTTCCACTGCTAGTAATCTAGCTAGTTGCCTTTACATACTTAAAAAATGATTTGTAAACAAGTTTTTTTTTTAATCACATCATTGTCTATACTAGCAGAGAGTTGAAAGCCACTCTGTGTCCCTTAATGGAGGTCTAGTTGTATATGTCAAACAGTTGAGCCCTGGACCCATTTAAGCAAGAAGGTAAGAAAGATTTGTGTGTGATATGGAGAAATCTTCAGAATAAGTGGCAGGTGTAGAATGGGATATATAATGCTGATTGTGTATAATCCATTTATAAGATACTTTCAGCTTTATCTATTTATAAACTTAAATGAAATAGGACTTTCTCTGAAAAAAAATATGTGCCTTTTAGAATTGATTTTAAAAAATTTCAGCTGGCATCATTTTTAGTAACTTTATTAGGTATAATTTACATAAGATTCACCTGTTTTTACTAGTATACCAGTTAAGGAGTTAGTTATTTTTAAGATTATTTGGATCAGTATTTTCTCTATCAGTTCAAAAGTTATTGACAAGCTAATTTTATTATTGTCCAAAAGAGATTTCAATGAAATAAAACAACTTTGTTGGTATATTTGATTCCTTCATATATGCTCTTATTAAATATTTATTTCTAACAACTCAAAGTAGCTTTTCGTTGACATAAAAAATTAAAATCTGCAATTTCTCAACTTTTAAGACATTGTTTTAATGGTTTTATGAAAATCAAATATGGCCTTTGAATATGAATATTTACTAATATATATAATGCCATGTAATGCAGTTTTCACTGATTATATTGATCTTACTAAATAATTGAGAATGTTTATAAGAAGGTTTTGGATTTATAGCAATTGAAATACAAAACATTACCAACGGATGGGGAATTAAGTTTCTGTAACTTTTATCAGTTTATCCAGTCCATCCAAGACAAGAGTCTGCGTTGCCAGAAGGGGACAGCGATAGGTTCAGGGGAAGAGTCATTCTTTATATGGGCTATATTGTGTGGGTTCAGAGAGAAAAATGTAAGCATTTTCTTATGGGGGAACAAAATTGAACCCAGGCAGGTCATAAATAAAACATAAAACTCAAACGACTAGGAAAAAGGGAAAATCAATAGAAGACAGAAGGAATTCAGATACCAGAGGATCCAAGCAAGACAGCTGTCCTAAATATCATTGGCTACTCTGTGAAGACAGTCATTCAACTTATGCATATTTGGAGATGAAGTTAGTTATTGAGGTTATTGATCTGATTCAGACATACATAAAACTTTCATTAAGACCCACTTTAATTTTGTTGTATATTAATAATGAGCATATAGGTTCATTTACTGAGAGTATTTACAAGACACCTTGTGTGGTTTGTTTCATTTCATTTGGGAAAAAAAATCTGAATTAGGCATTAAAACTTTTTATGCACAAAGAAACTAAGATTCTAAAAGGTTAAACAACTTTCCCAGATCCTGCATGTGACAATTAAAAAATATTTAATACTGTTGATGAGTATAAAGTTATCTTTGATCTACCATACATTTTATTTTTATTTTTTAATTTTGTTTTTAGTTGTAGTTGGACACAGTACCTTTATTTGTTTATTTTTTATGTGGTAAAGTATCATATCTCAGATTATATAATAATAATGTTGGTTTTTTGTTTATTTGAATTCTACAGATCAGTGGAGAACAAATAACACAGGTGTATTCACCAGGTGGAACAAGATACTTATTTAATTGGCATGAACATACTTTATACAAAGATATGAAAAATTGTGCTCTATATGTGTAATAAGAATTATAATACATTCCGCTATCATGTATTTAAAAAATAAAATCAATTAAAAAAATATTTAAGGAGCACCTATCTCTTAATTTTTGTTCAGGATTCAGGAATGATGGTGATGAATGAGCCTAACACAGCGTTTTCTCCAGTGAAGCTTACATTCTAGTAGGAAGAAAAAAATAATACTTCACAAATAATAAATAAAATATCAAGTGAAAAGATTTTAAGACAATATAAAGTAACTGAAGTGCTATTTTGAATCAAGGGGTCAGAGAGAACCTTTTAAGGAAGTGACTCTTGAAAATGGTCTGACCAAAAAGAGCCAGCAACAAAGAAGTGGGCAGGGACAGCATTTACAGACAGCAAGTGGTTTGATTGTATTTCAGGTTTAGGTTTGTTTGAGTCTAATCCCCATCCTCTTTCTAATAAAACTCATAGTTGTCTAAACAGATATAATAATTAGAGTGCTAACACTAAATCAAACTTTTACAAATGAGTATCCAATTATACTGAGTATCAGTGAAGAGACAAATTATATAAAGTTAAAGAATAAGTAGAGTAAGCCATAAAAACATTAGATCATCTCATTAAAATTTACATTGGAAATATATATATATATATATATATATATATATATATATATATATATATATACATATACATATATACATACATATATATACATACATATGTAGTATATATACACACACATAAAATTTTATGAACTTTGATACTGCTTATTAAGCCAAGGTAGCACACTTGTAATATTAATTATCAGTGTCTGTATTTTCTGTCAAGGAAAATCTAATCCCATGGAAAACTGGTTTGGCAATGAAGCCCATGGAGGTTTATATGGCATCTATATGAACCAAGATGGCCTTCCTGGATGTTCTCTTATACAGGGATTTACTATTTGGACATGCTGGGATTATGGAATTTACTTTCAGGTAAATGTGACTGAAGATGGTGATTATTTTCTTTTACGATTGTTCTTAGCAGTATGTAACATCCAAATTGTTTTGCAGACCACAGAGAGTGTGCGTATCTATAATGTGACTCTGGTTGATAATGGAATGGCTATTTTTTCAATGATTTACATGCCAGCTGCTGTTTCTCACAAAATTTCCAGTAAAACAGTACAGGTTAAGGTAAGAAATGAACAAGGAGAAAGGGAGAGTTATTGAAATAAAATAGCTATTTAATAAAAATAATCTCCTTGACTTCCACACCTCTCTGGCTTTGCCATCATGCCCTCTGCCAAAAAACTTTATTCGTACCTCTCCTCTGCCTTCCCTCACCTATTCTTGTTTTTCATTTACTAATCTTTCAACAGTTCATTAAATTTTCACTCTTACTATAAAGCCTTTCTTGAAACAGCATAGGTGTTTCAAGACAACACCTCCTTCACTTCAAGATCCTACAGTGCCTTGGATATATTGCTATCACAGAAACATAACATGTCATTATATCATTATATCTCTTCCTTTGAGTATCATTCCAGTTGGGGCAGCAATCAGACCTTTTTCATCTTTGTTTAAAGTATGATCCATTTCTAAAATGTATGGTTGTTGCTTTGCTACTGTAGAATTCAATATTATTGATTATTGGGTTTTATTTTAGGAAGCACTGTTATTAACACAATATTGTTTGACTTTTTCAAAAACAGAGCTCATTAATTGTTGGAAGTAGCCCTGAATTTAATTGTTCTGATGTTCTAACTAATGATGATCCCAATATTGAGCTCACTGCTGCACATCGGAGTTCCAGACCTCCTTCAGGTGAAAAGTTGAAATTTCAATGTTGACGTTCACATAAATGCATATTCACATTCTTTTAACATTTTTTCTCTCTGTAAAAGGTGGAAGAAGTGGGATTTGTTGGCCTACCTTTGCTTCAGCTCATAACATGTCACCCCGGAAGCCCCATGCAGGGATCATGAGTTACAATGCCATCAGTGGCCTTTTGGATGTCTCAGGCAAGTTTAAACACAGACTTTATGAATCCATACAATTAAGTTCTGTAATGAATATATAAAGTGCTGCATAACTAATAATGTTTTATTTTAAGTAAAAACTATTTAAATGAATTTTATATGAATCTCTCAATAATATTAAGAAAAGAAATTAGACAGCAGGGGCAATTTCAAGAATGGTTTCCCAGAAAAATATTTTATGTATTGAAGAATGGCATTTAATTTTTCTTCCAAAACAACATAAAATAACACTGGTAGAGTGATTTAATATCATTTGCAAAAGCCCTTTCAGATAAGTAAGATGATATTTTACTGTCTCCTTTTACAACTGAACTTAAGAATCTTATGAAATTGCCACAATTATTGGCAGAGCTAGAATTAAAATTCTCCTGACACAAAGTCCACTGAAACAGATGGCCTCCTTAGAAATTTAAAATAATTATATATAAATGAATGTTTGAATACATCATTTTCATTTTACCTGTTAAGTATACTGTGCCACACTGTTTGTTTCACAAGTCTCTCTTCCCTGTTAATTTAACCCAGTGTTTCTTTGAATGAAGTGGTTCATAAATTAGATATATAAGGTTTGACATATTATTCCTCAAAACTTTAGGTCTCAGAAATGTTAAGCATGTGATCATCATTGTTTACTGATTCTTGCACTGAGAATACCCTCAGAGAACATTATATAACATGCTGCATAGATTTTAGTTGAACACATATTGCTTTAAATAAAAAATATATCCTGAAAATATTGTAAATATATAGATAGCATTAAAAATTTCCTTATGAAATGGAGTCTTAAAAGTAAAATTACTGGAAGAAACATAAATAACTGTTCTTCTTTCATAAGCCATTGACTTAAAAGACAGCATATGAAAGATGGTTGACTTAGGCTGGATTTCCTGGAAGCAGAACTTTAGATGAGGATTTTTGTGTTAGCAGTTTATTGAAAGAATGCTCGAGGGAAAGGTACTGAAGAGGGAGAAAGTAAGGGAAGTTGTTCAGCAAGTATGTTGTAAAAGCTGGAATATAACGTCAATTGATGCCATAAGAGAATTCTGGAATATAAATTGCCAAAAAATTGCCTTACATTTGGGGGATGAAGAGTGGACACTTGTACCTCCATATTAATCAGTGGTTGGATATAGCTGCACCATGGGAAAGGCTTTAATTTCTTGGGTGATGTTGCTCCCATTTGGATAAAGCTAATTCTCTGAAAAAGATGACAGCTCTGAGCAGTTAACAACCAATACTCTTAGAGATGGGAGATGGGTTTGCTAGCCTATATCCTTTTCAGTTCACTCCTAGGGCCACTTTCGTCTGCCTGCATTTTTTGTTAAGTTAGTTGTATGAAGTTTGTTCCACCAGTTATTTTAAGTTTATTCTACATGGTCACAATTTCTGGGGAAAGTTTTAAGAAGGATATTATCACACAAATCTGGTCTTCTGATCATAAGTGATACATATCTGTCCTCCATCATCCTTTCTGTATTTCCTTCCCTAGCTAACAAGTTTGTTGGTCAAGATAGCTTGCCTGGTAGAATAGCCCTGTTATTAAAAGGTCCCTTATGAAACCATGATTTCTGTACTTGCCTATTTATAGCTAACACTGGGCATATACCCCAGTGGATCATGTAAGTATTCCTTGCCTTCCTTATGTAGTGGTAGGCCTACCTCTCCATAGTGACTAGGGCCATTTACCTCTCCTAGATGATAAATGCCTTATTTGTCACCAAAGTGACCATATGGCTTCCTGAGGTATCCATAGATTTATGTTTATTGGGACATGTACTATATGCCCTGGTGGAAACACTCTCCCTCTGAGCCCCCTGACCTCAAGACGCATATAATCTAAAATTGTAGGATTTGGGGATGTGGATGTAGCTCAATGGTAGAGAGCTAGACTAGCATGTGAAGTCCTGGGTTCAATCCCTAGCATTGCAATAATAATATTAATAATAATAATAACAATAATCAAAATAAAACTAACTAAATAAAATTGTAGGATTAAAGCCAAATTTCCCAAATAGATTTCCAGACATAAGGTTATTCCTGCTTCTAGACTTTGGTACCATGTATTCTATTGTTTTCTATATCTATATAATGGCTGTTGGTTTTAAGTTACTAACATATTTTTCCAGGTTGTCATTTCTAAAACTAGCAACCATGGTTGTACCTCCAAGAGACTATTCTATCAGTCTGTTGGACTATCAGGTTCCAAATGCTGTAGTACTTTACTTGAGCAATTTTCCCACTGTGATCCCATTGTTGTATGCCCACCATTATATCCATTTTGCCAAAACTGGTTTATTAGTCCAGGGTGATGTTGTGGAGAATCCCATGTAATTTGATCACCTTGTTAAGTCTCAGCATGGTAGTACTTAACTGAATTTCTATAATCAATAAAGGAAAATTCATACTAGGAATACATATCAATACCAGTCAATATGAATTATTACCCTTTCCAGGGTAGAGTAAATCCGATATAATCAATTTCAATTTAATTAATTAATTGGCTTCATGAGGAATGTACTAAAGACTCAACTTTGTTTTCTGTGCTGAGAAATTCAGGTCAGACACTAAGTGGTAGAAATAACTCAATTGACCTTTCCAAGAAGGAGTCCCATGTTTTGAATCCACACAGAGCCTCTATCTCCACCCCCAAGGCTACTCAGTTCATGAGTCTATTTGGAAATGACTGGGATAGCTAAGGACAAAGATTGGCTGACATCTACTGAAAAATTATTCTATTCCATTGGTTTCCCAGGAATTCTTCTGTATTGAATGATTTCTGTAAGCAATACGTGTACTTTATACCCACTTCTACAGATTAATCCACCTGCTAGAAGTAGAACCAGAAGTGGAAATTCTTATGCAAGTAGTTTATTGAAAGTATGCTTTTAGGAGTGAGAAAATGAGAGAAATAGGATAAGTTATAGGAAAAAGCTAAGCAAGTATATATCCTCAACTGGAGTCCAACTTCTATCTGATATTTCAGAGAGCTGTGGCACACAAATTACACTCTATATTTTTCCTAAGAGTCTTCCATATCTCCTACCAGTCAGTCATAGTTATCCCTGTATTAATGGTGGCGAGGAGTACATAATCTCTGAGGTGAGAGACTCTCAAGTGACCAAGGGAAATTCTTTAGAGAAGACAGTTATATGTGTTTTTTAGCCAACACTTACAAGAAGAGCTAGGGATTGGATGCACTGCCCCAGTAAAAGAGATCTAGGCAAAATATAAACAGCATCTTTTACTGTGGCATTTGATTAATACTCATCTATAGATTCATATTCATATATAATATCTCTTCTTAAGAGAAAATATAATTAATAAGGGTAGTATATTACAATACCTACTTTATGAACTTTAGAGGCCACCTTTTGCTTTTATGTATTTTGAATTACTGGATTTTAAGGACAATGGAGATTGAGTTTTTGGATTCAATCATTTTTCTTTTTTTTTTTTCCACATGAAATATGCAAAGAAGCCAAGAGTGAAATAGTGTTTCAGTTAGGCTTTGCTGCATAACAAACCACCCCCACAACTTAGAAGCTTTTAAGAGCCATTTATTAGCTCATGGTCTTTGGACTGGAAATTTGAGCCTTGTTCAGCCACGTAGTTAGTTGTTCTGCTGTTTTTAACTGGGCTTTCTATAAGACTGCCATCCAGTTACAGAATGGTTATGGCCTGCTTAGTCAGGGATAGTCTTACTTTCATGTGGAGTGGTTGGTGCTTACTCTCAGCAATACTGTCTACTCACTGGGGTGATGGGAGTATGTTATGTTTTGGATGTGAGGTATTTCCCCAAAGCTCCTGTATTAATGACGGAATGTTCAGAGTTGAAACAATTGCATTATGAGAGTTTTAGTCCATCCTATTTTGAATGAACTGAGTGGTAAATATTGGTAAGAGGGGCATAGCTGAAGGAAGTGGGTCACTGGAGCATGCCCTGGAAGGGTTCATCTTCCTTGTAATCCCTTCCTCTCTCTCTTCTTCCTGGCTGCCATGAAAGGAGCAGTACTCTTCCACCATGCCCTTCCACCATGATTTTCTGACTCACCTTGGGCCAAGAGCAATGGAGTTGGCCCAACATGGACTAAAGCTCTTAAACCATGAGTCAAAATAACTCCTCTAGGCTGTTCATTTCAGGTATTTTGTTCATAGTGATGCAAAGTCAACTAATACAGAATGTTTGTACTTACTCATATGTTTAAAATATTCCCAGGAGCATCAAGAGAGAGCCAGCCCTAATACCCAAGTACTCTCCAGATTTCTGTCAATTACTCTTGTCCCATTGGCCAAACTAAGTCACAGAGCCAAGTTGAGAGAATATGTGGGAGATGATTATCCAGTAGTGTATATATAGGGCAGCAATACTTTACCATAAATAATGGTAACTTTTTTGTTTTTTACCATATCAGGGAAGAGCTCCATGTACAAAAAAGTGGCAAAGGATGTGTTAGATGAAATGTTCACGAAATGAATCTGTTTTACTGCTTTCTCCAGAGAAAATAATTACTTTTGTATTATTTATGTTTTAGATTCAACATTCATTGGATTTAAGAATGTTTGTTCAGGGGAAACTAATGTGATATTCATTACTAATCCTTTAAATGAGGATTTACAACACCCAATCCATGTGAAGAATATTCAACTGGTTGATACTATTGAACAATCCAAAATATTTATACATAGGCCTGACATAAGGTAAAATATGAGAAAACTCAGTTTTTTTTCAGATCTTTATAATTTTCCATTCTCCCTCTATTCTGTTAAAGAGCTGAGAAAATTGTATATTAAAATAACTAACTTCTACAAAACTTTAATCAGAATTTTAAAAATTCAGAATTTAATAATCTAAATCTAAGGGCTGGAGTTGTGGCTCAGTGGTACAGCGCTTGCCTAGTATGCATGAGACCCTGGGTTGGATCCTCAGCACTGCATATAAATAAATAAATAAAATAAAAGATCCATTGACAACTAAAAAAAATGTTTTTTAAATAATCTAAATCTAAGTTTCCCCAGTTGCAAAGAAGCCAATATATATTAACACTGGGCTTTAATATATATTTTCACTTTTATTTCTATGTATTATCAATAACATCAGCGTTGCTGGGCATGGTACTACACTGTGTCATCTCAGCTACTAGAGACTGAGGCAGGGGGATCAGAAGTTCCAGGAAAGCCTGGGAAATGTAGAGATCTTGTCTCAAATTTTAAATTTTTTAAAAAATGTTGGGGGTGTAGCTCAGTGATAGAGTGGCTTGCCTAGCATATTCGTGGTCTGGGCTTAATCCCTAGCACTACAAACAACAAAGATGGAAGGTCATTAAATATAAAAGATCAGACAGGGTCTGAAATGTATTTTACATTGATACCTCTCTGTTAATAGTTATTAAAGGATAAGATATATCTCATTTCCTCTCTTTTTGTTATTTATTTATTTATTTATTTATTTTTGCTACCTGTTGTTTTCCAAATATCCTATCACAGGCACTCCAAAATGTGCTTGGAAATTAAATATCAGTCTTTCTAATCACCGTGATTATAAATACACAGAAACTTGAAACAGTGGTTTTTCTACTTACAAAATCAGTTGATATCAGAATATTTATAGAAGCTGGTCACTTAGATTCTATGACATAGAAGAACAAAACCAGTACTGCTGTTTTTTACAGTTAGTATAGACCAGGAATTTAGATGTAAACAATATTGGAAGAAAGAAAAATTCTATCAGAAATCTTTGACCATTTTCAGTTTAGGGGACAAAAAAGGAATAATTCTCTGTAATTAAATAGACATTACTCAAAAAATGCAATATTTCATAAGTAGTTTGATTCTACATTGATGATAGCCCAACACTTACCAATTTAATAATTGTTGAACTACACTGTTTTTTGGATCAATAGAGCCCTTCCTCCTCACTAGATAGTTTCTATTTAGTTGACATTGAATCTTTCAGATTTAATTTATAATTTTAATATTCAGATAATTAAGAAAATATTATGCTTTTAATATTATATTTTAATATAACAAATCCTTTGAGATCCACATTTCTAGTGGATGCTGTTGGTGCTCTCTCAGATCTTCTTTATTAAGTAATGCTTTAAACGTTGGTTCATAACAGCCCATGATTGCCTGCTTTTTTCAGAATTTTGATTTTATCCAAAGCCACCTTGCAGTACCAATCAGTTCAGGAATATAAGGCTGGCTCTGTGTCTTATAGTAATAACTTCAAATTACTGTAATGCATTTCAAGTTGCAGAGGTTTCCATGGAATCAGAATGAAACTAACCTAAAGACCACAGTCATCTTCTTTATTTTTCTCCAGGTGGCTTCTCTCCCTCCTTTTGAGAGTGCTGTTTCCACAACTCACACAAAAATCCACCTTTCAGGCTCTGTTTCTGTGAATCTTAACTAAGCTCACAGCCTTGGAATAAAAGTGTGCCACCAAACAGTCTACTCACAAATTCCCTTCCAAAAGCACATTGCATGTACCCAAATACGAAGACCACACGAATAACAGAAATGCTCATTAAAATTCTTCTTACAGACTAGAATATTGCAGTAAGGGACAACTTACAGCTCATGTTCCTTTCACAACAACTAAAAAGGAGAGATATGCTAGATACAACCTAATAAGATCTGAGCTTTCCACTCCTATAGCACAATTGCTATAACTCTGATATGAAATATATTTCTTCACAGTCTGTATCATGGTATTCTCTGTATACTGTATATAATTTGAATATTCGATACATTGCACTTTGGCATCTATTTTATTATTATAGCAGGGAACAATCAACACTCCAGGTAACTCAAGATGAAGTTAATGTACCATATATGATTGAACTGCATGACACATTTATAATGCTTCATTTCTTATAGTAATCTACAGAATAGTCATCAATATGTAGCATAAAAATCACAACCTAAGTGTATCTGTCTATGCATAGACAAAGGTCTATGAGATTATTCAATGATCTGTAATACGTGAAAAGCTTACAAGTTCAGAATAGGAAGAGGCTGAATTTTCACAAAATATTTAGATTATAAAGCAATACTTTATAATTTTTAAAGACAAAAAGGGAGGGGAAAATAATAAAGACTTCCTGGCTCAGATAGGGATTTCAGATGTCTTGTACAACAGACTAACCATTCACCTGCTATATAGGGCAAAGTTAGTATATTATGAACCATGTACAAAATGAAATCTATCATTCAACAATTATGGGATAGCATATTGGAATTCTAATTTTACATCCCACAGGTACAACTTGTCATTTTGAAATATTAATGAATTCATGGTAATGAAACAAATCAGTACAATGGAAAAGCAGACCTCATTACAATGCTAATTGTATATGCTACTTGGTACCACTTTAAATCCTTTTGAAGCAGGATTTGATCAATCAATATTTTTAAACTCTCTTGTCAACTACTCAAATATATTCATCTTGCTTTTTTTGCACAATGCACTAAATCATTCATTTTTCCTCTTTTTTTTTCCTAGTAAAGTGAATCCATCTGATTGTGTAGACATGGTTTGTGATGCCAAAAGGAAATCTTTTCTTAAAGATATAGATGGCTCCTTTTTAGGGAATTCTGGTTCAGTGATACCTCAAGCAGAATATGAGTGGAATGGAAATAGTCAATTAGGAATTGGAGACTACAGAATTCCTAAGGTGATGCTCACATTTTTGAATGGAAGTAGAATTCCTATCACTGAGAAAGCACCTTATAAAGGTTTGTTGGAACTTATATTGTTAGACTTAAGTTCATGAAATGAAACACATTTTTTATAATGTGCTATTTTTATAATGGGCTATTCCAAAGCTTGATTTAAAATTAACCAATAATGTATAGGCTCTACTTTTTTTTTTTGCTAATCTCATATCAAAAATAAGGTATGTGAATATTTTGCAAAAAGGTTACTTCTAAAATGCATTTATGTATGTTTCTAGGAATTATTAGAGATTCTACCTGTAAATACATTCCAGAATGGCAGAGCTATCAGTGCTTTGGTATGGAATATGCAATGATGGTTATTGAAAGCTTGGATACTGACACAGAAACACGAAGACTTTCACCAGTGGCCATCATAAGCAGTGGTTATGTTGATCTCATTAATGGTAGGTGAATAGTGTAAGTGAATTAGTTACTCAATGTATTGTATGAGACTTTACTCTTTAGCAGTTCCCAACCAGGAAGGCCACAGCAGCTATTTTATTTTATTTTAATTTTTTGGGTGCTGGGGTTTGAACTCAGGGGTCTTAACCACTGAAGTACATCCCTAGCACCTCCCCATCTTTAAATTTTGAGACAGCATCTTGCTAAATTGCTGAAGCTGGCTTTGAACTTGCAATCCTCCTGCCTTAGCCCCCTGAGCACTGGGATTACTGGTGTGTGCCACCATGCCCAGCTAAAGATGACTATTTAAAATTAACCATTTGAAGAAGAAGTGTTAATTTAATACATTTATTAATGAGATAATATAGATGTTTTAAAGAAAAATTGTCTTAAATATCTCAAAAAAAACATTTTGCCATACTTAAACTTAAAAATATATAATGTGTTATTTAGACTACTTAAGAGCTTAATCATTTTTCACTCCCATGAATCTTGTGAAGACAGTTTTTTTGTATCCAGTGTATTTTTTTCATATTTGATTTCTTTGACTTTTGAGATCAATTCATAAAGGTTTAGAGTCCAGGTTCCTTTCACTGTGCTCTTAGATGACCCTAGTACAGAGGGCAAATAATGATCTCTGTAAGATGCAGATCTATTTAGAAGACCAAGGCTTTTTGAATAAATAAGATGAAATCCTAAAAGGAACTGAAAACATAGGTATGGATTTATTGCATATCACTGAAATGACACTGGGTTCAAAGATTAGTTAGTAATCAGGCTCAGAACTGAAGGGACACGTAACTTGGATGAGACAGATTTCTGTTCTCTGGTAGTGACCTAAAGAGTATCAAAGTATTCCAGAATCTGGATGCTGAGGCAGGAGTATTACAATTTCAAGGCCAGACTCAGCAACTTAATGAGGTGCTGTCTCAAAAATAAAATGAAAGCTGGGTATGTAGCTCAATGGTAGTAAAGTTCCCCTTGGGTTTAAGCCCTAATACCCCCCAAATTAGAATTCAGCAATACCCCACAGAAATATGCATTAAACTTTTTAAAGAGAATAGAATGAAATAAATCAGGGATATTCCAAAGCTTCATGTTTTTAATACTCCCCTTACTTGTCCCACCTGAACATGACTTGGACAACAGTCAAGTCAATTTCATATGCCAATTTTCAGAATTTACAAAGCAGAGATTTGGGCAACAGTTGAGGATCAGTAGTGAATAATGGAGGAATGGAACAGATGTTTTCAAGTTGTTCTGTTTTATGCAGTGGAGAAACATTTCATCATATTTTTACATTTCCATCTTCTGACAGGGAATATAAGTTTTCATTAGTGACATGACATTTCTCTTTGAAAAGAATTTTAACTTTAACTAGTGACTGTCAATTTAAAGGAATCTTAAGCAAATGATAATAGCATGAAAACTCATAAAAGTGTTACAAGAATCACTGAAGCTTGGGCTGCCCAAGTGGGGGAAAAATTCCCCAAGGTAAAATTACTAAATACCATCAAAGTTTCCTTTCAAATATTAATACTCTATTTTTAAAACATGACTTTTTGTCACTCTAAACTTTTCGTTTTATATACCGACATTGCTTCTTTATGTTTATTTTCAAAACACACAAAGAAGTTATATTCAAACTAGGGTTTATATTTTGTATGCTAAGAGAAAGGTTATGCTATACTTGAGCTTTACAAGTTTATATTGATTTAAAATTCGATTGAAGTTTAGTCATAAATATTGATAATGCTTCCAAGCAAGCTAGAAAATTCAGTAGACATAATGAATAAATACATCAAGAAAATTCATCATTCCATACTTCACTGTGTTTTCACTGAAACCAAATAGAGAAGTTTGCTCTGAAAATCAAGTTATACATGTTCTGAAAATGCCTGGAGTCAGGTTTAAAAAAAGCATCCTAGGTTTTTAGAGGATTTGATGGAGTATTATTTAAAGATGGCTTCAGTTCATCAATCATGTTGATCCCCCAATAGTAGCTGCAGTGATTGTCTTTAACAAATTAATGAAAACTAAAATGTAGGAAAATTAAAGACTAGATCAAAACAAACATGTTTGGTGAACTTACAAACTAACTAATGAATAAGAAAGTGAAAGAACAAATTAAGCTGGGCATGGTGGTGCAAGCCTGTAATCTCAGTGGCTAAAATGGCTGAGGCAAGAGGATCTCAAGTCCAAAGCCAATCTTAGCAATTTAGTGAGGCCCTAAGTAACTTAGGAAGACCCTATTTTAAAATTCAAAATTTAAAAAGGGCTGTGGGTGTGGCTCAGTGGGTAAGTGCCTCCAGGATTCATTCCCTAATACAGAAAGAAAGAACACATTAATGAATCAATGGTTCAGGCATTCAAATGTTCATGTTTTCTGAGTACAGCCCTTATTTCTAACAAAATGACTTTGTTACATCATACATCCTAGCATAGAGCCTGAGAAAAGTGGTTTTGATGTACATTAATTTTTATGTCAAAATTCAGGTTTGCTTGCTAATCACACACATTATAGGTATGTAATATATACAGATACCAAATATGCCTCCTCCAAATATTCAATGGATTTTGGATTTTACAAACTCACACTTGATAGTGAAGAGAAAGAATCAAATATTTTTCTTCTTCACAGTGTGAGACTTGAAAATTATTGTTAAATGAGAGATACATATAAATCTACTATATTCCCCAGTGACATTCCAGTATAAATCTTCATCAACACATTAATTTACCCCTCTAACCTTAGGCATTGTAAAAACAGGGTAATAGGAAAGTTGCTTCCTTGTCCTCCTTTTTTATTCAAAGTTTGGGATGGCTAGATTGATGGTGAGTGGATATGGGTAAAAATGCTGAACTTATATTTGAAATTAACCACCGCAATTTATTTTAAATACAGCTATTTTTACTATTTTATGCTAGTAATATTCATAAATAGGAACATGACATTTCATTTTGCATGGACTTAGGCCCCCAGGATCATGGCTGGTGTGCTGCATACACATGTCAGAGAAGACTGTCCCTGTTTCACAGCATTGTGGCTCTAAACAAATCTTATGAAGTCTACTTCACTGGTACCAGTCCTCAGAATCTTCGACTGATGTTACTTAATGTTGACCACAATAAGGTAAGATAGGATAGAAATAATGTCTTTAATAAAATAATATTATCTGCAAATATTTTTATCTGCTAAGGATTTTATCAGTCTCTTTAAATGAGATTGATGAATACTGTCAGTCTTAAAGATCATTTTTGAAGAACCATTAGTTTACTACTAAAAATATTATTAGCTCACAGCTTTCATCAGCCTGAAAATATATACAGATACCAAATATGCCTCCTCCAAATATTCAGTGGATTTTGGTGCTTCATATATGAGGCATGACAGTGATGCCTATGATGTATGATTAGCAAGCAAACCTGAATTTTGACATAAAAATAGTATACATCCCAAATGAACACTTGGAATATTATATATTTACTCTTTCATTGCTGTGTGTGTGTGTGTGTGTGTTTGTGTGTATTTGAAAGAGAAAGAAATATCGTTGGAATTTACTTTAGAGATTGTAGCATATTACTCTAAATATTTTGTTGAATCTTTGTTGTTGTGACCAAATTACCTGAAAAGAACAACTTAAAGGAAGAAAAATTTATATTGGGCTCAATTTCAGAGGTTCAGTTCCTAGTTAGCTGACTCGGTCCTGAGGTGAGGCAGAATATTATGGTGGAAAAGAATGATGCTCAGCTCATCAGAGCCAGAAAGCAGAGAAAGAATGGCGAACTAGGAACAAAATATAATTCTCAAGAGCATGCCCCCAGTGACCCACTTCCTCTAGCCATGTTTCACTTGCATATAGTTACCTCCCAGTAATACATTCGTATTATTAACCTATCAAATGGATTAATCCACTGATTAGGTTACAACTCTCATAATCTATCATTTCACCTCTGAACATTCATGTTGTCTAACATGAGCTTTTGGGGGGCACATAATATCCAAACCATAAAAGATATCTTTGATAATGTCAAATATTTGCTATAAAATGAATTCAGCTGGGATATTAAATTTATACACACTATGTCAGTGAGAAAAATAGTATGAGTTTGAATGGTAGTTCTATAATTTAGATTTTCTTTTCTAAGAGTATGAGACTTCAAAATCCCAGAGTGTTAGGAACAGGAAGATATGATGCAAAAAAAGGTGAATTCAGGAGTGTAGGAACAGAGACATATCTGCTTCTTCTCAGGTGATAGAAATTTCCATCCTTTCCAGTTGCTTAAGTCAAAGTTAGGAACAGGAAGATATGATGCAAAAAAGGGTGAATTCAGGAGTGTAGGAACAGAGACATATCTGCTTCTTCTCAGGTGATAGAAATTTCCATCCTTTCCAGTTGCTTAAGTCAAAGTTTGGGAACCACTCTTTTTTTTTTTTTTTTTTTTTTGTGGTGCTGGGGATTGAACCCAGGTCCTTTTTCAAGCACTCTACCAACTGAGCTATATCCCCAGCCCTGGGAACTACTCTTGACCCCTCTAATCTTTCATTTCTCATCCAATCCATCTGTGAATTCTGCTTAGTCTCCTTTCAAAATATCCACAATCTGATCACTTCTCACCACCTCCACTGCTGCCATCCAGTGGAGTCAACATTATCCTTTCCTTGTATTAAAGCAGGGAACTTGTCTTCCTCCTTTTGTCTTTGCCTGTCTATGCTCTATTCTCACTTTAGTAGACAGAAAGATACCTGCAAACCATCAGATCTCTTCTCTGGCCAAACACAAATCAGCTCTCTCCTCTGCCCCAAAGCCTGCAATGATTTCCCCACTATTCTCTCACTGTACAACAGTCAGAGTCTTCACAAAAATCTTCAGGACCCTATGTGAATTTCCCCATCCCTTAGTTCCCTGGCTGCTTCTTCTAATCCTCCAGGCACACTGAGCTTCTTGCTGTTTCTCAGTATACCATACATGCTACCACCTGGAAGTATGTTTCAGGTGTTTCATCTGCCTAGAACATTATAATCTAGATGGCTAAATTCCCCCTCTCCTCAATTACCATTTTCTCAACAGACCTATCCTGATCACCTCCCACCATTTGAATCTCCCAATTTCTCCTACCATGATTTACCTTTTCTTTTTTCCATAGCACTTAGCACCTTTTAATATGCTTCAGACTTCACTATTAATGTTTCTGTTATCGATTCTCCCTGACCTCATTAGGATATAAGCTCAAAGAAGGCAGTGATTTTTTGCTACAGCTACACTCATACCAGGCTGAGATAGGAACATGACTTTTGATTTTTTTTATTAAGATAATATTTTAATTTTAAAATTAAAAATGGCAATGACAAAGTAATGTGACCATTAATATTCTCTGCCACTCAAGATAATATCAAATAAGATTCCCAAAGATTCCCAATTAATCTTTCCTTGATGTTGCAAAAGCTAGTCTCTTTACTTTGTAGTCATGTTTGATAGCACAAAATGGAGAGAATACAAACACTAAAATTGAACAAAATCTTGTGATAGATTTTTCTAAGTCTTACTAACAAACTTTTATCAACAATAAACATTTCTTTCAACATTAAGTATTCAATTTTGTGTGACTCCATAATACAGAGCATGGTTACGTGTTCCCTTTCTCTGCCCTTGGAATTGAAAGCCTGAATTGGACTTTGTTGTCTTTTTAAGGAACCCTCCTTTAACTCAGTGATAACTCTTCTAATAATTTCTTTCCTGTATATTAAAATGTTCTACAGAGAGTCGTCAATTAAGAGTTAGGTTGTAACATCTGAATGAATAGCTGAACATTAGCCTGTTTTTAAAATTTAGTTGAATATTTGCCCTAAATCCACAAAACTTAGTTTTAATATTTTACAGACTGTATATATAGTTGAAGGACATTTTTAAGTGCTAAATTCTAATATGCTGTTTCATTAATCTTTTAAAACACAAACATGTTTATTTTTAACAGGCTGTTCTAGTAGGAATTTTTTATTCCACACTTCAGCGTTTGGATGTGTATGTGAACAATTCATTGGTTTGTCCCAAAAATACAGTATGGAACACCCAGCAAAAATACTGCAAACTTAATAAGCATCTGCACACAGGTATTTTCTCAGAAAAGTGCAGTACGCATGATTGTTTGTGTTACTAATAAAATTCTTTGCAATGTTTTATCATTAACATTTTTAATCCCTTAGCTATTAATGAATACAGGAGAAAATAAGTTTTTGGCTGCGGTCCACCAAACACTAAGACATGTTCATGTATGTCGTGTCCTAAAAGATTACTCCTGATGGAACCCATCAATCTACACATAAAAATAAAAGGCTTTTTTTTTTTAATGATGGGCTGCCTTTGCTCCCTGAAGTTTTCATTTGACATACATTAAGTTTAATTATTCCTATATCCAAAGAAATTTTGCTCAGAAAATTAGTACTTTATTTCTTATTTACTTCTATTTCATGGAGGTCAGAACCTAAGTTAGTTGGTAGTCACCAGGCATATTGCCAAGAAAGCTAGTATAACACTATCTTAACACTAGGAAGTAAATATGATAAAGTAAATGTGGCTTAAATGAAATACATGTAGAGGATACACTTACTCACTTAGCAATACTTATAAAACCACGATTCATTCTCTGCTTGTTTAAGTCTTTTTATGTGAAACAAGATTATTTTAATGACATTAGCATCAGATATGCCATTCTGTGTGTTACTGATCATCATTTTTAGATGTGATCCATAATCGTGGCTCACCATTACATGAATGCATGCTGTAGACCATAATATAAACTCAACTTGGGAGTATTATGAGTGACCTGTACTCGTTGCCATTTATAAAACAAGTCTATTTTGACTAATAAAACAAATAGCTGATGTTTCCACAGACATTCCTACATGTCAGAAAGTCTTTACCTTCATGATCTTATCTAAACCCTTCAAAGGCCCCTTTCCAAATATCAGCATATTGGGGATTAGGGCTTCCAGGTATGAACTTGGTAGGGGTATATATTTCATAGAAGTCTCAACTCTGGTGCAAACAGGGCAAGAACAGAGTCCAGTTCTAGAACTCATGAACTTAACCATTGTGCTATCTTACTTCTTGAAAAGCTAAGAGAATCAGTTTTATCCCTTTTCACATATACATATTTATAACTTAGTTTTCACAAATTTTTAACACACATGGTACCAAGCACCCTGTCATTCAAAGTTAGGAAAAGAAAAACTCTCAATAGGCAGAATTTAATATATGGAATTGTTTTTTAAGAGCCAAAGGGCAGAAAACAACATTATTACTGCCTTCATATTGATAAATGTGTGTATAGGTTATTATTTTTATGAAAACAACAACAAAAAAAATGTTTTGATTTTTTTTCCTGTACTGGCCATTTGGTCATTAAATCCAGGGTCTCAGTCTCACATTTACTAGCCAAGTGCTCTATGACTGACTGCATTCTCAGCCCAATAGCATTGCTTTTAAGTGAATTTTTGCTTTGGCATTTTGAATGCAAATATACTGTATCTGTATTATGAATACTGATATATTTTTCAGCTTATCCAAAATGTTATATCTGTGTCTCTGCTTCCTTTATTAATTGTGATAATTTCATGGATAAGAAATTTCATGTGATAAGAAAGTTACCTAGGATAAGTGGTGTATGCACCTTTAACAGTAGCTTGAGAGAATGTTCAACTTATAATATAATGTTCAATTTATAATACAAAGCAATTTCCTCAGATTCACACAATATTTATGTCCAACGGCATCCAGAGTTTATACTAGTAGGTATTGAGGAAATATATAGTAATAATGACATGACTTCTTAATGCTATAATCTGTTACATTCATATGAAATATTTTCTTCTTCCCTAAGATTTTACTTTCCTTTTCCTAGTAGGCCTCCCTATGAAATGTGGTAAGAAGTTACATGTCTTATTATATTAAATTACTATTATACTATTCATCCTTTGGGCTCAATATATGTTAGTGAATTTATTATTTCTTAAACATTATTGATAGTCTGCTATAAAATTATATATATACTCATTTATATATAATAAGCTCAATCAATTTTCTAAAGTTCAATTCCCTAGAATTTTTTCATTAGCCGTGGATATTTCAGCTAACATGTAAACCTGTTCCATTGGCTTAAGATTCTTCTGAGATGTTTTAGTATATGCTTCATTTTTATTAGATTCTTTTGTACTCCATAAAAATAGAAACACTGAATTATAAATGCTCTTTTAAGAATTGCTATATGGCACTCCATAAATTAGATGGCTCTTAAATTTATATTTTTGAATTACCAAATGCCTCAGTCAAGGCTTTAAAATTCTGACTATATAAAAAGAATTACAAGTATAGGATTATAAGCTTCTGTGTTTATAACTAGATTTGTTTCTCATTTATGCTGAGTTTATAGCTAATTGTTTTTTTAAATACATTAAATATATAATGAGTATTAATGGTATTATTTAAATAATTGTCTTAAATTTTGCATATCAGTTCTATAAATGTTTTTAAGTTTTCAGTATGCTTTTTTAATGAAAGTGATAATATTGAACTTTTTTGGAATTTTCTGAATTAAACAAATACTAAGTATGACTGGCAATTGTGAAGATGTAAATATATTTAACTGTGCTGTTTTGATCTTTTTCCACCATAGAGCAATTCCTTCCTCACTTGGACTCCTCTGTCCTGGGTGAAAACTACTTTGATAGGACTTACCAAATGCTTTACCTTTTGGTTAAAGGAAATGTACCTGTTGAAATCTACACTGCCACAGTCATATTTGTTTCTTTCCAACTACCTGCTATAACAGAAGATGACTTTTACAGTTCACATAATCTGGTTAGAAATCTTGTCTTGTTCCTAAAAATACCAAGTGACAAAATCCGTGTCAGCAAAATATTAAGAGGGGAGAATATGCGGAGGAAGAGATCCACGGGAGGCACAATTGAATTGGAGATTGGAGATCCTCCCACTCAGTTCCTAAGCAATGACACCACAGGTATGAATAGTAGACTCTGAAATAGAGAATGTAATTACCGGGTTCTCTGCCATAAATAATTCTAGCAGGGCCTAGTGAGCCAGGCCTCAGGAAATCCCACTAGCCCCACATCTGAAAATTCTAGAGAAGCCTAGAAACACTTCCCTTCTTTACTCCTGTAATCCCAACCAAATTTGAAATTGTGAAGGAATTTCAGACTTTGTTTTGTTATTGTAGTAACTAACAAATTAAATAAAAGGATTCGACCAATATAATAGATCTGGGAAGATTTGCCAAAGAAAGTGACCTCATGGCTGAGAGATTAGTGATGCAGAATCTGTCAAGGAAAACCTCCTGGTTGGAAGAGTATAGGAAGCTATAGGCATGTGTTGCAAAGAGATTTTCCATGTTGTTTTCTGCCTAGAGTCATAGCTGACTTTCCTCCCTTATCCTTGTACTTTCTTGGACTTACAGGCTCAGTGCTTTGGAGTCAACATGATTTTGACTATAAATTTAGTATAGGAGTTGTAGTGGTTCATGGTACACATGTAGGTTACTCATCTACTCTTAGAACTCCTTGGTAAGCTCTTGCACATAGTAAGGTCCAAAGTTTACCACACTAACCACAAGATGTCCAAAAAAATTGTTGATTTATTTTCTATATGTCCCCTAAATTTTCTCACACACAACTCCTCCCAATCCATCTCTTTAAAGCAGTTTTATCTTGTTAGATTTATTCAAGTAGGTGTTAGTTTGAGAACATGCAACATGGGGATAGCAAAGAAGAACAGGCTAATGATGTGTTTTCCAATATCATCTGGCACTAAATTTCAAGTCTTAAGAATAGCCTTACAAGTGGTATGGAGCGAATCACAGCAAAATATTGGAAAATGGAAACAAAGATGTGAATACAGTTGTACTCTTGTCTCTCCATAGCCTTCACATAGTATTAGGATACCCAGAAGTCCCCAGATGTCTTAGAAAGAAATTACTTAAATACTAAGAAGACTTCTGGGCAGGCAGGGTCCTGGGTTCAGGAATAAGAGGTCATAAAGTTAAGGTCTTTGGTTTCTAGATGGCAGTCAATAGAAATGAATGCCTCCACATGTCAAACTGTCAGAGGGAAGCTGTTCAGAGTACAAACTAGGTCAGAGCTGCCACTCTGCAGTTAGACCAAGTAGTAGTAAGTCGTACATGGATACAAAGTGCCTTAGTATTGCTGTAATTAGATCACACAGGACCTCATGGTTGGGAGGCTTTCTGGAGAAGGCTCTCCTGGAAGGAGTCAGGGATGAGAGAGGAATCTGGAAAGATTGAACATTTGCCCAAAGGGGTATGAGTCATCCAACAGAGACTTTTTTTGAGAGAGAGAGAGAGAGAGAGAGAGAGAGAGAGAGAGAGAGAGAGAGAGAGAGAATTTTTTAATATTTATTTTTTAGTTTTTGGTGGACACCACATCTTTATTTTATTTTTATGTGGTGCTGAGGATCGAACCCAGCGTCCCGCACATGCCAGGTGAGCACGCTACCGCTTGAGCCACATCCCCAGCCCCCAACAGAGACTTTTTAAACTGACAGGGACTAAAATTCCCTGACTGTGGATTTCAAAGTGTCTTGTTAGACCCAGTGGCCCAGAAACTCATCAGCTCCTTTTCCTGAATACACCAAGCTTCATGGTTTAGCCGTAATGGAAGAAACTCAGTGTTTGACTCCTCAAGGCATGACTCTGGATATGGAAGATGAAGGTTACCTAGAAACAAGTATATAGCAAGGCCTACAGTACATCAAACCATTATTCTGACTATAGGCTGTTTTTAGAAAGATCACTCTAACTACAGTGTATGGAGTGGAGCAGAAAGGGACAAGAATGGATATGAGATCCACTGATGATAGCTTTAACTAGGATTTTGATAGTGGAGACAGAAATTAATAATTGCTTAGCTATGATGTGGCAGAGAGGTGCAGTAGAAGGGATCAAGCAAAAGCACCAGGCTATTACAAAGAATATGAGTCATGAAGGTGCCACCTCATAAGGTAAGGAGGACTGTGGCTAGAGTAAGCTTAAGAGGAAATACCAGCCCTGCCATGCTAGAAAAAGAGAACAGAAACTATATGTAGTGTTAAAATAAACCTTACAAATTGTCAAATGTTCTAGGCAAGTAACAATTTGTTGGCAACTTAATGATAACTTTAGCAACTTACTAATAAACATATATAATTTAATGGATTTGCTAACTATTCTTCCATTCCAAAAGTAACATGCTATTTTTTTAAAAAAGATATTATTATAAAAAAGCACAATAGTGTTTTACTTCTAAACAGAAACTGACATGGGAAAGTATTGAGATATTATCTCACTGTATTTTCATTTTTTCTTGTATTTGTTTTTTCTACCTTTGTATTTTCCTTAATTTCAGATTGAAATATATTCTACTGAGTTTTTAAGTTGCTGTAACTCACGAATGGTCATGTTTTTTCCAGGTATAGCTAGAAAGTTTTAGGATGCTATAATGTGAGGAGCAAGGCATACAAAACTAAAGTGAAAAACTCGTGTCTTTATAGTCCTATATTCTTTTGATCAAAATGTCATAATACTGTTTCCTTATAGGTCAGATGCAATTATATGAACTCCAGGAAATTGCTAGTTCTCTTGGAAAAGCCACAATTTTAGGAAAAACCAGTAGTATCTTGGGCTTTAATATTTCTTCTATGTCTATTACCAATCCTATCCCCAGCCCAAAAGATCCTGGCTGGATTAAGGTAAGACCATGCAATTAGGAAAAAAAAAAATGCATTTTAAGAATTTAGAGTATTATTGCTTATCTTATTTTAACTCTCCTTTTCTAATTGAATACAGTAACTTAGAGGATTTGTCTTTGTAGTTCACTGTTGACTATTTTTTATGGGATCACTAAGGTGGTAATAATGTCATTCAAAAAAAATAAACAAACTAGATTGAAAAAAGAAATATATCTTCTAAACTCTGTATTGGTTCCACATGTGCTTTCCTTCAAATATTGTAATAATATTCAAATATTTGTAACAGTATTTCCTATGTCTGATCTAAAGGAAACATTGTAATAATACACGTTTTACATATTAGACATATTTTTAAATCAACAATGACTGTATTGTACTTAGTTTGGCTGGGATTGCTGAGGAATGCAGTTTATTACTACAAAATGAGTGCCTTACTCCTGTCCATGCCAGGTGACTGCCAAACCAGTTGAAAGGTCTGCGTTTCCTGTTCACCATGTGGCTTTTGTGTCCTCACTCTTGGTGATAGCCCAGCCAGTGGCAGCACAGCCAGGGCAGCCGTTCTCTCAGCAACCTTCAGTAAAGGCAGTCGATTCTGATGTAAGTCACCACTGGACATTGTCCCTAAGTGAAGAGGTTGAGCTATAAATGCAGGAGACTGAATCAATTTAGCTAACACCGGAATGCTGGTGACCTGAGGACCTCACTGCCCCTTAGAAGTTGGACTCTTATTGTGCATAACCTTGTTTAGTGTTTTTAAAACATTTAATTTAAATAAAGTTGAGCTTCTGCTCATCTATGAGCTTCTTATGTGAGATAAGGAGCTTCTGCAAATTGTAAATTTATAATTAGGCATTCTGAAAAGTGAAGATTAGCATGTTTTTTGTTTTTAAGCATGGGAAAGAGACATTGTTACAATTCCCTGTTGTTCTTTTTCCTTTAGGGTAATTGTGTCTCAGTTGGGATTACTTCACTTACTTTAAAGGCTATGCTAAAGGACTCCAGTAATAACCTAATCAGTGGCCTTAGTGGTAATACAACAATTCCATTTAGCAGCTGTTGGGCCAACTACACAGACCTTACTCCTCTTAGAACAGGTGAGTGAACTCTCATAATAGGGATAATTATAATTGTCTTTTAAAAACAGAACATTCTCTGAGGAGCTGGGATCGTGGCCTAGCATGTGTGAGGCCCTGAGTTCCATCCTCAGCACCACATAAAAATAGATGGGTAAAATAAAGTATTGTGTTCAAGTACAACTAAAAAATAAATATTTTTTAAAAAAGAACATTCTCTGATACTTTGGTCAATAAATTACAGAAAGCAGAATGTTATACTCTGTCTTGTTTCAGAAAATATTTAATCTAGCATATAAAAATATATTTTATATTCAAAACAAATTGAAATAAGCATTTTGAGGATATACATGAAAATATCACGATTCATATATTCTTTTTATACACCGTTTTCTTCTAAATTTTCTCACTAACTATGTGTTACACTTATAGTAAGAAAAAATAATATACAAATTTTCAAATTCAAGAAAAGAAACAATAGCATAAGTGTAAATTACTTTAATATCCAATGAAGGAGTTCACAGTTGAGCTAGAAAATTGGCTATAGTCTTTCTCAAAGTCAATGCAAAGTAGAAAACATGAGCATTATCATGACTCCCAGTACCTATCAGATCCACAAACAGTTGCTGTGGAGAATTGTAAGAAACAAAGACTCCTCTGACTTCTTGTAAAAGTGTGCCCAGTGAACCTGTACTAGGTGATACTTCAATGTTGATACAATAAATACAGCCATAACTTCCACAGGGATGCTTATTATTTAGGAATTGATGACATAACTTCTGCTGGTAGAAACTATTCTGCTGGAGACCAACAATATATCAAAAAAAGAAAAAAGAAAAACAAAAAATCAAAAACAGCTTTCTGCTGCTGATGGATAATGGGGTATCTACTCAAGACAGATCTCTATTAATCTTTCTAGCCAACCTGGGGCCTATAAAAGAACATTTCTGAAAGTTATATAGTAGCAGTCCCCACTTCTTACCATTGCTCTCTCCTGTCAAACACACACATAAGTCTGAATAAAAATAAGTACAAAGAGTGAAATAGGGGAAAAATTCAAAACTTCTCTAATTTTTTAAATAAAAACCAAAAGCTAAAATAATTTCAAAGAGTTTTTCCCTTTATTTTCATTTCTTCATGGTTTGATAATGCCCTACACCAAATATGTTCAGTCTGCCTAGTGGACAACAATATCCTAACGTTCAATAAAGTACCAAGTGATAATGAGTTCAATGTGGTGCTTTCAGACAAGTTCCTACAATGTTCTAATGATTGCTGGTTAAGGACAGAGTCAAATTCTTTTATAAATCAGCATAAAATGTGGTAGCACTGGAACTTTATGGAAAATGATGCACCTGACAGAAACACTGCCCGAAGAGAAGGTTGCTTATCTTTTCATTAAGGCGGAGCCAGAAAGTGCCAGGTGGCAAAGATCTGGTCTTCAAATTTGCAGTTTCAAGTAGGAATGTTCCAAAGTAACTAGATCACGGGAGTGTTAAAGCAGTAAAATAGTTTTTGACATTTTATTGTGGTAATAAAACAAAATTAAAACACTTTCATTTTATACAGTATTTTTTTAAAATTCAAATCTTCCCTCAGTATATCTGATCTGCTGTGGAGAAAAGCCATTGCTGCTTCTTTCTTTGTTTCTCACTCCTCCCTCCTCCCCCCCCCCACTTCCCTTCCTCCTTCTCTTTCTCCTCCTCCTCCTCTTCTTCCTCTTCTTCTCCTCTCTTTCCCCTCTTTTCTCTGTCTCTCATCAAGTATGGGGTCCCTGGTTATATATAATAAGGGAATGCAAATATAGTCATCTCTTAATTATTTTTATCAGCTAGACGGTTTATAGATTAGCTACAGTAAAATTACTGTAAAAAACAGTATATGTGAGAAAATTAACAAAACATCTTTCCCTGGGCTCTTTCTAGTACATACCCACTTTATCACTGCATTGAAGGAAATCCCCTTGCAGATCATACTGCATCCTGACAGACCAGCAATCGTGTCTTCTACATTTAGCTCTGCAGAGCAAAGCAGGGCCACCTTGGTAGAGGAGATACGGGTTGTGGCTTGTAGAAGAGAAAATAGGGATGTGAAACTCAGGTGAGGAAAGGGTGGGAGAAGAAATAGTGAGATTGAATTTTTGACCAACCTAGATAAAGATAGTATTGCTAAGAGACTTCTGAGACATGTTCATCTATCAACCTACATAATGTCTAGTTTTTGTTTCAGTTCCTATTGCTACATATCACACCAATTGAAAATCTAATTGTTTAAAACAATAACCATTCCATTTGCTCACAATTGTTTGGGTCAAGAATTTGGGCCTGGAAGCCTCATCTCTGTTCCATGATTTCAGGGGCTTCAGCAGTCATTTACATTTAGCTGGGGTTGCCTAGAATGGCTTGATTGGGGTTGTAGTTCTCAGGTCGTGATTCTAAATTTTGGCTGGGTTCTTCAGTTTTCCTCCATGTGGTCTCACCAAAAGGTTTGCTTTGCCTTGCTCATGACACTGCAGAACAAGAAAACCAAAATAAATAGCAAAATACACCTTAAATTCTTTACTCACTGAAAAATGTTAAGAAAAAAAAAATGCACCTGCTACAAAAATGGAGAATTTTTATTTCAGATTGAAAAAAGTGAAAACTTAAATACAGTAATCTCATGAATTGTCAGTGACAGGAAATTGTATAGAACAGTGTACATACATCTTCAAAGTGATGGAATGCATTGATAATATTTCTAAGGACACAAATGAGGTTGAGATGTAATTATATTCTCTCCCTGAAAGAGAAAGGAAGAATGAAAGCAGAAGTGAATTTTTTTTAAAAGAGATAATAAAAAAATGGAGGAATAAGAACTCACAAGGTTTTAGAAGTATTCTAAGCCCTGCTCTATGGAGTAACTGCTATTAGATAGCAGTATTCTCAGAGAAGAAATTGTATCAGGGAAAAATATATTGGTTATCTTATATCAAAACTCTAGGAAGATTTAACATGTGGATTTAAAAATATCTGGATAAGCTTTTATCCTTAGTACTCTATATATGTTAACAATGTCTCTCCAGGTTTCTTTATACCTGGGGAAGGAAGGAAGGAAGGAAGGAAGGAAGGAAGGAAGGAAGGGAGGGAGGGAGGGAGGGAGGGAGGGAGGGAGGGAGGGAGGGTCTCAATGGTGTAATGCAAAAACAGCCTCTGATTAAAGCAAATGTGGAAGATGTTTAAAAATTGTTCAATCTGAGAGGAGGGCACAGGGGTATTTGTTGTACTATTTTTTCAATTCTTCTGTAGCCTGAAATTTTTCAAAATATGGAGTTCAGTATCCATCACTATCTTCCCCAAGTGGAGCTGAGGCTTCCCCACTCCCAGGTCAGGTATGCAAGGAGGAAACAAAGATTCAGCACTTTCACCTGTCTGCCTTCTTGTCCTGTATTTCCAACAGCCTGTCTCCTTTCTCTAGCAAAGAACTCTAAGAAGTAGTTTCTGTTGCTGCACAAAGAAAATCTACCCAGGTTCCCTGCCCATGGATAATGGGCTGATGGAACTCTTCTCACTCGAGACCTTCTCTACACTTGTTTATGCTTAAAACTAGTTCACTTGACTCATTTCCAAAAATTCTTCATTAGGAATAAGACACTGAAAGTAATGAAACCCAAATTGGAACTGTGTGAAAATAATCAAGGAAGTCAATTACTATGATTCTTTTTCTTTCTCCTAGGAAAAAATTTTAAGATTGAATTTCTCCTGGATAACGTGGCTCGGGTAGAATCCAGAACTTTTAGCCTGCTGGCACAGCTTGTCCCTGGTGGCAGTGGCAGCAGCACTAGCAGCAGCAGCACAACGTCAGCTATGGCTACATCTGCTCAGCTCTTGACAATAGTCATTAGCTTTCTGATGGGAAGGATGTTGTTGTTGGAAATATTTATGGCTTCAGTTTTTATTTGAATGTAACTATAGGTAGGTACAGTTTGTTTTTTATGTAAGATATGTCTCCACATATGCAGATACCAGTAAATGTTTCCCAAGTAAAGGTCATATGCTCAGTACTTCTGCATGGCACCACTGGGACACAGAGAGGATTAAGAGCCTTGGTGGAAGAGACTAGGCAGCCCTACTGGAAATGTTATTCACATTATGCATTGCTACAAAAGAACATAGGAAATGAAAACCGCAGGTAATGTCACCACTCCTTTTCAATAGCAAGGGGCAGACATTCAGCTTGAGATGGTTCAGGCAGTGAACAAATCACCTGATGAACAGCCAAGAAGTAGTCTGGTTTCTGCCACAACTAAACCTAAGGACTCAGGCAATGCCATCCAGAACCTGTGCTCTCTATCTTTTGTCTTTATTCTCCTTAGTGGCAGCTTCACTACTAGGCCAACTCCTCTCCCCAGTCCTCAGGACAAAAGTAGTTACCAACAGGTTTGCTTTCTACCAGTCCAGCAGCCAATGCAGAAAGAACACACTTCTTTCCAAAAGATCCAGCAAAAATCCCCCAATTATGCCATTGACCTGGCTTAGGACACATGCTTGGGACACTGATCCTATCATTGCGGCCACAGGATTTAATTAGCTTAGCCTGGATCACATGGGATAAGGTTCTGAGAATGGTGGAATTCAGATGCCAGTACAATATGTAGAAAACAGTGATAGTGAATATTAGGGAGATTAGTAGGAGGGAAAGGTCCCTAATGGCTATAGTGATTACAGAAGATTGTAAATGTCACTCCATCAGTAACACATGAAAGTTGGTACTGTTGTATAAAATGTAAAAGATCTGGAGAGAGAGGAAAAAGGCACTCAAGAATAGGGCTGTGGTAGAAGTAAAGAAAGAAGTGAGAGCAAAAAAAAAAAAAGGCATCTTTAATTACACCTGCTCCACACTGAATTCCTCTTTTTTCCCCCCAAACATATTTCTCCTCCTGTCACTCTGTCTCAGTTAATGACAATGCCATCTTTTCTGATCCTTCAGTTTGATACTTCTTAGACTTTCCCTTTCCACAAGCTCCACGTCTCAAGTGGTCTCAGTGCTATCTATATCCAACCAAGTGGCTCCTCTCTGTTCCTCATTTAAAGTCACTGCTAGACTTATGATTTTACTTCTCACTTTACCTATTATAACAGTCTCCTGCATTCTTTGCTTACAGTCCCCCACACTTTCATTCTGTCTTCTACATTGGTGTTGGATTTAGGTTCCTAAATAAGCACAAGATCTGTAACTATAATGGTAAATTCAAGATCATGTAGCTATAATGGTATTCTTGAATCCTCAAAGATTCATCACTACATGCAAAATCAATACCAAAAGCTCCAAAATCAGTTTTAAAGTCAGCCTTCTTTTTCCAAATGATTCCTAGAAAAGATTCTTTTCATTCTGCATGTTCCCTCTGCCTGGGCTATGTCCTGCTTGTCCAGTCTACCTCTCCCAACATCCTCTGGGTTCTGCTCAACCTTTACTTTCACTAGCAAGTTTCCCTTACCCTTTCCTTTTCTACAAAATATTTAGTTACCCTCTCCTTAGGTATCTGTTTTTATCTTTATTATAGCCCTTCCTGTAGTGTACTTGTATTAAACTTTTATGCAAACCTATCTTTGTCACTCAATTATGAGAATTTAGAAGACCACATACTTTACGTGTTATAAGTACTAAAAATATTGTTTAGTTGACTGTAACTCTTAAAAGAACATCAAGTCCTCACCTCTGACTTAGGGAGAAATGTTGGGTAGTATAGGCAAATTGTAAAGAATATTGATTGGCAGATGTTAATCAGTTTGCAGTTGATTTCATAGAGAAAAGTTTCCAACAATTAATGAAATAAAAGCTTCACATAAGAAATATTAACAAGGTTGAGGAAGGACATGGGGTAGAGTAGGAAGGACACTGAAGTACTTCAAGTAATAAAAGCCAAGGCTAGATTTTAAATTTAAATATAAGGGAGGCAGGATAAGGACATGCAATAAGGCTGGTTTGGGGCTTAACAAAACAAAATGGAGGCTGAAACCAACTACAGGGGCTCCAGGAACAGCCCTAATACAAGAAGGAGAAAATCCTGGCTTCCCTTCTAAGGGCAGAAGCTAATTAGGATCCAGCTGTCAAGGGAAAAGTGTGTTTTGCAGAGACCACATACTGTCTTCTCATGGTGGAGCAGGGAGCAGGGTAGTGTAGGGGTGCAGTCAGAAAGCTGGAGCTGAGGGAAAACAGGCAAATAACCAATAAATTATACTTATGCTCATTTTCTTGTCTCCAGAATTCTAATAAAAGATCACTTCTTCATTTTATAATAGTAGAACAGATATTGCTTAAATTCATTTTCTTTTTTCTACTCAAAGCATTGAAATGCAAGGTCTGCTTGGTGACATGTGTTAAGTACTGCTTAATATATACTAGTGCACTTTGTCTTTCCTCATTAAATGCATTGTTTTCCAGTTATCTTCACTAACTTCAATTCTGCTTGATCCTGACAATGTTTGTAGTTTACCAAATAAGAAAATTCTATTTTCAAATCATTAGTAAATTATAAGAGTTTCTGAGTCTTTTTTAAATAGTTTTTTTAGTTGCAGTTGGACACAATACCTTTATTTTATTTGTTTATTTTTATGTGGTGCCTTGCACGTGCTAGGCAAGTGCTTTACCACTGAGCCACAACCCCAGTCCAAGTTTCTGAGTCTTTTCAGGACTTTTTCCAAATAAAATAGTTAACTTCTTTGCTGCTAAATACATAGCCATTTTAAAATTAAGACAAAATTACTTAAACACCTTTAATGCATTGAAATGATGGGTTATTTTATAACTTTGCATTCTGACTTAACAATACTATTAGTTGAATCATGACATTTTGCTAATAAAATGACAAAGCTTGACTTTAAAAAATGTAAGTACCACAATTCTCTCTACATTTCTACCATTTATATATATATATAATTATTAATTCTAGCATAAAATTGATAAACCTTGAAATGATACATCTTTATACAATGTGATTTTTTCCATATTTTTTATTGTTGCATTATAGTTGTATATAATAGTGAGATTTGTTGTTATATATTCATACATACACATGATATAAAAATAAAATTTGGCCAATATCATTCCCCAGTATTTCTCTTTTCTTTCCTTTCCCCTCTTTCCTTGCCCTGAATTCTTTCCTCTACTTTATTGATATCCCTTGATTTTCAGGATTCTCTACTTTTTCCTTTTTATTCTCTAGCTCCCACATACATGAGAAAACATATGACCCTTGATCTTCTGAATTTGGCTTATTTTACTTAACATAATAGTCTCAAATTTCACCCATTTTCCTGCAAATGACATAATTTCATTTTTCTTTATGGCTGAATTAAATTCCATTGTGTATATGTACTACATTTCTTTACTCATTCATTCACTGATGGACCCCTAGACAGGTTTCATAGTTTGGCTATTGTGAAGTGTATTGCTACAAACATGGGTATGCATGTATCGCTATAGTGTGATGATTTTAGTTTTTAGGATAAACACTGAGGAGTGGTATAGCTATGTCATACACTGTTTCCATTCCTGGTATATTGAAGAACCTCCATACTGATGAAATACTAACTTTTGAACATTACTTTTGACATTATTTTTTTCCCCATCAACCTATTTTAAAGTTAAAATTAATCAAACAGTTTAAATCATATTGTATGTTATTACTGCTTTTTAAAATTATTTTGTATTGTTTTCATTTTTTTCAGGAAGCAACTATAGTGCTGTTCCAAAGCACAAGCTGAAAACAAAAATACAAGAATTGCTTGCTCATGAGCTATTTTGGTGCACAACATGAAAAAGCCTATAGCATTTTCAAAAACATATGCTAATGTATTTTTATAATGTATAAAATGGAATAGCTTTAATTACAAAAATCAGATTTCTCCTAAATATACATTCTTTTGATTCCTTATATTTGTGTGCTCTTATTTCATTTCAAAAAGCTTTCAGAAATCTCTGATTTGGAAGCAAATATGCCATTTCCAAGTTATTGTACCAACAAATCATAGAATACTTTAAATAGCTGGGAGCTATTTAAGGTTCTTAATGAAGCTCTTTAGATCAAGTTGGAAACATTCTAAGTTTCTCTCTCTCTTTCTACACAACACACACACACACTATGCATATATGTAAAAGTTACATATTTTTTATATATGGAATTTTATATGTAGGGGACATCTGATTTTCTCCATCCATCATGAGGCTCTGATTTCCAACAATCTGTCATTCTAATTTCTGAGCATTTTGGAGAGATGAGATTACTTCAGAGTTATTGCCTTCCAGATCCATGGCAATCCAGGAATTTTAGACTATTTAGATTTCTGAGCTTACCAAACCCTGGCCAGTGTTCTAAGAAGACTTTTCTGGGTACCTCTGGACCAAGCTTTTGAAAAAGGTCAAGTTCACCCCTTCTTCAACTCAAAGTGTCACTTGCAGGGCTGGAGGTGTAGCTCAGAGGCAAAGTGCTTGTCTAGCATATGCCAAGGCCCTGGGTTCAATCTCTAGCATTGCAAAAAAATGTGTCACAACTAAGAGTGGGACCTCCCTTAACCCTAGGCAACAAGAGAATAGAACAACCTTATTTTCAAGAGGTTAAAAATGGGAATGCAGAAAAGCCACAGATTGACTTAGCTAAGTTAAGCAAAAGCTAAGTAACTCAGAAAATGCTAAAGAGAATCTTAATTTAGCAGAATTCCCAATAAAGGCATTGTAGATGTATCTAGGGCAGGTACAAATAGTACTCACAA
The DNA here is from genome assembly GCF_964194105.1 of Spermophilus citellus. NCBI lineage: Eukaryota > Metazoa > Chordata > Mammalia > Rodentia > Sciuridae > Spermophilus > Spermophilus citellus. Next base: position 76,604,492 of record NC_138194.1, read on the forward strand.
GTTACTTTCTAGCAAGTGATAGTCAACAAGCTTTGGGACAGCTGAGAAAATTCAATAGAGCGCATTCTTTTGTCTCCTGTAAACATCTCCTAGTATATTCACCTCAGATCACTGTTAGTTTTGCTTAGTTTAAAAAATATATATAAATATCTACCAGTTAATAAATCCAAATGTTTTTATATATATTTGGCACTTCATTCAGTTACAGTTATTTAGCATTCTTCTAGGCACTAGGCATTCTAACAAGGGGGAAGACTACACTGTCCATCCAAAAGTTTACAGGGTAGATGGGGAAATAGTAGAAACAAAACATTTCAATACAGTGTGGTCTATGAGAGATAGATGCCTAGTGCTAGAGTAGTGGAGAAGAGGGGCACTTTTCTGGAGGGAAGGGGCATCCTGTTAGGATACAGATGAATGAGGGACAGCTTCCAGAAGATGATGCTTTAGAGGAGTGTTGAGAAATGAAACACAGGATTACAAAAGGAGTCAGGAGAAGGTTTAATGTCAAGAGAGAAGGCTGAAAGATCACTAAGTGTTAAGTACCTCACAGGTGGGGACTCTCCCTTACTCAGCATTTTCCTCTGCCATCTCTCAAGATGTTTAGCCCCAGTGAATGCTCATTGGCTATTTATTGGCTGAATGAAGCATGGGGTTTGGGGTATTAAACAAGCAGCTGGACATTGCGAGAGTACCAAATGTGGACAAATGGAGAGACAAGACATAAGGCTGGAGTGAGGGCAATGGCCTTCAGTCCATGTGTCTGAGGAGGTTGGGTTTTTGTGGGTCACAGGAATACAGTTTTAACCAGATATTAAAATTGAAATTTGGCTTAGAAAAAGTACAAAGAGGATACCAAACAAAGTCATAGCAGTTTTTCAAGAAGTTAGCCTGGAAGAGTGGAAGATGAAGGAGGAGTTTTGAAGAGCAGTTCTCTGGAGATGGCTGTGCTAAACATCCCCTTTTCAAAGGGAAGGAGTTAGTGTACTAACATGGAATGCCAAGTCAAGAAAGAACTTTCCTTCAGCTCACAAAAGGCTTAATAGGTGTTCCCTCAGGTTTGAGGCACACAATGGACTGGTGTCTGAGTCATAGCTGACCTAGGGGGTGGCAGCCAACTCTAGGGCTGCAATTTAAGAAGAAATACCATAGCATCCCTCAATATAGCACATCCTATGTACTCAGATGCATGGGTGCACGCATGCATGTGTGCGTGTATGTGTGTGTGTATGTAGGGAGGGGGCGTGGGGGGGGGAGAGAGAGAGAGAGAGAGAGAGAGAGAGAGAGAGAGAGAGAGAGAATGAGATTGATTAATTTCAAGCAATAGGGAAGCTTTAAATCTTTTCCAGGACTGCTGCCTAGAAGGGAAGCAAATTGCAGGAAAAGGAAACTGGAAGGGGGCTACTAGACGCCTAAGGGCAATAGAAAAAGTTCAACCAAGCAGCTGTAATAGAAATAGTCAAAATTTTAAGGAAACTACAGGTAAGAGGTCCCTGACAATGAGGTCTTTGGAGAACACATGAAAGCCCCTTCATGAGGGACATTGCCATGTCCAGGAAGGACTGATACTCAATACTGGATCATATACCATCAAATAATTCAGAACTTTCATATTCTACTCAATTCCTACCTTAATGGGGTGAAAACCTTCTGTTCCTAAATGGGGAGAAGAAGAGAGAATCAACACGCCCTACTCTATGCTAAGATATAAAAATCAAGTTTTCCAGTGCAAATCAGGTTTACTTTTCATTTCATGATGCTGCCTGTCAGGAAATTAAATTCCAAGAACTGCAATTTTAGCATTGATGGAACAAATTCCTACATTTGGGTTCTGGAAAAGATACAAAAATGTCTTTCACATCAGAACACTGTGAAAACCACAAAATTGGCACCATCTGCACTCTTGCCTTACCTAACAGTTTTAATCTGTTGGAAGTTTTCAGTCAAAAATTTTCTGCAGATTTTTAAATAAGGCAATTTTTCTAATATATTTGGCAATAAAAGGAATTTCTAAAAATTTGCTACTTGGCCAGACTTTGTTAAAAAGTTTCTGATTTAAATGTTTACAACTGTCTACTTTTTAAGAACTTTCTGGAATTATCATAGTACATACCCATGATGCTTTATACTAGATAAATTGCTTTTTCAACTACTACTTTTGAAAATGGCTGAATTATTAGGGACCCATGGGCAATATGGTTTCCCATAGCCTTCATTCATTTGATGGCCACTTATTTTATAATAATAATAACTATTATTATTAACTTTTAAATTATTTACTTTTGAATATTTATCTGACATTTCTAGGAAATTAATGTTTAAATTCTTAAAATACTTGTTAATTTAAGAAGTGGCTATTTAGCCGCTAAACAAGTCATAAAAATCCTCTGGTATGCTAGTACTTATGCTATTATAATATATTGGTTTTCATCTACAGTTCCTGGCTCATAATCCTTCCCTAAGACAGACCACATAAAATATAATTTTCCTACCATTTCTAATCTTCTCCACCTTGCTTGGGAGATGATAAGACTCCCACTTCAGAAGGGGTCCTGTCCCATACTTGAGGGAGAAATCCTGCACAGAGAGGCCAAAAGGCTCTGAATAGACAAGACAGGCCTTGCTGTGTTTTCCCACCCAGCTTATTCATATTAGATGTTGTTTTAGTTTTTTTTTTTAAGAGAGAGTGAGAGAGAGTGAGAGAGAGAATTTTTTAATATTTATTTATTTGTTTATTTTTTAGATTTTGGCGGACACAACATCTTTGTTTGTATGTGGTGCTGAGGATCGAACCCGGGCCACAGGCATGCCAGGCGAGCAGGCTACCGCTTGAGCCACATAGATGTTGTTTTAGTCAGCTTTTTCACTGATAAGACCAAAAGACCTGATAAGAACAACATAGAAAAGAAAGTTTATTTGGGGCTCATGGTTTTAGAGGTCTCAGATCATCGATAACTGACTCCATTCCTCTGGGCTCAAGGTGAGATAGAACATCATGGTGGAAGAGTGTGGTAGAGGAAGGCAGCTCAGGACATGGCCATCATGAAGCAGAGAGAGCATTCCTCACCAGGAACAAAATACATACCCCCAAGCACACCTCCAATGACCCACCTCCTCCAACCAGTTCCCTTCTTACTAGGTTACCGCCCAGTTAATCTCTAATTTTTCCTACTCAAGTATTGATCTTTCCAGGACTTGAAAAATTGGCAAAGTAAATATGATGTTTCAGTTTTGGTCAATGTAAGGAACAAAGAATGGGAAAGTAATGAGAATACTTTCCTGTATTTCTCATGGCAAGTAAAATGTTTATATCTTATACTACTGTCTCCCCTTTTTCCTAAGCTCCTTCCTCTTCTGATTAGTGCCATGACTTCTAAATGGCCCATCTGCTTTTAACTATTCTTTTTATTGCAGAAAGTACTGTCCTATATAATCCTCCTACCAGTTCTAACAATACTATTGATGAAATGGAAATTGACCACATGCTTACTAAGGGGCATATGAGATGTTGAGTGTTCTACATGACTCTCCTTAAAATAACTCTATAACATTATCACCCTTTTTCCAGACAAGGATACTCAAAACCAAAAAGATTAAGAAAAATGCCCAAGTTCACAGAGCTACTGATGATAAAGCAGAGATTCAAACATAGGCAATCTAACTCCAGAACCCTAGGTTCCAAGTTTTAATTGCCTATCATTTTTCAAGCATGGAAGACTGTTTCATTGTAAAGAGAGTTTTTAGTAAAATATGTTTCTGTCCAAATTAGGTTTGAGGGCAGAAGCACCTATCCAGAACAGCTAAAAGGTCACAACCTTTTTTCTACTCTTGTCAGTGGGCATTTTCAGCTTCCTCAAAGTGCACCACTGGCAAGGAGCATCCAATCTCCAGACAAAGAAACACTAACATTTATTTATTCCAACTTCCCCTCTCCATTAGGTAAGACCAAAAAAGAAAGGCCTGCCGTGGGGATTACAGTAAGCACTTGAATACCTGTGGTCATCTGACCAGCTACATTCCTCTTGCCACCACCTTAATCACAGGTCCTGATACAGCACTTGAGTTAAAGTGATTTGATGATTCTAAAATCCTCATGGATATACTGTACTTCCAGGAATGCTGTTTACTCATGAATGCCAACTTTACCAGGGAAGTTCCTTAAGATGAAAGGCTATTTGTTCCTCTGACTTCTTTAAAAAGCATGCACACAGTGTGCCTATAAGTATTAAATAAATTGTTTACATGAATAAATGATGAAACCTTCCCCCACCAGATTTTTGAAATAAATAAATACAAAATATTACAGAAATTGTACTTTATCTTGACTTAACAGCCTTTATGTTTCAAATAACAGTGTATAAAATTCACACCCAGTTATAGACCAACTAGTTATGGTTGCTATAGTAATGGGCTCTGGGCCTCTGAGCAGAAAACAAAATCTTTTGGGGTAAGATATTTATGAGTATGCTGGCTATGTGAAAAGAGTATTTTCATTTGATTTTTCTTTATGTATTCAGGCAGATGATCCTTCATATATATAAATTCTCCTTAGAAAGAAGGAAAATAAATAAAGTTTTTACACTAAAAATTTCTTGTATGATTATAACATGAATTTAATTCTCACTTATAAAGGATATAATTTCAAATAAGAACTACAGCAAGAAATACTATGAGGAGGTGAGTAGTTTTCATTGTACTCGATGTACAGTATATATAGACAAACAAGATGTACAGTATATATAGACAATTCTTAACAAGAACTGTTGATATGTTTGTTATTTTCAATGGTCAGAAGTGGCCTAAGGAAGATTTGAAAACAATTGTTAGAAATACATTAAGACTGCCAGGCATGGTGGAGCATGCCTGAAATTCCAGCAGCTCCAGAGGCTGAGGCAGGAGGATCGTAAGTTCAAAGTCAGCTTCAGCAACTTAGTGTGACCCTGTCTCAAAATAAAAAGTAAAAGTGCTGGGGATGTCGCTCAGTGGTTAAGCATCTCTGGATTCAATCCCAGGGAAGGAAGGAAGGATGGAAGGAAGGAAGGGAGGGAGGGAGGGAGGGAGGAAGGAAGGAATTCTGACTTAAAAAGAACAACCATCAAGACACATCCTCCTAAGTGATGAATTGATGGACAGTGGTGAACAAATCTTGAACAGAAAAATTACCATAAAGAAGGCTGTATTTTGAAATTAGAGTAATTGGACAACAAAGCACTGAAATGACTTAGATGAATGAAAAAATAATATACAACTCTAATTAGGGATCATTATGATAATCTGGATGTGCTGAAATAATGAACACGGAAAGAACAGACAAAATTTGGCAGTAAATGCTTTTATGAGAAAAATATCTTATGAATGGTGAGAGAAGCCTGAAGAGAGGGAAGTGTTTTAATGCTGTAGTCCTAACAGCTTCTTTTCAATCCTATGACTTTTAAGTCAAAGGAGTGGGAGGAGGCCAAGGGGAGAGGGTTGATTTCTGGCTACAGCTTCAAAGCTTACTGTTCCCTCCCTTTTCCCTTTTTTAATGAGCTATTGACAAACATGTCTTTAATTGGTTGATGATGAAGGAAAATTTACTTGTATTTTTCTTGAAAGCACCATTTCTTTTTATAAGCTTCAGAGGATTCTACTGGACTTGAAGATGATAAACCTGTATACCTGGAAGCTTTCATTGATTTTATCACTATGTTTCCAACACAATTCCAATACTTATGACATCCAATTTGCAAAATAAATCCACATGTAAGGAATTATTAACCTAATTTTGCCCATGAGAAGACTGAGTCAAACTTGTTCAAGGTCACAGTCGAAATGACCACCATATTGTGAAGCTGAAGGGATGAGTCCTCCATTGTTAGTTCAGTATTGTTTTAAATATTCAACTCATATACAATATGGATTATATTATTTCAACACATTTATTCTTAGAAATAATAAAAATAATAAAAGGTCTTAGACTGCAGATCTTGTTCATATCAAATCTACTTAAATCATAATACAGCTGAACTATATGATAGCTCTTTTAACAATATGGACATTAGCCAAGTAGTATTCCATTTCTGAATCTCACTACTGGACATAGAAAGAGAATTCATCCATATTTTAATTTGAATACTTTTCTAGTTAAAAAAAAAAAAAAGAAAAGTGCATTTTCCCCCCATTTCAATGCAGGTCCCTTTTGAAGGAACTAGTTAACTCTCATTTTTTCTTAAATCTTGGGTCCTGTATTAAGCAATAAAAACTACTGATTGTGGTAACAATTATGATGGAAAATATTTACTTAAATGTTTCATGGAAAGTTAATTTTCATTTAGTGGCACAGAAATTAAAAGGCTTCTTCAGACTTGTTTCTTTATTAAGCAATTGACTTTAACTATTAAATGGTGATTTTCAATATAAAAAATCATACAAATTTCCAGAATATTAAAGTTTATTATTTTGAAAGCAAGGACATTTCTCTAGCAGAAAGAGCAATAAAACTTATCCATTAAAATTATCATAAGAAAATTCTATACTTTCAAATGTATCTGTTCAAAGCCATCACTCTAATGAGCTGCAAGGTTTTATTTTGCTTGATCAAAAAAATGACTTTATGATCTGTATTCAATCATGAACAGCTGCTCATTAATAAAAACCCATTAAAGTCCAAGTCAGAATAGCAGATCTAAATTGTGCTTGAGCAGAGGGGAAAAAAAAAAACACCTTTGGTGAAGAGCCAGGGAACTGGGTCTGAGGAAAATCTGTAAGCACAGAACTGTGTTTTCAAGGTCTGCTCCAACCTCCTAGGCAGGGTCAGTTGACCATATAGGAATCAGCACCAGCTGGAGAACTCAGAACAACAAAGACTATGCAGGCTTTGAAGAGGGAGACTAAGATGTGGCTTAAAAGCTAATAGCCCGAATAAGTCAAACTGGAGATGGGCAGAGGCTGATCAGATACTTTAAAGTGGCTAAAATAGTTTGTGCACAGAGAAGGCAGAATTAACTATACCCCATGAATATAAGCAATCCAGAAAATATCTTTCACTTACTAAGTTCTTTAATTTTCATTATTTTTTCATAAACTAAGTTCTATCCTTTATGTTTCTCCCATTTGACATTTGGTACTGCCCTGCAGATGCTCCCACAGGTTTGGGCAAAGGACAAGACTGCACTTTCTGAAGAGGTGATCCCCAAGCAAGATTCCAAATTACTGACATCCATAATCTCCAATTATGGGGTTACTACTCAACAAGTAAAGAAGACTTAAAAATATTCTCTCATAGGTATTTCTAATATAAAACTTGTTGAAATCCTTAGCAAGCTTTGTTGTTCTCTATTTGTTATTGTGTTGGGAAATAAGTATTCTGTAACTAGTTGTTTCTCCAGAAACATATCTTTGTTTTGTTTCATGTGGAACTGTAAAATTTAATAAAGAAAATTGTAGAATCATGAAAGAAAGAAAATGCCATGGGGCACATTAAGCCAAGATATAAGTCTTCAAGGAAAAAAATTGGAAATATTTATAACCAGGTGCATTGATGCATGTCTCTAATCTCAGTGGCTCCAGAAGCTAAGGCAGGAGGATAGCAAGTTCAAAACCAGTTTTGTCAATTTAGTGAGGCCTTAAGCAACTGGGTGAACCCCGGTCTCAAAATTTAAAAAAAAAAAGAAAATAAAGAGAGATAGGGACTTGGCTCCATGGAAGAGCATACCTGGGTTCAATCCCTGGTTCAATTTGTTGTTGTTGTTACGATTATTGGATTTGGGGAATCCAAAAAGTATTGAAAATTTCAGATTATTGGAATTTAGGCAAAATAAGATATAAAAGTTAGAGCAGGCAGTTAAGGGACTACAGAGAATTTCATGGATTTGGGGAGGTATAGTTAAAAGATGTAGTGTAATACCAGTAATGCAGTAACAGCTATTATCTGTGAATACCTGCTATGTGCTAACAGCTTTGCAAGCATTAGCAATCTATGAAGTAGGCACTATTGGGGCCATTTTACTGATGGGAAACTGAGGCTAAGGGATTAAATAATTTATCTATGTTTACACAGAACCTGAGTAAGAGTTAAATTCACTTCCTTCCTTGGAGATAAAAATATTAATAGAAATGTGGAGTAGGTTGGAATGGGGAAGGTGGGGGAAGATTACTACAGAGATAAGTAGGTCAGTTCTGGGTCAGGGTGAGAGAACAAAGGTAGTAGTAGTTTTTTAAAAGGAGATATTTGAAGAAAAAAGCTAGTGGAGCAACAATTTGCATAAACTGTTTTCAGCCTTCCTCACCAATCTGCAACAGTTTTCTCAGTGTCCCTTGCCAACAAGAGGAAAGAACTCCAGGTTTTTAAAGCATGGGATAAGAGAAAATACAGAAGGGAGAAAGAGAGGGGAGAAGGTGATGGTGGTAGTGCTGCGTGGGGGGAGTGGGTGGTGATTATTATTAATAATTATTAAATCAGGTTGCAAAGACAGAACAACTAAAAAGACACAACTTGGCAGAATGGCCAGCCCTGGTTGCAATAGAGGTACAAATGAAGGAACTCAGTGAAATATAACGTATTTACTTTCAGTTGCAGAATATTTAGGGGGCTGGGGTTGTAGATCAATGGTAAAGCACTTGCCTTGCACATGTGAGGCACTGGGTTCGATTCTCAGCACCACGTATAAAACAAATACATAAAATAAAGGGATTGTGTCCATCTACAACTAGAATATATATATATATATATTTGAAAATTTAGTAAAAAAAAAATAAGTAAGCGGAAGAGGCCAATGAATGAAACTCAGCATTTAGCATCCCTCAGGACTAGGCTCTGTCCTGGCCACATCCCAAATATGCTGGGACAGAGGGGGACGCTCTCATTTTTTGGCAAAATAGATGCTCCTTTCCTTAGTGCCGTCTGGCATTGGGATTCTGTGGGTGAGATAGAAAAGAAAAGGGTTTGATTGGGAGGTACTGTACACACAAGGAAAGTAGAACAACTTAGCGCAAACCCAGGAGCTCCAGTGGAAAAGCCCACACAATTTACAACAGTCACAAAAACCCAGCCATGACCAAACCTCCGCAGGCAGGCTGCCGCTCGCCCCGCCCCTCGACATTCATTGGCTTCCAGTTCCGACGCCAGACCCACAGCTTCTTGCCTATTGGACCAGACAGCACCTGGGGCGGGGTGCGGAAGTGAGCGCCTAGAGACAACCGAGAGCCGCCTTCAAGGAGGGCGAGAGGGAGGGGCTGGGGGAGGGTTTCCCGAAGAGGGGGCGGCCATGGCAGCTGCGCGGCGGCAACGGAGGCTGCGACGGAGCGCGCGCCCGGCTTTGAATGAGAGGGGCTGGGACTGAAAAGGCGGAGCGCGAGCTCGAAGAAACGAACGGCAGCGCGCGCGCGCGCCTCGTGTGCGCGCGCGGCCCGCGGCAGCTCGGAGCCTCCGCCGGGCGGGGAGGGGGAGGGGCAGGTGAGTGTATTGGCTTGCGCGCGCCCGCGAGGGGCTTTCCTTTCCCAATCCCCACCTCGACCCCAGCCCCAGCCCTAGGGTGTCACCTGCCCTTCCCCGTCAGCCCTCTGTCTCGCCCCCCACTTCCCGCCCTCCCACCTTTCTTTGCGCCCCTCCAGCTCGCCTCCCCCCACGGCCGACCGCCGCTCTAGGGTACTGTTTCCGGGTCAGGGTGACCTCTGGGATGCGGGAAGCGCGACCAGGAGCCGGTTCGGCTTGTAACCCTTGCCATGGCGCGCTCACGCGTGGGAGAGGGGCCTGTGAGGCACCGGCCCGGAACACTCCCAATGGTGAAATTCCCTTCTCGGGAGGGAAATTCGCCGGTCCTACCTGCCCTCTCTAGAGGCCTCGCACCTCTCAAGGTTGATTTCCCCACAGTCCACGTCCCAGCCCACCGGGCACCCACCTCCGGGAACCGCGAGCGTTCCACGTAACGCGGTGCGCAGGGCGTGGGACGTGTGACCTGAAAGCGCGCACTTTTTCTCATCTGTGCAGTGGGTATGATTTTCCCCCATCAACCAGTTTTAGGTGGGGGATCTGAAATTAAACCATTTTAGTTATGAAACTCAATTTAGACTTCTAGGAGACGTACCCCTTGCTAACAGTCCCAGTGGTGTCACATTGAGGGCCCGAACTTAACAGTTGCCACAGATGGTACAGAATGTTGGCTTTTACAGCCAGGTCTCACACTCCACTTCTGTTTCCGCTTTTCTTACTTGCTGCTACTGCTGAACCCTTCTTTTTCAAATTCAAGTGAGTCCAGGTAAATTTTATCTTTTTGAAGCTTTCCTTTAAGCTACTTTAGAGAATTACAGATTTAATTAGAGGATATTTCCGTCTCTTACTTGATTATATGGTTTTTCAAGCGTTGGTATGAAAAGATTCAGAAATGTAGTTTTGGAAATACAGCACTTGACGACTTGTTCAGTGTGTAAGAAACAGATTGGCTGGCTTGTTTAATGAATCGTGACAGAGTGGATCCACACCATGGGATTTCGAGCGGTTTATTGAGAATTACAAGAAGGAAAGATGTCTTTGATCTATCAGTTGCTGTTAGAGAGTACTTTTTATTGTAGGAAAAATGTTTCGACGCAGCAGAGCTCTCATTCCTTTTGATTTCCTAGAGATGCCATTATTTTCAAAAGCTCTGAAGATAAGTTGTTTCATAGTCCTGAAATTTACTTTGCTATATCTCAAGTTTCCGTATCTTCCTAGTAAGGAAAATTTAATAGGTTAATAGTATTGCTTAGTCCCAGAAAGTATTGTAAAGCAACCAAACTGCTAAGTCTAAGATACATACTTAATCAAATTTATTATTTGACGGCTTTTCAAAAATTATACTTGAAGCAACGGGTACAAAATTACAAGTTTTGGAATATGATGTGGAGAGAGCTGGGACTTGGGTTCATCAGTCTCTTTAAATCCTGGGTGCCTGATTCTGTGCCTCACTCACCCAAGCCAATTGTTGACCTCCATTTCCAATTGAAATGGGAATAGAGACACCAGCCTTTTTTGGTCATCATTATGATTCCAGTGAAGTGGAAGAACCTACATGGCCAAGAACTATGTCTTGAATAGATCAGTGTTTCAAGAATGTTTATTTCTTTTCATTCAAGAAATATCTGAGTACCTACTATGTATTTGGCATTGTCTAAAACCTAGAAATATCAACTGAGCATCACTAATGGGGTTCTACCTCCTTAGCCCCTTTGTAATCAATAGGAGGAGTAAGTATGCATTCAAGTTCATGATAGTTTAGCAGCTAATGCAAGGTTTCTCTGTGCTGGCCTGGGAGTGTTTTCCAGTGTGCAATGTAGTGTCTGTTACACAGTAATATTTTTAGTCCTCTAATTGATTTGTAACTTTAAGTAAATACAAGTCTAGAAGAATATTCCTGTCTGCAAATCAGGGTAATTATTAAAATCTGAAGTGTTGGTTGGTAGCTTGATTGCATTTTCCCATTTCATTGCAACTGTTTGGAAATTTTATCTTGGAAATTATAATATCTTCACTGAATTACTAAAAATGTTTATTTTTAGGGGAGTTATTCTTATTTAAGGCTTTTTGTTTGTTTGTTTTTTGGTTAGTCATCTTATTTTGTGGTTCTGGGGATCAGACCCAGGGGTTCATGCCTGTGAGGCAAACACTTGGCCATTAAGCCACCTTCCCAACCCTTTGGTGATTTATTCTTGATTGCTGAATTAAGTCAGTCTAGGCTTGAATACAAGTCATTGGATAGAGGAATATGGAAATGTCTTTACTCTCTGTGCTTCAGTTCTATGAAATAAGAACAATAATATCTCATGATGGCTGGGTGCCATGGCACACACCTGTAATCACCAGCCTCAGCAACTTAGTGAGGGCCAAAGCAACTTGGCAAGACCTGTCTCAAAAAATAAAAAAGGATTGGGGATGTGGCTTAGTGGTCAAGTTCTCCTGGGTTCAATCCCTGGTACAAAATAAAACAAAACTTCACGATGGTTTTGTACATTACATGAGGTAATATTAAGATGATGATGGTCAATGACTATTAGTTCTCTTCTCTCACTAACCACAAAGCAAATTCTCCATAGAATGAGGCTATTCTTAATTGCAATGGAAGGAATTCTATTCTGTAATCAGCAATAGTACAATTTTCTGTTTTTCTATTGGGGAAAAAACTTCAAATTTTATTTCCTGTTACTGTTGGAATAATTCAAGTGGACAAATACTTATCTAATAATGACACCAACAGTATTTGTAGGAAGGTAATGGCTGTAGTTATCAAGCTCTATATGAAATTTGTTTTCATCTTTTTATCCATATATATTCTGAGATCAGCCCTTGTTCCCATTACCTAAATAGTGTCTTCTTTCAAATGTCTTGCTGGAGTATCTCTTTGGTTTTCTTTTCTTTCTCACCAACTGCCACATGCTTTAATCTTTCTATTAGCTGCCTTTTATATGTTTTTTTTTTCTTAAAATTTCTGTTAAATTGTCATTTGGGGAAGTTTGCTTTTATTTTGGTTGAGTTATATTGTTAACAAATCAGCTTGAAATTAAACTCTTGCCATCTTATTCAGATCATTCTACTCATAATGAAGCAATTGAAACCTTTCAAGTTTTTTTAAAAAGTTAACTAAAGGTGCAGGTGAATAGAATCTTGTGGAGAAGGATTATGCAGGACAGGTAAGGGTATACTATAGTAATAACTATAGTACAATCTAGAAAATGTTGGTTTCTTAGAGAAAACGGAATTAAAAGACTTCACCTTAGTCCAGTAAGAGGTAATAAAAGCTTTTGCCAGGCAAGAATTAAAAGACTTCACCTTATCCAGTAAGAGGTAATAAAAGCTTTTGCCAGGAAAGAATATGGGCAATATTTGTAAATTTCAGTAAGGTCTTTTTGGCAGTTAGAATGTAAGCCAACATGAGAGAAAAGGAGTTGATATTGTTTTAATTTTAAATGTTGGTAAACCATTGGTTGAAAATGTATTTGGCAGAAGTATTTAAATAACATGAGCAGTGAAATTTGTAATAATCTCCTAGTTTACTTTCTTTAGGAGTCATTGTTGTTTCTAACTTCTCAATTAGTAGGCCCTCTCTAGCACAGACTTTAAGTAAATCACCTCATGATGAGACAGCTTCCATATATATAAAAATATATGAGCATTGCTTTGGGATTCTTTTGGAGCTCTACCACTGTACATTTGATAGTCTATAAGCTCCTTTTTAGCCCTGGAAATAGAAAGAACTAGCTGTATGTTTTGTTTTTCTTAGAGCTGTCAGTAATGGCTCTAGAGAGCAATCAAGATCAGGTACCATGAGAACTAAGTCTATTTTCCTTGCTTTCTGGTTTGTTTTGTGTGTTGTGTGTGTTTTGAACTTTTCTGTTGAGGTCTAACATATAAACTATACATATAGTAAAGTAAATATTGGTATTACCACCCAGGTTCAGATGAAGATCTTAGTTTCCTAATGCTCCCATGCTCCCTCTCAGAGATGACCCATTAATTTTTATTATTAAAATTTTAAACCATGCAAGGAAATATTATGTTAGTTTAGAAAACATTATTATATGCTGTTTTCAAGAACTTAAGAGATTACTATTTATGTAGGTAGAATATCCTTTATCCAAAATACATGGGACCAGTATTTTAGATTTTAGATTTTGTTTGGGGAGAGGAAGAAGGTTGGAATCTTTACATACACAAAATGTAATATCTTGAGGATGAGAACCATGTTTAAACCTAAAATTAATTTGTTTCATATATACCTTATACTCATTGCCCAAGGGTAATATTGTGTATTAAATAAAATATTATGGTGAAATTTCTATGTGGCACTCATATCAGATTTAAAACTTCAGATTAGAGATGCTCAACTCACATACTAGTAATTAAAAACGAGACAGTGCTCTCTGCTTTAATTCCTATGAATTAGTTTTAAAACAGCATGTTATTAATAGTATAGGATTGGTGTTTATATAGGAATTTAGTCCTTGTTATTTTTACGGATATTATTGCTTATATAAAGTAATTTCAAAAAATGAATCAGCATTTCAGTTTGAGGAGAAACATATAGCTGTCTCTTTAATGTGCTTACATGATAATTGTTATTTAAGTTTTGGTTTCATTCCCTTTTAAGTAAATTTGTATAGAACTGAAGTCCAAATTATATTATTTTTTTATTTGGGGAAAAAACATTAAAATTTTTTTATTTTTCCCCTTGTAGGAAATCACTACTTCAAATACTCCTATTGGCCAACTATAGTAATTATTTCTAAAGGTGTTAGTAACGGACTGGGAGACCAGTGATTTTTAGTTATGACTAAACTATGCTTTAACTTGAGTACCACAGTTAACTTCTTTTTTTCCTCGCTTGGGAAATTAAGAAGTTGGATGACATATATTATCAAGTTAATCCAACACAGGAATCATGGTTCTAAATGTGTACTTAGTAATGTTCCTCCTGACAAAAGACAAGGAAAAGCTAAAATATGAAATTCCATTATCAGAAACATTTCCTGTGTGTATATGTGTGTGTGTGTATGCCTGTGTATGTCTTGTGACTTGATTTAATGTGTAATCTCCTCCTCAATAGTGGGAAAAGGCTGTCTCCTGTGCATTAACAGATTTTATTTGCCTTTCTCCTCTTTTGCGTTTTTTGAGACCCTGAATAGGAGAATTCAAGATTACTTAATTAATTTAGACAAATTTAATTTGTGCTAAAACTCATTTTATGTAATCTTAAAATAAATAGTGACTATTAAGGGAATATATGCAATACATATATGGTATAGTTGACTCCGATGTGTAAAGAAATATGTGAAATCAATGACCATATTTAAAAGGCTGGCAAAATAATACCGGTTTTACCGTTTTTTAGAGTTTTTCTATTGCTATAGGTTTAATTAGTTTTCAGTTCCTGTAGCATATATATAGTATATATTTATATATTATGTCTTTATTTAATTATGGTGGGGAGGGACTATGAGTGTGATCTGTAAGGATTCAGACTCTGGAAATTAGGTTCAAATCCTAGTTCTGGATTTTATCAATTCTGTGACTTTGGCCAGGTTATTTGACTCCCTTGTACTTCAGCTTCCCTATCTAAAATAGGGATCAAAAGTACTTGTTTCAAGTCCTTCACAGTGATATTGTGAGTATTAACTGAATTATACCATGTAAAGCATTTAAAAAATGCTTATTATATAAGAGTATAGTGTATTGAAATCTATTGTGAAATTAGAGTTCCTAGATAAATCTGGAAATGTGTTTATTACTAATTGCCATAGTTTCCTAATGGAAATTGGCTCTCCAGAAAGAATAGCAAATAATAAATATAAGATAATGTTAAATTTTTGAGTTTCAAACCACAATTTGAAAATTTTTCTGATTTATATGGTATAATGTTGTCCAAAAATGTCTTAGTATAGACTGTTTTGAGAGCTTGTATGAGCTATAATTGAATTATAGAAATTGCACTTATCGTATGATTCGGTTAGTTTTGATGGATAAATACATGTCTCTGAAGCTGTCACCACTTTAAAAATATATGTATTATCTCTGAAATATTCTCCTGCTCCTCAGTAATCTGTCCTTCCCACCTTTCCCTGCCCTATCCGAAAACACTAGTGTTATGCTTCCTGTTATTATATACTTGTTTGTATTTTCTAGAGTGTTTTTTTAAGTATATAGAATCATACAGTATAAATTTTGGGGGGATATCTTTATTTTGGTATAATTATTCTGAGACATATTTATGCTATTACTATAACAATAGCTCATTCATTTTTATTGTTGAACATATATATACCACAATTGGTTCATTTACCTGTTGATATACAGTTAGGTTGTTTCTTGTTTAGAACTATTAAAAATAAAGCTGCTATTAAGTAAAATTCTTTGTATGGGCATGTCTTTTATTTATCTTGTGTTTTTCTTTATCTATGTTTGTTTTCATTCATCTTATGTTTGTTTGAGTTTGTAAGAAGTTAAGAAAAACTTTGTACCATTTTACTTTCCCACTACTGATGTGGGAGAGTTCCAGTTGCTCTACATCCTTGCCGGTATTTGGTATGGTCATTATTTTTAGTTTAAGCAATTCTAATTAGGTGTGTAAGTAGGTTCTAGCTGTGTTTTTATTTATTTATTTATTTATTTATTTTTTTTTTAAGATAGAGTGAGAGGAGGGAGAGAGAGAGAGAGAGAGAGAGAGAGAGAATTTTTAATATTTATTTTTTATTTCTCGGCGGACACAACATCTTTGTTGGTATGTGGTGCTGAGGATCGAACCCGGGCCGCACGCATGCCAGGCGAGCGCGCTACCACTTGAGCCACATCCCCAGCCCCTAGCTGTGTTTTTAATTTATATTTCTATGATAATTAATGATGTTGACCATCATTTTATGTATTTATTTTTAAATAAAAATCTAAAATATCTTCCTATTCTAGAGTCACAAATGGTTTTTTTTTTACAACTTTGTAGCTTCAGATTTTACATTAGGTCTATGATATTTTGAGTTATTGTTTGTTAATGGTGTGAGATATAATCAAAGTTTTTTGTTGTTGTTTGCATATGAATACCCAGTTTTTCCAGCACTATTTGTTGGAAAAACTATCCTTTTCCCCTGAACTTTTCTTTTCATCTTTGTCAAATTTCAGTTCATTTTTATCTGGGTCTGTCTCTGTACTTTTCATCCATCTATTTGTATATATTGACTCCAGTTCTATACAGTTTTGTTTATTGTAGTTTTATAACAGGTCTTAAAAATCTGGTAGTGTTAATCCTTGAACATATTCTTTTTCAGTTTTTTTTTTTTTGCAATTATATGTTCTTTGCATTTCCATATAAGTTTCAGAATTAACTTGTCAACTTAGAGAAAAAACCTACAGAGATTTTCATTTGGATTGCATCGAATCTAAAGATCAATTTGGGGAGCCTTGATACCTTAACAATATTGAGTCTTCCCACCCTGAAAAAGTATTTTTAAATTAATGCAGGTCTTTTAAATTTCTCTCAGCAATACTTGGTCGTTTTTGGTGTGCAGATCTTTCATTAGAATTGTCCCTAGGTATCATATTTATTGATGCTCTACACAGTTTTTCCTGATTGTTGTTAAATATAACAATACAATTGATTGTAGAGTTCACGAATTTTCTTCATAGACAGTTTTCTTGCTTTCTAATCGAAACCCCTTCCCTTCCTTCCTTTTTTTACTTTTGCCAGAACCTCCCCTACAGTGTTTAGTAGAAATGGTATAAGTGGAACATACTTGAGTTGTTCATGATTTTAGGGTGATGGGTATAGTTTTTACACATTTACTCTCATATTTCTGTAGGTTTTTTTTAAATACATATATAGATGTTGTTAACCAGGTTGAGAAAGTTTCTTTCTATTCCTAGTTCTTCCGAGTTTTTATCAGAAATGGATGTTGAATTTTGTTAAAGGGCTTTTCTGTTTCTACTGAAATGTTTTTCAGTATGCTAATATCATGAATTATTTTTGATTTTTGAATGTTAAATCAGTCCTGCAATCTGAGCTGAGCTCAACTTGGTCATGATGCAGTCCTTTTATGTATGGTTGTATTCAATTTATCAGTATTTTGTTAAAGCAGTTTTGCCTTCTATATTCTTAAGATATTAATCTCTATTTTTTTTTCCTGGTAATGTCTTTGTCTAGATTAGTATCCATGTAATGCTGATATCAAATAATGAGTTGGGAAATATTCTTTTTCAGTTTTTTGTCAGTTCCTGTGAAATTGGTATTAAACATTCTTATATGGTAGAACTCAATAGTGAAGCCATCTAAACCTGGAAGTTTTTAAAACTATAAATCAAACTTCTTTATTAGATATGAGATTTTTAGGTTGTCTATGTCTTCTTGTACTTTGATATCTTAAATGGAATTTACTTGTTTCATCTCATTTGTAAAATATAGTCATAATGTTGCTTATAATGTTTTCTCATTATCCTTTTAGTATGTGTTAGCCCTAATTATGTAATCTCTCTCACAAAAGATACTGGCAAAATTTTTGACATGTTTTGTATTAAAATGTACTTACGATTGAGTGGCCCCTTTATGATTGTCAAATGACTTTTATACCTGGTAATATTGCTTTCTGTAAAGTCTTATTTGACACTGAAGTAGTCCTATCAGCTTTCTTTTGATTAGTGTTAGCATAGTAGTTTCACCATCCTTTTAACATATTTATATCTTGATATTAAAATGCATTTCTTGTGGGCCACATATTTTCCTTTTTTATTCAATGTAGCAACCTCTGCCTTTTTGTTGGAATGTTAAGTAATTTGCAGTTATCATCTTGCAGTTTATTTTCAGATTTTCTTACTGTCATTTGTTCCTCCTTCCCTTGTCTTTTGTTGTCTTTTCTATGGAATAAGTTTTTATCTCTCTTATTAGCTTATTGGCAGTGACCAGACTTTACCCTTCATAAAATGATTTAATTTGCTTATTAAGGGATAGGCCTAGGTATCAATATTTCTTTGACCAGATCTCCAGATTTGTGAACCACTGTACTAGATGAGCTCTTTGGTTACTTTTTAATTCATAAACTATGGGACTTAATTCAGTTTCAATTTATAAAATGGATATAACAAAATCTACCTGAAGATTAAAGTGTTTAATTTATTTCGAATAGTGCTATATTCATATAGTTAAAAATTCTAAAGGTACAAAAAGATTTAATATATACTTATACTTTTTTGAATTCTAAAATTGTAAGTAAATTTGTGCTAAATAGATTATTTAAGCAAAATTATTTTTAAAAAGTGTTAAAGGATTTTTTTCACAAACTAAAAAACTCTTTAGAAACCTAATTTCTAAAGCTGTTAATATTATTTACACTTTAATAAAATTTATTGTGTTATATTTGTAGCTTCTAGAGAAAAGTTAAAATATGTAATGTAAGTTTTCTCAGTGCATAAGTACTTTTCAACTTGATTTAAGAACAGGAATATGGTGTATGAAATCATCTAATGCTTTGGGTATGTGTGTACCCTTTTTTTTTTTTTTTTTTTTTTGGAAGGTTTTAATTCTCATCATGGCTATCACTCAGTTTCGGCTATTTAAAGTTTGTACCTGCCTAGCAACAGTATTCTCATTCCTAAAAAGATTAATATGCAGGTAAGTAAATTTTATATTCAAACTGACCTGTTTATCTTCTAACTAGTTTTGAATTCCTTTATAACTTCAGAAATGTAGAAGAGATTCTGTTTACACTCTCTTGATTGTAATATTTGTTCATTAATTTCTAGTATTTTTAAAAATATTGTTTTTCTATTTGAGATCTAGAAAGTGAAGTTAATTGTTTTTGTTTGTTCAAATTCTTAAATCTTCCATTTAAATAACATGCTTAATACTATAGAATTTTAGAAATAAGCAGGCTGACTTTCATTATTATAATCATCACAGAAATTTTATGTAATGTTTTATTATTGGAATGTTTTAAGGTGGTTCAGTGACATTAGGCATAGGTATTTCTGTCTATACTAATATAGGAATGTTGTTTTGTATTAGTAAAAAAATTTAACGGAGACCCTAAATTAAATAGATTTTTTTATTTCTTAAATAATATTCCAAAATATGCAGGTGGTCCAAAGCAGGTAATTTATTCAGCATCAGTAGGTTATCCATTATCCATAAATTCCAGTTCCTTCTCTATGTCACATGAACATACCCTAGAGCTATGCCTTCTAACCCGTGTGCTAAGGTGCCACAGAGCTTCTTATAGGGTGCTACAAAATATTTTAAACTCCAGTGAAACATAGTGATACACCTGTTTAATACTGCATGAATTCTTCACTCAAGGTAATTTCTATTTGCAGCATGACATCCAGCAGCATTCTAAACTTATGATGGGTCGCTTTTAACACTGAAAACAAATTTTTGTTTACTTGTATGTTTGGTGAGGTATCTTTGCAAAGTTAGGTTTTTAGGTTGTAATTAAAATCATATACTACACCAAAATAAATGTAGAGCAGAAAATGAAGGTGGCAGTGCCTAATTTGATTAAATGCTTGAGAAGCTACACAGTGTCCAACAGGCATACACATTGCATTAATAAGGAATTTTATTTCATTAAAAATAAAACTACATTTTCTTTAAATTTATGTGTATTGTTTTTCTCAACTGACTTTTTAATGGTAGCTAAGCACTTAGGACCTATATAAGTATTAAGTTGTTTGTGTCTGACTGGTTAATCAGAGGAACAGTTGATATTTATTTTGGCCTAGGAGTACTGTGAAAAAAATTACTGACACACTAAGAATAAAGTGGAATAAAATAGGAAGTGTATGATAATCAGCTGTCTTTTTAGTAGATAGATTTAGAAGTTGCTCACAACAATTCTGTTCCCACTGTCTGGAGTTTAGCTATATAGATAGCCATCTAGATCCAAAGTAGGCTGGGAAATATAATATTTAGCTAAATGGCCATTTGGTAGCTGCTAAAAGAATTAAGTGCCATTGAATTTATTGGTAGAAGTAGAGTGGTCTGCAATTGAGGAAAAACGTATTGCTGTGGGAATGAGATGATGAAATAGAGAAATAAAAAAAGAAATGGAAAATTTAGGTGGTTGACAGAATTTGGGAATTAGAAAAAACAGTGAACGAAGTACTCAAGTTATCAAGAATAAAGGAGAATGGGTGAGAAATTCACTATGTAAACCAGAATAAGAATGAATATTAATTACCAGAATGTTAAAAGAAGCATTGTATTAACACTGTGATGAATTATAGGTGTTTTCTTTTTGTATTTGCACTTTCTAAAAATTCTGGTCAATATCAATTAGTTTTAGAATAAGAAACTGCATTTGATTTTAACTATTAAGGATTTTCCTATTGTCACTATAAATTTCTGTGGTCAATATAAATATATTTAGGATTAATTATATGTTCAGTTTTAATGAAAACCAACTCTTTGTTAAGATAAACCTCTTTTAAATGTCAAAAAGAACATAGATTATGTGTTATAAAACACCAGGCTTTTGTCATAAATTTTGTAATAAACTATGGTACTTCTATATTAATTCTTTAAATAAATAATGTATAACTTCTAAACTTGATAACTGTCTTTACCAATTAGCACTAAGTAGATAGTTTATAGATTACTTGAAATTAAGCAAATGACTAGTTGTTTGTTATAGCTACCAAGAGTTTTTGAATGCCTTTCTGTGTAGCAGGCACTGTGTGGCTTTAAACATGTCAATTAAATCTTCACAACAATCTTACAAAAGCAGGCTTGAATACCTGCATTTTACAGAGGGTATTGGAACTAAGAGGTTACTTCTATTGAGAAGTAACATTGCAAACCATAGTTTGCACAGATTCCAAAGCCCACCTTCCCAGTAAAATGTCTGGAGCCCATTTCCTTAACAGTTGAGTAACAATACGTCCAATTAATGTAGTACTTTTACTATTAATCATTAAAACTCAGTTTATAATTTAGTTTAATCTAGTGATTTTCAAACTTAATAGTTAGTCTTACCAAGAACTCAGTATATAAAACATAAAAAGCCTATCCACATGTTGATAATAGCATAGATGGCCCAGAGCTTCATCTATAGAACCTATAGCACTCCAAGGAGCATGGTTTGAAACTACCTTGTATCTTTGTTTTTGACTTTATATTTCTCCTTAATTTATAAACATGAGTCCTAAACCCGAAAAGCAGCTGTTTTTGTAAGATTTTAAAGACATTCACAAGATCTGTGATTCATGCTTTTTATTTTCCTCATAGCTTGATGAGCAATAGTTAATTACTAAAATCAATAATTATAAGCCTTAAATTACTGTCTATAATGCTTTTCACCTCTTCTTATTTTGTTCTTGAAATAAATTGTTTCATGGATTATTTCAGATCTGGCAGAGGAAGGAAATTAAGTGGAGACCAAATAACTTTACCAACTACAGTTGATTATTCATCAGTTCCTAAGCAGGTAAATCTTTTTTGAAAAATTGAATGTATTACAGAACAGGAATTTTCCTGGATTGTATACCATTAGGTCATAATTTAGTAGTTGAGTTTTTTTGTTGCTGTTCTGTATTTTTCAGTTCTAAAATCTCTAATTGATTCTTCATTTTATCTTCTATTTCTTTGCTGACATTTTCTATTCTTTCTAGTGGTTTCAAATGTTTGCTATGACTTTTGGAGCATTTTTACATTTCAAAGTCTTAGATAATTTTCACATTTACATCATTGAGGAATTGGCATCTATTAATTAATTTTTCATATGAATTGAGATTTATTGATGCCACATATGATGAATAATAAATTCTGGATTGTTTTATGAACATTTTGAATGTTATATTTTGGGACTGTCTTATTTAAATTCTGCTGAGAATGTTGGGGTTTTTTTTAGTTTTATTGATTTTTTTTTTAAATACATGACAGTGGAATGCATTACAGTTGTTATTACACATACAGAGTACAATTTTTCATATTTTTGTGTATAGAGTATGTTCATGCCAATTCATGCCTTTATACATGTACTTTTTGCATTACAAATTATTAAACATATATATCACAATTTTTCATATCTGTTTATAGATAAAGTATGTTGACACCTAATTCGAGTCTTTGGATTATGAAGTCTTGGATAATGAAGTCCATCACATTCCACCGCCTTTGCTAATCCCCTGTCCCCTCCCTTTCCCTCCCATCCCTCTTCCCTATCTAGAATTCATCGAATCTTCCCATGTTCCCCCTCCCTACCCCACTATGAGTCAGCCTCCTTATTATCAGAGAAAACATTAGGCATTTGTTTTTTAGGGATTGGCTAACTTCACTTAGCATTATCTTCTTCAACACCATCCATTTACCTGCATATGCCATGATTTTATTCTCTTTTAATGCTGAGTAAAATTCCATTGTGTATATATGCCACATTTTTTTAATCCATTCATCCACTGAAGGACATCTAGATTGGTGCCACAGTTTAGCTATTGTGAATTGTGCTGCTATAAACATTGATGTGGCTGTGTCCCTGTAGTATGCTGTTTTTAAGTCCTTTGGGTATAGTCCAAGCAGAGGGATAGCTGGGTCAAATGGTGGTTCCATTCCCAGATTTCCAAGGAATCTCCATACTGCTTTTCAAATTGGCTGTACCAATTTGCACTCCCACCAGCAGTGTATGAGTGTACCTTTTTCCCCACATCCTCTCCAGCACTTATTGTTGTTTGTTTTCATAATACCTGCCACTCTGACTGGGGCGAGATGATATCTTAGAGTAATTTTTATTTGCATTTCTCTGATTGCTTATTACACAGACAGAGTACAAGCATTTTATAAGAAATTATAAGCATTTTTTCATATATTTGTTAATTGATTGTATATCCTCTTCTGACAAGTGTCTGTTCAGGTCCTTGGCCCATTTGTTGATTGAGTTATTTGTTTTTTTTTAGTTCGTAGCTTTTTGAATTCTTTATATATCCTAGAGATTAGTGCTCTATCTGATGTGTGAGGGGTAAATATTTTCTCTAAGATACTTGGGAATCAACTTAACGAAAGAGGTGAAAGATATATACATGAAAACTACAGAACCCTAAAGAGAGAAATCAAAACCTTAGAAGATGGAAAGATCTACCTTGCTCTTGAATAGGCAGAATTAATATTATCAAAATGACCATACTACCAAAAGTACTATACAGATTTGATGCAATTCCGATCAAAATCCCAGTGGCATTCTTCAAACAAATAAAAAAAAGCAATCATGAAATTCATCTGGAAAAATAAGAGATCCAGAATAACTAAAGCAATCCTTAGCAGGAAGAGAGAAGCAGGTGGCATCACTATACCAGACCTTAAACTATACTGCAGAGCAGTAGTAACAAAAACAGCATGGTATTGGCACCAAAACAGACTGGTAGACCAGTGGTACAGAATAGAGGACACAGAGACTAACCCACAAAATTACAGTTATCTTATATTAGACAAAGGTGCCAAAAACATGCATTGGAGAAAAGTAGCCTCTTCAACAAATGGTGCTGGGAAAACTGGAAATCCATATGCAACAAAATGAAATTAAACCCTTGTCTCTCACCATGCATAAAACTTAACTCAAAATGGATCGAGGACCTAGGAATTAGACCAGAGACTCTGTGTCTAATAGAAGAAAAATCTTCATCATGTGGGATTAGGCCTCAACTTCCTTAATAACATTCCTATAACACAAGAATTAAAACCAAGAATCAATAAATGGGTTGGATTCAAACTAAAGTTTCTTCTCAGCAAAAGGAACAATCTGTGAGGTAAACAGATGTTTTATTTTATAAAGTAATCAGTTTGGTTAGACTTAGATGGAAAGTTTCAGTCCTCCTCCTGTGAGCTATACTCCTAATGTTGGTTCAATTTTCAGAGTATTTTCTTTTTCTTTTTACTTTGTGTTTTGTTTTTAATGGAAAGAATAGAGCAAAATAGAACAGAACATAATATTTTAGAAGGTTTACCCATAATAAAAGTACTTCTTAAACATCTGTTCTATTTTTCAAATATTTTTTTTAGGTGTAGTTGGGCACAATACCTTTATTTTATTTATTTATTATTATGTGGTGCTGAGGATCAAACCCAGTGCCCTGCATGTGCTAGGTAAGCACTCTGCAGCTGAGCCACAACCCCAGCCTCAATATTTGTTTTAGTTTTGGTATGTGAATTGAACTATGTAGTTTCCCATGGGTCAAAAAAGTTTGAAAACCAGTGTTTTCAGAAGCCCATTTTTCTAATAAATGATTAATGAACTGCTGAGGGCATTGCCCCTTTGTGGCTGACTGTGTTGGTTATTTAGACAGATGTGGAAGAGTGGACTTCCTGGGATGAAGATGCACCCACAAGTGTGAAGATTGAAGGAGGGAATGGGAATGTGGCAACACAACAGAATGCTTTGGAACAAATGGAACCTGACTATTTTAAGGACATGACACCAACTATACGGAAAACTCAGAAAGTATGTTAAAGATTTGCACTTTAAATTAGACAATATAATATAATTAGTATTTATTGAAAAGCCTACTTTTCATTATAATTTTATTTTCTGTCATGTTAAATAAGAATTTCCTATGTTCAGACGACTTAGATCTAGATGTAGTAAGTTATATCCTCAAGACTTTAAAATCATACATTGGTATTTGATTTACAAATCACGGACATTACCCATTGATGTCACACTATAGTAAATGAAGATTTATTTCAAATTGTTCTTATTTCTTCTAACTCCTTCATATATTGCAATCTTATTTCACACTTGTATTTCAGATAAGCACACTTTTAGTGCTTCATTTCTTATTCAATCCAATAAGGAAACTTTTTCATATATATGTATATGTATACACTTTATAAAATGAGGACATTATTTATTCTCCACTTCCTACTGCAATTCCTCACTCTCTTCTACCTAATTTTAGCTATACATTTATTTTTATATTATCTAGGTTAATAAAATTTACATTCTCCTTTTTGAATTGTCCAAATGCTCAAAACTGAAAAGCATTAAATTGTGTATTTTTCAAAGATCCTTAAGTGTCTTAGTAGATGTACACTTTGTATCATGGAAGTATATTGCTGTTCTTTATAATAATTTAGTATATTTATTATAATAGTACTTTTTAAAATTAATTAGATTGGAAATGGTTTTAATAAAAGTAACCAAAACTCGAGTAAGAGTGTCTTACTACTACTGACCCAAATGAGTTACTGTATTTATAGCTAGCCCACATGTTGAGGGATCTGGTGATACTTTTAGCAGGACATTATCAATGTTATTATTTAATATAGTAATTAAATATCCTGATTATATTTTGGAGTTCTGGGGAAAGTGAACTAGGAAAAATGGAGATGAGAATTTTTTATTTTTAAGGAGTAAAATAAAATTTTTCTTAGATTGAACTGATCTATGTGACAGTTGTCTGAGAATTTGGATACTCACTGTAGACTTTTTTTTTACATTAAATTTTTTTGAAAAAGAACAACACCATATTTTTTAATTACATTAATTTTTTTTAAAAAAAAGAACAACAGCATATTACAAAATGCATTGGGACATTTATTTGTCTATTTTTATATAGTTCTGTGTAAGATATCCCTATCATCTTATTTCAACTAATCTTTCAGATCATCATTAAGAAGAGAGAACCATTAAATTTTGGCGTCCCAGATGGTAGCACAGGTTTCTCCAGTAGATTAGCTGCTACACAAGATATGCCTTTTATTCACCAATCTGTAAGTATGTTAATTAGCTAGAGGGAAAGACGTGGTTCTGTTTCTTTTTTCTGTAAGAAAGAGGAAAATAACTAAATGAAAATAATATTTATAATTTTTATGACTTTGAAACAGATTTAGCAGTTTGCAAGAAGTTAATCTGTAGTTTCACCATTTTTGTCATTTTATGAGAGTACAAATTACTCAAATACTAATATCAGGATCCCATTGTATACATGAAAGATACAGACAAAATATGTTATTTAAAAACATGGACTTTAGGAGGTTATTTCTAAGATAATAAACCTTTATAGCAGGTTAATTTTAAGTGAGTTATGGATTGTTTCCCTAGTAGAGTTTATTTACATTTAAAATGTGGTTTCATTTAAAATATATTTTATGTAAATGAAAATTTTAAAAGAAAAGAAGTAGTGAAGACTATGGACAACTGAGGCTCTCAACCTTGGGAACATTATTAGAATCAATTTTAGAATTTGTAAAAAAAATACATATACTTGGGTTCCTCCCTAAACTTAAGGATGCTTTGATTGATTATATTAATTACCTGTTGTTGTGTATTGACCCCAAATGTAGTGACTCGAAACAATAATAAACATTTATTATCTCATAAAGTTTCTGTGGATCAGGAGTCCAGAGTGACTAAATTAGATGGTTCTGGCTCAGGGTTTTTAATGAGTTTGTGAATAAGTTGTTGCACTAGGGCTACGATGGCTTGACTGGACTTAGAGGATTCATTTCAAAGGAGTCTTTCTTACATGCCTGGCAAATTAATGCTACTTGTTTGCACAAAGCCTCAGTTCCTTCCCATGAATTTCCTCATGCCATAACTGCTGATTTTCCCAGAACAAGTAATCTGGAGAGACAGAAAATGAGTGTGTGTTTTTTGAGGCTGTTTTTTTTAGCAGATCCATGTTTATGCATGTTTTGAATTCATTGATCAACAGCTATTCTTGCTAATACCAGACTCTGTGCTAGATGCTAGTAATACAGTGGTAAGCAAGCAGAACAGGCAGGGTCTTTGCCTCAGAAGGATGTATTCTAGTGGGGGAGACATAATATCAAATAATTAATCATATACACAATATACACAAATGTAATTATGAATTTTGATAACTCCTGTGCAGTTACATGATATAATAATGTCATAGGTATTTTAATGAGAGCATAGTAACATCACAGATATATCTCTGAATAACATAGCATTATAATATTTAATTTTGTCCATTTCTCAGTTTTAAACTTTGTTATTCATATTAGCAAAATGGTTTAGTTCTAACCAGAGAATTAATAATGTTTACTGCCTAACTATAATTCTAATTACAATTGTTGTTATAATTCTTATAGAGCTCATTGTAAAGTTGAAAATATACAACCATTTGGAGAGTGGAGAGTGTGGTACCTAGGGTAGATGAAAGAGTTCTCCAATGCTATTGTTACATATTTTTTTTTCCAAAGCAGACAAAGTCAAGGGGAACTGATTGCATAGGAAAGAATACTAACCAACTGGACTTTGTTCTCTACACCAAAATTATCTTAGAATGTTCAGTTTAAATGAAGACTGATTTGTAAAATTAATGAAATTTATCATTTGTATTATGGGAATTCTTTTTATACTAAGAATATCAACTTTTTTCTGTCTTCTTTTATGCTTTTTCAGTTCTTAACTATAATTTGGTTTGATGTTTTTTGATGGGCAGATGAATCTAATTTTTGTGTAGGCAAATCTATCTAATCCTTTTCAATCTTTTCTATTTTACTTGGAAGGCCATCTCTATTAATATGATCTTGATACTTTTACTTTTCTTATACCTAAATGTTGTACCTATACTAATAGTCAAAATACCTCAGTTGGAAAAATTGGGAAATAGTATGAAGGTAAAATTTGCAAATAAGAAATAGACATAACCTAAAAACATGAAGAAAAGTTTGATCTGATTATCAAAGAAATTCAGAGTAAAATGACAAGACACCCTTTTTAAGTTTTATCAAATTAGCAAATGTAGAAAAGAAGGCCATTATCAGTATTGACAAAGGTATAAGGAAACCAAGACTTCTACCAACTGCTGTGAAGAGGATTAAGTAGGGACAACTTTTCAAGAGTGTCATCTATATTTTGTTTCAGTATCTTTAAAAACGCTTCTTTTGTGTTAACTGCTTTATTTCTATAAACATACCAAACAGATAATCAGAAACATTTTAGGAATATTTAACAGGATGTTATTGTTTTTATTGTCAAGGGAAGAAACTCAAAAACATTTTTTTTTTTAAATGGAGTAAGTATTCAAAACAATATTATCAATTTGCAGTTTGTTACCAGTTAATACATATTATCACTTCCACACCTAACTAAACATCTCAGTTTTATTGGTTCTTGGAAGACTGAGGGCATTGAGGGGGTGGGAGGAAAACTTTTAGAGGTTTGAATTGGGGAATAGTAGAATTTAGCGACGAGCCTGATGGTATCAGTTATGTAGAGCAGAAAAAAAGGAAGAAATAGTATTCTAGGTAAGATAAATTTTTCCTGATTTGAAATTTTTGCCTAAGACAGAGATAGTAAGTGGAACTGAACAAATCTACTAATTACAGAATTACATATGCTTGGGTGAAGATGACTATGCTAGTTTGGAAACTACTCCATATAAAATAGTATCTTGTAAAACAATATAGGAAGAAAACTGAACTTGCCCAAGACTTTTTAGCACTGAAAGTCCTGTAACTTAAGGAAACTCAAAAGTTCTAGGCAACTCAAGGCCCAGATCATTTGTGCTTTGTAGAAGACATGGTAAAGAAGTTCAGAAACCACAGGAGAGTGAAAGATTTTGAATGTTTTAGAAGATAGATACTCTTGTCTGCTGTGTGGAAAAAGATGGCTCTGCATTGTCTTAATTTTGCTTCGTTTTTAATTTAGTCTGAATTAGGTGACTTAGATACCTGGCAAGAAAATACCAATGCATGGGAAGAAGAAGAAGATGCAGCCTGGCAAGCAGAAGAAGTTCTGAGGTATTTGAGTGATATTTATATCACAACCTGAGTAGTAGATTTGTTCCCCATTGTGTTTAAGATCAAGGAGGCCTGTTCTGTCAAATGTCTGTCTTATCTTCATTTTTCCTCATTTAATCTTAGATATCTAACATGAACTTATTCTGTATCTCAGACTGCATACACTATTTTGTAATGATACCAAAAATTAAAGCTTTATAGAAATAAAATAATTGTATTAAGAACAAGGGAAATCTTTTACATACAAATAACTTTTGTAATCATTATGTTGTACTATGAAATGTGAACTACCACTGTATATTTTTTGTGGGTCAGAATTGATTACTTTTTTTTTTAATATCCTCAAGGTTTAGTGTAGTGAAAGCTCTTGAACATAGTAGAGAAGTTATAAATCTGCCTATCCTACAGAAAAGTAAATGCTATTCTGAGGGTTTAAAGTTCATTTTTGTTGATGGTTCTTTCTTTGTTTTTGTGAGCAGTAAATTGAGTTCTTCTTATCTCTATATTAGGTCAAAGAGTAAAAAGAAAATTATCTTAAAGGAGAGCTTATGATTATGATCGATGATTAAAACTCATTTAAATGTACTTAATTTACTTATGCATTTAAAAATACAGAATAAGCTACAGTGGGTTTTTTGTATTTTGAAATTTAGATTGTTTTAATCATAGGGACAGAAAATGAATTATCATTATCTAAACAGATTTTATTTTTATTTTTTCCTTTTTTGTCTTTGTTGGTAAATTACAATTATCTTTAATAACCAGCAGAGGGTGCAATTAAGTAGCTGAAAGTTACTGCTGCTGTTTTTATCTTGTCCATTATGTTTTCAGCATGTCATTTTTGTTTGTGTTTTCTTGGACAGGTAATGTGGTCACATTTTAATATTCAGTCAGTAAGATTGTAAGAGTTTTTAATATTTAGTGCCTGCTTGGTCAGGATAGCTTAGTCTTTTGTAAAAGAAAAAAATTATTTTTAACTGTGGGCTGTAACAATTATGTTGCAAGGATCATAATAAATTCAGTTTTTAAAATTTGTCATAGATTCAAAATTCACAGTGTTTTAGAAAATTTGGAGGATTTAGTAATTACTAGTACCATTAGCCAAGGATAAAGGAAAAAGCAGTTCATTTTGAATCCATTCATCTTAATGATAGTTTGTATAATTCATGCCATGAACTCGTAAGTATCAGTACCAAAACCTCTCTTCCATCTTGTCCTCTTGCTTCTAAAACCAAACAGATTTTAAAAAAAATAATAGAATTTTGCATTATAATAGCAGCTTCAGAGAGTGAGACTGTTGTCAATAAAAGACATGCTTCCTGCTGCACATTGCACAAGTTCAACTGAAGGGACTTGAAGGTTTCCATGTGTCATTGCTACTTCTAGAAAAACAGCAATGTAAAAGTATGTCCATATGCCATCTCTTCTTATTCTCAGACTTCTCCCATTTACACCTTAAAATGCTCCAGTATTATGATCAGTATTGTTAAAGTGAGAAGCTAGTACTTTGTCAATTCCAGACATTAATCTGGAGAGGTGAAATATATTTTTTATGTACAGTGATTTATAAATTGTTTTGTGTGCATACAGTAGTTGTTGATGTTTTTACTTTAGCTAATAACCAGGTCAAAGCTTGATTATTGTATTTATTTATAACCTTTCCAACCCTTTATAGTTCTTTTCCTATCTCCTTTTTTGCTGCTAATGTGTTGGTTTTTTGTGCAGATTATCAGTTTTTCATGCAAGTGAGCAGAGGTAGGGAAAAGTAGATTCACTTTTGTTCTTTAGAAACTTAGTTAAGTAATGATAAAAGTCATTTTGTTCTTTCTAAGCTTAGTTTAGTACATAGTGACAGTCAAAATGGTTCCAAAAATGTTTCTCTTACTCCCATTTGTAAGTATGATTTACAACTGTATGTATATATACATTTTGCTCACTGTACTCAGCTTTTAAGTTGTAAAAAGGGTACCATAGATAATTAAATTGTATATATGGTACCATATATAGGTAATGTGTTTTTTACCTATCCCATGCCCCATTGTGATTTACACCTTGCATGCTTGAGTTATTTTTTCACACCCTAACTCTTCAGATTCAGGACCAACTTATGGTCCTTCTCTTCCTATTTCTTCACCCAGTCTTACCCCCCAACTCCCTACATAAGTCAGTCCACAAGATTAGAGAGGTTTTGGGCTAGTGGAGTTATGGAAGGGGCTAAGGAGAAGATATGTATTCATAATGTGGAATTAGCAAATACCCACCACTATGCCCCATAATAAAGCTGATCAAAAGTTGATCCTTAAATAGATTTCTAACTTCTAAGTGGAAGGTATGTCTTAAGTTTTTATTTTCTTACAGGGAGTATTCTGCACAACTGTATTTTTAATATCCTTTACCTGATTGTTTTAATAATAATAAGATTTTATCCTCAATATCAAACTTTTCTGAATAATATTCCCATAAAAAGCTGTGGTTGAATGGAAGTAGTATCTTAGTACAGATAACCTAAGAAAGGTAAAAAGATGTAGATTCTTCCCTCACCCACCTTTGGTACTAGCGATTGAACATAGGGGCACTTAACTACTGAACCACATCCACAGCCATTTTTAGTTTTTATTTTGAGATAGGGCCTCCCTAAATTGGTTAGGCCCTCACTGAGTTGCTGTGGCTGGCTTTGAACTTTGAATACTCCTGCCTCAGCCTCCCAGGCTGCTCGGATAACAGGCATGTTTGCCACTGTGCAGATGTATATTATGTACTTAACCATGATTTTGGGCATAACACTTAGCCTTTATGTCTCATTTTACGTATTTGTAAAATAGATAATATCTCTTATTTTGCAAGTTAAGTTCTAAGGATCAGCAGAAATTTCTGTTTATGGAAATCTTTGAAATTTTTTAAGCAGTGAGAAAATCAAGTATTTTATTTTATGATGGTGGAAAAAACAGTATAATTTCTTTCTGGAATTTATTTGCCATTTTTCCCTATTGGTGTTTTCTAAAAGTAAAGATATCATATATTTTTCTTCAGGCAGCAGAAAATAGCAGACAGAGAAAAGAGAGCAGCAGAACAACAGAGGAAGAAAATGGAAAAGGAAGCACAGAGGCTAATGAAGAAAGAACAAAATAAAATTGGTGTGAAACTTTCATAACAAATGTTCTTCAAATGTCATAGTGCCAGTAGGAGAAATCTGAGCTCCACAACCCAGACATCATTTATTTGGATTTAAGAATATTTTCAGAATACAAACACACTGCTTAATTTCAGTGCATTCATCAGGCCATCCAGGACACCAGAATTCTCCCAAACTACCTTGAACTCCTAGTAATTAAGACTCAAAAGAACAAAGAGGACTTATGAGACAATATTTTCTTCAACATGCTCCAAATATAAGACAGTTGTTTGCTGTAGAGAAATTATTACGAATGGAATATACCAGTACCTCTCAAGCTAGTGTTTCTAGCTAAACTAATGGTTGTAAATAATTTTATGATGGAAAAGAACTCTGCTATAATGCTTTCCTTCAATGTGCATAATTATAAAATAAATAATTTTAATATTCTTTGTTTCCATTATTACCTGACCTAAATTAGATAAGTTGTAGAGTTTCAACTTCTTTATCTTTGTTGTCAGAAGCTGATGTTGGCATACGTTTTCTCTAATTTGGACTGATTTTGCTTATGTTTGGTAGAACATTAAGGAATATGAAATTTTGGGTTTTCAAAAAAATGACATTAAATGCAATAATCTGATAAATATTTTATACTTCATTATTTTCTTTTGATGATATAATGTTAAGCATATTTGTAATTTATGTTGCATATATAAACATTGAAAATCAGCTAAAATGACAAATTTGTTTCACATTATTATAACTTGTGAGTTTTAATTGGTATGTTTAATTTTTCCCTTTCATTACAGATTTTAAGATGTTGTGGTGTCTTTAAATACTTTAGTTCTTCCTCCACCTCAAAAGCCATTAGGTTTCAAATGCAGAAAGACGTCAATTCTATATTTCAGAGCTTTTGGATGAATGCTGTTTAATATATCTGGTATAATGCAGGTTACCTGTATTGTTGGCTAAGGTAATGTTAGGGACCCATTAAAATATAAACCATGATAAGAATAATAATTTTATTTATGGTGTTCATAGACTTGTCATAAAGAAATAGTTGTATATTGTATTCATAGGGGGAAAAACAGATTTGATAGTTTAAAATCCCATTAAATTTTTTTCCACAATTAAAATGAATTTATCCTGATTTTCTATGGCTTTAGAATTTTTAAAGTTTTTTTCTTATTAAAAATATTGCCCAGAATTAACATTTTGTGGGATTTTAAAATGTCATGGACATTCTACAGGCCAAATATTGGTATGTTTGAAGTAAAGTGATATTTCATGGTAACATCACAAACAATACAATAAGTTTCCTAAGCTCTTAGCCTAAGCTTCCAGACTAAATGTGATTATAGACAGTTGAATTTAACTGGTGGAAAGCTTTTTATAGTGCTAAAACACATTTTCAGTTATTGTGTTTATTAGTTTATGCCAATAAGCTCATAGTTAATTAGAATTAGAGTCAAATTTTTAATATGTCTATTCTCTTTTTCCCTTTGTATTTATTTACTTTTAATTCTTACAGGGATACTATGTGATTTCTCAAATTTTGGGATTCATAAAGAGATATAGCATCCTTTAGTACAATTGCATTTATTGCATTTTTCCAGTAGTAGAAAAATATTGAAAGTCTGCTTTGGTCATAATTTTCATATATGTGAGGTTTTGTTTATTTGCTCTTTGGTTTCTTTCTTTTCTTTTTTTTTCTTTAAAGAATAATAGACTATTAGAAGTTATAGTTTGTATGGTTAATTAGAAAGAAGTAAATTTTTCTCATGAAAAGAATAGTAAACAATTCTGGAATTTTTTATTTTATTTATTTATTTTTTATCTCTGTTGATGTGTAAACTAAATTCCCACATTGGGAATACTGTAGTCTCAAAGTCAAGTTAAATTCGTATGATGAACACTTCATGGCAGCAAACTATCCTCTTTAGTTGCTAAATTTATGGTTTTGGTTTTATTCTTTTAATAATTGTCTGTTTTAGAAACTTATTACAAATACAGAAGAAATATTGACAGATTTAAATAGAATGAGTGAAGTTCTACCCATTTTCTGAATTGTGCATTTGAGATAAGTAATCAGAGACTTGTGAATCTTACACAATACACACACACACACATACATACATATATATATATATATAGAGAGAGAGAGAGAGACATTTAATTATTTTCAGCTATTTACTCTATTTTTTTTAGATAAACATTACAGTAGAATGTATTTTGACAAACATATATGGAGTATAACTTACTGTAATTAGGATTCCATTCTTGTGATTGTACATGATGTGGAGTTTCATTAGTGGCGTATGCATATATGCCATAGGAAAGTTATGTCTGATTGATTCTACTGTCTTTCCTATTCCCTATCACCCTCCCTTCCCTTCATTCATTCCCCTTTGTCTAAATCACTGAACTACTGTTCTTCTCTCCTCCCCATATTGTATTTTTGCATCCACATATCAGAACATTTAGCTTTTGGTTTTTTTGAGATTGGCTTGTTTTCCTTAGCATGATGATCTCTAGGTCCATCCCTTTTCTGGCAAAAGTCATAAAGTTATTTTTTATGGCCAAGTAATATTCCATGTGTATATATACACCACATTTCTTTATCCATTCATCTGTTGAAGGGCACCTAGGTTGGTTCCATAGCTTAGCTATTGTGAATTGAGCTGCTAAAAACATTGATGAGGCTGTATCACTGTAGTGCTGATTTTAAGTACTTTGGGTATATATCAAGGAGTAGGATAACTGGGTCAAGTGATGTTAGTTCCATTCCCCGTTTTCTAAGGAATCTCCATTCAGCTTTCCAGAGTGGTTGCACCAATTTGCAGTCCCATCAGCAATGTATGAATGTACCTTTTTCCCTACATCCTCATCAACCTTTATCGTTACTTGTGTTTTTGATAATTGCCATTCTGACTGGAGTGAGATGGAATCTCAGTGTAGTTTTAATCTGCACTTCTCTAATAGCTAGAGAAGTTGAACATTTTTTTCATATATTTATTGACCATTTGTATTCTTTTGAGAAGTGCCTGTTCAGTTCCTTTGCCCATTTATTGATTGGATTATTTGTGGTTTTTTGGTGTTAAAAGTTTTTTGAGTTCTTTATATATCCTGGAAATTAATGCTCTGAGGTGCAGGTGGCAAAAATTTTCTCCAATTCTGTAGGTTCTCTCTTCACATTTTTTATTGTTTCCTCTTCAGTGCAGAAGCTTTTTAGTTTTATACCATCCCATTTATTGATTCTTTGATTTTATTTCTTGCACTTTTGGAGTCTTATTAAGGAAGTCATTCCCTAAGCCAAAATGGAGAGTTGGGCCTACATTTTCTTCTGGTCAGTATAGGGTCTTCTGGTCTAATGCCTAGGTCCTTGATCCACTTTGGGTTTTGTGCAAGGTGAGAGGGATTAAATTTCATTCTGCTATGTATGGATTTCCAGTTTCCCCAACACCATTTGTTGAAGAGGCCAATTTGTGTTTATAGCACCTTTGTCTAATATAAGATAACTGTGTTTATGTGACTTTCTGTCTATGTCTTCTATTCTGTTTGTTTCATTGACCTTCATGTCTGGGTGCCAGTAGCATGCTTTTTTGTTACTATGGCTCTGTAGTATAATTTGAGGTCTGGTATTGTGATGTCTTCTGATTCTCTTGATGAGGATTGTTTGTCTATTCTGGACATCATATTTTTCCAAATGAATTTCATAACTGCTTTTTCTATTTCTATGAAGAATGTCATATAAATTACATTAAATCTGTATAGTGCATTTTGATAATATGCTTGTTGAAGAACATGGGAGATGTTTCCATCTTCTAAGGTCGTCTTTAATTTCTTTAGTGTTCTGTAGTTATCGCTACAGAGGTTTTTTCACCTCTTGTTAGATTGATTCCCAAGTATTCTATTTTTTTAAGGCTATTAAGAATGGGATAGTTTTCTTAATTTCTCTTTCATCCAATTATTAATGTTATTAAGTTTGAGCTAGGGATACCCTCTCTTGGCTCCCTTTAATAGCATATT
This sequence comes from Spermophilus citellus, assembly GCF_964194105.1. NCBI lineage: Eukaryota > Metazoa > Chordata > Mammalia > Rodentia > Sciuridae > Spermophilus > Spermophilus citellus. The sequence continues at coordinate 76,640,813 of NC_138194.1, forward strand.
TAATTGAATAGACATTTTAGAACTGTTGATTAAAATTCTACATTTGAATTTCTGGATAAAGACTGGTGACTGGGGAGATAATCATAGCAATAGAAACCAGCATCTGGATTGAGCTTTCAGCATCACTCTGGATCAAGTTACCCTCATAGCGTAATCCTAACCATAGTTGATTTTGCAAAAAGCCTTAAGTTTTTTAAAATAATGGTATTTATACTAAAGGGATAAGTTTGGGCCAGATATAGCTAACATTCATATTTTGTTTAATCCTATGTAGTTCAAATTAGGGATAACTTCCTGCAATAATTTTCATACTCTGTCCCTTTATTTAAAGGAAACCTTTCATTAGGTGTGGAAGAGGATACAGTAGTTAAAAAGTTGAATGTTCTAGCTGAAACTAAGTTGGGAAAAAAGTAATGCGCTAAGGCCTACAAAGTATTCTAGGAAAGGAGTTTCTGTGTACTCTCAGGCAAACTGGAGGGCTGAAGAAGGTGGTGGACCTATGAAAAGCATGTTTTGGTCACTTGAACTTGTTTTTGTTTACCTAGCCTTTTTTTTTTTTTTTTTTAAGTTGCTCTGTCATATGAATGGTAACCAGAGCTACTATTCCAAGGTTACAACAAAAGCTAGAATTCCTTTTGTAATCAATTGGGTTTTTGTTTTGGTTTGGTTTTGTTTTTGTTTTTTTTCATTGTTTGTTGTTTACTTCCTACTTTTTAGTTCCAGTGCTCTTAGTTTTAGCCAGATAGGTATGCTCAGTAACCAGATGTTTTTTCACTAGAAGGCTTCAGTCTTTTAGGGTTGAAAACAGACATGATTGTAGGAAACTTCCCTCCTGTTTCTACAGATTTCTTTTGTTTCTGCCCTTGCATACCTGCTGCTGAAACTAATTCATAAGCAGCAACTTTTTCAGAGGAAAATGTGAGTGAAAGTGAAATCCAAAATAATCTCAGCATTCTCTTTCAGGGGACTTTCTGGCTCTTTCTGCAGGTATTTTCCTCAGATATTCATAAGTTGAGAGCATCTCAAGAGTCCTTAAAACTGCTACAGAGATGGTGTGATATTAAACAGTCTGCCCAAGTTGTAGGTCTTAAATGGACATTGTGGTTTCAAAGAATAACTGAGTGGTTTTAAGTGTTAAATATAAATACCAAATGATAGTTACATGCTTCTCACCATGCAGTGGTATTGACAGTCTCTTTCTTTCTGAGGGTGAGCAAATTTGACTGATCTTGCAATATTTTATGTACCTTTCAGTGAAACTAAATATAGCCAGAGAATCCACATTTAAGATATACTGTTAGGATTTGGAACTTAAATGTCTTCCAAAGGCTTATATGGTAAAGGTTTGGTCATCAACTTGTGCTCCCATCAACTTGGGAGAAACTTTTGGAGTTGAGTTTAGGGGAAGGAAGTTAAGTCAGTGGGGCATGTCCTTGAAGGGGATATCCCAACCCTTTTCTTTGGTTTCCCAACCTGTGTAAAGTGATCAGCTCTCCTCTGCCATGTACCTTGCCATGTGACTATAGATTGAAATGCTGAACCAAAATAAATACTCCTTTTTAGGTTTTTTATCTCAGGTTTTTGATAGCAATGGAAATCTAATTAGCCCATAATGCTTAGCACTGTTTGAGTCTGACAGTATCAATGACACCTAGTAGTACTTTGAGGCATATATTATCCTCATTTCACATATAAGGAAACCAATGCTTAAGAAGTCAATTTTATTCCTGATTAATAGGAAAATAGTAAGCTTTGAGATCAGGTTACATCAGTGGTTTTTCCATTCCATGTGGACTATGATGTATAATTCCTATCTTGATGAAATATAATGAACTTCCAAAAATTAGCCATTAGAAGTTCTTCTCTAGTTTGTAATGAAGATGGTTTTACAAATATTAGTAATTAATATCCATTTGTGTTCTGAGTTTTATTTAATAAACTGGAAGAAGATTGGCTTGGTTTTTATTTTCATATAAATGATAGCTATAACTGAATGAAATGCTATATAATTACGTATTCACAGTTTATTTGAGTCAGATATTATAATCAAGGCAAAATGAAATGTGATTTATGTTTACATATTTGCAAAGATAGGCCTTTTGGCCTAATTCTGATGAGGCCATGGGTTTCATGCCTATGCAGACCGATAGTGTATACAGTGAACTGCCTGCTACAAATGTCCTTAACCTTGTTTACTTACCTTACTAATGTGTGTCTTTAGGAATTTACCGAGAGAATGAATAGCACTGGAAAAAAGTCCTTTCCTTGCATGGGAAACTCAAAAAAAGAGTCAGTGGTATGTTGACTTATTCTAAGGCCAAGTTTGGTTCATTGTAATATTAACCACTGCCCCCAGTTTCATTTGTTAAAATATTCAAACCATAATTTAAATCCTTAACTCATATAGAAATACAGTTTCTAAACGTTAACTGTTACTGAATAAAAGCAGTACTTATTTATTTTCTGGGAAAAAAAATGACATCATCATTTAATATGAGACTTTTTTTTAACTCAGTGTTTTATTGTAGTGCTAAGAGAAGAATAATGTAGATATATTTAACTTGAGACATCTACTTTTTAATTTATTTATTTTAATTAGGTTTTATTTGACAGCAGAATGCATTTTGATTAATTGTTCAATTGCTGCACAACTTTTCATTTCTCTGGTTATACATGGTGTAGCGTTGCACCATATGTGCAGTGACATATCTACTTTTATAGCACACAAAAATAATTGCTTTGTGAGGATCTGCAGTGCACCTGAACCTTATAGTTGCCTAATCTATTTAATTAGAAAGCCCTAGAGTAATATATTCTTAAAACTTTTTTTAATGTATTGTTTTTAGGGGGATGTGAAAATTATAAAGATTGCTTTGACTTTTCATTTTCTCTGTACAACCAACAAGCTAGAAATAATGTGCTGGTTAAGAAGAATTAAAGGTCAGTTTAGAATGCAGACACCTATTGTTTACCATAGAAAGAGAAACTGGCAAATCATTTCAAACACTGAGCTATTTTGCTGCAGGGCAGGGAAAAGAGTTTCTTAAGCTGTGATGCCTACCTTTAATATTTACATCATAATAGCCCTAGATGCCTTACATGGCCTGGGTATTCTGAGAAATGAGTCCTCTTTACAATTAAACCAACAGAGCATTGGCAAACAAAGTTTTGTGTGAAAGGGTTACAAAACAGTTAAGCATTCATTTGTTTAGAGCAGTAGAAAATTATCTTCAGCATTAACCAGGATGCTATTCCAATGAATTGAGAGTTCCTATATATGAGCTCTTACAGGAACTGGCACCTTTCAGAGAACCTGGTTTATAAGTGAAGTGGTTTGCAAGTTCTTAAGGGTGATATGAGGATCATAGTAGTGTAAAAGGGGGAGGCAAATGGTAGGACCGAAGGCCTAGTGTCCCTTTTCCAAAAACTTCACTTGTGTTTTATATGTTGATTTTTTTTACATGTTTAAAACACTTTCTAAAAAGAAACCTTTTAACAAACTTGAATGCTACTGCACTATTTTAATCTTTTAACAAAAGTCTTCTGATAGCATTTAAACCTTTTTTGAATGTTAACGTTCTGTGGAATTATTGTTATAATCATTGTAACAATCATTATGGTGGGGAAATCAGTGGTCATAGCAGAACATATCTTCTAGTGGTTTAAAAATAATTACCTGAAGTTGGACATGGTGGTACATGCCGTAACTTGAGCTACTCAGAGGCTGAGGCAGGAGGATCACAAGTTCAAGGCCAGTCTGGGTAACTTAATGAGACCCTGTCTCAAAAAAGATCTGGAGATGTGATTCACTGGTAGAGCTCCCTGAATTCAATACCAAGTACAAAAAAAAAAAAAAAATCTGATATAAACCTGTTTTATTCTAATTGCTTTTACTTAGGTCAGTTGGGAGTTTGTTCATTCTTTCATTTGATTAAATGGTTAATTTCCTACGTTACTGCCACATTGTACACATTTTTGTCTGGCAAGTTTGGGAACAAGTGAATTTTGTAAAAGGACTCTGACCCAAAGTGGAAGTAGGAAGTTACCCCAAACCTTTTGAAAGGAAAAGCCTTGAGAAAAACATCAAACCCAGGCACTTGGGCCTATAATAAATGTGAATCACAGGCTTCCTTTTTCTTCAGCAAATGTCAGAAACGCTTGGCATCTGAGTGCATTGTGTTTCTCCCCCTTTTTCAGAATGGCTCGACTTGGAAAGGTCAACATATCCCTTTTTCCCTTTGGGGAAATCTTATAAATTGGAATGTTTATACACATAATTGTAGGAAAAGTTTAACATTTGCTTTGATGGGACAGCACTTTGTTCGATAGAATGAAATTATTCTTTTTTTCCATTTTCCTGCCTGTTTGTACATCATAGTCACCCAAATTACTGAAAGAACTCTGAGGCACTTCTTTGTATGGGATCAGATCATCCTGTCCACAAAATCAGCCAACGCCTTGGGCTTCCAAAAGGCAAGCATGTTCCATCCTTTATTTACTCCAAGGGACTCATTTGTGAGAGACTTTGTTCTGAATCAAAGCAGTAATTTTCCATAGACTGTATATGCTAAAACTCTAAAGGAGGAGAAGGGGTATGGCGATGGGGAAGAACAGAAGAAAAAGGAATAACTGCTCTAGTCCCTCCCTCCTGTTTTACCTTTGTGCAAATTTCATCCCATGTGGACAGGATATACAGTGTCCAGTGTCTCAAATGAGTTGCTTTTTGTCTTGGTTTTTGTAAAGGATTCAGGTCATCAAGACAACAAAGTGATTTGCTATTATTGATTCATCTGCCTCCATTTTGATAACATAAATGCATGTAGTCATGAACATTCTTTCTCATTATAGAGTCCATTTTTTTGGCCCATCTTGAATTGACAAGCAAATATATTGGGCCGATATATTTGTTTCTGTAGCAACCAACAAGCAGATACCAAAAACAGGTTTATGATTCTTCTTAAAGTAAAAATGCCTTAATTTAGCAATGACTAAAAATAAACACTAGGAGGGACTTTTAGGAAGATACCAGTATCTAGGTATTAGTCTGGGCTGGGCTACAGGAAGGAACCTGAGTCAGTATGGCTCATTATTTTGGTATACTTCCAATCATTCACCTCCAGAAATAGTTTTTCCCTTCTATTTCAGCCAAATCCCTCTCCTACTGACAGGAACTGCAAATTGTGTGTTGTGTTAGTACAAATGTGTATGCCCAAGGTACATACATTGGAATACAAGGTATTCCAATAGAAACAGTCCTAAACAGATGAACCTCCTCTTTCTACACATGTCCTTCTGCCCTAGATCCTAGTCCTTCTCTAGGATTTCCCTCTTTCAATTAACCCCTTCTCTCCTATGTTAGAAATTTTTTTCCTTCATTGGCTCCACCACTAAAGCATACAAATATGTTCTATTCCTCTCAATATTGAAAAATAAAGCCCTTTGCTCTTATCTCTTTGTAACTACCACCCACTTCCTGCTTCCCTTCACAGTAAACTTAAAAACAAATTATTCTACACACTTCTTTCTACTTTCTCTTCTATTCATTCTTCAATGTGCTAAAAAACATTATTGGGCGCTGGGGCTGTGGCTCTACTGGATTCCATCCTCAGCACCACATAAATAAAATAAAAGGTATTGTGTCCACTTACAACTAAAACGATAAAAAAATAATTGCACACATTTATTTCTATTTTATCTCTTCCACTCACTTTTAACCTGCTACAATCTGGCTTCCATCCCCTTTTCTCCAAAGAGTGTTATCTTGAGGACATTAAATCTTGCTATCCAAGTCAGCGAACAAAACATTTAGTGCTACTCATTCTTTTGATAGAGTATCAACACAGGTGACCACTCTATACATCTTGAATCACTCTTCTCCCGGTTTTCATAACACTGCATCCACCAAGTTTTCCTCCTACCTTTGAGGCTGCCTTTTTGGCTTTGTTGGTTCTTTATCGTCTACTTCTAAATGTGCAAGTACCACAGGACTCAGTGTTTGGCTTTCTTTACACTTTTTTGGGATGATTTCATCTATCTCATGGCTTTAAATATTATTCAAAACCAAATGAACCCAATTTTATAACTAGTTGTGACAGCTCCCATAATTTTCACATTCATATATGTGGTTACTTACCTGGCATTTCCACATAGATATTTCAATATACATCTCAAGTTTATTTTCCTGGCCAAACTTGTTCCTCTTAAACTCCACATTCTTAGAAAATGGCACTAATAGTAATCCAGTTCAAGTCAAAATTCTAGGAGCCAATTTAATTTCTTACAACCTACCCCTTATCTATCAGCAGATCACATCAATTTTAATTATTCAATGTATCTTTAATTATTCAACTTAATCACCAAATCTACTTCTGTCTCCAAGTAGTCATGATTTCTCATCTTCACTATTAAAATAGACCTTTAAATGAGCTTTCTATCTACCTACAATTCACTCTCTTATAGCAATCAAGTTGTTTTTATTTTGTTTTGTTTTGTTGACTGGGGATTGAGCCCAGGGACACTCTATCACTGAGCCACATCCCCAGCTCTATTTTATATTTTATTTAGAGACAGGGTCTCACTGAGTTGCTTAGGGCCTCACTAAGTTGCTGAGGCTCACTTTGAACTCATGATCTTTCTGCCTCAGCCTCACAAACCACTAGTATTACAGGCTTGCGCCACCTAAGTTTTTAAAAATGGAAAAAGAAATCTATATCATTGTTCTGTTTGAAATCCATAAATATTTTCTCATTGCTCTGCCAATAAATTCAAACCCCCTAGTAAGTTCCCCCAATAAATTCAAACCCTACCATGATTTGCATGGCCCTATATGAATCAACTTCTTGTCTACTTCAGTCTTTCCCTTCTCCCACTCTGCTCTAGCCATCCTAGTCTCCTTGATGCTCCATAACATGTGAAGCCCTTTTCTGGCTCAGGGTCTTTGCATTTGTTCTTTTTGCAAATTCTATCCATATCTTCATGATTGACCTTTTCATCTATTACCATGTTACTTCTTCAGAGATGTCTTCATCCCATCATTCTTAAGTCAAAATGCCTTATTTCCTTCAAAATACCAATCTTGAAAACTATCTTTGTTAGCATGTGCTTATCTTTCACAGATAATAGAAAATAAGCTCCCTGAGGGCACTATTGATGACCAGACTAACAAAATATAGGCTAGCATGTGAGAACTCAGGAAGCAGTTGTTGGATTAATTTATTCAACAATGATTGTTAGACCTCTTAGTATGTTGCAGCTACTATTCTATGTTCTGGACATACAACTGTGGACTAAACAGACTGCAGACTCCTGCCTTATTCATAAATATATCAGGGGTAAGATGGAAAATAATCAAGACAGAAAGTTTTTTAAAAAGTGTGTCTAAAGGTAACAAATAAGTGCTATGGTGGAAGAGTTTCTGGGTGAGAAATTAGGCTGCTCATCCCAGGTCTCCTCCCTTTGTATGGTAAGGTAGAAAAGTATTTGCTTTGCAGCACTCGAAATACTGGTTTCTGGGGGCTGGGGATGTGGCTCAAGCAGTAGTGCGCTCGCCTGGCATGCGTGCGGCCTGGCTTCGATCCTCAGCACCACATACAAATAAAGATGTTGTGTCCGCCAAAAACTAAAAAATAAATATTAAAAATTCTCTCTCTTGCTCTCTCTCTCTCTCCCCTCCCCCCCCGCCCTCACTCTCTCTTTAAAAGAAAAAAAAGAAAAGAAAAGAAATACTGGTTTCTGGAGATGAACTACAAAATCCTAAGCAATTTTCCTCTTTGAGGCTCAGCCCCCCTAAAATATAATAGTATCCATTCCATGAGAATGGTATGAGGAATAAGTGAATAATACAGATCAAATATTATCTCATCCCTTCCCACCACCCAAACTCTATCATTACAAGGGAAGGAGGAGAGATGGTACTACCACACTCTTCGTCTCCTATGCATCTTGCAAGCTAAAAAAAAAAAAAAACAAGTGGAAATATTCAATATATGCTTATTGAATAAATATGACTTTTTAAAAGCAAACAAAGTTTTTCTTTTCTTTTTTTTTTTTTTTTTTTTTGGAGAAACCATGCTTTTCAAGTCAAGGAAGGAAATTTTCACCTTTAATAATTATTTTCCCTTTTCTCAGTCTTAATTCTATTTTTACAGATCTGCTATTTATTCTTATAATAAAAGTAAACACAATTATTCTACAGGAGGATAAAACCTTTATTTAAATGGAAACACTAATCTTTATTTTCATCATGCTTAAGTGTGTGGTTACAAACAATCTCCAATAAAACACTATATAGAATAAGCAAAAAAATAAGTTAGTACATTGTAAACTTACGTACAGTTTCATCAATTAACAGGTTTAAGAACAAACAAGCCATTTAAGACTTTGGAGCTACATTTATTTAAAAACTGCAAACAGTCAAACCTTATCAACCCCAAGTAAGACACTAAAGAGCTATTCAAGACTTCTTTGAATCAATTACACAAATACATTTTTATTTTTGGTTACAGTCCCCTGCTATGCACAAGACCATTGGAATGCTGGAACAGTTACACATTTTAAAACGGCACAAAGCAAAGCAAGGAGATAACATGCCAGCCTTGGAGAAGCTGTCTTCAAAGTGCAAACTTTGCATTTTCTCTTCCTGAACCACTATAATAATAGGTACCTCAGACGACACCGGCAGGGTCATGAGCATGCTTTCTATACCACACTGGTGGGACATTTACTGGAACCAGGTCTCCATGCCTTTGAAGATACCTCCGGTTTTAAACAGTGAATAGGCTTCAACTAACTATAGTGCAAATCAAATACCGAGGAGCAAAACGACAGAATAGAGACTGCCACAGATCGACCTGCTGTTTCTCTACCTGGCACAACGCCACACGGGACAAATTGGCACACAGCAGAAACTTCTATCTAGGTTTTGATATGGAAGGCGGTACGGCGGAGCGAATGCAGGGCAACCACACAGCAGCCCCGCAGCAAGGCTCCGATGTTGTAGACCGGATGTATCCCTCCTCTCTGAGTACTGAATGCCCACAGGACAGTGGGCACCACAGGGGCAGCCACGGCCAAGAGATCAACCAGGAAACTGCTGCTCCAGTACTGCCTCACGACACCCCCCTGGAGCAGCGGGACGACGCTCTCCAACCTTTCTTCGGCAGAGGCTGAAAAATCCAGCTCTCTCATGAGGCGGTTGTCGCGGGTTTCGGTGGCCTCCTTGCCCAGCGGGGTCTCCACGGGAGACAGAAGGATGGCTGAGTTGGGATTTCTTGGAGTTAAATCAACCACCAAGGCCGAGATGGACTCTGGGAAGCTCTCCACCGAGTCAGCCCCAGACTCGTCAGGGGAAGCTGAGCTTGAGGGACAGGGGCCCTGGAACTTGAGCATATTCTGAATGAGCTCGGAGACAGCAGGGCTGAAGAGCACCACGTCGGTCTGCACCGCCTGCTCCACCAGCGCGACGACCTCCTCGCGACCCACCCCCTCGGGGGCCGCCTCCAGGATTTTGGCCCCGGGGGTGGAATGAACCAGCTCCAGGTCACCCGATTCTGTGGTGGCAGTTGTCACCATCTCGTCTAACAAATCAGTGCCGTCGGCCATGCTGTCTCCCACCAGCAGCTCACTATCAGCCCCTTCCTCTGTGACCTGCTCTTCCAGAACTAATCCACCTGCCATCTTGCCAAAAGGGGCATTTAGAGGTAGGCTCTTTTCCGGGGAACCACACGGTAAATCTAGACACAGTTCATCCCTCAGGGAGCCGTTGTGAGCCATCTCCATGCTCTGAAGCAGAGACTCCAACTTCTTGTTTTGGATGTTAATGTCCACAAAATATTTCTGAATGCCTTTATCTTTATCAGCCAAGCTGCTTCTCATGGTTTCAATGACCTGTTTGAGCTGTTTAATCTCCTTCCTGGCTTCCTTGAGTGCCAGCTGGGCCTCAACCCGGTGGCACTCTTCTTCAATCCAGTCTTCTCTCATACGGGCCAGCTGGGACTTGAGCTCCACAATTTCAGTTTCCCTAGAGGGACAGCAAGCACGGTTAAGAAAATGTAAACTTTGAACCAGCCCACCAGCAATTCTGACACACAGCCTGGAGCCCAGGCTCTTCCAATTCAAACTAAGGTTAGCCAGGCATAGTGCATATGCCGGTAATCCCAGCCACTTGGGAAGCTGAGGCTAGAGCGAGTTCAAAGCCAGCCTCAGCAAAAATGAGGTACTAAGCAACTCAGTGAGACCCTGTCTCTAAATAAAATATAAAATAGGGCTGGAGATGTAGCTCAGTGGTCAAGTGCCCCTGAGTTTAATCCCCAATACCCAATCCCCCCCACTCTCCCCCCAAGCCAGTAAGGGTTAAATCTGTTTTGGAATGATTTTGTCAGGTATTAGCTATGAACTTCCTCCTTTAATTGTGAAATAGCTGAAGTAGTAATAGTGACCAGAATCAGAATTAAAATCGCTACCGTTGTTTTCTTTTTTTAAAAAAGAGTACGCACTGTCAGCACTGCACAAAGCACTTTACAAGCATTATCTTCTACTCAATATTATTATTTGACATTTTATTATTAGAACTTCTTAGCCTGCTTTTATCTACATAGCCTTCCATTTCATAATACTTAGGAACAGCTGTGGAAGGAAAGTCCATTTTGCTTTAATTACCTATCAAGGACAGAAGCTGAAATGGTAAATTTTAGCTTTGCAAAACTGTTCTGATCATATTCTAATGATAACTAAAATGTTTTTAAATGTTTTAAAATGTTACATGTTGCAAGGACTTTGTGCAAAGTCGCTTCTCCATCTCCTCAGGTAAAACAATTGAACCCATCCTACACAAAGGAGAATCTATGCTATTTTTTGGTCCTTCAAAAAATCTTTCCACGAACTCCTCACATCATACACTAAACAATCCCAGGAAGTATGGGATGACTCACCCCAGAAGTGAATTTGGGTCTCAAGTCTATTTTGAACAGGTAAAGAATCAAATTAACTTGGAAGATGAAAAATGCCCCTTCTGACAGCCTGTAATATTATCTGCCCAGAGTTTTATCAATCAAGGTTATTGAGTCTTCTCCATATCCTTGTGCCAGTAGAAGAGATTAGGGCTGGTCAAGCAGCCATGTGCTGGATCAGACCCCCAACTCACAAAAGGATGCTAACACCACCCATAACCTGAGCTCACACCTACCCTGATTAGAGTGCTATTAATCTGTCCCAGAATATTTCAGGGAAAAACTATCAAGCATAAAAACTGGCTTGCCCCCAAAATGTCAAAGGTCTTTTCTCTCTGAGATAAGATCTCTCCAGCATGTTTTGTGTGTGTGTGTGTGTGTGTGTGTGTGTGTGTGTTTAACCTTAAAGTTTAGCCAAGAATAATGAAACCTCTTCCTCTAGCACAGAAATAGCTTGCAGGAATCACAATGCATGCAGATATGTACTCTCTTGCTGAGATAAATAGCGTTTGATGGGGCCATGTGTGACCCATTTTTCTGGAAGTACAGAATTGTTCCTGAAAGTGTTTCTGCCATTTAAAAATAGTCACATACACGCCCAGTGCTTCATGTTGAAGCTGTACAAACCCAGGAAAAAAAAAGGGGCTCCACTAACCTAGAAGGCCCCCTGAATTCCTGAAACAGTTGAACCATAAAGAAGAAAGAAATGGCTCTGTTCAAAGACCAACTTCAGAAATTTGACAGAATTAAATAAAATCATTTTTTTCTTTTTTATTTTTCTATATAGTTTGGGTTCATATTTCATTTTAGGGAACCAGAATACTGTCCTAAACCACACTGTACAAGGATGTGCAGATTCACCTTTCATGAAGTCGGCGCTCTGATTCTTTAAGCTTGGTCTTCAGGTGTCTCACTGTGACTTCTTTCTGCTGCAGAGGAGTCAGATACTGCTCTGGATTTGGGGGTTTGACACCATGGTTTTCTCCACAAGACATGTACCTTCCAGACCGCCTGAAACAAGCCAAGTAATGAGATGTTAGTTTCTGCCATTTCCTTTTCTATAGGAAAGAAAAGTAATAGTGTGTTAGACTGAATGTCTATGTCCCTCAAGATTGATATATTGAAATCCTAACTCCCAATGTGATGATATTTGGAGATGGGGTCTTTGGGGGACATAATTGGGTCATATTTGTTCTCTGTAAGAGAGACTCCAGAGAGCTCTCTAGCGCTCTCTTTCTACCTTGTGAGGTAACAAAAGTTGGTAGTCTATAACCCGGAAGACAGAGCTCCCCAGAACCTTACTGGCACCACAATCTCAGATTTCCAGTCTCCAAAGCTGTCAGAAACAGCTCTATTGTGTATAGATTGTCCCATCTATGGCACTTTGTTTTAGCAGCCCAACTAGACACAGCTGAGGCTTGTAAAGAAATGGCAGCCGTATATTGGGGTCTTAAACCTCAGTAACAGATGAGCTCACTTCAGAAGGTGGACTGTAATATACCTGTCAATATTAGTACTACAAATTACTTAGAAGACTGAGGTGCATGTGAAGGTAGGGACAATGGAGAGGGGGGATTTTCAGTGGCTTAGGAATGATCTCATGAGAAACAACAATGCACAATTGTCCACAGGCCTGGGCTGTCAGTTGAGTGACATGCTATTATATGAAAGGGCACTGAATGGAGGGGAGGGAGAAACTTTCCATGCAGTGTGCCACTGCCTAAAGATCCTGCTTGCCGTGAGCTGAATTCAGATTGTTCTGAAATCAATCCCCTGTGTGAGTGTGCTGATTTGGCAGAAATGGAAAGTTATTTCTTGTGAAAGGAACAAACTTACCCCACTCTCACTAGTGTGTTTTGTGAGAGAGGTGCTTGATATTCTACACACACAGTCCCAGCTGGAATCTTGGCCCCTCTCAGACCTGGCCAGAAGCTGGGCATCCCTGCTGTAAGAGAGCTGACTAATGAGAACAGGGACACCCTAAAGAAAGAGGACTAGAAGAGAGTGCTGTCAGCTCCTTCCCTGACTCTGGACCCAATCCAAGCTGCTGTGCTGCCCTGCCTCCTGTGTCTGCACTCCCTATGATGGCCTGTGTACAGCTCCCAACCCTCTGGCCCTCCTCTCTGGCCCATTTAAATAAACAGTTCCTTTTGCTACTCCACACTTCGCCCCACCCTATGTTATTAACTCCTTGCCTTCTCCACTAATTTCACTTTGATGTCATTTCCTTATGGTGGTTTCCTGATCCCTCCAGCCTCAGCTGGACCTCTTCCCCATCTTTTCACACACATATAGCAGCAAGTACTTGCAGAATAATCTGCATTTGTTTTTGTTAGTAGATGGTTAATGCCTTTCTTTAGGCAGTGAACACAGGGCCATTTCAGTTCACTATTCTACTCCCAGTGCTTAACATCATACATAGAACTCAATAAACATTCAGTGTTGGAATGAAATAACACATGCATGATTCTCTCTGCTGAGGGAAATGAGTACTTCCTTTCTGCTGCCCCTGTGCCATTTTCCCTCCCCGTTTGGACTGCTGGACCTCATTAGAAATTGTGGTTTGTGCTCTTTCTGCAGCAGTCCTTGAAGGATTAGCTTAGTGTGGGAAAGGAAAGAGTAGTGTTTTATTTAACAGAATAAGGCAGGGTATAATGAGTTGTACCCTCTCCCCCCGCCCCGCTTTTTTTTAAAGAAAAGTTTCCCAAATAGTATGAACTAACAAGCATGAATTAAGAGGGCAACAAGACTTACCTCATGACTGGGCTGCAGTCACTTCCTTTGTAGGAGCCCGAGTTGCTACTGCTTGGGGAGGAAGGGGCATAATTGGGATGGATATTAATGGGGCTCAGCTGATTCCTGCACAACATAGACAGAAGGTCCTTTTCCCGTGGGGATGGTGGACTGTTGCCAGATTTGTGTGATGAGGCTCCATTACTTCGCCCATGGGGACCTCGACTGAAAAAAAAGCATGACAGATTTTAGAATCCTTGTTGCTAGAGTTCTCTGCTTCCTGGTTGCCAAGTTCTGAGCTGTTTCCATCCACCACACCCTTCCACCATATTTGCCTCACCTCAGGCCCACCATGAACTGAACCTCAGAAACCATAAGCCAAAATAAAGTTTTCCTCTTCTAAGTTGTTCTTGTCAGGTCTTTTGGTCACAGTGACAAAAAACCTGACTAAAACGGAAATCGGCACCAAGAAGTCACTGCTGTGACTAAGTTAAACGTGATTTGAAAGTCTTTGGAACTGGTTTATGAAGGAATTTTGAAAAAACAAATGATGTAAGCTGGAGAAGTTTTAGAATGTTATAAGTGGGGCTTAATGGGAAATTCTGGTGAGAGCTCAAAAGACCAAAATGTTGATAGGACTATGAACAGTAAAGACTGGGCTCATTAAATTTTGGAGAGGAAGGTGGATTCTATTGGAAATGGAATAGAGGTCATTCATGTTACATTCTGGCAACTGTCTACATATTATCCATTCGTGAGATTTTTCTGTGAGGCTGAATTTAAAAGTACTGGACTAATTGATCTGGTGGAGAAAATTTCAAGGCAGTACAGCATTCAGGCAGTGGCATGAATATTGCTGAGTGCTTTTAGCCAAGTTTACTGTGATAATTAGGAGCAGAAAGAAGAGCAGAAAGATTTGAAGAGCTTTCAGTTTGGCCAGAAAAGTGCAAGTAAAACCGGTAAGGAAGGTGTGATTGTTAAAGAGATTTTAAGCCACCAAAGATATGCTAAGTACTTTATTCAGAGACAATAGGAACGATGGCTTGAGGGCATTCCAGGAATTAGCAAAACTAACCATCTCAAACTCAAGGGTGTAAAAGTAAAAATTCCTTAGAAGAGACCACAGGATCACCCTGCTTGCACAAGGGGGGGGGGGGGGGGGGGCTCTAGGAAGTTTTTTCATTGTGCTTAGCTGCTCAGGCACTCAGAGGCTACTGGAGGTGTAGTCCCAGAAGGCCTGGATACTGCTCAAGATGATGGCAGACTTTGTAGTCAACCATATAGTGCTGGCTCTTCAGGAATGCAGGATGCTGGAATTAGGGAAGCATGGAATTAGTTCTACCAAGATTTCAAAGGAAGGCCTGGGAGCCAGGCAACAAGTAGTGGGGTTGGAATCCCTACAGGCAGCCCCTGAGAGGATAATGCATAAAAATGTGAAAAGGAAGGTGAACCTGCAGTGGAAACCCCAAGATTAAAAGATGCCTGTATTGTAGAATGTTTGCTGAGGAAAGCTGCAGGAATTGAGCAGAGACAAACCAAGAGAGAGGCCATGTGGGCTATAACTAGAAAGGTCATATACAAGCCTTTTGCAGAGAATATCTCCATGCCATGTGCCACAGATGCTACACAAGAAGCTACAGGGCTTGTTTGCTTAGCTGGATTTTAGCTGGATTTTGGTCGTTTTTGTTTTGGTCCCACCTGTTCTTTCTGTGCCCTTATTTCTCCTGTTTGGAATACAAATGTTTACTCTGTGCCATTATATATTGGATATATATATTTATAAATTACTTTTGATTTTTATAGGGACTCATGCTGGCTGCTTGCCTTGAGTCTTAGAACAGACTTTGGACTTGGACTTTTGGACAATGCTAAAACTGTTAAGACTATAGGGACTCTTAGAAATGGACTAAATGTGTTTTGCACTGTGAGATGGTCATGGGCTTTTGGGTCCAGTGGGGAATGTTATGATTTAGATATAAAGTATCCTCCAAAAGCTCATGTTTGAGACAATGCAAGAATATTTAGAGGCAAAATGATTGGATTATGAGAGCTTTAACTTAAATCAGCAAATTAGGTGGTAACTGATAGAGAGTACTTAGATGGAGAAAACAGGCCCCTGGGGACATGCCTTTAGGGTTTGTATTTTGTCCTTGGTGAATGGAGCTCTCTTTGTGCTTCATTTCTTTTTTACTTTTTTAAAAATTTGTTTTAAAAAGTTAGTTATATATGACAGCAGAATGCATTTCAACTCATTGCACACAAAATGGAGCACAGCTTTTCATTTCTCTGGTTGTACACCATGTAGAGTTGCACCATATGTGTAGGCATACATGTACTTAGGGTAATGATGTTCATTTCATTCCACCATCTTTCCTGCCCCCATGTTCCCACCCCACTCCCTCCCTTTTGTCCAAAGTTTCTCCATTCTTCCCATCCCCTGCCCCCCCTTCTGCTTCTTGGTTCCCATATCCTGAGCTGCTTCCCTCTGCCACTCCCTTCCACCATGATGATCTCCCAAACCTTGGGCTCAGAACTACAGAGTCAACTGACTGTGGACTGAACCCCTGAAACTGCCAAAATAAAATTTTCCTCTTTAGAAAGCATTCTTGTTGCTACAGATACTGCAGTGCCAATGTCTTAGCCCTCACTAAAGCTAGTTACCATTGAGGAAATCCAATTCTTAGAATCAAAAGGGACAATCTAATTCTGATGCAAATGTGTCTCTTGAGCTGCCTTTTCCCCACCTGCCTGTTATTTCCCCTTCTGGCATCATTAGCACAAGCAACCTCTCTTTCTGCTCTTCTTTCAAATAGTTTCTGACCATAAAGCTTGTTTTGGATTAAACCCAGTTGCCTGATAGGAATACACACCATGTTAAATACTGATTTGGCTTAGGTTCATTTTGGAGGCTGTTTTGAAGATGTGGTTTTTTCCCAGTACACCTGTTTTGGTTGAAAAATATTTGAGTTTGATTTATGGTGAAGTAAGAAAATTAAGATGATTCATCTGGAGGATAAGAGGAATGGGAATTGCCCACAAAGGAGGAAACATGGATAAAGAGGCTACCAGAATATATCAAGTCTATAATTTGGTTGGTTGGTTTTGTAGTACTCGGGATTGAACCTAGGGGCACTCTATCACTGAGCTGCATTTCAAGACCTTTTTAATTTTTTTTATTTGGAGACAGTTTTGCTAAGTTGCTGAGGTTGGCCTCAAACTGGCAATGCCCCTGCCTTAGCCTTTCAAGACTGGGATTACAAGCATGTTCCAACCACACTTGACTCAAGTCTATAATCTTAACCACTTAATTTTTTTTTTCTTTTCTGTTCCTCCTCAATTACTTAACACAACCTTTCCCATTCAACTACTAAGATGTTGCAACAGTCCCCTCTTCATACCCTTGCCTCTTGCACTGTTCACTACAGCAGCAGGTTAATGTGTGTCTGGAGTAGTCTTTCTGAAATGGAATCTGAATACCACTGTCCTCCTCTAAGCATTGCCTCCACAATGAAGAGCAGCCTCCTTAAGATGGCTCACAGGGTCCAATTCACCTTCCCTTTCAACCCATCCTCACCAGCCCTCCTTCCTTCTTCATACTCCACATTCTGAACAACCTAGTTTCCTGAAGAATCCATGGTTATAATCACCTTTATGTTTCTGAATTTATAATCTCCTCTGCCTAGAATGTTATTTTGCTCCCTTCCCTACGTCCCTGGATACCAGGATGCTCAGGATGCCTCCTACTTCAGATTCAAAGAAAGCTACTCCAAGAAGCCTTCTCTTACTTTGTCCCCTAGGCCAGGGCAGGTACCTCTCTTGGGTACTCCCTAATACTCTGCTAGTTTCCATCCTGAAACTTGTCACATGGTGTCACCATTGCATAGTTCCTTGTCTTGCCTACTGGACTGGGCTTTCTTGAGGGCAGGAGCACAAACTGTTCTTTTACATCCCTACTACTCCCTGGCACATGGAAAGTGCTCTCTAAATGATCAGTGGATTTGAGTCCTGACACTGCCACTTATTAGGAATGAAAAATCAGAAAGGGCATATAAGTGCAGTTGAGAGGTTAAGTGCAACTGACCTGCAGGCTAGTATTACAGGATCTACTTGTTTGGACTTTCCTGTTAATCTAGTTACAGAGATTTGACACCCACTAGTGTAGGGAAGAATCTTGAGAATGTTAAAATTACTTAAACAGGATAAAAGTTTTAGCTTTAGTTTTATTACTTAATGGCATTACAAAAAGAAAGAGGAAGAAGATTCCTTTCATATGGTAGAACTTCTTTTTGAGATTCCCTTCTGTTTGCAATTTTACTTATAGTTTTATCCAACCGACACATCTCAATGAGAGATGTGTGCAAATGTGAATGTGAGTGTGTGTGTGTGTGTATGGGGGGATGTAAATTTGGCTTCCAAACCTTAATTACTGATTTAAAATCAAATATAATTTCAACTAGCTGTCAACCCAGAAAATCACACATAAATGAAACTACCAAATTCTAAAATTAAAAGTTCTTTCATTTTGAAATCATCCAAATGCGTTCTCTCTCATTTTTGTGAGAAGGGGACATTTTATATGGAACAGATGGGCTCCATGGCTTTGGGACAAACTAACTTCAGCAGGCCAGGAGAGGGAAGAATCTTATGAGTAGCTAAAAGAAACATGTATTCTGGCTTGGGTTTTCTTTTCTATGCTTCACTTCTAAGCCTGGCATCAGGTAGCCTATTTTCTTTATATGACTTTGGAACATGAAGGATTAACCCTTACAAATTAGGAGAGAATGTCAAGAGCTATCCCTAATTTTGATCCAGGGAACTCAATTCTGAGTTAACCTTCACTGAGGACCTTCTGTGACCCTAGTGCTGTTTCAGATCCTTTATGAACTTTGTTTCATTTCACTTGACTGTGATCCTACAAGGTGGATGTGGTTCTTTCCTCCCATTTACACATGAAGTAACTGAGGCTCGGGGAAGATAAATGGTCCAAGAACACACAGGTAGCTGGGATTCAAATTCAGATCTTTTTTTTTTTTTAATTTTATTTTATTGTTGGTTGTTCAAAACATTACATAGTTCTTAATATACCATATTTCACAGATTGATTCAAGTGGGTTATGAACTCCCATTTTTTACCCCGTATACAGATTGCTATGTCACATCAGTTACATTTCCATTGATTTACAAATTGCCTTTCTAGTGACTGATGTATTCTGCTGTCTATCCCATTCTCCACTATCCCCCCTCCCCTTCAAATTCAGATCTTTGTAACTTTATAGAAATGTCTCCTAATTAAAAAAAAATGAACACATTCCTTTGGGCCTATAAACAGGTGTATTAGGCACTAGCTACACATGTAGTTACTACCTAAAGAATTTACCACAACATATATAATGCAACAAAGCACTAAGGTACACGATTTGTGACAAATTAGATGTGGATTTTTTTGGAATCCATCCCCCTACATAGAACAAAGCAAAGATTCTTCAAATTATAAAAGATTACTCAATGTAATCAAGACTTCATAAATATCTCAGAAAAGAGATTATGAGACTGTCCTAAAAGAGAAACTACGTTGTAAAAGCTATTAGCTCTATTCCTTTAATTTATGTTAGCTCAAATGCTAACAAGTATAAGCACAAATTCATCATAGATGATGATTAAAAAAAAAAAAAAAACATTTTCAAAGAAGACACTAGGATGCCATGTTTGTCATGGCCATGAACAGACAAGCCCTGTGCTGGTCTCCCCCTCCCACCCGCAATTTCTTGGTCTGGTGGGCCAGTGCCCAGAAGAGAGGAAATTCTACCATCGCTGTACCCTTCCTGCATCCCTGAATAGAGTAAGTGGAAAGTGACAGAAAAGAAGAAGTGTAGAAGGAAATCTCATGAGGGGCCTGGTGAATTTCTATTCCCCAGCCACGGCACTTCATGTGTCATCACCATGAAGCCTCAGAAGAAACCAATCCTGCCGACACCTTGATCTTGAACTTCTAGTCTCCAAAATTGTGGGTGAATAAATTTCTGTTTAAGCCACCCATTCTGACATTTTGTTATTTAGCTCTAGCAAGACAAATATAATCACTATTATCATAATCATAATCATCAGTATCAGCATGTCTGTTTTACTGACTCTATTTTCTTATAACCACTGAAAAAACAACTCTATTAACCCTGTTATAAGTCCGGTCACCTTATCAAGCAGTCAAATACATGAGCTCATTTAACTCAGTGAGGTAGATTTTATTATTACCTCACTTTCCAGAATAAGAAAACTCAGGCTTTGAGTCAGATGCCTAATCAACAATGGAAGCTGACCTTGAACTCAAGTTTGTCTGACCCCAGATTACAATCCTCCTCCTCCATTTCTGATTCCGAACAGAGTAACACTTCAGCTTAAGAAAGACAATTCCTTAGAAGAGTGAGCCTTCCTTAAATTTGTAAGCCTTTAAAGGTTTGTTTTTATAGTCATCTGTGAAGAATACTCTCACCTACTCCACCTGTCCCTCACAATTCCAACTCTGTCACCAAAGGTTCTGCTAAACTTCCTCTGCCTCAGGAGAAACCAGACTAAAAAGATCACAAGCTACTATGTTCAGCATGGATACTTGGTTCATCTACAGGAATCACCAACAAAGCATGGTCCACAAAACACAGAGATTATGTGACATGCTTGAGCTACTTTATCATCTATGATGGTGCTCTGTGCCCATATTGGATAAAGAAAGGTAAGGAGTCAGTTTCACTTTTTCAATTATTAATTACTGTTAAATGTGTGAAGTCAATTACTGCTTGATTACCAGATTCTGGTAGAATGATATATATGATTTGTATGTAATCATATTTGTCTTATGCTTAATGTATCAATTTTGCTCACTTAAAGAAACAATGAATTCTAATCTAGAACATTCTCTCTAAAGTCCCTCTGTATTATTGAAATATCCCTAGAATTGAACCATAGATGCAAATTCCTTTGGAATGCTTGATAACATTGGCTTCTTTTTTGGCCTGTGTTCTTTGATACCTGTACCATGGATATGTGTTAATTTTCTGAATGGGTGAGAATAAATGTTTGACTGGTAGACTTAGTCATATCTGATTTATATAAAGAATGTTTATATTCATGCCCTGTGACGCCAGAGGCACTTTATTCCCAAAAGAGGAAGAGTCTGAGGATAGAGCAATTATGCTTTTTTACAGTGGACTTCACTCTTCTTACAGGTTTACCTAGCTTTAGTTTTATTTTTAACAATAAAACTACACTGGAGGTGTGTCAGATTCCTTTGTGGATGTTAGACAAACCTGCTCACCTGAGAAATAGGAAGTATTTGCTGCATTCTGGAAATGCAAGATTCTGGAATCTAAATGCTTTCTCTCCAGAAAGGGATCTTGAAAATCATATCATCCAACATCCTTTTGACAAATTTGGATATTGTGGCAAAGGAGAGTCAAGTGATTTTGAAAAGTCAGAAGAAAGGTGGTTTCCACATGGTGGTATGCTGACTCCATCGATCCCTTAATGTTCCTGCTCAGTGCTCTCTTATCACTGGGGGATCCTGGGACCAGTCCCATTATACTCTCTATCCTTTATATTATATTATACTCTCTATCCATTATATTCTATATCTGAATGGTTTTTAAAGTAATTATATTATTTACTATTTGTTGCCTCTCTTGCCCTCCTAAAAAAATATAGCTTTAACGGAGTCTTGTTTGCTGCCTTATCTCTAGATCCTATTTCATGGTAAACACCCAATGAATACTTCTTAAATGAACAATGACACTGGTGGCAGGTAGAGAAGCTAAATGTGAATGGTAGCTTCCATTTTCCCAGAGTCCTGTCCCCCAATTCAAATACCATCAACAGTGAACATTCTATTATGCTTATTGTGCTCCAAGCACTGACTCAACCAGAAACCTTATGTGGAAGGTATCCCTATAATTTAATTTTACAGATTAGGAAACTGAGGCCTAAAGAAGTTAAGCAACTTGCTCAGGGCCTGCTACTCCAACCAAGGGGGCCCAGCTCCAGAGCCCACATACTCAGCTACTTTGCCTGATTACGTCTTGCAGTGGTCCCCGCCCTCGCCCACCAACATTACACTTTCTTCACTCCTCCTCCAAGTAAATGCTGGGAGTGATCAGGGGTCACTGCTTCCTTCACAAAGATGAAAAAAGCAAACTCAGCTAGAGGAAAGAAAGGATGAAGTCAGAGGCTTTACAGCTAAAAATGATGGACTCGTGAAATGGGAGACTATTAGCTTGGTCCCCAGGTGAGTCAACAGGGCAGGGAGGGAGAGAAGGATGAGTGGACATAGAGCTGAGGACTGGATGGGACACAGCCGTGGAGGCCCAAGACAGGCTCCACATGACCACAGGAAGTGCGGAAAGGAAAAGACCTAATTGCAAATCACTCTAAAATACAAAACAACCAAAAATAAAAACTTCACTGAATAATAACAAATACAAACGGAGGGATAATTCAGGTGCTTCTGTAGAAACATAAGGTACAGGAAAGCCATCTATAAAGCAGCTTAATTACAGAGCAGGGGACAGTGCCTACT